>NC_140778.1:51614240-54490490 GCF_044657685.1 Stegodyphus dumicola
GTCCCGACATCGTAGAGGTAGAATGTCAGACGGGTCCACAAGCTTCAAAAAGTCCCGACATCGTAGAGGTAGAATGTCAGCCGGGTCCACAAGTTCCAACAGGTCCAGAAATCATGGAGGCAGAATCACAGCCGGGTTCACAAGTTCCAACGGGTCCAGAAATCATGGAGGTAGAATTTCAGCCGGGTAAACAAGTTCCAACGGGTCCAGAAATCATGGAGGTAGAATCGCAGCCGGGTCCAGACATCCTAGATCCCTCCACTCATCCCAAAGAGACTCCAAGTGTTTCAAGACAGCCTTGTGAGGATCCAGCCCTTCCCGTATGGAATGATTATATGGACTTACAAAATTTGGTGCAACAGGAAGGAGAAGAAAATAATCATACGGATGGGTGGGTCAAAGACTGTTTAGATCATTTAACCTCGAATGAAATTGAACTGTTATGGAATTGCATTTCTGAAATCACATCGGGAATGGGATAAAAACCAAAACAAAAAAAAACTTTTTAATAACAAATTGGAGGAGGGTCATAATGTCAATTAAAAAAAATATTATATAGAGTCCAATCTTGGTGGTTCACTTCAGTTTTGCAGCATGAGGTGATCCACGTTTCCCGAAATATGGATCCCATTCCAAGAGAGATTGTGTAGAGCTTTCACTTCAGTTCGTTCATTTCAGTTTTTTTTCAAGTTTAGGGGAGGGAGGTCTCAAAATGACACCCCCCCATTTTCAAAGAGAGATGGTGTAGAGCGTTCATTTCTGTTTTTTTCCAAAGTTAGGGAGTTTTCAAATGACTACCCATTTCAGAGAGAGAGAGAGAGAAAATGCGTAGAGCGTCCATTTCAGTTTTCCAACATTAGAAGGTCCCAAAATACCTTCTGAATTCAAAGAGAGATCGTGTAGAGCGTTCATTTCCAGTTCTCCAAGATCAGAAGAAGAGGGTCCGCTTTTCCCAAAATGGCTTTCCGCATTCAGAGACAGCGAAGTGCAGACCAGTTTTCTCCCTTTCCAAGAATAGAGGGTCCAAAAATGGCTTCCCATTTCAAAGAGAGAGGGAGAGGCGTTCATTTCCATTCTCCAAGATAGGGTCGTCTGCTTTTTTCCCAAAATGGCTTCCCAATTCAGAGAAAGAGAGAGAGTGAAAAGGTGTGTAGAGCGGTCATGTTCATTCTCCAAGATAGGGTCGTCAGCTTTTTCTCAAAATGGCATCTCCCCATTCAAAAAGAGATCGTAACCAATTTTTTCCAGTTTTTTCCAAGATGGGGGGGGAGAAGAAAACCTAGGATGGAATAACACGACACACAGAGAAAAAGAGAAAAAAAACGCCATCTTGTCATTTTCTGATAGGGTACCGGTGTTCGAATACTTTTGTGACCGACTGTCTGATTATACTTGGAGAACCATAAAATCGGAAAAGCGATGGGTTTCACAGTTAACGAGGCAATCGAAGACAGACTGGGAAAGAGAGATCCTTTATTTTTTAGCTGAGAAGCAGATTGCCCTGGAAATCCGTGACTCTGACCATATAATTTCTCCATAGACTCTTTGAACTGTATTCAGGAGACATCCTCCATGAGGGAAAAAAAAATCTCTCCTTCCCCTTCTAAATCGACTGGAAAGAGAATGAGGTGGAAGAGATCCATCCACGAGAGATCATACTCTTGAACGTCAGACAAATATGAAGTCGAATAGCTTAAACAAAAAGTGCTTGAAATGTCATCGAGTCTCGAAAATCTAGGCCTCTCTCTCTCTGAAGGAAATGAGAAAATGGGAATCTGCGTTTTTCTTCCTCAACGGCTGACATTCATCTGAAGTGACACTCGAAATGCTTAAATAGATAAACGAGAGTCCATTCTTAAAAAAAATGGCGCTATGTCGTCAATTGGAGAATCGAGTCGGCTCGGAAAATATTTTGAGAGCCAGGAAAAAAATTTTTTAACTCTAAAAAAAAAAAAAAAACTTTTTGTTAATTTTTATCATGTCTTTAGACATGATAAAAATTAACTACCTTCCCCTTTTTGTCTGGGAATGTTTTCTATTTTTGTCTGGGAATTTTGTCTATTTTTAGAAACGGAGAGACAACATTCCCAGACAAAAGGAGGGTAGAGTTAATTTTTATCATGTCTATAAGACATGATAAAAATTAACCAAAAGTTTTTTTTTTTTTTTTTTTTTTTTTGAGTTAGAGAATTTTTTTTTCCAGGCTCTCAAAATTTTTTCCCAGCCGACTCAATTCTCCAA
Source organism: Stegodyphus dumicola (assembly GCF_044657685.1). Taxonomy (NCBI): domain Eukaryota; kingdom Metazoa; phylum Arthropoda; class Arachnida; order Araneae; family Eresidae; genus Stegodyphus; species Stegodyphus dumicola. Next base: position 51,616,482 of record NC_140778.1, read on the forward strand.
TTGACGACACAGCGCCATTTTTTTTTAAGAATAAACTCTCGCTTATCTATTTAAGCATTCCCAGTTTGGCTTTAGATGAGTGTCAGCCGTTGAAGAAGAAGCATCCTGTCACTTGGGAGAGACATATTTTGAGGAGTCAACATGTTGTGTGGACCGCTGAGATCGATTTTTCTCTTCCCATTGTGTGGACATTGTTGAGCGTTTTGTGAAGCTTTGAAAGAATGGAGGGGTTTTGATGGAGAATATTTCTTTTTATTGAATTTTTAAAAAAAGATTTAAGATTGACATTTTATAACAGGTTTTACATGGAAAGAAGGTTTTTCTTCTAGTTTGACGACTTCTTTTTCTTGGGAGATGTTTCTATTGGAAAGATGGAAGGAAAGACGATTCCCACATTGAAGAAGGTTCATGAGAAACTCGTACGGATCTTGGTTCTCTTCTCGAGCCAATATATCATACGGAATCCGGGACATGTTTTGCAATCGCTCCAGTTCCTCCTCGTATTTTTGTTTGCTCGCCAATTTCATGCGGGGACGAAACTGGTCCAGAATATACAATCCCTGGGGTTGAGTCACTCGAGAAAAAGCGACATATTGCTGAAATCGATTAAAAGGTCCGTGCATGTAAATTGCGATCGACGGAGAGGTGGCTCCTTGGGCTTTATGAGCCGTGATCGCTTCGGCTAACATCAAAGGAAACTGTTCGCGATAAAATGCGAGTGTTTTCGTCGAACAGGTGTCAATACGAATGGAGACGCGATCGATAGGAGCTAGACTATTCGAAAATTGCAGCCAGACACGCGTCACAACTCCGTCTTCATCCTGGTCTATTTAGTGTAGTGTTCCAATCGCTCCATTCATCCATCCTTTGAATCTGTCGAGCGGTTTAGTCAATTGATATCGCGCTCCTCTTTGTAAATGGAGGACGGATTCGAGATTCGCCATCTGAGATCGATGTAAATGTTGACTCCGTTTCATCATCCTCTTCCGCAATTTTTCGCTCTCGGAATAAATCACGTCTCGAGCCAGACACGAACAGTACGTCCCTCGGGATTGGAGACGTTTCATATTATATTTCTCTGCATCCTTGCTCGAAAAACAGAGAATAATAGCTTCGCGAGGAATTTCGTCGAAACTGCGAACGCGGGACTGGAAAAATGCCACATCGTCCGGTTCTAAAAAGTGATTTCTCGTTAAACGATCGAGTCTCTCCTCGTAATCCAGAGAGAATCGCATACATTCGACTAGTTCATAGTAGAGCGTGGATTGAGGCGTCCACCACCCTTCAGAATAAAAAATGGGCGTGTCGCGAATCGGTTGGAGCTGCTGCAAATCTCCGAATTTAATCATATGCACATTCCCAAACGGCTTATCCGGCACATGACACAATTGTCGAAGTTGCTGGTCGAGGCGCGAAAATAAATTGGATCCGATCGTGGAAACGTCATCCAAAATCACCATCCGTAAAGGAGCATACATGGGTCTGTAATAGTCTAAAGTCTCTTGGGTCAGAGGTCGAATAAAAGGCCCGTTCATTTGAAGACGTAGGGCATGATGCAAAGTATCTCCCGTAATGTAAACCGCTCCTTGAGCACTGAGTGCGAGTTTGAGAACCGAGCACGCTTCGCTAAAAAGAGGCGTTCGAATCAGAGTTTGGTATAAAGCTTGCATCAGGAAAGATTTACCCGTTCCGGCAGATCCTTGCACAATAATATCCAGAGGAGGGGGACGTTTCGATTCAGGTAACGCGTAATAGGTGTACAAACGGACGAGAACGTAGATCAGAAAATTGCATTGCTCTTTATTACATTGTCGAATACATTTTTGATAGACTTCTTCGGACCACATATCCTTATACTGCAAATTCGTATAGCTTTCCCACTGCTTGGGAGGAAGATGTTTCTTTCGCGGTCGGGAGTTTTTTTTAAGAACAGCATAACGTTCCCTTTGAAGTATTCGTTCTCGCTCTCGATTAGCTGAATTGCTTCGCCAGCGTCGTTTCTGTTCACGCATTCTTTCCCTAAGACGTTCTCTACTGGATAGGCTCATCGTGACACCACTCAAAAAGGTGAAGTGTGTGTATAGAAAATCACTTCCTTTAATTTATATACATATACTTTTTGAGGAGGGGGGATGTGAAATGACCTCGTCTCGAAACGAACCAATAGCACTTCGAGAAGACTTCGAACGAGATAGGTTTCTTAGAGAGAGAGAGCGACACAAAAAATATATAAAAAATCAGAATGATTTATCCGTCGACCTCTGGGCTAAAAGTAAACAAACAAAATTTGAAAAGGTCAAGGTGAACTCACTGAATTCATCTTAGAAATCAGATAGGAAAAAAAAATACCCATGTTTCCTCTTCAACAACATAGACTCATCTAAAACGAAACTCGGAATGCTTACACAAATAAACAAGAATCCATTCCTAAATAAAAAATGGGGACGTCTTGTCGATCGAGTGGGCTGGAAAAAATTTCTGTAACTCTAAAAAAAAAAAAAAAAAAAAAAAAAAAACTTTTGGTTAATTTTTATCATGTCTTCTAGACATGATAAAAATTAATGAACCCCTTTTTGTCTGGGAGGATGTCTCACTCTTTCTAAAAATAGACCATCACTCACCCTTTCTAATGGGAACCATTCCAAGAATGAGTCATGGTTTGTTTTTTCGAATGGGTGAGACATCCTTCCCAGACAAAAAGAGGGGACAGTTAATTTTTATCATGTCTATAAGACATGATAAAAATTTAATTATTATTATTAATTAATTATTTTGGTTAATTTTTATCATGTCTATAAGACATGATAAAAATAAACCAAAAGTTTTTTTTTTTTTTTTTAACTCAGAAATTTTTTTCAAAGCTCTGAGAATTTTTTTTCTAGCCGACTTGGATGGACAAGACATCTCCGGATTCTTTCTGGAATGGACTCTATGATCTATTTAAACATTTCGAGTTCCGAGTTTCGCTTCAGTTGAGTGTGAGCCGTTCAAGAAGAAGAAACCATCCTGTGAGTGGAGAGAGAGAACTATTCCTTTTTTCCATTCACCCGTTGTGTTGAACCGTTCAGATATTTGCTTTTATTAATATTTTTTTTCCTAACCCACCCGTCTTTAAACAATGGAATAGTGTGAAAGGGTCAACCCATTTTATAGATATCACATCATACCTTCATCTCAACGGGTCTCGAGTGGGAGGAAGGAAGGAGCAGGCGACGAGAACTAAGCATGTCTGTTTATCGAGTAGACGCATCGGGGAAAGAACGATACCCGACCGACCCCCAACATCCTCACTACGAATTATACGTTACGGATCCTGAAGGAAATCCTATCTTGGCTTGAGACGAAAGCGGTCATGAGTATTACGCGGTAGATTTAAACGGAAACCAATACATTTTAGCTCCTCGACGGTATGCCCGAACGGCTTTTGGACGAGAATACTACCCGAAATTTCAAAATGGGGACGAGTATTCGCTTTATACGTCTGTTTTATTCCCTTATGCCAAAGACGAATCGGGGCATGAAATGTATGCTAAAAAGGCGGATGGAGTCGAATATTGTTTAACGGCCGGCGATCGAATTCGTTATGCTCGCGATGCTTGGGGAAACGAGTTTTATCCTCGAAGAGCGGATCAGCAAACGGAATACCTCTGTGAAGAAGTGGGGTATGCGAAAAGAGCGGACGGATCCGAAACGTATCCTAAATTTTATATCTACACTTCTGGTTAAGATCTCTCTCTCTCTCTCTCTCTATCGAAAGAGAAGAAAATAATAAAGAGTGTGTTACTGCAATGGAGCATTCTGACGCGGAACCTATTTCTTATTCCATTTGGTGTGTGAAATGCCGAGCCAAGACCGATACGGTCGACGTCCACTATCGCATGTCGAAAAATCGACGGCCGATGGTCACGGGAAAATGTCAAGCGTGTGGAACCAAGAAACAACAGTTTATTACAAATGCTTCCGTTCCACCTGGAATTCAGTTCCTGGATGAGGAGGAAGAAAAAGGAAAATGTTCCGAGTAAGAAGAAACAAGTATACAAATCAAAAATTGGAAAAAGATGGATCTTACTATTATATGCTCTCCTAAAGCGGGTGGTTCTCCTTTACAGTTTGGCATACAGACGGATTCGCATAATCCGGTTCCAAGACTCGTGAATTTTCCTCAACCGGCAACTCCACCCTTAGATACTTCTTCTTCGAATGAGTTTTCTAGCATTCTGAAAGAATATCTAAACGTCGTGAGAGAATTGATTCTTCCCCTGCATCGAAATGTTGAAGAAAAGAGCTCTGAATGTGGAAGCAAAGACACGGATCCAAAGCCAAATTCGGAGGGTTGAAAGGGATAGATGAAAGTCCATTATTAAAAAAAACAATGGTCATGTCATGTCTTGTCGATCGAGTCGGCTAGAAAAATTTCTCTAGATCAGATTAAAAAAAAAACTTTTGGTTAATTTTTATCATGTCTTACAGACATGATAAAAATTAACTCTCTCTTCTTTATGTCTGGGAAGGATGTCTCACCCTTTCTAAAAATAGACCATCACTCACCCTTTCTCAAGGCAATTATTCCAAGAATGAGTCATGATCTATTTTTAGAAAGGGTGAGACAACCTTCCTTGACAAAAAGGAGGGACAGTTAATTTTTAACATGTCTAGAAGACATGATAAAAATTAACCAAAAGTTTTTTTTTTTTTTCATCACTCAGAAAATTTTTTTCAGAGCTCTGAGAATTTTTTTCCCAGTCGACTCGATGATCCAAAGAAGAAGACATCCAAAATTGTTTCTAGAAGAAACTCTCGCTTCTCTATTTAAACCCCTCGCGTTTCCAACTTCAGATCCGTGTGTGCTGTGCACTCAACCTAGATACGCGCTTCTCCTCCCTCCTGGAAAGAGCCTTTTTTTTTCCTGAGCTCTTAGCATTTTTTCTTAGGTCCATTTCCATTCTCCAGGTTTCTGTCTCCTCCTTTCCGTTAACACTGCAAAATTTCTAAATTTCTCATTACTCGGAGCTTGGAAATCTGTCATCAAAAAAAAAAACATGACATAGCTCTGTTTTCAAGGAGTCGGTTTAGATTCGTCAGGTTCATGGCTGATTTTCCATGACGGTTCTCCAACCTCAATATTAGAGTTTGAAAGGAATAAGGTAAAAAAGTTCGTCCTAGATATCCAACGAAACGTAAAAAGAGCGACGAGGATCTAAAAAAGCTACGACCCTTTCCAGAAGGGGAGGGAGCAATGGATATTCAGGTGAGTCCACAGCATGGACTGCACGAAAATGAAACGGCTTCCGCAGATAACAGAATGTTCGAGATGTCTGTCGTCGATCAAGTCAGCTGGTAAAATTTTCTAAGAGTTGAGAAAAATTTTCGCATACCTTCACAGAAATTCTTTCCAAGAGGGAGAAGTGTGTATCCAGGTCGAATTCACAGCACAGACTGAACTGAAGTTGGAAACATGAGTGGTTTAAATAGAGAAGGGAGAGTTCCTTCTAGAAACAATTTGGATCTGTCTTGTTTGGATCATCGAGTCGGCTGGGAAAAAATTCTCAGAGCTTTGGAAAAAAAAAAAAAAAAAACTTTTTGTTAATTTTTATCATGTCTTCTAGACATGATAAAAATTAACTCTCTCTTCTTTTTGTCTGGGAAGGGTGTCTCACTGTTTCGAAAAACAAACCGTGACTCATTCTTGGAATAATTGCCATGAGAAGGATGAGTTTTGGTTTCGTTTTCGAAACGGTGAGACATCCTTCCTTGACAAAAAGAGGGGACAGTTAATTTTTATCATGTCTATAAGACATGATAAAAATTAACAAAAAGTTTTTTTTTTTTTATTATTCAGAAAATTTTTCCCCCCCAACCAACTCAATGGACTAGATGATAAGTTTTTAAGAATGGACGTTTTGTTATTTATGCAGATATTCCGAGTTTCGCGTCAGGTAAATTTGTTGTGAAGGATATGTCAATTCTTTTCTAAAAATAGATTTCTAAGAAAAGAATGAACCTTTGTTGGAAATCTATTTTTAGAAACATGTCTAGACAACATATTGACAAGAAAAAAATTCTTTTTTTTTCCTGAGAGTGAAATGATTTTTTTCTTTTCACCCACTTTTCTTATTCTTTGGGAGGAAGGAAGAACTTCCCTTCCCCCGGCCTTTTTCCTCTAGTATTTATATAGATCCGAGTTTTTCTGCCTACAGGGTTCATTCTCGTTCTTTCCTTCTCAACCGAGCAAAACTAAAATGTCGACCGATGCTGTTGCAGTTCTACCTACCCTGGTGGAAATCACGCCCGTCTGTCATCTCGAAGTAGCTGATCAATGGAAACCTCTCTCCCGTTTCGAAGAATGGTTTCGGGACCCGGAGCGTATGGAACAAATCGTCCAAGAAACCATGTGCTATTTATCCTGTTACGATGGAAAAATCCTGCATTATTTTTCGTCCATCGAAGTTTTCAAGCACTTTGCTTTCCAATCGATGATGGAGGCAGGAACCTTTCGCTTACACGCTTATCAGCGATGGGAAAATGTGATCGCCGTCAATGCTGGAACCTTTTTAAAACTGTTTTACGTTTCACCCGAGTGGGTTCATATTCTTCAAACCGGAGAAGCTTCTATCCGTCTTTATGGATGGGAAATGGAATCAGAAGCCGACGGGTATCGTATGATTCCCTATCGACTGCGAGCTCGCTCCGTGTATATTATTCACGGACCTCTTTACTACAACTCCAATTTCATGACAAGACGGTGTTTGCCGTAGACGCCCTCTGCAGGAAGAAAATGGAGTCTTTACGAGCGTTGCATCCTGAACAGCATTTCCAATTCCCTGCTCGCGAGGAAGAGAGGAGAAGGAAAAAATCCAGAAGGAGGAGACACCTAAAGAGGTACTAAAAAGAAGTCGGAAGGTAGAAGCATATTTTTTTTTCATTCACGGAAAAAAAACTGTGGATCATTCTTTGTATATTTCTTGGAAAAAAAAGAAAAGACAAATAGTCATAATAGAGGGAGTTAGGAGGGACCCTATCTATATATAGCTCTCTATATAAATCGGAAGCGTCAACAGGACGGTCCACCGAAAACAATCTATCCTATCTTTCTCAGAGCAGAGCGGAAGAAAGGCCAAGATGCGTGGACTCATTGGAAGCAAAAAAATTCGAGTGGTTTAAATAGATAAGTGAGAAAAGGTTTTGAGAGGTGTTGTTTTATGGATGGAGCTGGCTGGGAAAAAAAATTGGCAAAGCTCAGAGAAAAATTTCCTGAATTGAAAAAAAAAAAAAAAAACCTTTTTGTTAATTTTTATCATGTCTTATAGACATGATAAAAATTAATTCTCTCTTCTTTTTGTCTGGGAATGATGTCTCACCGTTTCGAAAAATAGACCATCACTCATCATCCTTTCTAAAGTAATAGAATTTCAAGAATGGGATATGTTCTATTTTTCGAAACGGTGAGACATCATTCCCAGACAAAAAGAAGAGAGAGTTAATTTTTATCATGTCTATAAGACATGATAAAAATTAACCAAAAGTTTTTTTTTTTTTTCATAACACGAAATTTTTTTCCACAGCGCTGAGAAATTTTTCCCAGTCGACTCACTTATCCAAACAAGACATCTAAAATTGTTTCTAGAAGGAGCTCTCATTTTTTTCTATTTAAGAAACTCGAGTTTCGGCTTCCCATCAGTCTGTACTGTGCATTCAACCTGGATACCCATTTTTTGGAGATAGGGGGGGAGACTTTCGCAGTTTTTTTTTCCTGAAACCCTCTATGGATCAGAGAATCTCACACATATCCTCCTCCGTGGATCGAAATGGACTGACCGCCACATCTGTTTTAGATAATAGTTTTGAATTTTCCACCTCCTCCCCAAGATTGGACTATCTCAATATTTTTTTTAAAGAAAAACAAAATTATTTTTTATGATTATTCTACAATTTTTAGTTTCCCCCCACACTCTTTAAGAAGAATAAAAACATAAAGCACATTGAAACAGTTCCGATAAATTTTGAAACTGAAAGTCCATCACCTTGTTCTCCACGGGACTAAAATAAGTTTCCCCGGTCTGAGAATCTTCTTGGATTTGAAGAGGTTCTCTCATCACACTCTGAAGCCAGGTCGAAAAGAGGAGAGCGTCTGGATCCAAATCGTTGAGCAGTCTTTCCAGGGAATCGAAGGTGATAAAAGGGGTATAGCGGAGAATCGGCTGGGGCGGTCCGACGTATCGATCCAGAGATCCGTCGTTAAGGATCGGTAAGGGCAAAAAGGGGCTCGAGAGATCCATTGCTGAATAGTCCGTTGACTTTTCGAACTCATTCAAGTCCCTTGCTGGGAAAGGCAAGTCACGAGTTCCGATCCTCGAAAATAGAGCGTGCCCGACCCCAAGTAAAACGTGAGGGGAATTGTCTTGGCGAAACGGAAACGAATCGCGAGGGAAAAAGACTCTCGCCGTAACCACTCCATGGCGTTTGGTTTTCTCTCTCTTTCTCTCTCTCTCTCTCTTGAGGACGAGATGAAAAAAAAAAGAAAAGACAACTTTTCTCTCGGCTTCTTTTATATATAGGAAGAGAGAGGGGAAGGAGAGTTCTCGAAAAGACTCATGGGAAATTTCTTCTTCTTCTTCTTTTTGGGGTAGGTGGGAGGAACTCGTTTTTTTGGCGGAGAGAATGCGTCGGATGACATCCCGAGACATTTAAAAAAAGAATAGATAGAATGGATTCTTCAAATGGGAAATGCGGGGTGGCTAAGGGATCTTATTTTAAAGAATATTATTACCATTCTTCGAGGATGAGACGTCTTACCATTAAGTCAGGTAATCCGAGATTATGAGTATTCCTTTTGACGTGCCTCATATGTTTTCTAATAGTTATGTAACATAAATTTTCCAGGCTAAGAATACGTGGTTCAACAGCATAACTGAGTAACCGCATATTTCCTTCTTCCAATTTTCCATTTTTTCGCCAGCGTTCTAAAACTGTTTTGGGATCGCAACACCGGACATTTGCACCAGCAAGCAACAACATATCCACGATGAGTTTGCATCGTAATTGACAGGCATAGTGTAAAGGGGTAAAACCAAAAATATCATGTTTGTTCATGTCGCATCCAAGAAGAATCAATTGCCGAACGATATCATCCATTGAGAACAAAATAGCGAAATGTAAAGCATTTCTTTTCGTTAATCTGTGTTCATAAAAAACGGGTGGTTCCGCGTTTATTATTAATTTTGTGAATATCCATTGATGAAAAATGTTAGGAAAACTCATATTGAATTCAACTCTATTAAATTTACGCGTAGCTTCTTTGATAGATAGGTAGGAGATATCCTTAAATTCTTCACTGGACGGGTTTCTTGAGAAGAGAGGGTAGAACCATGTTGGAGAGCACACACTCATTCTAAAAGGAAACACGGATTGAACTAAAGCGAAACTCGGAATGCTTAAATAGATGAGCGATAGTCCATTCTTAAAAAATTGGATAGTTTTGTCCATCAAGTTCGCTGGGAAAAATTTCTGAAAGCCAAGAAAAAAATTTCTAGGCCTTGAGAAAAAAAAAAAAAAAAAAAAAAAAAAAAAAACACTTTTGGTTAATTTTTATCATGTCTTAAGACATGATAAAAATTAACTCTCTCTTCTTTTTGTCTGAGAATGATGTCTCATCCTTTCGAATATGTTTCTAAAAATAAATTTCCAAGAAAGAAATGAGTCATGTTCTATTTTTAGAAGCATATCGAGACAACAGGTTATCAACATCATTTGAAAAAGAGGGTATAGTTAATTTTTATCATGTCTAAGACATGATAAAAATTAACAAAAAGTTTTTTTTTTATTATTTATTTTTTTTTTTTTTTAAGGTTGAAAAATTTTCTGAGAGAAATATTTTTCCCAACGACTTATCTTTTTTACTCCTACCTACTTTCATTCCCCCCTCTCACTCTTTCTCTATATAAACGATTGCAGAAGGAATCGCGGCTCATTTTCTTGAGCAGATAGGTCTAGAACAGATGGCTACGGGAGACTTAATCATGACGTGTGAAGACGATAATGAACCCTGTTTGGACTTTCAACCTTCTTCGCCTTTATATGAATGTGTTTCTTCGGAGAATGAGTATATCACGTCGTGGTCTGACATATCGCCAACTCCTTCTCCTCCACCTGTCCGCCGTAGGATCAAAAAGAAGAAACCTAATCCAATTCGTGATACTCCTTCTCTGAATTTCAATCCGCCGTTATCGCCCATTTCGTCTTCTTCCTCTCATTATTCAGAAATAATGGACCAATCCTCTCCACCACACATGCGTTCTACAATCGAAGAAGATCTTCCCTCCTCATCTCATTCTACTTCTTCTACTAAAAAAAAGAAATATCGAACTGAAATTCATCCGAGTGTCATAGGTGTGCTGGCCATCACGTCTGATGGATACACTCTGACAAACAGTGTCCGGTTTGCCTCTAGAGACATGAAAACGTATCGACCGCATACCAAATGGATTCAGCAATTGAATGAGGATCTGCGAAAACTTCATATTCAAAGACTGTATGTCGCGAATGAACATTGTCGAAAAAAATTTATCAATTGCTCCGTGTTGAATCTGTATGGACAGTAAGCTATAAACCTTCTCGTCGTCCACAGCAATGTGGGTATTGTGGAACGAAATATTGTCATCGATTTATGGCTATGATCGCCCTGCAACAAATAGTGAAATATGGTGTCAATAAATATATTCATTGAAGAACCAAATGAAGTGTCTTTTTTTTATAGATGATGATTAGTATTTTGTCCAACCTCCTCTGTGTTCTATGACAGATGCAATTCGTCGAGGCATGGACGCGATTAATGTTTCAAAATAAGTTTCTTCCAAACTATAAAAAGCATCGCGGACCAAGTCCCATAATTCCAATCGGTTTCGAGCTACCCGATTCGCTAATCGACGTTCTAATTCCGCCCAAACATTTTCGACGGGATTCAAATCAGCTCCTTTAGGAGGCCAGTCTTCGACCATAGGAATTTCATGTTCTCGAATCCATTGTGTGACGCGTAAACTCGTATGGATCGGAGAGAGATCGTGCATGAACAAGAGACGATGTTCGGTGATCAAAGGGTTTAAAGAAACATCGGGAGGTTGACTATGATCGAGAAGCACCGGCTCTAAAATATTAGAGAGGTAATAGTCGGCATTTAAATGCTGGATCCCGATTCGACGGATTTGGTTGGGAAATTTTCCGCTCATGCACATCCAGACACTGAGATTAAAACGACCGGAACGTTGACGGCCTTCTAACGCAGAAGAAAAATAACGTTCGTCTTGATAACGCAGGACCTGTCGAGGCCGCCATACGCGAATAGGACCGTACCCGATCGAACTGAATACTTTCTCATCGGAAAATATAATCCGGGACCAATCGTCAACCGTCCATTCCGCACGCTGAGAAGCAAAGTCGTAGCGTCGTTGACGATGAATCTCCCGCAAATAATCTTTTCGGACGGGGATGCGCGACACTAATCCTTTTTCTTTTAATCGTCGACGAACCGTTTGAGCGGTGCAAGGCACTTGTAATCGACGACCAATATCCGTCGCGGGTAAAAAGGGATCACCCGTCGACATTTCAAAAATACGTTGATCCATTTCTTGGGTCGTGGCTCGAGGTCGGCCGGATTTGTGTTTGGTTTGATAGTTCTCCTCATTTTCCGAGGAGCGGGAGATCCAATATTGAACTGTGGAAGGAGCGACATTCAAGTGTCGAGCAATTTGACGAACCGTTTGCCCTCGTTCATAATACGAACGACGAATTTCCCGTCTTATTTCAATAGGTGTATACGGCATGATAAGAATAAGAATAATACAAGTAGGATCTTGGTTACCATGTTCCTTGATTTCATTTCAACGTGTCACGGTCCCGATAAAATCGTAGCAGGTGTAAATGGTCAATTGCAGTGCACGGAATGTGATCAAATTCAAGATGCGTATGCTTTTATTTTACAAGCGTCCTTTCCTGATGACAGTGATCCGTTCTTATCGGCGCGTCTAGCTCGAGAATATGCGAATTGGACGGGAGATTTGAACGTACCCTGCACATTTCCTCTCATAGGGATTCCTGGTATTTTACCGATCCGTAATGTTTCCGTCACGTTACGTATTTTATTAAACGGGATTCGATTATTACAATGCGTGAATGCCCCTTTTCGATCCCAGGCCGAACCTTTTGAATCGTATGAATCGCTCGAACGGTTCATGATCGAATACATGGACGAATACGCCCAGCATATTGAAAAAATCGCCAATGAAGAGAATCACTCCCAAGTCGGTAAAGCGGCTCTGCACGCTCTTTTCACCAACATGAAATCGCTCATGGAAAATGTCCATCAAGACGAGGACCAACCTTTCAATTTCTTAAGTTATTATCACAAAGTCCTAGCTCCCTACGTAAAAATATGTGACGGCGACGATGCTTCGTTCCTTCTACCTCCTACTTCCAAGGATGTTGAAAAGGATCCCGCTTATCAATTATGTTTGGAAATGAAAGCCTCGAATCAAATTCGGGCTCGTTATTCTCCTTACACGACCCTATTTGATCTTGTGCACGTCATGATTTATTGCAATTTATGCCGGAACGAACTCAACGTGGTGGCGAATTTCGTGTTTGAGTTTGGAGTTCGCATTTGTCGTCGCAACTTCTTCTTCAAAGAATCGTTCTTGACCCAGCAATTGCGAAAACTGATCACTTCTCAAATTACGTACCATCGGAATACAGAATTCTACTACCTCCTTCGAGAGATTCAACAAGGCGGCACGTGCGATGCCTTATCACTAGAATTTATTGAAAAAATGAGTCGAATCGAAACCTTTTTAGCGAAAGTGTTCCTAGGAAAAGCGGATGATCGAATAAAGCAGTTTGCGTTCAAACAAAATTTCCCCTACGTCCTGTTTGTTCCGAAAGAAGACGAAGAGACGACGAAAAAAGCCACCCAAATTGATGAGTACCTCGGATATCTTTTCGGGACCGGGTTTATTATTTCCAAGCTCAAAGGTAAAGGATTAGTGAAAGGTTCGATCGCGACGGGTAAGAAATTTTACCGTCTTGTACAGAAAGTGGCCTTGAAAATACGCGAATTTGAAAAATCCGACGAAGAAATTTTCTGGACGATGGAAATGATGAAACTGTTCTTATGTTCCGACGGGTATATGGAAAAAGAATTGAGAATGTTACTCAATGTAGCGACGAAGGAATCTCAAGTTCCCTCTCGTCAAGAAATATGTCAAGGAGGAGGAGGAAGAAGAAGAAACGAAGACGGCGAAGAGATGGATATGTCATAATCAAGTAAATCATTGGGAAAAATGGCAGACGCAGAGGAAGAAATCTGTGGAATTTGCCTGAAGGCCTTCAAAGAAACGAAACGCCATAAAGTCTACAATCTCGATTGTGAGCATTCCTTTCATATTAAATGTATAAAGAAATGGATTCGAGAGTATGGTAAAAAGAAATGCCCGACCTGTCGGACTCGTATCAGCCAGGATGATATGCTCTATTTTACCAGCGGAACATTGCAAATGGAACATTTAAGAATAGATTCGGATGAAGAGGAAGAGGAGGAAGAACCAGAGGTGGAAGAACCGCCAAGGCAACGACGAAGACGAAGACCCGAAGAAGAATTAGTCGATCTGGGAGGCCATGGTCTCATTTTTTCAGGGCCTAGTACCAGTCAGACGAGACCCAGAAGACAGAGAAGAGAAGATTTAGTGGGAGATTATGCTTATATGGATACACCTAGACAAAGTTCACCTACCTCAGATGATGAAGAACGGGAAGTCAATCCTTATTTTGGTCGACCGAATGCATTTTGGAGAGAAATGAGACGACAAAGACGAAGTAGAAGGAATTAGATGATTCTTAAAATAAAAATAAATACAGTACGCAAAAATGGAAAAGTAAGACTCACGATTGGTGTATAATATTTCATTATCAACAGATCCATCTCCTATACATCGTTATATCAACAGATCTATTTCCAAATGGAAAAGTAAAACCGACCGACTGTTGAAAAATATTTCTCAAAAAAATCTAATAGTAAAAAAAAAAAAAAAAAAAAAAAAAAAAACTTTTTGTTAATTTTTATCATGTCTAAAAGACATGATAAAAATTAACTGTACCTTCTTTTTTATTTTGAATGATGTCGCCTTTTCTAAAAATAGATTTCTAAGAATGAATCATGCTTTTCTTGGAAATTTATACTTAGAAACATGTCTAGACAACATGTTGACATCATTCCAAACAAAAAGGAGGGTAGAGTTAATTTTTATCATGTCTAAGACATGATAAAAATTAACAAAAAGTGTTTTTTTTTTTTTTTTTTATACCACATTAGATTTTTTTGAGAAATATTTTCCACCAGTCGGTCGGTTTTACTTTCTTTTTTTGGAGATGTTGATAACGATATATAAGTCGATATATAAGTTTCACTCACTGGGTTCTGATTCATTCGTTTTCGCCTTTGCTTTCACGAGATATCGAGACCGCTTCAGCATTTCGAAGGAAGCCCCTTTGATGTTATACTGTTTCTTCAATCGTCGCTTTAGATTAAATAAATACTGGTAATGATTTTTTCCAAATAGTTTGGATGGAGGAGCATTGAAAAGAAACTGGAATAACTTTATCTGATTTGGATCCTTATAGACGTCTAAAGATTTAGACGCAAACGCTTTTCGTTTCTCTGGATCATCGTTTAGATAGCCCAAGATGTGAATCATCCTCAATTCCGTTTCTAAAAGTAATAAGACTATCAGCGACAGTTCATCTGTTTCATAATTGGAGAGACAGTGATTACGGATTTGATTCATCTGCTCTGCTGTAAAACGTTGGTGTTTTCGACGACGAGGTTTCTTGACCACCACCTCATCTGCAGAAGGTAAGAACCATTTTCGTCGAATAGCATTTAAAGCATTTGAAATATATTTCGCGGAACGTTGTTTTTGATCGATAAGTGGTGATATTCTTGAAGTGTTTCGGTATGATTTAGATCTTTATGTATTTGTAAACACCAAGTTTCATATTGATTTTCATAAATAGAGTAGACTAATTTACTAGTTTTCGAGGGAGACATGATGCTTTTTTTATTTTTGGTATAATGAAGAACTCTTACTTATTTATAAATTTTTAATAGGTTTTTGAATCAAAAAAAATATTTATAATAAGAAGAAGAAACAGTAGAAACAAAATGGCCGAATGTTGTCCAATTTGCTTAGACGAACTCATTGCCGAAGATGTAGAAACCATTTCTACTTTAACGTGTCAACATCAGTTCCACACGAAATGTATTGACATTTGGAGAGAAAAAGCATTGACGTGTCCTGTCTGCCGAGAACCGTTTGAAGATGCCCTGCAGAAATTAATTTCTATGTTTCTCCCTTTGCGACGTTCTTTTTTATATGATGTAATTTACGATTATGAAAACCGCATCAGGTTTTCAGACGATGAGGCTGATTTAGATGATTTACTCATGTATGAATTATTGGGACCTTGGGAAACTTCTGATGAGGAAGAGGAGGAGGAAACAGAATCAATCGAACCTGAGGAAGAAAACCAGAGTGAGGAAACTAATTGAGACTGGAAAAAGGAATCGAGACCATAGATGGGTTTGAGTAAATTAGCCGATGACGGATGTAGGGATTGGACTCGAACCGATGGAATGGATTGGGACTGATATTCATCCCATTTCTTTAATCCCATCCGAAGATTTAAAGCCAATGACTTTTTCATATATTCGGAAAGAAGGAATCGCCAGGTTTTGGGACGATACTTTCCAACAATCTCGAGAGCGTTTAACATGCTGAGATAGCATTCTTGAGCTGTACGACACAGTTTCAAATGAAAGACAACATCCGTTTCATTCTCGACTTGCTTCCACCATCTCCCAGTTTGATATTTCCTTGGGTACAGCACTTCATTGTGTGGATATATTTCAGCCTCATCTTCAATCCACGGTTTCATGGTACTGGAAGGAAGGTCGTAGGGATCGCCTAAATGATAATTCAGTAACTGACAATTAGATAAATTGCGATGAAGATGGCTCGTGAAAACAATGAGACGATCGGTATAGGCTGGTTTGACCACCGAGTCTCCAAAATTCGGTTCGATCCAGATGAGAAGATCGCAATGCGTGCCGTCGCATTCGTAAGACGGATCTAACCCGCTGACGAACCAATCGTTGGAATCGTCGAGAAGAATATGAACCGTTTTATGATGTCGAACAAAAAGGGTTTCCAAATGATAGGATAAGAGGGAAGGATGCCTTCCTAAATTACCTAATACAACGGTCACGGGTGCGTCTTGACATTTCTTGAAAAGATCTTGAATGGAACCCATGCTGGTTGTTCCGCATACTTGATTCCCGAGACGAGTCAGAAAAGATCCCATGCTTCTTTATTTTTTTAACGCAGCTCGCATATATTCTTGATCTTTCTGGAATTCCGATTCAGGATAAGGTGGCTTTTGAAGACTGGCATTCACTTCATTATGAAATTGAAACCAGACGTGGGCAAAGTGTTCGCCTAAAAACCGTTCTTTATACGTTTTGAGTTTGGATAAGTAATGATACACACAAATCCCGCATCGGAGAGTTCGATATAAAGATTCTGTCACAAAGTCTCTCCAAAGAGTTTTTGCGAGACGAATATCCTCGTCCTGCTCGTCCTGAACTGAAAACGCTTCGGCCATTAAATGTAAAAGCCGCCAGTAATAAGGACCAAAGACCAACGTGTTGTGGTAATTGATGTGATGAAAATAATCTTCGGCTGAAAAAGGTTGTGGGGATACGGAAATGCCGATCCGGGTCATCAAGTCTCGAATCGCCTGACTTTTCCCCTGGAGTAATTCAATCACCGCTTCGTCTAAAAAGAAAAAGTATTCGCTCTTCCATCGAATACGGTACAGGAGCGTTAAGACGCAGTACGTAGTCAGTTTAAAGAGTTGAATCCAACTGTATTCGCCTACCCAAGCTCCAGGTCGTAGAAATGTCCGTCCCCATTTATCTTGGTTCATTAAATTGGCCATGAATAATAAATAGGTGACGACGACTTCATCTAATTGTTGTTGGGGCTCTTCTTCTCGGAAAGCGGTCGTAAAGTGGGTGACGTCAATACCCGGAGGAGGAGGTGGAGAAGAAGGAAGTTCATGAATTTTATGAGCCACGAACAGTGAAACACGAGCCTGGCTTTCTTGGAGTTCGTTCGAAACGATCGGTTCATCTTCTAAATAAGTTCGTTTTAAACGTTTAAAGGTTTGAGCATCCATTCTCTTTACTTAAACCACCATTGACGAAAACGGCAATACCAATCTCCCACGTCTTTATTTTGCACCAAACTGCCGAGCAATTCGCCGAAAGTTGTAAAAATCGTCAGCTTGCGAATGTATCCAAAAGCCAGAAAGAGAAAAATGAGTCCGTTGATGAGGAGGAAAAGGAGAAAGAACCAGCTTTGTGTTAAAATGAGACAAAACAGGATCACGAAGGACGTATACGCTCCAGCGACTAAAAGCGTTCCTAATGTTAAGGAATCCATTTGTTTTGTTTTCTTCTTCTTCTTCTCTATTCTTGACCTAATGTCTCGTAATAAAGGGTCCGATACGTAATATTCTGGTAAGCATTATAAACGGGATGGTGGATAAAGAGAAATAATAAAATCCATAAGAGGATCGATACCATATTTTTGTTTTCTTTGTTCTGAGTCAGAAGAGAAGAGATAATAATAAAGTAACTCATATTAATTAAAAAAATGGTTCGAAGGGATAAATCCAAATCTGATAAAGCGGAACGAAAATTGCTTCGAATGGAAGCAGCTCGTCCTAATCATGTAGGAGACCCAGTCGTTGACAACCCCCTTAACAATCACCCTCCAAGCAATCCATCTAACCATCCTCCTCCAATCCATGACAATCCTCCTAATAATGATAATGTAGGCAATATTCCCATGGACGTGGATGAGGAAATAATTCGTCGGCATAGGCGAGATCTCCTGAATTACGAAGAATACTACCCCGATCGAATGAAATCAGATAAGCGCTATGCCAAATTGGCTGACGGAAATGAGATTTATGCTAAGAATTGACAAGGAGATGAATTTTATATGCTGGATCCCGATGGAAATATTGTGTTTGCAAAACAAATCTCTCCCATCACCGGTAAAATAACCCCTGTCTATGCCGTCGATCATCTGAACCGTTCTATTTTACACGTCGACGCCCAAAACCGTCCCGTGTATGGATTTGATAGTGATGGGGAACCCATGTTTCCCATGGAAAACGGAAAAATGGTGTATCTGTTCTACGGAGGAAAAGAATGGTATCCGGAAAATCCTCAGACCAAAGAACAAATCTATGCTTTAGACGAGCACCATCGACCCTATTTTGCCAAAGACGAGCATCAAAAGCCTTACTATGCTCGAAAACTCGATGTCAATCAATTCCCTATCGAATATGCCCCTCTCGATTCCAACGGTCAACGGATCTATATTCCCTTAGAGAACAATAAATTCCAATACCCGTTTAATCTCGTCACAAAACGACCGCTGTTTGAACTCTCTCCGGATCAGGACGAAATGTATTTCCGAAACAATACGCTAGGCGAATATTATCCCGTCAACGAATTCAACGATGAAATTTACGCTCGATATCGTTTGCACAATGAAATGCCGGCTAGGAACATCGATGGAACCCCTTATTACGCTAAGAGAGCGAGTGGGGACGAATACTATCCCAAGCAACTCAACGGTCTCGAAACGTATATTCGAATTGGAAATAGGGACGAACCGGCCTTAGATGCTTTAGGAGGAGGCATTTATGCGAAAGATGAAAACTTGGACGAATATTATCCGAGAATTTACCATGACGACAATGACAAATAAAGCAAAACGATTACCAAAGGATCTTCGATGGCAAAAGATGAGTATTATGCAGTCGACAATCTTGGAAATCAACGATATAGAAAGGATCGAAGAGAATTTGAAACATATATTACCACTGACGATCCCAGTCTAGTGTATGCCCTAGACAAATATAAAGTTCCCCATTATGCTAAAAAACCCGTGTATATCGGTGGAGAAAAAAAATTTGAGGAGTATTATGGAAAACTCAATAACTTGCCCGTCTTTCTAAAATACCAGGGTCGAGAAATTTATGCCAAAGAGCATTCCGGAGCCGAGATGTATCCCAAAGATTTGTTTGGGAACGACATGATTGCTCGAGATGCCGACGGGCGGTATTATTATGCTAAAGATGAGACAGGAAATGAAAAATATCCCTTGTTGGCCGACGATACGGAACACAAGCCCGAATATATGTCTTACGCCCTCGATAAAAACGGTATTCCGTTCTATCCTATCAATTCTCAGGGTAAACCCATCTATCCTAAAAATGCTACAGGCGATGAATTTTATCAAATCCTTCACCCTTTCACTCAGCAAGTCATCTTTGGAAGAGATACCGATCAGAACCAAGTGTATGCGCGGAAAGCGGATGGAGGCGAAATTTACCCGGATAGCGGTCAATTCGCCATGACGAGGCTGAAAGAATTCTTTTATGCTCATGATAAGAACGGGGTCATTATTTACCCGGTCGATCAACACGGCAACGAACGATATTTAGTGACGGACAAAGGATCGTACGATCAATTGATAAAAGATCCGGCCGTGAAACGATACGCCAAAGATGCAGACAATAATGAAATCTATCCGGAAATTATTCATGCCGATAAGCGCATTACCCAAAAACCTTTAGGAAACCGGTACGCTCAAAATAAATTGGGTGAATATTACTACCCGGTCGATCGATACAATAACGAGTACATTGTTCAGTTCAAGAAAGTGAGTGAGGAACAAATCTTTGCGTGTGGATACCCCATCACGTGTGATCAAATCATCATTGTTCCCAATTTAAATGACAAGCCCTGGACGCCTGCGTTTATACGAGACCCTAGAATTGAACGCGAAAATTTGATAGGCTACTTGTACCGATCGCATTCGAAACCGATGGATTATTTGACCAATTTGAGATCTAAACGCGCTTCTCGACACGGGTTCCAACCCTATAAAGTTATATATAATAACTCGGAGGGTAAAGTGGTCGAGAAAGTGGAAAGTGGTCTTCCAGGACAGGAAGATCCAGTGGAAGAGGAAGAGAAAAAGAAGAAAAGAAAGAAGAAAATATATGCCAACCCGATACAGTCTGACGAAAATAATCATCAATCCACCACCAACTGGACTAAAATCATTCTTTCTGTGATAGGTATCTTGGCCATACTTGCGTTCCTAATCTGCATTAATATACTGTTTAAAAACTAAAGTCGTGAGAGAAAGAAAAATATCTGAAACAATCCATTCTTAAAAAGATTGGGATGTCTTTTCAATCCAGTCGGTTGGAAAAAAATTTTCAGAGCTGAAAAAAAAAAAAAAAAAAAAAAAAAAAAAAAACTTTTTGTTAATTTTTATCATTAAAAATTAACTATCTACTCTTTTTGTCTAGGAATGATGTCTCACCCTTTCGAAAATTAGACCATGACTCACCCTTTCTAAAAATAAAATTTCAAGAAATAAATGAGTCATGGTGTATTTTTAGAAACATGGTGAGACATCATTGAAAACAAAAGGGGTTAGTTAATTTTTATCATGTCTAGAAGACATGATAAAAATTAACAAAAAGTTTTTTTTTTTTTTTTTTTTTTTTTTTTTTTTTTTTGTCATTACAGAATTTTTTCTTAGCTCTGAGAAATTTTTTCCAGCCGACTGGATTCACAAGTCATCACCATTTTTTTTAGGAATGAACTCTTCCTTATCTATTTAAGCATTTCGAGTTTCGCTTCAAATGTGTACGTGCTGTTGAAGAGGGACCCACCTAGATCCTAGTTGACTCATTCATGGGGAAGGAAAAAAAAAGTATTCTATAACGTGTTGGATAATGTTGGAGGTAAGTCTCTTTCTTTTTCATTTTTTTCTAAAGATTTATGAATGACAAACGGAAAGGTTTCTTTCTTGTACTCTTGAAGGCGATGAAAATAAAACAAAGCTTCTTGGAAAGCACAATATTTGGTCCGACCTATATGTTTCGGACAAAACGATGAATATTCATAGTTCATTGGTATGGGCGCGGTATGAAACGCCTCCTTGTTCTTGGAGACGAAATTGAAATAAATAGGACGGGCCAGTATCTGGTACAAAACATTAATTTTCCAATAATGAGGGCAGTAAATGTTTTTATATCCTGCCGTTAGAGCTACGAGAAACGGTTTTAATTGATCGTACGGCAAATGACCCTCATTCCATGAAAAGCCATGCGTTATATCCGCTATCGGTAAATGAACACTCGATACACTTTGTTTGGCGGAATAGGATAATTCAGACCACGGTATGGGTGGTTCCACGTAGATAATGCCTTGGGAACGATCATGGGTGATATAAGCCACTTCTTTAATAATATAGTCGGAAAAGTCATCATTATAAGAAAGATTAAGTTCTTTGGCGAGAGGATCACCATTCAATTCGAAACCTTCGAAATTGAGAACGATATAGGATTCCATGTTTTATTTTTATCGGTCATCTTGTTTCAGGAGAACATTGAATCTAAAATTCTCTACGGTTATCACATGAAAATCTCTCAATTTGCCTTTTAGATAGGTGGCTCCAACTAAGTGGATGGATTGAGTTCCATATTTTTTCTTTAATTGTTGGAAACAAATCCGCTCTGATACTTGTACTGCAATAGGTCCTAGACGTATCTTATCATTGCGAGTGAACAGAGTTATATATTCTATACCCACTCGATGTTGACGAAACTTTTGTAGAAATTGTATTAAGGACCAAGATTGAAGACCCAAGGTCGATTTTAAATCTCTTTCCAAATTAAACGTGGCAGTATGGGAAATAAGAACAATATATCGAAAGGAGGGACCTATTTGTCGATTGAACCGTTCGGTGATTCGCCATGGAAGAAAGGTTGAATGATTCATTTTTTTTCAATTTAATTTATTTTTTTTTCTTCTTCTTCGGTTCGAAGGATTAAACAAGCATGGCAGAGTATTACGATATTTCTGTTTTGAAAACTATTCAATTACCGATTGATCGACTCATCCGATTCGTGATTGGGCAAAATCCTCAACTTGAAAACTATCAAGCGACGTACCGGTTTCTGAATTTATTTTTTGAGATTACGCCTCGACTCGTTCGAGATTTTCAATCACAGGCCGTTGCTCATATCCGTCACGTGTTAGATAATATGTCGCAATATGGACACCTATATCTTTTAATCGATCAGCAGCCCCTGTTTAATACCCTGGAATGGAATGATGAAGAATTTATTTTATCGAATGAAGAAGTCTTAGACCTTATTCGCAAAATGGCCAGTCAGTTTTTTCCTAAAGATTCTACTCATTACCATATCACTTGCATCTATCTCTTATATTTTTACGCACTGCTCGCGAATCCGAAATATACTTGGATCACAATGGATTATTTAATGCACGGCAATAAATATCATCAATATTTATTAGCTAAACATGCTCACGAAGAAAAGTAAAAATAAAATCATTAGACGAGAAATTTATTTTTGAAAAGATAAAGCAATATAATGGAATTTTATCCGAATCGATATGGTAGCGAATATTACAAATATCGAAAAAAAGATCCAGTCTTTGTGAAAAGTGAATATGGTCATGAAAGGTATGCCATTCACTCCCAAAAGGGGGAAATCTATCCCGACAAAGGTGATCCTTTCGCTAAAACCCGAGACGGCCTTTCATATTATGCCAAAGATCGCAAAGGAAATGAAAAATATCCTCTACAACGTAAAAAATCCCTCGTTATTCAAATTCAAAACGAATTCGTTCTGGCCAAATACGCGGACGGAAAAGAACGATACCCGGTGGATTTTAGAGGGAACGAATATTATTTAGTGAAAAATGAAGAACTTACGTCCTGAAAGATGCCCAAGGTGAAATCTACTTTGCTAAAACATGTAGTGGAAAAGTCCTCATTCCCTGGAATTATTTTGAACAGTACAAGTATCTTCTCTCAGAACATTATAAACGCACATGCGATGCTGCAGGAAACTGCGTTTATCAATCCACGGTACCCGTTGAAGAAATTCTTAAAAAGTTGTTTCCATGCCTCTGTTTGTGCTTAGCTGAAATACCTACAATGGCTTTTATTCTAGCAGCTACGTTAATGTCAATACCAGGACTGTAAGAACAACGTTCTTATATATAGTCAGTGAGAAGAGAAAGAATGACTCGAAGCTGGCTGAGAAAAAAATCTATTAAAAAAAAAAAAAAAAAATCCCCTTTTTCTTCCGAAATTGATGTCTTCAATTTTCGAAAAATTGAAGACATCAATTTTCAGACTAAAAGGGGGGTATTTTTTTTTTTTTTTTTCCAGCTGTTAGAAATTTTTCCAACCCGACTCGATCGACCGGACATCACCCTTTTTTAAGAATGGACTCTCACTTATATATTTCAGCATTGCGAGTTTCACTTTACATGATTCTGTGTTTTTGAAGAAGAAACATCTTGAAATCTGGCTTTCTTCAGTCAACTTTTGTTTTTTCCAATTCATTACACAATGAAATGTTGGGAACCTACCTCATGCATATGTAAAAAGGTTAGTAATTCTTGTCTTTTTTCAGATTTTTGATGATAACATTATCGTAATAAATAACTTGTCTTTTATGCTGAGGCAGATCAATGGGTTCATCGTCCACTTTTAAATGTTTCGTGGTTGAGTGTTTTCCCTCTTCGTCGTCATGCTTTCGTTTGAGAGACGAATTCAATTCGGCATTTTCAAACTGAAGGGGTTCTACTATATCCAAAGACGAGGAAATATTATTTTCGGCTGAAAAGGAACTGAAATCCATTTCGGTCCGTTTCAAATGTCCAAATTCATCATTGAAACGCATAATGAGTTCCGTTTCGTGGATGGAGGTGTCGCGCATCGTTTTCAAAAATTGTCGAATGGCCGATTTCAGTTCGTTAAAGGTCGTAACAGAACCGGGAATGATTTGTACATCGGCATACTGTTTGAATTGTGTAAAAATATCGGTCGAAGATAGAAATTCTTTTTTGAATTCTACTAATATTTCAGGTTCGGAACGGTAACGGATCATGCCGTCCTCCATGTTAATATTGTGGGCCAGATGCAGATAAATCATTAAAAAGAAACCTTTATAGGAATCTTCGACGATAGAATCTTTGGTTTCGAGTAAATATTGATCCTGCATCACTTGTTCTGAGGTGAGGGATGGAGCATTTTTCGTAAACACGGCGTCAAAAGGAATTGCTACCACGCGATCATTAAACGCCTCTGTGGCCGTACACACTGGGAACGTATTGGTAGAAGCCATGAGTTTGGCACTGGGAATCGCTCCTACATTTTGCTCGTACAAATTCCGAAAACTGGTGGTCGAATTACCCGTGATTTCTTTCACGAGGTTTTCGTTTAATTTTCCCGACATTTCTTCAACAGTCACTACCCGACAACAAAATAACGAAGAGGCCAGTTCGGGTTGGGCTGATAGTCCTTGACCACTCGTCGTTTGTAAATTGACGGCTCGAATACCATGACTATAGCCTCCAAAGACCTTCGAGATCATTTGAAAGAATTTACTTTTTCCATTGCGCGTGTTGCCTTTCAAAATAAAAAATTTGCGACCGTAATTTGTCGCAATGAGAAGACTGGCCAGGACATCTAAAAGGTACATGAACAAATCGTATTCGAAACATGTATATTTACACATGTGCACATAAAAATGAAGCATGCTTTGAATGAGCGGGTTGGTTTCTAGTTTGTCATGAAACTCGCGCACTTTTTCCCGCAGTGTATCCAGTAAATCGTCCGTGAGGTCGAGGAAACAGCTTTTCAGGTATTGTAGAAAAAATTTCCGGTCGGTTAATAAACGATAGATGGCTATCAAATCCGGATCGTGACGAAATTGCATCAACTCGTGTCGACTAAAATTGATGCCCAGACGTCGATCCGATAGGTAAAATTCTGGAACCGTCCCTCCTACATGACCCGTCAAGAGATTCAGAACCCCATCGTGGGTTCGAATATGCCATTTATGTCGATCCATTTGAATGATTTTACGATCAATGTTGGTTCGACTCAGAATGGACGAGAGTACATAATTAATGTTGACCTGTTTCATAATGTCTGTGAAAGGACACATGTTTTTAGTTTTATCGGCAAACTGATTCCGAGCATAGGCCTGAATGGAGGACCAGATGGCATTCATCAGGTTTAGAATTTCTATCTGGTGGGGCACTTCTTGCCAGTACTCGTGGATATTATTCCACATATAGCGTTGAGGTTTCTTGCAGGAATTGTGCATGGTAATGACGAGAATCGGAAAATATCGCTCTTGAATTCGATGAATTTGTTCCACGAGCTGATCTCCAGACACCGAATATAAAATAACGCCTTTCATGGTTTTGATAATAGCTTCCAGTTTATCTTTAAATTTGTAAATTTTAGGATTGAGATTCGAACCACAAAAGGGGATCGTGTCGAGAGTAAAATCTTGGGAAATGATATCTATAATTTTACTGTTGATTTTTTCTACAGAATCTATGAGTTCGTGAGATTCTAATATCGTACGCAAATGGGATGCGAGTGTATGGGAGGACATTCGTAAATGTTGACACAAGGCACAAAAGACAGGTAAAAAATAGTAACCTTGATTGTACTGCATAATCGTACGAAGGGATTGGGATCAGAATGCAAACTAGGATTGTCTAACTTGAGAGCTTGATTCACCGTCTGGAATACATCGTTTTCGATGACGATAGAATTTTGACTTTCCCGGTACCATCGTTTTAGAGCCCGGTTATTCGATTCAAAGTCTGAAATCACAAACCCGTTAAACTTGATAAAGTAAAACGTTTTTAACCAATGATGACCTTCGGTTCCAAAATCCTTCCCTTTGTAAATATACATCGGGGTTTTTAGTTTATACACAAACGTAGCCACTTTTTCATCGTCGGGTCCAGCTTCCTCATCTTTGCTAATAAGCGTGGGATACGATACTCGATACAAAGGATCGTACAGTGTCACCACAGGCATCATATATTCATAAAGTTGTTTTTGAATATCCATTGGCTGGAGGTGGAGCAGTTTACGAAAAAAGAAATTGGTATTATCCTTGCGACGTTTAAATTTTGATTGAATGCCTAACAATCGCATGCTGAAAGCATTGGGATTGGTCAAATCTAAACGCCAGGTGGTTTGTTCGTCTACATAAATAATCAGCATGGGTTCGTATTTATTCGTATAGGGCTTGGAGGAATTCACAAGCGTCGCATTCGCTAAAACGTCCAACTGGAAAATAAATTCAGATGTTTCGTGATAGAATCGGGGTTGAAGTTGGCTGCAGAATTGAATATAATCATCATGAGCGATCGAGATTTCCGGCAAATGGACATGAATACCACCTCCTGGACGAACAGCTACAATAAAAGTAAAATGCTTAAGGGATAAAAAGTAAAATTTTAAGGTTGAGAGAATAACAGAATCTGCATAATCGTAGAGCATAGATGAAGGAAGGGATGCATCGCATTCGGTTTTAATATCAATATCTAGGATAAGGGAATGATGGGTCGTCGAGCAAAGATCCATCGTTAAAAAAAGATTTTCGGCAGACGTTCGAGTATAAAATCGAGAAAATTGTGCGTAGTCTTTTCGGTTACAGTAAAAGATTCCTCCCGACATCTGGTAGAAAATGTAAGCATCGTTGGGCGCATCTCCAACCGAATTAATCCTTGTTAAATAATGGAGGCTCTGCGACATGATTATATATCTTTAACTTGATTAATATTTCTTAAAAAAATACAAGCAATGCTTTGTAAGTAAATATCCTATAAAATCTCCACGTGCTCCTCTAAAGAATAAATAAACTGAGCACTTTTACCTTCATAAAGTCTGTTCCTATATACTGTTGAATTCACGGCACAGAATGATTAAAAGTGAAATTCGTTTCGCACGTCTTAAATAGATAAACCAGAGTTCTTTCTAGCCAGAACTCAGAAAAAAATTCTAAAGTAGATATTTAAAAAAAAAAAAAAAAAAAAAAACTTTTTGTTAATTTGTATCATGTCTTTAGACATGATAAAAATTAACTACCTTCCCCTTTTGTCTGGGAATGTTGTCTCACACTTTCGGAAAATAGAACATGACTCATCCTTTCTAAAAATAGAATTCGAATAAAAGAATGGGTCAAGGTATATTTTTTCGAGAGTGAGACATCCTTCCCTGACAAAAAGAGGGGACAGTTAATTTTTATCATGTCTAAAAGACATGATAAAAATTAACAAAAAGTTTTTTTTTTTTTTTTTTTTTTTTTTTTTTTTTTTTTTTTTTTTAAATATACATTTCAGATTAATTTTTCCCAGCCAGCTTTTACTTTTCTAGACATAAACGTCCTTGTTTATGTCCTTGAATGACGTCATTTCTCATGTATATATAAAGCGTGTAAGTTGGCTCTGTAGACTTATTCCTTTCGAGGAAGAAGGCGAGATAAAGTAAGCTCTGTCATGGATAATGAAAAGTACTACAATGTTTCGGATTATGTGGAAGTGTATGGAAATGTTTATAGACAATATTTTTTTATAGCTCTTCGTTTCAAATTACCCATCTTCCATGTCGATACTAACATTTTAGCCCGGGTCTCGTTCGAGCACCTTGCATTCTCATGGTCAGTGAAAATCGACTCATTTTCCAAGGAGAAAATTTAGACAAAGACTATCCGTTTCCTCGTGGGTCTTTAGTCTTTTGCGTGCATGGAACAGAAGAGGATCCTCGTTGGATCAACGTCTCTAGAGATACGACCGATCAGTTTTTACAAAGTTTATTTCCCTCTCGAGATTTTATCAAGGTCTCCTATGAAAATAATACCTTATTTGTTTGTTCGACCATCAATCCGTTTTCCTTGTTCTGGAAAGTACTTCCTCGCAATATGGCTTTTCGCGCCTTAAGCGATCTGACGATGACCTACATAAAAAGAGAACCTTTCCAGTTAGAGCATTGCATGCGCCTCCGATTTTTCAAACGAAATACGCACGTCTGGGAATCGTGGTCCAACTGGTATCACTATTTACATCCCATGCTCATCCTCCACTTCATACATTTAACGGGACAAGCTGCGAGTGCTCAATTGGCTGCCAAACTTCATAAATTGTTTAAACGCTCCCTTCCACCTTACCAGCATACGGATTCTATTCCATCGGACTTTTATACTTGTGAAATTACTTTTGACGACACGAAATTAACCGGTGTTTGGTTTGTCGTTTTGAATATGTCTTTAGTGATGTATGTTTCGCCCATGATTGCGTCATTCCATCATGAAACGTTCCTCGACGTGAATCGTGAACAATGTAATTATTGGCTACCGTTTTACCGAAATAATGAATTATGGACCCGAGAAGGATTTAAAATATACGTTTCCCACTTTAGAAAGAATCGTCGCTACTTGAAAGAAGTCATGATTTGGTTATCGTCCCGCTCCGAAGAAAAATATCAATATATGTTGCTCGATTTGAACAAAGTAGCCTACCTTTTAATGATTTAAAAAAAGCAAAAAGAAAAGAATGTTACGAGAACTGGTTTGATGTCTTATTCAATACCAGTCCGACCCCACTTTTATATCTTTAAATGTCGTTGATGGTCTCAAACAAAATCTTCGAGACGACGTGATCGATGCTTTTCTCCTGAGTCGACCTTTACTCCATCTCTATCCTCAACTGTATAAAAAGAGTTCGAGCAACATCGATTTCTTGTTTCGCATTTCGGGCTTGCATTTGGAAGAGATTGTTCCGATGGAATCGCAGGACCTGGAAAACAAAATCGCTTCTTTGGAAACTCAATTGGAGGCAGATCGGAAAGCTTTCGAGAAACAAATCGAGACGCTCCAACAAGAGCACAGGAACGAAATGCGTTATTTTCTAGCAGAAAAAGAACAATATGTGAATACCGCTCGATTCGGAAAAGAGCATTCAGTCGTGGATTTGCAACGACAATTGGAACGCCTTACATGGGAGAAAGAAACCCTGCAGACTGAGTTGGAGCAGCTGAAACGGAATCACGAAACCTTACAAACTCAGTGGGAGCAATTGAAACGAGATCACGAAACCTTACAGACACAAATTCGAACGCACGAGTCTGAAAAAATACAATGGCAGAGGCAAATAGTAGAACAACAACAACAACAACAACAACAATTGAATAATAATAATAATAATATCGAGTTTCCAAACCGTTTGATGAACGAATGGCAAATGCTCCACCAACGCTACGAAACAGGACTTGAAGAATGGATGCAACGAGCGGAAAGTTTAATCCGCCCTTTGCAAATGGCTTTACAAGAAACGATCGAGCAACTGAAACTTCCTCCTTCTTCTACCACTACGGTCATTGAAACTTTACCGCTCGAATCGCCTCCTTCTCAGCAGCTCATGATCGAGTCGTCGCGATCTAAATTAGAGCAATTACAAGAAACCCTCGACCAGTTTTTAACATCATATCAATCGGAACAAAAACAGCACGTCCAGCAATTGAACGAGGAACTGAAAGGACAATTGACCCTTTGTCAAAACGAAAAACGGATATTGGAAAAGCAGTTGGAGTAGGGTCAGAAAGAACGAACCGACCTCCTGCAAAAATGGAAAATCGAGTCCGAAACACATTTCCAGGAAGGTATTCAACGCGTTCTTGACACGCTGCAAAAGAAAAATCCTCATATCGAGACGATTCTTCGAGACGAAATGGCTAAACAAATGAAGGAGTTCCACGAAACGCAGTTTATGACGTTTTTACAGACGATCCTTCCCCCCTCATTTTGGAAACCTTTAGGCGCGAACCAAGATTGGAAAACGTTTTTCTTCCAGCAAATTCAAACGTATATCCAGTATTTACAAAATTGGCAAACCCAGCTTTTGAACCAATTAACACTTCTCGGGAATGCTTTAAATCAATCGCTAACGCCCGACAATTTAGCTCATACCGTTCTTCACAGTCTCCCTTCTTCCTCTAAAAGCATGATGGAAGACACGACCCTCTTGCAACGATTGCACGATCTTCAACAATCGATTGAGAACCAGAACGAAGCGAAGGAGGTCCTACAACAAATCCAAGCTCAACTCCATCGGGATCGTAGCCAAGAACATAAAAAATTACAGCAGAGTCTAGAACATGAAAAACGGCAACGCGTCGCTTTGGAAAAGAAACTGGAGGTCCTGAAAAAGAAATTTGGTAACTCTGATACGGACTAAATGGAATGCGTATTTTGGGGCCACGGATTACGATCAGATTCTCTCGGAACTCGAAAAAGTATTCCATTTCAAAGAAAATCTAGAGAGGACCCTCGAAACGCAATTGGCGCAACTGAAAGGTCATTTTCCCGAAATACCGGTCGTTCAATTCGATAATTTGGCGTCGAGCATGATCGAATGGGCTCGACAGGTCGAGAATCACAACGATTGTGAAGTCGAGCTCCGTAAAACCAAAGAACAACTTTTCGAATTGAAACAGAAACTCGATCAAGTCGAAAGTAATTATACGAAATGTAATGAGTACCTTCTCTACGCCAAAACGAAATTAACCACGTTCCTAAAAACGATCCTTCAGAATGACCCTAGTGATCAAAGAGAAGATTGGCCGCAAGCTGTTGTCCATCAACTCCAAAACGTGATTCACGAGCATCGACAATTTCAAGATCTCGTTTATAAACAAATTGTCACGCTTCGAGCCCAGTTTCCGAACATACCGGATCCCATTGAAGAATTGGCGAATTCGGTGATTTTATATTTCGAGCAGGAACGAGACCTATATCGACGGCAGTTGGAGGAACGTCCTCACATCACCGAAGTGAAAGAACCCACTACTGTACCGGCCATTACGTATCCTACGGATCAAGTGGAGGAATTACAGCGGGAAGTGAAAGATTTACAAAACCAACTGGAAGTGTCTCGGTCTCGAAACCAAACTTTAGAAAACCAACTGGCTAAAGCTCTCGTAGCTCCGCAGGATGTAGAAATGTCCGATACTTCGAAATATAAACGAAAGCACGTATCGACGGTCGACGAAGACTATGTAAGAGGTCTGTCATTGGATTTACAAGAGGCCAAACACGCTTTAGATCGATGTCTGGACGAAAAAGCCCACTTGCAAAAGGAATTGGAACACATTAAAACCGAACCAACCCCTTCTCCTCCGTATCGTCCGATTTCAAAATGCTCAGCGACCTGTTTTATCAATTATACGTGTCCTATTTTCGATTACGATTTGATGTCGTGTACGGAAAAACCGTTTTTTCGTCGGAGGAATATATTAGATCCGTGCTGAATAAATTGGATTTCGTGGATCGAAGCATTCGATCCAATATGGCTGTGAAAGAATGGACCGATGTTTTATTGCAATACATCAAATGGGACGTACAAACTCTGACAGGAGGATTAGATTGGCAGGGGTCGCATACAGCCTACATTAAAGATGAATTCTTAACCTATTGCATGAATCAAACGATTGAAATCATTGACCGGTACGCTAAAGAATTGAGGAAACAGACCGAGATGTTTAGAAGTCCATAAAATAATAATAATGGGGAACTATGGAATATTCAGAGTTAATCGATCGTATTCTTGCGCACCCGATTTTAAAAGCGGGGATTGACGAAATCGTTGAAAATAACCCGAGAACGTTAAACCTCGTGAGCCGGGAATGGAAAAATATATTAGCCAACAATCCTCAGTTTTAAGATTTTCAAGCTAAACCGATCCCGTTCCAGCATCCCGTAGAAAAAGGTTATATTCATATTGAAAATATTAAAGATTTCAATCATCATTATAATATTCTCGTAGCGGGGTATTGGGTTCTCTGCGCTACTAATTATAAGAGGAATCTGAATGCCCATTCTTTCATATGTAAACTCTGTCCTCCTCTGGTGGACATTACCAAAGCCGTGGCCGCCGATCATTCCCAAATGCTGATTTCAGAACAATGTCGGTTCTTCATTGAAAAATGTAGACCTTCTCTCTGTGAAGCGTGTCGGCAAATGAGTCAACGAAATGATCTGAATTCTTAGATGTCTCAAAATCAATGGTGTTTACGCAAAACCAAAGTGTTTGATGGAACGACCCTTTTAAACGTGTTTCAAGAAACCCTGGACCAAGAATTTGTGAATAACGATATGTTTATTGGTATTTTAAATATTAAAATTAATTCGCGGTACTTTTACGAAACGGACGCTTTGTATTGTAGAGTAGGAGGCATTTGTAGAGATATGATTCTCTTTCAAGAAGATGCTCTGAATATGATCGAAAAACCCGTGTTTCAGTTAAATATTTTAGAACCTTCTTCGAGAAATATTATTAACGAAACCATTTCCACTACCTTTGATAAAGAGAAAATCAAAACTGAAAAGGTGGATCCAGACCAGGTTCCCATCAAAAGCAAGATCAATCCAGATCTGTGCAAACCATTCAAGTAAGAGAAGCCTAAGAAGGAGGCTGAGGATGTAAAAGGCAATGAGGATCCAGTCTATTTAGGTGAGGTTTCTGCCAGTTCTATGAAGAACAAGTTTAGTAAATTTGCGTATAAACCGTACGCTCTCAGGTCTCGTCGTGATCTGGATGATCTGGGTTAAAAGTTTAAAAAAAAAAAAAAAAAAAAAAAAAAAAAAAAAAAAAAAACTTTTTGTTAATTTTTATCATGTCTAAAGACATGATAAAAATTAACTACCCTCCCCTTTTTGTCTGGGAATGTTGTCTCACTCTTTCGAAAAATAAACCGTGACTCATTCTTGGAATGATTGCCATTAGAAAGGATGAGTTATGGTCTATTTTTAGAAAGTGTGAGACAACATTCCCAGACAAAAAGGGAAGGGGGTTGTTAATTTTTATCATGTCTAAAGACATGATAAAAATTAACAAAAAGTTTTTTTTTTTTTTTTTTTTTTTTTTTTTTTTAGATCTTAAAAATTTTTTCCAGCCGACTCGATCAACAAGACCATCATTTTTTTTTCAAGAATGCGTTCTCACTTATCTATTTAAGCCATTCGAGTTTCATTTCAGATCGTTTGATGCTGTGGCCTGTGTACAAGCTTCTACATGATGAAAACAGATTCTGTGTCAAGGTATATTGCCATTTTGTTTTTTTTTCCTTTTTACATAATAGAAATTTTTCTGTACTGACATTTTAACCCCCAACCAAATCAATTTATTTCTCCAAACCTTTTCGCATTTAGCAAGTTAGGAACCGCGTATCAGAAAACTGCATGGCATTTTTCATAATGAGATTATCGGGCAAATCCTTTCTCGTCAATTGTTTATTTAAAGCCGTTTCTTTGGGATACGTGATGCATTTGGATTGATAGAGATACGAAGATCCTGTTTCTTCTCCCATCACAACAATCGGTTCAGGGTGACAAATATCTTCTAACGTATAAAACCCAACCCCTTTCTTGTACGCGACATTCGAAATGACGGTTTCGGGAACGAGGTCTAAATTGGGTAGTTTATGAAAATCGAATAAACAATGCGCCAGCAGGAAATTGTAAAAAGGAGAGAATTCCGTTTTAGGGTCGACAAAGAGACCTCCATTCGCCATGTCGCATACCTTTATCTTGTCGAAGAGCGTCGCTACATTTGAATTATTAATATAGTGGTATAAACCGCAAAGACGTTGCTGAAGCGTGCTCTTGAAATGAACCATCATTTCTTCTTGCATCTTCGTGGTATTGTTCACGCCTAAACCAAT
This sequence comes from Stegodyphus dumicola, assembly GCF_044657685.1. Lineage (NCBI taxonomy): Eukaryota > Metazoa > Arthropoda > Arachnida > Araneae > Eresidae > Stegodyphus > Stegodyphus dumicola. The sequence continues at coordinate 51,650,249 of NC_140778.1, forward strand.
TTCGTTCGTGTTGCCAACACTTAAATTCCGTAGCAGTTCGTAATGGAAACGCCGATCAAACACATCCATGGCGTTATTGCGTTTCAAGTCGGTCGGGTCTTGAGAATACAGGTGGTTGATATAGTGCTCGATGCACGGGTTGAGTTTAAATGTGAGATCGTCCAACTAGACGTCGTGTAAATCGGGTCGGAAATGTTTATCCAGGAACTCGCGCGTCGGTAAAATGACAGTATTTTTCGGAAACGAGAAATTTTCCTTCACAATCAGGAAAGGTCCAACGACCTTGGTATGCCGTTCCGATTCCATTCGATGATAATAAATTTGCAATCCATAAGGATTTCGAAGATGGTTCAGGCAGAGAATATTCCGAAACGCCGAAATATTGTCCGACCCACAAGGAATTTTTCGATTACTAAAAATACAATTGGATTCGTTCATTGTCTTGGTTTCTGAAAATCCGGCAAGGGTCAAGAGACATGCGATTTTTTAACAAGTCTGGAGGCAAAGTCGCTAAACAATTTAAACGATTCGACATTCCTGTCAAACGAGCAGGGGAGGTCGCTAAAGTCGTCGCGAAGAATAAACCCCTTCAAAAAGCTTTTGATAAAGTGTTTAGTAAGAAAGCTCTTCTGACCGCAGGAGGGGTGACGGCCGTCGCGCTCGGTTCTCAATATGTCAACCAATACATTCGGGACAATTCGGGCTGTTTTCTCTACAACGGAGGGGACATGGTTTGTAAACTTAAAGAATTGAGTTGTTGTCAACCCGAACTTGTTCACGGGATCGAATCGTGCACGGGATTTCCTATTCAGCAATGGAATGCGTGTGAAGGGTACGACAACGAGAAAGAGGATACGTGTTGTCGATTATGTGATTGTCAATATCACGATTGTACACCGACGCAAGAATTGAAATGCTGTCGACCCACGATCGGAGAAGCTTTAACGCATTTCAGTCAAGACGTGACGGGTTCCATCACGAGTGGTATTTTGGATGTTTTGGGTAATATACCGTACCTAAAACCAATCTTGTTGGGAATCGTTCTTGTCATCATCGGCCTTATTATTTGGAAATTCGTATAAGAAAAGATGGATATCGTTACACTTCAATCCTTAAAGACTCCTATCGATCAGCTTCTTCATCATAAATATCGTCCTCGACTGAATACCGTGGTACCTCAATATATCAAATTTCATAAATTTCCGCCCTTCACGAGCCTCGTCACGCTCGAACTGGTGCGCGATCCAGAAGTAAGGGAAGCGGTGCGAGACTATATTCAAACGCTGTTTCGAGAAAAAGAGAAATACGGCTATTTGTATTTTTTGAGTGAACAAAACCTCGTACTTCCATTTACAATTCAATGGAATACAGAATTGGTCGTGGATCCACTGAACTTTTTTACTATCATTACGGAAATAGATCAGATAGCCGACCAGTTCGCTCAACGGGGAGATATGACGTAGGAAATAACTCGCGTTGAAATACTCTATTTTTTAGTGTTGATTGTGAATATTCCACTCAATTGGATCACGGTCGATTATTTGCTACGATGTAATCAGATGTATGATTACTTGATTGCTGCTCCTAATCGAATCTTGACCAATACCGAAATGGAAAAGAATACAATATGATCTCCAAGTGACGAAATGCTTCTTCTTCAACCCTCCTGAGCGATCTGAAGTAAAACTTGAAATGTTTAAATAGATAAGCGAGAGTCCATTCTAGAAAGAATTTTGAGATGTCTTGCCAATCGAGTCGGCTAGGAAAAATTTCTGAGAGCCCAGAAAAACTTCTGTAGATTTAAAAAAAAAAAACTTTTTGTTAATTTTTATCATGTCTTAAGACATGATAAAAATTAACTCTCTCTTCTTTTTGTCTGGGAAGGATGTCTCACCGTTTGAAAAAACAAATCATAACTCATCCTTTCTCATGGCAATCATTGCAAGAATGAGTCACGGTTTGTTTTTCGAAACGGTGAGACATCCTTCCCAGCCAATTAAGCTCTCAGAAATTTTTTCCAGCCGACTCGATTCACAAGACATTTCAAGATGACGTCATCGTTTCAAGAATTGTGTATATCAGTGGATAACTTTCGCACTTCTTGTGAGTTGAGTTCCTAGCTGAGCGAAGGGAATCACCATTTCTCAATCTACAGATATTTGTTTCGTTTTTTTTTCTCTTTACAACAGAACACATGGAGAGGAAACTGGTCGTTCCATAAATTCAATTCTTAACCGGACAATATCGAGAAATTTTCGAGCTTCCTGACTTAGGCGAATGACGATCGGGGACGATGAATTTCTTGGTACAATGATACCTTCTTCTTCTTCGGTTTCGACCGTTTCGGCCGAAAAGCATATTTTATGTCGAGCCAAAGTTAGAGCCAATTGAAAGAGTTTCAGATTGCCGTACGTGATTTCTGGATCCGTGGAACGATTCTGATGATAAAACTCCAGCCATGATTGAACCAGGTAAGGTAGATGAGCATAGGGTTTAGCAAGTGGAACTGGTTTTTCTTCTTCGATTTTGGTCAGACACCATAAATCATGAGGAATGGAAGCATATCGAACTCGGTGAAGCGCATGCTGACAATCGTATTCGTAACTCTCGAGAAACGTCAATTCGCTCACATCTGTGACGGGATGGAACAGACACGCTGTGTTTCTATTAGCAGGTTGTTTCGGATGAGATTCGAGCATGACATAACTTAAACATAAGAAAGCCTTTTTGTATTCAAACCCGATGATCGTCGAACAGAGTACGACCGGTTGAAGTGGATACGTGGTTTCTGGTTCGTAAAGAATAGGAATCCAGTGCACGGTCGTGGGGATGGCTTGATATTCCATGTACCGCTGATACGGTGATCGAACGTATAAAATCGTTTCCGGTTCAGAACCGTTGACGACGAGTACAATGCATTTCCCGTTAGGATTCGATCGAGTAGCATTTTCGAACCCGATTTGAAACGGGTATTCGATCAAGAGTCCGACCTTCTCAAGCGAATTTCTCTGATCGTACGTATTCAAAATATCTTGGACAATATGTTGAGGATGGTGCTGATACGTCCATTGTTTTTGAATGAGCGCCGTACTCTTATTGTACTCAATGGGAAACGGGACGGGTTTCTCAGGATTCACGGACGGTAAAAATTCAATAAAGGAAGACGGAAAAGCCGTTCGCGTTTTCAGAGGATCGTAATAAACGTCCGGTCGATCTTTCCATTCGTTGATGAAATTATGGACGAGGTCGTTCTCGTGATGGACCTGGTTGGACAAAAAACAAAGACGATACCTTTTCCCTCCGTCATCTTCTGGTAAATGTAATCTGGGCCCGTTATCATCATCAAAGTAATGTCCTCCTGGATACGGTATATCCCATTCGTCTAAATATAGAATTGTATGATTATTTTGGGAGCGGTACACGTTTTCGAACACGGGATTTTGTAAATACCGTTCGATCGTTTTAGGATCTTTCACAAAAAATGGTGTAGCGAAAAGTTTGAAAAGATTGTGGGAGGATTCCGATGAATTCGGGATCGTGGGGAAAATGACCCGTTCGTTTTCTAAAAGAAGGATCCATGATGCATTGCGTTGAAGAAAAACGGTACACGACAAGTCCGACATTTTACAATAGGCGGCTAGGGCGAGAACGAGTGGTTTCTGACTCGGGACGACTTTATCGAAATGAGCGAGTTTTCGAATCACAGAAGGTTGAAGCCGCATATGGGCTAAGGGAAAAAAAATCGTATCTTGAATCACATTGAATCCTCCTAAATGCAAGCCATGAAATTGGCTGTAAAGTGTAGCGTATTTATGAATATTCATTATCCTTTGTTTTTGAGAGGGTCGGATTAAAAAAAGAAGAAAATAGACATCTGAGAAAGTATCCGCAAGTGGAAAAGCTTACGATGAGCCGATTTTATAGTTGGCGTAGTATCCGAACTGACATTCGCTAAGGCGTCTAATAAAATCTAAAATCCATGGCTAGAGAATAGATGGGAAAGTCTTTTATGCTTCTGATAAAAACCGCTCGTTGTAAATCCAGAATCCATTGGTTAGAACAGATGCGGGAAATGTATTTGGAATTCTAATAAACAGACCAAACTGCCTCGAGTATCTGCAAGTAAAAAATCTTACGATGAGTCAATTTTATAGTTGAAGTAGAATCTTGGATCCATTAAGGATATTGATAGAACTTGTATGTAATTAGAGAGAAAGGAATGAACAAGATAAAATGAGTTATGGATCATTTCTCCGATCCGTTTTTGGATCTAATTATAAGACATTTATGCCTTTTATTCATACTATTCAGCTTTACTGTTTATTTGTCATTACATTAGTAATTTGTCTGACCATCTACATGATTTATGAAACACAGCAAGATAAATATTAGGAAAACTATGTTCCCCCTTCATGATATTTGTTTTTCAGACATATATATTATGGATTAAGTTATTTCTTTATCAATAGCGTCAGATCCTGGCACCCATTCAAAAAAATCATTAATAATAATTTAATATCATTAATAAAATTTTGAAACCTTCTAGTATAAACCTTTTTATCAAATTTTTAGTAAAATAACAAAGATCCTAAAATCCTTACCTTTTAAATGTAGTGTGTCCCATAGGACAAACCGGTTTGTCCTATGGGACACACTACATTTAAAAGGTAAGGATTTTAGGATCTTTGTTATTTTACGGTCAAGGAAAATTTAAAAGTTTTATGGAATCCTTATATTTTTTTTAATCAATTTACTTTTTAGGTACCAAAAAAGGATTAGATTAAAAAATATAAGACGAAGTGAAAAATAATAGATAATAATTAATAATGAAGGGTAGGAATCAAGATGGATACTGAGGAACCTACAACTTTATCTGAAAGGAAAAGAAAAAGAAAAGCATATTTGAAACATTATTGGTCACTGGAACGAGTAAAAGAAGCAAATCGATGGAGAAAACGAGAAAGGCGAAAGATCCAAACGTTCGATTCAAAGAAAAAGAATACCAACGAATGAGACGATGGAAATGTTGGGATAACGCTCTTCCTAAACATAGACATAAGCCTGACAATACAGTATTCAAACAATGTCCGTCGATGGAGGAATGTCAAAATATTATTAAACGTATGAATATTTCGGAAGGAACACGAGGTAAGTATGAATTTTATTTTAATGAATTCTATGATTGGTATCAAAAACATGGTGACGGTATAAAATATCATTATAAAAGAGCACTAGAGATATATGAAAAGTATCTGACTGAGGAAAAGAGGAAATCGTATAATAAAATAAAAAATAAAATCGTGTTTTTATACCGTTTGCTCGGTGAAAAAAGGGAGCGCTCAAACCAAATTCATATTAAAAGATGTCAAGGTCCTCTTCTTACATTAAATGATCTCAAAAAACTTAGAAAAATAGTTATAGATCGCTATGAATATGAAGAGATGGCTTTATTTATTCTTGTCATTCTTGAAACTGACTTAAAAGCAAACGAAATTTTAAAACTTCTGAACGAAACAGATCTTCGACGACATTATGCAGAAAAGAAATTGGCATCGTCCAATATATGGGATCAACGTAATCGGTTTTTGTATGAATTTTTGGCTTGGGTTATTGCCGGCCCACTTTTCCCTCGATCATTAGATGGTTGCTTAAGAAAATTAAAACGATTCTTTCGAAAGTATTTTCCGTATCGACCCTTTAATCCTTCCTATACCATCATTAAACGTTCCATGAAAATTGCAAAATATCGTAAATATATACGAGAAGAAGCTAAAAAAGAAATGGAATCAGTAACACAAGAGTCTATTCTTTAAAAAACTTTCAAAAAATATAGGGATCATTGCTTTTATGGATTGAAAAAGATAACCAGATTGGATCTTCAAAAGCACTTCGTAATCTGAAGTAGAACTCAAAACACTTAGATAGGTTCAAAAAAATAGGATAATCATTTCTTTCTAGTAAAACGAAAAATAATTAAGAAGGAAAAATCTCTTACCTTTATTGAAGCATTTGTCGTAACGTAGAAGCTGCGTTGAAAGATGTTACCTCTTCAGCAGTACAGACTGATCTGTAGGGAATGTCGGATTGTTTAAATAGATAAGTGAGAGTCTGGATAATTAAAAAACCATAAGGATCAAATCGATTGAATTGGTAGGAAAAAAAAAAATCTCTCTTTTCGTCCGAAATTGATGTCTTCAATTTTTCGAAATTATGAGACATCATTTTCAGACGAAAAGAGGGGTAATTTCTAATTGCACCCAATGTAAGATAGAGTCACGGTTTGTTTTTTCAAAAAATTTGAGACATTTTCAGACGTACATTTTTTAATGATCCAGTTCATTACGGATCCCGATAAAACCGAGCTATATTCCTATGCACACACTGATGTTTTCCTTGAATCATAGCCTTTACTTGTGGAAATTGACACATGCATTCATGTTGATTGAACCCCCTATAGATAAATGTACCATTTTGACAAACGTCTTTCGCCAATTCTCCACAATCCGGTCCATTGTAAAAAGCTGGATCCGTACAGTAACACGACCACTGATAGAATCCATTTTTTTCGGTAAGAATAATCATACCCCCTTTTTCAGTTTGACACGGGTAAGGATTCAGTTTGGGCATACAGAGTCCTCGAACACATTGCATTTCTTCCCCGTTTGTGCAAAGAAAATCACATGTATCCACACACCAGACTTTTTCTCGTCGACAATCTTTAAGCGGTATAGATTCGTTCATGGGGATGGAATCCGATTCTATGACAGAAGTAGGAAAGAAAAATAGAAAGAGACCAAACATCATCAAGAATATATACATTTCAGCCATCTTTTTTTTTTCTTTGGACAAAAAACAAAGGATAAGGATATGGAAAGACGAGTTGATCAACACGAAGAACGTCGATCTTGTCGTCAAACGGCTCTTCAGTCTAAAATTAATACTTGGCGAGATGCTTGTACGGCATGCTTTAAAATCATGGATGATTGGGCCACGATCGATTTTAAAAAATTCCATTTCATATTTGAACGATGGGTCTCGATTCTCAATCGTATCTTGGAAAATCCAATTCGTCGATTGGACCGTTACGAAATGTCCATGTATTATTGTGAAGAGCCAGGAGGACCCAAAGAGGTTATTCAGTTATATATTAATGAAACCGAAACCGAGGAAGGAAAAATTCCCGTCTACGTTATTTTTAATCTTTTCGAGTTTATTAAAATTCATCGCAATTACTGCTTAAACTATTCTACTTCGAACAAGATGCTAGTAGATCAAAACAGGGGCACGATCAATATGAACACCTATTATGCTAATCAGGTCAATGTAGATCAAACTCGATTTTATCGTAATGAAACGACATGGCAATTATTATTCATTTTTACTTTACATGCCTTGGCTCATTTAGATGTGTTTGATTTATACGATCACGCTTACTATGATACACACCAGCACGTTCGAGATTCAGTTTTCTTCCGATTATATTTCTATGGACAAGTCATTTGGGGAATATAAAGCAAAAAAAAATGTCTTATCCTTCCAAAGTTCCTATTGAGTATGTTCAAAAAGTGTTAGAAGAGAAATTAAATCGAAACGTGCGTCGTTCTGAATTGACAGGGACATGTTCGTTGGGGCACATTTTATTCGACTTGTCTCATTTACAAAAATTTTTTCCCCGCTATAGTCCAGAAGAGTTTATAAAGTTTCGAGACGATAAATTTATAATCATTCCGGGAAATTACTGGTATGACGCTATGAGTGAAGAACCTCGTGTCCAAGACTATGTAAAACGTTTCTTAAACCGTAATAAAGTAGAAATAAATCCAAATATGCGGCGTCGATCTCAACGTCAACGTTCTAGAAGTCGATCGAGAAGTCGATCTCAAAGTCCAACGAGAGTCCGAACACGATCTCAAAGTCCAACAAGAGTCCGAAGTCAATCTCCAAGTCCAACAAGAGTCCGAAATCGATCCCGAAGTCGCTCTTCGAGTATAGATATACCCATTCGGCATTACTTGGCTCCTCTACCCAAAAAAAGAGGGAGAAAGAGAAAGTCTAAACTCAAAGCTCGTGTTGGCTACGATCAAAAGTTTATAAAAGCCCTCGAGACAAACGAATCAGGTCTGATTCTAAAACCGACTCGAGGAATGGATCGAGATTTAAATTTGCCGGGATCTATTTGTCGGGGTATTCGCCAAGTCTGTCGCTACAAGGATCCTCAAACGAAACGTTACATCAATTTTGTTCGTGACGGGAGTGAAGACGATGAGTACGTGCTGCAACTGGAATATTAACAAATGATGGGATTTTCTAACGGATTAAAAGCTAACGGGACAAGAGCCTTCCAGTGATCCGAATAATATAAATTATAAGGATCGTAATCATATACATAAGACGGTAAAATGGCTTTATCGGTATGATTCTTCCAAGCATAATCATCTCGAAGGGACAATAATACTGATTTAGAAGTGCACGGTGACAATAAACCTTGAATCATGCGTGTTTCCAGTAAAAGAGATGAACGAGGTCCAAAATATTCGGGATCCATAATTTGATGAGTGATCTTGGCCGTTTTATAGTTATACACCCATAGTCGTATGGACTGGGGTAAATATCGAGTACTTTCGTCGTGAGTTAAGTTCAAAAATTCTCGAATGGCAGGAATGTTACTATTCATATACATTATGAAATTATAAATTTGTTCTTCGAACATCTTGTATTTAAACATATCAAATTCAGCAAGATGGTGACTGGACAGTTTAACACGAAAACATTTTTCCGGATATTGATTTATATTAAAATCTTTAGGATCGATTTGTCGTCGAATAACCAATTTACTACTCTCGTCCGAAGTGATAAATTCCAGTTTATATGGATTGGGTTCTTCTAAATATCTTTGATTCAACTCGAAACATGGGGAGTCAAATCGTTTTACTTTCCCGTCTGATTTATAAACCTCTTTGTAATAAATATCCATGACCACATAACCCAATAAAATGGGATATTTTTCTGTTTCAATAAATCGAGGACGAGTTGTTTATAATCCATCTTCTTGTTTATCTCGCAGAAAGCCACGTTCGAATGAGTTGACGAATAGGCTCATGGGGCATGAGTTCTTGAAAAGTATCTAAAACCTCGGCCAGACTACGTTGTCGACTTTTACAAATCAGTTGATGCGTTACATCGTTGAAGACAACTTTCTCGGAGAGAATGCATTGACCACGACATTTCTTCTTAAAATAATCCGGATGCATGAGTTTCACGTACCGAATAATGTCTCGAGTCGTTCGTCGTTTCAAGAACCGATGCCATTTCTTCTCGTTTAAAAATTCTCGATGACCGATGCGTTCTCTCTTTTCCACATTCAGAGCTCCAATATCCACGAGCACGGGATGATGGTCCGTGTACACAAAAGAACATAATTTTAAAACGGGAGCCGTTCCTCCGAGTCGATAACAAATACTACACAAGAAAACAATGAACGTGTAAAACGTTTCTGCTAAATATTCCGGTTGAAGAATGCGAGCACTATAAAGTCCAGGATTCATTTCAAAGAGACCTATTGTATATCCCGAACGTTCTCGGAAATGCGTCGCAAAAGGCAACACATACTCCGAACTCAATTGTCGATGAAGAAGGATCAAATCGAAAAAATGTTCGGGCAAGTCACAAGAGCTGCTGGCACTGTAAGATCTCCACTGCATCGAGTGGGAAGTAAACAGGCAGTGGAATCGTCTTTGATTGAAATTATTTAAAATGAGAAAACAGGCATAATCAAAATGCCAAGGACATTTGGAAGGAGCATAATAAACAATTTCTTTCACGTGTTCAATAATAGTATGAGTGGTGGATCGACTCATCTTCTTCTTTCTTTGAAAAAGAAAGATGGTGGTGGTCTGTGTCTTAGATATGGATGAGACGCTTGGATACTTTGAAGGAGAAACATTTCAAATTCGACCCAAAACCAATTTCCTGATCCAGTTTTTACGTCTTTGCAATATCGATATCATTTTGTGGAGTAAAGGTTCGGATGATTATGTCGAGCGAGTGATCAATAGTTCATTGCACGATATTGCACGATATGCGTATCGGATATTTGGCCGCACGCAATGTGAAAAGTCGTGCCGAAAGTATAATATTTCAAAATGTTCGGAACATATCAGAGTCTTGTACGATTACGACATTCTTTTAATTGGGGTCGATGATAACGTCAATGAAAATATGGACGAGCGCTTTGATTTAAGAATTCACGTGAAGCCGTACAAGCAGATAGATCCCCGTGATCAAGAACTGTATAAAGTCGTGGAAAAAATTACCCAATTTTGTATAGATCATCAACGAGAGTTGTAGATGAAGCGAGATAGGGTTTTTGCTATGTCAGCTGGGAACCCCATTCCGTATAGAGAAGTGAATACGAGAAAGTTATGTGTATATAGTTCTTGAAGCAATGACGTCATTTTTAAACAAACCAATAGTGAGCCAGTTTTAAAAAATGATGATTGGGAAAAGGTCGGTTGAAAATCTGGCTGGAAAAAATATGTCAGAAAAATTTACAACCATTAAAAAAAAAAAAAAAAAAAAAAAAAAAAAAAAAAAAAAAATTGTTAATTTTTATCATGTCTTCTAGACATGATAAAAATTAATGACCCCCTTTTTTGTTTTCAATGATGTCTCAGCACCATGTTTCTAAAATACACCATGACTCACCATTTCTAAAAATAAAATTCCAAGAAAAGAATGAGTCATAGTTTATTTTTAGAAATGGTAAGACATCATTCAGAGACAAAAGGGTGGTAGTGTTAATTTTTATCAACAAAAAGTTTTTTTTTTTTTTTTTTTTCCTCCAGGTATTTTTTTTCCAGCTCTCACAAATTTTTTTTTTCCACTCGACTTCATCAACCAAACAAGACATTGCAAAATTCTTTCTAGAATGAATTCTCGCTTATCTATTTAAGTCATCCCATTTTCGCTTCAAATCAGTTTGTGCTGCTGAAGAGGTAACATCTAAGGCCAGTAGTCTAATAACCAAGATACTACATTCTACTTTGTTCGAAAAGAAGAAATCTATTGAGTAAGAATGGATTATTCGTTGATTATCAAGAATATTCTTTCTTCTCCCATCCTTGAGAAAGCTATCGACGAATTAAAAGAACGTCAAGGTGCTCTCAACTTAATATGTCCCGACTGGGAAGATGTTTTAAATCACGATCCGCTGTACGAGACACATTGTCACCAAAAAGTTCAATTTTCCAAAGGAACTCGAAAAGATACTGTTCACATCCGAAACATTATTGGTTTACAAAATTGCTATAATGTTCTCGTGGCTGGTTATTGGTATTTGAAACCGGGGGAGAATAATAAAACAGGAACTTCGTTCATGACTCGACTGTGTGCTCCTTTAACTAAAATTGGCGAAAGCATGAAAGAGAATCCGCAACACAAATTTGCGGAGAATTGTCGTTTTTTCATGGACCGGTGCGATCCCGCGTTTTGCTCTGCTTGTAAAGGAGCCCAAGATAAATTTCAAATTCATAGAAATATGTGGTGTATACGAAAGAGTCGGATCTTTAATGGAGAGGGTTTAAAAAATATTTTCAGTGTTCGATTGAAAATATGTTTGGTACGACGACTTCTTTTCTAGGTATTCTAAACCTTCAAATTTCTAACCGGTACACTTTCGGAGAAAATTCGTACAAGGTAGGAGGTTTAGTTCGCGAATTTATCTTATTTAAAGAATCTGTCCTGTTCTCGACAGATCTGGATATTGAAACTCCTCTTTCCCTCCCTGTAGTCGAAGAGATGGAAGAAGGGGAAGAGAAGTGTCCCGAAATTATCGGCATTCCCAATTACTTCAAACCCGTTACTCATTTTTAAATAAGAAGAAAGCATTTAGAAATGGATTTATGGAAAATCCATCGTCGACATTTATTATCCAAACGACGTTACCGATTTTTTGCCAAGATGGCTCAAAAAGAAATGGATCAACTTCCCTATCTCACCCCTCATAATATGTTTATTCATCGAGGTTTATCGGAATCGCTGTTGAGTAACAGTTTTGTGATTACCGATCATATGCTTTCCAGCATTATACACCGAAAAGATAATATTGATCCTCAGTACAGTCAATATTTGAACAAAATCGTTCCTTGCCGCAATTTTAATCAACCTCTCCTCCTTCAGTTAATAGCCACCTCGATCGCGGAAAAGGTGAAAACGGAACAGAAAGAATTACCGATGGACACAAGAGGACTTCCTAAAGACCCAATAGAGGATCCAAATGCTAGGAAAGTAAGTGTTATTAAGGGGGGTCCAGGAACCTCCACGGAGGATGCACTGAATCAAATTTTTGGCGTAAACAAGTAATTTAAAAAATAATGGACGACCCTGTCAAAATGGTGAAGGTTCAACGAAACGATATGGTCTACAGTGTTCGAAAGTATTTATTATCGATCCAGAATCTACAAACCAAATATAAACTTTTGCAATATTTTGAACAAATAGGGGCTCAACGAGATAATGCCGGTCTGGTGCATGAAGATCGAGGCGATAAAATAAAAGTTGTGAACCTCTATTGAAAAAAAGAAGATGACGCTTTGGATATTTCTTCTCGTCTTTTATCTTTACCTGATCATGATCTACCTGTTTCGAAACGAGTCCCAAACGACTACAACCCATCCTTGGCAATCCATTTCCTACCACCCTCCTCAGCGGACGACGCTTTATTCGACTTGTATTCACGCAACCGATTGTGACGACGATCAAATATGTTTTCGGGGTGAATGTCTTCCCAAACTCCTTCCCCATGCTACTTGTTCTTCAGCTACGGGAGAGTGGGTTCTGGTGAATCAAAAAGGATTGAAATTCGCGACCTGTTTTTGTAAATATCCTCATCTCGTCACGCAAAAAGAACGCGGGGGGAATTGTGACGTGGACATTGCTTGCGGACCTCACGGCCGATTAAAAAGTTTAGACAAAGATCCTTTGAAAGAAGGTAAATGTGTTTGCGATTTTGGATACAAGCCGCTTTTGCAAGGTTTCGGGTGTGAAGAAATGACCGCTCACGAACGATTAGCGTTTTCGAAGGAAGAAGAAAAAAACAACGTATGGGATCCGACCGTATTTTCCGAAAAGTATCTCGCGTCTTTCCAAAAACCCGGTTATTTCCAGCAGCCCTGTTCCTTCGATGCTTTTACAGGTCAGCCTTTAAAACATACTTTTTATCATGCAGAATTTGGAAGTTGTGTGTGTGATCCGAGGTATGGGAATATCGGGGTGCGACTCGATCATCCCTATTATTTGAAAAATAACGATAAGGGCTATAATGCTTGCGCGAATATTTTTAAAAGCGAACCCGATTCCCCGATCCATCATGTGAAACTGTTTGCCTATTTTTACATGTTTGATTATTCGCCGGTCGCGTTCATCGAATTTGAGAATTTAGACCCGACTCAATTATCCTATCCTTTCAATTATTACGTGGTCCAATCCAAGAAACACCATCTACAAATCGAAGAAACGTGGCCTTTTGACTACATGCAATATGTTTTTAAGTACCTTCCCTTTACGGTGCATACGCGTCACTGCCACGAAGATCCTATTTTTCATGTTAAAACGTGCTACGAAACCATTATTCGACAAAACCAGCTCACGCGTTGCCAGTTGATCGAGCAAGAACTGGATGGAAAATTAAGTCAACACGCGAACGCCTACACGCTCCTGTATCGATATCCCGTATGTCTTTTTTCAGAGGAGGATCGACGCGTTCCCGAAATTTATCAAGGCCATGTCGTTCTCAATCCTTTCCATTTACTGTTGAAAGCCCTCCCAAACCTTCTTCGATCGAACGGTATTCAGATGAAACCGAATGAGGAAGGCATGTGTCATGTCACGTTTGCTCGAGCTCCTTATGTAGAAACATATGCGGCGACGTTAGATCCAGCCGTCTTTCCCGATATTAAAGGAGAACCCACGAAAGCGTTGGAAAAAGGTCATTTCTTTTAAAGAGAAAGAGAGAGAAAATCAAAATAAAAGAAAGGGAGACATATAATCAAAATAAAAATGAAACGCGCTCATGAAGAATCCGAAAAGGAAATGGACCATGAAGAGGGGGAGAAGGAGGAAGAAGAACCTACCCATAAACGAATTAAAGAGTCGGATGTGTCTCTATTATTAGAGCTTCAAAATAAACACACGGATCCCGGTCAGCAAATGAATCGAGAATTGGAAACGGCTCGCGAAAAATATCTCGTTTCTTATCTACGGAAAGTCATTGAAAAACTGCCCATGAGTAAACACGTTCTAGATTCAACGACCGAAATTCCAGAAGGCTACGAAGGATTTTTAAAAATGTACAGTATCGCTAAAACATGCGTCCATTCGGAAATTCAGTTAAAAAAATTGATGGCGTTTAATTCCATCTTTGACATGTTCAATGGCGTGATCGGGAAAGTCATTCACGATAAATATATCGCTCCATATTTAACGAAACTCGTTACCGATCATGATTTGAATCGGGCTTTTGCCGTATTCCAAGAAACTCTGCAAGCAGACGATACGAACGTATCCACGGAACTCCATTGCGTTTCGTTTTTGATTCAAGACGAATTGTCAAAGAAGGAACCTCTCAAAGTCCCCAATCCTTTGTATAATCGTTTCACGCAGCAAATGTATGCCGTCAGTAAATACGTGACAAGTATACTAATGGCGATCGCAGCGAATCATGCAACTGCATCTACGCCTGACTTTGAAATGATCGGAACACCTAGAAAAGGAGAAAAATAACCAATGAAAAAAAAAAGCTTAGGAATACGAAAAGTCCATTAGTAACAAAACATGACAATGTCAGTTGGAAAAATTTTCTAAGAGCTGAAAAAAAAAAAAAAAAAAACTTTTTGTTAATTTTTATCATGTCTTTAGACATGATAAAAATTAACTCTACCCCCTTTTTCTTTTTTGTTGTGAATGATGTCTCACACTTTCTAAAACTAGATTTCTAAGCAAAAGAATGAGTCATATCGTTCTTGGAAATTTATTTTAGAAACATGTTGACACCTGATTCAAACCAAAATAAGGGGTGAGGGGTAGTAAAGTTAATTTTTATCATGTCTAAAGACATGATAAAAATTAACAAAAAGTTTTTTTTTTTTTTTTTTTTTTTTTTTTTTTTTTAACCAGAATAAACTTTCACTTAACTATTTAAATCGTCAGTCAGTGCTGTGGCCTGGATCCAAGCTTATACTCCATCATAGGAAAAAACCTTCTTATTTGGGTCCATATTCTTAAAAGAATTTCTTTTTTTGAATGTCTATTCTCCATTCGATAAACCACGCAACCAACACCAGAAACACGATCCATCGAAACTGAAATATATAGAAGAGTTTAGGAAAGAAAGGAAATCCATGGAATATAGTTTCGGCCGCTTCATGGTATCGTAAACGCCGATCAAGGTTGACGAGCTGTTTAACCGGTTCAGGAGCGATTAATAATTGTCTGTCTTGATTCACCAGAATCACGGAATGAGCCCAATCCACCTCATTTAAAGAATCCACGTTGAATTTTTCTGCCGAGGGGTAATTGGGATAAACATGTTCCGTTACATATCGTAAATGCGCGTCTAAGAGTTGAGCTGTAAAAATAATATTTTTGGGATACGTCAATAACAATTGACTTCTTAGAAATTCTTCCTGATAAGGAATCCAAGCTGATGAACGATCAAGAATCGTTTCCATCATGATATTATTTCATCTACTCTGTTTTTTTCTTCTTTACCTATTCCAATGTTTCATGTACCGAAATTTACTCGTCTATTATTCGGGACAATCGATCCCTTTTCATTTCAATCTTCTTCAATGGTATCGACAAGTCCATCAAGAAATCACATAATAAAGGAATCATTAGTCGGTAAAACAATGTTTGGTTTTAATCTTCGTTAGATTCTCGCCATAACCATTTTAATATGTCTGGTGACAACACTGGTCATCATGGCCCTCATCGTATATCGTCTCTCCTACGGCAGTGTGGCTTTCGTTTACGATGCTGCTGATCCGAATAAAGTCACGACCAAAGGAACGACAGCGAGTGATTTCTGGGCCAACAATAAAATGTTGCTCATTGCTCCAACGGTTGTCAATGTGATCAATATACTAATGGTCGGTTTATTACTTTACGTGTAACCGAAAAGAGAATAAAGACTAGATTCAAAAATACATCACGATGGATACAAAGGCTATCATGGTAATTATCTTATTAGGAATTGTATTTGTCTCGTTACTCAATTTTGGCTACCTGGCAACAGCTATTTACAGTGATGCGACACCCAAAACAGGAGCCGAACATTTTAATCAACGCAACTGGATGTTTTACGGAAATATAATGTTACATATTATTGCTCTGATGCTAGGTGGAGGCATTTTTATGAAAAAGTAATGATTTAATTAAAAAAAATATGACAAGACCTACCCAAGATGAATCCAAAATCTTTCAGAGAAATACTTTCATAGATAACAATGAGTCACTCGTATTCATAAACACGTTCAAGGTGATGGACGGGCGTAACTTCAATCCAAGAAGAAATATACCAACAACTGCTTTTATTGACATCTTGCCCACTTAAAGACATGATAAAAATTCACTCTACCCTCCTTTTTATTTTGAATGATTTCAACATGTTTCTAAAAATAGATCTCTAAGAATGAATCATACTTTTCTTGGAAATCTATTTTTAGACACATGTTGACATCATTCAAAACGAAAAGGAGGGTAGAGTTAATTTTTATCATGTCTAAAGACATGATAAAAATTAACAAAAAGTTTTTCCTTTTTTTTTTTTTTTTTTTTTTTTTTTTTTTTTTTTTTTTTTTTTTTTACTACTAGAGAATATTTTTCTCAGCTCTCAGAAATTTTCCCAGCCAACTCGATTGACCAGATATCACCATTTTCTTACAATAATGAACTTTCACTTATTTATTTAAACCATCCCAGTTTCACTTCAAAAAATCAGTCTGTGCTATGACCTGAATACAAGCTTCTGTTCAGGTATGTTAATAATATATTTTTTATTTCTTTGGCTTTTCGCGTTTAGTTTATGTGATTCGTCTTTCGCTATAGGGATCCAATATTTTATAATGGCAATTTTGATTTAAGATGGTCACCATTTTCGCCATTTTCCGTAGCGCTTGATCTGCTCGAGTGTCCATGTTGCGTCTATCTTCATAAGACATATCTAAATACAGCTCATTGGCGTTCGGTTCAATATTTAGGTGATACACTTCATGATTGCGTTCTTTGTCCATGAGAAACTTGAACACATCAAATTCATTTGGTCGGCGATCGGATTTGAACGGTTTCAGGACTCTCGGACTGTAAAGTCGTTTCCCCTTCGGATCAAAGACGAAACCCGGACAAGGTCCACCTTTTTGAGAACGAACTTCCACCTCGTCCGGTTCAACATCTTCTTCGACCTGTCGGCCATTGTCGGAACGATACTGTAATTTAAACCGTCGCCAATTGTCAATAAACGCGTCGAGAGTATCCTCCGATTCTGGAAAATATTGTCGGTAAAGCGTTTCGGCTTGAGTTTGTTCTTCGGGTAATAAATTGGCATACTCCACATATTCAGTGAACAATTTCCGAAAAATAGGATCTTTCTCACTTAAATAAGTGGCCATTTCATACAACGTCATTTCGTATAACTGTTCGACAAAATTCATGATGGAAGTGCTTTTTTCTTCTTATTATTATTATTGAATTTTCAAAGCGGACATTATATCTTCCATTCTCTCACATTGATAGCGGTATTTTAAATATTTGAAAGATGTGATGGCCATGAGCGCTAGAAAAATGACGAGCGTTAAGACCGTGAAATGAAATTTAAAGTGAGTTTCTTCCTCATGCACAATCAACACGCAAATGGAATAGAGTAATCCGCCCGCTAAAGCAAAGATACCGAACGGTTCTAGCTTCGAAATATTCATGGGGAACCTAAAAGCGACTGGGCAACTCTCAAGTTAGTAAATACTTTATTCCAAAATTCTTCGTGAATAGCGAGCGAATTTTCTAAAGAGGCCTGGAACGTTTCGTACTGAGGCAGAGTTTGAGCAAACGATAAAATACAGTCTTTGGGATTCTGCATCGGCGTATGAACTAACCATTCGCGTAACCGGTTCCACGTCTCGGGCCAACATTGAATTTCTTGGTTGAACCGATCGGCAATCGAGGGACCGAACGTTTCATTCAAAAACCAAGAAATGCAAGCTACAGTTTGTTTCATAATCGTTTCTGAATTCATGGTTCCTTATTTTTAAATATTTTTTTTTTCATTTATTTCAGAAAAAGAAAAAGAAGAGCAAAGAATGAATCATTTAGACGAATTGTTTCAGTACCTTCTCCAACACAAGAAGACGATTGTGTTTGGGAACCTGAGTCGATTACCCTATGTGATCAACGATTACATTTCCAAACATTTATCCCACCTCACCATTTTTGTCATTTGTCCCTTTTATACGTACCCGTCTTCCCCTCATGTGCGTGTGATTAAACCGGAAGAATTGAGCACGAACACGTGCGATTTATTATTCTACATTGAACCTTTTCCGCATGCCGTTTTACACCACGACATTAAAACGGCTCAACACCTCGTCATTTTAACGAGCCACATGATTTTTATCGATCGATACCATACGTGTTCCTATTTATCCTATTTTCATTTCCCGGGAAGTTTAGAAAGGTATATGGAAAAAACCAAACAGCTGATGGATTTGGAACAGACGTTCCTTTACAAAACGGATCTACCCGAAGTTAAAGAGTCCAAGAAAGCTCTTTCGATCGGTCCTAGTCCTACCCTGGATCGATGGATCAGTCCCGAGAATCCCGATCCGACTCCCTTAGAAAACATGTCATGGATTTTAATCGATCTCACGTCCTTCCGGAATACGTCGTCACTGTTATTTCATTTTTGGACAGCTTTTGATTACATGCTGAATCATATCGATTGCATTGAAGGCTGGCAATTGTGTTTTAAAACGTCCGCGGAAGCTCGTGCTTATAAGAAACTCGTTCAGAAATGGATCGATCATCTCTGTTGTAGGGAATTCCAGCACGGGAACGTGTTACAATTGAATGAAATTCTCTCCCTCACGCCTTTTCATCGAGCAGGGACGGTCGATCTTCCCATTATTTTAGAAAAGAAACGATTCGGACCTATGGAATATATTCTTTGCACATCGGTTCAAGATGCGTATCGAGCTTCTATGCGATATAACTTAGATCCTGTCGTCGGATCCGTGTTTCGATTGAAATAAAGTCAGAATGAATGATCCTAACGAGGATGATGTTTCGAAGGAAATTCCACCTCTTGGAACACCCGAAGTTATTTATTATGACGATATTCTACCTTCACAAATTCAAAACCAAGTCGACCTTCCCGACGATTTCGAACTTCAATTTCCTCTCCACACGTATGCCAAATCCGATGTAACCACTAGCCCTTACATTATTCGACCGTCCGTTTCTCCTTCTTCTCGAAGTTCGAGTCCAAGTTCAAGAAGAAGTCCAAGAAAACGCAGTCCGAGTCCAAGAAGGAGCAGAAGTCCAAGTCTAAGCAGAAGCAGAAGTCCAAGTCCAAGAAGAAGAAAAAGTCAGAGAAATCGTAGTCGTAGTTTAGAAATACGTCATACTAGAAGAAGTCCTGTAAGAAGAAGTCGTTCGGCTTCCTTTTCATCGTCTGCATCTTCTTCTTCCTCTCCTTCCAATATGAATCGTAGAGGAACACAAAGACCCATTCGTAGAAGACCTATGAGAAAACGTCGAGGATATGTTCTTGGATCTCGAACCGTTCGTGTGGGTCCTAATCGATTGCTTCATAAATATGGTAACCATTCCATTACGTTTGTGACCGAAGGTGGGGCCCACATACGAAATAAGAAAATTCCCAATAAAGCTTGTCGATATCTATTAAGTCATTGCTCACGACGGCATCCAACAGCTCGAGATCGATTGCCACGACAAGCTCGTATTGTTTTGAGAAAGAAAAGAGCTTAAACACAACGAGTTGAAAAAGAAACAATATCCAAGCAATTCACAAAAGCCAAAAAACAATTCAACAAAATAATAAAGTTCAATTACCAAAATGTGTATATAATAGACTTTAACTGAAGATCTTTCGAGGCTGGTATCCAAAGCACAAAGTGATCTGAAACCGAAACTCGAGTAATTTAAATAGTTAAGTGAAAATCCTTTTTCTGGTTTTATCGATCGAACCAACTGGGAAAAATTTCCAGAGCTGTATTAAAAAAAAAAAAAAAAAAAAAAAAAAAAAAAAAAAAAAAAAAACTTTTTGTAAATTTTAATCATGTCTTCAGACATGATTAAAATTAACTATCCCCCCTTTTGTTCAAATGATGTTAATCTGTTGTCTCGATATGTTTCTAAAAATAGAACATGACTCATTTCTTTCTTGGAAATTTATTTTTAGAAATATGTTCGAAAAGATGAGACATCATTCCCAGACAAAAAGAAGAGAGAGTTAATTTTTATCATGTCTAAAGACATGATAAAAATTAACAAAAAGTTTTTTTTTTTTTTTTTTTTTTTTTTTTTTTTTCGCGAAGTTAAATTTTTTCCTACTACCCAACTTTTGCTTCTCCTTTCTACCTCCTCCCCCCTTTCGTTTCACAGTATATAAACAGCTGGAGCTGAGACGATTTTCTCATTTCATACTGAGGACAAGATGGATCAAGAAAACACTGTAACCCTGGAGCCTTTGACATTACCCTTGAAGGATCGTCTCAAGTACGTGTTGTATGAAGTCGTGCTGGAAGAATTTAATCAATCTAATTTGTTTACGACTAAAACCACCGTTCAGTTGAGAGTTTTAAAAAGAATAGCTAATATGATGATGTTTCCGTGGACCTTGATTCAAGATTTGAAGTCTCTTGTACCCGTCCATCGATACTGTTTAAATACCATTTGGCGTTTATGGATGGATGTGCAACAGCAGTTGGTACAAAATAAAACCATCTCCACGCCAGATGAATGGAATATGATCGAGAAAGTTTTATCTAAAGACTATTCTAGATCGACCGATCTAATAAGACTTTCCAACATCTTATTCAAACGACAGGAAATACCTAAGATAGAAGTGTATAAATTATTTGCCGTAGACGGATTGCTGGGCGAGGATCTGCAAAAGTATGTTTTTAATCTACAGTACGGAGGAGATGAAAAAACACCTTTAAACGAACAAGAAGCTCTAGATTTTAAAGCAGTTCATGCTCGAATCGTCCGTTGTTTATATCACGAAGTTTCCAAACAATCGGAATCTCTTCTCTACGTGGATGTGATTCGACGTACTATAGAAGAAATAATAAACACTACACCTTCTACCAGTGATGAAGTAAGCGAATGGGGTGCATTGTATTTAAAGTATCTTGGAGAGGATCTATTTTCAAATATATTTTACGAAATTAAAGTCTGGACGAATATATTTTACGAAATTAAAGACGAAAGAATTGGAACAATACCAGGCGAAAAAGAATCAACAAGAAAATAATTCTCAAAAGAGAAAGAATGTGAGAGAGGATCCTAGAATCAAGAAGAAAAACAGAAATAATATGTCGGACCCTACTTTAGCTTCAAGTGATTATTTCGACCCTTCGATTGTCGATTTGCAACCTGTTCGTTATCCTTCTCCCAAGAGTCCACCTCCATCGGAAAAGGGGGAAGAAGATCCTATTTCTCCCGAGAGTCCACCTC
This sequence comes from Stegodyphus dumicola, assembly GCF_044657685.1. Classification (NCBI taxonomy): domain Eukaryota; kingdom Metazoa; phylum Arthropoda; class Arachnida; order Araneae; family Eresidae; genus Stegodyphus; species Stegodyphus dumicola. The sequence goes on from NC_140778.1 coordinate 51,671,996, forward strand.
CATCGGAAAGGGGAGGAGAAGATCCTGTAGAAGCTTCCTTCGAAAGACTAGAGTGTGAAGACGAAAATGTAGAAACTACAAGTAGTGAACAAGGCAAAAGGAACCCCTAGAGACTCGGAACATTTTTTCCATGGCTCTTTAATGGAATATAAAGAGTGAACAGTCCAATAATACATTGAAGGTATGTGGGAGACTATATATATATATATTTGGAATAGATTTAAATACTTTAGATGCACAAATATTAGACGAAATGAACTTGTTTTTGTCCTTTACAAGAAGAACTACTAACCATGATAAAATGTTTTTCGAATAGCATCCTTTCCAAAATATTTTTTCATCAGGTTCATCCTCAACTGTAAAAACTGATTTTGACAAGATTTTATAGATAAGATAGTTCATTAAAAAAAATTTTTGAGAACTGGTTTTTATCGCTATTCCATACGCAACTGTAAAAACTAAAATTTATAGGATTTTATAGTTGAGACAATTTATTTTTTAATTAAAAAAAATTTTTTTTCGAACTGGTTTTTGTATATGTTCCATACGCAACTGTAAATACTGAATTGAATCTCATTTTATACTTTTTACTATATAAAAAAAAGAATCCTTTTATTTTTGTTGTTAAAAAAGCAACAACATCGAACATTTTTTCGATATATAGGAACAAAGCCCTCCTCCAAGATGAAATGGGATTCGTTTCAAAACAGAAATGAATATACTGTCACTTCTTACGATCTCGATCACGCTATTCGGTATGCTCAAGAAGCGACTCAACTCTATATTTACGAACAAGCTCTTCAAAGTCGGTACGCTTTTATTTTTAAACATACCACCTTCCAAATAAGAAAAGCCGACTCCAAGCGGGATTACTACATTCCTAAAACCCTCGATCCGGAACAATGTCACGTCGTCGAAAAATTTGTTTTTACGCAAACGGGATGTGACATGATTGCCTGCTTCCCTTTCCAAGAAAATTTAAGAATCGTGTTCCCTGGAAGATGAACCGCGATGGATTCGACTCGGAACGGGTTTCAGTTTAGCTTGCCAACCCGCCTGCGATCGTTTATATTCCAACACGCAGCAGAGTATGGACACGGAATATCGAAATGGAAAATGTGTAGCCGTAAATCTCGCCAAGAAATTATTAGCTCTCTTGCCCGAACACGTTTTCTTTCAATCAAATCATCCTTCTCTTCCTCGTCATCATGCCGGCCTCAATCTCGTCGAGGGTCATTTACGACTCAACCAGCCTTATTGTGAAGCGTACGGTCTTGTTTTCAACGGGTCTGATTGTGTGACGACGACGGGGCAAGATATTGGCGAATTTTTCTTGGGAAGCAGTATCTATCGATCTATTTCCACTCTGCAAAAAAATCATACGTTACCACCATATCCTCCTCATCTTCCCGACTTTGTACAAAACTGGCCCAAGAAACATGTGAAACGGTCCTTGGTTCATGAATTGGCGATTGATGTAGGGATCGATATCGGATTAGAAGCCGCGCAAAAAATCCTTGAAAAACGGATGCCTAAACTCTTAACCAAATTGAGTATGCAGTCTCTTCCCATTCAATCGGCCATCCTTCAAGCCGTCGTTCGGACCCAATTAAGTACGCTCGCAACACTTTCCAGAATCGCCGCGACAGGATTCTCGGTTACTTCCAATGTGCTGACGGGTATAAGTATTCTGTCCGCCGTACTCGATATATTGGATCCGTTTCATTTCAATAAAGTGCTGACCGCTCGAACTCTTTACGATATCGACTGGCGATTAGACGTTCAGTTTTATCAATCGGAAACGGACCATGTTCTAGAAATCACACCCGATCTTCTATGGGACGTATTAGAAGAAGATGCGAGCGATCGATACCTCTTCTTTGCCGAGAAAGTGCAAGAATATTTAGATGCTATCCATAAAGTGCTCATGACCGATCGACCCCAAACGCGAATGTCATTTCTCCAAGAATCACGAACAGACGAAAGAACCCCGAAAAATTGGATTTATTTCACGATAATTGTTTATTTGTTAACAGGATTCACCTTCCTATTTCAACCCTACATGCATTACTTATGCGTGACCATCTTTTTCCTATTTGTGTTTTATTTTTATCGTCATTCTAAATGAAAGCTGAAGATTTTTGGAGGGGAAAAAAACGAATGACTTGGAGGGGGAGTAACTAACCAGTGAATAAACTAAAAATCAGTTAGTACTTACAAATTATAAGAAGATGTTTCTTCTTTCACAGCACAGAGTGATCTGAAGTGAAACTTGGAGTTTAAATAGATAAGCAAGAGTCTCTTCCAGAAACAATTTTAACATGTCTGGTTTTCTGGATCAACTCGGCTGGGAAAAAACTGTAAGAGCTGAGAAAAATTTATATAAAAAAAAAAAAAAAAAAAAAAAAACTTTTGGTTTATTTTTATCATGTCTTTAGACATGATAAAAATTAACTACCTCCCCCTTTTGTCTGGGAATGTTGTCTCACACTTTCTAAAAATAGACCATCACTCCTTTCTAAAGAATAGAATTCCAAGAATGAGTCCTGGTTTGTTTTTTCGAATGGGTGAGACATCCTTCCCAGACAAACAGAGGGGACAGTTAATTTTTATCATGTCTATAAGACATGATAAAAATTAACCAAAAGTTTTTTTTTTTTTTCCAGCTGTGAAAAATTTTTTCCCAGCCGACTCGATGGACAAGATACCATTTTTTAAGAATGGACTCTCGTTTACCTATTTAAGTTTTCCAAGTTTCGTTTCAGATGAGTCCGTGCTGCGAATACTGTTCTCCTGAAGATCTTTCAATAATACCACTTTCTCGGATAAAATTCATCACCATTCGCTTTTTTAGCATAACTTAGATAGATATAGAGAAATTCCTCGTTTTTATGATCTTTCGGGTAATACTCATTTCCATTTTCGTCTCGTGCATATCGGATGTAATTCGTCTCTGGCTTTTCCCGAATTCTATCCTGTATATAATATTCTTTTCCAATGCTGGATTTAGGATAAATCTCTCCTCCCCTCGCATTGACAGCATACGTTTTCACATTTACATCCAATGAATTTAACGGGTATTCTCCTCCATTGTTTAATTTAGGATAAAACTCGTCTCCGGAATTGGATTTGGCGTACCGACGAGGAAGCGCTATATATTCATGACCCCGATATTCCAAAGCGTAATATTCATTTCCATGCTCGTCTTTGGCAAAAATAGGTCGATTGTCATTATCGAAATAATACAGCTCCTGTTTAGGTTTTTTAGGATCTTTTGGATATCGTTCTTTTCCAAATTCATCTATGGTGTAAACCGAAACCATGTTTTTTTCCTTTACCGATCTTGATATTTACATGAGTCACCTCCGATTATCCAGTTATCTTTTGATACATCTTTCGAATCCAGTCTTCAATCGATTGGCCCGTCGTTTTGAGATGTTCGGAATTATGAACGGTCAAATAAGCCATGTAAGCGGCTAGACCAAACGTGAGGACTAATAAAAATAAAAAGATGAGCCGGTTCGTTAAGAGGGTGACTGCGACTAGGATGATGCTGATATAAACCGTAGAGTAAAACAATATGCCTTGACCTAAATAACGATCCATTTTTTTTTCTACTTTATTCCATTTGAATCAACGAGTCAGCCGAGACCGGATAGTCATCGGTCGTGACGGGCTTTTCGGTCATTTCACCCGTGTACAACAACGTCATGTCAGGATCGGGGAGGGCTTTTAATTTTCGGTCTTCCCAGTAAGCTGAACGAGGATGCGTGACGAGAATTCTAAAAAACAATTTCATGTCGCGCTCGGTCCAAATTTCATAGACTGAGGTAAGGAGGGGGATACCTTCGGGATGCTGCGTCGCATCAAAAACAGCTTCTCGTCCATCTATTTTATATCGCGCTCCATGTTCCGGTATAATACGACTCAGCTCTTGAACTTCAAGTCGAAGGGTTAATCCAGCCGGTAAAATCCCTTCATAGGCTTCTTCTTTGGGTACGCATACGTGATACCCGTACGGAGTGGCTCGAATTCCTTCTGTGGAGGAAGAAGGACAAAAGACAAAAGGTTGACGCCAATTACAAGTGGCGTATAATACGGAATCGGGAATAAATCGTCCCGATCGTATGCGATGGCCTTCACGACACGTTTCGGGAACGCTATAAGTCGAAGCCTGTTTCACAAATCGCTGCGACCAAAATTTCAAACCTTGCCGTCGAACGCGTTTCTTTCGAATTTTTCCCTTTTCGAAAAGACACATGTGAGGAGAAGTGGGTAAATAAATAGCCGTTTTCAATTGTTTGAGGAATGGGTACGGCGTGCAGTCGGGATGAAAACAAATATTATAGCCGGGAATATAAACTTCTTCGTTGGTTTCGTCACAAGAGGCACGAGGTTCATGATCAAGAGTCGTCCAGGGCCGAATCCAATTCGCAACGATCGATAAATGATCGAATTTAAACACATCGAGATGCCGATACTGAAACGCGCCGGGGATGCGCGGTCGACATTCATTTCCGTCAAAAAATGTTTGAGGAGGACACGTTTGAATTTCCCTCCGAGCGCAATCAAAATATTGATCGCTCGTATCGCCTATCGCGAGTTTCGACGACTTATCCTCACAAGCCCATTCAACCGTATATTGATCCGACACTCGATAGCCTGGTTCTAGAACCGTACGTTTTCGGGTTGGATCACACGTGTAAGCTACAGCTCGATCCAAGGATGTTGAAAATGGATAGGACGGGAGATGTTTCGTATACTCGTGAGCGGGAACGACAATTTCTTTTGAGCTGGGTTGAACATTTTCACAGAAAAGAGGCGGTTGGCATGTTTGGGACGTTTCGTCGTACACCATCGGTAAATGGAATAAGGCATCGCCGGTCCATGTATCCCAGGAAAGAGGACAGGATATAGTGTCTCGAACCATTCCGTTTTCACAAATAGCGTAACCCGGAGAGTACAGAAAAGATCCTTTTTGGACGATGGGGAGAGGTCGCTGCGTATTATCCGGAAATCCGTCGCAGAGATCAGACACGCATCGCCGATAATGTGTCGAATATTTTTCTCCGGGCGAACATCGAATCATTTTCGGTCGATGGCCACGACACTCGATATACGTCACCTCGTCAATCGGAAAATGTTGACCGTCTTCACAGTAAGATACGAAATGTTTTCGCGAAGTGCAAGCGTCGTAGTAGAAAAATGTCTTGGGCGGACAGGCGATTCGAATCGGTTGTTCGTTCTGGCATTCGTAATAAAAACGTCGATTGGTTGGATCGGGTAAAACCGATCCGTCATGCTGATCGATGCAGGGATTGACAGGAATGCAGGTAGAAGGAGAATGTTCTTCTTGACACATGAGCACGTCTAGAACACGACCGTGCCGACATCGATAATAATAATACATCATGGACTTTTCGCGGGGTACAAAACTCTGCGATCGTAATAAAAACAGGTAGAGGTTTTTCCCCGTTGCGGGGAGCTGAGTATCATCGGGCTGTCCAAAACATTCATCTTTTTCCCAAATCCGTCCTTCCGCGAAATAATATTCGAGTGGGAGAGGAAACGTCCATGTTTTTCCCGTGGAGGTGTGAAACGAAACCTCGTTGTCGTTTGAGGTCTCGATCTGATATTGGAAACGCGTCGTTGTCGTCGGAGGAGAAGAAGAAACTTTCGGGGACGGGACCGAAAAATTATAGAAATACAAGTAGCAGTAGTATAAACCCAAAACGAATAAAAGTATGGCGAGCATCCAGCCTTTATTCATAAACGAGATGTGCCAATTATGGAAAGAGCAAAAAATTCCGAAAAAGGACGCAGCAGCGTGTTGTTCCAAACCGAATTATCGACATTTTTTAAAACAAGATCGCGCGTTGGATGAAATGCCGGCTCTGTATCGTGAATGTTTATCCTGTCAACAAAAAAGAAAGATCTTGGCGCTATAAAAAAGTAAGTCAGAATGGATTCGTATCGTCTAACCCGACGTTATTTTCGTCAATTGCAACGGCTTCACTTCCTCTCGCAAATGCGGCAACGCGATTGGTATCATCATATCGTCATCCAATACGTGATGGATCCCCAAAAAGGACGCCATTTCACACTTTTTCATCCGGCTATGGATACCCATACAGAAGAGTCGCTGGTTTTCTTTGGAAAACGTCGCTTGTTTCTTACGTTTATGTTGAAACGGATCGTTCACCAAGGTTTGAATGCCGAACAACGGTTACAACCGAACGCGTTATTGCCTCTCAAATCGCTCGACGATCCCGTCTATGAAACACAACGCAAGGCTATTCAAAATATTTGGGAGGTCGATGCTCATTGGTATACTACGGAGAATAAAAACGATATTGCCGTGAAGAATACGGCTCCTTTCATCAAAACCGAACCTTAAGCTCTGTAATTTAAAATATCCATCGGATGGGTGAGAGGATTCGGATACGACACGATTTCAATCGTATGAGGCCATTTTAGCATGTATTTATAATGTAAAAGATCGTGCTGCTTCAGCGTATCGAGCCGGATAGCTGAAATATAGGTTTTTTCTTCGTTGATTTTCTCGTACAAATAACAAATACCTTGATCGACGAACACGTAAACGTCTTGAGGAAACAGTTGCAGAAGCGACTTGTCCTTGGAAAAGTGTCGAATCACAGTATAATGAGAACTCGTAGGGATCGGAACCGGTTCTAATTTATAAAGGAGGAAAGAAAGAAAAATGATACACCCGAGCGCGATCATTCTATGCATTGTATTTCTAGTGACTCTCTTGAATCTTTTTTATAAACCCGATCTCCGGATGCCTTCTATTCCTCCCTCATCATCATTAGCCTTACCAGAAATTTCAACCGAGACGTATTGCCCTTTCCAAATCTTTCAGTGTCCTGATAGCCATTGCGATTGTTCTCAGCTCTGTGAAACAAATCCCACGTTTTACGAAAAACTCACTCTTTCTGATAAAACATGGAATCATCTCCAACCGGGTACTTATTGTATTCCCCAAGGAATCCGGACCGCTTGTCTTTCTTCCTCGGAAATTCCTATTTTTTCGGCCTCGGGATGGCTCTGTGCTCCTCGTTCCTCTTTCACCCATCCCTGTCAACATCCAGAAGCCCGTGATCCTTCTCTCAATATTTTAATAGATCGTCGAACCCAACAACCCGCTCAAGAAGTAGCCGATTATTACGAAACGTTAAAAGATGGATCGTTCCGATACCAGTGTCAATGCCATTCTGTAAATCGACGAGGTAATCGAATGATTCAAACATCTCCGTGGGTCTGTTCTGTCGATTACTGCGTTCGAGATTTGTGGAACGTGCCCGGACTAGGATGGGACGCCGAACGACACGTCTGTGAATGTGGACCCTACGTGCATCGAGTTCTGGGCGATCTATCTTCCCCCTGTGTTTTGGAATATACACACATAGACGAAAAGCATAGGTTAACGGGAAAACGAGAATGTATGACCGATCAATCTGTTGAATTCCGACCGATTTATTGTCCAGAGAATCAGTCGGTTTTACGGTTCACAAAACGGGTCTTGCGAGGCAACACAGCGTACGATTATGTCATTGTACATGGAACAAGTGTTCCTAAAATTTCGAGAGGTCAAGAATGACATCTCATTTCAAACGAATCGAGAAAAATTTTCAAACGGACCAAGAATTGAGTCGGTTTGAAAAGGAAGACAAAAGCCCCAAAGAGGAAGGATGGTCGAAGAGACAAACGTTCGCCATTCATTTACTACTGGTAACGGCAGGTCCTACGATTCTTTTCGCTTTACTGGGCAACGTATTGAAGATTCATTATTATGTCGTCTGTTTAATTCTATTATTTTACTTTGGAGCTCTGGCCTACTTGATACGATACCGATTTCAGTGGCTATTGCAAGCTTTTAAAGAAAGCCAGAAATATATTCGTTGAATATGGGACTTGAAGAGTGGATTATATAAAAAAAACTTTGAAAAAAAATGAAGAGGGAGAAGAGTAATAAAAAAGGAAGAAGCAATAATTTAACCATGGCGATGGATCCTGTACTTATTCATCTATCTCCCAAAAATTCTGAAGGTAAAGAGTTAGATTTGGAAATATGGATAAACCCCGATGATACGGATGACAAGATTATAGAAATACATCGTCATGATCGCAAAGACAAAACGAAAGAATTTGAACCCTGTTGTCAAAATCCTTTTTTAACTCCCGCTATCCTCCAACGTAGAGAAAATGAAAAGAATAAAACGATAGATAAAACATTAGAATTGACCAAAGAAGCCATTCACATGTTGAAAGAAGTCTTTTCGGGAAATGGAGAATTCAGTACAATGGAATTTGATGCATCGTCCACTGAGGTAAGAGCTGATTTTAGACAGCCGACCAAAGAACCTGAAGTTGAGAAAGCAACAAGTTGTCAAGGTCGTAAACATAAGAAAAGAGTTAATAAAAAGAAATAGTACATTTAAAAAGACCTCCCCATCTTTCCATGAATTTCTTGAACAATGAACAGTTTTCACGAGACTCAATCCACATCTTTGCTGGATCTAAAGAGAATCTTGAGAGAAGACATGGCTTAAACTGTTTCCAGGAGAGTTGAAGTGCAGGCTTTTTCAACAGCACAGAGGGATCTGAAGCAACAGTTGAAATGCTGAAATATATAGAACAGAAATTCCATTCTTAAAAAAAACTGGGATGTCTTGTCAATCGAATCGGGTAGAAAAAATTCTAAAGGCTTTAAAAAAAAAAAAAAAAAAAAAAAAAAAAAAAACCTTTTTGTTAATTTTTATCATGTCTTTAGACATGATAAAAATTAACTCTACCCTCCTTTTTGTTTTGAATGATGTCTCAACTTTCCTAAAAATAGATTTCTAAGAATAAATCATACTTTCCTTGAAGTCTATTGTTTACAAACATGTGTAGACAACATATTGACATCATTCAAAAGGAAAAGGAGGGTAGAGTTAATTTTTATCATGTCTAAAAGACATGATAAAAATTAACAAAAAGGTTTTTTTTTTTTTTTTTTTTTTTTTTTAGGTTAAAGAATTTTTTCTCCCAGCTCTCAATCAAAAATATTTACGATGTCTCGATACCTCTACCTACTTTTATTTCCCCCCTCCTCCTCTCAGTATATAAATGGTTGAAAAAGGAATCGGAGTTCATTCTGTTTCGTAAAAAGATAGCGAACACATGGCAACGGATAACTTAGTCATTTCATGTGAAGAAGATCCCTTTGAGGATATTCCAGATACGGAACCCACTTTTTATGGACCATTTTCACCCGTTTTTAGAGTGCCGAAAAAGTCTTCTCCTTCTCCAACTTATTCTTTGGAAATACTGTCTTCTCCTCCCTCGTCATCCACTCATCAGCGTTCTAGAAAGAAGAAGTCCTCACAGACCAAGCTCCACCAAAAAATTGTTGGTGTGTTGGCTGTCACCTCTGATGGATATACTCTTACGAACTGAGTCCGGTTTATAGCCAGAGACCTGAAAACACATACGAAGGAATTTATTCAGCAATTGAATGCGGATCTGGAACGACTTCATATTGAAAAACTCTACGTGGCGAATGAACCCACTCGAGAAAAAATTCATCAAAAGGTACATCTCAAGTTTTTATGGACTGTTATTTACAAACCTCAACATCGTCAGCCACAGCAATGTCCATCTTGTCGATCGAAATCTTGTCATCGATTTATGGCCATGCTAGCGCTCCAACAATTAGTGAAATTTGCTGTTCATAAATGTATTCATTGAGTGGATAGGTAATCAAGGAATTTTTCTCTCTTTTTCCTTTTTTCAGATGATCCAGAGAAACAAATACTCTACTTCATATGGTTTAGTGGTAGACCTCATCAGGACAGGTGGTGATGATTCATCGAAAAATGCCATACTGTTTTCAAAATTATTTAATTCAGCTTTTAAAAAATAAACGTATCGAACCACCCTTCGATTTGGAAAAAATATCGGTGCTTCAAGATGAATTTGAAAACCATATTTATCCGACTCTCCATCCCAATTTACAAGACGATTATGATCGGTACAAGGCTAAATTAGCTTATGAAGATGAATGGGATTTCCCGCATGGACAAATGGATAAAAGACGTTTCAAGAAAGATGACGACCCTCGATTCAAATGGTTCAGAGTCACGTATCAGGAATTTGAAGAAGAGTCCGGCTACCGATTCGCCTACCAACCCTCGGACGTGGCTCAGTATCCCTTAATCAAACTAGAATTTACGGGATTAGATCAATGCATTTATACACAATATTTTTTTATAGTCGAACATCCTAAACATTTACGCCGTAATACCTACTTTGATAATTATTCTCCTTTCCAATCTCAAGCTGCTTATAGACTGGCTCTCGAACGCAATATCGGGAGTATTGATGATCGGATGGTCTATCGGGGTTACTTAATTAAAATCGAAGAGGCTCTAAAGTACCTAACACGTCAACAGGAAATGAAAAAGGACGGGAAGGATCAATTGTTGCTATATTTTTTAGAAAGAGATAAATGGAATCCACCCGATTCTATTTGTTATTTAGAAAAGTAAAAAAAAATGGAATAAGATCACTTAGCCACCCCGCATTTCCCATTTGAAGAATCCATCCTATCTATTCTTTTTTTTAATGTCTCGGGATGTCATCCGACGCATTCTCTCCGCCAAAAAAAAACGAGTTCCTCCCACCTACCCCAAAAAGAAGAAGAAGAAGAAATTTCCCATGAGTCTTTTCGAGAACACTCCTTCCCCTCTCTCTTCCTATATATAAAAGAAGCCGAGAGAAAAAGTTGTCTTTTCTTTTTTTTTCCATCTCGTCCTCAGGAGAGAGAGAGAAAGAGAGAGAAAACCAAACGCCATGGAGTGGTTACGGCGAGAGTCTTTTTCCCTCGCGATTCGTTTCCGTTTCGCCAAGACAATTCCCCTCACGTTTTACTTGGGGTCGGGCACGCTCTATTTTCGAGGATCGGAACTCGTGACTTGCCTTTCCCAGCAAGGGACTTGAATGAGTTCGAAAAGTCAACGGACTATTCAGCAATGGATCTCTCGAGCCCCTTTTAGCCCTTACCGATCCTTAACGACGGATCTCTGGATCGATACGTCGGACCGCCCCAGCCGGATTCTCCGCTATACCCCTTTTATCACCTTCGATTCCCTGGAAAGACTGCTCAACGATTTGTGTCCAGACGATCTCCTCTTTTCGACCTGGCTTCAGAGTGTGATGAGAGAACCTCTTCAAATCCAAGAAGATTCTCAGACCGGGGAAACTTATTTTAGTCCCGTGGAGAACAAGGTGATGGACTTTCAGTTTCAAAATTTATCGGAACTGTTTCAATGTGCTTTATGTTTTTATTCTTCTTAAAGAGTGGGGGAAAACTAAAAATTGTAGAATAATCATAAAAAATAATTTTGTTTTTCTTTAAAAAAAAATATTGAGATAGTCCAATCTTCGGGAGGAGGTGGAAAATTCAAAACTATTATCTAAAACAGATGTGGCGGTCAGTCCATTTCGATCCACGGAGGAGGATATGTGTGAGATTCTCTGATCCATAGAGGGTTTCAGAAAAAAAACTGCGAAAGTTCCCCCCCCTATCTCCAAAAAATGGGTATCCAGGTTGAATGCACAGTACAGACTGATGGGAAGCCGAAACTCGAGTTTCTTAAATAGAAAAAAATAAGAGCTCCTTCTAGAAACAATTTTAGATGTCTTGTTTGGATAAGTGAGTCGACTGGGAAAAATTTCTCAGCGCTCTGGAAAAAAATTTCGTGTTATAAAAAAAAAAAAAATAGAACATATCCCATTCTTGAAATTCTATTATTTTAGAAAGGATGATGAGTGATGGTCTATTTTTCGAAACGGTGAGACATCATTCCCAGACAAAAAGAAGAGAGAGTTAATTTTTATCATGTCTATAAGACTGTTTCAATGTGCTTTATGTTTTTATTCTTCTTAAAGAGTGGGGGAAAACTAAAAATTGTAGAATAATCATAAAAAATAATTTTGTTTTTCTTTAAAAAAAAATATTGAGATAGTCCAATTTTCGGGAGGAGGTGGAAAATAATGATAAAAATTAACAAAAAGTTTTTTTTTTTTTTTTTTTTTTTTTTCAATTCAGGAAATTTTTCTCTGAGCTTTGCCAATTTTTTTTCCCAGCCAGCTCCATCCATAAAACAACACCTCTCAAAATCTTTTCTCACTTATCTATTTAAACCACTCGAATTTTTTTGCTTCCAATGAGTCCACGCATCTTGGCCTTTCTTCCACTCTGCTCTGAGAAAGATAGGATAGATTGTTTTCGGTGGACCGTCCTGTTGACGCTTCCGATTTATATAGAGAGCTATATATATAGATAGGGTCCCTCCTAACTCCCTCTATTATGACTATTAGTCTTTTCTTCTTTTTTTTCCAAGAAATATACAAAGAATGATCCACAGTTTTTTTTCCGTTAATGAAAAAAAAAATATGCTTCTACCTTCCGACTTCTTTTTTAGTACCTCTTTAGGTGTCTCCTCCTTCTGGATCTTTTCCTTCTCCTCTCTTCCTCGCGAGCAGGGAATTGGAAATGCTGTTCAGGATGCAACGCTCGTAAAGACTCCATTTTCTTCCTGGAGAGGGCGTCTACGGCAAACACCGTCTTGTCATGAAATTGGAGTTGGTCCATAAAGACGGATAGAAGCTTCTCCGGTTTGAAGAAAATGAACCCACTCGGGTGAAACGTAAAACAGTTTTAAAAAGGTTCCAGCATCGACGGCGATCACATTTTCCCATCGCAGATAAGCGTGTAAGCGAAAGGTTCCTGCCTCCATCATCGATTGGAAAGCAAAGTGCTTGAAAACTTCGATGGACGAAAAATAATGCAGGATTTTTCCATCGTAACAGGATAAGTAGCACATGGTTTCTTGGACGATTTGTTCCATACGCTCCGGGTCCCGAAACCATTCTTCGAAACGGGAGAGAGGTTCCCATTGATCAGCTACTTCGAGATGACAGACGGGCGTGATTTCCACCAGGGTAGGTAGAACTGCAACAGCATCGGTCGACATTTTAGTTTTGCTCGGTTGAGAAGGAAGAACGAGAATGAACCCTGTAGGCAGAAAAACTCGGATCTATATAAATACTAGAGGAAAAAAGGCGGGGGGAAGGGAAGTTCTTCCTTCCTCCCAAAGAATAAGAAAAGTGGGTGGAAAGAAAAAAATCATTTCACTATCAGGAAAAAAAAGAATTTTTTTCTTGTCAACATGTTGTCTAGACATGTTTCTAAAAATAGATTTCCAACAAAGGTTCATTCTTTTCTTAGAAATCTATTTTTAGAAAAGAATTGACATATCCTTCACAACAAATTTCTTTTTTTTTCCCTCCCTCCAGCAGCCAACTGGATGGGCAAGCGTTTCGGGTCAGATCAGTCCGTGCTGACATTATTTTTTTTAAATACAATGGAATTAGTATAGGAATGTACTAGAAACTGACCCAAGGTTGAAAAGAAAATATCAAAATCAATACTCACTTCTTGACGATTTCTTTTTCCAAAAACCTGTTGAAGAATTCTTGATGGGTTATCCAATCTCTAGACCTGTCTGAAGGGAATTCAATCTAAGGTGAGCGCGCATTTACCTGACGCGAAACTCGGAATATCTGCATAAATAACAAAACGTCCATTCTTAAAAACTTATCATCTAGTCCATTGAGTTGGTTGGGGGGGGAAAATTTTCTGAGTAATAAAAAAAAAAAAAACTTTTTGTTAATTTTTATCATGTCTTATAGACATGATAAAAATTAACTGTCCCCTCTTTTTGTCAAGGAAGGATGTCTCACCGTTTCGAAAACGAAACCAAAACTCATCCTTCTCATGGCAATTATTCCAAGAATGAGTCACGGTTTGTTTTTCGAAACGGTGAGACACCCTTACCAGACAAAAAGAAGAGAGAGTTAATTTTTATCATGTCTAGAAGACATGATAAAAATTAACAAAAAGTTTTTTTTTTTTTTTTGTCATCACTCAGAAATTTTTTCCAAAGCTCTGAGAATTTTTTCCCAGCCGACTCGATGATCCAAACAAGACAGATCCAAATTGTTTCTAGAAGGAACTCTCCCTTCTCTATTTAAACCACTCATGTTTCCAACTTCAGTTCAGTCTGTGCTGTGAATTCGACCTGGATACGCACTTCTCCCTCTTGGAAAGAATTTCTGTGAAGGTATGCGAACATTTTTCTCAACTCTTAGAAAATTTTACCAGCTGACTTGATCGACGACAGACATCTCGAACATTCTGTTATCTGCGGAAGCCGTTTCATTTTCGTGCAGTCCATGCTGTGGACTCACCTGAATATCCATTGCTCCCTCCCCTTCTGGAAAGGGTCGTAGCTTTTTTAGATCCTCGTCGCTCTTTTTACGTTTCGTTGGATATCTAGGACGAACTTTTTTACCTTATTCCTTTCAAACTCTAATATTGAGTTTGGAGAACCGTCATGGAAAATCAGCCATGATCCTGACGAATCTAAACCGACTCCTTGAAAACAGAGCTATGTGATGTTTTTTTTTTTTTTGATGACAGATTTCCAAGCTCCGAGTAATGAGAAATTTAGAAATTTTGCAGTGTTAACGGAAAGGAGGAGACAGAAACCTGGAGAATGGAAATGGACCTAAGAAAAAATGCTAAGAGCTCAGGAAAAAAAAGGCTCTTTCCAGGAGGGAGGAGAAGCGCGTATCTAGGTTGAGTGCACAGCACACACGGATCTGAAGTTGGAAACGCGAGGGGTTTAAATAGAGAAGCGAGAGTTTCTTCTAGAAACAATTTTGGATGTCTTGTTGTTTGGATCATCGAGTCGACTGGGAAAAAATTCTCAGAGCTCTGAAAAAAATTTTCTGAGTGATAAAAAAAAAACAAAAACTTTTGGTTAATTTTTATCATGTCTTCTAGACATGATAAAAATTAACTGTCCCTCCTTTTTGTCAAGGAAGGTTGTCTCACCGTTTCTAAAAATAGATCATGACTCATTCTTGGAATAATTGCCTTGAAAAAGGGTGAGTGATGGTCTATTTTTAGAAAGGGTGAGACATCTTTCCCAGACAAAAAAGAAGAGAGTTAATTTTTATCATGTCTTACAGACATGATAAAAATTAACCAAAAGTTTTTTTTTTTTTTTTTTCATCTAGAGAATTTTTTTCTAGCCGACTCGATCGACAAGACATGACATGACCATTGTTTTTTTTTAATAATGGACTTACACCTATCCCTTTCAACCCTCCGAATTTGGCTTTGGATCCGTGTCCTTGCTTCCACATTCAGAGCTCTTTTCTTCAACATTTCGATGCAGGGGAAGAATCAATTCTTTCACGACGTTTAGATATTCTTTCAGAATGCTAGAAAACTCATTCAAAGAAGAAGTACCTAAGGGTGGAGTTGCCGGTTGAGGAAAATTCACGAGTCTTGGAACCGGATTATGCGAATCCATCTGTATGCCAAACTGTAAAGGAGAACCACCCGCTTTAGGAGAGCATATAATAGTAAGATCCATCTTTTTCCAATTTTTGATTTGTATACTTGTTTCTTCTTACTCGGAACATTTTCCTTTTTCTTCCTCCTCATCCAGGAACTGAATTCCAGGTGGAACGGAAGCATTTGTAATAAACTGTTGTTTCTTGGTTCCACACGCTTGACATTTTCCCGTGACCATCGGCCGTCGATTTTTCGACATGCGATAGTGGACGTCGACCGTATCGGTCTTGGCTCGGCATTTCACACACCAAATGGAATAAGAAATAGGTTCCGCGTCAGAATGCTCCATTGCAGTAACACACTCTTTATTATTTTCTTCTCTTTCGATAGAGAGAGAGAGAGAGAGAGATCTTAACCAGAAGTGTAGATATAAAATTTAGGATACGTTTCGGATCCGTCCGCTCTTTTCGCATACCCCACTTCTTCACAGAGGTATTCCGTTTGCTGATCCGCTCTTCGAGGATAAAACTCGTTTCCCCAAGCATCGCGAGCATAACGAATTCGATCGCCGGCCGTTAAACGATATTCGACTCCATCCGCCTTTTTAGGATACATTTCATGCCCCGATTCGTCTTTGGCATAAGGGAATAAAACAGACGTATAAAGCGAATACTCGTCCCCATTTTGAAATTTCGGGTAGTATTCTCGTCCAAAAGCCGTTCGGGCATACCGTCGAGGAGCTAAAATGTATTGGTTTCCGTTTAAATCTACCGCGTAATACTCATGACCGTTTTCGTCTCGAGCCAAGATAGGATTTCCTTCAGGATCCGTAACGTATAATTCGTAGTGAGGATGTTGGGGGTCGGTCGGGTATCGTTCTTTCCCCGATGCGTCTACTCGAAAAACAGACATGCTTAGTTCTCGTCGCCTGCTCCTTCCTTCCTCCCACTCGAGACCCGTTGAGATGAAGGTATGATGTGATATCTATAAAATGGGTTGACCCTTTCACACTATTCCATTGTTTAAAGACGGGTGGGTTAGGAAAAAAAAATATTAATAAAAGCAAATATCTGAACGGTTCAACACAACGGGTGAATGGAAAAAAGGAATAGTTCTCTCTCTCCACTCACAGGATGGTTTCTTCTTCTTGAACGGCTCACACTCAACTGAAGCGAAACTCGGAACTCGAAATGTTTAAATAGATCATAGAGTCCATTCCAGAAAGAATCCGGAGATGTCTTGTCCATCCAAGTCGGCTAGAAAAAAAATTCTCAGAGCTTTGAAAAAAATTTGAGTTAAAAAAAAAAAAAAAAAACTTTTGGTTAATTTTTATCATGTCTTATAGACATGATAAAAATTAACCAAAATAATTAATTAATAATAATAATTAAATTTTTATCATGTCTTATAGACATGATAAAAATTAACTGTCCCCTCTTTTTGTCTGGGAAGGTTGTCTCACCCATTCGAAAAAACAAACAATGACTCATTCTTGGAATGGTTCCCATTAGAAAGGGTGAGTGATGGTCTATTTTTAGAAAGAGTGAGACATCCTTCCCAGACAAAAAGGGGGTTCATTAATTTTTATCATGTCTAGAAGACATGATAAAAATTAACCAAAAGTTTTTTTTTTTTTTTTTTTTTTTTTTTTTTAGAGTTACAGAAATTTTTTCCAGCCCACTCGATCGACAAGACGTCCCCATTTTTTATTTAAGAATGGATTCTTGTTTATTTGTGTAAGCATTCCGAGTTTCGTTTTAGATAAGTCTATGTTGTTGAAGAGGAAACATGGGTATTTTTTTTTCCTATCTGATTTCTAAGATGAATTCAGTGAGTTCACCTTGACCTTTTCAAATTTTGTTTGTTTACTTTTAGCCCAGAGGTCGACGGATAAATCATTCTGATTTTTTATATATTTTTTGTGTCGCTCTCTCTCTCTAAGAAACCTATCTCGTTCGAAGTCTTCTCGAAGTGCTATTGGTTCGTTTCGAGACGAGGTCATTTCACATCCCCCCTCCTCAAAAAGTATATGTATATAAATTAAAGGAAGTGATTTTCTATACACACACTTCACCTTTTTGAGTGGTGTCACGATGAGCCTATCCAGTAGAGAACGTCTTAGGGAAAGAATGCGTGAACAGAAACGACGCTGGCGAAGCAATTCAGCTAATCGAGAGCGAGAACGAATACTTCAAAGGGAACGTTATGCTGTTCTTAAAAAAAACTCCCGACCGCGAAAGAAACATCTTCCTCCCAAGCAGTGCGAAAGCTATACGAATTTGCAGTATAAGGATATGTGGTCCGAAGAAGCCTATCAAAAATGTATTCGACAATGTAATAAAGAGCAATACAATTTTCTGATCTACGTTCTCGTCCGTTTGTACACCTATTACGCGTTACCTGAATCGAACCGTCCCCCTCCTCTGGATATTATTGTGCAAGGATCTGCCGGAACGGGTAAATCTTTCCTGATGCAAGCTTTATACCAAACTCTGATTCGAACGCCTCTTTTTAGCGAAGCGTGCTCGGTTCTCAAACTCGCACTCAGTGCTCAAGGAGCGGTTTACATTACGGGAGATACTTTGCATCATGCCCTACGTCTTCAAATGAACGGGACTTTTGTTCGACCTCTGACCCAAGAGACTTTAGACTATTACAGACCCCTCTATGCTCCTTTACGGATGGTGATTTTGGATGACGTTTCCACGATCGGATCCAATTTATTTTCGCGCCTCGACCAGCAACTTCGACAATTGTGTCATGTGCCGGATAAGCCGTTTGGGAATGTGCATATGATTAAATTCGGAGATTTGCAGCAGCTCCAACCGATTCGCGACACGCCCATTTTTTATTCTGAAGGGTGGTGGACGCCTCAATCCACGCTCTACTATGAACTAGTCGAATGTATGCGATTCTCTCTGGATTACGAGGAGAGACTCGATCGTTTAACGAGAAATCACTTTTTAGAACCGGACGATGTGGCATTTTTCCAGTCCCGCGTTCGCAGTTTCGACGAAATTCCTCGCGAAGCTATTATTCTCTGTTTTTCGAGCAAGGATGCAGAGAAATATAATATGAAACGTCTCCAATCCCGATGGACGTACTGTTCGTGTCTGGCTCGAGACGTGATTTATTCCGAGAGCGAAAAATTGCGGAAGAGGATGATGAAACGGAGTCAACATTTACATCGATCTCAGATGGCGAATCTCGAATCCGTCCTCCATTTACAAAGAGGAGCGCGATATCAATTGACTAAAACGCTCGACAGATCCAAAGGATGGATGAATGGAGCGATTGGAACACTACACCAAATAGACCAGGATGAAGACGGAGTTGTGACGCGTGTCTGGCTGCAATTTTCGAATAGTCTAGCTCCTATTGATCGCGTCTCCATTCGTATTGACACCTGTTCGACGAAAACACTCGCATTTTATCGCGAACAGTTTCCTTTGATGTTAGCCGAAGCGATCACGGCTCATAAAGCCCAAGGAGCCACCTTTCCGTCGATCGCAATTTACATGCACGAACCTTTTAATCGATTTCAGCAATATGTCGCTTTTTCTCGAGTGACTCAACCCCAGGGATTGTATATTCTGGACCAGTTTCGTCCCCGCATGAAATTGGCGAGCAAACAAAAATACGAGGAGGAACTGGAGCGATTGCAAAACATGTCCCGGATTCCGTATGATATATTGGCTCGAGAAGAGAACCAAGATCCGTACGAGTTTCTCATGAACCTTCTTCAATGTGGGAATCGTCTTTCCTTCCATCTTTCCAATAGAAACATCTCCCAAGAAAAAGAAGTCGTCAAACTAGAAGAAAAACCTTCTTTCCATGTAAAACCTGTTATAAAATGTCAATCTTAAATCTTTTTTTAAAAATTCAATAAAAAGAAATATTCTCCATCAAAACCCCTCCATTCTTTCAAAGCTTCCCAAAACGCTCAACAATGTCCACACAATGGGAAGAGAAAAATCGATCTCAACGGTCCACACAATATGTTGACTCCTCAAAATATGTCTCTCCCAAGTGACAGGATGCTTCTTCTTCAACGGCTGACACTCATCTAAAGCCAAACTGGGAATGCTTAAATAGATAAGCGAGAGTTTATTCTTAAAAAAAATGGCGCTGTGTCGTCAATTGGAGAATTGAGTCGGCTGGGAAAAAATTTTGAGAGCCTGGAAAAAAAAATTCTCTAACTCAAAAAAAAAAAAAAAAAAAAAAAAACTTTTGGTTAATTTTTATCATGTCTTATAGACATGATAAAAATTAACTCTACCCTCCTTTTGTCTGGGAATGTTGTCTCTCCGTTTCTAAAAATAGACAAAATTCCCAGACAAAAATAGAAAACATTCCCAGACAAAAAGGGGAAGGTAGTTAATTTTTATCATGTCTAAAGACATGATAAAAATTAACAAAAAGTTTTTTTTTTTTTTTTCAGAGTTAAAAATTTTTTTTTCCTGGCTCTCAAAATACTTTCCGAGCCGACTCGATTCTCCAATTGACGACACAGCGCCATTTTTTTTAAGAATGGACTCTCATTTATCTATTTAAGCATTTCGAGTGTCACTTCAGATGAATGTCAGCCGTTGAGGAAGAAAAACGCAGATTCCCATTTTCTCATTTCCTTCAGAGAGAGAGAGGCCTAGATTTTCGAGACTCGATGACATTTCAAGCACTTTTTGTTTAAGCTATTCGACTTCATATTTGTCTGACGTTCAAGAGTATGATCTCTCGTGGATGGATCTCTTCCACCTCATTCTCTTTCCAGTCGATTTAGAAGGGGAAGGGGAGATTTTTTTTCCCTCATGGAGGATGTCTCCTGAATACCGTTCAAAGAGTCTATGGAGAAATTATATGGTCAGAGTCACGGATTTCCAGGGCAATCTGCTTCTCAGCTAAAAAAAAGGATCTCTCTTTCCCAGTCTGTCTTCGATTGCCTCGTTAACTGTGAAACCCATCGCTTTTCCGATTTTATGGTTCTCCCAGTATAATCAGACAGTCGGTCACAAAAGTATTCGAACACCGGTACCCTATCAGAAAATGACAAGATGGCGTTTTTTTTCTCTTTCTCTCTGTGTGTCGTGTTATTCCATCCTAGGTTTTCTTCTCCCCCCGATCTTGGAAAAAACTGGAAAAAATTGGTTACGATCTCTTTTTGAATGGGGAGATGCCATTTTGAGAAAAAGCTGACGACCCTATCTTGGAGAATGAACATGACCGCTCTACACACCTTTTCACTCTCTCTCTTTCTCTGAATTGTGAAGCCATTTTGGGAAAAAAGCAGACGACCCTATGTTGGAGAATGGAAATGAACGCCTCTCCCTCTCTCTTTGAAATGGGAAGCCATTTTGGGACCCTCTATTCTTGGGAAGGGAGAAAATTGAAGTCTGCAGTTCGCTGTCTCTGAATGCGGAAAGCCATTTTGGGAAAAGCGGACCCTCTTCTTCTGATCTTGGAGAACTGGAAATGAACGCTCTACACGATCTCTCTTTGAATTCAGAAGGTATTTTGGGACCTTCTAATGTTGGAAAACTGAAATGGACGCTCTACGCATTTTCTCTCTCTCTCTCTCTGAAAAGGGTAGTCATTTGAAAACTCCCTAACTTTGGAAAGAAACAGAAATGAACGCTCTACACCATCTCACTTTGAAAATAGGGCGGGTGTCATTTTGAGACCTCCCTCCCCTAAACTTGAAAAAAAAACTGAAATGAACGAACTGAAGTGAAAGCTCTACACAATCTCTCTTGGAATGGGATCCATATTTCGGGAAACGTGGATCACCTCATGCTGGAAAACTGAAGTGAACCACCAAGATTGGACTCTATATAATATTTTTTTTAATTGACATTATGACCCTCCTCCAATTTGTTATTAAAAAAGTTTTTTTTTGTTTTGGTTTTTATCCCATTTCCGATGTGATTTCAGAAATGCAATTCCATAACAGTTCAATTTCGTTCGAGGTTAAATGATCTAAACAGTCTTTGACCCACCCATCCGTATGATTATTTTCTTCTCCTTCCTGTTGCACCAAATTTTGTAAGTCCATATAATCATTCCATACGGGAAGGGCTGGATCCTCACAAGGCTGTCTTGAAACACTTGGAGTCTCTTTGGGATGAGTGGAGGGATCTAGGATGTCTGGACCCGGCTGCGATTCTACCTCCATGATTTCTGGACCCGTTGGAACTTGTTTACCCGGCTGAAATTCTACCTCCATGATTTCTGGACCCGTTGGAACTTGTGAACCCGTCTGTGATTCTGCCTCCATGATTTCTGGACCTGTTGGAACTTGTGGACCCGGCTGACATTCTACCTCTACGATGTCGGGACTTTTTGAAGCTTGTGGACCCGTCTGACATTCTACCTCTACGATGTCGGGACAGGTTGGAGGAGAAGAAGAAGAGGATACTGGAAGAGGTTCTGTCTGTGAGGAGTCCGAAAGAGGTTGCCTGTTTGAACAAGTCGGGGAAGAAGAAGAAGCTTCTGGATTCTGAAGCGGATCTTGCACGCCAGGTAGGTTCCGGTAAGTCGACCGTTTTTTAAGAGGTAATTTTTTTTCTTCCTCCTCATCTTCAATTGTGATGACTTCAATTTCATTCCGTTGCCGGGTCGATTTTGTTTCGGAAAATAACGGTTTGGTCCAGCTCCTCTTATCATCTAAAGAAGGGATGGGTAAAGGTGGCGGAGGGTTTTCTTCTTCTTTTTCTTGAAACATCATCGGCGATTGGAAAGAAATCTCCTCTTTCAATTGTTTCCAAAGCGAGTACGAGCACCGATCGACGAGAAAGAGACTCTTCTGGGTTGTGACGATGAGATATTGCGTTTTCGGGGGAACGACATAGTTCTGAAAAGGTCTTAGAATATATTTCTTATATTTCATCCTGTCGCTGACTTTAAAACTTCTTTCCTTCAGATTGGGGGACGATGATTCGTAATAGGCGAGAGGAGCGGCTGTGGTTTGAACAATATGAACTTCGTCCTCAGCCGTCGTTCTCACTCCAAACGTAAAATATCGTTTCGTGAGAAAAATATTCTTCCACCGAAAACTCGTGCGCGGATCTGTATATCGCCGGTCTGTTTGAATGGGCCGTCTCAAAGCTCGATCCATCCGATTCCAAGAGAAGGGAGATTCCTCTTTCGTTTGTTGCGATTCGAATAAATTTCTGTATATATTCTGAACGAGCAGGTTGGAGGATTCGACATCTTGGTTGAAAGAAACGATCGCTTGATGAGGTGGTAAATGCGGAATAAATGTCGCACAATGACACGCCAAAAAAATTTTCAAGTTGGAGATTTGCTTTAGCGTCTTCAAATCCTCCCCGTTCGAAATCCGTTGAGTTGGAAAAACGTCTAATAGCGACATGGCTCCCAATGGAAAAGAAATGATCTCGCCCAGTACTCTCGCGTTTTTATATATAGACAAACACAGACACACATAGAGGCTCTATGACGTCCGTTTTATTTGTTTTTTTTTGTTTCTCTCTCTCTCTCTTCTTTCCAAGAAATCTTATCTCCATGACCTCTTTTTCTTTTCTTAAAAAGATGAATGTGTGTGGGAATGAGGAAGTGAAAGTAATAATTTAATAAACAAAAAATTATCCAACCATGACCTTCTTTTTTTTTCAAAGTCACCCTTTCCAATCCAAGGACGTCCAGAGATAGAGGAAGCAGGGAGAGAGGAGGAGGAGGAAAGGGAAGGTCACACTCTCTTTCTCTCTATAAATAAAAGGGGAGAGCCCCAAAGTCGTATATTTGTCCAAGTGGATCATGAGGAGGCATCCCCAGCTCACTACGTGTATTCCTTTCAAATATAAATATGTTGATCTTTCCTTTTATATCATCCAAGGAGTCGATAACCTGAAAGCCTCCGATTTTTCAAAATGTGCGGGTTATTATACCGTGGGGAGTTATCAAAAGATGCGGGACGAATTTTTATCCGACGAAAACGTGTTGATGGCTCGTGACATTCCACCGTTGGATGCACAAATTTTGTTAATGAAACGAGCCAAATATTTTTACACGTCCCACTTTCTAACCGTCTCGCAAATGAATAGGATTATGGATCGCCTTGAGAAGACAAAAGGGATTCTCGTTCATTTTAGTGAATGGTTGCATAAATGTTTGCACGAACCTCTCTCGGTCGAGAAGACTGGGAAGAATACCTATTATATTCTTCTCGAGGACTCTCCTCCTTCGTCTCATCATAGAGAGGCCACGACGTTTGAAAAAATCCTCGAGCAAGAAAAAATAGAATGGTGGAACAACTACCCCATCACTCTCCCCGAGCATCAAGAGGAGCCTGTTCAGAAGAAAAAGAAAAAACCTTTCCAAAAGCCTATCCTCATCTTCCTCGATAATGATGGGGATGAGGAGAAGCCTGTTCAAATTCCTCTCCGTTTGTCAAAACCCGTCGAGGATGAAAAACCTCTCCCTTTCTCAAGACCCCTTGAGGAAGAGAGACCCCTCGAGAAGGAGAAATCTCTCCCATTGTCAAACCTCCTCGAAGATGAAAAACCTCTCCATTTATCAAGACCCCTCGAAAATGAGTGACCTCTCGATCTGTCAAAACCCCTCGAGGATAAGGGAACCAAAACTTCTCTCTCTTTCGAAGAGGAGGGACCTCTCAATTTGTCAAGACCCCTCAAGAATAAGGGAACCGAAAATCCTCTCCCTTTCTCAAGACTTCTCCAGGAGGAGGAGGAGGAGGAGGAGGAGAGACCGCTCCATGTCTCAAGACAGGACCCCCTCTATCTCTTGAGGATCCGAGAGAAACGATTCCTATTGAAAAACCATCTATCGGCGATCCCCAGAAAAGGTCTTCGGAGGAGATTAGACTTCCATGTAGAAAACGAATCTGCCACAATCATAATAATAATAATAATAATAATAATAATAATAATAATAATAATATACCCCCTTCTCAACAACAGAATCCTACAACATTTGCAGATAAATGCATTCAAACCAATCCCTTTATAGTAACCCTTTTGATTGGAGAACCCGTGCATTAGCCTCGAAAAATAAAATGAGATTCTAGACTGTTTCTATGACCAGAATGTTAAGCCAATAGATAGGTCTAGCTCAGAATTTTTCTTTTTAAAAGAAAATAAATAAATAATCCAAAGACTATTCGTAAATATAAATGGTAAAGTCTTGAGTCGGCTGGAAAAAAATTTTCAGAGCTGAGAAAAATTCTACAACTCAAAAAAAAAAAAAAATTTTTGTTAATTTTTATCATGTCTTAGACATGATAAAAATTAACGACCCCCTTCCCTTTTCGTCTGGGAATGTTGTCTCACTCTTTTGAAAAACAAATCGTGATTCATTCATGGAATGATTGCCATTAGAGAAAGGATGAGTCATGGTCTATTTTTAGAAAGGGTGAGACATCCTTCCCAGACAAAACGGGAGGGTCATTAATTTTTATCATGTCTAAGACATGATAAAAATTAACCAAAAGTTTTTTTTTCATTAGAGAATTTTTATCTCACCTCTGAGAAATTTTTTTTCTCCCAGCCGATTCCAGACTTTACCATTTGTTTTTAAGAATGATTTCTATCTGATCTAATATTTCAAAATTCCAAGTTTCGCTTCAGAACCATCTGTGCTGTTGAAGAAGTAACGTGATATATGTATTTTTTTTTAATGAGTTCTGTCAAGATTGAATTGTGCAGGATCGACCTTGCGAATTTCTTCTCTGTGTCTTTAAATAATAATGATACCGAACTGCTTTTTGTAGAGCGCAATGGAAAAAACCTTTTGTATGGTTAGGACAATTCATGTGTTCGATCCCATTGTATTTGAGAATCTCTTGCGTCGATCCCGAAATGCAATAAATGGATCTTTGCAACCATTTCTCTAAAAACCGCCGTTTCATTTCTCCTCGCACCCAAATCATGGAAAAAGGTTCCGTCAACATCGTTAACACCCATGGAAAATAACTGTACGGAATTTCTCCTTCGTACCACGACAAGCCGTGATAATAATCACTCGCCCACACAGCGGTTCGTTTTTGTTTCTCGGTGAGCATTTGCCATGGAAACGGGGGTTTAAAAACAAATACCCCTCGAGAAGTACCGTCCAATGTGACGTAAGCCAATTCTTTCACAATAAAGGCTCCTTGAGAATCGTAGAAACCTTCAAAGTCGAGCACGAGTTCCATGTTTTTTATTTCTTTTTCTTTCCAAGTTGACCTTTATTATCATGATGATGGATGTGTATTGAGATACGCACGATATTATTCAAAAAACAAATATATATACGAATGTGACCTTTAACAGAATTCATACGACCTGTGACGTGCAACCTTCTCTCTCTATATATAAAAGAGGAGACGGCGAGAGTACGCTATCCATTTTTTCCTTCAGGACACACAGCGAGAGAGAGAATTTTGTTTTCTTTTTTTCCTCAGTTGAAGAAGATGGACATTTTGAGTGCCAAACCTCTCAAAGATTCCTACATTGTTCTGGACATGGAATACTTTCACTGTTATGATCCAAAGACGGGAGATATATGTTTCATCTTGAAAGAACTGGGCTACATCACTTGCGATTTAACCTTATGCGGATCCATGATTTTTCTCCCTCCTGTCCATTACGATGACTTATCGTCCCGCAATCAAGCTGTGGTCAACCAGACTACAAATAATCGACACGGCCTGCAATGGATCGAGGGTCGTCTTTCCTACGAGCATCTTCCTACGATCCTGAAAATACTGACCGAAAATGTGGAGGTGATCTACGTCAATGGATACGATAAAGCCGAATTTTTCAGCAAGCTCTGCCAGCGATCCGTTTACGAGTTTTATATCCCAGGGAAAACCGAGTGGCGGAACAAGTCGAAATGCACGCGACACCAATATTTTCAAAAGATGATTCATTGTGCCGAGAACAAGGTGAGAAATTTTCGATACCATTTGATGGAGGGTAGTTACGTTTTCCGGAAATTATATTGTTACCCTCCGAGAGCAAAGCTGTCGAAGAGGAGGCGGAAGAATCTCCCCAGGAGAACTCGTGCGACGATGAGGAGGAGGAGGATGATGAACTTTCTAATAATAATAATAAATGTCTAAGTTGGGATGCTTTAGAGACCCAAGAATATTCGTCTCAACACTTATCTCACCTAGACCTGAAAGAGGATCCTCAAGTGTACTCTTTGTGGTCCTCTTCTAAAATTTGGTCTTGGAGAGAACCCTTGAATGTTCATGAATGAAATGGTATGTAAATCCCTAGAGAAAAAAAATAGAAAAAAAAAGTTCCCTTTTTTTTTGTAATATGTTGATTTCTTTCCAATCCCATTTCTTTTCTATAACTCCAGCCCAATCGACGAGAAGAAGACGAATTTTCCAAGTTACACAAGACGAATCTTCCAAGTTACACAAGACGTAGAAAGATTTCACAAGGATTTATAAATCACACCCTCCCACATGATATATGTATAGAGAGAAAAAGACTCTCTGTTCTCTAGCCAATACGTCAAGACTTCCCTAAACTAAGAGAGATCATGAGTACCGAGGAAACCTTAGCAGAGCAAGTGAAAAGACTTTCAAAGAGATTAGAAGAGTTAAGACGGGATAGATTTACAGTTCCGCCGACTAAAGAGGAAACTATCATCGATTTCAACAAACCGCTGTACTTTCATCCTCTACCCCAAAGAATGAGACGAATGGACTCGCCGTTGAACAGTTCCAATGAGAAACAAAATGTCACTTATTTGAATAGCCAATTTCAACACATGGATATTTCATAAGTATTTTTTGTTTTTTTTCCCTAAAGCGTAGGGAGATCGGATCAGTAGTTTTTCCCTTTTCATCGTCGAAAAAGATTGGGAGGAAAAATCTTTCTCAGCTCTCTCAGAAAAATTTTTCAGCCTTAAAAAAAAAAAAAAAAAACTTTTTGTTAATTTCTATCATGTCTTAGACATGATAAAAATTAACTCTACCCCCCCTTTTTGTCTGGGAATGTTGTCTCACACTTTCTAAAAATAGACCATCACTCCTCCTTTCCTAAAGAATAGAATTCCAAGAATGGGATCTGGTCTATTTTTAGAAACGGTGAGACCCTATTCCCAGACAAAAGGCGGGTAGAGTTAATTTTTATCATGTCTAAAGTTCAGGGTCCATCCATCTTCTTATGTGAAACGGTGACCCTGACAAGATCGAGATAAACAAGTCCTGTGAGTTGTTTTGTAATCTTGACGCGATCCAAGAAAGACTTTTTATTATTTTTTTTTTTTGAAATAGGCGGGGGGTGGGGAGAGAAAATGTTCTCACGACCCTCAGATATCTTTTCATAAATATATTTTTTATCAAAGTGTTTCTTTCATTCCGATCCTTTTAAGAGGTTGGAATGACCCTGACATTTAGATGGGGTCGCGATCCCGACAGATGTCGCGCGAGTATAAAAGTGTGTATCCTCCGCGAGATTTCTTCAGAGAACAGAAGAAGACGTGAACTGAGCTGGTAAGTCCCTTTGGTCCTATGAATATGGTTTAATCATAACTTCATTTAAAAAGACCTTTGAAACTTTGAAACTTCTTAACCCTTTGAAAAGAAAAATGTCTCTTTCAAGACGACGACTCTAAAACGTTTTATTGTTTTTTTTCCCTTTCTAGATCTTCCCTGTTATACATATATACCTTTTCGATTCTCTTTTTTGCTCCTGTTTGTGGAAGACATCACCGTATTCATCGCCATGGAGTGTTCAGAAAACTTTATCGTGCTCGATCTAGAGGGTTACCAGTCCTACAACCACAAGAAGGGTGAATTTACCTACGTTTTAAAAGAATTGGGCTATGCGACAAAAGATTTTTTGACCGTGGGATCGTTGACGTTTGCTCCTCCTCACCCCTTCCACCAACTGAATGAAAAAAACCAAAAGACGAATGCCTGGCTGACGAGAAACCGGCACGGACTTCGTTGGAACGAGGGTCATATTCCCTACAACCATTTAGGACGCATTCTCCAATCGCTCACTCACAGCTTCTCCACGATTTATGTGGTGGGATGCCAGAAAGCTAAATTCTTTGCTAAAGCCTTGGATTATCAAAAACCCGTGACGGAAATTTATGTGCCAGATGGAATCATTTGGAAGTATCGGGAAAAATGTGCCCGACATCATCAAAGGATGAAATATTTCCATTGTGCCGAAAACAAAGTGCGCAACTATCAATGGCATATTACGGAAGGAGATTTTCATATCAATCACGTCTATCCAGACGGAACGGAGAAAGAGGAGAGGATTCAGGAGGAAGCAGACAATCCTCTGCAAGCTTTTGATAAGGCCTACGATCAGTTAGAGAAGGATCCGTCCTCAAAAGCGTACGATAACCTCATCCAGAAATGGGATAATCTGTCCTGTTTCCAAGTGATGGAACATCCGGATGAGCATACGCCTTTAAACTTGATGGGCTCTTCTACTTCGTCAACTTCCTCCAATAACTCGAGGAAGACGGAGGGTTGGGGAGACATACCTGAAAATATTCCCCATTACGATCCAGCAGCCTGTTGGGACGAACCTTCCAAAGAATCTCATGAGACCCCCAAAATATCTTCAGAGGATCCAAAGACAAAATCCACTGAGTGTTGGGACAATGAACGGACGACTCATGATCCAAAATCCACTAAGACTATGTCCACTGAGTGTTGGGACAATGAACAGACGACTCATGCTCCAAAATCTACTGAGACTATGTCCACTGAATGTTGGGACAATGAACGGACGATCCATGCTCCAAAATCTACTGAGACTATGTCCACTGAATGTTGGGACGATGAAACCGAAAAGACGACAGAGAATTGGGATGACCGTTCTCAAAAGTATTTGAATTGATATATACATAAACTCAGGAGAAAAAAAAATAAAGAAAAGATTTTTAGAAATAAGTAGGGAAAGGTTCTCCGCTTTCCCTATATTTATGGAAATGGACTGAGAAGAGAGAGAGAGACGAATCAGGAGACCAAAAAAAATGGGTCTTGGAAGGAATGAGTGCAAATGCATTCGATTCCTTCCGAGACCCATTTTTTTTTTGGGTCCCTCTCTCATCCAATCTTGGAAAAGAACTTTGTCCTATTTTTCTAGGTCCATTCAAAAAGAAATGAATCTATCCATAAATTTTCTTAAAAGAAAAAAAAAACAAAAAGATCCATTATATCTTGACGGTCCAAAGTCGAGAATCTTGGAAAAAGTTATCCACTCTCTCCATCCAGTCAAGCTTCTCTGTAGAAAATCTAGTAGGTGCATCTGCATTCTCGAACACCCGGCAGTTATTATTGGACGCGAAACGTCGAATGCTGAAATAGTTAACAGTGAGCCCATTCTTAAAGAAACGGGGATGTTTTATTCATTCAGTCGAGTGCGGAAAAATTTCTGAGAGCCGGAGAAAAATTTCTCTGGCTGAAAAAAAAAAAAAAAAAAAAAAAAAAAAAAAATACCCCCATTTTAGTCTGAAAATTGATGTCTTCAATTTTTCAAAAATTGAAGACATCAATTTTCAAATTTTCAGACTAAAAAGGGGGGTAATTTATTTTTCAAGAACTTTTCCCAGCCGACTCGATGTGAATAAAACTTTACTGTTTGTTAAGAATGTTATTTAATGGATAGATTTCAACCTATCGAGTTTCGCTTGAGTTCCGGCCGTGCTGTGGGCCCACCTGGATACAAGTTTTCCCCTTTTGGAATAGAATAAAACTTTACTGTTTTTTAAGAATGTTATTTAATGGATCGATTTCAACCTATCGAGTTTCGCTTGAGTTCCGGCCGTGCTGTGGGCAAACCTGGATACAAGTTTTCCCCTTTTGGAATAGAATTTCCGTCAAGGTAGGCTACTTTTCCTCTTTTTGCATTTTTCATGTCATTTCATTTGTATTACAATATACTGAAAACGGGCGTTCGAACTGATTTCTAGGCTATTTCTATACAAATGGAGCTCGATCCAAGAAAGAAATGATGTCTTTTTTTTATTTTGTGGACTGCCAATTTGTATTCGAATATACAGAAAACGGGTGTTTGAGTCGATTTTCAGTATATTTCAATACAAATAGAGCTCGATCCAAGAAAAAAATGATGTCTTTTTTTTTATTTTGAGGACTGCCAATTTGTATTGGAATATACTGAAAACGGGTGTTTGAGTCGGTTTTCAGTATATTTCAATACAAATAGAGCTCGATCCAAGAAAAAAATTATGTCTTTTTTTTTATTTTGCGGACTGCCAATTTTGTATTGGAATATACTGAAAACGGGCATTCACGTCGGTTTTCAGTATATTTCAATACAAATGGAGCTCGATCCAAGAATGAAATGATGTCTTTTTTTTATTTTGTGGACAACCAATTTTGTATTGGAATATACTGAAAACGGGCGTTCGAGTCGGTTTTTAGTATATTGAAATACAAATGGAGCTCTATCCAAGAAAAAAATGATGTCTTTTTTTATGTTGTGGACAATCAATTTTGTATTGGAATATATTGGAAACGGGCGTTCGAGTCCTTTTTCCGACTATTTCTACACACATTCTACTATATTTAAATGACGTCATGGTTGAGTCCAAACAGAGTCGTCCCCGGACAGAGTCGTCTGCGGACAAAGTCATCCCCGGACAATTTTATACCGAATTTGTATAGAGATATACTTAAAATGGGCTTGGAGAGGAGGGCGCTTTCTAGTATATTCCTATATACATTTGCATTCAGAAACAAAAAGAATGTCTTTTTGATGGACAAAAAACTTTTTTGTTAATTTTTATCATGTCTTCTAGAGTCTTTCTTGGACCCAGTCTTTTCTTGGAATTCTATTCTTTAAAAGGATGAGTCATGGTCTATTTTTAGAAAGTGGGAGACAACATTCCCAGACAAAAGGGGGGGGTGAGTTAATTTTTATCATGTCTAGAAGACATGATAAAAATTAACAAAAGGTTTTTTTTTTTTTTTTTTTTTTTTTTTTTTTTTTTTTTTTTACATCTCAGAATTTGTTTCTGAGCTCTGAAAAATTTTTCCTAGCCGATCCCATTTCGTTTTTCGACTTTCACTTTCAACTCTTCACTTTTCCTATCCACTGTCGTTGGAATCGTGTTCACTGGAGGCTATTTCTTTTTTTGCAATCTCGCTTTTAGTTTTCTCTGAGATTCTTTAGAAATGGCTATACAAATTTCACCATCTATATAGAGATGATGTCCAAACAAAGTCGTCCTCGGACCATCTTGATGACCGAATATGTATAGAAATAGTCTGAAAATGGGCTTGAGGGCCGGTTTCTGGACGATTCATCTACAAATTCGGCCGCATCCAGAAAAACAAAAATACATAGTTTCTTTTTTGGGTGGACAGGAGATGATAAATTTCTTTTCTCTCTCTCTCTCCCAAGATTGGAGGAGAGAGTGGCCCAAAAAAATGGGTCTTGGAAGGAATCGAATGCATTTTGAAATGCACTCATTCCTTCCAAGACCCATTTTTTTGGTCTCCTGATTCAACTCTCCAGTCTATGGAATAGGGAAAGCGGAGAACGTTTCGCCTTCCTTAAGCGACTGGAGACCATATCGCATCATCATCATCATCATCATCATCACCATCATCCTCTTTCTGATACTTTTCAACGAAGGCTTGATGTCTCTGGATGATTTGGGGGAGATGATGGATCCCGAATTGAGTGATGAAAAAGAGAGGACTCTTTTTCCTTTCTTGTTCGTCTTGCACAGTCTCTCGGAGGGTGATATACGTTTCCCCGTCCTCTTCAATTTTCGTCAGAGGTCTCATGAATATTTTACACATCCAAGGGAAGAGCGACTTGTTATGCAGGGATTTCGAAGCGACGAAGGCCGCTTCATTCGAAGTGAGGACAATCTGGTTCGGTTGACCCCATTCTTTGGAGTAGTTGTCCAAATCGCCTAGTCGAAGAAAATGGTGTCGATTAGGAAAAAAGACTTGGAGAACACTCGTCGTATGCGAGACGTTCGTAGGCAAGAGAGTCAAGATATCTTTGGCATTCCAGTACAGGAATCCTAGATCCACATACGCGTGCACGTAATAGTCATCGTTATATTCCAGTTTGAGCAGTATGGCTTTTGTGTTTTTTTTTTCCGTTCTCAAGGCGAAATACTCGTCTGATATGAACAAGAGCTCGCTGGCGATCCGTTTATATAGACTCCTCAGAGAGAGAGAGAGGGAGAGGGGAGGAGGAACAAGGTTGATGAATTCTAAAATAAAAAAAAAATGATAACGAAATGAGATCGGCTGGCAAAATATTTTCAGAGCTCAGAAAAAAATTCTCAGATGTAAAAAAAAAAAAAAAAAAAAAAACTTTTTGTTAATTTTTATCATGTCTTCTAGACATGATAAAAATTAACTCACCCCCCTTTTGTCTGGGTATGTTGTCTCACCGTTTCTAAAAATAGACCAGAACCCAGTCTTTTCTTGGATTCTATTCTTTAACAGGATGAGTCATGGTCTATTTTTAGAAAGTGGGAGACAACATTCCCAGACAAAAAGGGGGGATGAGTTAATTTTTATCATGTCTAGAAGACATGATAAAAATTAACAAAAAGTTCTTTTTTTTTTTTTTTTATTTATTTTACATTTCAGAATTTTTTTCTGAGCTCCGAGAAATTTTTTCTAGCCGATCTCATTTCGTTTTTCGACTTTCACTTTCAACTCTTCACTTTTCTATAAAAGCATTCCACGTTTCTGTTCAGAACAGTGTCTCTCTCTACCCAAATCTGAAACCCTAGTCACGAGAGAATATGAGACTAGAAATATAGTTTAGCTTATTGATCTAAAAAATGTCCCATGCTAGAACTCAGAATTATAATCAGAGCGGGGCTTTCCAGTATCCACTTCCAAGATTTTAGATTTGTCATGGGTGACATGTTCCCAAATTCATAAATTCTTCAATTATAGTCCCCTTCTTTGACAAATGGCTAAGAAATTCTTAAAGAATATCTTGATAGAGATTTAGCTATCTATATATAACATTATGTTTTCTTTTCAAAAAAAAAATCCAGTCTTGATCGAAATGGACTTTACGCACAATTTATTGTATCCCCACCTTTCCAAGATTGGTTTGAAGAAGTGATCAAAAAAATGGGTCTGGAAGGAAAAGGGTGCATTTCGAGAAAAGAAAAGAGGACCCTCTTTTTCTCGCAATGCACCCATTTCCTTCCAGACCCATTTCTTTTGCCTCCTCAGAACTCTCTTTCTTTTCTCCTCCCTCTCTCTCTTAAGAGGGATTGAAAGAAAGAGGCTAGATGGAAAAGTTTCTTTTTTTTTTCTTTCGAGAAGATAAAAAAAAATTTGGAGGAGGAGCAAATTTTTTTTGGGTGGTGGTGCTTGTTTTTTTTAGAAGGTGATAACTTTAGTGACATTTAAAGAGACCACCAGAGGATCCGTTTGAGTCTCGACGACCTTTTCTTGACGGGGGTCTGTCTGGCAATAAGCGCTAGCATATTGTTTAGGGTAAGTAGAAGAATCCGTCATGCCTGGATGAGGCGGTATGTAGCGCACTCCCAGATTAAAGAGGGTGATGAAGGGAAATTTCTCCCCCGGATAGAGCAGTCGGTAAACGGGTTGATTGGGTACAACTCGAACCAGCGGCTGAGTTAAAATGCTATACACCCAGGCCAGAAGCTGATTATTTTTAGGATTATTTTCGGCCAGATGTAACATTTCTTCGCTGGAGAGGACATATCCCTCTTGAGAACTGCCGAGACTCTCAAGATCTTTTATTTTCCTGAAGACGTGGTGTTCGTCGAAAAACACGGAGAGAATGTCCCAGGTTCTTTTACTGGAAGTATGAATCAGAGGCAAAATGTCCGTAGCGTTCCAAAACAATCTTCCGTCATCCACATAACAGCGAATGCTCACAAACTCATTATATAAGACGCGGATCATCATCTTGAGTAGAAATATGGATACGCACAGCAGTCTCTCTCTCTGGGAAATAGAGTCTGTCTTCCACTCGCCTCTCTATATATACGAGAAGACCACGTGATGGGCGATGTGACGGTTGACTTATAGAAAAAAAAATCAACTTTGTCTACCTCTCTCTCTCTATAACCTTCTATTTTTTTTTCCTAATGAACACCCCGTCACCTTTTCAAAGGTCATGGGATTGAGAGGAACGAAAGAAAAAAAAACAACCATCCTTTGTATACTACCTATGACCTTCTCCTAGAGAACCCTGTCATTTTCTTCTCGAGAGCTACGTGATAAAAGCTTTTTTTTTATTCTAGAGTTTATCAACTTTGTAGACACATGACCCCGTCACCTTCTCAAAGGCCATGTCGTATGGAATGGGACCCTTTTGGTTTTTTCTTTTGAGAAAATAAAAAATAAAACAACTCTATAATCATCTCTCTATGACCTTCACAAACACTCATGTTTTATCATTTTTTTTTATTTTAGAATTCATCAACCTTGTTCATCCTCCTCCCCTCTCCCTCTCTCTCTCTCTCTGAGGAGTCTATATAAACGGATCGCCAGCGAGCTCTTGTTCATATCAGACGAGTATTTCGCCTTGAGAACGGAAAAAAAACACAAAAGCCCTGCTGCTCAAACTGGAATATAACGATGACTATTACGCGCACGCGTATGTGGATCTAGGATTCCTGTACTGGAATGCCAAAGATATCTTGACTCTCTTGCCTACGAACGTCTCGCATACGACGAGTGTTCTCCAAGTCTTTGTTCCTAATCGGCACCATTTTCTTCGACTAGGCGATTTGGACAACTACTCCAAAGAATGGGGTCAACCGAACCAGATTGTCCTCACTTCGAATGAAGCGGCCTTCGTCGCTTCGAAATCCCTGCATAACAAGTCACTCTTCCCTTGGATGTGTAAAATATTCATGAGACCTCTGACGAAAATTGAGGAGGACGGGGAAACGTATATCACCCTCCGAGAGACTGTGCAAGACGAACAAGAAAGGAAAAAGGGTCCTCTCTTTTTTATCACTCAATTCGGGATCCATCATCTCCCCAAAATCATCCAGAGACATCAAGCCTTCGTTGAAAAGTATCAGAAAGTGGATAATGGTGATGATGATGATGATGATGATGATGCGATATGGTCTCCAGTCGCTTAAGGAAGGCGAAACGTTCTCCGCTTTCCCTATTCCATAGACTGGAGAATTGAATCAGGAGACCAAAAAAATGGGTCTTGGAAGGAATGAGTGCATTTCAAAATGCATTCGATTCCTTCCGAGACCCATTTTTTTGAGCCACTCTCTCCTCCAATATTGGGAGAGAGAGAGAGAGAGAAAAGAAATTTATCATCTCCTGTCCACCCAAAAAGAAACTATGTATTTTTGTTTTTCTGGATGCGGCCGAATTTGTAGAGGAATCGTCCAGAAACCGGCCCTCAAGCCCATTTTCAGACTATTTCTATACATATTCGGTCATCAAGATGGTCCGGGGACGACTTTGTTTGGACATCATCTCTATATAGATGGTGAAATTTGTATAGCCATTTCTAAAGAATCTCAGAGAAAACTAAAAGCGAGATTGCAAAAAAAGAAATAGCCTCCAGTGAACACAATTCCAACGACAGTGGATAGGAAAAGTGAAGAGTTGAAAGTGAAAGTCGAAAAACGAAATGGGATCGGCTAGGAAAAATTTCTTCTCAGATCTCAGAAAAAAATTCTGAGATGAAAAAAAAAAAAAAAAAAAAAAAAAAACTTTTTGTTAATTTTTATCATGTCTTCTAGACATGATAAAAATTAACTCACCCCCCCTTTTGTCTGGGAATGTTGTCTCCCACTTTCTAAAAATAGACCATGACTCATCCTTTTAGAGAATAGAATTCCAAGAAAAGACTGGGTTCTGGTCTATTTTTAGAAACGGTGAGACAACATACCCAGACAAAAGGGGGATGAGTTAATTTTTATCATGTCTAGAAGACATGATAAAAATTAACAAAAAGTTTTTTGTCCATCAAAAAGACATTCTTTTTGTTTCTGAATGCAACCGAATGTATATAGGAATATACTAGAAAGCGCCCTCCCCTCCAAGCCCATTTTAAGTATATCTCTATGCAAATTCGGTATAAAATTGTCCGGGGACGACTTTGTCCGGAGACGACTCTGTCCGGGGACGACTCTGTTTGGACTCAAGCATGACGTCATTTTAATATAGTGGAATGTGTGTAGAAATAGTCGGAAAAAGGACTCGAACGCCCGTTTTCAATATATTCCAATACAAAATTGATTGTCCACAACATAAAAAAAGACATCATTTTTTTCTTGGATAGAGCTCCATTTGTATTTGAATATACTGAAAACCGACTCGAACGCCCGTTTTCAGTATATTCCAATACAAATTAGGGCAGTCCACAACATAAAAAAAAGACATCATTTTTTTCTTGGATGGAGCTCCACTTGTATTAGAATATACTGAAAACCAACGTGAACGCCCGTTTTCAGTATATTCTAATACAAAATAGGGCAGTCCACAACATAAAAAAAAGACATCATTTTTTTCTTGGATGGAGCTCCATTTGTATTGAAATATACTGAAAACCGACGTGAACGCCCGTTTTCAGTATATTCCAATACAAAATTGGCAGTCCACAAAATAAAAAAAAGACAACATTTTTTTCTTGGATCGAGCTCCACTTGTATTGTAATATACTGAAAACCGACGTGAACGCCCGTTTTCAGTATATTCCAATACAAAATTGGCTGTCCACAAAATAAAAAAAAGACATCATTTTTTTTCTTGGATCGAGCTCCACTTGTATTGTAATATACTGAAAACCGACGTGAACGCCCGTTTTCAGTATATTCCAATACAAAATTGGCTATCCACAACATAAAAAAAAGACATCATTTTTTTCTTGGATCCAGCTCCATTTGTATTGAAATATACTGAAAACCGACGTGAATGCCCGTTTTCAGTATATTCCAATACAAAATTGGCTGTCCACAACATAAAAAAAAGACATCATTTTTTTCTTGGATCCAGCTCCATTTGTATTGAAATATACTGAAAACCGACGTGAATGCCCGTTTTCAGTATATTCCAATACAAAATTGGTTGTCCACAAAATAAAAAAAGACATCATTTCATTCTTGGATCGAGCTCCATTTGTATTGAAATATACTGAAAACCGACGTGAATGCCCGTTTTCAGTATATTCCAATACAAAATTGGCAGTCCACAAAATAAAAAAAAAGACATCATTTTTTTCTTGGATCGAGCTCCACTTGTATTGAAATATACTGAAAACCGACTCAAACACCCGTTTTCAGTATATTCCAATACAAATTGGCAGTCCACAAAATAAAAAAAAAGACATCATTTTTTTCTTGGATCCAGCTCCATTTGTATTGAAATATACTGAAAACCGACGTGAATGCCCGTTTTCAGTATATTCCAATACAAAATTGGTTGTCCACAAAATAAAAAAAGACATCATTTCATTCTTGGATCGAGCTCCATTTGTATTGAAATATACTGAAAACCGACGTGAATGCCCGTTTTCAGTATATTCCAATACAAAATTGGCAGTCCACAAAATAAAAAAAAAGACATCATTTTTTTCTTGGATCGAGCTCCACTTGTATTGAAATATACTGAAAACCGACTCAAACACCCGTTTTCAGTATATTCCAATACAAATTGGCAGTCCACAAAATAAAAAAAAGACATCATTTCTTTCTTGGATCGAGCTCTATTTGTATTGAAATATACTGAAAACCGACTCAAACACTCGTTTTCAGTATATTCCAATACAAATTGGCAGTCCTCAAAATAAAAAAAAAGACATCATTTTTTTTCTTGGATCGAGCTCTATTTGTATTGAAATATACTGAAAACCGACTCAAACACCCGTTTTCAATATATTCCAATACAAAATTGATTGTCCACAACATAAAAAAAGACATCATTTTTTTCTTGGATAGAGCTCCATTTGTATTTGAATATACTGAAAACCGACTCGAACGCCCGTTTTCAGTATATTCCAATACAAAATTGGTTGTCCACAAAATAAAAAAAAGACATCATTTCATTCTTGGATCGAGCTCCATTTGTATTGAAATATACTGAAAACCGACGTGAATGCCCGTTTTCAGTATATTCCAATACAAAATTGGCAGTCCACAAAATAAAAAAAAAGACATCATTTTTTTCTTGGATCGAGGTCTATTTGTATTGAAATATACTGAAAACCGACTCAAACACCCGTTTTCAGTATATTCCAATACAAATTGGCAGTCCTCAAAATAAAAAAAAAGACATCATTTTTTTCTTGGATCGAGCTCTATTTGTATTGAAATATACTGAAAACCGACTCAAACACCCGTTTTCAGTATATTCCAATACAAATTGGCAGTTCAGAAAATAAAAAAGAAAGACATCATTTCTTTCTTGGACCGAGCTCTATTTGTATTGAAATATACTGAAAATCGACTCAAACACCCGTTTTCAGTATATTCCAATACAAATTGGCAGTCCACAAAATAAAAAAAAGACATCATTTCTTTCTTGGATCGAGCTCCATTTGTATAGAAATAGCCTAGAAATCAGTTCGAACGCCCGTTTTCAGTATATTGTAATACAAATGAAATGACATGAAAAATGCAAAAAGAGGAAAAGTAGCCTACCTTGACGGAAATTCTATTCCAAAAGGGGAAAACTTGTATCCAGGTTTGCCCACAGCACGGCCGGAACTCAAGCGAAACTCGATAGGTTGAAATCGATCCATTAAATAACATTCTTAAAAAACAGTCAAGTTTTATTCTATTCCAAAAGGGGAAAACTTGTATCCAGGTGGGCCCACAGCACGGCCGGAACTCAAACGAAACTCGATAGGTTGAAATCGATCCATTAAATAACATTCTTAACAAACAGTAAAGTTTTATTCACATCGAGTCGGCTGGGAAAAGTTTCTGAAAAATAAATTACCCCCCTTTTTAGTCTGAAAATTTGAAAATTGATGTCTTCAATTTTTGAAAAATTGAAGACATCAATTTTCAGACTAAAATGTGGGTATTTTTTTTTTTTTTTTTCAGCCAGAGAAATTTTTCTCCGGCTCTCAGAAATTTTTCCGCACTCGACTGAATGAATAAAACATCCCCGTTTCTTTAAGAATGGGCTCACTGTTAACTATTTCAGCATTCGACGTTTCGCGTCCAATAATAACTGCCGGGTGTTCGAGAATGCAGATGCACCTACTAGATTTTCTACAGAGAAGCTTGACTGGATGGAGAGAGTGGATAACTTTTTCCAAGATTCTCGACTTTGGACCGTCAAGAGGTAATGGATCTTTTTGTTTTTTTTTTCTTTTAAGAAAATTTATGGATAGATTCATTTCTTTTTGAATGGACCTAGAAAAATAGGACAAAGTTCTTTTCCAAGATTGGATGAGAAAGGGACCCAAAAAAAAATGGGTCTCGGAAGGAATCGAATGCATTTGCACTCATTTCTTCCAAGACCCATTTTTTTGGTCTCCTGATTCGTCTCTCTCTCTCTTCTCAGTTCATTTCCATAAATATAGGGAAAGCGCAGAACCTTTCCCTACTTATTTCTAAAAATCTTTTCTTTATTTTTTTTTCTCCTGAGTTTATGTATATATCAATTCAAATACTTTTGAGAACGGTCATCCCAATTCTCTGTCGTCTTTTCGGTTTCATCGTCCCAACACTCAGTGGACATAGTCTCAGTCGATTTTGGATAGGTCGTCCGTTCATTGTCCCAACATTCAGTGGACATAGTCTCAATAGATTTTGGAGCATGAGTCATCTGTTCATTGTCCCAACACTCAGTGGACATAGTCTTAGTGGATTTTGGATCATGAGTCGTCCGTTCATTGTCCCAACACTCAGTGGATTTTGTCTTTGGATCCTCTGAAGATATTTTGGGGGTCTCACGAGATTCTTTGGAAGGTTCGTCCCAACAGGCTGCTGGATCGTAATGGGGAATATTTTCAGGTATGTCTCCCCAACCCTCCGTCTTCCTCGAGTTATTGGAGGAAGTTGACGAAGTAGAAGAGCCCATCAAGTTTAAAGGCGTAGGCTCATCCGGATGTTCCATCACTTGGAAACAGGACACATTATCCCATTTCTGGATGAGGTTATCGTACGCTTTTAGGGACGGATCCTTCTCTAACTGATCGTAGGCCTTATCAAAAGCTTGCAGAGGATTGTCTGCTTCCTCCTGAATCCTCTCCTCTTTCTCCGTTCCGTCGGAATAGACGTGATTGATATGAAAATCTCCTTCCGTAATATGCCATCGATAGTTGCGCACTTTGTTTTCGGCACAATGGAAATATTTCATCCTTTGATGATGTCGGGCATATTTTTCCCGATACTTCCAAATGATTCCATCTGGCACATAAATTTCCGTCACGGGTTTTTGATAATCCAAGGCTTTAGCAAAGAATTTAGCTTTCTGGCATCCCACCACATAAATCGTGGAGAAGCTGTGAGTGAGCGATTGGAGAATGCGTCCTAAATGGTTGTAGGGAATATGACCCTCGTTCCAACGAAGTCCGTGCCGGTTTCTCGTCAGCCAGGCATTCGTCTTTTGGTTTTTTTCATTCAGTTGGTGGAAGGGGTGAGGAGGAGCAAACGTCAACGATCCCACGGTCAAAAAATCTTTTGTCGCATAGCCCAATTCTTTTAAAACGTAGGTAAATTCACCCTTCTTGTGGTTGTAGGACTGGTAACCCTCTAGATCGAGCACGATAAAGTTTTCTGAACACGCCATGGCGATGAATACGGTGATGTCTTCCACAAACAGGAGCAAAAAAAAAAAGAATCGAAAAGGTATATATGTATAACAGGGAAGATCTAGAAAGGGAGAAAAAACAATAAAACGTTTTAGAGTCGTCGTCTTGAAAGAGACATTTTTCTTTTCAAAGGGTTAAGAAGTTTCAAAGTTTCAAAGGTCTTTTTAAATGAAGTTATGATTAAACCATATTCATAGGACCAAAGGGACTTACCAGCTCAGTTCACGTCTTCTTCTGTTCTCTGAAGAAATCTCGCGGAGGATACACACTTTTATACTCGCGCGACATCTGTCGGGATCGCGACCCCATCTAAATGTCAGGGTCATTCCAACCTCTTAAAAGGATCGGAATGAAAGAAACACTTTGATAAAAAATATATTTATGAAAAGATATCTGAGGGTCGTGAGAATATTTTCTCTCCCCACCCCCCGCCTATTTCAAAAAAAATAATAAAAAGTCTTTCTTGGATCGCGTCAAGATTACAAAACAACTCACAGGACTTGTTTATCTCGATCTTGTCAGGGTCACCGTTTCACATAAGAAGATGGATGGACCCTGAACTTTAGACATGGTAAAAATTAACTCTACCCGCCTTATCTCTGGGAATAGTGTCTCACCGTTTCTAAAAATAGACCAGATCCCATTCTTGGAATTCTATTCTTTAGGAAAGGAGGAGTGATGGTCTATTTTTAGAAAGTGTGAGACAACATTCCCAGACAAAAAGGGGGGGTAGAGTTAATTTTTATCATGTCTAAGACATGATAAAAATTAACAAAAAGTTTTTTTTTTTTTTTTTTTTTTTTTTTTAAGGCTGAAAAATTTTTCTGAGAGAGCTGAGAAAGATTTTTCCTCCCATATCTTTTTCGACGATGAAAAGGGAAAAACTACTGATCCGATGTCCCTACGCTTTAGGGAAAAAAATACTTATGAAATATTCATGTGTTGAAATCGACTATTCAAATAAGTGACATTTTGTTTCTCATTGGAAGTGTTCAACGGCGAGTCCACTCGTCTCATTCTTTGGGGTAGGGGATGAAAGTACAGCGGTTTGTTGAAATCGATGATAGTTTCCTCTTTAGTCGGCGGAACTGTAAATCTATCCCGTCTTAACTCTTCTAATCTCTTTGAAAGTCTTTCCACTTGCTCTGCTAAGGTTTCCTCGGTACTCATGATCTCTCTTAGTTTAGGGAAGTCTTGACGTATTGGCTAGAGAACAGAGGGTCTTTTTTTCTCTATACATATATCATGTGGGAGCGTGTGATTTATAAATCCTTGTGAAATCTTTCTACGTCTTGTGTAACTTGGAAGATTCGTCTTGTGTAACTTGGAAAATTCGTCTTCTTCTCGTCGATTGGCCTGGAGCTATAGAAAAGAAATGGGATTGGAAAGAAATCAACATATTACAAAAAAAAGGGAACTTTTTTTTTCTATTTTTTTTCTCTAGGGATTTACATACCATTTCATTCATGAACATTCAAGGGTTCTCTCCAAGACCAAATTTTAGAAGAGGACCACAAAGAGTACACTTGAGGATCCTCTTTCAGGTCTAGGTGAGATAAGGTTTGAGACCAATATTCTTGGGTCTCTAAAGCATCCCAACTTAGACATTTATTATTATTATTAGAATGTTCATCCTCCTCCTCCTCCTCCTCATCGTCGCACGAGTTCTCCTGGGGAGATTCTTCCGCCTCCTCTTCGACAGCTTTGCTCTCGGAGG
The DNA here is from genome assembly GCF_044657685.1 of Stegodyphus dumicola. Taxonomy (NCBI): domain Eukaryota; kingdom Metazoa; phylum Arthropoda; class Arachnida; order Araneae; family Eresidae; genus Stegodyphus; species Stegodyphus dumicola. The sequence goes on from NC_140778.1 coordinate 51,714,867, forward strand.
GGTAACAATGTAATTTCCGGAAAACGTAACTACCCTCCATCAAATGGTATCGAAAATTTCTCACCTTGTTCTCGGCACAATGAATCATCTTTTGAAAATATTGGTGTCGCGTGCATTTCGACTTGTTCCGCCACTCGGTTTTCCCTGGGATATAAAACTCGTAAACGGATCGCTGGCAGAGCTTGCTGAAAAATTCGGCTTTATCGTATCCATTGACGTAGATCACCTCCACATTTTCGGTCAGTATTTTCAGGATTGTAGGAAGATGCTCGTAGGAAAGACGACCCTCGGTCCATTGCAGGCCGTGTCCGTTATTTGTAGTCTGGTTGACCACAGCTTGATTGCGGGACGATAAGTCATCGTAATGGACAGGAGGGAGAAAAATCATGGATCCGCATAAGGTTAAATCGCAAGTGATGTAGCCCAGTTCTTTCAAGATGAAACATATATCTCCCGTCTTTGGATCATAACAGTGAAAGTATTCCATGTCCAGAACAATGTAGGAATCTTTGAGAGGCTTGGCACTCAAAATGTCCATCTTCTTCAATTGAGGAAAAAAAGAAAACAAAATTCTCTCTCTCTCTCTCTCTCTCTCGCTGTGTGTCCTGAAGGAAAAAATGGATAGCGTTCTCTCGCCGTCTCCTCTTTTATATATATAGAGAGAAGGTTGCACGTGACAGGTCGTATAAATTCTGATAAAGGTCACATTCGTATATATATTTGTTTTTTGAATAATATCGTGCGTATCTCAATACACATCCATCATCATGATAATAAAGGTCACCTTGGAAAGAAAAAGAAATAAAAAACATGGAACTCGTGCTCGACTTTGAAGGTTTCTACGATTCTCAAGGAGCCTTTATTGTGAAAGAATTGGCTTACGTCACATTGGACGGTACTTCTCGAGGGGTATTTGTTTTTAAACCCCCGTTTCCATGGCAAATGCTCACCGAGAAAGAAAAAGGAACCGCTGTGTGGGCGAGTGATTATTATCACGGCTTGTCGTGGTACGAAGGAGAAATTCCGTACAGTTATTTTCCATGGGTGTTAACGATGTTGACGGAACCTTTTTCCATGATTTGGGTGCGAGGAGAAATGAAACGGCGGTTTTTAGAGAAATGGTTGCAAAGATCCATTTATTGCATTTCGGGATCGACGCAAGAGATTCTCAAATACAATGGGATCGAACACATGAATTGTCCTAACCATACAAAAGGTTTTTTCCATTGCGCTCTACAAAAAGCAGTTCGGTATCATTATTATTTAAAGACACAGAGAAGAAATTCGCAAGGTCGATCCTGCACAATTCAATCTTGACAGAACTCATTAAAAAAATACATATATCACGTTACTTCTTCAACAGCACAGATGGTTCTGAAGCGAAACTTGGAATTTTGAAATAATAGATCAGGGAGAAATCATTCTTAAAAACAAATGGTGAAGTCTCGAATCGGCTGGGAGAAAAAAAATTTCTCAGAGGTGAGATAAAAATTCTCTAATGGAAAAAAAAAAAACTTTTGGTTAATTTTTATCATCTCTTAGACATGATAAAAATTAATGACCCTCCCTTTTTGTCTGGGAAGGATGTCTCACCCTTTCTAAAAATAGACCATGACTCATCCTTTCTCTAATGGCAATCATTCCATGAATGAATCACGATTTGTTTTTCAAAAGAGTTAGACAACATTCCCAGACGAAAAGGGAAGGGGGTCGTTAATTTTTATCATGTCTAAGACATGATAAAAATTAACAAAAATTTTTTTTTTTTTTGAGTTGTAGAATTTTTCTCAGCTCTGAAAATTTTTTTCCAGCCGACTCAAGACTTTACCATTTATATTTACGAATAGTCTTTGGATTATTTATTTATTTTCTTTTAAAAAGAAAAATTCTGAGCTAGACCTATCTATTGGCTTAACATTCTGGTCATAGAAACAGTCTAGAATCTCATTTTATTTTTCGAGGCTAATGCACGGGTTCTCCAATCAAAAGGGTTACTATAAAGGGATTGGTATGAATGCATTTATCTGCAAATGTTGTAGGATTCTGTTGTTGAGAAGGGGGTATATTATTATTATTATTATTATTATTATTATTATTATTATGATTGTGGCAGATTCGTTTTCTACATGGAAGTCTAATCTCCTCCGAAGACCTTTTCTGGGGATCGTCGATAGATGGTTTTTCAATAGGAATCGTTTCCCTCGGATCCTCAAGAGATAGAGGGGGGGTCCTGTCTTGAGACATGGAGCGGTCTCTCCTCCTCCTCCTCCTCCTCCTCGAGAAGTCTTGAGAAAGGGAGAGGATTTTCGGTTCCCTTATTCTTGAGGGATCTTGACAAATTGAGAGGTCCCTCCTCTTCGAAAGAGAGAGAAGTTTTGGTTCCCTTATCCTCGAGGGGTTTTGACAAATCGAGAGGTCCCTCATTTTCGAGGGGTCTTGATAAATGGAGAGGTTTTTCATCTTCGAGGGGGTTTGATAAAGGAAGAGGTCCCTCCTTCTCGAGGGGTCTTGATAAATGGAGAGGTTTTTCATCTTCGAGGAGGTTTGACAATGGGAGAGATTTCTCCTTCTCGAGGGGTCTCTCTTCCTCAAGGGGTTTTGAGGAAGGGAGAGGTTTTTCATCCTGGACGGGTTTTGACAAACGGAGAGGAATCTGAACAGGCTTCTCCTCATCCCCGTCATTATCGAGGAGGATGAGGATAGGCTTTTGGAAAGGTTTTTTCTTTTTCTTCTAAACAGGCTCCTTTTGATGCTCGGGGAGAGGGATGGCGTAGTTGTTCCACCATTCTATTTTTTCTTGCTCGAGGATTTTTTCAAACGTCGTGGCCTCTCTATGATGAGTCGAAGGAGGAGAGTCCTCGAGAAGAATATAATAGGTATTCTTCCCAGTCTTCTCGATCGAGAGAGGTTCGTGCAAACATTTATGCAACCATTCACTAAAATGAACGAGAATCCCTTTTGTCTTCTCAAGACGATCCATAATCCTATTCATTTGCGAGACGGTTAGAAAGTGGGACGTGTAAAAATATTTGGCTCGTTTCATTAACAAAATTTGTGCATCCAAAGGTGGAATGTCACGAGCCATCAACACGTTTTCGTCGGATAAAAATTCGTCCCGCATCTTTTGATAACTCCCCACGGTATAATAACCCGCACATTTTGAAAAATCGGAGGCTTTCAGGTAAACGACTCCTTGGATGATATAAAAGGAAAGATCAACATATTTATATTTGAAAGGAATACACGTAGTGAGCTGGGGATGTCTCCTCATGATCCACTTGGACAAAAATACGACTTTGGGGTTCTGCCCTTTTATTTATAGAGAGAAAGAGATTGTGACCTTCCCTTCCCTCCTCCTCCTCTCTCCCTGCTTCCTCTATCTCTGGACGTCCTTGGATTGGAAAGGGTGTTTTTGAAAAAAAAAAAAAGAAGGTCATGGTTGGATAATTTTTTGTTTATTAAATTATTACTTTCACTTCCTCATTCCCACACACATTCATCTTTTTAAGAAAAGAAAAAGAGGTCATGGAGATAAGATTTCTTGGAAAGAAGAGAGAGAGAGAGAAACAAAAAAAACAAATAAAACGGACGTCATAGAGCCTCTATGTGTGTCTGTGTTTGTCTATATATAAAAACGCGAGAGTACTGGGCGAGATCATTTCTTTTCCATTGGGAGCCATGTCGCTATTAGACGTTTTTCCAACTCAACGGATTTCGACCGGGGAGGATTTGAAGACGCTAAAGCAAATCTCCAACTTGAAAATTTTTTGGCGTGTCATTGTGCGACATTTATTCCGCATTTACCACCTCATCAAGCGATCGTTTCTTTCAACCAAGATGTCGAATCCTCCAACCTGCTCGTTCAGAATATATACAGAAATTTATTCGAATCGCAACAAACGAAAGAGGAATCTCCCTTCTCTTGGAATCGGATGGATCGAGCTTTGAGACGGCCCATTCAAACAGACCGGCGATATACAGATCCGCGCACGAGTTTTCGGTGGAAGAATATTTTTCTCACGAAACGATATTTTACGTTTGGAGTGAGAACGACGGCTGAGGACGAAGTTCATATTGTTCAAACCACAGCCGCTCCTCTCGCCTATTACGAATCATCGTCCCCCAATCTGAAGGAAAGAAGTTTTAAAGTCAGCGACAGGATGAAATATAAGAAATATATTCTAAGACCTTTTCAGAACTATGTCGTTCCCCCGAAAACGCAATATCTCATCGTCACAACCCAGAAGAGTCTCTTTCTCGTCGATCGGTGCTCGTACTCGCTTTGGAAACAATTGAAAGAGGAGATTTCTTTCCAATCGCCGATGATGTTTCAAGAAAAAGAAGAAGAAAACCCTCCGCCACCTTTACCCATCCCTTCTTTAGATGATAAGAGGAGCTGGACCAAACCGTTATTTTCCGAAACAAAATCGACCCGGCAACGGAATGAAATTGAAGTCATCACAATTGAAGATGAGGAGGAAGAAAAAAAATTACCTCTTAAAAAACGGTCGACTTACCGGAACCTACCTGGCGTGCAAGATCCGCTTCAGAATCCAGAAGCTTCTTCTTCTTCCCCGACTTGTTCAAACAGGCAACCTCTTTCGGACTCCTCGCAGACAGAACCTCTTCCAGTATCCTCTTCTTCTTCTTCTTCTCCTCCAACCTGTCCCGACATCGTAGAGGTAGAATGTCAGACGGGTCCACAAGCTTCAAAAAGTCCCGACATCGTAGAGGTAGAATGTCAGCCGGGTCCACAAGTTCCAACAGGTCCAGAAATCATGGAGGCAGAATCACAGCCGGGTTCACAAGTTCCAACGGGTCCAGAAATCATGGAGGTAGAATTTCAGCCGGGTAAACAAGTTCCAACGGGTCCAGAAATCATGGAGGTAGAATCGCAGCCGGGTCCAGACATCCTAGATCCCTCCACTCATCCCAAAGAGACTCCAAGTGTTTCAAGACAGCCTTGTGAGGATCCAGCCCTTCCCGTATGGAATGATTATATGGACTTACAAAATTTGGTGCAACAGGAAGGAGAAGAAAATAATCATACGGATGGGTGGGTCAAAGACTGTTTAGATCATTTAACCTCGAACGAAATTGAACTGTTATGGAATTGCATTTCTGAAATCACATCGGAAATGGGATAAAAACCAAAACAAAAAAAAACTTTTTTAATAACAAATTGGAGGAGGGTCATAATGTCAATTAAAAAAAAATATTATATAGAGTCCAATCTTGGTGGTTCACTTCAGTTTTCCAGCATGAGGTGATCCACGTTTCCCGAAATATGGATCCCATTCCAAGAGAGATTGTGTAGGGCTTTCACTTCAGTTCGTTCATTTCAGTTTTTTTTTCAAGTTTAGGGGAGGGAGGTCTCAAAATGACACCCCCCCCCATTTTCAAAGAGAGATGGTGTAGAGCGTTCATTTCTGTTTTTTTCCAAAGTTAGGGAGTTTTCAAATGACTACCCATTTGAGAGAGAGAGAGAGAGAAAATGCGTAGAGCGTCCATTTCAGTTTTCCAACATTAGAAGGTCCCAAAATACCTTCTGAATTCAAAGAGAGATCGTGTAGAGCGTTCATTTCCAGTTCTCCAAGATCAGAAAAAGAGGGTCCGCTTTTCCCAAAATGGCTTTCCGCATTCAGAGACAGCGAACTGCAGACTTCAGTTTTCTCCCTTCCCAAGAATAGAGGGTCCCAAAATGGCTTCCCATTTCAAAGAGAGAGGGAGAGGCGTTCATTTCCATTCTCCAAGATAGGGTCGTCTGCTTTTTTCCCAAAATGGCTTCCCAATTCAGAGAAAGAGAGAGAGTGAAAAGGTGTGTAGAGCGGTCATGTTCATTCTCCAAGATAGGGTCGTCAGCTTTTTCTCAAAATGGCATCTCCCCATTCAAAAAGAGATCGTAACCAATTTTTTCCAGTTTTTTCCAAGATGGGGGGAGAAGAAAACCTAGGATGGAATAACACGACACACAGAGAGAAAGAGAAAAAAAACGCCATCTTGTCATTTTCTGATAGGGTACCGGTGTTCGAATACTTTTGTGACCGACTGTACATGGGTAAAGCCAATGTAGTGTGCCATGCCGAGGTTGTGCGCGGAGCCTAGTTTGCGCAATTCTAGGATGTTTTTTTAAGTGAAAATAGATCCATGTGTACATGGGCAGAGCCGATGTAGTGCGCAATGCCGAGGTTGTGCGTGAAGCCTAGTTTGTGGAATTCTAGAATATTTTTTTAAGTGAAAATAGATCGATCTGTACATGGGCAAAGCCAATGTAGTGCGCAATGCCGAGGTTGTGCAATTCTAGGATGTTTTTTAAAGTGAAAATAGATCGATTTGTACATGGGGAAAGCCAATGTAGTGCGCAATGCCGTGGTTGTGCGCGGTACCTAGTTTGTGAAAATATAGGATGTTTTTTTAAGTGAAAATTCTAGTATGCCTGCCTACAGAGAATATAATGTGATTTAGGAATTTAAGAATCTGTTTCTCATTAATGTGAAGTTTAAAATTTTTAGAAAATAATGAAAACTGTCTACCTACTGGTATATAAGGGATTATGTTGTTACGTAGCAAAACGTTAATTTGTAAATATGATAAAATTGATATGTTCCAGAGTATTAATTAAAAAAAACTTTTTTATTTGTATAAATGCTAAAGCTTAACAATCTTAGAAAATACTGAAGCTGTATGAAATACAAGTATGAGAGAGTGCGACGTTCTTTATCGTTGTAATAACTGGTAGAATTCGCTTACTGTATCATGATAATTTTAAATATAAACAATTTATTATACTTATTTTCAGTTACGCCTAAGCTCAGAAATGTAAATTTAAAGAATTTGATGTTAATTTACAATAATAAACAATTTATTATTTTTTTTAAAGAGAAAATAGAAATGACTCGTAGCATGGAGAATACATTGTGACGTCACACCAAATTATTTATTACAGGTGAAATAGCTAAAGGTTTCCTGTATTGTTTTTAAAATTACATCCTTTTAACCTTAATCATTTTTATTAATCATTTCTTAATATTTCTTTCTCGTAAAATTGTGTATAAAAGTCGTAAACTTATTTCTATTATCCAGGATTTCTGGTGAAATCAAGATGACCGCCATTTTTTGAAACACGGAGTTTAGTCGAAAATCTGGATGGCAACCATTTTTCAAAACAACGTATTTCATGTGCTTTGGCGCCAAACCAAATTCGCCAAACTTTGAACGTGCGCTATACTAAAGCTGTTCCAAAAATGCTATGTGTACACTAGATGTGTCTTTTATTCGAAATTGTATTAGTGTTTTATATCATATATGCATGCACCAACTACTTTGCTTAATCTCAACATTCCAGGTTCAGTCCTGAAATTGTAACATCTCTGAGAATGCTATGAAGTAGTGAAATTCTTGCTTATATTTTCAAAGAGAACCTATCAGTTTTTCAAATATATTTGAATGCAATGTGTATTGGAAACTGTCATGCTGAGAAAGAAACTTCTTAAATGAGCTCCTGCCAACTCACCCAACAGAAAAACCTCAGGTACATGAGTTAGGTAGAAGCCTCAATAAAATGTGCATTTCATTCTTAATGAAGAATTAGATGTAACCATACTGTGAGGTATGTAATAAATCATTTGCCGATAAGTCTATTTTCAAAGTCCATATGCTTGCTCAAAAGAGAAACCTCATGTGGGCAGTGTGTAACGAGTCATTTAGATTAAAAAGTTCTCCAAACAGTCATATATATATTAAAACGGGAAAGAAACCTTGCGTATGACGTATCTAGCAAGTCATTTAGATAGTATGGTTCTTTACAGTAGCAGCTGCGTATATCTACAGGAGAAAAAAACGCATGTGTAAGGTATGTAAGAAATCATTTGGACGAATGACTACCTTAAACATGAATATGCTTATTCACGCAGGAAAGAAACTTAATGTTTGTGAGATATGTAGGAAGCCATTTGGTTTCAAATCTAGTTTCTACAGGCATATGCTTCTTCACACAGGAAAGAAACATCATGTGTGTGAGATTTGTAATAAGTCATTTACTGAAAAATGTCGTTTTAATGAACATATGCTTCTTCACACAGGAAAGAAACCTCATGTGTGTGAGATATGTACAAAGTCATTTACTCTTAAACGTAATTTAAATGAACATATACTTATTCACACAGGAAAAAAGTTTCATGTGTGTGAGGTATGTGATAAATCATTTACTCTAAAAGGCAATCTAAGTAAACATATGCGTTTTCACAGTGGAGAGAAACCACATGTGTGTGAGGTATGTAACAAGTCATTTGCTCAAAAAGGTACTTTAAAAACGCATATGCTTCTTCACACAGGAGAGAAACCTCATGTGTGTGATGTATGTAACAAGTCATTTACTCAGAAATCTCATTTAAAAAGGCATATACTTAATCATACTGGAGAGAAACTCGATAAGTTACATGTATAACAAATCCCTTTGCTTATAGGAAAATTCAAAGACTCAGTTCTACACATAATAAGAAGGCTAATGTTTTTTGTGGAAAAGTTATATTAATAAGCACCTCTGCATATGTGTGTAGTGAAGGCTTGTTTAAGCTATAAAGAAATATGTTTGTAAGAATGTGGTTAACTAATCATTTCATCTCAATTCTTAATAAATCATTTATTTGTTTCCACAAGGAAAAAAACCCTCTTGTTTGGAAGATAAGTCACTAGTCATTTTAAAGTGGTCCTGATTTAAAGCAACATTTTCTTATCCTTAGTATTAGTTATGGAAGTTTTAAAATTGCATATTGGAACAATTAAAAGTTAATTACTGATTGTACTGTTCTGCAGCAGAAAAATTTTGTCATATACCTGCCATTCAGGTAATATTGTGAATTGTTTGAACATTTTCATTTGAATGGAAATTTCATTACATTTTGCATTGTAATCCACTTTTCATTATTATTTTCTAGAAAAAATGCAGAATATGAAATATATTCTTTTAGGTATATTTAGTGCTGCAGGATTTAAGTATTTCTTTCATCCTCATTAACTTTTAGAACTCCCTTTTAAATTTAGAATTTAGATTTTTGAAAGCTTATGTGCTCAGCTTTGTAGGTTTAAAATATTAATTATGGAATATGTTCTTGATGCCTTTATGCGGTCTGTAGTATCTTTGAAGGGAATCTAAATTTCTCGGGGGAGTAGTTTTTTTCGTACTTACCTGTTAATGCTGCCTCCTCAATACAAGTTGCCATATTTTCAGTATAACTGTGGCAAGAATGTGCATAACCATTCTTCCAGCAAACATGCTTATAATAATCTTTCAATCAAGCACTTCTGCAATTTTGTGTGCTATCCAAGATCCAACAGTTTTTATAAACAAATCATGATATTTTTTGGCTTAGTTTTAAAATATGGCCTTGCAGAATTTGCGAGCAGTTTTAGAATAATTCTGCAGTAAAATTTCTGAAAGCAATTTTGTAAGTGGAACAATAAAGGAAGTGGTTTTTTGCGATATAGAGTGGTACATAAATCCAGTTCTGCAATTTTCGCTGAAAACAGATAGCTGTGTATTTGGGAAGGAGAATAGTGCAAAATAAGGACAAAAAGATTTGAAAAAGAATATATATTTTAATTCGTCACATAATCCTTATTTTATAATTCAAATTTCTGTTTTCAAGTATATTATCTTGTGATATATTGATAATTTTTACCAATTTATAATAATATCAACATTTTGGGAATGTTTCTTAAATAAAAGCATGAAAACCACTACCTCGCACCTAAGTAATTTTTAACGTTTCATATGTAAAAAAAGTCAAAAAATTTTCCGAAGGTTTTTGCTTTCGTATATATATGTGTACACTGCGCTAAAAAAAAAAAAAAAAAAAAAAAATAGAAGAGGGAACAGTTCTATATCTCCCGTTCTACTGGACTGATTGACAAAATTCAAATTATGTTTTTTTCCTGTCTCGAAAGTGTGACTTAGGATATATATTAGATTTTTATATAGCACTATTCTAACATAGGTATTTTAACACAAAATTCAAATAACATACCAATTTTTTTCATATTTCGATTCTACGACTCAAATTATGCCATACTGTGAAGTTTTGTAAAAATCGTATGAGTAGTTTTTAAAAAATTAGGTCTTAAAATTTTAGCTCCTCAATGTTAATTGAATTTAGCATATACAGTCAAAAATCGTTAATTCAGACACTCATAATCTGGAATGATCTATAATCCGGACCTCAAAGCTACCTACTTTCTGCGCATGCGTCGCGTAAGACCTTTACGGCTACGAATATGCATGTGTGCAAGTGCAAAATACGTTTACGAATGCACGTTTAACGTATAACAGACAGTATAAGCTAAGCTAAAATTATCTAATTCAGTTAGTGTTGCAGATTGCGTTGTTCCATAATCTTCGAATTAGATCCGGCTTATTATTTTTTGCAGACTGTTAGAGCAATTTTAGAAAAGTAAGCTTGAACTTTCGATTATGTCAAATAGAATTTCCGATATGTATTTACTAATATGTAAAGGATCTACAAAGCGAAAGTATGTTTCGAAGTCCATTAAACAAAAAGTGGAATTGCTGCAAAAAATGAATAAAGGCATATCCTTTGTTTATGTAACCATTCCGAAATCTGTTCATCAATTTCACGCTGCACTGGGGTGGGGGTGGGGGACACCACGGCGCGCAATGAATTGGAAGTTGATCTGTCAGCACTATCCTTATCTTCAGGGCAGATTTTGTGTTTTATTTGACTTATAATTCCTTACTAAATGTAGTATTTCATCTCTATGTACTCCATCTTTGATATCATTTAAATCAAATTCCTCGTCATTAGCTTAATAAACAAATAAATATTAAGCTTTTTTTTGTAAATTTTGATGCCCTTTAGATCATAATTGCTCTTTATTTCATAAATTACAGTTTCATATTTTTAATTTTATAATTTCTGCATGCCATCTTACCGGATTTAAACTGATGATCTATAATCCAGAATCATCGAAGTCCCAACGAGTCCAGATTAACGACTTTTGACTGTATTTATTAATATCTCTTTTTTTATTAAACTTTTTTGATTTTTTTTTTCCTTTCACATTTTGAAATTCAGGTTCATTCCAAATAAAATTCACCTATTTTTTGTGTTTTATTTTTTAAATTTCTATTTTTAAATAATTTTTATAAATTTTTTGAATTATAACCTATAAAATTTTTACCATCATCTTAAAGTAGGTGGTGTAGTTCTAAGCATACCTGCAAAAAATTAGAGTTTTTTTTCAAAATTTTCTAAATATTTAGAATTTACATATTTTCCTGTTTTGAAATTTGGCATCTTTTTTTTGAGCGATAATAATGTCAAATGTGGTTTATGAATTTTTGTTACAGCAAATTGCCACAGCTATTTTTAACCTTAAATTTCAAATAAATTTTTAGGGAGAATTAATTATATGAAATTTTTTTCTGCAGTGATGCGTAATAAATATTTATTAATACTATATGAAAAGCTGTTTTTAAATTATAGATGATATTCAAATTTTTAACTTTTTTTAAATTTCTTTTTTTCTTCCTTTTAAAAAAAAAAAAATATTTGTAAGAGTGAATTTTTACCTTCGTCGTGTTATTGCATTTAAATTGAATTGTTCGTTTCTGAGAAAGTTCGTTTGATGTTTATTTTCACAATGTTTTTAAGCAAAAAGGACGTTGACAGTTTGAGTCATATCGCAGTTTTAAAAATTATATATATAAGTATAAATGTTACATTAATCCTCTTCAAAAGAATGTTTTAAGTAGTTAATTTTCTCTCGTGTTTTAGAGTGTATAAAAAACGTAATCTTTAGTATGATTTAGATTGTTTGTAGCTGATATAATAATCAGGTGACTGAGTGGTACAGAATAAATATTGCTGGACTGTTTATTTCTTTGTAATTTTTTTTTTTTTTTTTTTTTTTTCTTTCTTTAAACTTTATTTATAGTTAAAATGCCTAGAGAATGAAAAGCTGTCTTGAACTGAAATGCAGTTGATGTAATTGATATTTAAAAAAAAAAAAAAAAGACAAGAATGCAAAATTTATGGAAGTGTAACAATCGAAAAATCTTAATTTTCTTGCGGTGTGAGCACTGAAAATAAATCTAGAAGGAAAGAAGAACATTAGGGAGAAAAGTAAGCAAAAATTTGAAGGGGAATTTGGCTGCCAGAAATACCAAAGTGTTTCGAAAAGTTGGATGCTTTTGAATATACTTTCAGAATACTTCAAGGAATTTGGGTGTTCAAAGTTTCACTTGGACGTGTACACTAGCAAATACCATCAATTGAGCTTGTGCTAACAGAAAAGACAAAAATGATATCATTACAGATTAAAGTGAAGAGCAACTGGTTTTCGACTATATGTTTGTATAAATTTAAATTATGTTATAGAACATCATATCATCATAAACGGAGAATCCCATCATTTCTTAGTTAAATTATTTGAATATTCAGGAATTTATCCAGTGATGTATATGGATGTCACTAAAGACGTTTTCCCTCTTGATAAAAACAGTCTTTCCATTCATCTCATGCCTTAAAATGCTTAGCCTCTAAAGACTGATAAAGGCTCAGACCAAATACTGATGAAATGGATTAAATTGGATTATTAAGTTATGGCAAAGCAGGGCTATCTGCCCTAAAAGAAGGGATGCCTTCGTGAAGAACTTTCTAAGGGAAACCAGCTGGCATACACGTTACAATAAGAAAAACCACGAAAAGGCCCCAGAGTGAACTACCAGTGTTCAGCAATTTTACCGCTGGGCCGTTTGTGGGCCTTTATGAAGTGGAAGGTGATAACTTTATTTAAAATGAATGTCAGAAATACCAAGATGTTTCAAAAAGTTGGATGCTTTTTAATACACTTGCAGAATGCCTGAAGAAAAACAGCAAGCCATTAAGAAGGGAAAAAAATTTTTTTGCATAAAATTTAGTATTTTTTTTTAAATTTAAAGCTCTTGTTTATATTTGATTCTTGCAATTTCAAAAATTACATATTTGACTAAAATATGAATAACATTTTAAGAAACTAAATGTAGGATGATAAAATTGTGTAAAGCAATGAGCACAATGTTAAAGCTATTTAAATCAATATATGCAAGTCATCCTAAGTTAAAATGTTGGTTACACATCTTTCTCATTTATATACCTTTTCTGAACGGAACATTGAAAAGCATGTTAACTGTGCTTTACTGTATTTTCTCTTTTAATATATTCAGTTTTCAGATGCATCGTAGTCTGGGATGCAAAGTATTCTTCCGAAAGAAACACAATTCAAATAAATAAAATCAAATCATGGAAAATTTATATTGATAAATATATTTAAAAAGTTCAGTTCGAATGAAAAAATAGAAAATTTGAAGAGACAATGCAACACAAACTATTAAACTAAAAGGTCTAAAAATTTAAAAATTACCTAAAATAATAACAGTGACCACAAAAAAATGATAAATTGTAAAGAAAACTATTTGAAAAAAAAAAAAAAAATAAATGATGCATCTTACATTTAAACTACACAGTTCAAATGGATAAATAGAAATTTTTAAGACACTTATTGAAAAGAAACCATGCAAATTAAACAATTAAAATGAAATTCGAAAAAGAAAAAAAAATATTTAAAATAATAACATGAAAATATAATACAGTACAAAGTCTTTAATCCAGACATCCATAATCCGGACCTCAAAGCTACAAACTTTATGCGCATGCATAATACGTTTACGCATGTGTGTTTAATTCGGGCGCCCGCTACGCATGTAAAAAGAAGAGATAATGTGTGTAGAAGAGAGTAAAGAGAAAGTATTATCACAAAAAACAAAGCAACTTACATTGAAAGAAATGTTTAATAAAGTAGACAAATAAATATTAACCCTCTGACTGCTCAATTTGTGGACCGAAATTGCTTCAAAAATTGTGTAGTTTTTTTCTTTTGCAAATTTTAAATCTATATATATTGGAAAATTGAAAAATGCATTTTTTCTTTCTAGAAAATATTTTTTATATAGATTTTTATCATGAGAAACTAAGTTGCCAGAAATACCAATTTTTAAATGTTATCACCAAAAAAAAATTTTTTAAATAAATTTCAGTCGAATTAGAGTTAATTTCTATTTATTGCATAATATAAAAGATAGAATTATAAAATTTAAGAAAATATAAAGCACTGAGGGAAAAATACATTAAAAATGCAGTTTAGTATGATAGAGTTCAAATTGGGGTTCAAGGCAAAGTCCAACTTCACAGTTTTTGCACAAGATTCAATAAATCTAATTAATAATCAATTTAAATATTAATCTAATCAAAAATCTAATTAATAATTCAATAATTTAATTAAATAAGCAAGATAATCACTGAATGTTTTCGAGCGGCCGTTTCTGTAAGAAAAAAGCGGCAAAATGTCAAAAGAGCAAAAGCGTGTCGTGTTTGAGCGGTAATACCACGTGCCTTCAAACGCCCCAATTTAGCGGACAACTAACGATATTTGTTGTCCAAAACGTAAACTAAACGTCTAATACTGTATATAATTTATTTCAGTGGTCAAATGGAAAAAAAACGGGATGCGCTCATCAATAAGGGAAGAAAAACACATGCCCGCAGAAATCGCTGGATGAGCAGATTTTGCTGCATTTGAGTTGCCTGTGGAAATCGCGGGATAAGCAGCCAGAGGGTTAAGCTTTTTTTTTTTTGTAAATTTCGATACCCTTTAGATCATAATTGCTCTTTATTTCATAAATTACAGTTTCATATTTTTAATTGTATAATTTCTGCATGCCATCTGACCAGATTTAAGTTAATGATCTATAATTCAGAAAAACCCCTAATCCAGAATCGCCGAAGTCCCGAGGAGTCCGGATTACGGACTTTGTACTGTATAACGAAAAGTATTTGAAAAAAAGAACGTTGTGATTTCTTTTCCTCTTATGGGAAAGGGAAATAGGTTGCCATATATGAAGAAGTTCGCCAAGTGAACTATTCTTGGTGCAAACTGAAAAAAACCGCCAATGTAAATTTGTGAATTTTTCCGTAAATTTTGCACCAAATCTTACAAGATTTCATATTTGGGCATAATTTGAGTTGTAAAATTGAAATATAATATAAATTGGTATTTTATTTCAGAGAAAATCTGATTTTGTATCAAAGTAACTATGTTAGAATAGACCTATCTATAAATCTAATATATATCCTAAACCGCGTTTTTGAGACATGAAGGAACGCAATTTTAATTTTGTCAATCGTACCAGTAGAACGGGAGATATAGAACTGTCTCCTTTTTTTTTTTGCGCAGTGTACCTTTTTCCTTGCTTGCCTATTTCCCGATTCGGCTCAACTTGGGGAAGCCCCTCGTCAGATCACTCAGTATTCTTGTATCAACCTGTTTGTGTGCTCATGAGTTAATTGTTTTTTGCATTTAATTTGAAAATAATTTTTTCACGATGCCTCCCAGTAAGATTGCTGCTTCAGATAGTGCTGCAAAGAAAACGAAAGAAGCCATGGCCATCGAAATGAAGAAAGAAATCATAGATAAACATAAACATGGTGCAAGATTGACAGAATTGGGGAAGTCTCTTGTAATTTTCAAGAGACGTTCTGTGTAAAAGTTGTATTCAATTGATATTTACAGACAACAGTCCTGACAGAAATAAGAATTCTAATCTGTCAATGTTTTTAACAGAATATAACTATCTCAGATCATTTTAATTTTATTCCATGGGATTGACAAAGTAACATTGCATCTGTTGTACTTCTTTTTTAATTTATTAAATATTTTTAAAATTATTCCTATAATTGTTTTTTTGTCATTATTTACAGCCTTAAAAGCTAAAGAAATAAATGTATTGAAGTTAAGGAGATATTCAAATATAAGTATTCTGAAATTTGTATTGTGAAAGTTTGCAATAGAATGTTTTAAATACCTTTTCCATATTTGAAAGAATTATTTTGATCATTTTAATTTTATTCCATGGGATTGACAAAGTAACATTGCATCTGTTGTACTTCTTTTTTAATTTATTAAATATTTTTAAAATTATTCCTATAATTGTTTTTTTGTCATTATTTACAGCCTTAAAAGCTAAAGAAATAAATGTATTGAAGTTAAGGAGATATTCAAATATAAGAATTCTGAAATTTGTATTGTGAAAGTTTGCAATAGCATGTTTTAAATACCTTTTCCATATTTGAAAGGATTATTTTGATTTAAATCAAATATGAACTAGTTATCTATAAAAATTAGGCTATGGAATGAGTGTTTCCATTGCCACTTAATACAAGTTCTTAAAAATTAACTTTTCCTGAAATAGCTTCAGATTTATTTATTAATTTATTTCTAATACTTAGTACATCAAGCATATGTGTAAAAATACAGAGTCGTTTCAAAAATTCTCTAAAGGAAACAATGAGTAAATGAGTTTTGTAAATAGCTAGTGTTGCACTAGACTGAGACTGATATTTTTCTGAGGCAAAACAAAGTACTGTGTGCTTGGGGAGAAGAATAGCGGAAAAAAAATTTCAGAAGGATTTGGAGACAAATGTAAATGTTTCATCCTCATAATGTATCACGTAATACTTATTTAATAATTTACCTTTATATTTTTATTTTCTGAAGTATATTCTTTTTTCATTCTTTATTATTCATTCTTAAGAAGTATATTCATTCTTTTTTCACAAACTTACTTGAAATATTATTAGTTTGGGTATCTTTCTTATAAAAATGTATGAAAATCATCACTTTCCAGTTAATGACTTTTACCTTTTTATGTAATCAAAAAAACACCAAATTGCATCAAGATGGTTTTGTTAATATGGAAGTACCAAAAGGTTTGGTTAAATGTTTTTTCTTTTGCATTTCATAAGTAATCAAAGAGTTTAATAATCATACATCAACCACTGCAAGTTGTATCTTTTCTTATGCAATAAGCTTTCATGCAGAAATATCCCTGTCTTTAATACTCAAATTTATGTACATAATTGCTTTTACAAACACATAGTTGCAGAAATATTTATACACAGATGCAAACATCTTGTCTCGTTTAGACAAATATGATATTTATAATTATGTATGAATATTTACAACAATATTTAAGTATTTAAAGTTATTTGCAAGATAAAGCTAGCCATGCAATTGTAAGAAAATATACTGTCGAATAAGTGTGTATGCATACATAATTATGAATGCACCTCTAAATATAAATGCCTATATCAGGTATATAGAAACATTTAAATTGTCATTTAATTAAGTATTTTTGTTAGTGAGATAAAATTGATATACATGATACTTCATTTGTACTGTGTCCTATGCTTTAAAACAAGCATCTCAAGGTAAAATTTTCTCTTTTTGCCTCTTTTCTCAGCTTTGATAATATTCCAGTTCTTGAATATATAGGGTGGTTATAATTAAATTTCCACTTTGAAATTGTTATAAAAGGAAAACTACTGGACCAAATTTTATCAAACTTGGTAATCATGTAAAGGAGATCATAGGAATTTATTTTTCGTGAAAAGAAAAAGTTTAGGAACTTACCAGGTGAAATCTGTATGCAATATTGTTAAATGAAATGAGAACGAAGACATTGGTTTAAAATGTGTTTGTTTCTTAAAAGTGTTATTAAGCAGTTTCAATGTGGTGTCCACCATTTTCTGAAAGCAAGTTAAATCTTATTACTGCATTCTTAACAGCAGCCATTAGCATAGCGGAAGAAATGTTACGGACATGTCAGTGTATTGAGTTTTTCAGTTCTGCCAAATTGTTTAGATTACCAACATAAACGGTGCTACTATGTGCAAATGTGATTTTACATAACCCCACAAACAGTTTCGCTTTAGAAACGATTAAAAACACTGTAAACCAATATCTTAATGTCTTAGGGCCGAATTCAGGCGTAAAAAATCGCAAATTAACAATCTGTAAGAAAACGATTACCGGAATGCGCGCACTTTTGCAAGACATCTGCTATCTCATTTTTAATTGCTTATTTGTGGTTTTCTCCATTACTCTGATGGTGCACTCGACTTTTATCATCTTTAACGCCTTTAAATGGTAATTTTGTTTAGGCAAACATTTTTTAAAGGGTGTACAACATGTTAAACCATGTAACAAAAGATTAAGTTAGATTCCGACCCTTATTTCATCTAACAATAATGCATGCAGCACCATTCACCCCTGGTGGTGAGTTTTTAAACTTTTTTTTCCATAGAGAATAAATTCCAATACTTCCTTTACATGATTACCAAGTTTGATAATATTTGGCCAGTAGTTTTCCTGTTATGAACCATTTCAAAGTGGAACTTTAATTATAACCACCCTGTACATATCCTATTTCCATTTATTAGTAGTATATGCTGGTTAAAAATATTTGAATTATCATCTCAAATGGAAATGAGAAAAATTACTTTATTGAAGATGCACATCAAGCAAAAATCTGGATAAACTGCGATTTTGAGATGCATTTCCAACATATTTAAGTAATATAATAGATACTGGTATATGCTGAAAGAAGTGAGTACAAATAAAAGACAGACATACAAGTATTTAAATGTGCATGCTCTAAATATATATTACATACAAAATAAAGAAATGTAAATATAATTTATCTAAATATAAATTATTTAGATGTTAAATATACATTAAAATTTAATAGATAATTGCAATATTGTATTTGATTTATTTGTAATTTTTAGTGGTTAGTCATGTACTGGGGCAGAATCAGCGCTTAAATTGCACCGGAGCCCGGCTCCGCTGCTTCTCAATTTTTAAGATAAATTACAGTTTTAGCCGGAGTGCACCGGAGCCCTAAATAAGATGAGCTCCAGTACTTTTTTTTATAAAACTGAACCACAATTTAAAGGGAAAAAAATTAGAATTCTTAACGTTTTAGTTTAACAATAAGCAGACCTTGTAATACTCTATTTCACTAGAAATACAAAATCATGAGAACATGAGACGTTCAAGTCAAGTCCCCTCACTCACATGAGGAAACCTTTCCCTTTAAGAAAAGCAATAAATTTGGAGGAGTTTGTTTAGGAACGTCTAAATTTCTCTCTATGCCGTTGTATCTAGTGTATTGTTACCGATTTTTACAGTTTGTTATCCTCCCAGCAGTGACGTAACTATAACTCTTGGGCCCCTATGCAAAAAATTTTCCTGGGCCCCTTTCCAAATAAATTTAATGTGCTTAAAAATTAAAAATAAAAATTAAAAAAAAAAAAAAAACATAAAAAGTTAAAAAAAAAATATCAAGGATTCCAGGAGCCAATGTTTTTCATCATGATCTTTATCACATCTGGATTAATTGTTAAAAAATAAAAGCACGTTCTTAGGGAACCAGTTGAAAGGTACGTAACATGAAGAAAGAATAAAAAGGAAAATAATTTCCGTTGACAAACTGGTGAAATGTGTGTGTGTGATTATGGCAAAGCCTTGAGGGCTATCTGCCTAAGGGGAGGGATGCCTTCGTGGAGGACTTTCTAAGGCTAACTGGCTCGTATACACTTTACACATAGGGAAAACCACGAAACACCCATGCAGCCAGCTCGTTCGTGGGATTCGAACATCGAACTGAACTACTAGTGTTCATCAACTTTACCTCTCGGCCGCTGGCGGGCCGAACTGGTGAAATGAAAATTTGCTTTAGTCTGGGTACTTGACGTCAGATGATTTTAATTCAGTTACTTAAGACTTTTTGTGAGAGTGCAAGAGACAGATTTTTCTCTCCTTTCACTGAGATGCATACTGATAATAAATGAATAAGTAGATATAAAAAAAAAAAAGAAACATGTCAACGTATAGCATTAAGAAAAGGATGAAAGCCCAGATTTGCGGAGATTTTTATATAAAATCCAAGAAGTTTTACATACCAATGTTTTAAATTTTTATATAAAATCTGTGCCTATCTAAGTTTTTTCGCTTAAGTTAGCAAACTTATAAATAATTAGTTATATTATAAACTGACAGACAAGATAATTGATAAACGTACAGAAAAGCTATTATATTAATACATAGTACTCTGTGATTTACTCAGCTTAAGAACATGATTTATGCAATAATATACAAGTAATAAATAAGAACTTTTATAATGTAAATGATACATTTGTTAAATATAAAACATATTTATCATAAACTTCATAAAGAGAACTATTTGAACATACAATTTTTGTAGAAAATATGTATGGCAAAGATTTTTTTCTGTCTTTTTAAAAAACCTTTTGGTACACTTAACTACTTGAATACATGATTTTTATAAAAAAATATGAATGCTAAAGTTTTTACTGTTTCCTTTTGATTTTCCAGCCCACCAGCGGCCGAGCGGTAAAGACGCTGAACACTGGTAGTTCTGTCTGAGGTTCGAATCCCACGAACGGGCTGGCTGCATGGGCGTTTTTGTGGTTTTCCCCATGTGTAACGTGTATACGAGCCAGTTTCCCTTAGAAAGTCCTCCACGAAAGGCATCCCTCCCTTTAGGCAGATAGCCCTCGTGTGCTTTGCCATAACTGAATAATCCAATCCAATCCAATCCAATCCTTTTAATTTTCCTCAGTCCGTACTGCACTTCTTTAATTTTTTCCTCCCTCAATAAGTGTAATGATAACATTGGTGACCAAAATTCATCATAAAGAAAAAAAAAAAACTCCTTCTTTAAAAATTTGCGTCTCCTAACCTTCATTTCCACAAAATTATTTATCAATACAATACAATTTATTTATCAAACTTGTCCATTTTCTCAGCCATCTCAGCTTCAACGCTCAATAGTGAAAGGTTTGACAACCGATCTTGTGTCATACTGTTTCTTGAATATATTTTTATTAGTTTCAGTATTGAAAATGACCTCTCACTCATGGCTGTGGTTACAGATAATGATAAATACATTATAAGTGAATTGCACACTCCCGAATAACTGCTTGTCATGTCATAATATTTTACCATTGCTAATTTAGCTAAATCCTTAATGGATTTCTGTTCTTAAAGTATTTATAAATAATAAAAGTTGTACTTCCAGTGCAAGTCTTCTTTATATGTTTCCGTATTTTGAAAACATTATTAATAATTTCCGTATTTGTTAACAATGACAGTGTTTTAGGTTCTTTATTTCTCTTTTATTTTTCAAATTTAGTTTCTGTGCCTCATTTATTTGCAATAAACTCAGCTTCTTTCATAATGTCTTCAAACTTATTTCTCATATCTTGGATATTAATAGAAAACCTTTTTAGATGTTGATGAGCTCCATTCAAGTCGATTGATTTTCGATTGTTGAGCCGATTGATGGGTTGATCGATCCTGCACTATAGTGCAGGACGTGTTTAAAAAATTTTGTTTTTAATTTTGGCCTGTTATGATGTTTCTTAATGTATGAAAACGTAGATTATATTTATATTTCATATTTATCATAAAAATATTTCATGTTAATATAACAATACGATTAGTAGACATTTGCATTGTTAATGGTGATAATTTTGGATTTTTCAGATAAATGGATTAAAAGTTTAGCTCAATTGAATTTTTAGCAAGTTTTAAATTATAAGAATTTAGTTTATGATTAATTTAGATATTACAGATCAATAACTTACCTTTATAACGAAGAATTATATTTGAGATTACTTTGAAATTTAATTTTAAAGAAAAACTTCTGTTTGTTCTCGCCATAGACTAGAGAAATGGCATTAGATTAAGAGCAAGTTTAAGTTCAGTTTACTGTTCTGAGTCATCAGCCAATTTACAAGTATACTTGAGGGGTAGCGTTTCACGCTTCAATGCAGCTGTTTAACGAAGAAAGGGGCCCCGCCTCCACTATAAATTTCTAGTGTCTTCCCAAGCTGAGTCACAGTAAAACTTTCATCCAAGAATTTACTGTAAAGATGTCCATTGTCCATTTCCCTTTTAAAACACTGAAACATCTTTTTTTTTTTTTTTTTTTTTTTTTCTTTTTCCCTTCAATCAAATTGTACTATAATTATTGTCATATTCCAATGATACATAATACATCACCTACAATATCTTTACACATTTCCTCTGTACTATAAATGCATTTCTGTTAATGTATAATTATTAAATATTCAACAGTAAAAATTATGGATATTCGAATATTTTTAGGAAATTCTTTACAAGTTTACGATGAAATCGTAAACAGGTAGAAACAAATTTTATTGATATGTATCCAAAGAGCTTTGAAAATGATTGTGTAATATGAAATGGACATTTTAAAATTAAACACAAAATATTTATGTTAGGAGGATTTATCTAAATTTAAATACCCACTGTAGCAAAATATGACGATTCTCTTTCAAGTTTCAAGGTACCAGAAATGTTTAGTAATTTAGAGTTAAGCTTATTGACACTAACGTATATTTGAGGATGAGTACTCACACTCTGTCGCATGGATTCTAAAAGTAGTACATATAAATACTTGTTTAGGAAACAAGTATAAAGTTTTTTCATAATTAGTAATAAAATTATATGAAACAAGTTTTGCGTAGTTCATAGAGAAATGCGCAAAACTTCGTTTAATGAAAATAGGTGTGTTGTACCCCAGGTGATCAGAAAGCAAAAATCAGTTAGGAAAAGCGGATATATTTTAGGAGCATTAATATTTAATGATTATTGCTATCTGTTCTATATGCGTCTTAGAAAGCTATTTATGTCTCAGAAATTAATAACCTCAGATTTCCAGTCTTTACATTGCTTATAAATTAAGCAGTATCAATTTTTTATCTTAATCATTAATTTATTAATGACAAAAATATAAAAAATAAATATAATGTATGGGAACATACAGTCAAAAGTCGTTAATCCGGACTCGTCGGGACTTCAGCGATTCCGGATTATAGATCATCAGTTTAAATCGCGTAAGATGGCATGCAGAAATTCTAAAATTAAAAATATGAAATCGTAATTTATGAAATAAAGAATAATTATGATCTAAAGGGTATCAAAATTTACAAAAAAAAAGCTTAATATTTATTTGTTTACTTTATTAAACATTTCTTTCAACGTAAGTTGTTTAAGTTGCTTCGTTTTATGTGATAATCTTTTCTCTTTAATTCTATAAACAGACATAATTTTTTGTTCAGTTACAAAGTTCGGCTGTTCAAATCCCGTTAATTGCTGTGCCGAGAATACCGACTAACTTGCCAATCGAAATTTTTTCGTTTTCACTAACCTCTCTGTCACATTCTTCATGTCTTTATCCATTTTTTGCAGCAATTCCACTTTTTGTTTGATGGACATCGAAACATACTTTCGTTTTGTTCGATCCTTTGTGAGCTCCAGAATCGGAAATTCTATTTGACATAAATTAGAAAGTTCAAGTTTACTTTTATAGTATTGCTCTTACAGTTTGCAAAAAATAATAAGCCGGATCCAATTCGAAAATTAAGGAACAACGCAATCATCAACATTAACTGAAATAGATTATTAGATAATTTTAGCTTATACCGTTCGTTATACATAAAACGCGCACGCGAAAACGTATTCTACGCTTGCGCACACGCAAATGCGCAGTCGTAAGAGGTCTTACGCACGCGTAAAAGCCTATGCGCATGTGTCAACGCGGCGCATGCGCAGAAAGTTTTTAGCTTTGAGGTCCGGATTATGGGTGTCCGAATTAACGACTTTTGACTGTATATTAATGGAAGCTATTTATGCCTTAGATAAGTTATGCAGTGATGCTGAAATGAAAGAGAATAATGTACAAAGGGATTTTATGAGCGAAAATCGCATCATGCACTATTAAAACGTGTTAATTAAATTGTTTAATTTGCAAAAATTATTGCAATAACGGGGGAGCATTCTTTCTGAAATATTCCATTCGTTTGTGTAGTGAAAATAGCAATGTAATTCCAACTTAAAACTATTAGAGCAACCCTGCCATTGATATGTTTAATATTTTCAGTAATTAATTTATCTAAATTTACGAAGTAGTTAATAAAAATGACATCATACACTTTTAGTTGTGTGATGTCATTTTTATTATCATTATTTTACTATTATTGATGATTTCACGTACTGAATGCTGTGGAAAGTAAATTAAAAGCAAAAGTAAAGTAAATTGTAAAATTTCATTTCAAATAACGATTAGAAGGTACTCCATGAAGGCGTTCTTCCCCTTAGGTAAATAGTCCTCGAGTGCTTTATTATTATATAATAATTCATTTTTTTCTCCCTGGAGCAAATTACAAAAAAAAAAAAAAAAAAAAAACACCTATTTACAAAAAAACCAATATTACATGGTTGGTATAATTGTTAATACATAGTATGTCTCCCAGACGATGCAATACAGTCCGTACAACGCCTAGGCATGCTGAGTATCAAATTATCGATCTGATCTTGGGGGATATTACACCACTAAAAAAGCAATGCTCTCCGAAGTTCCGGTAGACATGTAGGAGGAGTTTGACGGGCTGCAACTCGTCGGCCAAGCATGTCCCACACGTGCTCTACTGGATTCAAGTCCGGTGAGAACGCTCGCCAGTCCATACCGGTGATATCGTCCGATTGAAGGCATTCGCTTACGATGATTGCACGGTGAGGACGGGCGTTGTCATCCGGAAACACAAATTCTGCGCCCATTACGCCCCGAATCAAACGTACATGTTGTTCCAGAGTGACGTCCCGATAGATTTCGCTTATCTTTGTACCAATTTGAACATGCAGGTCAGTTCTGGAACCCACAATAATTCCACCTCAAACGAGCACTCCTGCACCACCGTAACGGTGTCGTTCAATGATGTTTTCTTGGTGGTAACGGGTACCTGGAGCTCTCCATATGAACGACCGGCGAGAATCAGACTGCAAGCTAAACCTGGACTTGTCGGAAAACATCACACAAGCCCACTGTTGCGGTGTCCACAATGTATGCTCTCTACTCCAGGCTAACCACAGGCGACAGTGAGTTTCAGTAAGTGGAACGCATCTGACAGGTCTACGAGCATATAGCCCAATCTGTCCTAAGCGTCTGTACACGGTCTGCTTTGAAATTGTCATACCAGTGGCTGAAGAGACCTGACGAGACAGGTCTGAGGCTGTGCTCCGCCTGTTTCTTTTGGCAGTAACTGCCAAAAACCGGTCCTCATTCAGCGTTGTATCTCTGAAGCGACCTGTGCTGTAACGTCTACTTACATTACCATCATCTTGGAATCGTTGCCAAAGCCTGGAGATGACACTCTGGCAGTTCCATGTTCGTCTGATATTTCCAGTTGGGTATGCCCACATTCCAGACGGCCGATAATTGTACCACGTAAAAAATCATCCAAATGCGTCCTTTGTGTCATAACTATTCGGTTATTGCACTGAAATGCTTATAAAGCGCCTGCAAACAATTTTACTTCTTTGCCTGTATTCCTTATATATCACTCTCTTAACTCTCGTCATTGTGACGTACCATCGGTGTCATCTGGTTACTTCCTGAAATTTGCATATGATTCTTGAAGATGTGTGTAGTGATTTTACAGGTGATATATTTATTTTAGAGTTCGATTTCCGCGTGACTCCGAATTATCCTTAATTTATGGACATGAGTGTAAATCCTCAAACGAGCTCTGCTCTTTCAGATTTAATTCTCTATTAGGGATTTTAAAGAATTCCTAACCTGCATTTTATCTGCAATGTGAGAATATTTTGAAAATGTTGATATGAAAAATTGGATAAATATTTAGTTACTCATTATTTCAAGTAAAAATATTCATCCATTCCATTTCCTACCCCCATGAATAAAAAAAAGTAATGAATTTCGATAAATTTAATGAAAAATATTTCATTAAATTTACACCGGAAATTAATTTAAATATTTGGCCGCTTAAATGTTTGAGCATCTGTGTGTTCGTAACCTGTCGTAAGCCCGCCTTTTTTTAGGACCTTTTGAATTCATTCAAAGATCCCTAAGCCGAACGGAAAATCTCTCCTTTCCAAATGTGGTGCCATAAATTCTTTGCTCTTTGCGTTTCCTGGACTAGAACGGCATTTTGACATGGCGGGGGGGGGCAAAGTCGTTTCATGCCACAACTGCTCAACTTACGTCAATGATTTTGTGTCCTTAAGAAAGAAAAGCATGTATTCTGGAGTTAGCAATTAATACTTACGAATGATTCCCCCTCCCTCCAGCTTATTACTGTAAAAAACAGAGGAAAAAATCGATCCGCCTTTAACTTTCCATTTTTTAATGTCAATTGTGCTTCTAAATTAAAAATGTTTGTCCCTTACCTTGCCTCTAGGTGCGACTGCACAGGTTGCAAGTACCATCGTTTTTTACATTGTGAGAATTATACATTCAAACATGCAGATTCTTCCTTATTTAATTTCTTTAAAAATAATACAGGGTGAAATTATATGGTGGAAACAATTTGAAAAGTAATACACCGTTTATAGCGAAACAACGAAATACAGTCAAAAGTCGTTAATTCGGACACCCATAATTCGGAATGATCTATAATCCGGACCTCAAAGCTAAAAACTTTCTGCGCATGCTCCGCGTTGACACATGCGCATAGGCGTTTACGCTTGCGCGTAAGACCTCTTACGACTGCGCATTTGCGTGTGCGCAAGCGCAGAATACGTTTTCACGTGCGCGTTTTATCTATAACGGACGGTGTAAGCTAAAATTATCTAATTATCTATTTCAGTTAATGTTGATGATTGCGTTGTTCCTTAATTTTCGAATTGGATCCGGCTTATTATTTTTTGCAGACTGTAAGAGCAATACTAAAAAAGTAAACTTGAACTTTCGATTATGTCAAATAGAATTTTTGATTCTCGAGCTCCCAAAGGATCGTACAAAACGAAAGTATGTTTCGATGTCCATCAAACAAAAAGTGGAATTGCTGCAAAAAAATGGATAAAGACATGAAGACTGTGACAGAGAGGTTAGTGAAAACGAAAAAATTTCGATTGACAAGTTAGTCGGTATTCTCGGCACAGCAATTAACGGGACTTGAACAGCAGAACTTTGTAAGTGAACAAAAAATTATGTCTGTTTATATAATTAAAGAGAAAGTATTATCACATAAAACGAAGCAACATAAACAACTTACATTGAAAGAAATGTTTAATAAAGTAAACAAATAAATATTAAGCTTTTTTTTTTTTTTTTTTGTAAATTTTGATACCCTTTAGAACATAATTGTTCTTTATTTCATAAATTACGGTTTCATATTTTTAATTTTAGAATTTCTGCATGCCATCTTACGCGATTTAAACTGATGATCTATAATCCGGAAAAATCGATAATCCGGAATCGCCGAAGTCCCGACGAGTCCGGATTAAAGACTTTTGACTGTACATGTTATGTTAAATTCTAAAAATCATTCACATTAATAAATTCAATTTCAAATTGAATATTAGGACTGATTTTTGGACTTGCGTTTAATGGAAAAGCTAGTAAGAGATTCAATATATGAACAAAATTAAACACTACCGGAATGACATATTATGAAAATTACCAGCTGCAAATAATATACCACGATTTCTCTTAACTTGCAAAGTTCATTCCAAAGTACAAGAATCCTGCCTAGTTACTTCTTTGATTTATACTTAGAAAATATGTCTACTGATTATTCGATCATAATGCGAATTATACAGAAACAAATTAATATATAAAATAAATACTTTATAATAAATAGTTACAATTAATTTTCACTTCTGCCGCTTTTTGATTTGGGACTGCTAAAGGAGAAACCTTTCCTTTAGGGGGTCGCCTTTGATAATTTTCAGGTTTGAGACTAAGGAATACAAAGGAACTTTTGCTATATACCTCTCACTGCTATCCCTAAACTAGGGTAGGTCATGAAGTTATTATTTCATAGTCGAATGCTGGAATTTTAACTTTTGCAAACACTTGAATTTAGCTGTTTCTGGAGTAGGTCATGAAGTTATTATTTCATAGTCGAATGCTGGAATTTTAACTTTTGCAAACACTTGAATTTAGCAGTTTCAGGTACTTCCGAGGGCCTCCTATCTGAGTCATACAGAGAATTGCGTCATTGCACCATATAGGTAGGGAGCCCTTGAAAACTTAAAAGAAAACGAATTCTATTATCTACATATACTTAAAGATTCTAAAGTTAAAAGTAAATTGAAGTCAAATCAAGGCTATTCCCCAACTATATTAATATTAACAATCGTGTAAAAGGGGTTTAATACAAAATCAAAACATATCAAAATTAAAATAAGAATTTATAGTAGTACAAATTCTAAAAATAAGAATGAAAAGCAAATGGAAAAAAAAAAATACAAGATAAAAAATATAAAAATAATAATTAATCTTCTTTTATTGAAATTCTAATTTCGAATCCATCAAGGGAAAATGAATTAAAGCTTCTATATATATGTAATGGAATCCGTCTTTTAAGTTTAAACATGTAAATGTAGTTCAGCAGGTAATTAAAGGGCCCCCTAAGCCCCTATGCGACGGCATTCCTTGCATGAAATTTGCATCTCCCCTTATGATCCCTGACACAGCCGTTTACTTTCCCCTTCCGTAATTAACGTCAGTCTCCTGCTCTTGACCGCATTTGCCAAGCCACCCCTTGCATACCCTTATTTACGCCACTGCCTCCCAGGAAGGAAAATTTGTGTTCTTAAATGTGCGTTAAGTGACAGCGAGTACAATAAGAGTGAAATACTGAGATAAACTGCTCAAGCACTTCCTATACACCGTCTTCCCACAGTATCCACTAATGGGGGGGGGGAACTGTAACAAGCAGCTTTACGTTTAGGAGTCCGATTCATTTACCCCTGACACCCATCTGCTTGATGGCTATAATTATATCAACAGAGAGCCGCGGTCAAAGAAAACGTTCTCTCTCACCAAGATTCCCCTCATTTTTTGTTTCCACCCACTCATACCCTCATTCTGTTTCGCCCTGGAATTTTCATCAGCTATGCTTTAATTTTATTTAATTTTTGTGATGATAAAAGAACCCCCCCCCCGTACGATCAGAACTTAAATTGGGCCAGAACCCACCAGATCTCTACTTCGGTGCTTTAGTTTTTGTAATAAATCATAATTCTAGCCGGAATGCACCGGAGCCCTGAATAAGAACGCTGCGGCACTTCTTTTAAGTAATTGAATAACAATTTCAGTAGAAATTTTATCTCGAAAATTTTATTTTAACAATAAAATTATATTAAGAATCGCGTGTTAAATTTCAATTTATCTCTTTACGTTTTATTTAATTTTAATTAGTTAATTACTTCAGTCTTTAATTATTTCAATAAATAATAATTAATTATCTAATAATTATCAATTAACTTATAATTAATTATATAATAATTATTGATTAAATAACAATTTATAAAGATTAATGAAATAGCTATTAATTAATTTGATAATAATTAACTAATTAATTTTAAATTTATTAATGAGTTTAATAGTCATTTTATTTATTTATTTACTCTTGTTCCTCTCTGCTGACGGTCTTCCATACGGTTCAGGCACTTCTAATCTTAGAAATTAAGCCCTGAGCAGAATTATACTAAATGCTAACTAGCAATAAAAGCCACCTACACGTATAGGTTAAAAGATATACGTTGAATGAAGTTACATAAATGCATTCATACCATTATATTATTTACAAGACAGTTTGCCTCAAGGAATTGATATAATAAAATTGGGTACTATTCCGTTTTGAGGACCGTAAAATATTGCAACAAAAATGACTGCGCAAAAGCGCCGAATTTAGCAAACGCGCCCATTTAACAGCGCGCCAAATGTAGCATACGCGCTGATTTCAAATTGCGTAAGTTTAGATAGTTCTATGTTTCTTAAAACTCCATTGAAATACTAGTTTAATTTTAAATCCTTTTTTTTTTTTTTTTTTTTATTTTAAACTCTTTTTTAATATCCTATGGATTTAACAATTTGGGAATTGCCCATGACGAAAAATCTGGAATAGAATTTTTTTAAAGAAAAGGCATCATTCATTATAGAAACTTATGTTCGAACAACCAACGAGATGAAATTAAGCTTTAGCGATAACTCGGTAGCGAAATAAGAGATGCAGGAATCCATTCAGTTATGTTTAGCCTTTTTTTATATAAATTATAATAATGATCTGAAATAGTTATTTACTCTTATGCTTCCATTCAGTTATGTTTAGCCTTTTTTATATAACTTTATAATAAAAGAGTATATGAAATAACCTTTCATATATATTAAAACAACAATCTTTAAATAGTTACTTACTATAATACTTCCATCCTTGTGTTAGATTTGCAGAATTATTTTTGGCAGCACTGGCATCAAAAATAGTTTGGCGATTTTTTACGGTCCTCAAAACGGAATACAGTCAAAAGTCCTTAATTCGGACACCCATAATCCGGACGTCAAAGCTACAAACTTTCTGCGCATGCGTAGCGTTGACGCATGCGCATAGGCGTTTACGCATCCGCGTAAGACCTTTACAGCTGTGAATATACGTGTGCACATGCGCATAATATGTTTACGCATGCGCTTTTAATGTTTAACGGACGGTATAAGCTAAGCTAAAATTATCTTAATTCAGTTAATGTTGCAGATTGCGTTGTTCCTTAATCTTCGAATTGTATCCGGCTTATTATTTTTTGCAGACTGTTAGAGCAATTTTATAAAAGTAAGCTTGAACTTTCGATTATGTCAAACAGAATTTCCGAAATATATTTACTAATATGTAAAGGATCTACAAAGCGAAAGTATGTTAAGAAGTCCATTAAACAAAAAGGGGAATTGCTGCAAAAAATAACAAAAAAAAAGGCATATCCTTTGTTTCTCTAACCATTCCGAAATCTGTTTATTAATTTCAAGCTGCTCTGCGGCGGGGGGGGGGCTCCTCTTCCCTTGGCTGGAACTTTTTCTTTCCCTTCTTCCTTGTAGTTTCTCTCTTCGGAGTTTGGGGCTCGTCACGAGAGACTGGAACAGCCCTTGTCTCTATTTTTCGAGTGGCGAGGAAACTGCTCACGTGTTTGCCGTGCGTGGAGACCCGTGTCGCTGGAAAGGAGGGTCGTGGTAGTTGAGGGGTGAGGTACTGTCCCCAACACACTGCTTTGGACTTTGCTTCAGCCAAACGGGAGGCACCTTAGTCGTCCTCACGGGTGTCAATCGGCTGGTCACTAGTTCTTGTGTCAGTGGCTTGAGGATAAGCTCTCGGGAGTACCTGCTTTCGGGAAAGCCGACTGTGGGGCTTCAGTTTGCGTGTAGGTCCGGCTAGCTCTAACACAGAAATCTGTGTTCCCTTGTTGGGCTCCGTGGTGGTCGGGGCCGTCGGACCCGAATCTATTCTCTTTCAAATATGGCTAACTCTCACATATTTTTAATTAAAGACTTTGAAGTCAGTCCCGTCACTCCAAAGACCAATTCTGAAAAACCTACTGTTAAAAAAAGTACGTACCGACTTTTTTAATGAAAATGACCCTAACAATTGCAGCCGTTTATTTATAATCTGAAGACCTACTGGCGAAATTCAAAAGTTATCTCCATTTATAATTCAGAAATATGTTAATTCCTCTATTGGTCAGCCAAGAAACATAAAGCGTCTCCGAACTGGAGATTTGCTTATCGATACAATTTCTGCTGTACAGTCTGCCTCCCTTCTACGATTAACCAAATTAGGACAAATTGATATAACACTATCGGCACATATAACACTTAACATTTGTAGAGTCGTAATCTCGGAAGTCGACCTTCTGTCTGTTTCTGAAGAAGAGCTGGTTTCCGAGCTAGCCGATCAAAGTGTCAGTGCTGCCAGGCGAATCAAGATGCGTAAGGAAGGTCAGTTGATTGACACGAAACACATGATCCTGACCTTCAAATCGCCTGATCTGCCTAAGAATATTAAGGCTAGATACCTCAATTGTCCTGTACGACAATATATTCAAAACCCTATGCCATGCTTCCAATGTCAGCCTTACGGCCATTCCAAGATGTCCTGTCGTGGCAACCTGACGTGCGCTCGATGCTCGTCGGTTGGTCACGATAGCGTTAATTGCACTGCTGCCGCATTGTGTATAAATTGCAAAAGGTGATCACCAGCATTTTCTCGTACTTGTCCTCAATGGAAATTAGAAAAGGAAGTGCAGACCATAAAAGTTTCTAGGAACATTTCATATGCCGAAGCCAGAAGACAAGTTCAAAGCACACAGCCTCAATCAAACAAATCATATACCAATGCTATGAAATCAGCACGCACTATAGCCACCCAAACTTCCATAATTACACAGACTCCACTAAATAAAACCCAGCAGCCTGCAAGCAAGAAAAAGGAAAATCCAACACATGTCATACAAAATAAAGAAATAGCAATCCTGAGCAAATCCAAAAGTGTGCCTCCAAAAATAGTCACCAAAAACAGAAGCCCCAGCAATAGTTCTATAGATGGTATTATTTCTGAATCTCTAGATTCGGATAGTATGGAAGTGGAGGAGGGTCTGGAAGTTCGCGAACATCTGCTTCCGCGGAAAACTAAAAAGCAACAAAAAGAACAAACATCAATCATAATGGCCACCCTCGTCTCATGGAACTGTCGCGGTTTCTACCGAAATTTCCTTGACATCAAAGCTATAGTAAATGCTTATCATCCTGTGTACTTGCCAATACAAGAGACAAATCTGAAACCAGATCAACATGCAAAACTTCGGAGGTTTTCTCTCGTCAGGAAGAATAACCTTGCAGGTGAGCGTGCCAGTGGAGGTGTATGTTTCTTCACCTCACTGGACTAACCCTCAAGTCCCTTTCCTTTGACGACATCTCTCCAAGTTGACGCTGTACAAGTAAATTTTCATATTGTAGTTTCAGTCGTTTCTCTTTATTTGCCTACTAATCAGCGCATTGATCAGCAAGATTTAAATGGTCTTATAGAGCAGCTGCCTGTGCCTTTCATCATAATAGGAGAGTTTAACGGCCATAGTCCGCTCTGGGGTAGTAAAGATACAAATTGCCGAGGAAGACAAATTGAGCAAATGATCGAAGGTCATAGCCATTGTCTCCTGAATAATGGGCAGGACACTTACTTCCATGAACGTACAAGGACATTCCACGCTCTTGATCTAGCCATCTGTTCACCATCTCTATTGCCATTTTGCAATTTTAGTGTTGGAAGTGATCTTTACAACAGCGATCATTATCCCATTCTTTTATCTATTGCACGAAGAGGAGCGAACCCCATGTCGAGAATCCCTCGGTTCATCCTGGATAGGGCAGACTGGGAACTCTTCTCTTCCTTTGCAGAGCTCACACAGATAATGGTAGAAGATATGCTTATCGATGATGCAGTGGAAGCAGTTACAACTGCTATTACTCAGGCAGCTATGCTCTCCATTCCTAGAACATCAGGAAAAATAATAAAATACTCAAAACCATGGTGGAATCGTGACTGTCATGAGGCACTGAAAAAAACAGAAATAAGCGTGGGGAATTTTTCGTAGATACCCTACTCTGCGAAATCTTATGGCATTTAAAAAAGCCAAAGCAAATGCACGAAAAGTAAGAAGGCAGAACCAGAGGGATTCCTGGATTTTTTATGTGTCATCAATAACATCCTCTACGCCTAGTAAGCGGGTTTGGGTGAGAGTCAGAACAGAATGCGGCATATATAAAGACCATTCAATTTCCTTTTTGGAAAAAGATGGCCGAGTGATTAGCTCTATAGATGAAATTGCGAATACTATTGGTGAGACATTTGCTGCCGTTTCTTCCAGCAGAAATCACTCACCTGCATTTCTTTCTATCAAGCAACGCTCTGAGAAAAATCCCACCGCTTTCAACTCTTCCAACTTTGAGCCTTATAATAGAGATTTTACTATGCTGGAATTAAAGAGAGCTTTGTTACAGACATATAGGTCTTCTCCGGGTCTAGATGGCGTGAATTACGAAATGCTGAAGCATCTGTCCTATAAGTCACTGGGCCCTCCTCACTCTTTACAATAGAGTGTGGAAGGAGCGTATTTTCCCCAGTGCATGGAGGAGCGCTGTTGTAATTCCTATTGCTAAGCCAGGGAAAGATCCAAGGAATCACTTTAACTATCGGCCAATTGCCCTTACGAGTTGCCTATGCAAGCTGTTTGAAAATATGGTAAACAGCCGCCTAGTCTACTTCTTGGAAAAGAATAATATTATATCGCCTTATCAAAGTGGTTTTCGAAAGAGGAGAACAACCGTAGATAACATGCTCCTCTTAGAGACATCCATTCGAAAAGCTTTTGTAAGAAGGAGTCACCTTGTCTCGGTATTCTTCGACATTGAGAAAGCTTATGATAAGGCATGGAGATACGGTATACTTCGGGATCTTCACGAGAGTGGCTTCGACAACCTACAAATTTTCATTCAGAATTTCTTGAACGCTAGAACTTTCCAAGTAAGGATTAGCTCTGTTTTGTCCGATGTTTTTCAACAGGAAGAGGGTGTGTCTCAAGGCTGTGTGCTTAGTGTAACCCTGTTCAGTTTAAAAATAAACTCTGTATTTAAAGAAATTCATCTTACCATCTTGGGATTTCTTTATGTTGACGATCTACAGATTAGGTGTCGAGGGGCAGACATGAGATACGTAGAAAAGAAATTGCAGATGACTCTGAATAAGATCCAAGAATGGTCAGACAAACAGGGATTTACTTTTTCGAAACAGAAAACTGTGTGTGTTCACTTTTGTAGGAAGCGAGGTCTCCAACCTGAACCTGAGTGACATCTGAAGGGTACAATTTTTCCAGTTGCGCCTGAAGTAAAATTTTTAGGAGTGACGTTCGACCGAAAATTGACTTTCCTTTCTCATGTTTTAAACCTGAGAAAGAAGTGTTTAAAAACTCTAAATATGTTAAAAGTGTTGGCGAACACCTCATGGGGTGCAGAGCGTTGCTCTATGGTTCGCATTTACAGAGCGCTTGTCCTCTCTAGACTGGACTATGGCTCAGTTGTTTACGGATCCGCCCGGTCGTCAGTATTGTTAAAACTAGATCCTGTTCACCATCAAGCTCTGCGGATTTATTCAGGAGCTTTCAAGACTTCTCCTGTCCAGAGCCTGTATGTTGACTCTAATGAACCGCCAATTTATCTGAGGCGTGAGCAATTGTCCCTTTTGCAATATTTTAATATTCTATCGCAACCTGAACATCTCAATAAGCTGTGCTTACTTGATAATGTGTGTAACACTTTATTTGAAACACGTCCATCCTGTGTGCCTACCATTCCTTTAAGAGTTCGGCCTGTCATTGAGGAACTTTCCCTTTCTGATATGTGTCCCCAAGCAGTGCAGAATTTTGAAATCCCACCTTGTGAAAATGCATGTATTCAGCTTCTTGATGTTTTCAAGCATCACTTGAAGGCAAGCACTAACGAGGTAATTTACAGACAACTCTTCGCTGAGCACAGGCACAAATATAGCAGTTATTATCCGATATATACAGATGGATCCAGGTCAAATGATCATGTTGAGATGGAGTTGGATTTCAAGATCACATAGAGGGCAGACGTTTGCACAACGGTTTCTCAGTCTTAACATCTGAACTAACTGCAATCTATTATGGTTTTTAGTATATCTCAAAGCTGTGCCACAAGAGGTTCATATTGTATACAGACTCGTAGAAGCTGTTAGAAGCTTTTTCCGATACTCAAAATTTTGTAATAGTGGATGTCCTGAAAATACATATAAACTTGACGAGTCGTGGATATGAAATCCTGTACTGCTGGCTTCCCGGACATGCAGGAATAAAGGGAAATGAGCTGGTGGATGTCACTGCAAAATCTGCTGTTGAACCGTCCAGTCGCCTAATCCCTTTCAGAGATATCTGTTCTGTGATCAAAGAAAGGATCCGGAAGAAGTGGCAGCAAATTTGGAACGTTCAGGTTGACAAGCTGAGGAGTGTAAAACCTAGAATTGAGTGTTGGGATTTTAATAGAAATCGAAAGGAAGAAGTTCTTTCGGCTCGCCTCAGGATTGGTCACACTAGAGTGACACATAACTATCTTCTAAAAGCTAAAAATGAGCCTATTTGTTTAAATTATAATGTTTGTATATCTGTTCGTCATATTTTAATTGAGTGGCCAACAGAAATATTTTAGTAGCTGTGACTTACCTCTTGACCGCTTAATCGGAAGAGAGGTCAATCGTAATTTATTTTATTATTTAAAAGAGACTGGCTTTTATTATCTAATAAAATCTGGTTTGAAGATTGTGTATTGTATTTTAATGTGTGCTTTTAGCTTGTGTATATATGACTTCATCCTCTGGATTTGGTAAGCAATTTTAAAACATCATTCATTCATGAATTTATCGACCACGCGTATGGCGCATAATAATCATTTTTGGTTTTGCGCCAAAAATCTCACTCACTCACTGTTTTAGAATTAAAATTTTTGCCTGCTCTCAGTCGCGCCTCTATTGTCTTAATTATCTCGCTATTCTACACTGTGACGCATGGTCACCTCCTCCCCACCTGACCTTCAGTTCCTCCCGTACGTCTTACCACCGCCAACTGCCAGGTGCCACTATGGCATATTCACCTGGGGCCTGTAAAGTAGCATTTACTCGCTGCACACAGGCTATGGATTGGATCGGATTTTGTATGCATATACAATTTCGAATTAATAATAAACCATTAAAAGGTACAGCTGGTAAAAAATATAGAACACAAAGCTCTTCAGACGCGTACAGTATTTTATTTGGACGGGCTAATCTTTGGAATATTGTAACAGGTAGTTTGGCGACATTTTGGTAAGGCGATAAAGATTACTAGCTAGGACTTTCAGTGTACATGGATAAAGTCAAGAGTGTGCGTAATGCCATTTTTGTGCAAGTCTGGGATGTTTTTTTAAGTGAAAATAGGTCGACGTGTACATGGATGATACCGTGTATGTGCAATTCTTAAAAACGCGGCAAGCAGTGGGCGATTCTGCACTTTCTCCCAATTTCGCACCTATTCTTCGTCATGATTAAGCACTTTTGTTCCATAAAAGTTCTGGTATAAGCGTAATTAGGCTAGCAGATTGTTGGAAAAAAATGTTGAGTTAAAAAAAAACATGCCTTTACTTCGTGAAAACAAAATGGCGTACCCAAAAACTAGCAGTTTGCCGTAGCAGGGTTGGTCGCCAAATTTTCGCCAAAAAATCGTCAATTTACCATAATCCGAAGATTAACCTTTGGAGATCATAATATATTGTTACGAAATGTACAGGCGCGGTGAGAAAGCTTTCCCGTAAAGCAGGTTTAAAGTTTCCATAAAATGGAAGGAAAGGCAGGGTTGCCACATTTGGCGAGAAATCGCCCATTTGGCGATAAAATTGGCGGTGCCATGGACGGATGGAGAACCTTCTGGAACGAATTCTTACCGGTTTAGCAAAGAATGTTCTCGAACACAAGCTGAATGCTATATAAACTCTGCTTGTCCGAAGTCAGAGTGTGCCTCGTCTAGTGTGCGAGTGCGAGATAGTTAGTATCGAGTTGGTGTCTCGTCTAACGAGTCGATCAAGTTGACAGGCGGGCAGTGAGTGCCGAGTGGGTCGTCGAGTGCACCGAAAGAGTCTCGTAGTGTATCGCGGTTAATGCATCGTCGAGAGAGCGTGTTGAGATCCGGGAACGACTGAAGTGAAGAGTCGGGAGCTGTAATCTGTGTGTTGTCGGCATCGCGAGTTGTAGCGTGTAGAGTCTCAAGAATGCGTGGAGTTCTGAAAACGACCAATGAAACGAGTCGAGAGCTGTACTCTAGTGCTTTGCCGTGAACGTGTCTCCACCGTGATAGCCTGATAACCTGGAGGCTGTGTTGCTGATCGTGTCAGCGTGTTTATAGTAATTCATCGACGACTGTAAAAACGTGTTTTGGAGCTGTCCTGACAATACTGGCCAATAAAGTGTGTTTCGATATTTCATCAAGTGCTATCGTCGTTATTCACTCCAAATCTACGAACTCCGTATGAACGTGAAGGAAGAAAATAACGTAACAACTGGTGTCAGAAACGAAAAGCGCAACAATATGTTTACTAGGAAGGCAAATTTCGACAAACAAAATATATAATTATGTAAAAGAAATTTCTTATCGGAGCATAAAAGTATTTATTATTGCACTTTAGATTTTCAAATATCAGAAGTTGTGAAATAACGTAAGAGAATTTTGATTTAAGATGAGAGATTCAATTTTGGTGGAGTTGGGGCTTGATGTGAAGGGATTTTTTAAATTTATTTTATAATGAAACAAGACTGTTTTTGTATTTTGGAAAATTGTTGGCAGAAGAACAGAATTTTAATATTTCATTGGTATGTCAATATTTTCTGGAACTAAAATTATAAAATGGAGGACTGTTAATATTTGCAATAATAACCGATATTCTGAAAAAGAATATTGTTTTCGATTATTTAAAAATATAGAGCAACTTCTGATGATGTTCGTCTTTTAAAAAGGTACAAAAAGGCAAACTAGAACACTACTTCTTTGTCATTGTTCACCAACAATGTATCAAAAAACATTGTTTCAGTTTTGGATGTGGGTATTCATTTGCATACTAAGTTAAGTGAATAACAGGAAAAAAAAATAAGCATTCAAAAACGTGAAAACAGTCATGATGGTATTTCTAGGCAGAGTTTGGCATGATGAATTAATAATTTCAAAAAGTTTATAGTGGATTTGTCATTTGGAAAACACATTGTAAGGTTGGAATGTGCTCAGAATATCATGGTATGCCTTGAACAATAAGATGAAATGCTTACCAGCAAGGGTCAGATTTCGATAAAGCCAGGATTGTTGCCTACAGAGAG
Source organism: Stegodyphus dumicola (assembly GCF_044657685.1). Taxonomy (NCBI): domain Eukaryota; kingdom Metazoa; phylum Arthropoda; class Arachnida; order Araneae; family Eresidae; genus Stegodyphus; species Stegodyphus dumicola. The sequence goes on from NC_140778.1 coordinate 51,753,560, forward strand.
TGTGGATTATCGTTCTGTGATATCGCCCGTTGCACTAGTCGACATCCAACCACTGTTATGCGAATATGGCATCAGTGGAATGCTGAGGATTATACTGAAGAACATGCCGGATCTCAATGACGTCCCATGATTAATGCCCGAAAGGACAGGCATATTATGAGGTCAGCCCTGCAAAATTGACAACCATATCACAGACCATTAGTCAAACAATGGGCATGTTTGGAGCATACCCAGTATCTGCTCGCACGGTGTGTCAACGTTTGCATCAGCATGGCCTATCAGCACTGTGTCCATTACTTTAGCTTTCCTTGACAATGCAGCACAGAGAGAGACGGCGACTCTAGTGTGTCGAGCGACAAAGCTGGATATAGGAGTGGCACCAATGTCGTCTTTTCAGGCGAGACCCGGTTCTGTGTGCATTATTCTGATGGCCGTATAAGTGTCTAGAGGCTCCGAGGAGACTGCACATCGCCTGGTTGCATTCAATATCGGCATAGGAACTTTAGTGTGATGGTATGGGCAGCCACTGGGCACAAGGCACGCACATCTGTAGTTCCGATCGACGGAAATTTGAATGCAGATCGGTACATTTCTGACATCTTACGTCCAGTGATTTTGCCCTATCTTTGAGACCTGCCGAACGCAATCTTCCAACAGGATAATACGAGACCACATGTTGCACATTGTGTTCTGACTTTCCTCGATACACAGTGTATTTGATTGCTGCCCTAGCCTGTACGGTCTCCAGATCTGTCACCCATTGAAAACACCTGCTCATGGTTTGCTGAGAACTGGCCTAACAACCTTCTCCATCCAATATCTTTAATGAAGTGTGGCATAGACTTGAATCAGAATGGAATGAGATGCCGATTTCTGTTATTCAAGCGAAATTCTACTCAGTGCCTAACCAGATAAGGGTCCTTTTAGCTGCCAGGTGTGGCAGTTGTTTCGACTGATTTCGCACCCTTGTAAACCCCCAAACTGCTTACAAATTTAATCGTTTTGTTTTCATGCTATACTCTTTTCGTACAACAAATATTTTTTTATTTTCTTTCCTTCATGCTGTAGCAATTTTAATGGCTATTAGTGTATTATTAATTAACAGTTATCTAAGAGACTTCAAGAGTAAGTACTTTACATAGTTTATAAAACTATTGCAATTTTCTGTATAAAAAATTATTGATGCAGGATAGATAGTACCTAAAGACTTCATGCAACCATGAATGGAGTTGACAACACATTCATATTAGATGATTTTCTTTTATACGTTTCCCACCCACCAGTAGATTGCAAATAAAAAAACAAAGTGACTTACAATTACAACATAGCCAGACTGTCCTGAAGTAAACATTAACAATATATACAAAGCCAAAATAATTATATTCGCATAATATGTGCATGACACTTTGTTACTTCAGTTTGTTACTAATAAATTCAGAGTGTCTTGGATCAAATTAATATTTTAACAGATGAAGAATAAAGTTTGACACTATGATAAGCAACTGCAGTTTTTCATTATCATAGTCGCAGGGATATCTTTGAAGATATAAGACATCATATAATGACATCATGTATGCTCATTACAACAAAGTGAGTTAAAGTAAAACCTTCCGCTACTAGACAGTTACAGGATCGCCAAATATCTCTGTAATGGTTCTCTGCTTCGAAATCAGGAACTGTCTATTAATGGAGTGATATCTGATAATGTGAAGTGTCCGTTGCTGGAAGCTCGACTTACATTATCATCATGTTGGGAAAATATTTTGCATCATGACATACTTCATGTGCATGATAAGATACATAAAACTGTTTTTAGTGATAGCAGCTATAAATTTAGAAATACACTCGATACAGTTCCTTATTAAAGTAGCTTTTCCATAGCGCTCAGTCATTGCTCTTTGTAGCATTGCTCGGTGAACATGATATTCATGAAATTTTCTAAGGGATAAATCAAACAAAAATGTAAGCAAAAGTCTTCTAAAAGATTATCGTCGCTAGAAAATACCAGCCAGATTTAAGACAAAAATACAGCATGTCTTGTGAAAAGAAAATAATTACTTACAAAATCTTGTTTCCAACACTAATAAAGGACCTAATTATATATTAAAATTTCAAAACATGATTTACACAATTGATATTCAACTAAGTCTTGCGTATCTATTATTTGGCTTCATAAAGTAATATATTGTGTAAAATGAAGTAATCATATAAAACATATTAAAAACAATATGTTTTTCTTAATGATGAAAATATAAAATTTCTTAATAGAATGTTTTTTCTGAGTAAATGAATTAGAGTTTAAAACGATAAATCTAATAGTGCTATAATAAAGCTTCGTTAGGACTAAGGCTGGATTTCCTGCTAATTTGTACTTTTTTTTTTTTTTTTTTTAATCTTTTTTGCTTTGTGGAACTTTTCTCTTCATGTTTAGTAAAACTCTTAATCTTTATAATAATATCATAAATATATTATACCTGCATAAATATGTATCACAGAACATATGCTTAGATACAGCTGGAATAACTTCTCTAGTTGATGTTATTTTGCACAGATTTTTAATCAAAATTGTCTCGAATGTGCTACAGCTATGTTTTGAGATTTAAAATGATGTCAGACAAAACTGGACAAAATTTATATTTTCCTAGAACCAAATTTCCAACTTGATGGAAGTAATGTTTATTCATCACATGAAGTAAAATTCTGAGAAAGAAAAAAAAAAAGTATGCATGCATTTTAATGAAAACTTAATAACAAACAGCAATACCAGTTTTCAGGAAATGCTGAATAAAGTGAAATAAATATTAATTAGGAAATATGTAAACTGACGTGTAACATGTATGTTACAAAAATGCATAAAAGCTAACAAGTTAGGTAAAATGTGTTTCATCAAAGAGTAAAATCTTCTATTAATGCTTTATTATGAATAAATTATTAGTAGTTATATGTACATTTGAGAAAGAGTATGAAAATCATCAGTACAACGAATATTTTCTACTGATATCACTTAACGCACTTACCATTTGACTGTTAATAGACTAAAATATAAAAATTATCACAATTTGTTTGCAGAAGGAGTGTGGATGAATCTAAACAACATAGGAACATTTCTTTAGATCAGGTGTTCTCAACCAGTGGTACGCAAGAGAAAAATAGGTTTTATGCAAAGAAGCAGAGTACTTTTAACTATTAAATTCAAAAATTAAAACCCAACATCCTGATTGAGTTTTTTCTCTAACACTCGTAAATTTATGTGATCTGAACTTTGTTCAAGAGTGGTGGTGTTAGTATTATAGTCAAAAGTCGTTAATCCGGACTCGTCGGGACTTCGGCGATTCCGGATTATCGATTTTTCCGGATTATAGATCATCAGTTTAAATCTGGTAAGATGGCATGCAGAAATTATAAAATTAAAAATATGAAACCGTAATTTATGAAATAAAGAACAATTATGATCTAAAGGGTATCAAAATTTACAAAAAAACTTAATATTTATTTGTTTAACATTTATTAAACATTTCTTTCAATGTAAGTTATTTAAGTTGCTTCGTTTTATGTGATAATACTTTATCTTTAATTCTATAAACAGACATAATTTCTTGTTCAGTTACAAAGTTCCGCTGTTCGAGTCCTATAATTGCTGAGTCGAGAATACCGACTAATTTGTCAATCGAAATTTTTTCGTTTTCATTAACCTCTGTGTCACTTTCTTCACTATCGGAAGCGAATTATAATGCCGAGGAACTTGATTTACATCATATCAAAGACGGAGTACATCGAGATGAAATACTACATTTAGTAAGGAATTATAAGCCAAATAAATTAAAAACATCTGCCCTGAAGATAAGGATAGTGCTGACAGATCAACTTCCAATTTATTGCGCGTCACGGCGTTCCCCCCCCCGGCCGCAGAGCAGCGTGAAATTGATAAACAGATTTCGGAATGGTTAGAAAAACAAAGGATATGCCTTTATCCATTTTTTGCAGCAATTCCACTTTTTGTTTGATGGACATCGAAATATACTTTCGCTTTGTAGATCCTTTGGGAGCTCCAGCATCGGAAATTCTTTTTGACATAATCGAAAGTTTAAGCTTACTTTTGTACAATTGCTCTAACAGTCTGCGAAAAATAATAAGCCGGATCCAATTCGAAGATTAAGGAACAACGCAATCTACAACATTAACTGTAATAGATAATTAAATAATTTTAGCTTACACTGAAGTGACAAAAGTCATGGGATAGCAACATGCAAATATACAGATGGCAGTAGTATCGCGTAGAAAATGTATAAATGCGAAGTGCTTTGGCAGGGCTTTCATTTGTGTTCAAGTTATTCATGTGAAGAGGCTTTGACGTGATTATGGCCGCACGACGAGAATTAACAGACTTTGAACGCGGAATGGTAGTTGGAGCTAGACGCATGGGTCATTCCATTTCGGATATCGTTAGGGAATTCAACATTCCGAAATCCACAGTGTCAAAAGTGTGCCGAGAGTATCTAATTTCAGGCATAACATCCCACCATGGACAGCGCACTGGCCGACCACCTGCACTTAACGACCGAGACCAGCGACGTCTGCGTAGAGTTGTCAATGTTCACAGACAAGCAACAGTGCGTCAAATAACCACAGAAATCAATCTGGGACGTACGAGGGACGTGTCCGATAGGACAGTGCGGCGAAATTTGTCTTCCTTGGGCTATGCCAGCAGCAGACCGACTCGAGTGCCTTTACTGACAGCACGACATCGCCTCCAGCGACTCTCGTGGGCTCGTGAACATATCGGTTGATCCCTAAACGAATGGAAAACCGTGGCTTGGTCAGATGAGTCACAATTTCAGTTGGTAAGAGCTTGATGGTAGTGTTAGAGTGTGGCGCAGACCCCACGAAGCCATGGACCCAAGTTGTCAACAAGGCACTATTTAAGCTGGTGGTGGTTCCATAATGGTTTGGGGTGTTTTTACATGGCATGGACTCGGTCCTCTGATGCAACTGAATCGATCATTGACTAAAAATGGATGCCTTCAGCTACTTGGAGATCACTTAGAGCCATTCATGGACTTCACGTACTCAAACAACGATGGGATTTTTATGGATGACAATGCGCCATGTCATCGGGCCACAAATGTTCGCGATTGGTTAGAAGAACATTCTGGACAATTTCAGCGAATGATCTGACAACCTAGATCGCCCGACATGAATCCCAACGAACATTTATGGGACATCATCGAGAGGTCAGTTCGTTGCCCAAAACCCTGCACCGTCAACACTTTCACAAATATGGACGTCTATAGAGGCAGCATGGCTTAATATTCCTGCAGGGTCTTCCAACGACTTGTTGAGTCCATGCCACGTCTAATTGCTGCACTTCGCCGGGAAAAAGGAGGACCGACAAAATATTAGGAGGTATCCCATGACTTTTGTCACTTCAGTGTATATCGTCCGTTATACATTAAACGCGCATGCGTAAACGTATTATGCGCGTGCGCACACGCATATGTGCAGCCGTAAAGGTCTTAAACGCATGCGCATGAGCAGAAAGTTTGTAGCTTTGATGTCCGGATTATGGATCATTCCGGATTATGGGTGTCAGAATTAACGACTTTTGACTGTATATTTGAAAGCCTACGATTGTGTATGCAAAATAGAGTGCAACTCATTAGCCAATGGTCTTGTATTTATCTTTTTCTATCACCGGCTGTTCTAAGAACCTTTTGTTTCAGCAGAATTCAAATGCCCACATGCCAGAAAGAATATGACATTCACGCCTTCTCTGAGATTTGATACATGAAACTGAACTGGGTTGAGGTGACAAATTCTGTTTGACTATTAGGATTATCTGGGTTACTTGTAGAAGGCTGATTGCTATGTTGGGATTTAGGTGAATCAAGATGACAACCTTTTATTACTAGTTATGTATTTGGTATCATTTTTTGGAAGTTTTCTTCTGGGAATTTTAGAAAAACCTTTAAGAATAACTGCAGATTTTCTTCATTACTACCAGAAAAAGTATCTAGTTTCCTTTTAAGATGCAAGATTTCATTATTTTGTGTATTCAATTTATCAGTTGTCAGGAAGTGTAGTAGCCTTCTATAGAAATAAAAACTCATTGCTTATCCATTAAGAATTCTTCCCCCTTTTTTTTGTTAAATATTTTTTGGCAGTTTTCAAAGGTGAATTTAAGATCAATTTATGGTGTAGATTTATTGAGCCACGCATAGTATCCCTTGATTAATGATTCCATACTCTGATCCAATTCTTGTACTACCACTTTGATAGTTTCAATATCTATATAATTCAGTAGTATTCTTCAGTAAATGAAGTATCTATCTTGTTATGAAGTATTCATGCACAGGTTCATTCCAATCAATCTTTCCAAATGGAACAACATCACTCGCTGGCCTTCTAAGGCTGAAACCTGAATGTATGATATATACAAGTTATGTCTTATGAATGTGTACAATTATGATTTTTATGAAGCGTACACTTTTAAACTGAATGCTTTGCATAATAAGCATTGAGCAAGTTTTTAATTACACAAGTATTATTGGGGGCACATGTATGAATACAAGTCATTCGCAAAATGACACCACAATAGTCTCAAAATCACAGCTTTAATCCACTAAAACCAGAAAATAAGTCCATGACTGTTTCAAAGAAAAATGTAAAAATGCAATGCAATAATTTATTCCATCATAAAAAAAATGTGCCCACCAGCGCTTGAGTAGTAAAGTTGCTCAAAGCTGGTAGTTTGACCTGAGTGCAATTCTAAGTAAACAGACTGGCTGCATGTGTAATGAGGATACGAGTGAGTGTTTTCTAGAATAGCTCTCACATACTTTGCCATAATCAAATCGCACAGACCAAGCCAAATCAAATTAAAATAAAAATGAAAATCACAATAAAATAAGTCAAACTATTACTAAATAAATAAATTAAAAAGTTTGATGAGTTTAGCTGTAATTCTGTAAAATGTCCCATGCATTATGTGTTTTTTCAAGAAGGGGACAATTAACTAATCTAGAATCAATATTATTGTTAAACATACTAGTTGAATAACTGTATTGCTCTTACATGAATAACAGATTTGACATGTTTCATTATTTACATAGCTTACAGCTGTTAAATGCCTCATTTTTTTAATTTGGTAAAACGGGGGATAATAAATTTCATTGCATAACATTTTGATGGACAGTTATGTATATGACTTATGATATGAACTCAATATTCAACTATCGTATAAATACTATTCCTAATATACATAAAATTTAATTTTTTTTTTTTTTTTTTTTTTTTTTGCTTCTATAGTCAACCCTCTAAGGTATAATATAGCATGGCTTAAGTAATAATTTTCGCAATACAATGTATTGTGGAATGTGAAAATGAATACAGAAACATATTAAGTGCAAAGAACACAAAGAAAAAAATGCCATTTTAATCATGGATATTTACAAGAAATAATGCTTGATAGTTATCAGAATTGTTCAGATGAACTGTTACTAACTGCAATACATGCATCACAATGACAAAGAAGTGATTGGCATATACTTTGAAACCTATTCAGCAAGTCTCTGCTGCAGTAATGCTAATTGGCTGACAAGGTCTACTGTAGAATCCATCGCTGTTTCGTAAACAAGATCCACTGTCAATAGTAATGCATGTATTGAAGTTTGCATTATCCATTTGTACAATTCATTTATAATAATTCTCAAATATCATGAAATCATAAACAATTACCAAGGACTTCAGTTTACTTAATTAAATTAAATAAATCATGAAGGAAATACTGCAAAATTTTTACTATCACATACTGTAAGTTGGAGATGATTTATATTTATGACAATTAAAACCAAAAAGAAACACACTATTTTTAGTTTATTCTTATAGCATTTAAATCCCCCTTTTATTAACTGCATACAGCATTATTTTGTGACATCAGAAAATATTAATTTATTAAAATTTATTGCAACTTCTCAGTTCATAATGCATTATACATATAAAATACCATAAACGTGAAGATGAGGAAATGTTTAATGCAAATTACTCTTTCCATTACATAATGCATGTAGCTAAATATGTGTTTAAATAGTGGAAAATATGTATCCTTCTAGCAGGTTTAATGAAATTTTTATATTTATACTGCAGTTAAAAAATGAAATACAATACCATTGCATTTTGCGTACTTTTGAACAATTAAAACTTGCGATCATTACCATGTTCAACAGCACACAAATTTATCGCCTACATATTTCTAAAAACCTATTATTATTTTTAATTCATACAATAAACACTAAAAATAATAAATGTGCTATAAACTAAATACAGTACAAAGTCCGTAATCCGGATTCGTCGGGACTTCGGAGATTACGGATTAGGGTTTTTTTCCGGATTATAGATCATCAATTTAAATCTGGTAAGATGGCATGCAGAAATTATACTATTAAAAATATGAAACCATAATTTATAAAATAAAAAAGCAATTATGATCTAAAGGGTATAAAATTTTACAAAAAAAAAGCTTAATATTTATTTGTTTACTTCATTAAACATTTCTTTCAACGCACGCATGCGTAAAGCATACACGCGTAATGTATGCACATTCTTTATGCACGTGCGTAATGTATGCGCATTCTCTACGCGCATGCATAAAGTTTGTGGCTTTGAGGTCCGGATTATAGATCATTACTGATAATGGACGTCCAGATTACGAAATTTGTACTGTATCAGACTGAGGTTACAAATGTCCCAGAACAAATATACTGCAAGTATGTTTAGTCTGAGAACAGGTCTGTTTAAGCCAGATATTTCTAGCAACTGTGAAGTAAAACTGCCACTATAGGCAAATTTAAATTTCCTCTCTATTCAGATTACTGTACAAAACTATGAGTATGATATGAAAGCACACATTGACTTATCTTTATTGCACTACGATATGAAAGCACACATTGACTTATCTTTATTGCACTACGATATGAAAGCACACATTGCAAGAAAGAAAGTACAAGAAAATGTTTATAGATTACTTGCAATCAATGCACATAAAACAAATGAAAACGGAAAAATAAAGCATTAAATAAATATTTACAGGTGCAAGATACTTATTTTTACATATATTATCTATATTGTATATTTTATTCGATTACGTGCTATTTCTAATTTAATACTCTTTGCTTGATAAGCAAACAGCAAAAGTAACAATATTTTCCGAATGCGCATTCCAATCTGCTGCTTCGGATAATCCCTTAGCAGGGAAAAAGTATCATGCTGTCCTCCTAGAGGAAGTACGTCATCGGATGACAACCATAACGTGGTCTACCATAATAGGCAGTTTCTCCCCTTTTGAATGAAAAGGTAGGCATCTGAATTTTGTAACTAAATCGGCAATAAATTGGATACCACAAAGCAAATAATCCAGTGCAGCTTAACCGTAACCGTTCATTGAAATAACCTTGACTTAAGGTCAGCGCTAAATCTCCAAACGCGCAGGGAGGTCACATGACATCCGAACCACGTGTAAGATGATGTCACATCAAAGATACGCCCCTTACGCTCAGTAAATTTCTGCGCATAAATTGAAACATGCTTGTGCAATATGAATTTTAGAAGCAGAGAAAACTTTTCTGAAAATACTACAGACGCTAACTAAATACATACCAAATATTAACATTTTAAGATGTATAGCTTTCCAATATACTCTTGTGCTTATTTTAAATCACTGAGAAACATATGAGATTTCAGTTTTAAATTCATTCTGTTAACATTTCCAAGACATTTTATCTAATAATTAGTGTTTTGTGCTTTAATTTCATCATTGTATTAGAAAAAAAATGTATTATTCAAATGAATAATTAATTTAAAATTACGAACATTTTGTAAAAAATGTGACAACTTGTATTATTTTATTGTATATCTGAAAGGAATCTGGTTTAAATATAAATTATTTACATAATCTTTGGATGGAAAAACTATCATGTAATATATTTAAACAAAAGATCTACTGGAAGATTTTTTTTTTTTTTTTTTTTTTTTTAGTTTTTGCATGTTCAGAATTTTTAATGTGTATATAAGTTTGTTCTGAACAGTTTTGAAAAATATATTGCACCCACACTAAATTTAAATAACAAATATTTATCCTGTGAAATACACTCAAATTTTAATATGATTGAGCCCTTGTGAAGCTTCCAAGGTATTTTCATAGAAAGCTAATATTTAAGGCTTAAAAATGATTTCAAAGATGGATTCCAGGCTTTTCTAGTGTAGATATGAGCCAGTTTCCCCCAGAAAGCCCTTCATAAAGACATCCGTCGTTTTAGGTTGATAGCCCTTATGTGCTATAATCAAATAAATTAAACCAAGCTTATGTAAGGATGTGTTATTCTTTCTTCCTTATTATTATGGATCCTGTTTTTTTAAAGTTGTCAAGATTTTTGATGAATCGCCAATGTAAATATTCTGAAACACCTGGCAGCCCCAACAATGATGATTTACAGTTTGCTTATAATGAGAAGAGCTTCGAGGAGACCATGTGATCATATTTCTTCCCATGCAAATGTTAATAATTCATAATCACTCAGAATTCTCTCATCACAAGAAGAGTTTTCAGTATTCTATATGTTAACGAATTTTATTTATATTTTAATCTTAACATTCTTAATTTACTGAGAAGTGAGGAAGATGCTTGCTATATCTTTCTTTAAAGAAATGCGAAAATGGGCATTCAATAAAATTTCACATCAGTGAAAGCATTTAGAGGTGCAGCTTGAAAATTTGCTAATGAAAGAAAAGTATATGTTTTAACAGCTGGTTTAGTGGTTTCAGAATACTGTTTGTAACAGCATAAAGTGAAAGAAACACTAGAAAAATGTGACTATTCACTGAAACATTTTTACGAGAGAGATGTATTCCCTGCATATGATCCGCCAACCAAATATGTGAACAGGTGACCCTGAAAAAATTTTGAACATAGCAGAAAATCTGTTCATACAGCGAAAAACCAAAACTGGCATGATTCTTCCATAATGCTGTATAAATGACAAGTTATGCCAAAAACTGAAAAATTCTTTCTCGCTCAGTTTCTAAATAGAGAGCCATCTACACTCATGCCAAAAGTTGCCGACCATCTACAAGAGGGAGTGACAATTTATTCAAACTTCTGGTTAGAATATAAAAGATGTCTGATATTCTTCTGAGGACAATAAATTTCATTTTCTTGATCTAACAACAGCTGCTCATATATAAAATATAGAAAGACTGTGGAGCTTCGTTAAGTGGTGGAATGAAAATCGAAGAGGCACGTTTCACTATCATCATGAATCTTACTTTGCAGAGTTAATATAGCAAAAATCTTTGAGACCTTGGAATGCTTCTTATGCCATACTAAAAGCAATTGAGGAAGCAGGGCAGTAACAAAGTGTACAATGAGACATGAAGTTTGCAATAATTCTGATGCCAGCTTGATGTTTAAAAAAGAAATGGAAGCAGCAATACTAAAGAAGTATCGTAACATTTTTCAAACTAAGGTTCTGTTTATATTTCAGTTCATTTCATTGCCATATCAGTGTGTTTTGATTTTGATGTCCTCCAATTATGAATGTCTTTTAATTTCTTTTTAAAATATAGAAATGTGTCATTACTCTGTATTACATATGTTTTAGTTAATTTCATAAAACTCTACATTACACTTGGACTTAAAAATTTACTGATGTCTCCTCACAGGAAATTTCTAAATCTATAAATGTTTGAGCAGAAAGAGGCTGTGTTGAAGTATGTAAAGGATATTTAACTGGTTGATAAGGGCGTTATTATTATAGCCACTGTATTGTCTATTATTAAACACATAATTTATCTATTTCTGTATAATATTTGGCACTGTTCCTTTATCAGGACCTAATTCAGAAATGTAGATATGTATGCATGTATATATGGATGTATGTGTTCATATATGTAAGTACGAATGTATGTGTATACACATACGCATATATGTTTGGTGGTCGTGTGCTTAATGCATGATATAATTAAAGAAAATAAGAGTAGACAATCTCCTATAACAAAAGAATATATTAAGTACTAAATTACAATTTAAATTATATTGCAGAGATCAACGCAGAGATCGGAACACAGTTCATGCTACCGTCGCGTACAGTTGTCTGACGAGAAGTCTGAGTGAGTAATGACGTCGCTTTGCTGCTCCGATTAAGAACTGGATTTTACACGTGGCGCCATCTCATGAATAGAAGTTGAAGTATCTGTCGGAACGCCACAGTACTCCCCCCCAAGTACCATCGGTACGTTATAAGTACTTTGGGTTAATTTAACCTTTCTTCCAGATCTGGTAGTTTTAGGTTGCTCTTTAACGGGATGTAAGCTTTCTTCCGGGAGTGATGTTGATGAGGAAGTTGTTGGATCTCGCAATAGAAATGCTGGTTTGAGACGATCGATTCCAGTCACTGATTGTTTGCCATTGCAGATGATGGTGAAATGTTTCGATGTTCGTTTGACAACTTTGAATGGACCATCATATGAAGGTGTTAAAGTTGGCTTAATTGCATCGTTGCGCACGAATACGTGCGAAGATGGCTCAAGCGCGTGATGTACAAAATAGCTTGGCTAGTTATGCGAAGATGCTGGGGTTGGCGAGATATTGCTCATGGTCTCACGTAAACGTTGAAGGAATGTTGGAGGGTCGATAACTCGAGTAGATTCTGGGTGAAAGAATTCACCTGGCAGACGGAGGGTTGCACCATATAACATTTCAGCACAAGTGCTACCAATGTGTCTTCTTTGAATGCTGTGCGAAGACTAGGGGTAAGGCTTCTGTCCAGTGTGTGCTACTGTGGCACTTCAGACCTTGTTTGAGAGATCGGTGAAAGCGTTCCACCATCCCATTTCTAGATGGATGGTATGGTGTTGTGCGAATATGGCGAATGCCAAGAAGAGAGGTGAGGAATGCGAACAAGTGACATTGAAATTGTCGGCCTTGGTCAGTAGTTATGGTGGTAGGCATGCCAAATCTTGAAAGCCACTGGGAGATGAATGCTCGAGCTACAGTTTCAGCGGATATATTTTCAATAGGAATGGCTTCAGGCCATCTTGTGTACCGATCAATACAAGTGAGGAGGTAAGTGTAACCATTTGAAGGAGGCAATGGGCCAACCAAGTCTAAGTGCACATGATCAAAGTGTCTTGCTGGAAGGTTAAATTGTTGAATGGGGCTGTGAGTGTGACGGGATACTTTACACCGTTGACATCTAATACACGAACGAGTCCATTCTGTGATGTCTTGATTCATTGCTGGCCAGACAAATCTGTCTGCGATCAGCTTTTTGGTGGCACGGATTCCAGGATGTGCCAAATTGTGCAAGGCATTAAACACTTCACGTCTAAAATTGACAGGAATATAGGGACGTATTCTATTGTTATCTATGTCATAGTAAATTTTAAGCGTTGGATCAATGTGCAGCGGTTGTAACTGAAGGGAGGTTTGTGGATTTGAGATTATGTTCTTGAGTTCCTCATCATGCAATTGAGCTTTTGCAATTTCAGAGAAATCTGGGGTAGTGAGGTTAATATTGTTTACCCGAGACAAGGCATCAGCGACACAATTATCAGTACCAGAGACATATCTGATATCTGTACTAAACTGGGCGATGAAATCCAGATATCGAAGCTGACGAGGAGAACATGAGTCAGAGTTTTTTCTAAAAGCGAAGGTTAATGGTCGGTGATCGGTGAAAATGATGAAGTCGCGTCCTTCCAAGTTGTGCTGGAAGTATTTAACAGCACAGTACACAGCAAGTAGCTCCCTGTCATATGTGTTGTATTTCCTTCCTGCAGTAGTAAGTTTTCTGGAGAAGAATGCCTTTGGGGAAAGTCTTTAGTGGTATGGGCTTGAAGCACTGCTCCTATGGCCGTGTCAGATGCATCTACCATTATAGAGAACTGATCACTAGGTGAGTGATAAGAAAGTGTGGCTGCATTTGCCAGATCGTGTTTGCATTGAACCAATGCTGCAGATGCAGATTAAGTCCAAGGGACAGCTCGTTGATCGTTTTTTTTTTTTTGCTATTCTTCAGAAACTCATGTAGGTAGGCTTGTGTTTCTGCGGCATTTGGCAGAAATTTAACATTGCTAGAAAACGCTTCAGTTCAGAGATGGTTTTGGGCTGAGGTAGGTCGTTAAATGCTTTGACTCTTTCCGGTAAAGGTTTGACTCCATTCTGGGTGATAAGACATCCAAGAAAGGAGACTGAGGGTTGACCAAGTACACATTTGGATGGATTTAGTTTTAATCCATGATCTTTAAGGCGAGTGAAAATCTGACGCAGATGTTGAAAATGAAAATGTTCGCATCTGTAGATGCAACCAGGATATCATCAAAATATGGGATGCAGAAATCGAGGCCAGGCAGTACTTGGTGTATGAAGCGCTGAAATGTTTGGCCAGCATTGCGAAGGCCAAATGGCATATATAAGAACTCAAAGAGACCAAATGGTGTAGTCACTGAGGTCTTGGGCACATCTTCAGCATGCACTGGGATCTTATGATATGCTCTGGCAAGATCGAGGGTAGAAAATATGTTTGTTCCATGAAAAAGATGGGTACAGTCTTGGATGTGTGGGACTGGATATCTGTCAGGGACTGTGACGGCATTAAGTCGACGATAATCTCCACAAGGCCGCCAGTCACCATTAGACTTTTTAACCATGTGAAGTGGACTGGCCCATGGACTTTTAGATGGGCGAATGGTTCCCTGTGCTAGCATGAATTCAAATTCTTTGCGAGTAGCTTTTAGCATCTCTGGAGAAAGACGACGAGGCCTTGGAAAATACAGGTGGGCCATGTGTTTCAATGTGATGATACACTTCTGGCTGATGAGTATGCTGCCCTGATTTGGATGGGTTTAAAATGTCAGGGAATTCTGCTAATAACCGATGAAACCGTGTGCTGCCCGATACAACTTATGTTGGTAGGTACGTTCGATATGTGAGAAGCTTGGCCCTGTGATGTCAGCTGAGTTGTAGCATCAATTAAGCAATTATTCTTGACATCCACTAGAAGGTGGAAATGTGTCAAGAAGTCGACACCAATAATTGCTTGAGTTACATCCGCAATAATAAAAGGCCAGTTGAAAGTCCGGCGCAAGTTTAAATCAAGTGTCAATAGTTTGGTGCCCTAGGTTGCAATTTGGGTACCGTTGGCTCACTAATGCGAGCGATAGAAAATTGTGCTTCGATCTGAGCGAACCACAATGAAGGATTATTTTTTCAGAAAGGCGGTGGCTTCACCGCAACGCGTGTGATTTGTGGCTCTAGTGGAATATCGTCGGGCATACTGATAGATAATTTTCACTTTAATTAATAAAAACTTAACAGCACAAATATTGTAGCAAAAGGATACACTATTGATATTTTGCCATGATAACAATAAATATTTTAACCATGCAGAAAAAATTTACGTAACAATACACACACAAATAATACAGGGTCAGCAATTACACACACAAATAATATTTTACCGAAATGCATTTGAAAAGAAACCGTTATTTGAGAAAAAATGATGCGTTCATTTTGTATTGCGCACACACAAAATCACCACTTCACATTGCTGAGGCACATTATCGAAGGAAAAAGGAAATCACTCCTGTAGCACGTGGGAAAGAAATTCACTACTTTCGAACACTGAGGGAAGAATTTTCCGTAGCACGTTGCACAAAAGTTACTGATGTAGCACATTTAGCGAATATCACTGTTGTAGCACATTTGTCACAAAAGTTGAATGATCGAAGAATTATTGCACGACTGGCGAAGTCAGCGGAACGGAACAGATCACATTGATGATTTGCTGAAGCTCCTTGCGATGATATGCACGACTTTGGAAAAAACATAAGCAATATATATCAATACTTCAAGAAATAATTGAAGGAGTACGTTGTAGCATACGTTTAATGTCCATATTCGTTGTTATTTATAGTCAGTTCTTCAGAATGCCTTGGATGCACGTGGCTTAGGGTCGTTGAAAATCCATTGTCATTGCGTGCTCAGTCAAAAGGTCACCACTTTTGGTGGTCGTGTGCTTAATGCATGATATAATTAAAGAAAATAAGAGTAGACAATCTCCTATAACAAAAGAATATATTAAGTACTAAATTACAATTTAAATTACATTGCAGAGATCAACGCAGAGCTGGGAACACAGTTCATGCTACCGTCGCGTACAGTTGTCTGACGAGAAGTCTGAGTGAGTAATGACGTCGCTTTGCTGCTCCGATTAAGAACTGGATTTTACACGTGGCGCCATCTCATGAATAGAAGTTGAAGTATCTGTCGGAACGCCACATATGTGTACATGCATACATTTGTTAATCCGGTCCCGATAATAGAACAGAACCCAATATTTTGCCAGTTGATTTTTTTCGTACACCTCCACCCAAAAGCCATGAGAAAATATTGATGAAGCAACGCACCATGTCGCCAAGAAGCATTTACGTGGCAACCCATGATGTCACCAAAATATATTTATTGTTCAACGCAGGCATATATATAGCATTCTCCCAGATAGTTTTTCAGTAGCATGACTGCAGATTATGATCCCTCCAATGGAAATTTTAATGTTTTAGCCTAATGGTGGACAGCATAGTGCAGTTTTGATTGTTTTCGGCAAAATCTCATATTTAGCATTCTGCATGAATAGATTGTAATGTGGCTTGCTTTAAAGACATCATGCACTTCTTTCTTCTTTTTGTTTTTAGATTTTTATTAGCAAGTTTATAATATTCTCAGATGTTTCTTTACCATAAAACAGATGACTGTGTATATGGTGAGAACAAAAGCACAAAAACTTAGACGTATATGTGTGTTATATAGAAAAACAAATGGTAGTGGATGAATCGTTGCAATAGATATAATGTTCCTTTCCAATGATGCAAATGAGTTATTACAGTTAAAGGCCTAATGACCTTACAGGGTATGGATGTCTAGGAATACGAAACGATCAATAACACATATTACAGATAATGAGTAATTTTCTCTTTAGTTCAAGAAATTTTAAAAAATACCTTAAAATGTCTGATTTACCATAACTGAAAACTGCATTCAAATTTAAGGTTAGGTTATTTTAATATGGCACAAGTACACAAGGGCTACATGCCTAAGGACAGGGATATCTTTGTGGAGAACTTTCTAAGGGAAACTAGCTCATATTCATGTTACACATGGAGAAAAACAACCATGCAGCTAGATCATTTGAGTGTGTTCAAACCTGGGTTGAACAACCAGTGTTCAGTGGTCATAACTTCTCAGTGACTGGTGGAACCCATATTTAATGTGTATTAACAATATTTTTCTGCAATGGAAATGGTTCACAATAGGCAGTAGGTAAAACTGAGGAGTGTTGTTAGTTCAGCCCAGTTTCAAATTCCAGTAAATGGACTGATTGTATGAGAGTTTTGCGGTTTTTTCCATGTGTAACATGGAAGCAAGGAACTTATTAAAAGTATTCCACAAAGGCATTCTTCCTCTTAGGCAAATAGCTGTTCAGTCCTTTGTTATAATCTAAATAATGCAGTGTTAATTTGTAAGTATAATTATGATCCAAACAGAACTATATTCAATAATTTAAAAACTTAAAATTGTAATTTTAGAAAAAAAGAATAGCTTGTTTATAGACTGTACCAATTGCGTTAATAGCAAAGTACAGAATCATTTCTTTAAAACACGAGGTATCATATTTCCCTTCAGAGTTTATACTCTATAAACACTAATGTAATAGTAATATTAAATACAGCTTTACTTAGCACTACATAACAAATCTTTCCAAGTTTACTCTGCGTTATGAACTATCAAACAGAAGTATTTACAGAGAAGATAGTTCATGCATAGTGCAACAAATTTTGAAGCGACTGATTGCCTGTATGATGCAAAATGTTTTGTTATATTATTTGATACAGGCTAGCCAAAACTAGATCACAAAAGGAGATCTGTTTGGCATGTACAAAATTTGAAGAAATTTTTTATATACCACAAGGCACGTTTTTGTAGAATTTGTGATAGTTTACTATAAATTTTTAAAACCCTAGTCTGACCTTGGCACCAAATTAGCACCACTACTGTAGAAGTACAAGAATGCTGTAGAAGCCGGCCATCTTTCAAAGTATATGCCAGTTACCTCATTGTGGTTGCGATACATGTGTTGCTGTTAGTTATAGTTTATTTCAAAAGTTCTTATAAATGTTAAACATTATTCCTTATAAATATTCATTATTAAAAGCATATTTTGTTCTCCACACTTTATTTATTGAGTATTTAAATTTTGGAACAGTCATGGATTTCTTTTCTGTTTTGTAGCTTTGAAAAATTAAAAAGAAAGATAAGAAAATGTATTGTTGCTGAAAATTCTGAAATAGCAAATTATATTATTGATTGGTTTGTTGATTATGTTGATTTGTCTATTAAGATATAATTTATGTCCTTTAAAACAATTCTTTTCCTGCATGCTTATATATTTTTAGCAGTATACCATTGCAAGTATCTTACTTACTAATAATTTTTTTAACTAATGAAACTAATTCCATGTATGCATACATGAGAATTAAAATAATAGTTTAATAAGAAATCAAGTTCAGTGACAGAAATATAGGTAGTAAAGATCAATGCTGAAAACAAAATAAGTATGTTGAATGGTTGATATATGTAGAAAAAAACGCATTCCTAGCACTGCTACCTATTATTTCCCAATTTGGCAGAATCTGCATTTAGTTTGTCTTTCGTAAAGAAGCAGCCTATACAATTGATATTCATTTTTTGAATATTCAGAAATGCAGTGTTTCATAAAATTATAGCAGAGGCAATACTGCAGAACAAAAGTGTGTTGAGTGCCACATATAAAATCTGATATTCATTAATTTCAGTTTCATACAATAAACACTAAAAATAATAAATGTGCTATAAACTAAATACAGTACAGAGTCCGTAATCCGGATTCGTCGGGACTTCGGAGATTACGGATTAGGGTTTTTTTCCGGATTATAGATCATCAATTTAAATCTGGTAAGATGGCATGCAGAAATTATACTATTAAAATTATGAAACCATAATTTATAAAATAAAAAAGCAATTATGATCTAAAGGGTATAAAATTTTACAAAAAAAAGCTTAATATTTATTTGTTTACTTCATTAAACATTTCTTTCAACGCACGCATGCGTAAAGCATACACGCGTAATGTATGCACATTCTTTATGCACGTGCGTAATGTATGCGCATTCTCTACGCGCATGCATAAAGTTTGTGGCTTTGAGGTCCGGATTATAGATCATTACTGATAATGGACGTCCAGATTACGAAATTTGTACTGTATCAGACTGAGGTTACAAATGTCCCAGAACAAATATACTGCAAATATGTTTAGTCTGAGAACAGGTCTGTTTAAGCCAGATATTTCTAGCAACTGTGAAGTAAAACTGCCACTATAGGCAAATTTAAAGTTCCTCTCTATTCAGATTACTGTACAAAACTATGAGTATGATATGAAAGCACACATTGACTTATCTTTATTGCACTACGATATGAAAGCACACATTCACTTATCTTTATTGCACTACGATATGAAAGCACACATTGCAAGAAAGAAAGTACAAGAAAATGTTTATAGATTACTTGCAATCAATTCACATAAAACAAATGAAAACTATATTAACTATATTATTATCAAATTATATTATTGATTGGTTTGTTGATTGTGTTGATTTGTCTATTAAGATATAATTTATGTCCTTTAAAACAATTCTTTTCCTGCATGCTTATATATTTTTAGCAGTATACCATTGCAAGTATCTTACTTACTAATAATTTTTCTAACTAATGAAACTAATTCCATGTATGCATACATGAGAATTAAAATAATAGTTTAATAATAAATCAAGTTCAGTGACAGAAATATAGGTAGTAAAGATCAATGCTGAAAACAAATTAAGTATGTTGAATGGTTGATATATGTAGAAAAAAAACGCATTCCTAGCACTGCTACCTATTATTTCCCAATTTGGCAGAATCTGCATTTAGTTTGTCTTTCGTAAAGAAGCAGCCTATACAATTGATATTCATTTTTTTGAATATTCAGAAATGCAGTGTTTCATAAAATTATAGCAGAGGCAATACTGCAGAACAAAAGTGTGTTGAGTGCCACATATAAAATTTGATATTTATTAATTTCAGTTTCACTTGTAATGCATGATAAAAGTACACAGACATTTTAAAAACATACTTATTGGAGAAAAAATGAGCATAAACTTTTTAATAGGAACATTGTGCAGAATGTTTTTTAACACATGTGAGCTCCTTGTTTGAAAAATATGATAATGATAGAATAGATATGTGCCTGAAATTTTGCTCGTTTTATATTTTAATTGCATCATATAAAATTTTTACTCAAATGCACCTAATTTCAGCTTGCAATAAAAAACTGTCATTTTTTTTTTTTTTTTTTTTTTTTTTTTTTTTTTTTTTAATTTCTGATTTATGTATCTGTTGGATTTGCGAAGTCAGAGAATAGAAACTGTCTACTTTTTTTTTTTTTAACTTTATTAAATTGGCAAGGAATTTATTTAAAATTAGGTAAAAAAAAAATTGGAGCCTATATTTCGGATAAAACTAAATTGATTTTGAAAGGGAGGAAACACAAATTCCAGTTTGCCTGGAGCAAAGAAATTCAGTTTCTAGTTGTGTTGATATAATTATAAACTGTTATATGAGAGTTGAATATTTATCCACAAGTATGAATGGTGACATGACAAATATCTGTTATTACGCAAGCATCATAAATCCAATAAAACACACAGATGTTTTAGTGGCAACCATATAAATTTTATTCACAAGTTTGCCCATGTTGATGAATGATGTGACATGAGAAAAAAATAGCAAATATATGGAAATACAGTTGATTGGCATTTTCAAAAACTTAGAATCTATTTTTAAGGTCTGGTTACAAAATAACAGATATTTGTTTATATATATATTTTCTATTCAAACACAGTTCCATTGTGAATTAAATTATTAATCTTACTGTGAGGTAACCATAATCCCAGTTTTATTCTGAATATTCTTTGAAACAGAAATTTATAGACTAAATTTGCCTAGTTTTGCTTAGTGTAGCTTAATCAGTGAACTTGACAAAGCAATCGTATCATGTAAAAATAAGATTAGAAATATCTGATACTAGAATATCTTACTGAAGATTTTTTTTACGTGCACTACATTTTCTATATAAGACCACTCTAAAAAATGATCACTATTTATTCTTTCGCTTTCTTATACGGAGAAAGCTATTCAGTTGTATAATGCTCGAAATCTTTCAAACATACATATTCACAGATATCCACAAAGACTTATTTCAGATTTCCGAATCAAAGTTGCGAACCATGGAAGTTGCGAACGAAGTTGTTGATGCTGGGCGGAGCTTCGTTGTGACGTCGGCTTACGCATGAAGCGACGATCATGTGACCTCCCTGCGCGCTCGGTGATTTAGCGCTGACCCTTGACTTAAACAATCGGCGTGCTGCAGAAAAACATACCAGGTGCAAAATAAGACATTTGTCTCTCTTTTTTTTTTTTTTTTTTTTTTTTTTTTTTAATTTTCGCGTTTTTTTTACAGGTTTTCAAAAATTAGCATCTTTTGAATTTATTAGCACGGAAGCAGAATTTTTTCCCTTTCATCTTGAAATACGAAAATAGTTTTCCTGTAGATAAACAAAGAAATGTAATCCTAAATTGCATAACTGCAGGGAAACAAGATTTCTAACAATATATTTCAGGAAAATATTTCGGTTCTAACAATATATTTCAGGAATATATTTCGGTTATGTCTTCGTTGCAAATACGGTGATGCAAAAATTTCAATATTTATATTCATTACCATTAAAAACTAACATGAACGCAGCAGGAAAAACTATGAAGATAAATTGTATTCAAAGATTTGAACATATAAATTTAATTAACTTTTATTTGTTTATCTCTGAAAACATTTTGCTCATGTTTTGTATAATAGTTTAAATTCTTTACTGATACATTGAACTTTAATCCACAAAATCCTCTATGTAAAGAAATCAGTGAAATATACTTGACATAGAAAAGTAGCAGAATATTGTTTCTTTAATATTTTACATTAACTTATTAGTATTTCAAAGTCTTATAAGCATTTTATTTCGATATAAACTTGATTAGGAGGAATTAAAAAATTGCTTGTATGAACAGAGTGTCTGTCAGCAAGATAGCGGTAAAACTGTTGCACACTGGTAGTTCGTCTTGGAGTTAAGTTCCGATTAACGGATTTCCGCCATCTTAAGCAAATAACCCACGAGTGCTTTTCTTATTCTAAATAATTCGTGTTAGGAGTACAATTAATTTATTTAGAAATTAATTCCTGTTTGTTATGGCTAGATAAATAACATATACTTAAATATTAAATAAATAATTTTAAAAAAATGTACCAATGCGAACGATAAGCTAGAAAAAGACCATATGTTATTTACTTTGTTGTAATTATCAGGGTAATTAATTTATAAGGTCATTAAGTTATTTAGAAAATAATTTATAAGGTAGTTAAACGACAACTGGGAGCCCGTCTCCTGTACTTCTTATTTTCTGGGATAATTCATATTTAATTTAATAATTATTAATAAAATATAATTAATTAATCATATTTAATTTAATAATTATTATTAATAAGAGATAATCAATAATTGAATTAAATATTATTGATAAAAGAATAATCGACAAATATTAATTAGTAATATTAATTAAATAATTATGAATTAATTTGGTAATAATTAATTATTTAATTTTTAAATCATTAATAATTTTAATAGTAATTTTATTTCTAAAATTTTTTTAGTAAAGTATGTAGCGTAA
Organism: Stegodyphus dumicola; assembly: GCF_044657685.1. Classification (NCBI taxonomy): domain Eukaryota; kingdom Metazoa; phylum Arthropoda; class Arachnida; order Araneae; family Eresidae; genus Stegodyphus; species Stegodyphus dumicola. Next base: position 51,776,457 of record NC_140778.1, read on the forward strand.
GTATTTACATATCGAAAGAAAATATCCCTCCCCTTTTCCCTAGCTTAGTGAAGGTCTAAACTAGCATCCTAAACTGTCCTCCCACTGTACGGCGCGTATCGCCACAAGCGCCTGGCCCCATCCACCACCCCTGTCCTTATTGGTTGCCGTTTATGACGTCAGGCTAAAAAGATCATGGACCTTATAAGAGATAGACCAACCCAATGGGCGGGGTCCGTGTCACCGACATGTCGGCAAGAAAGAGTAGGGACGATCTGGTTTACTTTGACACTGAAACCTATGGCGTTTGTATCACATAACTCTTTTCAATTATTAAATGTGATACGTTGTATAGTGATGAGATTATAAAAGCCACAGTTTTTTCCAAATAGGGATTTAATATATCTCATTAAAGTACTTTTTACTGCATTTCGTCCATTTTTTTCAAGCGTAATTCTTGTACAAACATCTTTACTTTGGTAAAACGGTGAAAACTCTAAGCACAAAATTAAATTAACGTAATTTGCGTAAAAATAAAGTAAAATTAAATAAGATTGATAGTACGCGATGCTTTGAAATAAATAAGATAAAATTAAACAAGACCTGATAATTTTTTTTTTAATTTAATGAACATTTTCAGGCAATGATTTTCCAAACTATAATAACATTACAAAACGATCATATTTATTTGATTATATGATCATTAAATTATTAACATTACAGTGGATTAATTATTTTAATAATTCATAAAATTCGGAGCATAAAATTTTCTGAGCGTAATGAAGGAAAAGAAATGATAAAATAAAATCTAGAAGCACTCAGATTTTATATTACGCTCAGAAGGAACCTTTTTTTAAAGTTTTTGTGTTACCTATATTTATTGAATACCATGTTCTTCGCCCGTAAACCACATACATTTGAAAACAGCATATCTTTAGAATTTCCGCACTGGAGATAAAACTGTTATTTTCCGTACAGTGCTCGCTCGGAACTCGTTGAGTTTGTTAATCAAAAATTCGTTAAAGTTTTACAAAATATGAAATAGATTAAAACAAATTCGAAATTCGGCCGTCCAAAAGCCCGTGTTCGGGTGGAGGATTACATTATTCAAAATTTGATGGCTCTAGATACTGTTGTTTATGTCACAGTGCGAGAAACATACATGTATTCCTGCAGATTCTTCATTATTTAATTTCTTTACATATAATACAGGGCAATAATATTTGGTAACAACAATTTGCAAGGAGACACGGACATTTATAGTAAAACAGCGCAAAATGCCGCTTCGAAACTAACAGCCTTTCTAGGCTACTGCCCCTTTGGGCTAATAAATTAAATTAACAGTAAATAAAAAAAATCTTAAGCAGAACTAAAAATAAATTAAAAATTATAATCACTATAAAATACAAGCAAAATTAATTATTACGGTTAAATACAATTTTAATATTAGAATTAAATGTATAAACATTTTTAAGGAGTCAAAAGTGTTTATCACTATGGTGTATTTTGAAATAAAATTCCCTTATAGAAATTGTGCTATAATACTCATCTATAATTTTAAAAAAAGCAGCACAATTTAGAATTTTAAACACAACTTTAAAAAATTCGTTTTTAAATATTTTAGTATATATACTTATTTACACCAAAAAAAAAAAAAAAAACATAAAAATTGCAAGAGAAACTTGCTTGTTTGAAATTTTCTATTAGTTCAGATTTAAAATATTATTTTCTAAAAGACGTAGTTACAAATTTCTTTACAGCATAGAAAAAGGTAAAAAAAATATCCAGTCCTGAAAGCATGCAATAGCTTTATAATTATTTGGAACGTTAATTATGCTTGATAAATATGATAAATTTTTAAAAATCAATCTCAATTTCAAAAATAAAACTATGTAGAAATTCTAATTTGTGAAATGAGGCGCTACAACCAGCTTTTTTCTTGACAATTATACACGCTGCAATAGACAAACAATGTTAAATTTCTGCAAGTCGTCCCTACTCCTCCGCATGTGATCAAGGTGACAGTCGGGAACGCCTCAGACGAGGGAGAAAACCCGTTTGGGTTAGTCTATTTCTTATAAGGTCCATGAAAAAGATCACAGCCGACTGTATCTTGGCTGTGAAAAAGATTCCATTATGTGTTTCATTCATAGACCTTATAAGAGATATACTAACCCAGTGAGCGAGGCGCGCGTCACGGACATGTCGGCAAGAAAGAGTAGGGACGATCTGGTTTACTTTAACACTGAAACCTATGGCGTTTCTATCACATAACGCTTTTCAATTATTAAATGTGATACGTTGTATAGTGATGAGATTATGAAAGTTTTTACCAAATAGGATTTAGTATATTTCATTAAAGCACTTTTTACTGCATTTCGCGCATTTTTTTCACGCGTAATTCTTATACAAACATATTTACTCTGGTAAAACGATAAAAACTCAAGGCACAAAATTTATGAACTTAATTTTGCGTACAAATATAACGTAGAATTAAATAAGATTGATAGTACGTGATGCTTTGAAATAAATAAGGTAAAATTAAACAAGACCTGATAAATTTTTTAAAAAAATTTAATGACCAATTTCAAATTTAAAGTTTTACAAAATTAAACTTCTACAAAATATGAAATAGATTAAAACAAATTCGAAATTCGGCCGTCCAGATGAACATGTCCAGGTGGAGGCTTACATTATTCAAAATTTGATGGCTCTAGATACTGTCGTTTTTGTCGCAGTGCGAGAAACTTACAGATGCTTCATTATTTAATTTCTTTAAATATAATACAGACCGATAATATTTGGTAAAAACAATTTGCAAGGAGACACGGACATTTATAGTAAAACAGCGCAAAATGCCGCTTCGAAACTAACAGCCTTTCTAGGCTACCGCCCCTTTGGGCTAATAAATTAAATTAACAGTAAATAAAAAAAAATCTTAAGCAGAACTAAAAATAAATTTAAAAATATAATCACTATAAAATACAAGCAAAATTAATTATTACAGTTAAATACAATTTTAATATTCAAATTAAATGTATAAAAATTTTAAAGGAGTCAAAAATGTTTATCACTATGATGTATTATGAAATATAGTTGAAATAAAATTCCTTTATAGAAATTGTGCTATAATACTCATGTATAGTTTTAAAAAAGCAACACAATTTAGAATTTTAAACGAAACTTTCAAAAATTCGTTTTTAAATATTTAGTAGTTTTTACTTATTTACATCAATAAAAAGCATAAAAATTGCAAGAGAAAATTGCTTGTTTGAAATTTTCTATTAGATCAGATTTAAAATACAGTCAAAAGTCGTTAATTCGGACACCCATAATCCGGACCTCAAAGCTACAAACTTTCTGCGAATGCGTCGCGTTCACGCATGCGCACAGGCATTTATGAGTGCGCGTAAGACATTTACGGCTGCGAATATGTTTGTGCACATGCGCGTTTAATGTGTAACGAACGGTATAAGCTAAGCTAACATTATCTAATTCAGTTAATGTTGCAGATTGTGTTGTTCCTTAATCTTCGAATTCGATCCGGCGTATTATTTTTTGCAGACTGTTAGAGCAATTTCATAAAAGTAAGCTTGAACTTTCGATTATGTCAAATAGAATTTCAGATATATATTTACTAATATGTAATTTGTATCTACAAAGCGAAAGTATGTTTCGAAATCCAAAATCTGCTTATCAATTTCACACCGCGGATTGGAAGTTGGTCTGTCAGCACTATCCTTATCTTCAGGGCAGATGTTTTTATTTTATTTGGCTTATAATTCCTTACTAAATGTAGTATTTCATCTCGATGTACTCTGTGTTTGATATGATTTAAATCAAATTCCTCGACATTATAATTCGCTTCTGATATTGAAGAAAGTGACCCAGAGGTTATTGAAAACGAAAACATTTCGATTGACAAATTAGTCGGTATTCTCAACACAGCAATTATAGGACTTGAACAGCGGAACTTTGTAACTAAACAAGAAATTATGTCTGTTTAATAGAATTAAAGAGAAAGTATTATCACATGAAACGAAGCAACTTACATTGAAAGAAATGTTTAATAAAGTAAACAAATAAATATTAAGATTTTCTTTTTGTAAATTTTGATACCCTTTAGATCATAATTGTTCTTTATTTCATAAATTACGGTTTCATATTTTTAATTTTGTAATTTCTGCATGCCATCTTACCAGATTTAAACTGATGATCTATAATCCGGAATCGCCGAAGTCCCGACCGGATTAACGACTTTTGACTGTATTATTTTCTAAAAGAAGTAGTTACAAATTTCCTTACAGCATAGGTAAAGCTAAAAAATATCCAGCCCTGAAATCATGCAATAGCTTTATAACTATTTGGAACTTTAATTATGCTTGATAAATATGCTAATTTTTTAAAAATCAATCTCAATTTCAAAAGTAAAAATATGTAGAAATTCGAATTTGTGAAATGAAGCGCTACAACCAGCTTTTTCTTAACAATTATACACGCTGCAATAGGCAACCACTGTTAAATTTCTGCAAGTCGTCCCTACTCCTCCGGATGTGATCAAGGTGACAACCGGGAACACCTCAGACGAGGAAGAAAACCCATTTGGTTTAGTCTATTTCTTATAAGGTCCATGGTTTCATTTGAGTTACGTCGAGTGACATTCTTTGATTATAGTGCTTTGGTTTTGCTTATGTCCTGTATTAATGCGAATTTGTGGAATGTAACATAATATGTGGCCACTTTTTATCTGAATTGTTAAATCATGTTAATTGGAATCGATAAAACTTTATGATGTGTTTGCATCAGTATTCAGTGCAATTCGTAGCACTGTACTAATATTTAAGAAATATATTAAATAACTTCATATAGCAGGATTTGCTTCTTCAGCAATGTTAACAGATAGCACTTAACTCTTACTGTGTAGAATAATCTTTTCTGCCGCAGTTTTCATGAACTAGCGGTTTATTTTACAAAAAGTATTTTTAAAAGCGATATGAATTTAAAAACTAGTTATTTCTTCATAAAAATGAACGGTTTGTTAACTGATTAACCTTCCTTTCATTATTAATTGTTTGGAATCATAATTGTTCCTAGTCAGATTAATTTTTTACTTTCTAATTCTACATACTAATTTATCTTTATTTATGGTTAAAAATTAGGTAAAGTGAGATGATATTTTTAAATCACTTATGACATCGTTTATTTGAATTTGTCAATTGGAGGTATCATGCTTTTTTTTTTTTTTTTTTTTTTTGCATTGTTTTGTTTCTCAACTTTTATATCTTATAAAAAGTAAACGTGTAGGTTTGTAATGTTTTATTTTATTCCTGCTGTGTAGGTTTGCAATGTACTTGCAAACTCAATGTTATTGCTCAGTAGTTGGGTATTCTTCTGTTATCAGGACTGGATTCAGAAATGTAGATATGCATGCACTTATGTGTGGATGTACATATACATATGCATATATACATTTCTGAATCCAGTACCAATGACGGAAGAGTACCAGCAGTTGTTTTTAAAAATTCAAAAGTGTATATTTGATTAAAATGTGATATTGCGCGATTGAATTAGGTAAGCTATATCTACATTAGAGTAATGTACACCAGATTATACACGCTCCATCAGTATGATATATGAAACTTTTTCTATCACCTTCTTCAAAGCTAAATTTAAATTGAAATGATTTTATGATGCCTTTTGTTCTAACATTTACTACTTTAAATTTTGTTTCCTGATAGATAATGTTTGATTTAATAATAATAATGTAGGAAAATAAATAAAAAATGAAATGACTGAATATTGGCTAATTTGTCAAAATATGTGCAATTTTCTCTCAAATGTAAATAACTAAATAAATATTTTAAATTCTGTATATTAATTTTGTCTCATTCTTGCACATTTGTCAGAAATAAATTTTAATGTGCCCTTTACAAGCACAGTTATAAACAAGACATCATGGATGTTGCAAGGTAAAAAAACACATATTTTCAATGTACTATATCAATTGTGTATTTTGAAATACATACGACTGGATATACAAACATACACATTTTAAGCCTAAAAACAAGTAAGCATTATTTACATTTTGCAAGGTTAAATCATTTTCAGCAATTTTCCAAATCAAGTTTAGTTTTGTGTGACCTTGCATGAAAGGCACCAATAAACCTGTTTTAGCAATGAGGCTTATAAAATCCAAATGAAAAAGTTAATCACTGTAATGAATGAATAAGTAATAGTCAGTATTATACAACATCATAATGAGTATTGATGTATTCCATCTATTTTGCTTGTAAACATTTGCACTGCTAGACTACATAATTTTTGTGCAGGTGTGTGGGAAGACAGTATTGCGCATGTTTGAACTTCTGTATTTCAGCTATGAATTGATTGCATTTTGAAACTTGTATAAAACTTAAGCAATCCCCTTCCACCTGCAGCCATATTGAATCAGTGGATATGAGGACATCATCACATAAATAAAATTCATAAAGAAGATGAATAAATGTAAAAAAAAATATTATTGTGTATTTAATTTTTTATGCTGATGAAGATTTTTACAGTACTGAATTCTTGCAAAAAAAAAAAAAAAAAAAAATCATATATTTAGAATTGTGAGAAATTAAATATTCTCTCTAATGTATACCGTATTTGGAGAAAAGTTACTGTTAAATAAATACCAGCAAATATAACTTATGAAATGAAATTGGATACTTTTCCTTTTTCTATTATACGAATTGCATGCTGATTAAGTTAATAAAATTATTATGCCTATTTCTCATTTAAGCTTATGATGTTAATACCAGCATTTAAAAATTCACACTTCAATACCTCACCGAGTTTGCAAATGTTTTTACAATATTTCACTATAGGAATTGTGATATCAGCTTTTGTTAGTGTAGATTATGGAATGACTATATAATTTTAAGACTGCAACTATGGAAAAAATGACATGTCAAATAAAAATGTCATTTAGTTTTCATATATATATATATTTTTAAACTGATGTCAAATGGCCATTCATTTGTATACTTATAGGAATTCCCTTAGACAAGAGCAGGATACTTTCTCTTTCTGACTATTAGGAAAAAACAGTCAAACATTCATTTATTTCATTAGACATTTCCTTTATTAGAAAGTACATGTTTATATTCATAATGTCTTTTTAAGTTAGATACTGGAAAAGCTAAAAAATAATATGATCAGACATTCTCAACACTTCAAAATGTTTCAGTAAAAGAGTGAAAGTTGAATGAACTGAATTTCAATAATGAATTTTGATTTTAATAATATTAATATGAATTTTTCAATATGAAATTAGATTTTAATTATTTTAATAATGCGGTATGCAATTTATTCTATTATTATTTAGACCATTTTATAAGGTAAGCATTATTCATCTGGTATATATTAACCCCAGTCTCCCTTTCTAACTATGTTATCTGTGAAATAGGCTGGCTATTGCTGCCAGGCTTAAACTGTGTTGTCCAGCAAACCCTTAATTCTGCAGCCCATTGTCTTCTTCTGAGAATTTTGCTTAGTGCTTCTCTGAATTCTAAAAATGTTACCGCTCAAGCCAGGTGGTTCCAGAAAAAAATGTTATAATATTGAGTTTATAAAGATGAGTCACAACTTAGCAACGTTCATGTGATGTTTTGCAATTACTTTGAACAGTAAATTCTGATTCAGTTTTCATAGAATATCAACTTTACAACATTTTTTTAACTCAAAGTTATTTGCTACTCTCAGTACTTATTAGTTTATGGAAAACATTAAAGACATTTGTCAATATTAATGAGAAAAAATTACACATAATTTCAATCACTCATAAACTAATTCTGGATAATTAAACTGATCACAAGAACATTATTCAATACATAATTTAGATAGATTTATAGTTATTTATGTAAAAAACAATACAGTCAAAAGTCGTTAATTCGGACACCCATAATCCGGACTTAAAAGCTACAAACTTTCTGCGCATTCGTCGCGTTGACGCATGTGCATTGGCGTTTACGCGTGCGCGTAATACCTTTACGGCTGCGGATATGCATGTGAGCATGCGCATAAAGGCCTGTTTCCACTGCTGCGTATGCGTTGCGGTGCGTATGCGTTTCTCCAATCAGCGAGCGAATTCACTTTGATTGACATCTGCAATCCGGTTGGTGTGCGGTGACGGATGACATACGGATGGAGTTCAACAATGTTCTACTTCTATCCGTATGTCTGCGGATGCGTTAGGGTCACATGGTGAAAAAGGAGCAATCAGGTGCAGGCACTAAAAATTAATGGCGGCAGAAGTAGCGATGAACTCTCGCTAATAGGAAAAGAATGTTTTGCTAAAAAATACTTATTTCTGAATTAACATTATAGCGAGAAATCTGCGTGCTGAAAAAGACACCAATCAGCTGAATTTAGTTAAAAAAAAGATAAGAAAAATAAGATAACTGCAACTACAGTACTTGTTCGCAGATAAAATCAGGCGTTCAAGAAATTCAGTTCACGAAAATCAGCGGCAAAAATTATATTTCCAAGTCCATGAAATAGCAAAATTTGTCCTGACAATTATTTCCTAGTTCTGCATACTCATTTACCTTTAATGAAAATGAATGTCTGACTATATCAAACTGCTATAAAATTATAGCAAATTAGATATGATTAAAAGATTTTTTTTTTTTTTTTTTTCTTTTGAAACAGGTAAAAACAAAAAACGTTAATTATAAATTAAATTTGATAGCCTTTTAAATATTCCACTGCATTAAAGAGTATGTTAAATTTGTATTTCCCTTTATAAATATATCTTTTTGGCCAACATATATTCGTAAGCACATGAAATATATTTTTAGCAGCCCGTTTAACTTCAATCAGAACGCCACTTTAAAAGATAATGTTTTTTTGTAAAACATGTACTAGAAGCTGAAAAACAAACTCTGGTGAATTTTTCAGACGATAGCACACTGAAATAGGACCAAAAAAATTAGTTTTAAGAATTGATTTACTTGATGATGTATATAAGCCAAAATATGCATTTGTCTACCGTGTGATGCTAGCTTAGTGGTAAAGCTGACGGTAATAATGTTTAGTTTTGGGGGTCGTGAGTTCGAATCCCATATGCTCTTTGCACCCTGTCTGCAACTTTCTCAGCTTTTTGTTCCAATTTGAACTATATTCGTGTTTTATAATTTATTTCTATTATTATAAGCGTTAAATATATTGTTTTATTTATGCTCTTATTTATTTAAATTTCCTCCCGCAAAAAAGTTTGAAAATTATATAATACTAATTTAAAGCATACCCTGTACATATATATTTGAATTTAAGAAACATTCTCTATTCGTAAAAAGCAAATTTAAAGTTAATTAAATTTAAATGAAATTTAATGCAAACAAAGAAATGATTAATTTTTGCTGCGAACTAATCTACAATATCATTTAAATTCTGAGAGCATATGTAAATCAAGTGCAAGTATCAAAATCCATGAATAAATATATAATTCCAAAAATTTATTAATCCTAAAAAATTTATAAAAATGCATAAGTGAATAATGGGATAGATTATTAATCCAAAATAATTTTAAAAATGCATAAGTGAATAATAGGATAGATTATTAATCCTAAAAAATTATAAAAATGCATAAGTGAATAATAGGATAGCTTATTAATCCTAAAAAATTTATAAAAATGCATAAATGAATAATAGGATAGACTTAATCCTAAAAAATTTATAAAAATGCATAAGTGAATAATAAGATAAATAAATTTTTGGAATTATATATTTATTCATGGATTTTGATACTTGCACTTGATTTACATATGCTCTCATTCATTTATTTGTTTATTTAATCATTTATTTGTTTCCATTAAATTTAATTTAAATTTGTTTTCACGAATAGAAAATGTTTGTTAAATTCCAAATTTCATTCCTTGCAGCAATGGCGCAAGAGAATTATTTAAATTTAATTTATTTTGAAACCCTGCAGATATATATATATATTTTCGTTTCACTTTTATGTGAATGTATATACATGTGCTGAGACTTTGGGATGTTTACGACTCTAAATTTTCATTCCAATTAACATGAGACAGTATTAATGCCCTAAACATTTTTTAACAAAAAATTACTATAATAATTGCTTTTAAATTCAGTCCTCTCCAGCAGAAGTGCAGGAATTAATTAAATATTTCCATTTTCTTTACCTAATGTGTGTATATATAAAGAGAAAAATCTTATTTTTATAACTTCTTTTATAAAAAGAGATATGAATTAAAAATGTTTAAATCATGTTATTTAAATCATGTCTCATGTTAATTGGAATGAAAATTAAAAATAATATTTTATGGATTATGCATAAAATATAACTGCCCATAGTGCATTCTAAAACAAACGAGATTTCTAATAAATTATCCAGCTATGACCCTGAAGTCAGCGATATACAAGCATAGCAAATTTTGTGTAAATATTGTGAACCTTTCTTTATAGTTGCTCTGTACTTTTAAAGTACCAACTATTTTTTAATTCCTTTAACTTTTTTATTTTATTTATTTATTTGTTTACTTTTTCACTAACAGTACATTTTAGTTTTAATAATATATATATAATTTCATAATACTTAAGGCTTCTAGAAAGACAAAAAAAATTTTTTTAATTTACCTCAGCTTCTATGGAATTAGTGATCTTCATAATATGCATTATAACCTTACTTATCTAAAAATTGCTAGCGGCCTTTACTTTCGCAGTTCATAAGCAGAAATAAAAATTTCCAATAACATGGAATTTAGTAAACAAAACTTTTCTGCGTTTTACGTCAGGATCTATATCAAATCCAAAACAAACAATAATGGCTTAAGCTAAAATTCAGATGTTCAGCGTCGTAACTCGCGAACTGCTTGTTTGGCGCCAAAATATTACAGTGACACCTAGCGGTGGAAAATGAAAATATTTTACGGATACGCAGCAGTGGAAACGCTTGTATGGATGCCGTAGGCGTGTCTTCAATTGACGCAACGCGTTCGTACGCAGTAGTGGAAACGAGCCTTAATACGTTTACGCATGCGCGTTTAATGTATAATGGACGGTATAAGCTAAGCTAAAATTATCGTTGCAGATTGCGTTGTTCCTTAATCTTCGAATTGGATGCGCCTTATTATTTTTTGCAGACTGTTAGAGCAATTTTATAAAAGTAAGCTTGAACTTTCGATTATGTCAAATAGAATTTCCGATATATATTTACTAATACGTAAAGGATCTACAAGGCGAAGGTATGTCTCAAAATCTGAAATCTGTTTATCAATGTCACGCTGCTCAGCGGCGGGGGGGGGGGAAGGGAGAACGCCGCGGCGCGCAATGAATTGGAAGTTGATCTGTCAGCACTATCCTTATCTTCAGGGCAGAATTAATTCCTTACTAAATGTAGTATTTCATCTCGATGTACTCCGTCTTTGATATGATTTAAATAAAGTTCCTCGTCATTATAATTCGCTTCCGATAGTGAAGAAAGTGACACAGAGGTTATTGAAAACGAAAAAATTTCGATTGACAAATTAGTCGGTATTCTCGACACAGCAATTACAGGACTTGAACGGCGGAACTTTGTAACTGAACAAGAAATTACGTCTGTTTAATAGAATTAAAGAGAAAGTATTATCACATGAAATGAAGCAACTTAAACAACTTACATTGAAATAAATGTTTAATAAAGTAAACAAATAAATATTAAGATTTTTCTTTTTGTAAATTTTGATACCCTTTAGATCATAATTGTTCTTTATTTCATAAATTAAGGTTTCATATTTTTAATTTGGTAATTTCTGCATGCCATCTTACCATATTTATACTGATGATCTATAATCCGGAAAAATCGATAATCCGGTCGGGACTTCCCGACGAGTCCGGATTAATGACTTTTGATTCTATTATCCAAAAATATTCATTTCAAAAGTATTCATTAAAAAATATTCCTTCAAAGGACTTTCAGAGATAACATACATATAAAAATAAAACTTTATAAACAGAAATATATAGTTAAATATATAATTTATGACCATTCAACTTAACAAATGCTACATAAAAAACAAATTAATGGCATAGTGGTACAAACATTGTGTAAATTAGTGGGATAGCACATATGTGCATACAAAAAGAGAGCAAAATCTAATTAAATATATTATTGCCCATTAAACGATCATTTAAAATAATTACATGCAAAAAGCAAAATCATACGCATTTTAGTAACTTTATTTGGAAATTAGAAAGGAAGAATTTTCAATCTGTAGACCCTCTTTTAAAATATAAATGATCATTAGAAGGATCAGTAATCACTAGTGGTTGGTCCATTAGTGTATTTTTCAATTTTCTGCTTTCAGAATTAGATGGATTTGAAATTTTCATCTTTTTTGTTCGGTTTTGTTTCTTAACTGAAAAAAAGCGTTTTTGTTTGGTTAAAAGTTTATTTGCAGGTTCTGAATTGTTCTTAGTTGAGGTTTCCTCATGTGTGTTTGGAAGTTGCTTAATCTGCAATAAATGTTTAATGGCATTTAGGTGTTCCATTATCTTCTGAGCTGTCATGCTATCAATATGTTGTGCAGAATTTAATTTTGAATATAAGGAGTTGTAATGACTCTATCTAAAGGAACTGAATTATTTTTGATTGCTTCTAATGAAATACTTGGTGCAGGAGATTCATTTTGTATTTTGTTTAAAGGGCCTGTGTAATTACACTGTTCATTTTCTGACATGACAACAACATGTATATGTTTGCACATGTTATTAGAAATTGTATAATCAAAACAAGTACAGTCATATGCAGAGACACAACAACAACACATTCTACATGCTACAAATTATGCATTTGTCATTACAAGAGTGATTTTTTTTTAATGTTATAAATGATTTTGTCGTTGCAAGAGTGATCTTTATGAATGGTTGAATCTGACAATATTTTCCAGCAATTACTGGATAATTTTTTACAATAATGTATGAGAGATTTGGCAGTTTTATGTTGGTTAAAATTCATGGTACACTTTTTTGTTATTTTCCCTTTTTGTTCTTTTATAAATTTATCAAATTGCTTATCATTAACTAAATTAATTAATTCTGAAATACACTTATCTAGTCGTTTAACTTTTTTACCATCCAGATATATGTGTTTTAATGTCCTATGAAAGGACTCTACATGCATATTTGTGTTCAATTTTACATTCTTGCGAAAACAGTATGCCCACATTTTTATGCGCTTATCGTAGTATGTCAGAAAATAATTGTAAAAGTCTTTTGTTTCACAATCTTCCTCCAATTGCTCCATAATTTTTTCAAACATTAAGTAAAATGAATTTTCATCTAGTTCATAAAGCAATGTTTTTAAAGTTTAATACACAGCTTCCTTTCTTTCTTTATTTTTAATGCAATTTAAATGTCCTCTCCAAGCCCTGTCAACATGCCATGAACATAACAGCTCACAGATACCAAATACTTTTTGCCACGCATTGTAAAACATAGGTGCATCATCGCTCATGAAAGTATTGGGCTTCACATTTGGCACTACACTCTTTATGCATTGAAAAAAAGTACATAATGTTTGTGTACTTACACTTGATGATACACAAAATGCAACTGGTATGCCCTCCTCATATTCATCTATGACTATCAAAGTAATTAGTTCAAATGCATAGTTTGATATATTATGAGTTGAATCGATACATAGTCTGTCAAAGTCTAAATTTTGTGAAATTTGGTCAATTGGTCAATAAAATGGTGTCATCAGCACAAGAAAAAAGTCCTGCTTCTTTAGTTCCAAGAATTCTTGGCCTTGCTTTTTATACATGAGCACAGAATTAAAATCTTTTTGACTCATTTCCTGTACCCATGCACTTACACTTTCCTCATCTGTTTTCATAACAGATCCTTTGGAAGCAAGTTGCACTCCAAAGATTGTTTTACATTAAAGATGTCTTTTCATGTCACAAAATGTTTACGCTGAGGAGTATCGGTTAAAGATAATCTTACATCTTGAAGAATTCTTTTCTCAGATACCCCTTGTAGCAATTTACCTGCAAAATGCACACAATCATTACTTTTTTAAAAATAAAAACACAACAAAATTATGAGACTAAATATACATTATCTGAATTTACTTTTTAAAATGGAAGTGGTTAGGTTACTTCAGTATGGCAAAGCACATAAGGGCTATTTGCTTAGGGGACTTTCTATGGGAAACTGTATTCACATTACACGTAGGAGAAAACCATGCAGCCAGCTTGTTCTCTTCGGCTCGAACAGTCTTAATAATTCAGAAACTGGTGTGCTACTGTTTTACTGTAAACTTAAGTAATATGTAAAGTCATAAAATTTAATACACAATATTTTTATTACACTTCTATTCTGTTATCAGACTACTGAGAATCCCTAGCAAAATAAAGTAATTCTACACAGGTTTACTATTGTAGAGAAAACTTTTTTTTTTTTTTTTTTTTTTTTTAAGGAAGAATAAAGAAAAGTCATCCATTCCTTTACCAAGATTCAAACCACAAATCTTCTGACTACTATAATCTGTTATTTTAAAATAGGCGAACATTTCCTTTCTCCATCACCTTCATTCATGGGTTTTTCATGAAGTGAAATATGCTAAAGAAAAACAAAGTGGGAAAGAAACCATTAGAAGCTCAACTATCTGCACCAGCTGTCATTACCATGGTTATGAGCCAAGAGAAAAATGACTCAAAAGTGTCTGTTCTATAGTAACAGACTATAGGTAAATGTGTTGCCAGTTACACCATGAGAACACATACAGAGAAAAGCAATCATTCTTATGTTTTACTCCACTTAAAGAATGACTGGGGACATAAAAACAATATCCAGTTAGTCATATCCAAATAGAGATAAATTATCATCCACCACATTTTAGTTGAACATCACTATACAGATACAAAGTTTATTTCAGAGCAGGAAATGTGAAGAATCAACCATATTCTATTCTTACCGAGACCTTAACTACAGATCTGATTTCTCACCAGACATGCTACCAGTTATGGCATGAGAGCATGCACAGGCCAAGTAATAATTCATTATATTTTCTACACTTTATGGATGAAAGGAATGAGACCCAGTTAGCTAAATCTAGATGGTGATGATTTATCATCCGCCACAATTTTAGTCGCGCCATTGTAAATGTATAAGGTTTTTAGCTTTGAATGTTAAGTTGTTAATTTACAGAGCTGTTAAAGTTGTCAGAGTCATTAATGTTAAGTTACATAGTTGAGTTAGAAAATGTGATAAATCACATATGCCCTTGTTTAGATCCTAACCATGGAATTTCGAATTGCCAACTAGAGTAACTGTTTTAAATTATTACATTTTAAAATTAAAACTTCCATATTTTGACACTGTATGAGACTGATGAGTACAGCTACTATAAAGTAAATTATAACAACATAATTCAGGTATATAAATTCATAAATAAAAAATACCTGCTATAATTTCTTTTTCTTGCTTTGGAAAAGGAAGATGACAAAAGGAGTTATCATGCTTATAATGGTCTTTGAAGTATGTAACTTCTAAATGCGACTCAAAAATTTTAACATTAATGCTGGCTGGGCAGTGATATCCAATTTTTGATGTTCCTTGAGCCTTTAATTGTCTCTTGTCTAGCCCATCAGATTTAACTGTTCCAGATCTGTTGCATACGTAAACTATAACAGAAAGGCTATGTATTTCCTCTCCCCTCTAGGTTTAACAAAATGAGTATTTGTACTCTGTTCCTCTTCATATAACCATTTCTCAAATTCTGTGAAAAAAAAAAGAACATGCTATTAGTGAATTCATAAAATATTTAACTTATATTTAAATAATTGTAATAAAATTGTAAATAAATTAAAGTAATAAAATAATTGTAATAAAATTGTAAATAAATTAAAGTAAAAATGTTTGTTTGCTAAGCTCTATGTATATAACATAATAAAAGCAAGAAAAAAGTCAGAACACTGTTGATGTGTAGTTATTCTATATTGAAGAGGAAGTATTCTGATTGCGTTGTAAGCTCATGTGTTGACTTCGTAAATAAAACTTGGCAGTTGAGGTGATTTTAATTCCATTTTTACTTCCAGTTGACATTATGTGGCCACAGATCACTTGACACCCTAATCGTGCCTGTTCAAGAACATTTACATTATTGATATTATTGCAATAGGAAGCAGTGTAGCGAAATTGCGTTCAAACACAGCACAGACGGAAGCTGAAGAACGTAGTTATGAAAGATGGAAGCATGCAAAGAGAAAAGTTTTGGTTTACAATGGTAGTTTTAGTTCCCAATTATTATGTCATCAGAGCTGCGCAGGCCATAGAATGATCTAGAAATGACACAATCCAGAGAAGTTATTGCAATTTTTTTTAATAGAGGGAGAATTAATGTTTTACCGTTAGTTTAAATTATAATTTTGATTCACATATAAACCATATTTCTTAGCTTCCAGTCATATGCCTTCTGAGAAAACTATAAAATTATAAATAAAAATTTGTATAAGTTAATTCTAGATCTTTATCTGTAGACAATATTTTTTTTTAAATATTTTACTTATTAGTTAATTTAAACGATAAAGCAAGGAAAATAGATGAATTAAGTTTTTGTTTTTCCTTCTATATTTGATGTTCTAAGTTCTGTTTTTTTAGCAAATTTAAATAATTCTATCATTTTTTTAAATTAGAAATTCTTTTCTTTTTCAATTGTTAAATTATATCTTAATTTTTAATGAATATTATTATATATTCAGCCTTTTACTATCAAAATAATTATAAAATCCTAGGAGATTACTGAATATTTTAATGTTTAGCAGGATAGAAATTGTTTTCTTAAAATGCAAGAAATCCAATTTAACTGGACTTTTGTCATAATGCAAAATCAATATCTGGAGGCTATTCTTTAAAAAATTATAATAAATATTTTAAAATTGTAATGATTCAACTATTCTAAGATTTTTTTAAAAAAATAAATGCTGCTTATTGAATGAAATGCTATCTTTTCCTTGTAGTTTGATGTCTTTGAAAGTAATATTTTTTGGCCATTTATAAAATTTATATCTATGGTTTGCTGTTGAATAAAAAAACCTTATCAGTATACAGTCAAAAGTCGTTAATCTGGACTCGTTGGGACTTCGGCGATTCCGGATTATCGATTTTTCCGGATTATAGATCATCAGTTTAAATCTCGTAAGATGGCATGCAGAAATTCTAAAATTAAAAATATGAAATCGTAATTTATGAAATAAAGAACAATTATGATCTAAAGGGTATCAAAATTTACGAAAAGAAAATCTTAATATTTATTTGTTTACTTTATTAAACATTTCTTTCAATGTAAGTTGCTTCGTTTCATGTGATAATACTTTCTCTTTAATTCTATTAAACAGACATAATTTCTTGTTCAGTTACAAAGTTCTGCTGTTCAAGTCCCGTAATTGCTGTGCCGAGAATACCAACTAACTTGTCAATCGAAATTTTTTTGTTTTCACTAACCTCTCTGTCCCCTTCTTCATGTCTTTATCCATTTTTTGCAGCAATTCCACTTTTTGTTTGACGGACATCGAAACATTCTTTCGTTTTGTAGATCCTTTGGGAGCTCCAGCATCGGAAATTCTATTTGACATAATCCAAAGTTCAAGTTTACTTTTATAAAATTGTTCTTACAGTCTGCAAAAAATAATAAGTGCATCCAATTCGAAGATTAAGCAACAACGCAATCATCAACATTAACTAAAATAGATAATTAGATAATTTTAGCTTATACCGTCCATTATACATTAAACGTGCATGCGAAAACGTATTCTGCGCTTGTGCACACGCATATGCGCAGTCGTAAAGGTGCCTTTGCGCGATTATAGATCATTCCGGATTATGGGTGTCCGAATTATCGACTTTTGACTGTAATAACATAAGAAAAGTATAGTTCTTTTAGAATTATGTGACAATTTTTTTGACTAACTTATTAATTACAGCACTTAGAAACTATCTTATTTCATTTAAAAACTACAAATAGCAAAGTTGAAAAATGAAAATAATTTAATCGTGCTTCTAATAAAATTAAAATTTTTATTTAAAAAATACTTTTTAGAACTTTTGAGAGAATTTATGTTAAGTAAAAAAGAATTTAAATTTTGAAAGTATTATAATATTATGTTAATTTTTAAGAAAAAGTCTGGTGTGTGAGGTTGAAGCACAAGGTGAAATTCCAAAAGATGCATGTTTGTACCTGTGACGTATATATATATATATATATATATATAAGACTAAAAATCCTATATAGCCCAAATAAATTGTTTTCGTTTAAATATTTTTGATAACACACGGTAATACATAACACATAAACTTCAATAATTTATAAAATTTTTAAATCACAAGAAAAAAAAAAAAAAAAAGAAAAAAAAAAAAACTTTTTCAGTTTTTGTTTACTTAGCTCATGTTATGAAGTATTAAACTATCTAGTAATAAATTACTGTTTTGTTACTGCGCCTTCCGTAATGCACTTTTCATCATTATTTTATTTTCCCCATTTTTGCTGTTGTGCACACAAATATATGATATACATTAACAAACATACACATCATAAAAATAAATTTTAATAGTACAAATATTAAAAAGTGATTTCATTTACCTTCTCTAGTTGAAAAAGTGAGAATTTCTTTTCCCTCAATCTTCAATCTATGATTATCTGCTAAATGACTTCGATATTCGTCTAATGACAAAAATATTGTCAAACAGTTATCGACTGCACATCGAATTGTTCCTTTTTTTTAACCCCATGTATATTAAGAATATGTTTCTGAAGCTGCTTCTTATTTTTGTAATTTTTTTCGCAAATATGACATATTATTCTATCGTTGTCCATCGCTTCACCCGTTTTAGCGCTAAAATGGCCTCGGGCTTAAGCTTTTGGCGCGCAAAAATGCCTCGGGAAATCCATTTCGTCACTCTATGACATCACAAGTCATGTCCAATAAACAAAGCTTGGGGTGGTGGCTGGGGCCAGGCGCTTGTCGTATTGCCCAAGTTGCTGAACGCAATTTCAGGAAGTTCGCCAAGTGCCAGTTATCTGAGTATCCCCGTTATTCTTAATTCAAATAACCCTAAATGTAATCTTTGAGTCTATGAGTATCATCAACAAAATCTATTTTTAGCATACAGAAAGAAATTGTGTTATTTTTCCGTTTTGCCGCCGCAGGCGATAAAGTCACCAATAATGGTACAACTGATGCCAAACAGAATATCCTCACTTGTAACCTTTTACACCTCATTTTCAAAACAAGTTGCAGCCATTTCTAATCAGATTGATTGTTTCTTTCAACACTGGCATACAATTACATAGAATTTTTACAAGATAGTTAAATTTTATGCCCTAAGATCATTCGCAGTAATTAAGTCAATTAGAATGCAATCATAATGCTCACCCGTAGGTGAAAATATAGAAAAGGCAAAATTAAGGGTTAAATTCATCAATTCTAATGAGAATGCACTAGCGAAGTAAAGTACTGAGGTTTTACATAATTTGTGAGTAAGCTATTCGTACCAAATGAAATAATTCTTGCATTTAATCTTGTATTCTAAATAAAGATTTAACTTGAAATTAATGTAGATAACTACTGACAGAATTAGAAATTTGTAGCGTTGTTTACGTGAGATGAAATCACTTGGAGTTATGTGATACGAACCAGCAAATCAGGATGTTGAACCATGAAAGCATAGGAAATTCTTAATGTCTTTTTCACAAATTTATTGTCTTTATTTATTGGCTTTTTACAGAATTTTAAACGATATTAAAATGTCTATGCCTTCAAAATAAAAAATTCTTATAACTAACATTTGTTAACATTTTTTATAGGTATACATTATGTTGTCACCAAAAAGTCTGCTTGGTGACATTTGCGCCAGCAAAACGAAAAAGTACCAAAATTTTTGTTAAATTTTTCCTCGTCAACATTTTTTAGCACATTTAACTTATCTGTAATCATCGCCAACATAAAAGGTTACCATACTCCTTTATTATTCAATTAATAACATAACAAAAATTTTTAGGCATTGCTACTTGAGTCATTACTCAAGTCGTCATGTGTTGATAAATATGAGGTGATGAAAGGAAAGTAAAATAAATAATGATTCGTCAGGTTGGCATCAGATCAACGATGTGTCTATGTGGAATGTTTCGGTTTGAAATGTGTGCCAAGCAGATATGCAGCAACAGAGCCACATTACTGATTGTACAAATTTATGCTAAAGTAATTGTTTCTTCAATGACAAGGTATTTTATTTAGTGTCAAAGTAAAATTAAGAATCGGGACTCTCCAGATGTTTTATTAAGCGTGTAGGGGGGCAATCAAATGCACATGCATAAAGCCTAAGAGAAAAACGTTGTTGGTGGTTTTGAGGTCCGGATTTTAGATCATTCCGGGTATTGGACGTCCAGATTTCGTACTTTGTACTGTATTATGATACAAACATGCCAGTAGTTTTATCTACAGATGCATTTCAAGGACTACAAGCAATCTTACTGCAGAATAATTTACCTATAGCATATGCACCTAAGGCATTTACAGATACATAGGAGAATTATGCTCAAATTGAAAAGGAAACTTTGTATTGTATTTGAATGTGAAAAATTTCACCAGTTTATATATATACAGTCAAAAGTCGTTAATCTGGACTCGTCGGGACTTCGGCGATTCCGGATTATCGATTTTTCCGGATTATAGATCATCAGTTTAAATCTCGTAAGATGGCATGCAGAAATTCTAAAATTAAAAATATGAAACCGTAATTTATGAAATAGAGAACAATTATGATCTAAAGGGTATCAAAATTTTCAAAAAGAAAAACTTAATATTTATTTGTTTACTTTATTAAACATTTCTTTCAATGTAAGTTGTTTAAGTTTTGCTTCGTTTCATGTGATAATACTTTCTCTTTAATTCTATTAAACAGACATAATTTCTTGTTCAGTCACAAAGTTCCGCTGTTCAAGTCCTATAATTGCTGTGTCCAGAACACCGACTAATTTGTCAATCGAAATTTTTTCGTTTTCAATAACCTCTGTTACTTTCTTCGTTATCGGAAGCGAATTATAATGACGAGGAACTTGTTTTAAATCATATCAAAGACGGAGCATATCGAGATGAAATACTACATTTGGTAAGGAAATAAAATAAAAACATCTGCGCTGAAGATAAGGATAGTGCTGACAGATCAACTTCCAATTCATTACGCGCCGCCGCGGCGTTCCCCCCGCCGAGCCGCGTGAAATTGATAAACAGATTTCGGATTTCAAAACATACTTTCGCTTTAGATCCTTTACATATTAACAAATATATATTGGAAATTCTATTTGATATAATCGAAAGTTTAAGCTTACTTTTATAAATTGCTCTTACAGTTTGCAAAAAATAATAAGCCGGATCCAATTCAAAAATTAAGGAACAACGCAATCATCAACATTAACTGAAATAGATAATTAGATAATTTTAGCTTATACGTCCATTATACATAAAACGTGCACTCGAAAACGTATTTTGCACTTGCGCACACTCATATGCGCAGTCATAAAAAGGTCTTACGCACACGCGTAAACGCCTATGCACATGTGTCAACACGGCGCATGCGCAGAAAGTTTTTAGTTTTGAGGTCTGGATTATAGATCATTCCGAATTATGGGTGTCCGAATTAACGACTTTTGACAGTACAGTCTAAAGTCTTTAATCCTGACGTCCATAATCCAGAATGATCCTGACCTCAAAGCTACAAACTATATACAAAGCTACAAACTATGTAATATAATCCGGACCTCAAAGCTACAAACTATATACAAAGCTACAAACTATGTAATATAATCCAGACCTCAAAGCTACAAACTTTCTGCGCATGTGTACACACATAATGTGGGGGAGGACGTCGCGGCATACAATGAACTGGAATTTGATCTATCAGCACTATCTTTATCTTCAGAGCAGATGTTTTTATTTTATTCAGCTTATAATTCCTTACTAAATGTAGTATTTCATCTCGATGTACTCCATCTTAGTTAAGATTTAAATCAAATTCCTCGTCATTATAAATATCACAAATACACATCAAATAGTTTTCTGGTTGCAATTTTCTAATTTCCACTATGCATAATATATGCTTTACGCATGCGCACGTTGAAGCAAATGTTTAATAAAGTAAACAAATAAACATTAAGCTTTTTTTTTGTGTAAATTTTGATACCTTTTATATCATAATTGCTCTTTATTTCACAAATTACGGTTTCATACTTTTAATCGTATAATTTCTGCATGCCATCTTACCAGATTTAAATTGATGATCTACAATCCGGAATCGCCGAAGTCCTGACGAGTCCGGATTAAAGATTGGAATCAATTTTCAAAAATCCAATAAATAAATGCCCAGTAAGATTACAGCCTTATCAATTTGAGATAAAATATGAAGAAGAAAAAGAACTTTTTAGAGCGAATGCATTATCAAGATCATTTACTGATAAAAGATCTGATTTCTTTGAAGGAGACATAGAAGCCCATGTCGGACTGGTTGTAGAATGTAAACCAACGTCTTAAGGCAAAATGGAAAATTTTCAACTGGAAACTTAAAGATGAAGAATTATAAGTTTTAAGAAAATTATTTAAAACTGAATGGCCAGATGTAAAATTGTATGGTTCCAGAATTGGCAAAACCATATTTTAAATTCAGATACCTATCAGAAGCAAATGGATTAATATTTAAAAATAGAATGGTTGAAAGACATATTCAAACTGCCAAGTGAATGTTAGAAAAAGCTGTAGTTGACAACAAGGATCCATAGTTAATATTACTGGAATATCATAACTCTCTTATTTCATCTGAAATAAAGTCACCTTTGCGGTGGCATAGCTAGGGTGAGGCAAGGGGGGACATTTGTTCCTTGGCGCAGCATCCAGGAGGCTACGAAATTTTTTTAATGGAATGTTTTCCCATTTGGCACACATAAATTCTTCAGTTGTCCCCGGGGTGCAAATTCTTCAGTTGTCCCCGGGCGCTGGAATCGTAGCTACGCCACTGCACCTTTGGAATTGATGTATGGAAGAAAAGTGAATGGATTGATGCCTATAAAAGAGAATTTCATCCAAACTAAATGAAATGAAGAGCATAAACAACAATTACTGAAGAGACAAACCTTACAAAACATATTATGACAGGAATGTAAGACCATTAAAACCACTGAAGCTAGGAGATCATGTGTACATAAAAGAGAAATGGAAATAACTAAGAGAAAGAGGGAAAATTATAGAAGAAGCAGATAGACCATATTTTATAGGGTTATAAGAAGAGATGGAAGAATTGTAGAAAGGAACAGAAGAAACATGTTTAAAGGAACTAATCAGAAAGTGTTTGCAATGCAAAACAACTATGAAAATGAAAGTGCTGAAGATGTGGATGAACACGACATTAGTAGAAGTACTTCAAATTTAAATGTACTTCTTCAGCACCCAATAGAAGTGTTAAGCCACCACATACTGAAAGAGGTACTGTATTACCAAATTTTGCAAATAGACATAACTATGTTACTCTATCTGGTAGGATTGTTAAAAAAAAATTCATTATTTAAAAGAATATGTATAATTTAATTATTATTTTTCTTATTTAAAAAAGGGAGATGTTATATATGTAACTGTATCTATTATTATTATTATTAACTATAACTGTGATATAGAATATTACAGCAACAATGCAGAATAAACGATGTTTGTGCACATCTCATAATCAGCATTCAGCACTTTTCTAACACATAAAAATGATACAAGAATACGCCAAACTGTATTATGGTAGCTGCATTAACAAGTAAGTACCACAAAAAGTCTTGACTAATCTTTGGAATATGGTAACAGGTAGTTTGGCGACATTTTGGTAAGGCGATAAAGGTTACTAGCTAGGACTTTAACAGTGTACATGGATGAAGTCAAGCGTGTGCACAATGCCATTTTTGTGTAATTCTGGGATGTTTTTTAAGTGAAAATAGGTCGACGTGTACATGGATACCGTGTATGTGCAATTCTTAAAAACGCTGCAAGCAGTGGGCGATTCTGCACTTTCTCCCAATTTTGCACCTAATCTTTGTCATGATTAAGCACTTTTGTTCCATAAAAGTTCTAGCATGAGCGTAATTCGGCTAGCAGATTGTTGGAAAAAAAATGTTGAGAAAAAAAAAATGCCTTTACTTCGTGAAAACAAAATGGCATCCAAAAAAAAAAAAAAAAAAAAATAGCAGGTTGCTGTAGCAGGGTTAGCCACCAAATTTTCGCCAAGTTACCATAATCCGAAGATTAACCAAAATCTTAGAGAAATTTCGATTTTGTTCAATGACACTACAAGCTTCATAGAGGCATCGAAAACATAGTCCAAAATTAATGTGTTAAACATAGAATACTCAACACATAAGCTTGCAAAAATCTAAATTTGAAGTATCCTCAACATTAAATAGGGAGTTCCAAAATATAATGAGGATGAGAGAACCACTTATATTCTACAGCTCTGAAGATACAACAAAAGAATATACTTCACATTTTGTACTTTTTACAAAAATGCAGTGAAAAATGGATTACAGCACAATATGTGAATAAAATTTCAATTCAAATTAAAATGTTTAATGCTTCAAGCATTTTATGATATTACCTGATAAGAGGAATGCGAGATCCATAACATTTCTCGATTTAGAAAATTTTATAATATTTATTACAGTATAATTAGTCTAACATTTCACTGTTCAAATATGCCATTTTAAACCATTCATTACTAATTAAATACTAAGGATAAGAAAATGTTGCTTTAAATCAGAAGCACTTTAAAACGATTTGTGACTATCTCGTGAGCATGAAATTTTTCTTGTGAGGAAACAAAGAAATGATTTATTAAGATCTGAGATGAAATGACAAGTTAAAGAGACCTCATACAAAGACATTTCTTTATATCATGAACAACTGCACACATAAGCAAAGGCTCTTATTAATCTATCTTTCCACAAAAGACACTAGCCTTCTATTATCTTTGTAGACATGGGTCTTTCATCCAAGTAATTTGTTACAAATATAACTCACAGTTTCTCACTGGCGTGAATAAGTATATGCTTTTTAAATTCCATTTTAGAGTAAAGGACTTATTACATACCTCACAAACATGAGGTTTCTCTCCTGTGTGGAGTATATGGTTGTTTATACTATGTTTGTAAGCAAATGACTTAATACATATATCCCACATATGAAGTCTTCTCCTGTGTGATTAAGCATGTGTTTCTTTAAATGACCTTTTTGTGTAAATGACTTGTTACATACATCATACACATGAGGTTTCTTTTCTACGTGATTAAGTATATGTTTGTTTAAATAAGCTTTTTTAGTAAATGACTTTTTACATACCTCACACAAGAGGTTTCTTTCCTGTGTGAATAAACATATGGCGTTTTAAATGACTTATTTCAGTAAATAATTTATTGCATATTGCACACAGAGGTTTCTCTCAAGTGTGACTAAGTATATGGTTGTTTAAATAACTCTTTCGAACGAATGACTTGTTACATACCTCACACGAATGAGGTTTCTCTCCTGTGTGAATAAGCATATGCCTTTTTAAATGACTTATTTCAGTAAATAATTTATTACATATCTCACATGAATGGGGTTTCTCTCCTGTGTGAATAAGCATATGGTTCTTTAAACCAATCCTTTGAACAAATGACTTGTTACATAATGCACACACATGAGGTTTCTTTCCTGTGTGAATAAGTGTATGGTTGTTTAAACAATTTTTCCGAACAAATGCCTTGTTACATAACTCACACACATGAGGTTTTTCTCCTGTGTGAAGAAGCATATGGGTTTTTAAATTACTTTTCTTTGTAAATGATTTATTACATATGTCACAGAAATGAGGTTTCTCACCTGTGTGAATAAGCATATGGTTGTTTAAACAAACTTTTCGAACAAATGACTTGTTACATACCTCACACAAATGAGGTTTTTCTCCTGTGTGAATAAGCATATGGTTCTTTAAATGAGCTTTTTGAGTAAATGACTTGTTGCATACCTCACACACATGACGTTTCTCTCCAGTGTGAATAAGTATATGATTGTTTAAATTACATTTTTGAGTAAATGACTTGTTACATACTTCACATAGGTGAAGTTTCTCTCCTGTGTGAATAAGCATATCCATGTTTAATGAATTCTTAAATACCTTATACGCATGTGTTGTTCCTCCTGTATGTATATGCATATATTTCTGTAAAGAAACATACTGTCTAAATGACCTGATACATACCACACACACAAAGTTTCTTTTCTGTGCAAATAAGTATATGACTGTTTAAATAGCTCTTTAGTCTACATGACTTGTTACATGGTTTCTCTAGTGTGTGAATAATCATATGCACTTTGAAACTAAACTTATCCGCAGATGATTAGACTAGAGTCCGCAGACTAGAGTTATCCGCAGACATACCATATCTTGCACTAAGAAGAAAATGAAGGTTTAATTGACCCTTCTGTCTAAATGACTTTTACCTACATCTCTAAGTTAAGTTTTTTTTCTTTAGGTGAGTAGACATGAGCTCTTTTAAGGAGTTTCTTTCTGTACATTTTTCAATACATATTGTACTCAAATATATTGAAAAAACTGAGAGGGTCACTTTGGAAATATAATCAAGAATTATCGTTTATTCGTGGCATTTTGGAAGATGTTATGATTTCAGGACCAAACCTGGAATGCTCAGAGTTAAGTTAAATAATTGCTGCAGGCACGTGTGGATAGAAAACACTAATATATATTGAACAGAAGACACATCTGGTACGATATACGCAAGGCATGATTTTTAGGAACACATTTGATATATAATAAGTTTGTTGGCACAGCTTTAGTATAGCCCACCTGGAATTTTAAACAAAAAAAAAATCACCAAGAGCGGCGATAAAAGATATGATCTGGTAAACGCAATGTAAACAAGAGGATGGAATTACGGTTACAGCTAATTTAGTCAGTTACATTTATTCAATTTCAATACAAATTACCGACACATCCGTTTACTCAAAGTTTAATGCACGTGCCCTGTATTCTTACTTTTCCGGTATAGATTTCTCTTAAAATTTGTCTCACGCTGCGTTGCAGGAGGAAATACAACATTTTAAATTAGAATTCTATTAAAATTAATATCTAAATACACAATTCGTAACACTGTTATTGGCGATTGTTTAACGATCAGATACCGTGAATATATTTTGTATATATATTTTTGGCTACTTGAGGTGATATTTTTGCGCTTAGTTATTGCTTGCTCTAAAACTGCTGTTAGTGATGTTGTAATTAAATATCAGGAGATTATAAAGGAAAATTTAAGGTGGGAGTTTTCAAATAAGCGTAAAATTTTGGGAACAGATATTTTATGTATGAATTAACAATAGAGTATGAACTTTTTAGAGGATTTTTGATGGATTGTCGATTATTGAAGGATAACGTTTTCTGTGAAAAATATAAGATACCATGCTGATTAGTTAGTCAGAAAAAGTCATCGAATGGTAGTATTTGCAAGAAATATACGGCTGAGAAATCATTTAGGCTAGGATCTTGATTCGCCTGTAGTAAACTCAATTTTTCTAGAAACTTTTTTTTTTTTTTTTTTTTTTTCCCCAACGCGAATCAATGGAGTTTCTTTATGCGCGAATTTCTGCAATTCTCCGATTTCTTTTAAGTGAAAGAAGATTTCTTAGTATATGATCAATGCAGAGTTTATTCAATTTCTGATTTTTAAGTAAAAAGAGATCGCTATATACATGGGCTAAGCCAATGCAGTGCGCAATGCCGAGGTTGTGCACGTGCCTAGTTTGTGCAATTCTAGGATTTTTTTAAGTGAAAATAGATCGATGTGTACATGGGCAAAGCCAATGTAGTGCGCTATGCCGAGGTTGTGCGCGGTGCCTAGTTTGTGCAATTCTAGGATGTTTTTTTAAGTGGAAATAGATCGATGTGTACATGGGCAGAGCCAATGTAGTGCGCAATGCCGAGGTTGTGCGCGGTGCCTAGTTTGCGCAATTCTAGGATGTTTTTTAAGTGAAAATAGATCGATGTGTACATGGGCAAAGCCAATGTAGTGCGCAATGCCGAGGTTGTGCGCGGTGCCTAGTTTGTGCAATTCTAGGATGTTTTTTAAGTGAAAATAGATCGATGTGTACATGGGCAGAGCCAATGTAGTGCGCAATGCCGAGGTTGTGCGCGGTGCCTAGTTTGCGCAATTCTAGGATGTTTTTTAAGTGAAAATAGATCGATGTGTACATGGGCAAAGCCAATGTAGTGCGCAATGCCGAGGTTGTGCGCGGTGCCTAGTTTGCGCAATTCTAGGATGTTTTTTTAAGTGAAAATAAATCGATGTGTACATGGGCAAAGCCAATGTAGTGCGCAATGCCGAGGTTGTGCGCGGTGCCTAGTTTGTGCAATTCTAGGATGTTTTTTAAGTGAAAATAGATCGATGTGTACATGGGCAAAGCCAATGTAGTGCGCTATGCCGAGGTTGTGCGCGGTGCCTAGTTTGTGCAATTCTAGGATGTTTTTTTAAGTGAAAATTGATCGATGTGTACATGGGGAAAGCCAATGTAGTGCGCAATGCCGAGGTTGTGCGCGGCGCCTAGTTTGTGCTGTTATAGGATGTTTTTTTAAGTTAAAATAGATCGATGTGTACATGGGCAGAGCCAATGTAGTGCGCAATGCCGAGGTTGTGCAATTCTCTGATATTTTTAAGGTGGAAATAGATGGATGTGTACATGGACACCGAGCTTTGATGTTTTTCGGGCGAATATGGATCGTTGTTTACAAAGGAAAACGAGATAATGTGTGATGACGAGCTGTAATGTAACGTATTTTATATGCAATGTTTAACATATCATTTGTGTATTTTAAATTTGTATTGTTGTTTTAATTGTGAATTATATTTAAGACATCATTTTTCATTTAAATTGTATTTTAATGTTTTGGTTTTGATATGTTTATAATGCTTTCCGACTTACGATATATAACCATAGCCCGACGATCTACTCAACAGTAGCAAAACTGTAAACTTTGACCCTATAAGTAACTTTTACCTCATTATTATAATACGTAGTGTTTGCAATCCTAATCGCACTTGATAATACGAGTTCTTTGATAATACAGTGTCTCACAAAAGTGATGGGACACTTGTGCTTTACAAAAGGAAACTGTAATAAAATAAATTAAAAAAACATGTAAAAATTTTTTGTGGGTGCGTTTCATACTTAAATTTAGTAACAATTATTACATCACATAAATTTTCTCAAAATATTAATTTAATAAAAATACAATTGTTTAGAACGGAGCAAAAAATGATCACATAAGTGATGGAACACCATTAGATACTACTACGTACTATGCAACAAAAATCGTCTGAAGTAAGCAATAAAAATATTTTTTGGGGTTTTTATTTTTACTCATAGTAATTGGCAATAATTTATCGCAATCGTCTGCAGTATTTCTCTCCAGTTTGTTTTGGAATTTTTGTGTTTTTTATCTCTGTGCAGCCATGAATGCTAAACGAAAAGAAACTTTGCCTGAAATTCGAAAATTAGTTATTAAGTTGCATATTGAACGTGAAAATTCTATTAGAGAAACTGCTGAAACCGTTAACCTGAGTCATTCAACAGTTTTTAATATCATTAAACGATATAAAAAGAATCATATGATTCAGGATAAAGAAGACCTGGCCGACCATCAAAGCTATCCAATGGAATAAAGCGAATTATCGTTCGAAATATTAAAAAAAATCCAAGAATGAGTGCTCCCAAAGTTGCTGCTGATTTACAAGCATTATATGGAGTAATTGTTAATCCTGAGACTATTGGAAGAGTAATTCGATTTGCTGGATATCACGGTAGAGCAGCCAGTAAAAAATTCTTCATGAGTGAAAAGAATAGAAACCTCAGACTGGCTTTCGCAAAATCCAACATAAATAAGAATTCTGATTACTGGAATGAAGTTATATTTGCTGATGAGAGTAAATTTAATATATTTGATTCTGACGGTAAAATCTTGGTGTGGAGAAAACACAGGAAAGACAATTAATTAAAATCGGTGCTTCAAGAAGAATGGGGTAAAATCACTCCAGAAATCACAAAAAAATTAGTCGAAACCATCCTAAGAAGATTAAATCATATTTTAAAAGTAAAAGGAAATCCAACAAAATATTAAAACCTTTTATAAAGTAAAATTTTTGGATAAATATTTGATGGAAAAGTAAGTGTCCCATCACTTATGTGAGCCATTTTTTGCTCCGTTCTAAACAATTGTATTTTTATTAAATTGATATTTTAATATTTTGAGAAAATGTATGTTATGTAGTAATTGTTACTAAATTTAAGTATGAAACACACCCACAAAAAAATTTTACATGTTTTTTTTTTAATTTATTTTACTACAGTTTCCTTTTGTAAAGCAAAAGTGTCCCATCACTTTTGTGAGACACTGTATGTGTGTGTGTATGTGAAGCATTGCTTAGTGTTCCTAATTTGTAGTATTTATTTTCTTATAATATTTTCTTTCATTGCGAGAAATTAAATTTTTTATTTATTTATGTGTAGAATTCTAGTATGCCTGCCTACAGAGAATATAATGTGATTTAGAAATTTAAGAACCTGTTTTTCATTAATGTGAAGTTTAAAATTTTTAGAAAATAATTAAAATTGTCTGCTTACTGGTATATAAGGGATTATGTTGTTACGTAGCAAAACGTTAATTTGTAAATATGATAAAATTGATATGTTCCAGAGTATTAATTAAAAAAATTTTTTTTATTTGTATAAATGCTAAAGCTTAAAAATCTTTGAAAATATGGAAGCTGTATGAAATACAAGTATGAGAGACTGCGACGTTCTTTATCGTTGTAATAACTGGTAGAATTCGCTTACTGTATCATGATAATTTTAAATATAAACAATTTATTATACTTATTTTCAGTTACGCCTAAGCTCAGAAATGTAAATTTAAAGAATTTGATGTTGATTTACAATAATAAACAA
Source organism: Stegodyphus dumicola (assembly GCF_044657685.1). Lineage (NCBI taxonomy): Eukaryota > Metazoa > Arthropoda > Arachnida > Araneae > Eresidae > Stegodyphus > Stegodyphus dumicola. Next base: position 51,807,503 of record NC_140778.1, read on the forward strand.
TTCATTATTTTTTAAAGAGAAAATACAAATTACGCGTAGCATGGAGAATACATTGTGACGTCACACCAAATTATTTATTAAAGGTGAAATAGCTAAAGGTTTCCGGTATTGTTTTTAAAATTACATTCTTTTAACCTTAATCATTTTTATTAATCATTTCTTAATATTTCTTTCTCTTAAAACCGTGTATAACAGTCATAAACTTATTTCTATTATCCACGATTTCTGGTGAAATCAAGATGGCTACCATTTTTTTAAACACGGAGTTTCGTCGAAAATCTGGATGGCAACCATTTTTCAAAACAACGTATTTCATGTGCTTTGGCGCCAAACCAAATTCGCCAAACTTTGAAGGTGGGCTATACTAAAGCTGTTCCAGTTTGTTATATTTCGCACTAACAAGATTTCTCACCTTAGCATTTATAAAGCTTTGTTTGTTCCTTGACTGCTCCAAATTACATATAGAGAGTACAATGTTGTCAGAAAATATTAACGGTGTAAAAGGAGAAGAAATAGGTGCCGTTACGATTTTATTCACCTTGTAGAAAGATCTACCACTTATTTTTGCACCAAGTTTATTTGCCATCAGGGAGGCTCATTTCATGAGGCGAGTTCTTCAGGCAATGACTTTTAACAGACCTCACGCACAGAAAGCGACACGATCAGCTTCCTTACCGAACGTAAGGAATTACAAAATAGTAGTGTGTCCGTTCTGCAAGGCTTACGCTTCACGCGCGCTCAATACATATTTTTTCAACTCGGCAACCTTCGTCGATTGGCACTACAGTCAAAGAATATGTATTGTTAAGAAGAAAAACTTCGCAGCAGCAGGAGTGGCTCTCTCCGAACGAAAAGGGAACAAGCTGCGCATGGGTGAGATAACAAGCGTCTAGACCCCAAACCTCACTTTTGCTCATCGCCCGGGTTTCGGAATGACAGAGCGAAAAAGGGATTTCGTCCAAGCGCTTACAAATGCTCATGCTCCTGTTGGATTTCATCCAAGCGCTCGCAATTGCTCATTTCGAAGACCGCGTGCTTATGTTACTATCGCGTTAAATGCTAACGAAGATGTATAAGTGGTGCTATGTTTATTTAGCTTAGTTTTTCTTAAAAATAAAGTGGCTAATTTCATTCAATATACTGTGTACGATTAATTGTGTGTAAAATTTCCGTTTGTAAATTGTGCAAAAGTTTGTCTGAATGCAAATATTTCGCATATTTATATTATCCAATATGAGCATGCGATCCCATGCCAGCAGGTGACTGCATTTTGGCTAATTAATTGTTAATTACATTAATTTAAATCTCTTCGACGCAATAGGCACTATCGGACTTTTGTATGAGGAAAATAAAGAGTTTTGATTTTCATTAACAACTTTGATTTGTGAATGTAAAAACCCTTCTCTGTACGAGATTGAAACTTTCAAAGCTATACAAGCATTTATTTTATTTAATATTTTCCTTATCTTACGCTTATTATCTCAGTCCATTCAACTAGACTTTGTAAATTGGCAAAAATTGTGTGACTAACTTTATGGCTGATAGGTAATGTTCTGTTCTTAAATAAACAGGGAATTGAATGTGAAAAAAGAATAATCTTTAGGACTTTTATTTACATTTTAAGAGCAGGTAGGTACTGTTCTGCGAAATGACAGTTAAATGAAGCATGTTATTTAATTCCTGAAACACATGTGGGTACATGCAAGCACGGATCAGCTGCTGTCGTCTTTATGCCCAAAAAAATGATTAAAAAAAATTGAAACTGATTGTAAACTGTTGATTGAAACTGATTGTAAAACTAAAAGTAGATTTTTTTAGAGGAGGCATAATAGGCTATATTTTAAATTATTTTTCCTCTTATCTTTGGTTTGTTTAGGCAAATTTAATATTGACTTTCAAGCATTCTGCAAAAATAAAATTCTCGTAAAAATTTGCTAGTTCATTTTATAGAATGATTCACATTTTATTAAATATTAAGTGCACACACATATTCTATGAAAAGAAAGAATTTTCAAACATTTTCCTGTTTGGAAAAATTTATCTGATATTTCTTTCCTACCCTCAACATCTTTTAACGTTAAATATGTAACTGATTGTATCCCTCTCAAAATCTAAGATTATTTAGTACCATTCCATGTACATAAACCACATGACTGTTCTTTACTAGAAAAAAAAAAAAAAGAAAGAAAGAAAGAAAGAAAAGAAAAGTAGTGAAATTGGTCCACTGAAGCATGCGTTGTACAAATTGTTATGTTATTTTAATACATGTACACGTCAAAACAAAAATGACAAAAGTATTGCTACAGCAATACCTAAAGTAAGAATTAAGAGAAACATTATAGGAGTTAAACAGTTGCATTAAAAGTAACCAAAGAAATGAATAGCGTATGTGTTATGATATTGACAAGGATAGAAAAGGCAACAAAAAGGTATAAAATGTTATCAACAGAAATATTTATGGTGTAATCTTCCTACTCTTTCTATCTGTTACATTCCATTACGCTGCCAGAATCCAAAGCTCATGGGATGGCAACACTTGCTTGTGAGATATTTAGTTTATCATCTATGCTACTTCGGGAAATAACATTCTTAGAGACATTTATTCATTGTAGTGCATCTTAAATGCATATTTAAATTAAAATTATACATTGCTTATTTAATTGATTTAATATAATAATCAGATTTCTTGACAATTGATATTGAAGTTGGTCTATGAATTGTGTGTAACATCAATTCCATAGCGCTGTATTATGCATTTTAATAATATCTAATAAATGTTATTTATAATCCATATTTTGTAAAAAATACATAGCTTTTACATGGTATATAAAAGACCTAGGTGATATTTCCATAAAAATTCCAAGTTCTCTGTGTGCCAGATTTTTCACGGTATGTTTACAATGTTTTTTAAATATTGTAAAATACTGTTTAGAATTTCATAGTTTCTGGAAGTTTAATAATATGGAAATAGAACTAGATTGTAGCTTCTTCCATATGTAGGTCTTCTAATGCAGTATGTTTTAGTCCAGTTAATGGCTATGTTTTAAACATGGGATATCAAGAATTTTTAAAATACTTAATGAAACTTTGGTGGCATCTTGTGAGAGCACATGAAATATGTAATTTCCTTGTTAATTTAGAAATGAAAATTGTCCTAAGATAAATGGAGCACTCAAACCAGGAAAGGATTATTTTATAGATTTTTAAGTGCTATCAATTTTTTTTCCCTTGTGAAGAGTTCAACAGCAATTTTTTTTTTACATTAAATATAATTTTTTATTTGTTGTGTAGCTTTATGTATTTGCAACAATTTATATGAATAGACTAAGTGATGCTTTTTATGCCAGAAAAATCACATTTTTTCATCTGCATATTATCACAATAATAAGATTGCGAAGATAAACTATTTGGTGCAACATTTTTTGATTTGGCATGATATAAAACAGCTAGACTAAAACTGACAGACAAACAGACAGACAAAGTAGACAGATGTCTTGTTTAGCACCCGCCTTTCTGCACCGATGGGCGAAAAATCAAGCATAGGTGCGAAGGAAAGGTATATAGAAAGAGGGGCAATTTCGTATTTGAGGAGAGTAAAAAGGAACTTCGTACATCTTGTACGAGTTCAAAAGGCCAGGAAAAAAAGATGGGACAAAATAAAATTTAAAATAAATGGCCCAAAAATAATAGAGGGAAAAAAAAAAGCCTATAGAAAGAAAAGGAAAAGAAGTAGAAAATATCCTAAAATACGATTGTGTCCATGAGTGTAGTTAAAAGGAGAAGAAACTGTCTTCATTTACAATAAATAGTGTCTCACAGGTGTGTGTGTGTGTAGTGAGTGTGTTTGGTAATGGTGAATAGATGTGTTACTGGGGAAAAGACAAATATTGACGGTGTTAAAATGCTTCGTATTAAGGTATTTAGCATGGAATATAAAGTAATATGTATGCTTGCATCCTGAGATATCAACAAAGGTCATCAAACAAAAGTATATATTAATTTAATCAAAGTAACTTATGCTACTTTCATTCTCAACATTTTCATACATTTTTCAAAAAACAGCAGCAGACTAACAACATAGAACCATATACAATGCAAGACCACAACCGCACACACCCAAAATATATATATATATATATATATATATATATATATTTATTTATTTATTTATGTGTGTAAATTACTTAGTATATGTATTAAAAACACAAATTAAACAGTATTTATTAATTTAACTATCATAATTTATTACAAGATTAATTATTTTACTATCATAATTTATTACTAGTTAATTAATGTTAGTATAACACAATGAGGCACACTGTTATTTATATAAGCTCATAGTTCTAAGAATACATTTAAGGCGGTGAATAATAAACCATCCCTTACATATGGACATTTAACAGATAGCAAAGAACAGTATGAGAAAAATTCGGTGAGGTATATTATTTAAAGGCGAAACTATATTCAAGCGATCTAAAAAGAAAAGAGAATCCAGAAGATCCGAGAGGGAAATAGCGCGATGCCCAAAATTTCCCTCTCATCCCCAAATTTTCCCTCTCTCGAGATTCCTTAAGGGCTTTGTAAGTGTTGACAGACGTGAACTGATAACGTTGCGTCTATTTGGAGTTGATACACAAAGGAAGCCATAGGCAATGGCAATTTCAAGTATTTTTTAATGCTTTAAACTGATGAAAAATTAAGATTTATTGATTTAAAGGCACTTATTTATAGAAATTTGATTTAGTTTAGATGAAAGAAAAGTACTTATCTTAAAATTCCAGGCTTTTGGAGTATATCCTTACATTGTCCGCTGTTTTATTCTCGTCAACATCGGAGTCGAAATTCATTGGAATGATATAGGTGTTGTAGAAAAAAAAAAAAGAAAAAAAAAAAAAAAAAAAAAAAACAATTTTTCAAAGAAATTTAATTGATAATCACCAAGAGGAAAGGAAATTTTTGCACTTTTTTACGGAGCGCAGCGATCGTGCTGCAGCTTGCCTCGGTGATCGCAGACTCCCCAAGATGTACACCCCGGGAGGAAAGTAGGTACTGTCTCGCTAGACTAAAACTGTTTTAATTGCTTAACTTCGATACTGATGGTCGACTGGTTGGAAAACAAACTGTCTGTAACTTCTTGTGGAAAGGAGAAACATTTTGTGGCAGTGCTAAAACCCATAGAAAAATTGATTAAAAATGTTAATTATCCCAAATAAACTTGTATGTAACCTTTAGATGTCCGAAACATTATTCACCCAAACCATAATTAACGAGAGCCTGTAAACTACTTAAGGGGAATGTCTGCTTGTTAGGATGGCATAGCATTACATACCCTAAGATAGGACTGAATTATATTTTTGATATATTTTGTAAAGCCTAGACATTTAACAAAACTCTTGAGACCTTGACTATATCAAAGAAGAGTGCATATATAATTGATTAATAGGCAAATTGAGAATTTGGGTCTGAACCTATATTGATGTGAGGTTATACTTTAGTCTTTTCAGAATAGCTTTAACAGTCTTTCTCAGCAGCGATAATAGACTAAAAAGCACTGCACATTCATTACATCAAAGCTTGTGAATTATCTCATAAAATAAACATTTTCATTCACTAAGCATGTATTTTGTATAGGATTACCATTATGAAAGTGAAAATATGATAAACAATGTTTGGTGTATCTTTATCAATGAAAATTTGTTTTATACCATTGCTTGGTATAATAATGTCTATATTTCAAAACTGTCAGCTTCTGATGCTCAGAGTTGGCAATTTTATTACCTAGATAAAATTCCACTGCTAAAAACTGAGCTAAACTGTGTTCCATCTATTTGGATTTATTAGTAAACTTGTATGTGTAGTTAAACTTCCAACATGAAAACTGAAACTTTCAAGGGAATTAATGCAGGTAGTGCAACACCAGAGTACCTGATCCATCAAAAAAGGATTTTTTCTGAATGTATATCCTAGAAACAGATCTGTAAGTGACTATGTGACTAGTGTAAAAAATTCAAAGAAAATATGTAAATAAGTAAAACACCCTGAGCCAAAGTATCCGCCAAACATGAATCCCAAACATAAGCATATGGTTGAGCTGGTAGTCCACATTTAAAAAAAAGGGTTCTCCTAAATACTAGTTATTTACAAAGATTGCCTGTGGGGTATCCATGAGAGGATTTTCTGCATATTACAATATTTTCCACATATATTCCTCTATATACAAAAATGAAAACTATACACTATACATAAAAATTATTTTAAATATTTACATTATTAAAAACAAATATATATGATTAAAATTAATTTTAGATATGTAACCTCTAGAAAATCGTCCGCAGCTGAATGAAACTACAGTTTTAAACGCGGGAAATCAGACAAGGTGCATCACAGTGATGTCAGATTACTGCCGGTTAAGTCCCCCCATTAGGCTCGCGTCGGCGAGAAGTCGAATAAAGGAATGAACTAGCCCTTTCCATTTATCCCTGCCTTAAAGTACACTCTAACCAACTTTGGCTTTGTGATATCTACTTTGAGTACCAGTTTTATTTTTTTTTTAAGACTCATGTAGGTAACCTGGAAAGCTTTTTTTTTTTTTTTTTTTTTTTTTTTTTTTGCAAAACTGTTTTGGAAATATGGTTATTTTATTGTGTTATTCAGGCATTTCAGAACTAATTCGGAGTTAAATATTATTACTTGAGACAGCTATCTCAAGTACAAAAATTAAACTTAATATTTCTGTATAAAAACTGTGATGAAATAGTGTGAAGTAATTAGTTCAAATATTAAGTAACTATCGTTTTGTTCAGTACCCCAATTTTACCTGGCGACGAACTAAAACTTTTATTTACTTATTTTGTCGCGCTTTAGAAAGTCTTTGTTCTATTTGATTTTTAATGCCTTACTTACATCATCCAGTACTGCAAATTTCGTTTTTAATAATGCTTATTTTCAATTTTCCTTTTACTTCTTCCGTAATTTTTCTCTTTAAGGAATGTTCTAATGTACTTAAATAATAATAGATGTGTCAGTGTTTCTACCAATATAAATTTTGAGCTTTGGAAGTAGTATTGTGTATATATATATATAATACTACTTATATAATTTTAATTTTAAATTTAAACAAATTTTAATTTAATTTATAACAAATACGTATAAATGTAAAAAATCAAATTTAAATCCTAAAAAAAGGAAAAAAGCCAAAATAATTTTTAAAAAATGTGCAAACATTTAAAAGATTTAATACTCGAACTAATCTACAATATCATTTAAATTCAGAAGCATAAGTAAATCAAGTGCAAAATCAATCCATGAAAATAAATTTACTAACTTAATAAATTAAAATAAAATTAAACAATTTTTTTTAAAACAATGCATGTGTGAATGACCGTTGAGTAGGCAGGAGACAGATTTATCAAGGGGAAGTTGCCTCCAAACCTAACTCTCCAATCATTCAATTCGTGTTTCGTCATTCATGCAGGCAAGGGTAAAAGTCAAAACCAAAAGTAATTCCAATTAAGTGGTTCCCTTAGAAATTAACATTTAAGAATTAAAGTTTAAAAAGGAAAATACTAATGAAGTCTTTTGAGAAACAAGCAAGTAAAGTCAAGAATTAAACTTTTTTTTAAAAAAATTAATTTTTTATAAAAAAATAATCTAGAAACCAATGTATTTTAGAAACCCTTGTCTACAGAAACCTCCCCTACACGAATATGCATGTCAATAAAAAGAAACTAAAAAAGAACTAGACATAATCCATATAAACCAATAAGAAACAAAAAGAACTAATTCACAATTTTTAAAAAACAAATATATATTTAAAAATATAATTTCATATTTAAAAATACTTAGATACTACATAAAAAATTTTAAAAAATACTTAAAGCAAGTAAATAGTAAGTTTTAATTCTAACTTACCTACTATATGAGTGTTGGGGTCTGCAAAAGTGTTGGTAAAGAGAAGTAAGTGTGTTTTTCAAATTATATAGATGGCGCTTATGTAGGTAAAGTTGAGTGTCAAGCTGCTATCTTTGTTACAGTAAAAAAATTTTTTTGTAAACATTAATATTAAAAATTAAATTAAATTAAATTAAAAATTAAAAATCCTAAAGGTAGTAATTATCAATTATTTAGGGAGTTAAGTAACTGAGCCAATCAAGAGATGTAAGTTTGCTTGCAGGTTGCGTTCTGTATGGTCAAAATAAATTACTTATTAAATCAATCACATTTATTTACAATTTACGTAGCGAAGAAAAAACAACATTCTACAAAACATATCACGCCGCGTTTATGCATCCTAGCGAATACAGCCGTCACCACTGGTAATTGTTTTTCTTTCGGTCTCTGTTGTTTTATTTTTAAATATAAGAACTATTCCTTTATGACATAGCTGACCTATTAAAAAGATAGACTTGAAATAAAAAAAAAAAAAAAAAAAATCTGAAATGTTTCAGATTTTAAATTACGTCCAAAGGGGCGTTTTTTAACATTTTGTGTGTTACCTTTCTTTATTAAATATCATGTTCCTCGCACTTAAACCATAAGATCCAGTGCAACAGCAATATCGCAAAATAGTTTTAAAACGAGCATATCTTTAGAATTTCCGATACAGAGACTCACGCGCTGGAGATAAAAATGTTTTTTCTGCACAACGTTGCCATTGCTCGCTTTGAAATCCTTGAGTTTGTTAATCAAAAATTCGTCAAAGTTTTAAAAAATAGGAAATCGATCATAAAACAAATTTCAAATTTCAAATTTGGTCTTCCACATGCTCATATTCGTTGGAGGATTACGTTATTCAAAATTCGATGACTCTATGTACCGTTGTTTTATCACAATACGAGAAATATACATACATTTATGCAGATTTTTCATTATTTAATTTCTTCAAATATAATGCAGGACTCTAACATTTTGTGGCAACAGTTTGAAAAGTGAACCGACATTTATGAGTCCGACGCAAAATGCCAAAACGAAACTAATAGTCATTCGGTATTCAAATCCCTTTGGACTAACAAACAAACACAAAAGTACTGTAATTAAAAGCTTACGAGCATTTAAACATAACATCTGCTTATCGAATTGGTGTGTGAAGGTTCTTGGCGAGCATTAAAGAAAACGTTTTTGCTAGTTACTTTACACTTCATAGCTACATCTGCGTAGCTTCGTAGCTACATCTGCGTAATTAGATGCTTTCTTAGACAGACGTCTCGAATCTCTCTTTTATACAGAACGAGATGTCATGTGATAAAACCGTACACATCATAATTGGAATTTTTTTTAGAACTCAGCCAATAATTGTTTTACTTTGAATATATAGAAAAGAATTTCTTTAAAGTGCAAATGAAATAGACGGCATTGTAACTGATACGTTATAGATAAATATATCTCTAGCAGTGATCTAAAGTAAAAAACTGCATGGAATGTTTTTATATGCGCCTTCGAGGAGAAATTTCTAAGGAAAAGAGAAAGCCTCATTATAGAAAACTCCTGCAAGTAGAATTCTTGTTATAAGCCAAAACCATAAAGTACGGAGTGCGTCTTATACGTAGACACTCATGTTCTTGATTACATTCATTTCTAGAAATTTCCTGTATTCGGAGGTATGCGATTTTTTTTTTCTGTGTTCTTTCTGAGCGCGAGAATATACAGTTACGTAGAACTCAGTGAATGTGCATGCGCTGTCATCCATTCAAGAATTTGTAGTGTTCCGAGAAAAACCTTCATGAAGGCAAAATAAATTTTATTTTAATGTGGATTTGCTGGTAAGTGTGCCTATAAATTTTCAATCCCCGCATGTGCTTTTTTTCTCATGTGTAACATATGTAAAAAGCATTTTCCTTTTAGCAAGTCTATCACGAAGACCTCGAGCTTGACTCTTGTGCATTACAAAGCGAATGATGTTTGCTAATTTAACAGAAAACAAAAAAATCCTATTTATGAACACTGATTGTTCGCTGCGAACAGGTCGACTGCATAAGCCCATGCATAACATGTATATGAACCAACTTTCCTTCACAAATTCCTTCACAAAAGCATCTATTATCTTAAGTAAGTAAAATCGAGTTTAGTTAAATGAAAACTCAGAAGAAAGAAGTAATTTTTGCCTGTTTCAAGTTAGTGTAGTGACATTTGCGTAATGATATGCTCTTTCAGGGAGAGATAACTCGCCCTGAATTTCTCAGACCGTGACTGCATGAGCCTATGTGTAACATGAATACGAACCAAGTTTTCCTTCATAAATGTCTCCACGAAAACATTTATGATCTTAACCCTTTAAAGAGCGCCGGTATGTAATAATATATGGGATATTTGTCAATTTTTTAAACTCCTAAAAATTTTACTACACTAAAAGCTGTAATTTTTAAGTTTCTGGTGTTTTCGTGTGATTCTAAATGGGAACACTAGCCAATGAATGCTCAATATTTTGCTGTTATGAAATTTATAATACCTCGTTCTAAGATATCAAGTTTGAAAATTCACAAGTTCTATTTGGAGAGGTAGAAAAAATTCAAAATCATCAAATGTATGACGTACGCGTACGGACTCTAATATATTTACTGTTAGAACCCAGCCTCATTTGTTATTTTTCTTTTCATAGTTTGTCACTGCAAGAGTGGCAACGAGCTGATCTTTTTTGTAGTTTGTTGTAGTTCTACGAATTTTGAAAATAAATATGACGCTGTAGAATTTTATATGTAAAGTTATTTTATTTTAAGTTTATTAGGAGAAAGGAGAATGGGTAGTTCTTGCAAACCTCGAACATTTACTGCATTTGCAGTGGCCCAGTTATTGCGTGAGAAATAATTATTTTTTATTTCATATATTTGTTCATTTGTTTAATTATTTTATAAAATTAACTTTATTATTTTGTTAATATTCATATGTATATTTCTTTTGTGCTGAATGGCAACAAGTATTTCATATTTATATTTAAATTTCTTTATGTTGAATGGCAACTAGTTTTGATTGCTTGGTTTTGGTTTCCAAACGTTGCTAGTAGCGTCGCATTTCGATAGCTGGAAAATAGAATGCAATAAACTTAGCTATTTGTTTATAATTCATGCTGTCCCTAATCATAAAATAATTTTAAACATTAGTAGCCAAGGCTACACATTTTAGTCAAACCCGATAATTGCAATAAGATTATTTATAGAATTTTGAGACCGCTATATAAATTATACCGGCGCTCATACATATGTCAATAGATGGCAGCACCAAACATCTGCTTCTCTATTCTGTGAGATGACATACTATATTTCTTTGTAATGTAATAATTTGTCTATCATTAATTTACAAGTTGTTTAAGATTCAATATTATCTTCATGGAGGATGGAAACGTTACTAACTCTGCGTTAAGAAAGAATAAAAGTATTTCAGTTTCTTTTTTAATCTTTGCTTAATCCAGTCGAGTTTCTCATTCTTCCCTGTTTAGCTAAAATTTTAATTTCTCCACTTCACTCTATCTCCAGATAAAGACTCATCGATCTCAAAATTGACGTCTAGCGTCTACATAATTGTAAGAGTTTAAATGTAACATATTAGCCCCAAAAAAAGACACTTGTCACTTCGTGTTTTCCAAAATCCTAGAAAGCAGCAAAAATGATAAGAGCTGATCGATAATTTATTTGTCATGCTGGGATCACACGATCTTCACAAAGACGCTGTGATAAGATCACGCAAAAGGAAAGTTCACTTACGAACATGGGGAATAGAAATACACTTTAGGTCTGTCTCTTAGTGGAATGGAGAACCCGATGATTTGAGAGCTTGCTTTTATACTTTAGGGTATCGAAAGTTAACTGATTTACTATAGGGTGTAATGAGAATTATTGTAAAAAATAAACTCAGAAGAAATAGCTTTTTTTTTGCCAGCTTTAATGTAGTGTAGTGACATATGCATAATGGCATGCTCATTTAGAGAGAAAGAGGAGCGTGACTGCATGAGGCCATGTGTAATATGCATACGAACCAATTTTCCTTCATAAATGCCTCCATAAAACCATCTGTCATCTTAAGCAAGTAAAATAGGGTTCAGTTAAGTGATTTACTATATGGTGCAATGAGAATTTTTGTTAAAAATAAATATGAATGTTGCTTACTCATCAAAGAAAAAAAAAAAGTAAATCCAATTCAGGTCTAAAGACAGATACAACACGCTTCTAAAAACATTTTTAAACATTTACATCATACCATTTATGAGAAATATTTCCAGCATTAGACTATAAGGTATTTCTCCTGCCTTCTTGGCGTGCCTTCGTGGTGTGGTGGTCTGCACGCTCAGCACGTAATTGAAAGGTCCGTGGTTCGATTCCCCACGAAGGCGTTGCGTATTTTTCATCTTTCCTGCTTCAGAAATAAAAACTAATGTCTCTACAGTGGCGCCCGAACTAAAAAGGGTGTTGGATGATGATTCTCTTCACCCAGGATTTTGCGATTGGATCCTGAAAAAACTCCAGTCGCTCTTTAAAAGACGGGGTGTATATAAGGTGGGTTTTAATCTTAAGTCCATACCCAAATATCAGTGGGTTCAGCCATTTCTGGCATTGTTTTCCCGCCTTCTTGGAATGCCTTCGTGGTGTGGTGGTCTGCACATTCAGCACGTAATTGAGAGGTCCGATTCTCGGCGAAGGCGTTGCATATTTTTCATTTTTCTTGCTTCCGAAATAAACCTAATGTCTCTAGCAGACGTGAAATATTGTAGTTCGTTTTTCCTTTAAGAAACGTAAAATGCTAAATTTGAGTTTCTTATGAGATGCCAACGGGTAAAAAATTTATGTTTCCGCTATCCGGAAATTCTGTAATTCTTTATGCGTTGGCAACCCAAAATTTAATTTTGTTCGGAACAAACGTAACAGACTGTACATATGCAGTACAATGGGAGGAAGATATGAAATTTGATGAGGATCTTAGGGTGGACAGTGCGTATATTTCAGTAGAGAAAACTGCCACCTCTGGCGGCTACAACGACTCTAACACCCCTGGGATCGAGTAGAACTGAGAGCTTGGACAAGGATACGGGCATTTCACTCCATGAAACTTCAACTGTTTGCCCGAATTCATCAGTTGTAGTGGTTGGCGGGTAATGCCATACCAGTGGCTCATCAATCCATGACTAGGTGGACTCAGTGGGTGAGAGATCTGGAGCACGTGTTGGGCACGGTAGCAGTCGAACATCCTTTATATCGAAGAAGGTTAGAACAGCACGGGCTATATGCGGTAGTGCGTTAGTTTGTTAAAAGATGGCGTCACGCAGGTCTTGAAGATAGGGCTCAGCCACTGCCGCTGTTACATACATATCAGAAAGATAACAGCGGCAGTCCACATTACTCGTCATGCGAATAAGAGGTGACCTGGATAGATACTCAACCCATACTAGCAGGACAGGTGCTGGGTCCGTATGACGATGATGATCACAAGTTGGCATTTCCTCGATATCTCCACAAGCGTATATGTCCACCATGATGCTTTAGGCAGAATTAGGATTAGTCAAAAAGACGACGTGGTGCCTTTCTATGTCCAGTGTCGTCTTTCGTTACACCACTTTGTCAGGACTAACTGTTCTATGCATACTCTTGGCAAACATAATGGTGACAGTATCAAGGTCCTGATCTCGAACAGTGAGCTGAATGCAGCTATGTTCTTGTGAGTGCTAGAAGAACTACAACGTCAGAAGGGCGCAAAAGACCCTTTTATTTAAATCACTATTTACAGCAACTCCCAGCTCGGGAGTGATAACAGACAAATAATGACCCCGCTTGGGTCTAAACTGAACAATCAAACAATTTAAAGTAAAGCTTAAGTAGAAATTCAAATAGTCGCTGTTCTCAGAGCTTAAACGCGAGATTGGCCTATCTAGGGTGCATAGCAAGCCTTGGCTAAGTACTAGGGCACTTAAATCACTTCAGTAAGTATTAAAGTAATAGCGCTAAGACGTAAGAATTTAAATACTAGCTAGTCTGGCGAACGTCCACCGAGCCAAAGTGGTCTGAGACTAAAAGCTCTCTCACACTTGAGAAGTTTCTCACTAACCTTTAAATACAAAACTTGGCTCCAAACCAAATTAGCATAAAGTTGAACCGCGCGCTCATTCTGAAGGGAAGTTGAAATAAGAGTTTACAGGAAAGGGTAACTTAAAATAAAAAGAAATTTGGTTAGTTTAAATTAAAACCTTACAACTTAGGCTCACCTCTCTCTGCTGTAGCGACAAGGGAAGCTGCAGTAATGGACTCCGTGCTGGCAGTCTGTGGTGCTGGATATGTCGTCACACTGTCAGTGCAAATACGTGTCCTGCACACGAGCCAAGTTTCTAATTCACCGTACTTACGTAACGTGGCTGTACCATTCCACAAGGCTGAGAGGATAATTATGTCTGTCCTCTCGGGCTTTAGTGAACCGAGGCCGCTGAGCCTCTGCATGGCTTTCCTTATGACCCTCCTGGACCCATCGGTTTCATATTCCCCTGACAGTCTTGGGATCCCTAGCAACAATGTCTCGGAATATAAAGGGCAGTCCTAGAGTCAATTGTCAATATAAAGGGCTAGAGTCAATTGTCCCTCTAGCAACAATGTCTCGGAATATAAAGGGCAGTCCTAGAGTCAATTGTCAATATAAAGGGCTAGAGTCAATTGTCCCTCTAGCAACAATGTCTCGGAATATAAAGGGCAGTCCTAGAGTCAATTGTAAATATAAAGGGCTAGAGTCAATTGTCCCTCTAGCAACAATGTCTCGGAATATAAAGGGCAGTCCTAGAGTCAATTGTCAATATAAAGGGCTAGAGTCAATTGTCCCTCTAGCAACAATGTCTCGGAATATAAAGGGCAGTCCTAGAGTCAATTGTCAATATAAAGGGCTAGAGTCAATTGTCCCTCTAGCAACAATGTCTCGGAATATAAAGGGCAGTCCCATTAAACCACAATCCTGCCGCGGTCGAATTCTGACACGTGCTATTTAGATCTTCTCCTTATTATGTGAGGCATAACACGACTTTTACACAAACAACAAACTGCGATTTCAAAATGAAAAGCCTGCTGTGCAAGCTTGCCAATAATAAATTTCTGTTAATTTATATTTTACTTTCCTGAAAACGCATAAAAAGATTTAGATTTTATAGCTGGCTTGTTTTTTTAAGGCAGCTATAAAATGTTTAGCGATAAAAACGGCTCAAACAAATACTTTTCAAAAATCATTCGTTTTCAGAATTTACATGCTATTTTTATTTGTCTACTGAATTTCAATGTCTGTTCTAACATTTATCACAATGAATAAAAAGTTTTTTAATACACGTCTCATAAAACACTGCCACAGGTGATGGTAACCAGTTATTAACGATGATTTTCACTTCTCTATGAGCGATTTTCAGTTCTCCAAGCCATTTCCTTAATTCTCCTGCTCAGTATAGCGGTTACTGATGCTGGCTTCCGTATCGCTGGGCCCTGAGTCCCGGAAAAGGTATGGATATTTGTAACTCTTTTGCGTCTGTGCGGCATGGGGGCACTTAAGATACTGGCCAGTTGAAAGCCGAGTGATTTGAGGGTAGGAGAAGAGGGGTGGGAAACTTTCAACATCGTCCGCATGGGCTCTGTCTATCTAAATTGTGGTGGAGGTTTACAGTTGGGCGGCGGGAATATACCTGTATGACCAAAGTGGTGAAATTGTGAGTCGCGCTAGCTTCTACTTTTACTTGCCTGCGTGAACTGGTCCCTCTAGCATTGGTCTTATCTGCGCGCATTATACCATCAGTGATTGCAGATAAAGGTCCAGAGTGAGATTCATCATGGACGTTTTCACGAGCATCCTTGAACAAAATGGCCCACAGCTGCACTTTATTGTCGCTCACTGCAGAGTCACCGTACACTTCATATAGCTGGCGATGAATACCCGCAGACTTCAGTTTCTTGCCGTTAAGAGCGGATTCTTGGCCGTATTTCACAGACGGCTGTCTTTAAACATTATAATTTCTCACTAAGAAGCATACAGACTGACAATGTGAATGCAAGTGGCGTCGGATTCTGTTCAAAGGATATCAGCAGCCTATGTGGACCTAATTATCATGGACACATGAAATTTCAAACAGTGCTTAAAAACGGCCGTGAACCTACATATTTACAGAAACTTCCATGCATATGTACGAGGTTTTTACCTTTTTTGATGTAGGAAACGGGAAAACCAACTGTACTCGTTCCAGAATTTCAACAACTAATCATCTAACTGCAAGATGAGTGCGCTAATCACTCACATCATGAAGGTATACACAGAATCATTAACAGCTGGTCATTAAAACTGCCCCACCGTGAAGAAATCGACGTGAAATTTTTCGCAGCTAAAGCATGATAGAAACATGCAAATCATTAGCAGTATATGGAAATAATGCACTCTTCTAACGTCACCTACAGTAGATTTAAAACAGGAAATGGAAAGCGATATTTTTAATATCGGAATAGTATTTCCTTCTTGTTGTTTGTCTAGAAATGCAAAATATGCTTCGAACATACAAAAAAAAAAAAAAAAAAAAAAAAAAAATATGGCGGAACCAAGTGGTAGGTGCCCGAATAATAGCGTACTTAGTGCACAATGCTGTGTATTTTCATACCGCAAAATTGCTGCTCGCATTGGTCGAAATCCTTGCAACCATAGTTCGGATAGATCCAGGAACGACGTACAGAGTGACAGTTGGACAAGAGACAAACATTTTGAAGTTAATGGTCGTACGGACCGTATAGTCAAATCACACACCCTATAATAACACAAATTTTCAGTGTTCCACAAGGCAATATATTCGTGACTCTTAAGACGGTGAGAGGTTGTCTTGAGGGTCAGGACTGTTGTATTGTTTTTAAAGTCAGGCAAATTAGACTGGCGTGTTTTTCTTCCAGTTTCTTGTATGATATTTTTTTGCATTACATCAGCCTATTTCCATGCCTTATTTCAAAAAATCTGTCCATCATTTCTGGGGATAACCGACCAAATGAAGAAATTCTATAGGGGTCCTATTCACTCAAAGTCTTTCAGAGCCAATTAGACTTCATACGAGTTATTACTGTGTATGAAATATTACGACAATGTCTTACGAAAGCTTTAAATTAGCCCTTTTTACTTTCTTGTACGAAGTAAAAAGGAAGTATAGTAATGGCGAAAAATTTCGGGTATCACATTTTAGCGAAAATTTAGCGAAATATCGATTTTGACCGCTATCCAATGCATAATGATGTTTTTGAGTGACATCCGCAAGTAAGGACAGAATAAAGGACTTTTTTTTCTCCAAACAAATTATAAAACTGATTTAAAATGAATTCTGAAGAGAATATTTCATGGCATCTATGCGTGCCAACCTATGTACGTACGTACGTATCTCGTATAACTCAAAAACGAGTAGCCTCAGAACGTTTAAATTTTGTATGTAGGACTGATATAACTTGTAGATGTGCACACCGTATTTTGGTTGCAATCGGCAGCTCCAAAAGTATATAAATATATGTGTATATATACATCCATTCTGCTACTCGGCTCAGTAAGTTCAGTTTCTTTATTCTTATATGTTGGTAAATTGTACCTTTCTTGCTTTAAAAATGATTGACTTATGTTGTTCTTATCTTCCGGTTCAGGTTGTTATGCCTTTAGGAAATCTGCAAGCAATATTTGTACAATTATCAACAGTTTAATAGTTGTTTAAGTGCAGCTAAGCCTAATGAATTTTGCGATGGCGGACATGTTTGTTTACTTTCAAATTTGGCAAAATAGCGGATTTGTTACCAATCTAGAGAAACTAAGCTTCGCAGACACAAAGTTAACGCCTTCTTTTATTATAGCGAATTAAATCATGCTTAATCCATTCTGGAATTTATTCGAGGAATAAGTGTTTCAGATTTACTTCCTAAATTTAATATAGATATTTTGAGTTTTTATGTATTTTTGCCTTGTCGCGAAGTGAGAACTAAATTAATTGAATGAGAAATACTAAAGCGTCAGTGAAAAACTGTTTCTTTCTTGTTTTCTTTACTTAACTTCTTTTACACATCGTTTCACATTTATTATAGTACTTGAATAGAACATGTGGCAACGATTAGATAATCGTATTCAAATGGTATAAATTTATATGCATTCTGAGTTATGTAACGCTGAATGTAACGCTGTTAAGTGAACGTAGCGCCAGAGTGTCGCTATGGTAAACAAATATAGTGAATTTTAAAAATTGCGTTTATTCTAATGTGGTTTACGCGCTATCGACGATGTAGATTTAATTAAAGACAATAAGTTTAAATGAAATGCAAGAAAAAAATGCGTATAACTTAATTTTCCATGCAAGGAAGTCATGTGGTGTACACATGAGATTTTTTTTTTAGTAGCTCGAATACCAGTTAACCTTCTGAATCGCAACGCTATCCTGTATTCCATTTACAAAAACGAATTCCGAACAAACGCAATAAAGGTGGAGTAGGATAATATGTCTCGAAGGAGTTTTATTGTCGTTTGTCGCAGATAGTTGGGATTTGAACTTAATAACTTTATATTCCGAGAAGAAATTGCTCTTACTTCGAGAGAGATAATCCGAGAATGCGACTGGTTGCGTATAAGATCCATTTAAGGGAAGACTTAGATGATTTTAGATGATTTGACGAAGTGATTTGCAGACCCTAAGGATCTAGTTGTGTAACTTGACCATACCTATCTTCACGAGTTAAAAAAATCTGATGTGTACACCACATGACTTCCTTGCACGGAATATTAAATATACGCATTTTTTTTTTTTTTTTTTTTTTTTTTTTGCATTTCATTTAAATTTATTGGATTTAATTAAATCTACTTCGTCGATAGCGCATAAAACACAATATAATAAATGCACTCTTTCAAATTCACTATATTTGCTTACCATGGCGCTAGCTTCACTTAACAGCGTTAAAACTTGCCCATATTTATAACTCAGAATGCATATAAATTTACATCATTTGAAGAATTCTTTAATCGTTGCCACATGTTCTATTCAAATACTATAATAAATCTAAAACGATGTGTAAAAGAAATTAAGCAAACAAAACAAAAAAGAAACAGTTTTCCACAGACGATTCAGTATTTCTCATTCAATTAATTTAGTTCTCACTTCCAGACAAGGCAAAAATATATCCACTCTGTTACTTGGCAAAATATCTATCAAAGTCAAATATAAGTCATATATAAGTCAAAATATCTATATTAAAAATTAGGAATTAAATCTGAAACACTTATTTTCTCGAAAAAAATTCCAGAATGGATTAAACATGATTTAATTTGCAATAACAAAAGAAGGCGTTATCTTTGCTGTTGCGAAGCTTAGTTTCTCTAGATTGGCAACAAATCTACTATTCTGCTGTTTCAAATGTAAACAAATATGTCCGCCATGTTATTTAAATCTTAAGGCTTAACCGCACTTAAACAGCTTTTAAATTGTTGGTAATTGTACGAATATTGCTTGCAGATTTACTAAAGGCATAAAAACCTTAACCGGAAGATAAGAGCAACATAATTCAATCATTTTTAAAGCAAAAAATGCACAATTTAGAAACATATAAGAATAAAGAATCTGAACTGACTGAGCCAAGTAACAGAGTGGATATATCTATATACATATATTTATATACTTTTGGTGCGGTCGATTGCGACCAAAGGTGCTACTTTGGCAGACGGTTGCACGGATTTTGGCGATTTTCTGGCGATTTTCCTTTAGCGAGTAATACAACTTATGGTAAACCTATTGCTGGATAAGTTATTTATGGTAACCGATACCTTGTTGTCATTTTATTTAAAAAATAATGCGTTTTATTGTGCACAAATTCCGCGTTTAAAATATTATTTATGGCTTTTAAATATTAAAAATCAATTTAATTTTCCATTTTTACTTGAAATAAAAATTTTATTGTTTATCATATTTTATGAAATTTTATGTTGTGGATGATGTAATCAATGACGTCACCTTACTTTAAAAATAATTCGCTTTAATATGTATAAATTTAATCTAATGTTTTAAACATTATTTATGGCTGTTAAATATTAAAATACAATTTAATTTTGCATTTAAATAAATGATTTTATTATATATGAATTTTTAAATAATTTTAATTCTAGCCGTGATGTAATAAGCTCTTTGATTGGTTATAGAATATTTGTGCATTAACGAGCTGTAATCAGCTCCCTGATTGGTTACTAACAATTTGTGCATTTCAGCGCCATTTTAAAATTTAATTCATATCTTCGAATTCCTTCAAAGATGTCTTCAGAGATGTTATCTGAATTATGATTCTGATTTTTTTTGTGGTACTTATCAATAAACAACAGGTTAAATACTCAAAAAAATGTAAGTACATATTTTTTTTATTTTATAATTGTATACTTCAATTTTTGTTAAAAAAATTAATACACTATTTTCAGAAATTGCTGAGATAATTATTATCCATATGTTTTAATGTTAATTATATTCTATGTAACGTATTTTAAAGTATTTGAATTTAATAGTATTCTAATTCTTTTAAATGTTGGTATGATGGATTTTAATTCGATATTCAATTTCAGTAATATTTTAATCTAATTAAACGTTGGCCCAATGGGTGCTACTTTGGTAGACGGTTGCACGGATTTTGGCAAGTTTTTGGCAATTTTTCTTTTGGCGAGTAATACGACTTATGGTAAACCCATTGCTGGATAAGTTATTTATGGTAACCGATACTTTGTTGACATTTTATTTAAAAAATAATGCGTGTTATTATGCATAAATTCCGTGTTTTAAATATTATTTATGGCTTCTAAATATTAAAAATCAATTTAATTTTGCATTTTTATTTGAAATAAAAATTTTATTCTTCATCATATTTTATGAAATTTTATGCTGTGGATGATGTAATCAGTGACGTCACGTTACTTTAAAAGTAATTGGTTTTAATATCTATAAATTTAATCTAATGTTTTAAACATTATTTATGGCTGTTAAATATTAAAATACAATTTAATTTTGCATTTCTTTTTTAAAATGATTTTATTATGTATGAATCAAAAATATGGTTTCGGAATCAAAAAAATTGTCCTTTGAGACAATTTTTTGAGACAATATTTT
Source organism: Stegodyphus dumicola (assembly GCF_044657685.1). NCBI lineage: Eukaryota > Metazoa > Arthropoda > Arachnida > Araneae > Eresidae > Stegodyphus > Stegodyphus dumicola. The sequence continues at coordinate 51,828,576 of NC_140778.1, forward strand.
CGCCAGCCTGGCTTTGCTAATCAAAGATTTATTTATAAATTCTTACAAGGGTCAGAAGAAATTTATTTTAAATTTTTGGAGGAAACGTCGCTAATTGTTTCTTCAATGAAGTGCGAAAATGTAGATCACAGATGAAGACCGTTAGAAGAGCCGATTCTGAGACGGCTGTATATGATATTGTGGTCATGTTGGAAGAAATAACCCCTGTAACGGTAAGAAAATTATTAGACATTCCTCCTTTTTTACCGACAATAAACTAATTGCTGTCATTTTAGCTCTAGTGTACGAAGCGTTCTTATTTACTTATTTTAAAGTATTTAATTTAAGTAATATTTTAATTCTTTTAAACGTTGGTATGATGGTTTTTAATTCGATATTCAATTTACGTAATATTTTAATCCAATTAAACGTTGGCGCAATGTTTTTATATTGGTATTTTTATTCTATTTCTATGCTATATGAAAGTAATAATTTAACCTTTCTTTAGTATTTTATACTCGTAGTAAATGTATTTATTCTATAATATATATATATATATATATTATATTCTATATAACGTATTTTAAAGTATTTAAATTTAATAATATTCTAATTCTTTTAAATGTTGGATGATGTTTTTTATTTCGATATTCAATTTCAGTAATATTTTAATCTAATTAAACATTGGCACAATGTTTTTATAGGGGTGTTTTTATTCTCTTCTTTGCTATATGAAAGTAATAATAACCTTACTTTAGTATTTTATACTCATAGTAAATGTATTTATTTACACTTGCCTGCCATCTTAAAAAACGACATTTTCAACAAAAAAATTAATCCATTATTTCTAACGATATTTATTATTATTTTTTTTTTTTTTTTTTTTTTTAGTTTTGAATACTTTACTATGCGTAAAAACAGCGTTTTTCAAGATGGCTGACGTTTGTAGAAATCGCGCCAACAATTGCGCCAACGTAAATCGCCAAAAATCCGTGCAACCGTCTACCAAAGTAGCACCGCCCAATGTTTTTATAGCGCTGTTTTTATTTTCTTCTTTTCTATATGAAAGTAATAATAACCTTACTTTAGTATTTTATACTCATAGTAAATGTATTTATTTACACTTGCCTGCCATCTTAAAAAACGACATTTTCAACAAAAAATTAATCCATTACTTTTGACGATATTTATTTTTTTTAAAGTTTCGAATACTTTACTATGCGTAAAAACAGCGTTTTTCAAGATGGCTGACGTTTGTAAAAATCACGCCAACAATTGCGCCAACGTAAATCGCCAAAAATCCGTGCAACCGTCTACCAAAGTAGCACCCGACCAAAATACGAGGTGCACATCTTCATGTTATAGCAGTCTTACATACAAAATTTCAACGTTCTGAGGGTACTCGTTTTTGAGTTATGCGAGATACGCAGGTACGGACTGATGCCACGAAATATTCTCTTCAGAATTCATTTTAAATCAGTTTCATAATTTATTTGAGGAAAAAGAGTCCTTTATTCTGTTCTTACTTGCGGATGTCACAGAAAAAAATCATTAAATTGCGTTGGATAGCGGTCAAAATCGATATTTTCGTTGAAATATGATACCCGAAAATTTTCGCGATTACAATACTTCCTTTTTACTTCGTACAAGGACGTAAAAAAGAGAGAGAGAGAGAGAGAAAAACCAGTTTTCAGGATCCACGCCAATGAAATTCTCGTGATATTCTTTGTCTAATTATCATGTTACGATCTTTAAGTGACATCAGAGCTGAGGAAGCAAAAAGCGAAAATAAATGTAAAGAAAGTAGTCTTAAAAAAATAAACTACAAATGGAAGTTTCATTCATTAAATGCTTAGGAAAATAAGCTATGATTACACAACAGTGATACTTCTAGTAAGCTAACCTAGATATCCCTTTGGGAGCACATTTCGATCCGATTGTAATTCCATTCAGAAACTGGCCCAAAACTAGTATTATTCAGTACTGAATAACTATTGATTACAGAGTAGATTTTGAATCGCGCGTATCTTAAAACTAAATTCTCACTTTTGTAATCACATTTCTGATAACGACTTTCCACAATTAAGCATTATTCGCACTGTTCTCTACTGAATCACAATTTAAAATGACGGATTCTGAGCCAAATTTAATTAGTATATTGTGGCTTTAGATTTAATTGAACTATCTTATTCAACGGATTCTGAAGCCACGAAATGCTGACTGCGACATTTAATTTAAATAATGTGAATCAAGTTTCGACAGTTACGTTACTATCTAATAGCGAATTAGTATAAACTTATTTGTTTGATTCCTTGTTGAATGTTTATCTTGGACAAGCATCTAAAATCAGTAAAGAATTTAAGATTAATAAAAATGATAGTTAAAAAAGAAATAGTTTTAAACTTTAAATTCTAAAAAATCTAGAATACGTACTGTTATTATCTACCTTCAGGTTTCCAGAACGTTACTATCTAATAGCGAATTAGTATAAACTTATTTGTTTGATTCCTTGTTGAATGTTTATTTTGGACAAGCATCAAAAATTAGTAAAGAATTTAAGATTAATAACAATGATAGTTAAAAAAATAGTTTTAAACTTTAAATTCTAAAAAAATCTAGACTACGTACTGTTATTATCTACCTTCAGGTTTCCAGAACGTTACTATCTAACAGCAAATTAATATAAACTTAGTTGTTTGATTCCTTGTTGAAATTTTATTTTTTACAAGACTACGTACTGTTATTTTCTACCTTCAGGTTTCCAGATGCAGTTTTTTGACGCAGAATGACGTTTTCGTTTACGCAGGCAACGCAAGCAGTACGAAGTAAAATTTTAATGGTTTTAATGAGCATATATAAAATCAGGTTGAATACATGTTTATCAGTCATTCACTAGTTGCAAAACTGGGCAAATTTCAATGGTAGATATACTAAAAGGCGTGAAACATATCTCAAAAAGCATATGCTATCATCAACTACCTCTTTAATTCTCTTAGCCCCATCGATGCAGACTACTGAATAGTGATAATTCGACTTAGGCTTGAATCCAGGCCAGCGGATTAGCTGCATGGGTGCCTTTTGTAGTTTCCCCAAGTATACTGCGAATGCGAGTCAATTTCCCTTAGAAAGGTCCTCCGTGAAGGCACAGTTCCCGTTAAGTAGACAGTCCTCGTGTGCTTTGCTATGTTCAAATAACCGAATCTAAAAACCTTCAATTTTCTCGTCGATGACGTTGCAGGAAAATGGTTCATAAACCAGGCTTTATTTATAACAACGATCTACAGTTTTTTTTTTTTTTTTAATTGTTAAAAAGAGTAATAATTCATTAAACAAGTGCAGTAAAATATACGATACCATACATTGCGCATTTAGATGGGTTATTGTATGTACATTTAATCCAAACAATTCTGTAAGATTTAGATGAAAGAAATATGAAAAGGAAAAATGCAATATAAAATAATACATTCTGGAAAATTCCATTAGAGATCCACTCGCTTTAGGCGATTTTTCCCCTTAAATGTTTTTTGTTTACATCATAAAAGATTACAAATATTTTTAGAGGAAATTAAACAGCTATGAATGAAATAAAAAATTCTGAAGAAAATTAAACCGCTAATAAATGAAGCCAATATAATGCTAATTCTTTCTTTTTATTTTATATATTGTTTCGTACGTACGGTTTCGTAATAGACTGAATTCATACAGAAACGATGATACCTTGATAAAATTTATTTTTGAGAAAAAAAGCCTTTTACCTTTCTGAAACTTTCCAGAAAAATACTCATACATCTCTTCCCAGTGTCACAGAGTACAAACAGTAGTTACATTTCAAACTAAGAACTAAACATAGTGCAATACAAAGCACATTTAAACCTCAGGTATCTCAGTTCTCAGTGAAGATCTCTCAGTTCTCCAAACTCAAGCTAAACTAAACTGAGAGCTGATACTCTCTCCGGTCATATATGGTTTGTCCTGGCCACCAAAAATTCTAAAGCATCTTCTATTTCTAGAAATAACTGGAAGACATCATGGTTAAAGTTACATGTAAGCGCCGGATGCGGTTACAGTTACATATATGCATCAATTACAGTTATTAAGTTACACTATCAGTTAGCTATACAAGGACGGACCAAAATGTTGTCGAGTTTGGTGACTTTTGACGATTTATCGCCACATTTGGTGACAAAAATAGTCGCCAAAACCATCGCCAGCTTGGCGATATTTCGCCAATCGACAGAGATAGCCATTTACATCAATGAAAGAGACTTGCTTCTGTAATCTTATTTTTCGACTCTTTAGATTTTCATGTTATATGGCTCAAAAGATACTACAGTTTCAAACATAACTCACTAAGATTATTTGAAAATTATTTGCATGCTCCGTAATCTGGAAACTAATGCAGCAATCTTTTCTACGCAAAGTTAAGTAACAACAGCAGAATCCAAAAATGTTTGTCTGACAAACTGACAAGTATGTTCTATAATCACAAATTTCGTTCTGAAAAGTAGTGCATTTGTATATTTGAAAAAAATTAGATTAGGGTTTCGTAGTATTAAAATTCCTTTACACGGCTAGAAGGTAACAAGGCAGCCCGATATAAAACGCTACAATTCCCTCAGTCTTGTATAAAAAAATTAATTTATTGGTACTTCTTAAAAATTTAATTTATTGGTAATTTTTCATGCAAAATGTAGTCCAAAAAGATTGGAAAAAGGAAGATGAGCAGGCTTCGTGTCTATAAGCCTCTATTAATATTGCTTAATTTGTAGAGACATTAGGTATTTTTGGAAGAGGCAAGATGAAGAATTAGCAAAGCCTTCGCCAGGAATCGAACCGCGGACCTCTCAATTACGCGCTGAGCGTGCAGACCACTACACCACGGAGGCTCGCTTAGAAGGCGGGAGTCTAACTCTGTCTCTATAAATCCTTTAAAGAAATAGATATAATAAAATATATAAGGATTCAGTGAATTAAATGGGCAGGACACCTGTGCAAAATGGATGAAAAATTGAATAACTAAAAAGATCTTCTCGCCCAGACCATTCGGTAGCCGATAAAGAGGGAGATCTAAACTTAGGTGGCTCGACTGTTTGGAAACAGACTTAAGAATTTTAAAAATAATCAATTGGATGTCCATGGCCAGTGATAGAAGAGCTTGGAATTCGATTCTGAGGAAGGCAAGGGCCCATCCTGGGCTGTCTGGCCATTGAAGAAGAAGAAGAAGAAAATTATAGAATAAAATAAATAATTAAAACCTCCGTACAAAATTATTTAAACAGATTGCGAATTCAGTTGTAAAATCTGTTAATTTCTTGAAGGAAGTCAAGGTAGATAGCAAAAGTGTTGAATTATTTGATCTTTACCGATTTTTGAAATTATTTTATGCGATTTTTTTTTATCACAGAATTTATTTGAGGCAATTAAATGCCTTTCTGAGGCGTACTAACATTTCAGTTTGAATGGATATAGTACAGAATTGCAGGGTTTCAGTTCATTGTTTAAGAAATTTTATTTTTGCAGTTTAACACGTGATTAATTTAATTGATTGATCTTTATGACTGAAACATTTTCAGACTAAATAATTCTGGACTTTGTATGTCGTGACAAAAAAATTTAAAATGATTTTTCAAAACACCTTCAAAAATAGCTTAAAGGAAACTAATTGCTAGACTGCGCGCAGACGATTGTTCTGTGTTCAGCTGTATAAAATACGGCATTAAGAAACAGCTTTTATTAATTAAAACTATAGACAATTGTTTACGAAGTTAGCAGTTGGGTATATTAAAAATAAAACAAATTAGATGTACTACAAAATGCGTCAATTAGGGACATCATTAAAAAATAAAATAAAATTTTAAATCATTAGAAGTGTATTTCTAGGTTTTCAAATCGCTCAATTTGCTAATCAATACAATGTTATAATTTGAAATCTAAATTAAAGCCCTTACGCCACACTCAATGACAGCACATCTGACTTGGCAGTTTGTGAAGCTGCGTCGTTATCAAATGCCCCGATTATGCAACGTAACGGCAGTTGAAAACTGGAAAGATCAGTTATAAATATTTCTAATGTTATATACATAAGCAAGAGTTTAGAAATTTCAAAAGTAAGATTATAAATTGTGAATGTCGCTTAGCATGTTGCATAATTAATTAAATAATAAAGATAATAAATTGAAGGGTAAAAGTCTAACAAGAAGACTATACATCAAAATTGAAACGAAAACAAAAAACTAATTAAAATAAGGTAATGAAAATAATATACAGACAGCTAAAGATTCCATGGTCTTTATCAAGAAGAAATCGAAAAATTTTTAACCGACTGGTGTTTCTGATTTATGAGAATATCTGGATAATTATGAATTCATGAGATAATTCAAAAGAAAGTGCTAAATAAAGACAAACCAGATTAATTAAAAATAATAATGCAAAGCCATTAAAAATTTTAATACTAATAAAGAAGGCAATAAAATAAGGTATAAAACGTTTTAAAAACATTTTTAGTAAACTATCAACTTTCGATCTGCTTCGACAGGATGCTAGACAAATAATACTGTAAAAGAAGGTATGAAATGAGAATTCTCTAAATTAGAAACCCGGAAACAAAAGGGCAGTTTTAAAGTAATTTGGTAAATTAATATTTTAATAAGCGTTGACGCAAAAAATTCGAAAACTGTTAAAAAAACTGTTGCATATAAAAAATTACCGTATTTACTCGCGTAAAAGTCGCACGTTTTTTTTTGCCAATATTTCATCATGTAAATCTTGGTGCGACTATTATGTAACTATTTTAAAGTAATTATCTAAATTAATATTTTAATAAGTGTTGAAGCAAAAAATTCCAAAACTGCTAAAAAACTGTTGCAAATCAAAAATTACCTTATTTACTCGCGTAATAGTCGCACGTTTTTTTGCCATTATTTCGTTGTGAAAGTCTTGGTGCGACTATTATGTAACTATTTTAAATTAGCTATTTTAAAGTAATTATCTAAATTAATATTTTAATAAGCGTTGAAGCAAAAAATTCCAAAACTGTTAAAAAAACTGTTGCATATAAAAAATTACCGTATTTACTCGCGTAATAGTCGCACGTTTTTTTTTTGCCAATATTTCATCATGTAAATCTTGGTGCGACTATTATGTAACTATTTTAAAGTAATTATCTAAATTAATATTTTAATAAGCGTTGAAACAAAAATTCCAAAACTGCTAAAAAACCTGTTTCAAATAAAAAATTACCATATTTACTCGCGTAATAGTTGCACATTTTTTTGCCATTATTTCATTGTGAAAGTCTTTGTGCGACTATTATGTAACTATTTTAAATTAACTATTTTAAAGTAATTATCTAAATTAATATTATAATAAGTGTTGAAGCAAAAAATTCCAAAATTGTTAAAAAAACTGTTGCATATAAAAAATTACCGTATTTACTCGCGTAATAGTCGCACGTTTTTTTTTGCCAATATTTCATCATGTAAATCTTAGTGCGACTATTATGTAAATATTTTAAAGTAATTATCTAAATTAATATTTTAATAAACGTTGAAGGAAAAAATTCCAAAACTGCTAAAAAAAACTGTTGTATATAAAAAATTACCGTATTTACTCGCGTAATAGTCGCACGTTTTTTTGCCAATATTTCATTGTGAAAGTCTTGGTGCGACTATTATGTAACTATTTTAAAATTAATTAACTAAATCAATATTTTAATGAGCGTTGAAGCAAAAAATTCCAAAACTGCTAAAAAACTGTTGCAAATCAAAAATTACCTTATTTACTCGCGTAATAGTCGCACGTTTTTTTGCCGATATTTCATTGTGAAAGTCTTGGTGCGACTATTATGTAACTATTTTAAATTAACTATTTTAAAGCAATTATCTAAATTAATATTTTAATAAGCGCTGAAGCAAAAAATTCCAAAACTGCTAAAAAAACTGTTGTATATAAAAAAATTACCGTATTTACTCGCGTAATAGTCGCACGTTTTTTTACCAATATTTCATTGAGAAAGTCTTGGTGTGACTATTATGTAACTATTTTAAATTAACTATTTTAAAGTAATTATCTAAATTAATATTTTAATAAGCGTTGAAGGAAAAAATTCCAAAACTGCTAAAAAAAAACTGTTGTATATAAAAAATTACCGTATTTACTCGCGTAATAGTCGCACTTTTTTTTGCCAATATTTCATTGTGAAAGTCTTGGTGCGACTATTATGTAACTATTTTAAAATTAATTAACTAAATCAATATTTTAATGAGCGTTGAAGCAAAAAATTCCAAAACTGCTAAAAAACTGTTGCAAATCAAAAATTACCTTATTTACTAGCGTAATAGTCGCACGTTTTTTTGCCAACATTTTATTGTGAAAATCTTGCTGCGACTATTATGCGGGGAAATCTAGTACGCAATATTCTACACTTTCGGCGATTTTTGCCGCTTCAAAATGGGGTTGCGATTATTACGGGAGGACGACAGTTACGCGAGTAAACACGGAAATAAATTTTAAAGCCAACATTTAAAGAAACTCATTTAATTAATTTTAGAATGTAATTCACTTAACATTAAATTAAATAAGAAATTTTAAAGATTATTTTTTGCACGGATAAGAAGTTTTCCAGTTGATGGAAAATAACCAAATTAAAAAAAAAGAAGTTTGTATTTTACCCTATCTATTTTTTTATCTTACACAAATACATATATTGAATTTTGAATGATAATAATTTTTTGAATGTTAGCTGGCCAGTACTGAATAGGCAAGTATCTGCCATTAGATAATATATATTTAGATAATTATATTAGATAATATTATAGAAAATTCCTGGTTTACACTGTAATGCTGATTTACAATTTTAAAAGCAGGTGAAATAGTCATATGCTCAATAACTTAAAATGACCTAACTGATGGCAATTATTTGATATTAAACTCTGTATAGTGGAAAGTTATCTAGTATTAAATCAAGTAAGTTTGTAGCGTTGCGCGCCTCCAACTTGCAAGCAACCAAGAGGTGACTGTGAAATCTGGATAAAAGACAGAGTCTTGTTAAGGGTTTAAGTCCCTTTTTATTCAACGTAATAAATTACAAGTGCGTGCTCTTGACGTTCACAAACTGCGCCAACTCGGCGGTCAAATAAAAATAATAACCTGAAAAGAAACTAAAGACAAGACTCTAACTACGAGGCTCTCTAAAAGTAACTAACTCACCGCGTTTTACAATACCGCTGCTAATTCAGCAAACTTGAAGATCGCTTGAACGATTAACACTACTTCCAGGCAAGCACACAGGCCGAAACGCGGGGTTCTTCAATTTCTGGCCAACTACCTCCGCGCTCGAGAAGTAAGAATATCCCACCTCGAACTCGTTTCCTTTCTATTTAAATCAGAATACTTCCGCTGATAATTTGAATCCTTGCGCGTTCTACTAAAATTTACACACTCTAGCATTGGCAATTCCAGGGGAAAGTAAGGCTTGACAGGAAAGATAGTTTAAACTTAAAATAAATGTTAGTTAAAATAAATATAAACCCTATATTTGCCGCTGCCAGAATTTGGAAAACTTGGAAGCAGGTCCTACAAACGACCTGTTGTAAGTTTTTCTAATTCTGAACTAACTGTCGAGAACCTCGTTTACACACACAAAAAAAAAAAAAAAAATCTTATGTAACAAATTGTATACTAAAATTCTGTTGATAGTTATAACTCTCTCTTCTTACAGCAACTTTTCCTGAACTTCATCAATCAATCTTGGTCTTTCCTTCCAGCATCTGGAAGGAATAAGTATCAGTATCTTTCTAAATACATTATAATTAACACTTTCTTGACACAATAAATTTTTGTTTTTACACGATTCGTTTTTCTTAGTTATTGCTTACTTCACATTCATTCAATTTTTCAAGCATTAATTTAACTTTACCCTGGCTCTCCACCATGTGTGGTGTCAAACGGGAATATTCGTGTTTTAGTCTTACAACACTTCCCCTAAACACCATGATTTGTTAGAATTCAACGACCAAATAGACACACCTTACTCGACATTTAATTAATCGACATCTAATTAAGAATATTAAAGTAACTCGATGAGCTACTTTAATATTCTTAAAAATTCAAGTGTAGGTGGAGAACCCTACAAAACACATTTATTCTAACTTCCCCCTCATTCATCTTTAAACATGCAGGCTTTCGCTCTAAAGCATGACTTTATCTGCAATTTAATACTTAAATTTTGAATTCATTGCTTTTGAGCATTTACTTTTAGCATTTAAAATTTTATGCTTCTAGACTAAATTCTACTTTTACATAACATTCAAGTATTTACGTACATTTACAAAATTTTAATACATATAATTTTTACAATTTCCATAAAATGAATGAGAGAAAATAAATTTTTACTTTACTCATTCTTCGCCAAGCTGGCGGCACTGAAACTAAAATTCTTATTAATACAAGAATACAAAGTTATTTTTTTCTTCGGCCAAATTTTGGCTTAAACATAACAGAATTAGTCTTTCGACAACCAGAAAATGCTTGTTCTTAGCTTTTATACTTAAAGAAAATAATACTTTTGCCTTAGCTAAATAAAGTAAAACAAAGCTAAGTCTCAACCGAGACATATTGACTTTCGTCAAAACATAGGACTTCGTACTTATGCATAACATTTCGGAACAAAAGAGAAAAAAAAAATTATAGAAGGTTTTAACTTATCTTTGAGTTTTCGATGCTTGAAACTTCGTCATTCTTTTTTGGCAATATTGGTCCCAAGTTAGAGGTTTCATGGACGTCAATCTTCTCCTTATTGACCTCCGAGTGTCGTCCACATGAGTTTTTCTTTTGCGTCCTCTGCATGCTGGCCTCTTGGCGGAGTAATCGTCTGGTTGTTGACATTTCCGTTTTTCCTTGGGACGGCTGGTCTTGACGTCCTCCGGTCTGGAGTCCTTCTTGAATTTCTTCTGTTCCTGATATTTTTGTTCCTCCTGTTGCCGTTTCAGTTTCCGGAACGGCGGCCTTGCTGGCACCTGACTCTGTGGCCGTGTGCGCGTTCTCCTTGATGTATAATTTCTCCTGCGATCCGTTGTAGGTGTTGTTTTCCTCTTTACCACGGTTTCTTTACGCGGTGCATCTGTATTCTTGTTTTTCTTAAACGCTGGAGTTTGAGTTATTTTTTCTTTTTGATACCGACGTCCGGGTTGTAGAAGGGCTAGGTCTCTCTTCAGTTCTCTGCTTCTTGGGTGGTGGAATAGTTGTTGTTATTTCTGGACCTTCTACTTCGTTTAGACTTGAGCCCTGCAAGAAACTTTTAAGGATTTCAAAATCATTTGGATTATAGTATTTTTTCACCTGGTCGGGGACTTGCTTTACAGATCTCCCCTCTCTCGTTCTTAAGATATAATACTACTCCTTTGATTTCCTGAATTACATAGGGACCTTCAAATTTTGGAGCTAGCTTTGCCGTAAAATTGTCTGGGGCACTTGATAAAGAAAATTTCCGCTTCAATACTTTATCCCCAACCTGCTTCACGGCGTTTTCTATCATAATATGTTTTCTGCTTATTTCTTGCCGTATCCGAGCTTTTAAGCGCCTGATCAATCAGCTTTTGCACATCTTTTTGTTTAAACTCCTGCTGTCTTTGTTGCACAAAAAATAATTTATCTAAAGGCGTAATTAATTTTCGGCCTAAAAATAATTCTGCTGGGGTTTTTCCCGTAGTATCGTGATTTGCCGTTCTTAAAGCATAAGCTAATTCATTTATGTAGCCATCCCAGCGCTTGTGATGTGTGCTCACGTAGCTGCGAATTATTTTTACTATGTTTTTATTCACTCTTTCTGCTATGTTTGCCTGTGGTCTATACGGAACCATTTTGATATGGCGTATGCCAAGTCCAGTGCATATGTTTTCAAATATGTGACTAATGAATAATTTCCCGTTATCGCTAATGACTTTCATCGGTGCACCGTATTTTAAAATGTATCTGTGTAAGAATGCATCTGCGACTGTTGGCTGACGCGCGTTTAAGTGGAACAATTTCTGTCCATTTTGAAAAATGATCTACTATTACTAAAAGAAAACGATTTTTATTTAACTCGCTCCGGGGGAAGGGACCAAGAAGATCTATGCCTAAAATTTCATTCGGAAATGTAGCGCGAATGCTATTTAAGTACCCGGCCGGGCTGTAATTAATATCATTTATTAACTGACATTGATTGCAGGACCTGACATACGCCGTTACTATTTTGTATAATTGCGGGAAATATACCGCCTCGCGTACCCTTTTTAAAGTCTTTCTGACCCCTAAATGATCCGCTGTTTTCGCGTCGTGTAATTCCTTCAAAATGCTTAATCGAAGCGAGGCTGGGATGACTGGTTTGTACTCAAGATTTTCGTTTGTTGTTTTCGTATAAAATAATAAATTATCTATTATTTCATAGTTTTCTGCTCTATTTCTTATCGCATCGATGTCTGTATGCTCAAAGCTTTCGGGGTCTTTCAAATATGCATAGATATTTCCAAATTCAGGATCAACTTTCAGTTCAGTAATAATCGTATCTCTAGAATCTAAAATTTTTGAAGTCAACACAGCGCATTTAAGTTCATTTCCTTCATCGTCCAGTTTTATACGAGAAAGTGCGTCAGCTACATTGTTTTCCTTACCCGGTTTATATTTTATTCTGATATTATATTCTTGGAGTTTTAAAGCCCATCTTATTAACCTGGGCGTTAGGTTTTTCCCCGAGTAAAGTCTACCAACAGCCGCATGATCCGAAAAGACTGTTACTGGCGCTTTGTCGAAATAAACGCGAAATTTGTGTACAGCCATTAATACGGCTAATGTTTCTCTTTCTGTAGCTGTATAATTCCTTTGTGTCTGATTCAACGTTTTACTAAAAAATGCCAGAGGATGGTTATTTTGCATAAGAACCGCACCCACCGCATAGTCTGACGCATCTGCTGCAATTTCCAGGTTTTCGTCCCCCTCTGGGAATTTTAAAACAGGGGCATTAATAAGCGCTTCTTTTAATCTTTCAAATGTTGTGTTTGCTTCCGCTGTCCACGTAAATTTACCCCTTTTTCTTTTGATTACTAAGAGTGGTTCAGCAATATTAGCGAAATCTTTTATGAAAGATCGATAGTAAGAACATAACCCAAGGAAAGAAGAAAGTTCCTTGGTGGTGTTGGGCGGTGGGAAATTCTTGATAGCTTTTATTTTTGAATCTTGCGTTTCTATACCCTTTTGCGAAATTTTATAACCGAGATATTTAAGTTCTTTAGTTGCGAACTTGCATTTTGAGGCGTTAATTGTAAGACCGGCCTCTTTTAATAATTTAAAAACTTGTTCTAGATCATTAATGTGTTGTTCCAACGTACTACTCGTTATAATTATATCATCTAGATAAATTGATTTTCCTAGGACAGGCTTTAAAACAATGTCCATAGCTCTCTGGAATGTTGATGGGGCCCCACACAACCCAAAGGGCATGCGTAAAAATGCATAAGTGCCCGATTTTGTTATAAACGCGGTTTTATGTATGTCTTCGGGTCTCATAGCTATTTGATAGTAGCCAGACGTTAAGTCCAAAGTAGACATGTATCTTGTCGATTTGATCTGTCTAATGATCTCGTCTATAACCGGCAAAGGGTAAACTGGAAATTTAGTAATACTATTTAGTTTTCTGTAATCAATAGCAAACCTCCAAGCCCTTTTATCTGAAGGAGGAAACTCGTTCTTTTTCCTACATAGTACGACTGGACTCGCGTACTCACTATTTATGGGCGTTATTATTTTATTCTTTAACATCTCCTGAATATGTTCTTCGATGATTACGTCTTTTTGTTTGTCGTACCGATAAGGTTTAGTCCTACAAGGTTTTTCGGCATTTAATTGAATCTTGTGCGTGACTATTTGACAATTTCCTGGTTTTTCTGAAAACAAATTAGAAAAATTACTCACCACTTGCTGTATTGCTTGCCTTTCATGGTCATTCAGATGGCTAAGGTCCACTTGCGGTGTCTCCACAGGTTCCACCACCCTCTGGTCCATCTCCAACACCACGAAACTGTCTTGAAAATTCAATGTGGCCCTCGCGGCCCTTAAAAACTCCATACCTAAAATAAGAGGATTTTGCAGATTTTTCACTATAACAATTAATACTTTGAGGCTTTCCTCTTTTACCTGTAAGTTTAATGATAATTTCCCAATGCAGTGACATGTTTTTCCTTGCGCCGCTATAATTTCCGTATTTTTGGTTTTAAATAATCGTCCCTATAAAAATTCTTTTTGAAGAAATTTTCACTCATAAAATTTCCTTCTGCTCCTGTATCGATGAGGGCTTCTACTGATACATCGCCAACCAGGACTTGTATAATTGGTAGCTGTGAGTTTTTTACGATGACCGTATTTAAATGTCTATTTGAGGGTTTTTTTAAAACTTCCGGGGTCTGGACCCTCCCTTTCACAGGCCCCTCTACTCGTTTAAAGCTTTCCTTTCAATCTGTGCCTTCTGGGTACGCGGATGTTTATTTTCGAATTTTCTTTTTGGGTCTTGACCTTCGAGTTTCGATGAGTTAGCTTGATAGTTCTTTCCCCCATAAGAGCGATTTCCATTTCTGGTTTCCTCATTTGAAGATTTCCTTCGGGTACTTTGAGAATACGTTGCCCCTCTGGCTTTTTCCGCTATTCTGCGATTTTGAAACTTCACCGCCAATTCGAAGAGCTCCTGCAACGTGCTTGGGTTTCTAATTTCAAAGTAGTCTTGAACAGCGGGTAACAATCTTGGTAAGATTATTTCAATAATCTCCGCATCGGGTTTCTTCCCATACAGCATATCCGTCAACTTAATTTTTCGTAGAATAAAGTCCGTCTATTCTGCTATATCCCGTTGATAGAAACTATATGGTTCGGCTTCCAGCCTTGCGCGATCTTTCACTATGGGGAAGGCCTTTACTAACGATTTTTTGAAATTTTCAAATGTATATGTCTGGCTTCCAAATTCCCGTAATAAAAATTTGCCTATATTTTTCCACCATAGCGCGGCCTGTCCTCTTAGTGCTGATGTGGCGATGGCAACTTTTTGTCTTTCCGGCACAGGGTAGAGCTGAAAGTGATTTTCTAGGCCTTCTAGAAATATCGCCACCGAATTTTTTCCGTCGAAATTGACGTTGGGCTTGATTGACGCTCTCAAATTCTGGACCAGGTATCCAAATCCTTCCATTTGGCTTGTCATTTCTTGGTGTTGTCCAGCTGCTTCCATGCAATTTTCGGCCATTTCAGTTCGATAAGTGTTCGGGCGCCAATGTAGCGTTGCGCGCCTCCAACTTGCACGCAACCAAGAGGTGACTGTGAAAGCTGGATAAAAGACAGAGTCTTGTTAAGGGTTTAAGTCCCTTTTTATTCAACGTAATAAATTACAAGTGCGTGCTCTTGACGCTCACAAACTGCGCCAACTCGGCGGTCAATTAAAAATAATAACCTGAAAAGAAACTATAGACAAGACTCTAACTACGAGGCTCTCTAAAAGTAACTAACTCACCGCGTTTTACAATACCGCTGCTAATTCAGCAAACTTGAAGATCACTTGAACGATTAACACTACTTCCAGGCAAGCACACAGGCCGAAACGCGGGGTTTTTCAATTTCTGGCCAACTACCTCCGCGCTCGTGAAGTAAGAATATCATACCTCGAACTCGTTTCCTTTCTATTTAAATCAGAATACTTCCGCTGATAATTTGAATCCTTGCGCGTTCTACTAAAATTTACATACTCTGGCATTGGCAATTCCAGGGGAAAGTAAGGCTTGACAGGAAAGATAGTTTAAACTTAAAATAAATGTTAGTTAAAATAAATATAAACCCTATAAGTTTTCAGAATCATAGGTATGTTTCTGCTGAGATTGTTTTGTGGTTACACAAGATTGCTTCAAAAAATTTATAATGATCATATTTTATCAAATAATTAATTGTTCTAGTTGTTGCTTAGGTTTTCCTATCACTGTGTAACAATTAAAGCATGCATGCTTTAAAATAGAAATTCAGGCATTACAGAAGTATTTCTTAACATCCTGCTTCTTTATCTTCTATAAATCACTTTATACAGTTCCCCTTCCTTAAGAGTACTTTAGATAGCGTCAGTATGTAGCACGAATAAATTGTACCATTTAAATCTCAAACCTTTTTTCAATTGATATAATAATTTTTAAATGAGGATTATAGCTGTGTATCATCCAAGATACAAATAGTTAGATTTAAAAAAGTTACATTCTGGGAAGGGAAAAAAAAAAAAAAAAAAACTATACAACTTACTTATTTTAGTAACAGCAGGTAATTTTAAAATTATTTATGTGCTATGGTTAAGTTTTTAACAAGAGATCTTTACTAACAATTGTCTACAGTTATTTGTTACATCTGCTTTATGCAAAACTGTCTCCTCTTAAAGATTTAAAAACAGTGTTTTTGGTGAATGGGAGGGGAAAAAAAGAGCTGAAATTCGATTTTATAATTAGATGAAAAGTTGCTCTTTATTTTTGTCTATATGAAAATTCAAATGGCAAATGGATGGGCAATATTTGCTTTATTCCAAAGAGCAAAAAATGCATATTGTATAATGCTGACTCCATCAAACCAACAACGTTGTTTTATCAGTAAAGGAAGTAAAATTTCATCTACATTTCAGATGCACATACATGAAACGATGTCAAACTTTATCTGCTAATTTGAAGAAACGTGTTTTTTTTTTTTTTTTTTTTTTTTTTTTTTTTTTGCGTTTGAATAATCTCTTGCACGTTAGTGGCGACATCTGAAGGCAAAACGTACATTCAAATGTAGGGAAAAAACGATTTCTCAACATTAATTACTTTAATATTAACTCGTTTTTATCATTTGCATGCCGAATTACTGCTACAAGTTTTGCTTAAGTTTCGAAATAAACTTAATCTGAGAAGGGGAGGAAGAAATAATATAACTAAAAATAAGATAAAAGTATTAGATATAAAGATAGTGCTTCAGATTTTCAATCCATGTCCAAAATGATTTACTTATTTTATTTTTAGCTCCTTGATTTTTTCTCTAGATAAGATACATTAAAAGGTCGCTTTCATGTTATTGATTCTTGCGCCAGTTTACTGCTAATGCATTCATTAAGTGTTTGGGAACTGCTTACTAATCATCACTCTCATTTTAGAAAATTCATGTATAAAACTATTTCCTTCTGATTTGATCATCAATTTCGATCATTTCTTTGTACGTCTAACAGACTCAGACTTATTTAAAAAAAAAAAAAAAAAAATTCTAAATTTATTCTACTCTCACTATGAAAAATAGTTGTACTACTCTCTCATAGAGGGCGGCACCTCTGCTGTCTGCTATAACATCAGTACATAAAAAAGCAACTTATGGAATTTTTCTTTTAATTACATCCGCCCACATGGGACTAAAACTCAACCACTTTAATGCCCCCAGCAGGATAGGATTTATCTATTATTGTACTTTAATTAGTACGAGGCTAAAATTTCAATGGTGCGATTTGACCTGACTGCTGCTAATTTGATGAGGGGATCGAGTTCCGGCGAACGGGCTGGCTTCATGGGCGTTTTCACCGCTTTCCCCATGCGCAACTCGGATACGAGCCAGTTTCTAGGTGCCTTTTGAATTGTAAAATATGTAAAAAAATAACTTCAAATTACAAGTGATGTATCTCCAAAACTAATAGCCCCATAAAAATGAAATTTCTAACACATATTGTGGTACTCTTAGTTATTTGTTTAAGATTACTAAATAAGTCATGTGCATTAGTAAAACTTTTAAATAAATATTTTAATGTAGAGCCCTTTTTTATAGCCAATATTTTGAAATTCACTGCGCGCAGCATTGCAACTATATAAAGCATAAGAGGAACCCATTTATTTTATTTAAATTTATTTAAATTTAGGAAATTAGGAAGATTTATTTTATTTAAATGTTCCTTTCCTACAAAAATAATTTTTTAAAAACAAAATTTTAATTTTTATCAGATTGTTTTGGCATAAATTAGCTACAATTTTGAAAGTTTTTACATTAGAACCATTTTGGTTCGTCATATTAAGCATATAAACATCCATGTAAAATTTGGTGCACTTTAGATTAGCCGTTTCAGAGAAATGCTGCGCGTAGTGAGTAAAATCATAGTTTTGAGAAAATTGACTTTAGAGATAAAAGTATGTTTTTATCAAACAAATATGCATTATTTAAGAAAAACAAGTGTTCATATTAAATCAAATGCATGGTATAATTATTTATATATGGATATAAAATCATCTAAAAACAAAATAAGTTCACACAACTCGTGAAAATATAAAACGAAAACTTTAACGCACTGACCAGAAAATTTACAATTTTTACACGAATTCATTTTTTTTTTCAGGCTAGTTATTTGGAGATTAATTTTTTCATACTGAGTGGTATTTGAATAAAATTACTTAAAATTCTCTAAAATTATACAATACAGGCTGTAAAAATGGACAAGTTATTTTCCGAAAACAAACAAAAAAAAAAAAAAAAAAGTGAAGCGTATATATTTAAAATGCACCAGGTGAATATGTTTTGCCTTCATGTAACAATATGTTCTCCGCGATAGCCTTTTGTTTATTTCTCTTTTTCTTACGCATTTCTTTTGTGCTTTGCAAAAGGCGTAATTCACTAGTTTTCACTCGTTGCGCGTCTAATTTACATAGACATGCTCTACTACAACTGACAGCCCAAGTTCCGCCGTAACTTTTAGTCTTCCCTGATTACCTTCATTGTATTGTGGCCTCATTCGTTGCTATTTCAGCAATTCTTCTTCCTGAACCAAGGGTCTTGGGACACAATTTCCAAATCACATTATTTAAGGATTCGTTGCAGTTTTGTGTCTTTCCGTCAAGACATCTTCGCAACAGTGTCGGTTGCGATAAATCATTAAATGTTGGTTTAATAACATTCATAACACAAAAAGAAAGTGTTGGTTTAGGTCTGAATTCACTGACAGTTCCATTAGCTATAGCTGTCTGGTATTTACATCAAGTAGTGGGACCTATTGGACAGAAAGTATCAGTTGACCGTGTGTGAAAATACATTGCCCCCACAGCATTACGCATTTCCGCCAAAGATGTTTCATGTTCTCGACTCGCATTATCAAACAGTCAATTTGTGTATCAGTCAAGCGACCTTTTCCTCCAATAGATTTTCCATCTACACATTTAATACCTTTTAGTTTCAATTTTCTGAGCCGCGTTCCCATTCTCTTCTGAATATGACCAACACATTCGATTTTAGAAACGGACACATCAGAACCATAGGGCTGGGTCTCCGTTATAGATTGAAAAGTCTTGAAATCTCTGTCGCTTATATATCCAACATACATCATGCTTCGTTTCTGACCGCTGGAAAATTCGAACCATACCAATGACCTCCATTTTACACGCAGAACCACTGTGATTCATAAGACATTCCGCCTCATGTTTCATTTGCCAGTTATCATACTCTTGTGTACCTTTCATGGATTCGTGATGTGTGATCCCTGGTTTTCCATGAACCATCGCCGCTAACCACAACATTTGAAGAACCCGTGCTGAACCTCTTCACAAGCAGCATTTTTCATGGATTGTTGTGCCACATTACTTGAGTACGACATAAACAAATTTACTGTAACATTATATGCTTTTTTCGATACTGGGTGTAAGAACGATTGTAAATTATTTAATTGTTATTAGACAAAATATCTATTGAGAAAATGGCAACAGTTAATTTCTGGATGTCGTTCTATATATAATTTTAAAAATATACTTTCAGATGATGTACGCTTCAAATGTTTAACGGTACGATACAGTAAGTACGTTTGTTATGTTATGTACGTTTACGAATACGTTACGTATAGGTTATTAAGATTTATCTTTAAATAAATGTTTGTCTTTTACAACTATTTTACGAGTGATTAATTTAACTACAAAAGGAAGTTAACACAATAACAATAAGAACAATAACAATAACAATAACACAATAACAATAACAATAAGAAGACACAATAACTCTTGCTGGTGATCAACGTCGAGATCCGAGCCAATTTTAACTTGGCTTAAACTTATAGGAACTTTTATGTTGTTAATAATTTCCGTTTTTGCTAAGTTCGAGCTCAATTCAGAAATTTCAGTATTTAAACATAGTTTAACTTCTTCTGCTCTCCCAACGCATTGATCTTTTTGGAGCTTAACACTTCTATCGCCAACGTTAATCACTGGTATACAAGTTTCGCCATTTTTAATTTCTAATAAACAGCCGATACCTTCGGAAGGATTTTCTATCATAATTAATCCATTATCTACAGAATCTGTTTGAGAACTGACAAGACTGATCGTATTTTTCTCTAATTCATTTTCCTCAAGAGCTTTAAGGCAGATTCGATTTAATTTTTCATCAATTTGGAGGTTACTAAATAGTTCATCCTCCCTATACCCGAAGTGAAATCTGTTTCCTATTCTGACATAAGCGATGTGAGGTAGATCAAGCCATGTCCGTCCGATGATTAGATCAACTGGCTGTGCATTATCAGGCAAAAGGTATATATTTATGCCTTGGCCTTTTACATTATCAACTTCAATATCGGCTTTAATCATTCTATGGAGGTCACTGCAGGCACCCTTTGATTTCCAAAACCGTACAATTCATTCATAGCAGGTTCTGGTTTCACTTTAAGTTTCTGAGCAACTGAAGTCCTTAAGAGACAACAAGAACTCTCCGTATCAATTAAAGCTTGTACTTCTTCAGAATTATTCAGTTTTGCTTTTTTCAAATATGAATTGCTCTCTTCTATATTTTCGCCAACTTGCTCAACAGAATAATTTTTATCATTTGAATGATTACTTTCAGCTTTAGTAACACAATCAATAAAACTATTGGGAAAACACCATTTGAAATACTTCATGGATATGTACCACGATTTCAAGATGGAGTTTTGAGATTACTTGCTGACGAAGAAGCAGAAGTTTGGAAGGAACCGAAAAAATTACGAAAAGAAGCTAGAGAAAAGATTGTCAGAGAACAAGGAAAAATGAAAACTTATTATGACAAGAAGAAATCGGGATCTCTATCATTTGAGCAAGGAGAAATAGTAGTAGTTAAAAGAAATTCAAAATCTACACCAGGAGAACCAACCAAAACTCAACCTAAGTATCGTGGTCCAATGGTTGTGACAGAAGTACTTCCTGGCGATACTTATAGAATATCACAACTAGAAGAAGCCTGCGATGGTCGCTTTTATGCATCAACTGCTCATGTAAATCAACTAAAATCTTGGGAAAATGCAGAAGCAAATGATGATGATGACAATGACGACCATGACGATAATGACGAAGACGATGATGAACTTAAAAGGCCCAACCGAACAGTGTGCAAACCATTACGCTATAGAGACTTCGTATAGGACTTATAGAATTTTTTTTTAATTAAATTTCATTTAATTTTTTCCTACCTATTATTATATTTTTGTTGTTGTTTATTTGTCGTTTTAATGCATGATAAGTTTTGCTTCAATTGAGGACAATTGAAAAGTCAGGATGGTCGAATGTAAGAACGATTGTAAATTATTTAATTGTTATTAGACAAAATATCTATTGAGAAAATGGCAACAGCTAATTTCTGGATGTCGTTCTATATATAATTTTAAAAATATACTTTCAGATGATGTACGCTTCAAATGTTTAACGGTACGATGCAGTAAGTACGTTTGTTATGTTATGTACGTTTACGAATACGTTACGTATAGGTTATTAAGATTTATCTTTAAATAAATGTTTGTCTTTTACAACCATTTTACGAGTGATTAATTTAACTACAAGAGGAAGTTAACATAGATATGGAAGATCCATGATACCACAAAATAGTTTCATTCCCGAGTATCCCATTCCAATTTTTCGCATGGCATAAGCATAACGTATGTTAATGTCCGCACAATTGTTCTTCTTACGAATCATTTTTGAACTTTTAAATGCAAGCAGTTCTATACAATTTTCACAATTTAAAGAAATTTAGAACTTAGTCCACACACAACTTCTTCTTTGATAGGTACATCACTGCCACATGTTTCGCAGCATAATTTCTTTTCGAAAAAGGAAATCATCATTACACTCAAGTCTAAGATCCTAAAACCTTTAAAATCATCATTAGTTTCACTTTCCAACTGCTTATTGGAAAGTTTTATTTTCTTTGCAGAAGCACTCACATTCAGTTGCACAGTAGACGAGTCGCATTGCTTTCGCGTGTGGGACATTACCAGTAAATTTTCTCTCTTTATTTCTACTGCCAGATGACCGTTTAAAGTGTCAATCGACCTGCTGTCCTATTCATATTAATCTTAGGAATGAATTTTCAATATAAATTTTTAATTATATTACTAAATGAAGAAAAATGTATCCAGAAATCTCTCACAGAGTATAGAATACGTTGTAAAATTCGCAAGCAAAGCAAATTGAATGAGCGAGCGATATTTAAAGTTAATATATTTCTTTCTTCTTCTAGAAAAGCAGTGAGAATTAAATAATTATTAAATATATCTATTTCCAAGCCATTAGAAGAAAAAAAATGTTCGAAAAATGTTAGATGGCTTTTATAAACGGAATTTATCACCACTCTTCACGAGCAGCTGTAAATATTCAGCTGTCAAAAAAGGTAAACAAGCGCCTCGATCTTGACTTTGGGCTCCGGTTCTTCCTCGATATCTTTTGTTCTAGTGGGAATTTTTTTATGCGGTTTGCTTTAAAATGTTGCTATTAGTTAGCTCTTTTATATAAAACAATTTTTTATACCCTCAAAGGGTACCTGACCCCTTAAAAAGTTCTCCACGGGACACTATCCCCTTACCATGTAGCGTCTATTGGCGGAGCATAAAATAAATACAAAATAAAATTTTTAAAAAATCCAGGGTTTTCATAAATCCTAACTGCTTTTTCACAAATATTACTATGTGGTCAATAAAGGTTGAAATATTCAAAACTATTTTTTAAATCAAATAAACAAGCCTTAGTAATTTGAAAATTTCCCATTCAATGAAGTGTGCAGTAAAAGTTTAATGCAGTTCATTTATTTAAGATTATTTATATGTTAAGTTATTCAGCAAAGCAAATCACAAGAATTAAAGGTTAGACGAAAATTTTCCTTAATTCTTGGAAACATCGCCATAAATTATTGTTGTAAGTTTTCTTTATAATTTCCTACATTAGACATTAATAGTCTGTTCAACGAAGAGTAATAAACCGAAAATTGATCTGAGAATTCTGATTAGCTTATATGTGACTGCATAGCTGGAGATATTGTGATCATATGTTCGTTTTTGAACTATGTGCTATTTAATAGGGGCTGGAAACTCTGCCCATGCTGAGTTTTTAAGATCTGTTTCTGTTATTGCGCATAAACTAAATTAGATCCTACAATGAACCTGGCGAATTCTCGCACAGGCGTGAATTAAATAAAGGCTGACAAAAGAAGACTGAAAATAACCCTTTATTAATTCAAACTAATTAACAGAAAGGCACGGACTTCGTGCGTTACAAAGACACCGACCACTTGCGGTGAAAACTAAAACGTAGAATATAATACAAGTCAACCTGAAATAAATAGTGCAAGAGCGCACTTACACTTAAATGTGCTCTTGCACTATTTATTTCAGGTTGACTTGTTTTAGTTTATAGTTTTGGTTTACACTGGTGTGCAAAAATTAAGGACGAGACGGTTTTTTCAATATAACTTTGTACAAAAGCTTTCCAAATCAACACATTTAATACCGTAAGATCCCCAATACGTAAGGACATGTGTAATGTAAGCAACATTTACTAAAAGAGAAATCAGAGGGATAAAAAGAAGCTTTATTGAAAAAGTAGCATGGAGCGCAATGCGACTGAAGGCCGAAACATCCTTGTGATGGGTGCCCAGCAAGAAACATCCGGTCTTTAATAGGGGATTTGATCTCCCCTGACTGCTAGGCAGGTTTCACAGCGTCTGCCCATGCTGAGAATGAGGGTGTCAATGAGTTGTTGAGGCATTGCTGCCCATTCATCTTGCAGCGCCAATCAAAGCTGATCGTCCATGAAAAGGAACTGCGGATCCATAGCGCCTCTAAAAAGACGCACATATGGAAGAAGAATCTCGTTACAATAACGGGTCCCGTTGACTGAACCTGCGTCGAAGATGTGAAGGTCTGTACGACTACCAAGCATGATGCCTCCGCAAACGAGAACACCGCCACCTCCATACCTGTCCCTTTCAATGATGTTCGAGGGATGATTGCGGATTCCCCGCTCTCTCCAGATGAGAATCGCTGCTCAGACTGAATCTGCTCTCATCTGTAAAGAGTACTCGTCCCCATTCATTGTCTCTCCAATTCCGGTGTTCCCGGCACCACAGAGAATGCCTTCTCCGATGAACAGACGTTAGAGGTACACATCGTACAGGGCGTCGTGCAAACAGACCACCACCGTGCAGTCTTCTGGCCACGGTAAAACGCGATATCGGTCGTCCAGTCGCCTGTGTCGTGTGTCTAGCGATTTCTCCCGCTGTCTGTTGCCTGTTTCTTCTGGCCTGTAAGGCAATATACCGGTCATCTGCGGGTGTGGTTCCTCGTGGACGACCACTACTAAACCCCCGGATAGCTGTTCCTGTAGTTTGAAATTGTCTCCAAAGTCGTGAAACGATGCTGTGAGCAATTCCGAACTCTGTAGCCACACTTGTCACACTGCGGCCTTCCTCCAACTTCCCAATGATTCGACCTCGGGTAAAAGCATCCAGATGTCGTCTAACAGATTGATTATTCGCCATTTCTCGCTGAGGCAGCAACTTGGTGTGATTTTAACTGCTACACGGCGTGCAATCTCTTTGCCAGAAATGCTGATCTTACACCGACAACATGCTTTATACTACTCAGACACTCCCCCATTACGTCTACCTGCATATCTGCGCATGTGCTACCGTACATCACCTTACTGAATCTCATGATTGGTCTTTCTGTCCGCTCTGCCTCTTCGTTCAGCTGATATGCTAATTTTTCGACTTCGTCCTTAATTTTTGCACACCAGTTGCACCTATGTTTTAGTTCCACCGCAAGTGGTCGGTGTCTTTGTAATGCACGAAGTCCGTACCTTTGAATTAGTAAAGGGTTATTTTCATCCGTCTCCTGTGCTGGTATTTAATTAACACCTGTGCAAGAATTCGCCAAGTTCATTGTAGGATCTAATTTAGTTTATGTGGAATAACAGAGACAGATCTTACAAACTCTGCTGTGTTTAACGTTATTAGTAAACCTAAGTGGTAACTACTTACTGTGCTTTTTTATACTGAGAAGAGCTGTGCGAGTAATTTTGTGGAAAGTTCCAAAACTATAACGTGTTTCTTTTGGCAAAATAAATCCCGCACTCACCTACAATATATAGATATGTGTATAATTCTAAATTTAATTTATAATAATAGTTTCTGAAGTCACCTTTCTAATTTGGTTAATTTGTTTCTTTCTTCTCTTTGTTCTGAAAATAGTACGAAATTTATAAACCTTTCTGACTTGCGTCATTTCAAAATGAATCTCTGTCATGGGACTCTTGTGTAATGAAAATGGTGCAAGTACTTATAAATAATAAAATTCGCTTATCAGATGTGTATTTAAAAATGCAATATCGAAAATAAAAAACTATATTACCTGGCATGATTACATTTTCATTGGGTAAAAGCATACAACTCTATCACTTTCCTCACCTTTATCTCAAATCTAAAATTTTCATTATACATACATATAGGTTGGAAATCTTTTTAAAAAGCACCATATGTAGATGTGATGAACACGAGTATTGATATACAGGATGCTCAGAAAATACCTGGCATTTTTAAGAGTGATAGAGGGGTCTAAAATAAGCATTTTTTTTGTCATAGAACATGTGTCCGGAAATATGTTTAAGAGCTGGTAACGAAGAACATTATGAAAGGGAAAGGAAAGATAGGCCACAGAAATTTAATGCTCAAATAAGTGACCACCAACACAAAAACATGCTTCTCACTGTCAACGCATGGATATCGTATATTTAAAAATTTTCAGGCAATCTAGGTAGAACCACTACACCACGAAGGCACGCCAAGAAGGTGGGGAGAAGTACTTTATAGCTTTATTCTTGATGTCTACTGTTAGTAATACTCCAAAAATGGTACAAAGCGCCCACTGTGTATCATTATTTATTAGACCAAAAATTAATATAAGAAGTAATAGATAGATAATTAAACTTATACGTATAGCCGATCTAAATTTACAATATGTATAAATATAGGACAAGACTTTTTTTTTAATGAATTTTCTCTTTCTAGTAATTTTCGGTCTCAAAAATTTTTCCCCGCTTCTAGCTTGCTATAGGATGACATAAAGCAGAGATTCTTAAACTTTTTTCAGTCACGACACCTTTTTATCACTGAGATTTTTTCGCGACTCCCAGGATCCCATATTTACATAAATTTTGTTTGACCCCCGTAAATATTGCGTAAATCCGACACATGCGTGAGTGAAACTGTCAATGTTTTTACTTGTATTGTAATATACTATTGCAGTTTTAGGTCATTAACTGTAATTTCTAATTTTAAGACCTAGAGCAATGTGAAAATTTTAAATAAGTAACAGACGAAATGATAGCGTCACGTGCAAAGCAAGGAAAATGAACGTTTGTACTATAAAAAGAATGCGTCGAAACGTTTTCGTTTTTTCATTGTCTGTATTGCCTTATCTTTATCTATTTTCAGAAACATTGTGTAAAAATATTTGGTAATTGTAAAATTATTATAATAAGTTAAAGAAATATCAAAACTGATAACATTTTTTGCTACCCTCTGCTGTAGATGGAGGCGAGAAGCCATCGTAAACACGCATTAAAATATTAGTGAAATCAAGCAAAAAGTTAAAGTTAGATTTTACGATAATCTCATTTATGTTTAATATCTTTCGAGGCTTCATATCATACTGAATTGAATTTCTGACACATAATCTAAAACATCTTGCAAAATTTCTCAAATTGTTTAGAAAACACTTAATGCCAATTGTGAATATATGAATGAGAATAGAATAATATTTTTTTTTTTTCCTTCCCAATGACAGATTGTAAACAATTACAAATGTAACCCAGTCCATTAATCTATACAAGGCCGGATGTGGTGGCCTGTTTATTATGGAGGCACCTTACAGGTGGGACACCATCGCCTTTCCTATGAAGGGGACGGACAGTTACAACTTGCCTTCTCCGGGATTCGAACCCAGGCCCTTCGACATCGCAGTCAGCTTCCCTGACCGACTGGGCGACAGAATAGAATAAGTAATGTTTTTAATAAAAGCGAGGTACTATTTTTTGTGACCGCTTGGTGCGTGAGAGGAGAAATAAAAATTTTAACGAATATGCAGGAATTATCATAATACATACAAATGGTAGTAGTAATAATAAAATTAAAGACATTGGGGAATTTATATGTAAATAATTTTGAAAAAAAAAAAAAGTACGATCACTTTTTAATCTTATCGAATACATTTACAAGCTCTCGCTGCAGAATCGTACATTTTGTTTCATATTCTTTCCCTCTCCGTCAATAAAAAACAAACATCTTTCCCCGAGAAAAAGTTTACAATGTGCAAATAAAGCGTTGTTTAAGAGAAAGAAACCTACTCCCGCACCAACTCCACATCCAATTTATTTGTGAATGCATTTGCAACGAGGCTATAAGAAAAGCGAGCGAGCAAGAAGATGTTAATGAACGCCAGTGACGACCACCCATAATAATACAAGAAAAGGAGGCTCTCAACTTATTTATGAATCGTTATTCTCCGGCGGGGAAAGGCGGCGATCGATCGTCGGCAGTCAAAAATAACACGAGCTCGAAAGAATAAAAAAGTATTGAGGCAAGTAACGTCTATGTATATTTATGGAAGGGCTGCCGAGTGTGTAGCGGAATATGTGATATTCAGCTTGCTATGCGGCCAGAGTTTTTGCATTCACGACTCTATGAGATTACGGGGGAGTAAAAAAGGGCGCCCAGAGCCCTTTTCCGCCGCTCACGTTGTCAGTCAAGGCCCCCGATTAGTTTGGCGCGAGGCGTTGAGAGCGCAAATCGAATTAGGTGGTTGGATCAATGACTCCACCAATGACTCGGAGGCATAAAGCTCCTCCGTGTTTGTCATTGAGCGGCGGCCTTAAACTGATTTCTGACACCTTCTCTGATGTCGTTACAGATTTAAATGGATTACTCCTCTTTAGTATACTGTCAAAACAGAGAGCCCGTTGTTGACATGGCCGCTCCCTAATGACCGCGCTCGCCTCCTTCATTAAAGCCTGTATCACTTAATCATATTTGGACGCTTTCTTTCCGATAACTTATGTATGTTGCTATGGATACACAATCATCGCTGTTGGAGGCTCTCGAATTAAGACGCCTTTTGTTTGCTCCTCAGAACTTCTCGTCACCCGAGGGAGCTTTTTTTTTACATTTCAAAACAATACTCATTACAAAACCTCGCCTGCCTTGCTCCTAATAGGGTATCGGATATTCGTTGCACTTTCAAGAATCAGGGCGAATAACAAATCCTTGCTAAATCTTCCAGGGAAATTCTTCGTGTTTGGAGCGATTTTTCTTATTTGCGCCCTGTGTAGCGCATACATTATGAGGAGACGGTACAATGCTCTTTAAAGTCCTTTTGTTACCTAGGAAACAGTACAGAGCAACTTAATCTAGCATTGGTTAGAATTCTTTTCCTCCCTCCTCCCCGTTTCTCTAAGGATTCTGTAGAAGGAATCGATTTGCCGGTTCGTGGCCATAAAATATGTATTCTCTTTCAAGAAATGATTCTTGAAAAGAAAAAAAGAAATCTTTTTCGCCTTTGTATAGGAGTATATGTACGCATAAAAGTCATTAGAATGATTTAATTTTTTTTAAATTATCAATATTTTATTTTCCTAATGGCAGATTGTTAACAGTTACAGTGTCACCCAGTTCATTAAGGTATACAAGATGTGGTGGTCTCTTTATTATGGAGGCACCTAATAGCTGGGCCACCATCGCCTCCTATGAAGGGACGGACAGTTACAAACATGTCTTCTCCGGGATCCGAATCCAGGCCCTTCGGTATCGCAGTCAGGCCCACACTGGTAGTTCGGTCCGAGGTTCGAATCCCGCGAACGGGCTGGCTGCATGGACGTTTTCGTGGTTTTCCCCATGTGTCACGTGTATACGAGCCAGTTTCCCATAGAAAGCCCTCCACGAAGGCACCCCTTCCCTTAGGCAGATAGCCTTCGAGGCTTTGCCATAATCCATACACACACGGTATCGCAGTCAGGCCTAACCACTATACCGTCTGGGCGGCTTTAATTATCAATTTTGTAAATTTTAATAGAAAGCCACCCAAAGACTCAAAAATGAGAAATAAAATTTATGGATTATTCTGAAATAGAAATTGCATGGAGTTGATAATTTCTTGAAGCAGTCTTTGAATGATACGCACAAATAAATCACAACTTGTTAATGCATGGTTTCTGCTCTGAAACCGCAGTATTTAACGGATAAAAACGCATTGCAGCTAAGTGTTTGAAAAAGTGCACGTTTTGAGTACAAAAAATACTGTTCATTATAAACGGATATTTATTTACCTCAAAATTACTCTCATAAGGAGCTTCAAAACGACTACCAAACCGATTGTGCAGATTTGAATTTTTCTGGAAAGAAGCGTCAAAACGATATTAGAAGAGCGAAAGTTTCTTGATTAAGTTAACAGCCACGAATGATACGAAAAAGAATTAAAATGTTCTAGAATTCATCTAAGAGCTGGAATATAACCAACTCGCTTTAACTACAATACACTAATCGCCTCATATTTCCACATCCACTGTAGAGACATTAGGTTATATGGAAGCCGAAGAGATGAAAAATGAGTTAACGCCTTTGCTGGGAATCGAACTACGGACATCTGGAAAACCGCAACAACAAAGATAACGCCTTCATTTATTATTTAAATCATGCTTAATCCTTTCTGGAATTTTTTCGAGGAAATAAGCGTTTAAGATTTACTTCGTAATTTTTAATACAGATGTTATGAGTTTTTATGTATTTTTGCCTTGTCGAAAGTGAAAACTGAATTAATTGAATGAGAAATACTCAATCGTCTGTGAAAAACTGTTTCTTTTTTGTTTTGTTTGCTTAATTTCTTTTATACATATTTCTAGCTTTATTATAGTCATAATACAGGGAAGACCCAATCCTCCTAGTCCCACTGGACCATATGACCATAAAGGGTCGACCCCCTCAAGACCACAAAAGGAAAGAAGAGAGAAAAAGAAGCTAATTAACTAAAAATAATTGGAGGTTAATTAACGAACTAAAAATAAGGAAGAGACATACAAACAACGAAGCACAACACCAAACATTCAAAATCCAAAAACAATTAAAAACCCCACGGGCAAACAGAGTGGCGGAAACTCTCAAGAAACATTCATTCACATGAATTTTCGGAACAGGCACAGGCGGTCCAAAGCCATCGAGGAATTCCCAATTTAAATAACCTGCAGAAGGTCAAACCGAATTCCCTACAGTATTGCTTTAATAGCATATTATTTGTATAATCATAATTCTAATTAAACTATTAATTTATTTCAAAAATTTACTTTAATAATCCTACCACTATCTGAATTCAAATGTATTAATTATCTTTAATAATCATAGAAAAGAAGCTCCAAGACTGCCAATAACCAAAAACCAAAAACCAAACCAAAACCAAAACTGGAAAAACTTAAGATTGCCATGTATCATATTAAAACTTTAGCAATTACTCCATTAAGAACAGAATATAAGAACAATTTTAAAACTTTAAAATTTCAGAACATTTTAAAATCAAAAACTAGAATTTAAAATTTAAGAAAAAATATAAAAATTCCATAAAATTTAAAATTTAAAAATCAAAATCCTGAAACTCAAAACCACCATTAATTTTGATAATTTAAATCTGGTAATCCATCAGGATTCTCAACATCTGCAAGGCCATATCTATGCAACAATCAACTGTATCTCCTCGAAATATTATATGCACAAAACATCTACAATGCATTAACTAAAACAATATACAGAAAAATTTCAAAATTTTCGTAGTAAACCTATAAATACTCATAACTGAGAATATAATACATATAATCAAAAGATAAATATACGCAATACTAAACAAATATTCCAAATTCAACTCTATTAGAATTAATCAAATTCATTGCACATTTAGAATATGTTTTTAAGATTTCCAGGTTCCATGACTTATCTCCCAAACATTTCTTTCTCAAATTTTCCAATAAGGAGCAATGATTCAAGAAGTGATCTGCGTTACCAACTTGATGGCAATGACCACACAAGTCTGAATTTTGTAAATTAAATCTCGAGAGGTACGCGGGAAATCTTCCATGCCCAGTTAAAAACTGGTTTAAATCATTATTACTAATTGGTCGCATACCATTTTGAATTTTAATAGACTTCAAAAGACCCACGCACCTCTCTGATTCATTCCATCTAGTATTCCAAATATCATCATAAAAATTTTTCATGTTTCTAATTGCATAACTTCTCGAACCAGAAATTTTTATATATTCACAATCATCATTAGTGGTCGCCTCTTTAGCCAGCACGTCGGCCCTTTCATTTCCAACAAAGCCAACATAGGCTTTTATCCAGTGTAAATGAATGCACATATTCTGCATCAAAAATTTCAATAGACATTTAATATCAAATATTAATAAATTAGTAGGACGGGCCGAGGTCAAGGATTGAAGCAAAGACATACAATCAGTATATATATGAATAGAATTAACACAAGTCAAATTTTTCTTAACGCATTGAAGGGCTTTAAGTAAAGCACAGCATTCCGATTGAAATACAGAATTATAATTATTAAGCTTATATTTTTTATTTTCAATTTCAGTTCCATAATGATAAATCACAAATGCTGCACCCAATTTAACCAAAGCTTTATTATAGTATTTGAATGTGTTGCATGTGGCAACGATTAGATTGAACATGTGGCAACGATTAGATAATTCTTTAAATGATATAAATTTTGTGCATTCTGAGTTATAATATTGTTGCGTGCGTACGGGTTCGTTACGAAATGAATGCCCAAGTCCGATGAAAAATGAACAAAAATTTATTATTATCACAACAAATATGCTTAAATTTCCTGAAATTAACGTGCAGTATTACAATATCTCACAGTAATTATCTTTTAACTACTCAAACGTTGAATAGAACTTAATTCCAAAACAGCTAAAGAAAGCTCATTCGCGAATTCGCTACAATCAACAAGAGCAGTTTTCTAAACAACAACAAACTGTGTAACTACTACTACGAACTGAGAGGTTTTCCTCCTTTTATAAGATTTTTAAATCGCGGGCGAGAATTTTCTGGTACTTTCTCGAAATTAAAAAGACATATTTATTTATTTAATGTTAAATGCACGTGCTCTTGTATTTTTAATTTTCCGGCTTAGCTTTCTTCTTTTAATATTCGTCACGCGCTGCACTGCGCGGGAAATGAAACCATTTAATTTATAATTGAACTAATATTAGCTTTTTAAATAACAAATTCGTAACACTATTAACGAAATATAATACTGTTAACTAAACCTAGCGCCAGAGTGTCGCTATGGTAAACAAAGTGAATTTTAAAGAATGCATTTATTCTATTGTGGTTTATGCGCTGTCGGCGAAGTAGGTTTAATTCAATCTGATACGTTTAAATGAAATGCAAGAAAAAATGCGTTTAATTTAATATTCCGTAGAAGGAAATCATGTGATGTACACATCAGATTTTTATACAAAGCTTTTAAAAACAAAGATTTCATAGGCAATATTAGTAATTTCCATATAAATGCAAACTTTTTTTAAACTTTTTTCCAAAATTCTAAATATAGGAACGCAATAATTTGTTTCTTGTATCATAAAGTAAAAAAAAAAAAAAAAAAAAAAAAAAAAAAAAAAAAAAAAAAATGGTTTCGAGATACGGACTTCTCGAGATCGAACCGCAAAACGGAACGAATTAAGTTCGTAAGTAGAGAGAACTACTATATGCTATGCTTAGAATTAAATTCGAAAGTGATACTCTTGATTTCTTGTAGAAAAGTAGTTCTCAAACTGCTCTACTGTACCATCAAAGGAAACTCGAAAGTAGTATCAAAAGCAACATAAAAGGTCTTCAAGAGTAACTTCCAGAATATTGGAAAACAACTCTCGAGTAAAAAAAAAATTTTATTTCTTTTGAATTTTAAAGGAAGATGAAAAGGGATTTCTTGCCAAAGGTTTCCTCAGTTTATTGTCATGCCTTTCTGATGCTTTTTCAACAACGTAGCTACTTAATAATTCTTCATTAATGATATACCTAAAAATTAACTGGTCCAACTGGCCAAATTTGGAGCTGGACATCCGCCTGAAAGTTATAGCTAGATAACAAAACTCTTTGAGGATTCATTCTCTCTCACCTGCAAGATTATGAATAAAATTTTTTATTAGCGCGAAATTTACTTTAAAGTTTACTTTTTGTTGCGTGTTTTCCTAGGTATAACTAACTATTTCTACATATAATAAAAGAAAGAGTCTGTCTGTGTGTGTCTTTCGTTTGTGCTGCGCGTAAGCTAATAGACCCACGGCTACGAAATTTGGTACATAGATGCATCTAGACAAGAGCCAGTGCACTTCGAAGCAATTTTTTTCGAAATTCGAATTCGAATTTTTTTTTTTAAATTTTATGTTTTGTGATGAAATTGCGTCATTTTGAGACATAATGAGCTATAGGAAAGCGAGATTTTACTCTACACACTCCATTTTCAAATCGTCATGAAACGTAAGCACTTAGATATTTTACGAACTTAAAATAAATTTCTTGTTTCAATGAATCGGTTAAATACGAATTTATTTAACATACGGAGCTTAACATCTTTTCAACGGGATTTTTTCTTAAAAAGTTTATTTTTAAAAATGTACAGTTTATTTTTCTTTGATTTTTGGACACGTTAAACTTTCATCCTTGCGACTGCTTTTACAAAAAGAATTTCGGGAAAATGATAATATTTTGTATTTTTAAAAAAAAAAATTTAATGAAGCTTCCGAGTACACTTCTCACATCTCACATCTTTAAAAATGTGATTTTGGCAACAATTTTCCTGTCTTATTGTTATTAATAGATTTTTGTTGAAATCGCATCATTTTGAATAGTTTCATTCTTTTAGAAAATATGGGTTTGGCAACAATTTTTTATCGTATTTCTTATGTCACTATTTTTAAGAAAATGGCATATTTCATTCTCATTTTTATATAAATATAATACATTTTTATTGATTTTGTTGATAAAGTTGTTCTGCAGAGTAAAATTCTGCGCGGAATTTTATGTTTTTTGAGTTGCATTCATGTTATTTTTTGCTTAATACACTGTTTGTAAGATATTGAAAAGTTTTGCATGATTTTTTTTCTTCAACGGAAAGTTGGTTAACTTTTTATTAGGATAATTAATATTTGTATTAAGGGATATAGCTTATTTCATTGTAATTTTTTTCTCTTGAAAATATAGGATAAAATATGATTAATTATACTTTGCTTTTCAGAATTTTTTGTTTTTTGTATTCTTTTATGTTATTTATTGCTCATTTCACTGTTTTTAAGATATTGAAACATTTTGAGTGATTTTCTTAGGAAACAAAGTTCTTAACCTCCTTTATACCATTTGAGTTCTTAAGATTTTGCAAAGAGAAGTTGGTTAATTTATTTTTTAGGGTAATTAATATTTGTATTAAGGGATATTGCTTATTTCATTGTAATTTTGTTACACGTAATAACTTTTTTTTTATGAAGTTGTTCTGCAGAGTAAAATTCTACGCAGTTTTTAAATTTAACGTTTGGTGTTCCCTTCAGCCATTTTTCCGGTACATTTAAAAGCCAGACGAAGGCTGGCAGCGAAGCTGCTAGTAGAAAACATGGGTCTGGGTCATAATCCCGACAGCCGAAATCCCGACAAGCCAGAATCCCGACTGTCCAAAACCCCGACAGGGCCGAAATCCCGACAACCCAAAGTCCCGACCCGGTCGAAATCCCGACAGGGTCAAAATCCCGACAAGCCAGAATCCCGACAGGGTCAGAATCCCGACAGGATCGAAATCCCGACTGTCCAAAATCCCGACAAGTTAATATCTAAATACAAACACTCAATTTAGCTTAATAAAACACAATTTTTAACTAACTATTACATATTACTAATTAAAAGTTTAAATCAAAAAATCATAAAAATTATGTCATTACTTAAAATAATTTTTAACAAATTGAAATGACTGTTAAAATTTGAAATGAAGATTTATAAAATTCCTTTTATTAAGAAAAAGAAAACATCACCTACACCTGCAAACGACATATTTACAGTGACACATTGCGAGCGATAGCACGAAGATATTCCATCACAGGTCGATTATCACGATCGTCCACAACAGTCATAATTCTCCTTTCTCTGTCATCATCTACCTTCCTACGTTTTGGTTGTTGTTCTCCGCGAAGAATGCATTCAACTTGGTATTCCACATGCTCCTGTTCTTTTTGAAATCCTTCTATGATGTTATAAACGCCAACATGGCCCGTCCAATTAAGGTCTCCCATCTTCTGTGCCAATCCTCGACAGCATTTTGAGTGCGCGGAGCATTTATAGCTGCCTTTTCTAGATCACTAATGATTCTAGATGGCCTCAGTTCAATATTATTTTCTTCATCGAAATCAATTAAATCTTGGAATAATCTTTTGTAATTTTCTTCAGATTTGCTAGTCATCAAAGCATATACTAGTTGCAGCTGTGTAAGTATGTTAAGGGGTCATTAGGCCTTATTGGAATTTCGCCCGTGTCGGTATTTCGACCCTGTCGGGATATTGGACAATCGGGATTTCGACCCTGTCTGGATTTCGACCCTGTCGGGATTTTGGTTTGTCGGGATTTCGACCCTGTCGGGATTTTGGCTTGTCGGGATTCCGTCTGTCGGGATTCTGGCTTGTCGGGATTTCGACCCTGTCGGGATTTTGGCTTGTCGGGATTTCGACCCTGTCGGGATTTTGGTTTGTCGGGATTTCGACCTGTCGGGATTTTGGCTTGTCGGGATTCTGGCTTGTCGGGATTTCGGCTGTCGAGATTATGTCCGGATACCAGAAAATATATTACACTTTTTTAGGGGCGTTTTATAGTAGAGATCTATATTTCTTTACTTAATTAACTGTTCATAAAGACTCCTAATAAAAATAATTTAAGACAATAAAACTAGCCTCATTAGCAGCTTTGAAGTTTTAAGGTATTTTAGTAGAAATAACCTTTTTACAATAAATTAAAAATTGCTTTAGAATGTTACCTGGTGTTTTTGAATTTCTTTTGATACTTTCTTGAGGAAATTTTATCTTGAAAGTATATCAATGAACTAGGGGTACAATCTACGAAAATCTGAGGACCATTATCATTGAATTTTACGACATTGCGATGAGAAACAAATTGTATGATATGCAGCAACAAATAAAAATAGACTTGGAATTTACTTTCGTGGAAACAGCAACTGCTATTTACGAAGATTTTAAGAAGTAGCATGTATGATTACGCAAATCTGACTGGGACTTGAACAGTGGACCTTTCGAATAAGCTTCGAATAAGCTTCCAGCTATGCCATGAAGGCGTGCGGAAAGGAGGAAGAAAATACCTTATATAATCCCCCCTTTTAAAGGGCGACTGGAGATTAGGGAACCCAATCCTGAAATCTTGGTGGTTATGAATTACCGTATCTCCTTTTAGTTCAGGTGCCGCTATAGAATCATTAAAATTTTTTGAAGCAGGAGAGGAGAAAAATGTGCAGTACCCTCGCCAGGACTTGAACCCTGGGCCTGTCGAATACGCATCGAGTATACTTCCAATTACACCACGAAGGCATGCGGAAAGGAGGGCGAAATCAGGGATAAATAGAAGGGCTAGGTCATTCCTTTGTACGACTCCTTGCCGACGCGAGCCTCATGGAGGGGTTAACTGGAAGTAATCTGACGTGTCTGTGTTGCGTCTGTTCTGATTTTGCGGGTTTAAAATTGTAATTTCTTTCAGTTGCGAGACGATTTTCTGGAGGTGGCATATCCCAAATTAATTTTAATCATACATAACTGTTTTCTAATAATGCAAATATTTAAAATAATTTGTGTATATATATTTTTAGTCAGTTTTCCTTTTAAATTCTATATTTAAAGTATCCATTATGTAATATGGCTTCTTGTGGTGTAGCAACGTGCCGTAACACTGATAGAAATACGAAAGGAAGAGATATTGTATTTCATGCTTTTCCAAAGGACAATTTGCTTTTGACGAAAGAATGGATACATAAATGTCGAAGACAGGATTCTATTAACGTGAAAAACGCAATAATTTGCAGCGAACATTTTCTGTGCAGGGATTATGAAGATGACATGAGAAATCGCTTGCTTGGATTGCCGCAAAAGAAACTGTTGAAATGCAATGCTGTGCCGAAAGTAAATTTATCGTGTGCAGTAAACGAAATAACACCAAGAAATGGGAGACATTTGAAAAGAAAACTAATGCATGCTTTTGAAAGACTACACGAATTAAGCCCAAAGAAAATTTATTTTGAGGCCGAGAACGAAATTGAAGCTGACAATAATAAATCAAATGTGAATGATTTTGAAATAAAACTCACAAGTGACAATGCCCTAAGTGTAAAGATAAACAAGAATGTATTGATAATTCGAAGAACAAAATAATATCCTTAGAAAATTGCAATAAAATATTGAAAAATAGCGAAAAGAAAAATTGTAGAATGTTTGCTCAGCGACAAAGAAGGTGGACGACATCTAGAAAGAAATTTGTATCGGAAATTCAGAAATTAAAATCCCAAACAGCGAAATTTAGGAAAAAGCGCACAGATCGGAGAATTTGGAAAAACATCTAAAACATATTTTTACAAAGACTCAGATTAACGCATTGCTAGAAAAGAAGGAAAAAATTAGGTGGACTACTGAAGATTAAGATAACAATGTTACATGTATTTAATTAAATGTAATATTGATGTAAGCCTAAGTTACAAAATTATTTTAAAAAATACTGTATGTTATTATATTGAATCCGGAGAAAAATATGGCAACGTAAAATTTACAATTAGGCTGAAGCTCAAACTTAGATTAGCGGAAATTTTGCCATATATAACCATACATGTTTAAAATTATGCCAATTTAAGGTTGTTTTTTGATTAATTTTAAATAGCTGTTATTATAGTTATCGTAGAAGCAGTAGTAGAGTTCTCTTAGTTAACATGCAGATAAAGAAATGACTAGAAATAAAACGGCATTTAAAGAAAAAAATCCCTTCAAATTAAAAAAAAGGAACTTTATACTAAGAGTAGCATGGAATTATCTGTTATTTTAAAATTGAGTAAGTACTATTACATTTTTTAATGTTCAGTGTAAAATGCATACTGCAGTAACATTGTCTCTTCTAAATTATAGCTATCTTTCACACACAGCTCATTTTAAACGCTGATTCTTCAAATTTAAAACGCTAATTTCTATGTTGTCAATTGCATCTCCGCGCTCAGTGTCATCATAGCTACGTCATCACTCCCCACTGCCTGTTTCAGGGTGAAAAGCTCTATGAGCTAGCCCTTCTCTTTTAAGCCCTGGGGCGAAATTACCTAATATGTTTATTAGAAAAGCTCCCCATCTTTCAGTTCAGTTTTCAAATTTTTCGAAAAGGCTTAAAATACCGAGTCTTTTCACCTCGAAATATCTGAAACTGTCTTATTTACCTAAAAGTTAGCAATCGTATGAATAAGAATTGTGGAACAATTCTCATTCTTTCACAAGCATATTCTGCCATATTTGTTATTCATGATATTTATCTATCACTAATTGTGGAACAGACGAGAATGCATATTCAATGAAGACGGCATTTATTATGCTCTGTTTGAATATATCTCGGAAACATCTGCGAGTTTGTCAAAAATCATGCTATTTATGTTTGTTTTAAAATAAGATACTTAGATCAGCAAAGGGGAGGAGGTATACTATGAGCTAAAATATTGTGTAATAATCTAACACTGCCTTTCTAAAGCTTAGTCCCCTTTAATTGCCATCCGATGAAGCGCGGTGCGACTGAACTAAAAGCTTTATCGTTTGCCAATCCATAAAGGGCTTCTCGAATCCGGTTTTAGTGGTTCGCTGTGTAACCAATCTCTTCCTATCATTTAGCCCCGAAAAGGCGCATCACGCAGAACAAACAGTTGGCCTCTGTAATAGGAGAGACAGCCCTGTTGACAGAGGGCGCAGTCGCCTGCTCAATTACCATCGATCACTCTCCAGTCGCCTCCCCCAGGACACAGTAACACATCGGTCTTTTTCACAATTGTTAGAATCATTGGCCCGCGTGTCTTACCCCAAGCTACTGAACCCACCTCCTTTTCTTCTCTACACTTCGAAGAGAGCGATAAAGTTTCTCATGTACTAGATATTATCTTTTATACTTCCATCTTTAGAGTAAAAGAAACAGATAAAAATTGTGCATCACGTCATAGTGTTACCAACTCACCTGTCTTATGTTAACATTTTGTTTCTTCCATTCCACTCCATCGTATCCTGCAGACTTAGTCACTCATGTATTAAGTAGAAGAATATTATAATATTATTAGCCATTAGATATTATCTTTTATACTTCCATATTTAGAGTAAAAGCATGGAGGTAGGAAGTAAGATGGAGTGGCCCTAAACAGGTTTCTCCTGTATCCTGCTCTGAAGCACTGGCGATCCAAAACATTGGGTCATTTACCATTAAGTTCAATGGTTTTTGACGCAATCAGATGTAAATATTTTGTAATTACGTCGTAAATATACATATAAATGTATATACTTTCTTTTTCTACAACACTTCAGAGTCCTAAGTATATGAAAACAACATATTTTTAAACAACATTTCATTCTGAACGGAATTAAATGCTATACTTTTCACAGAACAGTTTTCTCAGAATGGTCTAATTTGAATGAAATATTTTCACAAGTTTTCGTTAATTACATCAGAAAAAAAAAAAAAAAAAAAAAAAAAAACTCAAGATAATTCCATTTGATTCGGTTAAGGTACAAAAATTAAGATCAAAGTTTATTGTATTATTAATATTAAAATTATGCATTATTTCTTTTCTATTTATAGAGCTTCTTCCTAAAATATTTTCTTAAATATGACATGATTTTTTGGCTTCTGAGGCATCTTTTAAATCGAAAAATATAAGTCAATTTATGATTCATGCTCTATTCGGTTCATTTTAAATTAGAGAATTATTAGAAATTAGCGAAATACTTTAAATAGTACTTAACTTTCTCTGAATATTTCTGAAAGGGAATAAAATAAGGATTTTATTTTTAATTAACCCAAATAAGTAAAAATTGTAAGCCCAAAGTGATTATTATTCAGATATATAAAATTAAAACGATGAGTTTAAAATGAGCAACAGTAAAGCCTCTCCTCTAAAAAATTTTAAAAGGTACATGTTACAATAATATATGGATGTGAAAAAAAAATTATTTTATTTAAAACATTTCGGCGTTTGGAACATAAAATAAAAGTAGCGAATACTCTATCAAGGGTATCGAAAGACGAATACAATTTTAAAGGTACCGTAAGGTATTTTTTATTCTTTAAGCATAACATTTTTGTCAAAAATCTATATTTTTGTAGTTCAACAGCTTAGAATTTTACAAAACAAATTCATAATCAAAATCACTGTTAGTTATCGAAAAATAACCAAGATGTGATTTTTGCGTAAATGTCACTAAACTATACAAATTGCTATTATCCATCAGACTATGAATGTTTCTTTCATGCGAAAGTGTCCCTTTTTCGATTTGTATGGAACTGTCGTGTGTCGAAATACTATCAGAACACTGTCAAGCGAGCTTCTGAATGTAAACAAAGAACACCCCATCTGGTGACCGAAGCTTCGAAGCAGTGCTTCACTTCTAGTGCCGGTTGGCCACTCCTTCCTTTCTTCCCTCCATGAGTAAAAGAAATAGATCAAAATTGTGCATTACTTCATAGTGTTATTAGTCATAGTTAAGAACTTACCTGCCTTATCTTAACATTTTTTTTCTTCCATGCCACTCCATCGTATCCTGCAGACTTAGTCACTCAAGTAGAAGAATATTGTATTATTATTAGATATTAGATATTATCTTTTATACTTCCATCTTTAGAGTAAAAGAAATAGATCAAAATTGTGCATCGCGTCATAGTGTTATGAACTCACCTGTCTTATGTTAACATTTTTTTTTCTTCCATGCCACTCCATCGTATCCTGCAGACTTAGTCACTCATGTATCAAGTAGAAGAATATTATGTATTAAAACAGAGCTTTCTCTTTATTTGATTTTAACGAAACAAAATATCACAGATTTAGTCGGGAAATCAAAACACACATTTCCACCTGATTCTTAGATTATATCTCTTTTTAGAATCGTAGCAAACTTTGCATTATCAACCCCCCCAGTGAAAGTCAAATTTCAGTATTTGTAATTAAAAAGGATAGAAAACTTACCGAAATATTAGCGTAAATTGCAAACTCAAAATGA
Source organism: Stegodyphus dumicola (assembly GCF_044657685.1). Lineage (NCBI taxonomy): Eukaryota > Metazoa > Arthropoda > Arachnida > Araneae > Eresidae > Stegodyphus > Stegodyphus dumicola. Next base: position 51,870,200 of record NC_140778.1, read on the forward strand.
ATTTTTTATTTGCATGTGATGAATATGAGCGTTATCTGATAAACTGCGATTAATGCAATTTAATAACAAATTACATGTTTATAGTTCAGTTTTCCCTTTTCATAAAATTGAATTCTCCAGATCTCATTGACAACACAAAAAGCACAGCATAAAAGTGGATGCATCCATATACTATTAATCAAATATTGAATTCCGAAAGGAAGAAGCTATACACATGACCGGACCGTCTTGAACAATAGCATGCAGTTAACACTTTCACCGTGGTAGTAAATGTTCATGCAGTTTAAGGGAACGGTGGACTTTAAAAATTAGTTTTTTAAGTTTTTGTATTTTTAACATGAAATTTATGCGTATACAAATTATAAAATCAGTTTATAAAATATATGTTCAAAATTTCAATTTATTTTAAATTAAAATTTTTTAAAACAAATAATTAATTATTTTAATTAAAGATTTAAAATGCTCCTTGCGCGCTAATTTTCAATATTTTTTCCTAATTTTTCCTTTAAGTTAGTTATAAAGACTTAACAAAAGTTTTTGCGTATCCGTTATTATAAATATGATGGATCAGAAATTTTTAAAAAAGGTTTCTGTGAACGTAAACCCAGTGTTTGGAAAAATTTTACCTTTTGTTAAACATTATTACAAGTTTAAACTTCTTAATAACCTCATATCTAAAAATGTATACTTAGATCTACTGTAATTTTGAGAAAACCGAAGTTAACGTTTTTCTTCAAACTTTCCTTTAATACATGGTCATGAGAAACAGCAAATTAACTTTAAATATGAATATGTAAACACTAGATTACATTTTCATCTAATTTAACTATTTTTAATCCCATAATATTAAATATGAGAAAAATAAACGTATCGCAAATTGGTGTGTGATTCGAAATTATAAGTAGAAACAATTTATACATTATATTCAATGAAACTTTTAAGATTCACCCGCATCATATGTTTTACCTTCATTTGTTGTATTTACATTATCTTTTAATGCTTTCCAATATGCTTTACTATTTCTGTTTTTTTCCAAGAAGGTAAACTTCTCTTTTTGCTTTGGTTCAAGCTTTTTTGCATCGAGTAGGAAAACCGAGTTTGTTTCCTCCTGTTCTATGCGTATAGCATTTAAACCAAAGTTAAATTCATTAATAGTTGTCAATGCTTAGCATTTCTAACTTTTTTTAGAAATAAACACTTCTTTTGGTTAAATATATAAAATTATAACATCAAATAACTGTTGAAATACATTTTTTTACATTTTCTCTAAAATTTAAAGGGCAAAATTTACGTTTTTTACACATTTTAAATGCTTATAGCTTTTTTGAAAATTAGAATATTTGAACTCAGTTTTTTTTTTTTTTTTTTTCATGTGATGTAGTTACGTATACGGAATATTACGAGAGTAAAATAAAAATTCAATATTTTGGTTGATATTTAGATATTTTAAGGGGGCCGTATACCTTACAAACTGAGATTTTGGTTAAAAAAAATCTTATTTCTTATGTTTCCAAAACTGTTTGAATTTTGTTCCTACGATCATTTAAACCGGAGTTATGGTACTTTATTTGATTTCTTGTCTCGAAAAGCATACGGAAAGTGCACAAGACGTAAATATTTAAAAGGCAGAAATGAGTGTGTCAGAGATGTTTACTTTTTATCTCGGGGCTTAAAACTTTATTTAATTGCATTCTAAAGACCAAAAAGAATTTTTATGATGGCAACAAAACAAAGTTCTAGCATATTTGTTCCTAAAAGTCAAATGGAAAACGAATTAAAATGTTTTAAAACTTTTTTTAAATACGAAAAAAAAAAAGTATAAAGATGATTGTACAAAACGATGTTACAAAATGCATTTAAAATAGAAAAAATCCAATGTGTACACCACATGACTTCCTTGTACGGAATATTAAATTATACACATCTTTTCTTGCATTTCGTTTAAGCTTATTGGATTGAATTAAATCTACTTCGTCGACAGAGCATAAACCACAATAGAATAAATGCACTCTTTAAAATTCACTGTATTTGTTTACCATAGCGACACTCTGGCGCTAAGTTCACTTAACAGTGTTATATTTCGTTCATATTATACCTCAGCATGCACAAAATTTATATCATTTGAAGAATTATCTAATCGTTGCCACGTGCTCTATTCAAATACTATAATAAATCTAAAACGATATGTATAAAAGAAATTAAGCAAGCAAAACAAAAAAGAAACGGTTTTTCACAGACGATTCAGTATTTCTCATTCATTTAATTCAGTTCTCACTTCCTGACAAGGCAAAAATACATAAAAACTCAAAATATCTGTATTAAAAATTACGAAGTAAATCTAAAACACTTATTTCCTCGAAACAAATTCCAGAAAGGATTAAGCATGATTTAATTCGCAATAATAAATGAAGGCGTTATCTTTGTTGTTGCGAAGCTTAGTCTCTCTAGATTGGCAAATCTCTAGATTCTACTGTTTCAAATGTAAAGAAACATGTCCGCCATGTTATTTAAAACTTAAGGCTTAACCGCACTTAAACAGCTTTTAAATTGTTGATAATTGTACAAATATTGCTTGCAGATTTACTAAAGACATAAAAACCTTAACCGGAAGATAAGAACAACATAATTCAATCATTTTTAAAGCAAAAGATACACAATTTACAAACATATAAGAGTAAAGAAACTGAGATCACTGAGCCGGGTAACAGAGTGGATATATATATAAAGACGAGTGGTGGGCCAAAAGTCATGGCAACTATTTTTTTCTAGTAGATATGTGAACGGATCACAAAACGTATATGTGTCGTGTAGAAGTTCTGCAGGCATAGTGTATATGCAGAACAACAGATGGCTTTGTGATAGCTGGCTCTGTGGTAGCGAGGGCTTTGAAATCAGTCAGTTGGTGAGTGCCGTGCGAGATGGAGGTAACCCGTGTTGAGCAGCGCGCTTACATGAAAATAGCCGTTCTCCGAGGGAGAAATGCCATGGAATGTCACAGTGAATTAGTAGAAGCCCTTGGAAATAATGCCGTACCATATTGTACAGTAGCACGGTGGGTAGAAAAGTTTCAGCAAGGACGTGTGTCAACCAGTGATGGTGAGCAATGTTCGGGACGACCGGTGAGTGTGCAGACTGACTTGGCACGTGCCGTCATCGAGCACCTAATGGATTAAGACAGACGATGGACATTACTGGAGTTAGAGAGGGCAAGTGGCATCGAGAAACTCACCATCCGCAGGATATTGCGTAATGAACTAGCGTGAGAATCCTTCCTCAGTCAAATTGATGGTGATTGTCGCGTATGACGTCAAGGGTGTCATTGTTTGCCACTTTGTTCCTCATGGCAGAACAGTGACCGCACAGTACTACAGGGACTTCCTGGTGCGACAGGTACGACGTGGCGTTCGGGATAAAAGTCCACATCTTGTGGACAGTGCAATAATTCTGCACGACAATGCAAGACCATATAAAGCAGAGTGTGTACGGCAGCTACTCCGACGTTGAAGATGGGAAGAATTGGAGCACCCACCGTGCTCTCCTGACTTTCGCCTTGTGACTTTGATCTCATTCCCAAGATTAAGGAACGAATACGTTTACGTTTTAATAATACGTGGTTTGCAACACGAGAGGACATTGCTAATGATGTGCGCCAACAGATGACCCGATTCACACATGGTGCGGCAAATGCTGAGGCTGATGGTATTCAGCTCCTCCCACATCGTTGGCAGCGTGTGGTGACAGTAGCAGGGGACTACATTGAGGGTCTTTAGGCCCAAGTTTGTCATGTCAACTTTATGTGTATTGTGTTATCATTCTTTTGCACGGTGAAGGCTATATTCTCCTGTATACTACCATAATAGATTCGTGTGTTACGATATTTCAGTGCTATTCATTGTCCACACATGTAGGTAAGACCTTGTCCTTTCGTCTGTATATGTCACATTTTTCAACCGGACTGGTATCTTCAAGAAAAAAATTAGTTGCCATGACTTTTGCCCCAACCTACGTATATTTATATACGTTTGGTGCGGTCGACTGCAACCAAAATACGAGGTACACATCTACATGTTATAGCAGTCTTATATACAAAATTTCAACGTTCTGAGGCTACTCTTTTGAGTTATGCGAGATACGTACGTACGTATGTAGGTACATACTTTCGTACAGATGCCACGAAAAATTCTCTTCAGAATTCATTTTAAAGCAGTTTTATAATTTTTTTGGTGGTGGTGGTGGTAGTAAATATATGGCACAAAGCTCTAGAGGCCATATGCGCCAGACGCAGGAATATAATTTTTTTGGAAGAAAAGAGTCTTTTATTCTGTCTTTACGTACAGATGTCACGCAAAAACATCATTAAATTGCATTCGATAGCAGTCAAAATGGATATTTTTGTTGAAATATGCTGCCTGAAACTATTCGCGATTACAATAGTTCCTTTTTACTTCGTACAGAGAAGTAAAAAGAAAAAATAAACTTGCATTACTGGCGGGAGATGGTAGTTACTTTAGTTTTAATATGAAATTTGTCATTGGTTTTGCTTGATTGAAGCTTAGATACTAATTCAGAAGTCAAACAACAAAAATCAGCGTTATATTTACCAAATTTTCACAGGACTAGTTTCGATGGTTTTACCGAACCACCATCTTCAGCTGCAAAACCGCAAATGAACCAGATAGGAAATAATGATTAGATAAGATAAGAAAGCCTGGACAAGAATAAGCAAGTGGCGCCATCTGTTGGTGAAACCAGAACTAAAACATAATTTCTTTAAAGGCCGAAGGCAAATTTGGATTGGAATTAGGATCGTTAACTAGAACAGAAAGATTTTTATGAATGTGAAATGCCTCTAGAAAATCCAGTTCTCCAATGGAAGATGTTTTTTAAATAATTTTGGCAGCAGAAAAACTGAAAGTGTGGTTTTCGGACCAACAATGTTGAGCAACAGAAGACTTCTGTGTTTCCTTTTTTCTAACATATGCCTCATGTTCCTTGACGCGAAATTTTAAGGCTCTCTTAGTTTGGCGAATGTAAATTAAACCACACTGGCAAGGAATCCTATAAATACCCCAGGAATTCATATCCGGAATGGGGTCCTTGAGTATGGAACTCGGAATTTTATTGATGGGAGAATAAACAACCCGAAAGTTAAATTTCTGCAAAATATGTGCAACTTTATAGCTAATTGATGGAAAGAAGGGAATGACAACAGAATTTTTATAATCTCCTAAAACAAGAGTGTGCCTTTTAGTGTGTTGAGATGAGAATTTTTTAACTGCTTGATTAATAATGTTGGGTGGAAAGCCCATGTCAATAGCTATTGCTTTTAAATAATTTAGTTCTTCATCAAGGGCTAGTTTGGAGGAGCAAACTTGAAGAGCACGGAAAACATAGGAATAAAATGAAGCTAACTTTTGTTTAGTCGGATGACATGATTTAAAGTGTGGTGGAAGGCAAACCGATGAAGGTTTACGGTAAACCGTAGTACTGAAGTTGGATATGTTACGTGTGACCAGAATGTCGAGAAATGGAAGAGAATTGAAAGTCTCAAGTTCAAAAGTGAACTGAATAGCGGGATCAATAGAATTCATTGTTGAAAGAACTTTATTTAAATCATCTTTATTACCTTCAAACAGAGTAAAAGTATCGTCTACGTAGCGGAACCATGCCGGGAAGTTTAAAGTTTCAAACAATTTTGATTCATAATAATGCATGTAGATATCAGCCAGGATGGGACTGAGGGGGCTTCCCATGGCTAATCCCTCAGTTTGCTTGTAATATTTATTTTGGAAAACAAAATGTGTTTGTTTCAAACAGAGTTGAGTGAGAGAAATTAGCTCATCAATTTCGATGCAAGAGAAATGAAATTCGCGAAGTCTGGTTTTTAGACATCTTAATGCACCCTCCACTGGGACATTGGTGAATAATGATTTTACATCAAAAGAAACCATGAGTAAATTACTAGGAGAAATGTTTTTAACTTTTTTTACAAACTGTATTGAATTTTTTATGGTGTAAATGTTATTGTCTAATAGAGTTGAAAATCTAGAAACTAAATATTTAGCTAATGGATACGAGGCAGTACCTAAATTTGATACAATAGGGCGGAAAGGAATACCACTTTTATGAATTTTGGGAAGAGCATATAATCTGGCACAATTCGCAACAGATGGGATAAGTGAATGTTTTAAGTTGCCTGAAATGATTTGCGAAGATTTGATCGCAGTTTTTATTTTTGACAAGTCCGAAGGTGAAGGATCTTTAGGGATCGGATTATATGGTCCTTCGTTTAAGAGTTTAGTGACACCATCGATGTAAGTGTTCTTATCCATGACGACTATTTGGCCACCTTTGTCGGCCTTTGAAATAATAATATCCGGGTTAGAATGAATTTCACGCAATGTAGCTCTTTCTCTCGCAGTTAGATTTGGTTTCAAAGGTTTATTATTGAATTTCACATTATGAGCGATAAGATGCCTAATCATTTCTTTCTGTGAATCTGAAACTTTACTGAACTTGAAAGCTTTTTCGATAGGAGCCAAAATCTTTGGAATCGAGGGTTTACAGGTTTGTGAGAAGTTAAAATTATATTTTAGAATTCTCTCTTGTTCTTCTGAAAGACTAACATTAGAAATATTAACTATTGGCTTGATGTTTACAACGGGAAGATTTTTTGAACTACTTGAACTGGAAGATTGTAAAAGAAGTTTTTCGAATTTAACTGCAAGGGTGTTTTTATGACGGTTAACTGCATTCTCCGTTCTAGACCAAGACTTTTGTTCAAGGGCAGTGAATTTTGGATATGATTTAGCGAGTTCCAGATGAAGCTTATAGATGAAGCTTAGATATCCAATTTAATCTACGTTGTTGCAATTCCTAAAGTTTCTTCCAAATGTTATGTTCCAAATGTGTATGTTAGCCGTGTTCTTGTTTTTGATTTTAGGATTTTCGTTTTACTAAAAAGCTGTTCACATATGTAGGTACTGCAAAAGACAGAAGACATGAAAAGTCCATGTTTACGAATATCTGGATACATGTCTTCGGTCACGTATTTCGAATAAAAATCAATCAATATAGGATTTTCAAGAAACTTGCATTTTACTGCCGAGTCACACTGTAAGTCTATAAATTTTAATTGTAGTTCAGTTGGAACACATATTACATAAAATAAATTACGTAAGATAAAGTGAAATTTTTAAAAAATTCGTCATTTTCAAAAAATTTTATCTCAAAAATATCAGGCATGTCAATAAAATGTTTTAAATATCAAGAGTAAGAGAAAAAAAGTTTTTATACGACAAAAAGCTGACAAGGCAATTTTTCTCAAAATTTCAAAATTTTTTCAAATGCTTCAATTTTTCTTCAAATTTATACGAGGGGCCACTAAAACGCCTTCAGCAGGCCATGGTTGAAGATCCCTAATTTAAGGGAACATGTGACATTTCGACAGGCGAAATTCAACTATTTAGAGACAAAAGTTATTAGCGTATATTTTTTCTCAAAGTAAACTTATACTTTAGATTCTTTTTTCATTTAAAATAGACAAAATGTAGATTATATAAAACAAATAAAAAACAAATTAAAAGCCTAATGTTTTTAAATGAGCTTAATGCCTCTTATATATCGAAGTCTTTTTTTTTTTTTTTTTTTTTTTTCCCTAGAAACTGCAGATTAACTTCGCGCATATTGTCTCTACATAAAAATTTGCATTATCTTCTTCTAAACAAAAATGAAAATTTTAAATAAACTTCATTTTGTACGCATTGTAGAGCATTTTATTAATATACAAAATTATTTTGAAAAATTGCCTATTCTGAATTTAAGAGCATCATGTACTTCATTGCAAATATGTAAGGATCAAATGCGATAGAAATATATTTTATTTTGACTTCCTTTAAAAACATTTGTATTAATCCAAACAATATTGTAAGTACAAAATGAAATACCACAGATTTTCCTGCATGTGACTCTTAGGAATTTTCGACCTGAATATGTTCAAAAGTTAGCTTCCTACATTTAACATTTTCCGTGTCTAAATTTGGGTGTCAGATGTTAAAACTCCCCTCCCTCCGTCTTCCAGACGTTTGTCGTGATGAGTTCCTTACTAAAAGAGTCCCAAGAGAGGCTTCAAAAGTTTTTCTTTCTTAAGAGTAGCAGATTACGAGCAAGCGTGCTTCCTTTCATGTAGACAGTTAGCATTAAAATATACCTTGCATCTTAGCAACTATAAGAAACGAATAAATTGTTTACATTGACATGATGTGAAGTACTGCACTTTCTTTTTTAATTTGATAGAATAGCATAAAACCCTAATAAAATCATAACAACTACACATTATCTTGTCCAAATAAATTTTTAAGCGCATTATTTTTATACCTACATTAAAGCAATAGTAAAAAATATTTAGGCAAGTTCTTATCATTTTGTAAATTTTAAAAAACAGATTTTGACAAATATCACGGGTAGAGTTAACAAACAAAATAGTATGTAATTTCTCAACGCTATTATTTGACTACAACGCCACTGAAACTACTGTTTGACTATAAAGTACCTAACTAATAGAAAAGCAGTTGTTCAGAGCAGCTCATAATCCGAGTTGAGTCCATATTAAATTCATTTTCATTCTATAATACAGCCATTCTGACCCCTTTTTTACTTCCTTGTACAAAGTAAAAAGGAAGTATTGTAATCGCGAAAATTTTCAGGCATCATATTTCATCGAAAACATCCATTTTGACCGCTATCGAATGCAATTTAACGATGTTTTTGCGTGATATCTGTACATAAGGACAGACTAAAAGACTCTTTTCCCCAAAAAAGTAATAAAACTGATTTAAAATGAATTCTGAAGAGAATTTTTCGTGGCGGCTGTACGAACATACGTATGTACGTACGTATCTCGCATAACTCAAAAACGAGTCGCCTCAAAACCTTGAAATTTTGTATATAGCGCTGCTATAATATGTAGATGTGCACCTCGTATTTTGGTTGCAATAGGCCTCACCAAACATATATAAATATATGTATATATCCATTCTGTTAACCGGCTCAGTGATCTCACTTTCTTTACTCTTATATGTTTTAAGTTACGCTTTTCTTGCTTTAAAAATGATTGACTTATGTTGTTCTTATCTTCCGGTTCAGGTTGTTATGCCTTTAGGAAATCTGCAAGCAATATTTGTACAATTATCAACAATTTAATAGTTGTTTAAGTGCAGCTAAGCCTAATGAATTTTGCGATGGCGGACATGTTTGTTTACTTTCAAATTTGGCAAAATAGCGGATTTGTTGCCAATCTAGAGAAACTAAGCTTCGCAACAACAAAGATAACGCCTTTTTTATTATTGCGAATTAAATCATGTTTAATCCATTCTGGAATTTATTAGAGGAAATAAGTGTTTAAGATTTACTTCGTAATTTTTAATATAAATATTTTGAGTTTTTATGTATTTTTGCCTTGTCGAAGTGAGAACTGAATTAATTGAATGAGAAATATTTAATCGTCTGTAAAAAACTGTTTCTTTTTTGTTTTCTTTGCTTAATTTCTTTTATACATCGTTTTAGATTTATTATAGTATTTGAATAGAACATGTGGCAACGATTAGATAATTCTTCAAATGATATAAATTTATATACATTCTGAGTTATAATATGGACGAAATGTAACGCTGTTAAGTGAACCTAGCACCAGAATGTCGCAGTGGTAAACAAATATAGGGAATTTTAAAAAGTGCATTTATTCTTTTGTGGTTTATGCGCTATCGACAATGCAGATTTAATTCAATCCAAGAAGTTTAAATGAAATGCAAGAAAAAATGTGTATAATTTAATATTCCGTGCAAGGGAGTCATGTGGTGTAAACATCAGATTTTTTAAATTCAGGGTTCCTAATTATTATTATTTAATCTCATTACCGCCAACTTTCGAAACTACCGCCACTGCAAAATAGAAACTGGTTTGAATTTGGATTGACTGTATTGGCATTTTTGTTGCTTTTCCGATAAGGGACGTGAATACGTGTAGTTTCCTTCAGAAAGTCCTAAGGGAAGGGATCTCTTCCTTTAGCACATAGCCTTCATATGCTTTGCTAGAGCTCTATTAACCAAATGCGACCTCAGACAAAAAAATTACAAATTTACAAAACGGGAAATAATATCTTATTGCATAAACTTGCTACAAGATTGCACGCTTTGCCAACCAAGAGGACGCTGGCAACAGATAAATAACTACGAATGTTAAAGATATTGATAACGAGCAACAAGAATCAGTAATTTATTAATTAAGAATCAGTAACTTGAGAAATATTATAGGATTATAGTTTTGAAGGCTAAATAATCTTCATCACCAGCTGTGAGAATGGAAATGTCTAAGGGGAGACATGCCTAAGGAAAAACAACCGAGGAAAGTAAATGAGAAAAGATTCTAGTTAAATGACAGAAAATATAGCCACTGAATGGGCTTCAAAAGTAAATGAAAGGCAACTAGGACATCGTTCTTGAAAAGTTGACAGTAATAAGTAGTGTTGGGATCATTAATAAGAAAGAATAAAAAAAATTATGAATGTGAAATGTCTCCAAGAAGTCTAATTTGCCAACAAAAGACGAATTTTGAGTAATAACCAGAAAATGTGGTTTTTTGATCACCAGAGATAGGTAACGGAGAATTTATGAATTTCTTCCCTGCTCCCCAAATGTACGTCTTATGCTTATTAATGTTTAATTTTAAGGTTTTCTTGTTTGAGCAATGTATATTAATCCAGACTGGCAAGTAGCTACCCCCCATTCATATCCTGAATGGTTTCTTTGAACTGAGGAAGCATCGGACTGCGAATTTTATTGGTAGGAGAAAAACTGAAGAGGGGAGCTTAAGGAATTTGACGACTAATGAAGTAGTTCAAGAGTATTTGAAAATAATTAGAAGAAATCGACATGTTTTTTTAATGTATTGAAGCCTTTTTATCCTTTTCATTATGCTGGAATTATATGGGTTTCTAAAAAAAATATTGTTGCTTAAGTACATATTGTTATGATTAAGGATGATTTATTATGCATTAACTATATTTAAAGAAATCTTCATGTAAAAAACTTTAATAAAAAGTGTTTTAAGCAATATGGCAACATTTCAGTATTTTATATGATGCTATTTGGCTTTTAATAATGCCTGGATTCTTTTGTGTATTCCTTATATAAAGACATTGCGGGTGTTGCTTAAATCTTATACATGTCATAATCTCATTTTCTATGGGCTCTTTGAATCAATATATTCATCTTCATTATTTTTTTAGCGGATTTTGTTTTTGGGAAATATTACGTGTTCTTCCAGTAGGATTTATATCAGGATTATTTCCGATCCAAGCTCTTTAGAGTTAAAATAAATTTTCAAGTTCCTGGATGTATGGCAAGGGGTATGGCCTTATTAAAAATTTGTGCCTCCGTGATTAAACCGTGCATTAAGCTGCGGAAAGAGATGACGTTTCAATATCTTATTATATTATGTTTGTGAACTTATTAAAAACTCGCGACTCCGTGATTAAACCATGCATTAAGCTGCGGAAAGAAATGGCGTTCCAGTATCTTATTACAGTATTATGTTTGTGAACTTATTAAAAATTCGCGCCTCCGTGATTAAACCGTGCATTAAGCTGCGGAAAGAGATGACGTTTCATTATTACATTATGTTTGTGAACATTATTACATTATGTTTGTGAACTTATATTTCCTTTTAATTATATCATTGTCTCCTGTACCATAAACATATATGCAGCATCAAATGATTAAAAATGGAGGGTGTGTCACTATAGTTAAAATGCAGTTTTTTTTTGTTTGTTTCTCCTTGGCTCCTTACGAAGATATTGAAACCTGTCTGATTATGAACCCTTGATTTGGAATATTTAATCTTATTTGCTTTTCTGATTTTTTTCTCCTCTTTCTACATTCTCTTGTACAACTCTTGTACATCTCTTGTAATCTTGTAAACAATCAATGTAACTCGTAAAATCTTGTATAACTCTTGTAATCTTGTAAATTGTGTACAACTCTTGTAGTTGTACATCTCCTCTTTCTACATCATCCTCTTTCTACATCATCATTTCTACACAGAGCACGCACTACTGATGTTGCTGATTTCCTGAGCAATATCGTCAACTTAGCTCCATTTTATTTGAGAGCTTAGATTATCCAGTGCAATCTGCTGAGATCAGGATCCCACAGAATTATTACGCTAGACTCACAAGTCTTAAGATTTTTATAAGTTATATATATATAACAACTTTCAATTTCTGGCACACATTTATTTTGTTCATTTCATTATTTATAGTTTTGAGTTTATCATCAAAATATTATTGTTATGCTTTATTTCTTTGCAAAATTTAAATATTTTGAATATTTCGAAATCTTTATTCTTGCGGATGCAGATAAAAGCATTTTTAATCTCTCGATGACCCTTCCTCTAATATCGATAACTCATTTCACGAGTTTGATACCACAGAAGATGACAAGATTCCAAGAGCAAAATCAAGAGAACAACATCAGGCTTCCTAGTATACAGAGAAAGAAAACAAAAGTTACAGGTTCCAAATCATTGAATAACTCTAGGATTAATGAAATGTTTAATAAAATAAAAAAAATTATGCTTTCTGTTTTGAAGATTATCCACCTTCTTTAACGGTAGAATGTGTATTGTGTATGATGAAAAAATCGTTAAAAATTACAACACCTTTGATAAATTAAAGTATTTTTTAAATGCATTAAGTGCTGTAGATCATTAGTTAGGAATAACATTAAAGGAAGTGCTGTTTTTTTTTTTTTTTTTTTTTTTTTTTTTTTAAATCGACAGAGAAAGTAAAAATGTCTTAATCAACAACAAAATTTTAAGTTACGATTGACGACAGTGATGGTCCATCTTCTACCTTTTGTCTGAAAAGATATCTGCATTTTATGATTAATTGTACTATTTGGTTCTTGCACTGAAATTAAGTCAGTGGACTTTCTTATGAGAGTGGACTCTCGTCCTGCAGGAAACGCTTAACAGCAAACTGCTGACATGCTACTGGCGCATATTGGTTGAGGTTATTATTAAGAAATTGATTTAAAGAAGTTAAAAATAATACTAGTAACCAAAAGATGTACTAGCGCTTAAAAAAAATGTGATACCCGAGATGAATCAAAATTAAAAGTTATATCAAGTACAATAAAAAATGGAATCAAAAAGAACAGAAAGAAAAATAAGAATTTTAAGACTATTCCCATTTCCTCTGATTCCATTTAAAATTACAATAGTTAAAATAACCCGTAAAAAGCCATAATTATAAAAACAATGTGTACTTTAAATGCGCAGAATAATGCACAAAATTGCCTAAAAACAAAGCAGGATAACTAAAAACAGGATAAAAGCAGGATAACTAAAATCATTAGTATTTGTATATGAATAAAAATATAGAAACTGGGCCAAATTTTAATTTGCTTTTACGAAAATGAATACTAAATTGGCATAGCCAAAAAGGGAATAATGATAATAATAATATTAATAAAGTTAAAACAAAGTAAAGATGAGCAAAGATACAAAATAACATAAGTAAATGGTGAGAACTAATTAATTAATATGATCACTAGAACATGCAGAACCTAGGCAGTATATTTCATATAATGTAAATTAAAATCCTAACTTTCTAAGGGAAACTGGCTCGTATACACGTTACACATGGGGAAAACCACTTAAAATACCCAAGCCCGTAGGGGGAGGTCAATTTAAGCGCAGTAAAAATCCATATGTTTTATTAGATTCTCCAGTTCTGGGTCCAATTCTGATTTTATAGGACCAAATGCCAAAGCATATGGAATCAGATTTTGGGAAATGACAGTAACTAGTTTGCTATTTCTTAATATTTTAGTTTTGTTATCCAAGTGAATTAGTAAGTTAACCAAGTGAATATTTTAATTAGCATTTCTTAAACAATGTCAATATGTAATTACAATTGCAAATGAACTTACAAAAATTCCCTTCCCTTTTTCTTTCTCTTGATCTGCATAAAATTCTGAGGGTAGATCTTTCAAATGCAAAAAATGGTTCAACTTCTCATTTAGGCAATACGTTAAAAATATGAAACTGGTATCAGATTGAAGGTCAAGACGTTGCTAGAGTTCCCATATAAGGCGTGATAAAAATTGCTGAAAGTTTTCTAAAATGCCTTCTGAATTGTCTTCTGAAAAATGTAGCAAAGAGTACAAGCAGATCTAAAATCAATTTTCATATAAAAACATGTAATTTTTGTGAGTATAAATGAATTATAGCTACATTTAAATAACTGCAACAGAAAGGTGTCAATTTACTGTCATAAAATTGTCGAAAACTTGGTTTCAAGAGTCTGAAGGAAATTTCAATAAAAGGTTTAAGATTATAGCTGGTTTTATAACCAATGCAAAACAAAAATTATGAAGTATCGAAAGAAAGTAAAAACAAACTCCACATATTAATAAAACATCATTTTACCCCTCATATTTAAGAAAGGAATCACACGTCTTTATCCATACGGTAGCAAAGAAATTGGACTTTACCAGAACAAAGCAATGCTTACCACTATTAAGCAGCGAACTAGAATAAAACCAGAACATGTCAACACCTGCAATTACATTTATAGAAAAAGTTAAAAGTGAAAAAGGTTGGAAAACTGGTTTCTATTTGTTGGGAGATTTACATTCCTCCTTTACGGCTGCACTAAGCCGAAAAAGGTAAAGTATATAATCTCACGGTAGAATCCATAAGCTATGTAGATGAAGATTATGTTCCCTCCCGATGTAGGTGAAAAGCATGTGTCCTCTCGGTGTGCCTTAAACCTTAATCACATTAGGTTTCGGTTACATGGGACTGGACGTCGAAAGGGACAATTCTCAGAACCCGCACAATTCTAGGAAACCAACTTAGCTAGGCTACCATTTTCACTTACTACAAAGACTTGAACGCCAAACAGTAATCGATTATCGCGTTAATCGGAATCACGTATTGCTTCAGAAGCAGAACTTTCGTCTGATTGGTTGTCTCTACCTGAGGCAGAGGTCCAGCCGAGACATTTTTGGTGAGGTTTAAAAAAAATCCCGCGTAACCGCAACATCGTTTCCGTAGCTAGGCGTGACTTTGCTTACAAAAATTCCATTCCCCTTTTTCTTTCTCTTGATCTGTATAAAATTCTTAGGATAGGTCTTTCAAATGCAGAAATGATTCAACTTCTCATTTAGGCAATAAGTTAAAAATATGAAACTGGTATCAGATTGAAGGTCAAGACGTTGCTAGAGTTCCGTTGCTAGGAGGGGTTCTTTTTTCTAGAATTCTCCCGTTTAAACCAGTGCTATCATAATATCGTTTCTCAGAAAAGTCCCGTCTAGCAGGGACTATAGCCATGTGTCCCCTCTCGGGGGTTGACTCAGGCGAACGCCTGGGAAGTACTGATTAGGATCTGTACCTAGGCAGTCTCAACCAAGGGAGTATATAATTTGAACCCGAGTATTGTACTCAGGTTGGTTCAGGTTTGGCAGGGACCGTACTGGTACTGTCGTGTCTGTTCCTTCGGCTGTGGTGGAACTATATTGGAGATCGGCGACAGAGTCGCCGGGGGATTGATCCCATTAAGTTCGCGTGGCGGGGACTGACAGAGTGAACAGAGCACCTTTTAACAAAGTGGTTTTGCCGATGGAGTGGTACCCGGAGGCAATGTGACAGAGTTTCAAAATTGCAACGTTTAAGTTCTGCCCAATGCTTTGTAAAAGCCGGGCGTGGACTGGGGGGGTTGCGCCTGCGAGGACAAGGTCCCACGGACGACGAATATTCCAAACTCTGCATGGGTCCTCTAGAATATAGACCTGGGTCGGAGGTCCTTCGTCTGGTGTGTCTGTGTCTGTCCGTAGCCATGTATGATAACCTCTTTACTGAGGCGGCCAACAGCCATGAATCATTCCAGAGTAATGTGGCGATTTCAAGGCATGGAAACCTGCAGTGGAATAGGTCTGTGGAAGGCTAGACTGCAGCAACAGGAATCTAACACAATATTCCGGATAATTTTCTACACCGCCAAGTACTTGCCTAACTAAATGGACTATTAAGTAGACTGAACTCATGTTGTACCAGTCAAGTACATTCATCTGTTATTCATCTTATAGTTTTACTAGCGTGTCGTAGTCTGACGTAGACTCATTTGTTTTGTTAAATTCAAGAAAAGCACTCATTAAATCTTATGTTTTCAACTTTCAGTAACTGTACTTACTCCTTTGATAGAGAACCACGTTTTGCTTCTACTGCTTACCACTCTCAAGAATCCTAAAATCAAAACAGCACTATTCAAATATTCCAGAGAAGGTCTTCTGCTACAGCACTGGTGGACTACTGTTCCTTCGAGCTTTTAAAAAGGGCACTTTTTACAAGTCAGCTAAGAGAGTGGACAGGCTATGGAAAGCATAAGTGGAGTGGATCAATCCTCAGCTTGATTATTTAAGATAATGAGCTGTTTTACTGCATGAAAATTATTGAAGATAAGTAGAAATACCTTCAATATGAATCGAAGTCGCCAGGACAGTAACAATTGCATCTTGGCTTTGATGCTGGGGTGCGAAATGCGTAACTATTTTTATTGTTTTCCGAAGCTCTGTAAACAGACGTGGTTATGATCTTTCAAGGTCAAACCGTTCTGTTTCCGACGCTCGAGACAGTGATGTAGCTCATCTATCTGCTTTAGACGTACGAGTCACGAGAAGAGGAAATCTTCTAGTGAAGTAACTTGGGTTTGTTCGGGGCTTGATGGAAATTTGAGTCATAATCAATAATATCATAATCAATATATTTACCACCTAAGAGCTGTGGTGCAGATAAGGCAAAATAATAACATAATTTTATGAAAATATTTAGATTTTTATCTTTTTGAGACACTAGGTATATATTTGAAAGCAGGAGAATTGAAAAACCAGCATCGCCTTCGCCGGGAATCGGACCACGGACCTCTGAAATACCGGCCCAGCGTGTTACCGTTACACCACGAAGGCACGCTAGGGAAGTGGGAGAAATACCTTATAATCTTTTAACAGAGTACTATAAAAATAAAAAAGAATGATATTACATGAAAGAAAAAAAAAGAATTCTTACTAATGATACATAATCTTTACTATAATGGTACACGAAACGTATGTCATACGGACTTCTACTTATAGTGTTATAAAATTCTGTAGAAGATATGTAGTAGTCATGGAAGTAAGTAAATCGTAAAGCAAAGTAAATGGTAAATGAAAATAACACTAATCTCAAGAAGCAAAGACAATGGATATTTCATGGAAACTGTAAGCTAATAGTATAAGGTATTTCTCCCGCTTTCCTAGCGTGCCTTCGTGGTGTAGAGGTTTTTCACGCTGGGCCGGTATTCCAGAGGTCCGTGGTTCGATTCCCGTCGAAGACGGTTGCTAATTGTTCATCTTTCCTGCTTCCAAAAATATATACCTAATCTTACTACTGTGGCGCCGGAACTAAAAGGGTGTTGGGTGAGGTTTCTCCACACCCAGGATTTGGCGATTGGATCCCATGAAAACCCCAGTCGCTCTTTAAAAAGGAAGTATATAAGATATTTCTCACACTAATGAACCATGAAGGCACTAGCGTGCCTTCATGGTGTAGTGGTTCTGCACGCTGGGCCGGTAGTATAGAGGTCCGTGGTTCGATTCCCGACGAAGGCGGTTGCTAATTTTTCAATCTTCCTGCTTCCACAAAGTACCTAATGGCTCTATAATAGGTAAACTCGGCTGAGAAGCAAGAACAAATAATTACTGAGAATATATTGTTATCAGCCAGTAAACTGCCACAGTGTAGGATACACTGGTAACCTATCATAAAAGCGTAATAATGCTTAAAAAGTAGAGGTATGTGGGGAAATTACTTCAAAATTGCGTTACGCTCTAAGAAAGTCAATTGCAAAATTATAGGTCATTATCTATTTTATGTCTAATGATTTAGTAGCAAGTAAATAAACAAAGTGAAAGCTCTTGAATGATTTAGAAGTGTGTGGTAAAGCTGTGGAAATGTAGCCTTTGCCGTGACGTTTGCATATTTGGCTTTGTTAACGTATAAACAAATGAAAAGAAAAAAGAAAAAAAAAATGATCCAATTTTTACTTTAGTATTATGTATGTCTTGAATTTCTAACAAAATATTAGCCTGTTTTTGGTATAATGATGCAACATAATTTCATAATATTTTTTTAATGAATTTGATAATTTATTGTTCAAAGAACATTTATTGATG
Organism: Stegodyphus dumicola; assembly: GCF_044657685.1. Lineage (NCBI taxonomy): Eukaryota > Metazoa > Arthropoda > Arachnida > Araneae > Eresidae > Stegodyphus > Stegodyphus dumicola. The sequence goes on from NC_140778.1 coordinate 51,888,469, forward strand.
TAGTTTACATATATCACACATTGACTATTCCTGTATACTGTCAATTATAGGAATAACTACACAGGTGTAAATAAATAGCAAGGAATCTAATGAAGTCTGTACAGTATGAAAGCTTTGTGAAGTCTTTCAACCACTAGGACTGCCAGTTTGCCATGATCTATCAGAAAAATCTACGGCGTCTTGTGTCCTTCCACAAGGCTCGAGCGGTGGTTGATCATCAGGTTTGTATAAGGAAATGTACATTTCTGAAAATCTTCCAAGTTTGTTCATGAAAGTGCTATTAATAATGCTATGGTTCCAGGTCTATCATAGTTTTGCTATTATTTAAATACACGTGTCTGCAACAAGCTGTATGCTGTTTGTGATAGAAACACTTTTCATGAAATCACCCTTTAGGTGTCTCAATCAGATGTTGCCATTGATTTCCATCTTGATGGCTCGGGATTACGTATAAATAGCAAGGAATCTAATGAAGTCTGTACAGTGCGAAAGCTTTGTGAAGTCATTCAACCATTAGGACTGCCAGTTTGCCATGATCTATCAGAAAGATCAACGGCCTCTTGTGTCCTTCCACATGGCTCCTTCAGTGGTGGTTGATCATCAGGTGTTGCCCTGAGTTGGGTTTCTGTCTCAGAAACAAGTGCAAACGTTCGTCTACATTGTTGACAACCAGTCGGGCATGGCTGTAAGAACAAATGAGAAGTTTGTGCAATTGAATACGGAACATAAAGTGAAGATTCTGATAATCTAGGTACAGATCCAAACAATGTTGGATCTTCCGTGGTACGAGAAGCTGTTGTTGTATGAGCTGCTGGAGGTACAAGAGGAGTGAAAGCTGACTTAATTGATCCTAAAGTAAGTCGAGGCACAGGTCGTGGAGCAAAAGGCACATCCTGGGTTGCAAGTGAATAGCCATAGGTGACTGGTGGATGGGGTAAAAACATCGCATCATTTACAGAAAGGAAGTGTTCGATGGCTTTCACTAAGTCCCCATTACACCCTTGAAGAACAAGTTCCATGACAGTTTTCTTTTGGTTCGGAAAAATGCGATGTAAGATCTCTAAAGGTGACAAACGGCCGGGCCGGAAGTCAGCTGGCAAAGCTCCTGGACTAGATTCTTCTGAAGACGGCGGCCGGACGCTGGATCTGGATTTGCATTTGCTTTGCTGCGAAGTGCAAGGCGGTGCGTTTTCAACCTTTTCTGAAGCAGCTTTTTCTGAAAAAAAAAAAAAAAAAAAAAAAAAAAAAAAAATAGGCAATATTGAGAATGCAGAAGATTAAGCTTTTCAGGTGAATATATTATTAATTTTAATAAAATTTTTAATAAAGTTTCTGTTTTATCAGAGATTTTAGTCATTAACATTTCACAGCAAAACTTATATTGTTATTTTGTTAAATAGGTAACCTTTTGAATTTCAAAATTTTCATATTCGTTCTTTTTCATTTTTATCTGCTCACTCTATAAATATGAAATTTATACATAAAATAAAGACTTAGGAAGAGACACTAGTATGACTGATGAGACCTAAGATTTAACCCTTTGCGGCACAGTGTGTCCAGTCTGGACACACCTAAAAATTTCCTTCTGTACGCAGAGAAAAATTGAATGAGAAAGGATTTATAGGTTATAAGGTATTTTCTCCCGCTTTCAAGCGTGCCTTCGTGGTGTAACGGTAGCACGCTGGGCCGGTATTCCCAAAATCCTAATGTCTCTACAAGTGGCGCTTGAACCAAAAGGGTTGTGGATGATGATTCTGCACATCTCCACACCCAGGATTTGGCGACTAAGTCCCCTAAAACCCTAGTCGCCCTTTAAAAAGGGGAGTATATAAGGTATTTTCTCCCGGTTTCCAGCGTGCCTTCGTGGTGTAACGGTAGCACGCTTGGCCGGTATTCCAAAAATCCTAATGTCTCTACAAGGTTACGATAGGTTACTCTGAACCTTCTTTATTTATAATAGATGGCAGCTCAACACAAACTAGTCCAAATATTTTAGCCATGTTTAGTTTTTTAAGACCCTCATTTTTCAAAGAAATCTTCCAGATTTTTTTTTAGGTTATAAAAGGAATTGTTTGAAAAGAAATTTCTGTGTTATTTTTTTTGGCTGTATGCTAATCTTCTTACTCTATATTAGTTTTAAATTTTTACCTTGGAATCTTGCCTAAAATCAAACTACGAACCCTAGGTGTGCCCGGACCGGGCTCACCGATAATCTAGGACAACTGGGAGTCTGTATTCTTTGTTTCTCCGCATTTTATCGGTCAGTTCATTGACAACAGTGTTCGTTTCAGCACTCTTTTTGAAGCTCTATTCAATCAGTGTGCCACTTTGGGCACACCCACAGAATTAAAACGATAAGTGCTTTCTTCACAAAATTTTACTTGTGTACTCTTCTAGCCTAATTAGACTGCCTACCTTTCTTTTTTTTTTTTTTTTTTTAATCGAAACTCCGGTTTTAAAAGGTAGCGTGCCGGAAAGGGTTAATGCGCCTTCAGTAAAGCTAGCTACCATCTTGAATTACTGTCCAAATCTAATGTGGCGTTTATTACGATGTAGTTGCTGCTTGCGAGATTAGGAATCACGAAGAATTTTTTACTGTTTGGAGTAAATTTATTAAAATGTTCCTTTAGTTTACTTTTTATAACAGTCACTCGAGAATATATTGAAATTTTAGTTTTAATTTTAAAGCAAACGTGTATATCAAATGTCAGTAAATGGATATTGATGTTAATTTGATATTAACTAAGGAAAGAAAATTCCAAGTATATTTCTATTAAAAACATAAGGAAAAAAAATAGTCATAACATCAACCAAACACAGAAATTTAAATAGAATAGCTGTACTTATATTAATGCATTTTTATAATCTTCATAACATTTCGATTCAAAAAACCTATCACAAAATAAATGAACAATTTTTTTCTGCCTTAAAGAATCTCTTATATTTTTAAAATTAATACATAAAAATATATCTTCACCAATATAATTCATCAACACTTACCGTAATACATTCTTGTCTTGTCTTGTTTGGGAAGGACAGTCTATAAGGCGTCGTCATATTATTGCGTTATCATGGTAAGATAGGTTAATGGAAAACTCTGATAATCACTGAAAACTTATTTGAAAGAGTTGTTATTCTTAAGTTTGACATTACTTATACATATATGCATAAGGGTAATCTTAAAAGCATCATCCACTTATCATGATAGAGTAATGGAAATTTCTAAAACTCTGATAATCATATGTGAAAGAATGTATTATCTTAAGGTTGTTGTTGCTATTCCAAGTTTGACAATACATACAGAAGTGAAGGAAGATCCTTGATAAGCGTTGTAGACTTCACGTTATGATAAGGGTTAATGGAAGTTGAAATCGTATTCGAAAGAAAGGGTTATCATAATGTTGTTGTTGTTGTCCTGGTTCAGATTATACAAATCTGAAATGTTTCGAGAACATTCTTTAATCCCTATAAAAGGTGTTTCAGAAATGGAAAAAGTCAGTTCTCTTCTCAACCTTGAAAAGAGCAAGTCTTCCTGATTTGATTCACAGAGCTTAATATTTTTTTGCGATGGCTTTGGAACAAGATCACCAATCTGTTTCTTCCAACGTAAGTATTAGAACTGTTATATATTATTTTAATTATTATTTTTTTTTCAGACTAGATGAACTTTTTAAAATGAATTATAATCAATCTATTTTTTAATGCAGGATTTATATGTTTGCTTCAAGTATGATTTGAATTAAATAGCCTGCTTTTTACATAGTTTAGAGCTCAAAAAAAATTTTTTTAAAGCATTTGTATGAGTCTGAAGGAAATCAGTCGAGTTTGTATATCGTTGCATGATATTTTTAATGCATGAATGAACTATTTTTTATGAGAGAAGATGCTTTTATTTTGAATCTTTATTTTAAAAGTATATTTATTATAAGATAATGAATGAAGTATCAAATACTTTTAAACAGCAGTCATCATTTTTGAATATTCTAAAAAAAATATTTTTTATTAACACAGTTTTTTCTCTTTTTTTTTCCTTAGTTTATCGACTTTGGAATTCAGGAGGAGGAATTCAACTCTCTAACTTCTGAAAGAATGGAACCTCAACCAAGTACAAGAGAGGTAAAATTTTTTTTTTCTTTTTAATAGTGACTTGCAGATATAGTTATTTATTCAATGGTTCTCTTTCCCTTCAGTCGTTGTTGTACAATGTGTGATTATTAGGAAAAAAAGTAGTGAGAGAGAGATTTTTAAACTAAATTAAAATTCTTTAAACGTAAAGAGTTAATACTAAACGATTTCTAAAATGATTTATGTAATTAACTTTTTTTTTAGTGAGGGATAATTAAAAATGCGTAATTTTATAATGAGGAAAGCATGTATATTGAAAGCCGCTTTTCTATCTTTCACAGGTTTGCGACATATGTGGTAAAAGTTTTAGCAATAAAAGTAATTTTGTTCGTCATTCGAAAACACATGAGGGAAAAATCTTTCACTGTGAAGAATGTCAGGCTCAGTTTACGAGAGCAGATAGTTTACGAAGACACATACAAAATATTCATGTTAAAAAAAATACCTTTTCATGTGAAAAATGCAACGACGTGTTTAGCAGAAAACATGATCTAATGAAACATGACCGTACTCAACATGGGACTGTTCAAAGTATTAAAAGGAAAAGTAATAATCCCCATCCATTAAACAAGCGAATGAAGCATGCAGCGTCGGCCTTAAACGTCTTCAGTTCTTTTACAATTATCGCCACCAAAGAAATTAATCAAGATCTAGAAATATTTTTAAATAATATCAAATTAAATATTATGTCGAAACTCGAGGAAGAAATCAATGAGAAAAAGGCTTTAAAATGGTACATTATAGTAACAGCACAGTTCTCTAGAATAGGACATGATGGGGACGAAGAGGTTATTAAACGACATTTTAGATCTACCTGCCTCACAAGTTTAACAATAGAGAATGTTGAAGAACAATTGAATGAGGCCTATAACAAGATAAAAAAATCGTTTGAAGAATTTTTACAAAATGGCTCGGGATGGACATTAGATAAAATTGAAAAATTAGAACTCTGCACAGCTCGATAACATCCCTTAGCCGCTAGTAGTTATATACCTCTTCCCAAAGAACTTGCCATGAAAAAAGCCATTTTAAACATTCAAAATGAGGATCAAAAATGTTTAGTGTGGTGCTTACTTGCACACAAATATGCCTTTTCAAGAGAAAATAAACCAGAACGAGTAAATCGTTATAAACCCTATGAACATGAAATAAAATTGGGAAATATTGAATGCCCTGTTCCTATTACAAAAATATCATCTATTGAAAAACTAAATAATCTTAGAATAAATGTATTTGGATATGAAGAAAAAGAAGTCTTTCCCTTCTACATTTCAAACAGAAAAGAAACTGATTGTATTAATTTACTTTTAATCAGTGATGACACTACTCAACATTATTGCTTAATAAGAAATATGTCCCGGTTATTAGGTAACCTCACAAAACATGATGGAAATATGTTCTATTGCATGAGGTGTTTGCATAGATTCACCCGTGAAAACCTGTTAGAAGAACATGCAAAATACTGTCAACATCAAAACATACAGAGAATTAAAATGCCATCAGAAGAAGAAAAAATATTAGAATATACCAATTATCAATATGAAGAATCTATTCCGTACATTATTTATGCTGATTTTGAAGCTTTACTTGAAAACATAGACACTTGTACACCTGATGTAGCTACTGCGTCTTTTACAGAAAAAATACATCATCATAAAGCTTGCGGATATGCTTACATAATTGTAGGACCTGATGGGAAAAGCGTTAAACCAGTAACAGTATATAGAGGTCCAAATGCAGTAGACCATTTTATACAAAATATTTTACGTGAAGAAGAGGAAATAGCTGAAAAATTATATAGTATTGTACCTCTTTCCATGACATCTCAAGATGAATAAAATTTTAAAAATGCAACTCATTGCTACTTATGCAAAAAAAATTTGAATAATGATCGTGTAAAAGATCACGATCATCTTACGGGAAAGTATAGAGGAGCTCTGCACAATAAGTGCAATTTGAAATTTAAACTTCAAAAGAAAATTCCTGTCGTATTTCATAATTTAAAACACTATGATGCACATTTAATCATGCAAGGCATCGGCAAAATTCAAAACAGGGAATTTCATGTTATACCTAATAATATGGAAAAATATATTTCTTTCAGTATTAAAAGAAAATGGAATAATCTAAGAATATCTTTAATTTTTATTGATAGTTTACAGTTTATGAACGCGTCTTTGGAAAAACTGGTATCTAACTTGCCTGAAGAAAAATTTAGGATTTTAAAAGAAAATTTTCCCAATGATCAAAACATAAAATTATTATTACGGAAGGGAATATATCCATATGAATACATCAACTCTTTTGATAAATTTAAAGATACTCAGTTACCATCCATAGAGAACTTTCGAAGTACTTTAACTGGTGAAAGTATATCTTCGGATGATTACATTCATGCTCAAACTGTTTGGCAAGCTTTTAATATTCAAAATTTAGGTGAATATCATGATTTATACGTAAAAAGTGATGTTTTACAATTAGCAGATGTGTTTGAAAATTTTAGACAGCTTTGTAAAACTTACTATAGTTTAGATTGTGCGCATTTGATGACTGCACCTGGATTAGCTTGGCAAGCCTGCTTAAAAATGACTGATCAAGCTTTGAAATTATTAACGGATGTTAATATGCATTTATTTATAGAGCAGGGCATTCGTGGAGGTGTGTCCATGATTACCCAGCGTAAGTCTGTAGCAAATAATAAATATCTGAAAAATTTTGATTCAACTAAAGAAAGTAAATATATCTTATACCTTGATGCAAACAATCTCTACGGGTGGGCTATGAGTCAACCCTTACCCTATGGAAGTTTTGAGTGGGTTGAACCTCATAAGAATGTCATAGAAAAGATTTTGACTTTATCAGAAGACAGTTTGGATGGATACATCTTGGAAGTAGACCTGGAATATCCCAAAGAACTTCATAATGCTCATAACGATTATCCCTTAGCTCCAGAAAAAATGAAAATAACAGCTAATCATCTTTCACCTTATGCAGTCAGTGTACTGAAAAATAATAAATTTATCTCGAATACTAAATTAGTTCCTAATTTAAATCCTAAATTTAATTATGTCATCTCTCATAAAAATTTACAGTTATATCTCTCTTTAGGTATGAAATTAATGCATGTTCACAAAATTATAAAATTTAAACAAAAAGCTTGGTTACAACCTTATATACAGTTTAATACAGATCAACGTAAAAATGCACAGACAGGATATGAGAAAGATTTTTTTAAACTAATGAACAATAGTGTGTACGGTAAAACTATGGAAAACGTGAGGAAACATGTTGATGTCCAATTAGTCAATACAGAAAAAAAAGCGAAAAAATTGGTAGCTGCACCAACCTTTCATAATTTCAGAATTTTCGATAATGATTTGGTTGGAGTACAAAGGTTGAAAAACTGTGTTAGTTTAAACAGGCCCATATATGTAGGATTTGTCATACTAGAACTTAGTAAATATCATATGTACAATTTTCATTACAATCATATCAAAAAACAATATGGAGAAAGAGCCAAGCTACTTTTTACTGACACAGACTCTCTCACGTACGAAATTTTAACAGAAGATGTATATCGAGATATGAGTTTTCATAGGCATCTGTACGATATGTCAGACTATCCGAAGACTCATGCTTTATACAATATCAATAATAAAAAGAAAATTGGATGCTTCAAAGATGAAATGAATTCCGAACCAATACTGGAGTTTATAGGACTGAGGGCGAAAATGTACTCTCTACTGTTGGATGAAAGTGAGAAGAAAACCGCGAAAGGAGTTAAACGAAGTGTTATTAAAAGGAAACTTAAACATAAAAATTATAGAGATTGTTTAGAGAAATCTATCTTCACCAGAGAATTACAATATAATATTCAGAGTAAGAACCATCATCTTTTTACCATGGCTATAAATAAAATCGCACTTTCAGCTTTTGATGATAAAAGATATATTTTAAAGGATGGAGTGCACTCCTTAGCCTATGGGCATATCAATATAAATAATGTTTAATGGAAAACAAAATGGATTATTTTTAATGTGGTCAATGACTTCACAGTGGAGTTATGGGAAGGGGCTGGCACCTGGGTATTCAAAAAAACCCCATGACTGTGAAACTGTGAAGAGAGACCCTCAGGTGTCAGAAAGCTGAGGCTTTCGATAAAAGCCCATGTGTGTGTGTGTGTGTGTGTGTGTGAAATTTTAATGAGTATTATGTTATTCTTTCCAATATTTTTAACAGTTATTCCTTTCCAGAAAAGCAGATATTTTGTTTCAGGGTTCGATCCTATATTTTGAATCATAGGACATTTAAAAAAAAAAAGAAACTTCTAAAATAGATTATTTTCTTTTTTCGTTCCCTAGAGGACGCCATGACTCTGTTGCCAATTTAAAAAAACTAACTTTAAATGAAAAGCAGGAGGTCTACAACTCAACCAGCAATCTAAAAACAACTCAACTCCACTCGAAACCACGCCTCCTAGTGTGATGACGTTGCCTTTGGCCCCGCCCTCTGTGATGTCATTGACCACGCCCCCTGACCCACTGACCCACCTGTCGCAGAACTGTCATTTTCTATCTACTTCTGTCGCAAGCGCTAGTAGTCAGAACAATACTTTGATGTTGACTGAGACAGTTGGACTGCGTTTCGACAAATCGCTGATAACAGTACATTTCAAACGTTTCATACCGACTTTTCATTTAGTTACGGCCCACCAGCGGCCGAGCGGTAAAGACGCTGAACACTGGTAGTTCGGTCCGAGGTTCGAATCCCGCGAACGGGCTGGCTGCATGGGCGTTTTCGTGGTTTTCCCCATGTGTAACGTGTATACGAGCCAGTTTACCTTAGAAAGTCCTCCACGAAAGGCATCCGTCCCCTTAGGCAGATAGCCCTAGTGTGGTTTGCCATAATTAAATACACCAACACCATTTAGTTACGATTAAAACTTAACTTGGCTCTAATGCTACAGATTTATATGCTCAACTACAGAACTCTACTACAATCAACTGCTTGCCTCCTAACAATGAATCTGCGATATTTTCAAAATTTAATTAAAATTTTATTTCAAAGTTAGTGGGAGAACTAAATTAGCATTCCTCTGTTATTTTGGTGGCCGAATGGATAAGAAATAAGAGCTGTCTGTTTCAGGTTCTCTTCCAGCGAAATCGCTGTCTGTATGCGGGAGCTGTACGGCTGACTGAATAGTTTTTGTTTGTTTAACGTGAAACCAATTAACACAAAACCTCAATCAATCAACTATCTGAGTGTTTTGTTAAACTTTTGATTGATATTTTAGCCAAATGTAGTTGATACTCCACATTATGCTGTGTGACTGCAAATTTAATTATTAAATTTGCTACTGAATTTTGCCTAAGGGTTTTACGAACCTTTACCATCTTCTATACCTGAACGAATAATGATGGATCAATAGATTGTTTTCTATTAAACAAAGAGTTCTACAATAAATTTGTAAAGACCTTATTTTGCTCTAATTAATTATTCTTATTTTAAGAAACTTTTCTTTCCCTTCTGATTTCAATTTCCTGCCAGAGTGCAAATTTAAATGACGTATATGCAAATCTAAATATTCGGAATAATATGCAAATCTAAATGTTCGGAAATAGTATTTAAGTAGCAGATTTTAAGGGTTTACCCTAGGAGAGTTAGTTTTGAATTTATGCCTCGTGTTCGAAAGCAGCTCTGTAGTTGAAAATTTTGTGCTAGCCACTTACGTTTAGATTATACTGATATTCTGGACTCGGCTTTGCTGTGTGCATCCGATTAAGCGGTTTAGATTAAATAGTAGACAGTCGTGGAGCTAAACTTGAATTCAGTGTTATTTTACCTCCTATTTTGTGTTATTTTACATACTATTTTATGTTATTTTACATACTATTTTGTGTTATTTTACATACTATTTTATGTTATTTTACATACTATTTTGTGTTATTTGACATACTATTTTGTGTTAGATTGATATTCTGGACTCGGCTTTGCTGTGTGCAGCCGATTAAGCGGTTTAGATTGAATAGTAGGCAGTCGTGTAGCTAAAATTTAATTCAGCGTTATTTTACATACTATTTTGTGTTATATTGATATTCCGGACTCCGATTTGCTGTGTGCAGCCGATTAAGCGGTTTAGTTTGAATAGTAGGCAGTCGTGTAGCTAAAATTTAATTCGGTGTTATTTTACATACTATTTTGTGTGAATAGTAGACAGTCGGTGTAGCTAAAATTTGATCTAGTGTTATTTTACGTACTATTTTGTGTTATTTCACATACTATTTTGTGTTATATTGATATTCTGGACTCGGCTTTGCTGTGTGCAGCCGATTAAGCGGTTTAGATTGAATAGTAGACAGTCGCGTAGCTAAAATTTAATTCAGTGTTATTTTACATACTATTTTGTGTGAATAGTAGACAGTCGTGTAGCTAAAATTTGATCCAGTGTTATTTTACATACTATTTTGTGTTATACTGATATTCTGTACTCGGCTTTTCTGTGTGCAGCCAATGAAGCGGTTTAGATTGAATAGTAGACAGTCGTGGAGCTAAACTTGAATTCAGTGTTATTTTACCTCCTATTTTGTGTTATTTTACATACTATTTTATGTTATTTTACATACTATTTTGTGTTATACTGATATTCTGTACTCGGCTTTTCTGTGTGCAGCCAATGAAGCGGTTTAGATTGAATAGTAGACAGTCGTGGAGCTAAACTTGAATTCAGTGTTATTTTACCTCCTATTTTGTGTTATTTTACATACTATTTTGTGTTATTTTACATACTATTTTATGTTATTTTACATACTATTTTGTGTTATTTTACATACTATTTTATGTTATTTTACATACTATTTTATGTTATTTGACATATTATTTTGTGTTAGATTGATATTCTGGACTCGGATTTGCTGTGTGCAGCCGATTAAGCGGTTTAGATTGAATCGTAGACAGTCGTGTAGTTAAAATTTAATTCCGTGTTATTTTACATACTATTTTGTGTTATGTTGATATTTTGGACTCGGCTTTGCTGTGTGCATCCGAAGAAGCGGTTTAGGTTGAATAGTAGGCAGTCATGTAGCTAAAATTTAATTCAGCGTTATTTTACATACTATTTTGTGTGATTAGTAGACAGTCGGTGTAGCTAAAATTTGATCCAGTGTTATTTTACATACTATTTTGTGTTATATTGATATTCTGTACTCGGCTTTTCTGTGTGCAGCCAATGAAGCGGTTTAGATTGAATAGTAGACAGTCGTGTAGTTAAAATTTAATTCCGTGTTATTTTACATACTATTTTGTGTTATGTTGATATTTTGGACTCGGCTTTGCTGTGTGCATCCGAAGAAGCGGTTTAGATTGAATAGTAGACAGTCGCGTAGCTAAAATTTAATTCAGTGTTATTTTACATACTATTTTGTGTGAATAGTAGACAGTCGTGTAGCTAAAATTTGATCCAGTGTTATTTTACATACTATTTTGTGTTATACTGATATTCTGTAATCGGCTTTTCTGTGTGCAGCCAATGAAGCGGTTTAGATTGAATAGTAGACAGTCGTGGAGATAAACTTGAATTCAGTGTTATTTTACCTCCTATTTTGTGTTATTTTACATACTATTTTATGTTATTTTACATACTATTTTGTGTTATACTGATATTCTGTACTCGGCTTTTTTGTGTGCAGCCAATGAAGCGGTTTAGATTGAATAGTAGACAGTCGTGGAGCTAAACTTGAATTCAGTGTTATTTTACCTCCTATTTTGTGTTATTTTACATACTATTTTATGTTATTTTACATACTATTTTGTGTTATTTTACATACTATTTTATGTTATTTTACATACTATTTTATGTTATTTGACATATTATTTTGTGTTAGATTGATATTCTGGACTCGGCTTTGCTGTGTGCGGCCGATTAAGTGGTTTAGATTGAATAGTAGGCAGTCGTGTAGCTAAAATTTAATTCAATGTTATTTTACATACTATTTTGTGTGAATAGTAGACAGTCGTGTAGCTAAAATTTGATCCAGTGTTATTTTACATACTATTTTGTGTTATACTGATATTCTGTACTCGGCTTTTCTGTGTGCAGCCAATGAAGCGGTTTAGATTGAATAGTAGACAGTCGTGTAGTTAAAATTTAATTCCGTGTTATTTTACATATTATTTTGTGTTATATTGATATTTTGGACTCGGCTTTGCTGTGTGCATCTGAAGAAGCGGTTTAGATTGAATAGTAGACAGTCGCGTAGCTAAAATTTAATTCAGTGTTATTTTACATACTATTTTGTGTTATATTTTTATTTTGGAGTCGGCTTTGCAGTGTGCATCCGAAGAAGCGGTTTAAATTGAATAGTAGACAATCGTGTAGCTAAAATTTAATTCAGTGTTACTTTACGTACTATTTTGTGTTCAAGTTACTTAGCCACAAGTAGTGGTTAATTTGTGAGCACTGAGTGAGTGCATGTTCTGTTGTGTTTAGTTAAAATAAAAAGGTTGTTAAAACCTTCTGTAGCCATCTGTTCTTTCAAGGCATAGCAAGAATTCGCTTCGTCTTTCAATAGGACCTACAGTTTACGTTCCCAAAAGTAACATAAACTGTAGTTTATGTAACATAACCTGAAGACTCCACAAATTGTAGTTTAACAAGTGCTAGTTAAACTATCTGCTTGTTTTAAAATAATTAAAATTAAAGGAATGCATCAACTGTAAGCCGCTGTTAACGGATATATCAACTATATATATTATTAGAATTAGGAGAGGAAAATGCTAATCATATTAAATCCTTATGATTTAAAATAATCGTTAATACTCTGTTTGCAAGCTATCGTAGTTTCGAAAGATTCAGTGACTGATAATTGACACGCCAGGAATATCTGCTTTAAAAGATACGCCACTGCTCTCAGAATGCAAACTTAGAGCGCACAGAACAGTAGTTCACAATCGTTGCAACTGCGGAAGCCCTGTCAAGCAAACGTCGCATTACATCGATTCGTGTATTGATTCTTAAAAGACGAAGAGCGTCCAGCTTGTTGCAAATGTGGTATTTTAGTTCAATGTATAGAGAAAGTCATTTATTAAGACATGCAGTATGCAGACTGTAAAAGATTGGATTTTTATTATTTGGCTATAGCAAATAAAAGGGCTATCTACCTGTAGATTGTATTATAGGATAACAGTGAAGGCATTTGATTCGAGATATGTTAACTCTAACAGTTTTTGAAAATTTATGAATTAATGCACTTATAGCGTTCTGAACTGCTACCACAAACAATTGGAGAATTGGGGAAAGTTAAAAATTTAGTTCAAAAGTATACGTTTTGTATATTTATACACTTTTAAGTGTTACTGTATTTTGCAAATTCTTATATCTGATTAATTTTTTAAGCATTATTAAATACAGAATAAGAGAGGAACCATTTAATTCGAGTTATGTTAATTTTATCAGTTTATGAGAATTAACGAAGGAATGCGTCTAATTTTTTAAGCCCTACCGTAAAGAATTTTGTAAGGTTAAAATTTTAAAGACCGAATGATAAATTTTACATTTTTTACGCTCTCTGAGTGTTTACGGTGTTTTAAAAACTTACATATCTGATTAACGTTTTTTATAGCATTGTTAAATGCATACCGTTGCAGACTAGACGAAATAAAAAAAAGCTATTTAATTTGATACATGTTATTTCTAATTACGAGAATGTGAGGAGCAAATAATTTACCATTTTGAGTATTATTCTACATACTTTAAGGTTAAAATAAAAATTTAAATTTTAATTACTTTGACCGAAATATAAATTTTAATTACTTTGTTCTATAGAAGTGGGAAAATGCCAGTTCCAGGACAGGGGCTGCTGTCCTTTTAACATTATTCCCCCCTGAAAACTGATTTTTGCATAGCATCCGCCTAAAAACCTGATTTTTTCCCCCTACACTGTAGGCTGTAGCCTAGGATAAGAAGCAGTCTGTTATGATTCCTCATTTAGTTGATAAGATGACATCGCAATTTGATAAAAGATAATCTTTTACTGATTTACCGGAGGTAATTTCCTTTGTTAATCAATTTTTGCTCTTTGTATTTTTATTTCGTAGTCTAGCTATTTTACTACGTATATGACAGCTATTTCTCAGGCACCCTTCACGGCAATTATTTTCGAAATTAATGATTGATTCAGAAAGACTTAATTTTAACTATAAATTTTTAATTTTTCCGTATATTTTAAGATTTTTAATTTCCTATATATTCAGAATGTTACCTTATTTCTTAAATTTTCTGTTCATAACACCACATTTACTTTCCGTAATCTGAATTGCATTGTTATTACTAATTTGACTTTACCCAGAATTATTTTTGTATCTATTAACGAATACTTTTAATGTTAACTTACTTTTTATATTTTACGAATGTAATTACTTTACAGTAAACTTTTTTATTTCTTATATTATTAAATTTTAAATTTAGTTTTTAATTTTTTTCGTGGTTCTTAACGTTTATGATCTTCAACATATTTTGCATTTTAACTTATTTCTTATATTTTCTGATCATATAGATGACCTTTACTTAATTTTAGGTGTAAAATTTTTAGCTTGTAGCATTTTCAACTTCACAATATTTAATATAATCTAATTGTTAACTAATTTATATTTTCACTCTATATGCATGACTTTTATTTGATTTCTTTCGCACGTTTTAACCTTCATAATTTCTAAAAATCTTAAATTTAACAATTGTTATATTTTCAGATCATATACTTGACTTTTATTTAATTTTACATGTAAATTTTACGTTCTATTCTACTTTTTAACGTTTTCACTTTCCAACATACTGTGAGTTTTACTTAATTTATTATAGTTTCACACTATGTATATGACTTTCATTTAGTTTGTAACTAATTTCATACGTTTTAATCTTTATAGTTTCAAACTTGCTCTTAATTTTAGCTTAATTCCTCTATTTTCTGACCATATATATGAGCTTTATTTAATTTTACATGGTATTTTTAACTTGCTTTCTACATTTTAAGCCTTCGTAATTTTTAAAGTACTCTAGTATTGAACTTGTTTATTACATTTTTCCACAATACACATCAACATTATTTAATTTTAGATCTAAGTTTCCAACGAACTCTAAATTTTAATTCTTTTTTTTATAATTTTCGTTTATAATCACGCTTTTGATTTTACTTATTTTACCATTTCAGCTAAATTTACATGTTTAAATTTTTTAAACATACAGATAATTTTCAATGAAGCATTTCATTTTATAACCGTTAAATTTTATCCATATCCAATTCGTTGAATAACCCTTACTTAGTCTATATTTTATAGTACTATTTTAATTTGCCCATTCTACAATTTATCATTTTCCAATAGTCTTACCATCAGCATCTATTACGCAGAAAAGGTTAAAAATAATTTTATAAATATAAATTTGAGAAACGAAAATTAAAAATTACGAAATTTACGTTATAGAGAAATTAGATTATTTTTTGAAGAAGGAAAGATGAAAAATTAGCAACGCCTTCGCCGGGAATTGAACCGCGAACCTCTCAATTACACGCTGAGCGTGCAAACCACTACACCAGCGAAGGCCCGCCAGGAAGGTGGGAAAAATACCTTATAACGTTAAATATGTGCCTGCGATATCTTTGGTGCAAAATTAAATTTATTGATGCTTTTCGTTAATCGCTGGTAGCGAATGCTTGACGCAGTGAATGTTTTTACTGTTGAATAAGTTAAACAAATTGCAAAATATTTAACTATTACTTGAAGATACATAAGAAACAGGCATTTCCCTGCCTGCTTTTCCACTGGTTTAATGCCATTTAATGAATCTTACTCATACAATGTTTCACGACTGCAATTCATGGTTGAAAAAGAATTAGTGAGTTCAATGTTATCATGCACGTTAACAAATATGCTGTATTCGTCTAATTATTATCTTTCGCATATAAATTATTAAAGAAATAAGCCTAAGGAACTGTTCATCTTTTGCTATACTATTTAGATCTGTATCGCTACAGACCAATTAGGCTGTCATTGCTAACACCACATCAATAAAGTCTGCATGTGCTGCGGACTCAAGAACATTGAAGTTGAATCCTAGAGTAACATAAATTGAGTAAAAAAGGCAAAAAATGACGGAAGCAGCTTAATAAAACAATACAAATTTCTATCTCTTTCCAGACGCTGCTGGTCGAAACCAATCGGACGACGGAATTTAGCTTACTAAGAGACGCTTTAAAGAGCAGTGCAAATTTCACACTTCTTGAACGAACATTCCTTTTACTACAAGAGTTAAAGTGACATCTATCAGTCTCTCAAGAAAAAATTCTGGAATGTGCTTGAAAATAGTTTCGATTTGATTTAGTTTCAACAATGAAGACAGAATTATGGAGGCGGTTCTGCAGACGTAGGTCACTGTATTTCAGAGCGGTTCCAGAATTTCGTGGAATTTTACCGCAGCGACACTCTGGCTCAGCTTCACTTAATAGCGTTACATTTGGTTCATATTATAAATCAGAATGCACATAAATGTATATCATTTAATGAATTATCCAATCGTTGCCATATGCTCTATTCAAATTTTATAATAAATCTAAAATTATATATAAAACAAATAAAATAAAAAACAAACAGTTTTTTACAGAAGATTCAGTATTTCTCATTCAATTAATTCAGTTCTCACTTCCCGACAAGGCAAAAATACATAAAAACTCCAAAATATCTATAGTAAAAATTACAAAATAAATTTTAAACACTTATTTCCTCGAAAAAAATTTCGGAATGACTTAAGCACGATTTAATTCGCAATAATAAAAGAATGTTTTATCTTTGTTGTTGCGAAGCTTAGTTTGTCTAGATTGGCAACAAATCCGCTATTTTACCAAGTTTGAAATGTAAACAAACATGTCCGCCATCGCAAAAAATTCAGTAGGCTTAGCTGCACTTAAACGACTTTTAAATTGTTGATAACTCCACAAATATTGCATGCAGATTTATTAAATGCATAAAAACCTTAACCGGAAGATAAGAACAACATAATTCAATCATTTTTAAAGCAAAAAATGCACAACTTACAAACATGTTAGAATAAAGAAACTAAGATCAATGAGCCGGTTAACAGAGGAGATGTATATATACATATATTTATATACGTTTGGTGCGGCCGATTGCAACCAAAATACGAGGTGCACATTTACATGTTATAGCAGTTTTATATACAAAATTTCAACGTTTTGAGGCTACTCGTTTTTGAGTTATGCGAGATAACGTTCGTTCGTACAGTCGCCACGAAAAGTTCTCTTCAGAATTCATTTTAAATCAGTTTTATATTTTTTTGAGGGGTCGAAAAGAGTCTTTTATTCTGTCCTTACGTACAGATATCAAGCAAAAACATCGTTAAGTTGCATTCGATAGTGGTCAAAATGGATATTTTCGTTGAAATATGATGCCTGAAAAATTTCGCGATTCTAATATTTCCTGTTTACTTCGTACAAGGAAGTAAAAAGGATCTGTTGAAAAGATGAAAAATATTCTTACTAAATTCATGCCTAATACTTTTCTAATTGTTCTAAGAAGCTATGCTTCCTCCTAGTTTCATTTCTAAAACTATGTCTTCTATAGTTATATCGGTTTGAATTATCTGCAGTATAAATGGCAAGGGAACTTATTAAGGCTGTGTACCCGAGAGATATCTGCGTAAGGGAAGGAAAACCTTTGTGGAGTACTTATTCAAGAAAATTGGCTCGTATTCATGACACACATGTAGAAAACCAAGAAAAGTCTCATGCAGCCAATCTCACCGGTATTTGTATTCGAGTCGTTCAAAGATCTTACCGATCACCCGCTGGTAGGCTGCAAAAAAACTCGAAGCTAATTCAAAGAAGTCCTTTGATTTAGCAACAGATGTTCAATAAAAAATTAGAGAATGAAGTTAAACTTTAAAATAGTGTCTCGAAATGAATTTAAAATTAAACAATCTAAATTAGGACATCTTTGTCTACACGGAGAAAATTCTTAAACATTTACATAAACATATTTGGAGTAAGTTATAAAAATGTATGAAAGAATTTATACATCAATTAGGAAGTAACTCTTAATATAAATGGAAAAAGTGTATAAGAATTTGACCTGAAAACAGAATAATAATAACAAAATAAGATATTTGTAAAATCCTCATAAAACCAGTGCTAAATGTGCAAGGACTGAATAATATTCCTCTGAGTGTAATTATTTACGATTGTTATTTGCTACTGAATAGTAAAGCCTATTGCTGTGCAGATATAGGACATGAAAATACGGTGAATACGAGTAAATCATAAATTCGACATCGCGCACATATTTTGGTTAAATGTAAAGTTATAAAATCAAATTGAAAAGAAGCAGACCTATATAAAATTCAAAATTAGGCGAAAACTAGTCTCATTTTGGCATAGATTTTGAATAATACTCTCTGCATTTCGAGGGCGATTAAACATAGGTTTTTTTTTCTACAAGAGAGAGGGAAAAAGTTGTTTTTAACTCCTGAAGCTTTCTTTTGCTTTGGAGAAAAGCGATTTCAGTTTAGACTACGTGCACAATATTAGTTAATGATGTATCGGAAAAGTAGGTGGTAATATATCGCTAATTTTTTTCTTTCCATACCTCTTCGCGAAGGCATCCCACTTCTTAGGCAGATATCGCTTGTGCGGTTTGACATAGTCGAATAACCTAACCTTACCTAATCTTTCTATCCTTACCTAACCACAGTAAAATATTGTATTTAATTAGATTGCTTGCCTTTCATTCTTGTAAGGATTAGGTTAATTTTATTAACAGTTAAATTTCCTTTCCTATCAATTCTTAACTTCAACTTACCACTTCCAGAACGTAGTTTTAGAATCACATCTGAATACATATTGAGGAAGAGCGGTATTTAGCCGCGAAGTTCTTCGGTCTTAGTGAGAGAGATACCAGGTATTCTGGCTGCACGCGTCCGCCTTTTTAGGCTATTCTCTCGTAAGCTATTATCACGCTCGGCCGTACTTTAGGCCCTTGATAGCTTCGCAATCTATTAACGTTAAGGGCCAACTCCGTTAGAATCTTGATAGCTTCGGCTATACCTCTTTAGTTTAGATTAGTTTAGTTTAATTCTTAGTTTCTTTAGTTCAAGTCCAAGTGCCGGCTTTATTGTACAACTCCAAGACGGAGTTTTGTCAAACCTTATTTTGAATAAAAGGGTTATTTTACCCTTCTATCTTGTTGTTTCCTGTACACGAACTCAAGCGTTTATTAGTTCTTAAGATTCTTCACTTCCAACAGTAACTTAGAATTACACAGAGAGGAATCCTTCATTCGGCTATACCACTTTAGTTTAGATTAGTTTAGTTTAGTTCTTAGTTTCTTAAGTTCAAGCCCAAGTGTCGGCTTTATTGTACAACTCTAAGACGGAGTTCTGTCAAATCTTATTTGAATAATTAAAGGGTTAATTTACCCTTCTATCTTGTTGCTTCCTGTACACGAACTCAAGCGTTTATTCGCTTATCAGTTCTTAAGATTCTTCACTTCCAACAGCAAGTTAGAATTACACAGTGAGGAACCTTACATTCTAATTAGATAAAAATCAATTCTAACCAGAACCAAGCTTTCCTCAAATATTCACCTACATGTTTATTTCTTAAAATTTATGACCTTGTCTAAACTTATAAGCTCTGTCGTGGCTGATTATCTTCAAACTGAAGATACCTTTAGAATGGATTTGGGTACCATATTCGGCTGACCTTAGTTCTATTCAGCATGTCTGGTATATCCTAGGTCGGCTAGTTACTATATCTCCATCTCTTTCCTCGTAGCCTTTAAAACTTTAGCTTCTAGTCTTAGAGCAATGACGCTTGATCCCACAAGATTTTTCAGACGTTTTGATTAATAGCATGGAAACATGTTGTAAAGTATCCATTCTGCTGCCAGAGATCACATTTTTTATCAAATAGTTTTGTCATCGATAACGAAGCGGACACAGTTTTCTGCTTTTTAAATTTAGTGTATAGATTGGCATTAGCAGCATTTATTTTAGCTTTATATTCAAATTATAAAGCAAGACAATATATCTTTACACGTGTTTATGTACTGTTTTTACATGTTCCTCTCTTAAATAAAAGTTTATTAGATTTAAATTAATTATTTCTTATTATCTCATATTTTTTAACACCACTGTATAAATGGTGAAATAACACAAGCACACATAATATGGAACAAAATTTCAGGTCAGAAACTTGAAGACAATAGACTGTATATATATATATATATATATATATATATAACAATTTTTTTGTATTTAGGGATTACTTATTTATCATCGAATTCTTGAAAGAAAGCAAACATTACATTTTTTTCATCAGTATGTAAATAAATAAGTATGTTAGTTTATTATGCTTAATTTTCGCATAACAGTTGAAGAAACGGTTAGTCGTTCAATCTGTTTGAAATATTCTGCATTTTAATTGGATGAAAAAGCAAAGTATTTCTTCTAGAAATCAAAAGTCTGCTCTACAACACTGACTGCATTTTGAATATTGTGCCTAATACAGTGAATAACTATATACACTGCACTGCTTGAACTATATATATAATATTGCGGAACAGAAAGAAGCAGGTTATAGAATAGTAAACAAACAAACAAATAATAATAATAAAAAAAAAATCTGAAAGGTTTCAGATTTTATATTATCAGGGTCAATGTTCCTTCTTACCTTCTTCGGGAACATACAAGGACCTGACTCGGAACAGAGAGCTTACTAAAGCTATGTTCACTAATTGTGGTAAGTAGACAGGATACAGACGAAGGGTATACAAAACCCTTTATTTTTCTCTATATACAATAACTTCCGTACTTCGGAATACACTGACCCGTCAGTTGGGGTCTAACGTAAAAGTATAAAAAATAAAACTAAACTCTAATTTAACTTTAGAATAATAAACGTGGAAGATTGGCCTTATATTAACAGGAAGGCGTATGTAGTACAGATAACTGAGAACACTACAATACGTTTAAAAGTTATCAAGAGGATTAAAACCTCTGGCCTGGAAGGCAACAAGCAACTGCGTAACTTCTAAGGTAAGCGGCCTGCTTCGAACTCACTGCTTCCTCTCTCTCGCTTGGCAAAAAGGCCACAACTTAAATACTTGGCGTTCGCCAGACAAACTTTGCATAAAAACCTTAACGCTTATAATTCTGGCCGGAAGTAGAAAATAAGAAGTGATAGTAAAGATTTAAAATAAAAATAAACGTTAGTAAAACTTAAAATCCTTACATACTTCCCGCCAGAGTTAAGTAGTTTGAAACTGAGGTCTAAAACGACCTTGTTGAAAACTTTTAGCTCTAGAATCTAACGCGAGGCCAATCTTTTACAAACATACTTCGCTAGAAACTAGAAATTTAAAAGAAAGAAATTTGTTTTTTTTTTTTTTACAATAGCAGCTCCCAGGATATACAACAATTTTTTTTCATCTGTACTGCATCTAAACAGGAGCTTTTATTCAATTCTGGTTCCTTCCAGAGATCTGGAAGGAAAACTAGTTTAATGAAATGTTACACAATGAAATGGAAAGTAACATATACAATTATACTTCTCTTAGCATTCTTATTTCATTCATGACTATTTTAATTATCTCTCCCCGTGCTCTCTGACATGTGTTGTAAAAGAACACCAAACACGAATGTGTTTCTGTCTACGTGTTCCACACTTCCTCCTACAATCAAAACACTAACGTGTTAAAAGTCAACATAACAAGACCTCTTAACACACCCTAATTTCAACTATAAACCCTGAGGTACTATTCTAAAAGTGGCTAACTCTAAAGTGTAGCCTCAGAGAGCCTAACTACATCATTCAACCTTTAACACATATTCGCCATGCTTTAGTCTTTTTACAGTCACACGAATAAAAAAAAAAATTTAACATTACTTTCACTTTTACCATATCACGGTATTTCTTAACATTTAAAATAACAGTTCACATTGTATATAAGAACATATTAACATGCCGTTAATTTTACACATTTGAAAACATACATTAGTAGTACATTGTTAACTTCTATTCTTTTCAAAGCAAGTGCCAATTCTTTCTACATTGAAATACTACATTTCAAAAAGTCTTTCAGACTAAAACTTCTCTCTTGCTAGAATGTTTTAAATAAAATTTATACAATAACTTTTTTCAATATTTAAGTCTTTACACAACGCTATTATACATCAACTTTAGTTTTACGCGCGAGTAATTTAAAAACATAATACGAAAATCGGTCACAACTCATTTCTCGCCCTTTTGGCGATAAAGGTAGACCTCGCATGAGGTAAAACTTCTTGAAATCTGCCACTTGCAGTAAGAATGAAAGATTAACTTAAGTTTGCAAAGTAACATAAAATTTTACTTATCTTTGTGATATTCGGACATTCTTTTCTCAGCCCAGTCCTGGAAGGTAGCGAAGATTCTAGTTTGATTTATCCTCCTTCTTGTGCGGGCTCGCCCTTCAGTACCTTCCTCTAGAAGCTTTCTTTTCCCTCCAGTTCGGTCACCCTTGAATACCTTCTTTTTCTCCTCTGCTTGTGGTCTTGGCCGTTTGATGGCAGCTGGTCTTGGCGGAACCGGGAAACTTCTGTCGTGTTCCTGCTTGGACCTCGTTGTTGGCCGTTCAAATTTTCCTTGTAACTTTTCCTCCGCCGCTGATGGCCCTTCCGCAGTTCGGCTACATTTACTGCGGAGAGTCCTGTCGGATGAGTCGATCTTCCGTTTTAGAGCCGGGTTATAGTTGCCGTCATTTCTCCTGGTTCTCTTCACATACGTCGTCCTTCTCCCTTCTTCATTCTGGGGGTGTTCGTGAACTCCCTTTTCTGGACGGTGGAACGGCTTCTTTTTCTTGCTACCTTCAATTTTTCCGCGGGGTAATTTTCTTTTCACTTGCTCCTGCCTCTTAATGGCTTGCCCTTGTACTTGTCGTTTTTCCACCTCTGGAGCTTGTGCCTGCGGTGTCTACCGTGCCGGATCCTGCAAAAGATCTGAAAATATTTGCATTTTATTACGATCGAAGTAGGGCTTGATTTGATCAATGTTTGCGGAACAGGTTTCACCATTTCTGGCTTTTAACACTACTACAGCGTGAGTTATTTTTTCTATAACATATGGTCCTTCAAATCGTGGAAAAAATTTGGCAGTTTTATCTTCTGGTGCTGAAGAAAGTGAATGCTTAATTTTTAAAACTTCATCCCCTACTTTATAAGTTACTCCCCGTCGTTTCAAATCATAATAGAGCTTCTGTTTTCTTTGTGCTACTTCCGTATTCTTTTTTGCTTCTTTTATTAGTTTTTCTATATCACCCATTTTAAATTCTGGGGCTCTTTGTTGCACATAAAATAATTTATCTAACGGTGTTATAATCTTTCTGCCTAGAAATAACTCAGCAGGAGTTTTGCCCGTTGTATCATGTTTTGCGGTCCTAAGGGCGAAAGCAAATTCATTGACATAGTTATCCCAGCTTTTATGAAAATTTTTAACATAACTACGGATAATTTTCACTATATTTCTATTGACCCGTTCCGCTATATTTGATTGCGGCCGATACGGGACCATTTTTAAATGACGTATGCCCAGTTTTTCGCACATGTCTTCAAATATATTACTTACAAATTGAGGACCATTATCCGATATAACTTTTAGGGGCGCTCCGTATTTTAAAATATATTTATTTAAAATAGAATCAGTAACTAATTTCGCGGAGGCTCGTTTTAAGGGAACAATTTCGGTCCATTTACTAAAATGATCAACCATAACAAGGAGATAGCGACTTTTATTTAACTGACTTTTTGGGAAAGGGCCCAATAAATCGATGCCAATTATTTCATTTGGAAATTCGGATTTAATACTATTTAGAAACCCGGCCGGGCGGAAATTAATATAATTAACTGCTTGACATGTTGGGCAGGACTGGACATACGCCCTTGTTAACAGTTCAGGAAAGTAGACTGCCTCGCGTACGCGTTGGATAGTTTTTCGAATACCAGCATGAGAAGCTAAAGGGCTGTCATGCAACTCCTGCAGGATATTTAATCTAAGACTAGCTGGGATAACAGGTCGAAATTCGTTGTTGGAATTTGTAGCTTTTGTATAAAATAATAGACCATCTATTAGTTCGTAATGGGCCGCCCTATTTCTTATCGCCACAATATCTTGGTGGCTAAAATTTTCAGGATCCTTTAAATACTCATAAATGCTTCCAAACTCAGGATCCTTACCCAGTTCGGTTATTACAGTTTCTCGGAAATTTATTGTACATGCTGTGAGCATTGCCACCTTTACAGTATTACCTTCTTCATCTATTTTAATTCTGGATAGGGCATCTGCTATGATATTTTCCTTTCCGGGGGTATGCTTGATTACCAGATTATATTCTTGTAGCTTGAGTGCCCATCTTATTAACCTTAGGGATAAGTTTTTCCCTGAGTACAATCTAGTTACCGCCGCATGATCAGAGTACACTGTTATTGGCGCCTTTCCAAAATAGACTCGGAATATTTGCACTGCTAACAGAACTGCAAGTGCCTCTCTCTCAGTCGCGGAATAATTTCTTTGTGTTTGATTTAAAGTTCGGCTAAAAAATGCCACGGGCTGCTGATTTTGCGAAAGTACCGCTCCTACCGCATAATCCGAAGCATCCGCTGAAATTTCTAAATTCTCATCCTTTTCAGGAAATTTCAACACAGGGGCTTGCGTTAATGCTTGCTTTAATTTTTCGAAAGCACTATTGGTTTCGGCCGTCCACGAGAATCTTGCCTTTTTCCTTTTTAATTTTAACAGTGGTTCAGCAATAGCTGCAAAATCTTTTATAAAGGACCTATAATATGAACAAAGTCCTAGAAAAGAAGAGAGCTTCTTCGCCGTGTTTGGCGGCGGATACTTTTGCTCAGCGATTATTTTTGATTCGTCTGTCTCGATTCCTTTCTGAGATATTTTGTAACCTAAATATTTTAATTCAGGGGCTGCAAATTTGCACTTTTCGACATTAACTTTTAGACCGGCCTCATTTAATAAAGAAAACACCTGTCTTAAATCCTGTACATGTTGGTCGAGATTATCACTAGTAATAATGATATCGTCTAAATAGATAAATGTGGACTTTCCAAGAACAGGCCTTAACACAATGTCCATACATCGCTGAAATGTTGCCGGGGCCCCTGAAAGGCCAAACGGCATACGCAAAAATGTATAAGTGCCAGACTTGGTTATAAAAGCAGTCTTAGGCACGTCCTCAGGCCTCACCCCTATTTGAAAATAACCAGTCGTTAAGTCTAAAGTCGTCATAAATTTGGTTGATTTTATGTTCCTTAAAATTTCTTCTATGATCGGTAACGGATATACCGGATATTTAGTTATGGAGTTTAATTTACGGTAATCAATAGCGAATCTCCACCTTTTCGGATGTGTCAAAGGATAGTCATTATTTTTCTTACATAAAACCACCGGGCTAGCATAACTACTTGAGATGGGCGTTATGATCTTTTTACGTAGCATATCGGTAATATGCCATTCTATAATTTTTTCCTTATTCTTATCATAACGGTATGGTTTTTGACGAACTGGCATTGCATCTCCGGTGTCAATACTATGGTTAGTAACCTGAGTAAATCCTGGAATATCACTAAATAACGAAGCAAATTCACTTACCACTTGTCGGATTCTTCCTTGCTCGTCATTAGGGAGGTGGTCAAGTTTTAACATCGGCGGTTCACTTACATTTTTCTCCTTGCGCCGCTAACACTGTCGTATTATCCGCATTATATATGCGGTATTTGCGAAAATACTTCCTAAAAAACTCTTCTGCCACACAGGAACACTGCGCGCCGGTATCCAAGAGTGCGGTGGCTGGGATATTATTCACCAAGACTTCAATCTTCGGAAGAGTCAAATTTTTCACCATTACTGTATTTAACTTGTAGGAAGAGGTGTTTTCGTGGCCTTCGGATTTCCGCACCCTCTCGTCAGCAGAAATCCGTTTTAGTTTAAATTATTTTTCCTTTCCGTGCTTTCTTTCTTTTTCCACTGGCCTTGAGACTTTTTTCCTGGGTTGCTATTGAACTGTCGACGTTCGCCGGCTGTTTTTGAATGCTCGGGTTTCCTTGCCCACTGATTCGCTTTGCCTCTAGCCGTGTGTTTGAGTTTGCTGTAGTCTTGGCGTACCAAATTGGTTTCGCTGTTGATATTGGCGTCTTCTTTCGACGTCCGCCGTTCTTCTACTTTCAAACTGGATTGCTAGCTCAAATAACTTTTCCAGTGTAGTCGGATTTCTTAATTCAATAAAGTCTTGCACTTGGGGCAGTAACCTCGGCAAAATCACTTGAATTATTTCAGGATCCGGACGGTTTCCATACAAGAGCTTGAAAACGTGAATTTTTCTTAAAATAAAGCTCGAGAGGTTTTCGATTCTTTGTTGATATATACTGAAAAGTTCCGTTTCTAATTTCGCACGATCCCTTACAACAGGGAAGGCTTTTAGTAGGGCAGTCTTGAAATTTTCGTAAGTATAGGTGGGACTTCCTGCTTGACCCAAGAGACTTCTGCCTATACATTTGAACCAGTTAAGCGCTTGGCCCCTCAAAGCGCTGGTAGCTAAGGTAACTTTTTGAAACTCGTGCACGGGGTAGAGCATGAAGTGGTCATCCAATTTTTCCAAAAAACTGGTTACCGGTGAGTTTCCCTTAAATGTTGCTTCTGGTTTCATCGAAGCGCGCATGGTCTGGACGATGTAACCAAATCCTTCCAGGGCGGCAGCTGGCATTTCTGGATTCTGAGCCGTTTCTGCAGGCAGCACAGGTTCTTCTTGAAACTCGGCCATGGTTATTCTTCTTCGTTGGGCGCCACTATCAGGGTCAATGTTCCTTCTTACCTTCTTCGGGAGCATACAAGGACCTGACTCGGAACAGAGAGCTTACTAAAGCTATGTTCACTAATTGTGGTAAGTAGACAGGATACAGACGAAGGGTATACAAAACCCTTTATTTTTCTCTATATACAATAACTTCCGTACTTCGGAATACACTGACCCGCCACTTGGGGTCTAACGTAAAAGTATAAAAAATAAAACTAAACTCTAATTTAACTTTAGAATAATAAACGTGGAAGATTGGCCTTATATTAACAGGAAGGCGTATGTAGTACAGATAACTGAGAACACTACAATACGTTTAAAAGTTATCAAGAGGATTAAAACATCTGGCCTGGAAGGCAACAAACAACTGCGTAACTTCTAAGGTATGCGGCCTGCTTCGAACTCACTGCTTCCTCTCTCTCGCTTGGCAAAAAGGCCACAACTTAAATACTTGGCGTTCGCCAGACAAACTTTGCATAAAAACCTTAACGCTTATAATTTTGGCCGGAAGTAGAAAATAAGAAGTGATAGTAAAGATTTAAAATAAAAATAAACGTTAGTAAAACTTAAAATCCTTACAATATTACGTCCAAAGGGGCGCTTTTTTAACGTTATGTATGTTACTTTTATTTATTAAATATCATGTTCTTTGCACTTATACCATAAAATTCAGTTCAATACCAATGTCGCAAAATAATTTTAAAACGAGCCTATCTTTAGAATTTCCGACACACAGTTCCGTGCGCTAGAGATAAAAAGGTTCCCCTCCCCCCGTAGATTGTTTCCATTGCTCGCTTTAAAATCCGTGAGTTTGTTAACCAAAAATTCGTTAAAGTTTTACAAAATATGAAGTCTATAATAAAACAAATTTCAAATTTCCAATTTGGTCTTCCACATGCCCATATTCATAGGAGGATTACGTCATTCAAAATTCGATGCCTCTAGGTACCGTTGTTTACCGTTGTTGTACACCTAATAATAATTTTGATTTGATCTGTGAATGTAATGTTTGTTTATACCTTTATAAAATTTGTTATACACAAATGTTTCCACAAAATTTTTACATTACAACATTAAGCATCCCCCTCCCGTTACTCGTATTCAAGTTCCCTCTGCTCGAGATCTCAGTAAGGGACTTCTCACCACAACGCCCACAGTTGAATAAATCTTAGGGTTACTGGCAAGTAATACCTAAACAGCAGAAACTCAGTATAATCACATATGTGTCAAAGTATCAGTTATGCTTCATCTTAGCTGGTAAAGCGAAGCAGATCAACAATGAAGAATGCGAGAACAACGGTACCTAGAGGCGATGTTTGTCTAGGTACCTACAATGCGAGAAACATACATACATTTATACAGATTTTTCATTATTTAATTTCTTCAAATATAATGCAGGACTCTAACAATTGGTGGCAACAGTTTGAAAAGTGAAACAGACATCTATAGTGATTGAACGCAAAATCGTAAAACGAAACCAATAGTCCTTTAGGAACAAAGCCCCTTTGGATTAAAAAAACAAAAGCCTGATTTGACATTTGCTTACAAATTAATATTTACTTGCATAAACTACATTTACTCGAAAGCAGACAGTCGAGACACCTGATTATTCGGCGTTGGTAAATAATTCTTCAAAATTCTGCAATGTAATGGCTAATTGATAGCCCTCCGATTTTATTTAGCGCAAGGAATCCTAATGATTCTCACGCATTTGATAAAAAAGTGACAAATGCAGGTTAAGGTTCATGGCACATACAAGAATTTTTTTTCCCAGTTTATAGTCTGGTCATGCGAGATGCTTGGTAAAAAATAGTTTGCTTATTTTTTTTTTTTTTTTTTTTTTTTTTTTTTTTTTTTTTTTTTTTTTTTCTTTTCGGTTAAACTTTTAAAAATGTTACATTGCGGAAGCTGTCATAAAGTCTGAATGAAAGGGAACGGTAACGCATAATGAGATGTTTGTTTCATTCACTCGGATCTCACGCATTTTGCAAGATGATGAACAGTGTTTTCATTCCTTCATCCGATAATGAAAAGTCTCTTGTTCTATTGACACAACTCTGACATCCCGCTGATGACAGTTATTCTTAAAGCTTTTGTAGTTTGTATTTCTTAGTCATGTGTAAACTTCTAATGTACCCACAAGATGGAACTTCTTCAGGGAGGTCTCGAAGCACATTTATAACAACTTAGCTGCATTCTGAGACGTCTTTTAATCTGTTGGGAAATTGCATTTCTTAAAGCAGTCTAATATCCTTGTTTTTATTATTTTATTAACGTTAAATTTAAAAACTGCGCAGAATTTTACTCTACAGAACAACTTCATATTTTTTTTTTTTTTTAATTTTAAAAATGTATTACATGTAACAAAATTACAATGAAATAAGCAATATCTCTTAATACAAATATTAATTATCCTAATAAATAAATTAACTAACTTCCCGTCGCCTTCTCTCAACAAACGTCCAGTATCCAAGAGAAACATTAAATTTAAAAACTGCACAGAATGATCGCTTTCATTTTTCCAACTGGCAACAGTGCTCATTTTCGACAGTCAGCATTCCAGTATACAATTTAATGAAAACCTATTGTCAAAACCATATTTCTAAAAGAATAAAACTGTTGAAAATGATAAGATAAAATTTTAAAAAAATCTGATTCGAATTTCGAAAAAATCGCTTCGAGGTGCACTGGCTCTTATCTAGATGCACCTATTTACCAAATTTCGTAGCCCTGGGTCTATAAGCTTACGCTCAGCACGAACGAAAGACACACAGACTCTTTCTTTTATTATATGTAGAGATTATCCATTATTGAGAATCGTTAAAATTAGTTTCGCAAAGAAATACAATTTTTTAAATACCTTTAAATAGCTTTATATAATAAAAAAATAACTTCCTCGGAAATAAAAGGGAAAAAAATTAACCTAAACGTAAATTTTTCTGGTCAAAATTTTTAATCATAATTTTTGAACTGATGTGTTATAAATTTTCAGTTTTTTCTCTACAAACGGATGTTCTTACACTGTTGGACCTAGCTGTCTCAAGTTTCGTTATTCAGCTGCAACTTTTAAGCAGAATCCTTGCTCCCTATTTAGCCTGTTGCAATACTTAAATTTTAGCTACGTCATTAATAAAGACTAGTCTTACTCCGAAATGCTGTAGAGTAAAGCATCACAAAACATGATCTTAAAGAAGTCTTTGACTAGCAATTCCTTTTAGTTTCCTTTAAAAAATTTTAAGACGTAAAATATGAAATTTGCTCGAGAATACTTGCTTACCCAGGGTGGGTAAGCGTACCACGATTTCAGAATAACTATTCTAGGTCATTCTTTTAAAGGACTGGATTGATGTCAACAAACAGCTGTTTCAGGCGACAGAGCTTATTATCAGAGTAGTCAAAGGCTTATATTCAGTAATTACTACATATGAATTTAAAGTGAGCGTATTTCAAACACGTTTGATGCCAATTAGTCTCTGTACTGTCTGTGGTATTTATAACTTAATAGTTACTACGGAGCTGCCTCATCGTTAATTGTTACATTGCTGTAAAATGTTTTGTGACCTTTTTTCTAATAGGAAGTGTTTTTTTGTTAGAAGAAATTTTCAAATTTTCAAGTACTTCCAGGGAAATGAATATTTAACACAGAAGTGTACTATTATACACTATAATTATACTATCGATATCGTTTCGTCTATAGCAAAAATGCTGCAGAGCTTTCCTGCTATAAACTGCTGCAGAGCTTTCCTGTTATAGACTGTTGCAGAGTTTTTCTGCTATAGACTGCTGCAGAGCTTTCCTGCTATAGACTGCTGCAGAGCTTTAATACTGTTACGAAATGTCCAGGCGCGGTAAGATGGCTTCCCCGCAAAGCATTTTTAGGGTTGCCATAAAATGGCAAGAAAAAACAAAGTTGCCACATTTGGCGATAAATCGCCCATTTGGCGACAAAATTGGCGACATGCCGAATGGAGAACCTTCTGGAACGAATTCTTACCAGTTTAGTCCAGAATGTTCTTGAACACAAGCCGAAAGCTATATAAACCCTGCTGGTCCGCAGTCAGTTAGTGAGTGTCTCGCCTAGCGAGCTGATAGAGAGTGTGTCTCGTTAGAGTTCAAGTTAGTTAGTATCGAGTGTGCCTCGTCTAGCGAGCCGTGCGGAGTCGATCAAGTTGACAGCCGGGCAGTGAGTGCCGAGTGGGTCGTCGAGTGCACCGAAGGAGCGTCTTAGTGTATCGCGGTTAGTGCATCGTCGAGAGAGCGTGTTGAGCTCCGGGAACGACTGAACCGAAGACTCGGGAGCCGTGCTCTGTGTGTTGTCGAGTGCATCGCGAGTTGTAGCGTGGAAAGTCTCGAGAGTACGTGGAGCTCCGAGAACGACCAAGCAGAGTCGGAATCTGTACTCTGGTGCTTTGCAGTGAAGCTGTCTTCACCGTGATAGTTTGATAACCTGAAAGCTATGTCGCTGATCGTGTCAGCGTGTTCATAACAGTTCGACGACTGCAAACGAGATTTTGAAGCTGCCCTGATAATACTGGCCAATAAAGTGTGTTTCGATACTTCATCAAGTGTCATCGTTATTCACTCCAGATCCACACGAACCCCGTATGAACGTGAAGGAGGAAAATGACGTGACAAGTGGTATCAGAAAGGAAACACGCAACAATACTATAGACTGCTGCAGAGCTTTCCTGCTATAGACTGCTGCAGAGCTTTAATACTATAGACTGCTGCAGAGCTTTCCTGCTATAGACTGCTGCAGAATTTTCCTGCTATGGACTGCTGCAGGGCTTTCCTGCTATAATGAGTATTTGAACAATGATTTGTCTGAGGAATTGAGCACATATTGCATGATCCATTGGCAATATTTAATTTCAAAACATTGGATGAATGTCTGCTTCGTTCCCTTAAGACTGCAATACAAGTTATCAGTCTTAGAAATCAAAACGCTATTCATGAGAAGAACCTAGAAGAATTAGAACTCCTTTTAATATATTAAAAGATGCAATGGATGTTCAGCTATGTTTTCTTGCACTTTCATTGCTTCTGTTGCGGTAAGCTCGAAAAATAATTAGTTGCAATAATTTTTAATAGATTTTACCTGTCATAAGTATCTAAAAAATTGAACTTACTTAATAAGTACGTAAAAAAAGAACATTATAAAGTCATATCTTCTAACGGAGTTATTTTTTTTTGGGGGGGGGGAAAGGTTCAAACTCTAATTTTCATTTCAACCCCAAACTGCACTATAATGATCTAACTGTGTTTGCTGATCGTTTGAAAAAAATCACGAAGATATAAGCGCTCGAGTCAATGACTGATGATGGTTTCTTTTAAATTTAATGCTCCTGACACAGACATTGCTTTAAGGAAGAGTCTAATGGAGTTATAGAGTAAAACAGTATAAGGTTGTTTCTAACCACCTTATCACCAGTTCTATAGAACATCACAGCTTATCTCAGATTATCGACCCCTCTGAAGGTCTCGATAGGGTTTACTTTCATGTTAACCTTTCTGTCCAAGTTAACAAACAGATAGATTTCAGTGCTACTTGAAACAGTTAGCTCTTGAAATAATTAATAATGTCTCTACGGACGCTGTCCACATGTACACGGACGGCAGTAAACTTGTTAGTGACAGTTCTGGCAGTGGCATTGATATTAGATTTCGGGATCAAGAAATAAGAATTCAAAGAAGAAATGCAGACTTCAAAGAAGAAATCCAGACAGCCGCGGTGTTTCGAAGAGAGCTCATTGCAATTCTGGAAGGTCTGGACTCCCTTATGTGGCTTCCTCAGTTAAAATATATCTGGATCTTTTCGGATAGTAGAATTGCCGTCCAGCACTTGGCTGATTGGCATAATGTGAGGGATGATACAAGTGCAGACATCCTCAGGAAAACTAAACTAAAACAACTTTCCCTTTCTCATCGGATCCACTTTCAGTGGATTCCGTCCCATGTCGACGTTGCTGGAAATGAAATTGGGATAGCTTGGCTAGAGCGAGACCACAACGTCTGCCGCTCCTCTTATTTATATGGAACTATTTTCTAAATGTAAGGCAAAGAATAAGGCCGTTTGGATGGTCCCACCAGTGCACCCGTGGTATCAAGGTATGTGTCCTGGTGGCTCCTTGTTTCAAAGCAGCAACAGACGAGATCAAACTGCACTTATTACATTTCTTAGTGGCCATCTGTTATCAATGACTTTTGCCGGTGGTAATAAACACTAAAATATGCACTAATTGTTCTACCACACAGCCCTCTTCTCATCACATCTTATCTTGCTTGGGGCTTATCAGACAGGACTCCCTTTTTGTACTGGACTCTTTCAGGGTGAATGGGCTTATGGACCTGATCTAGCTCTGCTGGTAACGGGAATAAGGAACAACAACAACAATAGCAGAATAAGCTTAAGCGAGACTTAAAGATGCGAAGTATAATCTAATGATGACAGGGTTAGGGAATAGTTCCTTCTATTCTGGGAAGAGGCAAAGTTTGACGTTATTAATTTCTAGACAGTTGATCTTCTTGAATTTGCTTTTAACTGCGTGTCTTGCTATGAGAAGCCCATAATCGACCTTGCACAGTCAAAAGAGGTGATCTTTGTCTTTCACTAGTACCTACTGAGATATATACTTAAAAATTCGGAGATTAATAACAGCTTCAAAAATCACTTGGAATATTTTTATTTTTTTTTTTTTTATTTTTATTTATTTATTTTTTTTTTTAATCTTACAGAATAATATGTGTTATAAAAGAATTCGGTTGGTATATGTATTGTAGCATATGTGACTTCGGCATACATTCCTGGATTTTAGAATTTCATTTGCCCTGCGAAGAAATTTAATTTATGTTTACTTGTCATTTGATAAAATAAAGCACGTCTATTTTATTTGTAACAAATAATACAAATAGCAGTTAATGTGAAATGCAAATATAAGTTAACTACGTAACCTCGAATTGCTATGGAAGATCACTGAAGTAAATTAGCGTCAAAGCGATTCATGTGTAATATGAAATACGTTCATATGTATATGTAAGACATAACAAAATATGAAAGCTGTTTAAAAAAAATAATTGGCGACCTCAAAATTAACATTCTAAATTTGGTGATCTCCCCTTTGGTTCATCTTGTCTCACAGGTTCCAGATTTTTCTAGCGTTTTAATGCAGATGCCTCTTGTCCAATCAAAATTCATTGTAAACCATAACTCGGAACTGAAACTTTTCCGATTCCCACCCTTCTTCCTCTGAAGTACTTTGACCCTCTTCCCTTTCTCGCATAAGCTCCCCTGCTGGCAAGACGCTTTTCAACCATGCTGCTACTGCTTACTTGCTGAAGATGACTTCGTTCTTCAAAATGCAACTTACTGTATTCAAATATAATTAGGAAACATCTTGTCTGAAAAAAAGGATGGTTTTTGATATACGTAAAATAATAAAGATTGGGATTCTTCAAAATCCTTAGTGCTGAATGAGTCATCATGCTTTTCCACTCAGCCACCTTCAATTTACTACGGTCTTCTCAGCCATCTACGCAACATCGAAGGCTGTTAATTTTTTCATCTACACATTTGGAATCATTACATATATGTGAAAAGATTGGATAAGAATACCCATTCTCTGGTCTCAGGAGCACACCAGAACTCTCTGCCAAAGAAAGGGATGCTTACATCTAAGATAGGCAAGTTCATATTTAAGTTGCATGTAAGAAAAACTTCGGAAGTACTTAAGAAGGCAGCCAACTGTTTTGGGGTTTCAGATAACCTGTATTTGACTACAAAGATAAGCACAGAAATAAATTTGCATTTAAATCTCATTACGGTTGTAGGAAAAGAGCTCCTTTAATCCCAAGACTCGACAGCTGTTCGATAAATATGCATTTCAGCTTAAGTTCAATGGAAGGAAATAATATTTATCTTCTCTGACAGGATCATAATAAGAAGTGTACATATTAACAACAGGACACAGGATACACACATAAAGGGACAAGATATACTTTTTAATGCATTAAACTTTAATAGCCGTGTGTCAAAACGCATTTGATCCGTAATAAAATACAATAAAACAGCTGCAGTATATTTTAAAATATGATGTCAGCATTGCTGAATTAATATTTCCCATCATAAGTGCAGTAATGAAATATGGTTATTGTAATTTATGCATGCAATTTGTAAAGATTATGTTAATTTTTTTTTAAATTAACAGTTAAATTTTGTGTTAATCTTCCTTTCCTATCGCTTCTTAGCGGCCAGGGACGTAGCTAGAGTTTCCAGCGCCCGGGGACAACTGAAGAATTTGCGCCCCTTTCTATGTGCCAAGAATGGAAAACATTTCATTAAAAAATTTCGTAGTATCAATTTGGCGTCCCTTGGATGCTGCGCCCGGGGACAGATGTCCCCCCTTGCCCCACCCTAGCTACGCCACTGTTAGCGGCCGAGCGGTAAAACGGCTGAACTTAGCGGTTGAACACTAGTAGTTCGGTCCGTGGTTCGAATCCCGTAAACGGGCTGGCTGCATGGGCGTTCTCGTGATTTTCCCCATGTGTAATGTGTATACTAGTCAGTTCCCTTAGAAAGTCCTCCACGAATGCATCTCTCAGGCAAATAGCCCTCGAGGCTTTGCCATAATCACACACACACACCTACCGCTTCTTAATTTCAACTTACCACTTCCGGCCAGAATGTAGTTTCAGAATCACGCTCGGATGCAAATCGAGGAAGAGCGGTATTTAACCGCGAAGTTCTACTGTGTTAGGCTGAGAGAACCAGAGATTCTGGCTAGCACGCGTCCGCCTTTTTAGTCTACTCTCTCTTAAGCTATTATTACGCTCGGTCGTACTTTAGGCCCTTGATAGCTTCGCAGCTTATTAGTGTTAAGAGGTCAACTCAATTAGAAATTTGTTAGCTTCGGCTATCTCTTTTAGTTAAGTTTTAATTCTTAGTTTCCTAAGTTCAAGCCAGAATGTTGACTTTATTGTAAAACTCCAAGACGGAGTTTTGTTAAATCTTATTTAAATAATAAGGGTCTTTGAACCACTTTCGAAGTTTTAAATACTGTCTGACGAACTCAAGCGATTATTCGCTTATCAGTTCTTAAGATTCTTCACACTCAACTGTAACTTTAAAGTACACAGTACAGAACCTTACAATGCAGATATGAAGAAATGAAGATAAACAGACTAAAAGTAGGACAACATATAAATATACCAAATATCAATGCAGAATCAAAGCAGCGCTGTGTTGTTTGTATTGCGCCGAGTGGTTTTCTTGCCCAGATTTTATTTTTATTACCACTTAGCGAAGGTGGGAATGAGTACTTTTTCCTTTCTCTGCCTCGGTCAGCCAGCATTCCTTTTGGAATAAAAGTTTTGCGATAGTAACGCAATTACTGCTATTCGCTAAAACAGAAGCCTTTATTATTTGTACGGTCCGAATGCAAGAGATTTTCTGCGCATCGAAAAGAAAAGGCAGCTAATTGATTTAGTTTCCGTGTTTTAGACGGCAGGTCGTAAGTGGTTCTCTTGAGACTCCGTGTCGATAAGCCGCCAGCTACCCGACTCTTTCGGCCGATAATCTGATCTGCAGTTACTTTATTTACTTGATACTAGTCGTCTGTTGGCAGGACGGAACCCAAGGGATGCACCCTCATCAAAAAGCGTCGATGCATCGATCTCGTTCCAGTAGAGAGAAGAACATGGATTCATCTCAATTTTCTTCTTTCGAGTTTCCGAGGTGTATGCTAGATCCCGTCTGTTTAAAGAGAAATATGATTCAGAATGGTGTTTTAAAGACCAAAATTTACATTTTCCATTCAAAATCAGTATTATACTAGAACAGTCACAGTGTTTACGTTCCTGTGTTAGAATGGCGCCGAAATGGATGATGCAGTTTTGATTTTAAATATATACTTAATAAATTCAACGACTCTTGGTCTATTTAAACCAAACTGCATACATTTAATAATAAAACATTCATACGTAAACATTTAGTAATAATTCCGCAATACAGGTAAGCTATAAAATAAGAATTACAACCGTTACAGGCCAGCTACGCTTTTAGCGACCGAATTCTACGAACGATAAATCTCAAAAGCGTGTTGCCAACGCAGGGCAACGAAAAGTGGAAATTAATTCGACAGGCTTGGAAGTAAACACACACTTTTCCATAAATATCTCCTTCTTATGTCGATTTCGTTGTTTACTAGGTTATTTTGTGTAGCAAATTCACTTAATTATTTTAATTACAACTTATTAAAAATTTAATTTACTACTATTCTAAATTTATGCTACATAACGTGTATTTTATTTAATAACTGCCTTAATTTGTTGAACTTTAATTGGGATTTTTGTACGAAAGATTTGGTACGTGTTTTTCACTCGTTACTTGTAAACGCGCTGAAATACACAATGGAATCGGGTGAATTTTTAAGTAATAAACTTGATTATATAGTACATAACTTATGTTTAACCATTATTAATTTATACCAATAGAAGCAGAAAAATTAGCTCCTTAATTTAAGATCACTTGCAAGATTCTAGCTTTAACAGATTTTGAAATATAGGAATGTATTTTACGAAAATTGCAGTTCTCAGTAAATAGTATAACAAAATAAATCTCCTCTAAAGTGAACAGGTTCATGATGATTAAATATATTCCTGTTTAAATTCTCCTGGCCTTTACAGAAGACTGATGTTAAATACTGGTGAAACATTTGTTTACTGTATATGAATAATTCAGTACATAAAATAGCTATAAGAAATAAATACAAAAATTCAGAACAATGTTTTGGATTTGACTTAAATATTACATAAAACACTTAATGTTACATAAAACACTTAAATGACCTAAGTTTTACATTAAACAATTGAATAAAATACACGTTGTGTAACATAAATTTAGAATATTAATAAATTAAATTTTTAATAAATTGTAATTTAAATAATTAAGTAAATTTGCTACACAACAGCTCATTTTAGAGGTATGTAGTCATTGAGATAAGTTGGGGGGAGTTATCTTTTTTATTAGATTTCCTGCCTTCCTTAATCTGAAAGACAAACACTGAACACCTCAGATCTGAAGGACGAGCACTCAACGCGCCAAATCTGAAGGACAAGCAGTCATCACATCTATCGGTGGATTTGAACATTACTCTTTCCAAATGTTGCATGAATTTCGCCACAAGTAAGAGGTATTTCTATTAATAGTATCGTTCCATAAACTTAATAATAAAATGTAGGAAAGTTATAGATACTTCTTAATTTCTAAATTGAAAAATCTAATGTGTACACCACATGACTTCCTTGTACGGAATATTAAATTATACGCATTTTTCTTGCATTTCATTTAAACTTATTGGATTGAATTAAATCTACTTCGTCGATAGCGCATAATCCATAATAGAATAAATGCACTCTTTAAAATTCACTATATTTGTTTACCATAGCGACACTCTGGCGCTAGGTTCACTTAGCAGCGTTATATTTTGTTCATATTATAACTCAGAATGCACAAAGTTTATATCATTTGAAAAATTATTTAATCGTTGCCACATGTTCTATTGTTCTATTCAAATACTATAATAAATCTAGAACGATGTATAAAAGAAATTGAGCAAACAAAACAAAAAAGAAACAGTTTTTCACAGACCATTTAGTATTTCTTATTAAATTAATTCAGTTCTCACTTCGCGAGAAGGCAAAAATACATAAAAACTCAAAATATCTATATTGAAAATTACGAAGTAAATCTAAAAAACTTATTTCCTAGGAAAAATTCCAGAAAGGATTAAGCACGGCTTAAACGCAATAATAAATGAAGGCGTTATCTTTGTTGTTGCGAAGCTTTGTTTCTCTAGATTGGCAACAAATCTACTATTCCTGCTGTTTCAAATGTAAACAATCAATGGCAGCCATTAAAAAAAAAGGCTTAGCGGCACTTAAACAACTTTAAAATTGTTGATAATTCTAAAAATATTGCACACAGATTTACTAAAGGCATAAAAACCTTAACCGGAAGATAAAAACAACATAATTCAATGATTTTTAAAGCAAAAAATGCACAATTTACAAACATATAAGAGTAAAGAAACTGAGATCACTGACCCGGGTAACAGAGTGGATAAGACACTTTGTCTAATTAAAAAATTTTGTAGCGAATAAGTTTCAATTGTCTGTTTCGGCGAAACGCGTAATGGAGTTAGCTTGATTCGATGTTCAATCAGATATTTCCCTTGAAAAGCCAGATTGGAAGTCGAATTCAGCTAATTTACCATTTTCCGCTTTCTATTTTTATCTGATTTTGTCTGTTTTATGTTTTAACTTGTTCCTTGATTTGATTTTCATATGTTTTAATTTTTCAAGTGTCACATCCATAGGTATTTTACTATTTTTTGCCATTACTAGTTTCCAACGCTAAGTATTTTACTGTGTTTATTTTCTTTTCTCGTGTAGCATAATTTCTCACCCTTCAATGACATTGTTTTTTTAAAATGTGTTGTACTTTTTGGAGCCACAGCTCCTGGTTTTAGGCGAGCTTACTACAATTTCTAATTTACTTATTTTGCAACATATTGCGCAAAATGTTTTCTAGACCAAATTGGTCATACAGTATTGTACTAACTACCTTGCTTGTTATATTATGTATAAATATATTTATATACGATTGGTGAGGCCGATTGCAAACAAAATACGAGGTGCACATCTACATGTTATAGCAGTCCTATATACAAAATTTCAACCTTCTGAGGCTATTCGTTTTTGAGTTATGCGAGATACGTACGTGTACGTACGTACATATATACGTTCGCACAGACGCCACGAAAAATTCTCTTTAGAATTAATTTTAAAGCAGTTTTATAATTTTTTGGGAGGAAACGAGGCTTTTATTCTGTCCTTACGTACAGATATCACGCAAAAACATCGTTAAATTGCATTCGATAGCGGTCAAAATGGATATTTTCGTTGAAATATGCTTCCTGAAACTCTTCGCGATTACAATACTGCCTTTTTACTTCGTACAAGGAAGTAAAAATGACAGTTCTCAAATACAGTTTTAACTTATTTTCTAGTAAAGAAAGATCTTTTTCGCAGAATAACGACAGAAGTTAATTTTGTTTTTTGCGGTAACTATTTCCCCCAGTTTGCTCTGATAAATATATAGAGTTAAATTTTGTGTCTAAAAATCTCATCGAAAATGTGTGATTTTTCATATGCGATTAGAAAGCTTATTTCGGATTCGTTCAAAATTCAAAAGAATTAAGTTTTCATTTCTAGTAACATTTAAAGTCTCTATAGCGCAGTGCCTTTGGGTATTCTGTTATGTGGACGGATATGTTTTTAAATGAGATTTGTAGCAACGAAATTTCTTCTAAATAAATAGACTTTTGTTTTATTCTGATCGATTCATTTAGGGCAGACACTCCTCTAATGCACCAAAATAAATAACTTCCCAACCATATTAAAGGACAGACACTCTTCTAATGTTTAACTTCACCAAAATAAATAACTTCCCAAGCATACTAAACCTATACATATTTCCCTATATACTACACAAATCA
Source organism: Stegodyphus dumicola (assembly GCF_044657685.1). NCBI lineage: Eukaryota > Metazoa > Arthropoda > Arachnida > Araneae > Eresidae > Stegodyphus > Stegodyphus dumicola. Next base: position 51,929,046 of record NC_140778.1, read on the forward strand.
GAAAGCTCATTTTTATTTTCGCTGCTGAAAAACACTGAATTGAATTAAGCAGCATCACTGAGTACCTTAAATTCATGACACTTCATCTTGGCTTACTCTAAACGTAATTACACTTATAATTTCAGCAGATTTCCGATACTCCCAGTTAGCCCAAAATCACTGCTATTCTGACAGCAGTTATCAATAAAAAAACACAGCAGAGAGAAATAGTCCGTATTACAATTAATAAAATGTACTATAAACAAAGCTACCTATAGCTGTTACTGTACTAATCTTCTTTTCCTTTTCCATTTGCCCACCAGCGGCCGAGCGGTAAAGTCGCTGAACACTGGTAATTCGGTCCGAGGTTCGAATCCCGCGAACGGGCTGGCTGCATGGGCGTTTTCGTGGTTTTCCCCATGTGTAACGTGTATACGAGCCAGTTTTCCTTAGAAAGTCATCCACGAAAGGCATCCCTCCCCTTACGCAGATAGCCCTAGTGTGCTTTGCCATAATTAAATACACCACACCACACCTTTTCCATTTACCGTAGAAATTTGGCTTCATTCTGATTGTGAGAAATTGTAATTTTCCTAACGTTCCTCAATAAACTGACACAAAACTTTAAAAATAAATAAATAAATAAATAAATAAGTTTAATCCGCAACTGTTAATCGGGAGTTAACTCTAGTCAGTTAGTTGTTGTCGTAGGAGTTGACTCTAGTCTAGTCTTGTCAGTTGTAGAGACATTAGGTAAATTGGAAGCAGAAAAGATGAAAAAAATGCAACCGCCTTCGCTGGGAATCGAACCACCACGGACCTCTGGAATACCGGCCCAGCGTGCTGCCGTTACACCACGAAGGCACGCTAGGGAAGTGGGAGAAATATCTTATACAGTTAGTTCTCTATCTAATTTGTTTCCTTTTTTTTTTTTTCGCTTATTATGAAAAGATAAATTTTACCTACAAACTGTTTTCCAATGTATGAAATTGTGACCTCCAGCAGACTTTCGAGTTCACCTTTTGGTCATGTGTTATTACTCAGTATATAAAGTTCAGTATAGTTTGGGAGAGGGAATTTCAGTGCTAGCAAAGATGAAACAGAGAGGGGACAGTTTATGTAGCACATCTTTACTTTGGTGACTTATAATTATCCCCCATTAATTCAGTATCTTCCCCTTCTATTTGATGTTTTTAGGGAAAAAGTGAGAAGAAGCATACGCTACTACTCCACACAGAAAACACAATTCTAAGGAAATTTTAGAATAGAGAAAAAAGGTAATATAAATTATTAAAGTTTTCGGAAAAGTGGCTTTATTTGAAAGTGTAGTTTAGAGCAGTGTTTTTCAACCGCCGGTCTGCAAGAAATATTTGCCGGTCCGTGAAATATCCAGTTATCAGTCCAAAACCCAATGTGTCATCGATAACCGATATTAGAACAGCACCTACATTATAATAACAATAGTTTACTAGTTTAGAAAATAATATGATCAATGATGAAAAAATATAACAAACTGGCAACTATGTACCTAATCGTCTTTCATAAATTGCCGTCCCTTACACTTTAGTGCACTAGTTAGTGTGCCCTGTCTGAATTGAGTGTCGCTGATTACTTAAACGCTGATTAGCTATCGTAGTGCTTAAGGCGTCTAGGTTTCGCTTTTTATCTTGCTTACATTCTTCTGCACGCTTGGATAACTGAAAACTATACGCCGGGGTAAGTTTTTAATAACCGCTGAATTTAATAATGTACTATAACTGCTATTTCTTTAATTTTAGGTAGATTAAAAATCAATAACGATGATGATTAAGAAGGAAACGAAAGGCACATTACTAAATTTCGTGCAAAGAAAGGCTTCTCCAAAACCAGTATATGTTAATTATACTTATATGTAATAATTACAATATTTACTTACCTTATACGGTATTTCCCGCACTTTCCTAGTGTGCTTTCGTGGTGTAGTGGTTCTGCACGCTGGGTTGGTATCCAGAGTTCCGTGATTACATTCCCGGCGAAGGCAGTTGCTAATTTTTCATCTTTCCTGCTTCCAAAAATACCTAATGTTTCTACAGTGGCACCCGAACTAAAAGGGTGTTGGATGAGGATTGTCCACACCCAGGATTTGGCGATTGGGTCCCCTAAAACCACAGTCGCCCTTTAAAAAGGGGAGTCTATAAGGTATTTCTCCCGCCTTCCTAGCGTGCCTTCCTGGTGTAGTGGTTCTGCACGCTGGGCGGGTATCCAGAGCTTCGTGTTTCGGTTCCCGGCGAAGGCAGTTGCTAATTTTTCATCTTTTCTGCTTCCAAAAATACCTAATGTCTCTACAACTTTTATATTTAAATATGATTGTAGGAGCAATAAGAATATTACAATTAATTTATGTACTAATTCTTCAATGCCTTTAAAAGTTGTTGGGGGGAGGGGAGAAAACCACCGGTCAGCGAAATTTTTTCGTAACTTTACCGGTCGGCGTAAAGTTACGAAAGTTTACCGGTTCGTGGAACAAAAAAGGTTGAGTACCACTGGTTTAGAGGGATGAGTGTTACTCTGTTATACTAAAGCCTGTTTACTATCTGGGCGAAATAGCATATCAGCTTACCAACTCTTTCAGACTTGAGAAAAGTTTCCTGCTTCCAGATCCCCGCCGAAGAAAGTGCTTGAAACTCTAAGAAATGGGGGATTTTGCTTTTGCCCTTTTCTTTATTTGTAAGAGCCTGAATCCCCAAGAAGAGCTTAGGAAGGTTATTGCAAACAAGTAACCCCCCCCCCCAAAAAAAAATACGAACATGGTTGCTACAGAAACCTGTTTATCCTTACAAAATGGGCCATTTAGTTGAGACAACAAATCATAAATTTCATCTGCAAATACTATGAAAATTTGGGATATAAAATAAATATTACATAAAAGTATGATAAGAGGTGAAGTAAGAAATAATTACATTAATATTCACAACATACTTTTATTATAATGAAATCAAAACTTGTAAATGTTATCCAGGTATTCAAAACGTTCTTACAAGAACTTTCAACTTTTAGCTTCTGATACATATATATATGTAATGATTTTGTAGATGATGACACCAGTTTTATTTCCTAATCATGGTCGAGATGTTTAGATAGATGCTGCTGGGATAGAATTAGGATATGTAACACATGGATAGAAGTTGGAAAACCACGAATAGTTGGATATTCATCACACAGCTTTATTTTCCTGAACAATAATTTGTTAAGGCTAATTCTTGATTGACACATCAGTATGGGCACAACAAGCACCACACGTTTTATGTACTACTTATCACATGTAGGAATAATAGACAATACAGCTTGTAAGACTCTCCACTGTGTACCTTAAGTTACAGTTGAATGTGAAGAATCTTAAGAACTAGTAAGCAAACAATCGCTTGAGTTCGTGAGATAGAAAACAACAACTGAGAAGGGTTTAAATAACCCTTTATTATTCCAACTAAAGTTTAACAGAGCTTCGTCTTTGGAGTTTTACAATAAAGGCGATACTTGGACTTGAACTTAGGAAACTAAGAATTAACACTTAACTAATCTTAACTAAAAAGATATAGCCGAGAATATCAAGATTCTAACGGAATTGGCCCCTTAACGCTAATTGACTGCGAAGCTATTAAGGGCCGAGCGTAATAATAGCTTAAGAGAGAGAAGGCCGATGCGTGCTAGCCAGAAACTCTGGTTCTGACTGACTAAGACAGTAGAACTTTGCGGTTAAATACCGCTCTTCCTCCATTGCCATTCAAACGTGATTCTAAAACTACGTTATGGCCGGAAGTGGTAAGTTGAAATTAAGAAACGATAGGAAAGGAAGCTTAATTCAAAATTTAACTGTTAATAAAATTAACATAATTCTTACAAGCTAAGTGATCAAAGAACGCTCTAGTAGGGCAGTAATAAGTAGAAAAGTAACTGAGTATTTCGGCAAAGAGCTACATAATATAATAGTCGAATCCTTTGCTTAAGATCAGAACAGCGACTGGACAAGATCGTACGGCAATGCAGATGACACAATGCAGTTAATTTTTTTTGACGCAGTTTAGATTCTGGAAAGGGGCCGTAGCTAAATTAAAATAACTTCGAGTTTCTTATCTTTTATCTCACAAACAAATAAAATTTCCATTGAAAAGCCAGTTTGGAAGTCGAGTTAGTCTAATTTACCATTTTCCGCTTACTTTTCTATCTGATTTTGTTTTTTAATGTTTTACATGTTAAATGGTTTGATTTTCATATGTATTAATTTTTTAAAACGTGTTGAACTTTTTGGAGCAACAGCTCCTGGTAACTTTTATGCGAGCTTACTACAATTCCTAATTTGCTTATTTTGCAGCATATTGCGCAAGATGTTTTCTAGACCAAATTGGTCATTCAATATTGTAATTACTACCTTGCTTGATATATATATATATATTATATATATATATATATATATTATATATATATATATATATATATAATTAAAGAAAAGAGAACAAACTATAACTACAGTTTCAATTACAAAGACAATTACAAGACCAAACTACAGTTTCAATTGTCTGTTTCGGGAAACGCAATATGCAGTTAGCTGGTTTCGCGATATGCAGTTACCTTACTTTGATCAGCATATTGCTTACAATTAGTATTGAATTTTATTTGTAAGTATTCAAGTGTTTATATTGTTTATTTAATCTTTTATATTTACATATTTCATTGCACTTTATTTTACTTATGTTAATAAATATTGTCAACGGAACCACAGTATCTAAGCAACCTTTATAGTTTTTATATATTTTATATTTATAAACTATATAAAAACTATATAAAATATATATACGTATATATATTTTATATAGTTTTTATCTTACATATATATATATTGTGTGTAATATTAAATAGTTTTTCGATGATGGATGCTAAAGATGAAAGCTGATTCATAAAGAAGTCGATGCATCACAAGCCAAGCTAGATGTTACACGAAGAAAGCAGATGCTCTGGCCAGTTCAACACTTCTCTATTCTTCTTGATAAACAATTTTTAACATGAAATATACAGCTTAATGTGTGCAATATGATATCTCATAAATGATCATTCGTGTTGTTTTTATACTCTTATGAAGCGTTACGTAAGTACTTGAGTTATTAGTGTTATATAAAAGTCATCTGACAAAGGTAATTTTGAAATGGCACAATTTAGGGAGATTTATTATGAGCATGTTGTTATTTTTTTGGATAGAACGGGAAACAACTGAATTAAAAAGAAGAGTTAAGTAGCTACTGCGAATTGAAAACAGTACTTTATCTCACATATATGACATAAAGGCACTTCACCGCAGCAGAAGTTGCGCTGATGCACCAATAAAGAGCAATCCTGTTGTTCGCACGCAGTTATTTTTTGGATTCCTTTTTGCCTTGTTGTTTGCTGATTTTTGACGCCATTTTTTAGTGCTACGAAAATGCGTTTTTGGGATTTGTCAAACACAGAAGAAGATATAATTTTATTTCTTTAGGAGGGAAATATTTTACCAAAAAAACGAAAATGTACCAGTTCACATTATATGAAACTTTATTTTGGTAAACGTATAAGGTGTTTCTCCCACTTTCCTAGCGTCCTTCGTGGTGTAGTGGTTCTGCACGCTGGGCCGGTGTTCCAGAGCTCCGTGGTTCGATTCCCGGCGAGGGCGTTTGATATTTTTCATCTATTCTGCTTCCAATTAACCTAATGACTCTACAAACGTACGTTTGAGAAATGTAATTTAAGACAGTGGGATCAGCAGGTGGGACTTAGAAAAGACAACTGGTTTGAAGGAAGCAGAATTCCATTTTGTTCAGCTTTGAGATTCATGTACTGCTGATGCGAGGAGTTGATGTCGGTTAAATTTTGTGAAAAGCAACTTGATTTATCGGATAAAACGGTTATAGACTGGAACAATTGCATGCGGAAATTATGTGTCTTGGATATGGAGAATAAACCAAACTAGAAGCTAGGTGGACCAGATTGCATTGTGGAAATTGATGAAAGTTTGTTTACTAAGCGTAAAAATAATTGTGGTCGAGTATTCCCCGAACAGTGGGTGTTTGGTGGTATATGCAGAGAAACAAAAGATTCGTTTGTTGTCACTGTTCCTAATAGAACTGACTTAATAGACCCTTCTTAATAAAATTATTGAAAACATAGCAGACGGTAGCACAATTTATTCTGACAGTTGGAAAGGTTACCAAACAAATAGAATAAAAAAAGTAGCATTCCTACAGGCTAAAGTTAATCATAAATACTATTTTATTGATCCTGATACAGGAGTTCATACACAAACAATTGAGCGAATGTGGGGCAGTGCTAAATGGAGGAACAAGAGACATAGGGGGACAGAGAGACATTATTTAGAATCTTATTGAGCAGAGTTCATATGACGACAGCATCAGGTCAAAGAAAATAGAGACTGTTTTGAATCTATGTTAAACTCTATATCGGCTCGCCCACCAGCGGCCGAGCGGTAAAGTCGCTGAACACTGATAGTTCGGTCCGAGGTTCGAATCCTGCAAACGGGCTGGCTGCATGGGTGTTTTCGTGGTTTTCCCCATGTATAACGTGTATACGAGCCAGTTTCCCTTAGAAAGTCCTCCACGAAGGCATCCCTCCCCTTAGGCAGATAGCCCTCGAGGCTTTGCCGTAATTAAATAACCTAACCTAACCTATATCGGCCTATTTCAAACCAAAACCCGATTGCCTACTTTGATTTTAAATAAAGTATTTTGATTTCTCAAAGTGTTTTGATTTTAAATAAAGTATTTTGATTTCTCAAAGTGTTTTGATTTTAAATAAAGTGTTTTAATTTATGATGTGTCGCAAAAATGGCATTTTAAAAACCGCAAAATCTGCAACTGCGGTGGCGTTAATACGTAAGTACCGATATAAATATATGACAGTCTAATATATCAGTCATTGGATTTCAGAAAAAGATATCGATATAATTAATTACCTTACCATAGTTAATATCATTTTTCCTTGCTAGAAAAATATTAACAAATATTGTTAGCTGAATAATTTTAATTTACGTAAAATTTACGATTGTGCGTAAATGATACTTTATAACAGATAATACTATAAAAGCTTTTATTTACTTTTTCCACCCCCTCCTTGATGTTTCATTTGTTATCATCCCAATAGTTTCTACTTCGTTTCTTGTATCATCGATGATAAAGCGTCTATGGCTATCTTCTGAATTTTTAACCACACTGTCGTTGCATACATTCGCTACTGCAGTTTGAAAAGCGTTACCTTTATACAAGGTAAACTGCTAGATATCAGGGCTATCGCCACTAAATGTAACATGAGATTTTAATTTAATTTTCAAATTAAAACTTTAGCCACCTTAACTAATTGAGCAACTCAAACGTAACTAAGATGCACCTTTGATTTCTTTTTAATAATATTTCTACTGTAATCCAAAATATATCTAATTAATATGAAATATATTCGCAGGTTTTATATACTATCTCGCAATTTTTATATACACTGCATTATTATTTTAATTAACAAAAATTATTCTTAATATCCTATTATATAGACATGGAGTAATCATTTACCCGCCATCTAATACTATATTTTCTAGTTTAGTTCAGACTTCAATTACAGTATTTGCAATAAAGAAAAAAGTATCATATTAATAATATCTCTAAGTGACGTAATTTGTAATAAATCGAGTCCATATGATTTATAACTGCCCAACTTATAATACGATTCTAAAAATTTGCACCTATATTGTAATTAATGAAGAATACTTCCAATGCCAGGCATTTTTTTTTTTCATTACTATTTTTTCAACACAATATTTAAATATTATTTCAAATTCTTCGGGAAATAAATTCCATTCAGTTGAATTTATAAAGCGCCTAAAACTACACTTTAATTTAATGTCGTTACTAACAACTTTTATTTATTTTATCATTTCCTGGATTATCATTATTATTATTTAGCTTATTTAGCTTACAGTAAAGCACATGTGGATTAGTTGTCTAAGGGGAAGAATACCTTTGTGAAGGACATTGTAAGAGAAACGGTGGTGTGGTGTATTTAATTATGGCACAGCAAACTAGGGCTATCTGCCTAAAAGGGAAGGGATGCCTTCGTGGAGGACTTTCTATGGGATACTGACTCGTATAAAACACCCATGCAGTCAGCCCGTTCGCGGGATCGAACCTCGAACCGAACTACCAGTGTTCAGCAACTTTATCGCTCGGCCGAGCGATAAAGTTGCTATTCTAATAACATTATTAGACATTCAACATATAAATCCTTAATTTCCTTTTTAAGAATTCTTTAATAAAGTGAAAGTATTTAAAAACAAGTATCTCTAAAAAACACTTTAAATATTAATAAAAAAGCGGTACTTTTCCGTTTTGCCGGCGCAGGTGATATAGTCGCCAATAATGGTACAACTGACGCCAAACGGAATATCCTCGCTGGTAACCTTTTACGCCTCATTTTCAAAACACGTCGCCGCCATTTCTTATCATATTGAAGTCCTCCCCGAAGGCATCCCTCCTCTTAGGCAGATAGCCCTAGTGTGCTTTGCCATAATTAAATACACAAAATCTTATCAGATTGATTGTTTCTTTCAATGCTGGCATACGATAACGTATAATTTTTACCAGACAGTTTAATTTTATGCCCTAAGACCATTCGCGGTAATTAAGTCAATTAGCATGCAATCACACCGCTCACCGGAAGGCGAAAATATAGAAAAGGCAAAGTCAAGGGTTAAATTCATCAGTTCTAATGAGAATGGCCTAGCGAAGTGAAGCACTACAGTTTTACATAACTTCTGAGGAACCTATTCGTACGAATTGAAATAATTCTTGCATTTAAACTTGTATTCCAAGATTTAACGTGAAATTAATGTAAGTAATTAATTACTGAGCGAATTAAATTTTTGTAGCGTAGCTTACGTGAGATAACTTGGAGTCACGTGACGTGAAGCGGCGAATCAGGATGTTGAATCATGAAAGCAGAGTAAATTCTTGAATTAATGTCTTCTTACAAATTTATTGTCTTTATTTATTGGTTTTTTTTTTTACAAAATTTTAAACGATATTAAAATGTTCATGCCTTCAAAATAAAAAATTCTTAGAACTAACATTTGTTAACATTTTTTTATGTGTATACTGTATGTTGTCGCCAATACAGTCTGCTTGGCGAGATTTGCGCCCGCGAAACGGAAAAGTACCAATTAAATTTTTAGTCAGAGGAACTAAAATCCTGAATTTGAAACTCGTTGTTTTCCGACTTTACATTTCACAGACAGGTGAGGAAGGATTAAATTTTCAAGAATATATTATTAATTTTAAACTACAGTGTAAAATTTATAAAATGCTACATTCTTTTCATGTTACGAGCTTCACCATTCAAACAGCGAAAAAAAAAACAGATTTTTGATAATCAATCATTCAGCCTGATTAGCAAGGAAAGATACTATTTTTCACTGCGTTCAAGATCTTCTAGCACCTAAAATGTAAAGAAATGCGTTTATGTAAAATGTAAAATGCCGCTAAAAATTTACATTGGCATAGGTTTTTCAAATTTTTAATTAATTAAAACTTTGTTTTAAATAAATTTGGAAATCGATAAATTACTATTTTTAAAATATACGCTAATCTAAACTTTTTTCTTCAAGGGACGGGGACCTAATTGTACGTAAACTTAATTATAAAATTTTTTAAGCTGCAATTTTATAAGAATCAATCTTTTTATATTCAGATTATATTTGGTAGAAAACCTATCTCAGAACATGTTATAAAAACGAATATTATTGTGTTTCAGGAGTAACCTCCTTCTGGGTGTTTTTTCGAGAACAATAAAGCGAGGGATGCCTTTGTGGAGGACTTTCTAAGGGAAACTGGCTCGTATACACGTTTCACATGGGGAAAAAACCACGAAAATTCCCACTCAGTTAGCCCGTTCTCGGGATTCGAAACCCGGACTGAACTCCCAGTGTTCAGCGATTTTACTGCTCGATCAATGGTGGACTATAAGCTGATGGAGGAAGAAGCACTCCTACAAATTTTTTAAAGCTAAACTGTCCAATATTTCCTATTTTGCCTGTCTATTTAAAATATTCGTACAAATACCTCATACCTCTGCAAGGACAATGACGCCGGATGAAACTGTGAGTATTCTGTAGCTTTAGACACTCGGCTGCTAGATGCAGAGATTAGCAGAATGATAAATATTTCAGAAAATTGAAGAGATGCGAATTAAAAAAAATAGTATTCAAAATAAATAACTTAAATTTATGTAATGGTGGTGGGGGTGTATTGAGAATACGGCAAAGCACACTAGGGCTATCTGCCTAAGGAAAGGGATGCCTTCGTGGACGACTTTCTAACGGAAACTGGCTCGTATACACGTTACACATGGGGAAAACCACGAAAACGCCCAGCCAGCCCGTTCGCGGGATTCGAACCTCGGACCGAACTACCAGCGTTCAGCGATTTTACCGCTCGGCCGCTGGTGGGCCTAAATTTATGTAAATGCTAAAGATTACATATCAGAACTCATTTTTAAATTTCGTCAGGAACATGAAACGTTCTTTTAAAGTTTTGTAGAAGCATAAGAGGAATTTTCCCCAATAAAACGAGAAAAGTAGTTTTGTGTAAAATGTAGAAACTGCTAAGGGCTAATATTTTGCCACTGCAGAAAAAGAAATTATTAGATTTGAGTGGAATATATTAGTTTCTAATTCTAAACTAGATAGAGGGGCAAAAAAAGTTAAATCAGGCCAAGTTATTCAGTTGTGTATATATTTGTGTTGACAGTTTAAGGCAATTATTTTTATGCAAACACTAACACAAAGCAAAATGAAAACTAAGTTAAAAAATTTGATGTGTACACCACATGACTTCCTTGTACGGAATATTAAATTATACACATCTTTTCTTGCATTTCGTTTAAACTTATTGGATTGAATTAAATCTACTTCGTCGACAGAGCATAAACCACAATAGAATAAATGCACTCTTTAAAATTCACTATATTTGTTTACCATAGCGACACTCTGGCGCTAGGTTCACTTAACAGTGTTATATTTCGTTCATATTATACCTCAGAATGCACAAAATTTATATCATTTGAAGAATTATCTAATTGTTACCACATGTTCTATTCAAATACTCTAATATATCTAGAACGATGTATAAAAGAAATTAAGCAAACAAAACAAAAAGAAACAGTTTTTCACAGGCGATTTCAGTATATCTCATTCAATTAATTCAGTTCTCACTTCGCGACAAGACAAAAGTACATAAAAACTCAAAATATCTATATTAAAAATTACGAAGTAAATCTAAAAAACTTATTTCCTAGGAAAAATTCCAGAAAGGATTAAGCACGGCTTAAACGCAATAATAAATGAAGGCGTTATCTTTGTTGTTGCGAAGCTTTGTTTCTCTAGATTGGCAACAAATCTACTATTCCTGCTGTTTCCAATGTAAACTAACGTGTCCGCCGTATTATTTAAATATTAGGCTTAACCGCACTTAAACAGCTTTTAATTTGTTAATAATTCTACAAATATTGCTTGCAGATTTACTAAATGCATAAAAACCTTAACCAGAAGATAAGAACAACATTATTCAATCATTTTTAAAGCAAAAAATGCACAATTTACAATCATATAAGAGTATAAGAGTAAAGAAACTGAGATCACTGAGCCGGGTAATAGAGTGGATATATATATATATATATATATATATATATATATATATATATGCGTTTGGTGCGGCCTATTGCAACCAAAATACGAGGTGCACATCTGCATGTTATAGCAGTCCCTATATACAAAATTTCAACGTTCTGAGGCTACTCGTTTTTGAAGTACGTGAGATACATACGTACGTACGTACGTACAGACACCACGAAAAATTCTCTTCAGAATTCATTTTAAAGCACTTTTATAATTTTTTTGGAGGAAAGACTCTTTTAGTCTGTCCTCAGGTACAGATGTCACGCAAAAACATCGTTAAATTGCATTCGATAGCAGTGAAAATGGATATTTTCGTTGAAATATGATGCCTGAAACTTTTCGCGATTACAATACTTCCTTTTTACTGTATACGAGGAAGTAATAATGCAAATTTAAAGAAGTAAGTATGCTATTATTATATTCATATTTTTAAGTGGGATAATAAGTACCTTTTCCTAATAGTACACAAGTATCCCTTAATGCCCATTATTATCCCTTAATGCACGCATTATTATCCCATTATTATCCCTTAATGCACGCATTATTATCCCATTACTATCCCTTAATGCACGCAACTTGCCATAATGTAAATGCTGAACTTTCGTCTACCTTTAAGAATATTATTCGTCCACTAGTGGCTGAGCGGATAAGAAAGCTGAGTCCGGTAGTTCGATCTGAGTTTCAGATCCAGGGAAACGAGCTGATTGCATGGATATTTTTGTGGGTTTTCCCATGCGTAATATATAAATATGAGCCCGTTTTCTGTAGGGAGTCATTGACGAAGGCATCCATTTCCTTAAGGTGGTAACTCATATGTAATGTGCTTTATTCAATTAAATATACAAACTTCGATGCAAAACAAATTAATTATTTAAGAAGTCCTTTTAATTGGATTTTTCAACATCATTTTGCAGCAAGCTTTTGTATACTACTATTTTTATCAGTAAAAAGGGTTTTAAACACTTTATAATAAAGTTGATTGCAAAATTTCGAGCTACAATTATTGGATACACTACCATTTGCATTCAGAACAAAATACAATGGTTACGACGAATTTTTAATATAGCTTATATAGATTGCAAGTGTCTATTTCATTTTTAAAATTATTGAAAACTTATGAATAATGATATTCTTTTCAATATTTTGATAATTTTTGTTTTAAATCTTCATGAAATTAATGAAATTCTGTGGGAACATAATGAATGCAATCGTCTGTAGTTCCTTCTTTTTCAAAAAATTTATATAAACAGTAAAGGCTTCTTTAATTAGATAGGAATGGTAAGAAGTTATTTAAAAGCAAAGCATTAGTACCGTTTTTTGCTGGCTTCTATTTCACCAAAATTCAAATTCTAGAATCCAGAAACTTTAAATTTCAATTTAATATGCATAGCATATATATGCACAACAAGTACTATTTCTCATTATAAAACGTTTTCGGGGAATTTTTCAAGTGTTCACTCTTTTACACTGCAAGACAACTAATTTACGGCAACTTACAGATGTTAAAATGGAATCTAAAATAATCAGCTGCAATTTGTTTTTTAATTAATTACAAAATGAAATGAAAAAGGTGTCAGATAAATTTGCCAACATGGTTCAAAAACTTGTCATGGTCACCACATGGATTTTTAAAGAGATTCCTACACCTTAAAAGCCATAAGATCCTTAAATATGAGACTGTTGCAAGTATTGGGATAACTTATTGATTTTCAAAGCAATTACTTCCAACTTTTTACAGCTGATTACATAATATAGCTGCTTTCTGAAATAGTAATCAGAAAGTTTGTGTTGCCACAAATATTTTTATAATTTAATCTGCTTTGCGACAAAATGTTTCGTCATGTTTCCACCTTGCGGGCACAATTTAAAACATTCCAAACGTAATTTAATTTCATATTTAATATATAGCTTTCATAACATTTGAAAACTACTGTGAACGAAAAATCCTAGGAATTTCATGTTAAATTTTTATTTTATTTAGAGCTGAGTTTATAAAATGTATTTTATTAAAAAAATCTGCAATGTTTTTGTGCCTAAAATTTTTTAATATTAAAATATTCATCAGATTTTTGGTTCAGTTTATAGCGCCTATATAATGAATTCCATCAAATTTCAAGTATGTACCAGTAGCCATTTTTAAAATATCATGCGCGCGAAGTGGAAACATGACAGAAAAATTTGGTCCCAAAGTTACAAAAATTACAAAAATATTTGAGGCAACACAAACTTTCTGGTTACTAGTTCCCAAAACATCTATATTATGTAAAAAGTTGGAATTAATTGCTTTTCAGATAAATAAAATATCCCAGTTCTTACAGCATTATTCGAAGATAATAAGGAGTTTAAGGTGTATGAGCCCCCTTAACTAGATAAAGAAGATATTTGCTGTTACTTAGTCATGTTAGAAACTTACCTGGTGGTGTCTTTCTAGGTAGTCTGTTGGAATTATCCAGAGGTATCCCGAAAATAGGCCCTGGTGGTAAGTAGGATAGTGGTGTACCGGTGGCGACCGCTCGAAGACCAATAGCAATAGCGTCCTCGGCCGCTTGTTGGCGTTTCAATGCCACTTGAGCTGCCATAATTCTTTGGCGCTCGGCGATGAGATTACATTTTGCACACGCGCATTCTCGAAATCGACACATCCGCTTATGACCCTTGAGCCATGATATTACGCCGTGATTCCGACACCGGGCACATTTCGGCCGCCGAACTCCTCTGCCGAGATCGGGGGAATCCATCCGCACGGGTTCACAAGCACTTGCCGTACGGAGAGGAGCCCTGGAAAGAAGAAACGGAACTCATTGCAGATTCCGGCTGAACGACAGAAAAATTTAATGTTGAGTTGCAGAGTTTAAATATCTAATACGGTAGAAGTCCAGAAATCCGCAAAACCTGGGACCAGAGGTTGTGCGGATTTCAAGACAGAAAAGATAAATCATAATATTCAGACTAAAAGTGCCAAATACATAACGCGTATTAGATACATTTAATTAAATTATTATGTACGTTATTGTAATAATTTATTACATGTGTTACGGTAAAACACCGAAATCTGGAGAATGTCGACTTTCACCGATGAATGTTAACATTCACATATTCGCTTGATGTATGTCCGAAATATTTTCCAAATACTCTTATTTCTGACTTACACCGGTCAATGTCGACATTCACCATGTACTAATGGTGAAATTCTCTTTTTGATGATATATATAAGTTGAACATATAAGAATATTATATTTTCTTCTCCGTAATTCAGTCGCGAAAGAACGCACTTGAGACTTAAAATAAGAACATAAGAACTTAAAACACACAGTGCATTCGAAATGAGAAAGGAAAATAATAGACGTTAAAATTTTTACTTAATTATACAGTACGTGCTAAATGAGAAAATAAAATAATAGTGATAAAAGACTTACTAAATTATGTGATTCAAATCTTATTTATTGCAACAACTTAAACTATTATGACATTTTATGACCTTTCTTTTCGACCTACACCAGAGCATATCTGTGATTGTCGACATACACCGGTGAGGGTCCGAATGTACAAGAATGTAATGCAATATTCGATCTTTCACCGAGGTATTTGGTGAATGGTGACATTTTCCGGTTGAAAGTCAACATTCTCCAAGTTCGGTCTTTCACGGTAACATATGCATTAAATTATTATTACATATATAAATTGATTATATTATTCATTGTATTATTATATGTACACAGCATCGAGGTTTGCCGATTTCGCCTCATGCAAAGATTTCTTGTTTCGGATTCCGGTGTTAGAATTACTGTTACTGTAAAATTTCAACAGCTTTTCAATCGTGTCGCAATTCCGTACGATTCTGCTATAAACCGAGGAGTAGCATCTGCCTCCATCTTTTGCAGAATTTGCACTTTTTCCATTATCGTCAGTGCAACATGTTTACGTTTTTCAACGTTGCAAGCAGTAAAATCGTGAGTGCATTTCATATCTGTAACTGTATTAAAAAGGGCTGAAATTTGAAATATTCTTAATTTATCCACAAAATATCCGGATTAAAAAAAAAAGGCAGCAATAAATAATCTCGTGAAATAACAAAGCTCAGAAAATACAACAATGTGAATCGTGAACTTAAGAGTTGAGTGAATCCTCTGCTTTTTTTACTTCGATGCAGATTAGAGGAGAAAAACTTTTATCATTATGTCAATAATTTGGTATTTCCGTTATGGCTCATTATTATTCGGTAATTATGACGTCATTATTCGGTAAGTATTTTTTCTTCGATATTTCGTACTCAATGTTGCGGGTTCCGGAACCTATAAACTGAATGTTTACATTTTGAGAGGCAACGCAAATTTCAGGAGTTGGCGGATTTCAGGTCGGCGGATTTTCGGTATTTGACTGTATCTCGTTCCTTTCTCCAAGACAATATAATTATCATTCCCTTTTTTCACTTTCGATTAAAAAGGTTTCACTTCTATTTGCTAGTATATCGAAAGTCATGAAAATAACATACAGTAAACGATAAGATGATCACAACAACTGCACCAGGCTATTTATCATAAAACATTAGGAAAAAAAATCTTGTTACTGTATTACATAATTAACTATTAACATGAAAAGATTATGTTAATTTTATTAACAGTTAAATTTTGACTATTAACAGTTAAATTTAACAGTTAAAACTTCCTTTCCTATCGATACTTAATTTCAACTTACCACTTCCGACCAGAACGTAGTTTTAGAATCACGTTTGTATGCAAATTGAGGAAGAGCGGTATTTAACCGCAAAGTTCTACTATCTTAGTCAGAGAGAACCAGAGATTCTGGCTAGCACGCGTCCGTCTTTTTAGGCTACTCTCTCTTAAGCTATTGTTACCCTCGACAGCAGTTTAGGTCCTTAATAGCTTCGCAGTCAATTAGCGTTAAGGGGCAAACTCCGTTAGAATCTTGATAGCTTCGGCTATATCTTTTTAGTTAAGATCCATTATGTTTTAATACTTAGTTTCCTAAGCCCGAGTGTCGGCTTATTGTAAAACTCCAGGACAGAGTTCTGTTAAACTTGGAATAATAAAGGGTTATTTCACCCTTGTTGTTTTGTACCCTACGAACTCAAGCTTACTAGTTCTTAAGATTCTTCACATCCAACTTTAACTTAGAATTAAACAATGGGGAATCCTACAAATATTTGACAAGTTCTTTAGAAAAGACATGGGAAGCAATTATTTTGAAGTACTTCAGAATTTATTTCAAGGGGTATAGTGCAATATGTTTGTTGTACTGTTCCACTTGATGAAGACTTCAGGCTTTGAACTACAAAGCACAAGTATAATTTGTACAATTAGGAACCTACACTAATTCCTAGACATCTTTTTTCCAATTAACGAGGTTATTTAATTGCTGAAAGAGTTCTCATTCCTAAGTAGCGAATGCGACTGATTGTAAGTTTTCTCGTTATTACTTTCCGCACCAAACTATTTATTTTGTTATTCGTTCTTGTTAACTTTTCCTGTGTTTTTCTTGGTATAGTTTAGTACTAAATTTTACTGAGCTGCTGAAATAGATTTCATATTGTTCGCCTTAACTCTAAAAGATTCTCACAAAAAACACATTTAAAGTACTTATTGCTGCAGAAGATTATTAAAAATAAAAAGCTGAACTTTTAAATAATCACGAAAATAAACTGTAAAAGGCATCTTCATAGTGACAGCTAAAAGAATTCTTAAATTTCGTTTTATCGAGTGGGATCATTTTAAAATTCCGGGATTTCAAGCATAAAGTTTTGATTACGTTTTAGGAAGAAATAAAAAAAATTCGCTTAAGTGATAAGTATAAATTTAAAGTATAAGTAATTTAGAGTAGTATGAGTAAATGAGAAATTTCAAATTGCCACCTAATCGAATAATCAAAGAATAAAGGAGACTCATATACCTTAAACTCCTTATGATCTTCGAATATGTGACTGTTGCAAAAATTGGGATATTTTATTTCTTTTAAAAGCAATTACTTCCAACCTTTTAGTACATAATATAGCTGCTTTGGAAACTAGTAACCAGAAAGTTTGTGTTGCCATAAATATTTTTATAATTTAATCTGCTCTGTGACAAAATTTTTCGTTATATTTCCACCTCACCTTGCGCGCATGATATTTTAAAAATAACTAATGGTACGTACTTGAAATTAGATGGAATTCTTTATATGGGCACTATTTTCTAACTGAACCAAAAATCTGATGAATATTTTAATATGGCTTAAAAATGGCTTAAAAAATCTGAAAGCCTTCAGATTTTATGTTGCAGCCAAAATGGCGTTTTTTAACATTTTGTGTGTTACCTTTATTTATTAAATATCATGTTCTTCGTACACAAAATTCAATTTAACAGCAATATCGCAAAATAATTTTAAAATGAGCGTATCTTTAGAATTTCCGATAACAGTCTCGAGATAATTTTTTTTTTTTTTTTTTTTTTAATTTGTTCAGTTTCTTAATCAAAAACTCGTAAATTAACTCGTAAAATAGGAAACAGATAATAAAACAAATTCCAAATTTCGGCTTCCAGATGCTTATATTTGGGTGGAGACGTACGTTATTCAAAATTGGATCGCTCTAGGTGTCGTTGTTTTATCACAGTGCGAGAAACATACATACAGTCATGCAGATTCTTTGTTATTTAATTTCTTTAAATATAATATGGGGCTCTTATATTGGATGGCAACAATTTAAAAAGTGATTCGCCGTTTATAGTGAATCAACGTATAATGCCAAAACGAAATTAATAGCTCTTCTGGGCAAATAGCCCCTTTGGGCTAAAATTTTATGCACGAAAACATTACAGATTTTTTTTTAATAAAGTACATTTTATAAACTCAACTCCAAATAAAATAAAAACTGAACATGAAATTCCTAGTATTTTCGGTTCACAGTAGTTTCCAAATGTTATAAAAGCTATATTTTAAATGTGGAATTAAATTAGGTAGCAGAATGTTTTAAATTGTTCGTGCAAGGTGGAAACATGACAAAAAAATTTTGTCACAAAGCGGATTAAATTATAAAAATATTTTTGGCAACACAAACCTTCTGATTATTATTTCAAAAAGCAGCTATATTATGTAGTCAGCTGTAAAAGGTTGGAAGTAATTGATTTTAAAATAAATATGTTATCTCAATTCTTGCAACAGTCCCATATTCGAAGATCTTATGGGTTTTAAGGTGTAGGAGTCTCCTTAAAGAGACATTTAATTAATTACTATGCATTGTGTGGAGTAGTTTACAGTGTTTAAAATTTTGCATTAAAAATGGGGTATTTTACCTTATGTATATATTTATATATTCAAAAACTCTTTGCTCTCTCATTTATAACTGAAGAATTATGATACAGTTTATATAAAATGTAGTAGTATACTCAGTAATAATTACTTCAAATTTCACAACGTCCCCAGTCCATCGGTCAGCACACGCCATGGAACACATACGTGTTTGTGTCAGCCCCGTCAATTGAACTCGCCTTCTTCGGTTTTTGAATGTTTCCAAAAAGCAGAGCAAACATGCATGAAAACTTTTTTGAGAATGGTCAGGCGGTGATTTCAGCAGAGCATGAAGAACTGATGAAACTAGCCTCTTCTGAATTTCAGAACTGATGAAACTAGCCTCTTCTGAATTTCAGAACTGATGAAACTAGCCTCTTCTGAATTTCAGAACTGATGAAACTAGCCTCTTCTGAATTTCAGAACTGATGAAACTAGCCTCTTCTGAATTTCAGAACTGATGAAACTAGCCTCTTCTGAATTTCAGAACTGATGAAACTAGCCTCTTCTGAATTTCAGAACTGAGGAAACTAGCCTCTTCTGAATTTCAGAACTGATGAAACTAGCCTCTTCTGAATTTCAGAACTGATGAAACTAGCATCTTCTGAATTTCAAAACTGTTTTCGAAATGGCTATACAGGCCTCAAGAAGTGCTGACGTTCAAAGCGATTATATAAAGAAGTAGGCAATAAGCAAGGTTTCTGAAAATTTAACAGTTGCATCTGTATTATTTCTTTTTACTGGAAAGTGCAACGACATTCTGCTCATTTAATTATCCTTATTACTTAAAGCCAGTGATTCTCAACCTTTTTTTTTATCGTGGCACACTTTTAACGATTTCAAAATTTGACGCCACTCTAAGAAAAAGATAAGTTTAAAAGTTGTTTACTTACCTATAATGAACTGTGTAAAATTTTTTATGATAATAATTTTGAATATAAAATAAAATATGTACTACAGAAACAGTAGTATGTTCATTAAGGGTTTAATTACAAATTAATAATAAGAATACTTTTAATGAGAAATTTCAGCTTGATGTTTTTGATAATTTCAATTATATTTGATCGTAAAAATAACAATGCTACTCTCATATCGTCTTCTACATTTAACAGTCTCGATCTTTTTTTCGTTTTTATATTGATTAATACTGAAAATCCGAATTCACACAGTCCACCAGCGGCCGAGCGGTAAAGTCGCTGAACACTGGTAGTTCGGTCTGAGGTTCGAATCCTCTGCATGGCTGCTCTGGATGGCTGCATGAGTGTTTTCGTGGTTTTCCTCATGTGTAACGTGTATACGAGCCAGTTTCCCTTAGGACGTCCTCCACGAAGGCATCCCTCCCTTTAGGCAGATAGCCCTAGTATGCTTTGCCATAATTAAATACACCACCACACTACACCGAATTCACACAAATAAGATGTAGAAAACTATAATAATACAGGGTGTTTATAAAGTACCGGACCCATTTTGATGTTTAATAACTCATAAAATAATACAGATATAAACAAACTTATGGCATTTATTGATGGAATAACTTATATGTTTTCCTTTTCAGGTTTGAATATCTTTACTTTTGTAAATATCGTCTGCGCGTGTAGTTAATTTCAGATAATTTCATTTTCCAGTCTAAATATCTGTACTTTTCTAAATATCGTCTGCTTATTAATTGCATTTTTCTCTCTTTTGTTTTTGGCAACTATTGCAATGTTATGGACTTTTTCCTTTGGGGATTTGTAAAGGACAGCGTTTACAGGAGCAGAGTGTCGAACATGGATGACCTAAAAGCCAGAATTACAACCGCAATAGCCTCTGTGGATGCCGACATGCTTGCCGGTACCTGGCGTGAAATTGAATATCGACTTGATATTCTCCGTGCGACGAAGGGGGCACACGTGGAAGTTCATTGACAAGGGTCATGAAACTTTTTGAGTCTATCTAATCATTTATGTTATTAATTTTAATCTATATTTATTATTTTATGAGTTATTAAACATAAAAATGGGTCCGGGACTTTATAAAGTCCCTATATTTTTAAAGCTTTTTTGGCCGTCATGGGATAATCTCATCTAATGTTAATACGAAATGAATTACTTGATTCTTCCGAATATTTTAAAATTAAATCTCGATTATTAGAAAGCGAAATTAGTTCTTCCTCTTCGTTCAAAGTTAAAGTTAATTCAAATTAAGTTCTTCGACACCAAAATCGGCTTGGATACCACAATTGGCGCGCTTATCAATATCTTAAAAATCCAATTTCGCCAATTCTCTTTGTGTACGGTATACTAGAATTAAACCCATTATAATTTTTACTATATACATTTCTAAAATTTGGCGGCACACAAAAGTGCCGCGGCACACTGGTTGAGAATCACTGCTTTATGCAGTTATGAGCATTTTAGTAATTATCTTAAAAATAATTCCTAAAGTATTCTGTATCTTAAATGCAAATGAATAAATTTTTATCGCAGCAAAGTAATTCAACATAAAAAGCAAGTATCTACTTAGATTGGAGAGGCACAGAGCAGAAGAAAAATCAGAGCCTCTTAGTTTTAGTTGCATACTTGACACATGAAAATAAAAGGAAGCGTATGTAAGAGTAAATTTGCTCCGCAGTAGCACTAAATGAAATGCATGAAATTGTGAGAAATAAGATATTTGTGTAAACATTCAAGCTGAAAGGTCATATTCTTATCACTTTGTCCCTCCCCCCCCCCTCCGTTAAGGAGTTTAAGTGATTAAAGGGTGTTGAAATCCAAAAATCTTCAAAAAAATGGTGATTGAGGATTTTTGCATTTTCAAATTCTCTACACTTTTATCTTTCTAAAAATACCATTCTTGAATCTCTATGTTCTATCTCTTAGAACTTTAAAAAATCAAGTTTTATCATCGAATGTTTTAAAAAAGGAGGACTTTTGTATAAAAACACGTTTTTCTCCAAACATTATTTTTTTTATACTCGAACTTTTCTCAGATAATCAGATAGGTATACTTTAATTACACAAAAAAATTCAAGCGTGTATCATTGCATTTGAGAAAAGGTACATCGAAAATGGCCAATTTAACATTGTCCGTATAGGGGTTGCTGATATCCCTTAAAATATATCTTCAAAAGATATTTCCTCTTTAATTCAGTTTCAAATGCAATGTTTTGGGGAAAACGTAATTATATTTTAAGATAGCTTAAAATTTGCGTAGATTCAAAATTATTTATTATCTCAGTTTACGTCAACTGAAAACTTAGTTTAAAAATTTATGTAATTTGTTATATAACAAACAATATATATCAAATGTAACTTCACCAGTCTGAACTACGGAGCGGTGAAAAATGCATCGAAAGTGAAACGTGAGCAGAATTTTGTGGACACAGATTTTTATTTCTTTTACAAGGTACTAAGCAAAATATATCTCAAGGAAGGAATTGTAAAAATGTCCTTACAGTGTGATGTAACTTTAAAAAATAAATAAACAAGTTCACAACCATTACGCCTTCAAAGGCATTCGATATTTTACTTTGAAAAGTTTGAAATTTTAAAGCACCGTGAGATAAGTAAGCTCTGAAGTTTTAGTGCTCGCTTCATATTCTACTCAATACCAATCCACCGGCTATTAAACAAGAATGAGAAAAGTAAATATAACTTTTCTGGTGACATGGTAATAATTGCACCTTAGATAGAGATTTGTGGAAAAAATGAAACTTGTAAAACAGAAAAAAATGGATTTTTGAAATTATTCAAATGACTCGACAAGCTTTTAGAAATCTAGTGCTATTGCCAAAAGATAAAATAAATAAATAAATTATTAAAAAATTTGAAAAGTTTCAGATTTTAAATTACGTCTGTTTTTTTAACGTTTTGTGTGTTACTTTTATTTATTAAATATTATGTTCTACGTACTCAAACTGTAAAATTAAGTTCAACACAGCAATATCGCAAATTAATTATAAAATGAGCATATCTTTAGAATTTCCGATACAAAGTCTCGCTCGCTGGAGATAATTTTTTTTTTTTTTTTTTCTTTTTTTCCGTACAGTGTTGCCATTGCCCGCTTTGAAATCGCTTAGTTTTTTAATCAAAAATTCGTTGAAGCGTTACAAAATCTGAAATCGATAATAAAACAAATTTAAAATTCAAGTTAGGGCTTCCACATGCTAATTCTAATGAAGATTACTTTATTCAAATTCTGATGGCTCTAGGTACCGTTGTTTTATCACAATGCGAGAAACATACATACATTTATGCAGATTCTTCATTATTTAAATTCTTTAAATATAAGACAAGGCGATAATATCTGGTGACAACGATTTGAAAAGTGATATAGCCTTTTAAAATTTTCGACGCAAAACGAAATTAATAGTCCTTTAGGGCAAATTGCCCCTTTGGACTAAAAACGTTTAATAAAAGGATTTCTGCCTATGAATATGAACTTAGGCACAAAGACATACTGATATTGTTTTAGGTGTAGCTGAAGAAAAAAAAAAAAAAAACTCTGCTTCAAAAATATCCAGACATTTAATTGCTTGAAAAGATTCTTTCCACGTAATTTCTCCCGATACTTGATTTTAATTCTGCTGTTTTTATAATTAGGAAATTGTATTGAAGTTCAGATACACTAAAATAAATGCATAACTGGTACGGAAATCAGAATGATTGATCATTGAATTCATTATGTTTTCATAAAGGAATGTGTACGACATCCGAGCACATAAATACGACACCAGACTAATTGAAACAAATATTGATGGACATGGTAAAATCAGCAAATACATATGTTAGCAGCAATAAATTAGCAAAGGATTCACAAATTGTATGTGTGCTTTTCAGGTTTTTTCTTAGCGATGCCAGCAAACCTAATCTAGAATAATTATTTTGTATACCTTTTTGCACTTTTCTGAATTGAATAGTTGACCTGTTTTTGTGAATTTGATTGGTTTTACTTGAGTTCTCTATTGTAAAATTTGCATTTAAGGCAGTATTTTATAATAATTTTCTTTGAATTATTTTTGAATGCATTTGGTTTTTGAATTTGAAATTTAATTTCTTTATGTTGGCATTGTTCTTGTACTGTATTTCTATCGCATTGCCAGCAAACCTGATGTAGAGTTTTTATATTACTTGGAGTGGTTTTGTTTCTAAACCAAATTTATGTTTTGTATTGTAGTAATATCTCAGGTTCAGTGTATTTTATGATAATATTGTTCAGTTATCAAAGTTACTGGTTCTTAATTCTGAATTCCATATGAAGAAATTTTATTTGGCGGTTTATTATTGTCTTAGTTTACCTTTATGCATTTTTTCTAAATTGAATGGTTCTTCTTGATATTGAGAATCTAATTGAAATTAATTGTGTATAATACAGCAATGGATGTATTATATTTTGTTTGTTTGTTTGTACCATAGTTTTTATTTAAATTAGTTGGACTCAGTTTTGAAAGTATTTCGTATTTGCAATACAAATTATGAAAGTATACTCGGTGTATTGTTTGAATGCTATAGGTACTACTTGTAACATGCTTTCTTTAGGGTTTATTAGTGACTATGTTACTTATGGCCTTGTGTTCTTGAAGGCCTTGTATGCCACTGTAAACTTATTTTGCTTAGTGATAATAAATAGCTTCTGGAGTCGGTGGCTTGGCAAATGCGGTCAAGAGCAGTTGACTGACGTTATTTACAGAAGAGGAAAGTAAACGGCTGTGTTAGGGATCATAAGAGAAGATCTATTTTAAAAGAAAAGTGTTTTTAGGTCTCATTCAGTATCAGTATATCAGGAATATATATCGCTCGCTGGAGATAATTTTTTTTTTTTTTTTTCTTTCTTTTTTTTTTTTTTTTTTTTTTTTTCCGTACAGTGTTGCCATTGCTCGCTTTGAAATAGCCAAATTTTAAATTAAAATTAGGGCTTCCACACGCCGATATTCTATGGAAGATTACGTTATTCAAATTTTGATGGCTTCATTTTATCAATACATACATACATTCATGCAAACTCTTCATTATTTAATTTCTTTAAATATAATACAGGGCGATAATATCTGGTGGCAACAATTTGAAAAGTGATTTGCCGTTTATAGTTTTCAACGCAAAATGCCAAAATGAAATTAATAATCCTTCTGGGCAAATTGCCCCTTTGAACTAATAATGTATTCTAAGAGCGATGGGCTGATGCCTAGCAGTAAGGGTTTGGAATCAAGAATATATTTCGCAGAACCATTATATTACTTGCAAGTATTTCATTAAATGATATCGTTAAATTTTGAAATTTCATATAAACTAGAAAAGGGAAATAAAAATTAGGAAATATTTTATTTTTAAATAAACATTCAATTGTGTAGATAGCTGCAAATATTTCACTCAGTTGTTGTAGCAGAGTTGTAATTTTATTGGGGGGGGGGGAACTAGGAAATTCCACTGGTTAAGTAATGGAAAATCGAGAAATTTTTTGCGATCGAGGAGCAAAACGCTTTTTTCTGGGAGGGGGGGGGGGTCTATACCAGAAACGAAGCACTAACACAGATAACGAGCATGTAACTAAATAAAATATACATTTTTTTAAATTACAAATTTACATTTATTAATCAATTCAAGAAATGCATATAAAAGCATTAAAGTCAAGATTACTGTTTAATTTGACGGCATTTCTAGACATTATGCTGTACATAAACGATTTTTCTTCGTTAAGAAGTTCTTCGTTTTTAAAAAGGTACCCTTTTTCATCGAAATCGTCGGCACTGATACGAAATGAAGGGCGATTTATACTGTACCTCAGTTTTCTGGCCTGTAAGACGCGCAGTGATTTATCAGTTTAAAACTTGGGGAAAATACTTAGACAGAAAAGGATAAATTACCTATTTTAATGATAACACTTTATACAACGAAAACGGAACTGTTGCATTAAAAAATTAGCAAATACATCAGCGTTTCTTAGAATCCCAGAAATTCGTCATCACTGTTGCTAAAATCATAGTTATTTTCACTTAGGTTGTCACTGTAACTAGATTTGCCACTTTCCTAAAACACAATGTCATCCTTATTTCCACCTAGTGCACTGCTAATTCCACACTTTTTAAAAGATTTGTTGTAGGATAAAATTGGATAATAGGATAAATGTATTTTTCAGTATTAACTTCATTCTGAAGAATTTTCTGCAGTCTAATTTGCGTTATTTTATTCATAAGTCTCAAATTAAAAACAATTTAATGTTTATATGTCATTAGAAAATTAACCGAAAAGCAGCGACCACAACGTAATTGAAAAACAGTCCTTAGGCGTAAAAAGGTTGAAGGCCATTTGGGTTAAAACTATTTTCTCAGATACTCAGCTACTTCGCATACATGGAACATAGCATTCAAAATGAAAAACTCAATATTTACTACAAATTCATTGATGTAACAAATATCTGTCTTTCTACTCCTACTTTAAAAAAAAAGATGTTATATGCCTTACAGTTTATAGTTCACTGATACATTTTCATTGTACAAAATTGCATTCATTCGAAGAATTCAATTTGTATTTTCCTCTGTATAAAAACTGAATGTAGAGAAGTTAGATGTTTATATGACCCCCACATTTTCTCAAGACCACAAGCAAGACTATCCCCTCCTTTTCTACCCTCCCCCCGTGAAAAAAGGGGTTCTAAATTTACGACCTGACCGCATATAGAGTGATTTCTACTCTGAATTCGCTATTTATTTGGAATACACCCTTTACAGATGCTTTAACCTTTGATTTCACGCCTGTAAGAGTATTTGTTCTTTGATGCTCCACTTTGAAGTTTTATGGGATGTGCTATCAGTTATTATTTTTAACATGCAGTATGCTCGAATGATGTGAAGTAAGAGAGAATTTTTATCTTAGAAATAATCATCAGATATTTCTGATAACTACTCTTATTAATAGCTTAACATATATCTACTTCTGCAAAATTTTCCAATGCAAATCGCCAAGTTTGATCATTGATAATATTTGCGTCTGAAATGCTTTCATTACAGAATGCTATCTTTGTTATTGTCCGCTTTCAGTAATTAAGCTTGTAATAATTAATATTTCAAGTATAAGGTATTTCTCTTGCTTTCCTAGCGTGCCTTTGTCGTGCAGTGGTTCTGCACGCTGGGCCGGTATTCCAGAGGTTCGTGGTTAGATTCCCGGTCGATTCGATTTCTCATTTTTCATCTTGCCTGCTTCTCAAAAAAATGGTTCTGAAAGGGTGTTGGATGATGAATCTCCTCACCCAGGATTTGGCGATTATTGTGGTGTAGTGGTTCTGCACACGGCTTCGGTATTCCAGAGGTCCGTGGTTCGATTTCCGGCGAAGGCGATGGCTAATTTTTCATCTCTCCGGCTTTTGCAATTAACCTAATGTCTCTACACAAGATCAGCAATTTTTATGCAAGCACTTACAGAGACTCACACTTAAAAGCAGTCTTTCATTGCTAGATGTGAAACAATCTTTGAAAACGAAAATAAAATTCTAAAATTAATCCTATAGAGTATGAACATTCGGGTGAAAATAAAAAAATGAATGCATTATTAAGATATAGATTATAAAATACATAAAGAAACATTTTCGATAACCTGAATGTATTACTTTTAAAAACTGTATGATTGTGTTTGGTGTATTTAATTATGGCAAAGCACACTAGGGCTATCTGCCTAAGAGGAGGGATGCCTTCGTGGAGGACTTTCTAAGGGAAACTGGCTCGTATACACGTTACACATGGGGAAAACCACGAAAACGCCCATGCAGCCAGCCCGTTCGCGGGATTCGAACCTCGGACCGAACTACCAGTGTTCAGCGACTTTACCGCTCGGCCGCTGGTGGGCCCTGTATGATTGTGATCCTCTACGTAATGTTTAAACCTAATTAAAAGAAATGCATTTTGTCTTTAAAATGTTCTGATACGGAACGCTTCTCAATATTTACTTTTTATTTTTCAGTCCAAGAAGGCAGTTTGCCCAGAAGGGCTCTTACTTTCATTTTGGTATTTGGCGTTGGTTCACTATAAACGACGTTTCACTTTTCAAATTGTTGCCACCAAATATTAGAGCCCTGCATTATATTTAAAGAAACTAAATAATAAAGCATCTGCATGAATGTATTTATGTTTCTCGCACTTCGAAAAAACAACGGTACGTAGACACATCAAATTCTGAAGAACGTAGTCCTCCACTCGAATATGGGCATCTGGAAGCCCAAATTTAGAATTTGGAATTTGTTTTATTATCCATTTCCTATTTTAACAAATTCTTGATTAAGAATTTCAACGATTTCAAACCAGGCAATGACAACTCTGTACGGAGGGGGGAAGGAATTATCTCCAGGGCGCGAGACTGTGCATGGGAAATTTTAAAGATATTCTCTTTTTAAATTATTTTAGAATATTGCTGTTGAATTAAATTTTATGGTTTAAGTGCGAAGAATAGGATATTTAATAAGTACAGGTAACACAATAAACGTAAAAAGAAAAAAAAAAAAAAAACTTTCGTGCGTATTATAAAATGTGAAAGCTTTCGGAATAATTAATAAATTCATTATTTAGTTAATTTATTTTTTAATTAATAAATTCGTTTAATTTTGTTCACTGCTCAATATCAAAATTCATAGATAAATTATTTAATGTAAATCATACATAAGCACAATTTCCCTGATAAAACTCTAAACTTTCTATAAAAAAGAATACTACGTTATACTAAAGGCCGATTAAGTCTATGTTTGTTTGTTTTTTTTTTTTTTTTTTTTTTTTTTTTTTTTTTCAAAATCGAACAGCCGTTAAAGGAGAAATTGTTATAAGTATGTGCAATAACAGAAAGAGAAAAGATTCGATTTTGGGGAGGGAAGGAAAATCCCACAGGATAAGATGAGGAATACTGGAGAAAAAGGTAGACTTTTAAAAACAATACAAAAGATCTGAAGTTTGTTAGGAATAGAAATACTTATTGAGAATCAATATTTAACTGTTAAAAGCATGATGCTACAAAAATGTGAAACCCTCGGGAGAGATATCCTTTTTGTTCCGAAATTCGGAACACGAGACAGCATGAAACTCTAAACCAGATACTTAATTACGATCTAGGAGTATTTAGGAACTTTTAGTAAATTTCTGCCTTCTCTCTCTCTCTCTCTCTCTTTTTTTTTTTTTTTTTTTTTTTTAATTTTATTTTATTTTATCTTTAATACTTGTATTTTTATAACATATAAATTTTCCTCTTTAGTAAAATAGTAGCCTCGCCATGTGAACCAATGTTTTTGGACAACAAAAGCTAAGTACAACCTAAGTAAATTAAAAACTAGGTGTAGAAAACTTGGAACTTTATATTAACTTAAGAACTAACACTTACTTCACAAAGGAAAATAATACCAAGTACAATAACTAAATAGTTGCTAATGTCTGTTGAGATATGCACCGCAATATTACGGTTTTAAAAATAAATCATAACAGGAATGATATGTTGCCAGTAGGTTTATCAGTTATACATAATATGCAATTTCTTGCAGCTAATTCAGTTTTCAGAATGCTTAATGAATAGCCAAAGTAATTTTGCTGTATTACTTAACAAAAATGTTTATAAACTAGCATACTGAAAATTCGCTTACAAATCCAGCTTATACGGGGTTAAGAGGTAACTAGATTGTTCAGTATGACAGGTACCATATATACAGTGTTTCACGAAAGTGATGGGACACTTGTGCTTTACAAAAGGAAACTGTAATAAAATAAATTAAAAAAACATGTAAAAATTTTTTGTGGGTGTGTTTCATACTTAAATTTAGTAACAATTATTACACAATATACATTTTCTCAAAATATTAAAATATTAATTTAATAAAAATACAATTGTTTAGAACGGAGCAAAAAATGGCTCACATACATAAGTGATGGGACACCATTAGATACTACTACGTACTACAATAAAAATATTTTTTGGGGTTTTTATTTTTACTCAAAATCAATTGGCAATAATTTAAAAAATCGTCTGCAGTATTTCTGTCCAGTTTGTTTTGGAATTTTTGTGTTTTTTAGCTCTGTGCAGCCATGAATGCTAAACGAAAAGAAACTTTGCCTGAAATTCGAAAATTAGTTATTAATTTGCATATTGAACGTGGAAAATCTATTAGAGAAACTGCTGAAACAGTTAACTTGAGTCATTTAACAGTTTTCGATATCATTAAACGATATAAAAAGAATCATATGATTCAGGATAAAAGAAGACCTGGCCGACCATCAAAGCTATCTAATGGAATAAAGCGAATTATCGTTCGAATCATTAAAAAAAAAATCCAAGAATGAGTGCTCCTAAAGTTACTGCTGATTTACAAGCATTATATGGAGTAATTGTTAATCCTGACACTATTAGAAGAGTAATTCGATCTGTTGGATATCACGGTAGAGTAGCCAGGAAAAAATTCTTCGTAAATGAAAAGAATAGAAACTTCAGACTGGCTTTCGCAAAAGCCAACATAAATAAGAATTCCGATTACTGGAATGAAGTTATATTTGCTGATGAGAGTAAATTTAATATATTTGGTTCTAACGGTAGAATCTTGTTGTGGAGAAAACCCAGGGAAGAATTTCGCAAACAGAACTTGGTGCCAACAGTAAAACATGGTGAAGGAGGTGTTATGGTATGGGGGTGTATGTCGTCCGCTGGAGTTGGTAATCTTGGTTTTATTGACAGTATAATGGATCAATACAAGTATATTGACATTTTAAATCAAAATTTGAAATCTTCAGAACGAAAATTGAACCTTCATAACGATTTTAAATTCTACCAAGACAATGACCCCAAGCACACTGCTTTGAACGTTAGACTCTGGCTGCTGTATAACTGTCCTGAAATAATAAAAACACCACCACAATCTCCAGACTTAAATCCCATAGAGAATATTTGGCAAGAATTGGAATCAAGAATTCGTAAACACACCATTTCTTCAAAACAACAATTAAAATCGGTGCTTCAAGAAGAATGGGGTAAAATCACTCCAGAAATCACAAAAAAATTAGTCGAATCCATCCCAAGAAGATTAAATCATGTTTTAAAAGTAAAAGGAAATCCAACAAAATATAAAAACCTTTTAAAAAGTAAAATTTTTGGATAAACATTTGATGGAAAAGTAAGTGTCCCATCACTTAAGTGAGCCATTTTTGGCTCCGTTCTAAACAATTGTATTTTTATTAAATTAATATTTTAATATTTTGAGAAAATGTATGTTATGTAATAATTGTTACTAAATTTAAGTATGAAACACACCCACAAAAAATTTGTACATGTTTTTTTAATTTATTTTACTTTAGTTTTCTTTTGTAAAACAGAAGTGTTCCATCACTTTTGTGAGACACTGTATGACTGGTCGAACTTCCTGAACCGCCATTAGAGACTTAACAGGACTTAGTAGAGCTATTTAATTAAAGAAACTTTTTTTTAATGGCTATAATATCGTTTCAGGAAGTACAGTATAAGTAAATAGTAAGTTTTGTCTCTTAAATTCTCTCTCTCTCTCTTTTTTTTTAATCCATGTAAGAGATACAGAAAATAACCGCAAATTTTTTTCTCGAGGAGAGGTCTTGAATAATCACATCTAAATCATCATAATTAAAAATTAGATAAAGAAAACTATGCATTCAGGTTTTGCAACGTATTAGAAAAGTCTATAACAGTATTAGAAATTTCTTATAAATGACTGGCATAAAATTTGTACATACAACATATTTGTAGTTCATTAAATGATTTGCTAAAATTGCATTTCTGTATTTTACAAAATGAATAGTTTTGAAAGTTTTTGAAGTTTTCTAGAATGATTTTTAATTGTTTTTTAGAATGGTTTTGAAGGTTTTTACAAAATGAATGGTTTTGAAAGTTTTTGAAGTTTTCTAGAATGGTATTTTAATTGTTTTTTAGAAAGCTTTTGAAGGTTTTTACAAAATGAATGATTTTGAAGGTTTTTACAAAATTAATGGTTTTGAAGGTTTTTACAAAATTAATGGTTTTGAAGGTTTTTGAATTTTTGAAGGTTTTGGGGTATTGGAACCCAAAAACCTTAAAAAAAATGGCGATTTCGGATTTTTTCATTTTTACATTCTCTACACTTTTATCTTTCTAAAAATACCATTCTTTAATCTCTATGAAAATTAGAACTGTAAAAATTCTAGTTTTAATTTATCCTCGAATGCTTTGATCAATGAGAATTTTTACATAAAAACACGTTTTTTCTCCAAACGTGATTTTTTTATACCTCAGTGTACCTTTTCTCAGGAACTACTGCTCATAGGTATCTAAAATTTTTATGCCTTATTTATTAGGCTTGCTAATATTTACTGAAATGAGCTTTTGTAATAAACTAAGAAAAAAAAAATTAAAATTTTTTGTGTGCGAAAAGTGCTAAATTTTACCATGCCTAACAAAATATTCTGTAAATTATTCTAAAATTCAAAATGTTTCAAAAGCTTATTTCAGTATAATCAGATAGGTATAATTACACAAAAGAAATTCTAGCGTGTATCTACAGCAGATTTTGAGAAAAGGTACAGCAAGAATGGCCAATTTAACATTGTCGGTATAGGGGATTTTGATACCCCTTAAATATTGTTTATCATAGACTCATAGCACAATTTACACACTATGAATTAAATTAATGCGTACCGATTAAAGACGTTAAACATGTTACTCTACAAAATATAAGAATCTGAATATTTACCCTAGTTTGCACATGAAATTTAGTTCTACCTGAAGGTAAATAAGATATCACTAAAGCAAATTTTATAAATTTAACATCTTTTGCTTCTTTTTCTTTTGATAAACGAAAGTATAATTAAAGAACCTTGAAGAAAAATTATTCCTACCGTGAATTCTTCTGGTTTAGTACATTAGACCAGTAACATGAAAAGACTGGTTTGATTCGCAGCAAAATCAGAGAGGAGTTAACAATATTTCCTGTTCCTAATGGCCGTACAGGATGGCTCGACTTCAAAAAAGTTTGTCAATAATTCACTTTCGACTTCGATTAGCCAACTATTTCTTCATTCTTCCGTTGGATTCAGGGGGGGGGGGGGAATGTAAGGAATTAAAAACATTCCGGTCACATTCTCGTAATTCGTATCTGTAAAGCAAATAATTTAAAGACTCCAGTTCTATTCCCGGAGAGAACACAACAAATTTAATAAGACCCTTCGCTGTTATACGTCCTCTGATATTTTCCGAATCTCAGCATAGATTATAAGGAAATAAAGATTTTCAATCACAATAAGGTGAGCTTGTAATCCTTCACAGTTTTAATGTATGGGATGTGAGCAAATGTTAACTTTTCAGTATAAATGCAGATAAAACTTATTTGACTAAGAACATCACTTAAAAAATTTTAACGTGCAATGAGTCTTTGAATAAACTTAACAGTCTCCCGGTACTTATATTGAAAGAAAATCTAACAAAAGATTGCTAAATATAAGCTGTAGCTTATATCTAACAAAAGATTAAACAGCTTATATTTATCAAAAGATTGCTAAATATCAGCTGTAATTAGCTTCTATCTCACAAAAGATTAAACAGCTTATATCTAACAAAAGATTGCTAAATATAATCTGTAATTAGCTTACATCTAACAAAAGATTGCTAAATATAAGCTGTAATTAGCTTATATCTAACAAAAGATTAAACAGCTTATATCTAACAAAAGATTGCTAAATATAAACTGTATTTAGCTGATATCTAACAAAAGATTAAACAGCTTATATCTAACAAAAGATTGCTAAATATAAGCTTTAATTAGCTTATATCTAACAAAAGATTGCTAAAGATAAGCTGTAATTAGCTTATATCTAACAAAAGATTAAACAGCTTATATCTATCAAAAGATTGCTAAATATAAGCTGTAATTAGTTTATATCTAACAAAAGATTAATCAGCTTATATCTAACAAAAGATTGCTAAATATAAGCTGTAATTAGCTTATATCTAACCAAAGATTAAACAGCTTATATCTAACAAAAGATTGCTAAATATCAGCTGCAATTAGCTTATATCTAACAAAAAATTAAACAGCTTATATCTAACAAAAGATTGCTAAATATAAGCTGTAATTAGCTTATATCTAACAAAAGTTTGCTAAATATAAGCTGTAATTAGCTTATATCTAACAAAATTTTGCTAAATATAAGCTGTAATTAGCTTATATCTAACAAAAAATTAAACAGCTTATATCTATCAAAAGATTGCTAAATATAAGCTGTAATTAGCTTATATCTAACAAAAGATTAAACAGCTTATATCTAACAAAAGATTGCTAAATATCAGCTGTAATTAGCTTATATCTAACAAAAGATTAAACAGCTTATATCTAACAAAAGATTGCTAAATATCAGGTGTATTTAAGACTACATGAAAATTAAGCGCTCAGATCGAAAAGTAAACAGGAAAACGTTCATGTTAGCCATTTTTCAAAACTGCCGTTTCAGTAAGCTTTTTTAATTTTCCATTCTAAATGTCTACTGCAAACTCACTTCTATCAAGGTTCTATCAATGATCCTAGGTATTAATTTTAAAGCAAAGTTTTTGCTTCTGCATTCACCAACAAAATGATCAAATCAGGGTATCAAGCTTTATTAATTTAATATGTTAAAATAAGAAGTAAAGTGTACCATCTCATTTAGCCAGCAGAATGAGCAGACTGCCTCTTCTAATTCTAAATTTAGTTTAATTAAATTATAAATAAACAGATTCTTTGTTCATCCCTACTAGAGTTTCTTGCCAATCTCTTCAGAGATTCTCGATGACAAATAAATCAAACTAGAGGTTCTGAAATGTAAATAGGGAATAACCAACAACCACGGTATTAAATCTACGTTACATTATTTAAAAATCTTTAATTATCCTGAAATCTAAGTCTGTTCATCCACTCACATTCGAACTGGTTTTTTTTTTATATATTTCGGTTACTGTAAATTCTGATTTACTTTTTTTTTTAATCCTAAGTGGTAGAAACAGATAAGAAAGACAGGATGAAAATAAAATAAGAAGTATTGCTTAAAATAATAATAATTACATTTCAATAAGTCAGAACATGGAGTTAAATCAGTTTAGTTTCCTCTTGATTCATAAACAAAAATAGTGACCAATCTTGTAATAGCTAAAAGACAGCTTAAAACACAGCTGTAATAGCTTAAAAAAATTCCACAGAAAATATGAGGCATTCTTTTAAAACTAAAATAAAAAAAAAAAAAAAAAAGAAGAAACTCTAGAAAGTAATTGTAACATTCCTTCTTCTAAAGTATTACATACACTGGAGACTATTTTAACAATTTAAAACACATTTTAAAGCATTAAATCTCAAAGCAAAATCAAGGTTTGCCTCCAAAAACCTGCCTAACCTTCTTTTTTGTTATGCTTAGGAAATAGCATTGATGCAAGAAATGCTAGCCATACCTTTGGATATTTTATTCGCTTGCATAAGTATCTGCCTAAAAAGATAGAGAAATATCAGGAAATTAATAGCTAAAGAACCAACAGGTAATAAATTTTACTTGTATAAATACTTGCCTATAATTTATGTGTGCAATTGCTTGCTTATCATTTTGATTTTACCATTCAGGCGATGGATTCTTTTCTTCCTATTCATAGGAAAAGCGATTCTCACTGTAAGGTTTATGAATATTTATTTAAGGGAATAAATTGCATAAAAAAGTTAAATAGCCAGAAGACAACAAAATAAGGGGGTATTAAAAAAGAACTGTTTAATTATGATAGGAAGTAATTAAATTAATGTGATGCATGATAAATATACAAAAAGATCCGCACCTAGTTTCCAATCAAAGTTAAGCAATTTTACTTGTATAAATACTTGCCTATCACTTATGTGTGTAATTGCTTGCTTATTATTTTGATTTTACCATTCAGTCAATGGATTGATTGATTTTACCATTGAGTCAATGGATGAAATTGATTCCTATTCATAGGAAAAGAGATTCCCGCTGTAAGGTTTATGAATATTTATTTAAGGGAATAAATTGCATAAAAAGTTAAATAGCCAGAAGACAACAGAATAAGGGGGTATTAAAAAAGGACCGTTTAATTATGATAGGAAGTAATTTAATTAATGTGATGCATGATAAATATACAAAAAGATCCGCACCTAGTTTCCAATCAAAGTTAAGCAATTTTACTTGTATAAATACTTGCCTATCGCTTATGTGTGTAATTGCTTGCTTATTATTTTGATTTTACCATTCAATCAATGGATTGATTGATTTTACCATTGAGTCAATGGATGAAATTGATCTTCCTATTCATAGGAAAAGAGATTCTCGCTGTAAGGTTTATGAATATTTATTAAGGGAATAAATTGCATAAAAAATTAAATAGCCGAAAGATAACAGAATAAAGGGCGTATAAAAATACAAAAGACCGTTTAATTACGATAGTAAAGTAATTAAATTAATGTGATGCGTGATAAATATACAAAAAGTAAAAATGATCCGCAGCGAGTTTTCAATCAAAGTTAAGCAATTTTACTTGTATTGTAACTGCTTGCTTATCATTTTGATTTTACCATTAAATCAATGATCCTTATCTTCCTATTCATAGAAAAAGAGATTTTTGCTGTAAGGTTTATGAATATTTATTCAAAGGAATCAATTGCATAAAAAAGTTAGAAGAAAACAGAATAAGGGGGTATAAAAAATAAAAAGGACCGGTTAATTATGATAGTAAGTAATTAAATTAATGTGATGCATGATAAATATACAAAAAGGAAAAATGATCCGCACCTAGTTTCCAATCAAAGTTAAGCAATTTTTCATGAAAATTGCAGCATCAATAAGACAAGTAAGAAACAAGAAAATCTTGAATTAGCGATTCATTCCGCTTGAGTGAATACTATGCAAAAGCAATGAACACTAAAATATATAAAATTTTCTAACCTTTGAGGTATCTTTTCGTCGCTTTAATTAGCCATCCAGAGTTAATTGTAAAATTCCCATGATTTGTAATTTTTTCCAGGGATAAAATGAACACAAATAAAAAAAAAAAACTTCGTTGTCCTTAGTTTGGGGATGAGCTCGGTGCCCGTTGCCGCGAACCGGAAAGCTGAAGCAATTCGGCTTCTTACCTGTTCAGAGCGTCAGTTGGGGCTG
This sequence comes from Stegodyphus dumicola, assembly GCF_044657685.1. Lineage (NCBI taxonomy): Eukaryota > Metazoa > Arthropoda > Arachnida > Araneae > Eresidae > Stegodyphus > Stegodyphus dumicola. The sequence goes on from NC_140778.1 coordinate 51,966,152, forward strand.
AGTGAGAAAAGGAGGTGCCTCTTCGGAGGGCGGGGTACGGTCGTACCAATCAGAGGTTGCGCAGTTTGTGTCGTCCCCTCGAATCCAAGCGCTTTTCGACACATTGTACACATCCCTTTTCCTCCGTCACTTATTGGACACTGAGAGTGGTTCGTGTTTGAGTGAAACTCTTTTGCTATGATTGTTTCCACTAGCTCTGGGATGCGTTTCCGGAAGTCAAAACGAATGATGTTCTTTGCGACATTATTTTAGAGTTTCTCCTTTTCGCGGGTGTTGGCTAAAGAGGACGGGCGGGAGGGAATACATTTCAATTATGGTTCACCACTTTATTGCCAACACGAATATGAAACAGTCATCTCTTACCAGAGATGCTCGAAAATACATTCTTGCTGTAAAGCAAGTATGTATTTTGTACCGTTGGCGTGGGAGGAATTACTAGCAACTAAGGCAGAAGCAACGCTACACAAGCCTGTTAGTCATGTTTGTTTTACTGTTTACAATTACAATACTACAGAAACGTGTGTGAGGTTATTGCATGTGTTTCTATTTCATTTCATTTTGGTTTATTTTATTCATAAACATTACATTTAATATCAGTTACTTGACTTTAATTCAGTAATTTAAACTGGATTTATTCCTTAATTTGTTAAAGTATATACGAATGGACGTATGGTAAATACTCAATTGCTTTTATTCCTCAGAAGTATAATAAATAAGTATTCAGCTGATTCATCTTGTAATGTTTCCTGTTTTGTAATCTTTCTTACACGAAAATTTACGTAGTTTACAATCGATATTTACATTCTAAGTAATGAAGCAATTTACAACTTTAAAAACCCGAACTGTTTGCGCCCACTTAACACAGTGTTGCGTGCGTACGGGTTCGTTACGAAATGAATGCACAAGTCCGATAAAAAAATGAACAAAAATTTATTATTATCACAACAAAAATGCTTAAATTTTCTCAAATTATCACGCAGTATTACAATATCTCACAGTAGTTTTCTTTTAACTACTCAAATGTCCAATAGAACGTAATTCAAAACAGCTAAAGAACGCTAATCCGCGAATTCGCTATAATCGACAAGAGCAGTTTTCTAAACAACAACAAACTAAGCAACTACTCAAATTGAGATGTTTTCCTCCTTTTATAAGATTTTAAAATCACGCGCTAGAATTTTCCAGTACTTTCTCGAAATCAAAAAGAGATATTTATTTATTTAATGCACGCGCTCTTGTATTTTCAATTTTCCGGCTTAGCTTTCTTTTAATATTCGTCACGCGCTGCACTGCGCGAGAAATAAAACCATTTAATTTATAATTGAACTAACATTAGCTTTTTAAATACCAAATTCGTAACAACAGTATCAATCATATACCGTATTTGCCTTCTTTTTAAATTGCGCCAAATTCTGTTCTGGGCATGCGCAGTAAGCGAGATTCGTTTAACATTGATCAACTCAATGTGCGGTTTGCCATTACAATTTGCCATAGCATTACATGCGGTTTGCCATTACAATTTGCCATAGCATTACATGCGGTTTGCCATTACAATTTGCCATAGCATTACATGCGGTTTGCTATAGTACAATTCTGTGAAAGAAATGTAAATTGATCAGATTTTACAATCTATGATGATTAAGGGTGTTCAAGGAAAGATATAGCTTGCTCAAAGAAAGATACCTCTCTAGTACTCAGATAGAAATTTCGTTTTCTTTTACTGGGATAGTCACAGCGCTTGGAGAATTGATTTGGCTCCATCCTTGCTGAGGCGGGTAAGCGGAAGTGGTTGGCAGGTGGATTTCGTCCTCTTGTCGAAAAGTGCAACTGTGGCGAAAGAGCTTTCTTGCTATTTATATATCTTACCTTCGCTTTCATACTTCTTCCGCCTCTCGATACGTGATCCTTATTTTATATTCTTGGCAACAACTATCCGCTCTTCTTGTTCAATTTCCAAATGTTGTGTGTCACAAGATGCTGAATCACTCAGTTTATCACACAGGGATTGCTTCTTGACAGCAAGCGAGAGAATTAGCTGCGGTCGCAACAGAAGTGCACTCCTGGGGCATTACAGTTAAGAAACTAAATTCAAATTCGCGCTGTGAGATGTAATGAGTAAACAAAGTTCTTTCAGCGTTCAGCTCTGAAATCGTTTCAGTGAAGTCACTAAACTGTTGATTTGTTTTTAAGCGCTGTAGTGGCAAGAAAGTCTAATGACAATCTAGTGTTTTTGCTTTTACACTTAAAGGGCTCATACACCTTAAAACTCTTATGATCCTCGAATATGTAACTGTTGCAAGAACTGGGATACTTTATTTATTTTAAAAGTAATTACTTCCAACTTTTTACAGCTGACTACATAATATAACTGCTTTAGGAACTAGTTACCAGAAAGTTTGTGTTGCCACAAATATTTTTGTAACTTAATCAGCTTTGTGACAAAATTATTCGTTATGTTTCCACCTTGCACGCATGATATTTTAAAAATGGCTAATGGTACATACTTAAAATTGGATGGAATTCATTATATGGGCACTATTTTCTAACTGAACCAAAAATCTGATGAATATTTTAATATTAAAAAATTTTATACATTAAAACATTACAGATTTTTTTTACTAAAATACATTTTATAAACTCAACTCCAAATAAAATAAAAATTGAACATGAAACTCTCAGAATTTTTGGTTCACGGTAATTTCCAAATGTTATAAAATTTATATATTAAATATGGAATTAAATTACGTTTGGAATGTTTTAAATTGTGCCCGCAAGGTGGAAACATGACGAAAAATTTTGTCACAAAGCGGATTAAATATTTCTGGCAACACAAACTTTCTGATTAGTATTTCAGAAAGCAACTATATTATGAAGTCAGCTGTAAAAAGTTGGAAGTAATTGCTTTGTAAATAAATAAGTTATTCCAATTCTTGCAACAGACACATATTCGAAGACCTTGCGGGTTTTAAGGTTTAAGAAACTCGAGCGTGAAAAAAAAACAGTTGCAAATTCTAGAGAAGTCGCGTGATCACTAAATCTTGTTTGCCGATCTATTCAAAGATCCTTTGGTATGAGAAAACAGTTTGAAGTTCTACATCTGCCTATTGTTTTTGATCTTGTTCCCGGTTTGTAACTTCCATGGAGTGCAAGTAGATTATATATAAAGCACATCTAAAAGCAGATATTTCCAGAGCTGTCATAATCTCTCAGCTAAAGGTAACAGTTTGCCAGACTGGCTGAATACAAGCATCTATTTTTTTAAATTATTTATAGATTGAACTTCATGCTTCTGTATGAGTCCTTAACTCATGCAGAAGCTTTAATTAACTTTCTACAAATACTTTAAACTCATTCCATATTTCATTTACATTAATTTTAATCAAAGTGGTTTTATTATTAGGCCAAAGGGCGTTAGCCCAGAAGGGAATTTAGTTTTCGCATTTTGCGTCGAAAACTTTAAATTTCCGTTTCAATTTTAAAATTGTTGCCACCAAATATTATCGCTCTGTGTTATATCTAAAGAAATTAAAGAATGAAGAATCTGCATAAAGGTATGTTTATTTCTCGCATTGTGATAAAATAACGGAACCTAGAACCATTAAATTTTGAATAAAGTAAACCTCCACCGAAGATGGGCATGTGGAAGCTTAATTTGGAATTTGTTTTATTATCGATTTCTATTTTCTAACACTTTAAAGAATTTTTGATTAAGAAACTCGACGATTTCAAAGCGAGAATGGCAACACTGTACGGAAAAAAAAAAAAAAAAAAAAAAAAAACTTTCAGTCTGAACAGGGAAAAAAATTATCTCCAGCGTGCCAGACTGTATCGGAAATTGTAAAGATATGCTAATTTTAAAATTATTTTACGATACTGTTGTTAAATTGAATTTTATGGTTTAAGTGTGAAGAAAATGGTATTTAATAAATAAAGGTAACACACAAAACGTTAAAAAACGCCAATTTGGGCAAAACGTAAAATCTGAAAGCTTTCAGATTTTTATCCCGAAGGGCATTCGCTCAGAAGGGCTATTAATTTCGTTTAGGCATTTTGCTTTGAAAACTTTAAATGTCGGTTCACTTTTCAAACAGTTGTCACCAAATATTACAGCCCTGTATTATATTATATTTAAAGAAATTAAATACTGAAGAATAGAATCTGCATGAATGTATGTATGTTTCTTGAATTGTGATAAAACGACGGTACCTAGTTTTGAATAACGTACGTTTCTACCCGAATATGGGCATCTGGAAACCCAAATTTCAAATTTGTTTCATTATCTATGTCAGAATTTGTAAAACTTTAACGAATTTTTGATAAACAAACTCAACAATTTCGAAACGAACAAAGGCAACACTGTAAAAAAAAAAATAAAAATAAATAAATAAATTTCATCTCCAGCGCGCGAGACTGTGTATCGGAAATTGTAAAGATATGCTTATTTTAAAAGTATTTTGCGATATCGCTGTTGAACTGAATTTTATGGTTTAAGTGCGAAGAACATGATATTTTATAAATAAAATTAACCCACAAAACGTTAAAAGAAACGCCTCTTTGGCGTAATGTAAAATCTAAACCATCATATACAAAATCAAAATTAATATGAAGCTGTATAATAAGCTTTAAAGGTATTGAGTACAGAGCACACCGCTGTATTCTTCTGATGCTATGAAAGATCTGTGTTCGTAAGAGACGAACACATAGCTAATTTTAGAAGCTTTATAAAAATGCAACTCACTGAAGGAGTGAAGGAGAAAGTTTCCCACAATGTTATATCTGAAAACAAATAACATAGGATACAGTAGGCAAATTAATATCTGTTTATTTAAAATAACGGGTAAATAATGGAACTTCAGCAAAAATTAGAAACCCATACCGAAATATATGCGATCAATTAATTACACACTCTTAAAATCTTCTTAAAGTTTGTAACCTGGTGTTTGTTTGTTTATTTCAAATACCAAATCATACGAAGGCTGTCTCGTATGATGGTAAAGATGGTTTCGCGATGGCCCAACGGGCAAAGATGACAAGGCCTAAGAAAATAACCATGCAGGCAATCAGTTTGCCAGTATTCGAAACCAGATCGAAACAGCTGAGTTCAGCGGTCTTATCCACTCTGCCGCTGTTGAGCACAAAGCTGCTCTAAGTCATATTGGGTGAATATTATACTGAAAAGGAAAGGAGGAATCTTTCAGTTTGCTTGTCAATGGGTAACAAACTCCTTCAAAGCAAAATACCTATATTGCCCAAAATGTGTGTGTGTGTGTGTGATTATGGCAAAGCCTCGAGGGCTATCTGCCTAAGAGGAGGGATGCCTTCGTGGAGGACTTTCTAAGGGAAACTGGCTCGTATACACGTTACACATGGGGAAAACCACGAAAACGCCCATGCAGCCAGCCCGTTCGCGGGATTCGAACCTCGGACCGAACTACCAGTGTTCAGCGATTTTACCGCTCGGCCGCTGGTGAGCCCTGCCCAAAATGAGAATTTTAAATAATCAGATGCACATATATCCGGTATATATATTATCCGGTATATATTCGGATATATATATATATATATATATATACCGGAAACGAAAGAGGGGAAGGTAACTACAATTAATTAATAAACGCATTTATATGTTGTAAAAAAAGTCACAAAATTCTAAGAAATTGTGTCATTATATTCATAATTGTTTTTATAACTGAAATTAAAAAGCGGTCAAAATGACTTCCTTATGCAATCTAGTGAAAGAAATTAGCAGTGCTTTTACAGTGCGCCTATATCAGAACATCATTTCTGAATGCTCACAATTATTTCTATTAATACTTTAATAATAATAATAAGTAGACTGTTTAATTAATAAGGGCTAAGCATTCGAGGAATATCTGCCTCGGGGAAGAAGGACTTTTTGGAGATCTTGCAAAAGCGCCCGTATTCCTGTTACACAAAGGAAAAATTGCGAAAATTCTATGTAGTCAGAGTGCTTAAGCATTGGAAACCGAATACAAGACGAAATATCACTTTTATCGGGATTTTCTACTTAGGCATTTACAGAAAGAAGCCCAGCAGTACGGAAATTTTAGATAGTCAGATGTAAATGAAAACACATGTTATGATGCATCATTAAATTGATTTTACCTTACCTTTTTAAACGTTTGCCTATCTTAGCTTGCTTTATCTCTACAGATAATAAAAGAAAGAGTCTGTGAATCTTTCGTTCGTGCTGCGCGTGAGCTAATAGGGCTACGAAATTTGGTACATAGGTGCATCTAGACAAGAGCTAATGCACCTCGAAGCGGTTTTTTCAAAATTTGAATCGGATTTTTTTATTTTATCTTTTCGATTTTATCGCATCATTTTGAATAGTTTCATTGTTTTAGAAATGTGGTTTTGGCAACAGTTTTTCATTCAATTGTATACTGGACTGCTGACTGTCGAAAATCAACACTTTTGCCACTTAGAAAAATGAGGGCGATCATTCTGTGCAGTTTTTAAATTCAATGTTTCTCTTGGATACTGGACGTTTGTCGAGAGAAGGCAACGGGAAGTTGGTTAATTTATTTATTAGGATAATTACTATTTGTATTAAAGGATATTGCTTATTTCATTGTAATTTTGTTATATGCAATACATTTTTTTTAGATGAGGTTGTTCTGCAGAGTAAAATTCTGCGCAGTTTTTAAATTTAAAGTTTGATGTTCCCTTCAGGCATTTTTCCGGTACATTTAAAAGCCAGACGAAGGCTGGCTGCGTAGCTGCTAGTAATTAAATAAATAAGAAATACAATTTTAGAAATGAATTGCGAATTAATGAGTATAAAATTTCATTCTTAATGATACATAAGTATAATGATACAAAAATTTTAGTCTTTAAAAACAAAACTGATCTTAAGGGGACTCGTACACCTTAAAACCCATAAGATCTTTAAATATGTGACTGTTGCAAGAATTGAGATAAATTATTTATTTTAAAAGCAATTACTTCCAACTTTTTACAGCTGACTACATAATATAGCTGCTTTCTGAAATAGTGATCAGAAAGTTTGTGTTGCCACAAATCTTTTTATAATTTAATACGCTTTTTGACAAAATTTTTCGTCATGTTTCCAACTTGCGCGCACAGTTTAAAACATTCTGTTGCATAATTTAATTCCGTATTTAATATATAGCTTTTATAACATTTGGAAACTACTGTTAACCAAGAATTCTAAGAATTTCATGTTAAATTTTTATTTTATTTGGAGTCGAGTTTATAAATGTATTTTATTAAAAAAAAATCTGTAATGTTTACGTCCATGAAATTTTTTAATATTAAAACATTCATCAGATTTTTGGTTCAGTTAAAAAATAGGGCTCATGTAAAGAATTCCATCTAATTTCAAGTTTGTACCATTAGCCATTTTTAAAATATTGTGCGCGCAAGGTGGAAACGTGACGAAATATTTTGTCAAAAAGCGTATTAAATTACAAAAATATTTGTGGCAACACAAACTTTCTGGTTACTAGTTTCCAAAGCAGCTATTTTATGTAGTCAGCTGTAAAAAGTTGGAAGTAATTGATTTTAAAATAAATAAAATATCCCATTTCTTGCAACAGTCTCATATTCGAAGGGTGTTAAGGGGTTTAAGGTCTATGAGCCCCTTAATTTTCCATTTATTTAAATTTTATTTAATTTGCTTTTCCCTTTTCTTTTTCTGTTTCTTTCTTTTTTTTTTTTTTTTTTTTTTTTTTTCTTTTTTTTTTAAATTCCTTTTGTGACTCAAATCTTTTCGCTTCCAAAAGAGACTATTCAAATCCTCCGGAGTTTGGCGTCGTACTCCGCAGGAAGATTGACAGTAAGCTGAAGCAGATGGCGAAACGACGGGGAGTCATATGTTCGACACAAGAACAGAGCTGATACGAAATTCGTCAACGCTTGTAATTAAAACCTGCCTGCTCAGTGGGGGTCTCCTCCCCTTGCCATCTCTGCTTTCGATGGCTTCGCTAAATTCATAGAGGGTGTACAAGAATTCTTATCCGAAATGTCTTGAGAAAAGAAAATTGCAAGAATATGACATGTCTTTCCCTACATTTGCTAACACTTGACGAAAATACATCCAGTGTCTGAATCTAAATGTTGTGACTCCGCAGTGTGCAAGGTTAGATATTTTAAAATGAGAAACGAAGTAGAGATATGCAAACCACATTCCCCCGCAATATATATAAATTAAAATAAATAATAATTAAAAAAAAAAAAACCTGTAAGCTTTCAGATTTTATATTACGCCCAAAGTGGCTTTTTCTTAAATATTTTCTGTGTTATCTTTATTTATTAAATACAGGTTCTTCTCATTTAAAATTAGAATTCAATTCAACAGCAATATCGCAAAATCATTTTAAAATGAGCATATCTTTAGAATTTCAGACGCGTCTCGCGTCTGAAATTCACGCAGTCTCGCGTGCTGGAGATAATTATTATTATTATTATTTTGTACAGTGTTGTTATTGCTCGTTTTGAAATTGTTGAGTTTGTTTATCAAAAATTCGTCAAAATTTTACAAAATAATGACATAGATAATTAAACAAATTCCAAATTTGGGTTTCCAGATGCCCATATTCGCGTAGAAAAGTACGTTATTCAAAATTTGATGGCTCTAGGTACCGTCGTTTTATCACAATGCGAGAAACGTGCATACATTCATGCAGATTCTTCAGTATTTGATTTCTTTAAGACGGCTCATACACCTTAAACCCCTTATGATCTTTGAATATGTGACTGTTGCAAGAATTGAGATAACTTATTTATTTAAAAACCAATTACTTCCAACCTTTTACAGCTGACTACATAATATAGCTGCTTTGGAAACTAGTAACCAGAAAGTTTGTGTTGCCACAAATACTTTTGTAATTTAATTCGCTTTGTGACAAAATGTTCGTCATGTTTCTACACTGCGCGCACGATATATTAAAAATGGCTAATGGTACATACTTGAAATTTAATGGAATTCCTTATGTGGGCACTATTTTTTAACTAAACCAAAAATCTGATGAGTACTTTATTATTAAAAAAATTTATGGACGAAAGCATTACAGATTTTTTTAAATAAAATACATTTTATAAACTCAACTCCAAATAATATAAAATTTTAACATGAAATTCATAGAATTTTTGGTTCACGGTAGTTTCCAAATGTTATAAAAGCTATATATTAAATATGGAATTAAGTTATGCAACAAAATGTTTTAAAGTGCGCGCAAGGTGGAAACATGACGAAAACTTTTGTCACAGAGCGGATTAAATTATAAAAATATTTGTGGCAGCACAAACTTTCTGATTACTATTTCAGAAAGCAATTATATTATGTAGTCAGCTGTAAAAAGTTGGAAGTAATTGCTTTTAAAATAAATAAGTTATCTCAATTCTTGCAACAGTCACATATTCGAAGATCTTATGGGCTTTAAGGTGTATGAGTTCCCTTAAATATAATACAGGGCTGTAATATTCGGTGACAACTGTTTGAAAAGTGAACCGACATTTAAAGTTTTCAAAGCAAAATGCCTAAACGAAATTAATAGCCCTTCTGAGCGAATGCCCTTCGGGCTAAAAATCTGAAAGCTTTCAGATTTTACATTTTGCCCAAAGGGGCGTTTTTTTAACGTTTTGTGTGTTACCTTTATTTATTAAATACCATGTTCTTCACATTTAAACCATAAAATTCAATTTAATAGCAGTATCATAAAATAATTTTAAAATTAGCATATCTTTACAATATCCGATACACTTCGCACTTAAACGATAAAATTCAATTCAACAGCAATATTAGAAAATATTGAAAAGGGCATATCTTTAGAATTTCCGAAACAAATTCTCGCGTGCTGAAGATAAAAAAGTTGTTTTTTTTTTTTTTTTTTTTTTTTTTATAATTCCGTACAATGTTGCCATTGTTCGCTTTCAAATTATTGAGTTTGTTAATCAAAAATTTGTTAAATTGTGACAAAATATGAAATCGATAATAAAAAAATTAAAAATATCAAATTAAGATGCCCATATTTCCAGATGCCATTACTTCCAGATGCCCACATTTGAGTGCAGGACTACGTTATTCAGAATTTAATGTATCTAGGCACCTTTGTTTTTTCATAGGGCGCCAAAACATATTTTACATTCATGCAGGTTCTTTCTTTTTAAATTTCTTTAAATATAATGCAGGGCGATAATATTGGGTGGCAACAATTTGAAAAGTGAAACGGGCATTTAAGAGGACTCATACACCTTAAACCCCTCATGATCTTCGAATTTGTGACTGTTGTAAGAATTGTGATATTTTATTTATTTTAAAAGCAATTACTTCCAACTTTTTACAGCTGACTACATAATATAACTGCTTTGTAAACTAGTAACCAGAAATTTTGTGTTGCCACAAATATTTTTGTAATTTAATCCTCTTTGTGACAAAATATTTCGCCATATTTCCACCTTGCGCGCATGATATTTAAAAAATGGTTAATGGTACATACTTGAAATTGGATGGAATTCTTTATATGGGCACTATTTTCTAACTGAACCAACAATCTGATGAATATTTTACTACTGAAAAATTTTATGGACGAAAACATTACAATTTTTTTAATAAAATACATTTTATAAACTCGACTCCAAATAAAATAAAAATTTAACATGAAATTTTTAGAATTTTAGGTTCACAGTAGTTTCCAGACGTTATAAAAGCTATATATTAAATATGGAATTAAATTATGAAACAGAATGTTTTAAACTGTGCGCGCAAGTTGGAAACATGACGAAAAATGTTGTCACAAAGCGGATTAAATTATAAAAATATTTGTGGCAACAGAAACTTTCTGATTACTATTTCAGAAAGCAGCTATATTATGTAGTCAGCTGTAAAAAGTTGGTAGTAATTGCTTTTAAAATAAATAAGTTATCCCAATTCTTGCAACAGTCACCTATTCGAATATCTTATGGGTTTTAAGGTGTATGAGTCCCCTTAAGGTTTTGGACGCAAAATGTCAAAACGAAATTAATAGCCCTTCTTTGGGCTTAAAAAAATGTCGCACGTATAATTGCACAATTTTAGTTTTGCCTTTGCCCTAGAAAAAATTATGCATGTAAAAAATTCTTATGCAATTTAATCACTTTTCGAAGTTTTCTGAATTTCTCCCATAAGATTAAATATTCACATACTCATTAAGTGACATGTATAAGAGAATATATTTTTCCATGGTCTAGATTTAGATTCTTGAGATAGAGATAAGATCTTTTAGAAATTCTTTTACACTTTTCTTTTCTACCTTCTTCCCTTTTCCATTCTTTGTTTTTTCCCTTTGAAATTTAAGTTTGAAAAAGAGGCAGGGTAGTCATAAAAAAACTTCCCAGAGCTCTATTGTTTTAAGTCACCACAATCTCAAACGCTTACCTTCAAATAATAGTATCTGAAATTGCATTTCGATTGGTTGAGCGGATAGGCCGCTAGGGGTTCATATATCGGAGAAGATTTTTTATGACCACCCTGTATATATATGCGTGGCCAAATTTAATATTTTCTTTTATTTAGGGGGATAACGTATTTTTATTAAACTAGCACAAAAAAAAATGGACGCTATAATCACGGCTATTCTAAGCCTTCTTTACATTTTTTAAAGACAGCAGAGTTTAGCAGGTATATTCAGCTAATGTGCGATGTGTTCGAGACGAAATCTTAGTTCAAAGTGAGTTTCGGTTTCCATAGCTTTCGATTGGCTAATTGATAACTCTCTAAAATTATTATTGGCTGAAGGCTCTTGTAGGCTTTCTGATTCAGAGTATTATTTAAGACTCACGTGATGGCTATTATTTTTGAAATAACGCATTTTAGAGAGCTTTATTATAAGCAATTGCTATTTTTAGGACATAGAAGGCAAATACCCAAATTAAAATGAAAATTTAAGGACTACTAAAGTTAAAACTGTGATTTATATATTTTTTAATCTTGCATATATTTACATTATTTACACACACACACACCGCCATGTCTATCTATCTATCTATAAATCCATCTATCTATCTATCTATCCATCCATCTATCTATAAATCCATCTATCTATCTATCTATCCATCCATCTATCTATAAATCCATCTATCTATCTATCTATCCATCCATCTATCTATAAATCCATCTATCTATCTATCTATCCATCCATCTATCTATAAATCCATCTATCTATCTATCTATCCATCCATCTATCTATAAATCCATCTATCTATCTATCCATCCATCTCTCTATATATATATATATAATTTAACTTAATAAAATCGTAACCATACAGGCAATTTTTGGTTTTGGATAATAGCCAAAATAATTTCAAATTAAAAAAACTGAAAAATAATGAAAATTTAATTGAAAATATTGCAGAAAAATCTGTCAATAGCCTTTCGTTGAGAGTGACAGTTTGCAGCAAGGAAATTGCAAAATAAAAATATATTTTTCAAAAATTAATTTAAAAAATAAATATCAATGAAAGAATACTGAGTGGTGTAGTTGATTGAGATAATTGATAGTTGATTAATAAAAGCTTTGAAAACACTGTTTGTTCTAAGCACTAAAGGAATAGAAACTTCTTCGAAAACGAATGTTTTTTTTTTTTTTTTTTTTTTTCATTATGTTTCTTGGTAAAATAAGTAAAAGCTTTGGAAACACTGGTCTAAGAATTAAAGGAATAGAAACTTCTTGTAAAAGAATATTTTGTTTTTTTCATTAGATTTCGTAGAATAATTATTGTTATTTTTTCAGGATGAAAGTTCTTGGAAAATAACATGCCAAGTGTCAATATAAATGAATTAAATGTTACCTATAATTTCTTTTCCGGTACTTTCTTCCTTTAATTGTGTATAACATGTCTGAACCAGGTATTTAACTACATCAGCTTATCATTCCATCACCCATAAGATTTATATTCATTTCTGCATCTTTTCTTCTATAGTATTTTTGTTAAATGAATTATTTGCATTTCGGTAAAACATGCGAGAGCCATCTGCTTAAGAGGAGGGATGCCTTCGTGGAGGATTTCTTAGGAAAACTGGCTTTTATTCATGCTATACATGGGACAAAACACGAAAACTAATATACAAATAGCCCATCTGCCGGGATTTGAACCTGGAACTCATTATGAGTGTTTAGCTGGATTACTTCTCAACACTTATTTTGCGTATGTTTGTTGAAACCCCTTAATAACCTTTGATTTACATGATAAACTCTCGATTTTCCAAAATAAAGGAATCTTTAAGGCCATGAAATAAATTTTCATACATTTATGATGAACAGAAATGTATCTTATTTTGAAATTTGAGCAAATTATTTTTCTGAAAACTTTAAATTATTTTCGTTGAAATTTTCTGAAATATTTAATGTCTGAAAGAAGAAAACCTTGCTTGAATTCTCTAGCAAAAGAAAGCCCTTTTTAAAGGATTTAATAAAGAACAGTTCTGTGATATTTAACTAAGTGAGGCATAAAACAAGTTTTTTTTTTTTTTTTTTTTTTTTTTTTTTTACGTAATAGAAAGCATCTGAAAGTTGTATTTGCAAGAGAAAGAAAAGCTTCAAGTAAAGATATCATTTAAAAGTAAAGACATTCTTATACCATAAGAACACACATTCGGTTTTTTAAAGATGGAAAATAATGCTTGTATACTTAAATATCTCTTGATCCTTTCTTATAGCGCCTAATGTTAAATAAAGAGAATATACATGAATGAATATGAATAGGAAATGAGTTAGAAAGGCTTCGTAGAGTACCCCCAACACTTGTAGAGATTGCAATACGTTTTCTGCTGTCAGAAGTAAATTTACAAGGTTTATTTCTTCACTTTTTATTAAGTAAACAATTTTTTATTTTTATTCATTTATTTATTTATTTATTTATTTATTTATTTTTTTATTTTTTTATTTTTTTTTTTTTTTTTTATTTTATTTTATTTTTTTTTTTTTTCCCCATTTTACCGTAATAGAAAACCTGTATTTGCAAGAGTAACGAAACGTTTCAAGTAAAGATATCATTAAAGTATAATATAATTATAAAGATATCATTCAAAAGATATTATTCATAATTATAAAGATATTATTCATAATTATAAAGATATTATTCGTAATTATAAAGATATTATTCATAATTATAAAGATATCATTCAAAAGTAAAGATATCCTTATACCATAAGAACACACATTCGGATTTTTAATGATGGAATATAATGGCTGTATACTTAAATATCTCTTGATCCTTTCTTATAGCGCCTAATGCTAAATAAAGAGAATATACATGAATGAATATGAATAGGAAATGAGTTAGAAAGGCTTCGTAGAGTACCCCCAACACTTGTAGAGAGACTGCAATAGGTTTTCTGCTGTCAAAAGTAAATTTGCAAACAATTTTTTATTTTTATTTGTTTATTTTTTCATTTTTATTTGTCTTTTCATTTTACCGTAATAGAAAGCCTGTATTTGTAAGAGTAACGAAAAGTTTCAAGTAAAGATATCATTAAAGTATAATATAATTATAAAGATATCATTCAAAAGATATTATTCATAATTATAAAGATATTATTCATAATTATAAAGATATCATTCAAAAGATATTATTCATAATTATAAAGATATTATTCATAATTATAAAGATATCATTCAAAAGATATTATTCATAATTATAAAGATATTATTCGTAAAGATATCCTTATAAGAACACACATTCGGATTTTTAATGATGGAATATAATGGCTGTATACTTAAATATGTCTTGATCCTTTCTTATAGCGCCTAATGCTAAATAAAGAGAATATACATGAATGAATATGAATAGGAAATGAGTTAGAAAGGCTTCGTAGAGTACCCCCAACACTTGTAGAGAGACTGCAATACGTTTTCTGCTGTCAGAAGTAAATTTACAAGGCCTATTTCTTCACTTTTGGCCTGGATTTTATGTACTAAAGATATATGCTTAGTGGAGATATAAGTTACAAAAGAATATCTTATAATCTGAATTTATCTAACATACGCATAGAAGCGCAACTTATATACAGGACAGGAGACCACTGGGTGAACAACTGTGTCACCAATGAAGACTTTCACCTTTATTGCTCACTCAGTGGGACCACGTTTATTTAAAATTTTACATTGCAATAAAAATTTGATTTTGATGTATACATAATTTTGACATACATTGGCAGAATTCATATAAATGTTAAAAGAAATTTCGATGGTACGTGCATAGAATATAGAATGCATAATGTAGAATACAAATAAAGATTTAGATACAAAATTTTGGATATATACATAATAAATAATACAGGTTTGATGATTTGTTGAAATGTAATAATAGTTCACAGTTGATAAATAGTTTATAATTCATAAATAGTTCACTATTCATAAACGTTCACAGTTCATAAGTCTGTTAAAGTTTATTTATTTGTTGAAGTTAATAGTTAGTTTGAAATAAGTTTTGATAAAACTTTGATAAATTTCATTAGTCTGGAGTAAGTTTCATATTTGTTGATTGAAGTTGTGCTGCCCTGAAGTGATGCTAATTATGTTGAAATAATGCTGATGTACAATTGTAATGCCTTAATTTATATTGCCTTTAGATTAGTATCACAATTTTCTACGAGATATTCCATTAAATTTTGAAGTTTTTTGCGGAGAGGTTTACTTCTGAGCAATTGTTTGAATCATCCTTGGGCATTTTCACTTGTGAAAGGACGAAAGTGATTCGTCTTAAATTTGAAGTTCTTTAGTGATTGTAAATTCAAACAGGTAATGATCTATTGTTCCTGTTGATCTACATATGCATTTGTCTGTATGATGCAAGCCGAAACGGAAAAGATATAAAATGAAGGGTCCATGTGCTGTTAGAATATATGTTATTGCATTATTTTTTGTAACTAAATTTCGTGTTGGTTTTTGGTAGAAGCATAAAAGTTCGACTGCCCGTATTATCTTGTGACCACACGAGTTTCAATTGAGAAATTAAGTCTTTTAATTAAGTCTTGATTTTAAAAGTGATATTGTATTTGGTAAATAAGTTATTGCTGTTGTAGTACCATTTGTTGCCTCTTTTGTCAAGCTATCTGCCATTTCGTTGCCCAATGTTCCTACATGGGCAAGTGTCCAATGTAGTTTAGATTTTTGTCGAGTTGGACAATATGCGAGTAAATGTACAGAAGAAATGTACAGAGAATGTATGTGCGACATACGTACAGAAGGCTTTCCTATTTATATTACTGTGTCTCATTCTTCAAGTTACATATTCAATAGACGTTCCAATTGTAAAATTTGAAGTTCAGCACATTAATTGCATATCTCGTAGCATTCCGTTTACTAAATATATCACTTGCGTTCAAGTTACGCATTTAATCAACTAAATAATACAAGCCAAGCCCTGTCATTTAAACAGGTACACATTTAAGAAAACCTTTTCAATAATCAACCATTTGTGCCTGAACACAGGCCAAACTGCCAATATTCAGGTGTCTTAACCACGCGGCTATTGTTGGGATTCAAATGAAATGGGAAGAAAGCAACGAATATTTATAATGCAATGATGGAAATCAGATCTTAAGAAAGGAAATTGGAGACTTATTATATATTAAAGCAAAGAATATTTATAATGCAATGATGGCAATCAGATCTTAAGAAAGAAAATTCGAAACTTATTATACATTAAAGCAAGGAATATTTATAATGCAATGATGGCAATCAGATCTTAAGAAAGGAAATTCGAGACTTATTATATATTAAAGCAAAGAATATCTATAATGCAATGACGGCAAACAGATCTTAAGAAAGGAAATTGGAGACTTATTATATATTAAAGCAAAGAATATTTATAATGCAATGATGGCAATCAGATCTTAAGAAAAGAAATTCGAGACTTATCATATATTAAAGCAAAGAATATTTATAATGCAATGATGGCAATCAGATATTAAGAAAGGAAATTGGAGACTTATCATATATTAAAGCAAAAAGAATATTTATAATGCAATGATGGCAACCAGATCTTAAGAAAGAAAATTCGAGACTTATTATATATTAAAGCAAAGAATATTGATAATGCAATGATGGCAATCAGATCTTAAGAAAGGGAATTGGAGACTTATTATACATTAAAGCAAAGAATATCTATAATGCAATAATGGCAATCAGATCTTAAAGAAAATTGGAGACTTATTATATATTAAAGCAAAGAATATTTATAATGCAATGATGGCAATCAAATCTTAAGAAAGAAAATTCGAAACTTATTATACTTTAAAGCAAAGAATATCTATAATGCAATGACGGCAAACAGATCTTAAGAAAGAAAATTAGAGACTTAATATATATTAAAGCAAAGAATATTTATAATGCAATGATGGCAATCAGATCTTAAGAAAGGAAATTCGAGACATATTATATATTAACTTATTCTACATCTCTGAATTCCATGCTGTATTAAAACACTGGTGATAAATAATGTCGGCTAAGCAAGGAAAGCACTAATTTCGCATACGGAAAACACAAGGAAATGAGTAATTTCTTTGCTATGATCAAATAACGACAATTTGCATTAAATCTATTTTTAAAAAGAAAAATCTGCCAAAATTCGAATATGGAATCGATATGCATTGCTTTACATAAGTTACAAACGAAAAAGAAAAATCACAATAATTTGACATATTTAAATGCCGGTATATAGATAAAAATTTAAAGAAAATCCCTTCTTTTATTTAATTACGATCACTCGAAACAGTGTCGCTTTCAGAAACTACCTCTCTAAATAAAAGGAAAAGGAGGGGAAGTCACCGAATGTTTGCAAACTGACAAATTCCAGCGATATCATAGAAAATGTGTCCCTGGCACTTGACAGTTTGCCGAAGTAAGAACCCGAAGTAGCATCAATAACCATAAACCTCAAGAGAAAAAGTCAATCCCATTATTATTGGATCTATCGCTTCAAATGGAACTCCCTGCCGCCTGTGTGTATTCAGAGACTTGATATCGAGTTTCCCTCCATTATAACCGACGGAACTTTTCAACCGCTGCTGATGCTCTCATCGACCGCACTGCTGGCAACTATAGCGGAGGATCTGTGGCGAGAGGGGATTTGTCATTAATAAGCGTACGTACAACATGCACATCTTATATGTCTTTAGTTCAAATATAGAGAAAAGAAAGATTAGCTGTATGTGTTCCCTTTTCCGGTGCCGTAGCTTAGTCTTAAAAAAAAAAAAAAGAAAAAAAAAAAAAAAGAAATTGAGAGGGAATATCTGCTTTATTCTAGAATATATATTTACTCTGCCTCAGCTTTCGGTTATAAGCTGTAAAAACGATATCTTGAAAGGATAGGGAATAACTCGGTGAGAATAAATAATCGATATATTGCCCACCACTTCATAAAATGTTTTTTTAAGATATCGCATGTTGAAAATGCATAAAAATAGCCGTTATGCATCTTGTAATCTTATTTATAATCACTAAAAGCACTTTTAAATATGCTCTTAGTTCTTCTTTCTACTACCAAATTATTCTCGGGCATACGGGAATAAAGCGAAACGAGCTTGCAGACATCGCGGCAAAATCTGCTGTTGAACTGTCCAGTTGCCTTATCCCTTTTAGAGACATCTGCTGTGTCATCAAGGGGAAGATCCGGAAAAAATGGCAGCAAATTTGGGACGTTCAGCTTAACAACAAGCTGAGAAATGTAAAGCCCAGAATCGAGCATTGGGATTTTGCTGGAAATCGTAAAGAGGAAGTTCTTTTGACTCGCCTCAGAATTGGTCATACTAGAGAGACACATAACTACCTTTTGAAAGGTGACAATGAGCCTGTTTGTTCAAATTGTAATGTTTGTTTATCTGTCCGTCATATTTTAATTGAGTTTCCATATTTTAATAGTCTTCGTCAGAAATATTTTAATAGCTGTGACTTACCTCTCGACCGTTTAATCGGAAGAGAGGCTAATTGTAATTTAATTTATTATTTAAGAGACTGGCTTTTATTACCTAATGTAATTTGTTTTTGAAGATTGTGTCTTGGATTTTAATGTGTGCTTTTACCTTGTTTTTATGTGACTTCATCCTCTGGATTTGGTGCATTTGTCCACTTGTTTTTATTTTATTGTATCTTAATTTCATCATTTGTAATCATCCCATCCTGTGTTTGGCGCGTTTTAATCATCTTTGGTTTGGCGCCAATAAGCTCTTACTCACTCACTCACTCACTACTACCAAATTACAATTATTTTTCATTTATTCTAAATTTTGTATCTTTATTGGAAATATTATAGAATATAGCTTCGGTTATTTGCTTTTGTGTGCCACTGTTAATTTGTTTCTTAGATTTTTATTGTTGGTTGAGATTTCTTTTACTTTTCTGCAGACGTTGTGTCTCACCTTTACAGTTTAAGTTATCAATTTTATAAACACATTTTTTGATTTCGTGTGAAAGATCATGTGAATAACTTTACATATTGAGAAACTTTCCCCCTTTTATTCTCATAACAGATTTACTTGAGTTATTTCACTCAAGTAAATATGTTACAACTGCTGACCTTTACAACAGTTTCTTTTGCTAAGAATTGAACAATATAAACATCAAATGATTTAGCATAAATATACAATATATAGAAGACTGAAAATGTGAATATCTATATAACATGGAAATGAACACTAAAGATACATGACTGGAAATGAACATGCTTGAAGTATTTAATAGAATAAATATGTATTAAAATATAGAACTCATGAAAAATTAAACATTAAAAAAAGTTTAAAGGTCATACATGTTCGATTCCTAATGAATACAATAAAAAATCATCATATACAGAATTAATAATCCTTTTTTCCTATAACTTCTTAAAATAAGTTTATTTTCCCTCAAGTTTTACAAAACCCGCCCACTTTGTAGGCTTTACTCGTTTTTCAAGACAATACTCTAATTTTGGGAATTGTTATACTTTGCTAATATGCTGCAGTTTATAGCCAGAGGTGTTAGAACCCAAAAATCTTTAAAAAATTTTTATTTCGGATTTTTGCATTTTCAAATTCTCTACATTTTTATCTTTCTAAAAATCTGATGTGTACAC
The DNA here is from genome assembly GCF_044657685.1 of Stegodyphus dumicola. Lineage (NCBI taxonomy): Eukaryota > Metazoa > Arthropoda > Arachnida > Araneae > Eresidae > Stegodyphus > Stegodyphus dumicola. The sequence continues at coordinate 51,986,228 of NC_140778.1, forward strand.
TACATGACTTCCTTGTACGGAATATTAAATTATACGCATATTTTCTTGCATTTCGTTTAAACTTATTGGATTGAATTAAATCTACTTCGCCGACAGCGCATAAACCACAATAGAATAAATGCATTCTTTAAAATTCACTCTATTTGTTTACCGTAGCGACACTCTGGCGCTAGGTTCACTTAACAGCATTATATTTCGTTCATATTATACTCAGAATGCACAAAATTTATATCATTTAAAGAATTATCTAATCGTTGCTACATGTTCTATTCAAATACTATAATAAAGCTAGAACGATGTATAAAATAAATTAAGCAAACAAAACAAAAAAGAAACAGTTTTTCACTGACGATTAAGTAAAAATACCATTCTTTAATCTGTATGAAAATAAGAACTGTAAAAAATCTAGTTTTAATTTGTCATCGACTGCTTTGATCAATGAGGATTTTTACATAAAAACGCGTTTTTCTCCAAACGGGATTTTTTTTAAACTCGATGTACCTTTTCTCAGGAACTACTGCTCTCAGTTATCTAAAATTTTTATGGGTTATTTATTAGGTTTCCTAATACTTACCGAAATGAGCTTTTCGTAATAAACTAAGAAAAAAAAATTAAAAAATTTTGTGTGTGAGAAAAGTGCTAAATTTTGCTATGCCTAACAAAATATTCTGTAAATTACTCTAAAATTCAAAATGTTTCAAAAGCTCATTTCAGTATAATCAGATAGGTATAATTACACAAAAAAATTCAAGCGTGTATCTACAGCAGATTTTGAGAAAAGGTACAGCGAGAATGGCCAATTTAACATTGTCGGTATAGGGGAATCTGACACCCCTTAAATATTATTTATCATAGACTCATAGCATAAATTAAATTAATGCCTACCAATTAAAGACATTAAATATGTTACTCTACAAAATCTAAGAATCTGAATATTTACCATAGTTCGCACATGAAATTTAGTTATACACTAAAGGTAAATAAGATATCATTAAAGCAAATTTTATAAATTGCACATCTTTTGCTTCTTTTTCTTTTGATAAACGAAAGTATAATTAAAGAAGTTTGAAAAAAAAATCATTCCTACAGTGAATTCTTCTGGTTTAGTACATTAGACCAGTAACATGAAAAGACTGGTTTGATTCGCAGCAAAATCACAGTGGAGTTAACAATATTTCCTGCTTCTAATGGCCGTACAGAATGGCTCGACTTCAAAAACGTTTGTCAATAATTCATTACCGAATTCGATTAGCCAACTATTTCTTCATTCTTCCGTTGGATTCAAAATGTTTCAAAAGCTCATTTCAGTATAATCAGATAGGGAAGCTTTAATCACACAAAAAATTTCAAGCGTGCATCTACAGAAGATTTTTGAGAAAAGGTACATCGAAAATGGCTAATTTAACATTGTCGGTATAGGGATTGCTGATACCTCTTCATTTTGTTTTACGTACGTAATTATTAATATATTAAGAATTAATTACTCTCAAAGACTTCAGAACATTTTAATAACGCATTATAAAACCAGATGCAATTTAAATTCCGTTTGTGGGATTTACTATAATAGCAAAACTCATCCACGCAACAATGCTTACCAAATTTTTCCTCTGCTTATCAGAACGTTCTCTAAATGTCTTATACTGCATTCAACAATTTAAGCTTTATCAGAAGAGACAAAATTTTTATGTATAGTATCATCTCGGGCTTAATGGAAAGAAAGAAAATTTTTATGCTGGGTATCGTTTATCATAACTAGGATTTTTATATTTAACATGCATTAAAGGATAGGGAATAACTCGGTGAGAATAAACAATCGATATATTGCCCATCGCTTCACAAAATGTTTTTTTAAGATATGGCATGTTGAAATGCTCAAAAATAGCCGTTATGCATCTTGTAATCTTACTTATAATCATTAAAAGCACTTTTAAATATGCTCTTAGTTCTTCTTTCTACTACCAAATTACAATTATTTTTCATTTATTCTAAATTTTGTATCTCTATTGGAAATATTATAGAATATAGTTTCGGTTATTTGCTCTTGTGTGCCACTATTAATATGTTTCTTAGATTTTTATTGTTGGTTGAGATTTCTTTTTACTTTTCGGCAGACGTTGTGTCTAAATTCATTTCCCAGTTTGAAACACCTTTACAGTTTCAGTTATCAATTTTATAAACACATTTTTTGATTTCGTGTGAAAGATCATGTGAATGACTTTACATATTGAGAAACTCCCCCCCCCTTTTATTCTCATAACAGATTTATTTGAGTTATTTTACTCAAGCAAATCTGTTACAACTGCTGACCTTTACAACAGTTTCTTTTGGCTAAGAAGCGAACAATATAAACATTAAACGATTTAGCATAAAAATTGCAATATATAGAAGAAGACTGAAGATGTGAATATCTGCATAATAAGGAAATGAGCATTAAAGATACATAACTGGAAATGAACATGCTTGCAGTGAAGTATTTAATAAAATAAGTATGTATTAAAATATAGAGCTCATGAAAAATTAAACGTGTTTAAAGGTCATACATGTTCGATTCCTAATGAGTACAATAAAAAAGGACCTTATAGGACCTTATAAGATTTTCATGTCCTTATAGGACATGAAAAGCTCATGAAAATTAGAGAAAGATTTAAACCTTTAAAATTGCTGCAAAGGTTCAAGACGATAAGACCATTGGTTGTTGACCTCGAACTCAATTCTCATTACTGAATCGGCTGGTACTACCAGGGTTTAAACTTTTACCGTATGATTCTAACAGACTTATCTTCTTACAAAGCCCTTCTACTAAATGTAGCTTTTAACGGATTTGCTGTGCTAAAATATGCAGTTAACATTTCAAGCTGCTAAGGCATGCATTTCCAACGAAATTTGTCTTAATACCTTCAATTACACATATACTGCATCTTGTAACACGCCAGAAATACTAAAGCAGTAAGTAGGCTATTAAAGCAGAAAATTTATTAAAGCAATTAAAGGAAAAGATTTAGGCTGCAGAGCTGTAGCGATATTTTAGATTTAATTCTCAATAAAACTCTTCTTTCTCATGATATTCTCAGAAATTCGGGGTTTTAGTGTCAAACTGTAGACTGCTTAGAGGACTAGTGAAGTTTCGCATCCAGGCATTATGTCTGGATTTTAAGTTATTGCAAAACATTCTAAATATATCCAACACATACTTCACTTCCGCGATTGCCGTAATTTTAACAATTTCGAATTTTCTTATCCGTTTATTATTAAGATTATCGATTTTTCTTCAATGCAAGTTTGATGACTTTATACTGACATTTTTTTTTTCCACCGTAGGAATAGGAACATTTATCCTTTGAAATTATGCGAAGGAATTTCTTATAATATATGTTACCTATGCCTCTCCAAAATATTTTTCTGTTGAATGAATTAACTTGATAAGAAGGCTTTTTTTCATGACAGTAACATTTCAGATACTCAGCAAATTGCGCCAATTCATTTTAGGTTTTGAATATTACGTTGATAAAAGTATTCATTGAGGGAAAATTTCTGTGTATTCTTAATAAACAAATGCAGAGGTTATTTTAAATAATCTATTGTACCTCCATTTTAATAAATTTTGGATATTTTATGTTTTAAAATTCATCTCTTTGTCGTTATAAGGAAAGATATTGTTGCGTGCGTACGGGTTCGTTAGGAAATGAATGCACAAGTCCGATGAAAAAGGAACAAAAATTTATTATTATCACAACAAAAATGCTTAAATTTTCTCAAATTATCATGCAGTATTACAATATCTCACAGTAGTTATCTTTTAACTACTCAAATGTCCAATAGAACTTAATTCAAAACAGCTAAAGAACGCTAATCCGCGAATTCGCTATAATCGACAAGAGCAGTTTTCTAAACAACAACAAACTAAGGAACTACTACAAACTGAGATGTTTTCCTCCTTTTATAAGATTTTAAAATCACGCGCTAGAATTTTCCAGTACTTTCTCGAAATCAAAAAGAGATATTTATTTATTTAATGCACGCGCTCTTGTATTTTCAATTTTCCGGCTTAGCTTTCTTTTAATATTCGTCACGCGCTGCACTGCGCGAGAAATAAAACCATTTAATTTATAATTAAACTAACATTAGCTTTTTAAATACCAAATTCGTAACACTATAACTCCAACAGATTCAGTCTTCAAGAATAGGTTCAGTCTTCAAGTGACATTTGAACACTGTTTTGTATACAAGAACAATTTATAGACATTGGAAGATTCTGGGGAAGAAAGTTTGCAACCTTCAAAAATTAGGAATGGGTTTTGTGTTCATTAGTTACCTCAAGTTATATTTCATATGCAAGAATGATAACAGAGAAGCATGCGATTTTAGTTTGTTGCGTGAAATTTAGTATTTTAGCTTGCGAATACGATTTTAGTTTGATGACAAATTCCAGTTATTGCATTTTCCCAAGCTTAAATGTTTTCGACATCGAAAGAAGCTTTCATGCTACCAAAACTAAAGTTGAATTTAAAAATCTGAGTTCGAAATCTAGCGAAGGTGATGTGGTAAATTAATGAGTAAAGAGTTTCACTTTAATTAATTTCTTCGTCTAGATATTTGAAAAAATTCCAGTAGTCAGTAAAATAACACTTTTAAAATTTAGATTTAAGCGAAAATAAACATGGTATAAATACTGATTTAAAATGCAGAGCTATATATGCCCTTCGGAATTTGTAAAATTTTTTATTACAATCAAGTCAATCTAAGGTCGATTTTTGCTTAATTTCAAACTGATGTGCTCCCGTTATGTAATTGTTTAAAATTATTTTGCAAGAAATTAGTCCACGAATAAATCTTTACCTGGAATATCAGCGAATGGGAATTTCGATATTTTAATCCTGGGTGAGGAGAATCATCATCCAACACCCCTTTTTAGTTCGGGCGCCAGTGTAGAGACATTAGGTTAATATTTGGGAGCAGAATATTTGGGATTGAAAAATGAGCAATGCCTTTGCCGGGAATCGAACCACGGACCTCTGGAGTACCGGCCCAGCATGCAGAACCTTCCTAGTCTAGCGTGCCTAGGCCTAGAATCTTTCTAGCGTGATACCACGAAGGCACGCTAGGAAGGCGGGAGAAATACCTTATATACTCCCCCTTTTAAAGGGCAACTGGGGCTTTATTAGGAGACCCAGTCGTCAAATCCTGGATGGGGAGAATCATCATCCACCACCCGTTTAGTTCGGGCGCCACAGCAGAGACATTAGGTATTTATTGGAAAAAGGCAAAATGAAAAAGGAGCAATCGCCTTCACTGGGAATAGAACCAAGGACGTCTGGAATACCGGTCCAGTGTGCAAACCACTACACCACGAAGGCACGCTAGGAAGGCGGGAGAAATACCTTATAATATTATTAAATACCCATAAAATCTAATACGGAATTCTAAAAATTGAACGTTGAACTCATGATGAAGTAAGTAAAATGAAAATCATGTGAATAGCATAAATTATGAATCTTGAAATACCAACAGAACTGATCAAAGAAAGATAAAAAGTGCTAACTTTTTAAATATCTAAAAGCATTTCCATGTCGATGCTTAGTGAATTAGTAATCACTTAATATTATAAAAAAATTTTAACATTAAAAAGCTTGAATGAAAGGCGATTGCGTTAATAACGATTAAATTAATTAGGATGGTTATTATATAAAAGTCTAAAAGGAGGACACTCTAATAAAACACAAATGATAGTTTAGTGATATAATTTCTATAAATATATGCATTATGTTTATTTGACAATTTGTTAATGGGTCAGAACAGAGTCAGAGTGGCAGATTCATAGGCGAGTCACTACCTTATATTCTTGTTGTTTCTACTGGATTTTCTTAGCTCTGGGTTTCCTATTTTTAACTTATTATTGACTTGCAAGTTCCAAAATTGTTATTATTTTATTACAACTTCATCTTGATGGATTTCTGAATATTTAGAAATAGATTAAAGGACTCTGAGGTAGTATCTGCAATTTAGTTACGCTATAGGCAACGGTAAATAATGCGATACACTGCATTTCGTGAGTTTAACGAGCTTTAGTTATATTAGTATTTCAGTATTTAAGATAATCGTTTCGTGGTGTAAAAGTACTGGAATGGGTTAAATTAGAGGAGAAATCTTTTTAGCAATTTTTTTTTTCTTTGTTTAGCAATGAGTTAGATTAAACGCGAAATCATTTCATCCTTGCTTTGAATCGTACATAAGTTAATTTGATAAATTTGTTTATACAATACGAAAATTCAGAATTAAACGTTTTAAGAAATGATTAATTAAACAAACATTATTCTGGTTAAAGAAACTGGATATAACATTTTTTCCTCTTTTTCATGTATTTTTACCTGGGATTATGCAGGTAGGAAGGTTGAGAGGATGCACATTAAAGGTATTCATTACGATTTTTAAAATATTTAAATTGGTATATTGTGTACTAATTCAGAAGGAGCATTGAGAGAATGCAGATTAAAGATATTCATTAAGATTTTTTAAATGTTTAAATTGGTATACTGTGTACTAATTTAGAATGAACGTTGAGAGGATGCAGATTAAATATACTCATTAACGATTTTTTAAATGTTTAAATTGGTATACTGTGTACTAATTTAGAATGAGCGTTGAGAGGATGCAGATTAAATATACTCATTAACGATTTTTTAAATGTTTAAATTGGTATACTGTGTACTAATTTAGAATGAGCGTTGAGAGGATGCAGATTAAATATACTCATTAACGATTTTTTAAATGTTTAAATTGGTATACTGTGTACTAATTTAGAATGAGCGTTGAGAGGATGCAAATTAAATATACTCATTAACGATTTTTTAAATGTTTAAATTGGTATACTGTGTACTAATTTAGAACGAGCGTTGAGAGGATGCAGATTAAAAGTATTCATTAAGATTTTTTAAATGTTTAAATTGGTATACTGTGTACTAATTTAGAACGAGCGTTGAGAGGATGCAGATTAAAAGTATTCATTAAGATTTTTTAAATGTTTAAATTGGTATACTGTGTACTAATTTAGAACGAGCGTTGAGAGGATGCAGATTAAAAGTATTCATTACGATTTTTTAAATGTTTAAATTGGTATGCTGTGTACTAATTTAGAAGGAACGTTGAGAGGATGCAGATTAAAGATATTCATTATGATTTTTTAAATGTTTAAATTGGTATACTGTGTACTAATTTAGAACGAGCGTTGAGAGGATGCAGATTAAACGTATTCATTACGATTTTTTAAATGTTTAAATTGGTATGCTGTGTACTAATTTAGAAGGAACGTTGAGAGGAGGCAGATTAAAGATATTCATTATGATTTTTTAAATGTTTAAATTGGTATACTGTGTACTAATTTAGAAGGAGCGTTGAGAGAATGTAGATTAAAGATATTCATTGCGATTTTTAAAATATTTAAATTGATATATTGTGTACTAATTTAGAAAGCCAAACGACAAAAATCAGAGCTATATTTGAAAATTTTCACAAGGCTAGTTTCGATGGTTTTACCGAACCATCATTCTCAGCTGCCAAAGTGTAATATTATATAGTTTGTATTTACGGAAAATTCTTGTAGGAGTGTGTAATTAAACTTCTTAGACAACATTCCTTATATTTTACTAATTTGAGCCTGCTCCCTTCATGAAGGTGTTACTGCAGATCTAGAAATAAACAAAAAACTACTTTCAGATGCAGTCAATCAATTCCTCCGAACATACGGATTTGTGAGTTCGGATTTGCGAGCGGCTTTTTGAGCGGCCAGCTCGATACGCGCAACTTTTCGTGCAGTGTTTGCGGAGGTAACCTCAATCTAGCGAGTAGCATCTGTAGAAGGAAACAATCGCGGAGGAGGGAGGGCTAATATTTGGATGCCTTGGGGACGGCGGGGAGGAAGGGATTGTTATTCTTAGGAGAGGGCCAGATGACGCTCAAACAAATCCAGACCACCCAAGTGTCACTAAACGCGTTCTCATTACAGACTGACTTCACAAAAAGCTTCTCTTTTGTTTCTTCTACGGTGATCAGAAGCGGGCAACAGCGAATGCATGTCTCGAGCGAAGAGAATTTGTTCCGCTGTTGTTGAACATCCCCCGGAAGACCTGCCAGCAAAGACAACACGGAATCTGATACTCCTTTCAAGATGAGCAAAACCATTTTAACGGAAAAGCCGAGTTAGAATTTGCTTGTTTTGAATCTATGAATTAGTTTAAAGTAATGTTTTCTAATATGATGTTTCGTGTTTGTGTTAATGTAAGTTGATGTTAATGGGAGGGTTTTAATTCCTATACAAATTTGCGGTAGCATTTTATACAGGCAAAAGTGCATTTTTAAATATATACTTTAAGTATATATTTTTACCTAAATTTCTAATTTCCTTGCCTTTGGCCAGTACTTCATTAAGGTGTTGATTGAACTTGTAACTTCAGTTTTAAATAATGCAGTCTAGTACAAAAAATTTCTTACAATAATTCTCTATTTCAGTTCGTAATTTTCCTTTCCATTCTAATTCAGTTTCAATTTATTCAATTAAATTAAATTATTTATTCGAATAAATTTTCAAAATTTCATTTACTAAATTTTTTTTTCAAAACATTTATTCAGTTAAATTTAAATTTATTTAATGAATTTAAATGTATTCCAATTAAACTAAATTATTCGAATTCAATAAACTTTTCTCGAAATAAGATAAATCAATAAGATTTTTAGCAAATAAAATTTTCTTGAAATTTTATTTACTAAAAAAAATCTTTAATTGTTTGCAACATCTTTATTTTCACAAACAGTAGCAGTGCATTTTTTTACTTTTTTTTTTTTTTTTTTTTTTTTTCTGTTACATTTCTTACAATGAGTCATAGTTGGCAACATTTTTGCATACTAACAAGCATTTTACTTTTTACATTTACAACATGGTTTTTACAATACCTCTCACAGGTAGCAGCTTTACACTCAACTTTATATTCTATCAGAGACCTCTGTTTTTACAGTTAGAAGTACAAACTTCTCAACTCAACTTGTTTAGCAAATGCTGTTGCAGCTCAAAAATTCAAATATGTAACTAGGTAAATTAAATTAAAACTTGCTATTTACTTGCCTTTTTGTTATTTTTATTTTAATTGTTGTATATAGTTTATTTTAGGTTTACATGCATAATTCGTGTAGGGGAAGTTACCTGTAGGCAAGAGTTTCTAAATTACTTTGGTTTTCTGCTCTTAACTGGATTTATTTAAATATTAATTAATTGTTAATTAATTTTAATTCTAGTCACTTACTTGCTATTTTCTCAAAATTCTACTGTTTTAATTTCTTTTTTTGTAATTCACAATATTTGATTTTACTTTTATCCTTGCCTATATGAATGATGAAAGACGAATTGAGTAACTGAAGAGTTAGGTTTGGGGGCAACTTCCCATTAATAAGTCTGTCTCCTGCCTGCTCAACAATTATTCACTTATGCAAGTTTTAGAAATATAAATTTAATTTTTTGGAATAATATATTTTTTCATGGTTTTAGATAAGTGCAGTTAATTTACATATGCTTTTAGAATGTAAATGATATTGTAAATTAGTTCGCAGCAGTAATAATTTTTATTTTTTTCCAATAAAAATTTCTTAATTAAATTTTAAATTTTAATTTTATATTTGCTTTATACGAATAGACAATATTTGTTAAATTCCAATTTCATTCCTTGCAGCAACAGCGCAAGAGAATGATTTAAATTTGATTTAACTTTACTATTTTCTTGTGAAACAATACTTTAAGTATCATATATCTTTCTTTCCTGTAGTATTAGTTAAATATTTCTCACAATTCGGTCACATTTTATAGTACTGTAGAGATTATATTTTGTGTTATTATCATTAAATTTTACAACAGTATAAGATAAATGTGTGCTTCATCCAAAGTATATTAACATTACTAGAGTAGCAGTGTTGGAATTAGCTACAACCGACTGATTAAAACTTAAATTGTTCCAAATTGAAGCAAAGACGCCATATAGCCGAACTTAGTGGAACATAAAAATCATTAGACATGTTGTAGGGTTCCTAAATTTTTAACTCTGTTTTTAAATTGAATAAAAATTGCAGCAAATGAGAAACTGAACATTTTCTTTCATTTCAGCTTGTAAGGATTATGTTAATTTTATTAACAGTTAAATTTTGATTTAAACTTCCTTTCCTATCGCTTCTTAATTTCAACTTAGCACTTCCGGCAGAATGTAGTTTTAGAATCACGTCTGAATGCTAAAGGAAGAGCGGTATTTAACCGCGAAGTTCTACTGTCTTAGTGAGAAAGATACCACATATTCTGGTGAGCACGCGTCCGCCTTTTTAGGCTACTCTCTCATAATCTGTTATTACGTCCGGCCGTACTTTAGGCCCTTGATAGATTCGCAGTCAATTAGCGTTAAGTGGCCAACTCTGTTAGAATTTTGATAGCTTCGGCTATATCTCTTTAGTTAAGATTAGTTTAGTTTATTTTTTAGTGTCTTAAGTTGAAGCCCGAGTATCGGCTTTATTGTACAACTCTAAGACGGAGTTTTGTTAAACTTTAGTTGGAATAATAAAGGATTATTTCCCCCTTCTCACTTGTTGTTTTCTACCCCACGAACTCAACGATTATTCGCTTACTAGTTCTTAATATTCTTCACATTCAACTGTAACTTAGAAGTACATAGTGGAGAATCCTACAAGCTTATTTGAAGTCTTATATTTAAATTTTGGAAATATTAAAGAAATAGTAAAATCATTACAAGGGCATACGGGCATGATTAAAAACAATTCATTTGAAGTTTTGGATTTACAATTATAAAATGAATTCGTTCGTAGAACCAAGCTTAACTTTTGAATACTTAACGCTGATACTAGTTTGATATTTCTTTTGCAATTTTTTTTTTTTTTTTTTTTTTTTTTTTTAAACCACATGCGCACCAAAAGAGACGGGATTTTAAATTATTTAAGTACTAAGCACAGAAGACAGTTTCTTATTTTTAACATCGATATATAGTTGACAGTTTCATGAACTTCGTAGTTTGTCTAATTCTTAGTTTCACTCATTTATCTTACTTACTCATCCAAAAAGTACTTCTTTAAATGTTCAAACATAGTATCTAAATCTGAAAACTTTATCAACTATAGAATTTTTAATTACAATAGAGTGAATACAGAGTACTTATAATTTTTTTTTTTTTTTTTTTTTTTTTTTTTTTTTTTATTACGTTATCAGGACTTGTATTCCTCTTCACTTGCTTTGGAAAATGAACTGTCCTGACTCGGAACAGGAAGCTTACTCAAGCTATGTTCAATAAATTGTGAAGTAGACAATACACACAGGAAGGGTATACGAAACCCTTTATTTTTTCTACCTTTACAGAGATTTTCGGAACTTCGGAATACAGAGACCAACCACTGAACTTGTGGTCTAAACGTAAGAATATAAAACTACTAACTAAAACTCTAACTAAAACTAATTTTGGATTAATATACAAGTGCCTAGCTTTAAGATTGGCCGTTATTTAACAAAATCCTTATGTAGTACAGAGAGCTGCTAAAACTACGATACGTTTAAAATTATCAAGAGGACTAAACCTCTGGCCTTGAAGGCAACCAGCAACCGAGTAAAACTACTATGGCAAGCGGCTTGCAATAACTCTTTCCTCTCTCTTGCTTGGCAAAAAGCCACAACTTAAGTACTTTGCGTTAGCAAGACAAATTTGCATAAATAAGTTAAAGCTTTTAATTCTGGCCGGAAGTAGAAGATAAGAAGTGATAGTAAAGATTTAAAACAAAATAAACGTTAGTAAAACTTAAGATCCTTACAACGTGTACTTAAGTTTAAAAAAAAATTATCCTTAGAATGTTACAATAGGATAATAAAGCTGTGCAGCTAATTAAACATTCAGGATGTGTTACTATGCAATATTCTCGCATGGGCAAGTCACTTATTCCTCTTTCCATCTCCAAAAAAAGGAAAAAAAAAAAAAAAAAAAGAAGAACGAAACATTTAGCTGACGGGGCTCATGTGTTTAAGTGAACAAAATGTATATATTGTATATACGCGTAACTGATAGATCTGAAAGGTTTCAGATTTTAAATTACGTCCAAAGGGGCGTTTTTTTTTAAACATTTTGTGTTACTTTTATTTATCAAATATCATGTTCTTCACACTGAAGCCATAAAATTCAGTTCAACAGCAATATCGCAAATGGCAACAGCAATTGAGCATATCTTTAGAATTTCCGATACACAGTCTCACGCGCTGAAGATAAAAGTGTGTTTTCTGTAGAATGTTCCCATTGCTCCATTGCTCGCTTTGAAGTCCTTGAGTTTGTTAATCAAAAATTCGTTAAAGTGAAACATGAAATAAATGATTTGTAAAACATGAAATGGATAATAAAACAAAATTTTAAATTTGAGCTTAAAGATGCCCATATTCGCAGTAGGATTACGTTATTCAAAATTGGATGGCTTTAGGTACCGTTGTTTTATCACAATGCAAAAACATACATACATTTATGCAGATTTTTCATTATTTAATTTATTTAAATATAATAGAGTGCGATAATATTTGGTGGCAGCAATTTGAAAAGTGATACAGCCTTTTAAAGTTTTCAAAGCAAAATGCCAAAATAAAAATAATAGCCCTTCAGGGCAAACTGCCCTTTTGGACGTTAAAAAAAATGGTTTAATTCTATATAAAAAATTTACGTTTGTGACTGAAACCAGTAATATGCTATGTATGTGGTAGTTAATACCTGAATGTCCAATGATTGAATTTCTAATTTTTCACCCACGTCTACCTATACATCTACTTGTTCGTGGTAACATGATAGTGACTAGTGTTCCAGTTTAACTGGAACACCCGTCAGCGTCCTATTTACTTGCGTCATGGAATTTTGCTCACCACTGCTATTAAATCAAGAATATCCAATATATATATATATATATTTGCATCCCAGACAGGCAGCTTCTTTGAGGCCCTGCAATATATTGCTTTCTTTAGGGAAGCAGATTAGTCAAACAAATTTATGACTAAATATTTATAATTACTTTTTATAAAACAACTAGGTGCTTAGCTAAATCTTTCGATATAAAAACATGCTATGTGTAATCTTAATTTATTATTATTGCTTATACTGTCTATTTATTTCCTAAAACATCTTATTTTTAACTAACCTATCTAGGCTTAGCAAAAAATAAGTATCTTTGATAGTATATACAAATTTCCTTTTCAAAATCAGATGTAGTTTGACCCTCTGAAGCGCAACCCTGGTTGGCATTCTGCCAAAACGCATAGACTCGTCCAAAAGGGGCGGTATTACTTGCTGCGACGTGTGACGTGAAAGGTCTTCTCTTCTCCGGAAAGAGCTATGCTGGAGGGAAAGAAAGTCACCATCCTTCCACACTCTTTTGAGAATAATTCGGTCCGAATAGCGCATGCGTATTTGCGCTCATGGTCGCGGATGAGACGGTTGAACTATACTGACAGATGCTTATTATCTTTTTTTTTGGGGGGGGAGGGTAATGAAAACACTTTTTTTTAAACAAGAAAGAGCACTAATATACTTTAAACTGTTATTTGGATTACGATGAATTTATTTGGTTAAGTAAAAAAACAGTGAATTATATATTTATAATATGTTATGTAATAACGTTAAAATTAATTTATAAACAAGAATTATAGTGATATTTACATGAAATTAGGTATTCGTTGATCTTCAAAGATATCAAGCGTATCCTTGAACCCATCCATTCTATGCATTCATAAGGAATTTTTTTTTTTTTTTTTTTCCTTTTAGAAAACAAGCAACTATTCGGGAAAGTTATTGGTACTTTAATTATATTTTTTAATAGTACATCAAGTTTCTTTCAGATACTTTGTCAGCGATTGAAATGTACATTTAGTGTAGGTTTAAGCTCAGGAGAAAAAAAATAAAAGAAATTTAGGTGAATCTGAATGTAGTAGTTACATTTAAATTATTATAATCCTTAACTAAAGTTGCTCTTAAAAATGTAAGCAATGGAGAGTCATCAGTTGACACGTACTGTAAAAGGTAGATGGCATCAGAAAATAGAATAGAATAAATTCCTGAATTTCAAAGAAATCACACTTATCAGAAAGATGGAAAAGATAAGCATTTTAAATAATTAAGAAGAAATGAAGCTAAAATATAATTTAGTACGGCACTAAAATAAAAAAATTTAAGAACAATCAAATTTACTGTAAATAAAAATATGATGAGAATAAAAATTACTCCACTAAATTAATTAAAATTTTCTTGTTTGCTTAGCATAAAGACTCAACTTTCTGTGTTTTATTTATGTTTATATTATGTATAGCACATTTGAAATCGAAACATAATTAAGACAAAAGTACTTGCCTGAAATTTATCAAAAATAATTCTTGCTCTCGCTTTCGAAATATTTTCGGAATTACTGAAGAGTAAGCCATCAACCAAAATTTTCTGAGCCAAAATTTTCTTTTCTGAGGTGCAAGACAAAAAAATCTGATGTGTACACCACATGACTTCCTTGCACGGAATTATACGCATAAATTATACTCATATTTTCTTGCATTTCATTTAAACTTATTGGGTTGAATTAAATCTACTTCGCCAATAACGGATAAACCACAATAGAATAAATGCACTCTTTAAAACTCACTATATTTGTTTACCATAGCGACACTCTGGCGCTAGGTTCATTTAACAGCGTTACATTTCGTCCATATTATAAATCAGAAGGCATATAAATTTATATCATTTGAAGAATTTTCTAATCATTGCCACGTGCTCTATTCAAATACTATAATAAATCTAAAACGATATGTATAAAAGAAATTAAGCAAGCCAAACAAAAAAGAAACGGTTTTTCACAGATGATTCAGTATTTCTCATTCATTTAATTCAGTTCTCACTTCCTGACAAGGCAAAAATACGTGAAAACTCAAAATATCTGTATTAAAAATTACGAAGTAAATCTAAAACACTTATTTCCTCGAATAAATTCCAGAATGGATTAAACATGATTTAATTCGCAATAATAAAAGAAGGCGTTATCTTTGTTGTTGCGAAGCTTAGTTTCTCTAGATTGGCAACAAATCCGCTATTTTGCCAAGTTTGAAATGCAAACAAAGATGTTCGCCATCACAAAATTAATTAGGCTTAGCTATATTTAAACAGCTTTTAAATTGTTGATGAACTGCACAAATATTGCATGCACATGTACTAAAGGCATAAAAAACTTAACCGGAAGATAAGAACAACATAATTCAATCATTTTTAAAGCAAAAAATGCACAAAAAATGCACATTTACAAGCATAAGAAAATAAAGAAACTGAGCTCACTGAGCCGAATAAGAGTGGATATATATACTGGTGTGTAAAAATTAAGGACGAGACGGTTTTTTCAATATAACTTTGTACAAAAGCTTTCTAAATCAACACATTTAATACCGTAAGATCCCCAATACGTAAGGACATGAGTCATGTAAGCAACACTTACTAAAAGAGAAATCAGAGGGATAAAAAGAAGCTTTATTGAAAAAGTAGCATGGAGCGCAATGCGACTGAAGGCCGAAACATCCCTGTGATGGGTGTCCAGCAAGAAACATCCGGTCTTTAATAGGGGATATGATCTCCCCTGACTGCTAGGCAGGTTTCACAGCGTCTGCCCATGCTGAGAATGAGGGTGTCAATGAGTTGTTGAGGCATTGCTGCCCATTCGTCTTGCAGCGCCAATCGAAGCTCCGGAATCGTTACTGGTGGTAAGGTACGAGCTGCCAAGCGTCTGCCTAGAAAATCCCATACATGCTCGAAGGGATTGAGATCCGGAGATCGTGCCGGCCAATCCATACGTTCAATATCCTCACTCTCTAAGAGCTGTTCGGCAGCTACTGTGCGATGACATGGTGCATTGTCGTCCATGAAAAGGAACTGCGGACCCATAGCGCCTCTAAAAAGACGCACATATGGAAGAAGAATCTCGTTACAATAAAGGGTCCCGTTGACTGAACCTGCGTCGAAGATGTGAAGGTCTGTACGACTACCAAGCATGATGCCTCTTCAAACGAGAACACCGCCACCTCCATACCTGTCCCTTTCAATGATGTTCGAGGGATGATTGCGGCTTCCCCGCTCTCTCCAGATGAGTATGCGATGAGAATCGCTACTCAGACTGAATCTCCTCTCATCTGTAAAGAGTACTCGTCCCCATTCATTGTCTCTCCAATTCCGGTGTTCCCGGCACCATAGAGAACGCCAGGTACACACCGTACAGGGCGTCGTGCAAACAGACTAGTACCGTGCGCATATTTCACAAGTGCACATCTGTGAGCCACCGAGGGAGTGGCTTCTAGGATGGACCAATGAGGATCCGGTAATATTTCTGTCATGTCACATGACCTTTCGCGTGCTTTAAGATTTAAGCAAGATGGTTGAAAATATTCTGCAACGCAATTTTCTGTACAAAATAAACTTTTCATTGCGAAGGTAGATCAAATATAGGCAATTATGAAGATTTCACTACCTGGTTGAAATAAATACAAACACATGTTGGATACTTCGCAAAAATATCGATGTCAAATATTACTGAATAAGTGGTAAATAAGATGAAGAAAGAAATATGTGATAAACATATGAGCCCAAATGCAATCTTTACATAAAACTATGCGTATGAGAAAAATATTTACATCAATTATATATGTAAGTAGAAGTCAGCACTTTTTATTGCAGTCTATATGAAAAAGATGTGTTATAATAATAACCAATGCAGAATTTTATTCAATGCGAACTTTTACTAATTTACATTCGTATACATTTAGTGTGTTAAATTTCACATTTAATAACTGCTCACTCTTAAATACACTACCTACACAAGATATACTCATCAAACATTTATCTTTTTCACAACGAATATATTCAATTTATTTACATATAATTTTTAATGTTAGCAATGGATCAATGTATTCTCATTCTTACACTTTAAAAATCAAAAGAATGCAAGCACTGAAATAAGAAGATTCATTGTAACCCTTTCAGTCATTCTCAGCTCAATTAAAAAAATATACACTTGAATTCTCTTAATCCACATAATATGCCGTGAACATCAATTCAAATATTAATGCGTGATAAAAATCGCGAAAGTGAAATATCAGCGATTAATTAAAATCAGAAAACGAAAGCACTACAAGATTTCTACTATTACGCCATATATTTATAACTGCGAAACAAATGCAAATTAAAACGCAAACAACATATGCTCACATGCACGAAGATTTAGCGTCACAAGAGCAATAGCAGCTCATTGGTTCATATTCGAAACCCTTCCCTCAGTGGCTACGCTGATGTGCACTTGTGAAATATGCGTACCGTGCAGTCTTCTAGCCACGGTAAAACGCGATATCGGTCGTCCAGTCGCCTGTGTCGTCTGTCGAAGATGTGAAGGTATGTACGACTACCAAGCATGATGCCTCCCCAAACGAGAACACCGCCACCTCCATACCTGTCCCTCTCAATGATGTTCGAGGGATGATTGCGGCTTCCCGCTCTCTCCAGATGAGAATCGCTGCTCAGACTGAATCTGCTCTCATCTGTAAAGAGTACTCGTCCCCATTCATTGTCTCTCCAATTCCGGTGTTCCCGGCACCACAGAGAATGCCTTCTCCGATGAACAGACGTTAGAGGTACACATCGTACAGGGCGTCGTGCAAACAGATCACCACCGTGCAGTCTTCTGGCAATGGTAAAACGCGATATCGGTCGTCCAGTCGCCTGTGTCGTGTGTCTAGCGATTTCTCCCGCTGTCTGCCGCCTGTTTCTTCTGGCCTGTAAGGCAATATACCGGTCATCTGCGGGTGTGGTTCCTCGTAAACGACCACTACTAAACCCCCGGATAGCTGTTCCTGTAGTTTGAAATTGTCTCCAAAGTCGTGAAACGATGCTGTAAGCAATTCCGAACTCTGCAGACACACTTGTCACACTGCGGCCTTCCTCCAACTTCCCAATGATTCGACCTCGGGTAAAAGCATCCAGATGTCGTCTAACAGATTGATTATTCGCCATTTCTCGCTGAGGCAGCAACTCGGTGTGATTTTAACTGCTATACGGCGTGCAATCTCTTTACCAGAAATACTGATCTTACACCGACAACATGCTTTATACTACTCAGACATTCCCCCATTACGTCTACCTGCATATCTGCGCATGTGCTACCGTACATCACCTTACTTAATCTCCTGATTGGTCTTTCTGTCCGCTCTGCCTCTTCGTTCAGCTGATATGCTAATTTTTCGACTTCGTCCTTAATTTTTGCACACCAGTGTATATACATATATTTAGATACTTTTGATGCGGCTGATTGCAACCAAAATACAAGGTGCACATCTACATGTTATTCTACATAAAAAATTTCAACGTTCTGAGGCTACTCGTTTTTTAGTTATGCGAGATACGTAGGTACGCACAGACGTCAAGAAAAATTATCTTCAGAATTCATTTTAAATCAGTTTTATAATTTTTTTGGGGAAAAGAGTCCTTTATTCTGGCCTTACTTGCGGAATGCAAAAACATCATTAAATTGCAATGGATAGCGGTCAAAATCGATATTTTCGTTGAAATATGATACCCGAAATTTTTCGTGCGGATACTTCCTTTATACTTTGTACAAGAAGTGAAAAAGGTTTTTGAAAAATCATTTCTTGGTTTTGATTCTCCTAGAAGATCAGCTGATATAAAAGAAAAAAATAATGTTCAGCAGCTTGTGCCGCATAAATTTATTCGCTAGTTTATGTAATTTCTGCAATATTTCGTAATATTTATAGTTTTGTTAATTTACATTTGATTTAAAAAATTAAAGACATTTTCTTGTTTATGCACATCCATTTGTGATTTCTATTTTTCTGAGAAGTGCAGAATTTAATCAGATTTAGGTTTAGGTTAACTGATTAAGCAACAAATTAAGGCAAAATTCTGAATCTGTCGTAAATGCTGTATAAAAACTAAGATGTTTATACTGAGTAGCATATGTTCCATACCATTTTATTAGACATGTGTCTTGCTGCTGGAGGGCTATCTGTTTATAGGGATAGATGTCATCGTAGATGATTTTCTTAGGGAAACTGACTAGTATCTATGATACACATGAGGGGGAAAACCAACCCTACAGCCACCCCATCCACTGGAGTTCGATAGCAGGTCGAACTAACAGTATTCAGCGACTTTACCGCATATATAATTAGACTCTGCTACTTTCATATGATAAATTACGAGCTCTTTGCTAAAATTTTCATAGCTCACTCCAGCTCACACATCCAGCTCATTAACCCGGTTTAAAACAGTGAACGTATTCCCAGTTTGATCATTCCATTCATTGGTCATCGACTAGAATCTAGTGAGCTTGAGTAAAAAGAGAAATGATTTCCGTAAATATAAAAGCGATGATGAATGCATTTCTAACTAATAATTTAAAAGTATAATTCTGACGGCTGCTTGAAGCTCATTTTAAAAGCTTTATTAATCATGAATATAAATATGTATATTTTAAACTGCAAAGGAAATAATATATCTGTACTTGTAATTGCGAGAATAAGTATTTCTTATGTATGCGGTAAGGCTAGGAAACATATTTAAATAGGATAATTATGGGATTTTACTTGACCTGGTAGCAGTTAATTAATTGAATTTAAAACCCCTAACAGACGGCAAACGAATTATCGCTAGGTCAAAACGAATTATCCCTAATTTCAAATTACAATTTGAATAATATATCTGTACTTGTAATTGCGAGAATAAGTATTTCTTATGTATGCGGTAAGATTATGAAAAATATTTAAATAGGGTAATTATGGGATTTTGCTTGACCTGGTAGCAGTTAATTAACTGAGTTTAAAACCCTAACAGACGGGGAACGAATTATCGCTAGGTCAAAACGAATTATCGCTAATTTCAAATTACAAAGGGAATAATGTATCTGTACTTGTAATTGCGAGAATAAGTATTTCTTATGTATGCGGTAAGGCTAGGAAACATATTTAAATAGGATAATTATGAGATTTTGCTTGACCTGGTAGAAGTTAATTAACTGAGTTTAAAACTCTAACAGACGGTAAACGAATTATCCCTAATTTCAAATTACAATGGGAATAATATATCTGTACTTGTAATTGCGAGAATAAGTATTTCTTATGTATGCGGTAAGACTAGGAAACATATTTAAATAGGGTAATTATGGTATTTTACTTGACCTGGTAGCAGTTAATTAATTGAATTTAAAAACTCCAACAGACGGGAAACGAATTATCGCTAGGTCTGAAATGACTACAAATTCAGGGATAGGTTTTTAAACCTTTCTATTTAACTAGAACTTAGAATACAAATGCTCTTTCTTGTACTGACAAAATCAACCACAGCGCGTTGTGATGTAATTAAACATAATAGTCGATTTCAAGTCAAAACGTGAAATAGTAGCCAAAGACTCTAAGCTGGCTCAGTAACACTACCGTCGTATCAATATCAAGTATCCGAATAATTACGACTTATCAGAGCTGGCAGGAATTAAAAGCAACGTGCACGTGCATGCCAGAAGCACGCTTTTTATTATAATATAAAAACCTCAGCTTAAATGCCAGCTACACTCATTTACATTCTGGTGGGGAAATCAGAAAGAAGTTAAAGTAAAGATCCAAATCATGAAAACTCTGGTTAATTTAAATAGTAATAACTGAGCGCCGCTTGAGACAACCACTGACCTGACTTTGTCGTAAAAGTCTTACAGTGCTAATAGTCATCCTGGCAGAAGGGATTATTTTTTCCGTATAAAAATATAAATATAAATATTGCATAGGCATACAAGGCTTGTGTATAAGCATAGATATGTTAATTACAACCATTGTCCTGTACAAGTTACAGATAGTTACATCAAATCATGACAGTTATGTGCACATTTAAACATTATCTGTTACTATTCCGTTTTGACGACCGTACAAAATTGCAGCGAAAATGTATGCGCAAAAGCGCCAAATCTAGCAAACGTGCCCATTCAACAGCGCGCCAAATGTAGCGTACGCGATGATTTCATATTTCGTAAGTTTATATAAGTTTATATAGTTCTATATTTTTTAAGAAGCCATTGAAATACTAGTTCGATTTTTAAATACTTTTTTGATATCATATGGATTTAACAGTTTGGGGATTGCCCATGAGGAAAAGTCTGCAATAGAAGATCACCCTTGACTTTATCTATGAACATATCGACCTATTTTCACTTAAGAAGTAAAAGAAAATTGGCAAAAATCCAATTGTTTTTACCCTTGTAAAAAGCGACAAACAAATAAGTGGGCGATTCTGCACTTTACCGAGAATTTTTTCATAGAAAAGGCATCATTCATTATAGAAAATTATGCTTGAACAACCAACGAGATGAAATTAAGCTTTAGAGATAACTCGGTAGCGAAATAGCGATGCAGGCATCCACTCAGTTATGTTTAGCAATTTTTAGATAAATTATAATAATGATCTGATATAGTTATTTACTCTTATGCTTCCATTTAACCATGTTTAGCCTTTTTTTATATAAATTATAATAATAAAATGTATTATTAACCTTTCATCTAAATTGAAACATCAATCTTAGATAGTTATTTACTATTATACTTCCTTTCTTGCGTTAGGGTTGCCGCAATTATTTTTGGCAGCACTGGCATCAACAATAGTTTGGCGATTTTTACGGCCCTCAAAACCGAATAGTACCCATTAAATATGTTGTAAATATTATCTGAATTCATATTTACAACACTTTTACTGAGATAATCAAAGTAAACTTGTAATTGATTTACACATTGACTAGATTTTCAATGCCAATTTTAACTGCTTTACAATATTATTTTTAACAAGTACGTACAAAATGGATAGTAATATGCTTACATTACAATAGTTTTTACTTTTACAGTCCTGTTACTATTCTACGGGGTGAGCTATTTTTCTAGTGTTGATTTTCAGTGTTGTAGTATTTATTATCTGGCTGAAATTAGGTGGGGAGTTCTATGACTCAATTTTCTGGTACTTTAGTTGAATTGCTTGAAAAAGTTCCAACTGCTATTAAAGCTGTAGTACCAATTTACGATACAGATAACTGTATATTCTTAAATATTTATTCTTCAGATAAACATTAGAACAGACTGACTATTGGTATCTATTCTCATTAACAAATGATAACACTCTGAATTCAAATCCCGTTCTAATTCTGTATGTGATTATTGAAATTTTCCAAAATACCAGCAAATAATTCCTTTCTTTTGTTTTTAATATTATAATAGTTATTTGCTTATTACTACAAAGTGCTCACGCTGCTAATGCATACAACTTCAGAGCTCGAGTTATTATACCACTGAGCCCGTCAGCGGTTGAGTCGCTGAACACTGGTAGTTTGGTCCGAGTTTCGAATCCCGCGAACGGGCTGGCTGCATGGGCGTTTTCGTGGTTTTCCCCATGTGTAACGTGTATACGAGCCAGTTTCCCTTAGAAAGTCCTCTACGAAGGCATCCCTCCCCCTAGGCAGATAGCCTTCGAGGCTTTGCCATAATCCCACACACTCACAACACATATTATATCACTGATATCTCTCTCTCAGAAGGTTGTATGCAAAATTTCTATAGGTGTCTATTACATTTTGAAATACAGTATTAAGTACTATATTAGATAATATGAAAATTTGTTTTAAAAATATAACATTGCATTCATATGCGGATTTATGTAAATGGAAGATCATAGAAGATTTAAAATAGGTAACAACCTTCAGTTTTGCGTAAATTTTAACCAATCATCTATCGATTTCGAGGTCAAAATGTGTAGGTCCCTTATCATCAGGAGAGATGCGCTGATTACACAGGGTTGTTGCTTTTCCAGATTTTATGTTTTACTTTACAGCATTTCTCATCTCTCTGGATTTAAACTTTATTTGAGATGAATAGGAAACAAATTACGATAGAGTTCTTTCAGCATATTTTACAGTTATTTTAATTCAGGAACTAGCATTGTCTACCTGTTTTTATGTTACATAGTATAGGTATTTTGTTTTTCCAGAAAACCTCATATATCTTTCATGAGTATGAATAATTCCTTCTCCATTAAAATCTGTCTTTCAATAAATATGTGTCTATTCTCTTTTCTCTGCAACGAAAAAGACGACTGGTGATTCTTACCCTTCTCCTTTTCAATAAGTGCAAAGAATCACACAGTAAAGATATTTAGTTTTTCCGAAAAACCTCATATATCTGTCATGAGTATGAATAATTCCTTCTCTATTGAAATCTGTCTTTCAATATATGTGTCTATTCTCTTTTCTCAGCAACGAAAAAGACGACTAATGACTCTTACCCTTCTCCTCTTCAATAAGTGTAAAGAACCATCTTCTGATAATTTCATTTGTCAGAAGAAATTCCATAGGGAATTTACTTTTTATTCTTTGCTCTTTTATCAGTTTTTTCCCTTAGTCTTTCCAATTCTGAAAGCATCATGCGGAACAATTCAAATAAATGATGGTTTCTATTTTTTTGCCTTCAAATGAAAGAAACCGATCATTTCGAATTTTTATTCTTTTCGCAATAAATAAGTATGGTAGATTGAAGAAAAAATTGAAGTTCTTTCTGTTGTTACTTACATAGCATTGCTTTAATTCCACCTTAATGTAAAAGAAAACAGCTGAAGAAATTCTTTGCATTGGTTAAATTTTCTCCAAAATACAACGTAATATAATTTTAGCTGTATAGTTCGTTCTTCTAATGTGCCAAATTTTATCCAAATATTTTCTCTTTTGGATTATTACCAGTGTATCATAATACTGTTAATAGATTAATAGCCTTAACAGAATAGAATAATAGTTGTACATTTAATTATTAAAATAACTTTAATCAGCAAATATTTCTTTCTTAGTATGATTACGAGTTGGAACCCTTTAAGGACTGTCAGAAAACTTTGCCCATTTTTCAGTGAAATGTAAAATCTTGTAATGTATTACTATAAAATCTAAGTAACGAATCATTTCCTATAAGCAGTGTACGGTATTCTTAAAGCCTTAAGAAGTAAGAGTAAGGTAAAGAGATATTCAATTAAAACACAAAGAAAAACAGTCGACAGCTAAATAAAGATACATTTCAATATAAAAAAACATGTTTTAAAATTAAAATACATACTTACAAAAGTACCTTTTCCTCACAAATTTTCTATTTGATCTCGTAGAGGTGACAATGAAATATTTATTAAAAAGTCATGATTGTCATGAATACAAAGTGTCTACGTAAAGTTTGTGAGCAAGTCATTGCTTTATAAGTATTATTAATAGCTTCTTCTCGAGTCATCTCCATTATCCATGGGGGCGGCGTTGACTTGTATGATCGTCTGTACATCCTCTGATAGATATATATCTCACTAAGACTGATTAATTACTCCTCGTAAATAACTTTGTTAATTTTGTGCATATATTTCTCAGTAGTTGGCATTTTAATGGCATTTTTTCTTATCTTTTGCAGCAACAGATTTTGAAATAGAACAGTTTGGATAGTCTGCGTTATTTTAAAAGGTATTTCTCCCGCATCCCTAGCGTGATTTCGCGGTATAGTGGTTCTGCACACTGGGCCAGTATTCCAGAGGTCCGTGGTTCGGTTTCCGGAGAAGGCGTTAGTATATTTTTCATCTTTCCTGCTTCCAAATACCTAATGTCTCTACAGCGGCGCCCGAACTAAAAGATGATTCTACTCAGCCAGTATTTGGCGATTGGGTTTCCTAAAAACCCCAGTCGCCCTTTAAAAGGGGGAGTATATAAGGTATTTCTCCCACCTTCTTGGGGTGCCTTCGTGATGTAGTGGTTCTGCACGCTGGGCCGGTGTTCCAGAGGTCCATGGTTCGATTCCCGGCGAAGGCGTCTGCATATGTTTCATCTTTTCTGCTTCCAAATGGCCTAATGTTGCTACAATTTCACTGTATAAATTTAATAGTTTATGGGTCTATATGAATTCAAAAGGATGTGACACGAGGCGAAAAATGAAAAAAATGACCGCAGGTGCTTTAAAAAATTTGCTGAACACAATGTGTGTTTGCGCAAATACCGCCAACTGATTGTTGGCTATGAGAGATACTTCCGAATACTTGAAATTAAAGATTGGTAGTTTGTTCTACTCACAACAACGGAAAGACGACACCTCCGTTCCAGTGACCAACGACTGATCACTTCGTCACGATTTCGTGATAATTGGTAATGCCTTGTACTGTGTTATCTCTACCAACGACTGATCACTTTCATCATGATTTTGTGACGATCGGTAACGTCGAATCAGACATTTGTCCTGGGGTATCTCTACCAGCGACTGATCACTTCATCATTACTTCGTGATGATTTGTAATGCCGACTCAGACAGTTGTCCTGGGGTGTCTGGAGTGTTTCTTCTTCTAAACATGGTTTCTTGCGCGGATAAGCCCTTTTATTTCATACACGGTTTGGGGGTTATGGAGTTAATTATGTCGTCGTTATAACCGAAGTTCATTTCATCAGACGAACACTTGTTTTCCGAAAATAATATCGTATAATATTTCGACACATCGAGCTTATTCGAATAGGCATCAACTTCAACAAACTTATTCACTTCGGGCTGGGACGAAATACCTTGTTTCCAGGCTACATTCATAAGGGTTTTCAAGGCTAGAAGCGACCCGTGCTCCAGACTCAGAATGTGAGTCATGCATTTCTCTCTCGTAAAATACATCACACGCGACGCCCCGTAACTAGTAACTGTATTTTAATTAGCGTCCTTGTGAGGACTCTTTGTAAAACGAGAAGTTATAATAAAAGTAAATCATAATAATTGGTTAATCCACATAAAATACTCTACATATTGTTTAAAGGAAACTGGCCAAGCATAATATTATACTCCAAAGAAAGTTATAGCCTTATTCTCATTAAAGTACAGGGTACACAAATAGCACTCTCCTTGCATTTTTGCAAAACTCGCGTCGAATTATGATATAATCTCATTATTTTTTAAGAGTTTTTTTTACGCTAAACAGACGTGCTATTTCAAAAGATAAGGATTTCATATTAAAACATTTTTGAAATTGAGAAAGATTCTGTTCTAAAATTCCAATCATATGATTTTTCAGTACTGCAGTAGCATAAATAAATCAAAAGAAAATTAAAGAGTTATAAAATACCTTCTATTTACGTCAACTTGTAAGTCTGCAAGTACCATAAAACATGTAAATCCATTAAATTATACTTTAGACCAGGGTTTCTTATACTGTTGGTAGCGGGATCTGTTGCAGGGGGTCGCCAAAACTTTTAGCAGTTATTTCTTTAACTTATTATAATAATTTTACAATTACCAAATATTTTTACACAATGTATCTGAAAATAGATAAAGATAAGACAATACAGACGAATTAAAAAACGAAAACGTTTAGACGCATTCTTTTTATAATATAAATGTTCATTTTCCTTGCTTTGCACGTGACGCTGTCATTTCGTCTGTTACTTATTTAAAAATTTCACATTTTTCTCTGTCTTAAAATTAGAAATTAAACTTAAGGATCCCATAACTACAATAGTATAATGAAATAATTAAAAATTTCCTCGGTAGAAACTCGTCAAAGTATGGAGTCAAGGTACTCGTGTCATTTCAAACATGGCCATGCAACTTTTTCTTCCCTTTTTCTTTTTGTTTCTTTCTCCCTCTCTCTCTCTATATATATATACAATTAATTTATTTACTAAATAAATATTGATTATATTATCTCCTAATATAAATTTAGTAGAATGTATCAAAATGAGGGAACCCATAAGTAGGAAATTGAATTCCGAAAATTGTTTTTTAAAGGAACTTGAATGTAAATAATAAAAAACTTTTTAAGGAGACTTGAATTTAAATCATGAATGACAAAATTTCAAACTTAGAAAAAGAAATAAAAAAATTTAAAAAAAAAAAAAAAAAAAAAAAAAAACAAGTAATTATTATTATTGATCGGAAATTAGTTGACTTTTCAAGGGGAACAAACCAACTCCCGTTCAATGTACAATAATTAATAAATACAAAGGTGTTTCGTCTTTTACTCAAGTAAGAATGATGATGCCAAACTGCCAAATTAAGTTAGGCCAAAATTGCAGTTCCGTGAAGTGATGGGATTTATAGCCAAAGTATCAATGAATTCATTCTGAATGAAGCATTTTCGCTAATACAAGATTCTTTAGAAATTTTGAGTGAAAAGCCAATTTATGTAGTAAAATTTACAAGATACTTGAGTAAATGCCCCCGACATCTTCGCTTTTATGCATGTTAATTCCAGACTATTTTTATAAAAATAGACATAATAAACAGTAGTAATCTTAACTGAAATTATGAAATAGAAGAAGTAATTGTAATAAAGAGAAACATAAGAAACATAACTACGCCTATCTTTGAAAAACAAATCAAATAAAAGTTGAAAAATTGAAATACATATAATAAGAAATAGTGAAATGTAAAATGTTGAATGTACATGAAATATAAATTCAATAAATGTTAGATCATTCAATCTATATACGATTATATACACTCTTTATATATACATTTAACAATTTGTTTTTAGATTTTGCTAATTTATGTTGATGTTATCAATGTTTTGAATTCGAGGTAAAATTAAATATTTTCCCCATTGTGCATTCCATTCTTTGCACTGCTTTAGTTAAGACAAGAAATAATTATTCATTAAAACCTGTTTTAAGAGAATATTAATCTCTCTATTCAAGTGGTGACATCTATCGACTGAAAAACAATCTATTTTAGTTGACTTAAATGTTCATAGATGGCAGCACGAAAAGCGGTCACTGAAGTAATCTCTCATTTAATTCACCACAAATTTCTGCATCACGTTTACTTAAAAACTATCGATTAAAATACTCTGAGCTTACTATTGTTAAAAAACTAAAAAAAATACTATTTTGTAATTTTTGAGTGCTTTTTAGACTTAACGAAAATTTTTATGAATATTTCAGCATGTAATCTATATATTGTTATTTACTATTCGTCACTAAATAAAGTAACCTAAATGACTCTACGTTTCTTATTATGAAGTTCAGTTATACATTCAAGATAATATTCTGCACATAAAAATGGGTTTAAAAGTAAATAAAAGAAAAAAGAAAAGAGTTACCTTAACGGGAGTGGGAAGTGACTTGGGTGGAAAAAAAAATTAGCCGGTATAATATTTAGTAACTAACAAGCATTTAATATCAATAAATCAACATTAATTAGTGAATGTTATCTTTTTGTTGATAAAATAATAAACTATTAATTAATGATGAAATTTACATCCACCATTTATTCGTAGAAACTGTTAAGAATTCTAGTATTTAAAAATTGTTTGAGAAATTTAAGTTGCTCACATAATATTGGTTTTTAAATGTGTAACCGATTCCTTATTCAAAATTCTTTACTTCTAACAAAGCGAAGTAGACACGTCATAGGTGTAAAAATTTTTTTGCTTGTGTCAAACTGTCGAGACTCAGAGAATTTGGAGGTGTGTGTGGGGGGGGGGAGATTCGCAGAATTTAATGTAAATATTTGAGGAATAAAAAGATAATTTAGTAACTATTTCTTAACATACAAACATTTTTTAGTTTCTTTTTCTTTATAACAAACTAAAAGGGCGTTTATTTAACGTTTTCTGTGTTACCTTTATTTATTTAATATCATGTTCTTCGCACTTAAACCATAAAATTCAGTTCAATAGCAAAGCCACAAAATAATTTTAAAATGAGCCTATCTTTAGAATTTCCGATACACAGTTCCGCGCGCTGGAGATAAAAAGTCCCCCCCCCCGTAGAGTGTTGCCATTGCTCGCTTTTAAATCGTTGAGTTTGTTTCTAAAAAATTCGTTAAAGTTTTCTAAAATATGAAATCGATCATAAAACAAATTCCAAATTTCAAATTATGTCTTCCACATGCCCATATTCGTAGGAGGATTACGTCATTCAAAATTCGATGACTCTATGTACGTTGTTTTATCACAATACGAGAAATAGTATACGTACATTTATGCAGATTTTTCATTAATTAATTTCTTTAAATATAATGCAGGAGTCTAACATTTGGTGGCAGCAGTTTGAAAAGTGATTCGCCGTTTATAGTG
Source organism: Stegodyphus dumicola (assembly GCF_044657685.1). NCBI lineage: Eukaryota > Metazoa > Arthropoda > Arachnida > Araneae > Eresidae > Stegodyphus > Stegodyphus dumicola. The sequence goes on from NC_140778.1 coordinate 52,015,396, forward strand.
ATTCAACGCAAAATCGCAAAATGAAAACAATAGCCCTTCAGGGACAAAGCCCCTTTGAACTAAAAGACGCAAATTTCAATAAAAAGACACAATACATATAAAAATAATTACAATGAAATAAGCAATATCCTTTATCACAAATATTGATTATCAAAATTAATAAATTAACCAACTTCCCTTGCCTTCTCTCGACAAACGTCCAGTATCCAAGAGAAACATTAAATTTAAAACTGCACAGAATAATCGCCCTCATTTTTCCAAGTGGCAACAGTGCTGATTTTCAACAGTCAGCAGTCCAGTACACAAATCATCGAATGAAGAACTGTTTCCAAAACCACATTTCTAAAAGAATGAAAATTATTAAAAAATGATGCGATTTCATCAAAAAGGATAAAATAAAAAATGATTTAATTCGAATTTTGAAAAAAATCTCCTCGAGGTGCACTGGCTCTTTTCTAGATACACCTATGTACCAAATTTTGTAGCCCTGGGTCCATTAGCTTACGCGCAGCACGAACGAAAGACGCACAGTCTCTTTATTTTATTACATATAGAGATCAAAGAGGGAATTCTGTGATATACGTTTGCGCTTGGTTGTAATATAGACTGTTTTTGAAAACTCCAGTTATAATAATTTTGGATTTTACAATAAATTATAAGTCGTTACCAATGCTTTCATGTATTTCAAAATTGTTTCTGTGTCATTTTGAACTCTTAGAAATCGGCGAATTATAGTCAGGGCTTAAATACCTTTTTTTAGTTGGAATTGAATAGTGCATGAGGCAATCCCTCTCTACTGGTAATGAAGACTACTGTAGCCTTTGAAAGATCAGTAGCTGGAGATTGTTCCCAAGGTCTAACCTTTTCGAATATGGTAGCAGAGGTCTAACTTTTTGGAAAATAGTAGTCTAACATTTAGGTCTAACCTTTTGGAATTTGGTCTAACCTTAGTAGCAGAGGTCTAACCTTTTGGAAAATAGTAGTCTAACCTTTAGGTCTAACCTTTTGGAATACAGTAGTCTAATCTTTAGGTCTAACCTTTTGGAATATAGTAGTCTAACCTTTTGGAATATAGTAGTCTAACATTTACGTCTAACCTTTAGGAATATAGTAGTCTAACCTTTTGGAATATAGTAGTCTAATCTTTAGGTCTAACCTTTTGGAATACAGTAGTCTAACCTTTAGGTCTAACCTTTAGGAATATAGTAGTCTAACCTATAGGTCTAACCTTTTAGAATATAGTAGCAGACTCAACCTTTAGACAAATCTATAAAGCGTCACAAGACGTAAAAGCCCAAGCCTTTGCTGATGTTTTCGTGATTATTTCAAGTGATAATTCAAGGACTCAGCTGCATGAAAACACCAACAAGGCTCTGCAGTTACAAGAAAACTGGTGCATAAATTCCAACCTACAAACCTAAGAAATCAGCAACCGCACAGAGCAGTTACACAAATGTACTCACACAAGTAGTTCTCCCAAAGCCACGCCATAAATGAGTGATATGACGAGGATATTCCCCGAGTCGATAGGGAAATAGTGCCATGCATACTACTACCAAGCTTTCGCTGTCACGTGATTGTCAGGAGCCTTACGAGTTTCCACCCGCTCATCTGTCTGCCGGAACGCCGTCGTGCAGGCACGGGTTTTCTGCGTTATTGGGCGCTGCGTTCCTTTGTTTTTTGGATTGGATTGATTGATCATGGACAGAATTATCCTCTATTTTGAGCAGCGCATTGAGGAATAAGAACACAAGCGTTGCGATGCTGGTGCGCTTACATGCGCGTTGCGATGCTGGTGCGAGCAGAAGCGAGACTACAAATTTTGTGTACACATGCTTACATGCTTCAACACTTATTTATCGGACAGGGATAGTAATGCAACTAATGATATGCAAACATTGAAATCTGTTGAAAAGGACAAAAACACTACACACAGTGATAATAAACGATCACGTAGTCCCCTAACAATCAATAATAATAAAGGAACAAGTTCAGATAATGAGACTACACTTTATCAGGATACCAGTTCCGACGATGAATTTTATAGTAAACGCAGAGGAGACCAGACTGTACGGCTAAACGCTGATAGTTCCCCCCCCCTTACACATATGAGGAGCTATGCGTAAGGAGTTACCACGTGCTAGTATGCACAATGATACGGACACTAAAAATAAAAATTCTAACGACATTAAAAATAATAAAGACGAACAAAGTGAGTTATCGCAGAATAACACACACAAACAGGGGTCATCTCCCATTGTTGAAAATGAAATAAACGAAAATGACAAAAATGGATACCACTCCTTTAGAAAAGGAACAATCTCAAACTAAAATGAAATCACTAAATCAGGGAGAAATTGAAATAACTGACACAGAATTTGTCAGAAAACATAAAATCCCACCTATTACCATTAAGGTCACTAGTTTTAAAGTTCATTAAGTTTAATTAAGTTTGGAATAATATTAGGAAAACTTTTGATGAACGTAATATTAAAGTTGGTAGCCGTAAAACTCCTAAGGGTATTAAAATAATTACTAAAAATGACGATGATTATAGAGTGTGTGTTAGGCTGCTCAAGGCTGCTAAGATAGAACATCATTCATTTATTTTACCCCAAGATAGGTGGTCATCAGAAGGCTGCTACATGACACTGAACTAAATGAAATTTGTGAGGAATTAACCGCCAAAAATTTTTCTGCCAGTTCTGTTAAGCAAATGACTAGTAGGAGAAATGGCGAGGTGATTAAACTGCCACTTTTCCTTGTTAACTTACCCAGAAAAGACAAATCTAAAGAAATTCATGAAATTACTAGCTCTGTGGGTTGGGTGTAATAAAGGCTAGGGTGGTTTTCCCTGCAATGTTACTGTTGCCAGGGTTTCCATCACACACAAGCGGGCTGTTTCTCTACATCCAAATGTGTGAGATGTGCTGAGGAGCATTTTTCCTGTCAATGCCCCAATAAAAAAAAAGAGAAACCCCCAAGGTGCGCTAATTGCCTTCAGGAACACACATCGAACTTCCGAGGATGTGAAAAATTCCCTAAGAAAAAGCAGGGAAAGGTAAGGAGTTACGCCAGTAGGGTGGCGGAAAACAAAAGTTTCGCGCAAGCACTTTCCACTGGATTATATTCTGAGACCATCACTGAAGCGAAAATGTGTTCGCCGACTTAGCAGAACTTGTTAACGTAATTAAAAGCTCAGGCTTTCTACTTTCACAGCAAATTCAATAGGCTAAAGAAATAATTGAAGCAGCCCCACAACCTGGCGAACATAATGGCCAATCACACCACTAATAGAGTCCCTATTCGAGCAGTTTTTTTGGAATGCGCACAGCATTTCTCTTAAAATCACAGAGCTACATAACTTCCTTACTACTCACGAGATCGATATAGCTCTAATTTCGGAAACTTACGGGACACCGTGTCAGAATATAAATATTAATAATTATCGTACGTATAGATGCGATCGCTTGAGTCACAGAGGTGGAGGAGTCGCAATTTATGTCCGGAATCCTGCAATCATGCTTAATTTCCGATAACAGAAGCAACTCGAACGAAATGGTCATCGTTTCAGTTTTATTGCCATATCTAGGGACAAATTATTTTAGTGCTTTTTATAACACCCCCCCCCATGTTCATCTAAGCGAAGAAGTGCTCAAAAGTATATGCCCTGAAAGTCAACAGTTTATAGTGGCTGGGGACTTTAATGCGAAAAATAAGGAATGCAGGCAAACAAATAAAAATGATAAGATACTTTATGATTTTATTACAAATCATCCCATAGCTCAAGAAGCGCCTGCCGAGTACACGTACCGGCCAAATGATCCTCGCGAGGCGGAGATTTTAGATTTCCTTTAAACTAATACTTCCTTCCCTATGACTAGAAGATCTACACGAACTCACTTCTGACCACTTACCAGTAGTAGTCACACTTGGAGTTGCTAGAGACAAGAATATTGATAAAATTAAACTGACAGACTGGAATCTCTTTAGGGAGATTCTTCAGATTAATCCTCCAAATATTGGTAGTCTGAAGTCCAGGAATGACATCGATGATGCAATAGATAAATTGACGAGTGACATTAATACTGCCATAAAAAATGCCTCAAAAGAAATTAGCAGAGAGCAATTTGCCAGTTTTCTCCCCCGAAGTATTAGGGACCTAATTGCTGAGCGTAATAAGCTTCGCAAGAGATGGCATCTGACTTGGAGCCCCCATGTTAAAAGAGACTGGAATAAGTTAAATCGTGAAATTAAGCGGAGAATTGCCGAGTACCGTAATGAGGTGTGGGAGGTAAAACTACTCAGCTTCAACTCAGCAGACGGTTCCATATGGAAGTTCGCGAAAAATTTAAAGAGAAAAACCATGCAGCAACAGACCTATCTATACGGATAATCACATTGCTGCCACCAATAGTAAAAAAGCACATATACTTGCTAGTCATTTTGAACAACAATTTATGCCGAATCGAGAGCCCAGAAATATGAAACTTGCTCAGGAAAATTTGAAGCAGAAATGAGGCATAGAAAAATATTCATTAAATTAGATAATCAAAATAAGTACACAAATACAATAGAGGCATTTAAGAAAAAAGAAGTTTACTTTCATACTTATAAAATAGAAACACAAAATTCGATCAAAGTTGTTATCAAAAATATACCGAGCTCTTATGACTCAACAAAAATACACGTACAACTAATTAGAGAAGGATTCCCAGTAGAAAAACTTGTACAGTTCACCAAAAAACAAGAAAATAAAACTTATTAACTTACCCATCTATTTTGCAGCACTTGGTAACGTTAAAACAGGAGAATAAATCTATAACTTGAAGAAACTATTTAATTTTAACATTTCAGTATAAAAATATAAACCTAGAAGTAGGCCCATCCAATGTTATAATTTTCAGGATTATGGACATTCTCAGCATAACTATTATAGTAAAGTACGATGTGTTAAATGTGGAGATAATCACCGATCTAATACGTGCCAATTAAAACCTGAACAGAAGCCAAAATGCATTTTCTGTAACCAATCAGTTCATAAAGATGTCAGTTCATATCGTGGGTGTGAAAATATCAGAAAAGATTTAATAAGAAAACCAAGAAATTAAATTTCCGACGCAAAACTTGCCCACAAGTGCAGACTTCCCTGAATTCATCATGATAATAGTTCTCATAATAATTGTTCTCATAATTCATCATAAAGATAGTTCTACTAATAAAATTAAATACAGTGATAAACTTAAATCTAAAATACCAATTGCAACAATCCCAAAATATTTAACTTTTTACAGTGTATTTCAAAAATTGCCGGACAAATTAAGCAAATACAGAATCCTCTCAACAAACTTCGATTAGCATTCCATGCAAGGAATATATCATGAAATTTGCTGAAACAGATTAGCTACTTGGATTCGTGCACAGATTTTAGGATTCTATTCTAAAAAAATCGTATCTTCAGATTATGCCATATAATAATTGCTATGATTTCTGCCTCTACACTTCAATCAAACTCCAATAAATGGCGATACGCTAGCTGATCTGTCCAAGGCATCGTTAACCCTGACTTCAAATTTTCGGCACAACTCTGATCCATGACGATAGATGGCGACTCCTATGCAGTTCTTTTTCGATACTTCAGATGTTCAAATGCAACTAAAACTCAAGAATTTCATCTTCTCTACTCAAATACGCCCTTTTCGGATACGCACTTCATCATTTTAATTGCCTTAAATGGATAAAAATAGGTCAAGCAATGTATTTTCATTAAAACGACACTTGAAGTACAAAGTTAAGACCTGACGTGACCTGCAAACCGACCGCATATTTCACAAGTGCACATCTGTGTAGCCACGGGGGGAGTGGTTTTTAGGATGGACCAATGGGCATCCAGTAATACCTCTGTCATGTCACATGACCTTTCGCGTGCTTTAAGATTTAAGCAAGATGGTTGAAAATATTCGGATGGCTTGCTGGACGCTGAGCGTGAAGGTGCTCAGTCCCCTCGCTCTGTGCTAAGCCTTGCTGATTTATCTACTATTTTAGCTTTCCTTGTATCTCGCTCTGAAAAGGTTGGATTCTCGTTTAACCTTGCGTTCTGAGATCTGTAAAAAGGCCTTGTGTGGGATACAAGCGTACAAATTTGTGCTTTCTTTTCGAACTGAAATTGTCGGTCTCTGCGACGATTTCACACGTTGATGAGTACAGCCAAGTGCTAGGCTTAGTGGATGCTCGGTTCGACTCAACGCCAAAGGATTGATTTATCACGTCGTTGCTCTAAAACGTCTGCTTGCTTATTGGTGTTGGTTTAGCACTGATTTGTTTTATTTGATTTTTTAGCTCGATTTTTAGCTTACTTAATTACTCCCTAGCTTTCGCAGTTACGCGTTAGTCAGGAGCCCAGTGAGTTTTCCGCCTGCCCATCTATCTGCCGGGACGCCGTCGAGCGGGCCCCGTAACAGGGCGCAGGTTTCTTTTGAGCATTTTTGGGCGCTTCGATTTCCTTTTTCGTTTGGATCATGGACAGACTAAGGCTAGTTTTTCAGCAGCTTCTAGCTGAATTGGATGAGGTACGTAGCGTTGCTGGTGCACTTGCGAGTGATAAGGAGCGCGATTATAAATTTTATCAACAAATGCTAGCATGTATTGAAAATTACATTACAATATCAGATAGTGACACACGTGGCGTTACTAGACATAACACTGATGCACATAAAGATGACAGGAATGCTACACACAGTGACAACGATCGTTCTCGTAGTCCTATAAAGTTGAATGAAAACTCTGCGGTTAATTCGGATCATGAAATAACATTAGATCAAGATGTAAGCTCCGATGAGGAATTTTACAGGAAAAGGCGAGGCGATCAAACTGTACGTAGTCGTACTGTTAAGGCGACGATGATGAAATCAAAACAAGAGCACAAAGCACTTGTTATAAGTAACTTACCTCCCTTAACTAAACCCGATATTGCACCCGCTAAAAGCAACACAGAGAGTACGGGTTAAAAATAAAAATATGACTAAATCTTCTTCTAAGGTGAACAATAATGATGAGGATAAATGAATAACGCTAAAAATTCTGATATTGAAGAGAATGTAGAAAATGCAAATACAGCTGATAACGAAATAATGGATACTTCCTCCGCTGTTAATGAGCAGATTAGCACTTCAAAAATAGACACTGCCACGCAAAATGATGGCCTTGAAGCGAAATTTGTTAAGAAAAGTAGAGTTCCGCCCATTACCATCAGAGTTAGTAATAAAATTTTTCAAAATTTAAGAAACGTATTCATTGAGAGAAACATAGATGTCATGAGTAAAAATACCCCTAAAGGTATTAAAATTTTTGCAAAGGATGCTAATGACTACAAAGTCATTGTTAGACTACTTCGTGCTGCCAAAATTGAACACCACTCATTTATACTCCCCCAGGATAGAGACTTTAAGGTTGTAATCCGGGGTTTACTAATTGATACTGAAATCAATGACATACAAGACGCACTCGAAGCTCAAAACTTTACTGTTAAATCTACTAAGCAGATGACCCGTCGGCGTAACGGTGACATTATAAAGTTACCATTATTCTTAATTACACTTCCCAAAAAAGACGAATCCAAAGAAATTTATAATATCACTAATTTATGTGGACTTGGTACCAAAATTGAGGATTACCGCGGTCGGCCTGGGCCCCTGCAATGTTACCGTTGCCAGGGGTTCCACCACACCCAGGCCGGTTGCTACTTTACCCCCAAGTGTGTGAGATGCGCGGAAAAACATTATTCTTAAGAATGTCCAAATAAAAGTAAGGAGAAACCCCGAAGTGCGCGAACTGTCAATTAGAACACACTTCGAACTTCAGGGGGTGTGTAAAGTTCCCTAAGAAGAAACAAAACAAGGTTAAGACCTTCCCAAGCCGTGTAGTCGAAAATAAAAAATTTGCGCAGGCTTTATCCGCTGGTCTCTACACGGACACTATCAAAGAAGCAAAAATGGTTTTCGAGGATTTAGCGGAATTAGTGTCATTAAAAGCTCCGGCTTCTTACTTTCAAAACAATTACAACACGCCAAAAATTTAATTGATGAAACTCCCAAATCCGGTGAACATAAAGGCCAATAACACCATTACTAAGGCTCCCATCAGATTAGTGTATTGGAATGCGCACAGCATTCAAAATAAATTAATGGAGTTTGAAAATTTTCTATTTGATCATGAAGTTGACATCGCCCTGATTACGGAGACCTACGCTACTCCGTGTAGTAGCATAAGGATCAACAATTTTCATACATATCGTTGCAACAGGCTGAGTCACAGAGGGGGGGGTGTTGCGGTGTACGTTCGAAACTCCCTTCAGTCTTGCTTAATTGCCGAGAATAGAAACAACTCTCACGAGTTAGTTACAGTTTCGGTTTTATTACTCTTTCTGGGTACCATCTATTTTAGTGCCTTCTACAATCCTCCTCAAGTGAAATTCAACGAAGATATTCTTAAGAATATTTGTCCTGAACAGAACCAGTTTATCTTAGCAGGCGATCTCAATGCTAAGCACAGAGAATGGGGTTGTCGTTCTACAAATAAAAACGGGAAAACCCTGTATGACGTTTTGAACAATTACCCAATTACACTGGAAGCGCCTGCAGAATTTACATATCGTCCTGATAATACTCATCAGGCAGATATCCTCGACTTGCTACTTACTAACACCTCAATTCCGATGTTCACTGAAGTGCTACATGAGCTGACTTCTGATCATTTGCCGGTCCTCGTTACACTTGGTACGACCAAAGAAAGAAGCTGCGAGAAAATTAATCTTACTGATTGGAATTTTTTCAAAGACATCTTGCAGGTGAACCCTCCGAATATTGGAAGTCTAAGAACCAGAAATGATGTAGATGCAGCCATTGATAATTTGACAGACAGCATAAACATTGCAGTCAATAACGCCTCTCGTCAGGTTAATAAGGAGGAATTTGCCGGTAGACTGCCGAAGAGCATTAGGGACTTAATTAAAGATAGAAACGGACTAAGGAAAAGATGGAATTTGACTTGGAGTCCTCTGGTTAAGAGAGAGTTAAATCAATTAAACAGGCTCATTAAAAAGAAAATTGCTGAGCATAGAAATGAGGTTTGAGAAGAAAGGATCCTGAATTTAAACCAAGAGGACGGTTCGCTATGGAAGTTTATTAAAAACCTTAAAGGTGCTGCTACTTGCAACAGGCCCATTTATACTGACAACAATATTGCCACTACTAACAACGCAAAAGCACACGTACTGGCGGAGCACCTTGAATAGCAATTTATGCCAAACCGCATCCCACGTAATATTGATTTTACCTACGAAGTTTGCGATTATTTACGCGACTGGCTAAACGCTCCGATAGTCAGAAATCTCCCAAAATTTTCATCGCCCTCTGAGGTCCAGGATATTATTAAGAAATTAAAGAGACGAAAGGCACCTGGCTATGACATGGTTAGTAACACGGCTATTAGAAATCTGCCTGTCAATTGCATCACGATATTCACTAGCATCATAAATGTTAAGTTACTTTCCCGTTAAATGGAAGCATGCGAAGGTCATATTTCTTCCAAAACCCGACAAAGATAAAACAAAACCTAATGGATACAGGCCTATCAGTTTGCTTCCAGGCTTTGGAAAGATTTACGAAAGAGTTATATTTAACAGATTAAAGCCTTATCTGAACGTCCTTCCCCCGGAGCAGTTCGGGTTTCGAAGCAAGTTATCCACCTCAAAGCAGTTAGTAAGACTTACAGAGTTTTGCGGAGACGCACTTCATAAGAAACAGAATGTGGCAATACTCATGCTAGACGTGGCGAAAGCTTTCGATCGCGTCTGGCATGAGGGACTTATCTTCAAATTAATCCATTATAATATAGAGAGAAAGCTAATTCAGCTAATTGCGTCTTTCATCCAAGATAGAACTTTTACGGTGGCTATTGGAAAAGATCACTCCAGCGTCAGGCCAATAAATGCAGGGGTCCCTCAAGGATCCATTTTAGGTCCCATTTTGTATCCTTTGTATGTAGCAGATTTTCCTAGGTCGCAACTAGATAATAATTTCTTCCTGGGATGTTACGCGGTCGACACGGCCTTGGCCGTTAAGTCCGCAAATGCAAATTTTGCTATTCGTAAGCTGCAGAAAATCATGCCTAGTATTGAGAACTGGTGCGCAAATTGGAGAATATCCATAAACGCCCAAAAATCTAACTTGCTCATAGTGCGACGAAAACACACCAGGACGCCTGTTCAGGAGAATGTTACATTATTTAATGAAGTTGTCCCAAAAGTTCGAAATGCCACCTATCTTGGTATAGTCTTTAATGAACAGCTTACCTAGAAGGACCACATCACACATGTTCGCAAAAAGGCGTTCCATGTTATTAATAGCTTAAAGCCCCTTCTAGGGAAGTTTCAAGTCTTGACCTGAGAAGAAAGCGTTTAATTTACCTCACTACTATTAGGCCAGTCATCACATATGCATCGCCTGCTTGGTCGACGATACGTAAAAATGATATTAAAAAGCTGCAACTAATACAGAGTAGAGTGCTTCGTACTATTACTAACGCGCATATGTATGTCAGTAACTTAACTCTTCCACCATGAATTGCGTCTGGATACACTTGAGGGGCACATACGCAAACTTAATAGGCACTTTTATGATAAGGCACTTAAGCGTGATCACATGAATATTTTTATGACTTTCAACTATGTCATATTAATGGAGGATAAAGACCTACGTCCATTCGCGGCCCACGTCTGTAACTCGAACTTCCCCACTTGATAATTTTGTATATATATGAAAATAGTTTGTTTGTATTATATGACAACATCTCCACCTCTGTCCATAACGCTTAGCTCTCCTGACCGAATGATGCCGGTCCCCCCTTTTTTTTGCCACCTCCTATTTACTGTATGTACGTGACGACAGACTTATCGTGATGTCGCCATTGGGGCTAGTTTGATAGAGCCGGATACGCAGTTCACAGGACTGCATTGCCGGCAATAACCTGCCAGTCAGTCAGTCAGTCTGTCATCGGCTTTAGTCGCATGCAAGATGCCTCGCAGTTTGGAGCTCTCTGATTTCGAGAAAGGTATAATTATCGGGTATCACAAATGTAGCTGATCCTTAAGGGACATATCTAGCGATCTGAAGTACCCAAAATCGACAGTGGCTTATGTGATTAAGAAGTGAAAGGTGAGCGGTGATTGTCGGAATGTGCCCCGAGTCGGCAGACCAACGAAACTGGGAGATAGAGACCGACGAGTGCTGTCCAGAGAAATTCGAAAAAACAGGTACCAACCGATGGCCCTCATCCGCGAGGAGTTTCAACAGGCATCCGGGAGTATTGTTTCAATGAATACCATCCGTAAGGAAGCACATCTGCTTGCTTTTCATGGTCGTGCTGCTGCCCATAAGCCTTTGATCACAAAGTCCAACCACGCTGCTCGGTTAATGTGGTGCAAAGCACATCGAAATTGGACCGTAAATCAGTGGAAACGGGTTCTTTGGAGTGACGAATCAAAGTTCACCTTTTACCGTTCGGATGGCAGGGTCTAGGTCTGGCGTCTACCTGGAGAACGTCTCCTGCCAGAATGCATTGTGCCAACAGTCAAGTTCGGCGGAGGTAGAATTATGGTCTGGGGGTGTTTCTCCTGGTATGGGCTCGAACCCTTGGTCCCCAATCATGGTAAGTTCAACTCCGATGCCTACTGCACTATTTTGGATGACAATATGTTTCCTACGTTGTGGCAGTTTTACGGGTTGGACCTCTGTTACTTTCAGGACGATAATGCCATTTGTTATGTTTCGACGTTAACCGAGGCTTGGTATGGTGCCAACAGAGTTCATCGAATGGACTGGCCTGCCCAGAGTTCAGACCTGAACCCTATCGAGAACCTTTGGGACGAGTTGCATCGCCGAATTCAGGGGTGCACTACCCGTGCAAAATCGGTGAAGGAAATTCTATGTCTTCTCCAAGCTGAGTGGAAGAAAATACCACTAGCTGTCATACAAAGATTTGTGGAAAGTATGTCCCGGAGGGTCCACGCTGTAATTACCTCTTGTGGAAGCTCTACCAACTATTGATTTTGAATAAAGTTAGTTTTTCTTTTCTATCGCATGTGTCCAAATACTTATTGGTAGTCAGTGTAGAATAGTAACTAATATTTTTCCAGTTGATTTTTTTCGTACACCTCCAACCATAAGCCATGAGAATATATTGATGAAGCAACGCACCATGTCGTCAAGAAGCATTTACGTGGCAACCCATGATGTCACCAAAATATATTTATTGTTCAACCCATGCATATGTATAGCATTCTCCCAGTTGATTTTTCAGTAGCATGACTGCAGATTATGATCCCTCCAATGAGAATTTTAATGTTTTAGCCTAGTGGTGGACAGCATGGTGCAGTTTTGATTGTTTTCGGCAAAATCTCATATTTAGCCTTCTGCATGCATAAACTGTAATGTGCCTTGCTTTAAGGACATCATGCACCTCTTTCTTCTTTTTGTTTTTAGATTTTTATTAGCAAGTTTATAATATTCTCAGATGTTTCTTTACCATAAAACAGATGACTGTGTATATGGTGAGAACAAAAGCACAAAAACTTAGACGTATATGTATGTTATATAGAAAAAGGAGAATATAGAAAAACAAGTGGCAGTGGATGAATCGTTGCAATAGATATAATGTTTCTTTCCAATGATGCATATGAGTTATTACAGTTAAAGGTCTAATGACCTTACAGGGTATGGATGTCTAGGAATACAAAACGATTAATAACACATATTACAGATAATGAGTAATTTTCTCTATAGTTCAAGAAATTTTTTAAAAATACCTCAAAATGTGTGATTTACCATAACTTTGAAAACTGCATTCAAATTTAAGGTTAGGTTATTTTAATATAGCACAAGTACACAAGGGCTACATGCCTAAGGACAGGGATACCTTTGTGCAGAACTTTCTAAGGGAAACTAGATTATATTCATGTTACACATGGAGAAAAACAACCATGCAGCTAGATTATTTGAATGTGTTCAAACCTGGGTTGAACTACCAGTGTTCAGTGGTCATAACTTCTCAGTGACTGGTGGGACCCATATTTAATGTGTATTAACAATATTTTCCTGCAACGGAAATGGTTCACAATAGGCAACTAGTAAAACTGAGGAGTGTTGTTAGTTCAACCCAGTTTCAAATCTCAGTAAATGGATTGACTGTATGAGAGTTTTGTGGTTTTTTCCATGTGTAACATGGAAGCAAGGAACTTATCTTATAAAAAGTATTCCATAAAGAGATTCTTCCTCTTAGGCAAATAGCTGTTCAGTCCTTTGTTATAATCTAAATAATGCAGTGTTAATTTGTAAGTATAATTATGATCTAAACAGAACTATATTCAGTAATTTAAAAACTTAAAATTGTAATTTTAGAAAAAAAGAATAGCTTGTTTATAGACTGTACCAATTGCGTTAATAGTACATAATAATTTCTTTAAAACACGAGGTATCATATTTCCCTTCAAGTTTATACTCTGTAAACACTAATGTAATAGTAATATTAAATACAGCTTTACTTAGCGCTACATAACAAATCTTTCCAAATTTACTCTGCGTTATGAACTATCAAACAGAAGTATTTACAGAGAAGATAGTTCATGCATAGTGCAACAAATTTTGAAGCGACTGATTGCCTGTATGATGCAAAATGTTTTGTTATATTATTTGATACAGGCTAGCCAAAACTAGATCACAAAAGAAGATCTGTTTGGCATGTACAAAATTTGAAGAAATGTTTTATATACCACAAGGCACGTTTTTGTAGAATTTGTGATAGTTTACTATAAATTTTTAAAACCCTAATCCCACCTTGGCACCAAATTAGCACCATTGCTGTAGAAGTACATGCCGGCCATCTTATGTAAAGTATATGCAAGTTACCTCATTGTGGTTGCGATGCATGTGTTGCTGTTAGTGATAGTTTATTTGAACAGTTCTTATAAATGTTAAACATTATTCCTTATAAATATTCATTATTAAAATCATATTTTGTTCTCCACACTTTTATTTATTGAGTATTTAAATTTTGAAACAGTCATGGATTTATTTTCTGTTTTGTAGCTTTGAAAAATTAGAAAGAAAGATAAAATGTATTGTTGCTGAAAATGCTGAAATAGCAAATTATATTATTGATTGGTTTGTTGATTATGTTGATTTGTCTATTAAGATATAATTTATGACCTTTAAAACAATTCTTTTCCTGCATGCTTATATATTATTAGCAATATACCATTGCAAGTATCTTACTTACTAATAATCTTTTTAACTAATGAAACTAATTCCATGTACGCATACCTGAGAATTAAAATAATAGTATACTAAATCAAGTTCAGTGACAGAAATATAGGTAGTAAAGATGATTGCTGAAAACAAAGAAAGTAAGTTGAATGGTTGATATATGTAGAAAAAAACGCATTCCTAGCACTGCTACCTATTATTTCCTAATTTGGCAGAATCTGCATTTAGTTTGTCTTTCGTAAAGAAGCAGCCTATGCAATTGATATTCATATTTTTTTAGTATTGAGAAATGCAGTGTTTCATAAAATTATAGCAGAGGCAGAACAAAAGCGTATTGAGTGCCATATATAAAATTTGATATTTATTAATTTTTTCAGTTTCACTTGTAATGCATGATAAAAGTACACAAACATTTTAAAAACATACTTATTAGAGAAAAAATGAGAATAAACTTTTTAATAGGAACATTGTGCAGAATTTTTTTTAACACATGTGAGCTCCTTGTTTGAAAAATATGATAATGATAGAAATAGTATTACAAGATATGTGCCTCAAATTTTGCTCATATTTTAATTGCATCATATAAAATTTTTACTCAAACGCACCTAATTTCAGCTTGCAATAAAAAACTGTCATTTTCTTTGTAATTTCTGATTTATGTATCTGTTGGATTTCCGAAGTCAGAGAATAGAAATTGTCTACTTTTTTTTTTTTTTTTTTTTTTTTTTTAACTTTATTGAATTTGCCAGAAAATTATTTAAAATTAGGTTAAAAAAATTGGAACCTAGATTTTGGATAAAACTAAATTGATTTTGAAAGCGAGGAAACACAAATCCCAGTTTGACTGGAGCAAAGAAATTCAGTTTTTAGTTGTTTGATATCATTATAAACTGTTATATGAGAGTTGGATATTTATCCACAAGTATGAATGGTGACATGACAAATATCTGTTATTATGCAAGCATCATAAATCCAATAAAACACACAGATGTTTTAGCAGCAACTATATAAATTTTATTCACAAGTTTGCCCATGATGATGAATGATGTGACATGAGAAAAAAATAGCAAATATACGGAAATGCAGTTGATTGGCATTTTCAAAAACTTAAAATCTATTTTTAAAATCTGGTTACAAAATAACAGATAATTGTTTATATATATATTTTTTATTCAAACACAGTTCTATTGTGAATTAAATTATTAATCTTACTAAGAGGTTACCATAATGCCGGATAAGGTTCGGAGAACAGCCTTAACGCCAAAACGGGGAGAAACAGCTTATTATGGTAGACCAAGTTATGGTTGTCATCCATTGACGTACTTCTTCTAGGAGGACAGCGTGATACTTTTTCCCTGCTAAGGGATTATGCGTAGCAGCAGATCGGGATACGTATTCGAAAAATATTATTATGTTTGTTGTTTGCTTATCAAGCAAAGAGTATTAAATTAGAAATAGCACATAATTGAATAAAATATAAAATATTGATAATATATGTAAAAATAAATGTATTACACCTGTAAATATTTATTTAATGCTTTATTTTCTGTTTTCTTTTGCTTTGTTATGCTTCCCTGTACTCATCGATGTTCAAACATGGTTTATTCTATAGCTTTTTAGTATTTATTTTATGTGCATTGATTGCAAGTAATCTATAAACATTTTCTTGTACTTTCTTTCTTGCAATGTGTGCTTCCATACAGTAGTGCAAGAAAATAAGTCAATGTGTGTTTCATATCATATTCATAGTTATGTACAGTAATCTGAATTCAGAGGAACTTTAAATTTGCCTATAGAGTGGCAGTTTTACTTCACAGTTGCTAGAAATATCTGGCTTAAACAGACCTAAGTTCTCAGACTAAACATAATTGCAGTATATTTGTTCTGGGACATTTGTAGCCTCAGTCTGATATTTAGTTTATAGCACATTTAATATTCTTAGTATTTATTGTACGAATTAGAAATAATAATAACTTTTTAGAAATATGTATGTGATAAATTTGTGTGCTGTTAGAAATGGTAATGCTCTCAAGTCTTAATTGTTCAAAATTCGACAAAATGGAATGGTATTTCATTTTTTAACTGCAGTCTAAATATAAAAATTTCATTAAACCTGCTAGAAGGATACATATTTTGTAGTATTTAAACACATATTTAGTTACATGCATTATGTAATGGAAAGAGTAATTTGCATTAAACATTTCCTCATCTTTATAGTTTTTTATATATATATAATGCATTATGAACTGAGAAGTCTCAAAAAATTTTAATAAATTAATATTTCCTGATGTCATAAAATAATGCTCTATGCAGTTAATAAAAGTGGGTTTAAATGCTATAAGAATAAACTAAAAATAGTTTGTTTCATTTTTGATTTTAATTGTCATAAATACAAATCATCTCCAACTTACAGAATGTGATAGTGAAAATTTTGCAGTGTTTCCTTCATGATTTATTTAATTTAATTAAGTAAACTGAAGTCCTTGGTAATTGTTTATGATTACAGCAAGATATTTGAAAATTAATATAAATGAATTGTACAGATAGATAATGCAAACTTCATGCATTACAATGACAGTGGATTGTGTTTACGAAACAGATTGATTCTACTGCAGACCTTATCAGCCAATTAGCATTACTGCAGCAGAGACTTGCTGGATCAAGGATCAAGGAAGTGCAAGTTACGGAGTTCATAGGCAATTACGCCTTTACCCCCACATCTTCTAAGGAAATTACATCATCAAAAAGAGGGGATTGTCAAATAGGGTAAAAATTTTGAAAAGCCGAATGACTTGGAATAAGTGCCTTCACACTAAGTCAAAAAGAGGCAAAAAACTCAGAAGGTCTTAATTTTGCGCCGAAAAAGGGCCAGAATAATTTAGATAGGGGCAGCCAGAAAATTTAGACTAGAAAAATAAAAGGTGAAGTTTCCTTGAACCTTGATAATCATGTTTTGCATACGTCAGATGAAAAATACGCAGGGGAATTCCGATGCGCGTTCTTCGGGGTGGGAGGGAGGGGGGAGACTTGCTGAATAGCTTTCAAAGCATATGCCAATCACTTCTTTGTCATTGTGATGCATGTATTGCAGTTAGTAGCAGTTCACCTGAACAATTCTGATAAATATCAAGCATTATTTCTTGTAAATATGTATGATTAAAATGGCATTTTATTCTCTATGTTCTTTGCACTTAATATGTTTCTGTATTCATGTTTCACATTCCACAATACATTGTATTGTGAAAATTATGACTCAAGCCATGCTATATTATACCTTAGAGGGTTGACTATAAAGGCAAATAAAAATTAAATTTTATGTATATTAGGAATAGTATTTATATGATAGTTGAATATAGAATTCATATCATAAGTCATATACATAACTACCTATCAAAATGTTTTGCAATGAAATTTATTATCCCCTTTTTTTACCAAATGAAAACAAAATGAGGCATTTAACACCTGTAAGCTATGTAAATAATGAGGCATAGAAAATCTGTAAGGCATGTAAATAATGAAACATGTAAAATCTGTTACTCATGTAAGAGCAATACAGTATTCAACTAATATGTTTAACAATAATATTGATTCTAGATTAGCTAATCGCCCCCCTTCTTGAAAAAAACATATAATGCATAGGACATTTTACAGAATTACAGCTAAACTCAAATTACATACTTTTTAATTTACTTATTTAGTAATAGTTTGACTTATTTTATTGTGATTTTCATTTTTATTTTAACTTGATTTGGCTTGGTCTGCATGATTTGTTTATGTCAAAGTATGTGAGAGCTATTTGCATAAGCAGAAGCATGCTTTCATAGAGGACTTTCTAAAAGACACTCACTCGTATCCTCATTACACATGCAGCCAATCTGTTTACCTAGAATTGCATTCAGGTCAAACTACCAGTTTTGAGCAACTTTAGTGCTCAAGCACTGACGGGCACATTTTTGTTGTGATGGAATAAATTTTTGCATTGTATTTTTACATTTTTCTTTGGAACAGTTATGTGCTTATTTTCTGTTTTTTAAGCTGTGATATTGAGACTATTGTGGTGTCATTTTGCAAATGACTTGTTTTCATACATGTGCCCCCAATAATACATGTGTAATTAAAAACTTGCTCAATGCTTATTATGCAAACTATTCAGTTTAAAAGTGTACCCTTCATAAAAATCATAATTGTACACATTCATAAGACATACCTTGTATATATCATTCATTCAGGTTTGAGCCTTAGAAGGCCAGCGAGTGATGTTGTTCCATTTGGAAAGATTCATTAGAATGAGCCTGTGTGTGAATACTTCATAACAAGATAGATACTTCATTTACTGAAACATACTACTGAATTATATAGATATTGAAATTATCAGAGTGGTAGTACAAGAATTGGATCAGAGTATGGAATCATTAATCAAGGGATACTATGTATGGCTCGACAAATCTACTCCATAGATTGATCTTTGCATAAATTCACCTTTGAAAACTGCCAAAAATATTGTTATGCAATGAAAGAAATGGGTTTTTATTTCTATAGCAGGCTACACTTCCTGACAATAGATAAATTAAGTACACAAAGTAATGGAATCTTAAAGGAAACCAGATACATTTTTCTGGTAGTAATGAAGAAAATCTGAAGGTATTCCTAAAGGTTTTCTAAAATTGACAGAAGAAAACTTCCGAAAAATTCTACTAAATATGTAACTAGTAAAATAAGGTTGTCATCTTGATTCATTTAAACCCCAAGATAGCAGTTAGCCTTTTACAAGTAACCTAGATAATCCTAATAGTCAAACAGAATTTGTCACCTCAACCTAGTTCAGTTTCATGTATCAAATCTCAGAAAAGGTGTGAATGTCATATTCTTTCTGGTATGTAGGCATTTGAATTCTGCTGAAGCAAAAGTTTTCTAGAGCAACCGATGATAGAAAAAGATAAATACAAGACCATTGGCGAATGAGTTGACTTTATTTTGCATACACAATCTTATGCTTTCAAATATATTTTCATTTCAGAGCACGTTTTCCAAAATGGGACCTTCATTTATTACTTACTTAATTATCTTTTATTATTTTAAAAAATTGTATTTATTACAGAATTTCAAAATTTTAGTGATCAGTTTATTAATTAAACTTACTTAATTTTTACAAAAGTAATTATTGAGATATCTCAGGCTATTATAAATCTCAGTATATCATAAATTTTAAGGTATGTATATATCTGAAACTGTTAATAAGAAATTAGGCACATTCACATTATGTAACTAAATTCATTTCATAAACTTGGTATATTTTTAATAAATTAGAGGTATTTTGAA
Organism: Stegodyphus dumicola; assembly: GCF_044657685.1. Taxonomy (NCBI): domain Eukaryota; kingdom Metazoa; phylum Arthropoda; class Arachnida; order Araneae; family Eresidae; genus Stegodyphus; species Stegodyphus dumicola. The sequence continues at coordinate 52,035,033 of NC_140778.1, forward strand.
CTGTGGCTCATAGTTGGTTTGGTTTAGTTGATTATTGCAAAGCAAACTACGGTTCTCTTTCTAAGGGGAGGATGCCTTCGTGGAGGACTTTCTCGGGGAAACTAGCTCATATACATGGTACAGGTAGGGAAAAACTGTAAATGAAAAATTCAAGGAGGGCAAAAAATTATCTCTTTCAAAAACATTGAGATTAATAGTTTTAGAAATTTTTATAATACAAGAGTAATTTCTTGTAAATAGTTATTCAGAATACCAAGAATAGTAAATTACAAATTACAATGTTATATAGAGAAGGGAATGAAATTCTAAAATAAAATGCGTTATAGATAGAACCATTGTAGAGTATAGATTATCTTGTATAAATAAAGCAACAAGAAGAAGAAAGTTCACAAGGCTTTCAACTTTACATGTCAGTATTGAAAAACATTCTACAAAAGGATGAGAAGTTTTACAATGAATTTTGACCATGTGGTTTAATGTTTTATTAATCATAAGCATATGCATTTCAAGTGCTATCTGCCTAGAACAAGATGCTTCTTAGCACCAAAACCATGGCAGCAGTTCAATTGAAAGCATCCTTAAATCTTCCTTAGATTTAAAGATGAAATTATATAACTTTTTCTAAAATTACTTAAATGCACAGTATGTAAAATTTAAAACAATTTAATGCCTTACTTTCAGATTTATAGGTATCTTTATCAAGAACTGCAAAAGAAGTTAATTTGATTATCCTATCAATGCAAAACGGAAGTGTTATAGCAAATAAGAAAAATATTGTAAATAATCTTTATTATACAAAGAGGATAGAATTTGTATAGCTAAAGTATTTTTCATAAACAGCTGAAAAAAAGATCTGTTTCAATATGGGAGAAATTGCACTTGTGTCCCTGGTATTTAATGAATAATAAGAGGAAATTTAAGCATTTAGGTAATGAAGGAATTATTTAATGTAAGAAAAACCAATTCATTAAACATAATTCTAACATTATTTTGATAACATTTATGAAATCAGCCTGTGAAAATGCTCTATTCTAGCTATAAGATATATAGCAGTCTATGTAAGATCTTATTAGAAAGACACACAAATAAAAGCCATTATTTGTTTTCGTGGTTTCCCCATACGTAACGTAAATATGAGCTAGTTTATCTTAATAAGTCCTCCATGAAAGCATCATTCCTCTTAAGCAGATACCCCTTGTAAACATCGCCATATTCAATTAATTTAACCTACAATTTCAGTTGCATTTCTGTAACATATAAAACGACACACCAAAAAGGAGTCATCTGAACGAGACTAAAATCTGTAGATGGATTGAAAACGAAACTAGTATGATAGGAATTTAATTTTTTATTTAGGAAATACAGCTACAAAAGCAAAATAAATAATGCAATGGCCCACCTTTAGCCCTAATGCAAGCTCTAATACGGTTAGGCATGGACTCGTAGAGTTGGCAGATGTGCTCCTGGAGAATTCCTTGGCATATACAAAGTGTTTGGGATAAATTTGACAGTTTCGTAAGGAAAAAGAAAAATCCGCTTTGTATCTATTAAATTTAATGAATTGACGAAAAAAAAAAAAAAAAAAAAGCTTCATAGTAGAGGCTGCAAAATTCATTTCACGTGACAAAGCCCGAATTCCAATACCAGAGTTCTTTAACACCTGTTCCTGCAGATTTGCGAGGAATTCTGCTGTACGAACGCAATCAGATCGTCTGCTAGAGATCTTTCTTCTTGCTACATCCTCGTAGTCACCATTGCAAGCCTGTAGTTCATGCCTAATTGTTTTTACTGTGTTCAGGGAGCATTGGGCAGCAGTCATAATATCCTTATTTTGATGGCCGGCACGAATCATCATGATGCAAGTTATTCTTTTCCATGATTCATGTGGGTTCCAGTCATCCATCCTTTCTGACATCTTGTATATGAATGAAGAAGGGTCCAAACTTTTAAATGACGAGTAGTGTGTGTCAATACCTCCAACCTACGGAAAAATATAATCAATTAAAAATATGTCAAATTTATCCCGATCACCCTGTACTTTCAAACCGGTAAGTTAGATCGTCGCCATCCAGGGAGGGTCGGACATGGCTCCCCAGAGCCCAAACGTGCTCAGTTGGGGAGAGATCTGGCGATCGCGCCGGCTAGGGAAGTGTTGGAGACGCATGAAAACAATTAGTAGAAAGGCATGCCGTATGCGTCCTAGCATTATCCTGCTGAAATGTAAGCCCAGAGATCCGTGAAAGGAAGGGCAAAAATAAAGGGCTAGAATCTCATCGAAGTGCTGCCGTGCTATAAGGGTGGCACACCAAACGAGGCCGGCTGTCAAATGAAATGGCATCCCATACCATAGCTCCTGGTTGTCTCGTTGACAGTATCCAGATGAGTATGCATTGCTGTTCTGAACGTCTCCAGACATGTCTTCGCTAGTCGTCGGAACTCACTTCGAAGCAGGACTCATCGTTGAAAGCAATTACATTCCAGTCTGTTAGATCCCAGGTCGAATACTTCCGGCACCGCTGCAAACATGCTCAACGGTGTACAATGACGATGGGTAGCCGGTGCAATGCCTTTTGTAACTTCAGCCCCCGTTCCCAGAGTCTCATTATCACTTGTCATTGCACTGATGTTCCGGCTACACGTCGGATTAAAGCGTCAGAGGCTGAGGTTGTGAGCGTGTTCGGACGATCACTTTGTCTTTGCGTGTTACCGTCGCTTTTGCTCGACCGTTACATTCTTGACGCTCTCTACAACCATGGTTCACCCATTCATGTTAACATCATAGAATGGTAGCATCGCTCGGATCCAAATATCTGGCTATCCTGCGGCCACCCTCATTCCTTTATTCTTAAATAGTGACATCTGCTCATACTTTTGACGAACCTTTCTACGAGACTTTGGTACAGTCCACCTAGATCGACGGACCCATACTCGCATGGAAGTTATGCATTATCAGTGGAATATCTTCCGTTTTATGTACCATCCATCCGTCTATAGCTTAGTTAGTAGACAAGTGGAGTGTAGAGGTGTTGACACAGCTATCCATTTCATCTGGATGCTCCGCTGGAGCTCCATAGCTTGTCAATCATTCAACATTAAATGTTAGTCACTTCCATATTTCGTCGTAAGGTATAGCCATGCGCAATTTCTACCTATTTGGATAACTTCTCAATGAGTCGATTTTCTATGTTATAGGCTGTATGTATACCCATATATAAGTACGATAGATTTCAATTTATTTCCAACAGTACTTATTTGTCAGCTGATAACATTACGCTACTGCCTATTAAAATTGCAACATCATGAAGGCGACATGCAATAAATGTCAAATTTGCATGAACCTCAACTAGTGCATCCTGGATATAAGAACAATTAGCATTCCAGCGCATGCACGCAAAGCATGTATGAGTAATACCATCTGCATTGCATATAAATGGGGGGAAAATTGAACAACGGGTTTTTCATTCAGAAATCGTATTTAAGCGTTAGTTGCTCGGATTAAGATTATATTACGCCCCCTATAAAAAGAAGAAACTCTTACTAGTATGCGTTAGAATTCGACCACAGCAAGATCGTGGACTCTTTGGACAACGATTCCTTCTTCCGCGACATTGCTGCCCGTGTTGGTCGGGATCCCACGACTGTTAGGCGAATATGAGATCATTGGGTCCATATTGAATGCCATGCAAAATCTCAGCGGCCTTGGGGCATTAAAACCCGAGAGAACGTTGCGGGCAGTGAGATGACGTCTACAGCACTACGGACAGTCAGCACGGTGACCACTGTTGCTGCTTCCCATGACGCTACAACAGAAACAGGTGCACCTGCAGTGGACGTCATCGACGACATTGGGCACAGGAGCGCACCATGTCGTGATTCAGACGAAACCCATTCTGCGTACAGCATGATACGAACGCATTCGTGTGCGGAGAATGACATTGCTAACTTGCATTCGTGAAATTCACATGAGCCCAGTACCTGTCGTACTTGTATGAGGTGCCATTCCGCCTTCACCCTGGTTACGTCTTGTTCCCATAATCGGTAATGTGGGCAAACGTCTTTACATTTGATGTGTTAATGCCCGTGGCTGTGCCCTGTCTTCAAGGCTTGCGTAACGCCATCTTTCAACAAATGATACACGACCTTATGTTGTCTGTGCTGTCCTGAAGTTCCTTGAGACAGAATGTGTTCGAGTGTTGCCCTGATCAGCGCATTCTCTAGATCTCTCACTCATCTTATGGGTTGCCGGGAGATTGCCATGCCTATATCACTGGCCAGAAAATAGAATTGAAGCTGCATGGAATGAAGTACCTGTGTTTGCCATTCGAGCTTAGTTCGATTAGATCCGTATCTGTATCTGTATCAATCTTGCTTTTTAAGCAAGAAAGAAGATGAGGACTTTGGCGAACGCCGTTTTCTCCAATCCCTGAGGGTTAATATTGAAATTAACAACAAACGTTTTAACTAACATTTACAAACATCCATGCCTTCTCCGGGATTCGAACCCGGACCCTTCGGCACGGCAGTCAGCAACGCTAACCACGATACCGTTTGGGCGGCAATTCGATTAGACGCTCAGCCGGATTATAAATGATGCTGCTGCCAGAGGTGTTAGCTTTATGTACTGAATTGCGCATGTTATTAAACCCATACCACTTGTTAATTTAATCACATCTTCCTCTCTTACTAGTTACATTAATAAATACGACTTCCTCTCTTACTTACTTACTTACATTAATAAATACGACGTCTGCAGCACCACGGACAGTGACCACTGTTGCTGCTTCCCATGACGCTACAACAGAGACAAGTGCACCTACAATGGACGTCATCGAGACACTGGGCACAGGAGCGCACCATATCGTGATTTAAACGAAACCTATTCTGCGTACATCATGAGAACGAACGCATCCGTGCACAGAGGAGAATGAACGTTGCCAGCTTGCATTCGTAAAATTCATACGGGCTCAGCACCTGGCGTGTTGGCATGAGGTGCCATTCCACCTTCATCCTGGTCACCTCATGTTCCCATAACCGGTAATATGGGCAAATGTCGTTAAATTTGTGATGTCTTAATGCCCATGTTCTGTCTTCAAGGCCTGCTTGACGCCATCTTCAACAAGATGATGCACGAACTTATGCTGCCCTGAAGTTCTTTGAGACAGAATGTTTCCGAGTATTGCCCTCATCAGCACATTCGCCAGGCCTCTCACTCATTGAGAGCATCTTATCATGGGTTGCCGGAAGATTGCCATGCCACTCGCCAGAAAATAGAACTAAAGCCGCATGAAATGAAGTACCTTTATCAGCTTAGTTCAATTACATGTTCAACTGGATTACAGATGTTACTGGCTGCCAGATGTGTCAGCTTTGTGTACTGAATTCCCCATGTTATGAACGCCAAACCACTTGTTAATTTAATCATATCTTCCTCTCATTATATTAATAAATACAATACATACGATAAATATGATTCTGTTACTTGCTTTGCTTCCTGGTATAGAAATTTTAATGAACAGCACCGTATTTGTTATCTTCTTATGAATTTGTACTACAATCTAATTTTTTGAACCGTCGATATTTGCATCTTTATATCAGAATCTATCTCATATTCAGGTCCAGTTCTGTTAAGTGTGCTGTGCATGCATGGAAAAAGGCCACCAGATCCCTAGTTCGACCTATATTGTATTTTAAGGAATAAAATCCAAACACTTGGTTCTGTATGAATTTGGTGTTTCTATGCTGTTGGTATGTATAGGGCTGCCCAGGCGGTATAATGGTTAATGACGCTGAATGCCGTAGTGAAGGGTCTGGGTTCGAATCCCGAAGAAGTCGTAGCTATTGGTAAACTTATAATATCTTCACATTATAAGCCACCATGTGCATGGATGTTTGTCAGCTTATAATGTGAAGGTATTATAAATTTACAATCATGGATGCTTTCTTCATGCGTGAAGCAAGCCAGCACTCAAAATACAAGGCCAGCCGATATTTTCTCGAGAAGCTGATAGTAGGGGAATAAAAGTTGGGAGACCCTCGGAACACCCGCAGGGCCATCTTCCATTAAAAACTGAGATGCAGCTTACTAGTTAACAAGACTCAGCAATACACAATGTACTTTCGGGAATGGACGGGTACTTACCAATTAACTTAACCTACAACTGTCTTTTCCAGTTGGGATGTTATGAATGAAACTTCTATATGATAGAATATGTGAAAAGATTTTTTTTCCATAAAATTAAAGTGTTTTTAAGCTTAATAAATCCAAATAATATAAAATAGTCTTCAAATAATATAAAAATGATTATTAACGGAAACCTAGTGAGATATGCCTAAATTTATTTACAACCTCTCCTGTATTCCCGAAAATTCTTATAAATGCTGTTAGGACAGGAAGTTTTGAAAGCTAAAAATTAAAAGCAACATAAATAAATGTACTGTGGGGGGCGGGGAGAATCCAAAATGATTTATATAGTTTAATTCAGAGTGAATTACTTTCGACGTTGTTTGACTGATTGATAAAGAGCGCTCTAAAATAATATTGGCTGGTTAAGTTTCGAATTACAAAACATCACCAGCATTAGGTAGACAGACTAGACAGACACTACTAGAAATGTGTATGTAGGAAGTCACTTGACACGGATTAATAGAGGAATGACGCAGTCCAGAGAGGTTTATTATAAGCAGTTACTATTTTTAGTACAAAAACTGAAATACCTAAATTAAAATGATGAGTTAAGGGCAAAACAAATTTAAATTAGAATATTGATTTACATAGTTTTTATCTATCAATCTCTAGATATACACATAACAATATTCAAGAAATATTAAAAAATTAATATTCTATTTTCTGAGGTATTTTTTAAACATATATGCGGAAAAAGACTTTAATATCTATAGTTCAGATTTCAGACACAAACTGTCTGCCTAAAGAGATTTGAATTTATTAAGTTATGGAAAAGTATGCTAGTGTATATTCCTTGATGGAATAATGCTGTTAAGGAGGGTTTTATGACGGAAACTGTCATGTACTCATGTTATGCAAGGGAGAAGCTATGAAAACATGCATGCAGCCAATTTGTTCCCTGGGAATTGGACTGAACTATCAGTGCTGAGCTGTCTTACCTGCTGGGCTGTGAAGGAAAAAAGATGCCTTCATGGATAACTTTCTATGAAAAACTGCCTCTGTTCATGTTATATATAGGGAAAATCACGGAAGCATCCACGGAGCGAATTTCTTCACCATAATTTGGAGTTTGTCTAACTACCAATGTTCAGCAGTCTTACCCACCAGATTCCATGGTAGACTGTATATATTACAGATACACTTGTTAATCACATTTATGGATTTTATGCTGTCTCAGTGTGTTCCCTATGTTCCATTCCTTTCTAGTGTGTATGATTTCAAACATGAAAGCAAGATTTCAATATGCAAGCAATAAAAATTGTTTAATGCATAGCACTAATGCTGTTATATGAGAAAATAAAGATTATACAAAATTCCGAAAAAAAATTCATATTGCAGTAAACTACGTAACACCACATTTCACAAGTGACAATGTATTGTTTTCAGAGATTGTTTAAAGAATCTACCTGGTAATAACAAAAATTTTTCAATTTGTGTGAAAACTGTCACTAAATTTAGTTTGGTAATGACACAAGATTTTCAATGTATTTTGATAATATTAAAGAACTTTGTTGTTCTGCATGTGATAGGATACAAAATCAAAATGTTCATGTTATGTCTGAAGGCATGACACACACACACACACATACAGGCAATAGTTAAGAGAGGCAGGATAGTTTTAATTCTAACAAAAAAAAAAGTGATAATTCTTTATTAATACCATAGGCTTGAGCCTCAGTTATATGGCAAAACTGTTGTTAATAGATATTGTTTAACTAAATTAGGTTAGATTATTTATACTGCACAGCACATGAGGGTTATCTGCAGAAGGGGGGTACTTTCGTGGAGAACTTTCTTAAGGTGATGGCTTGTGTTACTTTAAACATATCCAAAACCACAAAAACTCTTATGCAGCCAGCCCATTTACAAGGATTTGAAGCATCCATATTTAGGGATTTTGCCACTGGTGGATGTTTGTTTATAGTATGGAAGACACAAACATGTACAGAATTCAGGTATGCTTGAGATTTCAGTCTCTATAGGGGTATACTAATAATCAGGTTTAGGTCAGATTAATTTATTAAAGCAAATCACATGAGAATATCTGCTCAAAGAGACATATATCTTCGTGGAGGACTTTCTAGAGGAAACTGGTTTGTATTTATGTTTCATATGGAAAGCCATCCAAACACTCATGCAGTCAGCCTGCTCATTCGGATTTGAACACGAGTCAAACTAACAATATTCAACTTTCTTATTCACTTGGTCCCTGGTGGGCTACTTAGAAAAACTACAAGAAGTAGGTATGAAATGTCAAAATTTGTATTTTTATCTCATACTCTTACAGGGCAGTGATATTTTTTAATAAAGACTAATCAAAACTGTATTAATGTCCCTTTTTCAACTGACCATTTTTGTTTAATATTCTACTTACTTAAGCATTTTTTTAAATTTAATTGATGACTATTTAGTTATAGAGATATAAAATATAAAAAGAACTGCCATCTTATTCATTTAAACTTTTATATAATAAATTATGAAAAGCAAAATAACATGATTTCTTAAACAATTCAAAATTAATTTTTAAGATGGTTTTAATATATAAATACCAAAGGAAGATTCATTAGACAAAATTATTTCTTTCACAGTTGAAAAAAAAGTTTTTAAATTTTATATTTTATTCATAGACTTCATTGTTGAATTGATAAACAATTTAATTCCATTAAACTGTCACATATCTGTAACTTGGTAAAAGTTTAGCACAAATTCTGTGTGTATTTTTAGTACTTCACATTTTCTGTTTCTTTCAGATTAAAAAAAATAAAAAAAAATGTGTTAAAAATGTGTAAGTGTATATTTAATACAGCAGATAATAAACTGAAACCATAAAAACAAAACATTCAAAAAGGTGACACATTTTTTTTTCTTTAAATAACAACAAATTAAAATTGTTAAATAACATAAGGTTATTTCACAAAAATAACATTAACATGCAATAACAAATAACATTAACATGCACAAAAATATCATTAACATGCATTAGTGACATCTGCCACATTCAAAACATCAGATGGCCTCCAATATTTTAAATGGAGTCCTTTATAACGGTACCAACATCATTATAGTACTTAGAAAATAGAGCTGGTTAATTTTAACACCATTAAATGCTACAATGTATTACATGTCACAAATATAGATTACTGATTTCAAGAGAAGTTAAAATTTACTGTATTACCATGACTGTTATTAGTGATACTTTGATCCAGTATTTATGGTATGGTGTCATATACACTGAATGTGTACTCATAATTAAACAAGTTAATAATCATTATTGAATATCCAGTAATATAATTTCATCACTGTATATAACAGGTAACAACTGCTAATGCGTAATTGAAACTTTCTAAATATTTTATGAAATTGATCTCCATTAGCCAAAATATTTTTCAAAATATACTTCACTTAATAAAACATTCACTTCCCAGTGACGAAAAAATTAACATACATACATATTAATAATCCTTAGAAAAAACCCTTTAGCCAGGTATATATTTCATAGCAGCCATCCCTTGAATGGTTTTGTGAGGTAAACATTCAACTTGATTTGAAAAATATGTTACTTTTTAAAAAAAATTCTTTCCTCTCCTATCTTGATATATCTTCTACATCAGGGATTTTCGACCAAGGGGGCTTCAGGGAAAGAACATGGTCAGCCTTTTATTTATATGTTAAGTATTTAGTTTTAGTTCATGAATATCAAAATCTACTTTTGTTCAAGTTTTGGCCCTTATCAACATTTTCTACACTTTTGTTGTTTAATTTATAAAACAAGTTGAAACATAGTCCGAATCTAAATAAATGTATATGCATTTTTCAAGAGTTGGAGAGGGGGGAAGGATTTTCTAGCAATGGCGAAAGAGATGCATGGGGCAGAATAGGCTGTTTTATTATTTTTAATACATCTATGTTATAGTATTTATTATAATTAAAGCCATGAATTTCAGATACTTTTATAATTGATGAATCAAAGTAATATCCTTTTAATCTTCATTCAAAAACGCATTACCATCATAAATATTCATCTAAAATGTGTACATAGGAAGCATTTTTGTGTTTTTTGTGAAAGGGAAGGCCATAAAGTACTGTACGTCCTTTGTATTCTCAGATTAGTCATGCTACTGTAACATTATGTTCTCAAAACCTGTGCACTGTATTGTCATTTTCCAGGTTACAACTTTAGTTTGACTAAAAAGAAAAATAAATTCATAAATGTTTTATTGCACAGAACTTATAAGTTTACAAAATGTTGAGTAGATACTAAAAATTAAGAAGAGTTGAAAACAGTAAAAATAATATTATGCAACCAACTCCAGAAACCACCTGTTGGTGTTTAATGATCTTTTTTGCACATGTTGTTTCATAAAGACTGGACAAGTTTTACAAAGATTTAAGAATATTTGCATAAGCAGTTATATTCCTGTATTAGCTAATTCTGTTTCAAAGTCATCAGACATCATGTCAGTAAGAACTGCATGTTACAATTCAGAAATATTCAAGAAACACAATTAGGTGTTTATCATGTTTCAAAATTAGCAAAGCTTTTCAATAAAAAAGAAATATTTAAAGTAAATTCCCAAGGGTTTCTTATTTCAACAATAATGCTTACTTACAGGAATAAAGAAATGGCGGTACTGTTCTGTTATCGGAATCGAGTTCAGAAATGTATGTATGCGTTTATGTATGCATGTATGTGTTCACTGTATGCATAAGTACAAATATATGTGTGCATACAAATATACATATAAGCACATACATACCAACACAAGTTCATACATTTTCTGAATCCAGTCCCTTGATAATAGAACAGTACCAAAATAACTGTTACTGCTTTTGCTCAGTATTGGAGGAAGCATATTCGTTGGATGTACTAATTGTAAACTTTTCTATACTTTACTTTTTATAGCTAATAAATAAAGCTTTTCCTTCAGATTCTCAATTTTTCTTTTTCGGTTATAATTAAAAACAGATTTTAAGAGCAGTAAACTGAAAATAAAAGAAGCGATGTACTGCTGTTTACAATAATGTAAAAATAAAGCAGTAATTTGAAAATACAGAACTATGGATTTTTACTTAACTCTTAATCTATACAATCTCCTCATGGTAATGGTAAAAAGCAAGAAAAAAAAAAAGATGGGAATGAGACTGTAAGCTGTCAAACTATTGGGGTTATAGAAAAGTATAGTTAGTTTCTTTGCTATTGCATGGGCCTTCAGCCCACTTCAAGATCACAAACCTCAATACTGCATCACATAACAACTAATTCGTTGGAAATTTGGATCTATTAGTTCAACTCATTGCAAACTTTTATTCATAATCATGAAGAGCACTAAAAACTTATACAGAAAAAAATTACAGACGTCCACCTTCAGCACACCCAACACAAACACATAGACAGACAGACAGACCAAAGTAGACAGCTGTCTTGTTTTGCACCCGCTAAGTCTTTCTGCACCGATGGGCGAAAAATCCAGCACATAAGACAGACAGACAGACAGACAAAGTAGACAGATGTCTTTTGTTGCACCCGCTAAGTCTTTCTGCACCGATGGGCGAAAAATCAAGCATAGGTGCGAAGGAAAGGTATATAGAAAGGGGGCAATTCCGTATTTCAAAGGAGAGTTAAAAGGAACTTCGTATATTTTATACGAGTTCGAAAGGCCAGGAAGAAAAGATGGGACAAAATAAAGTAAAAAATAAATGGCCCAAAAGTAATGGAGAGGAAAAAAAAATTTTTTTAAATTTAAAAAAAAGGGCCTATAGAAAGAAAAGGAAAGGAAGTAAGAAAATTTTGTTTAAAAAAAAAAAAAAAAAACACGATTGTGTTTATGAGTGTAGTCCAAGTTGTTATCATTTACATTAAATAGAGTCTTCCAGGTGTGTGTAATGAGTGTGTTTTGTTAAGCTGAATAGATGTAAAGATGAGGGAAAATTAATAATAAAATAGTAAATATTGGGGGTCCAGTCAAGTTTAGAAGCTAACTTTTGCTATAACAGGGAAACTAAAATTTTTTAATTTAAACTTTTATTTTTTAACATGGAAACCGATATTAGCCTCTACCTTGAGACACAGTAACAGAAGACACATAAGATCAAGATACATATAATATCATGCAAAGTTATACATTAACTAAGTAACATCATCTATTGCGGTTTCCAACATATTTATATACTCAGAAAACACCATCAAATAAAATCATAAACCCAAAACAAGGCGAGAACATATCAGCAAAAATAAATAAATAAATTACGGAGTTTTCTTTTATATTTTAATATTCATTATTTTTTTAAAAAATAAGCATTTTATTTATTTATTAAGTTAATGGTCATAATTTATTATATGTGTACTATTTTATCAATTTGATGCACACTGTATTAATATATGCTTTTAATTTAAATAGATAGGAATAATAGATTAAAGGAGCAAAAACTACAACTCTATACATTCATTGAGGCGCGAGATCGTGTTTTTCCCTCTCGAGAAATTCTTCAAAGGGGCCCCAATGGGTAGGGCTAACACTACTGATAAGGGCTACTGATAAGGATAGCGTCCCTACGAGATGGTAACCAAAAACGAACCACATGATTTAAAGCAATTACTAAGTATTTAATGCAAGAACATAATAAAATGAGCATAATAATAATAATGATCATAATAAATAAATGAATTTAAAGGTACTTTAGTGACAAATATTTGATTTAGCTTAGAGAAAAGAAGTTCTACTTATCTGAACGCTCCGTCTTAGTGCTGCAAAAGATTACAAGGAAGAAGAGACCCCCAGGTACAGGAGAACTCACGGCCTTGAGAACGAGACAATGCAGAGGATATTCGCGAAAATTTTCTTAAATAAATGAAGATTTTCCGGAAAACACGTTTGAAAATTCAGGTGCTCTTCCAAGATCCTGCCTCCATCGTACGTGATCACAGCGCCCCCCAGAAGAGTAGCGCGAATCTCCATCAAGCACATAACACATGGTCAACAAAACTCTTTAGTCAATGTTACAGTTACATAAGAAATTTTAAAAACAATAACACAGCAAAACAAAAAATGTTCTGAAAATTCACACACTTAATTTAAAAAAATTAAATGCACATTATTACAGTTATTGGCAATGAGAAATAATTATTACACTTTTCTTTCATAATTTAAATTGATTTTTTTACCAATTTCTGAGCTATCACCAGGCCACTGAAATGCTAAGTTCAAATCCAATGTATTGGACTGGTGCAGCCATCTACTGACAAGATAGTGAAATTCAAAGTGTTCTAACATTACTCCCTCACCAGTAACTAAGTTACGATACTTAAATTGCATTGGTAAGGTCAATAATCGAATAACGTTGTAGGGTTTATATTTATTTTAACTAACATTTATTTTAAGTTTAAACTATCTTTCCTGTCAAGCCTTACTTTCCCCTGGAACTGCCAATGCCAGAATATGTAAATTTTAGTAGAACGCGCAAGGATTCAAATTATCAGCGGAAGTATTCTGATTTAAATAGAAGGAAACGAGTTCGGTGTGTGATATGCTTACTTCACGAGCGCGGAGGTAGTTAGCGAGAAATTGAAGAACCCCGCGTTTCGGCCTATATGCTTGGCGGGAAGTAGTGTTAATCGTTCAAGCGAGCTTCAAGTCTGCTGAATTAGCAGCGGTGTTGTAAAACGCTGTGAGTTAGTTATTTTAGAGAGCCTCGTAGTTAGAGTCTTGTCTTTAAGTTCTTTTCAGGTTATTATTTTTATTTGACCGCCGAGTTGGTGCCGTCTGTAAGCGTCAAGAGCACGCAATTGTAATTTATTACGTTGAATAAAAAGGGACTTAAACCCTTTACAAGACTCTGTGTTTTATCCTGTTTTCACAGTCACCCCTTGGTTGCGTGCAAGTTGGAGGCACGCAACGTTATATTGGCGCCCGAACAATTATCGAACTGAAATGGCCGAAAATTGGATGGAAACCGCTGGACAACACCAAGAAATGACAAGCCAGTTAGAAGGATTTGGATACCTGGTCCAGACTTTGAGAGCGTCAATCAAGCCAAACGTCCATTTCGACGGAAAAAATTCGGTGTCCGTATTTCTAGAAGGTCTAGAAAACCACTTTCAGCTCTACCCTGTTCCCGAAAGACAAAAGGTTGCCATCGCCACATCAGCACTAAGAGGACAGGCCACGCTATGGTGGAAAAACATAGACAAATTTTTATTAGGGGAATTTGGCAGCCAGACATATATATTTGAAAATTTCAAAAAATCGTTAGTAAAGGCCTTCCCCATAGTGAAAGATCGCGCACGGCTGGAAGCCGAACTATATAGTTTCTATCAACGGGATACAGCAGAATTGACGGACTTTATTCTACGAAAAATCAAGCTAACGGATATGCTGTATGGAAAGAAACCCGATGCGGAGATTATTGAAATAATATTACCAAGATTGTTACCCGCTGTTCAAGACTACTTTGAAATTAGAAACCCAAGAACATTGCAGGAACTTTTCGAATTGGCGGTGAAGTTTCAAAATCGCAGAATAGCGGAAAAAGCGAGAGGGGAAACATATTCTCAAAGTACCCGAAGGAAATCGTCAAAGGAGGAAACCAGAAATGGAAATCGCTCTTATGGGGGAAAAAGCTATCAAGCTAACGCATCGAAACTCGAAGGTCAAGGCCCAAAAAGAAAATTTGAAATAAGCATCCGCGTACTCAGAAGACACAGATTGAAAGGAAAGCTTTAAACGAGTAGAGGGGCCTGTGAAAGGGAGGGTCCAGACCCCGGAAGTTTAAAAAAAACCCTCAAATAGACATTTAAATACGGTCATCGTAAAAAACTCACAGCTACCAATTATACAAGTCCTGGTTGGCGATGTACCAGTAGAAGCCCTCATCGATACAGGAGCAGAAGGAAATTTTATGAGTGAAAATTTCTTCAAAAAGAATTTTTATAGGGTACGATTATTTAAAACCAAAAATACGGAAATTATAGCGGCGCAAGGAAAAACATGTCACTGCATCGGGAAATTATCATTAAACTTACAGGTAAAAGAGGAAAGTCTCAAAGTATTAATTTTTGTGGTGAAAGATCTGCAACATTCTCTTATTTTAGGTATGGAGTTTTTAAGGGCCGCGAGGGCCAAATTAAATTTTCAAGATAGTTCCGTGGTGTTGGAGATGGACCAGAGGGTGGTGGAACCTGTGGAGACACCGCAATTGGACCTTAGCCATCTGAATGACCATGAAAGGAAAGCAATACAGCAAGTGGTGAGTAATTTTTCTCATTTGTTTTCAGAAAAACAAGGAAACTGCCAAATAGTGACGCACAAGATTCAATTAAATGCCGAAAAACCTTGTAGGACTAAGCCATACCGTTATGACAAACAAAAAGACTTAATCATTAAAAGAACATATTCAGGAGATGTTAAAGAATAAAATAATAACGCCCATAAATAGTGAGTACGCGAGTCCAGTCGTACTATGTAGGAAAAAGAACGAGTTTCCTCCTTCGGATAAAAGGGCTTGGAGGTTTGCTATTGATTACAGAAAACTAAATAGTATTACCAAATTTCCAGTTTACCCTTTGCCGGTTATAGACGAGATCATTAGACAGATCAAATCGACAAGATATATGTCTACTTTGGACTTAACGTCTGGCTACTATCAAATAGCTATGAGACCCGAAGATATACATAAAACTGCGTTTATAACAAAATCGGGCACTTATGCATTTTTACGCATGCCTTTTGGGTTGTGTGGGGCCCCATCAACATTCCAGAGAGCTATGGACATTGTTCTAAAGCCTGTCCTAGGAAAATCAACTTTAATTTATCTAGATGATATAATTATAACGAGTAGTACGTTGGAACAACATATGAATGATCTAGAACAAGTTTTTAAATTATTAAAAGAGGCCGGTCTTACAATTAACGCCTCAAAATGCAAGTTCGCAACTAAAGAACTTAAATATCTCGGGTATAAAATTTCGCAAAAGGGCATAGAAACGCAAGATTCAAAAATAAAAGCTATCAAGAATTTCCCACCGCCCAACACCACCAAGAAACTTTCTTCTTTCCTTGGGTTATGTTCTTACTATCGATCTTTCATAAAAGATTTCGCTAATATTGTTGAACCACTCTTAGTAATCAAAAGAAAGAAAGGTAAATTTACGTGGACAGCGGAAGCAAACACAGCTTTTGAAAGATTAAAAGAAGCGCTTATTAATGCCCCTGTTTTAAAATTCCCGGAGGGGGACGAAAACCTGGAAATTGCAGCAAATGCGTCAGACTATGCGGTGGGTGCGGTTCTTATGCAAAATAACCATCCTCTGGCATTTTTTAGTAAAACGTTGAATCAGACACAAAGGAATTATACAGCTACAGAAAGAGAAACATTAGCCGTATTAATGGCTGTACACAAATTTCGAGTTTATTTCGGCAAATCGCCAGTAACAGTCTTTTCGGATCATGCGGCTGTTGGTAGACTTTACTGGGGGAAAAACCTAACGCCCAGGTTAATAAGATGGGCTTTAAAACTCCAAGAATATAATATCACAATAAAATATAAACCGGGTAAGGAAAACAATGTAGCTGACGCACTTTCTCGTATAAAACTGGACGATGAAGGAAATGAACTTAAATGCGCTGTGTTGACTTCAAAAATTTTAGATTCTAGAGATACGGTTATTACTGAACTGAAAGCTGATCTTGAATTTGGAAATATCTATGCTTATTTGAAAGACCCTGAAAGCTTTGAGCATACAGATATCGATGCGATAAGAAATAGAGCAAAAAACTATGAAATAATAGATAATTTATTATTCTATACGAAAACAACAAACGAAAATCTTGAGTATAAGCCAGTCATCCCAGCCTCGCTTCGATTAAGCATTTTGAAGGAGTT
The DNA here is from genome assembly GCF_044657685.1 of Stegodyphus dumicola. Classification (NCBI taxonomy): domain Eukaryota; kingdom Metazoa; phylum Arthropoda; class Arachnida; order Araneae; family Eresidae; genus Stegodyphus; species Stegodyphus dumicola. Next base: position 52,052,095 of record NC_140778.1, read on the forward strand.
GCACGAAGCAAAAACAGCGGGCCACCTAGGGGTCAGAAAGACTTTAAAAAGGATACGCGAGGCGGTATATTTCCCGCAATTATACAAAATAGTAACGGCGTATGTCAGGTCCTGCAATCAATGTCAGTTAATAAATGATATTAATTACAACCCGGCCGGGTACTTAAATAGCATTCGCGCTACATTTCCGAATGAAATTTTAGGCATAGATCTTCTTGGTCCCTTCCCCCAGAGCGAGTTAAATAAAAATCGTTTTCTTTTAGTAATAGTAGATCATTTTTCAAAATGGACAGAAATTGTTCCACTTAAACGCGCGTCAGCCAAAACAGTCGCAGATGCATTCTTACACAGATACATTTTAAAATACGGTGCACCAATAAAAGTCATTAGCGATAACGGAAAACAATTCATTAGTCAAATATTTGAAAACATATGCAATGGACTTGGCATACGCCATATCAAAATGGTTCCGTATAGACCACAGGCTAACATAGCAGAAAGAGTTAATAAAAACATAGTAAAAATAATTCGCAGTTACGTGAGCACACATCACAAGCGCTGGGATGGCTACATAAATGAATTAGCTTATGCTTTAACCCATTAACGGTTTGGCCCGGATTTTCTCGTTCTTTTATGCAGGTCTCTTAACGGTTCGTTAAGGATTATTGTTAGTTTAAATGTACTCTCGAAAACGGACAGTCCCGTGTTTTTGTATTATCGAAAAAGCACGCTAAAAAGGACTAGCCCGTATTTTTGTATGTCTTCCAACCCCCAATGCCTAAGGGGACAAGGATCCATGCAATTCTGACGACAATGGGTAATGGCTGTCATTAGCGTGGGGAGAAATCTTCTTGATGTTTTGGGATAGAGGCCTTACACTGACTCTAAAGAAACAAATTTATTACCAGTTATAAAGTGGATGCATATATAAAGGGATTTAAGAATTTCCGTTTTAGAGCAGTTATTGAATAAAAAATAGAATTTTTTTACAAAATGAACGTTTACCTATAAGAGCATTAATGAATTAAAACGAGAAAAATAAAAGTAATAAATGGAAACATAAAAATCTGAAAATGCAAATCTTTCAGATTTTACATTAGGCCCAAAGGGCGTTTTTTTAACGGTTTGTGGGTTACCTTTATTTTTAAATATCGTGTTCTTAGCACTTAAACCGTAAAACTTCAGTTAAACAGCAATACCGCAAAATAAATTTTAAATGAGCATATCTTTAGAATTTCCGATACACAGTCTCGCCCGTTGAAGATAATTTTTTATATTATCATTTTCATACAGTGTTGCCTTTGCTCGCTTTAAAATCGTTGAGTTTCTTAATTAAAAATTCATTGAAGTTTTACGAAATATGAAACATATAATAAAACAAATTCCAAATCTCGGCTTCGAGTTGCTCATATTCGGGTGGAAATGTACGTTATTCAAAATTGGATAGGTCTAGGTACCGTTGTTTTATCACAATGCGAAAAACATACATATATTTATGCAGATTATTCATTATTTAATTTCAAAGCAGATAGCCTCGAGTGCTTTGCTGTAATCTAATAAACCAAAACCATTATTTAATTTCTTTAAATATAATACAGGGCTGTAATATGTGGTAGCAACAGTTTGAAAAGTGAACTGACATAGTTTTCAACGGAAAATGAAAAAATGAAGTTAATAGACCTTCTCGGCTAACGCCCTTTGTTTTAAAAATAATGTATCGTGTAATTTAATGGGAATACGAATTTAAATAATTCTCTTTAAGAAATTTATCTACAAATTTATATCACGAATAACAAAAACGTGAGGCTGTCTTGATAAATTTATAAATATTATGCATCTGACAATGCCATTCAATTATTTGATTTCGTAATTTAAGAACCTATGATTCTTCTTATAAAACTGTACAAGAATTTAGCAAAGAAGCTATTAAGTAATCTCTTATTACCATTAATCTATGCGATAAATTATTATTATTATTAATACTATTGGTTCAGTCTTTTACTTCCAAGTACCCTTTTACCTCAAATAATCGAAAAGATTATAAATTTAAAACAAAATTCGCCCCAAAATCAGAAATTAGGTTACGAATTTCATGCAAATTTTATTTCAAAAGCCATTTTACGCTCTGTAAAATGATGCAAACTTAAAAATTTTGAGATTTTTAGTTTATTCTTAAATGGAAATATGCGCAAAAAATTTCTTCGACATTAAATTTTAAAAACTCTAAATCGAATTATTATCATCCGTAAACGGTGTGTGTACAAAATTTGAATTCAATAGCTTATCGATAAGTAGTTCAAAAATCGACGACGAGCTTTTGATTAAACACCGTGAATGAACTGAATACAATTTTTGGAACAGCTCTATTTTTAAGCACTTTGGAAAGATCGGTAAGTTGTTGATATATCATAACCGTTATTTTTATAACATTCTTGGCATTATGAAACGTGTAAGTGACATTCATAAGCGATTCCCAACAGTTCTGTTCATTTGTCAAAGTGGCTGCTTTTGAAAATATTGTAAAGCTCACTCGATGTGCTCCACTGTCTATGATCTCATTAAAGATATTTAATTATGTTAATTATTTCTATACAGAAATACTGGTAAAATTAAGAGGTCAAATATTTAATTATTTGAGTTATATAACTACTTATACTGTCTCAAGAAATTTTGAGTCATTTTGTAAAAATAATCTTTTTTTTTAAATTCCTTTTTCCCCTCTACCCCCTATGCTTCATAATTTTATTACTATTCTGATGAATGGAAGGTTTGTAGAGACATTACATTTTTTTTAATAGCAAGAGACATGAAAAATGAGCAATGCCTTACCCGGGACGCGAACCACGGACATCTCGAATGCGCGCCGAGCGTACTGAGACCACGAAGGCATGCTAAAAGGGCGGGAGAAAATACCGTATATACTCCCCCTTTTAAAGGGCGACTGGGGATTAGGGGACCGAATCGCCAAATCCTTGCGGCGGAGAATCATCATCCACCACCTTTTTTGTTTTGGGTGCCACTATAGAAACATTAGGTTATTTCGAAACAGGACATGTGAAATAGGAGCAATGCCTTCGCCGGGAGTCGAACCACCAACCTCTCGAATACACGCCGTGCGTGCTGACCATTACACCACGAAGGTATGCTAAGAAGGCGGGAGAAAATACCTTATAGGTTATGAAAACCAAAAGTTGAGTAGGTAGTCACAAATCTAACTAATAAATGCTCTACAAATACAACTTTTAATATTTAAGCAGAATTTTTTGGAAACGTATTTATATAGATTGTTGTAGAAATCGACACAGTTTGATGCCAATTTAGAGGAGAGGTTGTTTATGAGCGTATTAAAAATGCTTTTCCCACTCAAAATGTTAACTACTTTAAAATAATAATTCATAATCGCATTGAATCTGATGTTTACGATTATTTCCCCCGAGATTTCTTTAAAAAGAAAGAATTACAATTGTGTTTAATGCAGAAAATTTAATGGAATTGGCATCTGCGCAAGAGGACGGAAACTATCAGGGAGGACTTTCTAAGGAAAACTAGATTTCCTTCACACTGAACGTAGAAAACTTTCACCGAACAAGCGTGTTCACCAGGATTTGAACTTATTTAGGATTACCAGTTCTAGCGCTTGGCCACTGGGGCCCGCAGACCGATTAAAAATCTTGTTTAGAAACCTTTTATATTGATTTAGTGTGACAGGTGCCGTAGTTTGGAGGTTAGGATTACTTGAATACAGCAAAACACACGAGGACTATCTGCTTTTAAGGAAAGAGATGCCTTCGTAGAGGACTTTTTAACGAGAAAAGTCTCATATTCATGTTATACATAGGAAAAAACATGGGAAAATACCATTCAGCCATCGTATTCATTCGTCAGGGTGTAAATCTAAGTCGAACTACCAGTATTTACCGGCCACTAATATGGCCGTATTTTAATAGGGGAAATAACTGTTGGATTGTAAGGCATCTAAATTAAGAAATAGAAAAAAATTCACTTCTGAGGTAATCTTAAACCCAAATTAAGTTTTTTATTATAATTATGAAAGAGTTCAACTCATTTGTTAATTTTTAGATCGTTAAAATTAGTGTGGCTGTAATGAATGATTATTTAGACCTGTTACAGGAAACAAATATGTCAAAAGTTTCCTTTAAAATATCAAGAATTATTGAAAAATCTTCTGTAATTTATAAACGAGAAAACGTATTTAACCAGATTTTACATGTGTGAAAAAATAATGAATTTTGATCTTCCCTAGTAGAGACATTTGTAATTATATTTCTAGTTTCAAATTCAAAGTGAAAAATCTAGGTGCCTGAAGCCAGAGAACACTATCGATTCTTCTTGGCTTCTATTTTCAGCGACGAAATAGATCAACTGCATGGAATTTTTATGATTTTTCTCAACATGTAAACTAAATGCTTGTAAGTGTTTCTTAGAAAGCTCGTCGGAAGTAGAATATCTCTAGATAGATATCGTGTGCTTTAGTAAATTTAGCAAATCTAAACGCAGAGCCGACAGCACTATGTTTGAGGCCTTTCTCTAACATAGTCGAATAGTGTATCGAATAGTCGAACAGTGAAATCACTCTACATCGCCCTCTTTTACTTACTTAATACTTTTATCTCAATATTATATATTGCATCCACAAAAAGTTCTCTAAATTAATGTTATTTGCATTCGAAAACCATTTTATGCTTAAATACATCTTTCCAGATGTTTGTCTTTTACTCACTGAGAGTCAATGCTTCTTGAAGATGTCGATTCATGAATAAAAAATTATTTCTTGCTTTTCCGGTTTCCCCTAACTGTTCCCACAAAAGCCGAACACTTGGGCAGAAACAGTCCTCCTATGATGTTAATTCCTTAGTAAAAGAGAAAGCACTGAACGGGGTAAAGTAGTAGAAATCTTGACTTTCCTGTTCACTCAAAATTCAAGCATTCCCAAAATCTGCTATAAAAGATATACTCCCTAAGGTATAAAATTTTTGTGTAATGAAATTAGAAAATGAAATATATATATGCATTCTAATATATACATATGCTAAAATATGAATGCATATATATATCATTGATTATATATATATATCATTGATGACATATATATATCAATTAAACCATTAGACACACTCACACACATACATATACAGATATAGAATCACATAGTATCAGTAGGTGAAAGAAGAAAATAAATCCTACTGGTGAAAGATTGCTGAAGAAATTCATGAATCGACATCTTCAAGAAGCATTGACTCTCAGTGAGTAAAAGACAAACATCTGGAAAGATGTATTTAAGCATAATGAAAGTTTCTTTTATCTTGAAATCAAAGAACTTTTTTATCGCTTTAGTTTTTGGGAGACTATTAGATTAAAATGTAATAAATAAATAAGTATATGGAAGAAAAATAAATCTTTAAAGGAAGAAAAAGGAAAAATAGAACCAAACAATCAAATCATTTTCAGCATTAAAACCAATTTTAAATGCGACAGTATATTTTTCTGCCGACACGAAAACTTAAGAAAATAGACAGAAATCTGCATTGTTTCACCTATCAATATACGAAAAATGGAAAAACGATACAAGAAAAAGTAAATTTGAAAAATTTGCGAAAGCGGAATAATTTCGAATGCTGCACAAACAGAAAGATACCATGCAGAGACATTGGATTTTTTTCGAAGCAAGAAATGCGAAAATTCAGCAGTGCCCTCATTGTGCTTCTAATAAGGAGGTCTTCCAAATTCTAGCTGGAAGGATTTGCATTTATAACAAGATAGTGAGAATGACATAATTCCTTTATTATTTGTTTCATTTAAAGGGCGAGAGAGAAGAAGCACGAGGCACTGTCGGAATAATTCATGTGTTAACGAATTATCGTCTGACATGTTTTCGTTGGGGTGCCATTGAAGAGACATAGCGTTTTTACGAGGAAAAAAAAAAAAAAAAACACGAAACATCCATCCGTTATCCTATCAGCGGAATACGCACCACAGGCATTCCGACTGTTAGTCCGATCTACTATCACTTACACCCCGAGTTTAAATTCTAGCTGGAAGAAGCTCCATTGAGCAATTTCCAGCTCAAAGAAGAATGAGATAATTTCTCATAATCAATACGGTTATATAACTGATGATTCTAAAATTTTATTATCATTAAGACTGGAAAAAATACACGACTTAATTCATTTTCATACATTTTAAAAGAAGTTAAATTTTTCAGAGAGTTACTATAAAATATTTATTAGAATGTCAAATTTAAGCATTTCAATTATTTATATAATAAAAGATGAATTTTATATTTATATAATAAAGAAAAATCGTTGATAATATCACTCTGATTTTAGTGGAGATATTTTAAGAAGTAAATAAGTGAAAGCTGGAGGAAGAAAAACTATTTCAAGTTACATGTTTATCTTAAAAGTAACGAGAGAAAAACTATGTTAAAAGAAAAGGCACGCATATCGAAATTGTTTCCTGTACTGCTGACAAATTGTTATATGGCATGCATACTATAATGTTCATGAATAATTGATTGCTACTAGATTAATACAGGCATAGCATATTTCTAGGGACTGATTTGCTGCAATTTCCAATTTGATTTTTACATACTTTTATATTTAGGACACTAATTACATCACACTGAAGATTACTCAATGCAATAATTCTATTGCAGTTTTTAGAAAATTATAAAATTTTCAGTTTCAATAAACAAATATATAATATTTCGATGACTCAGCAGGTAACATAATTTATTATCTTTCAAGTTTTTTTCGAAAACACCTCGGCAGATATAGAATCAGCCGCAGACTGTACTAACTTTAACAAGCGCAGTATCTGAGTGTTCACATTTCTGTTTATAACTGCAATAAGAACAAGTATAAGTTTGAAAAGTTTACCAATGGCTATGTGGATAAAAGAGATGATCATAAGTATTTTGACCTGGTTTTGGTTTCTGGTCAATACGTTGGCTGTAAGGAAGATTTCGTGATTTTTTCCATGTGAACTAGTTTTCTTTATAAATTCCTCTAAGTCTTTCGTTAAGTACATACAAAGTTGCTACATTAAAGATTAGTAAGTGTTTACATAGGTAAACATTTTAAAAGCGACTAGCGTAAAGAAAGATTATTTAAATTATGTTTTTAAAATGCAAATTCAGAACACTGAAAACCAAACAGTAAACATTATAAGACTAATTTAATAATCTTTGGTTTGGTTTACTTGAAATCTTTACTTAAAAAAACGTTGAAATTTAAAATGTTTACAACAACTATTATTCTGCCATATTCATCGATTGCGTTAATCAAAATCTAAAATTATTTAACGTAAAATGTAATTATCCGAAAATTATGTAAAATGAGAATTTTTTCCCACTATATCTGTAGCTTACAATGGCTAGAAAAAAAAGATAGCTCTAGATAATGAGTATTTCTACAATGAAAAAACTCTATTGACTAGAAATAGTCTTTGGAGACCTTAATGTCAGTTAGCCTGCGGAGGTCAGGTTCCCTTCCAAGTCGTTTTTCTTTTCCCAGGAGGCAGGGGTAGAAAGGATTCTTCCCGATTATTATTACTTTTAGCAAAGACGTTTACAATTATCTATTCAATCCTTGCTAATCAGACGAATTTGAGAAGAAAGGGAAAGTTGTAGATAAATTTTGCTTCTTCCAGTGCCAGTTACAAATCGTACAGTTGTTCAATAACATTTGAACTATATCATTAACGTTGCATATTACTAAAATGTACTTGTTTTTTAAAGTCCTTGATCTGTTCTAAAAATAATACCGCAAAAGTTTCAGAACTGAAGTACAATTTAAATCTACTTAACATTTGTATGCATATAAAACAGTAAAACTGTTTAAAATGCATGTAGTTTAACGCTTCCTGTTTTATTTGGAATAATATTTCAAAAATAAAACTCGTGTTGGTTACGACCCAAGCAATACTTAACGGGATAAAGAGCCGTACTTTGATAATGCATTCAGTTTTCGTCGTTTTAATAAAATCCATTATGATACTTATGCTGGAAATTATAAACTGCATTTACGGATACAGAAGTATGATTAATACACTAATATCACAGAATATACGCTTTTTATGCTCTGAGAAGTTTTGTCAAAATACCAATTTTTTAGTTCATATACAAGTCGTAAATTCCCTAGCCAGATTTCTTTTTTTATATAAATAGATGCATAGAGGACAAAATTGAACGGTTAATTATATTTTTTATTCTTTTACAAAAATTACTTCTTTTAGATATAATTTTTAACGGTAAACGATATTCTGTTAAGTTATAATACAAAAATTATTACTAATAATAATTTATATCCTGTTATTTATATCCTAATTTAATAATATTTATATCCTCATTTATATCACTCAAAAAACAGAATTGGAAAACTTATTCAAATCATATTTAATCAAAACATTTTACGAAGTTTTGGGAAAAAGGAATTTTGGGGTTTGTTTGATTTTTAACGGTGAATTCAATCATTAAAACATTTTTACCGTGTTTCATCATTCATATAACATTAGCAAAATAATTTACTTAATAATTCTTAGATGTAATAGTATTCTTGTTTATCTTTCGTTATATGACTAAAAATAAATAAAAAAGCGGCTGGTATTCAATATTTATTTTTATTTAATTACAAATACTTGGCTATTGGTACTTAAGACATAGTCTTTCCATATTATCACTTTTCTATTCGGCCTTGAAATTATGTTAACGACCTAATAGAATTCGGAAAATCCTATGATTGCATAAAACTGCGGGAGGTGCTAATAATGACAAATTTTAAATGAAAATAGAAATTTATTTAAATAAATTTATTTAAATTCTATTTGTGCGTGTCTGCTTTATGCATTTAATCTATCAAATGCAGAAAAGTGAGAAAAATCCATCCAACACAGAGAAATAATTCTTCTAGTCTGTGCTAAGATTGTATCAAATTCATTTAAACTTCCATTTAAATTCGAAATGCGATCTCTCAAATCAACGAAGGAATACATTTTTTGCTTTAAATTCCAAAATATTTGTAGAAAACCGCCAAAATTCTAGAAATTGCTATAAAATCCCGATAAATATTAGGAAGATTATTGCTTGCCATTTCCATGCTGAAAAGATCAAGCGTTTACGAGGATGAGCTCGACTGTTAACGAACAACTTGTGGAAAAAATTCAACGCTAAAATATAAATCCGTATGCCAAATTTTCCAAACATTCCTGATAAATATTGTACTCTTATCGTAAATATATATGGTCTTATAATGTGATGAAAACAGTCGGTAAAAGAATGGATTAAAATTTAATTTCCAAAAATAAATTGGCCTACTAAAATCAAATAAAATAGATTAGTAAATAGTAAAAAATTGTGTAACAAAATAAATAATGATCTTTCTTAAAATACTGCCCAATAAAACATGTCGAATAATTGAAAATTTACAAGCTTGGAAGATAAAATTCTAAAAAGATTTCGGAAAATTCGGCCGTTACATGTTAAAAGAAACAAGTTCACAGGCTACTAGTACAAAGAAAGAGGAGGGAGACGAAACAAAACGCAAGCCATTCAATACCGGGGAGGCAATTTTATGGCTTATCCATCACACTAAGGGGAAGCAAACATACTGCCTTAGGCTGGGCCATCTTAGAGAGATTTCAGAAAACGAAAGCGATTTTTTTGGAGGGGTTTGTTGTCTGACAACGCGGCCGTTTTAAAATCATTTCGTTCCGAGAGGCGGGCTCGTTGATGGGTTAAGAACGGCACATCATGATACTACGGAAAAAACTCCAGCAGAATTATTCTTAGGCCGAAAATTAATTACGCCTTTAGATAAATTATTCTTTGTGCAACAAAGAGAGCAGGAGTTTAAACAAAAAGATGTGCAAAAGTTGATTGATCAGGCGCTTAAAACCTCGGATACGGCAAGAAATAGGCAGAAACTATATTACGATAGAAAACGCCGTGAAGCAGATTTTAAAGTTGGGGATAAAGTATTGAAGCGGAAATTTTCTTTATCAAGTGCCCCAGACAATTTTATGGCAAAGCTAGCTCCAAAGTTTGAAGGCCCCTATGTAATTCAGGAAATCAAAGGAGTAGTATTATATCTTAAGAACGAGAGAGGGGAGATCTGTAAAGCAAGTCCCCGACCAGGTGAAAAAATACTATAATCCAAATGATTTTGAAATCCTTAAAAGTTTCTTGCAGGGCTCAAGTCTAAACGAAGTAGAAGGTCCAGAAATAACAACAACTATTCCACCACCCAAGAAGCAGAGAACTGAAGAGAGACCTAGCCCTTCTACAACCCGGACGTCGGTATCAAAAAGAAAAAATAACTCAAACTCCAGCGTTTAAGAAAAACAAGAATACAGATGCACCGCGTAAAGAAACCGTGGTAAAGAGGAAAACAACACCTACAACGGATCGCAGGAGAAATTATACATCAAGGAGAACGCGCACACGGCCACAGAGTCAGGTGCCAGCAAGGCCGCCGTTCCGGAAACTGAAACGACAACAGGAGGCACAAAAATACGAGGAACAGAAGAAATTCAAGAAGGACTCCAGACCGGAGGACGTCAAGACCAGCCGTCCCAGGGAGAAACGGAAAGGCCAGCAACCAGACGATTACTCCGCCAAGAGGCCAGCATGTAGAGGACGCGAAAGAAAAAGTCAGGTGGACGACACTCGGAGGGCAGTAAGGAGAAGATTAACATCCATGAAACCTCTAACTTGGGAACAATTTTGCCAAAAACGAATGACGGAGTTTCAAGCATCGAAAACTCAAAGATAAGTTAAAACTTTCTATAATTTTTTTTTCTCTTTTGTTCCGAAATGTTATGCATAAGTACGAAGTTCTATGCTTTGACGAAAGTCAATATGTCTCGGTTGAGACTTAGTTTTGTTTTACTTTAGTTAGCTAAGGCAAAAGTATTATATATTTAAGTATAAAAGCTAAGAACAAGCATCTTCTGTTGGTCGAAAGACTAATTCTGTTATGTTAACGCCAAAATTTGGCCGAAGATAAGAATAACGTCGTATTCTTGTATTAATAAGAATTTTAGTTTCAGTGCCGCCAGCTTGGCGAAGAATGAGTAAAGTAAAAATTTATTTTCTATTATTCATTTTATGGTAAATTGTAAAAATTATATGTATTAAAATTTTGTAAATGTACTTAAATACTTGAATGTTATGTAAAAGTAGAATTTAGTCTAGAAGCATAAAATTTTAGATGCTAAAAGTAAAATGCTCAAAAGGAATGAATTCAAAATTTAAGTATTAAACTGTAGATAAAGTCATGCTTTAGAGCGAAAGCCTGCATGTTTAAAGATGAATGAGGGGGAAGTTAGAATGAATGTGTTTTGTAGGGTTCTCCACCTACATTTGAATTTTTAAGAATATTAAAGTAGCTCATTGAGTTGTAGAATGTCGAGTAAGGTGTGTCTATTTGGTCGTTGAATTCTAACAAATCACGGTGGTTAGGGGAAGTGTTGTAAGACTAAAACACGAATATTCCCGTTTGACACCACACACGGTGGAGAGCCAGGGTAAAGTTAAATTAATGCTTGAAAAATTGAATGAATGTGAAGTAAGCAATAACTAAGAAAAACGAATCGTTTAAAAACAAAAATTTATTGTGTCAAGAAAGTGTAAATTATAATGTATGTAGAAAGATACTGATACTTATTCCTTCCAGATGCTGGAAGGAAAGACCAAGATTGATTGATGAAGTCCAGGAAAAGTTGCTGTAAGAAGAGAGCTTTATAAGGATCAACAAAATTTTAGATACAATTTGTTACATAAGATTTTTTTGTGTAAACGAGGTTCTCGCCAGTTAGTTCAGAATTAGAGAAACTTACAACAGGTCGTTTGTAGGACCTGCTTCCAAGTTTTCCAAATTCTGGCAGCGGCAAATGTAGGGTTTATATTTATTTTAACTAACATTTATTTTAAGATTAAACTATCTTTCCTGTCAAGCCTTACTTTCCCCTGGAACTGCCAATGCCAGAATATGTAAATTTTAGTAGAACGCGCAAGGATTCAAATTATCAGCGGAAGTATTCTGATTTAAATAGAAGGAAACGAGTTCGGTGTGTGATATGCTTACTTCACGAGCGCGGAGGTAGTTAGCGAGAAATTGAAGAACCCCGCGTTTCGGCCTATATGCTTGGCGGGAAGTAGTGTTAATCGTTCAAGCGAGCTTCAAGTCTGCTGAATTAGCAGCGGTGTTGTAAAACGCGGTGAGTTAGTTATTTTAGAGAGCCTCGTAGTTAGAGTCTTGTCTTTAAGTTCTTTTCAACTTATTATTTTTATTTGACCGCCGAGTTGGTGCCGTCTGTAAGCGTCAAGAGCACGCAATTGTAATTTATTACGTTGAATAAAAAGGGACTTAAACCCTTTACAAGACTCTGTGTTTTATCCTGTTTTCACTGTCACCCCTTGGCTGCGTGCAAGTTGGAGGCGCGCAACGTTATAACGTGATCACTACATCTCATGATCAAAATGCACTTCACGTATAAAAGAATCAATTTCTAAGCTTGCATCTGGTTCTGAATTGTAAGGTTATAGCAAATTAAAATACAAATAATAATTAAGGTAGCTGGAACTTCAAGATATATCACTAATCTTTTTTGTTCCATGCTGGAAATCCACATAATTGTAGATACCACATTCAATATTCTATACATTCATTATACATTTGATTATTATATCTCAAAGTTAATATATACATACATACTCCATATCTGGGCTTAACTGAACAATTCAATGACATGCTTTCAGTGACATGAAAATAGTTAACACCAATGAAAATCTGATCAGTATTACTAAAATTTTCACATTTCATAGCAGGTATTTAAAACACCAAATGCACTTTTCTTATTTTACTCACTCCTGACTGACTCAATGCAACACTGTCCTGAAGATACACCTTAGCAACTAATATTCTTTGAAAATTATTAGTTTTCTGAAAAACAGGTATTAGTACTGCATTAAACTGCAGCTGGATAGAAATTATATTTGCTCTAAAGCTCATATATGCCTAATACCAACATGATTAGAATACTACTTATTTACATACAGCTCAAATTCTTAATTTTCAATACTGCAATCTAACATTAACAAATTAGTGAAAAAGACATATCTCATAATACATAGATATATGTGTAATAAATACACTATATAGCACTGAAATATTCTAACTGAAACAATAATTGTATTTTATAAGATAGCTTCTAAGGAGGTAATGCAGATGTTATGCCTAAGCAAAAACACACTGTATTCCAAAACACAATAATACCAACCCTTACAGCTAATACATGCATATAGAATTTGAAGCAAAAATTTCTAGAACAGTAAAAACAATATGGAAAGTATATCTGAATATATTCATGAACAGTAATATATTGCTCAATATCTACACCACTACGACTCTGGTATATTACAGAAGATACATAAATTAGAAATTATAAAATCAGTATACATTATTGTGAAGGAGATAAATACGATATGACATTAGCACTAATTGGGGAAGTAGATAATGAATAATAATATTTGCAGTAACAAGAAATAAGAGTTGTGATTTAGTTTTAAGTTCGAAACCTAACAGGAAGTTTTATTTCTCTACCACAACGAGTGTTTGTTGGGAAATTACTATGATACATTTCCTTTGAGGATCCACCATTGACATCGTCGTCAAGAAGCTGATTCGGTAGCTCTGGCATGCTATCTGCATTCATAAGGTAAGCAGGTTTCAGCCTATCAATAGAGATGTTAACATCTTTTCCTTTAATATGCACAGAATAATACTTATCATGTCTTTCTACTACAGGAAATGGGCCATCATATGCAGGCTCTAGTGGTTTTTTCACCCGATCAACTCTTACGAACACATGAGTACAGGTCCTTAAATCTCTATGTACAAAACCTTTTTGATAAGATTGACATGTATCTGCAGACTTCATTGGCTTTACTAGGGCCATCTGCTGCTGAAGATTGTACACAAATGTGTCAGGTTCAACGTGGACACTGGGTTTTTCAAAAAATTCACCAGGAAGCCTGATATTGGTACCATATACTATTTGAGCAACAGAATAGTTTGTACCATCTCTGATAGCACCTCTTAAACCCAACAAAATAGTGGGTAGCATATCACTCCATTTTACATTATTGTGAGCTTATATTGCAGCCTTTAGTGTCCTATGAAAGCGCTCTATTTTCCCATTACATTGGGGATGATAGGGCGTTGTATGCAGAAGTTTAGCACCACAAATAGCAGCAAGATTTTTAAACATTTGGGAGGTAAACTGGCGACCTTGGTCAGTTACAATACACTGTGGCACTCCAAATCTGCTCACACAATGGTCATAAAAAGCTTTACTCACCAGTTCTGCAGTGATCTCTTCTAATGGAACTACCTCCATCCAACAGGAAAATCTATCAATGCATGTTAGACAGTAAATTTTACCATTAGATGGTGGCAAAGGCCCAATCAAATGAATATGGATGACGCTAAATCTGGCATCAGGTTCTTGATATGTACCAAAGGTCGATTTGGTGTGTCTTGTTACTTTAACTTTCTGGCACTGCAGACAAGCTCTATCCCAATCACTTGCTTGTTTCTTCATCCTGGGCCATACAAATCTGGCAGTTATCTGTTTTACAGTGGATCTGACACCAGGATGTGCAAAACTGTGGATATGATCAAAAATTTTCTTGCGAAAACTTTGAGGTACATATGGGCGAATATTGCTAGCTGAAGTATAACACCATAGGACATTTTTAGATTGTAGTACATATTCCTTGAAAATTAATGAGCTGTTACTTGCAATTAATTCTTTCAACTCAGGGTCATTCTGTTGTGCCTTTGCAATTTCTTCATAATCAATTACAGATATCTCTTCAATTCTGGAGAGAGTATCTGCTACAATATTGTCCTTTCCACTAATGTGCTGTATATTTGTAGTAAACTGGGAGATGTACTGTAACTGACGCAGCTGCCTAGGCGAAGCTTTATCATTCTTTTGCTTGAATGCAAAAATCAGTGGTTTATGATCAGTGAAAATTTAAAAATCTCGTCCTTCCAGCATGTATTTAAATTGCTTCACAGAGAGATATATTCCAAGCAATTCACGATCATATGTACTGTATTTTCTTTGAGCCCCATTTAGCTTCTTTGAATAAAATGCAACTGGTTTCCAGTTACCATCTTCATACTGTTGCAAAACTGAACCAATTGCCCAATCTGAGGCATCAGTGCACAGAGATAATGGGCATTCAGACTTTGGATAACTTAAGAGGGCAGTATTAGCCAAGTCAGTTTTGCACTTCTCAAATTGCTTTATGCTTTCTTCAGTCCAAGGTACTTTACTTTTATCTTTTTTTCTTTGCTCCCTTAAGCATTTCATGTAGCATGGCCTGGGTCTGCGCTGCATCTTTCAAGTACCTCCTATAAAAATTTACCATGCCTAAAAACGTTCTTAAGCCATGAAGAGTGGATGGCAGTTCATAATCAAGAATAGCTTTAACTTTGTTTGGCAGAGGTTGCGAACCAGAAGGCGTAATGAGATACCCCAAAAATTCAATTTAACTCCAAATACGGACTTTGACACATTTAAGCATAGGCCATATTTATCAAGCCTTTCGAAAATTAAGCTCAGGTGTGTTTTATGCTCATCCTCAGATGACGAGGCGATTAAAACATCATCAAGATAAGGAAAACAGAAATCAAGCCCTCGAAACACCTCGCGTACAAATCTTTGAAAGGTTGAGGGAGCATTTCGGAGACCAAAACTCATAACGTTAAACTCGTACAGTCCAAATGGTGTAATAATGGCTGTTTTTGGTTTATCCTCCTCAGCTATGGGTATTTGATAGTATGCTTTGAATATGTCTAATTTTGAGAAAATAGTTTTCCCACTCAAGATTAAATGAAAATCCTCAATCCTAGGAATCGGGTATCTGTCCGGAATAGTCTGCTCATTCAGACGTCTATAATCACCACATGGTCTTAAAGTTCCATCTTTCTTTCTAACCAGATCCAGAGGACTAGCCCAATGTGATTTAGATGGCCTGATTATACCATTGTCTAACATGAACTGAAACTCTTGTTTTGCCAAATTCAGTTTCTTAGCATCAAGCTGCCGAGCACGAGAGTAAACTGTCTGTCCTTTTGTAGCAATATAGTGCTGGACCTTATGTTTCACTTTGGTGTTCAATAAATTGGGCTTCGTAATACCAGGGTACTTTCGCAACAGCTCAGAAAATTTTACAGAATTGTTCACTGTGCTAATCGCAGTATTTTCAGTTACTGACATTACATCACTATATACAAACATATTTGTCACACCATCAATTAATTTTCTCTGGCGAATATCAAGCAGTAAGTGAAACTGATTTAGAAAATCGGCACCTAAAATGCCTCTGTTTACTTTTGCTACAACAAATGGCCATTGGAATGGGCGACGTAGTCCGAGGTCCACGGTCAACACCTTACTTCCAAACGTTGGGATTTCAGTTCCGTTAGCTGCGTATAGCTTGTATGAAGTGCAGGTACTTTTAGATTTCGTATCAGCTGGAATCAAGCTGATATCTGCTCCACTGTCAATAAGAAATTTTATTCCTATTTTTCTGTCTTTGATAAAAAGGCGAAATTTGCGGCAATTAATGTTTCCAGTAGCAGCAGGGCTTGCCGCTGATTCTACTGCTAGTTGCAGTTTTCCGGCTGCTTCCAACTGCAGGGAGGTTTGCATTTATCAGGGTAGCATTTTTTTCCAAATTTCAAATGGAAAAAACTGTATTTTCCATCTGGGTCAAAACGCTTGCGGGATCTGCTGCGATTCCTATTTCTTTGATGGCTTCGACTTCGTCGTCTGTCTCTCGTGTGTTGAACACTCAGAGTCGCAATTTGTTGCTCAAGTGAAGAAATTTTTTGAGCAACATATCATATGGGCCAGCTTCTTGGACCACATTCCCAAGCTCTATCCGGGGATTCATCTCAAGAATTTTGTCGGCCATTGTGGCCAACTTATCAGTACCTTCATCACTAACAATTAAAATGTTTTTTACTTGGTCTGGCAGTTTCTCCATCCATAAAGTTCTCAGAACTTTATCAGACACATCATCAGCATCTCCAAGGGCACGCATTTTTCGGAGTAGTTGGCTCGGCTTTAGGTCGCCCAATTCTAGTCCAGTTAGCAATCGCTTGATGCGTTTGTTTTCACTTTCTTTAAAAGTGCTCAGAAGTCTTTCTTTAGCGGCTGAATATTTGTTTGGCGTGTCGTCTCGAATGATGTCCCAAATGTTTTCTATAAATTTGGGTTCAAGTTGTGCAACCAGGTAATTAAATCTTGTGTCTTCGGAAGTAATTCCACTGATTTTAAACTGTGCCTCTACGGTGAAAAACCACATTTCAGGTTTCTCTACCCAAAATGGCGGTATCTTCACACTCACTTTACTAGCTTCAAGTTTTGAAGTAGATGCAGATTCACTGTCCAATGGCATGTTTGCAATTTTAAGTCAAACTAAAACATTAGCATTCCTAATAAAACACGGGTCACCAGATATTAGTTCAACTCATTGCAAACTTTTATTCATAATCATGAACAGCACTAAAAACTTATACAGAAAAAAATTACAGACGTCCACCTTCAGCACACCCAACACCAACACATGTGGTGAACGAATAAAACACATGGTCAACAAAACTCTTTAGTCAATGTTACAGTTACATAAGAAAATTTAAAAACAATAACACAGCAAAAAAAAATGTTCTGAAAATTCACACACTTAATTTAAAAAAATTAAATGCACATTATTACAGTTATTAGCAATGACAAATAATTATTACACTTTTCTTTCATAATTTAAATTGATTTTTTTACCAATTTCTGAGCTATCACCAGGCCACTGAAATGCTAAGTTCAAATCCAATGTATTGGACTGGTGCAGCCATCTACTGACAAGATAGTGAAATGCAAAGTTTTCTAACAGATCATTAGATATGTTTTGTATTTCCTAATGCAAATCACAGTACAGATATTTATAGGGCATTCAGTATGATTTGAGGTACATTATGAATGCAGGTGCTACCTTGATAAAAAAAAAACATTTATCTTTTCTGCTACACTGATGACCACTAACATTTCAAGAGTAATATCAACATGGTAGTTACAGATATGGCACTGTTTGACTTTTGTTTTTACTTATCAGAGATTAGGAAATATGGCATAGTTTGAAATTATTATACACACAATGTGATTTCAAAAAATTAAATTAGTAATTATTAAAAAGACACACAAGTTCTGTTTTAAAAGCAAAACAACGCGAGTAGCTTATTACACGAGTAAATTATGAATAAAACGTGAGTAAATTATGAATACAACATGAGTAAATTATGAATACAACGGGAGTAAATTATGAATTCCGAGTCTCAGTTTGGCCATGTTTGATCTGTACATAAAGTATATGGCATATAATTATAAAAAAATAACTTCTCAGAAACAGTATATTCTTAATTTGTTTTAAGAATATGTTCTGAAAATTATTCAGATTTTTGAAGTTTTCAAAAAACAACACTTTTTTTTCCCTTTCATACAATACATAAATTGCTATTTCAGTGTCGATGAAGTATCAGACTTTCAGTACTCAGCTACATAAATTTCTATCCATAAAAATTGTTTTCTTACTTTTTCATCAGCAACTAATAACCGATTTTATTTTAGATATAAAAATTGCACTCGGATATATATGTTCTGCTTTACCACTCAGAAATAATACTTGAGCGAATTTTGTGGCATGGGCTATACTTTCACATCATTTTGAGTTTATTAACTTTCTTTAGAATATGGTCACTTTTATCTGGTTGCATGTGTAGTCTCCCTTTTATTTTTTGTTTATTATCTCTGTCTTTAAAATATACTGAACTCGCATTCTCTACATTGATTATATATTCTTTATGCAAATGAATATTTAGACAAAATAATGCATAAGACAATTAACATTATATAACATTACAGAACTAATTCTAGAATGGCTACTATGTGGAAGGCTATCAAATACTGCATTTTTAAAGTAAATAATAGAAGCATATTTCTATCGTAGTTATATGAGAACTGAATAATATGAGCTTATAGTATAGTTAGTTATACGAGAATATCTGAAATAATATTTTCACAAGCATACACATAATGTTTCAATACTTGGGTTTTCAAAGCAGAAAAAGTTATAAAATAATACACATTAATTTTAATGCTAATTTAGCAACATAACAGAACAAAATTAGGAATCAGATGCCAAACAAATATAAACACATCTTAATCCCGTTTTGGTACAACTCTGATATACGCCCTAATTTCACCAAATGTGGCGATATGTGTTCTGCGCTGGTTTTTGGCGCTATTGCGTGTTTTTGTATGGCAACCCTGTTGACGTTGAAGAATCTTTCACTGGAGTTCGTTGGTTCGCGTCATGCTTTATGTGTGAGAAGCTAAAATGGTGGAAGTTGTTGAATTGAAGTTCGGCAAAAGGAAATATCGTCGTGGCCATTCTGTTGAGGGGCAGTGTGTATTTGGAGGTGTGGAAAGAAGGTCTGGGAGATTATTTTTAGTGGCTGTGCATGATAGAAGTAAGGATTTGTGATTATTTGTTATTTTATTTTATTTGTGAACTAAAGTATGGATTTTGTGGATAGTGTGTCTGGGTGTCATATAAATCCGATAGTGATTACGTGGCAGCATGTTAAAGGCGGTATGAATTTGGTATTTCTGCTGTTAGAAAAAGCATTGATTCATGGTAAGTGCATTTTATTTTATTCTTGTTCTTATTTTGTAGAATGGTATGTTCATTGTTTTTGTAGTATGAATTTCTGTCGTTATTGTTTTTTTTAATTGTTTGAAATTTATTTTAGTTATTTTGTTGATTAGTGCGTATTGTCTAAATTGTGCAATTCGTAGATGCTTTTTTAAGTTGAAACAGAACGCTGTGTACATGGTATTCTTTGAAATTTATTGTTGTTATGTTAATTTATTAAAGTGAGGTGTGCGTAGTTTGTAAATTCGTTTGTTGCCTAAATTGTGCAATTCGTAGATGTTTTCTTAAGTTGAAACAGGACGCTGTGTACATGGTATTCTTTGAAATTTATTGTTGTTATGTTAATTTATTTACGTGAGGTGTGCGTAGTTTGTAAATTCGTTTGTTGCCTAAAATGTGCAATTCGTAGATGTTTTTTAAATTGAAACAGAACGCTGTATACATGGTATTCTTTGAAATTTATTGTTGTTATGTTAATTTATTAAAGCGAGGTGTGCATCGTTCGTAGATTCGTTCGTTGCCTAGATTGTGCCATTCGTAGACGTTTTTTGAAGATAAAACATATCGCTGTGTACATGGACTCTTGTCAAATAATTTTGGTTAGAAACTTTACGGTTTTGCTATCTAAAGTTTTTGTTTTTGTTTCGGATTTTCAGCTTAAATTGTGTGTTCAGAACTGTTTTGCATTCGCGAAAACCGTGTTTTTGGAGACATTTTAGGCTTAAAGTTCGAAATGTAGACAAAAAATTTAGATAGCAATATGGCAGCGTGGAGTTTCTCGCCAAAAATGTTTGGCGAGAAATTTGGCAACTTGAGGGCGCATATCAGAGTAGTTCCCCCGTTTTTCCCCATGTATTTTCCTTTTCTCCTTAGCACCTATTCCCCACATGATATTTACTTCTGTTGGCATAATAAAATGTCGCCCATATCCTTAAAGGTGCCAAGTTGGCGCAACCAAGGCTGTCCTCCGAACCTTATCCCATAATGCCAGTTTTATTCTGAATATTCTTTGAAAGAGAAATTTAAAGACTAAATTTGCCTAGTTTTTCTAAGTTTAGCTTAATCAGTGAACTTGACAAAGCAATCGTATCATGTAAAAACAAGATTAAAAATAGCTGATAGTACTAGAATATCTTACTGAAGATTTTTTTTAAGTGCACGACATTTTCTATATAAGACCAATCTAAAAAATGATCACTATTTATTCTTTCGCTTTCTTATACGGAGAAACATAACCATGCCATTGAGTTGTATAATGCTCGAAATCGTTTAAACATACATAGTCACAGATATCCACAAAGACTTATTTCAGATTTCCGAATTTCCGAAGATTTCCGAAGTTGGGAACCATGTGTACATCAAACGAATTTGTTGATGCTGGGCGGAGCTTCGTTGTGATGTCCATTTACGAATTAAGCGATGATCACATGACCTCCCTGCGCGTTCGGGGATTTAACGCTGACCAGACTTAGCGGGTGTCTACTTTGTCTGTCTAACCAAAGTCTAACCGCTTGGTATGCAAATGTTTAAAGAACCCGCTGA
This sequence comes from Stegodyphus dumicola, assembly GCF_044657685.1. Taxonomy (NCBI): domain Eukaryota; kingdom Metazoa; phylum Arthropoda; class Arachnida; order Araneae; family Eresidae; genus Stegodyphus; species Stegodyphus dumicola. Next base: position 52,073,441 of record NC_140778.1, read on the forward strand.
TGGCAAGTAACTTTGATCAGAAATATGTGGTAGACTTTTCTACAACACGGAAAATATCGTAACGGCTCCTATTTCCTCTCCTGTAGGCCGTGAATATTTTCCTAGCAACATTGTTGTGTACTTTTAAAATGACTTCATCTCTTTTATATGTAATTTGGAACAATGAATGAACGAACTAAGCTTTATGAGTGCTAAGTCGAGAAATATTAGTCCAAAATAAAAACTTATTTTTTCATGACATGTTTGTTCCTGAATATCTTACCATGTGTATAATGCACTAAATGTGTCTTCTGTTCAAAATGCATTAGTGTTTTATATCATATATGCACGCACCAAATACTTTCCGGAAATTGTAACAACTCCCAGAATGCCATTGAATTAGTGATACATTCTTGATTATATTTCCAAAAAGACCCAGTCAGTTTTTCGAATATATTTCAGTACAGTGTGTATTCGAAATTGTCATACGGAGAAAGAAACTTCTTAAAAAATTCATGCCTACTCACCCTACAGTTACCTCATATATGTGAGGTAGGTAAAAGTCATTTACACGGAAGCCTCAATAAAACCTGCATTTTGCTCCTAATGCAGGATAAGATGTAATCATAATGTGTGGTATGTAAATAAATCATTTGCCGATATATCTAGTTTCAAAGTTCATACGCTTATTTACACAAAAGAAAAGCCTCGCGTATGAAGTGTGTAACAAATCATTTAAACTAAAGAGTTATTTTAACAAACATATATGTATTGACATAGGGAAAAAACCTGGTGCATGAGTTATATAACAACTCATTTAGACAGTATGGTTCTTTAAACAAGCATATGCATACAGGAAAAAAATGCGTGTATAAGGTATGAGAATTTATTTAGATGGAAAAGGACCTTAAACATGAATATCCTTATTCAAGCAGGAAAGAAACATTATGTGTGTGAGGTATGTAATAAGTCATTTACTGCAAAAGGTAATTTAAAGAACCATATGGTTCTTCACACAGGTGAGAAACCTCATGTCTGTGATGTATGTAATATGTCATTTGCTTACAAACTTTGTTTAAAGATACATATGGTTATTCACACAGGAGAAAAACCTCATGTGTGTGAGGTATGTAACAAGTCATTTACTCAAAAATGTCATTTAAAGGAACATATACTTATTCACACAGGGAAGAAACCTCATGTGTGTCTGTTATGTAATAAGTCATTTACTAAGAAAAGTCATTTAGTAAGACATATACATCCTGTGCATATTTACACAGGAGAGAAACCTCATGTGTGTGAGATATGTAATAAGTCATTTAGGTCCAAGGATAACTTAAAGATACATATGCTTATTCACACAGGAAACAAGCCTTATATCTGTGACGTATGTAACATGTCATTTACTCAAAAAGGCCATTTAAGTAAGCATTTACTTACTCACACAGGAAAGAAACCTTATGTGTGTGAGGTATGTAACAAGTCATTTACTCGCAAAGGTTATTTAAACGAACATATAATTATTCACACAGGAAAGAAACCTCATGTGTGTAAGGTATGTAACAAGTCATTTACTCAAAATTGTCATTTAAATGAACATTTACTTATTCACACAGGAAAGAAACCTCATGTGTGTGAGGTATGTAACAAGTCATTTACTCAAAAAGGTAATTTAAATGGACATTTACTTATTCACACAGGAGAGAAACCTCATGTGTGTGAGGTATGTAACACGTCATTTACTCAAAAAGGCCATTTAAATAAGCATTTACTTACTCACACAAAAAAGAAACCTCATGTGTGTGAGGTATGTAATAAGTCATTTACTCTAAAAGTTAATTTAAACCACCATATGCTTATTCACGCAGGAAAGAAACCTCATGTTTGTGAGATATGTAATAAGTCATTTGCTTACAAACTTAGTTTAAAGAGACATATTCACACAGGAGAGAAACTTCATGTGTGTGATGTATGTAACAAGTCATTTACTCAAAGAAGTCATTTAAAAAAACATATACTTATTCACACAGGAAAAGAAACCTCATGTGTGTGAAGTCTTTCACAAACATAGTTTAAAGAACCATATAGTTATTCACGGAAGAGAGAAACATCATGTGTGTGATGTATGTAATAACTCATTTGCTTGCAAACTTAGTTTAAACAACCATATGTGTATTCACACTGTAAAGAAACCTCATATGTGATGTATTTAATAAGTCACTTGCTCAGAAACTTAAACTGTCATATGCGTAGTCACGCAGGACAAACCTTATGTTTCTGAGGTTTGTAAGAAGTCATTTACTCAAAAATCTAATTTAAAAAAGCATATACTTATTCACACCAGAGAAAATCTAAATTATATGTGTAACAAATCACTTGTATGATAGAAAAATTGAAAGTCTCATGTCTATACTTGATGAGAAGGCTAATATTTTTGTGGAAAAGTTAGATTAATAAGAACATTTGCCTATGTGTGCTAAGGACTTGTCCATGCTATAAAGAAATGTCTGGTGTGGGGTGTGTTTAACTTGTCATATCACCTCAGTTCTTAATAAATCATTTGTTTCCAGAAGAGGAAAACCTCATGTTTGCGATATAAGTCACAAGTCATTTTAAAGTGCTCCTGATTTAAAGGAACATTTTCTTAGCCTTAGTATATAATTAGTAATGAAAGTTTTAAGTCAACATCTTTGAACAATGAAAAGTTACACAGATTATACTGTTCTAAATAACGAAATTGTACTGATGTCGCATTCCTCTCATTCAGGTAATGTCATGGATTGTTTGAAAGCTGGAAATGTTGAACAGTTTCATTTGAATGAAAATCTCATTTACATTTTGCACTGTAATCCACTTTTCATTACATTTTTCTAAAAAAGTACAAAATATGAAACATATTATGGAACAGCTTGAGTATAGACCCCATTGGCGATTTTTTGGCTTGGCGACAGTTGCCGAGCCATGGAAAAGCCGTTAAAATTGAAAACACAAGTTAGAAAGCACGTTTTAACCAGAAAAAATTTTAGAATATATGTTTAAACAGCAAATTTGAAGGTGCATAAGTAAGTAGGGGCACATTTTAAGTAGTAATATTAACAGATGTTAAATAGACGTTAGATGAAAATAGATGTTAGAATGCACATTTTAACAAGAAAAATTTTAAATACAAATTTAGAATATATATTTAAACAGTGAAACTGAAAATCAATAAATAATGGCATATTTTTAGCATTCATACTGAAAATACAAATTACAAGCTGTAAAATTGAAAATAGGAGTTCAGAATACATGTTTTAATTAAAAATATGAAATTAAAAATAGGAGTTAAGAATGCATGTTTAAATTAAAAGTAAAGAAAAATTGAAAATACACAAGTACATGGAGGCATATTTTAAGCAGCAGTATTGAAAATGCAAGTTTTAAGTTATAAAACTGAAAACAGGAGTTCAGAATACATGTTTAAATTAAAAATAAAAGAAATGCTGGAAAGTTAGTAAAGTTTACAAAATCATGGTAAATTTACAAAGAAATCCTATACTCTGCCCAGTTTATGTCCCTTACAATTTCGAGAAATTTGTTGAATACAACAATATTTTGCTCCTTCAAAGAAAATGTCACTTTCCAGTTTAAAACACGCAGGAATGGGACAGGGTTGCCAAAGTGGAGTATTCTAGAATTTGCTGGGTTACCAGAAAAACAACTGTCCAAAAAAGTGCGCCAAGCCAAAAGTCGCCAATGGGGTCCTATACTCAAGTTGTACCCATATTATTTTGTGGTATCTTTGTGTGCTGTAGGATTTAAGTATTTTTTTCATCCTCATCAACTTTGGGAACTTACTTTTCAATGTTGAGAATGCTTAAAATTTAGATTTTTGCAAGCTTATGTGTTCGGTATCCTTTGTTTAAAAGATTAATTTTGATCTTTGTTCTTGATACCACTAGACACTTGTAGTGTAGTGTCTATTGAATGAAATCAAAATTTCTTGACGAAGTGAGGTTTTTTTTTTTTTCCTCATACATGTTAATGCAGTCTCCTTAATACAAGTTGATATTTTCAGTATATGCCAAAAATCTGGCAACAATGTGCATAATCATTCTTCCAGCAAACGTGATTATTATAATCCTTCAATCACTTCTGCCATTTTCTATGTGTTCTTTTTTGTTGTATTCCAAAGTTCAACAGTTTTTATAAACAAATCGTGATATTTTTTACCTTAAATTTAGTTTTAAAATATGGCCTTGCAGAATTTATGAGCAGTTTTACCACAATTCTGGGATAAAATTTCTGCAAGAACACAGAATATTGATAAATGCAACAACGAGGAATGCTTTTCCTTGATAGCCGAGTGCTGGATGAACCCATTTCTCCCATTTTTTTAAGCAAAAACAGGTTGTATACTTGGGGACGAGAAAAGTGCCAAAGATTTGAAAAAGAATGCGATTTATTTTTTTATTCATCACGTAATGCTTATTTTATAATTGAAATTTGTATTTTCAACTCTATTTTCTTTTGATATATTGATAATTTTTGCCAATTTATAATAGATATCAATAGTTTGGGAATTATTCTGAAATTGCACCCAATAAGTAACTTTTTACTTTTCATCTGTAAAAAATCAAAAAATTGTATTAAGGTAATTGCTTTCATATATATTACCTTTTTTCTTACTCCTGGGTCCATGCAAATGTTCAAATACATTTATACCTATATATGCCTGTTTATTGTCTGTTATTAAGTATTCAGCTTTAACATCTGGTTCTTGTGGAATCTGCTAACTTTTATGCTACCAGCTTCAAATGCTTCTTCTTGTGAGATTCTGAAGAACGGTTAAAGATTTCTTCACCATGTGCATGCTGTAGCTTGCAAGTTCATTTTTTTTTTAACTTGGCTCCTTTTTGTTAACACAAAATTTAAATATAGTTCATTGATTAGGTGTAAAAATATGTTTCTCAGCTTCAATAAGCTTTCAGTCAATTTTTTGCATATATCAGTGCTGTAGAAAAATCCATGTGCATAAATATATAAAAAGGCACTTAGAAATATCTGTTTCATAAATGTAAAAAACAGTTATGTACTAAATAAGTCTTTAAGGAACTGTTTTAAAATTGCCAAAAGAAAGCATAATTTTAAGTTTTCAAGGACACACTCTGGCTTTCTGTGTGCATGTACCAAAGTAGAGTCTCATGTTTATTTTAAATTTCCTGCATAGTTTTGGAAGTATTTCTGGATATCAATATTAAGACAAATGAGAACCTAAATTTATTTTGAAATTCACTGATGGAGCATGGTGAAATATTTCTCTTATAATGCAACTTAAGAATAGGAAAGAATTTTCAAAATTTTGTACATTACTGTTTGCTATTTTTAACTCAGACATTCTGTGCAAAAATTATATTCAACTGATTTTTGCAAACTGGACTTCTCTAACAGAAATAAGAATTCTAATCTGGGCAAATTATTCTCTTAACAGAATATAATTTTGTCAGATAATTTTAATTGTATTTCACGGGATTGATTGAAGTAACATTGCATCTGTTGTACTCTTCTTATTTTGTTTAATAAATTTTTAAATTATTGCTATAATTTTTTTTCGTCATAGACTCTAAATAGAGTGAGCCAAAAGCTGTATAAATGAATGTATTGATTTTAAGGAAATATTTAAGTAGAAGAATTCTAAAATTTGTATTGTGAAAGTTTGCAGTTGCATGTTTTAAATACCTTTTCCAAATTTGAAAAGATTATTTTGATTTAAATAAAATATTAACTAATATGTGTATAAATGTAGGTTATGGAATGAGTGTTGCCAGTGTCACTTGTTCTTAAAAATTAACGTTTCTTGAAATGGTTTTAGATTTACTTATTAATTTATTTCTAATACTTAATACATCAAGCAGAAGTGTAAAAGAACAGATTTTTGTCAAAAATTCTCTAAAGGCGCCACAGTGAGGAAAGGAGTTTAGTAGATAGCCAGTGTTACACTATGCTGAGTCTATGATGTCTTTCTAAGACATCATGAACTAACTATCTAAGGCACCACAGACCATCTAACGTAAAACAATTTGCTACATGCTTGGGGAGAAGAATAGCAGAAAAAAATTCCAGAATTCATTGGAGATGAATGTAAATGTTTCATTCTCTTAATGTATCACATCATCCTCATTTATTAATTAAAATTTTTATTTTATTTGCTGATGTATATTCTTTTTTCATGTGCTTTTCCTGAACTTAAAAATAGTGTGTTTGTTTGGGAATCTTTTTAAAAGAATGTATGAAAACCACTATCTTACAGCCAATAAGTGACTTTTACCTTTCCATCTACTAAAAAAAAAAAAAAAAAAAAAAAACACTGTAGCGCATTGAGATGGCTTTGTTAATATGGAAGTACCAAAATTTTTTATTAGTCCAAAGGGATTTGAATCCCGAAGGACTATTAGTTTCGTTTTGGCATTTTGCGTCGGACTCATAAATGTCGGTTCACTTTTCAAACTGTTGCCACAAAATGTTAGAGTCCTGCATTATATTTGAAGAAATTAAATAATGAAAAATCTGCATAAATGTATGTATATTTCTCGTATTGTGATAAAACAACGGTACGTAGAGTCATCGAATTTTGAATAACGTAATCCTCCAACGAATATGAGCATGTGGAAGACCAAATTTGAAATTTGAAATCTGTTTTATGATCGGTTTCCTATTTTTTAAAACTTTGACGAATTTTTTATTAACAAACTCAAGGATTTCAAAGCGAGCAATGGCAACGTTGTGCAGAAAAAACATTTTTATCTCCAGCGCGTGAGTCTCTGTATCGGAAATTCTAAAGATATGCTCATTTTAAAACTATTTTGCTATATTGCTGTTGCACTGGATCTTATGGTTTAAGTGCAAGGAACATGATATTTAATAAAGAAAGGTAACACACAAAATGTTAAAAAACGCCCCTTTGGACGTAATTTAAAATCTGAAACATTTCAGATTTTGTTATCTTGTCTTTTATATTTCATAAGTAATCAGAAAGTTTAATCATATATCATTCATTGCAAATAATATGTTTTGCTCTGCAATAAGCTTTTCTTCATAAATATTCCTGCTTTTAATACTCCAAATAATGCATATAAGTATGTCAGCAAACACATACAATGCAGGTTTATTCATGTTGTAGAACAAGGAAGTGAACATGTTATCTCTTTCAGACAAATACAATATTTATATATATGTATGAATATTTACAACAGTTTTTAAGTATTTAATATTATTTGCAAGATAAACCTAACCATACAATCAGAGATAACTCATTGTTAATGTTAATTGTATATTTCATATTTTTTATTAGTTCTTGACTGATAGAGAGTGTAATACTAAACAGCTACCTTTATTGGGTAATGTCTACTAAATAAATTACCTTATTGCAAATACATAAATTGATGTATGTACAGAGTACTTATATTAGAATGTGTTTTATATTTAAAGTAGCAAGCTAATTACAAAATAATAAATAGTTTGAGTATTAATTATAAAATTTATTGGTGGTACTAGTTATATTCACTAATTGATTATAACAAAATAACTATCAGATGAATGTGTTTATATACAGAGTTATGAATGCATCTCTAAATATAAATGAATATATTAAAGGTATATGGAAATATTGAAATTGGCATTTAATTAAGTATTTTTGTCATGATACATCATTTCTACTGCATCCTGTGCTTTAAAACAGGTATCTCGAATCAAAATTTTCCACTTTTTCCTGTTTCTTCACAGCTATAATAACATTTTAGATAAGAGTCCAGTCCCTGAACATACTTTTCTCATTTCCATTTATAGCTAGTTGTTAATGGATTAAAAATTATTTGAATTATCATCTCAAAGGACGAGGAGAAAATTATTTTAGTGAAGGTGCATTTCATGCAAAAATCTGGATAAACTGTAAAATGCATTTCTAAGGTTATAGGATATGTTACCTACTGGTATACATATCAAGTTCATACCAAATATCAGTTATGGATGTTGGCATGCAACGTGCTAAGGAAACGAGGCAAAAATAAAAGAGATACATGCAAGTACTTAAATTTGCATCTACTAAATATATATTTACATATAAATTAACAAATTTAAATCTAATTATAAGTTATTTAACTATTAAATCTAAGTATAAATTACAATTTACAAGATAGTTAATCATAATATTGTATGTGATTTATTTATGATTCCTAGCAGTTTCATTCATAAAGTGCTACAGAATTGTACTAAATACAAAAGCTTACTGGCAATAAAAGCAACCTACACATACACCTGAAACAAAATATGTGTAATAAAGTTATATTCTTGCATTCATACCATTATATTTATCATTTGCAAAGCAATTTGCTTCAACAAATTAACATAGATAAGATATTAACCTTTTTTTTTTTTTTTTTTTTTTTTTTTTTTTTTTTTTTTTTGTTGTTGTTGCTTACAGAGTGATGTTATTGCATTTTTTCTCAATAATATTATGGAGTTCTAAAATTAGCATGTTGTCATAATAAATTTGATATACTCCAAATAAATTTAAACCTCAGTGCTGATGAAGATAAAATTGCTTATTAGTGGTTGTTTAAAGTCTCACAAAGAGTTGGGATATACAGTGGATGGACAAAAATATGGAAACACCTTGTGAAATTCATGTTTGAAAAGAAAGATTGATTTTAATGAAATATGTAGGTGGCGCTGGCGTTTTTGACTACTGACGCCACCTATACAACTTCGTAAATGTGCTAAACATTTCAGTTGTTGTCGGAGTACTGTTATGGGAGGTTGTCATTGCATTATGTCAGAGTTAACAGACTTCGAACATGGGCAAATTGTTGGAGCACGTATGGTAGATACTTCCGTAAGCAAGGTAGCCGAGGTGTTTAGTGTTTCAAGAGGTACTGTATCGAAGATTTATTCCGCATATTTGAAAAGCGGAAAAACATCATGTGCTAAATCACAGCGCGGACGAATGTGTGTCCTGAGTGATTATGACAGACGATCATTAAGGGCAATTGTGACGAAAAATAAGAAGACCACAGCTGCAAAAGTTACTGCTGGAATGAATGTTGTGTTACCGAACCCTGTGAGTACCAAAACAAGTAGAAGGGAGCTTCATAAACAGGGAATTGCTGGCCGTGCTGCAATTGAGAAGCCACTCATCGGTGATGCTAATGCCCGTAACACGAAAAGGTGGTGTTTAAGTCATAAAGCCTGGACTATAGAGCAGTGGAAGCGAGTAATATGGTCTGACGAGTCTTCTTTCACATTGTTTCCCACTTCTGGCCGAGTTTACGTCTGGAGAACGCCATCTCAAGCCTATAATACAGACTGCTTGTTGCCAAGAGTGAAACATGGCGGGGGTTCTGTTATGGTTTGGGCAGCCATATCGTGGTTCTCTGCTAGCCCCATGATAACTGTGTCAGGGCACATGACTGCCAAGACTTACGTGAACATTTTGGTCGATCAAGTTCATCCCATGGTACAAACTTTGTTCCCCGATGGTGATGGTGTCTTCCAAGACGACAAAGCCCCTGTTCACACAGCTCACATTGTCCAGGACTGGTTTTCTGTGCACGAGGATGAGTTGTCCCATCTCCCCTGGCCACACCAGACCTGAATATTATCGAACCTTTGTGGTCTACATTGCAACGGAAAGTGCGTTCTCGTTATCCACCGCCAACATCGTTATCTGAACTTGCCACAGTTTTGCAGGAAGAATGGTATAATATTCCCTTGGCAAACATACAGGAACTGTATTTATCCATTCCGAGAAGACTGCAAGCTGTTTTGGATGCCAACGGGTTTCCTACACCATATTAAGCAAAGAAACATGTTTTTTTTAAAGGTGTTTCCATATTTTTGTCCAACCCCTGTAGATGTGTATGTGTATGTATAGCCGCAATATTGTTTCCGCAGCTAGGCGGGACTTCGCTTCAGGCGGGGCTCTTTTTTTCTAGGAATCCTCCCGTTTAAACCAGTGCTACCAGAATCTCGTTTTTCAGAAAAGTCCCGTCTAGCAGAGACTGTAGTCATGTCTCTTATAAGAATACAAAGAAAATACAGTACTTTATGGATTTTTTTTTCCCCTCTTCAGAAAAAACACAAAAATACTTTCTACATACACAATTTAGATGAATATGTGTAACATAAATATAAGTAAATTTCCCTTAGAAATTAATACATGAAGACATCACTTCTATTAGACAGATAATGCTTGTGTACCTTGCTTTAAACATTTAGTGGACAGATTGAACCAATTTTGCATCACTGAGCAAGTTTGATGCCTGCAGCTCAAATTGTGTATGGTTTTCTCACTAGAAAGCAAGAAAGAAAATCTACAGAGCAAGCATGGCCAAACTGAGTCTCGAATTCATTTAACATTGTAATGGAGTAGTTTTACTTCTGAAACATAAATGTCATTTGAAACATAATTTGCGTTTTTTAATTTATGTCTATTACGTTGTGTTTATGTTTAAATTTTATGTCTTTTTAATATTCACTAATTTAATTTTTTAAACCACATTGTGTGTATAATGATTTCAAACTATGCCTTATTATTATCTAATCTGTGATAAGTTAAAAACAAAGGGCAAATAATTCCATACATGTAACTACTGTGTTAATATTACTCTTGAAGTATGTTGTGGCTATCAAGACAGCAGAAAATATAAATGTAACCAGCTGTGTTCATAATGTACCTCAAATCGTACCGAATGCCCTATGAATAAGTGTTGTTGTGATTTGCATTTGGAAAAACTTAACAAGTCTAATGATCTAAATTTCCAATGAATTAGTTACGTGATGCAGTATTGAGTTTTGTTTTGTATACCCCCCTGAATTTAATTGTGTGGGCTCAATGCCCACATAATAGAGAGAATTAACTATACTTTTCTCTAATTCCAATACTTTGACATCTGACAGCTGTAATTTTTTTTTTTTTTTTTTTTTTTTTTTTTAACTTTTTCATGTTTGTTACCATTACTATGAGGAGACTGTATAGGTTAAGAGTCAAGAAAAATTCCTAGTTCTATATTCTCAAATTACTGCATGATTTTTACATTATTGTAAAAATACTGAACTGAAAAAAAATTAAAAACCTGAAGAAAAAGCTTTATTTATTATCTGAAAAAGTAAAGTGTAGAAAAGTTTACAGTTTGTACATCCAAGGAATATGCTTCCTCGAATAAAGAGGTAAAGCAAGAACTATTACATGTTTATGTTTGTAAATAAGCATAAATGCTAAAATACAAACTCTTGTTAATTTCCTTAAAATGTATATATATATACATATATATATATATATATATATATATATATATATATACAGGGTGATTATAATTAAAGATTAAGTTTCAAAACGCTATAAAAAAAAGAACCACTCATGAAAATGACGTCAAATTTGAAAGGAATGTTATTGAAGAAGGCGGAAAGCGTATGGCAGAAGAAAAAATTTAGTTTCAAAAGTTAGCAACAGATGGCGCTGCAAGCGGAAGAAGACGTAAATTAAAATGTTAGTTAAATTTCAGTGTTATAGAGCCGCCAGGTACCAGGCTGTTCCTCATTTCGCGTCTCAGACGTTCGCCATGGGTGTTTCACTGCAGGACCGCGCTCTGCTGGTAAAGCTGTATTACAAGAATGATGATTATGCAAGAGTAGCTCTGCAAAAATTCAGGACACTGAAGGGTATAAAAGAAGGCGTTGGTCCAATGAGTGTCATAGGTCTAAAGAAAATGATGCAAAAATTCGAAACGACAGGTTTGTTTGATGTGCAATCTGGAAGAGGGAGAAAACGAGTGCATTCGACGGTAGTTGAAAAACTGGCCACAGCATTACAGGAGGGTCGGCCGGTGGTGTGCAACCGTGCAGTGCACGAGGAATTGCCCGAACATTGGACAGGCCTACGAGCACGGTGCTGAAAATTGTACGAAACATCCTGCAATGCTATCCGTACAAAATTGACCAAGTGCAGGAGTTGCTTCCGTCTCACCTGACAGCTAGGGAGACGTTTGCGTTAAAATTCCTGGCTCGCATGGAAGTGGATAATGAATGGCCGTGGAAAATTTTGTGGACAGATGAAGCCCATTTCCATCTGACAGGATACGTGAATACCCAGAATTGTCGAATATGGGCAACAGAAAATCCACTGGCAACGCACCCCGCACAACTTCATCCTGAAAAGGTCACGGTATGGTGTGGCTTTACGGCATCATTCATCCTACAATTATATTTTTTCGAGCAGATGGGTGCTTCCGGTCCTGTTAGCGCAACCGTCACTGGTCAGAGGTATGCGTCTCTTTTGCGCAACCACGTGATTCCAGCTCTGCAACAGCGTGGATGTGTGGATGAAATCATTTTTATGTAAGATGGCGCTCCTCCGCACATTGCACATCGCCTGAAGCAGCTGCTGAGGCGCCATTTCGGAAATGTTCGAATTATCAGCCGTCATTTCCCTACAGCCTGGCCGTCCCGATCGCCTGATCTTACTCCGTGTGATTTCTGGCTGTGAGGATATCTGAAGGATGTTGTGTTCCGTGCTCTAATTGCAAATTTAGCGGAATTAAAGGCACGCATTTTGCAACACATTCTGAACATCACCCCGGAGACACTGCGATCCGTTGTGGAACATGCTGTTTGTCGCTTTCAACTTGTTGCACACAACGGTGGACATCATATTGAACATGTTTTGCGCCAGTCTCGCGACAGTTCCGAACTTCTTTGATGAATGGTTCTTATGCGGTATGTCGCCGCAAAACTCTTGAAACCGATTTGTCCCTTTCGATGTGATATGTACAGTCATGCAAATAAAATTATTCAACAATTCTAATTTGTCAATGCGTTTTGATGTGTAACTTCCACCTTAGCCGTTGTTTTACGAATCATTTCTCGTTTCTCGTCGTGATTCTGCCGCTTACAGCGCCATCTGTTGCTAACTTTTGAAACTAAATTTTTTCTTCTGCCATACGCTTTCCGCCTTCTTCAATAACATTCCTTTCAAATTTCACATCATTTTCATCAGTGGTTCTTTTTTTATAGCGTTTTGAAACTTAAACTTTAATTATAATCACCCTGTATATATATATATTTGGTTTGTTCAAAAGCTTTGCTAATTTTGAAACATGATAAACACCTGTTGTCTTTCTTGAATATTTCTGAATTTTTAACATGCAGCATGATGCCTGAAGACTTTGAAAGAGACATTAGCTCTAAGGTTACAAATGGAACCTTAGAGCTAATGTCTCTTTATGTACAGACTAATACAGGAATCTTAATGTACAGACTAATACAGGAATCTGATTGTCTGAGAGAATATTCTTATATCTTTGTGAAACTTGGCCAGTCTTTATGAACCAGCATGTGTAAAACACCACTCCAGAAACTACCTGCCAACCAACTCCAGAATCTACCTGCTACTGTTTAGTAACAGGTAGTTTCTGGAGTTGGTTGCACAATACGATTTTTGCTATTTTCAACTCTTCTAAATTTTTAGTATCTACTCAACATTTTGTGAACTTAGGATTATAAGTTCAGTGCAATAGAGCATTTGAGAATTTATTTTTCTGCATTGTCAAACTAAAGTTGTAACATGAAAAATGATAATACAATGCACAGGTTTTGTGAACATAAATGTTACAGTAATATGACTAATCTAAAAGTCCCAATCACATTATGTTTCTAAAGGAACAATACTCAGAATCCGCACAATTCCACGAAACCCACATAGCTAGGTTACCATTTTCACTTACTACAAAGACTTGAACGCCAAACACTAATCTATTATCGCTCAGATTGGGATCATGTGAGGCTTCAGAAGCAGAACTTTTGTCTGATTGCTTGTCTTTACCAGGACTGAGGTCCAGCCGAGACATTTTCGGTGAAGTTTGAAAAAATCCCGTGTAGCCGCAATATTGCTTCCGCAGCTAGGCGGGACTTCGCTTCAGGCGGGGCTCTTTTTTTCTAGGAATCCTCCCGTTTAAACCAGTGCTACCAGAATCTCGTTTCTCAGTAAAGTCCCGTCTAGCAGAGACTGTAGTCATGTCTCTTATAAGAATACAAAGAAAATACAGTACTTTTATGGAATTTTTTTTTTCTCTCTTCAGAAAAAACACAAAAATACTTTCTACATACACATTTTAGATGAATATATATACATGATGAGGTAATGTGATCTCAAATGAACACAAAAAGGATATTACTTTCATTCATCAATTATAAAAGTATCTCATATGTATGGCTTTTGTTCTAATAAATACCAGAACATAGATGTATTAAAAATAGTACAACAATTTATTTTGCCGCATGCACTCCTTTCACTACCGCTAGAATATCCTTCCTCCCCCCCCTCTCCAATTCTCAAAAAATGCATGTACATTTATTTTAGATTTAGACTTTGTTTTAACATCTTTTATGAATTAAACATCAAAGATGTAGAAAATTTTGATAAGTGCTAAAACCTGAATAAAAGTAGTTTTTGTTATTCATAAACTAAAACTAAGTACTTAACATATAAATAAAAGGCTAAAATTTTTGCTTCCTCCCTGTGGCAGAATTCCATGAAGCAGGGAAATTTCCCTTTTGATTGAGAATTCTGTTTGTTGAAGATATATCAAGATAGGGAAGGAAATAAAGTAAAATTTTTAAAAAAAAAAAGTAACATTTCATACTTTTAAAATGAAGTTCATTGTTTTCCACACAAAAGCATTCAAAGCATTGCCCACTATGAAATAAACACCTGGCTAAGGGATTTTCTAAGGATTATTTGTATGTATTTATTTTAGACGTCTAGAAAGCCACAATGCACAATTTTTTGCCAGTGGGAAAAGAATTCAGATTGTAACTACTACTTTTCAGAGGTTTTATCAATTAAAGTGTATTTTGAAAAATATTTTAGCTAATTGAGATCATTTTCATAAAATATTTAAAAAGTTTCAGTGGAGGCATTAGCAATTGTCAACTGTTATACATCGTGGTGAAGTAGTGCTACCAAATATTCAGTAATGATTGTTAACTTGTTTAATTAATTATGAGTACACATCCAGTGTACTCATAATTCAGTATAGTATGCATGTTGGGTCAAAGTGTCGCTAATAACAATGACAGTAATACAGTGAATTTTAACTTCTCGTGAAATCAATAATCTGTATATGAATAATAATGTGGTTAACTTTATAAAGGAGTGGCAAATTTGGTGGCCGTCTAATGTTTTGAATGTAGCAGCTGTCATTGGTGCATGTTAATGATATTATTGATGCGAATAATGTACAGTACATTCCCATATAAAGTATTTTGTGAAATAGCTTTATTCAACACTTTTAAACTGTTATTTAAAGAGAAAAGACCTTTTTGAATGTTTTATTTTTATGGTTTCACTTTAGTATCTATTGTATTAAATATAAGCTTACACATTTTAATAAAGATTTTTTTAATCTGAAAGAAACAAAAAATGTGAAGTACCTTAAAGTGCATACTGAATACATGATTAACTTTTATTAACTATTTGTGACAGATTAATGCGATTCAATACTCAAGTCTTATAGTTATAACCTGTTCACTTTAAATTTATTCATTACGTTGAACTTAAATCTTGGCTTTCTTTCTGAGACTGAAGTCGTAAAGTTTATTTTAAGAAATTTATTTTTACTCAGACGTCTATTTGTATGAAAACCATGAATCTGTTTAACCTTTTATTGCTGTCACGAGCATTCAATATTGCTGTCGTATAGTTTGATAGGTGATTGGTGTTTTCCCCCTTTTGTAAATGGGTCCCACCAGCGGCCGAGCGGTAAAGTCGCTGAACACTGGTAGTTCGGTCTGAGGTGCGAATCCCGCGAACGGGCTGGCTGCATGGGCATTTTCGTGGTTTTCCCCATGTGTAACGTGTATACGAGCTAGTTTCCCTTAGAAAGTCCTCCACGAAGGCATCCCTCCCCTTAGGCAGATAGCCCTAGTGTGCTTTGCCATAATTAAATAAACCAAACCAAAACCCTTTTGCGAATAAAATAAATATAATAGATTATTAAAAGTTTTGTAATGTGGCAAACAAAATGACAAATTTCATTTTCCATTTTACAAAATATTTAATGTCGAAGTAAGGCTAGACCTAGCGGAAAACATCCATAAAAAGAGAAATGTTGCACCAAGTGTTTTGAAATGTCTTCGTTTTGGAGACAGTTGCATATCCACCTACTCTGTGGTTCTCAGTTTAACTGTCATTTTAAAGTTGGGCTTTTCTTTCATTTCTTACACACCTGCAGGATACATTGATGTCGAAGTAGTAGCCATATGTGTAGCCCTAAAGCAATTATTAGCTATCTCTTTCAAGTTTGCAAAGGCAGTCATTTTAGTCTGATTCCCACGCAGCCATTCAATCAATTAGCTCTGTTGAACACCCCATAACATCTGAAATTTTGCATTGTCAAGAATTCTTGAAAACTCTCACTCTAGAAGGAAGACAAACCGTTCTCGAGTGGGTGCCTGACCATTTTGGCATTTGGGCCAATAAACAAGCGGACTTTCTTGCAAAAGGAGATGCCAGCTTACTACAATATCCTAATACAGCCATTTCTTATTGGAGCCTTAAACTGTTTTTAAAACTTATTTACGTCTAATATTTTACAAGATCTTCAGACTCGTACAGCCTTAAAAAGTTGAAGAATAATAAGCCCATTCTCTTATTCCCAAAAGTCCAAGACGCAATGCAGTTACGTCTTTCTGTCTCTTTACAGGGTGCAATTGCCTTATCGCCCACATTAGAAAGTCCTCCATGAAGACATCCCTCCCTTAAGGCAGATAGCCCTCGAGTGCTTAGCCGTAATCTAATAAAACCAAACCTTACCGCCCACCTGAACCGCATAGGCATTTCAAGCGTTCCTACTTGCCCACTTTGTGATTCTCGAGAAGAAATAGACACTGACCACCTGCTTTGATCTGGGGCTCTTTGTGGTCTTACAGCAGAACAACGTTAGTAGCTGCATTTGAAGTAGTTCTGTTTCCGCGATTCCTCTTTCCGCATTTTTCAAAATTATTCCTGTTCCACTTAAATCGGAGAGTACAGTCCCCCTTTCGCAGCTCCTCAGGAGATGTCACGAGGAGTCATTACAAAGAGCTGGGCAGTTTCTTTATGAATAAGTTAATATTCGTTAGATTGAAGGCGTGTCTTAGTTTATGCTCTTCTCGAAAAGTTTCATTCCATTTGTAATCCTGCTACAATATTAGCTGTTATTTTCGCATCTTATGTTAATCAATATGGATGTTTTAGACATTATTGGAACTGAAAGGAAAAAAAAACCTTTAGAACTTTATAAAGGTTACCAGTATCGAATTCAGAATAAAAATAAGGAAAATGTAGTTTATAGGATTTGTATAACTGAAAGAATTAAAAACTGCAAAAGCGCAATTAAGACCAAAGAAGTCATTCATTTTAGAAGAAAGAACGTCGTTTTATAACGAATACTTATTCTGAAAGATTTTATTATAACTCACCTTTACGGAGAATTTTGGAACAATATTGTTTTTCACTTTAGGAAAGAATCTTTTAGTTCATTGCCAAAATCATCGCACAATTTAAACATCTCTCTCTCTCTCACCTTTTAAATACAGTATTATTAGCTTCATTCATGCAAAGATCTGAGATCGTAAATATTTTTCAATTATTTCTTTTAAAAATTCTTTTTGAATCTAAAAATTTTTTGCTTCCCTACCTTTCGGGAGAGGCCAAGCTCCACTCGGGCTCCCACTCTGTAAACCCTTTGAATGATAATGAGGACTGATGATTTCGCGGAAACAGAAACGTTTTTGACAACCGCGGAAAAAGGAAGACACCCCACATTTTAGCTAAAAAAATAAGCACTTTTCAAGCACATTTTAAGGAAAAAGAAAAAAGTACTTGTTTAATTACATATATGCACAACTACATAACCTTAAACGAAAAATTAGACTTAATCGTAATTTAAAATATGAGAAATTCAGCATTTATTAAGAGAAAATCAGCATTACTCAACCATGGAAAAAAAAAAAATTACAATCTTTTTTAAACTTTAAATAACAGTTCGGTTTACAGACTTGTTTACGATGAGAGGGGTTGGAACCTATACAAAACTAAACTATATTACAAGATTTAACCGGCTTAATGGTGAACTTTCAGTTTAAAATAAGAAAAATAAATAATAATAAACTGTATTTATTATATTCATACAAGGTACTTTACGACATAAAAAAATTATGCTTATTAATGAATAATATTCTTTTTTTCACATCAGAAGTTTTAAAATATGTAAGGTATGTCTGGATAACATTTTCGATAAAATTGAATGTATATCCTTTGAAAGAAGAATGTTGTTGCATTCTTCTTCTGCAGTGTGAACTTTAGGGGGGGGGATGCATCAATATACTTTTCATTTTTCCGTACGCTTTTGTGCTGTTTTGCGCCATATACTTGGGATTCACAGAAAAAGCATTTAGAATTAGTGAATTATTAACTGGACATTTCTGCATTAGCTTTTCAAGTAGCTGTAGAATAAAAGTTTGTGAGTTACGTTTAAGAGTGAATTTTGAGCCAGCATGAATGTAGCCTTTTGGCAATAGATGGCGCTGACCGTAGCACCTGTCATGGACCTTATAAGAAATAGACTAACCCAAACGGGTTTTCTCCCTCGTCTGAGGCGTTACCGGCTGTCACCTTGATCACATCCGGAGGAGTAGGGACGTCTTGCAGAAATTTAACATTGGTTGCCTATTGCAGCGTGTATAATTGTCAAGAAAACGCTGGTTGTAGCGCCTCATTTCACAAATTAGAATTTCTTATTTACATATTTTTATTTTTGAAATTGAGCTTGATTTTTAAAAATTTAGCATATTTATCAAGCATAATTAACTTTCCAAATAATTATAAAGCTATTGCATGCTTTCAGGGCTGGATATTTTTTTAGCTTTTCCTACGCTGTAAGGAAATTTGTAACTACTTCTTTTAGAAAATACTTTAAATCTGAACTAATAGAAAATTTCAAACAAGCAATTTTCTCTTGCAATTTTTATGTTTTTTACTGGTGTAAATAATAAAATATTTAAAAACGAATTTTCGAAAGTTTTATTTAAAATTCTAAATTGTGCTGCTTTTTTAAAATTATAGATGAATATTATAGCATAATTTCTATAAAGGAATTTTATTTCAATTATATTTCATAATACATCATAGTTATAAACACTTTTGACTCCTTAAAAATTTTTATACATTTAATTCTAATATTAAAATTGTATTTAACCGTAATAATTAATTTGGCTTGTATTTTATAGTGATTATTTTTTTATTTATTTTTAGTTCTGCATGAGATTTTTTTTAATTTACTGTTAATTTAATTTATTAGACCAAAGCGGCGGTAGCCTAGAAAGGCTGTTAGTTTCGAAGTGGCATTTTGCGCTATTTTACTATAAATGTCCGTGTCTCCTTGCAAATTGTTGTTACCAAATATTATCGCCCTGTATTATATGTAAAGAAATTAAATAATGAAGAATCTCCATGAATACATGTATGTTTTTCGCACTGAGACGAAAACGACAGTATCTAGAGGCATCAAATTTTGAATAATGTAATCCTCCACCCGAACATGGGCATCTGGACGGCCGAATTTCGAATTTGTTTTAATCTATTTCATATTTTGTAAAACTTTAACGAATTTTTGATTAACACTCAACGAGTTCAGAGCGAGCACTGTACAAAAAATAACAGTTTTATCTCCAGTGCGGAAATTCTGAAGATATGCTGTTTTCAAATGTATGTGGTTTACGGGCGAAGAACATGATATTCAATAAATATAGGTAACACACAAAACTTTGAAAGAAAGGTTCCTTTTGGGGGTAATATAAAATGAGTGCTTCTAGATTTTATTTTATGTTTTTTTTCTTTCATTACGCTTAGAAAATTTTATGCTCCGAAATTTATAAATTATTAAAATAACTAATCCACTTTAATGTTAATAATTTAATGATCATATAATGAAATAAATATGATCGTTTCGTAATGTTATTGTAGTTTGAAAAATCGTTGCCTGAAAATGTTCATTAATTTTTTTTTTTAATTATCAGATCTTGTTTAATTTTACCTTATTTATTTCAAAGCATCGCGTACTATCAATCTTATTTAATTTTACTTTATTTTTACGCAAAATTAAGTTCATAAATTTTGTGCTTTTGTTTAAACTTTTAAATAAATTTTGTGCTAAAGTTTTTACCGTTTTATCAAAGTAAAGATATTTGTACAAGAATTACGCGTGAAAAAAATGCGCGAAATGCAGTAAAAAGTGCTTTAATGAGACATATTAAATCCTATTTGGAAAAAAATGTGGCTTTCATAGTCTCATCACTATACAACGTATCACATTTAATAATTAAAAAGAGTTATGTGATACAAACGCCATAGGTTTCAGTGTTAAAGTAAACCAGATCGTCCCTACTCTTTCTTGCTGACATGTCGGTGACGCGCACCCCGCCCACTGGGTTAGTTTATCTCTTATAAGGTCCATGATCTTTTTAGCCTGACGTCATAAACGGCAACCAATAAGGACAGGGGTGGTGGTTGTTCTGACGTCATTGTTCTGACGTCAGAATAATGGGTTGCTACCTTTGGCAGTATTCTCGCTGAGGTCGTAGGCGGACTGTTAAGTTTTCTTCGCTTAGGTTTATTACTGTAATCTTCCCCTGAGATTTAGCAGGTACCTTTGGTTACAACAAAATGTCCTCTTTTAGGACAGATGACGACTCCTCTGGTGATGATATGGAATCTGACCGATGGATGGTTTCTTCTAAATCTGCGCAGTTCCCACTACGGCGTGAAGATTTTGTCAAGACACCCAGGAGGGCGAGCAAGAAAAAGAAGATAGTTACTTCGGTTTACTTCACTGATGAAAGGTTTAAAGAATGGAAAAAAAGCGGTAATGCTGGAAGTCTTACGGAAAAACCCTGAACTGGTGCTGCAATTGCAAAGACATGATGATAATTATTGCACTCCTGCAGCAGTTGCGAATAGCCCCTCGGAAAACGCTACCCAGACGGAAAATGAAAAATCGAAGGAAAACCCATGGACGTCACCCAAGAGAACGGCGAGACAACCCTTCAATACTGAACAGATGGAAATATCTACTGGCAATAGATTTGATGTACTGAACGAGACTTCGAAGGAACCGGAAAAAGAATGCACGGAAGAAAGGCCACCCCCTATTGTCTTCAAGCAGGAACTGGTTGACTGGCTTATAGTCGAACGCGATCTAAGAGAAATTTGTACAGATGATGTTGAAGCGACTATGAAAGTGAAACTTATTTACGTGAATACTAAGAATATGGTGGACTATAAAAACGCTTTGAAATTCCTGAAGACCAATGAAATCCCGTTGCACACGTACCTGACGGATAATGAAAAACCGTTGAAAGTAATCTTGAAAAATCTACCGACCAAAATTACAGAAGAGTCAGTATTTAATGATCTTGTCCGAAGACAGTTCCCAGTACTTAAGGTTAAGCAATTCTGCCGAAGCAAAAATTTAACTCGGAAAAGCTGCCGATATGGCTCGGAAAAGCTGCCTATATGACTAAAACGAAACGACACAGGATATGCAATATACCAGCTGAACTGTATGTTCAGCATGAATATAAGGATTGAATAATACAGCCCGAAGAAACGACCACTGCAGTGCTTCCGATGCCAGGAGTGCGGGCACTCCCAGCACCTATGTACTAATGAAACAAGATGCTGTAAGTGCGGCGAAAACCACCGCAGTAATACCTGCCCCAAGAATCAAGATGGTACTCCCACTTGTTTGTTCTGTGGAAAAAATCATGTCGCCAGTTATTGTGGCTGTGAAGTATACAAGAAAAAATTTGATAGAAAACCAGCCCCTCGGAAAAACACAGAATCAACCCTTAAAACTGATGTGTTTCCAAGCCTGACCGCAAAACCTGATGATAATATCCCCTTATTGAGGTGAACTCTCTACAGCGAAATGTTAAAAAAGAAGTCGAACCAAGACCAAGTGGAAAAGGTCCCTCTGGGGCCCGAGAAGACAAGTTACAAGACTTCGTTAAGAAAATCATGCACCTCCTAGGAAGCATTAAGAAAGCCAAAACAACTGCTGAGAAGCTCTCATGTGGTTTTAAAGCTGCTGTATACCTCATGAAAATTGCTGACAAGAACTTCTAATGATCTACATTTACAATGTTCGCAGTGACTTTCTGTTTTTCTCACCTTTTCTATTGCGCTTCTAAGTTTCTGTTCCGGGATTCTCAAGCAGCATCGTGCCGGGTCAGTTTCTGGGAGGGTGATTTCCCACGTGACTGGCTCTGGCGAATCAGCAGCTAGCACCTCAGGAAATCATGTTTTTCGATTACGCACAGGATTGTTCGCACCAGCTAGACGGCTATCTACTTGTATCATCTGTATTTACAGCTTTCGTAACCAAAGTTTAAGTACTTTTTATGCTTGTTTAATTATCTTTTTACATTTGTTCTAGGTTCTTGCTTGGTTATTTTATCTCAGCATTCGAAACTTCAAAATGTTCTACAAGGGGTAGGGCCTTCGGCCCAAGTACCCTGTGTACCAAAGCACCGCTCCACTGAGTGCATTCTCGCTGAGGTAAAAATGAAATTTTTTGCCAAAGAGAGTTGACGCTAATGACCCGGGTAACCATAGCAACACCGCATTAGGATTTAAATAACACAACCCCTTATGCTAAGAGCACCATCTGAAATACTTTAGAATGGGAAAAGACTTCATAGGGGGTCTATAGGCATTTTTTCAAAGGATATACATTCAGTGATCGTCTTTCACTTATGCAGTGTTAAGCTCTGTAATGAATTAATACTTTCTATTCGTTCATTGCTTCTGTAGATTTAGTAAATTTCATTTCCAATATTTAAAAACGCTGATTCGCTTTTCGATAAGATTATAAACTCTAGGATAACAATTATTAATAATCAAAGCTATCTTTCTTTCTCTCCCTCCCTTTTTTTTTTATGTCCTTGTGTTGCATTGGTACTATTTTTATTCTTGTCTTATTTAGGAATTTTGATTTGCCTATTCTGCATCGGACATTATAAAAATTTTACCGCATTAAAAAGTAGTAGGAGCTGTAAAATAAAAATATAACTCAATCGTTTTATAGCCAAATTTTTTGTGTGATAACTGAAGACGACCACCTCTTAAAATGACCAGTCTTTCTCAAAATATACATAAAGCATTGCTTTTAAACAATCGTCTTCATAGAAAACCAAATATTTTAGACATGTCATCCAATGTGTCAGCCAAGTAATTTGATAATTGTAGCGTTTAAACAGTAAATTATTGTAGCGACAATTGTAGGGTTATATTGGCAAAATGACAATTTTATGTGCTACCTCACTTGCAAGAAATATATCTCATTTTAAAAGCATGAAAATATTTTAAGACTTGTTTTTGATATTTTTCCTCTCTTATTATACAGCCAGGATTATATACGCCATAAGTTTGGCATATTGTTACTATTTTAGGTTATGTGCTATTAATATGCACTACGGTCTTACAAGAAATAACTATCTTAAAATTTAAAGTTTAAAAATTATGCCAATTATTTTAATTAATAGTGTCAAGCTGATATAATTACAGAACAATTTTCAAATTTTAATTAAAATCAGGTTTTTTAATACATAATGAATGCAATCTTTCATTGAACATTTTTATAAACAAAATGGTATATGTCAAAGGACTATTTACTATTAATTTAAATGGAAAAAGGTTCTCGGATTAGCGGCGGGGGGGAACCTTTCAAATTATATTTAAACAAATTAAAATATAAAATGATGTAATAAATACATTGTCTAATTAATATATCTATATATATTATTAATTAGCCTTTAAAAGGCCAATAAGTGCATTATAATTACAGGTGGTTAAGTAATGATTATGTTTGTTATCCTGAGTTGTCAAAGATCTCATATGCAATTTTTTTTGCAGAAAGAAGAACGAGGATGATTTAGTAGTATCTTAACCATTGCTTGAGTGTGTACTGTTCCTATGATTTCTATGCCTGTCTTCTCCCAGCACTTGCAATTCAGGTTTATATTGTGTTATGGTTAGCATAAATTATTAAAATTAATATATTCAGTAAACAAAAATTTGGTTTTATACATGATCAAAGCATTTTGAAAAAAATGTGTTAGATCAGTATACTTTCTTAAAATTAAGGCGTACGTTTTTGCAGTCATTATATTAAATAAAAATATTAAATAATAATTTTACTTTTTTATTCTAGAAAAATGAAAATCCATGCTTTCTTTTATAACCCTTAGTTCTTTCTGAGAGTAAATTTAAGACCTTTGTAAAAGAGAAGTGGCATAAAGGATTTAGTTATTATAGTCATATAATTCGGGAATAATAAATTTCCAAATATTAAAAATATTTATTAATCCGAAATATTTATTTTTAATATTTAGGGATTGAGTTTCTACTAAAAGAACAGAACTTGCCATTGTTCAGATATAATTTATTTTTTTGTTTCAAATTATCGACGTCGCATAAGAGATTTTTGAAGAAAGGATCACAAAAAAAAGTTGAGTACCACATATATTTTTGTCTTGATGCACTGTATTCATATGATAAATCTGTATTTATTTTGAAAAGTTTAGAATGAGAATTAAAGGTGTGCAGGTTGGTGGCATTTAAATTTCTCTTCCCTTTGTGGCGTTAAATTGCGCCGGAGCCCGGCTCCGGTACTTTTCAGTTTTCGAGATAAATTATCATTTTGGCCAAAAGGGCTCACGCACTTTTTTTATGCAAGTGAACCACAATTTTAGCACAGAAATTTTGTTTTAATAGTAAACATGTCTTAAAAATCGGATTCTAACTTCTGAATGCAAGTCTGTCTTTCCATGCATTCAAGCCTTGCATAGAGGTTGAGACTTTTGAGGAAAGAAAAGCCCCCAATTATATGTCAAAGGCTTATTCTCCGGGATATGCAATGAATTTATAAAGGCGGGTAAATTTTGTATTCCTCAAAGAACTAGAAGTGACACTCTGGATGTGCACGTTCCATGCTAGTGACTTCCTTCTGCAGAGCTGTAGACTTTCTGAATGATGTAACCAAACGGCGGGGCGACTTCTGCCACTTGTACCGGAAGTCCTATGTTTATTCTCACGTTGTATTTAGGAAGAGTAATCAGGGAAAATTTATGCTTGACGGTTAAAATTATATAGACGGGGCATCGCGATCAGGTAGTCTTGAACTCTTCCCGCTTTATCTTCAAAGCTCCTTTTCAGTTAAATTTTTTTTCCATACCCTCATACTCTTTCTAGAATTCTCACTATTCTCCTTAGTGGAGCTTTAATCGTTTTATCTTTTCTTCTTGGTGCGCTGCAAAAAACGACTGATACTTGTCATCCCTTGGAATAATACATTTTATGTATAATCAGCGCTTAGACGGAGACTGGCTGAGCTGCTTCTTAGCATCTAAGTGGAATTGTAATTCCGGACAATGCCTCAAATAAGACGAGGTCCGATACTTTTTTTTCTATTTAGCTATTCAAAATTAATTTAATAATTTATTAAATTTCTCTTTATCTTTACACTTTTCTTAATTTAGTTAGTTAATTTAATCAAATTAATTAATATTAATTTAAATTTATTATTTAATTATTAGCTATTTTAATTATTTATTTCTTTTTTCTTTTCTTCCTCACAGTCTTCCATAGGGCTCCGGCACTTCTAATTTTAGAAATTAAGCCCTGGTATATAGCATGGAACAATAAGTCCTCAAGAGTTAATAGGAATAGAAGAGGGGTAGATGATCTTTGGATCTGTATCCTGGTCATTGTTTCAAAATGAGATAGAGCTGCGCAAATTCATATCGTCACCTATAATGTGTCCAAGGTTTAGACTAATGACAGACATAACCAATTGCACTCTTGGTCAATGATTTCGTAGACGTTTTTGATGTTACTATCAGAGGAGTCTGTGATTATATTTAGAATTTAACTAAATCAAAAGTTACTATGTGTTTTTAATTGCTTCAACATTCAATTAATTTATTAATAAATAATCAATTAGTTAAGTGATTTTTCCTTCTATCGTGTCTGAATAATTTTATATTCTGAAGCTGTCATTTCAATATACATATAGAAACTATAAATTTATTCATTATTCCATAATGTAATGGATGGATTGATATGCTTAACAATTGCAATCTAATGTGGTTTTCAGCTGTTGCAAAAAATGCCGTCAAACCTTCTTAACTAAGGCAATTAAAATAATGCCGATATCTTAAGTAAAATTCATTGTACGAAATATGAAGTACTGAATATCACGAAAAGTAATAAAAGATATTGGCCATTAGGTAGAACAATTCTATTTTCAGATACATGTTTATGAGACTGCCTTTATCGTTACCATTTTGACGGTATTTACTAACAATGAAATCTGTGGATGTATAGCAGAATAAAAAGATTATTGTGTTGTATTTTATATGTGTTGGGTACTGCTCAGTTATGATTACAAGATGTACACAAACATTGTTTATTCTACATTACTCATCTACTATTCTATATTACAGTTATAGTTAAGATAATAATAGATACAGTTACAGTTACATATATAACATCTCCCTTTTTTATAAAAAATAATAATAGTAGTAAAATTAAACATATTCTTTTAAATAATAAGGTTTCTTAACAGTCCTACCAGATCGAGTGACGTAGTTATGTCCATTTGAAAAATTTGATGATACTATACCTCTTTTGCTATTTGGTGACACAACACTTCTGTTAGATTTTGAAGGACTTACAGGCACATCTAAATTTGAAGTGCTCCTACTATTTTCATGTATCTCGGGTTCATCTATAACTTCATTCTCATAGTTGTTTTGTATTGCAAACTCTTCCTGATTAGTTCCTTTAAGAAGGTCTCTTCTGTTCCTTTCTACAATTCTTCCATCTGTTCTTATAATCCTATATGAACGTGGTCTTTCTGCTTCTTCTATAATTTTCCCTCTTTCATTTAGTTTTTTTCCTTTCTCTTTTATGTAAACATGATCTCCTGTTTTCAGTCGTTTTAATGGTCTTGCATTCCTATCATAATAACTTTTTTGTAAGATTTGTCTCTTCAGTAAATGTTGTTTATGGTCTTCATATCGTTTAGCTTGGACAAAATTCTCTTTTATAGGCATCAATCCATTTACTTTTCTTCCAAACATCAATTCTGAAGGTGACTTAATTTCATCTGAAATCGGAGAGTTACGATATTCCAGTAAAACTAAATATGGATCCTTGTTGTCAACTACAGCTTTTTCTAACATTCGCTTGACAGTTTGAATATGTCTTTCAACCATTCCATTAGACTGTGGGTATTTTGGACTTGAAGTTCTGGTTTCAAAATTCCATCTTCTTGCAAAATCTTTATATTTCCTGCAATTATATTGTGGACCATTATCCGAATATACTATTTTCGGAATACCATGTCTTGCAAAAATTGATTTCAATTGCTTTATCACTGCTACACTTGACAAATCTTCCAAATGTCCAATTTCAACATATTTGCTAAAATAATCTATAACTATTAGATAATCCCTTCCTTGAAAGTAAAAGAGGTCTGTTCCCAATACTTCCCATGGACCATTAGGTATTTCTTTAGATATCATTGGTTCTTTAGTATTAGCTTTTTGTAAACTTAAACATGTTTGACAATTCAGTACCAAATCTTCAATTTCTTTGGACATTCCTGGCCAATATAATATTTCTCTTGCTTTGATCTTGCATTTTACTACTCCTAAATGACCATAATGAATTCTGCTTAACATATCTTTTCGTAAACTTCTTGGTACAACAACACAGGAATTTTTAAATATTAATCCATTTGCTTCTGATAGTTCTTCTCTGAAGTTAAAATATGGTTTTGCCAGTTCTGGAACCATACATTTTTCATCTGGCCATCCAGTTTTAATTAATTTTCTTAAAACTTGTAGTTCTTCATCTTTTTCTGTTTCCAGTTGAAATACTTCCATTTTACCATTAGACACTGGTATACATTCTACAACTAATCCAACATGAGCTTCTATTTCTCCTTCAAAGAAATCAGATCCTTTATCAGTGAATGATCTTGATAATGCAACCGCTATAAAAAGTTCTTTTCCAGGTTTATATTTTATCTCAAACTGATATGGCTGTAATCTTATACGCATTCTTTGTAGTCTTACAGGGCATTTATTTAATGGCTTTTTAAAAATTGATTCCAGTGGTTTGTGATCACTTTCCACAGTAATATTTTTTCCAAATATATACTGGTGAAATTTCTCACACGCAAATACAATAGCTAAAGTTTCCTTTTCAATTTGAGCATAATTCTTCTGTGTATCTGTTAATGCCTTAGATGCATATGCCACTGGTAAATTATTCTGCAGTAAGTAAGACTGCTCCAAGTCCTTCTTGAGATGCATGTACAGATAAAACTACTGGCAAGTTTATATCATAATACTGTAAAACTGGTTTATTTACCAAGACATCTTTTAGTCTTCTAAATGCTTTTTCATGTGTTGCATTCCAGTTCCAGATAACTTGTTTTTTCAACAAAACATGATGTCAATTCTGATACATTAGGTATAAATCTAGAAACATATGTAATCATTCCTAGGAAAGTTTCTAATTCTTTCACATTTTTTGGTGGTTTTATATCTAGAATAGCCTTAATTTTGTCTTCATCTGGTTTTAAACCATCTTTAGAAAATATATGTCCCATATATTTCACTTCATTCAGCCCAAATTTACATTTATTTAAATTAAATTTAACATTCTTTTCTCTGGCTCTGTCCAACAACTTCTTTAATCTTAAATCATGTTCTTTTTTATCTTTACCCCAAACTAATAAGTCATCTATATATATTTGAACTCCTTCTAAATCACTAAAAATTTCAGAAAAACTTCTGTGGAAAACTTCTGGTGATGAACTCAGTCCATATGGCAACCTTAAAAAACAATATCTACCAAACGGAGTGTTAAATGTTGTAAATTCACAACTTGAATTTGACAGTTTAATTTGCCAAAATGCTTTGTTTGCATCTAAAATACTAAAGACCTTTGCATTTGTCATTTGAGATGAAATTTCTTCAAAGGTTGGTATGTGATAATGTTCTCTCAGTATATTTTGGTTAAGATGCTGAGGATCTAAACACACTCTTAAATTTCCATCCTTTTTCCTTACTACCACTAATGAATTCACGAATTCTGTTGGTTGGTTAACTTTCTTTATAATACCATCTTTTTCCATTCTTGCTAATTCCTTTTTTAATGGATTTAATAAGCTAAGTGGAATTTTCCTACAGGGTTCTATTTTACCAACAGCTCCTGGTTTTAATTTAATATGATATGTATATCCAGTTAAATTCCCAGTTCCTTTAAACAAATCTTGATATCCTTTTAAAAGTTCTGGTAACTTTTCATTAGAATCAGGATTTACTGTACAAATCCTTTGTATTAGGTTTAATTTTTGCAATGTAGGTAACCCTAAAATAGCTGGAACATTTTTATCACATGCTACGACTTGAAATTCTATTTCATCCTTGTTCCCTTTTGATGTTTCACATAATAATTTACATTTTCCAACTACATCAATTGTAGTACCATTGTAATTATTTAAAGTGACTTTTGATTTAGTCAAACATTTCTCTCTTAAATTTAATTGTTTAAATTTAGGCAATGGTAGCACATTACACTGAGCTCCAGTATCCAACTTAACAAATAAATATTTAGATATGTTTACTTTTAGTTTTTCAAACCATTCGGTTTTATTTTTAGAAAATGGATTTATATCTTCTACTGACCCTAAAATATATTCATTACCATTATTATGTAACTCATGCTCTAAATTATTCTGTACAACATTAACATTTTTAAAAGTGCACATTTTAGAAAAGTGATTTTTCTTTTTACAGTACAAGCAAATCTTATTATAAGCAGGACAGTTGTATAACTTATGAAAAGTTCCACATTTTCTACACGGTTTTGGATTATTGTACTTATTTCCTTGATAGTTTGAAGAAGATTTAGTATTTTGTTTTACATGATAGTCTTTCTTACAAGGCTGACTTTTTTCCTCTGAAGGTCGAAATTTATTATGTTTGATAGCTTCTATTTTATTTTCTTCAGTTAAAGTTTTCAGCTGAAGTTCTGCTAATTCAGAAGCTTTACACATTTTAATACATTTCTCCAATGTTAACTGATCTTCCCTTAATAATCTGTCTTTGAGATTTTTATTTAGAATTCCACTTACTATTCTATCCCTTATTAAACTATCTTTTAATTCTGCAAATCCACAGTTGCTACTTAATTTCTTTAAATCGGTTAAGAAATCATCAAACGATTCACCTACATGTTGTGTTCGACAGAAAAATATATGTCTATCAACACTTTCGTTTGCTTTCGGTATGCAAAAATGTTCGAAAGCTTCAATTACTTTGTCAACATCCTTCTTATCTTCTTCACTTAAATTAAAAGTATTAAACTTTTCAAGTGCTTCTTCACCAATTATATGCAATAAAATAGCTACTTTAATTTCAGGTAATTTAGTAATACCACCAGACGCTAACATATAAATTTGGAATTTTTGTTTCCATTTCTTCCAATTTTCGCTTAAATTTCCTTCGAAACTTAGATTACTTGGTGGCTTTAATCCATCCATATTTAATTTAGGACATTAAATAGTTTATATATACTTATTTTTAGCCACTTCCAATAAAAATAAACAACTCACTTACCAGCGATATAAGTTTCGATTTCACAGTAAACAACTTCCCATGATGTTTTTGTTTAGAACATCTTTACCGAGGCTGCATGGTTGTTGAAAAAAGATTTTCTTTTTTAATCAACCACGGGCTGCGCCATGTGTTGTATTTTATATGTGTTGGGTACTGCTCAGTTATGATTACAAGATGTACACAAACATCGTTTATTCTACATTACTCATCTACTATTCTATATTACAGTTATAGTTAAGATAATAATAGATACAGTTACAGTTACATATATAACAATTATATTATTAATTATTATTTTAACGGCACGAAAGTAGTTGATGAACACTTCTTTCACCGAATCAGTTGGGCGTAAGCAATTCCACGCTTCAGCAACATCACATCGATGTGTATGCCGAAATGAAACTTTAATCAAAAGTGCACAAATTCTTTTTTACATACTCATCACGACATCTTGTATATTTATTACTTTTTTTTTAATTCTGACATGTAAAGCAGCTAAACATTCTTTATTTCTGAAACTAGCCTCTTTCTTATTTACTCTTGCATGTTGACACACATAATCTTTCTTAAAAATAAACTTCACTGTTTCCGATTTGCATTGTTTTGCTTTGGAAAATACAATCCAATGCACGCGGGAAACAGCTTCAAAATGTATTTCCCAAGTCTTCCATCTATCTCCACTATTAAGATCACATTTGATCTCAAAGTCGAAGTCGCCTTTTCTTCCGAACTTGGAAGACACTACTTCGTAGGAATATCCATCAAATAAAATTTTATAAAATTCATTTTCCACTTCCTTTGACATACTCGCAGCCACCATAAATTTGAAACATAAACTGACAACGTTATTTCTTTTTGCGCAACGTTATTTCTCACAATTTCGCCAAATTTAGTCCCGGATTGCGTTTCCTATGGAGGAAGTAAAAATAGGCAGACGGGTAAGTGGGCGGAGTCGGTGATGGAAAGGGTGGTGGTTGCCAGTGCGGTAAAGCGTTGCAGTTGAAATCGACTTTAGCAGATGATAGTAGGAACGCCTCTTGCCAGCCGAAATTTGCAAATTGCCAGAGCGTTGCAGTTGAATTCGCCCCTATAAATAATATGGTTATTTTAACTTAACTACTACTTTCACCTAAGATTTTCAAATTATGTTTTTGTTATTACTTTTCTTTTTCGCTATATGGCAACAAGTATTATTTTTTTGAAATGTGCTTTCGTTTTTACGTAAAACGTAGTGTTCTCGGCTTGTTTTGATGTTATGTGTGTCAACAATGCCAGTTTAATGCTGCATTTTCACTGAATAAATAGTAATTTCATTCATCTGGGGAACTTGTAGTTATTTTAGTGATTTGAAAGGTTTGTAGTTCATTTTAGTGATTTGTAAGCTGTCCGTAACTTTTTGTTTGCAGTGGTTCTTAAGAATGGACAACTATTATCTTGTACAATCCGCAACGAAATCCACAGTAATCAATCATTTAAATTAAAGCGCAGTTTAAAGCAGCATATGCTTATCCACACAGGAGTGAAACGTTATGTATGCACCAAGTCATTTATGTGGAAGGGTAATTTAAACTCACTTATCCTTATTCAAACTGAAGGGAAACCTTATGTCTGTGAAGTATGTAACAAATCATTTAACCGCAACCAACATTATAATTATAAACATTATAAACCAACATATATTATTAAACCAACATATACTGCTTCACACAGGAGAGAAACCTTATATGTGTGATATGTGTAAAAAGTCATTTACACAGAAAAGGAATTTAAACAGACATACGTTTATTCACTCAGGACAGAAGCCTCATCTGTGTAATGTATGTAAAAAATCATTTAGACAAAAGAAAGGTTTAAACATGCATATGCTTGTTCACGTAGAAGGAGACAAACCTTATGTATGTGAAATATGTAGCAAATCATTTAGATTTAAATCTCGGTTAAACCAGCATATGCTTATCCATACTGGAGTGAAGCTTCATGGTTGTGATATATGCAATAAATCATTTAGACAAAAGAATCACTTAAACAACCATATGCTTATCCATACTGGAGTGAAGCCTCATGTTTGTTGTATATGCAATACATCATTTAGACAAAAAGATCAATTAAAGAAACATCTCTTAATTCACACAGGAGAAAAGCCTTATGTGTGTGATGTATGCAACAAGTCATTTAGGTTTAAAGGTGGTTTAAATATGCATACTGTTATTCACACAGAAGAGAAAACTTATGTGTGCGAAGTATGTAATAAATCATTTAAGTTGAAACCTCAATTAAACCGGCATATGCTTATCCATACTGGAGAGAAGCCTTATGTTTGTGATATATGCAATAAATCATTTAGACAAAAGGTTCGATTAATCGAGCATATGTTTATCCATACTGGAGTGAAGCCTCATGTTTGTGATGTGTGTAATAAATCATTTACAGGAAAATTTCAGTTAAACAAGCATATACTTATTCACACACGAGAGAAACTTGCGTGTGAGGTATGTAAAAGTTCATTCATACAAAAGGATCAGTTAAACGAGCATATGCTTGTTCACATGTTCGAGAATTACCATATGAGTGATGTATGTCATAAATCATTCCAACAAAAGGGTAATTTAAGCAGTTGTATACTACATCACACAAGAGATAAACTGTATTCATGTCAAGTGTGTAATAATTCTTTTAGATCAAAGCAGACTTTAAGCAACCATATGCTTATTCATACAGGAGAGAAACCTCATGTGTGTGAGGTGTGTAAAAAAGCATTTAGATGCAAGAGTTCTTTAAACTTGCATATGCTTATCCACACTGGACAGAAAATTCATATATGCGAGGTGTGTAGCAAGTCATTTTCATACAAGGATGGTTTAAACAGGCATATGCGCCTTCACACAGGAGAGAAACCTTATTCATGTGAAGTGTGTAAAAAATCATTTAGAGAAAATGGTGCTTTAAATAAGCACATACTTATTCATACAGGAGAGAAACCTTATGTATGTGAAGTATGTAACAAAGCATTTAGACAAAAGGGTAATTTAAACACACACATGATAATACACTTGAGATAATCTCATAAGTTATGTAACAAGCTATTTAGGCATAAGAATGATTTAAACTGACATGCTTATTCATACAGGTGAAAAACTGCATAAATTATGTTTGTAACAGTTCATTTCGACAGGACAAGAATTTGGAGAAAAACAAGTTTTTATACATAGAAGAGCATAATCTGCATTTAAGCCTGCAGGAGAGGCTGCATTATTAAGAAACTTTACTTTTATTTCCATTAAGGACTTTTGTGTTCGGTAAAGAAATCTCATTCTGGAAAGTGTGTAAATTGTTATTAAATCTAAATGCCTAATATACAATCAATTTATTTCTCTAATAACAGGTGTAAATATAAGTCATTTTAGAGGAAGGCGATTTTAACCAATATTTGCTTATCCATGGCATGTAGCAAGTTGTCTTATGAAAAAATATCTTAAGTACAGTCAAAAGTCGTTAATCCGGACTCGTCGGGACTTCGGCGATTCCGGATTATCGATTTTTCTGGATTATAGATCATCAGTTTAAATCTGGTAAAATGGCATGCAGAAATTATAAAATTAAAAATATAAAACCATAATTTACGAAATAAAGAACAATTATGATCTAAAGGGTATCAAAATTTACAAACAAAAGCTTAATATTTATTTGTTTACTTTATTAAACATTTCTTTCAATGTAAGTTGTTTAAGTTGATTCATTTTTTATGTGATAATACATTCTCTTTAATTCTATAAACAGACATAATTTCTTGTTCAGTTACAAAGTTCCGCTGTTCACATCCTATAATTGCTGTGTCGAGAATACCGACTAATTTGTCAATCGAAATTTTTTCATTTTCAATAACCTCTGTCACTTTCTTCGCTATCGGAAGCGAATTATAATGACGAGGCATTTGATTTAAATCATATCAAAGATGGAGTATATCGAGATGAAATACTACATTGAGTAAGCAATTATAAGCCAAATAAAATAAAAACATCTGCCCTTAAGATAAGGATAGTGAATTCATTGCACGCCGCCGCCGCGTTAAAGATAAACAAAGTTTAGATAAACAAACGTTAAAGTTTAGATAAACAAGTGTTAAAGTTTAGATAAACAAAATATATGCCTTTATCCATTTTTTGCAGCAATTCCACTTTTTGTGTAATGGGCTCCGAAGATACTTTCGCTTTGTATATCCTTTACATATTAGTAAATATATATCGAAAATTCTATTTGACATAATCGAAAGTTCAAGCTTACTTTTATAAAATTGCTCTAACAGTCTGCAAAAAATAATAATCCGGATCCAATTCGAAGATTAAGGAATAACGCAATCTGCAACATTAACTAAAATAGATAATTTTAGCTTGGCTTATCCCGTCCGTTATACATTAAACGCGCATTCATAAACGTATTTTGCGCACGCGCACACACAAATTCGCAGCGGTAAAGGTCTTACGCGCATGCGTCAACGCAACGTATGCGCAGAAAGGTTGTAGCTTTGAGGTCCGGATTATGGGTGTCCGAATTAACGACTTTTGACTGTACCATATTTTTGGGTTGACTAAAAAGCTACCAATCTGAAACTCTTTTTCATATTCAAATGACTTTATTGGTTTGATATTTCCCTCATCAGCAGGTTTGAATCTTTATCAATTAATTGAACTTTTCACAACATTAATGTGAAATGTACTGCATTTTTTGCAAGATTTATGTAAAATGTACTATTTTCTGTCATCTTTATTGCTGCAGCCTGAAATTTCTTGCTTTCTCAACACTTTTCTGTTATTGGGACCAGATTAAGAAATGTGTGCATATGTTTAATATACCTATGCATTTATATACACATGCATGAATTTCTATATCCCAAATCCTGCCTAAATCCAGTTCAATACCTCTTTCTCACTAGAACAGGAGCTTTCATATATCTACCATTCCAGTGTTAAAAATATCTAGAAATTGGATGTCACAAGCTTAAGATTATGCGTATAGTTAATAAAAGGTCACTTTCAGATAGTGATGTTTGTACAACAGTAAAAGTATGCAACTTGATTTAATTAGGTTTTTTATTCTTCTTTGCAATAGTGGCCCCTGAAATTGAATTGTCAATCAACTGAAGTATCTCACCAAAATCTGGCTGTGCATTTTCATACCTTGTGCAGAGTCAATAAACTGTCAAGGTTGATCTTGGTTGATCTTTACAATATGGTAACTGGTAGTTTGGCGACATTTTGGAGGCGATAAAGGTTACTACCTGGCACTTTGGTAATAATGTGAGCAGTATTCAGTTCCGATTACGCATTATTTTGTGTGAGGGAAATGAGAGATCATGGGATATGTCATGTGATATTAATGGATGAATTACGGTTCTTTAATCGAAAAAGGGGGGAAATCGGGAAAAAATCTGGAAATTTTGTATTTGGCTTTATTCTGTGTTGTGTGAAACAGTGTTCGTGAATTTTTGGATCCCATGGCCATAACTAAAGTGAATTTGAAATGAGTATTTATGTATGTATTAATTTAATGTATGTGCTCATTTATATTTTAAGTAGTGTTTTTGAATTTAATTATATTTTAATTAAATGATAGTTATTTTGTGAATTTTATGTTTGTAGGAATTTGGTATACGTTTAAGTTGAAGTAAACGTGCATGGAAATAATTTAAATATTTTATACTAAGTATTTGTAATGCTTGCGGTATGAATTCGTTGGTGACGTGTATAATGTAATAGATGATTTAGAGGTAAAAGTTTTTGGATATTTTATTTATTTTATATGTGGAAATGTTCATATTTGGAAAGGGTAAATACTTTTTCGCGATCAGGTAATTTCATGTATGTTCTTTTTACCAGGTTTAAAGATTGAGAAAATTGTCACGTATTTTCATGAAATTTTTCTAATTTATGAGAAAAAAGCAGTGTACATGGATATAGTGAAGAGTGTGCGCAATGCCATTTTTGTGCAATTCTGGGATGTTTTTTTAAGTAAAAATAAGTCGGCGTGTACATGGTTTATGTGTATGTGTTATTTTGAAAAACGTGTAAGGAGTATGGTATTGTGCACTTTTTCCCAATTTTGCAGTGAATATTTGTCATGATTAAGCAGTTTTGTTTGATAAAATTTCTAGCATAAGTGTAATTCGGCTAGTAGATTGTTGGAAGAAGTGTTCAGTAGATAAAAAGAAAAGTTCAGTAGATAAAAGATAAAAAGTTCAGTAGATAAAAAGAAAAAGATTTTGTCTTTACTTCGTGAAGACAAAATGGCGGCGGAGAAAAAAATAGAGGGTTGCTGTAGGAGAGTTGGTCGCCAAAAAAACGCCAAGTTACCATAATGTAAAGATGAACCGAAGAAAGACGTCCATGTTAGAAATTGGTTCAGCAGTTCCAGAATAGCATTTATTACTGCTATTAGATTTATATATTCTTGGGCAGAGGAGTTGACTTCCATGAAATGATATAACAAACAGCTTAATACAAGTGAAATTACTGGAGTTGATTGGTTTGGTTTGGTTTTATTGGATTACGGCAAAGCATTCAAGGGTTATCTGCCTTAAGGGAGGGATGCCTTCATGGAGGACTTTCTAAGGGAAACTAGCTCGTATACACGTTACACATGGGGAAAACCACGAAAACGCCCATGCAGACAGCCCATTCGTGGGATTCGAACTTTGGACCGACGAGTTGATTGGAAAAATTACATGCTATAAAATAATTTATATTCACACTTCACAAGCTTGGTGGAATTATAGCCGAGGTGTTGGTGCAAATCTGAAATCACTAAATATGTTTTGAGGCTGCTGTAACAAAGACGTGCTGTTTTTCTTTTCTGTTCCTTGTGGCTCTACACTCTTCAAATTTTTGTTGCATAATAGCCACTATATATTGCCTTGAGTGTTCAGTGTTGAAATCTGCCTTATGCCTTGATATATTCTGTATTTATAGGACTCATTGCAGTAATTTTGCATGTATTTATTATATTTTTATTGATGAAATGTCATTATCTTTCTTCAAAAATTATAATCATAAAAAAATGCCGGATATATGTAAAATGTTAAAAATATTCTAAAAGAGATTTATATAAATTGTATATTAGTAGTTTTAACTTCCTTGAAAATATTATTAAGGTTTAAAGAAAATGTTAAATAATATCTATGGAACTTATGGATTGTGGATTGAGTTTTGCAAGTGCCACTTATACCTTTCAAGATGGCACATCTTTGTTTAAGACGTTCGATCACAAGAGATGGAAGTTGAAAGGAATGACGGCACTGGATGAGGGTCTTGCATCTGCTAAGCGTAACTTTAGAAAAGAAAATTACAAAAGTATTTACATCATAATTTTTGGTATTATTTTAGATTATTACTTAAGATTACATATATGCTTAAAATTAGTGTTTAATATTCTTTTTTTTCTTTGCATAAAAATACAAAAAAAAAAAAAAAACTTTGAGAAATAATTTTCAGAAGTGCTATTTAAATTAATAAAAAAAAAAAAAACACAAAAAGGACAATTTAGAAGTAGAAGTAACAAAATTTTTCTTGTGAACTAGAAGGCAGACACTTAGCTGCGTCTCTGACAAAATATCTGTGTGAGAATCACTAAATGTATCATGCTCTAACCCTTTAAAAAAATTAATCATCATTCTCACTCATTCTTTAATTGGCTTATGTAATGATTATATCCTTCATCTGTTAAATAAGGCTTACCATAATAAAATGAAGTCCAGGCTTTCTGAAATAAAAAGTGAAGTATGCAAAACGTAAGCAATAAAAGCAATGCAAAGCATAATAGAACCCCACATAGTAACCTTAAAATACCTTGAAAAGTAGCAAAAAAAAAAAAAAAAAGAGTCGAAGGTATATTGGAAATGCTAGTATCTTCATCATGGCGAGCTAAAGAGCTGATTTGTTTGCATTACACTTTGCCTCCACCCCCCACAATAGCTGACACAACATTACATAAAACATGATCAAATATAAGGTCAGTATCCTAAAATTATAGGGTACTGGCAGAAATATACAACGGCCAGGAAATAAGTGTGTTTCTCAATGTCATTCGGCATGAAAGGGTTAAATAATTTTAGTTTTATGTATTGATTTCTGTATATTTTGCAACAGCATTTATTTATTTAGGATTATTTACAAGATAAAACTAAATCATATTAGTATAAAAATAATGGCTCATAATCCGGACCTCAAAGCTACAAACTTTCTAAACTAAACAAACTAAAACGAAAACATTTCGATTGACAAATTAGTCGGTATTCTCAACACAGCAATTATAGGACTTGAACAGCGGAACTTTGTAACTAAACAAGAAATTATGTCTGTTTAATAGAATTAAAGAGAAAGTATTATCCGATGAAACGAAGCAACTTACATTGAAGGAAATGTTTAATAAAGTAAACAAATAAATATTAAGCTTTTTCTTTTTGTAAATTTTGATACCCTTTAGATCATAATTGTTCTTTATTTCATAAATTACGGTTTCATATTTTTAATTTTGTAATTTCTGCATGCCATCTTACCAGATTTATACTGATGATCTATAATCCGGAATCGCTGAAGTCCCGACGAGTCCGGATTAACGACTTTTGACTGTATAACACTTTGCTTGCTAATTTTCCTACTGCATTTCCATAAAATATAAGTGATGGAATTTTAAACAGCAAAAACAACATTATACAGTGCAAACTTTTGGATACCTATTGTTGGACTAAATGCCCTGTTTGTGAAGCTATGCAACACTTTTACCTCAGCACACAAATTTCTCAATCCCAATAAAAATAATGGACTTAATAGAAAATGATCTAGTCAGAAGAA
Source organism: Stegodyphus dumicola (assembly GCF_044657685.1). Lineage (NCBI taxonomy): Eukaryota > Metazoa > Arthropoda > Arachnida > Araneae > Eresidae > Stegodyphus > Stegodyphus dumicola. The sequence goes on from NC_140778.1 coordinate 52,113,028, forward strand.
TGGCCATTGGATTTTTTAAAGTGCAAATCCATGTGTATGAGACGACCTGTAAATGCTTTGACAAAATCCTCGGTTGCCACATCGCAAATCAATACTTTTTTGTGATATTTTGGCAAAGAAGCCAAATTATGAGAAAGTGTCCAATTTTTTACAGAGATATGTCTTTATAGCTTATAACAGTATTCATGTTTTAAGTAAAATATTATCAATAAAATGATTTTAAAGTGAATTATTATATTTAGTAATTCTTTTTTACAGACACAACCAAACATATTTCTTTTGTTTATAAAAATTTTATAAATAATAATCTAAGTAATTTGCAGAAAACCAGTACTACATGTATTTTTTTACAGGAAACTGGACAGTGCATGTTGACATGAAAAGATCCTTTTAATTTTTAAGCTACACATATATGTTTTGATCAAGTGCAGCGATATCTTTTTTTTTTGGATCCTTTTCATTACAGGACAACATATAACATTTGATATATGTTACATAACAACATAATATGACATAAAATTTTTTCTTCAGAAACATGCATGCACCAATAAATGAGCTATTCACTAACTTAAAATTATCTCTGTACTAACAGTGCTTCTTGTTTTCAGACCAAATATAATCAACAAAAGGTTTTTAAAGTTTGTCAATTTATTTCTTCTCTGTACACTAATGGAATTTATTTATGAGATATATCCTACTCTTGTGTTATTTACATAACCCTCCCTCAGTCACCAATCATTGGTGGCTACTTTTTTCGCCAACCAAACATGTGAAAGAAAGAAGCTTTAAAAAAAATTTCGGCTGTCCGAAAATTACATACATTTACACAAAACAAACATCCATGATGAAATACTCAAGATTTCATAAAACAGTAACCAATTAACTAAATTAAAAATGCTAAAAACATCCATAATGAAACAACTTTATATTTTCTTGGTCTTCTGTCTGTGCACAATGATCTGTTTTAACTTGAAAAATTTCAGACATTGCCAAATTTTCAGTTTTGCAGAGCAATTTGGCACTGTTCTCCATGTACACATCAACCTGTTTTAACTGTAAAGGAAATTTTACGAGTATTGCACAAATTATTTCATGGAATGCACATTCCTATAACCTGTACTAGTAGGCAAAGTGCTATATGTATCTGAAAAACAATGCAACACTTTTCAGTGGCATTAAGATTCATTGCAATAAAAAACTCCACATGATAATCACAACAAACATGACCTTTTAATTTCAAAGCCACACAAATTACTATCATCACTAAAGATAGATTATGTGCTTCCGTAACAATTAGTGCATTGCCAGATAAATACATTTTCCTAAAATTCTGGACTGCCTATTTTAGCAATACTGTGCTCTGCCTGGTGATTCTTTTCAATGTTGGACAGATAATGTGATAGTCATTTTATATTTCAAACTGTTTTGCCATACAAATGAGCTGAGGATGGATGTATGTCCTTCTCATTGGAATTATCAAATCGATACATAACGTATTTACTTGTGCATTTTCTCCTGTAGCTTTCCCATATCACAAGGTTCTGAAAATTTTTTTAATACTCACCTTTTTTTCTTTTGCAGGCTATTTAGAATGAGAGATTCTGTAAATTTTTAAACAGATTCATCTATGTAGTGATTGTTTTTGTTTTAGTAATTGATTTGCTGATGGATTTCAGGTTTAGCGGCTGTGACTGATGAAGCAGTAATAGTGAAGAACTTCAAGAAAACTAACTAGGCTATTTAATGCATATGATGATTCTAAAGATCACTACATGTGGGCAGGCAGTCACAGTGGTGATGAATATAATGGCAATGACTCACAAGCTGTAGCAGATGACAGACAGCAGTTCCAAAAACATTAAATGATGTGCAGTCTAAAGAGTGAGAAATGGACGACAACAAACAGCAAGCAAGATTCAAGATACAGGGAAATAGAAAGGAAAAGATACTGCAATTTAATATCACTGCGTATTCTTACTGGAATGCTTCTTTTAAATAAATAATATTATGGTAGTTACCAGCAGTTTATTCATGAACAGTTTGCATTTATTATGTTCTTATTGTAACTGCATCTTTCCAAAATTTAATTATTTGCATATTTTTTCTCTCTTGGTTTTCAAATAATAAAATTAGTTAGAAAAGGAAGAATACACAAATAAATGCAGTATACCTGTACAAGTAAAACTGCTTGGCATGTCTTATCCCATAACGAAAAAGTACTTGTCTTTTCTTTTAACGTTATATAGAACAATAAGACCTTACAGTAACATTTCAAGCAGTAAAACATTGAAAACTGGCAGTTCTACACAGATTTAAACCCATCATCCTACAGAAGTCATTATCATGGACAATCCTGTTGAAGAAACACTTCAGTGTGTAAGCAAATTTCTAATTCTACTGTGTATGCTAAAGCTTGGTAATGGTTCAAAGAAAATTGCTCATACAGTTGACCAGAAAAAAAAAAAAGAGTAGAATTTAAATTTTATGTAGCTTAATATTATTGATACATGAAAACAGTCCATCCAAGAGTTTCTGTATTTATTTACATTATGACAATAAATACCTTATTAATTCAGGAAAATATTTATATGAAAATTTAATTTCAATTACATTAATTTCAGTTTGGACTGCTCATATTTCCATAGAATTTCTAGTTATAATAAAAATTTTAATACTTAAATATATGGGAGTCATTTATCTGGCCATAACGAACAGATATTAATTTCTAAATAAATTTATTATACTTCTAATATGAATATATATTTTTTTAATTTATGGAAGTAATTTGTTTAATCTAATCAAATGCCCTTTTCCTAATTATGTCCATGTATAAATAAGATTAGGATTATTTGGAATATAAAAAGCAATCTCTGGCTACTTGCATAAGAGGAAAGCCCATTAGCCAGAACTTTATCCAAGATTAACTACCTGTGTGCAACAGTTTTATTTCTGTATAAGCAGTTTTTAACCCCTCATAATCAAGTTTACATTCAAATATAATTATTAAAAATGCAATAACATGCTTATCAAACTTTGAAATGCTAATAAGTTAGTATAAAATATTAAACAAACATTATTCTGCTATTTTTCTACGTTAATTATATTGCACTGCTTCCTTGACATACATGATTTTGGGGATTAAATGTTTGGTATATCAGTAAAATTATTCAAAACATAATAAATTATTAATTATTATTTGTATTTAGAATTATATAAAACATAACAAAATGTTTTTTTTTTTCATAAAAAATGAATAAAAGTTAATTAAATTTGTATCTTCAAATCAGATTTATATTCATAAATGTTTCTGATGTGTTACTCATGTTGGTGTTTAACGAATGTAATGTAAAATCAGACTTCAAATAAATAAAATATTGAAACCTTTGCACCAAACACATACCTAAAATATATTCACGGACCACATAAAATTTCTTCAGAGGCTTGCCAGTTTGAAACCACTGTTATAGACACCATTCAAATTGCACAAAAATATTTTATGATTCAGCTAACCAAAATGATTTAAATTTTCATGGAATGAATACAGGCAAATTCAATTAACCTTATCCTATTTTATCCGTCTCTTTTCTAAGTTTAAAGATTTGCATAACATCGTGAAAAGCCGTAAAAGCACTTGTTACAAATCTTGTTTCCCTATAGTTATGCATTCAGGAATATATTTCTTTATCTACATGAAAAATGTTTTCACACTTCAAGAAAAGGAGAAAAAAAATTTTAACTTTATTAAGCGAAAGTATGTACATAAAAGAATCTGCAATGTCCAACATAAACTGGAGTCGATGATGATTGAATAGCCTGGAATACATTTCACGGATGCAATATTGTTGTTGAAATACATGTATACTTTATCTTTTAAAACTTTTTAAATTATGCGATATACATTGCATTTGCATGATCATTACTGCATTTATATAGAGAACATGTTTTTAAACATATATAAGAATTATTATGGATAATTGTTCAAATTAAAAAAGAGAAGTATTAAAGTTAATACAGTACAAAGTTCATAATCCGGACTCGTTGAGACTTCGGCGATTCCAGATTAGGGGTTTTTCCGGATTATATATCATCAATTTAAATTTAGTAAGATGGCATGCAGAAATTATACAATTAAAAATATGAAATCGTAATTTATGAAATAAAGAACAATTATGATCTAAAGGGTATAAAAATTTACAAAAAAAAAGCCTTAATATTTATCTGTTTACTTTATTAAACATTTCTTTCAATGTAAGTTGTTTAAGATGTAAGTTGTTTTGAAAGCACCTTTTGACGCTCATTTCCCTCTTGGTGTCAAAACATTCCTCCCGAGGATTTGGCTATTTTTCATGATTCAAGATGGCAATAAAACTGCGCCAAGTGCTGCTTATCTGAGACTTCACCTTCCTTCCTGAGCAGATGATACAGAATTAAAAAAAAATGGTTACTTTTAAAAGAAAGATGTCAAAATGTAATTTCAGAAATCGTGTTTTCATTCATGTTCACAAAAAAAGATGAATGGGTGAAAATGAGGAAATGAAATGTTCTTCAAAAGTGTTCTTGTTAACTTAAAGAATCCAGAAAGTCTTTCAGTTTTGCAGACATGTTCAGATCTCATCGAACAGATAATATGAAGAAATTGTTGAAAAAACGCATTACGAAACATGGTAGTTATTTCAAGTACATTAACGCCATTAGTTTAGTCTTTAGATGTATCTATCAATAAACCATTCAAAGAATATTTTGAATGATGGTATAATACGTGGTTGTTAGATGGTGAAAAAACATTAACATATGAGTGGCTAGTACAAGCAGGAAATGAAATTAAATCAGACATAATTCACAAGTCATTTTAAAAAGGCAGCATATCTAACAATCGAAATGGAATGGAAGATGATTATTTATTTATGTAATTATGGTAAAGATGAAACAGAATACGATTATGTCCTTAAAAATGTAATGGAAGGCAAATAAGACAAAGTTTTCATGTCATCAAATAATGAAAATTTCATGTTCAAAATTTACGTCATTACTGTTGAAGAAACAGCATTTAAGTGCATGTAGAAATATAATTTTTGCATTCTCATCTTTTCCTTACTTTTAAATCAATTACAATACAAAGTCCAAAATTCGGACATACATTATCCGGATCTCAAAACCAACATTTTTCTTGTGGGCTTTACGCATGCACATTTCATTCCCCCCTTCGTGCATAATAAAACATCTGGAAAGTCCCAATTCTTAATTTCACTATGATACTAAATAAAATACCTTGTTATTGAAGAAACAATCATTTTCACATAATTTTGTACGATCAGTAATTTGGCTCCGTTGCTGCGTATCTGCTTGGCATACATCTCAAATTGAAACATTCCACATAGATACATCGTTGATCTCACGCCAACCTGGCGAATTATTATTTATTATACTTTCCTTTCATCACTGCATGTTTGTCAAAACATGACAACTTGAGTAATGACTCATGTAGCGATGCCTAAACAATTTTTTTATATTAGTAACTGAATAATAAAGGAGTATGGTAACCTTTAATGTTGAAATTATGCTTGGCGATGATTACAGATTTAAGTTAAATACGTTAAAAATGTTGACGAGGAAAAATTTCTTTCCATATGCTAAAAATAGATTTTGTTGATGGTACTCATAAACCCAAAGATTACATTTAGGGCTACTTGAGTTAAGAATAACTAATTTGTTATTCACATAAACCCAGAACCAGCCCCAGGGCTCATATGGCTGCACCGAGTCGTGAGACTCACAGAGGCAGTACGATATCTAGCGCCGGCCCTCAATAAGGCTTAAGTATATGTGAGAATTTATTTATTCAGAACTCTGATAAGCCTTAAGCATGTGCAAGAAATAGACATAAGTATAAATAACTAAACTAATACAATTTAGGCTTAATTGTCTCAGGGTGCGATAGAAGCAAAATAAAATTTAACAGAACGACTTGTCGTTAGTCGCCAAGCTCATGATGCATAGTGAAGGATAGCTAAATTTGATGATCATAGCTGCTAATTTTAAAGGTTTTTGAATATCACAAAACAAAGGTGAAATTTTCCAGTTAATGGATTTTGTAAAGAAATGTGAAGAATCGGTAATAAATGAAGATGATATAAAAGAAGTTTTTCATTGTGATGACAATGCTTTTCAATCATCAATCAATTAACGAATGGCAAAATCTGTAGTATGGTTCTAGATCCAGATAATACCGCTACTAATAGTGACAAAAGTGACAGAGAAGTTACTGAAAACGAAATAATTTAATAATAAACGATTGACAAGTTACTCGGAATTCTCGAAACAGCAGTTACAGTACTTCAACAATGTAACTAAACATGAGATTATGTCTGTCTACAGAATCAAAAAGAATGTATTCTCACGAAAAACGAAGCAACTTGAATAACTTACTTTGAAAGAAATGTTTAAAATGCAAATAGATATTATGGTTTTATTTTTTGTACATTTTGATACCTTTTAGATCATAAATTACAATTTCATACTTTTAATTTTATAATTTCTACATGCCATCTTACTAAATTTAAACTGATGGTCTAATATCCGGAAAAATCCAAAATCCGGAATCGCCAAATCCAGATTTCAGACTTTGTATTGTATTTTTATAATCTGGCACATAAAACACATTTGTAAATTTTGTTCTATTTTTTAACTTGATTTGCACATTGCATTATGGAATATACAGTTTATAATGAATACATGAATTACAGATAACTTTAAGATTAACGTTTCATGTCAATCTAAGTATGAAACCACTTGCTAATATGCATACTTTCTAAATGCTTCCATTTTATGTACTTGTACTCTTTGCAATTTATCATGTAGATGTATCGGCTAATCTTTATTATATGATACCCCTTGGTTTTTATCTAAAAAAATCGCCAAGTTGTATTGCTTGTTCATGAAATTTGGAAGCCCGCAGCGTGAAATAGGTTTCTCGCGATAACGATAATGTTGGTAAAACAAGCTTTGTGGATTTTTTTTTTTTTTTTTTTTTTTTTTTTTTGTCCTTAAAAAGAGGTTATTTCTACAAATATTGCCAAGCATGTTGTGATAAATTTACATTTTAGTTATTTTTTGTAATAGTAACCCTTTTGTATGGACCCAGGTGTTTTGTTCTTACCATTCTTTTCAATTGCTGTGTTTGGTTGCATGTGCATGATATGGTCTTGTATTTTGATTTTGCTATTATTTTGCTGTGGGTACCATCACTTGAGTATGTTTGAGGTGACTAAGAGGATGAATGTTGATGGGATGGATTCTGATTAAATTGTGAATTTGAGGTTTTTGTATGGGTTGGATGATGGATGGAATACATTTGATTTTTGCATGAAAGCTGGTTTAATTGCTAATAGGTAAGAATGATCCAAAACTATGAAAAATTTAATTGAATTGCTTACCTGGAGGATGGAGAAGGTGGTGGTGAGAAGCCTAAACATATGCATGTAAAAAAAAGTATGTTAAAAAATTGACATTTTTGCTTATTCATTCGTTTCTGTGTGTTAATTTTTGTTAAAAGATTTTTTGTTTAATGTTTTTATGATAGAAAATATGTATTTTTGGTTATTTATCCTCCTCTGTTTGTGCGTATTTGGTTATTTGTTCGTCTCTATCTGTTAAGACCGTGGCGAATTTTTTCTGGTTACCATGATAGTTTTGATTTTGTTTTAGCTTCTTGATTTTGCTTAAGTGAAAATAGATTGATGTGTGCATGGGCAAAGTTAAGGAGGTGGGTAATGCATAGTATGTGTAATTCTATGATTTTTTTTTTTTTTTTTTAAAGTTAAAAAGGTCGTTGTGTACATGGATACCAAGGATGTGACTTTTTTGTGTAGCGGCTATCTTGAAACTGGTGACGATCCTTTCTGCCGCCGATCTTGGTGTCAAAAATGAAATTGATTCACCAAGGGGTACTGTAAATTTTTACCGATGTATCCTAATACAAGTAGCTGCTAAGTACTGCTTTCTGTGTCTGCTACACACTAATAAACTTTTGAGATGGCCTCTCTATCTTTTACCCAATATTAGATGTAGTAATTATATATTTAATTTTGTGAATGTCATATACTGACCAGCTTGACCTTTGGCATTTGGTCACAATGAGGAGAGGTTCTAAGTACATTTTATCATGGGCATGTGAGGCAAAAATTTTTATCATTAACCACGAGACTAAATTCTTCATATTCTTAAAAGGAACCAAATTTTTTACAAAGCACCTACAAATGGAAGATGCATATCATGACAAAACATAAATTGAGCTTCATGATTTTAACAGTAACAAAATCTCAAGGTGATAACACACAAATAATCCAGATAATGTGCTCTGCCAGGTGATAAATTTGCCAATATTGAACGTATGGGTAGAAAATAAAGAGTGACTGTACATTAAAATACAGGTAAAAAATGAAAAGTGACAGTTATGTAAAAATATCTTGAAAACTCTGAGGTATCAGCTTTTCTAAATTATATATCTACATACATAAATTCCTTTCCTGTATAAAGTAGCATATAAATCGGCCAAGCCATCCTTTAGTCTAAATGACTTGTTGCATACCTCACAAACAGAACGTTACATTATGAATAATCACATTTTGCTTATATGACACTTTGTCTATATATCTTGTTATGTATCTCACAGCCATATGTTGGTTTAAATAACTTTTTTCTCTATATGATTTGTCATAAATCTCACACAGATGAGTTTCTCTTATCTATGAAACATATGCTTTTTAAATTTAGGCTTCTGTTTAAATAGCTTATTACATACTTCACACATGTGAATAAAACCCTGCATGTTTATATCCTGTTTTACTATAAATCACCTGTTATAAACCTTACACATGAGGTTTCTCTCCTGTGTGAATAGACATATGCATATTTAAATTAACTTTTTGACTAAATGACTTATTACATACTTCACACATATAAGGTTTCTATTCTCTGTGAATAAGCATATGTTTGTTTAAATCCTGTTTTGCTCTATATGACTGTTTACATACCTCACATACATAAGGTTTCTCTCCTGTGTGAACAAGTACATGCCTGTTTAAATCACAATTTTGTCTAAATGACTTATTACATACATCACACACGTGCAGTCTTTCTCCTTTGTGAAGAAGCATATGCCGGTATAAGGTACCCTTTTGTCTAAATGACTTATAACATACCTCACACATATGAGGTGTTTCTCCAGTGTGAATGAGGACATGCCTGTCTAGACTACTCTTCTGAGAAAATGCCTTATTGCACACATCACACACATATGGCTTCTCTCCTGTGTGAAGAAGCATATGATTGAATAAATTGCACTTTTTCGTAAATAATTTATTACATATCTCACAAACATGAGGTTTCTGTCGTGTCAGAGTAAGCATCTGCTTGTTAATATTATGATTTAATTTAAATGATTGGTTATGCAACTTACAGTTGAGGTTTCTTCCCTGCGTGTATACGCATGTAATCTTTTAAAACACTGCTTCTTCCAAATTACTTTTAGGCAAGAAGTTTTTCTTCTATATAGAGAGTGCTCTATAAGCTCGTAGCTTTGATATCACTGATATAAGTCAAAACGAGTCTCGTTTTGCATCGATGTAAAAGGAGTTGATTAACAGAAATTTTACACTGTGGCTGTTATCAATTCTGCAATTAAGTTCCACAATTCATACTCAGGAATTTGGTATTTGAATGATTCACCTGGGTTTGTTGCGTGTTAAATTTGGATGGACCGGATATTATATCACAATATGTAAAGTTGTTATTTTACTACAGCAGTCAGTCGGAGCTTCAGAGTTTGAAGAAGTTATTTATCTAAAATTTGAGAACAGAAAGATTCTACATTCCACAGTGTTAAGTATTCTGCAGAAGCGAAAGCAATTAAATTAAGTAATTGCTGTCAAAAACTCCTCAAACAACACTTCAAAGCCCACAACAAAAATCGAGCAGTTAAACACCGCCATGAACTGAATAAATTCAACCAATCAGAAAGGACCGTTGCGCTAGGGACTTTTGACAAAAATTGCGTCTCGCGGACAGAAAGCGAACGCAATTTTTGCGCAAAACTGGTAGACGAGGCAGTGTCATGGTAATTCTTCGTACTTCTTGGGCAAAAGTGCTTTTTGTTTTGGTTATTACTTTGTGGTACGTTAATGTGATTTAATATAAATTTACTGTAGGGTCCATTAGTCAAGAATGTACATGGCCTAATTTATATGGTGTAATATGGCCTAATTTATCAGCTTTAGTAGACTTATTTAAATCTGAATTTCTAAAGCTTTTACTCAGTTGTTCTGTCGAAACCGAATTAGCTTTTGATTTTCCCATAGCTTTTATTTACTATTCGTAAAAATTACTGCATTGAGAAATTTCTTCATCTCTTTGTATATTTGAAATGCGTGGTAATATCTAGGTCCTTATTATTTCATGTACTGTAAACATTGTAAAGTACATACAATACAGAAAAGTATTTTAGAAACATGTCCTAAAAAAAAATCTTAGAAATGTCTTTTTTGGGGTATTTTTACGTAGGCAAAATTATACGAGCAAAAGCTTCTACTGGGCTATAAAAAATGCAGAAACAAAATTACTATTAAAATCATTATTAATTTAAAAATTCAATAGTTAATGAGTATCAAATTAATTAATAATTATTTAATTGATATTAATAATTAATATTTATTAATTATTATTTAACTTAATTATTGTTTAATTAATTCACAATTTATTATTATTTATTAAAATAATTAAAGATTAAAGTAATTAAATAATTAAAATTAAATAAAATGTAAAGAGATAAATTAAAATTTAATAAGCGACTTTTTATATAATTTTATTGCTAAAAATAAAATTTTCTAGATCAAGTTTCTACTAAGATAAAGTTCCGGAGGCTTCTTATTTAGGGCTCCGGTGCGCTCCAGCTAGAATTAGAATATATCCCAAAAACTAAGTAGTACCAGAGCCGGGCTCCGTTGGGCTCCGCCGAAATTTAAGCTCTGATTAAAATGCTGACGTGGAATAGCTCATAGCATTTCAGCTAACTCATTAAGTACAAAAATAAAAAAAAATGAGAAATTAACATGAAACTTGTTCTATGCATTATTCTTTATCTAAATAATTCTATTTCATTTCATTGTGTTGCATAAAAATAAAAATGTGATTTCCTAAATCTTGCAAAAACACACCATTAGCACAATTAAGTAATTTTTATTCATGGTAAATCTATGGAGCATTTTACATTGTATAGTACACTATATGTGTTGCTATTTTCATCATTTTCTTTTATTCTCAGGACTTTTCTAAATAATGTGGCCTAATTTATCAGCTTTACTAGTTTTTTTAGAGTTTACATATTAGGAAATCGCAGCCTATAATCTGAAATTTTAGTTTCGTTTACTTATAATTGCTCTAAGTTGTTATAATTTCAGATATCATGTTGTACTAATTATCAAAATAATTTAGCTTTTTTCTGGAAGAAGAACAATTAAGGAAGAGAGAAATGAAGAAGAGAAAACAATGTTAAAAGCTAAATAATTTTTAAAAAATCCAAGCCAAATAGAATCTTTTAAATATATTTCTGTTTAGAAAGAGGAGAAAAAAGGTATTAAATTAATAAATATAGGTATTATTATAAGAAATATAGTTATTATAAATATTGCAAGCCAAAAAGGTTTTTTTTTTTTTTTTTTTTTTTTTTAAGTATTTCTATTTTGAAAGACGGTTGAAGGTGTTACATTAAGAAATGGTTAAGTTTTTAATAAGCTATAATGAGATATCAGATTTTAATACAATTTAGAAATTTTGGAAAAATATGAAGTGTCTTTAAACATTAAATTCTAAGAAACGAAAGCAAAATTATGTAGCTTCCGGACAGGTAATACTCAAAAGTATTTGCAGTGTAATACGGTTGGAAAATGACCATATGATCACTTTTGCATCATATATATAATATGTTCTGCATTTTCTGTACACTATGGTTTATACAGATATGTAATAAGCGTAAATGGATTATAGTTATATAACCTTAATAGAATGAGATACAACCTTAGTACGATGAGAAAATTTCAAACGACCATACTGAATATTTTCAATAATTTAAAATTTCAAATATTACGGAAGTATTTAAATACCTTGAAGAGTATAATTCCTTACTGGAACATTAAAACATTGTTCATCACCCTATTTTTTCACCCATTTTTTATCACCCTAATCATTTAGAAAGTTATCCAGTTTTGCGTGACATCCATTTGCATCTTTAGTGACTTTACATTCATGACACTTTATTATGTTACATTCATGTCACTCTGTACCGTTATATTAAAGTCGCAATGAGTTGCTGCATGAATGTCGCAGTGTGACTTCACAACAATATCATAGTGTAACTTCACAACAACGTCGCAGCATGACTACGCATTCATGTTCCAGTGTGACTTCACAACAGTGTCACAGTGTGACTTCACATCAACATCGCAATATGATATTGCAGAAAGCGGACATTAAGCCATTCCTACAACGTTACTGCGACGCTGAGATCGTCCCAGTGTGACACGTTTGTCGCAGCGATGTCCCGTGCTGTTGGGAATACATATGCTCTCAAAAGATGCCAGCAAAATTACATTATGTGTTATCAAAATTCTTTATACGCCATGATTAAAACAGTCATTAACTGTACTAAAACACACTGCAGTAGACCTAAGAATGGAAGAAGCTACAATCAACTTCTCTTTCTATAATATTAAACTTCAAGAAACTATGAAATGCTAATCAGTATTTCATACTAAAAGTGATAACATGAAAAATTTTTGAAACAAGAAACATTTGGCGTACAGTTAGAGAACTATATTTGAAATTTTTATAAAATATGTAACCTTGGCCTTTTTCATATCATACAAGTATTTTTTCAAAATCTGGATTATAAATTACATGAATTAGATATTATTAAAATGCAAATATAAATCTTAACTATCCAATTTTTCATGAGCTATTTTTTTCCACAGATGAGTGAAAATAATAAATAAAAAGACAAATATGTAGTTGATATTAATGCATAATTCATGGACAATCAGCTTTATCAATTGGCAAGAAGTATGATTATTACATTAAATCAATTAGATAACCAATGTATAATTTAAGATACACTGTAAAAAATAAATATATCTAAGAATGTTGTTTCCCAAGTAGCATAGATGATAAACTAAAAAGCTCTCATGGCATGTGTTACCATGCCTTGAGCTTTGGATTATAAATGCCCTGCCAGCGTAATGGAAGGCAACAGCTAGAAAGAGTAGAAAGATTACCATAAAAATATTTCTGATTCCGTTCATTCCTTTTGTTCCTTCATTTCATCCCTTTTTGTTGCCATTTCTATCCTTGTCAATACTATAACACATATTCCATTATTTCTTTGGTTACTATTATATGTAACCAAACTTTTATATGTAACCTTTTTTATGTTGACTTGTTTTTAACATTATAATCGCTTTCTCAATTCTTACTTTAGGTACTGCTGTAGCATTATATTAACATACTTTTGTGATTTGTTCTTCTTTTGAGATTTACATGTAAAAATAGCATAACAATGTATATAATGCATGTTTCAGTTGACTAATTTCACTACTTTTATTTTAATAATTTTTTTTTTGCAGTAATTAACAGTCATGTGGTTTATGCACATGAAATGTTATAAATGTTTTGAGGGGATACAATCAATTACATATTTAAAGTTTAAAAAATGTTGAGGGTAGGGAAGAATATTAAATTTTTCTGAACAGAAAAATGTTTGAATATCTTTCTATTTATAGAATATGTGATTGCACTTAATAGTAAAAAAATTATGAAGGATTCTAGAAAACGAACACACAAATTTTATGAGAATTTCTATTCTGCAGATTGCCTGAAAGTCAACCAAACCAAAAATAAAGATAAGAGGGAAAATAATTTAAAATACAGCCTATTCTGAATGCCGTTATGCTCTTCTTTTAAAATAAATTCAGCTTATTTCCAACCAGTTCGAATTTTTTTTCTTTTTTTCATCATTTTTTTTTTTTTTTTTTTTTTTTTTTTTTTTTTTTTTTTGTGCATAAAAGTGACAGTAGCTAACCCGTGCTTGCACGTAACAGGCAAGTGTTCCAAAACTCAAATAACAGCCATTTAAGTTATACTTTTTTCACATTCAATTTTCTGTTTCTTAGAAAAATTTTTTTCAATATTATTATTTAACAGAACCTGTGAGCCGTAAAGTGAGCCACACAATTTTTGCCAATTTAGAAGTCAATTAGTTGAAAATATCAGATGACTGTTAAACATAAGATAAGAAAAATATTAAATAAAATAAATGCGTAGTAAAATAAAGGCGTAAAGAAAAAATAAATAAACATATTAAATCTTAAATAAAAAATGTGTTTCAGTCTCGTACAAAGAAAGGTTTTTACGTTCATAAATTAAAGCTGTTAATGAAAAGCAAAACTCTTTATTTTCCTCCTGCTGAATTCCGATAATGCCCTTATTTAGTCAGTGTACAGATCACATTTAAATTAATGTAATTAACAATGAATTAGCCAAAATGCAGTCCCCTGCTGGCATGAGATTACCTGCTCATGTTGGATGACAAAAACATACAAAATATTTGCATTCAGAGAGGAACTTTTGCACAATTTTCAAAAGGAAATATTCAACGCAATTATTCTTATAAAATATATTAAAAAATTAGCAACTTTATTTTAATGAAAACTAAGCTTAGTAAATATAGTACCACTATCACAAATTCGTTAGTATTTCAGGCGAACTGGCATGCACGCGACCTTCGAGCATAAGCGCTTTGATTTTTCAGCCATCGGTGGAGAAAGACTTAGCGGGTGCAAAACAAGACATCTGTCTACTTTGTCGGTCTGTTTGGAAGAAATCCCTTTTTCCCTCTCTGATTCCGAAACCGGCCTATGAGTAGAAGTGAGGTTTGAGGTCTAGCCAAGACACATTCAGCCGCTGAGCCCCTAGGGACAAGGTTGGATTTTTTCGAGCTCCTCGTTTTACGATTTGCCATAATTGCCTTAATTCTTTTAGTTATTAACTTTTACGTATTTTATTTTAAACTTAAATTCTTCCTTTACGTCACTTCTGACTAATTGCTTATTCCACTGGCCATCTAGAACTTCTAGATCTTCTTTGACTATTGTAAGTATGTTTTTGGTCATGCTAGGGACTCTTCTTGGCATCACGTAAATAGCGTACTACTAAACAACTATTCTACTCAATTTAGCTGAAAAATGCTCACTAGAAGCGGTGCGCAAAGCACTAAACCAACGCGTACGCCTGGCTCCCCCTTTTGGCGGCTAGACAGATTAAAAGAACTTGAAAGCAAAAGAGAAACATATCTAGAAACCAAAAATAACGGTTCCCTTACACAAGAGGAAAGGAAAAGTTTACTAGAAATTGAAGATGAGATTGAAGTTCACAACACCATCTTAGATACACCTGTATCTGATGAACTTTCTCCCATAAAAATTCGCGAAAATCTGCAAACACCCACTGAAGTGCAAAACATACAAAATAATCCAGAAAGTAAAAGAGATAATAATTTTGAAACCACTCCAACAAAATACACAAAATTGAAAAGCAATAGATGGAAAACTATACCCAAACAGAAATCTCCGCAGAAAATAATTAGTCAAAACTCAACTGCATTAACTACCACCAACAAATTTGATGCATTAAATTCTGATGTTTTACTAAATGCACAAACTGCTACTCAAAAAGATAAGACAAATAATAATGAAATTACTACAATAGAAACTGAAACCAATAACAATCAATTCCAACATCCTCAAAAATATGCTAACAAAATTCCTCCTTTTGTTATCACTGATTCCAATATTAGCTGGAAAGAATTAAATAAAACACTTGCTGATAAATTCAACATTACTAAAATTGATGGAAAATTAAAAGGAGGAAATTTAATAATTAAGGTCTTTGACCTGCAAGAATACCGAAAAATTCAAGAGCACTTCAAAGAAAAGAAAATCACATATCATTCATATGTACTACATTCTGAAAAAATTGTCCGTGCCATCATAAAAGACCTTCCTAATGATCTGACCGAACAAGAAATAGAAGAAGATTTAAAGGCTCAAGGCATTCCAATCATCAAAGTCAAGCATCTTACAAAAATTGCCGAAGGAAAGTCTAACTATATACCGGTCTACTACATTGAAGCTCCTCGTACAGAGGAAGGCAAAAAACTCATGCACATAGAAAAAATTATCGGTCTCTGGGTACGAGTAATCAAATATAATTCCAAACCAGGGCCCACTCAATGCTATAATTGCCAGCGATATAATCATACACAGCGAGCGTGTCATAATGAACCTCGCTGTGTACGCTGCGCACAGAATCATAGATCTCATCTCTGTCCTTTTAAGGGCACTCAAAATTATGATGCTGTATGTGCCCTTTGTCATGGACCGCATCCAGCATCTTCCATAACTTTCCCCAGAAGACCAGGAAATAACCAACATAATAATACAAATACTGCAAATCCTATCACTATCAACTATTCTGCTATGAAAAATATTGAAGAAAATCCTATTCGCTGAAATAACCAGGTCAATGCACCTCAAACAGAAAATAAACCACGTGATTCAACGGACCAATCAGGAAATGTCAACACATATTCAGCTGCTCTAAAGAAAACAACTAAACAGCAGCAAAATTTTAAGACGTGCATCTGCTCGCTCCTGATTTTGTGATATTAGAACTCTTCTTTTATTATACCTGATCAGAGTGCATGCCGCTGTAACAGTAGGTCGGCATTGCAATAGACTCTGGTTGCTTTCTCCGCTGCTTCATTTTCTGCCATCCGCTCCACCATGGATCGAATGATTGATTTTATTGCCTCTGAGATTACCAACTTAGAATGCATCAAAGAAGCTGATGGATCTCTCTCATCTAAGGACGCACGAGACCTTAAATTCCTTCGACGCCTCAAACTTTTCATTGACAGAGAACTGAACGCTGATCGTTCTTCTACTTCTCTTCCCAAACCAAACATCCCTGCTCCTAAGGTTAATGACAGTGATTCTTCAATAACTGGAATCAACAAAACTAATGTCAGACGAGCCAGCAGCCCTGCGCGCTCAGATGAAGAGCAGTCGAAAAAACATAAAGCACTGAATGAAGACAGCTCCGACACGGACTCAGGTCCTAAAGGAGATTTTACTAGAAGACTAAGAAAACCCTCTCGAAAGTCTACTCTGACGGATTCCTCTGTTTTGTCAGAAGTTTCGACAGCTGAGCCGACCACGGAAATAACTTATGATAATATGGATACAGCCCCAGACGTGGATAATATGGATAAAGCCCACGCTAATGTGGCGCCATCTAGTGAGATCCCCGAAAAGCCGGCTGCGAGTACGTCTCAGACGGAAAGCATGGTGCGGCCTATCGGTGCTGCAGATGAGGTCACGTGCCCGGCTGGGCTAATAGGTGATGCTCATGATCATGAAACTGGTACCAATTCTGCCGAAAATAATGAGCAGGATGTGGATAAATTCATACATCCAAATAAAGTGAGCAATAAAGCTCCCCCGATTATTATACAGGATGGTAAATACTCCTGGTCAAAATATAAGGAAATGTTTAAAGATGCAGGAATTAAGCTAAAATCAGGTATAATGAAAGCTCAAGACCACTATGAGCTAAAAGTTGACAGTATAGAAACTCATAAGAGTTTAACTGCATTACTTAATGCCAAAGGAGTGAAATATCACTCATTTATTTTACCCGAAAACAAGAAGGTTAAAGTTGTTATACGCAGCTTACCGATCGACACGCCAACCTCAGAGATATCTGATGAACTGATAGATAGAGGTTTCCCAGTTGAACGAGTCTCGCAATTAGTAAGACGCAGAAATGGAGAAAAATTTAATCTGCCCCTGTTTCTAGTTATTTTGAAGAGGAATGAAAAAGCGAGAGGGATACATAATATAACTAAATTATGTTTGCTGAATGTTAAAGTAGAAGCTTACAAAGGAAGGAAAGGGCCGGTACAATGCTTTCGGTGTCAAGCATTTCATCATGCCCAGGCAGGATGTATGCATGACCCGAAATGCATGAAATGCGCTGGCGATCATTATTCAAAAGACTGCCCCAAGCCAAGAGAAGATAAACCTAAGTGTATAAATTGCCAATTAGATCATACAAGCAACTACAGGGGTTGCCCGAATTTTCCCAAAATAAATACTCAAAATCCGCCTTTGAAGAATTTCAGTGATAGAGTAATTATCAATAAATCTTATGCCGCCGCTGTTGGCGGGCAAACAATGAATACTCTAGATGAAGCTAGAAGTATTTTTGAAGGGCTTAAAAACCTTGTTGAGGCTATTAAGGCTTCCGGCATTCTACAAGTAAATTTAGCTCCTAGCGCCAATGCTAGTAGTTTCAACGCGGTCAATAATGAACCCAATCATGGATAGGAAAGATAATAATTTTAGGCCAATCAAGATGTTAGTGTGGAATGCTAACAACATAAGAGGAAAGAAAGATGAGTTGGAGGACTTTATGTATGAGAACGACATTGATATTTGCCTGATCTCCGAGACGCACATCACCCCAGGAGACAGAGTTAGCATCAAAAATTATAGAACCTACCGATGTGATAGGTTACATCACAGAGGAGGTGGAGCACTCATCTACGTTCATTGTAAATATTCATCTTGTTTAATTTCGACTGAAAGAGACAAGGGCTATGAAATTGTGATTGCCTCTATTAGCTTGCCTAAGATTGGAGATACCTTATTTGCGGCAATCTACAACCCCCCTACTAATAGGCTAACTGAGGAAATGTTACAAAATATTATTCCGGATTCTTCAATAATGATTGTTGGTGGCGACCTCAATAGTAAGCATAAAGATTGGGGCTGCCGTAGCACTAATCACAATGGTAAAGTACTGAGAGAGTATATCAGTAACCACCCAGTTGGTATATTTGCGCCTGACGTACCGACGTTCAGGCCCAGCAACATCAGGTACACTCCTGATATTCTAGATATCATCTTGACTAATACAGGAATTAATATGGTGCTGGAGGTTCGAGACGACTTAAGCTCTGATCATACTCCTGTGATTGCTACACTAGGGGTCACCAGTATTAATTATACGAATGTTAAGACCCATACCGACTGGAGAATGTACCACAATGTTGTGAAAGTGAGGCTCCCTAAATTAGGTGCTATGAAAAGCCCTTCTGATAATGACAAGGAGATTGATAAGTTTACTACATGTCTTAATGACTCTTACTATGAGGCCACCAAGGTTACTCAAAGGTCTTGTAAAATCGCTAAGATTCCAAGGTACGTCAAATCTCTCATAGCCGAAAGAAACAGGCTGCGAAGGAGGTATAATATCACCTGGGACCCAATTATTAAAACGGAGTTAAATAGGATCAGTAAGCATATTAAGCTTGAAATGCATAAATTAAAGTGTGAGGCTTGGAATGTTAAAATGGAGGAGTTAAACTTAGACAGTGATGCCTTCTGGCAGTTTACAAAAATGTTAAAGAGGACGCATCAGTGTGATAGGCCAATTATTGACAACGGCGTCACTGCTTATTCAGATACTGACAAATGTCAGATTTTTGCTTCACATCTTGAAAAGCAGTTTTCTCCCAATCAGACACCTCGTAATATTCACTTTGAGACCCAAGTCAGAATGAAAGTAGAAGAATGGCTAGGTGCTCCCACGGCTCTAAATGCCGATGGTTTAACTAATCCAAGAGAAGTTACGGATATTATCTCCAAATTGAACCCCAAGAAAGCCCCAGGTATTGATGGAGTTACAAATTTAATGATCAGCAACCTCCCGCGCGGTGGAATCACAAGACTTTCCAGCATTTTTAATATATGCATTACGTTATGCTACTTCCCGGACTGCTGGAAGTACGCAAAAGTTTTCCTACTACCGAAGCCTGCAAAAGACATCACTAAGGCGGAAAATCACAGGCCCATAAGCTTGCTCTCTAATATAGGCAAGATCTTTGAACGAATAATTTTAAGGAAATTCCAGCCTTATTTACAGGTACTTCCGGAAGATCAGTATGGATTTAGGAGCGAACTTTGCACATCTAAACAACTGATTAGGCTTGTGGAATTTATCGGCTCTGCTCTGCATCATAAGAGTTGTACTGCAGTGCTCATGCTGGACGTGGCCAAAGCATTTGACCGTGTCTGGCATGAGGGCTTAATATATAAATTGATAATGATGAATTTGCCCAGAGAACTGATCTTACTCACCAGATCTTATATTGCAAATCGTTACTTTACAGTTAGCTGCAAGCAAAGTCATTCTGGATACAAAACTATCGCTGCAGGCGTCCCCCAGGGGTCCTGTCTTGGCCCAGTACTCTATCTTTTCTATGCGGCTGATTTCCCGCGGGATAAACTCAACAGAAATACATTGCTGGCCTGCTATGCGGATGACACCGCTGTAGCGGTCAGATCTATTCAGCCTAACAGGGCAATTTCTGTTATGCAGGATATAATTATGGACATTGAGGAGTGGTGCTCCAGGTGGAAGATTTCCATCAATGCGACTAAATCACAGCTACTTCTTGTTAGAAGGAAGAAAATACTGGTCTCAGTTCAGCCACTTTACCTATTCGGCCAACGTGTCCCGATGGTAAACAAGGCCAAGTATTTAGGTGTTTACTTGAATCGAAGACTCACGTGGAGTACGCATGTCAATTACATTGCAAACAAGACCAGAGGAATTGCTCAACAATTACAAGTACTGCTAGGGCGCAGCTCGCAGTTAGATCTGAGAAGGAAAAGACAGATTTATATTTCCATTTTAAGACCAATTATGTGTTATGCGTCCCCTGTCTGGGCGACTGCTACGAGCTCAGATATCAACAAATTGCAGGTGACTCAAAACACAATCTTACGCACCATGACAGGAGCGCATTTTTACATCCGTAACAAACTCCTGCACGATGATTTACAAGTTGAATATATTGACAAATATCTGCAAAAACTTAACAGCAAGTTCTTTGACAAAGGCTTGAATTGCAGTAAAGGAAACTTTAATGCTGTACTGAACTATGTCTGCATTCCTGAGGACTACAATATCAGGCCTTTTACGGCTCACAGAATGAGGGATCACAATTTTGTCACTTAGCCCACTCGTTTTCAAATATGTAAATAACACATTTTTATGCGTACATTACTTCACTTTCATTTGTTTATTACATGTTCAACACTGTATCCTATGCACATTTCATGTATTTTCATTTCTTTTGCATCTTCATAGCTCCATACACGTGATTATTACTCTTTTCTCAGGGGTAAGAGTTAAGTTACTTTGATGATTGGACTTTGTCACTATGGCCGATGGGCCCTCTTTTCCTTACCCGCTCCGATTTCCTGGCTGGGAACTAGCTGATAGTTGACATTCTGATTGTCCTTAGGGGATTAGATCAATATAGCTTATTAAAGCCCAACTGGGCTAATATAAGCATAAGCAATTAGCATTTAAGCATTTAAGCAGCAAAATAAGCAGAATAATAACCCCACTCCTAAAATTAATGAATGCAATAGACCAACAGGCACCCGTGAACGCACGGAAGAGAATCTAAACCAATTTATCATGTTTATGTCGTCTATTTACGAATTATATGATGATTTTTGCAAAGCATCTAATACTACCGAAAAAATGATGGTTGCTTTCGAAGCACTAAAGATATACGATTCTATCAATCATGATCAATAACAGCAATAGACTCAATTACTCTAAAATAGCATTTTACAACTGCAATGGTATTATTAGGCAACATCTACAAATAAATCAATTCATCAATAATAAAAACCTGGACTTCATGCTATTAAATGAAACTCACTTAAAGCCAAATAAAAAATTTAAAATAGAAAACTACACTGTTTATAGAAAAGACAGACTACATAATATTGGTGGAGGAACTGCTATAATTGCCAAAAATTCTATAAAACATACTGAATTCCTCCTGCCTGATTTCAATAGCATTGAAGCATGCGCATGCCTTGCCTACAGCAATAATCATACACCCTATCTAATAGTCTCTGTTTACAAACCTCCTATGAAAATACTCAACACTGCTGAAATTGAATATATTTGTAACCTTGGATATCCTACTATCATTGCAGGTGATCTAAATTGTAAGCATCCTGCTTGGAACTCTAAATTCACTAATAGTAATGGTATCAGACTTTATAATCTCATGCAAAACTCCACTATCAATATCCTGGCTACCACAGATCCTACCCATATTAGTTCTCATCATAACCATACCCCAGATGTTCTGGACATTCTTATCACCTGCAATATTCCGCAAATTCCTGAACTTATCAACTTAAAAGAGCTTGACTCTGACCACAATCCTATCATGTTCACACTTTATAATTTTATTCACTATATGCCTCCAAACCCCACCAAAGTCAGTTGGGTGGACTTCAAATATATCCTTGATAATAATATTAATGCTACTACCAAAATGACCACCAACAATTTAATAGAAGAAGCCACTGAAAAACTTAATAATAAAATTATTGACGCCATCAATAAAGCTACCCTAAATGCAGAGAAACAAGACTACTCACTTCCACATAATATCAAGGAAGAAATCAAAAACAAAATTAGGCTCAGAAAAATTTGGCAGAGAACCAGAAATCCTAGAGATAACATCAATTATAAACGAGCATATTATAGGGTACAAAAGCTCTGTCATGATCATAAAGAAGACAGATGGAATAGCTATGTTGAACATCTTTCTCATACTGATCACTCTGTATGAAAACTATGAAAATTAATAATATCCCACACCCTACTGATGATAATATTGAAGAGCAAGTTAAAAATTTCATTCATTCCAATAGGAGTAAAGCAAACATACCTACCAGTCCCACTGAAGTTAATCAAATTATGAAATCTCTCAATAGCAAGAAAGCCTGTGGCTATGATAACATTACTAACAATGCAATTAAAAACCTTCCTAAAAAAGCTGTCATATATCTTGTCAACTTATTCAATGCTTGCCTTCGCAATAATTATATTCCACAGACCTGGAAGATTGCCACAATCATTGTCATCAAAAAACCTGGAAAAGAAAATAAATTTACTTCCAGCTATAGACCTATTTCTCTTCTTTTCTCCATTTCAAAAATTTTCGAAAAAATCATACAAAAAAGGTTATATCAGTATGCACAAGATAATAGTATCCTCTCACCATATCAATTTGGCTTTCGTAAAAAATACTCTACCATTCATCAGGTCTCCCGCATTGTGGAAAAGATTGGAGAAGCCTTCAATAAAAAAGAAACTGTTGCTGCTCTATTCCTGGATGTTGAAAAGGCTTTTGATAAAGTCTGGCATACTGGATTAATATACAAATTAATTCATTACAATTTGCCTCCTGAAATCATCAATCTTATTTATAGCTATTTGAGCAATAGGTTTTTTCAAGTTAAAATCAATAATGAATACTCTACTCGCAGAAAAATTATGGCGGGGGTACCTCAAGGAGGAAATTTGGCTCCCTTCCTCTATTTAATATATGTCAATGACTTTCCTAAACATCCTGGTACAGAAATTGCACAATACGCTGATTACACAGCCATATTTTCTATTTCTATCAACTCCAAACATGCTCAGCATAAACTTCAACAAGCTGTAAATAATATGCAAAACTGGCTTCAAAACTGGAAAATTAAAATTAACCCAAGTAAAAGTATCAATATTATCTTTAAAAGAAGCAATAAAAACCCTGTCTGTGATCCTCTGCAAATCAATAATAGTCCTGTCATCAGAGCCAACACTGTTAAGTATCTAGGCATCACTCTTGATGTGAAACTTAATTTCAAAGACCATATCTCGTGTATTTGTGAAAATACCAGAAAAGCTTACTTAAGCGTTTACTCCATCATTAATCATCATTCTAAACTTAGCCTTCAAACCAAGCGCATTATCTATCTTCAACTAATTAGACCTGTCATGATGTATGGCTCCCCAGTTTGGGCGGCTGCTGCCAAAAGTAATAGAAAACCACTACAAGTTTTACAGAATAAAATTATTAGAATCATTACTGGAGCTCCATGGTTTGTTCGCAATATCGTACTTCACAATGACCTCAAAATTAATACTATAGATGAAGAAATACTCAAAAGTGTTCATAAATTCTATGAAAACCTTTCTACCCATCATTCTGCTATTATACAAAATATTGGAAATTATGATTTTACAATAGACCAACCTTATAAACGACCGCGCACCATTCATCATAATGTTCAGTGGTAGATTTGTTTAAATTGTATATATTTTATCAACTTTAGCTTTATATTTGGACTCTGAATGTAAAGCATTTGTTTTTTACATCTATTTACTCAAGAATTTGTACTTTTAATCAAGATTTCCTATTGGTCCAGGAGGACACACCTATATATGCAAGATTTTTATTTACTACTTATCTACTATGCATCAGAATTTGTTTCTTTTATTTATCTCAAGTATTTTACACCTTTTCATTCTACAAAAATGTTACTGCACCTGTATATATACTTTTATTATTTAAAAAATACGCAAATTATGTAATTCTACAGTTCTTCTTGACTCACCAATCAACATCATGGAATAGGCCACGTGACATACAACTTAACTAGATGTTTTTAAACTCAGTTCTAGTTCACTCTTTCGCACCTAGATGGTGCCACCTCTGGTACTTTTCGATATTTCTTACATCAAGTATTTTTACCATTACTCATATACGCCTTTTTGGATATACACTTCACCACTCTTAAAGCCTTAAATGGATAGATAAAATAGATCGAGTAATGCACTTTCATTAGTACGGAACTTGAATGAAATGTTATGACCTGACCTGACCTGGTCTAGCCAAGTCTTTGGTCTAGCCAGTTGGTATGCAAATGTGTAAACAACCTGCCACTTGAAATTGGCGTCAGGCGAAAAGCTGGTGGCAAGGAGCATTGACCAGAAATAAATGATAGACTTTTCTACAACACGGAAAATATCGTAACGACCCTTATTTCCTCTTCTTTAGGCCGTGAATATTTTCCTAGCAACATTGTTGTACATTTAAAATGATTTCATTTCTTTTATATGTAATTTGGAAAAATGAATGAACGAACTAAGCTTTACAAGTGCTAAGGTGAGATATCATAATTAGCCAGAAATAAACTTATTTTTCACGAAGTGTTTGTACCTGAATATCATGCCATGTGCATATCGCACTAAATATATCTTGTTATCTGTTAGTGTTATATCATATATGCAAATTAGTGTTGTAAATCATATATGCATTCGCCAACTACTTTCCTGACATTGTAATATCTCCCAGAATGCCAATGAATTATTCATAAATTCTTGATTATATTTCCAAAGAGACCTTGTTAGTTTTTCGAATATATTTCAGTACAACGTGTATTGGAAATTGTCATGCGGAGAAAGAAACTTCGTAAAGCAGCTCATGCCTACCCACCCAACAGAAAAACCTTATATGTGAGGTAGATATTTACGCCGAAGCCTCAATAAAACCTGCATTTCCTTCTTAATGCAGGATAAGATCTAATCATAATGTTCGGTATGTAATAAATCATTTGCCGATAACTCTAGTTTCAAAATTCATGTGCTTATTTACACAAAAGAGAAACCTCACATATGCAGTGTGTAACAACTCATTTAGACTAAAGAGTTATTTTAACAAACATATGTGTATTGACATAGAAAAGAAACCTTGTGCATGAGGTATATAGCAACTCATTTAGACAGTATGTTTCTTTAACAAGCATCTGCATATGCATACAGGAAAAAAAAGTGCATGTGTAAGGTATGAGAATTCATTTAGATGAAAGAGGACCTTAAACATGAATATCCTTATTCAAGCAGGAAAGAAACCTTATGTGTGTGATATATGTAATAAGTTATTTACTCTAAAAGGTAACTTAAACAACCATATGCTTCTTCACACAGGAGAGAAACCTTATGTGTGTGATGTTTGTAATAAGTCTTTTGCTTACAAACTAAGTTTAAAGAAACATATGCTTAGTCACACAGGAGAGAAACCTTATGTGTGTGAGGTATGTAACAAGCCATTTACTCAAAAAGGTCATTTAAATGAACATTTACTTATTCACACAGGAAAGAAACCTTATGTGTGTGAGGTATGTAACAAGTCATTTGCTCATAAAGGTCATTTAAACAAACATATACATATTCACACGGGAAAGAAGCCTTATGTGTGTGATGTATGTAATAAGTCATTTGCTTACAAACCTAGTTTAAACAACCATATACGTATTAACACAGGAGAGAAACGTCATGTGTGTGTCTTGTGTAACAAGTCATTTACCCACAAAGGTCATTTAAACGAGCATATACTTATTCACACAGGAAAGAAACCTCATGTGTGTGAGGTATGTAATAAGTCATTTACTCTAAAAAGTCATTTAACGAACCATGTGCTTCTTCACACAGGAGAGAAATCTCATGTGTGCGAGATATGTAATAAGTCATTTGCTTACAAACTTAGTTTAAACAACCATATACTTATTCACACAGGAGAAAAACCTCATGTGTGTGAGGTATGCAACAAATCATTTACTCAAAGAGGTCATTTAAATGAACATATACGTATTCACACAGGAAAGAAACCTCATGTGTGTGATGTATGTAATAAGGCCTTTACTCACAATTGTAGTTTAAAGAACCATATACTTACTCACACAGGAGAGAAACCTTATGTGTGTGATGTATGTAATAAGTCATTTGCTTACATGCGCAGTTTAAAGGACCATATACTTATTCACACAGGAGAGAAACCTCATGTGTGTAAGGTTTGTAAGAAGTCATTTACTCAAAAAGTTCATTTAAATGAACATATACTTATTCACACAGGAAAGAAACCTCATGTGTGTGAGTTATGTAATAAGTCATTTACTCTAAAAGTTAATTTAAACCGTCATATTGTTATTCACACAGGAGAAAAACCTTATGTTTGTGAGATATGTAATAAGTCATTTGCTTACAAACTTAGTTTAAAGAAACATATACTTATTCACACAGGAGAGAAACCTCATGTGTGTGAGGTATGTAACAAGTCATTTACTCAAAAAGGTCATTTAAAGGAACATATACTTATTCACACAGGAAAGAAACCTCATGTGTGTGGCATATGTAATAAGTCATTTTTTCACAAACATAGTTTAAAGAACCATATAGTTATTCACACAGGAGAGAAATATCATGTGTGTGATGTATGTAATAAGTCATTTGCTTGCAAACGTAGTTTAAACAACCATATACTTATTCACACTGGAGAGAAACCTCCTATGTGATGTATGTAATATTTTCTTATAAATGTAGTTTAAACTACCATATACATATTCACACATGACAATTGTTATGTTTCTGAGGTCTATAAGAAGTCATTTACTCAAAAATCTAATTTAAAAAAGCATATACTTATTCACACCAGAGAAAAACGTCATAAGTTACATGTGTAACAAATCACTTGGATGATAGAAAAATTGAATCTCATGTCTACACCTAATAAGAAGACTAATGTTTTTTTTTTTTTTTTTTTTTTTGTGGTTTTCCACAAAGATAACTTTTGTTAGATGGATACGAACCTTTGCTTATATGTGCTAAGGACTTGTCTATGCTATGAAGAAATGTCTTTGTATGGGGTGTGTTTAATTTGTCATTTCACCCCAGTTCTTAATAAATCATTTAATTGTTTCCAGAAGAGAAAAACCTGATGTTTGCGAGATAAATCACAAGTCGTTTTAAAGTGCTTCTGATTTAAAGGAACATTTTCTTATCCTTAATATTTAATTAGTAATGAGAGTTTTAAAACAACATATTCAAACAATGAAAAGTTAAACACTGATTATAGTGTTTTGAATAAGGAAATTTTATTGATGTCGCATTCCTCTCATTCTGGTAATGTCATAAATTGTTTGAAAGCTTGAACATTTTTTCAATTGAATCTAAAATTCAACCATTCAATTAAAATTGAATATGCATTCACATTTTGCACTGTAATCCACTTTTCATTACATTTTTCTAAAATAGTACAAAGTATGAAATATAGTCTTTTGTGGTATCTCTAGTGCTGTAGGTTTTAAGTATTTTTTTCATCGTCATTAGCTTTGGGAACTCCCTTTTTAATGTTGAGATTTCTTAGAATTTAGATTTTTGCAAGCTTATGTGTTTGGTATCATTCGTTTTAAAACATTAATTTTGGTCTATGTTCTTGATGCCACTATGCAGCTTGTAGTGTCTTTGAATAAAATCAAAATTTTTTGATAAAGTTTTTTTTTTTTTTTTTTTCGGGCGGGAGGGGTACATATGTGTTAATGCAGCCTCCTTAATACAAATTGTAATATTTTCAATATATGCCAAAATCTGGCAACAATTTGCATAACCATTCTTCGAGCAAACATGCTTATTATAATCCTTCAATGAATCACTTCTGCCATTTTGTGTGTGTTCTTTTTTGTTGTATTCCAAAGTTCAGCAATTTTTATAAAAAAAACATGATGTTTTTGAACTTTAAGCTTAGTTTTAAAATATTGGCCTTGCAGAATTTGTGACCAGTTTTACCACAATTTTGGGATAAAAATTTCTGCAAGAACAAAGAATGTTGATAAATGCAACAATGAGGAAATGCTTTTCCTTGATAGCCGAGTGCTGAATGAACTCATATCTATAATTTTTTTAATGCAAAAACAGATTGTATACTTGAGGATGAGAAAAGTGCAAAATAATAACATACATATTTGAAGAAGAATGTGATATATTTTTTTTAATTCATCATGCAATCCTTATTTTGTAATTCAAATTTGTTTTTCCAAGTACATTTTCTTTTGATCTATTAATAATTTTTACCAAATTTTAATAAATATCAATAGTTTGGGAATCTCTGAAATAAAGGTGAAAAAAACCACCAACTTGCACCTGATAAGTAACTTTTGACTTTTCATCTGTAAAAAATCAAAAAATTGTGTTATTTCTTTCATATACATATATACATACCTCTTTTTTTTGCTCCTGGGTCCGTGAAAATGTTTCAGACACATTTATACTTATATGTGCCTGTTTATTGTCTATTACAGTACACAGTTTGAAATCCAGACATCCATTATCCGGAATGATCCAAAATCTGGACTTCAAAACCACCAACCACGTTTTCTCATAGGCTTTATGCATGCGCATTTCATCCTCCCTTCGCGCATAGTAAAACATCTGCAGTCCCGATTCTTAATTTCACTTCGACAATACATAAAATACCTTGTTATTGAAAAATCAGTCATTTTAGCATGAATTTGTATGATCAGTAACTTGGCTCTGTTGCTGAGTATCTGCTTGGCACACATCTCAAACTGAAACATTCCACATACATCGTTGATCTGACGCCAACCCGGCGAATCATTATTTGTTATACTTTCCTTTTATCACCGCATGTTTATCAAAACATGACAACTTGAGTAATGTAGCAATGCCTAAAAATTTTTTTTATGTTAGTAACTGAATAATAAAGGAGTATGTTAACCTTTATGTTGACATCATGCTTGGCGATGATTACAGATTTAAGTTAAATGTGCTAAAAAATGTTGATGAAGAAACATTTAACAAAATTTTCTTTCCATATGATAAAAATAGATCTCGTGGATGATACTCATAAGCCCAAAGATTACATTTAGAGCTATTTGAATAAGGAATAACTGATTTCTTATTAACGTACCAGCACCAGAGCTTGTATGGCTATACCTAGTCGCAGAACTTATGACCCACAGAGGTGGTAAGGTGATAAGTAAAAACGAAGGGCAAATAATTCCATACATGTAACTTCCATGTTGATATTACTCTTGAAGTATGTTGTGGCAGAAAAGATAAATGCTTTGTACTCTGGTAATACCATAATGTACCTCAAATCATACCAAATGCCTTATGAATAAATGTTGTGATTTGCATTTCGAAAAACTTAACATATCTAATGATCTAAATTTCCAATGAATTAATTACATGATACTGTAGAGAGGTTTGATTTGTATTCTGCCCCCTTCCCCGAATTTAATTGTGAGGGCTCAGTGCCCATGTAATAGAAAGAATTAACTATATTTTTCTCTAATCCCAATAGTTTGAGAGCTGAAAGCCCTAGTTTTTAGTCCAAAGGGATTTGAATCGCGAAGGACTATTAGTTTCGTTTTGGCATTTTGCGTCGGACTCATAAATGTCGGTTCACTTTTCAAACTGTTGCCACAAAATGTTAGAGTCCTGCATTATATTTGAAGAAATTAAATAATGAAAAATCTGCATAAATGTATTGTGATAATTATACTATTTCTCGTATTGTGATAAAACAACGGTACATAGAGTCATCGAATTTTGAATAACGTAATCCTCCAACGAATATGAGCATGTGGAAGACCAAATTTGAAATTTGAAATTTGTTTTATGATCGATTTCCTATTTTTTAAAACTTTGACGAATTTTTTATTAACAAACTCAAGGATTTCAAAGCGAGCAATGGCAACGTTGTGCAGAAAAAACATTTTTATCTCCAGCGCGTGAGTCTCTGTATCGGAAATTCTAAAGATATGCTCATTTTAAAACTATTTTGCGATATTGCTGTTGCACTGGATCTTATGGTTTAAGTGCGAGGAACATGATATTTAATAAAGAAAGGTAACACACAAAATGTTAAAAAACGCCCCTTTGGACGTAATTTAAAATCTGAAACATTTCAGATTTTTTTTTTTTTTTTTTTAAACTTTTCCATGTTTGTTACCATTACCATACAGAAACTGTATAGGTTAAGAGTCAAGAAAAATTCCTAGTTCTATATTTTCAAATTAGCACATTATTTTTACATTATTGTAAAAATACTGAACTGAGAAAAAATTGAAAACCTGAAGAAAAAGCTTTATTTATTACCTGAAAAAGTGTAGAAAAGTTTACAGTTTGTACATCCAAGGAATATGCTTCCTCGAATACAGAGCAAAAGCAAGAACTGTTACATGTTTATGTTTGTAAATAAGCATAAATGCTGAAATCCAAACCTTGTTAATTTACTTAAAATAATTTCTTTTTGTTCAAAAGCTTTGCTAATTTGAAACATGATAAACACCTAATTGTGTTTCTTGAATATTTCTGAATTTTAACATGCAGCATGATGCCTGAAGACTGAAAGAGACATTAGCTCTAAGGTACCGTTTATACAGACTAATACAGTGCAAAGTCTCTAAACTGGACGTCCATTATCCGGAATGATCTATAATCCGGACCTCAAAGCCACAAACTTACGCATGCGCTTAAAGCCAGTAAAGTGTTTACATATGCGTGCTTCCGATAGTGAAGAAAGTAGCATGGAACGTTTATTTAATACGAAAAAATTTTGATTGACAAGTTAGTCGCTATTCTCCACACACCAATTACAGGGCTTGAACAGTGGAACTTTGTAACTGAACAAGAAATTATGTCTATTTATAGAATTAAAGAGAAAGTATTAATACAAAAAAAACGAAACAACTTGCATTGATAGAAATGTTTACTAAACTAAACAAATAAATATTAAGCTTTCTTTTTCGTAAATTTTGATACCCTTTAGATCATAATTGCTCTTTATTTCATAAATTACGGTTTCATAATTTTAATTGTATATTTTTTGCATGCCATCTTACCAGATTTAAATTGATGATCTATAATCCGGAAAAAAAACCTAATCCGGAATCGTCTAAGTCCCTACGAGTCCGGATTACGGTTTTTGTACTGTGCAGGAATTTGATTGCCTGAGCGAATATTCTTAAATCTTTGTGAAACTTGGCCAGTCTTTATGAACCAGCATGTGTAAAACACCACTCCAGAAACTACCTGCATTACGATTTTTGCTATTTTCACCTGACATCCATTATCCGGACCTCAAAGACACAAACTTACGCATGCGCGTTCAATGCACGCGTCCACTACGCGTGCGCGTGAAGCCAGTAAAGCGTTTACCCATGTGCGCTTTCGATAGTGAAGAATGTAACAGAGAACGCTATTAAAAACGAAAAAATTTCAATTGACAAGTTAGTCAGTATTCTCGACAGCAATTACAGGACTTGAACAGTGGAACTTGGTAACTGAACAAGAAAATTATATCTGTTTATAGAATTAAAGAGAAAGTATTAGCACAAAAAATGAAGCAACTTAAACAACTTACATTCATAGAAATGTTTACTAAAGTAAAGAAATAAATATTATGCTTTTCTTTTTTTTTTTTTTTTTTTTTTTGTAAATTTTGGTGTTGGTGTTGCATTTAATTATGGCAAAGCACACTAGGGCTATCTGCCTAAGGGAAGGGATGCCTTCGTTGCGGACTTTCTAAGGGAAGCTGGCTTGTATACAAGTTACACTTGGGGAAAACCACGAAAACACCCGTGCAGCCAGCCCGTTCGCGGGATTCGAACCTCGGACCGTACTACCAGTGTTTAGCGACTTTACCGCTCAGCCGCTGGTGGGCTTGTAAGTTTTGATACCTTTAGATCATAATTGCTCTTTATTTCATAAATTACGATTTCATATTTTTAATTGAAAAAATAATCCCCCCCCCCCCCCCGTGGCAGAATTCCTTGAAGCAGGGAAATTTCTCTTTTGTTTGAGAATTCTGTTAGTTGAGGGAAGGAAATAAAGTAAATTTTAAAAAAAGTAACATTTCATACTTTTAAAATGAAGTTCATTGTTTACCACACAAAAGCGTTCAAAGCATGCCCACTATGAAATAAACACCTGGCTAGGGATTTTCTGAGGATTATTAATATGTATTTATTTTAGACATCTAGAAAGACACAATGCACAATTTTTTGCCAGTGGGAAAAGAATTCAGATTGTAACTACTACTGTTCAGATGTTTTATCAGTTAAAGTGTACTTGGAAAAAATTTTAGCTAATTGAGGTCAATTTCATGAAATATTTAGAAAGTTTCAATGGAGGCATTAGCAATTGTCAACTGTTATACATAGTGGTGAAATAGTGCTACTAAATATTCAGTTATGACTATTAACTTGGTTAATTAATTATAGTATAGTATGCATGCTGGGTCAAGGTATTGGTAATAACAATGGCAGTAATACAGCGAATTTCTCATGACAACATTAATCTGTATAAGAATAATAATGTGGTTGGTTACCTTTATAAAGGAGTCCTTTATAAAAATCCTTTATAAAGGAGTCGATTGGCAAAATTGAAGGCAGTCTAATATTTTGAATGTACCAGCTGTCATTTGTGCATGTTAATGATATTATTTATGCGAATAACGTACAGTACATTCCCATATAAAGTATTTAGTGAAATAGCCTTATTCAACACTTTTAAACTGTTATTTAAGGAGGAAATATACTTAACCTTTTTGAATATTTTGATGGTTTTACTTCAGTATCTATTGTATTAAGTATAAGCTTACACATTTTCAATAAAGATTTTTTTTTTTTATCTGAACGAAACAAAAACTGTGAAGTACTTTAAAGTGCATACTGAATAAATGTTTAACTTTTATTAAACTATTTGTGACAGTTTAATGCGATTAAATTGTTTATCGATTCAATATTCCAGTCTTATAGTTTTAACCTATTCACTTTGAATTTATTCATTACGTTGAACTTAATAACTTGGCTTTCTGAGGTTGAAGTCATAAAGTTTATTTAAAAAAAAAAAAAAAATAGTTTTACTGTGACGCCTATTTGTATAAAAACCATGAATCTGTTTAACCTTTTACTGCTTTCACGAGAATCCAATTTTGTTGTCGTATAATTTGATAGGTGATTGGTGTTTTCCTCCTTTTGTTGATGTAAGAAATATAAAAGATTATTAAAAGTTGTATAATGTGGCAAGCAAAATAACAAATTTCTGTTTCCATTTTACAGAATGTATAATGTTGAAGTAAGTCTAGACCTAGCGGAAACCATCCATAGAAAGAGAGATGTTGCACCATGTGTTCTGAAATGTCTTCGCTTTGGAGACAATTGGGGCCAGATATCCACCTGCACCTGTGGCTGCACATTTTTACTGGTAGTTCTCAATTTAACTGTCGTTTTAAAGTTGGGGTTTTGTTTTACACTATAATAAACTCGGGAACAATGGACTGTATTATATCACACTTTTATTCTCATTAATTTAAATCGTTCATTGCCAATCGAAGCCACGAATTTCCTCACACGCTCTTAGCTCACAATCTTATGTCACAAACTGTAAAAGCTCAAAGCACATACGTAGATGCCAGTAATGAAATGCGCGCACAGCCGCAACAGTTTTATTTTACACCCTGCAGGATACATTGGTACTTCCTTTGATGGTGAAGTAGTAGCCATATGTATAGTCTTAAAGCAATTATTAGCCATCCCTTACAAGTTTGCAAAGGCAGTAATTTAGTCTGATTTTCACGCAGCCATTCAATCAATTAGCTCTGTTGAACACCCATTAACACCTGAAATTTTGCATTGTCAAGAATTCCTGCAAACTCTCACTCTAGAAGGAAGACAAACCGTTCTCGAGTGGGTGCCTGACCATTTTGGCATTTGGGCCAATAAACAAGCGGACTTTCTTGCAAAAGGAGATGTCAGCTTACTACAATATCCTAATACAGCCATTTCTTATTGGAGCCTTAAACTGTTTTTAAAAAACTTATTTACGTCTAATATTTTATGAGATCTTCAGACTCGTGCAGCCTTAAAAAGTTGAAGAATAATAAGCCCTTCTCTTATTCCCAATAGTCCAAGACGTAATGCAGTTGCGTCTTTCTGTCTCTTTACAGGGCGCAATTGCCTTACCGCCCACATTAGAATGTCCTCCACGAAGGCATCCCTCCCTTAAGGCAGATAGCCCTCGAGTGCTTAGCCGTAATCTAATAAAACCGAACCAAACCAAACCTTACCGCCCACCTGAACCGCATAGGCATTTCAAGCGTTCCTACTTGCCCTTCTCTTATTCCGAAAGTCAAAGACTAGTGCAGTCGCGGCTTTCTGTCTCTTTACAGGGCGCAATTGCCTTGCAACGAACCTGCACCGCACATGCATTTCAAACGGAACTAATTGCCCACTTTGTGATTCTCGAGAGGAAATCGACATGGAACACCTGCTTTGTTGTATGGCTCTTCGTGGTCTTGCAGTAGAACAGGGTTAGTAGCCACATTTTAGTTACAAAAATAGCACCTATAAGCACTTTTCAAGCACATTTTAAGGAAAAAGAAAAAAGTACCTGTTTAATTGCATGTCTGCACAACTGCATAACTTTAAACGAAAAATTAGACTTAATCGTAATTTAAAATATGAGAAATTCAGGGTTTATTAAGAGAGAATCAGCATTACTCAACCATGGAAAACAAATACAATTATTTTTTAACTACAGTTCCGTTTACAGAACTAGTTTTTAATGAGAGGGTGAACCCTATACAAAATTAAACTATATTACAAGAGTTAATGATGAATCTTCAGATAAATATGAAAAATAAATAATAATAAACTACAATACAAAGTCCGTAATCCGGACTCGTCGGTAGTTCGGCGATTCCAGATTAGGGCTTTTTCCGCATTATAGATCATCAATTTAAATCTGGTAAGATGGCATGCAGAAATTATACAATTAAAAATATGAAACCGTAATTTATGAAATAAAGAGCAATTATGGTCTAAAGGTATCAAAATTTACAGAAAAAAAAAAAAGCTTAATATTTATTTGTTTACTTTATTAAACATTTCTATCAATGTAAGTTAAGTTGCTTCGTTTTTTGCGCTAATACTTTCTCTTTAATTCTCTCTTCTATAAACAGAGATAATTTCTTGTTCAGTTACAAAGTTCCACTATTCAAATCCTGTAATTGCTGTGTCGAGAATACCAACTAACTTGTCAATCGAAATTTTTTCGTTTCCAATAACGTTTGGTTTCTCTGTCATTTTTTTCACTATCGGAAGCGCGCATGTGTAAACGCTTTACTGGTTTTTACGCGCATGCGTAAGTTTGTGGTTTTGAGGTACGGATTATAGATCATTCCGGATAATGGACGTCCGGATTACGGACTTTGTACTATATATTTATTACATTTATACAAAGTACTTTACAGCATAATTAATATTTATGCTTATTAATGAATAATCTTTTTCACATCATAGGTTTTAAAATATGGCTAGACAACCTTTTAATGAAATCGGAATATTCCAAAAGAATGTTGTCGCATTCTTCTTCTGCAGTGTGATGGAAAAAATGCATCAATATACTTTTCATTTTCCCGTTCGCTTTTGTGCTGTTTTGCGCCATATATCTGGGATTCACAGAAACAGCATTTAGAATTAGTGAATAATCAACTGGACATTTCTACATTAGCTTTCCAACTAGCTGTAAAATAAATGTTTGTGAGGCACGTTTAAGAGAAAGGTAATCTTTATCCGTTATTTTTTATTTCTTTTATAGCATATAGTTCTTGCAAGAGCTTATCAGCCCTAAATCCTTACTAATTTTGTGTATTAACAATACTTTTCTCAGTAAAACCAAAGTTATACAAATATTCCAGTGGTGAAGTTATTTTTGACTTGTACTCATCTTTTTTTTTTTTTTTTTTAATTTTGGAATGCTGCAAAAGTTGCTTTATTAATTTTTGTAAATCAAAAGCGAAAACCCCTCAGGGGGCTCATTTTTGTGAGTACGGGTGTGGCAATCCCGAGGTACCCTAGCCCTTCAGGGGATCATCTTCTTGATGAGACGGGTGTCACGATCCTGGAGCCCCAGTGATCTATCCTTTTTTCCGTCTCCTCTCCTCTTGGCTGAAACTTTTCCCCTTTCCTTCTCGTGGTTTCTCTCTACGGAGTTTGGGGCTCGTCACGAGAGACTGGAGCAGCCTTTGTCTCTAGTTTTCGAGTGGCGAGAAAACTGCCCACGTGTTTGCCGTGCGTGAGACCCGTATCGCTGGAAAGGAGCGTCCTCGTAGTTGAGGGGCGAGGTACTGTCCCCAACACACTGCTTTGGCCTCTGCTTCAGCTAAACGGGAGGCACCTTAGTCGTCCTCACGGGTATCAATCGGCTGGTCACTAGTCCTTGTGTCAGTGGCTTGGGGATAAGCTCTCGGGAGTACCTGCTTTCGGGAAAGCCGACTGTGGGGCTTCAGTTTGCGTCTAGGTCTGGCTAGCCCTAACACAGGAATCTGTGTTCCCTTGTTGGGCTCCGTGGTGGGCGGGGCCGTCGGACCCGAATCTATCTCTTTCAAATATGGCTAATTCACACATATTTTTAATAAAAGACTTTGAAGTCAGTCCCATCACTCAGAGCACCAATTCTGATAAATCTACTGCTAAAAAAGCACGCACCGATGCAAATGCAAATAACCCTAACAATTGCCCTCATTTCGTTATAGTCTCAAGTCCTTCTAGCGAAATTCAAAAGTTATCTCCATTTGTAATTCAGAAATATGTTCATTCCTCCATTGGTCAGCCAAGAAATATAAAGCGACTCCGATCTGGAGATTTGCTTATCGATACAATTTCGGCTGTACAGTCTCCCTCCCTCCTACGATTAACCAAACTAGGACAAATTGATATTACAGTATCTCCACATAAAACACTGAACATTTGTAGAGGCGTAATCTCGGAAGTCGACCTTGTGTCTGTTTCTGAAGAAGAGTTCGTTTCCGAGCTAGCCGAACAAAATGTGACTGCTGCCAGGCGGATCAAGATGCGTAAGGAAGGTCAGTTGATTGACACGAAACACATGATCCTGACCTTCAAATCGCCTGATCTGCCTAAGAATATTAAGGCTAGATACCTCAATTGTCCTGTACGACAATATATTCAAAACCCTATGCCATGCTTCCAATGTCAGCCTTACGGCCATTCCAAGATGTCCTGTCGTGGCAACCTGACGTGCGCTCGATGCTCGTCGGTTGGTCACGATAGCGATAATTGCACTGCTGCCGCATTGTGTATAAATTGCAAAAGGTGATCACCAGCATTTTCTCGTACTTGTCCTCAATGGAAATTAGAAAAGGAAGTGCAGACCATAAAAGTTTCTAGGAACATTTCATATGCCGAAGCCAAAAGACAAGTTCAAAGCACACAGCCTCAATCAAACAAATCATATGCCAATGCCGTTAAACAAACACACACTATAGCCACCCAACTTCCATAAGTACACTGACTGCACCAAATAAAACCCAGCAACCTGCAATTAAGAAAAAGGAAAATACAACACATGTCATACAATATAATGAAATAGCAATCCTGAGCAAACCCAAAACTGTGCCTCCAAAAATAGTCACCAAAAATAGAAGCCCCAGCAATAGTTCTATAGATGGTATTATTTCTGAATTTCTAGATTCCGTAAGGAAGTAGAGGAGGGATTTGAAGTTCCGGAACATCTGCTTCCACGGAAAACTAAAAAGCAACACAGAAAGAACAAACATCAATCATAATGGCCACCCTCGTCTCCTGGAACTGTCGCGGTTTCCACCGAAATTTCCTTGACATCAAAGCTATGATTAATGTTTATCATCCTGTGTGCTTCGCAATACAAGAGACGAATCTGAAACCTGATCAACATGCAAAACTTCGGAGGTTTTCTCTCGTCAGGAAGGATAACCTTGCAGGTGAGCGTGCCAGTGGAGGTGTATGTCTCCTCACCTCACTGGATTATCCCTCAAGTTCCTTTCCTTTGACGACTTCTCTCCAAGTTGTCGCTGTGCAAGTAAACTTTCATATTGTAGTTTCAGTCGTTTCTCTTTATTTGCCTACTAATGAGCACATTGATCAGCAAGATTTAAACGATCTTTTAGAGCAGCTGCCTGAGCCTTTCATCATAATAGAAGATTTTAACGGCCATAGTCCGCTCTGGGGTAGTAAAGATACAAATTGCCGAGGAAGACAAATTGAGCGAATGATCGAAGATCATAGTCTTTGTCTCCTGAATAATGGGCAGGATACGTACTTCCGTGAGCCTTTTTTTTCACCTATACGTATACCATTTGTCCAATTTATATTATGTGTGTTAAATTTACATATGTGTATTATCAGAACGTCGTTGCCAAACTTAAATTGCTGGTCTGTCATATCCTAAGAAATAAGATTTACATAAGAACTTCTGTCCGAAAATGCAAACGGCAACCGCTAAGCTTATGGAAGAGTGGGAAATGTCGTCATTTCAGCCAGGACGTTGCAAGAGAAGGAAGAATCGGTTTACTAACTCAGTTCTTTATGCACATTTTGTGTAAAAAGTGTTGACGGATCTGATGGTTGACGTTAAAGCAGCTACAAGCCGAAAAATCAGGTTTCAGCACGATAGAGAGCCTGCTCATTTTAGCAACGCTGTGTGG
Source organism: Stegodyphus dumicola (assembly GCF_044657685.1). NCBI lineage: Eukaryota > Metazoa > Arthropoda > Arachnida > Araneae > Eresidae > Stegodyphus > Stegodyphus dumicola. The sequence continues at coordinate 52,152,413 of NC_140778.1, forward strand.
GAATACCTCGATAGGACATATCCTGATCCCTGGATTGGCAGAGGCGGACCAGTCGCATGGCCACTGCGATCTCCCGACCCGACACGCCTGGATTTCTACCTGTAAGGATATATGAAAAGTATGGTATACGTGACAACTGTAGCATCGGACATCGATCTCGTCGCCAGGATCTTGGAAGCGATAGCAGGTGTCCGTGACACAGCTGCCCATTTTAAAGGTTCAGTGAATCCATGCGTCGACGTTGTGAAGCATGTATTGTGGTGAATGGAAGGAATTCTGAATGTTGGCTATGATTTAACTATATTTTTAAATAAAAATCATATTAACCTGTCTTTTGACATCTTTTTTTTCTTCCCTCTACGTTTGTGAACACTGACCTCTAGCGGTCGCCGTTTGCATTCTGAGCAGACAGACAAAGTAGACATATGTCTTATTTTGCAGCCACTAAGTCTTTCTGCGCCGATGGGCACAAGTTCCTTTGTAAATATTCTTTGCAATGGTCTGACAGACCAACACCTTAAGTTTGGCAGCAACGTTTTGGGACACCATGTATATATATATATATATATATGTTTGCTAATCTGCTCTTTCATCTATCTAAAGATATGTTTAGATTGATTGTAACATTTGTAGTTTCGATAATAACTTCGCGCACACTTCAAATAACGGCGCAATTTTTGCTTTCCCATCCGATCATTATAGAGGAATGTAATTCTGCATTTAAAAATCGAAAATTTTATAAATTCTTAATACAGTGCATAATTATTTTACGAAAAATAAGTTACCTTATTACGAAAGTTTCTCGGTTGGGAATGTGAGAGATTAATACAAGGAATTTAAGCTTTGTAGAAACTGATTAATATTGATCTACGGGTTCGTGGATTTAGAGCGATTGACGACAACACGGGTTAATACTGGGTGAAGAAACCAAACACAATTTATTCGCCAGTATAACACATGAGAGTTCCAAAGACACGTTTAAAATCGTCGAAAAACTACGATAAACACGCTGAAACCATCAGTAACACAGCCCTCATCATACGGAATAAGTCTGTATTTAACGTCGCGTAAGAAGTAAGTGGTCGATCTTTCTACCAACTAGTGCTGTAGAAGTAACGAGAAATTGTGTACCCGTATGTATTCGTTACTCGGTGAACCAGTACTCGTTACTATCGTATCGTTACTCGTTACTTTCGGTAAAATCGATCGGTACCCGTATCTTGAGCCTGTTTTATCGGTGTTTGAAACGTCGCATTGCATTGAATCACTTGAGCTATTCTACCCCGCGGGAACTGGGTAGTGCTGCGATAGGGAGTTTTGCGTCGCATTTTTGGGTAGAAATAATTCACTTTATTTTGGCTATTATTTTTTGGTGCACTGGATTCATTATTAATTTTTCTATTGCTGTCAGGGCTTAGTTTCTAAAGTCAGAAGGCCGTCAGGAAAACAGGAAAAAATAAAATAAAAAATAAAGAAAGAAAGGAAATAAATATTACAATAATAACATTAATTAGTAATTAAAATAACAAAAAATTACTTATTAAAAACTTAATAATTAAAATAATAAAAAATAGTGATTAAAATAATGAATAATTAAAGTAACATAATAATTAGCAACTGAAATATAAAATACATATAAGTACAATTTAATAAAAATGTAAAAACAAATAAAAATTAAAATAATTTTTTAATTTATGATGACTAATTAAATAATAAAGTAAAATACCAGATCTTGTCTTATTGGCTTAGTATCGTTTCGTCCTATCTCATTTTATCCCCAGCTCGAAAAAGTGTTATTTCGTTCGCTGCCTTCAACCACCAATTCCCTCTTTCCCGTTTCATCCGCTGTTTGAAAAATAGGTGTTTACTTTACGATAAGGCGAACGTCTGTTTACTTCAATTAAAATGGTTTAGAAGAGATGACTGTTTCTACTTCGACTTAGCTTTCGATTTTTTAATATTATTTAATATTTTATGCAGACAAATTATGTTGAGCAGAATAATGAATTTCAGACGTGTTCAAAAGGTGTGTATCTGAATATAATAACATTTTTGTTGTATAGTATCCATTTTTTAAATTTCACACATTTCTAAAGCAACAGAAGTACGTTATCACTATTTTGGCACACACATCAAAAACATGTATAATTAAGATTAATGTTACATTCCTTATTAAAAGTAATGGGTCCTCATTAAATGCAACCATTCATGCTTTTAGAGGATTTTACATGTGGTGGTCTTAAAACGATGATGTTCACTACCAATGTTTGTTTATGTTCCCAAAAATAGAGATCTCTTAAAAGGTGACCTCTTAGAGATGTCGTAAATAGATGATTTTCTATAATTATTTTCCGATAGATAATGGAATTAATGTAATTTAATGTCAATAACTCGAGGAAGCAAGTTTAAATACGGTGCGACAAAAATACAGAAGTATTTTAAATGACGAAAATATTCATATTTTGTCAATGTCAAATTTTAAAAAGAATTAATTTTGGACAAATTATGAAATCTAACTTTTAATGTCGTCTTCTGGTTTCTATATTTATATCTGGCAAAGTTTTATACTTGTTATGAAAAAATAAAAATACAAGAAGTTTGAGTCCCGTAGGACAAAGATTGACCGGGAAATTCAGTTTCAAAATTTGCAATGTTTGATGTAACTTGCCTTTGGGTATCGCTTAATTGAGTTAGAATAATTCGAGGAAATAAGTTTAAATGAAGTGCAGAAAAAATAAGCATAATTTAAATAGTCATAGAAGGAAGTCATGCGGAATCCATATCAAATTTTCACTTTTTCATAATGACCATAAAACTTTCCCAAATACAAATACAGACACTGGGAGACCGCATTAAAGATTAGCTTTCGTTATTTGTCCGTTATTCGTTATTTCGTTTGCTGCTTCCCCCATTCCCTTCATCAGAACCGCTAATGACGAAAGGGTGAAATTTCCCCGATTCATCCCCTCTCCAAAAACTCCTTGTTGAGACTGTTATTTGTTGAGACAAGGAATGCTATATTATAAATGTCAACTTGCTTTTTACACTTAACAATAAAATCGATAAAAACATTCGCAAATGTATAGGTTAAGTACGAATAAGAACTTGAAAGAAATTTAGAAATCTATAAAAGGTAAGAAAGTTTTATGTTACTTTATTACAGATAATAGTGAAGTACTAAATATTTCAATCAGTGTTATTTCATAATGCTATGAGTATACCTTTATTCATTTAAGAAATGGCCCACCAGCGGTCGAGCGGTAAAATCGCTGAACGCTGGTAGTTCCGACCTGAGTTCGATCTCAGGCAAACGAGTTGGCTTCATAAGCGTTTCGTGGTTTTTTTTCCCGTACCAGCTTACAAGCCAGCTTACCACGTACCATACGAGCCAGCTTTCCTAAGAAAGTGCTCTACGAAGACATTTTTCCTTTTAGGCACATAGCCCCAGTGTGTTTTGTCATAATCAACTAAACCAAATCATTTAAGAAATATATCAGTTGATCACTGCTCAGTGTACATCTGCTGTTTGCTTATAAAAACATAATTTTTTGTTTGCTTATAAAAACATAATTTAAAGACGTTTCCACTATTTTGCTAATAGTTCTGGAAGGCTCATAGAATCCGAAATTATGTTACACTAACATCCGAAATTATGTTACACTAGCTAACAGAGAACTTAAGTCTGCTTAATACAACAAAAATCTGTTTGACTTGCTTTCGTGTCTTTGGGAAACGTAAGTATATGCAGAAATAAATATTAAAATCTATCACGTATATTTGTAAGGATGTAAAGCATACTGTTTTGGTTCACGATAATGATAAATGTGCATCATGTTACGACAATTTTAAAAGATCACAAATAACTATACATATGCTAGACTTCTAACAAAATTTCTGTTACAATATGAATATGCATTTATTATTATATGAGTCGTAAAACGGTCGTAAAACGCTGAACACTGGTAGTTCGGTCCGAGGTTCGAATCCCGCGAACGGTCCGGCTACATGGGTGTTTTCGTGGTTTTCCTCATGTGTAACGTGTATACGAGCCAGTTTCCCTTAGAAAGTCCTCCACGAAGACATCCCCCTTAGGCAGATAGCCATAGTGTGCCTTGCCATAATTAAATACACCCATACACACATGAGTCGTAAAATTCAGTATTCGTCATTTTTAGATTCTAGGTGTACGAAAAAAAAAATTTTTTTTTTATTTTTGTTTTTAAAAATTAATTCTCTTTATAGCTTTTCTTCAATTTATTATAAAGGAATAGGAGTTTAAATTTTGATTTATATATAATATGATATAAATTCATCATTCATTAATAATATTTTATGTATAACAAAAAAAATATCGTTAATGTTCAAAATTTTAATTTTTTTAATGATTTGTCTTACATTTGTTGTATATTTGTTGAATGCATAGCTAAATATTTCAATTATACACAATAAAGGTTATGCAGAAAACAATTCAGCTGGCATGATAGCTAATTGCGAAAGAAAAATTAGAGTCTTATTGCTCTTAACTCTTAGTACAAGCAGCCGTTTTTAAATTGACGTTAAAATAAATTTATTGTGTGGTCTATTAGAAAATAACTATACTGAATCATTTATTGACGACTTCTAAGAGGTCCCTTTCTGAAAGAGACCTGTATTTTTGAGAACATAAACATACGTTGATATTGAACATCACTTTTTTAAGATGCCAGAGCAAATGCACAGAGCTCCAAAAATCCTCTAAAAGCATAGACGGTCACGTTTTAAAAGGCTGACTACTTTTAATAAAGCCTGTATATATTAATGTTCATTATACATTTCTCACATTTTTACTTTCTTTCAAAACAGCGATGCTGTGGTTCAATTGCTTTAGAACTATGTGAAACTAATAAAATGTGCCCTATGTTATAAAAACCTAATTATATTCAGATACACACCTTTTGAACATGTTTGAAATCTATTATTCTAATCAGAATACTTTGTCTACAGAAAACATTGAATCAATATTAGAAATCAAAAGCTAAATGAGATTAAAGTAGGAAGAGTCATATCGTCTAACCCATTATAATTGAAGTAAACAGGTGCTTACTTTATCGTAAAGTGAACACCCGTTTTTCAAACAGCGAATGAAAAGAAAAAAAGAGCCCACCAGAGCTCGAGCGGCAAAGTCGCTGAGCACTAATAGTTCGGTCCGGGGTGCGTATTTCCAAACCCTACCCCACTTTTCGAATTTTTGACGTCACGGAAATATCGACTACTTTCACCTGGCAAGACGCCTACCCCACTTTTGACTACTACGGCGCGCTTTCGTAAGAATTGTGCTGCTGAATAGTGTGTTTAGGTGCTAATTGTGAGACTTTCGCAATTTAAATTATTATGAGGTGGAATTTACGCAAAATCTTTAGTGAATGGTTATTGTTTATCGCCGTAGTGTATTTGAGGAAAGAGGAGAATAATTCACTGCTGATGTATACATTAACAGTATGAAAAATCTGGAAGGTGACACTCGGCAATAAATGTGCTGCATTTCATCACAAAATTCAGCGACGCCAGTAAAACAAACGAAAGTGTTCGAAAAACTTATCCACATCTGAAGCCACTATACAAAAATTGTATGTGTGCCAATACAGCAATTTAAATATATATATATAAAAAAAAAATTGCAGAAAACTTCAGATCAAGGAACATGAAAGAATTGCAGTGCCTCTATGTCCTTAAAAACTACGAAGCATTCTGCAGACTTTCGTGCCAAAATCAAGGTTGACAAATAGATTAATACATTTTATTGTTTCTTTTAGTGTATATATTTCAAAATTATTAAAATAACTTGAACAGTTGTTTAATTGCTTAAAACAGCAGTAAAGTTTATTTATAAAGATATACAAGGAACTTCATAATTCATTGCTTTGGTGAACAACTGAAATTTACTAAATTACCTAACTTTATAATATTAAATATCTTCATAACTGTAGTATTATGCTGTTTTATAAAAGCTTAACTACTTTATTCATTTGTTATGCATTAAAATATTTTCTGATTTATTTACTAAATGCGTAATCAATTATCAGGATTACTAAATGTATTAAGAATTTCCATACATGCTTGTGCAGTGTGAATGCATGTTTATGTAATGAACTTTGATTTTCATGAACGAAAAAGAAATACAATCTCCGAATAAGTACTTTTTTGTTTTCCAGTTCCTGTGTTTAGCTGTAAAAGTAAATTCACTTCAAGTATGTGTCTGTGCAATTGTGACGATGTAAATACTGAAATGTATGTGTATTAAAAACTCAACAAAAAAAATATTCGGAAAGCTCTTGAAATTTTGGATAGCCGAGCATATAAAAAATGAAATATTGTAATAAGTGAATGGAAGAATAACTACTAGTCTAAAATCATAAAAACAGTTCATCTTATTTGTATCAACTTGACTATCAAAAGCCAATATTTAATATTTTGCACGATTTTGAAAAAAAAATGTATGCTGCTGATCTTTGGAATATGATAACGAGTGATTTTTACAATGGTTGTTATGTGGATTAAGACTGCAAGTTGAGATTTTAAATATGAACAATAGTAATCTGAAAATTTGAAGTAGTAATTTTATATCCAACAATCTTTGCCAAATAACTTCCATGTTTAATTAAAAAATATTTTTTAACCACTTATTATTAATTTTATAAAGTACATTCTATAATTTAAATTTTATTTACTTTCATCTATTTTTAATGTTTGCCATTATAAATTTCATACTATGTACTTTTTTAAGATTTCATAGTTGCTAATTAAACTTCCTTTACAATTTATTTAGTTATTCTATACATATATTTATATTTTATGTAAGAAAGGGATTTATGTGCAACAGATATACAGTGAAAATCATTTAACACAAAACTGAGGGGACTGAAATATTTTTTCGTGTTAAAGAATATTGAAAAGAAAAAAAAAGCATATATTCAACAAAATTAAGCTTATTAGAGTACATTTTATTTACATAGATATGTATATATGCATGTATTTAATAAAAACCAATGAAACAAAAAACATCCACAAGAACTTAATGGAATTTAATACAAAATTTTCAAGTTTTTGAAAAACAAAACATTTATTGACTTTTGGGAAAATAATCTGATATTTTTCTTTGCATTGTCTTTTTTAGCATCAAATTGTTCAATGTCAAACATTTTGTTATTCATTTCACCATTGGAATGTGCTTCTAAGTAACTGTCCATACTTTTTATGATATTCCTCATTTCGAATGACGTGGGAACAGGAACTGCATTCATTTTATTTTCGTTATCAGAATCTGCATCAATGATATCTTTTTAGCTATGAACAAACTCCAAAATAACTTTGTCTGCCATAATTGGGGCTGTACACACATTATCATAAACTACTGCAACGAATTCTTCCGATAGTACAGTGATAGTGATAGTGATAGTAACGGAGGACGTGGCCACCACCCCTTTACTATTAAGTTAATTAGCATATAGGGCCACGTCCGCCCTTATACAGAGTAAAGCCAGAGAGGCTACATGGGAGGCTTGCACAAGGCGCCCAAACCCAACGCCTGGACCATCTGGTTGGCAGTTCCGCGAACCAAATGCCACCGGGTAGACACCCGTTCAAAGTGCCCGGGTCCAGTGATTTTGAATCTTCAAGAATAGCATTGAACATGGCTAAACAAGGGCAGATATACATTAGTAGTTATTTTCATGCTTCTGTTCTTCCGATAGTACAGTAGGACAGTTCATTAATAAACTTTCTCAAACATTTCATTAAGTGTCAGCTCAGTTTCAATATCCTACTTCTCCATTTCTTTCGGCGCCGAAGAATCTGATACTTTTGAGAATTGTGTGTAATGAAAATAATTTTCATTCATCCTTGGAGTCGCTGAATTCTATGCAGTGCAACATATAAGCCAAACTCACTAATTTTTACTCACACTGCCATGTACTCATCACTGAATTCCAAAGCTAACTGATGAGATATGAGATGTTTGTGTGGCGTTTGTAGACGTGGAAGGCGAAAGTACCGTAGATAAACAAAACTGGCTCGTGCCACAGGCTATTTCGAGGGTATTTCAAAGCCAAATTAGCCTCTTTTCTACAAAACATGTGAAACCACCTCTCTTTCATTTCACACCCCCGCTGAAATCTCACTAGCGATGGCAGTGTTTTCTGTATTTTGTTCATTTCCAGAAAGGATATCTATCCAGAAAGGATTTTTGTTTCGTGTTAAGAGAAACAAAATGCGTGAAAATACATAGTAGTTTGTCGGGACCGTTGCATTATTTCGTGTTAACCGATATTTCGCCTTAAGCGTTTTCACGTTAACGTATTCCACTGTATACGTGTTTGGACTATACAAATAATTTTTTAAAATAATTTATATACAAATAATTTTTTAATAAATATCATTTTATATACAAATAATTTTTTAAAAGAAAAATTTATAATCCTTCCACAAATTTTTGTGCATTATGCTGCTAAAAATTGATCAGTAAATATATAAAGAAAGAAATTTAGAACCAATTGTTCAGAAAGAATAAAAATTGAAATTCAAATTAACTTAATAAAATCATGTTTAGACTAGTAAAATCTTTTTTAAATTGGAAGATATTTTTAATGATTTTACTTCCCCCCACACCCCATTTTCCTTTGCTACTGCTGTTTGATAAGAGGTTCTAGTGAAGTTTTGTGTTAAAATTATATTGAACTTTCAAAGATTTTCCACTGCAGGATTTTAATTTTTTCTACGTTTTTAAGGGCATGTTTTCTTTCTTTCTTTTCTTTTTTTTTTTTTTTTTTAAGATTCTTTTTAGATTAGAAAAATATTTTTAAATTAGAAGATATTTTCAATGATTTTCCTTCACTTTGAGGAGGACTAGAATTTTTTCGTGAACTATTAAAATAAAAAATATATTGAAATGTTTCATCAGCTAATTCTGGATACAGAAAAGCAAGGATTTTGTTTCAGAAGGGGAAATGTAATTAAATTCGACATACCTCATCTTGACGATATTATGTTAAAGTTCGTTGGATTCCTCACCTTTCTTGTTCTTTTATACTACTTTTAGGTTTTTCGTGTGATGGTTTATTTTAACATGTTGACTGCTGTGGGGGTCACCGGTGACCTGCACTCGACTTGGCTACATCGCCGTGGGTGCCACTGGCAACGTAACCAATACTAAAATACATAATTAAAATAAATATTGATACTGATAAATTTTTAAATAGTACCATTGTTACTATAATGGTTCGAAGAATAATAAATCGTAAAAATTTAAATTATAAATCACAAAAATGGTCTACAGATGTTTGGAGGTCGCTGGTGCCCCCCAGTATGAAGCACAATTATATAACATTTTGTTCTGTAGATAATATTTCAACATAATATATATCGCATAATAAAAATTTCAAGTTGGCGTCATGCGCAAATCACGTAAAATGCATGCGGCAGTCAACGTGTTAATTTTTACATTTTAAATTATTCTTGTTCCACATTTATAGGATTTTATGAAGACCATTTGAACTTCAATTTTTTAGTCTTTGTGAAAAGTTGTTTCTAAATTTCTTTATATACTATATATAAGAACTCCTACACTCCTAGAAAAATCTAATTTATATATTTATTTATCCCAAATTTTCATTTTGAAACATTTTAGTACATGCTTTTCCTCAATATTTTAAAAGTTGATTTTTTGTTGAACTGAAATATGTAATATGGAAAACTTCTATCAAAAAACATAACTCAGAATCAAAACAGGAGATAAATAGAGATAATAATAATGTGGGGGATATTTGATTCTCTTCCCGTAATTTTAGTCTAATTAGTCATTTGAAACATTTTAGTGTGTTTTTCCATTTAGCTGAAACAGTAAAAATATAGAAAAATTCCCACAGAAACATAATTCGGCTGAGAAACAAAACAGGCAAAAAAAAAAAAAATGGGTTGGCGTCAGGAAACTGATTGGTCTAAAACAGAGCTTCTTAAACTTTTTTACAGTCGTGACCCTTTTTTATCATAGATTTTTTCCACGACCCCAAAATATTTATGAAAATTTTGTGTGACCCCATAAGCATTGCGAAAATCTGACACACGCGCAAATGAAACTGTCAATTTTCCCACTTGTATTGTAAGATAGTATTGCAGTTTTAGGTCATTATCTTTAATTTCTCATTTTAAGACATAGAACAATGTGAAAATTTTAATTAAGTAACAGACGAAATGACAGCGTCACGTGCAAAGCAAGTAAAATAAACATTTATATTATAAAATGAATGCATTGAAACATTTTTTTTTCTCTTTGTCTGTATTGTCTTATCTTTATCTATTTTCAAATACATTGTGTAAAAATATTGGGTAATTGTAAAATTATTATATTAAGTTTAAGAAATACCAAAAACTACTAAAATTTTTGTGACCCCCTGCTGTAGATGAGGGTTGCGATCTACAGTTTAAGAAAGTCTGGTCTAAAATAACGTTACAATATTTGATTTTGTTGGAACATTGGATAACTGAGGCCACAGCCAGAGCAGTTATGGCAGGTGTGCAAATTTTGGAATTTACAGAAATATCAAGTAGCAAAATTTTTGGAATTTAGGAGTGGAAAAGTTTTTAGAATTTAGGACCCACAGAGATTGCATAGCACAACAAAATGTACCTGAAGCTAGGACTCCAGTGCATGGTTATATTATAAGGAGTGTATGCCTGAATGCAAAGATGCATTTTGAGTCATCATCGCTAGGTCACCAGCCTACACAGCATTGTGCGATAACATCATTCATGTAAATAAGAAATAAAATTGACTGCACTTTAGTTAAATAACCAATTTCATTCCTTGTAAGTATTATGCAAGAGTATTGTAATTGTTGAATAAGAATACAACACTTGCTTTCTGTTCATCTCAAATGGGATAGATATTCTACCAGTTATTCCAGCAGAAGTTTGCAAGAACGGATCATTCTGTATTTAGTTAGATAATCAAAATACACAAGCTATGAACATAACATATTAAATTGTAATTCACTTTTCACATTGGACAGCCAATGTTTATCAATTTTCACATAAGTCGTACTGTCTCGTAAATTTGAAAATACTCTATTGTATGCTGTTCTGTTGAAGACAAGCCTGAAATCATTTTTTTTTTTGAATGCAATTGATAACTTGTTTTTTTACAAAATGAACGAATTTGTGGGGGGTCACCAAATTCAAAGAAATTTATTTCACAATAAAAGATATATGGAATTTGAAGAGAATTTTGGATGTTTTTTAACATTTGCCAGGAATTTTAAATTAAACATTTCCATATTTTAATTCTGATTTTATTGCTTTCCACTTGATTTATGTGTTATGCTTGATGATTTCCAAACAGCTTGAATCAAATTTCAAAGCATCTGTATACGCGCAGCTAAGATTTAGTTTTTTCGGCTATCTTAATAGTGTCTTGCATGCAATTTGTAATTGTAATACGCATCATTTATAAACTATGTTTCTTATTTCTAATCAAATTTGTTGTCAAGTAAGCACATAACATATCCTAAGCATTGGAAAATTCAGTAGTGTCTCAAAGGATAATAAAAACAATTTTGTTTTCGTTGCAATTTTGTTCATGATGGTTAAATGGCCCAAAATCTCTTGTAAGAGAAATGGGATGGATGCACCAACGTCAAATAAACTTAGAGAAAAACTATTAATGAAAATGTAAACAAAAATGTAACTATTGGCTCTCTTTCTACTTCTTAAAAAAATTGAGTAAATATCAAGAGTTTATTTTATACTGTTTTACATGTTGCATTATCAATGGAAAAAGAATATCTATTGTGTGTTAAATGCAGTGAAAACTTGGCAAATGGAAAGCATGAAACCTGCGAAATTAAAAATACATTTAAAAATGGTACTTTTCCCGTTTTGCCGCCGCAAACATTAAAGTCGCCAACAACGGTACTACTGATGCCAAACGGAATATCTTCGCTGCCAACGTTTTCTGCCTCATTTTCGAAACAAACCGCAGCCATTTCTTATCAGATTGTTTCTTTCAATACTGGCATACAATTACATAGAATTTTTACAAGATAATTAAAATTTATGCCCCAAGACCTTTTGCGGTAATTAAGACAATTAGACTGCAATCAAACCACTCACCCGAAGGCAAAATGAAGGGTTAAATTCATCAATTCTAATGAGAATGCAGTAGTGAAGTAAAGCACTGCGGTTTCTCATAATTTCTGAGTAAGCTATTTGTAGGAATTGAAATAATTCTTGCATTTAAACTTGTATTCCAAATTAAGATTTAACTTGAAATTAATGTAGATAATTACTGAGAGAATTAGATTTTTGTAGCGTAGTTTACGCGAGATGAGATCACGTGGTGTTACGTGATACGAACCCGCGAATCAGGATGTTGAACCATGAAAATATAGTAAATTCTTAATGTCTTTTTACAAATTTATTATCTTTATTTATTGGCTTTTTACAAAATTTTAAAAGATATTAAAATGTTTGTGCCTTCAAAATAAAAAATTCTTTGAACTAATGTTTGTTAACATTTTTATGTGTATATTGTATGTTGTCAATAAAGTGTGCTTGGCGAGATTTGCGCCAGTGAAACTGAAAAGTGCCTCAGAAACTAAACATAAAGATTAAGTAAATAAATCCGAAGAATTTTTTTAAGGAATGAGCTGAGAGCATGAAAAATTAAAATGTATTTTTGAAAAGAAAATAATACAGATTTCTTGTTTAAAACAACATATGATAAAATTGGCAGAAATTTTTTTGAAAAATTTCTAAATAAAGAATTAGGTTGGATATGTGACCCATTTTGCCTTTGGTATTTTCAATTCCAGTGTATCTCTAAATGAAAAAGAACACTAGATTGATATTTTAAGTGACAGAATACTGTGTGTTAAGTCTCTAACTTGCCAAAAATTTTAGTTGATTGGAAACTAATATCCGGATTTAAAAGGAATGAAAGTAAATTATTACGCTTCTTACATAAAATTAAACAGTAAACCTTTAGCTTATATTTAAAACTTCTAAAATGCTTATCTTACATTTTTCTGTTATATAAGCATTGAAAGTGGATTTCTCACTGAAATAGAAATAATTTTGCTATTGAATTAACATGGAGAACTTTTTTTATTGAAATATTTTTTCTCTGTGACAGTTGCATCTACTACAAAATAAAGATTAAAGAACTGTTTTTAAAGCATTTTGAATTCGTTGTCATATTGATCTTTGAAGCACTAGATTAGTGAGTTTTTATTACATTATTGACAAATATAGTTTTTAAACGATCAAAAAATTTTCAGCGGAGATAATTATTTGTCAAATAGGAATGTGTTTTCAAAGAGGAAATAAATAATAAGTGATAAAAAGAAAATTCAGTTAGAACATTCACATCTCTAACAAAGTAATTTGCTTTGATTTAATCTTTATAATACAATATATTTTAAAATGATAAGGCAAAATCCAATGTGAAAGGTTATGCAAAGATTACGATAGTACCTAGAGTATTCAGCATTTCGTATAATCCTATAACCAGATAATAGTAATATTAAAATAAATTTTATCTGAATGAAGTTTTCTTATTATAGAAACAGTAAAATTATGCAATTACATAAACGAATCCACTTTCAGACAATATACTTAATACTGTTTACAAGCGCAAGCCAAAGTTCTGTTTATGTTACTTCTCACCCTTCAGCGCATGCTCAAGAATTACCATCCAGGCGAAACTAGTCGATTTGTCCATGACGTCAAAAATTCGAAAAGTGGGGTAGGGTTTGGAAATACGCTTCCGGGGATCAATTCCCGGCTAACGGCTAGCTGCACGGGCGTTTTCATTGTTATTCCCGTGTGTAACTTGCATATGAGTCAGTTCCCTTTAACAAATCCTACACGAAGGCCTCTCTCCCCGTCGGCAATAGCCCTAGTGTGCTTTGCTGTAACCGAATTAACCGAAACTGAAAAAAAAAAAAAAAAAAAAAAGGGTATTGGTGGTGGAAGGCAGCTACGAAACGTCGTTTTAGAAGAATGGGCTACATAACCAAATTTCTATCTATACTCTGGTAAACAGTACATTATTTGCTCATCAAAAGCCTAAATTTAGCTAATGCTCGGCTTAGTTCTTAAATTGCAATTTTAGCCACAGCCCCCAAACAAGACAATGTCTGGTATTTTATTTCATTACTTAGTTATTCATCATTAATTTAAGAATTAATTAAATTTGAAGGGAAAAAAAAAGAATCATCTAAATTTTCAAATTACAAACATAAATAGCAATAGTAAAAAGCAAATACAAAATAACGCTTCGCGCTATCAAAATTTGCTCATTTTCTTAAATATCAACAACTAAATAGTATTTCAACTAAAACACATAATGTAAACAAGAGTTTGCCCGATGCCCCATAAAAATTCAAAATTATCTATGAAAAATATGAGCGCATTGTGACGCAACCGTATCATTCTAGAGCTACTAGAGATACAGGCCAAGGAGGTTAGAATAAAAGGAGGGAGGGTTCGCAGTTTCCCCCACTATCGGGGAATGAAACTCCGCCGAACAAGCGGCGTCCATGTTTGTGACTTCAAAACATTGCATTACGGCAGTGACATGTACGTGTTTCTAAGCTGTTCCGTGCATTTATTTTCCAGTAAAATTATGTTAAATTTATAATGAAATCCCCCGCTATTGTTGAATTTTTGTTTTAAAGTAATAAAGATGATATCCATAATTTACTATGTACAGCAAATTGTTAAGAAATAGTTCGAAATCTAAATGCATGCGCATAACATTAAAGCCTTTAAAAAATGATGTTTCTGCATATTTCACGAATTCGCTTAGGTTAGAAAATAAATCTTAATAAAATAAAACAGAATTCATTGATTTCAGTTTATGCGCATTTCATATTTATTAATCTCAAAGAAACTGCCTTTAATTAAGTTGAATTACAGAAATACACCTATATAAGTTTTTGGATACATCTTTCCACATGTTCAATTGTGTAAATATTTTACTTAATTTTATCACTATACTGCTCAGAAATTTGTAAGTTTATGCAAAAAATTTTTAACAACAGAACAGTTTATCTTAACTTAAAAAAATGAATAATAATTAATATATAAAGAAAAGCATTGCTTTATTTAACACCTTTACAATTAATAAAAATAGTAACAATTGATTTCTTACTTTTCATGAAAGTTATAAAACGAATTAACTAAAACGTTCAAATTATACAATTTAAATCCTACCATATAGCATTGTATCTTAAGGAACGAAGATACCAGCTATAAACAGAAACATTAAAATGTATTTAATATATTTTGATTATAGTTATATTAAATAACCTATTTTAAGTCCTTTTTTTTACATCTGGAAAGAAAACCACATGACATTGTAATATTTTTTGACATAATTGTCATATTACATAATAAAAAAAGAAAATTAATACTTACGTGTGAAAAATAATGCCCGGAATTTTTTTCGAGAATCTATTTGTCCATCCATATGCAATACAAGCTTACATGCTTCAAAAAGAAAAGAAAAAAAATGTTGCAATGACAGACTTCCTGGCACAAATCACGGTGATAACAGGAAGATGACCGCCAAGCTTCACCGTTTGAGTTGAACCTTCGCTCCTTCTATTCTAATCTCCTTGATACAGGCTGTTCGAATCCCGCGAACGGGCTGGCTGCATGGGCGTTTTCGTGGTTTTCCCCATGTGTAACGTGTATACGAGCCAGTTTCCCTTAGAAAGTCCTCCACGAAAGGCATCCCTCCCCTTAGGCAGATAGCCCTAGTGTGCTTTGCCATAATTAAATACACACACATACACACACTTGATACAGGCTGACTCGTCAGCCATTTTGAATCTAAGCTTTAGGGTTGCAATTTAGGTGTGGAGCGGCAACTTTGGCTCTTTAGCGCTGTCCGCTAAAATTTAACATTCTAGAGAATCCGAATTTCAGCTTTTTTCTGCACTCCTATAAAGATGTGTGGCTTTTTCCCCTTCTTTTGTCTGCAGTACAGATTCTTTCTCGTATTTTTTTTTTTTTAAATTGCCAAATTTCTCGTATGATTCAAGTTATTTTAAAAGTTTCTAAAACATTTTCACATATCATATTTCAAATTTGTATTTTTAGTTAAAAATGCTTTCTTTTTGAATTCCTTTATTGAATTTTCAATTTTTTCTTTTAAATACACGCATAATGTTATTTATCTCAAAATGTATTTTTTGACAAGAGCTTTCCCTCAACCACATTCTTAATATGGTTGAGGGAAATCCCTCAACCTCCATTAATTTAGGATAAGGTTTAATCTTTAATTTTTGTTTTTTATTTTTAATATGTTATTTGAATTTTGCTCACATGGAATCAAGCGTCTATTACTGTAGCAAATTTGTTAAAAATGTTATTTTGTGTGTGTTTCCAGAAAAAGCTGCTAAACACTTTATGATTTTAAATACTGATTCAAGATATACACCTTTAAATTATAACGCTTTTAGAATGAAGTGCAGAATGCTATAAAAATTACTTCAATGCTCAGATGACTGTGGGATTCATAGATTTAATAGAGTAAAAAATTCCATTATTTTTTTTTCCTTTATTTAGCTATAAACAATATTAAAATATTACACACACAAATAAATAAAAATAATACCTTTACATACAGAATTTACAGATACTATTTACTTATAAGTTTATTTGTTGTTGATGGTTACTTTTTATTACACTTGGAAAAATTATACTTACATACATATGCTCTTAATATTACACGTATCTGAATATTTAAATTATAATTCCATAACATAATAAGATTCAATCTATATCACAGCAAAGACAATACTTAAATCACAGTTCTTTTATTAATTAATTTGCATAAGTAAAAACATAAAAATATTATTTAGCTTCAAATCTATAAAATAAGTCCTCTAGTAACAAACATATGACAAACACATATAGTGAAAATAAAGATAAATAAATAAAAATGTTTTGCTTTTTGGTCTAATGTAGTGCAATTCAGTCTATTATATTCAAATTTTATTAAAACATACTGCAGTAATTGAATTTTTTCCATTATACATCAAACACTTTATATAGAATGATATTATATTAGTTTTACTTTTAAAACTAATATAATATAATTAATTCTCATTTATATGCGGAGATGTTTGAATAAATGCAAAAAACCATGTCCCTGACACAGTTCATTTGGGGCTAGCAAAGAACCACGATATGGCTGCCCAAACCAGAACAGAACCCCCGCCATGTTTCACTCTTGGCAACAAACAGTCTGTATTATAGGCTTGAGATGGCGTTCTCCAGACGTAAACTCGGCCAGAAGTGGGAAACAATGTGAAAGAAGACTCGTCAGACCATATTACTCACTTCCACTGCTCTATAGTCCAGGCTTTATGATTTAAACACCACCTTTTCCTGTAACGGGCATTAGCGTCACTGATGAGTGGCTTCCCAATTGCAGCACGGCCAGCAATTCCCTGTTTATGAAGCTCCCTTCTAATTGTTTTGGTACTCACAGGGTTCGGTAACACAACATTCATTTCAGCAGTAACTTTTGCAGCTGTGGTCTTCTTATTTTTCGTCACAATTGCTCTTAATGTTCGTCTGTCACGATCACTCAGGACACACCTTCGTCCGCCCTGTGATTTAGCAGATGATGTTTTTCCGCTTTTCAAATATACGGAATAAATCTTCGATACAGTACCTCTTGAAACACTAAACACCTCGGCTACCTTGCTTACGGAAGCATCTACCATACGTGCTCCAACAATTTGCCCACGTTCGAAGTCTGTTAACTCTGACATAATGCAATGACAACCTCCCATAACAGTACTCCGACAATAACTGAACTGTTTAGCACATTTACGAAGTTGTATAGGTGGCGTCAGTAGTCAAAAACGCCAGCGCCACCTACATTTCATTAAAATCAATCTTTCTTTTCAAACATGCATTTCACAAGGTGTTTCCATATTTTTGTCCATCCACTGTATCTCATTGATATATTATAAATATAGCTTAAACATGTTTTATGTGCATACCCAAAGGGGGTGGGAAGTAAGCCTTGATTCAAAATCTGTTTTAAAGCAATAAGTAAATAAATAAAATACACTGGTTCTATTAGAATGTCAAAAAATACTGTTATGTATTCTATAAACAAATCCAAATTATCACATCATACTATATAACCCTGGTACAAAAGAAAAAATGTCTGATTAGGAACATACTCTATGTATTTGGTAAAAAAGAAGAGTAAAACATATGCAACATCCCATTATGAAAAATCCTGCAAGCCATTACAATACCATAAGACATTAATTAGTAAGGTAAACATCAGTTGATCATTCTTTCACAACAGCAATAAATGTTTCATTTAAAATTCCTAATAACATGCCAAAACAGATTCACAATTGATGCCTCATTTAAGGTCACACAAAAGTAAATCCGATTTAGCTGACTATGAGATCTTCTATTGTAGAGGACTTTCTAAGGAGAACTGGCTTGTATTCACATTACACATGGGGAAAAACCACAAAAAAAAAACCAACCATGCAGGCAGCCTGTTCGGAAATAGAACAGAAGATGGAACTCCCAGCATTCAGTAACTTTAACCATTCAGCTGTTGGTGGGCCTAATTATTATTCGAAGAGACGAACAGCAATTTTTCAGTGACAACTACTCTACTTTTTTACAGACAGAACTGAACAGCAAAAACTTCTTAAACTCTTGATTAGATTCTAGTTTACTTTCTTCCTTTTAAAAGCAGGAAATGCAAAACTTTGCCACAGCTGCCTTTTATTTTGAAGAAGCTTCTTGAGACCAATTCCACGGGCAGTCAAATAATATTTTATTATCTTTGTTTTGATATTGCAACAGGAGGGAATATTTACCTCGCCTGCTTTCTTACAAATCATATTAACAAATTCCACATCCATAGTTACATTTCCATGTATTATTTCGTCTAAAAAATTTTGAATTATTTTTTCACACAGAAGGCACAATTTAAAAATTTCTGGAGAAGGACATTTAAGCCCACCTAAATTTGCAAAATTAATTATGTACTGCTTATTTTCATCAATGGAAGGAGTATTTTGCTCACAAACTAAGAGAAACTGTGAGCATGAATTACAAGCATTTTTCAAAACAGAATTTATTGCAGCTCCTGCAATATAACAGACGTTATTTTCCTCACTAAGGGTGAGATTCTGTAGAGATACATCAGAAACTTCTGGTATGGTAACAGGCTCTAAAGCTTTTTTCTCCTTCAGAAATTCAAATTCATCTTTCGCATAGTTTAATAAGTAAATATCTGAATCAGTAGCATAACTGGAGTTCTTAATGTCAGATATAAACTGAGATAAACAGATAAGCTTTAATGCTTTCACAGCTTGCAAAGCACTTGGCCTCAAACCAGCTTTTCTGCGTATCTGAGAAAATACATTTTCTAGAGCATCTTGTGTCAATCTGCTCGTCAAAATAAACTGAAAATCATTCAGAAAACATGCCTCTGCTAACTGTATGGCTGATAAAGTAGAAAGAATCAAACCAGTATGTAATGGTTTCCACCCTTTACCAATTTCTATAAGCTGTATAACATTAATAAATTCAAAAAGTAACTCAATTTTTTGGCTTTTATTTGTCACAGAAATTGAGTTCTTTCTACATGTAGAGGATAGCATTTGAAACCACTGACATATAAATCTTATCCACCATGCTGTTGTAAGAGCATTAGGGCTTATCTCTTTTAAAGCTACTGCCTTCTCCAATCCCACAGCTGTTTTAATTGGAAAAAACCTCACACCAGAAGCAACATTCATTTTATCAAAATGTGAGGGGAAGAGGTCTTCTTTGCTGAGATGATGCATAGTTCTCAAACCACAATTTTGGTTTGTTTCAGTAATCCAGATATCTTTTATAAATCCTGCAGATACATGCAAAGTAACCAAATTTTCTTTATTGAAACATAACTGGGCAGTTTTATACTATGATTAAGAGTTGCAGACCAGAGATTTTTTAAAAGATGTGGCACATCTGAAAATACATAAATAATTTTGCCCTTAATTTCAGTAGTGAAATTATTTCTTTGGTTTCGAGAAACAGATATTCCCAAAGAATTCCACAGGCTTCTATTTACTGCTGCCATATCGCTAACAATACCAGCAACATTAAATCCAACAGAATTGACAGCTTCGATAACATTGACAACAAGTTGTTTGAGCTGGCATCCTGTTACCTGTCCAGTTATCTCATGGGCAACCACTTGCTTCCATTTCAGCTTCAAACCTCTTAGTAAAATAACTAAATAGTGATTTCCTGTACCCTTTTGATTTCCTAATGTACATTTACCAATAAATTTACGTTTTGAAATATCAAAATCAGGATTGCCAGAAATCTCCATTTCATCCAATGATAAAATACAGTCTTTATCACTAGCATTCATTTTTTCTCCTTTAATTTTCAAAGGTTCAATCATCTCACTGATGACTCCAAAATTCATTTCAAGACCTTGAAGTCTTTTATTTAAAGTGCTGTATGAAGGCACGGAAAACCTATTCTGTGCAAGTAATTATAACCATGCTTGCCCAAGGCAAATCTAACTTTGAGGCCTTTTATTATTCCCTCGTTAGACCATTTTGCAATGCTTCTACGAGGAATTTTCAACATTGCTATTTGTTCATCTGAAAGAAATGTTGTCACTCCTTTCAGCAATTCCTCATGCTGTACTTGAAGGTCATGAAGTTGAATTTCAGTGCTATGCTATTTTTTTAAAACATTAATTTCATTTTTTTTGGTTGCTGTAAGTTCTTTCAGTAATATTCTGTTCTGGCATTGCAGAAGCGAGATCAATTCAGTCTGCTGTTTTATAAAATTCCTTAAAAGAACATCCTGGAATAAAGACAAAATCTATATGAATAATCATCAAAGAAGGGGGGGGAACACAACAAACAAACAAAAAAGATCTGAAAGGTTTCAGATTTTAAATTACACCCAAAGGGGCCTTTTTTTAACATTTTGTGTTTTACCTTTATTTATTAAATATCAAGTTTTTCACGCTTAAACTATAAAATTCAGTTCAACAGCAATATTGCAAGATAATTTTAAAATGAACATATCTTCAGAATTCCCGATTCATTGTTTCACACGCTGGAGATAAAAGTGTCTTTTCTGTACAACATTGCCATTGCTCGCTTTGAAATCCTCAAGTTTGTTAATCAAAAATTCGTTAAAGTTTTACAACATATAAAATATATATTAAAACAAATTCCGAATTTCAAATTCGGTCTTCCAGATGTCCATATTCACAGTAGAATTAAGTCATTCAAAATTTGATGGCTCTAGGTACCGTTGTTTTATCAGAATGCAAAAAACATACATGCATTTATGAGTCTTCACTATATAATTTCTTTAAATATAGTACAGGGTGATAATATTTGGTGGCAACAATTTGAAAAGTGATGCAGCCATTTATAGTGTTTCAATACAAAACGAAAACAATAGTCCTTCAGGGACAAAGCCCCTTTGGATTAAATTTCAAACTTAAACAGATAATAAATCCACAAAATAAAAATGCAAGTTCCAGGTCTCTTTTCATATACTGTGGTGGGTTTTTAAATTTGACTCTATTGTTTTCAGCATTTTCTAGATTATTTTTGTTTTATTTTCTAATATTTAAAATTTATTTCACTTAAAAATAGATTTTTAAAATTTATTTCAGCTTTTCAAGGGATCGATTATCTCCATAATCATGAGCAATTTAATAACACAAATTATCAACTTATATTACAGCCTTCACAAATGCTGATGAAATTAATTAAAATTAATTACAATTTGGTTGCAAGATGAATCTAAAGGTTGTTTTTGCAAAACAAAACTGAAATTTACATAGAGAATTTGCAACTATTGATGAAATTAATTACATTCCTTTTACCAAAAAATTACTTTATAGAACATTTTAAATGCATATAAGGAAGTAATTTAATTATACATTAGTTATCAACTTACATCAGAGCCTTCACAAATAGATGGTATTTCATTGCAAAATGAGGCTAAAGGCTGTTCTTGCAAACAAACCTGAAATGTACACAAAGAATTTGTAAATGCTGATGAAATTAATTACATTCCTTTTACCCCCCCCAAAAAAAGTTAATAGAAACGTTTTGTATAAGCAAGCAATTTAATAATACACTAATTATCTTACATGAGATCCTTCACAAATAGATGGCATTTTATCACAAGATGAAGTTGAAGCTTGTTCTTGCAAACAAACCTGAAATATATATATAAGAAATTTAGAAATACAGATAATAT
Organism: Stegodyphus dumicola; assembly: GCF_044657685.1. Classification (NCBI taxonomy): domain Eukaryota; kingdom Metazoa; phylum Arthropoda; class Arachnida; order Araneae; family Eresidae; genus Stegodyphus; species Stegodyphus dumicola. The sequence continues at coordinate 52,174,733 of NC_140778.1, forward strand.
AAACTACATTCATTTTAAGAAATAATTATTTTACATAACATTTTATAATTCATAAATAGATAATAAATTGTTAACACTCAAAATTCAAAAATAATTCCATAGCACAACAGCCAGATATACAGCTGTTTAGCAACCATAAGACAAACAATTTCATATTTCAGAAATCGTATAAAAATTAATTAATATATGTAAAACATATGACATTTAATAGCTGCTCAAATGAAAACATAGAATAGATTCTTTACTAGCAGCTGTTATTTAATCAGAAGGTAATGCTAAATGTTGTTGCAAACACACCTGAGATGTACTGTAATGTACACATTTGCAACCACTGGTGAAATGAAATAAAGTGCATGATTATGAAGATGGAAACATTTAAAAAAACATAGTACAGTTTACGAATAGATGTTAAAAAACTATTAAAATTTTTTAGAAGTGCAAAATGGCAATTTACATCAGATACTTCGGCAGCAAAATTTATTTCTCCAAAATATGAAGCTGAAGGTTGTGGCAAATGAACCTAAAAGAAATTATAATATATGAAATATGTGGAAGTGAAAGAAATTATAAACTCTGATCGGATAAAAATAAATACAAATAATCATTACCATTTTCAAAGTAACTCAACTTATAAAAAAGCATAAATACATTGGACTGTTCATAGCATTCATACTTCTTAAACATAAGTAAATATTACGTTAATATATTTTTTAATTTTAGAAACAGTGTTAATACTTTTTAGAAAAAGTTTATAATACTAAATATTTAATAACTGTTCAAATGAAGACTTACAACAGATGGTTCAGCAACAGAAATCGCTTCAGTTGATAAAGGTAAACCGTGCAGCAAGCCACTTTGAAGATGCAAAAATTATGAAACACATATAAGTAAGGATACCTGAAAATGCTGATAAATAAAATATACTTAATGTAATTTTAATAATAAATAATATAAATAATCCTAATAAGTTTTGTAAATCTTTAAACAAAAAATAACAACATTCAGACAAGACATATAAGACATTAAAATATACATTTAAATCAATGTATTATAACTATATTATTGTATTACTCAAGATTAAAGTTATTAATTTCAATATTATTTCTTTTACTTACTCCATACATATTTCTCTCTATTTATCTGGAATTTAAAATTAAGCAAAAAAGCAACTTTATTTTAATACAAATTTTGATTTAAACTCTTTTGACTTTGAAGGCAATCAGATACCGGTTTCTTTCTTTTAGGAGCAAATTTGAAGAAACCAGACCCATGTATGACCGTCCTCGAAAAACTACAAAAACTTTATCCAAAAACTACATCAAATTGAGGTTTTATGCTTAATTTTCAATATATGATTATAATAACAAAGTACATACTTAATTATATATATAACAACAGCAAAATTTTAATTTTTTAATCTAATCTTAGGGACTGTAATTACAGCTTTATCACATAATGCCTTAATTTCAATATTTTGATTCTTTTATAAAGCAATTTAGTCCATTTGTAATAAAAACATATTTTTTTATGAAAAACCATAAAAATAAAAAACACATACATTACAAAAATTGGATGTAACTTAACGGTGCTTTGGTAAACCAATGCCTTTTAGACGCTGTGGGGTCAACAGTTGTGGGGGATTAGGCACATTGAAAAGAGTTGGCACAGCATTGGGCTTGAGTTTTTTACGCCCATCTTGCCTAGAGCATTCAAATTGATTTTCTTCAAAATGTACCTGCATATTTAACAAAAGCATGCATGAAATTTAACATTAAAATCAAAAGCACTAGTATTAAATTAAAGTTACATATATTATAATAATTTAAGAATGTAATTTTCTGATAAATTAAAATTTTTTTATGAAAATAGAACAAAATTTTTAAAAAGTAATCATGTTTGTAAAACTACTTAAAACATATTTCCTGCTCACACACTAAAAATAAATTTAAAGTACCTATAGTTAAAAATACAACATTAAGATTTGCTACTACAATAAAGGATAATAATGGGATCAAAACGATTCATCGAATATTTAAATTAATATTTAACTTCTTAAAAATGTCTAAAAATACAGAATATATTTATCTTACTATAAAGAAAAAACAAAATCATTTATTATTTGGATCATACCATCCAGTTTTTAACATTGGCGCCAACTATCCGATTTGGCGACAATACATCAGAATCAAAACATAGAATGCTACTTTAAATCACCAATCGTACAGTAAAATTAAAGAAAGAAAAAGGCACATCACATTTCTAACTGAGCACAAAGTTTACATGAAATGTATGATATAAATTTTACAAACGGTATAAACTTTTCACGATAACAAAAGAAACAACATGAAACAACGATATTTTACTGCACAAACACATACACATTCCGCAGTTGATTTTGTACTTATAAAATCAGTTGATCGTCAATAAGTGACAGTTAAATGAAAATAAATATTTTAAAGTACCAAGAAGAGTAATTTTTCTAACATTCTATGGAAAAATACGAAGCTGAACTTACCTCACAAAGATACGCTCCTGGGCCCGGGATCCATTGATCTCGACGAGAATTAACTATCCATTTTCTTCGTCTTTCTTCATTTCTAGGGAAACGAAACATCCTAAAGTTATTTTTAGACTGATTCGAACAATTTGGTGCAGCACAACCACCCATTTTTCTGAAAATTAGGTCGGAATCGATCCACAAATATGTCAAGAAATCAGTGCTAATCCAATAGCGAATACCAACAAGTTAGCTTCAAAATGGATGATGATTCAGCTCCCCTTTATAGTAGCCTTAGTATCATTCCTATTCGAACAGCAACCGCATCATTCGTATTCCGGAGGGCGCTGTGATCACGTACGATGGAGGCAGGATCTTGGAAGAGCTCCTGAATTTTCAAAGGTGTTTTCCGGAAAATCTTCATTTATTTCAGAAAATTTTCGCGAATATCCTCTGCATTGTCTCGCTCTCAAAGCTGGGAGTTCTCCTGTACCTGGGGGGTCTTGTCTTCCTTGCAATCTTTTGCAGCAATAAGACGGAGCGTTCAGATAAGTAGAACTTCTTTTCTCTAAGCTAAATCAAATATCTGTCACTAAAGTACCTTTAAATTCATTCATTTATTATGATCATTATTATTATTATGCTCATTTTATTATGTTTTGGCCTTAAATACTTAGTAATTGCTTTAAATCATGTGGTTCTTTTTTGGTTACTATCTCGTAGGGACGCTATCCTTATCAGTAGCCCTTATCAGTAGTGTTAGCCCTACCCATTGGGGCCCCTTTGAGGAATGTCTCGAGAGCTAAAAACACGATCTCGGGCCTCAATGAATGTACAGAGTTGTAGTTTTTGCTCCTTTAATCTATATTTCCTATCTATTTAAATTAAAAGCATATATTAATACAGTGTGCCTCAAATTGATAAAATAGTGCACATATAATAAATTATGACCATTAACTTAATAAATAAATAAAATGCTTATTTTTTTTAACAAAAATTAATTAATAATAATAATAAAAAAACTCCGTAATTTATTTACTTACTTATTTTTGCTGATATGTTCTCGCCTTGTTTTGGATTTATGATTTTATCTGATGGTGTTTTCTGAATATATAAATATGTTGGAAACCGCAATAGATGATGTTACTTAGTTTAATGTATAACTTTGCATGATATTATATGTATCTTGATCTTATGTGTCTTCTGTTACTGTGTCTCAAGGTAGAGGCTAATATTGGTTTCCATGTAAAAAAATAAAAGTTTAAATTTAAAAAAATTTAAATTTTAGTTTCCCTGTTATAGCAAAAGATAGCTTCTAAACCTGACTTATACTCTTATGTGACTGGACCCCCAAAATTTATTATTTTATTATTAATTTTCCCCATCTTTACCTCTATTCAGCTTTACAAAACACACTCATTACACACACCTGGAAGACTGTATTTAATGTAAATGATAACAACTTTGACTACACTCATGAACACAATTGTGTTTTTTTTTTTTTTTTTTTTTAAACAAAATTCTCTTACTTCCTTTCCTTTTCTTTCTATAGGCCCTTTTTTTTTTTTTAATTATAAATAATTTTTTTTTCCCTCTCCATTACTTTTGGGCCATTTATTTTTTACTTTATTTTGTCCCATCTTTTCTTCCTGGCCTTTCGAACTCGTATAAAATATACGAAGTTCCTTTTTACTCTCCTCTGAAATACGAAATTGCCCCCCCTTTCTATATACCTTTCCTTCGCACCTATGCTTGATTTTTCGCCCATCGGTGCAGAAAGACTTAGCGGGTGCAACAAAAGACATCTGTCTACTTTGTCTGTCAGTCTGTCTGTCATTCGTATTCGCATAGAAACCGCATCATTCGTACTCGAACAAACCGCATCGTACGACAGATGCGAGTAACGAACAGATGCGAATAACGAAATGAATTTGTGAGTACCGAATCGGTACTTCGAGTCAACCGATGTACCCGTTACTCAGTAACGAATACATGCGGTTTGCTCCAGCTCTACTACCAACAAGGAAAAGCATCTCCAAAGCTTCTGCAAAGCGTCTCCTATTTCGCCTGTAGGCCGTGGATATTTCCTGGCAACATTGTGGTTGTTTTTAAAATCCTTTAATCTCTTTCATATGTAATTTGAAGTAGTCAATGGAAAAACTAAGCTTTAACAGTGCTAGGGTGAGAAAGCATGTTAATGCGAAATATAAACAAACTTATTTGTCATGAAATGTGTTCCTGTGTTCCCGTTTCAAACTTCATATACTTATTCACCAAAGGGAGAAACTTCATGTATGCCGTGTGTAACAAGTCATTTACACTGAAGATTTATTCAAACAATCATATAAATATTGACACAGGAAAGAAACCTTGTGTGTGAGGCATTTAGCAAGTTATTTAGACAGTATGCTTCTTTAGATAAACATCTGCATATACATACAGGAGAAAAAACTTGTTTGTAAGGTATATCAGAAAAAATTTGGATGGGAGCACATTTAAAACGTTTATTCATGCACAAAAGAAACTTGACGTATGTGAAGTATGTAACAAGACACTTACTCAAAGAGATCATTTAAACACACATATATTTAATCACACAAGAGAAATTCCTCATGAGTGAGATATGTAATGTGCCATTTGTTCACAAAGGTAGTTTAAACAACCATGTACTTATTCATAAAGGGAGTAAACCTTATGGATGTGAGATAATGTAATAAATCATTTACTCAAAAAAAGTAATTTAAAAAGCAGTATGCTTATTCACACAGGAGAGAAACCTCATGCGTGTGAGGTATGTAATAAGTCATTCACTCAAAAAGGTCATTTAAAGGAACATATACTTATTCACACAGGAAAGAAACCTCATGTGTGTCTGATATGTAATAAGTCATTTACTAAGAAAAGTCATTTAATAAGACATATACATCCTGTGCATATTTACACAGGAGAGAAACCTCATATGTGTGAGATATGTAATAAGTTATTTAGGTGCAAGGATAACTTAAAAATACATATGCTTATTCACACAGGAAACAAGCCTTATATCTGTGCAGTATGTAACAAGTCATTTACTCTAAAAGGGAATTTAAAAACGCATATGCTTATTCATAAAGAGAAGAAACCTCATGTTTGTGAGGTATGTAATAATTCATTTACTCTAAAAGTTCAATTAAATAAACATCTGCTTATTCACACAGGAGAGAAACCTCATGTGTGTGATGTATGTAATAAGTCATTTAGACGCAAGGATCTTTTAAGAATCCATATGTTTGTTCACACAGGAAAGAAATCTTTTCTCTGTGAGATATGTAACAAGGCATATACTCAAAAAAGAGCTTTAAAATACCATATGCTTATTCACACGGGAGAGAAACCTCATGTGTGTGAGGTATGTAACAAGTCATTTGTTGGAAAGAGTAATTTAAAAAGCCACATGCTTAGTCATACAGGAGAGAAACCTCATTTGTGTGAAATATGCAATAAGTCATATGTGTGCAAGGAACATTTAAAAAGACATATGTTTGTTCACACAGGAAAGAAATCTTTCCTTACTCAAAAATGTAATTTAGAAGAGCATGTACTTTTCCACAAAGAAAAGAAAACTCACATGTGTGAGGTATGTAAGAAGTCATTTACTCAAAAAGGTAATTTAAGAAGACACACACATATTCACACAGGAGAGAAACCTCATGTTTGTGAAGTATGGAATAATTCATTCACTGAAAAAAGTCATTTAAAAGATCATATGCTTATTCACACAGGAGAAAAACCTCATGTGTGTGAGGTATGTAACAAGTCATTTAGTCGAAAAGATACTTTAAAGAGACATGTATTTATTCACACAGGAAAGAAACCTCATGTGTGTAATTTATGTAACAAGTCATTTGTTCATAAGTGCCATTTGAATGACCATATGCTTAATCACAGAAAGAAACCTCATGTGTGAGAGATTTGTAATAAGTCATTTAGCTGCAAGAATCATTTAAAAAGCCATATGTTTATTCATACAGGAAAGAAATCTTACCTCTGTGAGGTATGTAACAAGTCATTTAGTCAGGAGTATAATTTAAAAAAGCATATGCTTACTCACAATGGAAAAAAATTGTGTGAGTTGCGTATGTAACAAATCACTTGGATGATTGAAAGATGCATGTCTACAGATAATACAAGGCTAGTGTCTTTTGTTAAAAAGTTAGATTAATAAGAACTTTTACTTATGTATGCTGTAAAGAAATGGTATTGCATGAGGTGTGTTTGACTTGTCATTTGATCTTATTTCTCAAATCATGTATTTGTTTTCACAATAAAAAACCTCATTCTTTATGAGATGAGAAAATTCTAAACAATATCTTCTTATCTGTAGTATTTAATGAGTAATGAAAGGTTTAAAACATCATATTTGTGGAATAAATAGTTAGAGACTGATTAACTTATTTTGAATTAAGAAATTTTATGGATATTTCATGGTACTTTTCCGTTTCCCTGGCGCAAATCTCGCCAAGCACATTTTATTGGCGACAACTTGTCATTTGATGACTTGTCATTTGATCTTATTTCTCAAATCATGTATTTGTTTTCACAATAAAAAACCTCATTCTTTATGAGATGAGAAAATTCTAAACAATATCTTCTTATCTGTAGTATTTAATGAGTAATGAAAGGTTTAAAACATCATATTTGTGGAATGAATAGTTAGAGACTGATTAACTTATTTTGAATTAAGAAATTTTATGGATATTTCATGGTACTTTTCCGTTTCCCTGGCGCAAATCTCGCCAAGCACATTTTATTGGCGACAACATACATTATACACATAAGAAATGTTTAACAAATGTTAGTTCTAAGAATTTTTAATTTTGAAGGGATAAACATTTTAATATCATTAAAAATTTTGTAAAACGCCAATAAATTTGTAAAAAGACATTAATTTAAGAATTTAGTATGCTTTTATGGTTCAACATCCTGATTCACCTTTTCATATTATGTGACCCCAAGTGATGTCATCTTACGTAAATTACACTACAGAAATCTAATTCGATCAGTAATTATCTACATTAATTTCAAGTTCAATCTTAATTTGGAATACAAGTTTAAATGCAAGAATTATTTCAGTTCGTAGGATTAGTTTACTCAGAAATTTTTTAAGACCGCAGTGCTTTACTTCGGTAGTACATTTTCATTAGAATTGATAAATTTAACCCGTGACTTTGCCTTTTCTATATTTTCGCCTTCAGGTGAGCGGTGTGATTGCATCCTAATTGACTAATTACCACGAATGGCCTTAGGGCATAAAATTAAATTATCTGGTAAAAATTGTATGTAATTGTATACCAGTATTGAAAGAAACAATCAATCTGATAAGAAATGGCTGCAAATTGTTTTGAAAATGAGGCATAAAAGGTTACCAGCGAGGATATTACGTTCGGCATCAGTTGTACCATTATTGGCGACTTAAACACCTGTGCTGACAAAACAGAAAATTACTTATCCCATTCGTCCCATCCAGGTAATGTCATGTGAATTGTTTGAAAGCTTAAAGTGTTGAACATTTTCTTTTGAATGGAAATTTTATTCGCATTTTTGCACTCCTATCCAGTATTCACTGCATTTTTGTAAAAAGTTGGGAACATGAAATATACTCTCTTTTGTGGTATTTTTAGTACTGAAGGATTTATGTATTTCTCTCTTCCTCATTCGCATTTGTTACTACCTTTTTAATGTTGAGAATGCACTTTTTCAAAACCTGTGCTTTCATTATCCTACATTTAAAACATTCATTTTGGACTATATTTTTGATGCCACTATGCAGTTTGTAGCATCTTTTAATTAAATTGAAATTTCTTAAGGAAGTAAGGTGTCTTTTTTTTTTTTTTTTTTTTGGTACTTAATGTTTTAATGCTACCACTTTAAAATAGAAGTTACCATATTTTCATTATATTGAAATCTGGTAACTATTCACGTAACCATTCATCCAGCAAAAACAATCCTTTAAAACATGCTCAAAACAATCCTTCGATAAAGCAACGATACCATTTTGTTAGCATATTTTTTTCTTATATTCCAAAGTCCAACAGTTTCTATAAACAAATTGGGATATTTTTTGCCTAAACTTAGTTTTAAACTATGCTCTTTGGAATTTCCACCCAGTGAACTGCAAGAAGACAGAATTTTGCTGAAAATGTTCTGAATAGATCAGCGAGGAAATGCTTTTCCTTAATAGCCAAGTGCTGCATGAATCTAATTCACAGCGACTGCAATTCTCTTGTTCTTTTAGTTCAAACATATTAGTGTGTACTTGAGGAGAAGAAAAATGCAAAATATTTACAGAAAGGGTTGGTGCCTAGCAGAGCCCACACCCTTGGCGCGCCCACTTATATGGTGTGTATCGGGCAAAGGAGTGGCATTGCCCGATACACACCATATAAGTCAAGACAGTGGCAGGACAAAGTCAAGGGAGTGTGCAATGCCAAGTTTGTGCAATTCTGGATTATTTTTTTAAGTGAAAATAGGTCAATGTGTACATGGATACCGAGTTTGTGCAATTTTTTGACTTGTTATTTTCAAGTTGGCAACTTTGAGAAACAGCCGGAGCAGTGGGTGATTCTTCACTTTCCCAGTTTGTCGCCAAGGGTGTGGGCTCTCCTAGGATTTTACTACAGAAAAATTTGAAGAATGTGTTTTATTTTTTTAATGCATCGCTTAATCCTTATTTAATAATTCAAATTTATATTTTCAAGGATATGGATAATGTTACCAACCTACTATAAATATCAACAGTTTCCGAATCTTTTTAAATTAAAGGTGCGAAAAACACCATCTTGTACTTGATAAGTAACTTAGCTTTGTATCTTTAAAAAATAAAAAAATTATCCTAAGGTCATTGCCTTAATATATAACTACCTTTTTCTTGCTCATGGGTCCATGCAAATGCTTCAAATACATTTATATACTTATAGGTTCCTGTTCATTGTCTATTATCAAGGGCTTATCTTCCATAAATTCAGCAAGTTGACGCCAAACTATATTGGCCTTCAAAATTTGACAAACTTTTTGGCGGCAGTGAGAGCACTGAGATGCGATTTTTAAATGTAAACAGAATAAAATAGTAACTTTTAAGTTTTGCAGTGAAACGTCATTATTTAATGTAAACAGAATAGTAAATATGAGATGGGTAAGCCATCAGCTTAGCAAGTAAAAACTTAGTCCTATCTATATAATTCATAATAAAATAGTATAATGAATAATAAATTGTTTCAAATTCACTAACAACCGGATGCATCATAAACTGACTAAAATATATAAGTTACTATCGTCGTAAAATTCAAGACACTAAACAGCTTTCGTTCAAAACCTTAAACTTTCTACATCTTTCGATTGCCATATGCAGTAAACAAAACTTAAAAAAAAAATAATAATAATTAACTGACCTGGGAAACATTAACTAAATAAAATTAAGTGAAAATATTCATAAGTTATAAACTTAACGTCATCTGAAATGCAACATTCTCTCACTAATAACAGGGACAGGGAAAAGTGAACGGAGCACCAGAATTCGTCGGTGACTTTTACAGGTATTGCTCCACCGCATTACTGTACCTGCTGGGCGTTCAGTTGGCCCACATCGGTAGCCAGCCTAATAAGACACTTACAGAGGAACTTTACATTAAATTACAAAAACACAGTAGACAATTATTACAGTGAAATTAATCAATTAAGGAAAGTTGGATTATGACAGATTAATATAAGATAATTACTTCGAACATACATTAGTATGTCATACAAACAATACATTTACATAAGTATGTCTAATTACATTAAACATTTTTTAAGGAACTAATTATTGTAGAATATTTTGTTCATCTTCCAGTGCATTGGCATCAAAGAAACTCTAGGGGAAAAGAAGGCAAGCTCTCGTAGACACAATGTAAACCAGTTGGCTCGCCCTCAGGCAAATTTCGAATCCAAGTCAGTATGCGGTGAAGCAAACACGCAGGGTGTAGTTGAGGCGGAAAATCGATCTTACTTTAAACGCTCGTGAAGCAGAAAGCGTAAATCTTTTATTTGATAATTAGCTTTTACTATTTTTTTTTTGAAAATTTTGCTTTGCAGTATATGATTTTTTTATTTTACATCCACTTTTTTCGTTTCATAATTATTCATATTAATACTTAAATATTTCATAAATGGTTACTATTAGTTTAATACTTCGTTTAATTACGGCTTTAAAATATGATTTAATTTTAAATGCCATGTAGTACGTATGTACGCAATTTAATAAATGTAACGTTTGTTATTGCACATGACAGAATTACTGAGATATGGCAAAGCACACAAAGGCTATATATTTAATAGTCTGAAATACATATCAACCGTTAGCAATTTTAAAATAAATAAATGAAGCACTCTTCAATACAATTTTATTAAAGATTTTTGCTTATTCAGCTTGAAAGAAATAAAGACAACACATATAAATTAAGATATTAAAAAATTTATTTACACAAAATTTCATACTAAGATACACAATTATCAAATCACTATGACATAATATATAACAAGCAAATGTATGATTTTTCATACAATCGCTGATAAAATCTTTTTCCCTCTTTTGTTTCAAATAAGTTTTCTCTGAGCTAACTTTTAAAGATATATCAATTAACACAGTATAACAATAATTAGATGACATTATTTTCGTGTTTTTTAAGAATAATACATTTTAAAATTTTATTGTAATTTATGTGTTTTATTAGAAATTCTTTTTTCTACTATTTAAACAAAAAATTTGGTAAAATATTCATAAATTTTTGTTTTAGAGATATATAAAATTTTAGATTTATCATACAGAAAAAATAGCAAAGACAAAAAAAGGAGAGAAACCATTAAAGCTATGCTAAGAATGTATACTAACATACATTCTTAGCATAGCTTTAATGGCAGAAACTACAACAATAATATATCTTTTAGAAATCAAATTATTCTGAAATTTAAATACTTAGATCTCACACAGGTCATATTTCTGTAAATTAGTAATTTTCATAAAATAATAAACTCTGTAATACCCAATGTTTAGGAGCACATATTAGAGATTAAGAGATAATAGTTAAAAAATAACTTCTATATAATAACAAACAATCTATGTTAGTTCTTTAAGAAACATTCAATATCTGATTGAAAATTTTAGATTCAGTCAATATTGTTTTGGAAACAATCTGAATTTGTCACTTATGGCTACTAAAAACAGTTTTGAGAGAATGTGAAAATTTTGGGATTATTTTCCATATTAAATTCATTGTTTGCTTTCCTCCCAAAAAAGGAGGGGGTGGCAAATTTGAAAAGAAAATATATTTTACAAAAAGAAAAGCAAACTAAATCATTCTATACCAATGATAATAATGCATGATGTTAAAGCACCATTATTCAATGCTTACAGCAATGCTGCAAATTTTCATAAAAATGTCAATAAATATATCTTTTAACGTGCTGAATGCAGGAATCTTAAAACTGCACATTTGTAAGAGTATGAGAAAAATCATCAACTGAGGGGTCTGAGCAGTATAATGCATTTCCATTCATCAAATCACAAATAAAAGCATCTACATGGAAAACAATATCTTAATATATTATCCATAAAAAATGGCTTGGTATGCATTTTGTATTAAGATAATTTTCAAATGATTTGCATAACTAGTAAAAGAAGGAAATTTTTATTATAAAATCTCAAATAATGGAATCTTTTTGTATAGAATGAGATACTGTAGCAATAAATTTCCTATTATGCACTTCACAAAGTATTTCATATTGAAAGGAAAAGAAGTAAGATATGTGATAAGATTATTCTTTGTTTACCAATCCTAAAATGTAACTTAAAAACTATCTGAAAACCTCTGCACATTTTTATATTAGTTCAAAGACTTTCTTGTTCATCATGCTTTAGAATTTGTGAGAAATACTGCTTAAGATAATTCTAACTTTATAAGGTAATAAGCAAATGGTTATTTATAATTTATTCAGTGATTAATTTAGCAGTTTTAAAAGAACACATGAAGCGGTGTAACAATAATTAAAATACATTTCCAAAGAAGACATACAAATATTACTTTCAAATCACTGCATAGTAGGTGCCACTTAATGTGATCATGTTTTTTCATATCTATTTTCATAATATTAGCAGAATAATAACATTAATTTTAAAAAAGCACTTCAGAATGAAAATGGAATTTAACTAATTTAATTAAAAAATATCAAGAACACAAGTATTTTCACAGCATTTTAATTAGAAAATGCAAAAATGTGTTTGTGAACTGCTCATAATGTTCCTGGATATTATTTTACTGCTTCTGTACACGTAATCTTAAAATTAAAAATGCATCTTTTGTTTGAAGACTGCCAGTGTAAAATTAAGCAAAAATGCAACCATTATTTGCCATCAGTGTTTTCAGGATTTTTTTTTTGGGGGGGGGGAGTGGCTTCTGAAAAAGAAAGGACTTATGTGCGATTGTTCTTAAAATCAATAGAGTTCCTCATAGGATACGTCAAACTAAAGTTGTTTTTTTAAACCTGATTTTAAATAAATGACTAAAGTTGAAATCAAGGTGTTTGGAAACCTAATCTCACACTTCGCAACATTTCCGTGTCACCTGACAATTTTTTAAATTTAATCTAATTTGGCAATGATAAATTTTAAAAATCCATTCTGTATGAATCTGAACATATTAACTAAATTGTTGATCACGATAAACAAAGTATTTTCCAAGTTTTCATATACAAATGAGTGAGACTTCACCACATCCAATTAATAACATTAATATCCAATTAATAACATTAACCATGACCACAATAAGCAGCGTCTACTGTATTCTTTTAAGTTACATAATGCACTTTTTTATCTCTCTATACTTTGTATATAGCTATAAATTACATGTCTAAATACGTTGAAAAAAAAACTTGAGAAGAAAATACAGAGCAGGATGCAATGTTAGCAAATACAGCATTCAGAATTTTTTTCACATGTAAATTTAAAAAAAAAAAAATAAACATTGTTATTGTCAAAATTTATTAGCATAACACAGCTCAATGCATAGTGGAACCTCAGGTTACAAATATGTTTCACGATGAACAAATTTCCTAACCAAAAAAAAGAACTGTCTCGAAAGACAAACATACAAGCTATCAATAAATGAATTTCCTACATGTTTTGAGGTCACTTCTAACAAAAATGAGCAGTTTTAATATTCTCTATTATTCAATTTTCATGGACAAAGCCTTGTAATACATAACTAATGAAACAATGAATTCAATCTAGAAGAAATTATTACCAGAGATTTTGAAGAAGTTGACAGTTAAGGATTTTTCTGTTTCTATATAATGCCTAAATCCTTTGACGCGCGGTGGTCGTGCCCTGAAACCACCAATTTTGGAATTTTTTTTTTCTTCTTTCCGAAATTTTTGAATGAAAATTGATTTATTACTGATCTTTTACCAGAGAGTTTTCTCTGACCTCAACACACTTGCTCCCCAAGCTAGTATTGTGATTTTATAAATTATTTCCTGTGGTTTAAATTTAATGTAAATATACTTTGCTATAATAAAAATTGAAATCGCTTAAAGTTTTATTTAAATTAAAAATATTTTCTGAATATTTTGGGATGAAATATGAATAAAATAAGTATGAATGGGAAACAAATGATCCGTATCAAAGCCAAAAAGACCAAGCCTCCCCATTAACATAAAAAACCACAAACGTCATCTGATGAAAAGAAACTAAATAACACTGGACATATACCAGTGAAATTTAGATCCAGGCAGTGTATACTTTGTAGCACAAGGAAGAAACCTCATAGAAGATACATGTGTGAAACATGGAATGTGAGTCTATGCATGTACCAAAAAGACAAAACATGCTTTGAACAGTGTCACAAATTTTTTTTTTCTTTGAAATTTAACAACAAAAACACTGATTATTTTTTTAATCCTTATTTTACTGAGTTTTTTTACTCATTTAGCCAAACGTCCTTATTATGTAAGTACTTATATTTTCACTGCTACAGAAAAATTACATAAATGTTTATATTTTAAATTTTTCTGACGATTTACCTTGTAGAATAATGTTAAAAAATTATATATAATGCAATTCTTACATACATTTTTTTTTTTTTTTTAAATTTGTAATTTTCTATTAATTCAGGATATTTGTTAAGTTTGCGGGAGTATAATGGAAAAGTAACCCTTTTTTCTATCAGCAAGATTTATTTCTATTTCATTTTAAAGATTAATAACAATATTTCTTCCCTTTTCATTTCTCATTATCTTGTAATTATATCACCAACTCTTTTTAATACATGTATATTTCTCTACTACTGAACTAGTTTCTTTCTAGTTTAGATTTAATGATTTGCACTGGTTTTTCAATTGTAAACTGGTGCAAATGTTACCAATGCAAAAGTTTAAAATCTGCAATCATCTGAGGCGAAGGAATGAATCAATAATATATTTTACAGAAGTTCCTAAAGGAGAATTAGGTTTGGTTTACAGAGATTTCAGATGACCTCTAGGAACAAACTATATTCGTTAACTGAGGTTTCACTGTACTTACAGACAATTTAGATACTGAAGTTACATTTGAAGATACACACATAAATCCAAATTTCATATATATACATAAATAGAAATTTCATATATATACAGAGAGAGAGAGAATTAAATTACATGAACTTTTGTAAAATTCAACAAATTACATTACATTACAAAAACATTAAAATCCAACAAATAGTAATATAGCAAAAATACAAAATCAAAAACTTCTCACACATACTCTTTACATTAATATATTTTTCTTACAAATACATATAATATATACAAATAAGACTTTAGTGTAATTTAATAATTTTTTTCTTTCCTCTACGTCTGTTTTTCAAGCTGTTATTTATACTTTTCAGCTTATAATATATCATAAGCTGAGCATATGAACTGACAATATATTCTCACATTTTTACTGCATGATAATGGCATGTAAGCCATTCATGATCAATTAGTTTCAGTTGGGATATAATTTTGGATTTCACATCTTTTTGGCTACATATTTTATCAAACAAAGTTACAAATTTTTCACCCATCTCACAAACAGTAAATGTAAACTGTTGTGAGGGGTAACACAATCCATTTTTCACTACATCAAATTCTTTAAAATACAAAAAGTAAGTGTGTTCACCCAAAGATTTATCAACAAGAAGAATATTCTTACATAAAGTGCAAGGAAATTGCTTCAATGCCCTTCCAGCAATATATCCAGCAACATAAGCTGCTGAATTTTGTGAAAATACATCATATGATGTACTTGCAATACAAGCACTAGTATCAGAATTTTCATTTGCTACCAATAAGGGATCATCAAAGTCAATTTCCATATCATTTACATCACTGCCATTTCCAGGCTCAGTGTTATCGATAACTGTCAGCAACTCTGTAGGTATCAAAACTGTATCGTTATCAGGTTCACAGTTTGATAGCTTACTTGTGCTTATGATATTCTGTGCCATTAGTATTCTCATCCTCTGTTGAAAATCATATGCAGTTGGATGGTCATTATTTCCACCTCTGCGTCTAACAACAGAGAAAAAATTTTCCAAGGCATCTTGGGTGAAACGACACATTAATACAAATGGTACATCTTCCAACAGAACTGGAATTAACTGCTGAACTGCTGATAGTGTTAATTTCCAGCCAAATATACTTGGGAAAGATTTTTTTTTTTTTTTTTTTTCTGTTTGAAATTCAATGCCTTTGATGAAATCCATCTTTTGCTTCCAGGTTTTTAAGTGAATCGATGACTTGGTAACTCCTGCAAGAAAAGGATTAGAGTGCTTAAGTGTTCTACTGTTCAAACTGTCAAATAAAATATTTATGTTTGAACAGAAATCTGCTGTAAGACTAGCCGATGCGGGTAAGCCATTTAGTGCACTAAGGTAACACAGGCCTGAAGCCACAGAATGACTGAAGACCTGAGCTGCTAATTTTACACTCATAGCACTAAGGCAATCCACACTTACATGGCGGTCTGTTAATTTCGGAACACATCTGTGAGGCATTTTACGATCAAATTCCCACAAAGATACAATGTGGTTCCAACTAGCAATTTTGCCACCCTGAAATTTAACATCATACTTTCTAAAATTATTTCGCAAGCACTTCAAAAGGTGAGGCACATCAAAAAGTGTGAATACCTTTTTGTCTTGACATATAATATATGGTCTTTCTTCTGTGACTTTCATAAATTTTTTGTAACAAACTACATTGTTTGCACCACCATCACAAACAACAGCCACAGGTATCAAACCACAATCAAATAATTTTGATAGGGCTTCCATGACCAAAGTACACAACATAAAACCTGGAGTAGTGTGAGAAGAAAAAAAATAGCCAATGACTTTTTACACAGCCCACGGACCATAAAAACAAGACCATGAGTTGCATATTCGGGAAACATTTTTAGTTCAGTGTAGGAACCATAATTTTCAAATCCAACAATGTAATCACTTTTCTTATCATAAGATAAGCTTTGCTTTAAAGTGATTTCATCGAAGGATAAGATGCAATACCTGTCATGGATTTTCAGTTTGCTAGCAACTAATTTTATGGCATTGAGCACAGCAACTGAAAATCCAGGTTCCATTTTTATACCAGATACAGCTTTCAATAATGTAGGCTTGCTGGGCAAATGCAAAAAAGCCTTCAGTGTATTATATGATTTTGGACTACTAAGATAGATCTGAAGGCACAAATTTTTATCCATCAGTGACCATCTTCATCCGTATTTTGACACATTTGATGCTTTTATTTGTGATTTTATAAAAGTGAAAACTACAGAACTAACTAATGAGCTAATCAGCTGGAGTGCCTTTTCGACTCCAGCTTTGTTTGCTTTCCTTTTTGCTGAATGTTTTCGTTTTAAATATGCCAGCTTATGACTTAACTGCCTTATTTTTAAAGATTTTGGTGTTAAATTTTTGTTGCATTTTAATCTTTTTGGTGTCTCGGTGATATTATTTAGTTCTATGGAGTGCTGGTGTGAACCAAGTTCTAGAGAGCCAGAATCTGTTTGTGAAGTGCCAGAATCTGTTTCTGCCAAAGGACTTGAATTATCATCGATACTGATTGCATGCTGCTGCAATTTCGAGCACAACTTCATAGACAGCTGATGAACATTTACAACTCTGTCGTTTCTGGACAGCTCATCAGCTAGGAAGGAAAAAGAAAATTTATATATATATAACAAGACTAATGCATAATAATTCATAATATAATCATTATCAATTAATTATTTTATGAATATTTCATCTCTAAACAAATAAATATTTAACTAACCTTTAACACGGTTTGACATTTAGTTTTAAGAAAAGAAGTTTTGGTTAATCTTCGGATTATGGTAACTTGGCGATTTTTTGGCGACCAACCCTGCTAGTTGTTTTTTTTTTTTTTTTGGACGCCATTTTGTTTTGACAAAGTAAAGGCATGTTTTTTTTTTTTTTTTTTTTTTTTTTACTACTCAACATTTTTTTCCAACAATTTGCTAGCCGAATTACGCTTATGCTAGAACTTTTATGGAACAAAAGTGCTTAATCATCACGAAGATTAGGTGCGAAATTGGGAGAAAGTGCAGAATCGCCCACTGCTTGCAGCGTTAAGAATTGCACATACACGGTATCATCCATGTATACGTCGATCTATTTTGACTTAAAAAAACATCACAGAATTGCACAAAAATGGCATTGCGTACACTCTTGACTTTATCCATTTACACTGCTAAAGTCCTAGCTAGTAAACTTTATCGCCTTACCAAAATGTCGCCAAACTACCAGTTACCATATTCCAAAGATTAGCCGAAGTTTTAATTTTATTTTTAATTATCGTTAATTTCATTTATCCTGAGTTTGTAAATCTGATTCAAAGCCTAAAATTATACTTTGCGTAAATATATTCTGCTACATCATATTCTAAGAACATTCTGCTATATTCATAAAGGATTTACTAAGGAAAATTTAATGGATTTTAAAAAAGGGTTACTTTACATTCTCTCATACCAAAATTGACTATGTAAGAAACAGCAGAAGAGTCCTTTCATAATAAATAAGTTATATTATTTATGTAAACAAATGAAATTTCTGTGGGAGATTAAACTAAATTATCCTTCAGAAAAAGATTTATCACTCTTTTTAAAGACAGCAGACTACTCTCTTTCTAAGATAACATAGTAAGTTGTTGATCAGTACAATATATAAGAGGTTAAATTTTTAAAAATTTTTGAAATATATAAACTTGAAATTAATGCATACCTGTTTCACCAAATTTTGTTGGTTTAGCACTCGAATGCAAAAAATGCTTCTTAGTTGTGGAATATGCATTGTCTTCAAAATGTGCGGAACAAAGACGACTTCAATATAAAAGAGAAGGTGGCTTCTTTAATATTTCCTTGTCACGTCCAATCAAGTAAATTCTACATGCTTCGAGCCATTGTGCTGATCTATAAAAGTTAAAACAACATGAAATTTACACCTACTTTACACAGGGAACACTAGTTTTAAGCATTCATTTAAAATGTAACTTATTACTGTGCAAAACAAATACATATTTTAGTTTTTCCAGAAATTTGACATGTAGATAACATTTAAGTACTAATTTATGTACAAAAAAATTAATATTTATGCATTTTACTCAAACTAATGTTAAATTTTTAAGCATTCTGCTTATGAAAAAATTCTTTTAGCTGATGCATATATTCAACTAATGCTTCTACGATTTTGTAATATTTACATAAATATTTTATTACTATTGTATATATAATTAGGCTAAACAGATAAGGCAACATTGAATATCACACAAAGTATGTTAATGAATATAACGTTTTCATTTGAAAAGGAATAATTTTTTTAAATAACAGAAAGTTAAAAAAATTTCTTCATCTGTCATACTGTACTTATTTTCATGCATTTTAAATACTTATAACTTAAAATAAAAATTAAATTTTTACCTCTCTGGATTTTTAGGAAACCGAAAGAATTTTCTTTCAGGAAAATACCAAGAATTGGCATTACACACCACACAACGCACATAAGCCTTTGGTGAAGGATCATTTAACCTAAATGAATTATTATTATAAAGATTTAAATCACATCAGTACAGAATATATAAAAATTGAATATAAAAATAAAATATGGATATTTAATAATTAATTTACAGAATACATTTAAGTTGCAAGGTTGAAATAAAATAAAAAAGAGCCAATGAATATCATGACACCAGAATTATGCAGCTAATTTACTTTAATAATTTTATTTTTAAAACTGGAAAAATTATTAAAAAATTAATTTAAAAAATAATTAAAAATTGGGATAATATTGCAGTTCTTAGTAGCAAAAAAATGATATCTGTGAATAGTTTATTATAAAGATTCTTTGATTATAAATAATGCTCAATGTATAGAATTAGAAAATATCATGAACTAAAAAATTGATACCTGGTTAAACGAAAATAGAAGAAGTTGCAATATACATTACATATAACTGCAGGAAGGATCGGATATGAAGAACTGAAATAATTTTCATTAGCAATCATAGTAAATCATCCATGATTGCTTGATTTTATCCTCGCAATTATATACAAATATACTAATTTTGCGTAAGAAGCTTTGATAGAGATATTTCGAAATACTTCTGATTTCTTTAACAGTAGGAATTATAATTTTTCAATAAAATGTTCCAATGAAACTTTTAACTTTTTTAATGCCAACTTAATTAATAATCGTTCATTACATGATATTTGATTACCATCCCATGTTATGGAATGGATTTGAACATAACTCTGGTAATTAAAAAATAATTCTACTATGAAAAGGTATAAGAATTAAATATTTTTACGTACCTTTCACACGCAGGATCACTAGAGCGTGATTCATTATTTTTTTCCATTTCCAAATGTTCAAAATTGCTGAAATCCTCGTGCTTAGCGTTCAATATGGCGCGCTATGACGACTTCTACGATGTTGTTGACAAACTCTCTGGCTCTAGCGCGCATGCGTGAATGAATTTCAGAGAACCTGAATTTACGCCTGTAAAGTTGTTAAAAAAGACACATTTTATACTCAGTTTTTCTCCGTGGCGTTGTTGTGCAGTCGAAGCTTGACTTCTTCTCTGTATAGATTCTTTGATACTAATGTGTGCGAGCGCCATCTATAGGTGAATTGAATCGCGGATACTTTTCCTTCGCACCTACGCTTGATTTTTCGCCTATCGGGGCAGAAAGACTTAGTGCGTGCAACAAAAGACATCTGTCTACTTTGTCTTTTTGTCCTTGTAGCATTGGAGTTTCAGAATTGTATTATTTCTGTTATATGTAATTTGGAGCAATTAATGAACAAATTCAGTTTATGAGTGCTAGGGTAAAAAATCATGTTTAGTGCAAAATATAACAAACTTATTATTTACAAAATGTGTTCCTGAAAATAATGCCCTGTGTATATTGCACTAGATATGTTTTCTGTTAAATATGTATTAGTGTTTCGTATCACCTGTCCATGCACGAACTACTTTGCTTAACTCTGAGCATTCCAGGTTTAGTCTAGAAATCGTAACATTTACTAGAATACCATGAATCAGCGATAAATTCTTAATTATATTTCCAAAGTGACCCTCTCAGTTTTTCCAATTTATTTCGGTGCAATGTATATTGGAAAATGTGATGCGGAGAAAGAAGCTTCTTAAAAGAGCTCATGCCTACTTACTCAACAGAAAAATCTCACGTGTGTGAGCTAGGTAAAAGTCATTTAGACAGAAGCCTCAATTAAACTTGCATTTCCTTCTAAATGTAGGTTTATATAATCGTAATGTGAGATAAGTAATTAATCATGTGCTGATAACTCGAGTTTCTAAATCTATATGCCTATTCAGATAAAAGAGAAGCCTTGTGTATGCCGTGTGTAACAAGTCATTAAATTAAAGACTTATTTAAATAATATACATATTGACACAGGAAAGAAACCTCATGTATGAGGTATGTAGCAAGTCATTCATATAGTTAGACAAGCATCCGCATTTCTCCTGCATATACCAGGAGAAAAAACACATGTGTAAGGTATGTAAGAATTCATTTGGACAAAAGAGCACCTTAATGATGAATATGTTTATTCATGCAGGAATGAAACCTTATGCGTGTGAGATATGTAATAAGTCATTTTGTTACAAATATACTTTGAACAGGCATATGCTTCTTCACACAGGAGAGAAACCTCATGCGTGTGAGGTATGTAACAAGAAATTTACTCGAAAAGGTCATCTAAACGAACATAAACTTATTCACACAGGAGAGAAACCTCATGTGTGTGACTTCTGTAACAAGTCCTTTGCTTATAAACGTGATTTAAATGAACATGCACTTATTCACACTGGCAAGACGCCTCATGTGTGTGAAGTATGTAACAAGTCATTTCTTCGAAAGCGTTGTTTAAACAAACATATACTTATTCACACAGGAGAGAAACCTCATGTGTGTGAAGTATGTAAAAAATTATTTACTCGAAAATCTCATTTAAACAGACATATACTTACTCACATCGGAAAGAAACCTCATGCATTTGATGTATGTAAGAAGTCATTTACTCAAGATCATTTAAACAACCATCTGCTTATTCACACAAGAGAGAAACCTCATGTTTGTGAGGTGTGTAAGAAGGCATTTACTGAAAGAAGTAAATTAAATGAGCATATACTTATTCACACCGGAGAGAAACCTCATGTGTGTAAGGTATGTAACAAGTCATTTACTCGAAAAGGTCATTTAAACGAACATAAAATTCTTCACACAGGAGAGAAACATCATGTGTGTGAGGTATGTGGTAAGTCATTTGCTTACAGACGTACTTTAAGGAACCATATGTTTATTCACACAGGAGAAAAACCCTATGTGTGTGAGATATGTAGTATGTCATTTGCTTCCAGACATAGTTTAAGCAACCATATACGTATTCATACAGGAGAGAAACCTCATGTGTGTGAGGTATGTAATAGGTCATTTACTCAAAAAGTTCATTTAAACGACCATATACTTATTCACACAGGAGAAAAACATTATGTGTGTGAGATATGTAGTAAGTCATTTACTTACAGAAGTAGTTTAAGAAACCATATACTTATTCACACTGGAGAGAAACCTCATGTGTGTGAGGTATGTAATAAGTCCTTTGGTCAAAAATCTAATTTAAAAAAGCATATACTTATTCACATTGGAGAAAAACCTCATGTGTGAGGTATGTAACAAGTCATATACTCAAAAAGATCATTTAAACAAACGTCTGCTTAATCACACACGAGAGAAACTTCATGTGTGTGAGATATGTAATAAGTAATTTACTCAAAAATGTAGTCTTGAAAAGAATATACTAATTCATACCCAAGAGGAATTTCATGAGTACATGTATAACATATCAATTAGATGATCAAAAAATTGAGACACATATGTCTACACATAATAGAAGACTAGTGTCTTTTGTGGAAATGCTATATAAAAACCTTTATTTATCTGTGCAGTAATGACTTGTCCGTGGTATAAAGGAATGTCTTTGATGTGTTTTAACTTGTTATTTGATTTCAATTCATAATACATTCAATTGTTTCCATACAAAAAATCCTTACGTTTACGAGATAACTCCCCAGTCATTTTAAAGTATTGCTCATTTATAGCAACTTTTTCTTATCCTTAGTAGTTCATAATGACAGGTTTAAAATGACATATTCGAGCAGTGAAAAGTTAGACACTGATAACATTATTCTAGATCATGAAATTTTTATGGGTATCACATTCATCCCATTAATGTAATATCATGTGAATTGTTGGAAACATGTAACATTTTCATTCTCAGTGGAAATATCATTCACAGTTTCTGCTGTAATCCACTTTTTACTGCATATTTTTAAAAGTACAAACACGTGAAATAAATTGTTTTGTGATACCTCCAGTACTGTAAGATTAAAGTATTTCTCTCTTCCTCATTAGCCTTTGGAACTCTTTTTTTTTTTTTTTTTTTTTTTTTTTTTTTTTTTTTTAATGTTGAGAATGTTTAGAATTTAGATCTTTGCAAATAATCAAAATTTCTTGAAGGTATATATATATATATATTTCAGTGCTTGCAAGTTAATGCAGCCTTTTAAATGTAAGTTGCCATATTTTCAGTATATGCCAAACTTTGGCAACAATGTGCATAACCATTCTTCCAACAATCATGCTTATAATAATGCTTCAATCAAGGAATTCTGCCCTTTTATGTATGTTCTTTTTTCTTGTATTCCAAAATCCAACAATTTTTTGTGAAGAAATTGTTATATTTCTTTCCTTAAACTTAGTTTTAAAATATGGCCTTGCATAATTTGTGATCAATGGAAAATAATGCTGTAAAATTTCTGCAAGAACACAGAATTTTTCTGAAAATTTTCCATGAGTTGTGTAGTTGGGGAGGAGAAAAGTACAAAATAATTACAGAAAGATTTCAAGAAGAATGTGTTTTACTTTTTTAGTGCATCGCTTAATCCTTATTTAACAATTCAAATTTGTATTTTCAAGTAGATTTTCATTTCATATATTTATAATGTTTGCATTAAATATCGGGGTACAACTCTGATATACGCCCTAATTTCACCAAATGTGGCGATATGTGTTCTGCACTGGTTTTTGGCGCGATTGCGTGTTGTATGGCAAACCTGTTGACGTTGAAAAATCTTTCGCTGGAGTTCATTGGTTCCCGTCATGCTTTGTGTCTGAGAAGCTAGGGGGAGGGAAAGATTTAATGGTGAAAGTTGTTGAATTGAAGTTCGGCATAAGGAAATATCATCGTGGCCATCCTGTTGAGGGGCAGTGGGTATTTGGAGGTGTGGAAAGAAGGTATGGGAGATTATTTTTAGTGGCTGTGCGTGATAGAAGTAGGGATTTGTGATTTGTTATTTTATTTATTTGTGAACCATAGTATGAATTTTCTGGATATGTGTCTGGCTGTCATATAAATACGATAGTGATTACGTGGCGGCATGTTAAAAGCGGTATGAAATTGGTATTTCCGCAGTTCGAAAAAGCATTAATGGTAAGTGCATTTTATTTTATTCTTGTTCTTATTTTGTAGAATGTTATGTTCATTGTTTTTTTAGTATGAATTTCTGTCGTTATTGTTGTTTTTTGAAATTTATTTTAGTTATTTTGTTGATTAGTGCGTACCGTCTAAATTGTGCATTTCATAGATGTTTTTTAAAGTTGAAACAGAACGCTGTGTACATGGTATTCTTTGAAATTTATTGTTGTTATGTTAATTTATTAAAGTGAGGTGTGCGTAGTTCGTGAATTCGTTCGTTGCCTAGATGGTGCTATTCGTAGATGTTTTTTTAAGTTAAAACATATCGCTGTGTACATGGACTCTTGTTAAATAATTTTGGTTAGAAACTTCACGGTTTTGATATCTAAATTTTTTGTTTTTGTTTCGGATTTTTAGCTTAAATTGTGTGTTCGAAACGTGGTTTTTGCAGACGCGAAAACCGTGTTTTTGGAAACATTTTAGGCTTAAAGTTTGAAATGTAGACAAAAAAATTTAGATAGCGATATGGCAGCATGGAGTTTTTGGCGCCTTGAGGGCGCATATCAGAGTAGTTCCAATATCGGCAAACTAGGTTAATCTTTCTGAAATAAAGGTGTGAAAACCACCAACTTGCACATGATAAGTAACTTTAACTTTTCATCTGTAAAAAATTAAAAAAAAAAAAAAATGTGCTAGGGCCATTGTGTCAATATATAACTATCTTTTTTCCAGTGAAGTGCAGAATTGCCTGCTTTTTACAAGAGTAAGAAGTAAGTAGTCATTTGCTTACATCGTTTTCTCCGCATCACATTTGCTTTGATTTCTGTCAATTTCTTTTGACTTTTTAAGTGAAAAGAGATCAATGTGTGCATGGACAAAGTCATTGAAGTGCGCAATGCAATTCTCTGATATATTTTTTAAGTGAAAATAGGTCAGTGTGTACATGGCTACCAAGTTTGTGCAATTCTTAAAAACATGCCAAGCAGTGGGTGATTCTGCACTTCCCGCCTTTTTTCTTTCTCATGGTTTCATGCAAATGTTTCAGATATGTATATTCCTCTTACATTGATTTTGTTAAATTAACACCCTCGCTGTTCGCATATGCAGACTTGAATTATTCTCTACTTATTTATTATTATTTTTTCAGATTTTCGCGTTATTTTTTATGAATTTTTAACAATGAATAAATAGAAATAGTTTTGTAAAATTAAGGAAGTTTTCGGTGACATGCTGGTTTGCGAAAGAAAATACGGCGGGAGAAGGTGAATGATAATTAGTTGTTAATGTAGCGTTAAGCATGCAGAACCATTATGTTTCCAACCCCTAAAATATTTTGATTTCATGGGCCACCAAAATATGCATTTTAAATAATTAATTATGTAATGTTTTTATTTTTGTTATTCGATTGTCATCTAAAATAATGAGACTAAAAGAAGAGTTAAGGCTTAAAATTTTAACAATATAGTATATTTTTAATGCTTTTCCAACAATGACCTTTGAGAACATGGCAGGTGTGACACACAATAGATGATTAAATTGAAATAAAAAAAAATGTATTGATTCTCTAAAATGACAGAATATTTTATGAATCTCCATGGTCATCAAAATTAGCAAACCACTTCTTGTGTAATGAATCCAAGTGCAGGTGACTCTTCAAAAATAATAAAATGTGCAATGTTCTAGGTTTATTAACAATGCTACTGAAGAGAATTTCAGTATTCTTGAAGATTATTGGTATTGTCAAATATATTTATGAAAAAGATAGGCAGTTGTTTCAACATAAAATTTTTAAGCTGTTTGCAAGTAAATAGAAAAAAAAAAAAAATAACATTGCAAAATTGTTTATGTAAAATGGATATATTAAAAGTCGCATTCATTAATTTATTACAGGAGCACGGCTCATTTTGAAATAAGACTGACACTGAATGATTGGAATCTGACATTTCTTGCTATTTGAAAGATATTTCACCACTTTTAGTATGTAGATATGCATTTGTGGCTTTTGGGAAATTTATTACATTTGTCTTTTGTACTTGTAAATATTATACAGTACAAAGTCCAAAATCCGTACTCATCAGGACTTCGGCGATTACAGATTTGGGATTTTTCCGTGTAATAGATCATCAGTTTAAATCTGGTAAGATGGCATGCAAAAATTATACAATTAAAAATATGAAATAGTAATTTATGAAAAAAAGAACAAAGGGTATCAAAATTTACAAAAAAAAAAAAAAAGCTCAATATTTATTTGTTTTTTTTTACTAATTCAGAAGTCAAACAACAAAAATCAGCGTTAATTTATAAAATTTTCACAGGACTAGTTTCGATGGTTTTACCGAACCATCATCTTCAGCTGCAAAACCGCAAGTGAACAAGATAGGAAATAATGTTTAGATAAGATAAGAAAGCCTGGACAAGAATAAGCAAGTGGCGCCATCTGTTGGCGAAACCAGAACTAAAACATAATTTCTCTAAAAGCCGAAGGCAAATTTGGATTGGAATTAGGATCGTTAACTAGAACAGAAAGATTTTTATGAATGTGAAATGCCTCTAGAAAATCCAGTTCTCCAATGGAAGATGTTTTTTGAATAATTTTGGCAGCAGAAAAATTGAAAGTGTGATTTTCGGACCAACAATGTTGAGCAACAGAAGACTTCTGTGTTTCCTTTTTTCTAACATATGCCTCATGTTCTTTGACGCGAAATTTTAAGGCTCTCTTAGTTTGGCCAATGTAAATTAAACCGCACTGGCAAGGAATCCTATAAATACCCCAGGAATTCATATCCGGAATGGGGTCCTTGAGTATAGAAGTTGGAATTTTATTGATGGGAGATTAAACAACCCGAAAGTTAAATTTCTGCAAAATATGTGCAACTTTATAGCTAATTGATGGAAAGAAGGGAATGACAACAGAATTTTTATAATCTCCTAAAATAAGAGTGTGGCTTTTAGTGTGTTGAGATGAGAATTTTTTATCTGCTTGATTAATAATGTTGGGTGAAAAGCCCCTGTCAATAGCTATTGCTTTTAAATAATTTAGTTCTTCATCAAGGGCTAGTTTGGAGGAGCAAACTTGAAGAGCACGGAAAACATAGGAATAAAATGAAGCTAACTTTTGTTTAGTCGGATGATATGATTTAAAGTGTGGTGGAAGGCAAACCGATGAAGGTTTACGGTAAACTGTAGTACTGAAGTTGGATGTGTTACGTGAAAAGTGAACTGAATAGCAGGATCAATAGAATTCATTGTTGAGAGAACTCTATTTAAATCATCTTTATTACCTTCAAACAGGGTAAAAGTATCGTCTACATAGCGGAACCATGCCGGGAAGTTTAAAGTTTCAAACAATTTTGATTCATAATAATGCATGTAGATATCAGCCAGGATGGGACTGAGAGGGCTTCCCATGGCTAATCCCTTAGTTTGCTTGTAATATTTATTTTGGAAAACAAAATGTGTTTGTTTCAAACAGTAAAGTTTCAGATTCACAGAAAGAAATGATTAGGCATCTTATCGCTCATAATGTAAAATTCAATAATAAACCTTTGAAACCAAATCTAACTGCGAGAGAAAGAGCTACAATGCGCGAGATTCATTCTAACCCGGATATTGTCATTTCAAAGGCCGACAAAGGTGGCCAGATAGTCGTCATGGATAAAAACACTTACATCGATGGTGTCACTAAACTCTTAAACGAAGGACCATATAATCCGATCCCTAAAGATCCTTCACCTTCGGACTTATCCAAAATAAAAACTGCGATCAAATCTTCGCAAATCATTTCAAGCAACTTAAAACATTCGCTTATCCCATCTGTTGCAAATTGTGCCAGATTATATGCTCTTCCCAAAATTCATAAAAGTGGTATTCCTTTCCGCCCTATTGTATCAAATTTAGGTACTGCCTCGTATCCATTAGCTAAATATTTAGTTTCTAGGTTTTCCACTCTATTAGACAATAACATTTACACCATAAAAAATTCAATAGAGTTTGTAAAAAAGGTTAAAAACATTTCTCCTCGTAATTTACTCATGGTTTCTTTTGATGTAAAATCATTATTCACCAATGTCCCAGTGGAGGGTGCATTAAGATGTCTAGAAACCAGACTTCGCGAATTTCATTTCTCTTGCATCGAAATTGATGAGCTAATTTCTCTCACTCAACTCTGTTTGAAACAAACACATTTTGTTTTCCAAAATAAATATTACAAACAAACTAAGGGATTAGCCATGGGAAGCCCCCTCAGTCCCATCCTGGCTGATATCTACATGCATTATTATGAATCAAAATTGTTTGAAACTTTAAACTTCCCGGCATGGTTCCGCTACGTAGACGATACTTTTACCCTGTTTGAAGGTAATAAAGATGATTTAAATAGAGTTCTCTCAACAATGAATTCTATTGATCCTGCTATTCAGTTCACTTTTGAACTTGAGACTTGCAATTCTCTTCCGTTTCTCGACATTCTGGTCACACGTAACACATCCAACTTCAGTACTACAGTTTACCGTAAACCTTCATCGGTTTGCCTTCCACCACACTTTAAATCATATCATCCGACTAAACAAAAGTTAGCTTCATTTTATTCCTATGTTTTCCGTGCTCTTCAAGTTTGCTCCTCCAAACTAGCCCTTGATGAAGAACTAAATTATTTAAAAGCAATAGCTATTGACAGGGGCTTTTCACCCAACATTATTAATCAAGCAGTTAAAAAATTCTCATCGCAACACACTAAAAGCCACACTCTTATTTTAGGAGATTATAAAAATTCTGTTGTCATTCCCTTCTTTCCATCAATTAGCTATAAAGTTGCACATATTTTGCAGAAATTTAACTTTCGGGTTGTTTACTCTCCCATCAATAAAATTCCCACTTCTATACTCAAGGAGCCCATTCCGGATATGAATTCCTGGGGTATTTATAGGATTCCTTGCCAGTGCGGTTTAATTTACATTGGCCAAACTAAGAGAGCCTTAAAATTTCGCGTCAAAGAACATGAGGCATATGTTAGAAAAAAGGAAACACAGAAGTCTTCTGTTGCTCAACATTGTTGGTCCGAAAATCACACTTTCAATTTTTCTGCTGCCAAAATTATTCAAAAAACATCTTCCATTGGAGAACTGGATTTTCTAGAGGCATTTCACATTCATAAAAATCTTTCTGTTCTAGTTAACGATCCTAATTCCAATCCAAATTTGCCTTCAGCTTTTAGAGAAATTATGTTTTAGTTCTGGTTTCGCCAACAGATGGCGCCACTTGCTTATTCTTGTCCAGGCTTTCTTATCTTATCTAAACATTATTTCCTATCTTGTTCATTTGCGGGTTTGCAGCTGAAGATGATGTTTCGGTAAAACCATCGAAACTAGTCCTGTGAAAATTTTATAAATTAACGCTGATTTTTGTTGTTTGACTTCTGAATTAGTATTTTTCGGCGTGTTATTGTGTCTTGTTTTTTTTTTTTTTTTTTTATTAAACATTTCTTTCAATGTAAGTTGTTTAAGTTACTTCTATAAAAAATTCAAAAAGTTCTTTTTTCTTACGTCACATACAATTGACTTTCCAATGCCATACTCCTCGTATAATTTTGAGACGGATATGCCTTTATCAATTTTTTGCAGCAATTTCACATTTTGTTTAGTGGGCATTGAAACATGGTTTCACTTTATAGATCCTTTGGCAACTCCAGAATTGAAACTCTTTTCGACATAATCGAAAGTTCAAGCTTAATTTTTGTAAAATTGCTTTAATAATATCAGTCTGAAAAAAAAAAATAATAAGCTGTACCAAATTAGAAGATTAAAGAGCAGCACAGTCTCCTACATTAACTGAAATGCCTTAGAATCAGTTAGATAATTTTAGCTTAGATTAATAGCATCCATTATACATTATTGGCTGTGTATCACAAGATTGGCGATGAAAGCCAAGTTGTTCCGCTAAATTTTGTGTTGCTCCTATTGCATACTGAATTAAGCCTGAATTGTATTAGTTTTTACTATACCTACGTTTATGTCTTGCATATGACATAATACACTCATGTCCAAAATTATGTTTACATGCATAAATTCACGGATTTCTCAGAGACTATGACTTATAATTTAATGAATTTTCGTGGAATCATACATAACATGATGACACATAAATGCAAAAGAAAAAATTGAAGATCACCTCATATGATATAAAATTGTAGCATGAAACAATAAAAATGGTAGTAAAGTGTGACAAAGAGAGTTAAGAAAAAAAGGAATGATTCAGAAAAAGAATTAAGTCTTATGAATTTAATATGGAATATGATCTTCCCTGACTTGTACACACATATCACAACGTGTTTTAAGGCTGGAAATAACGTTGTTAACCACAGTTTGGGGAATTAATCTCCACTCTTCCAGCAATGCAGTCTTCAGAGCATTTACATCTCTAGGAGGAGGATGTATACGTGCAATTGCTCTTCCAAGGTAGTCCCATAAGTTCTCTATCGGGTTAAGGTCAGGAGAGTTTGGTGGCCAAGGTATTCGCTTAATGTCTTCACTTTCAAGGAATTCATCAACGAGGTTTGCTCGATGTGGACGGGCATTATCATCCATAAATAAAAAGTCAGGTCCATATGCACCCCTGAAAAGTCTTACATAAGGATCTAACACCTCATCTCGATATATCTGGCCTGTCACAGATCCGCTGCTGAACACGTGTAGGGCCGTACGTCCATCGATCATTATTCCACCCCATACCATCACACCTCCACTACCGAAACGGTCACGTTCCACAATGTTCGAGGGATCATTTCGTGTTCTTGACTCCCTCCAGATGTAAACACGTTTAGAATCACCAGTTAAACTAAACCGCGACTCATCAGTAAAGAGAACATGGGACCATTGATGTTCAGTCCAGTTTTGATGTTCTTTACACCAATTAAAGCGATCCCTCTTTTTCTGTGAAGACAGTAAAACACATACCCTTGGTTTTCTGGCATAAAGGCCTTTTTCATTAAGCCTTCTGTATATTGTTTGCCGTGATGCAACAGTTCTAGTGGCGGCTGCAAGCTCTGAACTTAACTGGCGAGCAGTAGCCTTTCTGTTACGACGGGCAGTTAACGCCAGATACCGATCTTCAGAAGCTGTTGTCATTCGTTTCCGACCTTGTCCAGGCCTCCTTACAACACTTCCATCATTTTGAAACTGTTTCCATAGCTTAGAGACTGTCTTGAAATAATCAGTTATGTGGCTGTTTCCATGATTGACTGCCCTGCTTCTAAACGGCCGATAATTCGCCACTTTACAGATTCTTCCAAATGATACTTCGAAGCCATAACAAACCGCTTTGAGTCCCTACACACTGAAATCAAACGCTATGTTGCAGAAATTCACTCAAATATTCAGTTTGCGCAAAGCGCTTGATTCACCCTTGGATGACGTAACGCCTAGATTTGCATATCACAAACCGTTTGATTACTTTTGATTGGATAATGCTAATTAGGCTTGGTTTTCACACATTCCCTGCAAATACGGATCACATTGATTCGATATTTTATTGAATATCATCATTTTTGGGTATGTAAAGATAATTTTGGACATGAGTGTATATATGCATAAGCTTAAAACTAATCTCAGTCCTGAATAAATAAATTCCCACATATACTTAAGGCTTTATCTAGGGCTGGCACTAGATACCGCCTGGTACAGTCTATAAATTCTGCTACAAAGCGCCTTCCTAAGTTCTAAATTTTCGCCTCTCGTAAACTATGGATCCCAGTGCTTTCCTCCCTAAATTATAAAAAACTTCTCAGCCCTTAATTTTGCCGCTTGGTGCTTCCCCAATTCCAAAAATTGCGTCTTCCCTAAATTCTGCCACCGCTTCTGGGTTTATGGTGAATAAGTTATTCTTAATTAAAATAGCACTAAATGTAATCTTTTGGCCTATGAGTTTCATTAACAAAATCTATTTTTAGCATATGAAAAGAAATTTTTGTTGAATTTCTCTCGTCAACATTTTTCAGAGCATTTAAAAAATCTATAATCATTGCCAAGCGTAATGTTAGCAGAAAAAGTTGCCTTACTCTTGTTATTCAATTACTAATATATAAAAAAAAAGTTTAGACATCACTGCATGAGTTATTGCTGAAGCTGTCATGTATTGATAAACATGCAGTGTTGAAAGTAAAGTATAATAAATAATGATTCACCAGGTCAGCGTCACGGATATGAAATAGATGAATGTTTCAGTTTGAGATGTAACGCCAAGCAGACACTCAGCTGCGGAGCCAAATTATTAATCTCACAAGTGTATGCTTACATGATTGTTCTTTCATAATGGTTTATTTTATTTAGTGCCTAAGTGAAATTAACAATCGGAATTTTTAAATGAAAATCTTACATTATTATGGAAAGAAAAATCAAATGTGCATACTTAAAGCATACTCCCCCCCCCAAAAAAAAATTGTGACTTTGAGATCCGGATTATGGATCATTCCGGATATTGGACTTTGTACTGTACTAATTATCAGATACAATTTTGAGAATATCAACAAGCAAAACACATAAAAATCAAAAAAGACACTTCTAATAGTATTCTCTATGAATTATAGAAAGCACATGTAATGAATAATACAATGACCAAACACTTAAAAAAGGGGGGGGACGAAATTCTCAGTACTTCTTCAGTAGAAAGCAATCCTGCCATTAACTTTTCATTACATGATATTACAAGCATTTTCTTTAGATTTGTCCTATGAGTGGTTAAGACGGCTGAATACTTGTAATTAAATCTCAGCTCAAATCCTGATGCATGAGCTTGCTGTGCAGGCTTTTATTTGTGTGTGTGATTTTTCACATGTGTTTTGTGAGCATTTTCCTTGTTTTCTTTTAAGTGATGTAAATATGAATATAGAAAATATTCACAAAAGCATGCCTTTTTCAGCTAGCCCTCACATGCTTTGCATATCGAATTAAATAAACACACAAACTCTTCTTATTTTTATTCTTAAAATGATAAGGTAATTAGTTTCACATTACATGCAACGAAGCTTTTTAAAAGTTAGGATACTTTCTGTAACAATTACAGTGCTAATTAGGGCTGTGCTTCTCAGTTATATGTGAATAAACATCTCAGTGTCGCTGCTTGTGACACAACATTTGTTTCAGGTAAGTCTTCTTATGCAGGCATAAACATGAAATAAACAAAACATATGGCATAAAAATACGTAATCCATACACCCATAGTGACTGATATTTATTTAAAATGCTTTTTATGTTGCATCTGTGCACTACACTGTCAGCTTTGACTGAGCTAAATTGTGACTAAATTTCAGAAGACTTCTTTGATAAAACTATGGTGTGAAAATTTAAAAGTGAAATTAAAATCAAAAGATAAATTGAACAGCAAAATTTAAAAAAAAAAAAAAGTCCATAAATATATTTAAAGTAAATATTTTTTTGGTCCAATACATGATTATATATATAAATATATATAAAGTCTAAGCAGAATATAATTTATTACTAAAAAAACTTTTTTGCAATAAAGTTTCTATTTAAATGAGAATGCAGTCAATAGTCTTTAATATGGACATCCATAATCCGGAAGGATCTATAATCCGGACCTCAAAGCTACAAACTTTCTGCGCATGCGTTAACGCATGCGCATAATACGTTTACGCATGCGCGTCTAATGTATAACGGACGGTATAAACTAAGCTAAAATTATTTAATTATGTATTTCCGTTAATGTTGTAGATTGCGTTGTTCCTAAATCTTCTAATTGGATCCGGCTTATTTTTTTCAGACTGTTAGAGCAATTTTATAAAAGTAAGCTTGAACTTTCGATTATGTAAAAAAGAATTTCCGATTCTGGAGCTACCAAAGGATCTACAAAGGAAAAGCATGTTCCGATGTCCACCAAACAAAAAGTGGAATTGCTTCAAAAAATGGATAAAGGCATATCATTTGATTCTCTAATTCTACGGGGGAGGGGGAAACGACGCGGCGCGCAATGAACTGGAAGTTCATCTGTCAGCACTATCCTTATCTTCAGGGAAGATGTTTCTATTTTATTCGGCTTATAATTCCTTTCTAAATGTAGTATTCCATCTCGATGTACTCCGTCTTTGATATGATTTAAATCAAATTCCTCGTCATTATAAATATCATGAATACACATTAAATAGTTTTCTGGTTGCAATTTTCTAATTTCGACTATACGTTATGTATGTTTTACGCATGCGCGCGTTGAAAGAAATGTTTAATAATAAAGTAAACAAATAAATATAAAGCTTTTTTTTTTTTTTTTTTTTTTTTTTTTTGTAAATTTTGATACCCTTTAGATCCTAATTTCTTTTCATTTCATAAATAACGGTTTCATATTTTTAATTTTATAATTTCTGCATGCCATCTTACCAGATTTAAACTGATGATCTATAATCCGGAATCGCCGAAGTCTAGAGTCCGCATTAAAGGCTTTTCACTATATCTATTGATTTCATTTATCTGATGATTTTGAATCATAATTTTGGAAGTACTTTGAAATTCAGTGAAAAAACTAATTATAAGAGTAGCTTTTTAATTTTATATTTTAGCAATTTTCTTAGAAACCACACTGTAAAAACAGGAATGTTTTGGAATTTTATTAGATTGAAAGATCTTCAAAGACACATCTGAATTTTATTAAATTTGTCCATTAAATAGGTAACTGTCAAGAAAAGGTCTCATTATTACATGATTATTTTACTTCCGTTAGGTTTTATATATTGTTTTATGTGCTAACTTGAATTTAATACAAATTTATTTTCGTATATCACGTTTAACCGGTGAATTTTACATCCATATGCATAATATCTACGAATTTTTACTTCCATATGTTTATTATATTGTTTTCGCTGCTAACTTTAATTTATATCATCTATTATTTACCGTATTTGACGGCACACAAGACGCACCCTTATTTAGAAAGCTACACACAAGGGAAAAAAGTTTTAATAACCACAATAACTTAAAATGTGGTTTCTCTTAGTTCTCACCCTTCAGGGGATTCAGGATATTAAAAACGCGAAGCATAGAGCAATCTGTAAACGCGAAGCATAGAGCAACGCTCTTCACCCCAGGAGGTGTTCGCCAACACTTTTAAAATATTTAGAATTTTTAGACACTTCTTTGTCAGGTTTAAAACATGAGAAAGGAAAGTCAATTTTCGATCGAACGTCACTCCTAGAAATTTTACTTCGGCCGCAACTGGAATAATTGTACCATTCAGATATAACTCAGGTTGAGGATGGAGACCGCGCTTCCTACAAAAGTGCACGCGCAGTGTTTTCTGTTTCGAAAATGTAAATCCCTGTTTGTCTAACCATTCTTGGATCTTATTCAGAGCTATCTGCAGTTGCCTCTCTACATATCTCATGTCTGCCCCTCGACAGCTAATCTGCAGATCATCAACATATAGAGATCCCAAGATGGTGGGAGGAAGTTCTTTTAATACAAAGTTTATTTTTAAACTAAACAGTGTTACACTAAGCACACAGCCTTGAGGCACACCCTCTTCCTGTTCAAAAACATCTGACAAAACAGAGCCAATTCTTACTTGAAACGTTCTAGCGTTCAAGAAATTCTGAATGAAAATTGGTAGGTTGCCGCGCAAGCCACTCTCGTGAAGATCGCGAAGTGTACCGTATCTCGATGCCTTATCATAAGCTTTCTCTATATCGAAGAAAATTTAGACAAGGTGATTTCTTCTTACAAAAGCTTTTCGAATGGATGTCTCTAAGAGGAGCATGTTATCTACGGTTGTTCTCCCCTTTCAAAAACCACTTTGATAAGCCGATATAATATTATTCTTTTCCAAGAAGTAGACTAGGCGGCTGTTTACCATCTTTTCAAACAGTTTGCAAACACAACTGGTAAGTGAATTGGCCGATAGTTCGAGGGATTCCTCGGGTCTTTCCCTGGCTTCGCAATAGGAATTACTACAGCTCTCCTCCCTGCACTGGGAAAAGTACGCTCCTTCCACACTCTATTGTAAAGTGTGAGGAGGGCCCAGTGACTTATAGGATAGATGCTTCAGCATTTCGTAATTCACGCCATCTAGACCCGGAGAAGACCTATATGTCTGCAACAAAGCTCTCTTTAGCTGTAGCACAGTAAAATCTCTGTTATAAGGCTCAGATTTGGAAGAGTTGAATGCGATGGGATTTATTTCAGAATGCTGCTTCATAGAGAGAAATGCAGGTGAATAGTTTTTGCTGGAAGAAACGGCAGCAAATGTCTCACCAATAGTATTCGCAATTTCTTCTATGGAGCTAATCACTCGGCCATCTTTTTCCAGAAAGGAAAGTGAGTGGGCTTTATATATTCCGCATGCTTTTCGAACTCTTTCCCAAACCCGCTTACTAGGCGTAGAGGATGTTATTGAGGACACGTATGAAATCCAAGAATCCCTCTGGCTCTGCCTTCTTACTTTTCGTGCATTTGCTTTGGCTCTTTTAAATGCTATGAGGTTTCGCAGAGTAGGATATCTACGAAAAATTCCCCATGCTTTTTTCTGTTTTTTCAGTGCTTCATGACAGTCGCGATTCCACCAAGGTTTCGTATATTTTAGTATTTTTCCTGTTATTCTAGGAATGGAGAGCATAGCTGCTTGAATAATAGTATTAGTGACAGCCTCAACAGCATCATCGATATGCACATTTTCTACCATTTTCTCTGTGAGGTCAGCAGAGGAAGAGAAGAGCTCCCAGTCTGCTCTGTCCAGTATAAACCGAGGAGTTTTTACATGGGGTTTGCTCCTCTTCGTGCAAGAGACACAAAATTGGAATAATGATCGCTGTTGTAAAGATCATTTCCGACACTAAAAGTGCAAAATGGCAACAGAGATGGTGAACAGAGGGCAAGGTCGAGAGCATGGAATGTCCTTGAAGGCTCATAGAAGTAAGTATCCTGTCCATTATTCAGAAGACAAAGGCTATGATCTTCGATCATCTGCTCAATTTGACTTCCTCAGCAATTTGTATCTTTACTACCCCAGAGTGGACTATGGCCGTTAAAATCTCCTACTATGATAAAAGGCTCAGGACTCTGCTCTATTAAATTATTTAAATCCTGCTGATAGATGTGCTCATTTGGGGGCAAATACAAAGAAACAAATGAAACAACAATATGAAGATTTATTTGAGTAGCGACAACTTGGAGGGATGTCGTCAAAGAAAGCACATTTGAGGGATACTCCAGTGAGGTGAGGAGACCTACACCTCCACTGCAACGGTCACCTGCAAGGTTATCTTTCCTGACGAAAGAAAACCTCCGAAGTTTTGCCTGTTGTTCTGGTTTTAGATTTGTTTCCTGTATTGCGAAGCATACAGGATGATAAGCATTAATTATGGCTTTGATGTCGAGCAAATTTCGGTGGAAACCGCGACAGTTCCATGATACGAGGGTGGCCATTATGATTGGTTTTTGTTCTTTCTGTGCTCTTGTTTGGTTTTTCGTGGAAGTATTCTAGACCCTCTTCTACTTCCATACTTCTGGGAATTTCTAGGGAATTCCCAGAAGTATGGAAGTAGAAGTTCTTCTTCCTGGAAATTTCTAGACCCTCTTCTACTTCCATCCGCAGATTCAGAAATCATTTCATCAAAAGAGCTAGTGCTGGAACTACTATTTTTATTTGATACTCTTTTAGTGGCAGTATTTGGGTTTACTTTGAATGACTGTTTCTTTATTTTGTATTAAATGAGTTGACTTTTCCGTTTTCTTGTTGGATGTGGTCGGTTGGGTTTTATTTGGTACAGTCTGCGTGCCTATTGATGTTTGGGTGGCAATGCTACGTGTTGTTTTAACGGCACTGGCATATGATTTGTTTTGTTGGAGCTGTGTGCTTTGAACTAGTTTTCTGGCTTCAGCATACGAGATGTTCCTGGTAACTTTTGCAGTCTGCATTTCTTTTTCGGATTTCCATTTTGGGCACAGGCGTGAAAATGCTGGGTGCTGACCCTTGCAATTTATACACGAAGGCGCAGCGGTACAATTTTCAGAATCGTGGCCAATCTGTGAGCATCGGGCGCATGTGAGGCTGCCACGACAAGACATCTTAGAATGGCCGAAACGCTGGCATTGGAAACATCGCATAGGGTTAGGAATATAAGGTCTTACAGGACAATTTAAGTATCCGGCCTTAATATTCCTAGGCAGAACAAGCGTGTTGAAGGTAAGGATCACGTGTTTCGTGTCAATCAACTTACCATCCTTTCGCATCTTGATCCGCCTAGCACCACAGACATTTTGGTCAGCTAACTCGGAGACGAACTCTTCTTTGAAACACACAGAAGGTCGATCTCCCAGATCACACCTCTACAAGACTTAAGTGTTTTGTGTGCTGACACAGTTATAGATATTTCTCCAAGTTTGGTTTGTCGAGAAAGAGAAGCAGACTGGGTGACCGATTTGGTATGAATAAGCAGGTCTCCAGAACGGAGGCGTTTTATGTTCTTTGGCTCACCTATGCATGATTGAATGTATTTGCTTACGAGAAAAGGAGACATCTTTTGCAGTTCACCAGATGGACTAGAGACAACAAGGAAGCGCGGACAATCAGTAGATTCTTTGGCATTTGCATCGGTACGGATCTTCTTGCTAATGGTTTTCTCAACAATTTCAATATCTTTGGCATTTGATCTGTACGGATCTTCTTGTTAATGGATTTGTCGACAATTTCGATTTCTTGGTTGGTTTCATTCGACTCGGGTTTTTTAAGGAGAAAGAGAGAAGCCATATTTAAGAATAAAAGATTCGGGTCCGACGGCCCCGCCCACCACGGAGCCCAACAAGGGAACACAGATTCCTCTGTTAGGGCTAGCCGGACCTATACGCAAACTGAAGCCCCACAGTCGGCTTTCCCGAAATCAGGTACTCCCGAGAGCTTGACCCAAGCCACTGACACAAGGACTAGTGACCAGCCGATTGACACCCGTGAGGACGACTAAGGTGCCTCCCGTTTAGCTGAAGCAGAGGCCAAAGCAGTGTGTTGGGGACAGTACCTCGCCCCTCAACTACCAGGACCCTCCTTTCCAGCGACACGGGTCTCCACGCACGGCAAACACGTGGGCAGTTTTCTCGCCACTCGAGAACTAGAGACAAGGGCTGTTCCAATTTCTTGTGACGAGCCCCAAACTCCGTAGAGAGAAACCACGAGGGAGAAGGGAAGGGAAATAGTTCCAGGCAAGAGGAGAGGAGACGGAAAAGAGGATAGATCACTGGGGCTCCAGGATCGTGACACCCGTCTCACCAAGAAGATGATCCCCTGAAGGGCTAGGGTACCTCGGGACTGCCACACCCGTACTTACAAAAGTGAGCCCCCTGAGGGCCTTTTGAATATGAAAAACGGCGGTAGTTTTGTGCCATCAGCACAACATGTTAGAACTAGCGTGTATCTGGTTTTTTTTCATGACCTGTTGTTTTTATGGTTATTGATTTAGATCCTTTAATACTCGCAGTCTTGTTGGATGGTACATCAAATATGAGTGGAATTTCATCCATATTTCCTATTTAACCGAGCTCAAAAGAAGTTTTCTGGCGTGCATTTATAACAAACCTATGAAATGCTAGTATTTTTTCTTCATAATCTGCTCGCATTTTCCGTGCAATAGTTGATTTTCTGCGTATTGATAAGCCTTGCCTTTTCATGAACCTGGAGCACCAGCCCTCAGACCCTGAAAAGTTCCGATTGCCATGTTTTTCTGCAAATCCTTTGGCCTCATTGATTATCATTTTAGTTGAAACATCCCAGATTTCCTCTTATCTATCACCCACATTTTTACGGCATTTTCAAGTTCAGGGCAAGATGGAGCTGGGCATCGAAGGTTATGTTTTTATTTTTTAGCAGTCTTCAGTTGATCTTCCTGCAGTCGCCAAGTACGTATCATTTTTTCGGTAGGTGGTGAACCGAAATGCCTTGCTGCTGCTCTGTTTCCACGCACTTTGGCGTAGTTTAACACTCCTAGTTTATACTGAATTGTATAGCTTAATCTCTTGTTTCCTGTAGTCTTTTCCAGGGTATTTGTTTTAAACAAATAGTTTTAAGCACCGATACCGAGACGTTTATACAGAGTAGCACCGATACCGACACGTTTTTATTTATGACGTGTGTCGGCTGAGTCAAAGAAAGTCTATGTAAAGAAGGAAAAGCTCCATAGACGTAATGTGACCGTCGAACCTGTTCGAACTTCGACATCAGCTTCGAGCTTTGGCGCTTTTTGGCGATAGATATTTCACACATGCGCAAAATAATTATGGCAGATGTAGAAAAAGTTATGTGTGTCTAGACCAGTGTTTCCCAACCTTTTTTGTGCTATGCTCCACCTAATCCTCTCTAAAATTATTAAGCTCCTCCTAGCATATACAAAATTTTTAATATTTAAAAATTGAAATGTTCGCAAAAGAAACTTGAATGATAGCTTTTAGAAAGAAATGACTACGAAATTTTGTGAGTAAATACAGTAAGTGAACTTTCAAAACATAGAAAACTGAAATTCAAGAACAAACTCATTTTAGTGAAAGTTTTTTTTAATATTATTTTAAGTATTAGTAATTTGTATTATTTAAATTTAGCGAGTTCCTTGCGCTTGATATTTGCTGCAAAGAGATTTTATGTCGGGTTCCAATTTAGATAACTTGAGTCTCAAGTCTTCCCGTTTCATTATATCCAACAGATTTTTTTTTTTTTTTTTTTAAGCAGCAAATCATTTATGGCACTAAATCCGCATTCAGCAATATATGAATATATGAAGATGGAAAAGGTAACAATAGTTCTCTTGCAAATTTTGTTGCATTTGGATATCGGATTCTGGTTTCCTCACAAAGCTATGTCATCGCTCCTTTTATATTAAATAAAGATATAATTGACTCATCATTTTGCATTTCTGCGAGTTCTTCTTTTTACTGCATATTTGAAATATCAGCCAAATCCACTAGCATTGGTTGCATCATCCAAGTTGGGAAATCAATTTTGTTTCAGTAATAAAATCTTTTAAATCAGCCAATAAATTTTTCAGATGATCGACAAAAACAAGTATAGCGGTATCCGTCACATCACATTTCTAGAGCCAATGAAACTTTTCAAAATTTTTGTGGCAAATAGTATATGGTTGACATAATTCAACAAAGATAATGAAACCGAATATCTTCGCTTTTGCATCGACATAAGTTTTATTTGCTCCTTGAAGTTGTTTATTTAATATATTTAATTTTTCAAAGATATCGGCTAAATAACTCACAAATGGCTTGTTATCATCAGTTAACGGATTTTTCATTTCAGGTTTGTCACTTGAAAAATAACTAAGAGTATCAAATAGTTCCGTAAATCTTTCCAAGCAGTTCCCTTTTGACAGCCTTCTTACTTCAGTGTGAAGTATAAGTCTCATATAGTCTTCATTTTATGAAGACATAAAATAACTTGAAAAGATGTTCACATTTGGCCCTAGCTTTTATAGCATTGATACACTTTAACCAGGTTTTTATGAATAACACAATGCACAAGATGCATTTCTGGATTCTCATCTTTTGTCAATTTAAAGCAACCTTTTTTCAAATTCCGTGATTTATTTTATTTTTCAACCATCATATTAGAAGCACCATCTGCAGTACAAGATGTATTATATTTTTATCTTACATAAGTAACAAGTACGGCCTCACTGTCTCTCAAAGTTAGTTCATACATTTGCATCGAAAATTTGCAAGCAGTTCCGCAGAGAACCCGGTGAATGTAAATATCGCCAACTTTGGCGATAATAGTTCAAACCTGGTAACCCATCGGATTTATCCTATTCGCATGTTCGAAGTTTGCAACCATTCCTCTTGCGTTCATTTTGTTGAATTATCACTGTCGTTGTTCACATTTGCAGATATATATTATTCTTCTCTTATTTATTATTATTTTTTCTGAATTTTTTAACAACGAATAGATAGAAATATTTTCGTAGATAGATACCGGTTCTCGGTTCGGAATGAAAGGAGGGGTGAATGCTAATTTGTAACACGGATGTTCACGTCGTGTTCTTAATTATTAACAGCTCTAAGAACCATGAGGTTTCCAACCTCTAAAATAATTTGTTTCCGTTGGCCGCAAAAATGTGCATGTGCATTTTAAATAATTAAGTAATGCTTTTATTTTTATTATTGGTTATTGTCATCTAAAATTATGAGAATAAATCAATTTTTATGGCGTAAAATTTTAACAAGATAATATATTGTTAATGCTTTTCTAACAATAACCTTTCAGAGGATGGCAGTTGTGACATAAATAGATGATTAAATTGAAATAAAAAATATTATTGATTGTCTAAGATGACCGAATAGTTTGATGCATCACCATGGTCATCAAAATTAGCAAACCACTGCTGGTGTAAGGAATATATTGTTTTCTGTGTTAACTGGAATTGAAGACAAATTTTTTTCGTATATCACGTTTAACCGGTTAATTTCAGTATATTAATACTAATTTATGTTTTTTAAATGAACTTTTATTTCCGTTATAAATGCTTATATTTTGTCTTATGCTTAAAAATATATTCTTTTCTGTGCTAACTTGAATTTAATACAAATTTATTTTCGTATATAACGTTTAACCGGTTAGTTTTACACCTACATGCTTATTATCTGTGAATTTTTACTACCATATGCTTAATATACTGTTTTATCTGCTAACTTGAATTTACATGCACTAAAAATCACGTTTACAAAATATCACGTTTACGGCTCGGCTCATCATCGATGAACCGCGAGCTTGGGGAGTAAAATTGCAGCGGCGCCAACGGGTTCTTTCCCGAAGCGCCAACGGGTTCTCTGCGGATAAAACCCGAAAATTTTCTTGTTTTCAGCTTTTCAACTAAGTTGTATTTTAATATCCTCACTCATTTCATCTTTCTTCTGCAAACAGTATTGTTACTTAATGGCACAGCTTTAACGTCTTTTGTCATCTTTTTCTAGAACAGTTTTAAATGTTGATATTGATGGTTTGATTAAATTTTGCCCTATAGTACGGCTTTTCCCAGATTAAGCGATGAGTAATGAAATTTGATAAATAGCCTCAAGAGCACGATTAACAGTTGCATTATGAGCAGTAATTAGAGACTTTAAA
Source organism: Stegodyphus dumicola (assembly GCF_044657685.1). Taxonomy (NCBI): domain Eukaryota; kingdom Metazoa; phylum Arthropoda; class Arachnida; order Araneae; family Eresidae; genus Stegodyphus; species Stegodyphus dumicola. Next base: position 52,218,433 of record NC_140778.1, read on the forward strand.
GAAAATTTTTGAATAAAAGATTAATATTAAAGTGTGAAAATAATTCAAATCTGAATTAATATCAGCATTATGTTTCGCCTTCAAATGTGCTTCAAGACGACCTAGTTTCATTGATTCGTTGGTCAGACATTATTGGCATAAGGTGACTTTTGACTGAAGGCAAAAGGTGACCATTTATCGACCGAGTACGAAACCAAATTTTAAATATACCTCCGAATACTGACGAACATTTTTTTCTTGCTTGCACCCCTCATTTCACTAAGGGCTAAAAAAATAAGTATAAGATCAATATAAACAAAGCTGAAAGTAGCTGCTGTTGCCACTCAAGGAAAAAATAATATACCGAATTGCCATTTCTACAGTAAAAAATAAAATAAATTCGTTGGCTGAAATGTGCGAAAAACGTCTGGAAAGCATAATCAGTTATTTAAATGTCCTTTAAAAGCATTTAAATGTCCATGTCTACAGCGAAAATTCTTCATAAAATATTTAAAATGTACCGCATTTTAAAAACTTTTTACGTATGCATCAGTTACATTTTTCTTTATTTTTGGGAATAAAAAATGAAATTTCGAAAAATTTTGACTTCTTGCAGCATATATAGAAATTTGAACTTCCTTTGCCCCCTTAAACTCTAGAGAGTCCATTTTCGAATTGCCCCCTTGTAGGGCATGGGCCCCACGTCGGGAAACGCTGGTCGTCGGGAAACACCTTTATCCGGGTTAAAAATAGCATTCAGTATTGAAAGTTAACCTGTGTCCTTCACGTATAAGACGCAGGTAACTTTTTTGAGACCAAATTTAGGAAAAAAAAGTGCGTCTTATATGCCGTCAAATACGGTAATTTATTTTGATTATATGCATTAAATATCACGTTTACACAGCTTACTTCCATGGGTTTAATATCTTTTAACCGTACGCCGCTCATCGTTGACGCAAAATTGATGAACCATTGATGAGCTTGGCGAATAAAACTGCAACGGCGCCAATGGTCACTTTGCTGAAGAAAACCGTGTTCAGTTTTGACATCTGTGAGGTTACCACTTTCAATTTCTTGTTCTGAAATTCTGAAAAAAGGGTTAAATATTTCATCACAATGTGCATCCTGTAGCTGGTAAGTGCATTGTATTAAACTTGGCTCTTTTTTTAATGTTAACACAAAATTTAATTACAGGTCTTTGATTACACATAAAAATATGTTTCTCAGCTTCAGTAAGCTTTCAGTCAATTTTTCCTTATATCAATACTGTAGAAAAATTGGCTAAAGTAGATTGAAAGATTGTCGCCAAGTTGTTGTTTCATTTATGGTAACCTGAGTAGTTGAATGCTATGGAAAGCGTATTATGACGTAACTGGTTGAGTAATTGCGGGGAATTGGAATGACAGGAAAAGATTTGGAAAGAAAAAACTTCTTTGTGTGTCGGATTTTGGATACGAAGCATGTTGCTATTTTGTGTTTTACACGGTAAAATGGCTCAATGTGGTATGGTTCATTTGAAGCTTCTGTACGATTTGGAATGAAAGGGAAAAAGCATTAATTGACTTGTGTGTATGTCATGCATATACTCTATGCTACCGACCAAACCTGCCGGAAGAACAGACTTATAGCTGAAAGGAGAGAGGAGAAAATCTGGCAACGAAAAGAAGAAGCGTGCTTGATGCGAGAAGGACGGCATGCTCGTGTGAAAAAAACAGTTTATCTGAAAGGAGAGGGGAAAATCTGGCAACGAGAAGAAGAAACATGCTTGATGCGAGAAGAACGGCATGCTCGTGAGAAAAAATTTGAAAATTAGTTTGGCTGTATTCCGAGAGTAGAGTGAGCTTTTTTTTTTTTTTTTTTTGTTTGTTTGTTAAGAACTGAGAGATGCAATGTATTACTTGTGCGTTTGATGTAAATGTGAATAAAAGCAATACTTTGTGAAAAGTTAATGTGTATTTACAAAATTTAAAAATATAGCTCATGTTATTTTTAAAACTGCATAAGTGTCCCAGTTTATTTCCTGCAAATAGAGTCGATTAATAACATTCATAAGTGGATGGAAAACGAACCGACAAAGATGAATTGATCAAAAGATCGATGTATGACAGTGTAAATAAAGGTTTACTTAGTAGCCATTATAAGTGTCCTGTTTGTTGGAAGGAAATGCGTTTGCTCGAACGTCGGAGGATACCGGCACTACAGAGGATATTTTTGTGAATTTATGTGGCGATGCCAGTATACAGATTCTAGTTCAGATAATTTTAGGACGCTTTTGGATGTTGTTAAGGAATTTTGTTTGACTGAAGGCACAGAAATTTGTAAATAAGGTAAGTGGATATTTCCTTTGTGTAGTGCTAAGATGAATTTCCTTTTTTATATAATTTCATTATAATGAAATTCATTTTATTGTTTGATTTAAAATGTAGTTTATTGAGATGATATATTTTTTATTGGCTGCTCCATTGACGTGTTAAGTGAATATAGATCGATGTGTACATGGAGAAAGTCAAGGGAGTGAGCAATGCCTGGTTTGTGCAAAGGAAAATAGGTCGACGTGTACATGGATACCGAGTTTATGCAATTCTTTGACTTGACACAAAGCGAAAATAACAAGTCAAAGAATTAAACAAATTCGGTGTCCATGTACCACTAAAAATCTCCGAGGTGCACGAAGGCCAACTAGATATCTACAGGCCTGCTCCAAGATGATGATCACATGATCTGACGTCATAATCTTAGGCTTTCAATTTTGTAAGTTGAGCTTGCTTCGCCGTAGGACTAGTGCTAGTGAGATAATTGTTTACATGTGTTTTTTCTTCTGAAAAATTTTGTATTTTACCGGAAAGTAAAATATTATATTGTGAATTCGAATTTATAAGAAAAAGTGTGTTTTAGAATGCCAAGAAAGTGTAGTGTACCTAAATGCCGATCAAATTACGATAGCACTACTGAACATGTGTCCACTTTCAAATTTCCTTCGGTTCCTGTACTCTCTCAGAAATGGATAAAAAATATTAATCGCAAAGTTTTTGTAGCTGGCAAACACAGTAGTGTATGCATTAAGCATTTCGAAGAAGAATTTATCGTTCGAGAAGATAAAGCTGTTCGTGATGATGGGACGGTATTAGTAGTTCCTAGAACTATTCTTGCTTTAAAAAAAGATGCTTATCCAACGATTTTTCAAAACCAGCCATCTTATTTATCGAAGAAACTTCCCACAAAAAGAAAAAAACCGGAAGAAAGAGAAGCAGAAATTGATATTCGTTGTGATAAACAATTTGAACAGTGGAAAAAGAATGATATTATTAGCGATTTTGAAAACCTAATAAATGGTTTTGCAAAAAGAATAGATCTTCCCCCTTCCTTTCAAAAAAAAATAGATCTTCTTTGGTAATGGATATTCATTACCAAAGGTAAGATCTTTTGGCTATCGAAATTAGAATTTTTAAACTGTCCAAAAGTGCTTGTATCTTTAAAAATATTGGAAGATTTAAATGTAAGAGTTTTTTTCAATGAAAATGAAATTCCCATTGTAAAGTTCAAATGGATATTTGGAGAAGAAAAGCTATGTGATAAATGGTCTAAACTTGAGACAATGATTAGCCATTTGGATGGTTTTTCTGCTTCTGATATTCATGATGACTGCAATTTAAATTTAGATAAAATATCAAAACTACTGTTGAAGTGTGCAGAAACAGAAAATAACCCACATTCTGAGAAATTTAAGTTTTTGTATGAACAGATTCAATTAATGCAAATGAAACAGCCTTCGAATAGTGCAGAATTCCTTGCCTGGTCTTGTTATATATTTTATTGTAACCCAAACAGCTACAATATTATACGTAACAGTAAGTATTTTATATTGCCTCATCCGTCATACTTAAGGAAGTTATCTCTGAAAATTGGCCGAGCAGATTCTGGATTGCAAACAAGTCACTGGATGTATTTGAAAAAAAAAAAATGTGAAATTTTAAATGATTTTGAAAAAATTGTCAATTTATTATTAGATGAGATATATATAAAACCACAAGTTTCGTATAAAAGTGGTCGTGCTTTAGGTTTTTCGGATAATTCACAGATGGAGGCCACAACTCTGCAAACATTTATGATAAGCTCTATATTATCAAAAAACAGAGATATTGTAGCAATGTTTCCCGTAAAAAACTTATCATCACATCAATTATTAATGTTTACAAAACAAGTAATTGACCATGTACAGTCTTGTAGCTATCGAATTATAACTCTAATATCAGACAATAATAGAATTAACAGAAATATGTTCGAAATGCTTTGTGGTGGTGCATTAAAATCCTCATTTATAAACCCTACCATGCATAATCTTCCTATATTTATATTATTTGATACAGTTCATTTATTGAAATCTATACGAAACAACTGGTTCAATCAGAAAGATTCAAACCAAACATTTTTTATACCGTCATTTGAAAACTCAAATATTGTTTACAATTCCAGTGTTCTACATTTAAAAAAAATTGTATGAAATAGAAAAAAATGATAATATTAAAATGGCTCCAACTTTATCAAGAAAAGTTTTATTTCCGTCTTCTATAGAGAAGCAGAATGTAAGTACTGCTATTAAACTTTTTGATGAAAAGACATTAGCTGCTCTGCAAATTGAATCACAGAATAATAGAACTGGGTATGGAAAAGATGTCTTAGGAACTAAACATTTTATTGATATAATTTTAAAGTGGTGGAAAATTGTGAATGTTAAACACTCTAAAAAGGCCGTACAGTTTCGAGATGTATTTATGCAGCCTATAAGGACACCAGAAGATAAAAGCTTAGAATATTTATCATAGTTTTGTTCGTGGCTTATATCATAGAACGATTTTTGCCCAACAACAAAAAACTGTAAGTCACAAATTGGGAAACTGTCAAAAGAAACCCAAGTTGCTCTTCTCCATACAACAGTAACATTGAATGAACTTTCAAAGTATTTGTTAAAAGAATTTAAATTACCTTTTATTCTTTTAGGAAAATTTCAGACAGATAACCTTGAGGGACGTTTCGGTCAATTTCAACAAATGAGTGGCTGTAATTATAATGTATCCTTACAGCAGATTATAGAGTCGGAAAGAAAACTAAAATTGGTTGATCTTTACAATATGGTAACTGGTAGTTTGGCGACATTTTGGAGGCGATAAAAGTTACTACCTGGGACTTTGGTAATAATGTGAGCAGTACTCAGTTCCGATTACGCATTATTTTGTGTGGGGGAAATGAGAGATCATGGCATATGTCATATGATATTAATGGACGAATTACGGTTCTTTAATCGGAAAAGGGGGGAATTTGGACAAGCATCTGTGGATGTATATTATTTTGTATTAAGCTTCATTGTGTGTTGTGTAAGTATGGTTGAATAATTTTGGGATTGTATGGCGCTGTCTAAAGTGAATTGTAGATGTGATAAAGAGAATTTTTTTAATCAAATTCTATCAAATTCGGAAAAAAAAAATCGTTCAGTAATTTTATTGAATCCATAATAAAAGTGTATCCACCATGTAAGGAAGATTCGGAAGAAGATTAGGTTAGTTAGACTTTGTTAAGAATGTGAGTAGTATTCAGTTCTGATTACGCATTATTTTGTGTGGGGGAAATGAGAGATCATGGGATATGTTATGTGATATTAATGGACGAATTACTGTTCTTTAATCGGGAAAAAAAATCTGGCAATTTTGTATTTGGCTTTATTCTGTGTTGTGTGAAATAGTGTTTGTGAATTTTCGGATCCCATGGCCGTAACTAAAGTGAATTCGAAATGGGTATTTAGTGGTATTGAAAAGGGTAGTAATAAATGTTTTTAAGGTTTTTAAGGTTGTGCGAGAGAGAAATAAAGATGTTTTATTATGTTATTTATTTTACCTGGTATCTTGCTTTGAAAGATAAGTATGATTTTAAAGATTCTGAAACAGAAGTAAGAAAAGTGTATCCACCACGTAATCAAGATTCTGAAGAAGATTAGGTAAGTTAGTATTTTTAATTATTTGAGGATATTATTTTTATGCATTGTTGTAAATGTAAGGTGGAAAGGAATTTGGTATTATTGGGAAAATTGTTATTAGCAATGATTTAGTTTAAAGTAATTAGGATTGTAAGGTAATTTTTATTAATTTAATGTATGTGCTCATTTATATTTTAAGTAGTGTTTTTGAATTTAATTATATTTTAATGAAATGATAGTTATTTTGTGAATTTTATGTTTGTAGGAATTTGGTATACGTTTAAGTTGAAATAAACGTGCATGGAAATAATTTAAATATTTGATATTAAGTATTTGTAATGCTTGAGGTATGAATTCGTTGGTGACGTGTATAATGTAAAAGATGATTTAGAGGTAAAAGTTTTTGGATATTCTATTTATTTTATATGTGGAAATGTTGATATTTGTAAAGGGTAAATACTTTTTCGCGATCATGTAATTTCATATATGTTCTTTTTACCGGGTTTAAAGATTGAGAAAATTGTCATGTATTTTCGTGAAATTTTTGTAATTTATGAGAAAAAAGCAGTGTACATGGATATAGTGAAGAGTGTGCGCAATGCCATTTTTGTGCAATTCTGGGATGTTTTTTTAAGCAAAAATAAGTCGACGTGTACATGGTTTAGTGATATTTTAATGAAATGATAGTTATTTTGTGAATTTTATGCTTGTAGGAATTTGGTATACGTTTAAGTTGAAATAAACGTGCATGGAAATAATTTAAATATTTGATACTAAGTATTTGTAATGCTTGCGGTATGAATTCGTTGGTGACGTGTATAATGTAATAGATGATTTAGAGGTAAAAGTTTTTGGATATTTTATTTATTTTATATGTGGAAATGTTCATATTCGTAAAGGGTAAATACTTTTTCGCGATCAGGTAATTTCATATATGTTCTTTTTACCGGGTTTAAAGATTGAGAAAATTGTCATGTATTTTCGTGAAATTTTTGTAATTTATGAGAAAAAAGCAGTGTACATGGATATAGTGAAGAGTGTGCGCAATGCCATTTTTGTGCAATTCTGGGATGTTTTTTTAAGCAAAAATAAGTCGACGTGTACATGGTTTAGTGATATTTTAATGAAATGATAGTTATTTTGTGAATTTTATGCTTGTAGGAATTTGGTATACGTTTAAGTTGAAATAAACGTGCATGGAAATAATTTAAATATTTGATACTAAGTATTTGTAATGCTTGCGGTATGAATTCGTTGGTGACGTGTATAATGTAATAGATGATTTAGAGGTAAAAGTTTTTGGATATTTTATTTATTTTATATGTGGAAATGTTCATATTCGTAAAGGGTAAATACTTTTTCGCGATCAGGTAATTTCATATATGTTCTTTTTACCGGGTTTAAAGATTGAGAAAATTGTCATGTATTTTCGTGAAATTTTTGTAATTTATGAGAAAAAAGCAGTGTACATGGATATAGTGAAGAGTGTGCGCAATGCCATTTTTGTGCAATTCTGGGATGTTTTTTTAAGTAAAAATAAGTCGGCGTGTACATGGTTTATGTGTATGTGTTATTTTGCAAAATGCGTAAGGAGAATGGTATTGTGCAGTTTTTCCTAACTTTGCAGTGAATATTTGTCATGATTAAGCAGTTTTGTTTGATAAAATTTCTAGCATAAGTGTAATTCGGCTAGTAGATTGTTGGAAGAAGTGTTCAGGAGATAAAAAGAAAAGAAACATGTCTTTACTTCGTGAAGACAAAATGGCGGCGGGGAAAAAAAAAATAGAGGGTTGCTGTAGGAGAGTTGGTAGCCAAATTTTCGCCAAAAAATCGCCAAGTTACCATAATGTAAAGATCAACCCTAAAATTAATTAGTTTGCTTAAAATGCAGTCTTCTGAGAAAGGTTCATTTATTTTACAACATTTTTCTTGTAATGATAATGAAGATTTTAATGATTATCAACTTATTGATAAGGAATTTGTTGATGTTTTGCATCAATCCAATGATGTTAATGTTACAGGAAAAGATATAATGTGTCTAATTTACATTTCTGGATATGTTTGTAGATCTGTATTGAAGCATATAAATTGTAATATTTGCAGGAAAAAATTAATTCTTGACAAAGAATTAATAGTTGAATATTGTGAAGATTTTGCATACTTAGCTGCTATTGATCGAGGTGGTTTATTTTGCCCAACAGAATTTGTGCTTTTCATTAATACCTCTGCATTTAAAATATTTTCAATCCTAATATCTGATATGTATGAGAAATTATATATTTCATCAAAAAATCAACGTTCTATATTAATAAGTCTCACCACAGAGAAAGTTGAAAACAGGATTATTTGGGATGATAATATTTGTGAGTGTGGCAAATCATTGCATGATTTGTTGAAAAGTTGTGCCACATGCATTTCCAATATATTGCTGAATAATTACTGTAAGGTTAAAAATAACAATTTAAAGGAAACCAATGACCAGAAAAGAAAAATGAGTAAATTAAATAATTCTGGAATTTAGGTGAATTTTTTACGTAATTTTAAAGTTAAATAATTAGTATTTGCAAACTGTGCATAATTGAGCCATGGATATATATATGAAATTACCTGATCGCGAAAAAGTATATACCCTTTCCAAAGATGAACATTTCCACGTATAAAATAAATAAAATATCCAATAAAGAGAAAAATATGGCTTCAATTAGATAAGCTTTAAGATAAACAAATTGTAGATCATGATTTAAAAGTAATTTTTACCAAAACTAAAGCAGAAGAAAAAACGAGCGAGAACAATGAAAAAAGATTATGTAGTATGATGTATGAAATGATAGAAGAACTAAGGCTTCATGAACTTCATGAACTGGAGGCTCATGAAGTCTGGAAATTAGTTGAAAGATCCATCAATAAGAAAATTACGATGTTTACAAAAACTACAAAATAAGATTTTTGATGTAAAAACTGCATATTTAAATGGATACTTGAATAAACCAATTTACAAGGAACAACCACCTGGATTTAAATCAGATTCAGACTGCCAAGCATTAATAGATTGGATAAAAAACCAAAACAAAGTAGTAGTTCAAGGCACATTAATCGAAATCCTTTGCCGTAAGCCAAAACAACTGGCTAAATCATGTTTATTTTTGTAGACCTCAAATCAGGGGCTACAATGATAAGCCTGTTCATATTTCAAAAATTTCATTCATATTTCAAAAATTTGAATGGCAAACTTCTTGTTGATGTGAATTAATGATGTTTAACTTAATAATTAATATCTTATAACGTAATGATTTGCTGGATTTTTCATTGCTTAATACTGCATGCATCTTTTACTATTTGTCTATTATTAAATAAATTTACAGTGTATATTTAATCAGATGTTCTTTCATAAGAATTTTTTATAGCATGATATGGTGCTCATTGGGGTAGATTGCATAGTTATGATCTCACTTTATTTTCAGGGAATTTTATAATATATTTTTGGATATGCTACAAGATTTCTCGGCTAATCTTTGGAATATGGTAACAGGTAGTTTGGCGACATTTTGGTAAGGCGATAAAGGTTACTAGCTAGGACTTTAGCAATGTACGTGGATAAAGTCAAGAGTGTGCGCCATGCCATTTTTGTGCAATTCTGGGATGTTTTTTTAAGTGAAAATAGGCCGACGTGTACATGGATACCGTGCATGTGCTATTCTTAAAAACGCGGCAAGCAGTGGGCGATTCTGCACTTTCTCCCAATTTTGCACCTAATCTTCGTCATGATTAAGCACTTTTGTTCCATAAAAGTTCTAATATAAGCGTAATTAAATGTTGAGTTAAAAAAAAAAAATGCCTTTACTTTGAGAAAACAAAATGGCATCCAAAACAAAACTAGTAGGTTGCTGTAGCGGGGTTGGTCGCCATAAAGCGCCAAGTTACCATAATCCAAAGTTTAACCGATTTCTCGTATAATGTTCATGCTTTAAAACATCTTTAAAATAAAACTTTTTTTCTCATATACAGTCAAAAGTCGTTATTCCGGACTCGTCGGGACTTCGGCGATTCCGGATTATAGATCATCAGTTTAAATCTCAAAAGATGGCATGCAGGAATTCTAAAATTAAAAATATGAAACCTTAATTTATGAAATAAAGAACAATTATAATCTAAAGGGTATCAAAATTTACAAAAAAAAAAAAGCTTTATATTTATTTGTTTACTCTATTAAACATTTCTTTCAATGTAAGTTGTTTTAAGTTGCTTCGTTTTATGTGATAATACTTTCTCTTTAATTCTATAAACAGACACAATTTCTTGTTCAGTTACAAAGTTCTGCTGTTCAAGTCTCGTTAATTGTTGTGTCGAGAATACCGACTAACTTGTCAATCGAAATTTTTTCGTTTTCACTAACCTCTCTGTCACATTCTTCATGTCTTTATCCATTTTTTGCAGCAATTTCACTTTTTGTTTGATGGGCATCGAAACATACTTTCGTTTTGTACGATCCCTTGGGAGCTCCAGAATCGGAAATTCTATTTGACATAATCGAAAGTTCAAGTTTACTTTTATAAAATTGCTCTTACAGTCTGCAAAAAATAATAATCCGGATCCAATTCGAAGATTAAGGAACAACGCAATCATCAACATTAACTGAAATAGATAATTAGATAATTTTAGATTATGCCATCCGTTATACATAAAACGTGCACGCAAAAACGTATTCTGTGCTTGCGCACACGCATATGCACAGTGGTAAAAGGTCTTACGCGCACGCGTACACGCCTATGCGCATGTGTCAACGCGGCGCATGCGCAGAAAGTTTTTAGCTTTGAGGTCGGGATTATAGATCATTCTGGATTATGGGTGTCCAAATTAACGACTTTTGACTGTATTTCCCAAAATGTTCACTTGTACGTTTATAATTAAAAAGTACCGGTACTTACGTATTATCGCAACCAGGTCAAAATTCGCATAAATTGCGAAATTTGGCAACCCTACTTACGTCAGCCCTACGTGTTATACGTAGTTTTGTAAAAAGTGCATGTGGAGATTCACAAAATTTTCCTGCATTTTCGTGCAAATTTTTGTAATTTATGAGAAAATAGCAGTGTACATGGATAAAGTGAAGAGTGTGCGTAATGCCATTTTTGTGCAATTCTGGGATGTTTTTTTAAGTAAAAATAAGTCGACGTGTACATGGTTATGGCGAATACGGTTTTTAATCAGTGCTAAAAGCAATAGCCAAAAGATTTCCGCCGAAAAAATAATTCTGCAACTTATTCAAATTCGAAACCGGAAGGGTTTAATTGCTATTTTATATTTTAAAAGAAAATAATATGAAAAAACTGTATTAAAAATTATCTGTAATTAATAAATGTACATTTTCTTTCTATTCATACTTTTTTACTCAAACTTACAAATAGCGTCAACCTGGTTGCGATAATACGTAAGTACCAAAGTACCTTAAGATATTAGATTGAATGTTGAAACGTCATTATGAGAAAGAAAAAAAATTGGCTTTTGCTTCAATAGGATTGCATGTAAAATCATAAATGTAAATCAAAATTTTATTAAAATTAATATGTTTATGAATTTTGTTATGAAATATCACATATCTTTTTAATATTTAAGCAGTATAAATCAATCTAATTAATTTAAGCAATACAAATTAATGTAGTAGTATGTGGTGTACAAAGAGTTTAAATATTTTTAAAAGAAAAAAAAAAAAAAAAAGATGTCTAAATTAATTGAATACTAAGCATCTGTAAACTATATCCATGTTGGCATATAGAATGGTATAGGTGATATATTGTAATATCAGTGAGTCGTAGAAACTTATTCAAGTTTGAAGTTTATTTTTGTGGACCTTACATCAGAGTCTACAATAATAATGTTCCATTATTAATATTTAAAAAATTCAAATGACAACTTATTGCAGATGTGAAATGATAATTTCAACTGGCTAATCAGTATCTTATACTATCGTAATGACTCTCAGGATTTTTCATTGCTTAATATTGTGATTTTTAATGAGATGTATTAAGAGTGTATTTTTAATCAGATTTTCTTTCATACGAATTTTTTGGAGCATGATATGATGCTCATTGGGATTGATTGCATAGTTATGATCTTGCTTTTTTTAAGAGAATTTGAAATATATTTTTGAATATTCTGTGTAATGTTTTTGCTATAAAACATCTTTAGAATGAACCTTTTTTTCAATATGTAGACTAAACTTCAGATATACTTTTAATATATTAATGTATTAATAAGATTTATGTATTTCACTTAATGTCCACATGTGTATTTATTATTAAAAAGCATCTTAGGATCTCTGATTGAATCTTGAAAAATCTGTATGGGAATGAAGAAAAGAGAGTTCATTTTGCTTCAATATCATTGCACCGAAATATAATTATAAAGCAATATTTTATTATATTAGAATTAATCAATTGATATTAATTTTATTATGAAATACTATATATGTTTGTTTAGTATTCAAGCAGTATAAATCAGTCTTCATAATTTAAGCAATATAAAATCATCTGACAGCCTTAACATATTTTTTCATTTTATTACAAAATGAAAACATCTCATGTTTAGTTCATTACATATGTTATATTTTCATTGATATTAACATACCGTATAATTTTTATAAATAATTTTGTGTCCATTTTATTTCTGTATAAAAGTTCAGATATGTTTCAGTTTATTTAAATCAGTTCTGCTATATTTACAATATCACTCGAATCTTATTTTTATTTTCTGTTTGATAAATCGGTAGAACGGTATTTAGTATTTAAATATCCATCATTACGATGTAACATAGTACGTTATTATTCCTAAAATTCGAAATATTAGTTGTAAAAATTAATTTAACTTGACTTGAGTTTGAAATAAAACGCTGCGTACTACATAAATGAATCAGTCGGCTGCGTCTACCGAGGAACGATCGCCTTCGATTGTAACGTCACAAATCGGTGGAGCAGGCCTGTAGATATCTAGTTGGCCTTGGGTGCACCCGTAAATATATTTTTACCTTTTTATTTTCACATAATTGCGTAACATTGTAAGTTATAAATGATTTATGTTCAGAATTAATTTTCATTTAATGAATATTAATACATAATATGCAATATTACGAAGCGTGTGTACTTAATATAATATGAGATCAATATGATTCTTTGCTGTAGTGGCTGACAGCATATGACTGGAGTGGTACAAATGCTTTGGTTGTCGACAGTAGATATATCACTGCAAAGGGTTAAAACCAGAAAATGAAACGATTTTAAGTTTGTTATTAAACGATATAAAGTTTGCTCGGTATTTCCTGACTATCTGCATCCCCACCAAAAATTGCGAATTCATTGCCGAAACGAGGGAGAAACATTTGGTTGGGGATGCTTAACTTTATTTCAGTGATGCATCCAGTACTGCCCTTTTTAAATTCTTCTTTTCCCATATGAAGCAGGCACACTTCTTTCTTTTTTGCTTTTGCACTCCCTGTGTATACAGCAACCAGTTTTTCCTTAAAAAAGCACCAGAGAACTGCACAAATTTGGCATTGCATGCACCCTCAGCCCGAAATCCTAAAATGAAAAAGAAAAAAAAGAGGTCCACTGAGCTTTTTAAGAGCGAGGCATATTGTGCTGTATGTGCGCAGAAATTCAAGTCGAAGATAATGACGAAAACAGCAGGATGCTCTCCACTGCTATGCTAAAATTCCTATATTAGAGATTAAAATCGGCAGTCACACATAAAAATATCTGAAGAAAGGGAAAAACCGTCTGAGGAAATGCTACGCGTTGACTTGGGCTACGATAAAAGCGGTAGGAAAAAGTAAACAAGAGGTAGGTCAGCCGCTTACAGGAAAATAATAATAATTAAAAAAAAAAGAGCTAGAGGAAGAACTAAAAACATACAAAGCAAAATGTAGCAAGTATAAAAGTAAAAATCTCTATAATAGAGAAAAGGGAAAGAAAAACAAAAGGAAAGATGATACACCAAATACTAAAGAAATTGCTGAAAGGTGTGAAGGTATCTTCGCCTATAAAAAGATTAGTTTTTAACGAGGCAATGATTTCCCAAAAGACTGATAATTTTCAGAAAGCACGGAATAAGAAAGAATCTAGAAAATCGATCTACCGATGTACCGATTTTCGTCCCATTCGATTCTACCGATTTTCGTCCCATTCGGATAACTCTTTCTTGGTGCGACTTTTTTGTCTAAGAGTGTATATACGTTCTTACAGATATGACAAAAAATATTCTAGGCCGTATATACGGCCTTGCCGCTTAGAGGGTGTGATAAGGTCACATAAAGAAAGAAGAAACTGAAGATTAAAATGGACAAGGATGTCTCGTGAGCATAAGCTGAAAATTATTATTATTATTTAACTTACGAATACGTTTTCAATAGTTGTTAAAATAGTTATTATTAAAATAATATTACTCGTAAATTGTTGGCAATGTTAAAAACGCAGGCTCGAGAGCCACGTATTGCTCTCGCGCGTAAAATGTATAGAATTTGATTTTAATATAGATAGGTTTTTCTCTTGTGGATTGTATGTAGCCATTTTTTAGCGTTCAATAAATTTTTTTTGCTGTGTTTTTTTAAACCTGATGTCACAACCCAGGGTTTGCGTAGCGGTTTCGGCCACTACACCGCAGCAGTAAATATTAAAAATTAGTGGCAGCTTTTAGGGATTGTTCTTGAGAGTAAATTTAGGAACGGACTTTTTCGCCTGTGAACTTGAGTTTTATGTGAGCAGTCAAGACATTCTTCTCTGCACGAGAACGATCTAATTTTGCGTGCAAGGACAGTTCGCGTGGTGAAGCCTCTTCAGTGACAAGTGTCAGTAAAAAGTGACAGTGTGTCAGAAGGAAACGCCGGAGGAAGCGTGATCTAGTGCCGCAAAATAGTGAAATTTCCCGGAAGAGTATCCAAGTTAGTGCCAGGGGAGTCAATCGAAGGCGTCTTCAAAATTGGTGAGTACCATTTTTGTGATTTTGGAGAAGTTATGCCAGTTATTCGAGACTAGGTTTATTTTGGATATAGCTCTGTGTTTGGGGATCAAAAGTTTTCTGGTGGTTATTGAAAGTTAGTCTTGTGGTTACTGTTGCTAATTGAAAGTTTAATTGTTTGTTCTGTTGTTTTAGTGATTGTTTAAATTGTATGAAGTATTGTAACGGTAGGCTTTAGAAAAATTTAGTTTTTTAAATCAGTCCAGAGTTAGAGGACAATATGTATATATAGTTAAATAGAGCAGGAAAAGGTTGCCTCTTAATTAGCATTTTTGATATATGTTTTGTATGTATGCATAGGTATTATCATTAAGTGCTGTAAGGAAATTTGTGTTCAGAATTATTAGGGTATTATTCAGTTTTGGAGAGATAGATCTATTGTTGTTTTTGTTTTATTGTATTTTGGGATAGGTATTTTTCTTTGATTTTCCATAATGAGTGAGTTTATGAGGAAATTTTCTAAAGCTCTGCTATTGGAGTTAGCGGAGGAGTTTGATACAAATGTGTCTCAGCAAATAGAGTAAGAGAAATTAGGCAGGCTATTCTAAATGTCGAGGACAATGAAGAAGAAACGGCGAAAGAATACGCGGCAAGAATTTGGGGAGCGTCTGAAGAGAAAAAAGCAGAAGAAATATCTGAACAAGAGAGAGCAGAACGGGAACGAGAGCGGGAGCGAATTTTTGAATTGGAAAGGTTAAAATTGATAAATGTGGTTCAGACTAACAGCCTAGCTTCCACGGTTTCGACAGTTGAACAATCTAGAGAAAAAAAGGTTAATTTGAAAGATCTAGTACCACGTTTTGGTGTTGGTGTATTTAATTATGGCAAAGCACACGAGGGCTATCTGCCTAAGGGGAGGGATGCCTTTCGTGGAGGACTTTCTAAGGGAAACTGGCTCGTATACACGTTACACATGGGGAAAACCACGAAAACGCCCATGCAGCCAGCCCGTTCGCGGGAAGTACCACGTTTTGAACCGAGGAATATAGATATTTCATTATTCTTTACGCTATTTGAGAAACAAGCTCAAAAAGAGAACGTTAATGAGATTGATTGGGTCTCGCAATTAATTCCTTTGTTACCTCCCGATGTAGTCCAGTTAATAGGGAAAGAACCAGCAGATAAATCGGATGACTATTAGCATGTTAAGAAATTACTCATGCAGAGATTTAAGCTTAGTTCTTGGGCACTAAAAACAAAATCTGAAGAACATTCTAGAAAAAACGGAATGTTTTGGGAGGATTTAGTGTATGAATTGAAAGTTGTATTTAGAGAATTGGTTGGATTCAGTGGAAGTTTAAGATTTTGAAAGTCTTAAGGAACTTATGCTCTCCGAACAAATTAAGCGGCGAGTTCCTCTAGAAATAAGAGAGCACTACTTAGACAATTGGGAAGAATTTAAAACAGCTTCCATTTTAGCAGAGAAATGCGACTTTGCGAAGAGATACGAGGAAGTTAGAACAGAGAGCGGGGTTAAAGAAACCATTTGAGAAAGACAGAGAGCGGTATGTAAATTCCAATGGTAGTTATAATCAGAAAAGTAGTGGTCATCAAAGAATTAAATCAAAGGAGCATAGAAAAGTGGAGGCTCCTAAAAAAAGCAAGTTTTCAATGAAGCAGGTTTCGAGAAACAGCGGAAAATACGGTGTTACCAATGTGGAAAGGACGGACATATCCGACCTAACTGTCCATCGCTGGAAAAGAATACGGCCAATTTGGTGAATAATCTAGGAAGGGAGAGTTTAGGAAAATGTTTTCAGCTGTATTTCAAAAAAGCAGTAATTAATGGGATAGAGAGAAAATATCTGACAGATACGGGAGCTGGAATAGATCTGCGTAATAGTACTTGGATTAATACTAGTGACTTATTAGGGAAAACTGTATGGGTGAAACAGCCTTTGGACACAGAATGTAAATGTTTACCTTTGGCGAAAGTCATCAGTGAAGGTGATTTTGGCGTGGTCACCGCAAAGACAGCGGTTACTCCGGTAGAGTTAGATAAAGAGTACTATATGTTAGGGAATAAAACTGCACAGTTGATTGAGGAAATTAGGGAACGACCGGTTCTCTTGAATGTTGTGGAGACTCGTAGTCAGGCGCATGCGCGCAGGAGTTTAGAGAGAGCGAGTGCCGAAGACTTAGATTCCAGATCGGAAGAAAAGAAAGAGATAGAAAGTGAAATGGTTGTGAATAATGAGCTTTCAGGCGAAATGAAGTTAAGTAGTAATAATAAAATTTCAGACATCAGTTTAGAAGAAAGGTCTATCTTTATGGATGTTTCGCCAGCAGAATTCTCGGAAGCTCAAGAAACTGAAACTTATGATAATGTTCAACACCAAACAAAATTTATTATATCGCATACTGAAGGAACGCAAGATCTGCAGAATTCGATATTAAAAAACCGCTTCTATCAAGAGGTTTTCTTCTGAGAAATTGCTTCCAAATAGCCTTGCTGTAAAAGTGATGTTCAGTTATAATGCTGAATCAAATGGATATGCTGTATGGCATGCAGTGTATAAGGAGACATTACCAGCCATTGACGAGTTTTCTTTGGGTAAACTGACAAAACATAAAAACAGGAAAAAGAAATTGGGGTCTCATCCAAATATAGTTGAAATGTGTTTTGCTTTTGCTGATCAAACACCTCTGCTTCCTGGTGCCTTCACTAACTATCCACAAGCCCTTCCACTCCGTCTTTTGAGTGATGGATGTGGTAAAAATATGACTCTATTTCTTGTTATGAAGAGATACAATTGCAGTTTAAAAGAATATCTGAAAAGAATAGATGTTTCTGGTCACAGAGCATGGCTACTGTTTACTCAGCTTTTGGAAGCTCTAGTACACTTGCTTCAAAATTATATTACCCATCGGGATTTACAGACTGACAATATTTTATTAGATTTCCAGTATGTACCCTCCTCTTCTAGACTTGCAATAACTGACTTTGGGTGCTGTCATGAAGGCTTGGTTTACAATTCATATGATTCTGTTGAAAGGTTGCATTCCACTTTGAAAACAGTATCGAAAGCTTTGTGCTTAGAAAACAGAAAAGATTGGAAAGTAATTAGTGTGAATTCTGAAACCAACCATACCGTAGAGATTCCGGGTAAGCATAACAGTGATACCATTTGTCAGGGGAATTTGATTCAACCTTATCAGTGCCCTGAGTTTGCAAATCTCATGATGGAGGATATCGAGGGAGAAGTTGCTATTCCTTATGTTTTGGCTGATTCAACGCAGATTGTTTCTAGGAAAAGTTGTCTAGTTGTCGTAAAAGATTTTTGTCGCGTTTTTGAATTATATTTTTGTAGATTTAAATTTGTTTGCATCGTGTGTTTCTTTGTCAAATTGGTTAGAATTAAATGTTTTATCTTAAGTATTAGCATTTTGTAAACTTTGAAGAATGTACTTTGTACGAGGTAGACATTAAGAGTAGTTTAAATTATTTTTTTTTTTATTTTTGCGTTTATGTTATCTAGAAATCAGTACAGGGTAATGCAACTTGCTTCTCTATTATCAATTAAATGGTTACCACTTGTGTTTTGAAAGCAGTGAAAAGTATTTAGAATTTTTCGTTCCATAGTCAAGAAAAATTCCTTTATGAGGGGACGAGTTGTGATAAGGTCACATAAAGGAAGAAGAAACTGAAGGTTAAAATGGGCAAGGATGTTTCGTGAGCATAAGTTGAAAATTATTATTATTAAACTTACGAATACGTTTTCAATAGTTGTTAAAATAGTTGTTATTAAAATAATATTAAATTGTTGGCAATGTTAAAAACGCAAGCTCGAGAGGCACGTATTGCTCTCGCACGTAAAATGTATAGAATTTGATTTTAATATAGATAGGTTTTTCTCTTGTGGATTGTATGTAACCATTTTTTTTTAGCGTTCAATAAATTTTTTATGCTGTGTTTTTTTCAACCTGATGTCACAACTCAGGGTTTGCATAGCGGTTTCGGCCACTACACCACAACGGAAATAGGATTTCTATGATGCACAAAGAAATGTTGATATGTAGCTTCAGTATATGTAGCACAATAAAGAGTTTTTTTTAACTAGAATGTATGATCATATAACTCTGTAGATAATGTTTGCATACAATATTTCATAGAAATGTCACATTCATAAATTTTTAGTGCCAGTATGAATAAACCTGTAAACTTTTAAATTAATTTTCTCCACAAAGAACTTCTTACATAGATATATTCACGTGGTTCCTTATCGCTGTGCACGAAATTATGTCTGTTTAAACAATTTATTTGTCAATGGAAATGATTTGTTACAAACATCTATATTTATGCTGTTTTTCGCCAAACTGGGTAAAACTGTATTTCAATAAATAGCTTTTCTAAACGAAAGACTTATGGCACATATAGCGTTCTTCAGTTACTTTCTCACCCACATGGTTAAGCGGATATTGTTCGGAGAACAGCCTTGGTTGCGCCAACTTGGCTCCTTTAAGGATATGGGCAACATTTCAATATGCCAACGGAAGTAAATATCATGTGAGGAATAGGCGCTAGGGAGAAAAGGAAAATATATTGGGGAAAAGCGGGATTAAGATGTGTTTATATTCTTTTGGTATTTGATTGCTAATTTGGTTCTGTTATATTGCTGAATTAGCATTAAAAGTCAAGTAATGTGCATTTATGACGAAGCCGCAGGGCAATTACGTTTGGATCTAATTTCATATATGTATCAATATATCACATTTCTGCTCAAATGATCTAAATATGTATCAAATAACTAACAACTTTTGTCACTTATTTCTCGATGTGTATTATTTTACAAATTTTTCTTCTTTGAAAACCTAAGTATTGAAATATTATGTGTATGTTTGTTGTGGCGCCCAACGTGAGACCTAGAGGGGTTTATACAGACAACGGGTATAAACTTTAGGGGAGCTTATAATAATTTGTGAGAAACTGATTGGAGTAAAGTAACTCGAGAGACGCACAGAAGATCGAATGGTCATTCTCCCCCTCGTGCTCCCTGGTGGGGCGGGTCGAGGAAAAGACTTGTTTGAGTAGTCAAACAGCTCTTTAGGAGAGCTCTGCTTGGTCGCATAAAATTTAAGAAAAAATGGTTATCCGCTGCAGCGCCTATGGATGTAAAGAAAGTTTTGTAAAAGGAGAACTTGTATGTTCCTCCTACCTATGAAGAACTGGAAACAGTTATGTGCGAATATGAAATGGTAGTAAATTCGCGACCCTTAACATATTTGTCCGAAGATACAGAAGACTTAGTTCCACTTACACCTGCTATGCTTTTGACCAATAGATCCAATTTAGATGTAACTGACATCAATCACAGTAGACACCAATCATCTCAGGAAAAGAATCAGATTTCGTGCAAAATTAATGGAAAATCTCCGAGTACATTTTCGAAAGGAATATTTATTACTACTTATTCAGCAACAACAGCAAAATTCCCAGTTTCCAAATATTCGAGTGAATGACGTTGCGTTGATAGGAGATGATATCAAGAAAAGATTGAACTGGCCATTGGCTAGGGTTATGGAACTGAATCCAGGAAAAGATGGTAAAGTGAGAACAGTTAGATTAAGAAGGCAAACTAGCAATTTGGTACCTCAGATACAACGAGTGTTTCTTCTAGAAATCCCAGATGATGATTTGTCAGGTTCATGTCATCCAAGTGATCCTCAAAAACATCAATCTGCTGTAAAGTCTTCAGGTTCTCATATGGAGACGACTTGCGTACTTCTCATCATTCAGAAATTTCTGGGTCACCTCGATCTTTGGACCCCACTGGTGTTTCTGATGTATGTGACAGTTCTAAGACCATAAAGACACGATCTGGTAGAATTGTTAAGATGCTACTAAGAGTGAACTTGATAGACTTAAATGTTTTGAGTAGCTATCCAGCAACTCAAAGATGGGAGGATGTTCTGAACAACGACTTCATATAACAGGTAGACAACTCACCCACAGGTAATTCGTCTGCTAGGCTGTCTCCAACATATACCACGTAACTTATGGTCTTGGCGCTCTTGGGAAATGATAGCATAGCCTGTTCATTGCCAGTTTGGCGCGGTTTTGATATGGCAGATAGTGTTTTTTTATTTCTGTTTGCTGGCAGTTGGCAAACAACGACCTGGAATTAAGTTATTCGATTTTTTACAATTATTTTTAGATATAACTTAACCCCTTTTTTCCTGAATATTTCATTTATATTTTAAATAATCGCTTTAAATTATTTGCACCGTTGTTTAAGATGTTTAGGTTAAATAATTTTAGGAAGAAAATTTAAAATAAATAGTAAAAAATTGAGATGGAAACTTTAATTTTGAATAACATTTAAAAATTAATTGCACTACTCTTATAGTATTTGAAAAGGTAAAAAAATCTCGTTTATTTTTAATGCATTGCATCCTAAAGAGAAAAAGAAAATCGCATTGTAACATATGTATTTATGCAATTGATGAAATATATACTTACAGACTGTTGACTTTCAGCTGGAACTATAAACTGTTACTGTCCAAACTTATAATATAGTTTATGATACAAAAAGATAAATTATACTGAAAACTTATTTTAGAAAAATATTTTACTTTCTTATATTCATGTAAACATAATTTTACTTAATTTAAAGTCAGATATAGTTTTTCGAAGAGTTTCATTTACCTTTGACTTTTCGGCGTTACCAATAGTACTTGCATTCTGAAAATGTACGACTGTAAAGAATTTTTTATTTTTAAAAAGATCTTTCACTGATTGTAAATGCCAATTTTATTCAGTTACTTGCATATTAAAGTGCTTATAAACTCAGCAATGTCCAGAAAATAATTTCATGCAAACTCTGAAGCTACTGCCTTAACTGTACGCTGCTATACAATAAATTTAGTAAGATTTCATATTTTGCAGAGCAGCTGTAAAATGTACGTTTCCAAAATAAAATTTTCTTTCTGAATTATAAATTCAAACGTGACAATACATATTCTATTTTATTTCAGTATCCCAATTAAAGAAACACATTATGAAAATGTGTATTTAAATATAGTATTTACTAGTAAGGGGATTAAATACAAATAAACACTCAAAAATTAAGTAAAACAAAAGTATACTACTTTGTATGAACATCAATGTGAGCAGGACGCACATTTTGAAAAAAAAATGTTTTCGTTCTTTACCAGCTGCAAAGGATCCAACTTTCATCTGATGAAGAAATAAAGCTTTTTGTTCGAAAGTTTGGTGTTCAAATTAGTATATTTTTATTTTAAGTGGATTAATGCCTTTTTTTATTTATTTAAATTATCTTTCTAAAGCATATGAGGAACAAGTACCAAAAATCACCTACTCAAAATGGTAGTCAAGTATATTCCAAATTTCCTATTTTTGATTTGTGAATAAGTAATGAGCTTTTTAAAACAAAAACACACAATTTGGCCGAAATATAGAAACTAGGTATTATTATATACTACATGAATAACTTTATGAAACACAATACCCTGTATATGGCTCTGATATGGAAATGTGACCTATCAAACATTTTCTTTGGGGGGGGAGATGGTATAAATATAAAAAAAAATTAGCTTGTAAAACCATGGAAATCTTTATAGATATTACGAAACAAAACGGTATTATAGTTAAAAATTCTCTCTCTCCTTTTTTAAAATACTTTTTAAAATATGGTAAATTTTTCACATCATATTTTTTCAATTACGATAAATTTCTAACAGTATCGTAGATGAGACAGAATTATAATCCAGATTATTTTTATTTTAATTGATTTTATAGAAAATAATGATAAAGCACTGAGCTTTATAAAAGTAATCTGATTTTTAAAATAATGCTGTTTAAATGTTTATGTTCAATATTGCATGAATTAAGATTTTCAGCTTTTTTTAACAAAGTAAACATATCGCGCAATCTTTTCTCAATAACTTAATAAGTAATAATATTAATAATAGCATTTTATTTTTTTATAGCAGGCAGTTCGTGTTTACGAAATCAAAACGCATACGACTTGGCGAAAAAAGGTTAGCGCCAATTGGCGCAGCTTTCTATTTCAACGGAGTACACGGAAAAGAATATAAAATTGAATTATTTGTAAAGGGTGATTCCAGTAAATAGTGTCACAGTATTTAATTCATTTTGATGCCAATAATACGTGTTGAAAATGCTAAATACAGCGGCGATTTTCTTGTACAATATAGCTGAAACTTTCCAACCAATTCAACAGAGATAGTAAAATGACAAAAATACTGGGTATAAAATAATAAATCATGCAGTTTTAACTTACCTATGAAAGGTTACAAGTTCTAGTTTTACACAACTTTCTTTACATCCATAGGCGCTGCAGCGGATAACCATTTTTTCTTAAATTTTATGTGACCAAGCAGAGCAGCAGTATCTCGTCCCATAGAAATCAATATTAAGCATTTCCGGACTTTCGGATTCGACCAGCAGTCACGTGACACTAATGCTGGAACCGGTTGGAGGTTGCAGATACGCTCTGTACTTGTATATATCTCGTTGGTTGAGAATGGCATCACTACGCTAACGAATCAAAGGTCAGATAGAAACTGACGTCATGGGACGCCTGAGAGAAAACGTTTCGGTTCAGAGAGCTAAGAACGATGTTTGTACGAAGTAGTAACGAAGTAGTAGTAGATATTTCTTATTTATTTAACTTGTACATAAGTATAAATAAACCTTTTAAATTTAAAAGATTTGAAAAGCTCCATTTATGATAAGATAGCTGTTAATTCATCGGGTAGTAGACTTATGAATCTGCAGGTACCATGCCCTCGTAACTGTGCTGTTATCGCCAGCGTGGAAAAACGCGGCGTGATATGTTTTTGTAGTATGCTCTGTTTTTTTTCGTTATGTAATACAAATAAATAAATGTGATTAATTAAATAAGTTTAGCTTATTTATGCAGAACCAACCTGCCGTAATTGGTGACCCGGACGCGATCTGAACATGCTACCGTCTGATCTGGAGTCAGAGCTAGCCATTCTTTACACAAATGGCAATGGCTTTCTGAGCTAGCCATTGTTTGAAACGTAATGCATTACGTAACACTTGTGAAAATATTATTTCAGATTAAAATTTATTGTACTTTATTTGTACTGAAAAGTACGTTCATAAATTTTGAGTTTAGAGTTTTTACCGTTTTACCAAAGTAAAGATGTTTATACGAGAATTACAAGTGAAAAAAATGCAGTAAAAAGTGCTTTAATAATATATATTAAATCTGAAAAAACTATGACTTTTATAATGTCACCACTTATACAACGTATCACATTTAATAATTAAAAACAGTTATGCCTATGAGCCCACCAACGGGTGAGCGGTAAAGTCGCTGAACACTCGTAGTTCGGTTGGAGGTTCGAATCCCGCGAACGATCTCGCGAACGTGATGTTTTCGTGGTTTTGCCCATGAGTAATGTGTATACGAGCCAGTTCCCTTAGAAAGTCCTCCCCTTAGGAGGATACCCTTCGAGGCTTTGCCATAATCACACACACACATTTACGCCTACAAACGAAATAGGTTTCAATGTTAAAGTAAACTAGATCATCCCTACTCCTTCCTGCGGACATGTGACGCGCGCTCCGCTCATTGGGTTGGTTTATCTCTTATAAGGTCCGTGTAAGGCTCCTCTAAAACCAGGCTGAATCACCAAATTTTCTCTCTTGGCGAGGGAGGGAACGCGCTGCCAATTTTGGCGCGTTTATCGCACACGCTGGCTGAATGTCTGCTGTTTTTTTTAAAGATTTATTTTATAGACGCGCGGCATTCAGCGCATATAAACTTTTCGGATAATTTATTAATTCTCGAATAGTATATAGACGTTTTCACTTAAATAAAAATTTCGCGTATATTTTGTAAACATATTCAAAATAACTTATTCTTTAGATGTTTCAGTTTCGTTAGCAGACTAAAATAAATAAGATATGAATAAAAACTTTCAGTAGTGTCAAATGGGGAAATAATTAAAGCGTAGAGTGTGCAAATAATTTATCTTAATGACATTTTAACAAAAATTTCCATAAAAACACTGTAAATTCATACTAAAAAAATATCTTAAGAATATGTTTTCATTTAAGTCTGAGGTATATGGAAATAATTGTGCAAAACTCTAAAGAAACTTTTTCTTTTAAATGTGTGAAATATTTCATAACATATATGGAAGAAGAAAGTACAGCATTCTGTGTTTTGGATGCTTTTCACCAAATGTAATATAAATACGAACTAGAAACCGTAATAAAAAGTCCTTCCTCTCCAATCAGATCACCTTTGTGTTGCATTGTGTTTGTAATACAGTCAAAAGTCGTTAATTCGGACACCCATAATCCGGAATGATCTATAATCCGGACCTCAAAGCTTAAAATCTTTCTGCGCATGCGCCGCGTTGACACATGCGCATAAGACTTTTAAGACTGCGCATATGCGTGTATGCAAGCGCAGAATACGTTTTCGCGTGCGCATTTAATGTATAACGGACAGTATAAGCTAAAATTATCTAATTATCTATTTCAGGTAATGTTGATGATTGCGTTGTTCCTTAATCTTCGAATTGGATCCGGCTTATTATTTTTTGCAGACTGTAAGAGCAATTTTATAAAAGTAAACTAGAACTTTCGATTATATATGTTTTGTCTCACACTATTCAATTTATTCTATTGACTCCAAATGTCAATGTCAAAATTCTGGAAGTTATTTTAATCAAGAAACAGTAGTGGGCACCGTGCATAAACAACTCATCTAACTTTTTAACAATAGTGATTATAAAATAAAGAAAAAAATTATATATCATTCCAACGATATTGCAACTATAGTATAATGTTACATATATCTTTAACAAACATTCAGATTTTATCTTGACTTTCCAAATTATTATTTATTTTTAAATAAATTTCAATATGCTAATGATTTTCATGTTACATTAGTATAAATTCCACAATTAGCACAGGAAAACAAAATCTGCGCTTTATATTAGAAGAGAAATTTCTTTTCCACATTCAAAGCATCCACATTGGCGATGTTTGGCGACGGGTACATTAACCCTAGACTAATTTAATTAGAGCTTTTATTACAGAAATTAGCAGATATTTAGGTTATTGTACACAAGAATTTCACTTTACTTGAACATTATAAGCATCAGAGAAGATATAAACTCTAAATGAAAGCGTAATTAACATTATACTTACTAAGCAAAGTTCAGCGCCTGGACCAGGTTTCCAATTGTCTCTTCGGCAATTATTTACCCATATTTTTCTTCTTTCTACATTTTTAGGAAATTTTACCAATGTATGACCTTTCCGTGAATGATTTGAACAATTAATAGCTGCGCATCCGCCCATTTTACACAAAAAAACACAAAAAATTGTTGCACCGTAACTACACAGCCATCATTAAAACTCCCACTTGGAATCGCGAATGCCTGATGATTCATATATATAGGAGCCTTAGGTCTGTGGGATGCTGGCATGGGATCACCTGCTCATATTGGATGATATAAACATAGAAAATATTTGCATTCAGGGAGAAACTTTTGCACAATTTTCAAAAAGGAAATTTTCCACACAATTATTCTTACAAAATATATTAAAAAAAATAGCAACTTTATTTTAAAGAAAACTAACCTAAGTAAAAATACTATCACTATCACAAATTCGTTAGTATTTCAAGCGAACTGTAGCTGCATGCACACGATCTTCGAGCATAAGCGCTTTGATTTTTCACCCATCGGTGGAGAAAGACTTAGCGGGTGCAAAAGAAGACATCTGTCTACTTTGTCTGTTTGTTTGGACGGAATCCCTTTTTCCCTCTCTCATTCCGAAACCGGGCTATGAACAAAAGTGAGGTTTGGGCAAAGAATATGTATTGTACAATGTACATAGACGTTGTCTGGTTTGGCGTATAGACACACGCGTTAATCTCTGTACTTTGTATTGCTTAAAATCTGGGTTGCATCAGTTTGTAATTAAACAGATATATATATATATTTGGCCAAAAAACTGTATTTATGAAATATACGGAATTACTTTTTAATGTAGGGTTTCTGGAAATCAAGGCATGTATGTATATATCAACATTAATTACGTTCCATGTATAATATGCTTTGAGATTAATATAAAGATAATTATCTGAATTTGCGAAAGAACTGAAGCATCCTAGAGCAACCTCGGGTGACATTTTTGTAAATAACTTCTTTTACAGAAATTCCTGCTAAAAACTCATTTTACATCATTATATTGTATATAGTAAGGTTAATATAATAGTAAAGCTTTCTGCTCATAGTTATTTGTACAGCACAGAAACTTCTTGTTTTAGGAGATATGTAACCAATCATTTCAAAAACGTAATATTTTAAAAGAACACATGGATACCTTTACAGCAGAAAAACTTCATGTGTGTGGAGTACATAACCAACCATTCACAAAGAAAGAGTAATTTAAAGAATCATTTGCTTCTTCAAACAGGGAAGAGATCCCATGTGTGTAAAAAGTCATTTAGTCAAAAGGATAGTTTAAAAAGGCATCTGCTTATTCACACAGGAGAGAAAATTTATGTATGTGAAATATGTAAGATGTCATTTATTCATAAGTATGGTTTGAAGAATCATATGCTGATTCACAGAGAAAAACCTCATGTGTGTGAAGTATGTAAGATGTCATTTAGTAAAAAGGGTGGTTTAAATGTGCATATGCGTATTCATACGGGTGAAAAACCTTATGTGTGTGAAGTATGTAACAGGTCATTTAATCATAAAAGTCATTTAAAGAACCATCTGCTTGTTCATACAGGAGAAAAACCTTATGAGTGTGAAAATTGTAAAAAATCATATCGTTTTAAGCATAGTTTAAATAAGCATATGGTTATTCACACAGGAGAAAAATCTCATGTGTGTGAAGTATGTAAAACGTCATTTTGGCAAAAGGAGAGTTTAACTAGACATCTGCTTATTCACACGAGAGAGAACATTCATGTGTGTGATGTATGTAAGAAGTCATTTTGTCATAAGAATATTTTGAACCGCCATATGTTTATTCACACAGGGGAAAACCTCATGTGTGTGAAGTTTGTAAGAAGTCATTTAGTTAAAAGGGTATTTTAAACAATCATATGCTTGTTCACACAGGGGGGGGGGGAAACGTCATGTGTGTGAAGTGTGTAAGAAGTCATTTAATCAAAAGGGTACTTTAAACACTCATATGCGTGTTCACACAGGGGAGAAACCTCATTGTGTGAAGTATGTAACAAGTCATTTAGTGTTAAGGGAACTTTAAACACGCATATGAGTGTTCATACTGGAGAGAAACCTTATGAGTGTGAAAAATGTAAAAAGTCATATCATCGTAAGATTAGTTTAAATGAGCATATGCTTATTCACACAGGAGAAAAACATGTGTGTGAAATATGTAAGAAGTCATTTAGTCAAAAAGAAGATTTAGACATACATAAGCGTGTTCACACAGGAGGGAAATGTCATGTGTGTGAAGTATGTACAAAGTCGTTTAGTCGAAAGTTTGTTTTAACTATGCATATGCGTATTCACACAGGAGAGAAACCTTATGTTTGCAAAGTATGTAAAAAGTCATTTAGTCGAAGAGCTACTTTAAACGAGCATATGCTTATCCATACAGGAGAGAAATGTCGTGTGCGAAGTATGTAAGAAGTCGTTTTGTCGAAAGTTTGTTTTAAACTCGCATATGAGTGTTCACACGGGAGAGAAACCTTACGTTTGCGAAGTATGTAAAAAGTCATTTAGGCAAAAGGATACTTTAAACGAGCATACACTTATTCATACAGGAGAGAAGCGTAGTCGAAAGCATATTTTAAACTGCCATATGCATAGTCACATTGTAGAGAAAGCATAATGTGTTACGTATATAAGTATTTATTCTAAAGGCTAATTTAATTATGTAAATAAAGTCCTGCTATTAAAGGAAACTCTAAGGCAGCATATATCTAGGCTGTGAAAAGTTAAAATTTTTTTTTAGTCATTGGCAGAATATGTGGGTTTTACATTTTGACCTCCCCTTTCCAAATTTTAATCCTTTGTATTTTGCAATTATCTTTAAATCTTATATTTTATGTAGCATTTTTCAAACAGTGCAGAGATGGGAAATATATATTTTTTATGACATCCTCTAGCACTGCAGATAGAAATTTTTTTAAAGAAAGAAAGAAAAAAAAAATGTAAGGAAGGTTTACATCAGCATATATTTTAGCAGAATGAAAAGGTTTAGAGCAATGGTATTCAATATTCATGGTCGTGAAACTGCATAAAAATGCAAATAATTCCATAAAAACAATTTCGTGGCCTAAGTGAGTCACCTTAGTTATGTACCATCAGTTCAGACTTCTTAAAACTTTTATCCACCTTGTGACAAATTTTCATGATTGCTAGTTTGGAAAACACTGGATTAGATTATTTCTTTTGCTTGGTATTAGGATGTATAGGTTTTCAATTTTTTTCTACTTGTCCCCCAATTTGAATTCTTTACATTCTATTGCATTTTCTAAATAAGACGAAGATGAGAAATATATTGTTTTCTGTATGAGAATAAATTTTTATTGTCTAGCACTCCAGGTTGAAATTTTTCCAAAGAATGGTAGAAGAAAAATTTTTAAAGAAAAATTAGAAGCAGCATGTGTCTAGCCTGACTAGAAGGTTTAAACTTTCATTTATTTTAGAAATTCTCAGCATGGGTTTTGCATTTCTTGTATTCCTCCTCAAATTTTAATCCTTTACTCTTTGTTGCATTTTTTACAGTTTTTTTTTTTAAACAGTACAAAGATGTGAAATATATTGTTATTAAGCCCTCTTTACAATAACAGCTTGAAATTTTTTTGCTTTCTCATTGAAAGTGACTATCCCACATAACTGTGTCATAAATTTTGAGAATGCTCAGAAATGAGGTATCAACATTATGCACACAGTATTATAAATTTAAAAGATGAAGTTTGATCTATTCAGCCAGTGCCATAGGCTTAATATGCAGTTTGTATTATTTTATAGCAAAGCTAGAGGTTTTGAATAACCTAGCTAGAGGTTTCTTTCTTTTTCATCGCTGCATGCAAATATATTTCAATTTGCTTTATAGATAATAGTCATTGTTCACTTTAACCCTTTAACTGTGAAGTTATTTTGATGATTTGGGTACACAAATTGTCAATTTTTTTTTTTTATTGCAGAAATCAAATGTTTAGTACAAAATAAAATATACTTAGTAGTTAATTGATATTTTGAAGTACATGGGTAAAATTTTTAAAGTTTTGTAGCCACTGCATATTTGCTTGAGGCAGCTGCCACATAACATGTCAGTTGTAAGTTTGCTTCTAGTGGAGCATTATTTTCTAAAAATGAAAAAAAAAAAAAAAAAAAAATTTTCTAAAAAATAAATAAATGAAAAAATAAATAAAAGTGAATACCTATTAGTAGTTCAGTAATTCAGTCTTGTGTGGTACAAATGGAAACACTTTTTCCAAGCACAAACCAACTCCACAATCACTACACCAGAGTGTTTCCTTCCTTATCTTTTTCCCATTCTTGTCCTTTTTCGAACAACACACTTTGCACTGTCTTGTAGGCTCATGTTTCGCAGAAGTAGGAGGAATATGGGATATAAAATGTCGTTCAGTAAGACAGGCAGGGTTATCTATTGTAGGTGGTCTGCCAACATTCTTTTGTCCAGAAGCTGCATCATCATATTTATGTAAAAGCTCTTCTACAACTTGGATTCGAAATTCTAAAATTGTAATACATTTCCCAACTACATTTTTATAGAGCAAGTATGAGTTCCCAGAGTACCTTGTCTAGCAAATGTAAAAATATCTTTTTGTAATATTTTTTTCTGACGTTTTCGGATTGTTGGATGAAAGGATATTTCCTGATCACAGCGATCTACACCCCTCATTGTTAGATCGTAGTCAGAAACAATCTTCGGCTTGAATATATCTTCATTTTTATTTTTTTATTTTTGAGTCTGACCATGAAAGTATCATGAATACTCATCAAACACACACCCTTCTTATCTTTCCACCTTATAGCCAAAATCTTACCTCTTTAAAAAGCTATGATTTGACCTTTTTGTAATTTTCTTTTAGCGAATTCTGTAGGTAAATCTCGTCTGTTTATCCTTACTGTGCCATAAATATCTGTTTTTTGGGCTATAAATAAATCTGCAAGCTCGGGTGACATGTAATAGTTATCTACAGTCACACAATAACCATTTCCAAGAAAGCGATGCAATGGGTGCATGACGACTTTTGTAGAAAGACCATAATTTGTATACAATTGATTGAAGACAGTACTATTTCCTGTATAGATAATGAAGTCACAAATATACCCTGTTTCCGCCTCACAAAGCATAAAAAATTTGATTTCAAATCATGCACGTTTGATAGGAATATATTGTTTCCAAGATAACCTACCTTTATAAGGCATCAAGCTTTCATCAACTGATACATTTTTACACTTTCCGGTATGTAAAAATTAAAAAAAAAAAATTTCGTAAATCTTCTAACATATTATACAGCTTCCAATGTTTTGGATTTGGAAAATCATCTTTTTTTCAGCTTCATTATTGCAAAAATGTAAATATCGAAAAGCAAAATAAAACGATTTATGGGCATTACTTTTGAGTAAACTCGAGTATGCAAAATCCTTCGATGAGACCAGTACATAGCCTGATTTGGTTTTCGGACAATACCTTGAAGAATTATTAACCCAAAGAATAGCTTCATTTCTCTGTCATTTGTAAGGATCCATTTTTTACTGCGGGAGCACCTCGATATCTTTGCCTGATTTGTTTTTCTTTCTTGTTCTGCATAATTGTTCGTTTCTTTGACTATATCCATTAGATTTGAAACCAGAAACATTTCTAAAATATCTAAAGGAGTGTAGGGAAAAGTTACACCTGGAGTACCTGTAAAATTGAACCGCGGGGGCTCTGATCGGCCAGAAGCAGTTATTTCACACCAGTCTCTCCCATTTCCTATATCATCATCACCACTATCCGTTGATTCACTGCTACTTTCAATGTCACTCTCCTCAGTTTAACCTGCGTCACTAGTATCAATGCCTTCAAAATCTTCATCTTCGGTTGAAGAATCTAAATCATCTATATAACATTTCAAAAAACTGAATGCCATTTTACAACAAAAAGATCCCGTGCACTTTGAACCAAAGAACTTCTGACCTCTAACCTTTGAAATCTTCAGTAAAGTGCTGCCATCTATTGAATTGAGTGCACATTAACTTTTCCCGAGATACAGTCGGGTTTGACAAAGAGATGAAGCCGAGATAAACGTCTCCAGATATATATTCGGATATAACAATACGATGCACTCAAAAAAAAAAAAAAAAAAAATTACCCCGAGTAATACTCAGGCATGACATTTTCGAACACCAGTGCTTTCTCGGGCATGACAGTTAAAAGTTTAAGTGTTCAATGTTTATATATTTGTCACCTAACAAAATGTACTGTATGGATCACATGTGTGTTACTACTCTGAAATACATCTAATAAGTTCTAAAATATAACTGCATGTTTCATCTCAAATGTGTGTTGCAACTTGTATTTACTTTGTGTTCAACTTGAATTGTGCATGTGTTGGGCAAGTGAATTACTGGTAAACAAAGCATGAAAGGCAAATTTTAAAGTAAAAGTTATTATATTTAAAAAACCAAATACATTAAAAAATTGACTGAAATTCATCATTTCATTACTGTTTCTTATTTTATTAATTCAACAGCATACTGCTTTTATAGTTGATCATAAATAAATGACATCATAAATAAATGATAGTTTTGTTGAATTTCCTATTGACGTTTTATTATCTATTTTGACATGAACTAATATTAATCTGCTTTTGCTAAAAGGCCTGATGTATTTTTAATTTTGTTCTCTTTACGGAGAAAAGATTATGATTTAAAGCTAGTTTTTTGTATTTATATTATTTGGATTCAAATACAGAAATATGTTATAAAAAAGTAGGACAAGAATGTTGACAAAGATGTTTTAAATTAATTTTATTTCTTTTCAAGTTTTATAAGAGTCGCAAAGAATTATAAATATATCGAGAGATGTCTAAAAATAATTGAATGAATTACAATATTTTATATGCACTTTTGTATTCGATTAAAGCTAATTTGTTTAACTCGAAATTTTACTGGATTTTTAGTAACCATGTTTAGCGAGAGATTTCTAATTACAATTGAAGAGTTAGAAATTTTTACGAAATAAATAGAGGAAGGAAAACTGTTATTGATATTAATCACTGTGTAAGGTAATTTATCATAAGCACATAGACCTTAAAATTCAGAATTTGAGAAGAGAAGAACAAGATTTTAACAGCAGTTTTTAAACATGGAAGCAGAGAAAATTCAATTAATAATTGATGTTACTTAATATATATTACGTTTATATATAGCATTGTTCTAACATAGGTATTTTGACAAAAAATCGGACTCTTGAACTAACATATGAAATTTTTTTTTCACATTTCAATTCTACGACTCAAATTATGCTTAAATATTAAATTTTGTAAAATTTGGTGTGAAATTTATGGAGAAATTCAAAAATCTATCTTGGCACAACTTTTTCAGTTTGTGGCAAGAATAATTCACGTGGCGAACTTCTT
Organism: Stegodyphus dumicola; assembly: GCF_044657685.1. NCBI lineage: Eukaryota > Metazoa > Arthropoda > Arachnida > Araneae > Eresidae > Stegodyphus > Stegodyphus dumicola. Next base: position 52,252,009 of record NC_140778.1, read on the forward strand.
AATATATGGCAACCAATTTTTCTTTTCCTTCCATTATGCCTGAGCAGAAAAAAAGGCACCTCGTTTCTGCCTTTTTACATTGTGCAAGATCGGAAAAAAATTACATTGTTTCTACTTACAAAAAATTTTAGCAAAGTGTTTAAACCACATCTGATGTTTTATCGCTTTCAACAAATATGCCAAATTTCAAAGCGCGCCAATATATAAATTCACATATATCTTCGGAAATTTTGAATAAAAATTTGTAATTTTTTGCAGGTATGCTTAGAAATAAATATGTCTACTTTAAGATGATGATAAAAGTTTTATAGATTATAATTCAAATTTTTTTTTGAAAATTTATAAAACTTATTTTAAAATACAAATTTAAAAAATAAATCATAAAAAAGGGTGAATTTTATTTGGAACGAACCTGAATTTCGAAATGTGAAAGGAAGAATCAAATAAGCTTAATAAAAAAATAGAGATTAGAAAATATATACCAAACTCAATTAACGTTGAGGAGCTAAAATTTTGAGAGTTAATTTTTTAGAAACTACTCATGTGATTTTTACAAAACTTGGTAATTTGGCATAATTTGAGTTGGTAGAATTGAAATACAGAAACAAATTGCTATGTTATTTCAGAAAAGGTTCGATTTTATGTCAAAATACCTATATTAGAACAATAATTTTTCATAAGAATAAATTAATTACAATTAAATACAAATTTAATTAATTCTTTGCGCCATTGCTGCAAGGAATGAATTTTAAATTTAAATTTTAACAAACATGTATATACGTAAAAAATCAAATTTAAAGTTAAAATAATTAAAAAATGTGCAAACATATAAAAGATTTAATTTTCGAACTAATCTACAATATCATTTAAATTCAGATAGCATAAGTAAATCAAGTGCAAACCAAACCATGAAAATAAATTCACCAATTTAGCAAATTAAAATTAATCTAAAAAATTTTTTTAAAAATGCATAAGCGAATGACTGTTGAGCAGGCAGGAGTCAGACTTATCAAGGGGAAGTTGCCTCCAAACCTTACTCTCCAATCATTCAAGTCGTGTTTCGTCATTCATGCAGGCAAGGGTAAAAGTCAAAGCCAAAAGTAAAGAATGAAGGATGTCCAAAAAGAAATACCAATAAAGTGGTACCTTTAGAAATTAGCAATTAAAATTTAAAGTTCTAAAAGGAAAATACCAATGAAGTTTTTTGAGAAATAAGCATTGTAAAGTCAAGTATTAAATTAAACTTTTTAAAAATTAATTTAGAAACCAATGCATTTTAGAAACCCTTGTCTACAGAAACCTCCCCGACACGAATATGCATATCAATAAAAAGGAACTAGACATAATTTATATAAACCAATAAGAAACAAAAAGAACTAATTCATAATTAAAATATATATATATACTTAAAAATATAATTCCATATTTAAAAAATACTTAAAGCAAGTAAATAGTAAGTTTTAATTCTAACTTACTGTATTAGCGTTGGGGTCTGCAAAAGTATTTCCGAAGTGATGTGTGTTCTTCAAATTATATAGATGGCGCTTATATAAGTAAAGTTGAGTGCCAAGCTGCTATCTTTGTTTTATTAAAAATTTTATGCAAACTTTAATATTAAAATATTTAAATATAAATCTACAAAAAATTAAATATCCTAAAAGTATGTAATTCAAGTTTTAATTTTAACTGATCAACTATTTATGGTAGGGAGTTAAGTAGCTGAGCCAATCAAGAGATGTAAGTTTGCTTTGCAAATATCATAAAAAGAGTACTAATTGAAGTAAAGTAGAGTTAAGTGGTTATTGTGAATTAATAAATGTAAATTGTTTGTAATGTGAAATGTGTGTTCTGTTGCAAAATTGTGTAAATATTGCAAATAATAACGTTAAGTGAAAAAAATGTTTTGTGAAAATTGCAAATAATTAAAAAGTAATCAAGTAAAACTGAAATGTTTTAAAATTTTTTTTCGAGACATGAAAAACGCAAGTTAAATTTCGTCAATCGGCCCAGTAGAACGGGAGATATAGAACTGCCCCCTTCTTTTTTTGCACAATGTACCTAAATGCTGTTTGTTTAAAAGAAATGGCATTCCTTATGAATTTTAAAAAAATTTTATCTGTTAACATGAATAGTTCGTCATAATCCTCTTCCATTATATTTTCGGGTACATCATCGAATTCTGTTTCATTTTCACTATCACTGTTATTCTCATCTATAAATAAATAATCATGTTCCATTCCATCTAGATTGTTAGATATATTACAGTTTTAATAACTTCTAAGTTATAATGAGTTTAATTTCCTTCTATTGGTTTTATTATCCACTCACACACTATCTTCTATATTGGAATGACGCATTTGGCCTCATTTTCCTTCCTTGCCTTTGATGTTCACTTCAAAATCACGACTTCAAATGACTAAAGATAGAGAAAACATCTAACTCCTAATTCCTTAAAATTTATTTGGAAAGTGCATTCATACTTCCCTCTTTTCTCGAATACGTCCTTCTTTTCTCAAAAACCCTAGATAAACATTTTTGTGCACAGTTATGTTAAATACAACGTACCCTCTTTGAAGAATTATTTACTTCTTCAAGCATGTCTGCCCAAAACATTGTTCTCCTTATCTTTTGTGAATTACACCATTAAGCCTGGGAAAAATCTGCGAATGAAAGACATAAAAAATGACAGCATAGCAGATGTATCATTCAGGTTTCTTCATAAAGGAAAAATTTCATGTTATACCGCGAATATACCTACGCCGGGCGCGCAATGAATTGGTAGTTGACCTGTCAGCACTATCCTTATCTTCAGGGCAGATGTTTTTATTTTATTTGGCTTATAATTCCTTACTAAATGTAGTATTTCATCTCGATGTACTCCGTCTTTGATATGATTTAAATGAAATTCCTCGTCATTATAATTCGCTTCCGATAGTGAAGAAAGTAACACAGAGGTTATTGAAAACGAAAAAAATTCGATTGCCGAATTAGTTGGTATTCTCCACACAGCAATTATAGGGCTTGAACAGCGGAACTTTGTAACTGAACAGGAAATTATGTCTGTTTATAGAATTAAAGAGAAAGTATAATCACATAAAACGAAGCAACTTAAACAACTTACATTGAAAGAGATGTTTAATAAAGTAAACAAATAAATATTAAGCTTTTTTTTTTTTTTTTTTTTTTTTTTTTTTTTTTTTTTTGTAAATTTTGATACCCTTTAGATCATAATTGCTCTTTATTTCATAAATTACAGTTTCATATTTTTAATTTTATAATTTCTGCATGCCATCTCACCAGATTTAAACTGATGATCTATAATCCGGAATCGCCGAAGTCCCGACGATTCCGGATTAAAGACTTTCTACTATATACTCTTTCATATTTTTCTGCTTGTTTAATATTTTTTTGCAAAGATTGCATTTTGTTTACTATGTTTATAAACATTACTTTGAATTAACATGATTAAAAGTGAGGGTCTCGGGGGACACTTTAGCCAAGTAAATAAACACTACTACTACTCACTCTAATAATAATGTCTCATAATATTACACAAATTTTAAAACTTAAAGGAACTGCTACTTTCGTAATGAATTCTATGCAATACTTTAACTTAAATTCATCACATGTAAAATCTACTTGCTTAGCTTAACCCTTCCCGTCACGCTTAGTCGGAGTTTTGATAAAAAAAAAAAAAAAAAAAAAGGTAGGCAGTCTAATTAGGCCTAGAGGAGTACACAAGTAAAATTTTGTGAAGATAGCATTTATCGTTTTAATTCTGTGGGACTGGGCACATCCACAGATATGTATATTGGCACATATGTATATATATGCATAATAGTTTAGAAATATCCTTGATGGCACAGATGTTAAAGGCATACTATAGAAATACCTCAAGTCATGATTATAGGTTGTGCGCAAACTAATATGTCTTTTTTATTTACGATTGCAAAAATATTTACAGTCAAAAGTCTTTAATCCGGACTCGTCGGAACTTGGGCGATTCCAGATTATCGGTTTTTCTGGATTATAGATCATCAGTTTAAATCTGGTAAGATGGCATGCAGAAATTATAAAATTAAAAAAATGAAGCCATAATTTATGAAATAAAGAGCAATTATAGGGTATCAAAATTTACAAAAAAAAAAGCTATTTGTTTATTTTATTAAACATTTCTTTCAACGCGCGCATGCGTAAAGCATACATTACGCATAGTCGAAATTAGAAAATTGCAACCAGAAAACTATTTTATGCGTACTCGTGATATTTATAATGACGAGGAATTTGATTTAAATGATATCAAAGACAGAGTACATTGAGATGAAATACTACATTTAGTAAGGAATTATAAGCCGAATAAAATAAAAACATCTCTCCTGAAGATAAGGATAGTGCTGACAGAACAACTTCCAGTTCATTGCGCGCCGCGTCCCCCCCCCCACAGAGCACCGTGAAATTGATAAACATATTTCGGAATGATTAGAGAATCAAAGAATATGCCTTTATCCATTTTTTCCAACGATTGCACTTTTTGTTTGATGGACATCGAAACATGCTTTCGCTCTGTAGATCCTTTGGTAGCTCCAAAATCGGAAATTCTTTTTGACATAATCGAAAGTTCAAGCTTACTTTTATGAAATTGCTCTGAGAGTCTGCAAAAAATGATAAGCCGGATCCAATTCGAAGATTAATGAAGAACGCAATCTGCAACATTAACTGAAATAGATAATTTTAGCTTAACTTATACCGTCCGTTATACATTAAACGCGCATGCGTAAACGTATTATGCGCATGCGTGAAGGTATTATGCGTTGACGCATGCGCAGAAAGTTTGTAACTTTGAGGTCCGGATTATGGAAGTACAGATTAAAGACTTTTGACTGTAAACAATGATTTACTTAGCTTTTATCTGCCTATCGATCTCTAGATAAACACATAACATAATAAATAAGAAAAACATAATAAATAAGAAACATTAAAAAATTAATATTCTCTTTTCTGAAGTATTGTTAAATATATCTGTAGTTCAGACTTAGGCAAACTGTCTGCCTAAAGAGATTTGGATTTATTAATTATAGGAACGTACTCTAAGAGTATATTCCCTAATGGATGGATGCTTTCGTGAAGAGCTTCTGAGAAAAATTCGCTTGTACTCATGTTACGCAAGGAAGAAATCTATGAAATCATGCATACCGCCAGTCTGTTCGCTAAGATTTGAACTTGGATTAAATTATCAGTGCTCAGCTGTCTTATTTGATGGGCTGTTAAAAATATCTTTATGGATGACTTTCTACGAAGAACTGGCTCTGTCAATGTTATACATGGGGAAACCAAGGAAACATAGATGCAGCGAATTTGTTTGCCAGAATTGGAATTTGGAGTTTCATCCAAATATCAATGTTCAGCAGTCTCAGCCACTAAGTTCCATGAAAGACTATACAGGATGTGCCAGTACAGCGGTAACAAATTTTCAGGAGACATACACCTAGACGATGGGAAATCACATAGCAATGCATAGTTGGAAACACTTCCGTAGCGCGGTAGTGATGACACAAATGAAAAAAAAAAAAATCTGAAATGTTTCAGATTTTAAATTACGTCCAAAGGGGCGTTTTTTTTACTGTTTTGAGTGTTACCTTTCTTTATTTATTAAATATCATGTTCTTTGCACTTAAACCATAAAATTCAGTTCAAGAGCAATATCGCAAAATAATGTTAAATTAAGCATATCTTTAGAATTTCCGATATACACAGTCTCGCGAGCTGGAGATAAAAGTTTTTTTTTTTTATATATAACGTTGCCATTTCTCGCTTTTAAAGCATTGAGTTTGTAAATCAAAAATTCGTTAAAGTTTTACAAAATATAAAATCTATAATAAAACAAATTCCAAATTTGGGATTTCAGATGCCCATATTCGCAGTAGGATTTCGTCTTTCAAAATTCGATAGCTCTATGTACCATTGTTTTATCACAATGCGAGAAATAGACAATCATTTATGCAGATTTTTCATTATTTAATTTCTTCAAATATAATGCAGGACTCTAACATTTTGTGGCAACAGTTTGAAAAGTGAACCGACGTTTATGAGTCCGACGCAAAATCGCAAAACGAAAACAATAGCCCTTCAGGGACAAAGCCCCTTTGGATTAAAAAGAAGAAGAAGGGCACAAACAGTAAGACAAAAAATGCTTTATTAGGATCCAAGATCCCGAAAAACGTTTCAATAGAAATAACGCATAATGAATAAAATACAGTCAAAAGTCGTTAATTCGGACACCCGTAATCCGGAATGCTCTATAATCCGGACCTCAAAGCTAAAATCTTTCTGCGCATGCGCCGCATTCACGCATGCGCATAGGCGTTTTACTCGTGCGCGCAAGACATTTACGACTGCGCATATGCGTCTGCGCAAGTGCAGAATACGTTTTCGCGTGCGCGTTTAATGTATAACGGACGGTATAAGCTAAAATTATCTAATTATCTATTTCAGTTAATGTTGATAATTGCGTTGTTCCTTCGAATTGGATCCGGCTTATTATTTTTTGCAGATTGTAAGAGCAATTTTCTAAAAGTAAGCTTGAACTTTCGATTATGTCAAATAGAATTTCCGATGCTAGAGCTCCCAAAGGATCTAGAAAACGAAAGTATGTTTCGATGTCCATCAAACAAAAAACGAATTGCTACAAAAAATGGATAAAAGCATATCCTTTGTTTATCTAACCGTTCCGAAATCTGTTTATCAATTTCACGCTGCTCTGCGCGGGGGAGGGGGGGACGTCACGGCGCGCAATGAACTGGAAGTTGATCTGTCAACGCTATCGTTATCTTCAGGGCAGATGTTTTTATTTTATTCGGCTTATAATTCCTTATTAAATGTAGTATTTAATTTCGATGTACTCCGTCTTTGATATGATTTAAATCAAATTCCTCGTCATTATAAATATCACGAATACAAATCAAATAGTTTTCTGGTTGCAATTTTCTAATTTCGGCTATGCGTAAGGTATGCTTTACGCATCCGCGCGTTGAAAGAAATGTTTGATAAAGTAAACAAATAAATATTAGGCTTCTTTTTTGGTAAATTTTGATACTCTTTAGATCATAATTGCTCATTATTTTATAAATTACGGTTTCATATTTTTAATTTTATAATTTCTGCATGCCATCTTACCAGATTTAAACTGATGATCTATAATCCGGAAAAATCGATAATCCGGAATCGCCGAAGTCCCGACGAGTCCGGATTAAAGACTTTTGACTGTATAATTTTAGCTACACTTACTCATAATTTAGGTAAAAAGAATAGGTATCTGACACACTTAAATGTTTATTGAATGTTTAAATTTGGTTTATTTTTTAATATTCCTTTATTTGCATAAATTAATGCGCTATGAGAATTTACACAATAGATTCTTTCTAACAGAAATGACAAAAAAGTACATATGCCATTTCCATGTAAACACTTTTTCTTGCAAAACAATTATCGTACAGTCTGTATATACTGATAATCACGGTAAAGTCAGATTAATTTTTTAAAGGAAAACACACAAGATTATTTGCCTGAGAAGAATTGTGGCATTATGGAGGGCTTTCTAAAGGAAACTGTTCTGTAGTCATGTTTCGTATGGGGAAGTCCATCCAAAAGCCCATGCAGCCAGCCTGTTCATTTGGCCAGCCTTTTCATTTGAACACGAGTCAGATTACCAGTACTCAGCTTTCTTATTTACTTAGTCACTGGTCGACTGCTTGGCAAAGTTTTAAAAATACAAGAAATAGGAATCAAATGCCAAACTTTGCATTTCAGCTTTTTATGCCTTACTTTTTAAATCTGACCTTGGGTTTTCATCTTGCACTCACACAGCAATGAATTTTTTTTAATAAGGATTAATCAAAAGTTTATTAATCTTCCTTTCAACTTTATATTAAAACATTCTACTTAGTGAAGCATGTTTTAAAATTTATTTTATCACTGAGGAATAAAATATAAAAAGAACTTCCATCTTCTTCATTTAAGCTTTTATACAGTCAAAAGTCGTTAATTCGGATACCCATAATCCGGACCTCAGAGCTACAAACTTTTACGGCTGCGAATATGCGTGTGCGCATGTGCGTTTAATGTATAACGGACAGTCTAAGCTAAGCTAAAATTATCTAATTCAGTTAATGTTGCAAATTGCGTTGTTCCTTAATCTTCGAATTGGATTCGGCTTATTATTTTTTGCAGACTGTTAGAGCAATTTTATAAAAGTAAGCTTGAACTTTCGATTATGTCAAATAGAATTTCCGATATATATTTACTAATATGTAAAGAATCTACAATTCGAAAGTATGTTTCGAAGTCCATTAAACAAAAAGTGGAATTGCGGCAAAAAATGGATAAAGGCATAATCCTTTGTTTCTCTTACCATTCCGAAATCTGTTTATCAATTTCACGCTGTTCTGCGGGGCTGGGGGGGAACGTCGCGGAGCGCAAAGAATTGGAAGTTGATCTGTCAGCACTATCCTTATCTTCAGGGCAGATGTTTTTATTTTATTTGGCTTATAATTCCTTACTAATTCAGAAGTCAAACAACAAAAATCAGCGTTAATTTACAAAATTTTCACAGGACTAGTTTCGATGGTTTTACCGAACCATCATCTTCAGCTGCAAAACCGCAAATGAACAAGATAGGAAATAATGTTTAGATAAGATAAGATAAGTTTCAAGAATTCTGTTAAATTGCAAACTTGCCTTACTTCGGTCCGTGATAAGGGATACACGTCAACAATTGTCCAAAATTGAACATGAACTCTATAAGCTTCATCTGGAACTCGCTAAAATATATCCAAAATTCACTGCCCTTGAACAAAAGTCTTGGTCTAGAACGGAGAATGCAGTTAACCGTCATAAAAACACCCTTGCAGTTAAATTCGAAAAACTTCTTTTACAGTCTTCCAGTTCGAGTAGTTCAAAAAATCTTCCCATTGTAAACATCAAGCCAATAGTTAATATTTCTAATGTTAGTCTTTCAGAAGAACAAGAGAGAATTCTAAAATATAATTTTAACTTCTCACAAACCTGTAAACCCTCGATTCCAAAGATTTTGGCTCCTATCGAAAAAGCTTTCAAGTTCAGTAAAGTTTCAGATTCACAGAAAGAAATGATTAGGCATCTTATCACTCATAATGTGAAATTCAATAATAAACCTTTGAAACCAAATCTAACTGCGAGAGAAAGAGCTACAATGCGCGAGATTCATTCTGACCCGGATATTGTCATTTCAAAGGCCGACAAAGGTGGCCAGATAGTCGTCATGGATAAGAACACTTACATCGATGGTGTCACTAAACTCTTAAACGAAGGACCATATAATCCGATCCCTAAAGATCCTTCACCTTCGGACTTATCCAAAATAAAAACTGCGATCAAATCTTCGCAAATCATTTCAAGCAAATTAAAACATTCGCTTATCCCATCTGTTGCGAATTGTGCCAGATTATATGCTCTTCCCAAAATTCATAAAAGTGGTATTCCTTTCCGCCCTATTGTATCAAATTTAGGTACTGCCTCGTATCCATTAGCTAAATATTTAGTTTCTAGATTTTCCACTCTATTAGACAATAACATTTACACCATAAAAAATTCAATAGAGTTTGTAAAAAAGGTTAAAAACATTTCTCCTCGTAATTTACTCATGGTTTCTTTTGATGTAAAATCATTATTCACCAATGTCCTAGTGGAGGGTGCATTAAGATGTCTAGAAACCAGACTTCGCGAATTTCATTTCTCTTGCATCGAAATTGATGAGCTAATTTCTCTCACTCAACTCTGTTTGAAACAAACACATTTTGTTTTGCAAAATAAATATTACAAGCAAACTGAGGGATTAGCCATGGGAAGCCCCCTCAGTCCCATCCTGGCTGATATCTACATGCATTATTATGAATCAAAATTGTTTGAAACTTTAAACTTCCCGGCATGGTTCCGCTACGTAGACGATACTTTTACCCTGTTTGAAGGTAATAAAGATGATTTAAATAGAGTTCTTTCAACAATGAATTGTATTGATCCTGCTATTCAGTTCACTTTTGAACTTGAGACTTGCAATTCTCTTCCGTTTCTCGACATTCTGGTCACACGTAACACATCCAACTTCAGTACTACAGTTTACCGTAAACCATCATCGGTTTGCCTTCCACCACACTTTAAATCATGTCATCCGACTAAACAAAAGTTAGCTTCATTTTATTCCTATGTTTTCCGTGCTCTTCAAGTTTGCTCCTCCAAACTAGCCCTTGATGAAGAACTAAATTATTTAAAAGCAATAGCTATTGACAGGGGCTTTTCACCCAACATTATTAATCAAGCAGTTAAAAAATTCTCATCTCAACACACTAAAAGCCACACTCTTATTTTAGGAGATTATAAAAATTCTGTTGTCATTCCCTTCTTTCCATCAATTAGCTATAAAGTTGCACATATTTTGCAGAAATTTAACTTTCGGGTTGTTTACTCTCCCATCAATAAAATTCCAACTTCTATACTCAAGGACCCCATTCCGGATATGAATTCCTGGGGTATTTATAGGATTCCTTGCCAGTGCGGTTTAATTTACATTGGCCAAACTAAGAGAGCCTTAAAATTTCGCGTCAAAGAACATGAGGCATATGTTAGAAAAAAGGAAACACAGAAGTCTTCTGTTGCTCAACATTGTTGGTCCGAAAATCACACTTTCAATTTTTCTGCTGCCAAAATTATTCAAAAAACATCTTCCATTGGAGAACTGGATTTTCTAGAGGCATTTCACATTCATAAAAATCTTTCTGTTCTAGTTAACGATCCTAATTCCAATCCAAATTTGCCTTCGGCTTTTAGAGAAATTATGTTTTAGTTCTGGTTTCGCCAACAGATGGCGCCACTTGCTTATTCTTGTCCAGGATTTCTTATCTTATCTAAACATTATTTCCTATCTTGTTCATTTGCGGTTTTGCAGCTGAAGATGATGGTTCGGTAAAACCATCGAAACTAGTCCTGTGAAAATTTTGTAAATTAACGCTGATTTTTGTTGTGTGACTTCTGAATTAGTATTTATTCGGCGTGTTATTGTGTCTTAATTATAATTCCTTACTAAATGTAGTATTTCATTTCGATTTATTCCGTCTTTGATATGATTTAAATCAAATTCCTCGTCATTATAATTCGCTTCCGATAGTGAAGAAAGTGACATGGAGGTTATTGAAAACGAAAATATTTCGATTGACAAATTAGTCGGTATTCTCAACACAGCAAGTATAGGATTTGAACAGCGGAACTTTGTACTGAAGAAGAAGAAAGTATTATCACATAAAACGAAGCAACTTAAACAACTTACATTGAAAGAAATGTTTAATAAAGTAAACAAATAAATATAAAGCTTATTTGTAAATTTTGATACCCTTTAGATCATAATTGTTCTTTATTTCATAAATTACGGTTTCATATTTTTAATTTTATAATTTCTGCATGCCATCTTACCAGATTTAAACTGATGATCTATAATCCGTAATCGCCGAAGTCCCGTCGAGTTCGGATTAATGACTTTTGACTGTATAATAAATTATGAAAAGTGAAATAATCTGATTGTTTTAAACAATTCAAAATTATTTTTTATGATGCTCAAGATAAAAACACAGAAGGAAGATTCATCAGAACAAATAATTTCTTTCATAGATGAAAAAAAAACAAAAAAGATTTTTTCCAATCCTGTATTTTATTCATGAACTTCATTATTTAATTGATAAAGAATTTAATTGCATTAAACTGACACACATAACTTAATAAAGGTTTAGTGTTAATTCAATATGTACTTTAAAGTAATTCACATTTTTTTTTCTTTCAGATAAAAAAAATTATTAAAAATGTGTATGTTTATATTTAATACAGTAGATACTAAACTGAAGCCATAAAAACAAAACATTCAAAAAGCTGATGCGCTGTAAATCAAATCCTTTATAAAGGTACCCACATTATTATTCTTATATAGATTATTGATTGTTTGAGAATCTAAAATTCACTGTATTACTGTCATTGTTATTAGATACTTTGACTCAGTACAGTCAAAAGTCGTTAATCCGGACTCGTCGGGACTTCGGCGATTCCGGATTATAGATCATCAGTTTAAATCTCGTAAGATGGCATGCAGAAATTCTAAAATTAAAAATATGAAACCGTAATTTATGAAATAAAGAACAATTATGATCTAAAGGGTATCAAAATTTGCAAAAAGAAAAAGCTTAATATTTATTTGTTTACTTTATTAAACATTTCTTTCAATGCAAGTTGTTTAAGTTTTGCTTCGTTTCATGTGATAATACTTTATCTTTAATTCTACTAAACAGACATAATTTCTTGTTCAGTTACAAAGTTCTGCTGTTGAAGTCCTATAATTGCTGTGTCGAGAATACCGATTAATTTGTCAATCGAAATTTTTTCGTTTTCAATAACCTGTGTGTCTATTTCTTCACTATCGGAAGCGAATTATAATGACGAGGAACTTGTTTTAAATCATATCAAAGACGGAGCACATCGAGATGAAATACTAATTTGGTAAGGAATTATAAGCCAAATAAAATAAAAACATCTGCCCTGAAGATAACGATAGTGCTGACAGATCAACTTCCAACTCATTACGCGCTCGCTGCGGCGTTCCCCCCGCCGAGCAGCGTGAAATTGATAAACAGATTTCGGATTTCAAAACATACTTTCGCTTTAGATCCTTTACATATTAACAAATATATATCGGAAATTCTATTTGATATAATCGAAAGTTTAAGCTTACTTTTATAAAATTGCTCTTACAGTCTGCAAAAAATAATAAGCCGGATCCAATTCGAAAATTAAGGAACAACGCAATCATCAACATTAACTGAAATAGATAATTAGATAATTTTAGCTTATACGTCCATTATACATAAAACGCTCACGCGAAAACGTATTCTGCACTTGCGCACACTCATATGAGCAGTCGTAAAAGGTCTTACGCGCACTCGTAAACGCCTATGCGCATGTGTCAACGCGGCGCATGCGCAGAAAGTTTTTAGTTTTGAGGTCCGGATTATAGATCATTCCGAATTATGGGTGTCCGAATTAACGACTTTTGACTGTATGTATGCTGTAGGATACACTGTATGTGTACTCATAATTAATTAAACAAGTTAGTAATTATTATTGAATATCTGGTAGCATTATTGCACCACTATGTATGCAAGTAACAGGTGACAATTCCTAATGCCTTATGGAAACTTTCTAAATACTTTACGAAATTTGTCTGAATTAGGTAAAATATTTTTCAAAATAAACTTTAATTGATAAAATCTCTGAAAAGTTGTAGTTACAATCTTAATACATTTCCCACTGGCCAAAAAATTACATATTGTGGCTTTCTTAATGTTTAATATAAATGCATATTAATAAACATTAGAAAAATCCCTTTAGCCAAGTATTTATTTCATAACAGGCATGCTTTTATGTGGTAAACAACCAATTTGATATTAAAAGTACGAGATGTTAATTTTTTAAAAAATTTATTTTATTTCCTCCCCTATCTTGATATATCTTTCAACAACAGGGATTCTCAAGGAAACGGAAATTTCACTGCTTCAAGGGGGGGTGGCGAGTGTTGTCAACCTTTTATTTATATTTTAAGGACTTAGATTTAATTTATAAATAACAGAAACTAGTTTTGTTCAAGTTTCGGTACTCATCAAAATTTTCTACACTTTTGTTGTTTAATTTATAAATCATGTTAAAACCAAATAAGCCTAAATCCAAATAAATGTATCTGCACGTTTTAAGAGTTGGAAAGGGAGAGAGATTATTCTAGCAGTAGTAAAAGTAGTGCATGGAGTAAAATAAGTTGTTGCACTCTTTTTAATACATCTATGTTAATAGTATTTGTTACAAATAAAGCCATTCATTTCAGATACTTTTATAGTTGATGAATCAAAGTAATATCCTTTTTATTTTCATTTAAGAACACATTACATCATAAATATTCATTTAAAATGTGTATGAAGGAAGTATTTTTGTGTCTTATCTGAAGGGGGAGAAAAAAGTAAGTCCATAAAAATACTTTATTTTCTTTGTATTCTGAGATCAATCATGCTACTATAACATTTATGTTTGCGAAAACCCTGTGTGTTGTATTATCATTTTCTAGGTTATAACTTTAGTTTGACCAAGAAGAAAAATAAATTCATAAACATTCTATTGCAAACCCTAAGTTCACAAAATGTTGCATAGGTACCAAAAATTTAGAAGAGTTTTAAAATAGTAAAAAACCATATTATGCAACCAACTCCAGAAACTAACTGTTACTGTGTAAGGTTTATCCTAAGTTTTTAACAGTTACCTTTAGTTAAATCTATTTTCCTATTCTTCTTCATTTCAGCTTACAATTTCCTGCTAGAATGTGTTTTTAGTATCGTGTTTAATGCAAATGAGTAAGAGCGGTATTTATGTTAAAGTTCTACTGACTTCGTTAGAGAGCCAGAGATTCCGACTAGAGCGCATTTGCCTTTTGGCTACACTCTTTGTAAATTTATTATTGTGCTCAGCCGTATCTCAGGCCCTTGATAGCTTCACTAGCTTAACTGATATTTACAGCTACTTAGAAATTCTTAATAGTATCAGCTATATCTTTTAGTTAAATTTAATTTCTTATTACTTTGAGTTCAAGCCCAAATGGAGGCTTTGCTGTATATCTGGAGAAAGGGGCCATTTGTGAAATTCTTATTTTGAGAAATAAAGGGTAATTAACCCTTCTTGAGTTTTACGTATCTGTTTCTGAACTAAAGCAAATATTCACTTACTTGCTCACTAGGTTCCTACAAACTTAGCTGTTAGATAAAAGGTTAGAACCCCACAACTGTTTAATAGTCTTTAACACATGCTAGTTCATAAAGACTGACCAAGTTTCACAAAGATTTAAGAATATTTGCTCAGGCAATCAGATTCCTGTATTAGTCCATACAAATGGGACCTTAGAGCTAATGCCCCTTCCAAATTCTTCAGACATCATGTCAGTAACAACTGCATGTTAAAATTCAGAAATTTTCAAAAAACAGAAGTAGGTGTTTATCATGTTTCAAAATTAGCAAAGCTTTTGAGCAAAAAAGAAATTATTTTAAGTAAATTAACAATGGTTTGTAT
Source organism: Stegodyphus dumicola (assembly GCF_044657685.1). Classification (NCBI taxonomy): domain Eukaryota; kingdom Metazoa; phylum Arthropoda; class Arachnida; order Araneae; family Eresidae; genus Stegodyphus; species Stegodyphus dumicola. Next base: position 52,267,180 of record NC_140778.1, read on the forward strand.
TTCAGCATTTATTCTTATTTATAAACATTAACATGTAACAGTTCTTGCTTTTGCTCTGTATTCGAGGAAGCACATTCCTTGGATGTACAAACTACATATACGCTTTTGTGCACTTTACTTTTTCAGATAATAAATAGTTTTTCCTTCAGGATTTCAATTTTTTTTCTCAGTTATAATGAAACACAGATTTTAACAGCAGTAAATTGAAAATAAAAGAGACATACCGTTGTTTAGAGTAATGTAAAAATAATGCAGTAATTTGAAAATATGGAATTTTCTTGACTCTTAACCCAAATAATCTCCTCATGGTAATTGTTAACAAACATGTAAAAATTAAAATTAAAAAAATAAAAAAGATTAGAATGATCAGCTGTCAAACTATTGGGATTAGAGAAAAGTATAGTTAGTTTTTTTCTATTATGTGGTCATTGGGCCTGCACAATTAACTTCAGGGCCAATATAGAGATCAAACCTCACTACTGCTTCACATAACTAATTCATTGGGAATTTGGATGGCTCCAAATTGGCCATGTAATCATCTTTGGTTTTGCGCCAAAAACCCCACTCACTCACCCAAATTGGCCATGCCTTCTTGTGACGGCGCAGTTTTTCATCGAAATGGCATTATTGCAGTTCTTCCCATCAACATAGGTTAGCAGAGTAACTGAAGATAACAAAAGACTCTTTTTAACGCACACATCGAGAAATTTTTTTCTCAGCCATGAATTTTGTCATGTTATGGTACCAATAGCTATGTCAATGCTACGCTGTTCTACCCAGGATGAGGCCTATGCCCAGGAACCTGATATAAGTGACGAATTTGCACCTGAGTCTTCGGTTTATAATTTTTTGGAAATTTGGGTCATTAGACATGTTTTGTTTTTCCAAATGCAAATTCACAGCTACACATATTTATAGGGCATTCGGCAAGATTGGAGATACATTATGAATGCAGATATTACCAGGGTAAAATATATTTATCTTTTCTGATGCCTTGATTCCCATAACACATTTCAAAAGTAATATCAATGTGGGAGTTACAGAAATGGAATTATTTGCCTTTTGTTTTCACTTATCACAGATTAGCAAATAAGGCATAGTTTATAACATGTTTATGACACACAATGTCATTTCAAAAAAATTAAATAGTGACTATTAAAAAGGCATAACACAAATTCTGTTATAAATGACAATTATGTTTAAAATTAAAAACTACTCCATTACAACATGAGTGAATTATGAATTCCAAGCCTGAGTTCGGCCTTGCTGAATCTGTAAATTTTTCTCTCCACTTTCATAGTCAGAAACCCATAAACAACTTAAGGTGTCAAACTTGCTCACTGAAGCAAAATTTATTCAATCTGTCCATTAAGTATTTAAAGCAAGGTACACGAGCATTATCTATCTAATACAAGTGATGCCTTCATGGATGAATTTCTAAGGTAAATTTAATCATATTTATGTTACACATGCAGAAAATCACAACCAGATCTATGTCCCAACTCTTTAGTAGATTCTTTTTAATAATAAGCAATTTTATCTTCATCGTCACAGATGTTAAAATTTATTATATTATTACTCAGGAAAAAATGCAATAATATCACTCCACACACAGTTTACATACACTTTTTAAATGATGTAAGAAAGAAAAAAAACAAGTTAATATCTTAACAATGTTAATTCTTTGAAGGAAATTGCATTGCAACTAATAATATAATAATATGAATAAATGCATATAACTTCATTACACATATTTTGTTTCAGCCATATGTGTAGGTTGCTTTTATTGCCAGTAAGCATTTGTATTTAGTACAATTCCATACCAGTTTACAAATTAAACTGTTAGGAATCATAAATAAATCACATACAATATTGTGATTAAATCTGTGTTATAAATTATAATTAATATTTAGATTTAAAACCTACACAATTTATATTAAAATTAATTTATATGTAATATATATTTAGTAGATGCAAATTTAAGTACTTGCCTGTATGTTTTTGTTTGTTACCAAGTCCTCTAAGCATGTTACAGGCTAACATCCATAACTGATATATGGTATGAACTTGATATCTCTACCAGTACATAAGATATTCTATAAAATAAAGCAGGGAAATCAACAACCTTGTTTCTGCATAGATTTTGTAAAATACCAATCGATTTCGAAGGCAAAATGAGTCCTCCTTCATCAGGTGCAGAATTTTTTTGCTCCTGATGAAGGGGGATCCACTTTTCTCTCGAAATCGATTGGGATTTTACAAAAATCTATGCTGAAAACAAGGTTGTCAATTTGCACGTTTTCTTTTCGATGTCAGTGTATTTCTCTTTCATCTTGATATTCTATAACCTTATAAATGCATCTCAAAATCCCAATTTATCCAGATTTTTGCTTGAAATGCACCTTCACTAAAATATTTTTCTCCTCTTTATTTGAGATGATAAGTCAAATAATTTTTTTTATCATTAACTAGTAGCTGTAAATGGAAATAAGATAAGTAAGCTTAGGGACTAGAAACTTATCAAAGATATAATTATAGCTGTGAAGAAAGGGCAAAAAAGTGGGAAAATTTATACTTGAGATGCATGTTTTTAAGCACAGGACACAGTAGAAATAATGTATCAAATATATTAATTTTATCACATAAACAAAAGTATTTAATTAAATGGCAATTTAAATATTTGTACGTACCTCTGATATATGCATTTATATTTACAGATGCCTTCTTAATTCTGAATGTAAACACATTTATCTGATAGTTATTTTGCTGCAATCAATTAGTGCCTATAACTTGTAGAACCAATAAATTCCATACATTCAAACTATATACAATTTTATGATTAGCTTGCTATTTTAAATATAAAATACATTCTAATAGAAATATTGTATACATTTGGCGATTTTATGTATTTGCACTAAGGTAATTTATCTGGTAGACATTACCCAATATAAGTAGCTGTTTAGTATTTCACGATCTACGAGTTAAGTACTAATAAAAATAATGAAATATGTAATTAACAATGAGTTATTCCTATTTGTATGCTTAGTTTTATCTTGCAAATAACATTAAATACTTAAACACTATTATAAATATTCATGCATAAATATAAAAATTGTGTTTGTCTGAATGAAATAACATGTTTGCATTTGTATTCTACTACATATTTTTGTATGAATAAACCTGCATTGTATGCGTCTACAGACCCACTTTTATGCATTATTTTGGGTATTAAAGGCAGGGTTTTTTTCCTCCAGAAAAGCTTGGCTCTACTCTTATATGTGCCCAAGATCACCAAATATGGCGATATGTGTTCTGCGCTAAATTTTCATGCGATGGTTTGGTGGACGATGCTGTTTGTATGGCAACCCTTTTGACGTTGAAACTTAGAGACATGGCGGCAAGATTTCAGGCACGATGTTGCAGTTGTTAACGAGTCTTTTGTTCATGGGTGTGTTTATGTGGATAGAAGTGCATTTTTGGAATTTCTGTGGGAGTCAGGACTTTTAAAACGCAGTTTGGCTAAACTGAATGCTGTGTACATGGTATTCTTTGAAATTTATTGTTGTTATGTTAATTTATTAAAGTGTGGTGTGCGTAGTTCATAATTTTTTAAAGTTAAAACAGAATGCTGTGTACATGGTATTCTTTGAAATTTATTGTTATGTTAATTTATTAAAGCGTGGTGTGCGTAGTTAGTAGATTCTTTCACTGCCTAGATTGTGCAATTCATAGATTTCTTTTTAAGTTACAAAACATAGCTGTGTATATGGATTCTTGTCAAATATTTTTAGTTAGAAACCTTAAGTTTTTGCTATCTAAATTTTTTGTTTCGGATTTTTAGCTTAAATTGTGTGTTCAAAACGTGGTTTTTGGAGACATTTTAGGCTTAAAGTTCGAAATATAGACAAAAAATTTAGATAGTAATATGGCAGCATGGAGTTTCTCAAAAAATGTTTGGTGCGAAATTTGGTGACCTGAGGGCTCATATAAGAGTAGTCCCAAAAGCTTACTGCGTAGCAAAATATATTTGCAATGAATGATATGTGATTTTTGAACTTTTTGAGTACTTATGAAATCAGAAAGACAAAAAATATTTAAATAAATTTTAGTACTACAATACAGTCAAAAGTCCGGACTCATTGGGACTTCCACGATTCCGGATTATCGATTTTTCCGGATTATAGATAATCAGTTTAAATCTGGTAAGATAGCATGCAGAAATTATAAAATTAAAAATATGAAACTGTAATTTATGAAATAAAGAACAATTATGATCTAAAGGGTATCAAAATTTACAAAAAAAAAAAAAAAAATAAAAAAAATAAAAAAAAAATAAAAAAAAAAAAAATAAAAAAAAAAAAGCTTAATATTTGTTTACTTTATTAAACATTTCTTTCAATGCAAGTTGTTTAAGTTGCTTCGTTTTATGTGATAATACTTTCTCTTTAATTCTATAAGCAGACATAATTTCTTCTTCAGTTACAAAGTTCCGTTGTTCGAGTCCTATAATCGCTGTATCGAAAATACCGACTAATTTGTCAATCGAAACTTTTTCATTTTCAATAACCTCTGTGTCACTTTCTTCACTATCGGAACCGAATTATAATGACAAGGAATTTGATTTAAATCATATCAAAGATGGAGTACATCGAGATGAAATACTACATTTAGTATGGAATTATAAGCCAAATAAAAAAAAATTTTGCCCTGAAAATAAGGATAGTGCTGACAGATCAACTTCCAATTCATTGCGCGGCGCGGCGTCCTCCCCCCACCGCAGAGCAGTGTGAAATTGATAAACAGATTTTGGAATGGGTTGAGAAACAAAGGATATGCCTTTATCCATTTTTTTGCAGCAATTCCACTTTTTGTTTAATGGACTTCGAAACATACTTTCGCTTTGTAGATCCTTTACATATTAGTAAATATATATCGGAAATTCTATTTGATATAATTGAAAGTTCACGCTTACTTTTATGAAATTGCTCTAACAGTCTGCAAAAAATAATAAGCCGGATCCAATGCGAAGATTAAAGAACAACGCAATCTGCAACATTAACTGAATTAGATAATTTTAGCTTAGCTTATACCGTCCGTTATACATTAAACGCGCATGTGCACACGCCTATTCGCAGCCGTAAAAGTCTTACGCGTCTTGCATCAACGCGACGCATGCGCAGAAAGTTTGTGGCTTTGAGGTCCGGATTATAGATCATTCGGGATTATGGGTGTCTGAATTAACGACTTTTGACTGTATTAACAAAACAAACCTTCGTGGCACAATTTGGTATATTTTTATTAGATGAAAAGGCAAAATTCACTTATTGGATGAAAGTTAATGAATTTCATACATTTTTTTAAAAGAAAGATTTCTAGACAAACAATATTTTTCTTAAGTTTCCAAACAACACATGAAAAAAGAATATACTTCAGCAAATGAAAATATAAGTTTTGATTATTAAATAAGGAATATGTGATGGATTAAAAAAATAAAACATTCACATTCTTCTTCAAATCTTCCAGTAAGTTTTTTGCACTCTTCTTCTCTGCAAGTACACAGCGATCTGTCTTTAGACAAAAAAAAAAAAAAAAACCTCTAGAACGATCATTTACATTTGTCTACAAATATTTCTGGTGTTCTTCTCCCCAAGCTTACAACGATCTGTTTTGCCTTAGAAAGACATCATAAACTCAGCATAGTGCAACACTGGCTATCTACCAAACTCATTTATTCATTGTTCCCTTTAGAGAATTTTTGACAAAATTTTGTGCTTTTATACTTATGCTTTATGTACTAAGTGCTAAAAATAAATTACAATCAAAAGTCTTTAATCTGGATGTCCATAATCCAGAATGATCTATAATCCGAACCTCAAAGCTACAAACTTTCTGCGCATGCGCATTTAATGTATAAAGGATCGCATAAGCTAAGCTAAAATTATCTATTTCAGTTAATGTTGCAGATTACGTTGTTCCTTAATCTTCTAATTGGACCCAGCTTATTATTTTTTGCAGACTGTTAGAGGAATTTTATAAAATTTTATATAAGTAAGCTTGAACTTTCGATTATGTCAAAAAGAATTTCCGATTCTAGAGCTGCCAAAGGATCTACAAAGCGAAAGCATGTTTTGATGTCCATCAAACAAAAAGTGAAATTGCTGCAAAAAAAATGGATAAAGGCATATTCTTTGATTCTTTAACCATTCTGAAATATGTTTATCGATTTCACGCTGCTATGCGGAGGGGGGGGGGAACGATGTGGAGCACAATGAACTGGAAGTTGATCTGTCAGCACTATCCTTATCGTCAGGGCAGATGTTTTTATTTTATTCGGCTTATAATTCCTTACTAAATGTAGTATTTCATCTCGATGTACTCCGTCTTTGATATGATTTAAATAAAATTCCTCATCATTATAAATATCACGAATACATGTCAAATAGTTTTCTGGTTGCAATTTTCTAATTTCAACTATGCATAATACATGCTTTACGCATGCACTCATTGAAAGAAATGTTTAATAAAGTAAACAAATAAATATTAAGCTCTTTTTTTGTAAATTTTGACACCCTTTAGATCATAATTGCTCTTTATTTTATAAATTACGGTTTTATATTTTGAATTTTAATTTTTCTGCATGCCATCTTACCAGATTTAAACTGAAGATCTATAATCCGGAAGCCCCGATGAGTCCGGATTACAGACTTTTGACTGTAATAAGTAAATCTAAAGCTATTTCATGAAAAGATAATTGTGAAGAACTTGTATCAAGTGACACTGGCAAAACTCATTCCATAACCTACTTTTTTACACATACATTAGTTAATACTCGTATTTGATTTAAATAAAAATGATCTTTTCAAATATGGAAAAGGTATTTAAAGCATGCGATTGAAAACTTTCACAATACAAATTTTAGAATTCTTTTATTTAAATATCTCCTTAAATTCAGTACATTTATTTCTTTAAGCTTTCAAAGCTGTAAATAATGATGCCAGATCAGAATTCTTATTTATGTTAAGATCCTTGTTTTGCATAATTTTAAAATTGAATGTCTCTTGAGTTGAAATAACAAAGGAGACAATAATGTATGAAATTTTGCAAATTCTTTGCTATTCGAAAGTTGCATTATAAAAGAAATATATCACCATACTCTCTCTGTGAATTTTGAAATAAATTTAGGCTGCCATTTATCATAACGCTTATTTGCACAAACTCTTCCAAACAGAGCAGGAATTATAAGAACAATATGAGATTCTACTTTGATACACTAGTGTTAATGCATATAGGAAAGTGTGTCCTTGAAAATTTAAAATCCTGTTTTCTTCTGGCACTTAAAAAAAAAAAAAAAAAAAAAAAAAAAAGATTGTTTCTTAAAAACAAATATTTCTGACATTTTTGGAAAAGATATTTTCAAAGTGGCTTTTTATATATTTTGCAGATGGGATTTTTTTGACAGCGTGAGTATATGCAAAAATTTATCAGTTTATTGATGCTGAGAAACACATTTTCATGTCTAATCAGACCTATAATTAAATTTTGGATTAATATAAGAACAGCCGAGTTTAGTACAATGCACTTACAAGCTACAGCATGCACACTGTGATTAAATATTTAAGCATTCTTCAGAATTTCAGAACAAGAAGAATTTGAAGGTGGTAACATGAAAGCCAGCAGATTCTACAGGAACCAGATGTCAAAACTGAACACTTAATAATAGACAATGAACGGAGACTTAAAAATAAACGTATCTGAAACATTTGCATTAAGCCATGAACAAGGAAAAACATTAGTTATATATTAACGTAAACACCTTAGCACAAGTTTTTGATTTTTTTACAGATGAAAACTTAAAAGTTACGATATGGATGGAAGCTGGTGGTTTTATTTCAAAAAGATTTCCAAACTGACAATATTTATTATACGTTTTTAAACATTATCAATCTATGAAAAGGAAATATACTCAAAAATACAAATTTTAATTATTAAATAAGGATTAAGCAATGCATTAAAAAAATAAAATTCATTCTTCTTCAAAACTTTGCTATTATTTTGCACATTTCTCCTCCCCAAGTACACAGCTACCTGTTTTTGCCTTAAAAAAATAGGAGAATTGGACAACTGGGTTCCTGCAGCACTCGGCTATTGAGAAAAAGCATTTCCTCGTTGTTCTTTAAGCATATTTTTAGCAAAGTCCTGTGTTCTTGCAGAAATTTTACCATAACATTTTCCATTACTCACAAATTCCGCAAGGCCAGATATTAAAACTATGTTTAAAACAAAAAATATCACAATTTGTGTCTAAAACTGTTAAAAAAGAACACACAGAAAAAAAAAAAAAAAAAAAAAAAAAAAAAAAAAATGGCAGAATTGCTTCACTAAAGGATTATTATAAGCATGATTGCTAGAAGAATGGTTCTGTGCATGGTTGCGAGAGTTTGCTATATACTGAGAATATGGAAAATTTTGCTACGGTGACTTTTCCAGATGGGGAAAGTGCAGAATCACACACTGCTTGGAGCATTTTTAAGAATTGCACATACTTGGTATCCAAGTACACATCGACCTATTTTCACTTAAAAGAAAAATCCCAGAACTGCCCAAAAATGGAACTGCGCACTCCCTTGACTTTATCTATGTACACATTGACCTATTTTCACTTAAGTGAAAGAAAATGGACAAAAATCCAATTGTTTTTACCCTTGTAAAAAAGCACTAGACAAATAAGTGGGCGATTCTGTACTTTACCGTTCCAGATTTTGACTAAAATACTTAATTTCCCGACTTTTCCCCATCTCTATTCGAATTCCCCACGTTTTTCAGGTAGCGTGGCAGCTCTGCTTATACCATGACAAGTCATTAGTGCACAGATAAGTAAAGGTTCTTATTAATCTAACTTTTCCACAAAACACACTAGCCTTTTATTATATGTAGACATGAATCTTTCAATTTTTCTATCATCCAAGTAATTTGTTACACATGCAACTTGCAGAGTTTTTCTCCAGTGCGAATGAGTATATGCTGTTTAAAATTCTATTTTAGAGCAAATGAATTATTACATACTTCACAAGCATGAGGTTTCTCTCTGTGAATAAGTATATGTTCATTTGATGCACATTTTGAGTAACCAGCTTGTTACATAGCTCATACAAATGAGGTTTCTCTCCTACATGATTAAGCATATGGTTGTTTAAACACTTCTGAATTACACTTGTTACATAATGCACAAACATGAGGTTTTTTTCCTGTGTGAATAAGTACATTGGTTTAAATGAGCTTTTTTAGCAAATAACTTGGTTAATCTTTGGATTATGGTAACTTAACGATTTTTTGGCGACCAACCCTGCTAGTTTTTGTTTGGATGCCATTTTGTTTTCACGAAGTAAAGCATGTTTTTTTTCTTAACTCAACATTTTTTTCCAACAATCTGCTAGCCGAATTACGCTTATGCTAGAAATTTTACGGAACAAAAGTGATTAATCATGATGAAGAATAGGTGCGAAATTGGGAGAAAGTGCAGAATCGCCCACTGCTTGCCGCATTTTTAAGAATTGCACATACATGGTATCATCCATGTACACGTCAACCTATTTTCACTTAAAAGAACATCCCAGAATTGCACAAAAATGGCATTGCGCACACTCTTGACTTTATCCATGTACACTGCTAAAGTCCTAGCTAGTAAACTTTATCGCTTTACCAAAATGTCGCCAAACTACCTGTTACCATATTCCAAAGATTAGCCAATAACTTCTTAAATACCTCACACACAAGGTTTCTTTCGCGTGTGTATAAACATATGGTTCTTTAAACGACATTTCACAGTAAATGACTTATTACATATCTCGCACACATGAGGTTTCAATCCTGTGTGACAAAGTATATGGTTGTTTAAACTACTCTTTCGAACAAAAGACTTGTTACATACCTCGCACGAATGAGGTTTTTCTCCTGTATGAATAAGCATATGGCTTTTTAAATGACCTTTTTCTGTAAATGACGTATGGCAGATCTCACACAAATGAGGTTTCTCTCCTGTGTGAATAAGCATATGGTTATTTAAACCAATCTTTTGAACAAATGATTTATTACATACCTTGCACATATGAGGTTTCTCTCCTGAGTGGTTAAGCGTATGTCTCTCTAAACTACATTTTAAAGCAAATGACTTATTACACACCTCACACATATGAGGTTTCTCTCCGGTGTGAACAAGTGTATGCAAGTTTAAATTTCCTTTTTGAGTAAATGACTTGTTACATACTACACATATGTGAAGTTTCTTTCCTGCATCAACAGGCATATTCATGTTTAAAGTGCTCTTTCTTCCAAATGAATTCTTAAATACCTTATACATATGAGTTGTTCTTCCTGTACGCATATGCATGTATTTCCATAAAGAACAATACTGTCTAAATGACCTGCTACATACCTCACAAGCAAAGTTTCTTTTCTCTGCAAGTATAGGATTGTTGAAATAAACTATTAGTCTAAATGACTTGTTACACACAGCATACATGAGCTTTTTCACTTATGTGAATAAGCACATGGACTTTGAAACTAAAGTTATTGGCAAATAATTTATTATATACATCACATCCTGCATTAAGAAGCAAATGAAGGTTTAATTGAAGTTTCTGTCTAATATCTCTTTTTACCTACCTCTCATAGGTGAGGTTTTTCTGTTGGTTGAGTAGGGATTAGCTCTTTTAAGAAGTTTCTTCCTCCGCATGACATTTTCGAAAATATGTTGAACTCAAATACACTGGAAAACTGAGAGGGCCACTTTGGATATACGATGAAGAATTTTCACTTATTCATGGAATTCTGGGCAATGTTATGATTTCAGTACCAAACCTTAGTTGTTGCATGCACGTCATCTAAAACACTAATAGATATTGAAAAGAAGACACATCTAGTGCGATATACGCATGGCATGATTTTTAGGAATACATTATTTTGTTAATTGTTGTTTTTAGGAACACATTATTTGTAAGTTTGTTATATTTCGCACTAATATGATTTCTCACCTTGGCACTCTTGAAGTTTCATTTCTTCATTGACGGCTCCAAATTAAATATAGCAATGAAGCCATTTCAAATGTGCAACAATGTTGCCAGGAAATATTCATTGCCTACAAGAGAAAAACTATTGGGATATTTTCCGTGTTGTAGAAAAGATCTACCATTTATTTCTGCACTCAGATATTTGCTTTTTAGCTTTCAGCTCATGTCGTTTTAAGCGACAGGTTCTTCACGTATTTGCATCAACGATTTTTTACAAACCTCACACACAGAAAGCGACACAATCTTCTTTCTGTCATAAGAAGCGAATGTAAACAATGCTCTTTGGCTTCGCCTTTAACATCAGGGAATTTGATGTTCCCCCGCATTCGCCGGTACGAGTTGCTGCCATAAACTAAAGCTTAATTATTGACCAAGTTTTCGATGTATACAACCGCAGTGGCTAATTAGCCTCTAGGCTTCGCATCATCTACATTAGCGCATGCGCACAATCAGCCCACATACAGCCATTTTAAGGCAAGTGGAGTGTTGTTAACCCTAATCAGGGATAGCGAGGGTTGGTAACAGTTTCTGCTTATCTTCCTTGAATGAGATCTCTTTGTTAATTAATTTTAATTATTGTTACTGAAATTTACGTGTTACTTGTTTGACATAACTTGACGACAATGGATGAGACAAAACAAATTTCTTGAGTGTGGAAACAAGTTTTCCATATACTTCCGCCGGTACTTCTTAGGTTTTAGAATAAATTATTCTTCTAGGCGGAGCTCACCAGAGCCCTAAATAAGAAGGCTCCGGTACTTCTTTTATGGAACTGAACAACAATTTCAGTAGAAATTTGGGATATTGTTCGGGGAACAGCCTTAACGCCAAAACGAGGAGAAACAGCTTATTATGGTAGACCACGTTATTGTTGTTATCCGATGATGTAGTACTTCTAGGTAAGGCTACTATAAAGGGGAGCTGAATCATCATCCATTTTGAAGCTAAGTTGTTGGTATTCGCTATTGGATTAGCACTGATTTCTTGACATATTTGTGGATCGATTTCGACCTAATTTTCAGAAAAATGGGTGGTTGTGCTGCACCAAATTGTGCGAATCAGTCTAAAAATAACTTTAGGATGTTTCGTTTTCCTAGAAATGAAGAAAGACGAAGAAAATGGATAGTTAATTCTCGTCGAGATCAATGGATCCCGGGCCCAGGAGCGTATCTTTGTGAGGTAAGTTCAGCTTCGTATTTTTCCATAGAATGTTAGAAAAATTACTCTTCTTGGTACTTTAAAATATTTATTTTCATTTAACTGTCACTTATTGACGATCAACTGATTTTATAAGTACAAAATCAACTGCGGAATGTGTATGTGTTTGTGCAGTAAAATATCGTTGTTTCATGTTGTTTCTTTTGTTATCGTGAAAAGTTTATACCGTTTGTAAAATTTGTATCATACATTTCATGTAAACTTTGTGCTCAGTTAGAAATGTGATGTGCCTTTTTGTTTTCTTTAATTTTACTGTACGATTGGTGATTTAAAGTAGCATTCTATGTTTTGATTCTGATGTATTGTCGCCAAATCGGATAGTTGGCGCCAATGTTAAAAACTGGATGGTATGATCCAAATAATAAATGATTTTGTTTTTTCTTTATAGTAAGATAAATATATTCTGTATTTTTAGACATTTTTAAGAAGTTAAATATTAATTTAAATATTCGATGAATCGTTTTGATCCCATTATTATCCTTTATTGTAGTAGTAAATCTTAATGTTGTATTTTTAACTATAGGTACTTTAAATTTATTTTTAGTGTGTGAGCAGGAAATATGTTTTAAGTAGTTTTACAAACATGATTACTTTTTAAAAATTTTGTTCTATTTTCATAAAAAAATTTTAATTTATCAGAAAATTACATTCTTAAATTATTATAATATATGTAACTGTAATTTAATACTAGTGCTTTTGATTTTAATGTTAAATTTCATGCATGCTTTTGTTAAATATGCAGGTACATTTTGAAGAAAATCAATTTGAATGCTCTAGGCAAGATGGGTGTAAAAAACTCAAGCCCAATGCTGTGCCAACTCTTTTCACTGTGCCTAATCGCCCACAACTGTTGACCCCACAGCGTCTAAAAGGCATTGGTTTACCAAAGCACCGTTCAGTTACATTTAATTTTTGTAATGTATGTGTTTTTTATTTTTATGGTTTTTCATAAAAAAATATGTTTTTATTACAAATGGACTAAATTGCTTTATAAAAGAATCAAAATATTGAAATTAAAGCATTATGTGATAAAGCTGTAATTACAGTCCCTAAGATTAGATTAAAAAATTAAAATTTTGCTGTTGTTATATATATAATTAAGTATGTACTTTGTTATTATAATCATATATTGAAAATTAAGCATAAAACCTCAATTTGATGTAGTTTTTGGATAAAGTTTTTGTAGTTTTTCGAGGACGGTCATACATGGGTCTGGTTTCTTCAAATTTGCTCCTAAAAGAAAGAAACCGGTATCTGATTGCCTTCAAAGTCAAAAGAGTTTAAATCAAAATTTGTATTAAACTAAAGTTGCTTTTTTGCTTAATTTTAAATTCCAGATAAATAGAGAGAAATATGTATGGAGTAAGTAAAAGAAATAATATTGAAATTAATAACTTTAATCTTGAGTAATACAATAATATAGTTATAATACATTGATTTAAATGTATATTTTAATGTCTTATATGTCTTGTCTGAATGTTGTTATTTTTTGTTTAAAGATTTACAAAACTTATTAGGATTATTTATATTATTTATTATTAAAATTACATTAAGTATATTTTATTTATCAGCATTTTCAGGTATCCTTACTTATATGTGTTTCATAATTTTTGCATCTTCAGAGTGGCTTGCTGCACGGTTTACCTTTATCAACTGAAGCGATTTCTGTTGCTGAACCATCTGTTGTAAGTCTTCATTTGAACAGTTATTAAATATTTAGTATTATAAACTTTTTCTAAAAAGTATTAACACTGTTTCTAAAATTAAAAAATATATTAACGTAATATTTACTTATGTTTAAGAAGTATGAATGCTATGAACAGTCCAATGTATTTATGCTTTTTTATAAGTTGAGTTACTTTGAAAATGGTAATGATTATTTGTATTTATTTTTATCCGATCAGAGTTTATAATTTCTTTCACTTCCACATATTTCATATATTATAATTTCTTTTAGGTTCATTTGCCACAACCTTCAGCTTCATATTTTGGAGAAATAAATTTTGCTGCCGAAGTATCTGATGTAAATTGCCATTTTGCACTTCTAAAAAATTTTAATAGTTTTTTAACATCTATTCGTAAACTGTACTATGTTTTTTTAAATGTTTCCATCTTCATAATCATGCACTTTATTTCATTTCACCAGTGGTTGCAAATGTGTACATTACAGTACATCTCAGGTGTGTTTGCAACAACATTTAGCATTACCTTCTGATTAAATAACAGCTGCTAGTAAAGAATCTATTCTATGTTTTCATTTGAGCAGCTATTAAATGTCATATGTTTTACATATATTAATTAATTTTTATACGATTTCTGAAATATGAAATTGTTTGTCTTATGGTTGCTAAACAGCTGTATATCTGGCTGTTGTGCTATGGAATTATTTTTGAATTTTGAGTGTTAACAATTTATTATCTATTTATGAATTATAAAATGTTATGTAAAATAATTATTTCTTAAAATGAATGTAGTTTATATTATCTGTATTTCTAAATTTCTTATATATATATTTCAGGTTTGTTTGCAAGAACAAGCTTCAATTTCATCTTGTGATAAAAAGCCATCTATTTGTGAAGGATCTCATGTAAGATAATTAGTGTATTATTAAATTGCTTGCTTATACAAAACGTTTCTATTAACTTTTTTTGGGGGGGGGTAAAAGGAATGTAATTAATTTCATCAGCATTTACAAATTCTTTGTGTACATTTCAGGTTTGTTTGCAAGAACAGCCTTTAGCCTCATTTTGCAGTGAAATACCATCTATTTGTGAAGGCTCTGATGTAAGTTGATAACTAATGTATAATTAAATTACTTCCTTATATGCATTTAAAATGTTCTATAAAGTAATTTTTTGGTAAAAGGAATGTAATTAATTTCATCAATAGTTGCAAATTCTCTATGTAAATTTCAGTTTTGTTTGCAAAAACAACCTTTAGATTCATCTTGCAACCAAATTGTAATTAATTTTAATTAATTTCATCAGCATTTGTGAAGGCTGTAATATAAGTTGATAATTTGTGTTATTAAATTGCTCATGATTATGGAGATAATCGATCCCTTGAAAAGCTGAAATAAATTTTAAAAATCTATTTTTAAGTGAAATAAATTTTAAATATTAGAAAATAAAACAAAAATAATCTAGAAAATGCTGAAAACAATAGAGTCAAATTTAAAAACCCACCACAGTATAGGAAAAGAGACCTGGAACTTGCATTTTTATTTTGTGGATTTATTATCTGTTTAAGTTTCAAATTTAATCCAAAGGGGCTTTGTCCCTGAAGGACTATTGTTTTCGTTTTGTATTGAAACACTATAAATGGCTGCATCACTTTTCAAATTGTTGCCACCAAATATTATCACCCTGTACTATATTTAAAGAAATTATATAGTGAAGACTCATAAATGCATGTATGTTTTTTGCATTCTGATAAAACAACGGTACCTAGAGCCATCAAATTTTGAATGACTTAATTCTACTGTGAATATGGACATCTGGAAGACCGAATTTGAAATTCGGAATTTGTTTTAATATATATTTTATATGTTGTAAAACTTTAACGAATTTTTGATTAACAAACTTGAGGATTTCAAAGCGAGCAATGGCAATGTTGTACAGAAAAGACACTTTTATCTCCAGCGTGTGAAACAATGAATCGGGAATTCTGAAGATATGTTCATTTTAAAATTATCTTGCAATATTGCTGTTGAACTGAATTTTATAGTTTAAGCGTGAAAAACTTGATATTTAATAAATAAAGGTAAAACACAAAATGTTAAAAAAAAGGCCCCTTTGGGTGTAATTTAAAATCTGAAACCTTTCAGATCTTTTTTGTTTGTTTGTTGTGTTCCCCCCCTTCTTTGATGATTATTCATATAGATTTTGTCTTTATTCCAGGATGTTCTTTTAAGGAATTTTATAAAACAGCAGACTGAATTGATCTCGCTTCTGCAATGCCAGAACAGAATATTACTGAAAGAACTTACAGCAACCAAAAAAAATGAAATTAATGTTTTAAAAAAATGGCATAGCACTGAAATTCAACTTCATGACCTTCAAGTACAGCATGAGGAATTGCTGAAAGGAGTGAAAACATTTCTTTCAGATGAACAAATAGCAATGTTGAAAATTCCTCGTAGAAGCATTGCAAAATGGTCTAACGAGGGAATAATAAAAGGCCTCAAAGTTAGATTTGCCTTGGGCAAGCATGGTTATAATTACTTGCACAGAATAGGTTTTCCGTGCCTTCATACAGCACTTTAAATAAAAGACTTCAAGGTCTTGAAATGAATTTTGGAGTCATCAGTGAGATGATTGAACCTTTAAAAATTAAAGGAGAAAAAATGAATGCTAGTGATAAAGACTGTATTTTATCATTGGATGAAATGGAGATTTCTGGCAATCCTGATTTTGATATTTCAAAACGGAAATTTATTGGTAAATGTACATTAGGAAATCAAAAGGGTGCAGGAAATCACTATTTAGTTATTTTACTAAGAGGTTTGAAGCTGAAATGGAAGCAAGTGGTTGCCCATGAGATAACTGGACAGGTAACAGGATGCCAGCTCAAACAACTTGTTGTCAATGTTATCGAAGCTGTCAATTCTGTTGGATTTAATGTTGTTGGTATTGTTAGCGATATGGCAGCAGTAAATAGAAGCCTGTGGAATTCTTTGGGAATATCTGTTTCTTGAAACCAAAGAAATAATTTCACTACTGAAATTAAGGGCAAAATTATTTATGTATTTGCCACATCTTTTAAAAAATCTCTGGTCTGCAACTCTTAATCATAGTATAAAACTGCCCAGTTATGTTTGCAATAAAGAAAATTTGGTTACTTTGCATGTATCTGCAGGATTTATAAAAGATATCTGGATTACTGAAACAAACCAAAATTGTGGTTTGAGAACTATGCATCATCTCAGCAAAGAAGACCTCTTCCCCTCACATTTTGGTAAAATGACTGTTGCTTCTGCTGTGAGGTTTTTTCCAATTAAAACAGCTGTGGGATTGGAGAAGGCAGTAGCTTTAAAAGAGATAAGCCCTAATGCTCTTACAACAGCATGGTGGATAAGATTTATATGTCAGTGGTTTCAAATGCTATCCTCTACATGTAGAAAGAACTCAATTTCTGTGACAAATAAAAGCCAAAAAATTGAGTTACTTTTTGAATTTATTAATGTTATACAGCTTATAGAAATTGGTAAAGGGTGGAAACCATTACATACTGGTTTGATTCTTTCTACTTTATCAGCCATACAGTTAGCAGAGGCATGTTTTCTGAATGATTTTCAGTTTATTTTGACGAGCAGATTGACACAAGATGCTCTAGAAAATGTATTTTCTCAGATACGCAGAAAAGCTGGTTTGAGGCCAAGTGCTTTGCAAGCTGTGAAAGCATTAAAGCTTATCTGTTTATCTCAGTTTATATCTGACATTAAGAACTCCAGTTATGCTACTGATTCAGATATTTACTTATTAAACTATGCGAAAGATGAATTTGAATTTCTGAAGGAGAAAAAAGCTTTAGAGCCTGTTACCATACCAGAAGTTTCTGATGTATCTCTACAGAATCTCACCCTTAGTGAGGAAAATAACGTCTGTTATATTGCAGGAGCTGCAATAAATTCTGTTTTGAAAAATGCTTGTAATTCATGCTCACAGTTTCTCTTAGTTTGTGAGCAAAATACTCCTAAATCAAGGCTTACTTCCCACCCCCTTTGGGTATGCACATAAAACATGTTTAAGCTATATTTATAATATATCAATGAGATACAGTGGATGGACAAAAATATGGAAACACCTTGTGAAATGCATGTTTGAAAAGAAAGATTGATTTTAATGAAATGTAGGTGGCGCTGGTGTTTTTGACTACTGACGCCACCTATACAACTTCGTAAATGTGCTAAACAGTTCAGTTGTTGTCGGAGTACTGTTATGTGAGGTTGTCATTGCATTATGTCAGAGTTAACAGACTTCGAACGTGGGCAAATTGTTGGAGCACATATGGTAGGTGCTTCCGCAAGCAAGGTAGCCGAGGTGTTTAGTGTTTCAAGAGGTACTGTATCGAAGATTTATTCCGCATATTTGAAAAGCGGAAAAACATCATCTGCTAAATCACAGGGCGGACGAAAGTGTGTCCTGAGTGGTTGTGACAGACGATCATTAAGGGCAATTGTGACGAAAAATAAGAAGACCACAGCTGCAAAAGTTACTGCTGAAATGAATGTTGTGTTACCGAACCCTGTGAGTACCAAAACAATGAGAAGGGAGCTTCATAAACAGGGAATTGCTGGCCGTGCTGCAATTGAGAAGCCACTCATCAGTGACACTAATGCCCGTAACAGGAAAAGGTGGTGTTTAAGTCATAAAGCCTGGACTATAGAGCAGTGGAAGCGAGTAATATGGTCTGACGAGTCTTCTTTCACATTGTTTCCCACTTCTAGCCGAGTTTACGTCTGGAGAACGCCATCTCAAGCCTATAATACAGACTGTTTGTTGCCAAGAGTGAAACATGGTGGGGGTTCTGTTCTGGTTTGGGCAGCCATATCGTGGTTCTCTGCTAGCCCCAAATGAACTGTGTCAGGGCACATGACTGCCAAGACTTATGTGAACATTTTGGCCGATCAAGTTCATCCCATGGTACAAACTTTGTTCCCCGATGGTGATGGTGTCTTCCAAGACGACAAAGCCCCTGTTCACACAGCTCACATTGTCCAGAACTGGTTTTCTGAGCACGAGGATGAGTTGTCCCATCTCCCCTGGCCACCACAGTCACCAGACCTGAATATTATCGAACCTTTGTGGTCTTAGGTTAGCTCCTTTAATGGAAAAAGAATAAAATAAAAATGATATACCTTGAAAACAAGAATACTATGTGAATAGTGTTGGCTAAAATTTATTCAGATGGTTTTTTGCATTTATTCAAACATCTCCGCATATAAATGAGAATTAATTATATTATATTAGTTTTAAAAGTAAAACTAATATAATATCATTCTATATAAAGCTGTTTGATGTATAATGGAAAAAATTCAATTACTGCAGTATGTTTTAATAAAATTTGAATATAATAGACTAATTGCACTACATTAGACCAAAAAGCAAAACAGTTTTATTTATTTATCTTTATTTTCACTATATGTGTTTGTCATATGTTTGTTACTAGAGGACTTGTTTTATAGATTTGAAGCTAAATAATATTTTTATGTTTTTACTTATGCAAATTAATTAATAAAAAGAACTGTGATTTAAGTATTGTTTTTGCTGTGATATAGATTGAATCTTATTATGTTATGGAATTATCATTTAAATATTCAGATACGTGTAATATTAAGAGCATATGTATGTATAATTTTTCCAAGTATAATAAAAAGTAACCATCAACAACAAATAAACTTATAAGTAAATAGTATCTGTAAATTCTGTATGTAAAGGTATTATTTTTATATTTATTTGTGTGTGTATTATTTTAATATTGTTTATAGCTAAATAAAGAAAAAAAAATTTAATGGAATTTTTTACTCTATTAAATCTATGAATCCCACAGTCATCTGAGCATTGAAGTAATTTTTATAGCATTCTGCACTTCATTCTAAAAGCATTATAATTTAAAGGTGTATATCTTGAATCAGTATTTAAAATCATAAAGTGTTTAGCAGCTTTTTCTGGAAACACACACAAAATAACATTTTTAACAAATTTGCTACAGTAATAGACATTTGATTCCATGTGAGCAAAATTCAAATAACATATTAAAAATAAAAAACAAAAATTAAAGATTAAACCTTATCCTAAATTAATGGAGGTTGAGGGATTTCTCTCAACCATATTAAGAATGTGGTTGAGGGAAAGCTCTTGTCAAAAAATACATTTTGAGATAAATAACATTATGCGTGTATTTAAAAGAAAAAATTGAAAATTCAATAAAGGAATTCAAAAAGAAAGCATTTTTAACTAAAAATACAAATTTGAAATATGATATGTGAAAATGTTTTAGAAACTTTTAAAATAACTTGAATCATACGAGAAATTTGGCAATTTAAAAAAAAAAAAATACGAGAAAGAATCTGTACTGCAGACAAAAGAAGGGGGAAAAGCCACACATCTTTATAGGATTGCAGAAAAAAGCTGAAATTCGGATTCTCTAGAATGTTAAATTTTAGCGGACAGCGCTAAAGAGCCAATTTTGCCGCTCCACACCTAAATTGCAACCCTAAAGCTTAGATTCAAAATGGCTGACGAGTCAGCCTGTATCTCTAGTAGCTCTACTTCTAGGTAGAGCTACTACTAAGGGATTATCCGTAGCAGCAGATCGGGATACGTATTCGGAAAATATTATTGTGTTTGCTTAACAAGCAAAGAGTATTAAATTAGAAATAGCACATAATTGAATGAAATATTGATAATATATGTAAAAATACGTGTCTGCACCTGTAAATATTTATTTAATGCTTTATTTTCTGTTTTCATTTATTTAATGTTTAATTTTCAGTTTTCATTTGCTTTGCCATGCTTCCCGGTACTCATCGATGTTCAAACATGGTTTTTTCTATAGCTTTTTAGTACTTGTTTTATGAGCATAGATTGCAAGTAATCTATAAACATTTTCTTGTACTTTCTTTCTTGCAATGTGTGCTTTCATATCGTAGTGCAATAAAATATGTCAATGTGTGATTTAATAACATAATCATAGTTATGTACAGTAATTTGAATTTAGAGGAACTTTAAATTTGCCCATAGAGTGGCAGTTTTACTTCATTGTTGCTAGAAATATCTGGCTTAAACACAGTGGCGCAAATAAGGGTATGCAAAGAATGCCGTCGCATAAGGGCCCGAATGCTTAGAGAGTCTTTGAATGTCTTGATGAACTACATTTATATGTTTAAACCTAAAAGACGATGGATGATTCCGAGGTGAGCTTTCGTACGTGAAGGTTGTGCATCTTGAATTCTCGTAAATATATTTTACTTTTTGCATTATGTCAGCCAAAAAACCACCTGACCGTCTTTGGAGTAGGCATAGTGAAATGGATATGATATATATATATATATATATATATAGCGATAGTGAAATGGAACATGAGTCGGATTTCTCTACCTCCTCTAAGAATAGCGTGAAATTTAAACTTAAAAACTTTGTAAAAACTAGCCCAACCAAAAACCCAACAGAAGAAAAGAACTAAAAACAGCTCAGAGATAACCGAGACAGACACCCCTAGAATTACAAGATACTTAGCAGTAATGGAAAATATAAAATCATTTTCCCAAAATAAACGCAGCAATAATGGGAGGAGAAAATAATGTACTCACTGATGAAAAACGAGAGGCAATATTTGAGGAAATTTTGGATAGCTTCCATGGCCGAATGGAAGAACAAAATGATACATATTGCTATCTACAACGATGATAATGAACTTTATTATTTAGAATGCAGAGAAGAGCATGAGAGACTCCTCAAAATCAACAATGAAGCCAGGAAGGAACCTAAAAAGAGAATAATAATAGATGAAGGTAAAAATACTAAGGAATCAGAATGGAAACTCCCCTACAAAACCTGTAAACCAGACGCAAACTCTATGGAAGTAAAAGAAATAGAACAGACAAATCGGTTTGAACCCCTAAATAGAAGCAGAAACTACAACGACTGTAGAAAAGAATGAAAAAATTGCGAACAAAATTCCCTCAATAGTAATAACCCAAGAAGATTTAGACTGGATCGATCTACAAAAAAGTTGTTAAATGTTCATATAAAGTGTCTTCCCTTCGCTAAATGACGCCAGAGGCTCCATTAGTGACAGAAATTAAAACTTTGATTTTTTTTTTTATTATTCTTTTTGTAAACAGTAGATACTTTGGTTTAGAATCCGTGTAATGGACGGATGAATTGTTTCGTACAGCCATAAGAGAAAAAGAGAGGCTGTACAAGAAAATGTATTTAAATATTAATTTTTTCCTTTTGAATGTTTTATGTAAATAAAATGTGATGTCAAGAAATAGAATTTTGGTTTTTTTGTAAAGAAGATTGCCAGCTGAACCATGACGTCAGATTCAACGATGCATCAGAGAAGGTAAATGAATTCAGTTCTTGTTTTTTAATCAGTTATAAATAGAACCTGCATACGTCAGTGGATTCTGACAACTTCGATCAACAGTAGTTGATTAATTACTTAATAAAAGTTTTAAGTGCCCGAGTATTAAAGCATGAATACGAAAATCAGATGAAAGCACGCAATGTCTTCCTAATTACTAGTACAGAAGGGGACCGTGCAAAGCGCAGTAGAATTTCTTAAAAAGGCGAGCATCCAATGCCACACTTATCAATTTAATTCTCAGTCTACAATTAAAGTTATACTTAAAGATATCCCAAGAAATATCCCCGAAAGTGCAATCCTTGAAGATCTCAAAAATAGAAAATTCCCCGTAATTAAAGCCAAGCAGTTCACAAATAAAATAGAAAATGATTACATCAAACTGGCAATTTATTTCATAGAACTCGAAAGCAATAAAGCCGGAGAAGAGATCCACAATGTTACCAATATTTTTAACTTTAACGTGACAATAGAAAATACGCTCCGTAAAACCAGAAGACCAGTACAGTGTTTTAAACGTCAAGCTTTTGGACATTCTCAAGCCAATTGTTTCAAGAAAGATATTTGCTACAAGTGTTCAAAGAATCATCGTTCAAATATGTGTCCCTTAAAACCAGGAGAAAAGCCCATCTGTTATTTTTGCCGAGGTGAACACGTAAGTTCTTATCGTGGATGTCCGGTATACAAAAAGAGATTTCAAGCCCCTAAAATAATAGAAAAAACTCAGCAACTACCCACCCAAGAAGATTTCGCAGCGCTAAAATCTAAAACTGAAGCAGAAATTCAAAAAATCTAAAGAAATATTCCATTCAGCGCCATTTTTTAATCAGCAGAAAATCCCAGTTAAAGAAGCAGAAGATATTTTCCAAATCTTTCAAGATCGGAAAGTTTTTAATTTTATCAGAGACGAACAGAGTTGCCCAAAGAATTAAACACTCGAAAACCAGCACCGAGAAATTAGCCATAGTCTTAAAAGCAGTGAAGTCAAGTTTGGAATTTGCAGAAGTTGAAAACTAAGCCCTAATGCATATTTACGGTGAAGTTCTCTTGGCACTCACTAGATGGCGGCACATACCTATACTCCGGAATTTTTATCGATACGTCTTGTCTCGCACTTCTTCATCTTTCGACCTCATTCTTCACAAGTTCTACCCTTCACCCCTGCTAACTCCTTACAGTCATTCGAACTTCTACTGTCTTCCTCCTCACAAGTTTTTCTACTAATTATACCATTCCCATGCTACACTCAACTTTCGAAAATTAGAGTAAAATGTTCCATTGGGATAGTGGTCTGACCCAGGCTTCCGAATTCATTGAGCTTCCCTCAACGAGACAAGACGATGGATTCTTTTATAAATACTATATATATATAATAGAATACGTCTTCTTTTAAATTTCCAGGGTCCCTCTGCGTCATATGACACAGTTAGGAGACTCTTGAAAAGCTGTCTTGGACTGTGTCATATGACGCAGACAAAAAAAAAAAAAAAAAAAAAAAAAAAAAAAAAAAACTAAAATCAGTGTTACATACAACAAAACTTCAGCTGAATACAAAGCATTGTCATTGTCATGAGTAGGCAGCATTTAGTAGTACTAGCTACTTTGAGTGCCTCTTTTTAAAAATTGCCCTTAGGCGTTGGGGTGATTAAAGAAATAAGGCGGTAACGCCGCGCCATTAATGGCGAAGCTAAAAACGAGTACACTTCGTATGCACATTGTGAAATTTAGGAGAAGGAAGGTTCAAGCATCTGGTAATTCTTCGTTGCCCACTGCTCGAGCTGTGGAAAGTCCTAACATCTTGAGGAAAAGCCTGGTATCCCGTTCAAGTCCAAAGTCTAATCTTCAGATTCTGCGAATTCCATCAGTCTTAGGGCGGCCTGGAAACCTGCTGCAAACTTCGTTGCGATGTTGCTAGCTGCTCGTTTTTTTTTCTATACTTTCTACGATGTTACTTAGCAATTTTTTAATCTTCTTGTCCTGCAGCCATGAAATTGCCTCTCCTAATTCATCTGGTGGGTGATGAAACTTTCCTTTGACTTTCGCACTGTAGGTGGTTCCCATAGCACTCTTTTCAGTAATGTTTTCAGTTGCTATGTCTGTGGGTAAAAGCATATTTGTGAAAATAAAAACGGATTATTTTACTAAAATCTATGAGCGGCTACTGAGCTTAAACAAAGCTCAGATCGCATTTACGAGTGTTAGAGATAAATCTTAAAAATAGGATGTTGGGCTACATAATTTTTGAACTAAGTAGTTTAAAATACATTGTTCCTTTGCGTTCCACCTATTTTCGTCTTGCGCACCATCAGTTGAGAATCGCTGATCTAATGCATTTCATACAACGAAAATGTTACTATGAGAAATTTCCGAAAAATGACACAGACGACGACGATGACAAAAATCGTATTATATTCTCGAGTGTCAAGATGTAGAAACACTTTCTTTCTCGGCATCTGATAAACAATTGAGGGTAAAACGAAAGAACAGTGCAGTAGGAGGTGTAGGAAGGGATGAAAAGAGAATCTTGTTCGTGCTAGCGGCGGTGAATTGGGGGTAAGGTCAGTGACATTACAAGATGGAGCAACTGCATTTCCTTTATTCTCAAATGGTGACATCTGCTCGTACTTTTCACGAATCCATCTACGAGACACTGGTACAGTCCACATAGGTCGATGGAATCACACTTGCATGGAAGTTATGCATTAGCATTAGAATTTTGGAGGTCGACGTAGAGAACTCTGCGAAGCTACTGGCTAGGATCTGTACCTGGGCAGTCTCGGCCACGGGAGTATAAAATTTATGAACTTGGTGATTCTGAAGGCTCCGGGAAAGGTCACTTATTGGCCGGCCTCGGTGTCTGGCATGTTCTGAGCGGTTGAATCCGTAGCCGGGGGTTATCCCCCGGTTTGCTGGGTAACGGCCTTTTGCGACGGGCAGGTAACAATTGACGACCAGTGCTCCCTGGTGTTATATCCAGGTGGTGCGCTGCTCCTCTGGAAGGGTAATAGTGGAGGCTGAACCTCCACGAAGTGTCCAAAGGGAAAGTGGGCCCGTAATGTGCTTATTTGTTCACGGGCAGGGCAACCAAGAGTTATCTTATCTTACCATCCTTAGATACCTCATTTGATGATCAGCATCTCGTGATTCAGATGAAGTCTACTCTGCTTACAGGATAATGATGATTGTATCCGTTTGTGGAGGTACAGAAGACAACAAACGTGGCCAGCTTGCATTCGTGAAAGTCATAAGGGCCCAGCACTTGGCGTGTGTCATGAAGTGCCACTCCGCCCACATTCCAGTCACCTCTTGTTCCCATAGCGGTAATGTGCGGAAATTTCGTTACATTTGTGACGTGTTCAGACCCGTGGCGGTGCTGTGTCTTAAAACACCATCTAACGTAACACCATTTTTCAATAAGATGATGCAGGACCTCATGTTGCCGGTGCTTTTCTATGCGAAATATGTTCGATGCCCTGGGCAGCCCATTCTCCAGATGTCTCACTCACTAAGAACATCTTATTATGTTTTGCCGGGAGACTCGCATACCATCACTCGGCAGAAGATAGAATTGAAGCAGCGTATAATGAAGAAACCGTATCTCTCATCCGAGCTTAGTTCGATTAGATGCCCAGCCGGATTACAGACGTTGTTGCTGCCAGAAGTGTCAGCTTTGTGTACTGAATTCCGCATGTTATGAAGCCAAAACCACTTGTTAATTTAATCACCTTCCTCTCATATTGTAAACGCACAAAAAGAAATATTCTGCTATTTGCTTTTCTTCCTGGTGTAACAATTTTAAAGATTAGCAACACATATGTTATCTTATTATGAACCGCTCATATTTGCATCTTTATATCAGAATTCATCCTCTATTCAGGCCCGGTTTTGTTAAGTGCGCTGTGCGTGCAGGCAAAAAGATGTTCGACCTATAATGTGTTTTAACGAATAAAATTAAAACACTTCTCTGTGTGGATTTTGTGTTTCTGTGCTGTTGGTATGTATAGGGCTGCCCAGACGGGATAAGGGTTAATGAAGCTGGAATGCCGTAGCGAAGAGTCTGGGACCCTCCTGGTCCTCTCCATCCTGTTTCGAATTCCAAATTCCATTCTGAATACAAGACAGTAACGGACATATGTCAATTTTAACACTCACAAGCACGTAAGTTAATTAATTCCTTTTCTGGCCGCTTATGTATATTACTAGAAAGCCCGGCGATCATACGAAATGACCGCATTTCTAGATATTATAAATTGTAATTAAAATGATTTGTGCAAAGGTGTCTACAAATTCAAAGTGAATTACCCAGGGCAGGCGGCGAGGGCGCGTATTTGCTTACTGCCCCACGGGGTTTCCCCTTCTACTTGCTCAAAGTAGAGTGCAATGAATGAAACCCCTGGCCGTACATTTCTTAAAAGCCGCTCAATAAATAAAGGTGTTTTAAATAATAAAAATGTTAATTCACATGTCAAAGATCTCTTTGTACACAACATTTCTTGTGTAGATCATTCCATCAATTTTTAAGCTCGCCTTGCAGAGAACCATCAATTATTTTTAAATTTATGTCCGTTCTTTCACGAACTCTTGAACAGGCAACATAAAGTTGAGAGTGACGAAATGCAGGCTCAGGTAAAGAAATGCCAACACGCTTAAGCGTTTGGCCTTGAGACTTATTGATGGTCATAGCAAAAGCAAGTTTTACATGAAATTGGCTACGTCTCAATTGAAACGGCAACCCTGTGCTGTGGCAACTTCACACCATTGGCTAGTATAGTTACGCAAGCATCCAAATAATCATAATAAAGATAGTTATTTATTTCATTTTATTTGTTTTTTCATCGTTGCCGGTTGCATATTTCCTAATTCTATTATATATAGATGTTAAATTTATTTATGAAATGCTAAATGCACGAGCTCTTTTATTTTTAATTTTTCCGGCTAAGCTTTCTCATAATATTCGTCACGCGCTGCATCGCACGGGGAATAAAACAATTTACAGTTACGCAAGCAACCAATAAACTATCAGCGACAAACACTTAAGCCGCATATATATAAGATGTACATTTCTTTTTTATACATTTTATTATACCTTCTGGTTTTCTGTAAATATCTTTTTTTATCTTTTTCTACTTGCTTAATATTTACTAATTTTTTGCAAAGATTGCATTCCCTTTATTATGTTCATAAAGCTTACTTTGATGTAACATAATTAAAACCGAGGGTGTCGGGGGACACTTTACTCAAGTAAGCAAATACAACTACTACTTACCTTAACACTTTAAACTAAGTAAATACTACTACTACTCACGCTAACAATAATGTCTCACGATATTAAAAAGAATTAAACTTAACGAAACTGGTATTTTCATAATGAATTCTATACAGTACTTTAACTTAAATTCATCGCACTTAAAATCTACCTACTTAAACTCAACTTAATGAATATTTGTTAGGCATAACAAGTTGACACATATAACTTTAAAAAAAATTAGCACTAATTCAATATATACTTTACATCACATTTTTTATTCTTTCAGATAAAGGAAAAACCTTCATAAACCCTCTGGCTGATCACCCCGCGATAGCCACGGGCAACTCAAATGTAGCAAAATTCGCTTATTCCGCGGGCATATGTTTTTCTATCTTCATTGAGGAGCGCATCCCGTTTTTTCCCCGTTTAAGCATTGAAATAAATTATATACAGTATTAGCAAGGCCAACTTATACTCAAGGCCTGCCAGTGTGAAAGTATTCTTTTGTGTTTTCGATGACCTCCGTGAAATTTCTACTGACCGCAAGAGGGCGCTACCATGCCGCTACGCTTTGCGACGTTAACAATGAGCAGAATGGTACCCCAGGCAAATAATTGTCTTGTTATATGCAAAATTTAGAAGCGATTAATCTGTAGTAGTCAGAAATCATACATTTCTTTTTTAATAAAAATATTTTTATTTCGAAAGAAAGCATGAAATTTCAAGTTACCCCTTTTTTTCGTATATAACCTCAGCTCCTTGATTCTGATTTTAATTCCTGCTTGCATCTAGATATACGCTATTTTTTATTGTACTTATTTGAGTTACCTATTCTAATTTAAGGGTAAGTTAGAGCACATGTTTTACTTTTAAATTATTTATATAGCACGAAGTTAGCAAGTAGCTTCAGAACATAAACTATTTCAGCGCCAAAGTTTCATCGTATTAATATCAGTTGTCCTGTGCAACAAAATAATTTGGAGCCACTATTAAATTTGTAATTAATAAATTAATAAATGATCATCTAAAATTTGTTAATACATAAGAGAAAAAGTATTTCTAAAAGAGATTTGGTTTTAGGTACTGAAGATTTTTTCTCTTTTTTATTTAATATAAAATATTTTTTAGGAAATATTAAAAAATTAAAATTTTAAATAACGCAGATTTAGAGCTCTGAAGAGTAAACACAGCACTACAGATATTCAAACTAATGCCAATCAATCAAAAAAAAAATTTCAATATCACCTACAGCATATAATAATGACATATATGATATTAATTACGATGAATCTTACATAAAATTTTAAGCCTGTTAGTGATGAATACCAAGTATTTCAATATTACCTACAGCATATAATAATAACATGTGAATCATATACTCCTTCTGTCCCAAATTAGTTGCTACATTTGAGTACTGAATATTGATACTGAAGATTTTATGATTCTGTTTGCACATTTTCCAGAATTTGCAGGGTGCTACGTTATCAATCATCAACGACTTTGCTTTAAGCATACCTCCTTAAAACAGTACCAAATTAGTTTCAAAAATTCAGCTTTCGCACACCCTTAAGCCGCGCCCCATTTTATAAGGACTCATCCATCAGTAATCGCTTAAAATCTTCAGGCTAATTAAATATAAATTCAATGATCTGCCTCGTCTATACAAGCCAGTCTGCCTCAGAAATTTTTCCATGAAGGCATTCTTCATCTTAGGCAGACAGCCCTCGAGGCCATAATCACATAAACACGATCTTTCTAAAATACGGGCGGTATTGTCCTTACAAAACGGGGTGTGGCTTAACAGCATGCGAACCCTCTACATTTGAGTCTATAAAATTGTCCCCAAATAAGTGCTACATTGGTGGAAAGTAAAAACTGAGATTGAAAATCTAGTATGCAGCGTTACATTCCTTTGTAGCAAATTGTGTAATTTTACTGATGTTGATCTGCTAAACTGCATCGAAAATTATTTTGACTCCACCTACTTGAAATGTAGCAAATAATTTGGGACAAAACTTTCGACCTAAGTGTAGCAACTAGTTTGGGAAGGAGGAAATGTAATATTTTGAGACTGCTAGTGTTGAATACTAAGTATTTCAATATCATTGACCGCATATTTTAAAAAATAAAGCCATACTCTCTAAAACAAAAAGTTTTACCTCTATTAATTATATATATATAAGTCTCCAACATGAATCTCTATTACTTCAAGTGCAACCACAAAACACTCAACCAAGTAGACACAAATTCATGCACAACATATTGATACATCACACTAATTAAAATGAGATATGCGCTTTAAAATTTTGAAACTAGTACACACAGCATTCAAATGTTTATGAATGAAAGGTAACAAATACGAGAGCTAAAAAGTAATAATACATATATATATATATTTAATGCATATAAATTCATACGTATATAGATAAGAAGGAATTTACTGCAATTAAAATTTAAGAATGCATCCACGAATATATTTTATACGAAATGCTAATTTATATATATATATATATGATAGATTAAAATATCATTTATGCAGGAAACAGATTATCTGCAGTATGATAAAAAATTATGATATTTTTATTTCAGGAAGACGAAAAAATGACATGAAGCTGAACACACGTATTCAGAAGCTTGTTTATATACAAAAGCTCAGGGAAAGAAACATATCAAAAGAATTTTAAAGCTTTAAAATTTTACATGATGGCTTTTGTTTCAGAAATTTTGTATTATGTATTTGTATTACATGAAACTGATGGAAATACTATCCCGTCCAACAGTTATATGTTGGCAACAATTATTTAAATACAATCGTAAAAAAAAAAAAAAAAAAAAAAAAAAAAAAAAAAAAAAAAAATCTGAAATTTTTCAGATTTTAAATTACGTTCAAAGGGGCGTTTTTTTAACGTTTTGAGTGTTACCTTTATTTATTAAATATCATGTTCTTTGCACTTAAACCATAAAATTCAGTTCAAGAGCAATATCGCAAAATAATGTTAAATTAAGCATATCTTTAGAATTTCCGATATACACAGTCTCGCGAGCTGGAGATAAAAGTATTTTTTTTCTATATAACGTTGCCATTTCTCGCTTTTAAAGCATTGAGTCTGTAAATCAAAAATTCGTTAAAGTTTTACAAAATATAAAATCTATAATAAAACAAATTCCAAATTTGGGATTTCAGATGCCCATATTCGCAGTAGGATTTCGTCATTCAAAATTCGATGGATCTATGTACCATTGTTTTATCACAATGCGAGAAATAGACAATCATTTATGCAGATTTTTCATTATTTAATTTCTTCAAATATAATGCAGGACTCTAACATTTTGTGGCAACAGTTTGAAAAGTGAACCGACGTTTATGAGTCCGACGCAAAATGCCAAAACGAAAGCAATAGTCCTTCGGGACTGAAATCCCTTTGGACTAAAAAATTTTTTAAAGGAAAAAAACTTTGCAGTATAGCACGCAACAATATACCATCCTATGTTATTATTAATTACAGCGGCACGTTTTAATAAAATACACTTTTTGTTAATAACAAGCCACATTACAAATAGAGAATGTATAACAAAAGTGTAGTGGAGTGCGAGAGCCACCTAGTGATAGGAACCGGGATTTCTAATCAAGCGACACGGTCGCAGAGTAGGTACCTAGGCCTTACCCTGCGTATAACATGTGAGGAGTGAGCATATCTTTTTCTATAATAGCGTTAACATGGCAATATTTGATGCGAAGCATACAGGTTATGAGGCGCTTAGTTTACGTTTTGGCCAACAGGTATCGATGTTTGTCCACTAAATTGCGGCATTTCAAGGCACGTGGTATTAGCTTTCAAAGTTCACTTTTTGCCGCTTTTTTTCTTACAGAAATGGCTGGTAGAAAATATTCAGCGATTATCTTAATTATTTAATTAAATTATTAATTAGATTTATTACTTCACGGTGCAAAAACCGTGAAGTTGGACTTTGCCTTGAACCATGTTTTGAACTCTATCAGACTAAACTGCATTTCTAAGGTATTTTTCCCTCAGCGCTTTATATTTTCTTAAATTTTATACATTTTACTTTGTTTTATATTATGCAATAAATAGAAATTAACTGTAATTTGAATGAAAGTTATTTAAAAAAAGATTTTTTTTTTGGTGATAACATCTGAAATTGTTTTTTCTGGCAACTTAATTTCTCATGATAAAAATCTATGTACAAAATATTTTCTAGAAAGTAAAAATGAATTTTTCAATTCTCTCATATATATATATAGATTCCCCTCCCCCCAAAAAAAACGCAATTTTTGAAGCGGTTTCGGTCCACAAATCGAGCAGTCAGAGGGTTAAACATGTTTAAGTTTATATTTATTACAGTAGATCTCTGAAAAGTAGTGGTTACAATCTGAATACATTTCCCACTGGTAAAAAAAATTGTGTATGGTGGCTTTCTAAATGTCTAATAAATACATATTAGTATTCCCTAGAAAATTCCTTAGCCAGGTATTTATCCCATAGCAGACATGCCTTGAATTACTCTTGTGTGGCAACCAGCCAACTTGATTTTAAAAGTATGATTTTAAAAGTTACTTTATTTTATTTTATTTCCTTCCCTATCTTGCTATATCTTCTACAAGAGCGATTATAAAGGAAACAGAAATTTCACTGCTTCGGGGGGGGGCAAGGCTCTCACTAAACTAAATATGTTAAATATTTAGTTTTAGTTTATGAATAACAATAAATACTTTTGTTCAAGTTTTGGTACTTATCAAAATTTTCTACACTTTTGTTTTTTAATTTATAAAACATGTTAAAAAAATGTAAGTCTAAATAAACGCATATGTATTTTTTGAGAGTTGGAAAGGAGACAAGATATTCTCTAGAAGTAGTGAAAGGGGAACATGGGGCAAAATAAGTTAGTGTAGTGTTTTTAACATATTTATGATACATTATTTATTACAAATAAATCCATGCATTTGAGTTACTTCTATAATTGATGAATCAAAGTAATACAGTCAAAAGTCGTTAATCCGGACTCGTCGCGACTTCGGCGATTCCGGATTATAGATCATCAGTTTAAATCCTGTAAGATGGCATGCAGAAATTATAAAATTAAAAATATGAAACCATAATTTATGAAATAAAGAACAATTATGATCTAAAGGGTATCAAAATTTATAAAAAAAGCTTAATATTTATTTCTTTACTTTATTAAACATTTCTTTCAATATAAGTTGTTTAAGTTGCTTAGTTTTTTATGCGATAATACTTTCTCTTTAATTCTATAAACAGACATAATTTCTTGTTCAGTTACAAAGTTCCGCTGTTCAAATCCTATAATTGCTGTGTCGAGAATACCGACTAATTTGTCAATCGAAATTTTTTCGTTTTCGAAGAAAGTGACCTCTGTGTCACTTTCTTCACTATCGGAAAGCGAATTATAATGACGAGGAATTTCATTTAAATCATATCAAAGACGGAGTACATCGAGATGAAATACTACATTTAGTAAGGAATTATAAGCCAAATAAAATAAAAACATCTGTGGTGAAGATAAGGATAGTGCTGACAGATCAACTTCCAATTCATTGCGCGCCGCGACGTTAAAGATAAACAAAGTTTAGGTAAACAAACGTTAAAGTTTAGATAAACAAAGGATATGCCTTTATCCATTTTTTGCAGCAATTCCACTTTTTGTTTAATGGACTTCGAAACATACTTTCGCTTTGTAGATCCTTTACATATTAGTAATTGTATATCGGAAATTCTATTTGACATAATCGAAAGTTCAACCTTACTTTTATAAAATTGCTCTAACAGTCTGCAAAAAATAATAAGCCGGATCCAATTCGAAGATTAAGGAACAACGCAATCTGCAACATTAACTGAATTAGATAATTTTAGCTTAGCTTATACCGTCCGTTATACATTAAACACCCATTCGTAAACATATTTTGCGCATGCGCACACGCATATTCGCAGCCGTAAAGGTCTTACGCGCATGCGCAGTAAGTTTGTAGCTTTGAGGTCCGGATTATAGATCATTCTGGATTATAGGTGCCCGAATTAACGACTTTTGACTGTATTCTTTTTACCTTCCTTTGAGAACACATTACATCATCCTAAATATTCATCTAAAATGTGCATGAAGGAAATATTTGTGTGCTTTTTCTGAAGTGGTAGAAAAAAGAATGTCCATAGAAGTACTGTATATCCTTTGTATTCTTAGATTAGTCATATTACTAAAAGATACATCTTTCCAAAACCTGTGCATTCTATTATCATTTTCTAGGTTACAATTTTAGTTTGACCAAGTAGAAAAATAAATTCAAAAATGTTTTATTACATGGAACTTATAAACTTAAACTCACAATATGTTGGGTAGATACCAAAAATTTAGAAGAATTTAAAATAGTAAAAAACCATACTATGCAACCAATTCCAGAAACTACTTGTTACTGTTTAATGGTCTTTTATATATGCTTTCCAAATTTCACAAAGATTGCTCAGGCAATCAGATTCCTGTATTAGTCCATACAAATGGTACCTTAGAGCTAAGGTCTCTTTCAAAGTCCTCAGACATCATATCAGTAAGAACTGCATGCTAAAATTCAGAAATATTCAAGAAACACAACTAGGTGTTTATCATGTTTCAAAATTAGCAAGAAATATTTTAAGTAAATTAAGAAGGATTTTGTATTTCTACTTATTTACAAACATAAACATGTAACAGTTCTTGCTTTTGCTTCGTATTCGAGGAAGCATATTCTTTGAATGTACAAACTGTAAACTTTTATACACTTTACTTTTTTTCAGATAATAAATAAAGCTTTTTCTTCAGTTTTTCATTTTTTTCTCAGTTCAATATTTTTACAATGATGTAAAAATAATGCACTAATTTGAAAATATAGAACTAGGAATTTTTCTTTACTCTTAACCTATATAGTCTCCTTATGGTAATGGTAACAAATATAGAAAAGTAGGGGGGGAGAGTAGGACTGTCAGCTGTCAAACTATTGGGATAAGAGAAAAGTATACATTACAAATTCTTTAATCCGAACTCGTTGGGACTTTGGCGATTCCGGATTATAGATCATCAATTTAAATCTGGTAAGATGCATGCAGAAATTATACAATTAAAAATATGGAACTGTAATTTATGAAATAAAGAGCAATTATGATCTAAAGGGTATCAAAACTTACAAAAAAAGAAAGCTTAATATTTATTTGTTTACTTCATTAAACATTTCTTTCAATGAAAATTGTTTAAGCTGCTGCATTTTTTGTGCTAATACTTTCTCTTTAATTCTTTCTTCTATAAACAGACATAATTTCTTGTTCAGTTGCAAAGTTCCACTGTTCAAATCCTGTAATTGCTGTGTCGAGAATATCGACTAACTTGTCAATCGAAATTTTTTCATTTTCAATAACTCTTTTCAATTCTGTTACTTTCTTCACTATCGGAAGCGGGCACGGGTAAACACTTTACTGCCCATGCGTAAGTTTGTGGCTTTGAAGTATAATGGACGTCTGGATTAGAGACTTTGTCCTGTATTTAGGGTTTTCATAGTACATGGGCATTGAGCCCACACAATTAAATTCAGGGTCGATATAGAGATCAAACCTCACTATTGCATCACATAATTAATTCACTGGAAATTTGGATCATTAGACATGTTTTGTTTTTCCAAATGAAAATCACAACTACAAATATTTAGAGGGCATTTGTTAAGATTCTAGGTACACTATGAATGCAGGTGTTACCAGGGTACAACGCATTTATCTCTTCTGCTGTTTTAACTGCCGTAACACATCTCAAGAGTAATATCAACATGGGAGTTACAGAAATGGAATTATTTGCCTTTTGTTTTTACTTATCAGACATTAGCAAATAAGGCATAGTTTGAAATTACTATAGACACAATGTGTTTTCAAAAAATTAAATTAGTGATTATTAAAAACACATAATACAAATTCTGTTTCAAATGAGAAATATGTTTAAAAAGTAAAATTACTCCATTGCAATGTGAGTGAATTATGAATTTTGAGCCTCAGTTTGGCCATGCTTGAACTGTAGATTTTTGCCTCCTGGTTTCTAGTCAGAAAACCATACACAACTTGACCTACAGGTGTCAAACTTGCTCATTGCATCAAACATTAAATACTTAAAGCAAGGTACATGAGCATTCTATTTAATAGAAGTGATGGCTTCATAGATGAATCTCTATGATAGATTTACACATTTCTTTATATTATACATGGAGAAAATCATAAACACCTCTATGTCGCAACTCTTTGCTAGACATTGAACTGCCACTAATAAGCAAATTTATTTACATTGTCACCAAGGTTAAAATTTATTTGGAAGATATCAATTTTATTATAATATTACTCAGAAAAAAGGCAAAAATATCACTTGATACACAGTTTACATACAATTTTTAAATGATGTAAGAAACAAACAAAAAAAAAAAAAAAAAAAAGTAATATCTTAGCAATGTTAATTCGTTGAAGCAAATAATAATGTAATGGTATGAATGAATGCATATAACTTCATTATACATATTTAATTTCAGCCATATGTGCAGGTTGCTTTTATTGCATTTGTACTTAGTACGATTCCGTACCAGTTTATGAATTAAACTGCTACGAATCATAAATAATTCACATACAAGATTGGAATTAAATCTGTCTCATCATTTATATTTAGATTTAATATCTAAATAACAATTTAGGGCTGATCTTTGGAATATGGTAACAGGTAGTTTGGCGACATTTTGGAGGTGATAAAGGTAACTACCTAGGACTTTGGGAATAATGTGAGAAGTACTCAGTTCTGATTACTCATTATTTTGTGTGAGGGAAATGAGAGATCATGAGATATGTCATGTGACATTAATGGACGAATCACTGTTCTTTAATTGGAAAAGGGGGTATAATTCTAAAAATATCTGCTGTACTTTATAGCAGTAGTTTCATTCTATGTTCTGTGAAACAGTGTTTTTTAATATTTGGATCCCATGGCTGTATATAAAGTAAATCTGAAATTTTTATTGCATTTATGTGTAATTGAAAAGAATTGCTTAATTGCGGATAAGTGTGAATGTCCAATATGTGGGAATAAAATGAGATTGTGTGAAAGGAAGGATATTACAGATAGTTTGAATGGCGGTGCAAGAAACCTGGTGAAAATGGACATTTTGTGATCTGCCATGCACTCAAGATTCTGTAGAAGATTAGGTAAGTTAGTATTTTTAATTATTTGAGGATATTATTTTTATGCATTGTTCTAAATGTAAGGAGTAAATAAATTAATATGGTATTATTGGAAAATTGTTATTAGCAATGATTTAGTTTAAAGTAATTAGGATTGTAAGCTAATTTTTATTAATTTAATGTATGTGCTTATTTATATTTTAAGTAGTGTTTTTTAATTTAATTATATTTTAATTTAATGATCGTGATTTTGAGAGTTATATGTTTGTAGTATTTTGGAATACGTTTGAGTAGAAGTAAATGTGCATGGAAAGAATTTAAGTCTTTGACACTAAGTATTTGTAATCATTTTTAATGTTTTGTTATGAATTCGTTGGTGACGTTTATAATAGATAATTTAGAGGTAAAAGTTTTTGGATGTTTTATTTAATTTATATGTGCAAATGTCCATCCTTGGAAAGGGTATATACTTTTTCGCGATCAGGTAATTTCATATATGTGCTTTTTACTGAGTTTAAAGATTCACAAAATTTTCCTGCATTTTCGTGCAAATTTTTGTAATTTATGAGAAAATAGCAGTGTAGATCGATAACGCCAAGAGTGTGCACAATGCCATTTTTGTGCAATTCTGGGATTGTTTTTAAGTAAAAATAAGTCGACGTGTACATGGTTACTGTGTATGTGCGATTTTGAAAAATGCGGCAAGGAGTTTGCGATTCTGCACTTTTTCCCAATTTTGCAGTTAATATTTGTCATTATTAAGCAGTTTTGTTCCATAAAATTTCTAGCATAAGTGTAATTCGGCTAGCAGATTGTTGGAAAAAGTGTTGAGTTAATAAAAAGAAACATGTCTTTACTTCGTGAAGACAAAATGGCGGCGAAAAAAAATAGGGGGTTGCTGTAGCAGAGTTGGTTGCCAAATTTTCGCCAAAAAATCGCCAAGTTACCATAACCCAAAGATCAACCCAATTTAGATTTAAATTCATTAATTTATATGTAATATATAATTAGTAGATGCAAATTTAAGTTACCTGCATGTATCTCTTTGATTTTTATCCAGGTCTTTGAGCATGTTGCATGCCAACATCTGTGACTGATATTTGGCATGAACTTGATATCTGTACCAGTATGTATTCTATAACCTTAGAAATGCATCTCAAAGTTACAGTTTATGCAGATTTTTGCTTGAAATACAGCTTCACTAAAATAATTTTCTCCTATTCATTTGAGATAATTCAAATCATTATCGATCATTAACTACTAGCTATAAATGGAAATCAGAAAAGTAAGTTCAGGGACTGGAATCTTATCAAAGATATTTTTATAGCTGTGAAGAAAGGGGGGGGGAACTGGAAAAATTTTACTTGAGATGCCTGTTTTTAAGCACAGGATACAGTACAAATGATGTATCATGTATTTTATCTCAGAAAGAAAAACACTTAATTAAATCCCAATTTAAATATTTATATATGCATTTATATTTAGAGATGCATTCTTAATTCTGAATGTGAACACTTTTATCTCATAGTTATTTCATTACAATCAATTAGTGCCTATAACTTGTGGGACCAATAAATTTTATAGATAATATTCAAACTATTTATAATTTTGTGATTAGCTTGCTACTTGAAATATTCTAATACAAATATTTTGTTTGTTGATTTTATGTATTTGCACTCAGCTAATTTAGCTGGTAGACATTCCTCAAAGTAGGCAGCTGTTTAGTATTATACTCTCTACCAGTTAAGTACTAATAAAAATAATGAAATATGTAATTAATGTTAACAATGAGTTATTTCTATTTGTATGCTTAGATTTATCTTGAAAATAACATTAAATATTTAAATACTATTATAAATATTCATACATAAATATAAATATTGTGTTTGTCTGAATGAGATAACATGTTCGCATCTGTGTTCTACTACACATTTGTGAAGAAATAAATCTACATTGTATGTGTGTGTAGACACACTTTTATGCATTATTTTGAGTATTAAAGATATTTAATGATGAAGAAGATGTAGATAAAGAAGATGTGGATATTTCTGGTCAAAAGCTTATTGCGTAGCAAAACATAAAACTCTCCGATTGCTACGTCACAATTTGTCTCCGATACAAAAGAAAAATATTTAAACAAATTTTGGTACTTTCATATTAACAAAACCCTCTTGGTGCAGTCTGGTAACTTTTTATTATATGAAAATGTAAAAGTCACTCATTGGCTGGAAAGTAGTGGATGCTTCTTCCCTTATTTTAGAAAGATTCCCAAACTAACAATATTCCTGATAAGTTCATAAAGAAAACATCAAAAAAGAATATACTTCAGTACATGAAAATACAAATTTTAATTATTTAAAATAAGGATTATGTGATTCATTAAAAGAATAAAACATTTACTTTCGTTTCTAAATCCTTGTGGAATTTTTTCTACTATTCTCCTCCCCAAGCATACAGCAATCTGTTTTGCCTTAGAAAGACATCATAGACTCAGCATACTGCAACACTGGCTATCTACCAAATTCATTTCCTCATTGTTCCCTTTACAGAATTTTTGACAAAATTCTGTACTTTTACACGTATACTTGATGTACTAAATACTAAAAATAAATTAATAAGTAAATCTAAAGCTAGTTCATGAAAAGTTCCAAAACATTTGTGCTATAACTAAAAAAAGATTTATTAAATAAAAGAAGCAGAATAAAATATATGCAGTGTTATTTCAACCAATGTCATGAAATAAAATTCAAATGATACAGCAAAATTATATTCTATTAACATAATGCTGCCAGATCAGAATTCTTATTTATGTTAAGAGTCCTGTTTCGCATACATTTATTGAGCCTAATTTTAAAATTGAATATCTCAACTTAACAAACAAAGTACAAAAGTACGAAATTTTGCAGATTCTTTCCTACTTTAAAGTTGCACTATAAAAGACATAATCACCATGCTCTCTCATTTAATTTCAAAATAAATTTAGACTCCCATTTATCATAATTCTGATTTGTACAAATACTTTCACACAAAGCAGGAATTATAAGATGAATACGAAATTCTACTTTGGTTCACAAGTGTTAATCCATATAGAAAGCCAATGTGTAACCTTGAAAATTAAAAACCATGTTTTCCACTGGCACTTAAAAGGAAAAAAAAAAAAAAAAAAAAGGCTGTTTCTTAAAAACACATTTAGTAAATAAATATTTCTTACATATATGGAAAATATATTTTTCAAATGCTTTTTTATATATTTATGCAGATGGTATTATTTGACAGCATGGAAATATGCGAAAATTGATTGAAAGCTTATTGAAGTTGAAAAACATATTTTCATGTCTAATCACAGAACTAGAACTAAATTTTGAGTTAGCGTAGGAATAGCCAAGTTTAATACAATGCAATTACAAGCTACAGCATGCACACTGTGAGGAAATATTCAACCAATTCTTCAGAATTTCACCGGTGGTAACATGAAAGTCAGCACACTCCACAGGAACCAGATGTCAAAACTGAACACTTAATAATAGACAATGAATGGGGACTTATCTGAAACAGTCCCCATTCATTGTCTATTCATTGTCTATTGTCTATATCTGTGGAGCCATGAACAAGAAAAAAAGTAATTATATATTAACATAAAGACCTCAGTACAATTTCTTCTTAATTTTCTCTTTAGTAAGTTTTCTTGATTTTTTACAGACTGAAAAGTTAAAAGTTACTTTCCTGTTGATGGAAGCTGCTGGTTTTGGTGCCTTTATTTATTCCCAAACTGTCAACATTTATTATAAGTTGTGAACAGTATCAATATATGAAAAGAAAATATACTTGAAAACACAAATTTGAATTATTAAATGAGGATTAAGTGCTGTATTAAAAAAAGAAAACACAATCTTCTTCAAATCTTTGTTATTATTTTGCCCTTTCCTCCTCCTCGCAGCACTCTTCTATCAAGGAAAA
The DNA here is from genome assembly GCF_044657685.1 of Stegodyphus dumicola. NCBI lineage: Eukaryota > Metazoa > Arthropoda > Arachnida > Araneae > Eresidae > Stegodyphus > Stegodyphus dumicola. Next base: position 52,307,964 of record NC_140778.1, read on the forward strand.
AGAATTTCATCACTGTTCCATTTAGAAAATTTTCAGCAAAATTTTGTGTTCTTGTAGAAATTTTACCGCAGCATTTTCCACTACTCGCAAATTCTGCAATACATCTTAAAACTAAGTTTTAAACAAAAAATATCACGGTTTGTTTCTAAAACTGTTGGAGTCTGGAATACAATAAAAAGAACACACACAAAATGGCAGGATTGCTTCACTGAAGTATTATTACAAGCATGGTTGCAAGAGTTTGCCATATACTCAGAATATTGTAAATTGTGCTAAAGTGGCTGCATTAACGCATACATACCACAAAAAAACCTTACTTCCTCAAGTAATTTCGATTTTGTTCAAACACAATACAAGCTGCATAGTGGCATCAAGAATATAGTCCAAAATTAATGTAATAAACATAGGATACCGAATACATAAGCTTGAGAAAATCTAAATTCTATGCATTCTCAACGTTAAAAAGGGAGCTTGAAAGGCTAACGAGGAAGAGAGAAATACTTATATGCTGTTTTAAACTTTTCATTACTAATTAAATACTATGGATAAGAAAATGCTGCTTTAATTCAACAATACTTTAAAATGGCACGTGACTTATCTCACAAACATGACGTTTTCCTCATCTGAAAACATATAAATGATTTGTTAAGAAATGAGATGAAATGACAAGTTAAACATACCTCATATAAAGACACTTCTTTATAGCATGGACAAGTCATTACTGCATAGATAAGGAAAGGCTCTTATTAAGCCCAACTTTATCACAAAACACACTAGCCTTCTATTATATGTAGACACAAGTCTCAAGTTTTCTATCATTTAAGTCACTTGTTACACATGTAATTTACAGAATTTCTCTCCAGTGTCAGTGAGTATATGCTACTTAAAATTCCATTTTAGAATAAATGACTTATTATATGCCTCACAAGCATGAGGTTTCTTTCCTGTGAATAAGTATATGTTAATTTAAATGAGATTTTTGAGTAAATGAGCTGTTACATACCTCATACAAATGAGGTTTCTTGCCTATGTGAGTAAGCATATGGATGTTTAAACAACACTTCAGAATGATTTGTTACATAATGCACAAGCATGAGGTTTCATTCCTGTGTGAATAAAAATGTTTGTTTAAATGAGCCTTTTTAGTAAGTTTTCACATACCTCACACATGAGGGTTCTTTCCTGTGTGAATAAACATATGGCTTTTTAAACGACATTTCACAGTAAATGACTTATTACATATCTCACACACATGAGGTTTCAATCCTGTGTGACTAAGTATATGGTTGTTTAAACAACTCTTTTGAACAAATGACTTGTTACATACCTCACACGAATGAGGTTTCTCTCCTGTGTGAATAAGCATATGGCTTTTTAAATGACTTTTTTCTCTAAATGACTTATTGCACATCTCACACAAATGAGGTTTCTCTCCTGTGTGAATAAGCAGATGGTTGTTTAAACCAATCTTTTGAACAAATGACTTGTTACATACCTTACACATATGAGGTTTCTCTCCTGAACGATTAAGCATATGTCTGTCTAAATTACATTTTACAGCAAAGGACTTATTACATAAGTTACACATATAAAGTTTCTCTCCAGTGTGAACAAGTATATGATTGTTTAAATTACCTTTTTGAGTAAATGACTTGTTACATACTTCACATATGTAAAGTTTCTTTCCTGCATGAATAAGCACATTCATGTTTAAAGTGCTCTTTCTTCCAAATGAATTATTAAATACCTTACACACGTGAGTTGTTCTTTCTGTATGTATATACATATATTTCTGTAAAGAACCATACTGTCCAAATGACCTGGTACGTAACTCACACGCGGAGTTTCTTTTCTGTGCAAATAAATATAAGATTGTTGAAATAACTGTTTAGTCTAAATGACTTGTTACACACAGTATACACGAGCTTTCTCTCGTGCGAACAAGCAGATGGACTTTGAAACTAGAGTTATCGGCAAATGATTTATTACATATCTTATATTATTACATCACATCCTGCATTAAGAAACAAATGACAGTTTAATTGATGTTTCAGTCTAATGTCTCCTCTTACCTAGCTCCCATAGGTGGGGTTTTTCTGTTGGTTGAGTAGGGATGAGCTCTTTTAATAAGTTTCTTTCTCCGCATGACATTTTCCAAAATATGTTGAACTCAAATACATTGGAAAAACTGAGAGAGTCACTTTAGAAATACAAGGAAGAATTTATCACTTATTAATGGAATTCTGGGAGATGTTATGACTTCAGAACCAAATCTTAGTTCATGCATGCACATGTGATATAAAACACTAATAGATATTGAACAGAACGGATATCTATAGCGATATACGCGTGGCATGATTTTTAGGAACACATTTCATGAATAATACTTCGCACTAATATGATTTCTCACCCTGGCACTCTTAAAGGTTTGTTTGTTTATTGACGGCTCCAAATTACATATAGAGATGAAACCATTTTAAAACTCTAAAAATGTTTCCAAGAAATATTCACGGCCTCCAGGAAATGAACTAAATGTCGTTGGGATATTTTCTGTGTTGTAGAAATATCTACTTCTTATATCTACCTGCTTCAAGTTATTTGCCATCAGCTTTTAGCCTCATGCCCATTTTAAGCGGCGAGTTCCTCAAGCATTTGCATAAACGATTTTTTATAAACCTCACACGCAGACGGCGATATAATCTTTTTCTCTCATCTCATAAGAAGCGAATGTAAACAATGCATCACATTCTCAAGAAAGCGTTTAACATAACACAGCGGATTTGACGTTCCCCGCTTTAGCCACATGCGTTGCTGCCAAAAAGTAAAGCTCAATTATACATTATTATATATTTTTTTTTAAAATATCACACTTAAAACAGGGGCTTTTATAGAAATGAGATACATTCCGTTGAATAAGAAAAGGAAGAATGATCTTGTTTGTTTACGATAGCTGTAAATAAGGCCCTGTTCAGACGAGGACGTAAAGGACATAAGTGGTTAAAGCCGAGCTCCGTTGCCAATGCAACCAGTCACTGCTACAAGGCTCGTGGCACAAGGTTCGAAGGTTTCAACTTTACGCCGAGTTTGGGATAAGCGTCGACCAATCAGAGCGAATCTAAAACGAAGCGGCTTTCTACGGGCGGCTGAAATCCGCCGGGAACTGAAGAAATTCAACCAATCAGAATAAGCTACCGCCGGAGACTGTTTTTGGCGACCAATTTTTATGCCAGCAATTGAAGGGTTTGTTTTGGATTTATTTTCCGCTCATATTCCTCTTTTTCGCACCAATTTATAATAGTTTTCTAACTTTTATTGCTCTAAAAGACAATGTAGTGAATACGGAAAATTCGGTGGATTATCACGTGAAATGTGTAATAAAATTTCTAGCCTGTTCCCGCAAAAAAAGGTGTACGGTGTTGTATCTCAAAAGTTTTATGCTAAATTGTACATTTCACTTTATTTTGTGGCACTGAAAATTACAGAAAGAATTTATTTTTTGATCATCAAGAAAAAAATGCACATGAAAAAGGCTTATTAATTTGGCCTGTGCAGAAGATGTGTTGCTTTTTTCTTTCTTTATATATATATACATATATATATAAGTATTTATTAGGTACCCAAATTTAGCCAACAAAGCCACATGCAGAACATATATATATATATATATTAGAAGATTTCTAGATAATAATAAATAATTTGATTGAACTTTTTCTAAAATGCATTACGTTTTTGTGTGATATTTGATTTTTAAGAAATGTAGTATGTTGAATAAATTGATAGTAAAAATCTCAAATGTACTGTATTTTTGAAAAGGTTAATATGAAATTTTATTAAATTGTTTTGTTTATCTAATAAAATCTGGAATTCTTACCCAATTTCAAAAGAAAGATGTGTGAAGGTTTAATGCATGTAACAAATAGATTTTTAGAAAAATTGTCATTAGCATAACGTGAGGAGTGTAAAATGGGAAGATCTTTATAATGTAATATAATGCAGTTGATAATCATCTGAAAAAGTGCCCATGAATGGTAAGACTGCTGAACACTGATAGTTAGGTTTATATCCTAACTATATATTTGGACACCTTTTGCTTAGCTTATCTGGTCTGATGATCTATATAAAATGGTAAATGAAAAACAAAGTATTTGTACCCAATATTAAGTCTGATCTGCAAACAAGATTACTGTGGCTGCGGAAACCGACATGCCAGTGAAATATATGTGTCATGTACATATTACACAAAATACATCAGCTAGAGTACTCTTATCAAGCAGTATGGGGACAGGTACCATATAACCAAATATGTACATATCAAACATTTGTAATTATGTATTTTAAAGTTATAGGCTTCCAATACAATTAGAATTTATATTTCTGTAATACTTATGAGTCTTCTCTGAAACATACTTATTTTGCTTAAATCTACCTCCAAAGTACTTTATTTTGATACAACCCATGGTTTAGAAAAATTAATGTTTCTGACATTCAAGAGCAGATCAAAGTATGTCATACTTAACTGACAAAAACATATAAAATTAAAGTAAGGCAAAAATAGCAGCTTAACATAAAATCTTGTGTCAGTTTTAAGAAATAACTGACGTAGGTCCCTCTTCTTCAATAAAAATGAAAAAAGGTTTTTATTCCTGGCCTTTTGAAGAACAGATATCGGATAACACTCAAAATTAATAAGAATTATACAAATTCTGCATCATTCTAAGCCTTCTTGATTTATTTTAATCTTGAAATTCATGACCTGACAAATTTTGTGACAACTATATATTTTTGAGAACCTGGGACCACAGGTGGATTTGTTCGAACAGCATTCCAAGTTCTTCGATTACATGCTCGAAATGACTCTGCATGAAAAATTTACAAATTAAATTCGTCAAAAGCTTTAGAAAGTGAAATCTAATGCACTCAGTAAATTTGTTTTTTTCTGTGTGAGGAAATCAGCTTTTTCATTACCATCAGTTCTACAATGGAAATGAGTCTGCTTGGCAATTAGTCCGAGTTGAAAGTGTCTTGAAATTTCTAAAGATGTCTGCAAATATAGCTTTGATATATATACAAGTGAAATCTATTTAGCCTATTCTTAGTATCAGTAATATTAGGTGTTTTCAACATTAAATGGGGTACAAAAAGTCCATTATGATATCTTCAGTGATGAGATGTACGAAGTTTGCACGCGTCCTTTGCTCAATTTGTCCTTTGTTCTTTTTGTTTGCTTATTACTTATTCCAGGAAAAACGTCTTGCATGTTGTAACCGTACTTTAACATACGTTAAATTTTACATTAAAACATGAAATATAAATAAATTATTTTAGGATTTCCATCGAGATGGTTTTAACATGAAAACTGCATAATGGAATTTCTAATAGTGTAAAGGAAGGTATAGTTATTATAAAGACTATTAGTATTAATAGAGGTGAAACTAAGCAGGCTTTAAGCTTAACGAAAAGTGTTTCCGCAATAAGACCTTCTTTGACTCGCATGAAGTTTTAGATTTAAAGACAATGCTAAATGGGGAAACCTTTAGCAGAATAGAAAATTTTTGAAAAATCTCTGCTGGTTCTTAAAACCTTACAAATGATCAACTGATGTGAAAAGAAAAGTGAGGGGCAACTTCTGGCACAAATTGTGCACATCATGAAATTTATTTGCTATTTTATGTAACTTCCATGATATTTCTTATTTAATTTTTTTTTCATGCACAGTTACTATTTGTTTTCCGTTTTTGTAAAAATTAAACATAATTTGGTATTTTGAATTTTATAAAATAAAGTGTGTGCTCTTTGTTAATATTTTAATAGCTCACCACTAGATATTTTAATCAAAATTTTATCTAGGTTGATAAATTACAATTTAATATATATTGCTCAAAATATCAGATTATGTAGCATAATATGAATATTTTTTAATAAATTTTTAAACTCTGTAAATTTTCTTTTTTAATACTATATTTTAAAATATTTTTTGCGCATGGATCATATGGATAATCACAAAATATAACTTGAAGTTCAAAATTTCAAGTGTTTGTTTCCTATGTATAAGTAAGTTGTTTTTATCAATTTAACACTTCATCAGTCATTTCTTAACATATTAAATACAGCATTGGTCCCTAGGAACCAACCTTAAACCAAGCAAAATAGAATTGTTATTTAACATGTTGAATGTTATGAATGAAGGTGATAAATTACTGCATATTATTCAGAAAAGTCTTGGCGATGAAAGAAAATAATGTACATAGTAACACATACGGTGTAATATAAAGTGTAAAATACCCCACAGATTCATCATGAATAAAAATTACTTGATTGTGCTAATATTCCAAGACTTTAAAAATTACATCTTTATTTTTACATAACACAATGAAATGAAACAGAATTATTTCGATGGAGAATAATGCATAAACAAATTTCATGTTAATTTTTTCAATTTTTTTTTTTTTTTTTCTTTTGGGAGTTACTGGGTTACCTGGGTTATTTTATGAATTATCCCACATCAGCATTTTAATATACAGATTCTCTGAATAATCATTGTATTTTCCATATTTAGTAGGAGCTTTTGTTAATGTGATTTTTGCCTACGGAAAAATATACAAAAGAGAAATTTCTAAAAGTTTTAAAAGTAGTTTAAATAATAATAAAAAAAAAAAAGACACATTCTTAAAATATTTTTCTTTATTGAATTTCAAGATGTTTAGAGTACATGAAATAATATGAACCTAGATATCAACAAGCATTTTCAAATACACAAAGAGCCCAGAAATTTCACAGTAAGTATTTTTTATTAATTATTATTTTCACCCTTTATTTAAAAGTAAAGAAAAGTTATTGGGTATCGAGTTAGCCAATTGAGTGGAATATAAAGTTGTATTTGTTTTCGAAATTGAGATTTACATACTTCACTTATCGCTTCTACAGTAAATTAAATATTAAATCATATCAGGGCAACACAAAATAACCAAAACAAATGAACTACTTCTACCCAAGAAATACGAACAAGTTACCATAACATTAACAACTGCTTTCTTGTATACCAGTTTTGCACAAAAATTGCGTTTGGCGATCGGAAAATGACGCCAAAAGTTACTGGCGCAACGGTTGTCTCTGATTGGTTGAATTTCTCCAGTTCCCGGCGGGTTTTAGCCGCCCGTGGCTTTCTTAGGACGATTTCGCAGTCACATCGAAGGCGACGTTTTTTTTAATATGGAACACATCGTATCCGAACAAAATAATGAGTTGTAATCATATCCGAACGAAATAAAGAGTTGATCTCGCAAGAAATCTACGATGATGACATGCAATTTTTAATGAGTGTTTAATGCATTTTTAATGAGTTTTTCAATTTATATTGAAAAATATGGATGAAACTCGTAAAGCGAAAGTTAAGCTCAGGATTATGCACGCTGTGTATGATCCTGTAGATGATTGATCCCTTCCAATATTTTTCATTTTATTATGAAAATTCTTTAAAAAAAGCATGCTTGCAAAAATTTTATTTTTTCTGTGTAAATTATTATTATTACTTTCTTTCTGTCTATAATTTTTTTAAATAATTACTGTAATTTTTTTCCTGTTTAATTATTTTCGTATTTAAGAATAAATTTATTAAAAATGCTGGAAATATTGTATTGGTATTTGCTTCAAATGCTGATTTTCTTTCCAAACAAACTTCATGAATTAATTTTACTAAAACATCAAATCAATATCAAGAATCTGCTGTTTTTTTAACAGTAAAAATATTACTTAAAAAAATTATTTTCACTTATTTAAGAAGAGTCACAACAGTCAATTCAATGGTGTAAGCTTTGTATAAGTAATAAAAGATTAATCTTTTGAGAAAAATGCTCTTATGAATTCCAAGAAAGGAAAGATGTAGTGAAATATCCTTAAAACAGCAGTCAACAGTCTAGACAGTTTTGTCTCCTGTTAAAGTCCAGTTTTGTCTGTTCTGTTTTTTAATTACGTTCTCCATGAAAGGAATTTACTTTTAATGAAACTAAATAGCACACATAATTCATAACATGGACTATAATTTAATGAATAGTATTTGTTATTATTATCCACTCTTTATTACTATCATTTGAATGATCATTTTGATCATTAAATTCATGCTATTTCTCTGGTAGAAATTCCTGGATAAGGTATGAATGTTTATAATTTTGATGTATTTGAAGACTTGGGTACCTAAAATTTGTCAATGTGAAATTATTTTTGAGATTTGGTCGTAAATAGAAATGACAGCATATCGTGAAATTAAATTCAGGGGTGCGGCTTATACATGCAAATTATTAAAAACAGATGTATACAAACAGCTGGCAAGACAGCAAAATGTATTTAATGATTGAGCATAAAATACATTGTTGGGTGAACGTTTCCTAGTATTGTACTAGTTGTGTTTGCTGGTCATTGTGACCAGTTGTGGGATACTAGTACTAGTGATAATTGATACTGGTAGTGCAGTAAACTGCTATAGTGATCGACAGGGACAGTGAATGAGGAGCGCTAAGCACACATGTTTCACTGTCACAGAAACATGTTCCTTTTGATTGAAAATAATAATAATAATAATAATAATAATGTATGGTAAGTACTGTTTTTAGCTTAACTGCTTTCACACCTGCAAAATAGAAAAATATTATATACAGGCTATCTGTTAGTTATCCTCAAGATTTTTTTTAAATTAGGCATATTTAGAATATCGTATTTCTCCTAAGAGAAATTATATATAAAAATTGAAGAAGGTTTTATGTAGTATATAGATAGGCATGTGCATGTTTATAGTATAGAGAGTACTACAGTACAATGCAGAAATATTCCATACTGCTTTGTACAGAAAGATATGTGCCAACCAAGTATTGGTCTTTCAAAAAAATATCTCTAGACCATTTTGTTATTTTTCTTTTTTTACCTTCTTCCGTTCCCTCTTGGCTAATGAGAAGGGCAGATAAAAGATCATTCTGTTGAGCCGGTAAAACTTTGTGGCGAGCTGAAAAGCCATGACACAACGAAAAAAACAAGCAGAGCGAACGCGGGAAATCAATCGAGCGGGAAAGTTGTAGACATTCCACGCACGCGCAAATTTAGCTTCTCTCATTGGCCATGGCTTACACCTCGTTTTCGCAGGTGTGAACGGGTCTCCCGTATTTTATGCCCTTATGACTATGCCTCTATATGCTTTACGCCCACGTCTGAACGCACCTTAAGTCACGATAAAGCTCGGAGCCATAAGTACATAAGTCACGATAAAGCTCAATTATTAGCCTCTTCGCCCAATAATTGAGAAACAGGTAAATTCTCGTACAATGTTTGTCATCAGATGACGTACTTCCTCTACGAAGATACCCTACTTTCGCACTTCTCTTTAAAAAATTTGAGATCATATGCTATGAATTTATTTTTGTCTCAAGCAAAATTGTCCTCTTTCTGTCCTACTACTACTAACAACAACATACAGTAAATTAAGAGTTTTAAAAAACAGCACTTCCTTTTACTCTTCATCTGGTGATATTCTTCGGAGAAAAGCCTCGGTGGTGAATGCATCAACTCTCTTAGATTTTCTCCATTTCCCAGAGAAAAGCACAAATATTTATCTGACATGCTCCGTCCTTAACATTTTTTACTTATACTAGATTCTTCAGTTCACTGATTCGGACCTTCGACCAGACGTTCACCTGTTTCGTCGACAGATGGCCGGCCACCTGACTTTCGTCTTTTTTATTTTACCGATGTTCTTCACGTGATACATAGTAACAGGAGGCGCTGCTTTATGAAACCCAAATATTCACTACATGTTCTTAGAAATAGTAGGCGTCGGTAGTGAAAGTTTGGCTCATTTAAGGATGTGGGCGACATTTTATCGTGCCAGTTGAATAGATATCATGGGAGGACTAGCAGCTAGGGAGGAAAGGAAAATATATTGTCCAAGTTTTTGATGTAAACAACAAGAAACAATCAAGGATCAAAGAAGTTAACTTTAACTCCATCAGAGATAAAATAATTACATCAAAAGAGGGGTTCATCTAATACGGGAAAAATTTAGAAGCAAATTTATAAAAATGAAAGCTTTTCAGATAATGCCTTCCGCATGAGAAAAAAGTAAAAACTCATAGAAGGTCTTTTTATTTAAATGTCGGATATAAAAATAGCCAGAATTCAATTTGAAGGGCAGTCATTAATTCATAAAATTTGGAATTGAATTAAAAGGGGCAAAATGTTTCCTTGATTCTTGATATCAACAATAAAATAAAAATCCTAAGAACAAGCAGTCTGGATGAAAAGAGCTAGCGCAAGTTCATTGAACTTGCACTCATTCAGGGTAGCTGCTCGAAATAGGCGGGGAACCCGTTAGGCGGGTTCTAGAAGCAGCTGATGGAGGCGAAGAAATTTTGGTCGCTATTCAATGCGACATTTAAAGGTCTGATAAGAGCAGCGCCTTAGGTTGTCAAAAGCAACCAACGAGATAATATACTGTCATAAGAAGTCGTTGAAAGCAACCCGTTTAGCGGGTGAAACGAAGCTTTTAAGAAGCAATTAAGAATAAAGTGCAGTCGCGTGCGGCTGCAGAGATAAAGTTGTCCCTTGTTAAAGAGAGGTTAAGAGACTCTTTTTAAAGATTTAAAGAAGAGGGCTTCTCCGGTCAATGCCCTTACGCATTTTTAACACGGAGGCTGTTGGGGTTCAGGAACGCCAGATAGGCATCCACTTAGCCGCCCGTATGTACAGACCGGCGCGCGTAATGGCAAACTGCACATTCTGTTGATCAATGTTAAACGAATTTCACATACTGCGCATGCCCAGAAGAGAATTTGGCGCAATTGACTACTTTGGTACAATTTTAAAAGAAGATAAATACGGCTTATGGTTGATATTCTGTTATCTGGGCGTAAACAGTTCAGGATTTTAAAGCTTGTTAAATTGTAAGTGGATTCATTAATTAGAATGTAAATATCGATTGTAAATTACGCAAATTTTGTTTAAGAGCAATTACAAAACAGAAAGCATTACAAGATACATTAGCTGAATCTTTATTGATTATACTTGTGAAGAATAAAAGCCAATTGCGTATTTATCATACTTTCCATTCATCTATACTTTAACAAATTAAAGAATAAATCCAGTTTAAATTACTTAATTAAAGTCAAGGAAATTATCATAAATAATTGATATTAAATATAACGCTCATGAGCAAAATAGACCAAAAGGAAATGAAACAGAAGCAAATGCATTAAGCACAAAACAAATTTGGGTAGTATTGCATTGTAAATAGTCGACAAGACCTACATGACGAACAGGCTTGTTTAGAGTTGCTTGTGCTTAGCGGCCAGTATTTCCTCCCACGTCAACGGCACACCACTGAGCATGCGCAGTAAGTGAAATTCGTTAACACTGATCAACTCAATGTACGGTTTGCCATTACGCTACCGGCGCCGATTAAATGGCAATTGAGCATAATCAGGTTGTGAAATAGCTCTCGGTCGCCTTTTTTGAAGAGGAAACCGCAGGATCGTATACCGGCAAGGTATGTCCACAAGGCCTACATGAGACTTGAGAATTTTAAAATACCTAAAAATATTTTTGCAATTTTGTGTAATTATTTTAATAACAGAAAAGTTGTATTTTCTTACGATGCTGATTTTAAAATTTTTAAAAACGTGTATAAAGGATGCCCTCAGGGCTCGCCTAGTGCTCCGCTGCTCTGGAGCGCCGTTATTTTTAAGTTATTAAATGTTTCTCTTCCTGAATACGTAAATGTGATCTGCTATGCAGACGATATTTTATATGTAATATATGATGTATCTTTAGAAAAATTAGAACAGCGTTTTCAACTGGTGAATGATATTCTAAAGAACTGGGCCGAGGATGTGAACTTGATTTTTAATTTGCGAAAGACTTCATATATGTTTTTCCCTAAGGCCGGCAAAAATACTAGACCACCCAGGCTAAGATTTTATGGTACCCTGTTGAAAAGAATAGATCACATGAAATATTTAGGTGTAATTATAGATGATAAATTGAATTTTGAACTTCATTTTAAAGAAATTCTGAAGAAATCTGATGCCATTTTATTATTTTATAAAAGAAATTTTCCAAAAAAAAAAAAAAATATTGATTGCTAAAAGAAATATACTCAAAATGATTTATAATGCTGTTATCATACCTATAATAATGTATGGAATAGGTAGTTGGGGCTCTAGGGCGGCGGAACTCCAAAGAAATAAGGAATAAGTTATTAACAATTCAGCGGCCCTGGCTTCTGTCACTGACTAGGTGTTTCAAAACTACTCCATCCGAAATTCTCTGCATCTTGGCCGGCACACCGCCTCTTTCTATATTTTATAGGTATTATTACGATAAATTTTTATTATCTACTAATAAGATTGATTTTATTCATTATGAGGAATTTTTTGCTTGTTGTACTGCTTTTTATAACTTGGATCCTTATTGTATACACCCTGCTAAGAGAGTTATTATTGATTATGAATTTCATTTTTTTGAATTTGGTGAAATTGACATTTTTACAGATGGTTCTGGAATCGATGATAAGATAGGTTTTTCTCATATTGTATATTACTATGGTACTGAAATTTACAATGATAAAATTAAATTGGAAAATTTTAATTCAGTGTTCCAGGCAGAATCGACAGCTATTTTTTAAGCTTTGAGATGGATAAAAGATAACTTATTTATACATTATAAAATATCAATTTATAGTGATTGTCTGTCTGGTCTCCAGGCCTTAAAAAATTACGAATGTAAAAACTCATTAATTGTTGATATTAAATGTCTCTATGAAGAAATCACCAAAATTCATGTTGTGAAATTTAAATGGGTTAAGTCCCATGTTGGGATTTGGGGTAACGAAAGGGCCGATGTGTTGGCCAAGGAGGTAGTTTTGGGCGAATCCGGGGAGTGTTCCATTGTCCAACCATCCAGAAGAATTCTTGTAAATAAAATAAAACAATTTTATATTGATATGTGAAAAAAGGATTGGAATGAGTCTGATAGAAAAAAGGATTACAGTTATAATTTGATCCCTACATATAATAAATGTATTTCATGCTGCCTGGATCTTAATCAAATTATCACAGGACATGGACACTTCCCGGAGGCGTAATGGCAGACCGCACATTGAGTTGAACAGTGTTAAACGAATGTCGCGTACTGCGCATGCTCAGAAAACAATTTGGCGTAATTACTATGCTGGCGCGATTTGAAAAAAGATAAATACGGTATATGGTAGATGTACCGGCATCTGAATGTAAACAAATCTGGCGTTTAAATCTTCGTAGAGTATAATGTAAATGTAAATTAATTACTGTGTTAAAATACTATTTTTTACTGTACTGCTCAAACAACTAGAAAGCTGAAATTATTGCGAAGTAATGTGAAGCAGTGTTTGCATTCAAAATGTAAGATATAATACTTATGAAATTCTGTACATTCCTTTGGAACTGTACAAATTTTCGTTCAGAAAAAGATTGAAATTTAGAATATATTAGTTGAAAATTTATTCATTATACTTTTAAGCAATAAAAACAATTCAGGATTTATCATACGTTCCGTTCGTACATACATAAAGAAACACTGAGGAATATAATAAGTGCTTGCAAATAACACTGAATTTTACAATTCCTTAATGCTAGTTATTAAATTCTTTGAAATGATAAAATAAAAGCGCGAATATACGCTAACAAACTAGGCTAAAATCTCCAGTTTACAATTACTGAATTATTACATGTGAACAAATTACATCTAAATAACGAATTATTACGAACATATGTTAACAAATATTAAATGCACTGTTATTGACAAATTAAAATGAAACATATATTAGAAAAATAAGCAAGTGCAATCGGTATGGACGTTAAAATAACTAATAAGAAAAGTTCCACAACATTGCTATTGTAAGCATCACTCGAACACACTCGACAGCCATGGAGATCACGAATAAGCCTGCGTAGGGTTGCTTAGTCGCCAATATTTCTCCCCGCGTCAAAGATACACCATCAAGCATGCGCAGTAAGCGAAATCCGCTTAACACTGTTCAACTCAATGTGCGATCTGCCATTACGCTTCCCGGAGTACCTAAAGAGATTCGGTCTACAAGAAAATGAGTTATGTTATAATTGTGGAGTTACGGGTTCAGTTAAACATTTTGTAAATGAATGTGATTTAACTTATGATATAAGAAAAAAGTTTGGACATATTAATACATTTACTGGAAAAAACACTGAATTTGAATTTGCTAGGGAATTAATGAATTTTATTAATAATAATCGTGTTAATGTCGGAATTTTGATTTAACATGTGTTTAGTGTTTTTATGATAGGTCTGTGTCTTGTGTTTTGTCCTTTTGTTTAGTTAGTTTCTAACCATTGATTCTATTTATTTTAATTATTATTGTGCCGTTAAGGTCCATTAGGTTATATCCTAATGGACGTATTTTATTATGTGGTTTTTAACTTGGCGCCCCCCTGGAAAAGTCATAAAATCAAATCGATTAGGTGGATGGGGGGCTGCGCCTCTTTCTGTACCGGCAAGGTATGTGAGTGAGTAGACGTAGAAGAAAACTTGGGCGGTAGTGGGTGGCGTACCCGGCCAGATACAGTTGTGATCTGGTGAAAAGGACTTTTGCTGGAACGGGATTTTCTTGTGCTGATTTCTTTTTTGAAGCGAAATATTAGAGTATTATTTGCAAATTAGAGTATTGTATTTAGTGCTAAAGCAGATATAAATATCTGGAAAAGTTTTTTTGGCAAGGACTGACTGTGAATTTTGTCCTTATTCCACCCATGTGGCATGTTGATGATACTGCCCTTAACGGGTATGTTGGCATTATAACTTTTGCTAAGCGTTGTATGGTTTTATGCCTTTTTTTTATTCCTATTATAAAGCTTTATATAGCTAAGCTGTTATAAAGTTCAGATTTATAGCGTATGTAGCTCATGTAACTGAATGAAATTTTGAGAATTTCAATAGCGTATATAGCCTGATTTTATACTGAGTCAGTTTTTATTCTGTACTTTTTCTTGTTTCTTCTATGTTTTTGTATCTTTGTATTTGTCTTTTGAATAATAGTTGTTCTATGTTTTTGTATTTTGGTCTTGTCTTCTCTCGGGTTTTGGGAGGTCTTACTTTTGTTTTTAACTTTTTGGTGTAATTTTATGTGATTTTTATGTATTTAGTATATGTATTTTATAAGTTTTAGGTTTTCATAAGTCCGTGTTGAAACCACTTGTGGGTGCACGGCACTCCCTCTTGTAAATCCTTTTGAAACTGTGATCACCCGCAGGTGAAGGTAGTAGGCCCTGTGAGCATTTATTTATTTTTTTTTTATAAAATTCACATGCTTAGAGGTTCTCTTTGGACAATTTTATGGATTTTTTGTAAATTTTTATGGAAATTGCTAAAGTTCAGACTCGAACTTTGAATATTTTGAATTTTTATACTTTGTAAAACATTTGAAATGTTTTAAATTCTAACTTGGAGCCCGATACCGAATATAATATAGAAATGTCTAGTCAGGACAAAAGTCAGACTAGAGAAGAGGACGCTTTTGATAAGGTCCTAGAGGAAACAAATAATATCAATGAAATAGTGAAAGAGATGTTCAAGATTGTCGATAAGATTAAATCGCAAAAGAAAATGGGCGCGGCCTTACCGGATAAACACTCTTTTGGACTGAGTAGAATCTTAGAAATTGCCACTGCCCAGCGACTTCAGGTTTTGGAACTAGAACTTAAGCCTAGTACCAATTTTGATTTCAAAGATATAAAGGATGAAATCACAAGTCTCAAACATTCTATCATTGAAAGACTTGATAACCTTGAAAAGAAAGATACTTCTCCTATGCATTTGGTAGCAAACGGCGCCGATGAAATTGTTCTTAAGCCAATGGCCCCCGATGTTGATGTCTTTGAGGAAATTTCAAGCGAAATTAACCCATCAGATTTGGGTATTCATATCCAACGTTCTAGAATCCATGACAACGGAGAACTTAAATTGAAATTGGCAAATAAGGATGAAGTTTCAGAATTGGAGAATGCAATTCACGAAAAAAAGAACCTGAACACAAAGATTTTTACTAGAAGAAAAAGGTTTATTAAACCGAAAATTATTACATACAGTGTGGATAAAGAACTTTCCAACGGCAGTTGATATCCAAATTATATGAAAACTGTGAATGCGATAGACAATACGCCAGACATCTTTTTGACATTACTACTAAAGAGAAATGGTTCTCACAGAATATTTTCTGTTAGCCCATTCTGCCAAAATGAGATCTTGCATCACCAGAGAATAATGAGTGGCTGGAAGTCTTATAGCGCCAAATTGTTTCTACGACCAAAACAGTGCACCAGTTGTTGGTCTTATGGCCATACTAAAAATATTGCAAGACTGAGACCTGCTGTTCTAATTGTTCTGGAGAACATAGTAAAATATTTGTGACAAGAAAATATTCAAGTGAGTTAATTACGATTTCTCAAATAGAAAATATGGCACGAAATATGACTGCAGGCATAAGGTCGTTGACAGAGACTGTTCATGTCTCATTAGTGAGATCAATTTCATTAAAGAACATCTTGATGTTAATTTTGATATAAAGTTTTAATTTATTGATAAATTCTTATTTCGTATTCGGGTTCCAATTTTATGATTTTATTCTATTTTATTGAAATTAGACATTTGATTTTTATCATTGTCTTGATTTTAGTGTATTTTATGTGCTTTTTAAAATCTTTAGTCATTTTAAATATGATTATTTTAAGTATCAATCTCAACCACTGCTCTATTGCTGCGGCCCAGCTCCCTGTAGTGGGTGAGATTCTCGGGTTGTCTCCCGATATAATATGCCTACAAGAGCCATATTTGATAAATGGTAATTTGGCTTCAATTAGCAGACCCTGGAGAGTTGCTATGTCTCCCGGTGGCCGCACTGCCATTATTGTTCTTAATGAGAAAATTGATTGTACATTTGATATACAGACTGATATCATTACGGGCATAACAGTCCACGAGACGAGAATATTCTCTATATTTTCATGTTATTTTTCTCCTGCTGAAGATATTTCGACATATATTACTAAACTGGAAGATATTTGCGATAATTATACAGATTTTCTGGTCTTTGGAGATTTTAACGCCAGGCATACCTGTTGGGGTGCACCTAACATCGATCCGAGGGGATCTATCGTCTTTGACTTTTTGGCCGCCAAAAATGTTCTTTTAATGAATTCTCCTGATTCTCCCCCCCCCACTTTTTCCTCAACAATCGGATTGGGATGGACTAACCTTGTCATCTGTACTCCTGGAATGAACTGTTTACCTGAATGTTTGGAGATCTCTGAGGAGGAATCACTTAGTGAACACAGATATTTGATATTACGCTTGGAACTTGAAATTAAAAAGGTGGCCCAGACTGGTATCACCAGAAATATATTTAGAATTTCAAAGTTCTGTGAAAATTTTCGTGGAAAAGTGTGTAGCTTTTCTAGTCGTTTTGCTAACGTTGAATCTCCAAGTGGAGTGAATACTCTTGTTGGATAATTTCTTACTGTATTGGGGACTGGAGTTGAAGCAAGACTGAAGTCAAGGCCGAGCCATAAAATTGATTTTAAGTGGTGGTCTTTCGAAGTTACTAGATTTCGTAGAAGAATTAGAGCTTTGAGAAAGCGTTCTCAGGTCAGAGGCATCTCTGAAAAAGGCTTCAGGAAAACAGAATACAAGAGAGAATTGGCCTTCTACAAGAAGGCACTTCACAGGGCCAGACTTGATGCCAGAAACAAGGCCTTTATGAACAATGAGGTTTATTACGATGGATTTTTCAAATGTGCTACCGGAAAGTACAACATTAAAAATATGTATGAAAATGAGAAAGAATATGACATTGATAAAGGCGGATTTCATAGAAATATTATGGAGGGAATTTTTGACCTTGGTTCTGAAGAAGATTTCTCGAGTATATACAGAAGACTGGGGGAGATCACGAACTTTGAACTTGATATTACAAAAGAAGAACTTTGCTGGGCAGTAAACGGCTTACGCAATAGGAGCGCGCCGGTCCAGACGGTCTATTTTTATCAAGATCTTTTACTCCTTTTATCCTGATTTTATGCATATATTTCTTAATGTTTCAGAGCCGGTTTATTCCCAGACTCCTGGAAGTCTGGAAAAATGATTTTAATTCCAAAACCCAACGGCAAGAAAAGACCAATTGTTTTAATCGATTTTTTGGAAAGATTTTAGACAAGATTTTATGTAACCGATTATTATATTGGATTTTAAATAAAGAGATCTTACATAGTAGACAATTTGGCTTCGTCCCAGGCCGCAATGCTGAAATGGCTTTAAATCGTGTGGTGAACTTTATATCTAAATTTAAACAGGAAATACATGTTGTTATTCTCTCACTGGACGTCGCCTCTGCTTTCGACTCTATTAGCTGGTCCTCTCTACTCCATTATATGCTTGATTTGGAAGTGCCTTTGGACATCGTACGGTGCTACGTCTCATATTTCACCAACAGGTACATCCTCTACAATGAATTTTTTGATGAAAACGACAGTGCCACATTACAGATTTTTAAAGGTTGTCCACAGGGCTCTTGTAGTGCACCCCTGTTCTGGAACCTCATAATGAACAAACTTTTAAATATCGATTTTGGCGAAGAAAACTTTGAATTAGTTGCCTATGCTGACGAAATTATAATTCTTTTAAAGGAGGACTCTTTGGAGAAGTTTGAGGCACTTTTCGATCGCCTTACTCCTCATTTTGATAAGTGGAAAACAGAGGAAAATTTAATTTTTTGTATGGATAAGACGAACGCCTTGTTTTTTCCTAAGTGTGGGCGTAAATGTCGCACCCCACAATTGAGATACGATGGATGTTGTATTAAATTTGTTAAGTCCTTAAAATACCTTGGCGTTATTTTCGATTCTGGTCTCACCTTTTCTGAACATTTTAAAGTTATACAAAGAAGGACTGATAACATGTTCCTTTTTTATAAACGATATTTTACTGCCAATGTTCTCTTTTGTAAGGCCCACCAGCGGCCGAGCGGTAAAGACGCTGAACACTGGTAGTTCGGTCCGAGGTTCGAATCCCGCGAACGGGCTGGCTGCATGGGCGTTTTCGTGGTTTTCCCCATGTGTAACGTGTATACGAGCCAGTTTCCCTTAGAAAGTCCTCCACGAAAGGCATCCCTCCCCTTAGGCAGATAGCCCTAGTGTGCTTTGCCATAATTAAATACACCACCACACCACATCTCTTTTGTAAATCAAGAATTATTTTAGATATATATAAAAATGTCATCATTCCTATTGTTATGTACGGCATAGGTGCCTGGGGTTCCAGAGCCGGGGAACTTCAAAGAATTAGATTAAAGTTGAATACCATACAGAGGAGCTGGTGCCTGCTGCTTAGTAGATGCTTCAGGACGGTCTCCTCCGAGGTTCTATTTGTTCTGGCTGGCACACCGCCTTTCTCAATATTATATCAGGTATATTTTGATAGATTTCTCTTAAGATCTGGAAATTTGGAATTTAAAGTCTTTGGTAATGAATTAATAACTAAAAATGCCTATGATAAATTTAACAGATTACTTTTTTATCCTGCTAAAAATATTATGTGTTCTTTTGATAAAATTTTACCTAGTAATAATATGTATGAAATTTATACGGATGGATCAGGCATCGATAGTAATTTTGGAGCTGCATTTGTTGTATTTTTTATGGTGTTGAGATAGATCATTATATGTATAGGTTAAATAAATACAACTCTCTTTTCCAGGCTGAGAGCTGTGCTTTGGAACAAGCCCTTTTATATGTTTATCGTAACTTGCCTCCGAAATCTGTCATTAATATTTATAGTGATTGTTTATCATTGCTACAGAATTTACAAAGTCCAATTGTTTCAAATTATACTATATTTAATATTAAATCTTTATACAAAAGTATTTTATGTGTTAGGTCTTTAAACCTTCACTGGATTAAAGCCCATGTGGGGTTTGTTGGTAACGAGAGGGCGGATGTGCTTGCCAGACATTCTTCAAAATCTGAAAATATTTCTTACATCGAAATTTCAGGCTTAGAAGACATGCAGACAGCATTATATTAGAAACCTATATTGAAGAGTGGAAAAATGTCTGGAGTTCATCGGAGAAAAATAAAGGCTTTTTAAAATATATTGGCATTAAGAAAAAGATGAGAACTTTCAATAATATCGATTTGAATCAAATTCTCACCTCTCATGGCCGTTTTCCAGAATATTTGAACCGTTTTAACGTGCAGAATGGCAATATTTGTTCGGTGTGTACGGTCGTTGGTGATGCGAACCACTTTATCTTTGATTGTATAATTTTTAAGACCTTGAGAGATAGATTCAGAATTTCTATGAACACTGTACCTGCTTTTGAAAAATTACAGTCTTTTGCAGAGGCCGTCCTGGGGTATATCAATACCAACAGAATCAAATGTGGGGTCTTAATATAATATTTGTACTGCTCTGATTTTATTCTTTGAATTTTAATATTTGTATTTATGCTATATGTTTTTATCTTGATGTTTTTAATTATATTCTGATTTTATTGTATCTTTTTATAAATATATCTAGTGATTTTATTGCTGGGAACTCGCTGATGTATTCGGCTTTTGAAGTTTTAGCATTTACTGTTTATTGTATTTTATGTATTTAATGTTTTTATTTTGATTGACATAGAATTGTGTTGGAGATTTTAATGTATTTTTGTTTAGAACCGAGGGAAGGCTATTTTTTTTTTGTTCTGTGTTAATTGGCTTCCTGGTGGTGACTCTTGTGCTTGAAATTAAGATTTATACTTCTCCGTGTTAGCTGTAATGAAGATTGCATTGTTTATTATAGTAATTTATTGTTGATTCTGATATATCAAAAGAGATGAATTTTATATTTGTATTCTTTGTGTTGTTTATTGTGTCTAAACACTGGTATTACACTTGTATTATAGATTCAAAACTCTGTATTTTAAAAACATTTAATGTTAAATTATTGCAGCTCCAATGTTTTATGCAAGCTTTGAACACCTTTCACTATTCTGTAGATCTGTTGGATTAACTATTATATAATTTTTCCTGAAATTGTAAATTCTTAGTACACTGTTATAACTTGATTCTGTTTATATTTGTAATTAGAATCACTGAGAACTAGTGTCTCAGTGATTAAATCGGCACTGGTCCTTCCAACGGTCTGGATAGTTTACTTGAAAATGGTGTAGAAGCCCTTTATTATTAAACTGGGAATTCCTTATTACATTTTTGATTTTGCCCTTCCGGAGGTTTCAGTGTATTTGTGCTTGTGCACTTGTTTTGACTTTGTTTTGTGATGTCTTGTGTAAATGTTTGATTGTCTTGGTTGTATAATTGTGTTTTTCCTTTCTTGCTTTTTGCTCCTTTTCTATTATTGTTTTCTACTTACCATGTTTTCGCAGCTTACTTTTTCTTTTCTTCTTCTCTTCTTTTGTATGATTGCTTTTCAGCTTTGCGACTATCTATATTCTTAGTTTTATTTTATTTTGCTTTAGATTTTGCACTAACCCTTTTTAGTTGCCCGGACCCTCTCAGCTCCTCGGCGCGTATTTTAAAAACTTCAAACATCTTTTTCGGGCACGGTCGGGCCGCTGGATGCCGTCGTTTGTGGTTTGAAGGAAGAGGTACCATTAAGCCATAATGCAGTTGTGTCAGGTGGGCGGTCCTTTTCTATTGTTCTTACCGGCAAGGTATGTAATATTGGATTTCCAACAAGATGGATGTTTTTGAAAAATCTTTCCGAAAGTCGCTGTATAAAGCGATTAATGGGCATAATTTTGAGATCGTTATGAATGTCATCATTCCTTACGAACCATGGAGCGTTTAATATCTGCCGTAAAAATTTAGATCCAAATGTGCTGAGCCCCAGATGAGACTCGCGTAAGTGAGAATAGGCCTTACTATTGATTTATAAAGCAATATCTTGTTGTCAAGTGACAGGTCGCTACATTTAGCGAAAAAGGGTGCAGGTTTGCTTTGGCAGCTTTCTCATTCGCAATGATTTTTTGAATGTGAAGTTGCCATGTTAATTTTGAGTCTAGTAAAACACCAAGGTATTTTTTTGTATGAGTAAACCAGGGAATAGGTTCACCGAAGAAATGAGGTTATCTAAACGTGGGATATTTCTTCGGATGAATAAAGTAGCAGCATATTTAGCGACATTAATTTTGATTTTATACAGTTCGAGCCAGAGTTTTAAGGCTGAAAGGTAACTCTGTAATGTAGAGATTACCATGGTGATGTTGGTATGTTGAGTTAACAATGCTTCAACCGGAACTGTAAATTCTACTTCCGGTATAAGGTTTCTCTACGGACATTTTCACGGTAGAAGGTGATAGCACCAGGGTACCTGGCCCGAAGGCCTTACCCCTTATCGATCCTTTTAAAGTTTTTTAAGCTATTATTTTCCTATTTTAAGTTTTCACTTCCGGCCCATAGCCTTCCGGTTTCACTTCCGGCTTACCGTTTTATTTATAATTAAATCTCTTGTTTCATAATAGCGACGAATATTGCTATATTTAATAATAAAGAATAATTTTAATGCAAAAAATAGTCAGATTTGTTTTGTTATCGCTACTTTAGCGACTTTTGGATTGTTCGAGTTTCGGACATATCCATAATGTTTATCGTAGTATCATTGAAAACGTTTTGGGGATTTATATAACTCTTCCTGGTATGCCCTCCTATAATTCTTCTTATACGAGTACATAAATGCCTTTTTAAAATAATATGCATCGAATGTATATTTCAATTCCATGCTGTTTAATTAAATTCATTTATTCTGTGAATGTGTTAGTTTTATTACAGATATGTTTCATTTATTCTGCGAATGCGTTAGTTTTATTACATACACGTTTCATTTATTCTACGAATGTGTTAGTTTTATTACAGATACGTTTAATTTATTCTGTGAATGTGTTAGTTTTGTTCACATTTATGAATACATAAATGCTTTCTTAATATGCTGTTTTTTTTGAAGATACAGTATTTCAATTCCATGCTGTTTAATTGAATTCATTTATTATGTGAAAGTGTTAATTTTTATTTGAGGTTAAGTTGTTTTAAAGGCTTTTGTCACCTGTACTGTTCTTTGAGAGTCATTCTTCTAATTTTGAGTGACAGTTGTACAATTTTAGTTTTATTTACTTGTTTATTTATTTTTCTTGCAGTTAACAATCCGTTTCTGGAACTTAATGTTGGGACTCTTTAGTTTTCTCATTATTTTATTACGTTCTGCTAACCTCTGCAAACAAGTGAGTGAGTGAGAGTGAGGTTTTTGGCGCAAAACCAAAGATGATTATCAGGCGCCAAACACAAGGTGGGATGATCAAAATTGATGAAATTAAAATACAATAAATAAAAACAGATGGACAAATGTACCAAATCCATAGGATGAAGTCATATAAAACATGGTAAAAGCACACATTAAAATCCAAGACACAGTCTTCAAAACAAATTATATTAGGTAATAAAAGCCATTCTCTTTTAAAAAATAAAATAAATTACAAATGGCTTCTCTTCCGATTAAACGGTCGAGAGGTAAGTCACAGCTATTAAAATATTTCTGACAAAGACTATTGAAACATGGACACTCACTTAAAATATGACGGCAGATAAATAAACATTACAATTAAAACACATAGGCTCATTTTCAGCTTTCAGAAGATAGTTATGTGTCACTCTAGTGTGACCAATTCTGAGGCGAGTCAAAAGAACTTCCTCCTTACGATTTTCAGCAAAATCACAATGCTCATTTCTAGGCTTTACATTTCTCGACTTGTTGTGAAGCTGCACGTCCCAGATTTGCTGCCATTTTTTTTTCGGATCTTTCCCTTGATGACACAGCATATGTCTCTGAAAGGGATAAGGCGACTAGACAGTTCAACACCAGATTTTGCTGCGATATCTGCAAGCTCGCTTCCCTTTATTCCCGGGAACCTAGCAGTACAGGATTTCATGTCCTTGAATCGTTAAGTTTATAGGAATTTTGAGAACATCCACTACAACAGGATTCTGAGTATTTGGAAAAGCTTCCAACGATTTAAGAACACTATACGTGTCTGTATAAACTATGAACGTTTTGTGGCACAGCTTTGAGACATACAAAAGGCCATAATACAGTCAAAAGTCGTTAATTCGGACACCCATAATTCGGAATGATCTATAATCCGGACATCAAAACTAAAAACTTTCTGCGCATGCGCCGCGTTGACACATGCGCAGAGGCGTTCACGCGTGCGCGTAAGACCTTTTACGACTGCGCATATGAGTGTGCGCAAGTGCAGAATACGTTTTCGCGTGCGCATTTTATGTATAATGGACGTATAAGCTAAATAATTATCTATTTCAGTTAATGTTGATGATTGCGTTGTTCCTTAATTTTCGAATTGCATCCGGCTTATTATTTTTTGCAGACTGTAAGAGCAATTTTATAAAAGCTTAAACTTTCGATTATATCAAATAGAATTTCCGATATATATTTGTTAATATGTAAAGGATCTAAAGCGAAAGTATGTTTTGAAATCCGAAATCTGTTTATCATTTTCACGCTGCTCGGCGGCGGGCGCGTAATGAATTGGAAGTTGATTTGTCAGCACTATCCTTATCTTCAGCGCAGATGTTTTTATTTTATTTGGCTTATAATTCCTTACCAAATGTAGTATTTCATCTCGATATGCTCCGTCTTTGATATGATTTAAAACAAGTTCCTCGTCATTATAATTCGCTTCCGATAGCGAAGAAAAGTGACAGAGGTTATTGAAAACAAAAAAATTTCGATTGACAAATTAGTCGGTGTTCTTGACACAGCAATTATTATATAATTGAACGGCGGAACTTTGTAACTGAACAAGAAATTATGTCTGTTTAATAGAATTAAAGAGAAAGTATTATCACATGAAACGAAGCAAAACTTAAACAACTCACATTGAAAGAAATGTTTAATAAAGTAAACAAATAAATATTAAGCTTTTTCTTTTTGCAAATTTTCATACCCTTTAGATCATAATTGTTCTTTATTTCATAAATTACGGTTTCATATTTTTAATTTTAGAATTTCTGCATGCCATCTTACGAGATTTAAACTGATGATCTATAATCCGGAAAAATCGATAATCCGGAATCGCCGAAGTCCCGACGAGTCCGGATTAACGACTTTTGACTGTATATTGCGGTTAGTTCAGATGTTAGAACTGAAAAAGCATAGTGCAGGCATCTGCCCTCTGTAATCTTGAAATACAAATGACATTTCATTTGACCCGACATGATCATCTGACTTGGATACATCTGTATATATCGGATAATAACTGCTATATTTGTGCCTGTGCTCAGGGAAGAGTTGTCTGTAAATGATCTCGTTAGTGCTTGCCTTCACGTGATGCTTGAAAACATCAAGAAGCTGAATGCGTGCATTTTCCCAAAGTGGGATTTCATGAAAACATCAAGAAGCTGAATGCGTGCATTTTCCCAAAGTGGGATTTCAAAATTCTGTACTGCTTGGGGGCGCATATCAGACAGGGAAAGTTCCTCAATGACAGGGAAAACTCTTAAAAGAAAGGTAGGAACACAGGATGGACGTGTTTCAAATAAAGTGTTACACACATTATCAAGTAAGCACAGCGTATTGGGATGTTCAGGTTGCGATAGAATATTAAAATATTGCAAAAGGGACAATTGCTCACGCCTCAGATAAAGTGATGGTTCGTTGAGTGATGGTTCGTTAGTCAACATTGAGCCTCTGGACAGGAGAAGTCCTAAAAGCTCCTGAACAAATCCGCAGAGCTTGATGGTGAACATGATCTAGTATTAATAATACTGATGACCGAGAGAATCCGTAAACATCTGTAAACAAGTAACTTGTTATGTTTGTCTGTCCTGAACTTTGTGCTTAAAAATTGAAGGCCAATAATCTGGATGATTAGGAACACTAGATAGTTTACCTGAAAGAAATATATATAGGATTGGACACAGAACAAAAAATAGCATTAGCTTCTATTTTGATATTTTATATATTAATACTTTCCTATGTACTCTTTGAAAATATTGCAACTTTCATAATCTATGAAAACTAAGAGCAAAAATTACGGTTAAAATATATTAAACAAATGCTGAGTAATTTTGAATTAGTGCAGTGAATATCATTTTAATTCCAAAAATAAACCAATATAACATGAAAAAAAAGAAGAAAAAAAACGTCGCAAATATTTTTTTTTAAAAAAGTGGTCGAATGAATGTAAGGCTTTTTAAGATTTTAATATATTTAAATATTTCTAGATGCTTAAAAACCGAAAAAAAAATCTATCTACAGATCATAAAACAATACGTGACATCTTAAAACATAACGAATCATTAGTGTCCCGGTGATAACATAACATAAACAGGCGAAAATCGACGCCAAAGTATCGCCAAACACCACTGATACATTCTTCATAATTTTTGTCAAAGATCTTTATGATATATGTTTACATATCCACTACTATGATATAAAATGCTTATAACTATTAAATGAATAATATAATCTAAATTTATAATAATATATCTAATCATAAAATGAGTACTGCAGAGAGTAGATGAATTATTCGCAGTCCAGTTTTTTCTACGAACGGCAGCTTCTCAAAGGCGCTTACATGATTACATTATGATCTAAAGCAGCGTTTCCCAACCTTTTTTGGCCAAGGCACATTTGTCGCGGGGAAAAAAATCACGAGGCACACCACCATTAGAAAATGTTAAAAAATTAACTCTGTGCCTATATTGACTATAATAAAGTAATTCTCTTGAGTAGGAATCAAATAAGCACAAAGAAAGTATTTTATAATTACTTTATTATGAAATATTAAGTAAACAGAATAGTGAAAAATTATAAAATACTTTCAGTGCGAAACCTGGGCCTGTTTGGCTGAACACAAAGCTGATATTCTGGCTGGAATCGAAGAAAGACACACACGTAGCTCTTCGTCAACAGTTCTCAGTCTCTCTCTGTATTTGGTTTTCATAGCAATCATGCTTGAAAAGCTAATCTCACACAGATATGTAATGGAAAAAGGGAACAATGTCAAAATAGCTTTGTTTGCCAGAAGGGGGAACTCCTTGGCAGTATCCAACCAAAAACTGTCCAAAGGTAGATCAGCAAATCTTAGCTTGCAACCACGATTTTGTCTCAGTTCAATTAGTTCCTCCTGCTCCTGTAAAGTCATTTCCTTTCCAACAACTGATGCTGAGCTATAAGGGTCCCTAACCCAGTCAAGGCATTCAGTGGAGAGTGAAGAGAAATAAAATGACAACTTCTCCTCAAGAGTTTTTAAATGCTTAACTATTATCTCACACAGTGCAGCAGTGTGAACACCTTGCCATTGCATGGTGAGTGTGAACATTTCAAGATTGCCACTCTCCATGTGTTGATGCCAGAGTTGCACCTTTGAACGGAATCCATTTATTTTATCTGTACTTGTAAGCAGGTTTTCATTTCGGCCTTGCATTCGGGTGTTCAATTCATTCAGATGATGAAATATATCTGCCAGGTATGCCAGCCTTGCACACCACTCATCACTTGCAAGCTGCTTTGCGTAATCTGACCTCTCATTTGTCAGAAACACTTTAAGTTCCTCCCGCAGCTCATACACACGAACCAAGACCTTGCCACGCGACAACCACCGGACCTCCGTATGAAACAGCAAGGTTTTATGCTTTGCTCCCATCTCCTCACACAAAGCTGCAAATATGCGACTTTTCATGGGTCGTGACTTTACAATGTTTACCATGCGCACAACATCATCCAACACATGAACTAAGGCTGATGGTAGTCTTGGCTACGAGGCCCTCGCGGTGTAAAAAACAATGCGTAATAATCTGGATTTCTTTCCTTCACTCTGCTTACAAGGCCTTTGGTGCGCCCGATCATGGCTGCAGCTCCATCGGTGCAGACACTTGTGCAGTTTTCCCACTTAAGTCCTCCTTGTTCAAGGTATTCTGATGTGACCCGAAAAATTTCTTCTCCTGTTGTTTTTTCTGGCAATACCTTGCAAAAAAAGAAGTTTTCTCTAATTGCATCACCATCAACAAAACGCACATTAGCTAAGAGTTGAGCATGTCCACTGATATCAGTAGACTCGTCAAGTTGCAATGCAAATTTCTCACTGATACGGATCTTTTCCAAAACCACACTTTCGATGTCTGCAGACATGTCATTAATACGTCTGGAAATTGTGTTGTTTGAGGGAGGGACTTTGGCTATTTCCTTTGCTGCTTCAGGTCCGAGCATCTCCTCTACAATAGCTTTGCAGGCAGGAAGTATTAATGTCTCTGCCACAGTGTGCGACTTTTTTTGTCTTGGCTATAAGTTCAGCAACTTGATAGCTAGCTTTAAGAGCTCTTTCATTTACCTTTGTTGTTTTTCTCATAAAAGTTGCCTGTTTCTCCATGTTGTCACGCAGGCGAACAAAATAGTCCACATTCTTGTTTTGAAGCAAAGGGTGTTTCATTTGGAGATGGCGTTTAAGTTTGCTTGGGACCATAGCAGGGTTAGCTAGCTTTTCACCACACACCACGCACAGTGGAGTTGGTTTGTGTTCATCTCCAGTGAAAGTAAATCCAACTGAAATATAGCTTTCGCTATATTGCCTTGCGCCAGAGAATTTAACCATCTTTGCTTTCTTTTGACCCCCACTCATACTCGGGCTCTCATCTGGCTCCAGATTTTGTTCAGAGTCCAGTTCTTTCCTTTTCAAAAACTTGTCCATCACTGCAGTATCAGTGTCTCTCTCCTCACAGCAGCCGTTGTCTCTCTGACACTGTGTGAGGCGTCTGCCTGCGTCTCATGGGGGCGGGGACACGGCGGACACTTGTCAAGATTGGCAGGGGGAGGAGTTATAGCACTGCACAGCGCCGAGACCACCTATGACACTGGCGGGGGGAGTGACGGGAGGAGTTATAGCGGGCGAACAGCACCGTGACACCCAGACCCGGCGGCACACCACGGTGCTTCAGACGGCACACTGGTGTGCCGCGGAACAGCGGTTGGGAACCGCTGATCTAAAGGGTATCAAAATTTACAAAACAAAACAAAAAAAGGCTTAATATTTATTTGTTTACTATATTAAACATTTCTTTCAATGTAAGTTGTTTCAGTTGCTTCGTTTTATGTGATAATTCTTTCTCTTTAATACTATAAACAGACCTAATTTCTCGTTCAGTACAAAGTTCCGCTGTTCAAATCCTATAATTGCTGTGTCGAGAATACCGACTAATTTGTCAAACGAAATTTTTTCGTTTTCAATAACCTCTGTGTCACTTTCTTCACTATCGGAAGCGAATTATAATGACGAGGAATTTGATTTAAATCATATCAAAGACGGAGTACATCGAGATGAAATACTACATTTAGTAAGAAAATACAAGCCAAATAAAATAAAAACATCTGCCCTGAAGATAAGGATAGGGCTGACAGATCAACTTCCAATTCATTGCGCGCCGCGGCGTTTCCCCCCCCCCCGCCGTAGAGCAGCGCAGCGTGAAATTAACAAACCGATTTCGGAATGGTAAGAGAAACAAAGAATATGCCTTTATCCATTTTTTCCAGCAATTCCACTTTTTGTTTGATGGACATCGAAAGATACGTTCGATTTGTAGATCCTTTTGGAGCTCCAGCATCGGAAATTCTATTTGACATAATCGAAAGTTCAAGCTTATTGTTATAAAATTGCTCTAACAGTCTGCAAAAAATAATAAGCCGGATCCAATTCGAAGATTAAGGAAAAACGCAATCTGCAACATTAACTGAAATAGATAATTAGATAATTTTAGCTTATACCGTCTGTTATACATTAAACGCGTATACGTAAACGTATTATGCGCATGTGCACACCCATATGCGCAGCCGTAAAGGTCTTACGCGCATGCGTAAACGTGACGCATGCGCAGAAAGTTTGTAGCTTTCAGGTCCGGATTATAGATCATTCCGGATTATGGGTGTCCGAATTAACGACTTTTGACTGTATTATGGATTTCCGCTACAACAATCGGGAGGTAGGCAAGTCGGTATGAAATTAAAATATTACTACTAAATCGTAAAATGAAATAAGAGTAAATAAGCGCAAATGCATTTAAGCAGTCAGTAAAATCATAAAAATGCAAAATAGCATTAAAATAGTTATAATGGAGCTGCTGTAGCACGTGGTCGTGCTCAAAATCCGTGAAACCATACTCACAATGAGAACCGGATGTTGCTCGCAGAAGCAAAGAATATAAGTGGGAGAAGAAGGTATGCTCTTGTAGAAATAATGTAAATCAGCCTACCTGAAGATGATAGATTATGTAGAGAGTGATAGATGATAAATAGTTGCAGTACTTAAATAGTAATTTATGAGATATTACTCATATTTTAGAAAATGCAGGTTCTCTCCACGTGAATGTTTCTGAGAATTTTCAAAAATTCTTAGTGAAAAGAATTTCATCATTTACCAACAAGCATTGAATTAGTGCAAGCTGCCTTAACAGCTTTTATTTTAATTTTAGTTTCAGAGAAGTCCTTCTTCTGGTCTTTAGTCAAAAACCCATACACTACTTGAGCTCATGTGTCAAACTTGCTCAGTGTAGCAAAATTTGTTTAATCTGTCCATTAAATGTTTAAAGCAACGTACACTATCATCATCTATCTAATAGAAGTGATGTTCTCATGGATGAATTGATTAGGAAAATTCATTCATATTTATGATATATATGGATAAAATCATAAACACATCCATGTCTCAATTTTTTGCCAGACTTTGAACAGCCACTAATAAGCAATTTTATTTTCATCATCACTGCAGTTATTTATTTGGAAAATATCAATTTTATTGACAACAAACACGCTAATTTTTGAACCTGCAATATTATTACTCATACAAAATGCAATAATATCACTTCGTACACAGTTTACATACACTTATAAATGATGAAAAAATAAAACAATATCTTATTCATGTTAACTCGTTGAAGCAAATAATAATATAATGGTATAAATGCGTGCATATAACTTCATTACTCATATTTCTTTTCAGCCATATGTGTAGATTGCTTTTAATGCCAATAAGCATTTGTATTTAGTACAATTCTGTACCAGTTTATGAATGAAACTGCATGGAATCATAAATAAAACACATACAATACTGCAATTAACTGTCTTGTAAATTGTAATTAATATTTAGATTTGATATCTAAATAGTTTATATTTAGATAAATTATAATTTATATTTTAGATTTCAGTTCATTAATTTATATGTAACATATATTTAGTGGATGGAAATTTAAGTACTTGCATGTATCTCTTATTTTTACCTGATTCTTTTAGCACATTACATGTCAGCATCCATAACTGATATTTGGTACGAACTATACATAACTGTTACTTGGTAAGCACTATATTTTATAACCTTAGAAATGCAATTCAAATTTACAGTTTATGCAGATTTTTGCTTGAAATGCACCTTCACTTAAATAATTTTCTCCTACTCATCTGGGACGATAATTCAAATCATTTTCGATCCATTAACTACTAGCAATAAATGGAAATGAGATGTGTATACTAAGGGACCAGAATCTTACCAAAGATATTATATCTGTGAAGAAAGGGGGGGGAGAGGAATATTTTGATTCGAGATGCCTGTTTTTGAGCAGTGATACAGTAGAAATGATGTATTGTATATATTAATTTTATCTTGCTAACAAAAGTACTTAATTAAATGTCAATTTAAATAAAAGTACTTTAATTAATGCCAACTTATATATACCTCATCTATAACTAATAGGACCAATAAATTTTATAATTAATACTCAAACTATTTATAATTTTTTGATTAGCTTCCCATTTTGAATATAAAACACATTCTAATACAAGTATTTTGTACATGCATTGATTTTATGTCTTTGCATTAGGGTCTTCTTTACCCCCATGTGGCCACTAAACGAGCAATGTGCTAACAGCAAGACTTCCTCCCTTTGACTGTTAGGTACAGCTAATTGCCCCACACTTTCCCGAAGAATTTTGTCCTTATGAAAGAGAAAGTTATACACTGTATAATAATTCCCCTTTCCTTTGAGCATTCTCCCATGCTCCTACCAAAGATTCACAAGTCTCCTGCTCTCTTCAAAATATATCTGCTGTACATAGTCTTCCTGGCTGAGGTTATTGGCTTTCACTTGATTCCACTTTCCCTTTCTCATTGAGATTCCTTTCCTCACTAGTATTTCCTTCTAGTTTCCCCGTTTTTACTTTCACAGACTTTTCCTTTCTCCTAACCTCTGGGATGTTTGTGATTTCTTCAGGTAAGTTTTCCACCCCTTCACCTGTGTCATATAACCGACCTCATAACATGGTGAATACTTACGGAAGAAGCAACACATCCTCTGCCAGCGATTCTGCAACTGCACACAAAATCTCTTGATGTGTAACATTGGCACTTTCTCCTACAGTAATACTCAGTGGAGTATTTACCAAAGGGCATTTAACAGCTGGACCAAATTATACCCTTCAAATATATACTCCATCCTTCCTCCAGTTGCAGACTTTTGGTTAACATTTTCTTAACCACCGTAATTTATGTTCCTGAATCAACGAGGGCCTTCCTTATTGTTCCATTCACACTAATAAGAACCTTTTCAATTTAACAGCTTATAGCTGTTTACATCCCCTTACTTCCTCAAAGGATCCACATGAGCTACCACAACTTTGTCCTCTAGGAATGATATTAAAAGCTGAACCACATACAAAACATATTAAACCTTTAACGCTCCCTGTGTTTTCCCTATGGTTTCTGACCCATGCCGACCGCCTCGTCTCTCTTCAACCTTAGGTTTCTCACCTACTGCCTGATTTAAAATCTTAGTTTCCCAAGCTTCCCTACGTACGTTGTAGGACTTCCCTTTAGCCGCAAAGAATATGTCACACTCCTTTCCAAGCTCTCTTGGCTTGAACCACGAGTCTCCCTGCCTTATACCTATATGTACTGCAGTTTCCGTATCAAGGGTCTGATAGATTTTGTCCGCTACCACCAACTGATTAAACCCTGCAAAGTCTGTCCCCCCCTTGATTTCACATAATTTTTTCACATGGCAGTAACTCTAGTAGAAAACTGGTCAAAGGTCTCTTCTGAACTTCGTCTTGCTTTTCTGAAATGCTCCAGGCATACCTGAGGCAAAAGTTTAAATTCGTTCAACACAGTTTCCTTTAGTGCATCATAATTCCCATACTTATCCTTGCTTATCAATCTTAATAAATTTGCCACTTTATCTGCCGAAAGGTAAATCAAAACTTTGGCCTTATACTCATTAGGGACACTTTCATTGACATAAGCTCTTTCTAAACTGGAGAAGAAATAGTCCCAGCCATCTGCTCTACTTGGAACTTTTACTGCCAATAATTCGATTGTCTTCGTTAACTCTTCCACTGATCTTTCCTTTCCATTCCCCCCCCTTCCGTCGGGTGTAGTACTCCTATTTGAGTAATGACCCTGACAATCTACCTTATACTTCTCAATGGCAATCTTCTTCTCTGCCTCTAACTTTAGTTTACATTCCCTTTCCTTCTCCTCCTTTGCCTCCCTATCTGTAATGATAACACTCAGAAGATCCTTTGCTACCTGCTCCTCATAGTTTCACTAGCAAGAACTTTTTCTCTCAAGTCCAAAATTTTAAACGTAGGCAACACTTCAACACCAAACTCTTGTGCAAGGGCGACTAGATCAGCCTTTCTAGATTTGGTCAAAAATGACATTATGGGACTTTATGCTCAACTCAATTAAAATAACAGAAAATTAAAATTGAATCTCCTTATTATACATCAAGTTAAATCCTTAACTTCTGTTGAATCATAAACACATTGTAACTGCATTAAATATGCACAATATCCAAATATTCAATGAAATAAAAATAAAAAATGTATGTGTATATATATAAGCATTTGAGAATTAATGCAATCATATCTCATAAATAAAACATAAGCATTACTTAAATTAATTATCATTCACTCATATAATAAAAGATAAATGCACTTGCAAAGTAATTGAAGTCTCGTATGATAATTACACTGATAATTCCTGTGTTACAAAATACTTGTTAAAAGGTGTATGTACCCTTACATTAACAGCAAATTTTTCATAAATACAAAATCATAAATAATACAGTTAAACGAGAGAAACTGGTAGAAGATAAATATTCCATTTAATATGCTTCGCAGCATTCGTAAGGAATTCCTTTGAGCTTTTTCTGAGTCGACAAATATACATCTGACTAGCTGCCACCACTGTCAAACAATCCTGGACCAATTCATCTTTGTCAGTTTGTTTCCACCCACTTATGTAGGTTTAACAATAACATGAGCTATATTTTGATTTTGTAAATACACATTATCTTTTCACAAAGTATTGTTTTATTCACAATTACATCAACTGCACAAGTAAAACATTGCACCTTTCAGTTCTTAAGAAAAAAGCTCAACTCTCGGAATACAGAAAAATAAATTTCAAATTTTTTCACACGAGCATGCTGTCCTTCTCGCATCAAGCACATTTCTTATTCTAGTTGCCAGATTTTTTCCTCTTTCCTTTCAGATACTGTTTTTCTCACACGAGCATCCCATTCTTTTCGCATCAAGCATGCTTCTTCTTCTCGTTGCCAAATTTTCTCCCCTCTCCTTTCAGCTAAAAATCGTTGGCTTAACTTCTTCCAGCAGGGCTTGATCGGTAGCTTCCCCTTACCAAGTATATGCATGACATAAATAAAACAAACTGACTAAAACACATGCAATGTTACTGGAAACAATCCCATAAAATTAAATTAAAATGACCTGGCAAAGTCATATTCTGTTAAAATTATATAACTTTGCCAGATCAGTGTTTTTATTTCAATTAGAAGTACTGTTTGCAAACATTAATTGAATATAATTCAAACATAAAATGAGTCTTGAGTTAAAATAACAAAAGAGACAATAAAGTATGAAATTTGGCAATGCCTTTCTGTTCTAAAAGTTGATCATAAAAGAAATATTTTACCTCGATGAACTTCAAAACAAATTTAATCTCCCACTTCTCATAATGTTGATTTGCACAAACACTTCCAAACAAAGCAAGAATTATGAGATAAATATAAGATTTGACTTTGGTACGTAAGTCTTCATCCATATAAAAAGCCAGTGTGTGTCCTTCAAAATAAAAAGTCATGTTTTCTTCTGAGACTTAAAAAAAAGTTTCTTAAATTACACTTAGTAAATAACTATTTCTGACATTTATGAAAAAGATATTGGTAAAAGTATATTTACAGGTACTACATGGTGAAACTTGGCGATTTTTGGAGGGAAATGAACACTGAGTTTGTGCAATTCTTTGACTTGTTATTTTTGCTTGTGTAGCTGCAATTTTTGAAACAAAAATCATACACAAAGCCAAAATAAGAAGACAAAGAATTGCACAAACTCGGTATCCATGTACATATCGATCTATTTTCACTTAAATAAAATATCCCAGAATTGCACAAAAATGGCATTGTGCACTCTCTTTATCCATGTACACATCGACTTATTTTAACTTAAAAACACATCAGAGAATTGCACAAACTAGGCTTTGCACACTCCCTTGACTTTGTCCATGTACATCGAACTATATTCATTTAAAAAGTCAAACAAGCAGCAAACAAAAAAATATATAATCTCAATAAACTACATTTTAAATCAAACAATGAAATAACATAAAAAAGGAAGGCTGATCTTTGGAATATGGTAACTGGTAGTTTGGCGACATTTTGGAGGCGATAAAGGTTACTACCTAGGACTTTCGTAATAATGTGAGAAGTACTCAGTTCCGATTACGCATTATTTTGTGTGAGGGAAATGAGAGATCATGGGATATGTCATGTGACATTAATGGACAAATTACAGTTCTTTAATTGGAAAAGGGGGGAAATCTGGAAATTTTGTATTTAGCTTTATTCTGTGTTGTGGGAAACAGAGTTGGTTAATTTTTGGATCCCATGGCCCTAACTAAAGTGAATTCGAAATGGGTATTTAGGCATTGTGATAAAGAGAACTTTGCTTTTTATTTAGCGGAGGAAGTATGGAGGAAAAATTCGCAGAAAAAATCTTTCAATAATTTTATTGAATGAATTAGAAAAGTGTAATAAAGATTCTGAAGAACCACGTAATAAAGATTCTGAAGAAGATTAGGTAAGTTAGTATTTTTAATTACTTGAGGATATTATTTTTATGCATTGTTCTAAATGTAAGGAGTAAATAAAATAATATGGTATTATTGGAAAATTGTTATTAGCAATGATTTAGTTTAAAGTAATTAGGATTGTAAGCTAATTTTTATTAATTTAATATATGTGCTTATTTATATTTTAAGTAGTGTTTTTTAATTTAACTATATTTTAATTAAATGATAGTTATTTTGTGAATTATATGTTTGTAGGAATTTGGTATACGTTTCAGTCGAAGTAAACGTGCATGGAAATAATTTAAATATTTGACACTAAGTATTTGTAACCATTTGTAATGTTTGCAGTATAAATTCGTTGGTGAAGTTTATAATATAATAGATAATTTAGAGGTAAAAGTTTTTGGATATTTTATTTATTTTATACGTGGAAATGTTCATCTTTGGAAAGGATATATACGTTTTCGCGATCAGGCAATTTCATATATGTTCTTTTTACCGGATTTAAAGATTTACAAAATTTTCATGCATTTTCGTGAAATTTTTCTAATTTATGAGAAAAAGCAGTGTACATGGATACAGTGAAGAGTGTGCGCAATGCCATTTTTGTGCAATTCTGGAATTTTTTTTAAGAAAAAATAAGTCGACGTGTACATGGTTTAGTGATATTTTAATTAAATGATAGTTATTTTGTGAATTTTATGTTTGTAGGAATTTGGTATACGTTTCAGTTGAAGTAAACGTGCATGGAAATAATTTAAATATTTGAGACTAAGTATTTGTAACCATTTGTAATGTTTGTGATTGAATTCGTTGGTGACGTTTATAATATAATAAATAATTTAGAGGTAAAAGTTTTTGGATATTTTATTTATTTTATACGTGGAAATGTTCATCCTTGGAAAGGGTATATACTTTTTTGCGATCAGGTAATTTAATATATGTGCTTTTTACCGAGTTTAAAGATTCACAGAATTTTTTTGCATTTTCATGCAAATTTTTGTAATTTATGAGAAAATAGCAGTGTAGATGGATAAAGTTAAGAGTGTGTGCAATGCCATTTTTGTGCAATTCTGGGATGTTTTTTTAAGTAAAAATAAGTCGACGTGTAAATGGTTTATGTGTATGTGCTATTCTGAAAAACGCACAAGGAGTTTGCGATTCTGCACTTTTTTGCAATTTTGCAGTTAATATTTGTCATGATTAAGCAGTTTTGTTACATAAAATTTCTAGCATAACTGTAATTCAGCTAGTAGATTGTTGGAAAAAGTGTTCAGTAAATAAAAAGAAAAGAAACATGTCTTTACTTCGTGAAGACAAAATGGCGGCGGAAAAAAAAAAAAAAAAAAAAAAAATAGAGGGTTGATGTAGCAGAGTTGGTCGCAAATTTTCGCCAAAAAATCGCCAAGTTACCATAATCGAAAGATCAACCAAAAGGAAATTCATCTTTGCACTGCACAAAGGAAATATCCACTTACCTTATTTACGAATGAACAGGTCTTCGTGAAACAAAATTCCTTAACAGCATCCAAAAAACTCCTAAAATTATCTGAACTAGAATCTGTATATTGGCATTGCCACATAAATTCACAAAATAAGAGTAAAAATATCCTCCATAACAACATTTGACCATATGCATTTCTTTCCTACAAACAAGACACCTAATAATGGCTACTAAGTAAATCTTCATTTACATACCAGTCAAGTAATGCTCTTTACCCCTTTCTTTCCAAACTGTACAGAACTTCAAATTAATCTTACAACATTCAGCCATTTTACCATCTAAACCAGAAAACAAGCAATATACTTCCTAACCAACACACAAGCATTTATGAATTTACTGCAATCATGCAACTGATTAAGTTATAATAAGGTTTCCATACCATTCAACTACTCAGGCTACCATAAATGAAACAATTTGGCGATAATACAAGGGGTACCCTTCTCCCTACTCTAATCAAGATATTTTCCAAATGCCTTTTTATATATTTATGTACACTGGATTTTTCTACAGCATGGATATCTGCAAAAATTGGAACTACTCTTATATACGCCCTCGCTTGGTAACAAATTTCTCGTCAAACATTTTTGGTGAGGAACTCCACAGTGCCATATTACTAACTAAATTTTTTGTCTACATTTTCAAACTTCAAGCCTAAAATGTCTCCAAAAACGCGGTTTTCGCACATGCAAAAAAACCCGTTTTGAACACACAATTTAAGCTAAAAATCCGAAACAAAAACAAAAAATTTAGATAACAATAACGTAACGTTTCTAACCAAAAATATTTGACAAGAATCCATGTACACAGTGATATGTTTTAACTTAAAAAAAGCATACACAAATTGCACAATCTAGGCAGCAAAAGAATTTACGAACTATGCACACCTCGCTTTAATAAATTAACATAACATCAATAATTTTCAAAGAATACTATATACACAGCATACTGTTTAAAGTTTAAAAAAAAATCTATGAACTGCACAATCTAGGCATTGCACACAAATCAACAAAATTAACTAAAATTACAAACAATTCAAAAACAACAATAACAACAGAAATTCATAGTAAAAAAACAATGAACATAACATTCAACAAAATAAAAACAGTAAAACAAAATGCACTTACCATAATATTTTTGTTAATAAAATTTCGGCAGTCACATAATGTCTGTGAACAAAAGTGCCACAATTTTGCTATATCACATCTTTCAGCGATTCAAATTTTCAAAAGTAACAATAAAAACTTCCTCCAAAGTTAACTTACTACACGAAAACTACGATCCAAATCTTAAAGCCACATACTTTACCAGTAACCATTTAACTGCAAATCCACACAAAAACTATCAGAAACACCCTTCTTCGTCCGAGTTCTCATAGAAGCTCTGCATTTCAGACTCCGTTTTAAAAGTCCCACCGAAATTCCAAAAATACACTTTGATCCTCATAAACACACCCGAACAAAAGACTTGTTAACAACTCCAACACCGTACCTTTTAATACTAAATTTACTTTCCACACAATCTAAAATACGTGACTGAAATCTTGCCATCACGCTTATGATTGGAACATAGGCCATTTCAAAACACGCACGACACGAACTGATCAGCAATTAAACCTCTGCAGCAAAAGAGTTCACTTTCAACATGAAAAGGGTTGCCATACAAACAACATCCTCTCCAAAACCATTGTGCCAAAAACCAGCACAGAACACATATTGCCACATTTGGTGATGTTAGGGCATATATAAGAGAAGAGCCCAAACATTGATTGAAATCTTATTAAAGTTGTGAAAATCATTTTCATGGATAACCACAGAACTATAATTAAATTTTGAGTTAACAGAACAGCCAAGTTTAATACAATGCACTGACAAGCTACAGCATGCACATGGTGACAAACAGTTATTCTTCAGAACAAGAAGAATTTGAAGGTAGTAACATGAAAGTCAGCATATTCCTCAAAAACCAGATGCTAAAGCTGAGTACTTAATAATAGACAATATACAAAGACATATACATATAAAGGTATCAGAAACATTTGCATAAAACCATGAGCAAGGGAAAAGCTAGTTACATATTAACGTAATAAGCTCAGAACAATTTTTAAATTTTTTTTTGATGAAAAGCTACATTTACGTATCGGCTGCAAAATGGTGAATATCACGAATTTGTTTAAAACAATTCCCAAACTAGGAATATTTATGGCAAGTTGGTAAACATTACCAAGCTATTAAAAGAAAACATACTTGAAAA
The DNA here is from genome assembly GCF_044657685.1 of Stegodyphus dumicola. Lineage (NCBI taxonomy): Eukaryota > Metazoa > Arthropoda > Arachnida > Araneae > Eresidae > Stegodyphus > Stegodyphus dumicola. The sequence continues at coordinate 52,347,965 of NC_140778.1, forward strand.
TACAAATACGAATTATTAAATAACGATTAAGCGATACATTAAAAAAATAAAATACAATCTTCTTCAAAACTTTATTATTATGTTGCACGTTTCTCCTCCTCAAGTACACAGCTATTGGTTTTTGCCTTAAAAAAGTAGGAGAATTGCTCAGAATTGGATGCAGCACTCAGCTATCGAGAAAATGCATTTCCTCGTTGTTCCTTTAGAACATTTTTAGCAAAGTCTTGTGTTCTTGCGGAAATTTGCAGTATTGCTCACAAGTTCTGCAAGCCATATCTTACAACTAGGTTTAAAGCAAAAAATATCACGACACGATTTGTTTAAAAAACCCTTGGACATTGGAATACAAGGAAAAAGAATGCACACAAAATGGCAGAAGTGCTTGATTGAATGTTTATTATAAGCATGATTGCTGCAAAAATGGTTATGCACATTGTTTCCAGAGTTTTTCATACACTGAAAATATGGCCATGTATTAAGGTAGCTGCATAAACATGCAAGTACTATAAAATAACTTCAGTTCCTCAAGAAATTTCGATTTTGTTTAAAGATACTACAGTCAAAAGTCGTTAATTCGGACACCCATAATCCGGAATGATCTATAATCCGGACCTCAAAGCTACAAACTTTCTGAGCATGCGTCGCGTTGACGCATGCGCGTAAGACCTTTACCGCTGCGAATTTGCGTGTGCAAAATACGTTTACGAAAGTGCGTTTAATGTATAACGGACGGGATAAGCTAAGCTAAAATTATCTAATTATCTATTTCAGTTAATGTAGCAGATTGCGTTGTTCCTTAATCTTCGAATTGGATCCGGATTATTATTTTTTGCATACTGTTAGAGCAATTTTATAAAAGTAAGCTTGAACTTTCGATTATGTCAAATAGAATTTCCGATATATATTTACAAATATGTAAAGGATATACAAAGCAAAAGTATCTTTCGGAGTCCATTAAACAAAAAGTGGAATTGCTGCAAAAAATGGATAAAGCCATATCCTTTGTTTATCTAAACTTTAACGTTTGTTTATCTAAACTTTGTTTATCTTTACGCGGCGGCGGCGTGCAGTGAATTGGAAGTTGATCTGTCAACACTATCCTTATCTTCAGGGCAGATGTTTTTATTTTATTTGGCTTATAATTGCTTACTCAATGTAGTATTTCATCTCGATGTACTCCGTCTTTGATATGATTTAAATCAAATGCATCGTTATTATAATTCGCTTCCGATAGCGAAGAAAGTGACAGAGGTTATTGAAAACAAAAAATTTCGATTGACGAATTAGTCGGTATTCTCGATACAGCAATTATAGGACTTGAACAGCGGAACTTTGTAACTGAACAAGAAATTATGTCTGTTTATAGAATTAAAGAGAATGTATTATCACATAAAAAACGAAGCAACTTAAACAACTTACATTGAAAGAAATGTTTAATAAAGTAAACAAATAAATATTAAGCTTTTTTTTTTTTTTTGTAAATTTTGATACCCTTTAGATCATAATTGTTCTTTATTTTGTAAATTACGGTTTCATATTTTTAATTTTATAATTTCTGCATGCCATTTTACCAGATTTAAACTGATGATCTATAATCCGGAATTGCCGAAGTCCCGACAAGTCCGGATTAACGACTTTTGACTGTATAAGCTGCATAATGGCATCAAGAAGATATTTTCAATTAATGTTTTAAACATAGGATACTAAACAAATAAGCTTTCAAAAATATAAATTCTAATAATTCTCAACACTAAAAACAGAGTTCCCAAAGCTAATAAGGAAGAGAGAAATACATATATCCTACAGTGCTAAAGCTACCACAATATATATATATATATATATATTTTACATTTTGTACTTTTTACAAAAATGTAATGCAAATTTGCTTATAGTGCAAAATGTTACTGAAATTTCCATTCAAATGAAAATATTCAATGTGTCAAGCTTTCATATAATTCATGATATTACCTGCATGGGATGAATGTGATATCCATAAAATTTCCCGATTTAGAACAGTCTCTAACTTTTTGCTGTTTGAATATACTGTTTTAAACCTTTTATTACTAATTAATTACTAAAGATAAAAAAATGTTGCTTTAAATCAGCAATACTTTAAAATTACTTGACTTATCTCAGAAACATGAGGTTTTTTTCTCATGTGGAAACAAATAAATGAAAGAACTGAGATGAAATGATAAGGTAAACACACCTCATACAAAGTCATTCCTTTATAGCATGAACAAGTGATTACTGCACAGGTAAATAAAGGTTCTTAATAATCAAATTTTTTCACAAAACACACTAGCCTTCTATAATCTGCAGACAAGCGTCTTTCAAATTTTCTGTCATTTAAGTGATTTGTTACGTATGTAACTATTGGAGTTTCTCTCTGGTGTCACTAAGTATATGCTTTCTTAATTTAGATTTTTGAGAAAACAACTTATTAAGTACCTCACAAAGATGAAATTTCTGTCGAGTGTGAATAAGTATATGTTTGTCGAACTGAGCTCTTTAAGCAAATGACTTTTTACACACATGAGGTTTCTTTCCCCTGTGTATAGGCACATGGTCTTTTAAATGACTTTTTTCAGTAACTTACTTATTACAAATCTCGCACACGTGAGATTTCCCTCCTGTGTAAATATGGATGTTTAAACAACTCTTTGGAAAAAATGATTTGTTACGTACCTAACACACATGATGGAGGTTCCTCTCCTGTGTGAATAAGTATATGGGTTTTTAAATGACTTTTTTCTCTAAATGACTTATTACATACATCACACACATGAGGTTTTTCTCGTGTGTGAATAAGCATATGGTTCTGTAAATTCCATTTTTTAACAAATGATTTGTTACATACATCACACACATGAGGTTTCTCTCCTGTGTGAATATGCATATGGGTTTTTAAATCGCATTTTTGTGTAAATGATTTATGACATATCTCACAGACGTGGGGTTTTTCTCCTGTGTGAAAGCGCATATGTAAATTTAAATAACTTTTAACAATAAATGACTTGTTACACAACTCACAAGCATAAGGTTTCTCTCCTGTGTGAATACGCATATGGTCTTTCAAATTAGTTGTTTGAGTAAATGTCTTATTACATAGCTCACACATATAAGGTTTCTTTCCTGTGTGAATAAGTATATGTCTGTTTAAATGAGCTTTCCGAGTAAATGCCTTGTTACATATGTCACACACATGAGTTTTCTCTCCTATGTGAATAAGCACATGGCATTTTAAATTACTTTTTTCAGCAAATGACTTGTTACATATCTCACACACATGAGTGTGAATTAGTATATGTCTGTTTAAATTAACTTTTTGAGTAAATGACTTGTTACATACCTGGCACACATGAGGTTTCTCCTCTGTGTGAATAAGTATATGTTTGTTTAAATGATGTTTCAAAGTAAATGACCCATTACATACCTCACAAACATAAGGTTTCTCTCCTGTGTGAATAAGCATATGGTTGTTTAAACCAATCTTTTGAACAAATGACTTATTACATAACTTACACACATAAAGTTTCTCTCCAGTATGAACACGTATATGAGTGTTTAAATACCTTTTTTGACTGAATGACTTGTTACATACTTCACATATGTGAAGTTTCTTTCCTGCTGGAGTAAGCATATTCATGTTTAAAGTGTTCTTTCATTCAAATAAATTCTTACATACCTTACACATGAGCTTTTTCTCCTGTATGTATACAAAGATGTTTGTCTAAAGAATCATACTGCCTAAATGACTTCTACATACATCACACATGAGGTTTCTTTTCTGTATGAATAAGTAATTGGTTGTTGGAGGTACTCTTTAGTGTAAATGAGTTGTTACACACAACATACACAAGTACTTGTCACACACAACATACACAAGTATTTGTCACACACAACATACTATTGTGTTAATAAGAACACGGATATTGAAATTACAGTTATCAGCAAATGATTCATTATGTACCTCATATTATGATTACATCACATTAAGAAGCAAATGCTGCTGTTATTCACGATCTGTCTAAATGACGTCTAGCTACCTCACATACATGAAGTTTTCCTCTTGCGTAATTTGTGCACTTTTAAGAAGTTTCTTTCTCATCATAACATTTTCCAAGATATGTTGAACTATAATATATTGGAGAAACTGAGAAGGTCTGAGTTGAATTATAATCAAGAATTTATCACTTACTGATGACATTCTGGGAGATGTTCGATTTCAGGATCAAACCTGGAATGCTCGAATGTAAGTAAAGTAGCTGGTGCATACACATCTGATATAAAACACTAATACATAATGTACAGAAGATACATTTAGTGCGATATACATTTGGCATGGTTTTTAGGAAGACATTTCATGAAAACTGTTTGTTATAATTTCATGAAAAATATGACTTTAAAACTAGCAGGTACAATATTACCAGGAAATATTCACGGTGTACAATAGAAGAAATAGGAGCCGTTATGATATTTTCCGCGCCGTAAAATGTACCACTTATTTCTTTGCTAAGTTATTTGCCAGCAGCTTTTGATCTCCCGCCCATTTCAAACAGCGGGTTGTTCACGCATTTTTTTAAAAGACTTTTTATAAACCTCAGCTACAAAATGCCGCATGATCTTCTTCGTGTAGTAAGAACTAAATGTAACAGATTAAAATTGCTTTATGTTCTCAAACAGCGTTAAAAATGAAACTGCGACTTAATGCAAAAAACGCTAGTGATAATTTGTGTTGTCTATGTAAAGAAGGAAAGTAGAGCTGGAGCAAAGAATCTGTCTGATATCTGAGACCCCAAGGTTCTTTAATATACTGACCCGACGAAAGAGGCTTACCCGGATATTTACCGGCCTCAAGGCAAATACTCTCGACACACGAGTGGTATTGACGAATGAAGGGTTATTGTAATTGGCTATTTATCGCCGTACTGGTTATTTTTTGTTATCATACTTTTACGTATGTTGTAATTGCTATGTGAATGAGTTTGGGGAAGTTTTTACAAAATATTTACGACTCTTCTCTTTAGTGTTATAGTATAGTAGCAAGAACTTAAGATTATCATTATACATACGCTTGCATTAAAACTAATCAGTGTACTCAAAAAATGCATTAGATATGTGATTTTACTCATGCATTATTTCTTCGTACATAATAGAAATATATATTTCTGGCATTATTTCTTCGTACACAAATAGAAATATATATTTCTGGCATATATGTATATAATATTTGGAGTGTGCAGTAGTTTTTAAAATGCATGAAATTTATGAAATCAGATTGAAATCTGTGTTATATTTTATTATCTATTTAATGGAGAGATACTTATTACTTATTTATTACTGAATTAATGGAGAGATACGTTTTATTATATTACGGTTTTATTGTCAAGTGGAGTAATCTTTGAAATATTATAAAAACTGTATAATGGATTGTTTTGCTAAGCAAGTTTTTTCCGAACATTACGCTCTGTTAACTCTTTGTTGAATATGTCCACTGTATTATGAAAAGAAACCTGCATTGTATTAAAAACATATTTCCCTAAAAGATTTAAGGAAGACAATTATTATTCATTTTCTCAAATACTTGTTTTTATATATTATGTAATGAATGTGGAATTTTTATGATTGCAACCTTTGAAATCAATCAAAAATAAATATTTAGGTCAAAAGAATTGTGTATGTAAAAAAACTTGTCCACATATATATTTTCATGTTAACAGAATTTGTTTTTATATATAACTAGGTGTACCCGCCCGGTGTTGCCCGTGCATTTAGAAAATGCAGATAAGTGAATAGCGCAGGAATAGTAGTGTAGGACATGTAGACTGTCTCTCTCTCCCCCCCCCACAAGCTACAAAAAAGAAATGAATTGTAATTAATCGATTTAATGTATCGTCAAAACAGCAAACTAACGCTAGAATAAAGAAATCAATTGTTACAATCGAACGTTATTTGAAAACAAATAATAATATCAGTGAGTCAAAAAAACCGTGATTAATTAATTATAAATAATTTTTTTAAAATTTTTCTAATTCAAAAATCGAAAATCGGGCTTCGAGGTCTGGTGGCCAGCCCCTTTGTGCTTCCGTATAAAAAATTCCAGGTCCCTGCGTGCGATAGATTTGGCTGGAGAGCTCGGTCAGACAGACAGACAGACACATTACACTTGCTTTTATTATTATAGATGAACAATTATGTCAGAGTTCATCAATGCAGAGATTCCGTGTTGATTTCTACAATATTTGTCCTTACAATCGTAAAACTGCATATTTGCAAAAAGTATAGATATATTTTCTTTGAAAATAAAAGTAAGACTGTTAAGTAGTGTCTTAGATATCAATTGTTTTATCTGTATTTACAAATTAGGGCGTAATCAGCAGATTACTGAGAAAATTTAGATGACTAAAAACTAAGGAATTTTGAATGCGAGAATGTTAGATAATTTTAGATACAAATTTTATTGCTTATTACTATATTTAACTGCACTTATTATTGCAGCTTATGTAAAATTTACTGTTTCTGTTTAAAAAGTTGTTCTTTTTTACATCTTTTCACTTTTATGAAGAAAGTTGGAAAGCAGAATTATGGTGCAACATTTATTTCATATAATTCCTGCAGAAAAGTTGGACCAATTATGATGTAACAGGAAAAACAAGGAAACCAACAATTTTAAGGAAGTATCTGCAGATATCAATTTTAACAGCTAGGTATATTATCCTAAACATTAGTCAAGGTGTAACAAATTTTTAACTTTTTGACCCATTTGGGCACCTAAATTATAGACATAGTGATCTTATAGATTCAAATAATTAGATATTAATAAGTGGTCTTCAACCTGTCTCCTATATCTTGCACAACCAGATATTTCACAACTCACTTTACATTTTCACTGCCATCTCCTTTACAGTTTCCAATGGACTCATTTTTTTTGCACCGAATATATATGTACTTCTATCTACATAATCTATGTAGTCATCATATGATTGTTTCTTTTATTTATGTTTTATTTCTTAAGAAATTGATATGATTTTAAAAAAGGACAACATTTATATTATAAGAAAATGATTTAATGAAGGTGACCCTTTTCTTTTTACAATGAAAAAGAGGACAAAAAGCGAACAAAGCAGGACATTTGCGTCTTCACAAAACTTTTTTAAAGCAGTCACACGAACTGTAAAATGACTAAAATACAAATAAATTGTTGTTATTATTACTTCTACATCAATTGGCATGGCAGATGATGCCATGTTTATTGCATTTGACAAAATATGTGTATTACAACCAATGCCTAGTGTTTTCTTTTAGAGTAAATCTGGTAATTTTTCATAGACATTATTTACTCCTTTTGCATCTTTTCCCACCAAAATTTGTATTTGTATTATCTGCTGTTAGTGCAACAACTTTATATTTCAAATTGTTTTCATTTATTACTCTGTATAGATGGTTCACCAAAATTTCTTCGCCCTCAATAGACTTTAAATTAAAAATTTTTATGTGAGTGCTCTTGTTAACATTATAATATCTTACTAGTATTGGATACAATTTTGTTTCATTATGATTCGATGCCTCACATAAAACTGTTATAAATACTGCATTTTTCAAGTCTTCTGCAAGTATATTGTCACAATTATTATACTCAGAGTATAATAATTATACAGTGAAAGGAAATTTGTATTTGCATCAGATGTAAATGTGAACTATAATATTATAGACACATTAAAATAAACAAAGTAAAGTGCGCAAAAATGTGAGGGTGCATGACAAGTGTGGCTGCGTGATGTTTTGATATGCCCAGAATGTGCTGTCTGTGCATTTTATAATCATGTTTTTTCGAGCTGCACTATCACCTGACCATTGACATGTAACATTTCGAAGCAGCATCTTTAACTAATACAGAGATAAACAGATTAGTTGTAAAATATTGAAAAGGAAGACAGTTGGGAGGACACTTCTTGAAGAAGGACAGAGTCTACCAAAGGAGGACAATTGGTCTCCTTGCGTGGTGGTTCGCATGTAACATTCTTTTCATTGTTACCTCCTGGGGCATAGCTAGAGGGGAGTAAGGGTAGACATATGTCCCTTGGCTCCCCCCCAAGGGGAGCCAAACTGATGTTACTAAATTTTAAAATTAAATATTTTCCGTTCTTAGCAAACAAAAAGGGGTGCGAAGACTTCAGCTGGGCACTGAAAACCTTACCTATGACTTTGGTTACATTATCAGCTTTAAGATTTTCCCCAGGCAGATTATTATAATTCTCATACTGTCTTCGGACTAGTTGTAAGACATTTTAGTTCTGTGTATTCCTAAGCATATTTCATTTGTGATAAAATTTTCATGGTGAATCATTTCCATAAGTTTCTTCAGAGTATCAGGTATGAGTCAACATTTCAGACATTAGCATCTGAAACACAAACACAGAAGCTAACCATACAGAAATAAATGCCAATGATGATTTAATAGCTGTCCTTTTTTTTTTAAAAAAAAGGATCCTATATAATATCCTTTAATAAAGGTTAGTTTTTCTATATAAATTCACCTTAGCTGCTTCATTACTTTTTACCATTTTTTCTTATTAAAGATTTTACAGCAGTGCTGTCCTTTTGCAAAGTGGAGATCTGTATTAAATTTATATTTTTTTAGATATGTACTGTTAAATATAATTTAACAGAAATTCAATTATCCTTCATCCTCTCAACATCAGTTTTTACTATTCACTTATATATTCTGATGGACAGAATGAAACCCCCAAAAGGCGAAAAATAAAAATAAGTAATAATAAAGAAAAGGATTTAAAATAAGCCATATTGTGATAAATATGATTATTTTGTCATTTTATTTATAATAAAGGAATAAAATACTGTTTTAAAAACAAAACAGACTATGGAATGAAATTACATAGAAAAAAATTTCCATAAAAAATGACAAATGGTCAAATCAATAGTCATGTTTTTCCTGAATATATAAACCTTCATATCCAGCATATAAAATTTTAATAGAAATTTCTATCCAGCAGTAAGAAATGGTATTGACCTAAAATGGCGAGGATGAGTCATGTTAAAGATGCTTGATATTTATTGTATTTTGTGTAACGATTGTAAGTTATATATTTCTTAAATGCAACTTATATCATAAGAGCTTGCTTTTGTTTGCATAAAGGCACAAATCCACACACTATTGGACGTACATCCATTTTGATGTTTTCAATGAAAGCAAAAATACCAATCTGCAGTTTGAAAAATTAATCTGGCTATTTAATTATGATCTGTACATTACTTATAATAAGTATAACATATAACACATATGAAATTTTATTATTGTACAAAATCTTTGGTAAAACAATTTTGGAAACTTCTGAAAGTTAACAGTAATTCTGAGAACATAAAAAAGCTTTATTATTGAGCATTAATAATATGTAGTTATTTTCTTGTTTGAGCAATCTAAAAGCTATTAAAAGAAACAGAAATTGAAAAATCATCAGGAATCATTATATCGTTATCTTAGGGAGATTTCATTACATTTAATATAACTTATGTAATAGTTTACTATTTATATATGTATATGTGCTATTTCATCACTGTGTGCTAACATAAGTTGTCAATAACAATTATTAAATGCAGTGGTTTGTGAAATGGTTAGAAGTTTTGATTTTACTGCTTACTTATTTATAATTATTGATCATTTTTAACAGTTACTGTGAAATCATTGGGGCAACCACTTCCTGAAAATGAGTAATGTTTCTATTATCATAAATCAAACTTCACGGAATTTATTTTTAAATATTAAACTTTAAATATCTCTATAAGATGATGGATTCCATGAAAGATAAAAGCCATAGATGCCCTTCTTGCAGAGATTTCACTGTGTAGATATTTAGTTATTGCTATTTCATTACTCATTATTTGCTTCTGCTCTCTCACATAAACTATATGCATGATGCTTAAAAGATTTTCAGAAATATGTTTAATAAAAATTTACGAGGGCTATCCAGAAAGTAGATTACGTTTTGGAATAAAAAAATAAACAAAGTATAGGAAACAAATTTTATTATATACAGATGAAAGCCACACTCAAATACTACTTTTCTACATAGTCACCATACAAATTAAGGCATTTATCGTAGCGATGTACGAGCTTGGAAATTTCTTCGTCGAAAAATTCGGCCGCCTGCGCCTTCAACCACTTCGTTACCTCTTCTTGCAGCTGTGCGTCGTCATCAAAACGCATTGATTGCAATTTCGTTTCACAGTTCACATGTTTCACCCATGTTTCGTCACCAGTAACGATGCGATCGAGTAAAGAGTCACCATCCTTATGGTAAGCGTCCAAAAAGTTCAACGCTGCAGCCATTCGCTGATTTTTGTGGTCCTCTGTCAAGATTTTTGGAATCCATCTTGCACAAAACTTGTGGTAACCAAGCTTTTCGCTGATGATTTCGTGCAACAAACTTCGCGAAATTTGTGGAAAACTCAAAGAAAGTTCCGTTATTGTGAAATTTCGATTTTCACGAGCATCGACTTTTTCGAGAAGTTCGGCGGTCACTATGCTGGGTCTCCCACTTCGATCTTCGTCGTGAACATTGGTTCGGCCATTTTGAAATCTTATGACCCACTGACGCACTCCACCTTCAGTGATAATGTTGTCCCCATACACTTCACGAAGCTGCCGATAGATTTCTATCGGTTTACAGTTTTTTGCAGTCAGAAACCTTATTACTGAGCGCACCTCGCAGCTCGCGGGATTTTCAATTAACGCAGACATTTCAAACCGTCACAGTATCTGAACGGAGCACAGCACGAACCTCTCACTAGCACGGCTAGATGCAGACTGAGCTGCGCAACGCCAAGGTTCTTTAATATACTAAGGTTAGGCCAGGAACGGAAAAAGCGTGCCATTGGTTGCTGGTAGTGACGTCACCCGGGAGACAAGACGCATCGGCCGACGCGTCTGCTACATGATTTTGGTAATGGAAAAAATGTAAACTAAAGCAAACTGATCATTTTATATGTGGTAGATACACCGGAAATACCGGGTATATACTTTCCGATTAAGTATTTTGTTAAAGAAAATGTTTATTTTATGCACAGAATTCGTACGAATGCTGAAAATAATTGTAAACATTAAATTCTTTTCGTAAAGGAAAGCATTAGAAAATGAAAAACGATATTTAAGTTAATTAAGGGAAATAAATATTGCAAAACAAGGTATTTTTGAATATTTTTTCGTAGTATTGTTTGCACTAAATAAATCTTGTTGAACAGAACACATGATGGCATAAGTGCTAAGACGTAAAAACATAATCAAAAAATATTATTCTGTTTATTTTCATTGCTCATGCACTTTTTATTAATACAAATGAACTTTGACATTCCATGAGAAATATATGATCGTGATTTTCAGTTTAAATTACATATCTCAAGCAAAAATATACATAAAAAGATTTGACTTAACAAATTCATATTTAAATACCATAAAATTCTACAAATTTCTTAATATCCGTCATTATACTTTTAAATAGTATACTTATCACATTCTTTTTAAAGTGGAAAGTCACTTCATACTGATTCACTTCAGATTTTAGCAGAAGTGCATATATTTTCAGTATAATCTAAAAGTACTCTTATAATCCTTTACGCTCCCAAGATTTCTATATAACATTTATCCTGACGTGATTATTTGCTTTAGTAAATAATCTTCGATATTGGCATCCTATTCTTCCTTCCATACATTAAAAATGGAACAATAAAAATACATTTTCTTACACATATACGCACAATAATAATAATAATAAACTTGCCCTACATCTTAGTTTCGGCCCACCAGCGGCCGAGCGGTAAAGTCGCTGAACACTGGTAGTTCGGTCCGAATCCCGCGAACGGGCTGGCTGCATGGGCGTTTTCGTGGTTTTCCTCATGTGTAACGTGTATACGAGCCAGTTTCCCTGAGAAAGTCCTCCACAAAGGCATAACACCTATTACGCAGATAGCCCTAGTGTGCTTTGCCATAATTAAATACACCACCACATCTTAATTTAAATTCAGACTGTACACAAATTAAATATTTTTAATTACTAATGTATTTTTATAAGGTTGTTTCTTAAAATACTTTTGTTATACTCGAAATATGTGTTCAATATTGAATTATTTTTCTTTCTCTTATAATTAAAAACAAGTTATATGGAATTAAAATTAAAACTTATGCAGCAGTTAAATAACACTGAACAGAATATCTTACTTACTCTTTCGCTATTTTTATTCTAGCATTATACACAGATTTGTTTTCCTTCAGGTTCAAGCATGTGTAAGTTATATCAATTAAATTACATCACACATACCTGTATGCATCAGTTAAATAACACTGAAAGAAATATGTCACTCACTCATTCGATGTTTGCATCATAGCGAGGTCGAGAAATTGTTCTTTCCTCACGGTGATGCATGTACCAGTTTACTTAGTTCGCAAAGCTTAACCCAGACGCTGCTTCAATACATAGAATTCCGTTTGGGATGTAAAGAAAGTAACCAAAACATGTGAATGAAGTTGGATACGCGAATTTATTAACTAATCATTCAGGTACTCAGTATTGGTAAACATGACATGAGTTTAAATATCTCACTACGATGTAAGTCTCATACACAAAATGAAGATTATGATAAAAAATGATTTAAAATGAGAAATTTTTCAATTTAAATGTAAAATAGCAGTAAAATGAAAAATAAATGTAAAATTACATCACAGTTATGTATGAAAACTACATAAATTCATTAAAAAATAGTTATTTTATCTGGTTGTAAAGAGTGTTTTCCGCCAAAAAACGTATTAACGTGTATAATTCTGACACAACGCTATAGCACAATTTGCCACTTCCGCCTAGGTATAATAGCAAATTAACAACACAAATCAAATCAAACTGTTGATGCAACGAAAGTAAACAAACGCCAAGAACTAATGATGTCACCCACATGACGTCATGCGTATGTGGCATAACTTTCTCCCTGCACTGCGCATCGCTCTTGGGCCCCCCCTGGCGCAACGCTCTGACCCCAAGATGGCCGCGCTAGCCCCGCCCCTAGCGGACACAGACGGAAACGTAATCTACTTCCTGGATGGCCCTCGTATAATTTTAATCCAATAGTATATATTATTAATTTTTTTCACATTTCAGAAATGTTTAATATGGAATTTTTATTTACTTTCTCAAGGGGGGGAAAAACTTAGCATCATGATGTGTTAATGAAATAAACATCCTGAATTTTTTATTCATACATAATTTGTCAATGCATGATCTCAATGCAAGTTCTCAGATTTAATATTTAAAAATTATGGAAATTTTTAACTTTTTTTAAAATAAAAATTCTTGTTTTTAATGTAATGAATCTCATTGCTAATGTTGGAAATAAAGATAAAATTGTACCTAACAGATGGGAGATTTCACTGATATGAAGTTATGAAATTATTCCTGTTAGCATAGAGCTTCTGATAATAGTATTCAGACTTACTAATACTATTTCTAATATCTAATAGTTTGAAAAGACAATAGAACTTTGTTAATTCAAAATTTGTGATAATTTAAATTTAGATATATCTTTCCCTGATGAGTTGTTTTAAAAATGGATACTAACTTTTCTTCATAAATCAAACATAACTTTGATAATTCAAAATTTGTGATAATTTAAATTCCTCTTTCCCTGATGAGTTTGTAGAGGCATTAAGTTATTTTAAAACAGGAGACATGAAAAATGAGCAATGCCCTCACCGGGAATCGAACCACGGACCTCTCGAATATCCGCCAAGCATGCAGACCACTACACCACGAAGGCACACTAAGAAGCTTGGAGAAATACGTTGTATACTCCACCTTTTAAAGGGCACTGGGGATTAAGGGATTCAACCGCCAAATTCTGATGGTGGAGAATCGTCATCAACCATCATTTTTAGTTCAGGCGACACTGTAGAGATATTGTTTTTTTTTTTTTTTTTTTTTTTTTTTTTTAATGCAGGAGAAGTAAAAAATTAGCGACGCCTTCACAGGGACCTCTGGAGTACGTGCCCAGCGTGCTGACCACTACACTACGAAAGCATGCTAGGAAGCTGGGAGAATTACCTTATACACTTCCCCTTTTAAAAGGTGACTGAGGTTTTATGGGACCCACTCGCCAAATCCTGGGTGTGGAGAATCATCATCCACCACTCTTTTAGTTTGAGCGCCACTTTAGAGACATTATGTATTTTTTGGAAGCAGAAAAGATGAAAAATGAGCAATGCTCTCGCCGGGAATCCAACCACGGACGTCTGGAATACGCGCCCAGTGTGTAGACCATTACATCATGAAGGCATGCCAAGAAAGTCGGAGAAATACCTTAAAATTTTTATCAAAAATGGATACTAACTTTTCTTAATAAGTCAAATTTCCTTGGCTGCTGTAATGAAAATTTCAATCAAATTTTTAATTTACTCAAAATTCAGAATTTTGAGTAAGTTTATTTTTCCCCCTACTTTTTCCTATTTATCCTAAATTCATAGAAGTTGTTCTAACTTCTCAGGAGATTCTAATCGATTGAAACCTGGAATGTTAACAAATATGTAGAAGTCTTCGGTAAAAAGTGAACTTCCCCTTTTCGTCCTGACAACCAACTAAAATATTGTAACATGAATACAAGCCAGTATCTCAAAAATCCTCCACAAAAGCATCCCTTCCATTAGCAGATGTCCCTTACACACTTTAAGTTAAATGAAACACTTTGAAAAACTTAAATTACCTTGGTATGTAATTTAAGTTTTTCGAAGGCAGTGTTTCGTAAATATTCAAATTTTTTACACATAACAGTAATATTTGTAATAAATATTTAGAGATATCATGTATCATACATCATTATTTATTAGGAAAGAACACAATTCTTGGTGTAAGGATGCTAGCATATGAGAACACTGCAGCTTGGTTTCTTGATCAATGCTATATCTTTTGGTACCTCTAAATTTCAATAGTAAATTATTAGTGCTATGTAACTCTTGATCACCTTGGCATTAATTAAATCACACTGTTTCCTTTGCTTGGTCCTAATACTTATGTAATGTGCCGTATATGATTTCAGAAAAAAATCCAAGCTGTTGTCAAACTGAAATGAGAAGCAATGATATAAGAAGCATGCATGCCAGTGCCCGACTTAGCCTAAATGGGGACTTTACCAAAAACTTTTTGGGACCCTCCTATGCTTTACTGCTTCAGTAATAGACACACGAACTTTTTAGATATATTTAAATTTTTATAGTAATAAACTTTCTAGCCGATTAAGAGCCCTTCTGTGCTGTGGGGGCCTGGGGCAACTGCCCCGTATGCCCTTGCCTTAGTCAGGATCTGATGATTACATAACCTACAAAGTACATATTTGAGGACTATATTTCCCACCTATTTGAGTCCCTACTGCCATACTTTGCTTTCTTCCTTGAAATTGGTATTACACTGCTAGCTGCTCAACTTACTATGCCATGACTGTGGCATGCAACAAATGTCAAATTTGCCTAAAGTACTACATGGTGGGATGTGCAAATAGTTAATGATCAGTATTCTAGCGCATGCACACAAAGCAGGTATGAATAACATCTGCATTGTGTATAATTGTAAAGTCACCGCGATTTTCATTTAGAAATCGCAGCTGAACATCGGTCGTTTGAGTATTACGCCTACATATTATAAACGAAAAACTCCTACCAGCACCTGTCAGAAATCGACTGCTCCAGGATTGGAGGGTTTATCGGTTCACTAGCGCCTAGAGGACAGCCATATCTTTTCGTCTCGGCTTTTGCGCGATTGTACAATCACTTCACGTGCCCTGAGTCAGGAATTTGGCTCCTCATGTTCAGGACTACAAGTGTCTGCACAGACCGCGCTATGACTTCTGCAGCACCACGAACTGTTAGGACTGCGACCGTTATTGCGGGTTTCAATTGGTGACGCAGCAGAGACAGACGTACATACCGGTAGATTGACGAACGACGATATTGGACACAAGAGTACCACCACATCCTCTTTGTAGAGGTTCTGCTTCAACATCATGATGAAACTCGGTTCTGCGTCAGCCATCATGATGGACGTATCCATATATGGAAGTGTAGCAATTTTAACGCCCAAAAGCAGAGTACTTTAACCATCAGCTATGTGCATTTAGAATAATTATATGATCATCATGAAACATGCAAGAGGAATGAGAATACAGAAATGAAAATACGATGGAAGCCTATGAGTCTACTCTTAGTCACCATGCATGATTGGTTTCAAATTGATTGAAGAGCATACTTCGGAACACTCTTTTGCAAAAAATCCAAGCACCATGAAGGAAGTGGTTGTTTTTGATGAAATTGAATATATGTATAACTGATACACAGGTAATAAACTGATTAAAAGGTCAAGGTTATAGTACCTGTTCATGGCTTACAATCACCCATTGAGTGTTCAAGTTAGTAGTTGGTCGAACCTTCTCTGGCGGCAATGCATGTTTGAATTCGTCGAGGCAAGGAATGGTAGAGGTTCCTAATGTCATCCTGCGACACATTCTGCCAAGCATTCATCAGTTGTCGCTCCAGATCTGCGATTTGTTCTGCCCGAATCTGGCGGCCTACCATGCCATAAAGATTAAAATAGTTCTGACCCGGCAATAAGCCATACAGTATTGAATGCTGTGACACCAAAGGGTGTCTAAAAACTATTTAGCGATCACTCAGCCCGAGTCAGACCTTGGTAGTATCATTACGAATCCCTACCGCGCCTGAGCGCGCACTGAACAGAACGGTGCTTCTAGTCCTGTGAAGGCCGCTAATTTTCTCCATATTCCACTCCCAACGTATGCGCAGAATAAGTGAGCAGCGTGGGGGAGGTCAGGTCCAATTAACCCGCATAAGTAGAGCAGCCAACTCATGCATTTCCGCCTCTTCCCTACGTCGACGAAGGACCCACGGAGAGGGACTGATAAACATGGCCCAAGAGCCCTAAAAGTGAACTCCTGACGATTGAAAAATAGACAACTGTAAAAGAGACTATTCACTGACGGCAATGAAATTATGCTCTCGGAAATATCTCTTTGCAGTACAGTGTTTTCATTGTACTGCAAAGAGATAAGTCTGAAAACAGCTATTAGCACTACAGCTTACCACAATATCGCTGCCGATCACATTCAATCAGGACCAGGATCGGAGCCTGTGCAGCCGTACCGGGCGGTAGCACTTAGGGAAGACAAATTTTTTAGAATTTAGGGCGGCACTGGGTGGCAGAAGTTAAGACAGTAAAGACTGCACCGTGCGGCAAAGAACCTACCATTGGCCCTGCGTACACTCCTTCATTGATGCTATTCCACCAGATGCTAATGTTAACTTTCAAGAGAACGATAGTCACCGTGCATAATTGATCTCATATTGGCTGAAGAGCATATTTCGGAACATAAATAGTTTCCGTGCCAACTCAATTCTTTGGTTTCAATCCCATAAGCACTTTCAGAAACAAAATTGAAACATAATTTCGAAACTTGCTGACAAGAGTTTTTAATTGTTGATCAGGTTTATGCGCGTTATCAAATGGTTGTAACTGTCGTCCTAACACGCCTCATGCATACATATCACTTTTGGGAAAAAAACTGAAGATCTGGCAAGCAAAAGGGAGGTTGTAATATTAAACAGACATTCCTTGGAGGCGTTGGCCGCATGCAGCTGGCTATTATCTTGCTCAAGGATGATCGCTGACGAATGCCATAGTTTTGGCAATACAGAAGTTGGCAGGATCTTGTCCCTAAATCATTGGGCTCTTAAAGTGCTGCGAAAGATCAGTAAAAATTTGGTTATTAAGTAAGAATTTGGCTGCCTAGATAATAATGCCAGTATATACAGAGCTATGGTTGTTTTACGTTGACAAAGGGTACACAGCTCACTCGGACTTCTATGCTGAATTAAGGTAAGCCAATCTTCTTTCACGTATGAATCCCAAGCTAACGAAAATCATAATTCATCGCAGAACATGATCCAGTTCTAACCCGATACATTCGAAAATTATCAGCCGCAACACCAGAATAAACGTTGCTCTCAATGCCCCCTCTCCGGGGATCTACGTCGGAAAATCGGGAAGCTACTGTCTAAGATCTATACATAGGCAGTTTCTGCCACGTATAATCAGTCTTTACAGGACTAGAACATACGTTCATTCAGAGGATGGTTCAGGACCATATGGCCCCATTCAGGACCTGCAGGGACCATATGGCACTGTCTTGTCTGCCTATTCACTGTAGGTAGCAACATGGTTAGATATGAGGCGTTTTCATTGGGTCATTGGCTCTTCGGTCCTCTGGTGCACTTAGTAGATGGAACAACACATCAAATATAATCATTGCTACCGGACTGGTACCCAATCGGAACTTTTATTGACTGAGCGTTATCGTTCGTGCAATGTAATATATATAAAGCCCGTAGGAACCCGCGGGAGTTACGTCCGCCTGAATGGTCTCCTGCAGATCTGAGGATTTTTTCTGAAAGTTAATCCAGGGCAGGAGTTCGTCTCCAGTGTTCTATTCTGCTCTCCATGCCTAGGAGTTATGGATATTGCAACAGACGCCGAAAATTCAAACCACCTTTCCTTACAACACTGTTTTTTAAAACTACACGTCTAGAATTTGTAGGTAAGTGATGCTGAATGGTAGAAGCTTTCAACTAATTTGCAGTAACTCTTGCTATCCCACAATCCTTCCCAGAAACTGCCATTCTAGCTCTGCGTCTGTCCTTTTGGTGATTCTGAATGCCTTATTGTAATACTTAGTAACAATATAGTTCTAACTGTATTACACTCTTGTCAGAATTCTGGTTCTCAGGTCAGACGATGCATCAGTAAGATCAGTCCGTTCCCATGAAAGTGGTAATGCAGTCGCTGTCGAATTTATTCATTTGGATTATATTGAGTATTCGGATACATTCTCATTAGCTAATGCAAACAAAACTGTGAAATAAGTAGTCAAAGTTATAGAACGTTGACACGTTAGTCGATATGCTTAACTGAATAAACCTTGCTCAGGCAGTTTTAAGTAAGACAAGAGAAGGCTTATATAAGCACACTGCTTTTTTCGGGAAATGAGCTTGTCTTCACCTACACTGCTGGCCATTAAAATTGCAACACCAGGAAGGAATGATGTGACGAATGATAAAAGCACGTGAAAGGAAGAAGAGATTTGGTATGCAAATGGATTAGAATTTAAGCGCATGCAGGAGGGAGAAAAGACATCTGACGCATTGCATAAAAAATGTTGTATAGTGGATTTCTCATTCGAAACGCGCTTTGTACGGCCAGAGTTTTCTCAGAATATAGTGTTATGCCTCAAATATTAAGACGAAATTCTTACCAGCAAGAGTCGGAATTCGGTAGAGGCAGGATTGTTTCCCATAGAGAGTGTGGATTATCGTTCCGCGATATCGCCCGTCGCACTGGTCGACATCCAATCACTGTCATGCGAATATATAATCAATGGGTTGCTGAGGGTCATACTGAACGGCATGCAGGATCTCAACGCCGTCTCCTGACTAACGCTCGAGAGGACAGACATATTGTGAGGTTAGCCTTGAAAAAAACTGCACAAACAGATAACGAACCATTAGTTAGGAAATGTGTATGTTTGTAGTACGCCGAGTATCCTCTCGTACGGTGCTTCGACGTTTGCAGCAGAGCAGTGCTTAAATTGCACCGGAGCCCAGCTCTGGTACTTCTCAATTTTTAAGCTAAATTACAATTCTAGCCGGAGTGCACCGGAGCCCTAAATAAGAAGGCTGCGGCAATTCTTTTATATAACTGAATAACAATTTCCGTAGAAATTTTAACTCGAAAATTTTATTTTTAGCAATAAAATTATATTAAAAATCGCTTATGACATTTTAATTTGTTGCTTTACATTTATTTTAGTTTTAATTATTTCAATAAATAATAATTAATTATATAATAATTATCAATTAAATTATAATCAATTATATAATAATTGTTAATTGAATAAAATCTATAAACTTTAATTAAATAGCTATTAATTAATTTGATTATAATTAACTGTTTAATTTAAAAATTATTAATGAGTTTAATAGTCATTTAATTAATTTATTTACTTTTATTGCTCTTTGCTGGCGGTCTTCCATAAGGCTCCGGCACTTATAATTTTAAAATTTAAGCCCTGCAGCGGAGTGAACTATCAACACTATGACCGCTACTTTGGCTTCCCTTGAAAATGCAGCATAGAGAGAGACGGTGATTCTGGTGCACCAAACGACAAAGCTGGATAAAAGAATGTCACAATGTTGTCTTTTCAGACATGACCCTGTTCAGCGTGCGATATTCTGATGGCCGTATATGTGTCTGGAGGCAGCGAGGAGACTGCACGTCGTATACCATACAGTTTACGTGCAATAAATATCTTTTTTGTATTTGCTTTTCTTCACGGTGTTGCTATTTTAATGGCCAACAGTGTACTACTGAAGTGTTCCTAACCGAAACATGTTTCGTTGAAAACTGCGTCTCGCCTAGCTAGCGAGATAATTTTATACTTAAATGAAAATGTTTCGTTTGAAGCACTGTTTCTCGTTTGATTTCTCCAAAGAACCGGTTTTCATATAAGTCAACTGATCAAACAATAATTATATATTTGACGTTGTATGCATAGATGTTCTTTCTGCACCTTCCCACGCATTGACCGTATTCTCAAATTGCACATTAATTCTTCTAACACTACATTTCCTGAATTTTTACGCTAGCCCAGAAATTTTATGAGTCATTCATTTTAAGTAATATAGTCTGCTTCTTATTCGATCTATTATTTTTCTTCCAGTCTTTTTTAAATTGCTAATTCTTCATCGATTTAATACATAGCACTGTTGATTTATGTCATAGTGAATGAACTTCATTGCATTTTTCTGTGATTACATTTCGCTTATTTTGTGACATTGCATCCCCTTTTTTTGCCAGAAGCAATGAACTGTTTGTGTTTTCTGAAATATAAATCCTAGATAATTCATTGCTATGCAGCAACTTGATCAATATGGTTCAGAACCGACTCACTTGTGCCAAGATTCGAATTTCAAATAAGCTATTTTTTACTGTTATGCTTAAGCACATTAAGGACACTTGAAATCTGTCAGTCCAAAAGTGCTCTGATGTGGATGCTAGAAAGGAAACAAAAGGTGTAAACCACAGGAATCTGTCTTTTCGGGTTTTATGTATCGAATCTAAGAAATAATTACCTATACTGCTGCAACATAAACACCACAAGTAACAGGTATAAAGTTGCACTATTATGATTATTCAAGATCTTTCCGCATGTAAAGACTCAGAATAAGTTAACACCACACTTATTGATATGTATAATATAAGCAAATGATAATCTCCTTTTCATCGAGTTAGAATGTCATACAATAAACAGTCCATGTTTAAAAGCATCTAGCTAATTTCCTGGTCTTAATCCCATATCAAGTAGAGTTAAACCTGACTTATGCAACTTGAAGTTACATGTTTTTTTAAATCATTTTTTAAACTCCAATATATGCATACAACCAATGATTGCATAAGAACTCTGATGGACAAGTGGTATAAGCAATGTACTAACTTACATTTCACAAAAATTTAGACCAGATTTTATGACAGCAATATAACTAAGAATGCTTTAGATGTATGGAAAAAATTTAATGTTGTAAAGGGCAAAATTATTTTGTTTCCCAGTTGCTTAATGATTTCACTCCTATAGATACATATGCCAGTATTGGGCTCAAACACTACTCCTGCATATACATGCAGGAGTAATGTCTACATGAGAGTGGAGGAGGTCAAACACTACTCCTGCATGTATATTTAGTTTATTAAATGAAAACTTTAGTTATCTTCCCTTTTTTAAGTGTATTATGTAAATATAAATAAATATATATATATTCAGAAACAGGTTTGAAACATATTCACATAGATATTAGATTTTTTTATATGTACATATACAGTATTCTTTATTAGTTCAAAACTGAACTTCACAATATCATCTTCTAAGACAGAGGTTCCCAAACTTTTCCATGTCTAGCAGTTCTAAAAAATTATATTCTTGCAGCCCCTAACAAAGTTTCTAGGGAGGGTGAGGAAAAAGAAAACAGTTATGTAATCAAATTTTAATAATAAAAAAAAATAAAAAAAAGGAACTAAAAAAATATTACAAAATTTAATATTTGCATAAATTTTTCAAAACAATAATTAATAACTATTTCTGTTCCTCTGTATTGGATATTTTTTTCCAAATTGTGGCACTTTATTGTTAATAGCAATTCGCATATCTGCTTGTGCATCCAAGTGATTTCTGAATTTTGTTTCAATTGACAAAAGAGCATACTTTACAAAGAATTCCTTCACATGCAGAAAGGCATCATTTCTTTTGTGATTGTTTTCATGTCTTCACAGAACCAAGACATCTTCCATTATGGCAACACTATGCTGTAGCACCCAGACAGGATAGTAGTTAATGACGCTGCCTATCATACCAAAAGGTTCGAGTTCAAATCCCAAAGAAGGCATGGATGTTGTAATGTAAGTGTGTAATGGTTGTTTAGCAAGGATCACTAAAAGCAGAAGGTGAGGCAAAATCCTTGAGAGGTTGCTGGTAGGAGACTTTCTGACCACATTCAGAGCATTCTTCTTCAAAATTCCATTTTGGTGGAAGCTTAGTACTTAGCAAGGCCCAGCAATACTTAGCAAGTACTTAGCAAGGCCCAGCAAAGTACCCACTTAGATATACAGGTGCTGGTTTTCCTTCAATCTGTCAGGTACTAAAACAAGCTTATTTTTGTTGCCCATCAGTTATTATGAAGGGACAAACAAACATAAGCTTGATTTAGGTAATTCTGATTATAGATGCTAAAATATACATTATGAACATAAACTCTTTAGAACAAAACAATTTCAATAAATATCTATTTGATTTGAATGCATTCAAACATCATACATACTAATATTTTCAGATTTTTTACCATACAATGTTTACAAGAGAAGGATTCGGGAGACAATTACAAATTATTATTATTTTACAAATCTCTGAAAGCTTTTTATCAGTTTCAAAATTATTTGAATGAAACTATTTTGAATTTACTTAAAAAGTCATATTTTCATCCATTGACTGAGATGCTTGCATGTATGTATTCTGACTCAACACAAATTCAAACATTAAAATAAAAATAACATCAGAAACATATATTATACAATTTAATTCAATCTAATACATTATTACTAGAAGTAAATTAAAGAGTATAAAATTTTAAAATACATATGCAAAATCTGATGTGCACATCACATTACTTATTAAATTATACAAAAACTGCAGATTTTGAAATTTAAAACACTGCTCAGTCTTTGTCACATGGGAGTCAAACTTCTCATAATTTCATTTTTTATAATGAGTATAAAAATGTCCCAGATATTTTTGCAGACATAAGGAAGCTGGAGATCGCATTAAAATAGATTTCGTTATTTGTCAAAAATAATTTTTAAAAAAAAGTTTTACATCGCCAAAACACAACTATTTTCATCATTTAAAGCATTTCAATGATAATTGGGAGTATAGACTAGGGCCAATGATTGTGAAAATTAAGGCTAGGTAAAGGTGTGTGTGTGTATATTTGGTTCTGGCAATTACAATAAAAAGAGAGATGCACAACTATAGCAGTCCCATATACAACAAACATTCTACGGCTAATCTTTTTTAGTTATGTGAGATAAATACATATGTATGTACAGACATCATTGAAAAATTCCTTTTGGAAAAGAAGTAATTTATTCTGTGCGTATATACAGATGTTATGCAAAATTATGCATGACTGTTTGCCAGGAAATGCTCCAACGGTTGAATGTTGATCTGAACCTTCTGGAGAAAAAGGTGACTGGTGATGAGACCTGGGTCTACGAGTACGATCCTGAGTCGAAGTATCAAAGCTCAAAATAACACACTGCTTCCTCTCCGAAGCCCAAGAAAGCTCGCATGAGCAAGTCGCATGTGAAGTGCATGCTGATTGCTTTTTTAATTGTCAAGGAGTGATTCACAAGGGTTTGTTGCTTGTGGACAGACTGTCACAGGTGACTTTTATGTTGGAGTGCTCCGCCGCTTGAGGGATCGAGTCCGCCCGGCGTCTGGATTCTGCACCACGACAATGCACCCGCCGACGTTTGAGTCAAGTTCAATGTGATAACACTGACGCAGCCACCCTACAGTCCCGACTTGGCTCCAAGTGACTTTTTCCTCTTTTCCCGAATCAAGACAGTCCTAAAAGGAAAGCGATTCGACCCCATCCAACAGGCTTCGACGAGAGCCCTTGACAGCATGACACTCGAGGCCTTCCAGAAGGGCTACGAACAGTGGAAGGCACGCTGTGTTGATGCTGAAGTATTATATTTTGAAGAATTTTAGTCCGCTGTATTTAAATGTCCAATAAATTTCTATTTCAAGGTAAGTCTTTAAACTTTTGATTCACACCCTGTATAATGATTGCATTACATTAAGATATATATATGTTTCTTACTTTGACCTAAGTGGGTCATCAGCAGAAAACTGAATACTGAACTGAGCTGCCCAATATTCAGCTGGGATCAATCCATTAAAATGGATTCCCATATGCCAGCTCTAACAACATTTTTCAGTCCCTTTTTCTGAAAATGTGTTTGGTTACTTGATAAAAGCTCTAATTTATTGTCCTTGGAAAGTTAGAAACAATATCTCACCTAAACTGACAACACTGTTCTATATTTTGAGTGAAACGTTTTCGCCCTACGTGAATCCAACCATTAGGATCTGGAGGAGCAGATTTCCTGAAAGGTGGAGGAAACATATCTTGTTTACCATTGCACAAAAAGAAATTTACCAATTCTTTAATAATTCATGAAATCTCAAAATTACTAAAAAGAAATAACTGTTATGAAAAATGGATGCCGCATAGGGTACAAATGATTACGATTCACCACTAATGAATTATCATTTACCTCAAGAAAGAAGACAATTCAGAGTTTTCCTTTAGGTTCTTTTGAGTAACAGCTACAGATGAACATTGGTGAAATTCTCTGTTAAAAAAATTAATTTATATGAAATGAAGAATAATAATTTAATGAAATGTACACGACTTGCAAAAATATAAATAATAATGTTTGATTAAGCATACAAGAATTTATGATTTACCTTGGATCCGTTTCATAGTTCAAAGATGCTACATGCTTTGGTGAAACCAGGCAAGGCTTCCTATGGGAGATAGAAGCATTATGCTTATGAGTAATTTCATATCCACATCCTAAGAAATTAATCTTGATAAAAGGTCTAATTTATTGTCCTTGGAAAGTTAGAAACAATATCTCACCTCAACTGACAACACTGTTCTATATTTTGAGTGAAACGTTTTCGCCCTACATGAATCCAACCATTAGGATCTGGATGAGCAGATTTCCTGAAAGGTGGAGGAAACATATCTTGTTTACCGTTGCACAAAAAGAAATTTACCAATTCTTTAATAATTCATGAAATCTCAAAATTACTAAAAAGGAATAACTGTTATGAAAAACGGATGCCGCATAGGGTACAAATGATTACGATTCACCACTAATGAATTATCATTTACCTCAAGAAAGAAGACAATTCAGAATTTTCCTTTAGGTTCTTTTGAGTAACAGCAGCAAATGAACACTGTTGAAATTCTCTGTTCAAAAAATTAATTTATATGAAATGAAGAATAATAATTTAATGAAATGTACACGACTTGCAAAAATATAAATAATAATGTTTGATTAAGCATACAAGAATTTATGATTTACCTTGGATACGTTTTACAGTTCAAAGATGCTACATTCTTTGGTGAAACCAGGCAAGGCTTCCTATGGGAGATAGAAGCATTATGTTTATGAGTAATTTCATATCCACATCCTAAGAAATTAATCTTGATAAAAGCTCTAATTTATTGTCCTTGGAAAGTTAGAAACAATATCTCACCTCAACTGACAACACTGTTCTATATTTTGAGTGAAACGTTTTCGCCCTACATGAATCCAACCATTAGGATCTGGATGAGCAGATTTCCTGAAAGGTGGAGGAAACATATCTTGTTTACCGTTGCACAAAAAGAAATTTACCAATTCTTTAACAATTCATGAAATCTCAAAATTACTAAAAAGGAATAACTGTTATGAAAAACGGATGCCGCATAGGGTACAAATGATTACGATTCACCACTAATGAATTATCATTTACCTCAAGAAAGAAGACAATTCAGAATTTTCCTTTAGGTTCTTTTGAGTAACAGCAGCAGATGAACACTGTTGAAATTCTCTGTTTAAAAAATTAATTTATATGCAATGAAGTATAATAAATATCAATTTAGAGCAAAGAGTTCATGAACAAAAATTTATAGATTCTGTAGTACTTCATGCATTTGCATAAAAAAGCTACCTTGTTTGAAGTTGCTGTTCAGTTTCTGAAGGAGCTTTCACATTCAACTGTGATGGCAGTTTCCTGTGGAATAAAATAATTATGATTACACTTTTCTGCATTATTTTGTAAAAAAACAATTTTAGAGCATCAAAGCTAAAGTCAAGCTGTAAAATGCACTGTAAACTATCCTGTATGCTGTTTTTTCCCTTTATTCTGTAGCTTATATATGTTACTGTTTAAATACTATTTTTCCATAAGCAATTTATTAAATAGAACAGCCACACAGTTTCTGAGGTAAGTTTGACAGCTATGCAAAAATTAAGGCCATGGGGGGATGCGTTTTCTCCCCTCAGCAGTGATGATTCATTAGAAGATGCTCTCCTCTGCAGTGACTTTAGGCAATATTTTCAATCAGAAGATTAACTGCCTAGTAGGCTGTATTATTTTCTTAACAAATATTAAATGAGCAGCTGGTAAGTTATAACATATATACATAAACACTAACAATAATGCATATAGTTAATAAACTCAGCCATTTATGACGTTCAGATTTTCAGAAACCAGAAGAAATACATACTAATCACTAGCAAAAATGCCATTTATTAAATTAAGACTGGCAAAGGACTGATTCTTTTGTACCAAAATATCCTACATGTACATATAAAAATTCTCTGTACTTCATCATTCACTTTCAAATTTGCCGTTATCTTAATAGATGCGTCATTTGCAGCATGTTAGAATCATAGGACAAGGACTGATTTCAAAGTGATGCACTTTAAAAAGATTTATTATAAACACACACAAATATTTATCTGATTGTAATTCTTTGTGCATGAAAGTGATCTGTAGTCACAAGGTTAATGTCTTTTAAACAGCTACAGTTTGAAACAAATTGATGCTTATCACCTGTGTAATCCCAACAGAACATATAAGAAAAATAAAATTTACTTGCCTAATTTTTTATTGTGAATGGAAAAATTACTTATTTTCCAAGAAAATATCTCAAGCTTGCCACAGAAATAAAGAATTTATTTCAGAGTTTGGCAAAGTGAAATTTAAAAGTGTGTTTATTATCAAGTAGATTACATGCAAATGTGATTTCTTGCATTGTAGCCTTGAAATAACATGGGAATGGATAGCAAGTTAAACTTTTTTTGCGTGAAACAGAACTTTGCACTGAGTATCTCTAACCATATTTCTACAAACAGAAATAATTTTGCAGTTGAATATGGATTTTTTTTCTAGTGTTTGAACTTGCATGAGAATAGTTGTGTCATCAAAAAAGAAAATTTGAATTTTACAGTGTTGGGAAGAATAATAAGCACATATATAATAAAATAAGGAACTCAGTCTTGGGCCTCTTGTTCTGTAATCTGCCTCTGCACTGAAATGATCCATGACAGATAAAAATTCCTCATTAAAGAAGCCACTACATAAGCCTTTGAGAACATTAGAAATTTGAATGTTATTGACTGGGCGATTACGTTCTCCAGCTGTCACAACTAAATGCAATAGCTGCTTTATCAAGGAAGCATTAAGTTTTTTCAAGAAAACAATATACAATTTGTATTCTTAGGCACTGAATTTTACTTGTCAAATTTCATTACTTTAAAAAGAAAAATGAATAAAGATTTTGATAGTTCAACAGTTGCTTAGTATGATTCAGAAATTCATAGCTTGGCTGACAAACAGATTGCTTAAATATTTAATGCCTTGCTGTAAAAATATTTCTTTGTGTTTGAATTTCGAAGAAGGAAAGAAATTATATATATATATATATATACATACCTCGACAGAGCTGATTCAGCAACAACTTCAGAATACAGAGGAGAGGCTGAAAATGTTAAAATATCGCTGCCGCCATCACAGAGAGGAGGAAAATCCAATGAACTTCGAAGCTCTATTTTACTGGTACTTTTGGAACTCTCAGTTAAAAGTTGCGTCAAAACTTGAACAAACAGTGTAGCTAACTGCCGTGTTCCTGCTGCATTCAAATGCAGCCCATCCAGAGCCATGCATCCACTCCAGTCACGAGATGACATGCAGAAGGTTACATTATCCAGCTCTTCACAGAGATCAATCATTTTTTCATCAAACTGAGAACTCTTGTTGTTGACAGAGCGCAGTCGAGGTCGCAATTCGTCTCTCTCATTATAAGTTAAATACTTCGAATCCACTGTGGGCAAAATTCCTGATATGACTACCCGCGCATACGGATTCACTCTACTCACTTCCCGAATTAAACTTTTATATTTTAAGACACTGTCATCCACAGTAGAATCCATATTATTGGTCCCTACATGGAAAAGGATACAATCGTATTCATTAAAGGATGAAATTTTTTTGGTCAACCTTTCTATTGTTATGCCCGGAAACGCGAGAGCATGCAGTTTATTATCATACAGCTGAGACAGTAAATATCGGTACATATATTTAATCATGGAATCACCGGTTATCAGAACCTTGATAGTCGATTACAAGTTATAAAAACTTCAAAATTACAAGCCCGTTACAACACGCCGAACGACCTAATATTAACAATACTACTACGAACAACGACAGATTGAACAAAAGCTTGGCTACTTTTGAACAATGCACTTGGTCTAAAATTTATTCTGGTAACCTTACATTGCATCAGCGATTTCGAAAGGCATCATGGGAAAAAGTACACATTTTTCGGTAAACTTCCGGTATCAGGGACTCAGTTATCTGTAAAATTCCTGGAGCAAACCGCATGTATTCGTTACTGAGTAACGGGTCAGGACTAAAGAGAAGGGCTAGCTCATAGAGCGTTTCCCCCTGAAACAGGCAGTGAGGAGTGATGACGTAGCAATGGCGGAGATGCAATTGACATCATAGAAATTAGCGTTTTAAATTTGAAGAATCAGCGTTTAAAATGAGCTGTGTGTGAAAAGTAGCTATAATTTGGAAGAGACAATGTTACTGCAGTATGCATTTTACACTGAACATTACAAAATTTAATAGTACTTACTCAATTTTAAAATAATAGATAAAATGCGCTACTCTTAGCATAAAGTTCCTTTTTTTATTTGCAGGGATTTTTTTTTCTTTAAATGCCTGTTTGTTTCTAATCATTTCTTTATCTGCATGTTAACTAAGAGAACTGTACTACTGCTAAGATAACTATAATAACAGCTATTTAAAATTAATCAAAATAATAACCTTAAATTGGCATAGTTTTAAACGTGTATGGTTATATATGGCAAAATTTCTGCTAATCTAAGTTTGAGTTTCAGCCTAATTGTAAATTTTACATTAGCATATTTTTCTCCCGATTCATTATAATAACATATATTTTTTAAAAAATAATTTTGTAACTTAGGCTTACATCAATATTTCATTTAAATAAATACATGTAATTTGTTATCTTAATTTAGACAAAACAACTTTATTCACAGTACCTAAAATAATTATTTAATTTTTCAAAAGTGGGGGTTAAGGGGGCAGGTCTTCTTATGCCAATTACTTTAATATTATACTTTATATACAGGGTGATTATAATTAAAGTTTAAGTTTCAAAACGCTATAAAAAAAGAACCACTCATGAAAATGACGTCAAATTTGAAAGGAATGTTATTGAAGAAGGCGGAAAGCGTATGGCAGAAGAAAAAATTTAGTTTCAAAAGTTAGCAACAGATGGCGCTGCAAGCGGAAGAAGACGTAAATTAAAATGTTAGTTAAATTTCAGTGTTATAAAGTCGTCAGGTACCAGGCTGTTCCTCATTTTGCGTCTCAGACGTTCGCCATGGGTGTTTCACTGCAGGACCGCGCTCTGCTGGTAAAGCTGTATTACAAGAATGATGATTGTGCAAGAGTAGCTCTGCAAAAATTCAGGACACTGAAGGGTATAAAAGAAGGCATTGGTCCAATGCGTGTCGTAGGTCTAAAGAAAATGATGCAAAAATTCGAAACGACAGGTTCGTTTGATGTGCAATCTGGTAGAAGGAGAAAACGAGTGCATTCGACGGTAGTTGAAGAAGTGGCCCCAGCATTACAGGAGGGGTCGGCCGGTGGTGTGCAACCGTGCAGTGCACGAGGAATTGCCCGAACATTGGACAGGCCTACGAGCACGGTGCTGAAAATTGTACGAAACATCCTGCAATGCTATCCGTACAAAATTGGCTATGTGCAGGAGTTGCTTCCGTCTGACCTGTCAGCTAGGGAGACGTTTGCGTTAGAATTCCTGGCTCGCATGGAAGTGGATAATGAATGGCCGTGGAAAATTTTGTGGACAGATGAAGCCCATTTCTATCTGACAGGATACGTGAATACCCAGAATTGTCGAATACGGGCAACAGAAAATCCATTGGCAACGCACCCCGTACCACTTCATCCTGAAAAGGTCACTGTATGGTGTGGCTTTATGGCATCATTCATCCTACAACCATATTTTTTCGAGCAGACGGGTGCTTCCGATCCTGTTACCGGAACCGTCACTGGTCAGAGGTATGCGTCTCTTTTGCGCAACCACGTGATTCCAGCTCTGCAACAGCATGGATGTGTGGATGAAATCATTTTTATGCAAGATGGCGCTCCTCCGCACATTGCACATCCCGTGAAGCAGGTGCTGAGGCGCCATTTCGGAAATGCTCGAATTATCAGCCGTCATTTCCCTACAGCCTGGCCGTCCCGATCGCCTGATCTTACTCCGTGTGATTTCTGGCTGTGGGGATATCTGACGGATGTTGTGTTCCGTGCTCCAATTGCAAATTAGCGGAATTAAAGGCACGCATTTCACAACACATTCTGAACATCACCCCGGAGACACTGCGATCCGTTGTGGAACATGCTGTTTGTCTCTTTCAACTTGTTGCACACAATGGTGGACACCATATTGAACATGTTTTGCGCCAGTCTCGTGACAGTTCCGAACTTCTTTCATGAATGGTTCTTATGCGGTACGTCGCCGCAAAACTCTTGAAACCGATTTGTCCCTTTCGATGTGATATGTACAGTCATGCAAATAAAATTATTCAACAATTCTAATTTGTCAATACGTTTTAATGTGTAACTTCCACCTTAGCCGTTGTTTTACGAATCATTTCTCGTCGTGATTCTGCCGCTTACAGCGCCATCTGTGGCTAACTTTCAAAACTAAATTTTTTCTTCTGCCATACGCTTTCCGCCTTCTTCAATAACATTCCTTTCAAATTTCACATCATTTTCATCAGTGGTTCTTTTTTTATAGCGTTTTTAAACTTAAACTTTAATTATAATCACCCTGTATATTTTATCTAGAATGCTAAGCTAGCACAAAATCGAATCAATAATAACAGAGGATACAATAAAAATAACTGTAACAATATCTTAACAGAATTAGTTCTCATTTGAAATATGCTTTACGCTATTAACTTCTAAAATGCAATCTAGAAATATTTCAAATCAAAACATATTATATATACTTACTTTTTGTCTCTCGTTTCCCTTGACCATTAAATAATTTGGTTTTAGTTTGTGACACAATTTAATTCTCTTTAATAATATCAACATTTAAAACAGTTCCATCTTCTAAAACAAATCCTTTATCTAAAAAGTGGTTTCTCAGTAATTTGAGCCCACCAGAGGCCGAGCGGTAAAGTCGCTGAACACTGGTAGTTCGGTCCGAGGTTCGAATCCCGCGAACGGGCTGGCTGCATGGGCGTTTTCGTGGTTTTCTCCATGTGTAACGTGTATACGAGCCAGTTTCCCTTAGAAAGTCCTCCACGAAAGGCATCCCTCCCCTTAGGCAGATAGCCCTAGTGTGCTTTGTCATAATTAAATACACCAACACTCAGTAGTTTGAGGCAGTGCGCTAAATCTGCAAAAACCCATATTTTTTTCGTTTGGAATACTGGATTTGGAAAATGAGAACTATTAATCGAAATCTGTAACTCTTTCCACAAAGTAGTAGATCCTCCTAAATCAGACACTATTGCTTTCACTTCTACTCTAGATGATTGAATATGTCTTATGAGTGAAAAAAGAAGTTCTTTCTTCATTGGAATGTTAAAATAAAAAAATATTGGTTGTTTCCACTGCGAAATGAGACCTCTTATTAAAACAAACTGCACTTTTTGAAAAGGACCGATTTTGGTCCAGTTTAGAATCTATGTGCATTTCGTCGAAACTGAGAACGCATATTTTTTCTACAGAATTCAAATATTGGCATCTTTCCTTCATTACAGCAAGAACATCACTCTGAATTCCTGGACTACATGAAAATTTAGTGCAGTCCTAAATATCCGCATATAAATGTGCTAGTGCTAGGTAAAGGAATTCCCATTTTTTCTTTCCAAAAATCGTAGCTTTTAGATGACAGAGCTCTTATGATAATGCAACGTGAAATATCTTCACTAGTCCACCGGATTATTTCCTTCTTTTCTAGCAATGCGTTAATCTGCGTCTTTATAAAAATATGCTTTAGACGTTTTTCCAAATTCTCCGATCTGTTCTGTTTTTTCCTAAATTTCGCTGTTTGGGATTTTAATTTCTGAATTTCCGATACAAATTTCTTTCTAGATGTCGTCCACCTTCTTTGTCGCTGAGCAAACATTCTAAAATCTTTCTTTTCTCTATTTGTCAATATTTTATTACAATTTTCTAAGGATATTATTTTGTTCTTCAAATTATCAATACATTCTTGTTTATCTTTACACTTAGGGCACTCAGGGATATTGTCACATAGGGCATTGTCACTTGTGAGTTTTATTTCAAAATCATTCACATTTGATTTATTATTGTCAGCTTCAACTTCGTTCTCGGCCTCAAAATAAATTTTCTTTGGGCTTAATTCATGTAGTCTTTCAAAAACACTCTGCATTAGTTTTTTCAAATGTCTCCGATTTCTTGGTGTTTTTTTTGCGGCAATCCAAGCAAGCGATTTCTCATGTTATCTTCATAATCACTGCACAGAAAATGTTCGCTGCAAATTCTTGCTTTTTTCACATTAATAGAATCCTGTCTTCGACATTTATGTATCCATTCTTTCGTCAAAAGCAAATTGTCCTTGGGGAAAGCATGAAATACAATATCTCTTCCTTTCGTATTTCTATAAGTGTTACAGCACGTTGCTACAGCACAAGAAGCCATATTACATAAAGGATACTTTAAATATAGAATTTAAAAGGAAAACTGACTAAAACTATATATACACTAATTATTTTAAATATTTGCATTATTAGAAAACAAATATGTATGATTAAAATGAATTTGGGATATGCGATCTCCAAAAAATCGTCTCGCAACTGAATGAAACTACAGTTTTAAAGGCGCGAAATCAGAGCAGGTGCAACAGAGATACGTCAGATTACTCCCGATTCCCCCCCCTCTATGAGACTCGCGTCGGCGAGGAGTCGAACAAAGGAATGACCTAGCCCTTCTATTTATCCCTGGTAACGGGTACCAAAGAATCTGTAAGGAGAAGAATGAAAGCTTCCATAGACGCAATGTAAACCTGTTTCGCCTCGGCGCCGCTGTAACGAAGAGCCACGGCTATGCAGTGAAACACCAGCGCAGGGTGAAATTTAAACAGCGCAGTTCGAGGAGATAGTAAATTTTTTACTTTGCAATAATTCAAAATGTTTTATTTTCATACATTTCTGGAGTTTTATGAGCAAAAGGATGTTAGTTGGAATTTTGGGACGAATTATACAAATCCTGTCCAATTTTTATTTCAATTTAAACAGCGAGCTGTACGAAGACAAAATTTAAATGAAATAAATATCTTAATTCTTTTCTTCTGTAAACTTAAAAAGGGAGGGAAACACATGCCATACAAAACGTAATAAATTTTTATGGATCCATAGTTAAAATTTTACAGTGAAATTTTAAAAGCAAAATTTGCAATAACTAACTGCAACAGAAAAAAATATTTAAAGACAATTAAAGGCACCCCTAAATAAATTGAAAACACTGAAATACATTATAATTATCCGACAACAACTTTAAAAACAAATTACCATGAAAACGTTTAGACAATTATTTGGAATGACCATTGTGAAAACCAAGAGCAAAGTTTTCACCCAATAGCCAAAACCATTTCACTTACAGCATTACATTTAAAAAGGCCTTTAAAAGAATTTCACATAGCTAAAACCAAGTACCTCTGACTACAACAACAAAGAACGTTTTCGAACAACGTGGTAAAAGATTGCTAACATGGCCGACGGCATGCTGCATTCTTTGATGCTACTTTGTTGCCTCCTGATGTTATTTCGCACATGCGCAGTGAGGTACAGAGGGTGGATAGCTTTGGAATGGTTTGCCCCTTTAAAGTAAACTTCAGGGATATACATAATGTGTCTCTTCGATCTGACGGAGCCACATTTGCCCCGGGGAACCTTTACTTCTTCTCCTTAGAGATTCTTTGACGGGTACATTGGTTGACTCGAAGCACCGATTCGGTACTCACAAATTCATTTCGTTACTCGCATCTGTCGTACGATGCGGTTTCGAGTACGAATGATGCGGTTGCTATACGAACAAAGAATCTGTAAGGATTAGATTCTTTGATACGAATACGAACGATGCGGTTTCTATGCGAATACGAATGACAGACAGACAGACAAAGTAGACAGATGTCTTGTTTTGCACCCGCTAAGTCTTTCTGCACCCATGGGCGAAAAATCAAGCATACGTGCGAAGGAAAGGTATATAGAAAGAGGGGCAATTCCGTACTTGAGGAGAGTAAAAAGGAACTTCGTACATTTTGTACGAGTTCAAAAGGGCAGAAAGAAAAGATGGAACAAAATAAAATTTAAATTAAATGGCCCAAAAATAATAGAGGGGAAAAAAAAGGGCCTATAGAAAGAAAAGGAAAAGAAGTAGAAAATACCCTAAAATACGATTGTGTCCATGAGTGTAATTAAGGAGTTCATCTGCAAAAATTCGTGTCTTTAAGAAACAAACTTTAGCTAAGTTAAACAAAAAATAAATGAATGAATGAATGAATTCCTACATGGTAATGTGTATGCCGTTATCTTGAGACCTAACAAGAAAAGACATATATCATCACAGAGATGTACATAATATTTTAACTAAAGTAACATTAAATATTACCGTTCCCAAAAAATTCATGTATATTTCATAAAAACAGTAATTGACAAAATCATAAATCCATACACAGTGTGAGAGCATTTCAGCAAAAATAAATTACACAGTTTATTTTTCTTAAATATTAGTTAAATATAAAATTAATTTATTAATTTAACCATTGTAATTTATTATAGTACAACTTTAACAAATTCCGTCACACTGTATTTTTATTTGGTCATAATTCTAAGTTTGAGACCTGAAAAAAAAAAGTCGGGGATCTTAGTTACAAAAATCACAATCTATACTCATCGTTGGTCAAGAGATCCCCATTTTTTCCCTCTCAAGAAATTCCTAAGCACGAAGAGGGGGGCCTCCGAAGGGTGTGAATTGCTGATAAGAACGGACTACTGATAAGGAATGTGGCGTCTCTACGGAATAGTTACGAAGAAAAGAACCACATGACTTGCTACTATTACTAACTATTGTATAATGCTAGAATCTTATGAAAAATAATATATGAAAAATTTTAATTGCAATCTAGTGATAGAGAAACATATATTGTATAGAGAACAGAATGTTACTTATCTGAATATTCCGTGTCAGGGCCTCTTTTGGATTTCTCGTGTTGATAGTAAACAGCTAACAAAACACCTGAAGTTTCGATGAAGCGAAGTTTCCTTTTTCAATTTGATGAATGAGACATTGCATAGGAAAGGTGTATTAAACTTTTTTAGAGAGATGAAAATATTTACTGAAACAGTTATTTAAAAAATTTCGGAGCTATGTTTAGACACTGCCTCCAGCTTTCGTGATCGCAGCGCCATTTTAATTTTCTTTCGGATTGTTCATCGAATACGAATGATACGGTTGCGTCACAATTCGCTTATATTTTTTATATATAATTTTGAATTTTTTTGGGCATCGGGTAAACTTGTATTTGCATTTTACTATTGTTATTTATGTTTGTAATTTGAAAATTTAGATGATTATTTATTTATTTTTTTCTTGAGCGTGCCATAGTGAGATTTTATTGATTTGAAATATTTATATACTGCACTTAGGTATTGTTTATATAAAAATATGTAGGTTAATATAGGTTCGTTACTTCCTAGTATCAAATAAAATGGTAGTAAGTATTGTAATCGAGAAAACTTTTGGGAATCATATTTTAACGGATATATCAATTTTTGACGATTACGGAATCCATGTAAATTATTTTTTGGGGTGACGTCTGTACGTATGAACACAATGAAGGACCCTCATTTTTTTTTCAAAAAACTGATTGTTAAATGTAATCCTCTTTACTCTAAGCTGAAACTTATGACTCCAAGTTGATACTTGAAAGGGATTTTTTTCGTGATGTGTAAGTACGTATGTATGCATTTTGCATAACTCAAAAACGATTAGTTATAGAACGTTGAAATTTTGTATATGAGTCCGTTATAACGTCTAGATGTGCACCTCCCTTTTTATTGCAATCGGTAATACTACCAAACGTAACTATGTATATATATATATCAAATAAATTATAATTAAATGTAAAGTACATATATATATGTCCTTATAATTAAATGTAAAGTACACACACACACACACACACATATATATATATATGTATAAAATAAAAGTAAGGCGAAAATAAAAGCTTTGGCTTTTATTTTATTTAATTATCACTAAATAAGTTACTTGACTTTTATTTTCGCAATCATTGGTTGTAGTCAGGACTTAATTTTTAAAATTAGAAGTGACTTATTACACTTCTAATTTTAAAAATTAAGTTATTATTATTATTTGTTCTGGAGCTTGTTCAGGCCATCAGGAAAGATGAATAAATAAATAAATAAATAAATAAATAAAAAAACTATTACAATAATAAAATAATTAGCAACTAGAATATTAAATGATTATTATTATAATTCAATAAAAATTTAAAGACAAATGAAAATTTAATTAATTCTTAAATTAAGGATGAATAACTAAGTAATGAAATAAAATACCAGACATCGTCTTGTTTAGGGGCTGTGGCTGAAATTGCAATTTAAGAACTAAGCCGAGCATTAGCTAAATTTAGGCTTTTGATGAGCAAATAATATACTGTTTACCAGAGTATAGATTGACATTTGGTTATGTAGCCCATTCTTCTAAAACGACGTTTCGTCGCTGCCTTCCACCACCAATTCCTTTTTTTTTTTTTTTTTTTTTCGGTTTCGGTTCATTCGGTTACGGTAAAGCACACTAGGGCTATTGCCTGCGAGAAGGAAGGCTTCGTGGAGGATTTTTTTAACAGACTCATATGCAAGTTACACACGGGGAAAACCACTAAAACGCCCGTGCAGCTAGCCGTTAGCCGGGAATTGAACCCCGGACGGAACTATTAGTGTTCAGCGACTTTACC
This sequence comes from Stegodyphus dumicola, assembly GCF_044657685.1. Taxonomy (NCBI): domain Eukaryota; kingdom Metazoa; phylum Arthropoda; class Arachnida; order Araneae; family Eresidae; genus Stegodyphus; species Stegodyphus dumicola. Next base: position 52,385,829 of record NC_140778.1, read on the forward strand.
GCTCGAGCTCTGGTGGGCTCTTTTTTCTTTTCATTCGCTGTTTGAAAAACAGGTGTTCACTTTACGATAAAGCAAGCACTTTACTTCAATTAAAATGGGTTAGACGATATGACTCTTCCTACTTTAATCTCACTTAGCTTTTGATTTCTAATATTGATTCAATGTTTTCTGTAGACAAAGTATTCTGATTAGAATAATGGATTTAAAACATGTTCAAAAGGTGTGTATCTGAATATAAATAGGTTTTTATAACATAGGGCCCATTTTATTAGTTTCGCATAGTTCTAAAGCAATTGAACCACAGTATCGCTGTTTTGAAAGAATTATTTGTAAAAATGTGAGAAATGTATAAAGAACATTAATATACAAGCTTTATTAAAAGTAGTCAACCTTCTTAAACGTGACCGTTTATGCTTTTAGAGGACTTTTGGAGCTCTGTGCATTTGCTCTGGCATCTTAAAAAAAGTGCTGTTCAATATCAACGTATGTTTATGTTCTAAAAAATACAGGGCTCTTTCTGAAAGCGACCTCTTAGAAGTCGTCAATAAATGATTCAGTATAGTTATTTTCTAATAGACCACACAATAAATTTATTTTAACGTCAATTTAAAAATGGCTGCTTGTACTAAGAGTTAAGAGCAATAAGACTCTAATTTTTCTTTCGCAATTAGCTGTCATGCCAGTTGAATTGTTTTCTGCATAATCTTTATTGTGTATAATTGAAATATTTAGCTATGCATTCAACAAATATACAACAAATGTAAGACAAATCATTAAAAAAATTCATTTGGAACATTAATAATAATTTTTCTGTTATACATAAAATATTATTAATGAATGATGAATTTATATCATATTATATATAAATGAAAATTAAAACTCCTATTCCTTTATAATAAATTGAAGAAAAGCTATACAGTGAATTAACTTTTAAAAACAAAACGAAAATTAAAAAAAAAAAAAAAAAAGTTTTCATATACCTAGAATCTAAAAATGACGAATACTGAATTTTACGACTCATGTGTGAACTTAATTACGGCAAAGTACACTAGGGCTATCTGCCTAAGGTGGGATGCGTTCGTGGGGGACTTTCTAAGGGAAACTGGCTCGTACACACGTTACACATGGGAAAAATCACGAAAACACCCATGTAGCCAGCCCCTTCGCGGGATTCGAACCTGGGACCGAACTACCAGTGTTCAGCGACTTTACCGCTCGGCCGCTGGTGGGCCCTTTTACGACTCATGTAATAATAAATGCATATTCATATTGTAACAGAAATTTTGTTAGAAGTCTAGCATATGTATAGTTATTTGTGATCTTTTAAAACTGTAGTAACATGATGCATATTTATCATTATCGTGAACCAAAACAGTATGCTTTACATCCTTACAAATATACGTGATAGATTTTAATATTTATTTCTGCATATACTTACGTTTCCCAAAGACACGAAATAATAAATGCATATTCATATTGTAACAGAAATTTTGTTAGAAGTCTAGCATATGTATAGTTATTTGTGATCTTTTAAAACTGTAGTAACATGATGCATATTTATCATTATCGTGAACCAAAACAGTATGCTTTACATCCTTACAAATATACGTGATAGATTTTAATATTTATTTCTGCATATACTTACGTTTCCCAAAGACACGAAAGCAAGTCAAGCAGATTTTTGTTGTATTAAGCAGACTTAAGTTCTCTGTTAGCTAGTGTAACATAATTTCGGATTCTATGAGCCTTTCAGAATTATTAGCAAAATAGTGGAAATGTCTTTACAAAGTGTTTTTATAAGCAAACAGCAGATGTACACTGAGCAGTGATCAACTGATATACTTCTTAAATGATTTGGTTTAGTTGGTTATGACAAAACACACTGGGGCTATGTGCCTAAGAGGAAAAACGCCTTCGTAGAGCAATTTCTTAGGAAAGCTGGCTCGTATGGTACGTGGTAAGCTGGCTTGTAAGCAGGTACGGGAAAAAAACCACGAAACGCCTATGAAGCCAGCCCGTTCGCCTGAGATCGAACTCAGGTCGGAACTACCAGTGTTCAGCGATTTTACCGCTCGACCGCTGGTGGGCTATTTCTTAAATGAATAAAGGTATACTCATAGCATTATGAAATGACACTGATTGAAATATTTAGTGCTTCACGATTATCTTTAATAAAGCAACAAAAATTTCCTTACCTTTTCTAGATTTCTAAATTTCTTGTAAGTTCTTTTTTAATTCGTACTTAACCTATACATGTGCGAATGTTTTTATCGATCATATTGCTAAGTGTAAAAAGCAAGTTCACATTTATAATGTAGCATTCCTTGTCTCAACAAATAACTGTCTCAACAAAGGAGTTTTTGGAAAGGGGATGAATCGGGGAAAATTCACCCTTTCGTCATTAGCGGTTCTGATGAAGGGAATGGCGGAAGCAGCAAACAAAATAACGAATAACGGACAAATAAGGAAAGCTAATCTTTAAGGCGGTCTCCCAGTTTCTGTATTTGTATTTGGGAAAGTTTTATGGTTATTATGAAAAAGTGAAAATTTGATATAAATTCCGCATGACTTCCTTCTACGACTATTTAAATTATGCTTATTTTTGTTACACTTCATTTAAACTTATTTCCTCGAATTATTCTAACTCAATTAAGCGATACCCGAAGGCAAATTACAAATGGCATCAAACATTGCAAATTTTGAAACTAAATTTCCCGGTCAATCTTCGTCCTACGGGACTCAAACTTCTTGTATTTTTATTTTTTCATAACGAGTATAAAACTTTGCCAAATATAAATATAGAAGCCAGAAGACGACATTAAAAGTTAGATTTCATAATTTGTCCAAAATTAATTCTTTTTTAAATTTGACTTTGACAAAATATGAATATTTTCACCATTTAAAATACTTCTGTATTTTTGTTGCACCGTATTTAAACTTGCTTCCTCGAGTTATTGACATTAAATTACATTAATTCCATTATCTATTGGAAAATAATTATAGCAAATTATCTCTTTACGACATCTCTAAGAGGTCACCTTTTAAGAGATCTCTATTTTTGGGGACATAAACAAACATTGGTAGTGAACATCAACTTTTTAAGACGACCACATGTAAAATCTTCTAAAAGCATGAATGGTTGCATTTAAAGAGGACCCATTACTTTTAATAAGGAATGTAACATTAATCTTAATTATACATGTTTTTGATGTGTGTGCCAAAATAGTGATAACGTACTTCTGTTGCTTTAGAAATGTATGAAATTAAAAAAATGGATGCTATACAACAAAAATGTTATTATATTCAGATACACACCTTTTGAACACGTCTGAAGTTCATTATTCTGCTCAACATAATTTGTCTGCATAAAATATTAAATATTATTAAAAAATCAAAAACTAAGTCGAAGTAGAAAAAGTCATCTCTTCTAAACCATTTTAATTGAAGTAAACAGACGTTCGCCTTATCGTAAACATTTATTTTTCAAACAGCGGATGAAACGGGAAAGAGGGAATTGGTGGGGGAAGGCAGCGAACGTAATAACACTTTTTCGAGCTGGGGATGAAATGAGAAAGGACGAAACGCATGTTCCTAAAACGTACTTGCCGTACCCCCTGCTGTGACAATGCTGAATCACTATTGGCTGACCGACTTGCTACGTAAAAAACGTCACTTGTTTGGTCACATGACAAGCCGATTGCATGGATTCTGAACTGTTGTGAAAGTGTAATTTGTAGTTTGCTGTATAAGACGTAATAAATTTTGTATGCATATCCAATTCTGAATTAATAATAAACCGCTAAAAGGTACAGCTGGTAAAGAATATAGAACACAAACCTTTTCAGACATAACGCTTGAAGTATTTTATTTGGACGGCATAAGATATGTTTACTAGGAATACAAATTTCGGCAAACAAAATATATAATTATGCAAAAGAAATTTCGTTACCGGAGCATAAAAGTATTTATTATTGTACTTTAGATTTTCAAATATCAGAGGTTGTGATATAATGTAAGAGGATTTTGATTTAACATTAGAGATTCAATTTTGAGGGAGTTGGAGCTTGGCATGAAGGGATTTTTTATTTATTTTTTAATAAAACAAGATTGATTTTGTATTTTTGAAAATTTTTGACAGAAGAACAGTTTAATATTTTAATATTTCATTGGTATGTTAATATTTTCTGGAACTAAAATTAAAAAATGGAGGACTGTTAACATTTGCAGTAATAATTGATATTCTGAAAAAGAATGTTGTTTTCGATTATTTAAAAATATAGAGCAACTTCTGTTGACGTCTGTCTTTTAAAAAGGTACAAAAAGGCAAACTAGAACACTACTTTGTCACAAGTAATGTATCAAAAAACATTGTTTCAGTTTTGGATGTGGGTATTCAGTTGCATACTAATTTATGTGAATCACAGGAAAAAAATAAGCATTCAAAAACTTGGAAACAGTCATTATGGTATTTCTAGGCAAAGTTTGGCATGGTGAATTAATAATTTCAAAATGTTTTGTAGTGGATTTGTCATTCGGAAAGCACTTTGCAAGGTTGGAATGTGCTCAGAATATCATGGTATGCCTTGAATAATAAGAAAAAATGCTTACCAGCAAGGGTCAGAATTCATTAGAGCCAGGATTGTGGCCTATAGAGTGTGTGGATTATCGTTCTGTGATATCGCCCGTTCCACTAGTCGACATCCAACCACTGTTAAGCGAATATGGCATGTATGGAATGCTGAGGATTATACTGAACGGCATGCAGGATCTCATTGCCGTCCCATTATTAATACCCGAAAGGACAGGCATATTGTGAGGTCAGTCCTCCAAATTTACAACCACATCACAGACCATTAGTCAGAAAACGGGCATATTTTCAGCATGCCCAGTATCTGCTCGTATGGTGTGTCAACGTTTGCATCAGCATGGACTATCAGCACAGTGTCCATTACTTTAGCTTTCCTTAACAATGCAGCACAGAGAAAGATGGCTACTGTGGTGTGTCCAACAACAAAGCTGGATATAGGAGGGGTACAATGTCATCTTTTCAGACGAGTCCCGTTTCTGTGTGCATTATTCTGATGGTCGTATAAGTGTCTAGAGGCTCCAAGGAGACCGCACATCGCCTGGTTGCATTCAGTATCAGCATAGGAACCCTAATGTGATGGTATAGGCAGCCACTGAGCACATGGCACACACATCTTTAGTTCGGATCGATGGTAATTTGAATGCCAGATCGGTACATTTGTGACATCTTACATCCAGGGATTGTGCTCTATCTTTGAGGCCTGCCAAATGCAATCTTCCAACAGGATAATTCAAGACCACATGTTGCACATTGTGTTCTGACCTTCCTCAGTATGCAGTGCATTTGATTGCTGCCCTGGCCTGTACGGTCTCCAGATCTGTCACCCATTGAAAATACCTGCTCGTGGTTTGCTGAGGACTGGCCTAGCAACCCTCTCCATCTAATACGGTTGATGAAGTGTGGCATGGACTTGAAGCAGAATGTAATGAGATGCCGATTTCTGTCATTCAAGTGAAATTCTACTCAGTGTCTAACTGGATAAGGGCCGTTTTTAGCTGCCAGGTGGAGCAGTTGTTTCGACTGATTTCGCACCCTTGTAAACCCCCAAGCTGCTTACAAATTTAATCATTTTATCTTCATGCCATACTATTTATGCACAACAAATATTTTTTTTATTTGCTTTCCTTCATGCTATAGCAATTTTAATGGCTATTAGTGTATTATTGATTAACAGTTATCTAAGAGACTTCAAGAGTAAGTACTTTACATAGTTTATAAAACTATTGCATATTTCTGTATAAAAAATTATTGATGCAGGATAGATAGCGCCTAAAGACTTCATGCAGCCATCAATGGAGTTGACAACACATTCATATTAGATGATTTTCTTTTATACTTTTCCCAACCACCAGTAGATTGCAAATAAAAAACAAAGTGACTTACAATTACAACATAGCCAAACTGTCCTGAAGTAAACATTAACAATATATACAAAGCCAAAATAATTATATTCGCATAATATGTGTATGACACTTTGTTAGTAATAAATATCAGAGTGTCTTGGATCAAATTAATATTTGAATATATATTAATTAGGGATATCTTTGAAGATATAATTAATAGCATCATTACAACAAGGTAAAGTATAGTAAAACCACCCACTACTAGACAGTTACAGGATTGCTATATATGTGTACAGTGGTTCTCTGCTTCGAAATCAGGAACTCTTTATTTAATGGGGTATATCTGATAATGTGAAATGTGCATTGCTGGAGGCTCAACTTACATTATCATCATGTTGGGAAAATATTTTGCATCATGACATAATTTATGTGCATGATAAGATACATAAAACTGTTTTGAGTGATATCAGCTGTAAATTTAGAAATACACTTGGTACACTCCCTTATTAAAGTGGCTTTTCCATAGGTCTTAGGCATTGTTTAAGATTACATAAAGCAGTCAAGTTGATTCATGATGAATTACTAACTCTATCTCAGATTTTATTATACTTATGAAAGCTACAGATCGTGTTTATTAAAAAACACCAGAAATAATCACTGTCTTATTGACTAGCCATTTAGTCTCTCATACCATTTGCCATTGTGCATAATGATATAAAAGTAATGCCTTAGTAGCATTGCTCAGTCAACATCATGATATTCATGAAATTTTCTAAGGGATAAATCAAACAAAAATGTAAGCAAAAGTCTTCTAAAAGATTATCTTCCCTAGAAAATACCAGCCAGATTTAAGACAAAAATACAGCATGTCTTCTGAGAAGAAAATAATTACTTACAAAATCATGTTTCCAACACTAATAAAGCACCTAATTATATATTAAAATTTCAAAAGATCTACACAATTGATATTCAACTAAGTCTTGTTAATCTATTATTTGGCTTCATAAAGTAATATGTTGTCTAAAATGAAGTAGTCATATAAAAACAATATATTTTTCTTAATGATGGTTATATAAAATTTCTTAATAGAATGGTTTTCCTGAGTAAATGAATTAGAGTTTAAAACAATAAATATAATAGTGCTATAATAAAGCTTCGTAGGACTAAGGCTGGATTTCCTGCTAATTTGTAATTTAGATTTTTTTTCTGTTTTGTGAAACTTTTTTCTCTTCTTCATAACATCATGCTTTTAATGTACCTTTAAAAGCTAATTAATTAATTTTGACAAGTAGTTTGCTTGAGAGATGCTCTCATAGAAGCTACTAAATGATATTTGTCTCATACCTGCTTTTCTGAATAGAAAATACATGAAAGACCAAGCCAGCCATGACCTGCCTGAGATCAGTATACAAATGTTTTGTGTCTTTAAATATGAAGCTAGGTTAAGTGATGTATGTTTAGTAAAACTCTTAATCTTTATAATAAAATATATCATAAATATATTATACCTACATAAATATGTATCACAGAACATTTGCTTAGATACAGCTAGGATAACTTCTCTTGTTAATGTTATTTGGCACAGATTTTTTAATCAAAATTGTCTCTAAAGTAATGTGCTATAGATTTGTTTTGAGATTTAGAATGATGTCAGACAAAACTGGACAAACTTTATATTTTCCTAGATCCAAATTTTCCAACTTAATGGAAATAATGCTTATTCATCACATGAAGTAAAATTCTGAGAAGGAAAAAAAAACTTATGAAAGCATTTTAATGAAAAATTAATAACAAACAGCAATACCGGTTTCTAGGAAATGATGATTTAAGTGAAAAAAATATTAATTAGAAAATATGTAAACTGACGTTTAACATGTATGTTACAAAAGTGCATAAAAGATAAGTTAAGTAAAATGTGTTTCATCAAAGAGTAAAATCTTCTATTAATGATTTACTATGAATAAATTATTAGTAGTTATGTGTACATTTGAGAAAGAGTATGAAAATCATCAGTACAGGGAATATGTTCTACTGATATTATCACTTAACGCAGTTACCATTTGACTGTTAATAGACAAAAATATAAAAATTTCCTCAATTTATTTGCAGAATGAGTGTGGATGAATCTAAACAACATAGGAACATTTCTTTAGATCAGGGGTTTTCAACCATGGTATACAAAGAAGCAAAGTATTTTTAACTATTAATTAAAAAATTAAAACCCAACATCCTGATTGAGTTTTTTTTCTAACACTTGTAAATTTATGTGATTTGAGCTTTGTTCAGGAGTGGTGGTGATAATAAAGGTTTTCCATTTTTGTTTAGATGGTACGCGTTAGTCAAAAGGTTGAGAACCGTTGCTTTAGATTAAATATTAGAAGAAAATGATAATTGCAGTTTGTCTAATTTGTAGATTTCCACAATGATTTAATATTTTGGGGGGTTAACATTAATATAAATAACTGTTGTAATCTTAAAACACTGATGGCCCTTAAAAGCATAACATTATTGAAGACGGGAGATAAAGCCATATTTATTATACAAATAAATTTTAATACATGGTTTAACTGTACATGTGTAAGCAAATCAGTTAGACTTAAAGTACACGGTTTAAAAAACAGTTAAACTTGGAGTATACCACCTCGTACAGCCATTGCATGAAGATAAACAGATACTGGATGTGCACCTAGAATATGTGAGAAAAGTAGATTTCAGTTATTACCAGTTTTCAGCTGATGTAGCCATGGGTAGACTGTGGTACATTAGTTTTTTTATAATCATAGGCCTGATATATTCAGTAGATAACAGATCTGATGAAATCATAGATCAAGGGATTAATAGGTCAATAAAAAAAATGGTGGGAATTTAGGATTTGTTCTCTGTTATGTGCCATACATTCCTTGTTGATCACTAGTTCTAGACAACCTCTAAAGATAGACAGCAGTGAGCTTCGAAAACCTCAGAGTAATAATAAATGATTCATCAGATTTTAAAAACACTGCCTTTTCAAAAATGGTATACATACAATAATCAATTTTTGGAAATGAACTAGAAACTAAAAAATTACCTCGCATGCTACATACATTTTATGAACATTGATCACATAGCACACTTCCAAATGGCTATTGATTTCACATTTTTTGTACGAGTTTCCATACTGCATCATCTATCACATTTGAAGTCTTCGATTGGGCAAACATTAAGGAGTGCATTTTTGTACATAATGTACTGTTAATATGTTATGTACAAAATGCACCTGGTGCTCACATGGTATTTTTGTACATAATGTAGCTGGTGCTCACATAACATACACAGCAAAACATTTGTTGTATGTAAAGAAAATTTGCATAATTTCTCATTCTTTACTTGGATTCAATCATTATAATATGCATAATATTTTCGATATTAGAATTTTTAAATCTGATAAATCATTTACAGTAGCCCTAAACAATGGCGCCTGTTCAACTGCACATTAAACGTGGAGGCTGTTTTTTTTTTGGGGGGGGGTGTTTAATTTATTTGATTACAGTATAGTAACTTGGCTAAGGTTAGAGGTACTTTCAAAGAGAAGTTAGCTTATACATATTTCATATATGCAGAAAACTATGAAAACACACGAGCAGCCAACCTGTTCGCTAGAATGTAAACCCAGGTCGAATTATCAGTATTCAGCTGCTTTACTGCTAGCGAAGCCAGAGCTAGATATTTTATCACCTAAATAGAATAACTGCTGCTTGCAAATTATGCCTTCCAGTTCCTGCCAAAATTCTAAAAATTTTGACGCTCCTATGTCTTGCTGCCCATTGCACTCATACAAGTTGCCCTGGCCACCGATGAGCATTAAACGTGAAGGCAACTGGAATGTAATGGACCATACGATTACACTTGGTTTCAGATCTGTATGGGGATGCATAATGCATGACATAACGTGGCATTTTTTTGATGCAGACCATGGATGTGATCCTTGATGGTGTTGATGTATTAAGATTCATTTGGAAAAAATTCATTTATATTATTTATCCTTCTATTTGCAAAGTTCTATGCACAACTATAGCTGTAGTCACTTATAATGTTCTAACGAGGGTTTGGTTAGGTTACTTGAACATGGCAAAGCATCTAAGGGCTGCTTATTTTTTCTACCAAAGTTAGCTGAAACAATGGTCACTTTAAAAAAAACTACTTTAACTTTTTGCTATGTAGCACTTACTTAGTTCTGAACTGAAGAATAATATAACTGTAACAGCCATACATACAGATTATGTTATCTTAATCAATGAGTCAAACTAGTGAGTTCATTCACCAACTTAGGTAGGAAAACCAGATCAAGTAGGATAGTGCTCCTTTTTTTTTTTTTTTTTTTTAACATAATTAAATATAAAGTATAAAGCATATATGCTTTAAAAATGATAATTCAAATTGTGACAAAGGTATCTATTTATTATTAATACATGTAAGATTTTTAGAGGTAGTTATTTCCCAGCAATGATGTCTGTGCGTTTTCTTTGGTGGTATAATAAAAATCTCATAGATTGAAATAATAATCATTCCAAAAGCATATTGCAATAGTAAAGTTCTGATATGTGCAAATAAATCATTATGTGGAAGAAAGGAAATTGGTTTGAGGGAAGCACAGCTTATTAATTTTTGTTCATCACAGTTCACAAAGTGTGTAACTTACTCAAAATAATTCTAAAATGATGAATTTTGGTACTTTCTAATTTTCTGAACCTCACCAGAATGCTGTGAAAAAGTATTGATGGTCTAAACCATGATGCGAAGAAAAATTTATGTGGCTACACATGTCACTAAAAATCATTTATATCGCAACCCAAGTATACACATAGCATTCTCCCATACAGCACTTCTCCAGATATTTTCACCAGTGTGGTTGCAGATTATGATCCCTCCTATGGGAATTTCAGTACTTCAGCATTCGGGTGGACCACATACCGCACTTTCTGTTGTCTGTGGTAAAATCTTTGGCGATGTTGCTTTCTGCATGCATACAACATAACAGGCATCACATGCCTCTCTTTCCTTTCTCATTTTAGAATTCTGGTGCCAAAATTTTGCATTTTTTTTTTTTTTTTTTTATTAAAAAGATTTATAGGGAAAACAACGGTGAAAAAAAGTCTAGAATTGTGTGTGTCTTGTATTGAAGAAGAAAAATGTAACACAATAGGTGGTGGTGGATGCATCGTTGAAATAAATTTAAAGATATGCAAACAAACATCCCTCTCCTAACTCACCAACAAGTTTGCAAATGCTCTTCAAAGTTGCCAATGAGTTCATGACTTTTCAGTGCCAATGAGTTCATGACTTACCACATCTGTGGTAAGAATGTAAATTCCATATATTTTATGGCTGTTGTTAAAGATGGAATTAAACACAGGAATTTTAATTTAATAACTTATATTATTATATTTGTTTCCCTTAATGGGAGAGCAAACATAAATATTGGTGCAAAATGTAGTTTAAAATATTAATGGTAAATTTAAAATACATTCAAAATGCAATTTGTCACACTAGATCATCCCCATCTTAAAAAAAAAAAAAAAAAAAAAAAAAAAAAAAAAAAAAAAGGTAATGAAGTAGAAATAGATAATGGAAATGACACTGTGTATTTTAAAATATAAATGAAAATTTAGGATAATCCAAGCAATGTTTATGTGTCTGAAAAGTACTATATTCCTTACTACCTAATGCATACTAAAAGTTACTGATAAAATTAACTGACAAGTTACTTTTAAAACAAGAATATCAAGAGCGATTCAAAGGTTATACTTAATTTAATGGACAGTAGGCAATGTAGGCATATATATTTTGCTGTAAATTGACTGGCAAATGTTATTCAGTAAAGGCAAAGATCTCACGTGTGCTTTCTCTATATAACTACTTTGATCTAGTCCATCATTAACAATATTTTTCCTGGGATTCCATCTCAGAGTGAAAACTGAGATAAATTTAGGTGTATAATTGTAAACTTTGTAATCTTGTTCTTAAAAATGTGGTTGTATCACGATAAAAGTTTAATAAACTATGTTAAATATTGTTTTTCCAACATTCCATTAGCAAAATGCTATATGGATATAACCCTCTCAAGCAAATAGCCCATTTTCCTTCCTTTGTAATGATCCGGTATTTCTCAAGTGTGTATTGCATAAAGTGAAAATATATATTAACATATGAATTAATTCAGTTGTACATAAAATCACCTCTGACTTAACTGATTTTTTTAAAGGATTAAAACATAACCGCTCTAATCCGAACAAGTATGGCTGGAGTACGAGAAGCTTTACCACGTGACAAAACAAATGACGTCGAAAGCTCTATGTTACGTCTAAATTCTTCTAGCCAATAGCAGCGAAGCAGCTCTCACAGCACGAGGTACAGCGAGTACGTTTTAGGAACATGCGGACGAAACGATACTAAGCCAATAAGACAAGATGTGCTACTTTACTTTATTATTTAATTAGTCATCAGAAATTTAAAAATTATTTTAATTTTAATTTTTTTTACATTTTTATTAAATTTTACTTATATGTATTTTATATTTCAGTTGCTAATTATGTTACTTTAATTATTCATTATTTTACTCACTATTTTTTATTTTAATTATTAAGTTTTTTAATAAGTAATTTTTTTATTATTTTAATTACTAATTAATGTTATTACTGTAATATTTATTTCCTTTCTTTCTTTATTTTTTATTTTATTTTTTCCTATTTTACTGACGGCCTTCCGTAGGCGCTTCTGACTTTAGAAACTAAGCCCTGACAGCAATAGAAAATTTAATAATGAATCATATCCAGTTCACCAAAAAAATAATAGCCAAAATAAAGTGAATTATTTCTACCCAAAAAATGCGACGCAAAACTCCCTATCGCAGCACTACTCAGCTCCCGCGGGGTAGAATAGCTCACGTAATGCGATGCGACGTTTGAAGGCCCTTTTTAGGGCCGTAGACCGGTAAAATAGGCTTAGGATACTGATACCGATCGATTTTACCAAAAGAAACGAGTAACGATACGATAGTAACGAGTACTGGTTCACCGAGTAACGAATACATACGGGTACACAATTTCTCGTTACTTCTACAGCACTAAAGGAAAGGTTCCATAGATGTAATGTAAACCAGTTTGCCTACTGCGCCGCTAGAAAGAAGAGGGATCATTTGGCGACGGAACCTGTTGGCGAGAATTTCCCCCTCTGTAATGCACCGGACTTTACCGTCACCATCGAGATAGATAGCTATCTATCTCGATGGTGACGACTTTACCCAGATTTTCTTCCTCCGCGACGTGGAGGAATACGAGTTAAGATGAATCCTTCTTTGACAAAACGTTTCTTTGACTTTTCGCGATAATTTAAACTCGGATTTTCGTCCTTTTTTTTTTTTTTTTTTGCTCAAAATAAATAATCCATTAATTAATTTAGCGCGAAAAAATACACTGTCTCACAAAAATGATGGGACACTTGTGCTTTACAACAGGAAACTGTAGTAAAATAAATTAAAAAAAAAACATGTAAAACTTTTTTGTGGGTGTGTTTCTTACTTAAATTTAGTAACAATTATTACATAACATACATTTTCTCAAAATATTAATTTAATAAAAATATAATTGTTTAGAACGGAGCAAAAAATGGCTCACATAAGTGATGGGACACTTACTTTTCCATCAAATATTTATCCAAAAATTTTACTTTTTAAAAGGTTGTAATATTTTTTGGATTTCCTTTTACTTTTAAAACATGACTTAATTTTCTTGCAATGGATTCGAATAATTTTTTTTTTGTGATTTCTGGAGTGATTTTACCCCATTCTTCTTGAAGCATCGATTTTAATTGTTGTTTTGAAGAAATGGTGTGTTTGCGAATTCTTGATTCCAATTCTTGCCAAATATTCTCTATGGGATTTAAGTCTGGAGATTGTGGTGGTGTTTTTATTATTTCAGGACAGTTATACAGCAGCCAGAGTCTAACGTTCAAAGCAGTGTGCTTGGGGTCATTGTCTTGGTAGAATTTAAAATCGTTATGAAGGTTCAATTTTCGTGCTGAAGATTTCAAATTTTGATTTAAAATGCCAATATACTTGACCAACTCCAGCGGACGACATACACCCCCATACCATAACTCCTCCTCCACCATGTTTTATTGTTTCCACCAAGTTCCGTTTGCGAAATTCTTCCCTGCGTTTTCTCCACACCAAGATTCTACCGTCAGAACCAAATATATTAAATTTACTCTCATCAGCAAATATAACTTCATTCCAGTAATCAGAATTCTTATTTATGTTGGATTTTGCGAAAGCCAGTCTGAGTTTTCTATTCTTTTCACTTACGAAGAATTTTTTCCTGGCTGCTCTACCGTGATATCCAGCAGATCGAATTACTCTTCTAATAGTCTCAGGATTAACAATTACTCCATATAACGCTTGTAAATCAGCAGCAACTTTAGGAGCACTCATTCTTAGATTTGTTTTAATATTTCGAACGATAATTCGCTTTATTCCATCGGATAGCTTTGATGGTCGGCCTTCAAAGGTCTTCTTTTATCCTGAATGATATGATTCTTTTTATATCGTTTAATGATATTGAAAACTGTTGAATGACTCAAGTTAACTGTTTCAGCAGTTTCTCTAATAGATTTTCCACATTCAATATGCAAATTAATAGCTAATTTTCGAATTTCAGGCAAAGTTTCTTTTCGTTTAGCATTCGTAGCTGCACAGAGCTAAAAAACACAAAAATTCCCAAACGAACTGGAGAGAAATACAGCAGACGATTTTATAAATTATTGCCGATTGCTTTTGAGTAAAAATGAAAACCCCCCAACATATTTTTATTGCTGACTTCAGACGATTTTTGTTGCATAGTACGTAGGTGTCCCATCACTTAAGTGAGCCGTTTTTTGCTCCGTTCTAAACAATTGTATTTTTATTAAATTAATATTTTAATATTTTGCGAAAATGTATGTTATGTAATAATTGTTACTAAATTTAAGTATGAAACACACCCATAAAAAATTTTACATGTTTTAATTTATTTTATTACAGTTTCCTTTTGTAAAGCACAAGTGTCCCATCACTTTTGTGAGACACTGTATTTTATTTACCTTTACACAAAACGATATTCGCGTTAATAATATTGTAACTAAATGTACTTAGATAATTTCATATAAGAAAATCTTTTATATTAATTCAGATTATTTTATAAATTTATCAGTGTTTTTTAAATATACTGAAGGTGACTTTTTTTCACGATTCGCACGGTTTCTTTAAATATTTCCAACTTATAGAACATACCAAATTACCTCATATTAAGTAAATAATAAAACCTCCAAATTTTAGAGTAAATTAAGAGTGAGTGAGTGGGGTTTTCAGGCGCAAAACCAAAGATGATTAATGACTCGCCAAACACAAGGTGAGATGATCAAAATTTATGAAATTAAAATACAATAAATAAAAAACAGGTCGACAAATTTACCAAATCCAGAGGATAAAGTCATATAAAAACAAGGTAAAATCACATGTTAAAATCAGAGATATAATCTTCAAAACAAATTACATTAGGTAGTAAAAACCAGTCTCTTTTAAGTAACAAAATAAATTACAATTGACCTCTCTTCCGATTAAACGGTCAAGAGGTAAGTCACAGCTATTAAAATATTTCTGACGAAGACTATTAAAACATGGACACTCAATTAAAATATGACGGACAGATAGACAAACATTACAATTTGAACAAACAGGCTCATTTTCAGCTTTCAGAAGATAGTTATGTGTCACTCTAGTGTGGCCAATTCTGAGGCGAGTCAAAAGAACTTCCTCCTTACGATTTTTGGTTAATTCCCAATGCTCAATTCTAGGCTTTACATGTCTTAATTTATTTTGAAGCTGAACATCCTCAAGTTGCTGCCATTTTTTTCGGATCTTCCGTTCCACAACACAACAGATGTCTGCAAAAGGGATGAGACGACTGGACAGTTCAACAGCACATTTCGCTGTGATATCTGCCAGCTCATTCACTTTTATTCCCACATGCCCGGGAAACCAACAGTACGGGATTTCATATCCACGACCTGTTAAGTTTATATGTAACTTAAAAATATCCACTATTACTGGATTTTGAGTGTTAGAAAAAGCTTCTAATGATTTAAGCGCACTATACGAGTCTGTATAAACTATAAACTTTTTGTGGCAGAGCCTTGAGATGTACAAGAGACTATTATATATCGCAGTTAGTTCGGATGTTAAGACAGAGAAATCACGGTGCAAGCGTCTGCCCTCCATGTGATCTTCAATTACAAATGCCATACCAACATGATCTTTTGACTTGGATCCATCTGTATAGACTGGAAGATAACTGCTATATTTGTGCTTGTGCTCAGCGAAGAGTCGTCTGTATACGATCTCGTTAGTGCTTGCCTTCACGTGATGTTTGAAAACATCAAGAAGCTGAATCCGTGAATTTTTCCAAGGTGGGATTTCAAAGTTCTGTACTGCTTGGGGGCTCATATCAGAGAGGGAATGTTCCTCAATGATAGGGCAAACTCTTAAAGGAAAGGTAGAAATACAGGAAGGACGTGTTTCAAATAATGTATTACACTCATTATCAAGTAAGCACAGCTTATTAGGATGTTCAGGTTGAGATAGGATATTAAACTATTGCAAAAGGGACAATTGCTCACGCCTCAGATAAAGTGATGGTTTGTTATGAGTCAACATATAGGCTATGGACAGGAGAAGTCCTGAAAGCTCCTGAACAAATCCGCAGAGCTTGATGGTGAACAGGATCCAGTTTTAACAAAACAGATGAGCGAGCGGATCCATAAACAACTGAGCCATAGTCCAGTCTAGAGCGGATAAGCGCTCTGTAAATGCGAAGCATGGAGCAACGCTCCGCACCCCAGGAGGTGTTCGCCAACACTTTTAAAATATTTAGTGATTTTAGACACTTCTTTCTCAGATTTAAAACATGAGAAAGGAAAGTCAATTTTCGGTCTCCTAAAAATTTTACTTCAGGCGCAACTGGAATAATTGTACCATTCAGATATAACTCAGGTTTAGGATGGAGACCACGCTTCCTACAAAAGTGCACGCACACAGTTTTCTGTTTTGAAAAAGTAAATCCCTGTTTGTTTGACCATTCCTGGATCTTATTCAGAGCCATCTGCAATTGCCTCTCTATGTATCTCATGTCTGCCCCTCGACAGCTAATCTGTAAATCATCTACATATAGAGATCTCAAGATGGTGGGAGGAAGTTCTTTTAATACAGAGTTTATTTTTAGGCTGAACAGCGTTACACTAAGCACACAGCCTTGAGGCACACCCTCTTCCTGTTCAAAAACATTCGATAAAGCAGAGCCAATCCTTACTTGAAAAGTTCTATTGTACAAGAAACTCTGAATAAAAATTGGTAGGTTGCCGCGCAAGCCACTCTCGTGGAGATCGCGAAGTATACTGTATCTCCATGCCTTATCATAAGCTTTCTCAATGTCAAAGAATATTTAGACAAGGTCACTTCTTTTGACAAAAGCTTTTCGAATAGATGTCTCTAGAAGAAGCATATTATCTACGGTCGTTCTTCCCTTTCGAAAACCGCTTTGATAAGGCGATATATTATTCTTTTCCAAGAAGTAGACTAGGAGGCTGTTTACCATCTTTTCAAACAGTTTGCATAGGCGACAGTTTGAGGCACAAACTCTTCCTGTTCAAAAACATCTGATAAAACAGAGCCAATTCTTACTTGAAAAGTTCTAGCATTCAAGAAATTCTGAATGAAAATTGGTAGGTTGCCGCACAAGCCACTCTCGTGAAGATCGCGAAGTGTACCGTATCTCGATGCCTTATAATAAGCTTTCTCTATATCGAAGAAAATTGAGATAAGGTAATTTCTTTTTACAAAAGCTTTTCGAATGGATGTCTCTAAGAGGAGCATGTTATCTACGGTTGTTCTTCCCTTTCGAAAACCACTTTGATAAGGCGATATAATATTATTCTTTTCCAAGAAGTAGACTAGGCGGTAGGATACCATCTTTTCAAACAGTTTGCAAACACAACTGGTAAGGGCAATAGGCCGATAGTTCGAGGGATTCCTCGGGTCTTTTCCTGGCTTAACAATAGGAATTACTACAGCTCTCCTCCATGCACTGGGAAAAGTACGCTCCTTCCACACATTATATTGTAAAGAGAAAACATGACTATTGATTTGACCATTTGTCATTTTTTATGGAAATTTTTTTCTATGTAATTTTACTCCATGGTACTTTTTTTTTAAAACAGTATTTTATTCCTTTATTATAAATAAAATAAAATAATCATATTTTGCATAATATGGTCTATTTTAAATACTTTTTTTAATAATTACTTATATTTATTTTTTGCCTTTTAGAGGTTTCATTCTGTCCATCAGAATATATAAGTGGATAATGGATAGTAAAAACTGATGTTGAGAGGGAGAATAATAATTGAATTTATGCTAAATTATATTTAACAGTACCTATCTAAAAATTATAAATTTAATACAGATCTCCACTTTGCAAAAGATCTGCATTGATGTAAAATCTTTAATAAGACAAAATGGTATAAAGCAATGAATTTATATAGAAAAACTAAACTGTATTAAACGATATTAAAGGACCCCCCCTTTTTTTTAAGGGACAGCTATTAAATCATTATTGGCATTTATTCTGTATAGTTAGCTTCTGTGCTTGTGTTTCAGAATATGATACTAATGTCTAAAAGTCTGACATATTTCTCATACCTGATACTCTGAAGAAAGTTATGGAAATGATTCACTATGAACATTTTATCACAAATGAAATCATGAATGCTTAGGAATACACAGAGCTAAAATGTCCTACAACTAGTCCAGAAGACAGTATGAGACTTGATCTATGAGACTATGAGAGATCTACCTGGGGAAAATTTTAAAGCTGATAATGTAACCAAAGTCATAGGTAAGGTTTTCAACGTCCAGATGAAGTTTTCGCACCCCCGCTAAGAACGGAAAATACTTAATTCTAAAATTTCGTAACATCAGTTTGGCTTCCCCTGGATGCTGCACCCAGAGACAGATGTCCTCCCTCACTCCCCTCTAGCTATGCCCCAGGATGTAACAATGAAAAGAATGTGACATGTGAACCACCAAGCATTTATTAAATTAAGGTGATCAACTGTCCTCCTTTGGTAGGCTCTGTCCTTCCTCAAGATGTGTCCTCCCAACTGCCTTCCTTTTCTATATTTTACAACTAATCTGTTTTATCTTTGTATTAGTTAAAGATGCTGCTTCGAAATGTTACATGTCAATCGTCATGCGTTGGTGTAGTTCGAAAAAACATGATTATAAAATGCATAGACAGCACGTTCTGAGCATATTAAAACATCACGCAGCCACACTTGTCTCGCACCCTCACACTTTTGCGCATTTTACTTTATTTTAATGTGTCTATAATATTATAGTTCGCATTTACAACTGATTCAAATACGAATTTCCTTTCACTGTATAATTATTATACTCTGAGTATAATAATTGTGACAATATACTTGCAGAAGACTTGAAAAATGCAGCATTTGTAACAGTTTTATCTGAGGCATCGAATCATTATCTGCAAAGCCAATTGGTGTAGAAGTAATAATAACAACAATTTATTTGTATTTTAGTCGTTTTACGGTTCATGCGAGTGATTAAAAAAAAATTTTGTGAAGATGCAAAAATGTCCTCCTTTTCATTGTAAAAAACACCTTAATTAAATGATTTTGTTATAAAATAATTATTGTCCTTTTTTAAAATCATATCAATTTCTTAAGAAATAAAACATAAATAAAAGAAACAATCATATGATGAATACATAGAATATGTAGATAGAAGTACATGTATATTCAGTGTAAAAAAAATGAGTCCATTGGAAACTGTAAAGGAGATGGCAGTGAAAATATAAAGTGAGTTGTGAAATATCTGGTTGTGCAAGATATAGGAGACAGGTTGAAGACCACTTATTAATATCTAATTAGCCCACCAGCGGCCGAGCGGTAAAGACGCTGAACACTGGTAGTTCGGTCTGAGGTTCGAATTCCGCGAACGGGCTGGCTGCATGGGCGTTTTCGTGGTTTTCCCCATGTGTAACGTGTATACGAGCCAGTTTCCCTTAGAAAGTCCTCCACGAAAGGCATCCCTCCCTTTAGGCAGATAGCCCTCGTGTGCTTTGCCATAATTAAATACACACACTAATATCTAATTATTTGAATCTATAAAATCATTATGTCTATAATTTAGGTGCCCAAATGGGTCAAAAAGTTAAAAATTTGTTACACTTTGACTAATGTTTAGGATAATATACCTAGCTGTTAAGATTGATATCTGCAGATACTTCCTTAAAATTGTTGGTTTCCTTGTTTTTTCTGTGACATCATAATTGGTCCTACTTTTCTGCAGGCATTATATAAAATAAATATTGCACCATACTTCCGCTTTCCAACTTTCTTCATAAAAGTGAAAAGATGTAAAAAAGAACAACTTTTTAATCAGAAACAATAAATTTTACATAAGCTGCAATAACAAGTGTAGTTAAATGTAGTAATAAGCAATAAAATCTGTATCCAAAATTATCTAATATTCTTGCATTCAAAATTCTTTAGTTTTCAGTCACCTAATTTTTCTCAGTAATCTACCAGATTACGCCCTAATTTATAAATACAGATAAAACAATTGATATCTAAGACACTACTTAACAGTCTTATTTTTATTTTCAGAGAAAATATATCTGTTATTTTCGCAAATATGCAGTTTTACGATTGTAAGGACAAATATTGTGGAAATCAACAAGGAGTCTCTGCATTGATGAACTCTGACATAATTGTGCATTATATATATATAAAGACAAATTCTGTTAACATGAAAATATATATGTGGACAATTTTTTTTACATACACAATTCTTTTGACCTAAATATTTATTTTATTGATAAAATCAAAAACACTCCAGTGAAGAAATAACTTCTTTTTTTCAATCATACGACATATTCAGTCATCTGGAGTAGAAGTGAAAGCAATAGTATCTGATTTAGGAGGATTTAGTACTTTGTGGAAAGAGTTACAGATTTCGATTAATAGTTCTGTTTCCAAATCCAGTATTGCAAACGCATAAAATATGGTTTTTTGCAGATTTAGCGCACTACCTCAAATTACTGAGAAACCACTTTTTAGATAAATGATTTGTTTTAGAAGATAGAACTGTTTTAAATGTTGATATTATTAAAGAGGTTTTAAACAGAGATTCAGGATAAATTAAATTGTGTCACAAACTAAAACCAAATTATTTAATGCTCAAGGCAAACGAGAGACAAAAAAATCGCTCCAGCGAAAACATTATTTTCAAGAACTACCGCAAAAGGTATACTCCACCACACAGGAAATCAAAAAGCATCTTATTTTTTTGAGTTAATCGACAATTTTTTCGATATTATGAATAGTACCAAGCCATACCCTCCTTCAGATAAAATAGTTAAAGCAGCATTTGGATTAAATGAACATCATGAAAAACAAATTCAAGTTTTGGAATTAATGAAGAAAGTCATTGGTGGATTAAGAGTTCAGAGAAAATCCAACATACTGCCTTTCCAAAAAAAGAATAATAATTTCAATAAATTCTCTTTTTGGCCTACACCAGGATTTGAAATCATCGTATGATGCTAAATATATTTTAACCTCTAGACTAGCTCAGGATGCACTTGAAAGTCTCTTTAGTCAGATTCGAGGGCTTGGTAGGTTTAATGACCATCCATAACCTAGTGAAGTTATACGCCGCTTAAAGCAATTAATACTTGCTAATAAGCTGCCAAATTTATCTTAAAAAATGTGCATGACTAATAAAGCAGAAATACTGATTCATATTTAACATCAGAAATACTTAAAAGGGCTTTGAAAACTGAGGAGGAAGATACTTTTCCATTAAATGCTACTGATGATTTGGATTTCATAGAGGAACCTTCTCCTATGGCTTGGAAATTAGAACTGAATTCCGCCAGACAATTTTCGGCGAAAAAGAAGCATTAACATATGTTGCAGGTTATATTGCCTACCATGTGCGAGACAAAGACCCCTCATTGGGAACAATATCTAAAAATAGTGCTGATGAACCAATATTTAATTCAGAATGGTTTAAATTACTGTCCTTAGGAGGTTTGACTACACCTTCTCATTCATGGATGAATACAGTTTACGAGTTCGAAAACAGATTTTGTGCAGTTCATGGTACAACTTACTATAAACGGAAGCATGTAATTGGATCTTTAATTAATAAACTGGAGAAACATTATCCTGAAGTTAACAGAGAAGCAATTCGTTTATTTTGTAGAGTGCGAACTTTTATTAGAATACGCTTCTTAAATAGAAATGCATATGTTTTTTCCCCCAAAGAAAAGCAACCAAAAAGGCAAAAAAGTGGATTGCTTCGAATGTGGCAGCCAATAGATAATATTTCAACAACTTGTAGTTGCTTTGCGACTGTACAAGTAAGCATATATAATATGTTTTGATTTGTATTTCTAGATGACATTTTAGAAGTTAATAGCGTAAAGCACATTTCAAAACAGAACTAATTTTGTTAAGTTATTATTAAAGTTATTTTTATTGTATCCTGTGTTATTATTCATTCGATTTTGTGCTAGCTTAGCATTCTATGTAAAATATATATAAAGTATAACATTAAAGTAATTGGCATAAGAAGACCAGCCTCCTTAATCCCCACTTTAGGAAAATTAAATAATTGTTTTAGGTACTGTGAGTAAAGTTGTTTTGTCTAAATTAAGACAACAATCTTACATGTATTTATTTAAATGTAATATTGATGTAAGCCTAAATTACAAAATTATTAAAAAAATATATGTTATTATATTGAATCGGGAGAAAAATATGCCAATGTAAAATTTACAATTAGGCTGAAACTCAAAACTTAGATTAGCAGAAATTTTGCCATATATAACCATACATGTTTAAAACTATGCCAATTTAAGGTGGTTTTTTGATTAATTTTAAATAGCTGTTATTATAGTTATGTTAGAAGCAGTAGTACAGTTCTCTTAGTTAACATGCAGATAAAGAAATGATTAGAAATAAACAGAAATTTAAAGGAAAAAAAAAAAAAAAAAAATCTGTGTACACCACATGACTTCCTTGTACGGAATATTAAATAATAAGCATTTTTTCTTCCATTTCACTTAAACGTATTGGATTGAATTAAACCTACTTCGCCGACAGCGCATAAACCACAATAGAATAACTGTATTCTTTAAAATTCACTCTATATGTTTACCATAGCGAAATTCTGGCGCTAGGCTCACTTAACAGTATTATATTTCGTTCATATTATAACGCAGAATGCACAAAATTTACATCATTTAAAGAATGATCTAATCGTTGCCACATGTTCTATTCAGATACTATAATAAAGCTAGAACGATGTATAAAAGAAATTAAGGAAACAAAACAAAAAAGAAACAGTTTTTCACAGACGATTGAGTATTTCTCATTCAATTAATTCAATTCTCACTTCGCGACAAGACAAAAATACATAAAAACTAAAAATATCTGTATTAAAAATTACGAAGTAAATCTTAAACACTTTTATTTCCTCGAAAAAATTCCAGAAAGGATAAGGCATGATTTAATTCGCAATAATAAATGAAGGCGTTATCTTCGTTGTTGCGAAGCTACGTTTCTCTAGATTCGTAACAAATCCACTACTCTTCTGTTTCAAATGTAAACAAGCAATGGCCGCCATCAAAGAAATTATTAGGCTTAGCGGCACTTAAACAACTTTAAAATTGTTGATAATTCTAAAAATATTGCATACAGATTTATTAAAGGCATAAAAACCTGAACCGGAAGATAAGAGCAACATAATTCAATTATTTTTAAATCAAAAAATTGTACAATTTACAAACATATACGAGTAAAGAAAGTGAGATCTGATAATCTTACTGAGCAGCGTAACAGAGTGGATATATATATATATACGTTTGGCGCGGCCGATTGCAACCAAAATACGAGGTGCACATCTACATGTTATAGCAGTCCTATATACAAAATTTCAACGTTCTGAGGCTACTCGTTTTTGAGTTATGCGAGATACGTACGTACGTTCGTACAGATGCCACGAAAAATTCTCTTTAGAATTCATTTTAAAGCAGTTTTATATATTTTTTGGGAGGAAAAGAGTCTTTTATTCTGTTCTTACGTACAGATATCACGCAAAAACATCATTAAATTGCATTCGATAGCGGTCAAAATGGATATTTTCGTTGAAATATACTGCCTGAAACTTTTCGCGGTTACAATACTTCCTTTTTACTTCGTACAAGGAAGTAAAAAATCCATGCAAATTAAAAAAAATTAACTTTATGCAAGAGTAGCGCATTTCATCTGTTATTTTAAAATTGAGTAAGTACTGTTAAATTTTTTAATGTTAAGTGTAAAATGCATACTGCAGTAGCATTGTCTTTTCCAAATTATAGCTATCTTTCACACACAGCTCATTTTAAGCCGGTTTGTTGACAAATGTCTGCCAATTCGTTCAACATAAGCAAATTTAGCGTTTCATTATCTCATAAAAAAATGCAGTGCCGTACTGAAAAAGGTCTGCTGCTACATAGAATACATCCTCGAAATTCTGCTGAATTAAAAAAATGGCATACTTTATCATGTTATAAATAAATATTTGCCGAATATCACTTTTGTTTTTTTAGCGTTTTTTCAATCAGTATCAATAAATTCAAGTTAGCAGAGAAAACAATATATTAAGCATATGGAAGTAAAAATTCGTAGATATTATGCATACGGATGTAAAATTAACCAGTTAAACGTGATATACAAAAATAAATTTGTATTAAATTCAAGTTAGCACAGAAAACAATATATAAAACCTAACGGAAGTAAAATAATCATGTAATAATGAGCCCTTTTCTTGACAAAGTTATCTATTTAATGGAACAAATTAATAAAATTCAGATCTGTCTTTGAAAATCTTTCAATATAATAAAATTCCAAAATATTCCTGTTTTTACAGTGTGGTTTCTTAGAAAATTGCGAAAATACAAAAATTAAAAAGCCTCTCTTATAATTAATATTTATAATTTTTCACTGCATTTCAAAGTACTTCCAAAACTATGATTCAAAATCAACAGATACAGTCAAAAGTCGTTAATTCGGACACCCATAATCCGGAATGATCTATAATCCGGACCTCAAAGCTAAAAACTTTCTGCGCATGCGCCGCGTTGGCACATGCGCACAGGTATTTTACGCGTACGCATAAGACCTTGACTACTGCGCATATGCGTGTGCGCAAGTGCAGAATACGTTTTCGCCTGCGCGTTTAATGTATAACGGAAGGTGTAAGCTAAAATTATCTAATTATCTATTTCAGTTAATGTTAATGATTGCGTTGTTCCTTAATCTTCGAATTGGATCCCGCTGATTATTTTTTGCAGACTGTAAGAGCAATTTTATAAAAGTAAACTTGAACTTTCGATTATGTCAAATAGAATTTCCGATGCTGGAACTTCCAAAGGATCTACAAAACGAAAGTATGTTTCGATGTCCAACAAACAAAAAGTGGAATTGCTGCAAAAAATGGATAAAGACATGAAGAATGTGACAGAGAGGTTAGTGAAAACGAAAAAATTTCGATTGACAAGTTAGTCGGTATTCTCGGCACAGCAATTAACGGGACTTGAACTGCGGGACTTTGTAACTGAACAAGAAATTATGTCTGTTTATAGAATTAAAGACAAAGTATTATCACATAAAATGAAGCAACTTAAACAACTTACATTGAAAGAAATGTTTAATAAAGTAAACAAATAAATATTAAGCTTTTTTTTTTTTTTTTTTTGTAAATTTTGATACCCTTTAAATCATAATTGTTCTTTATTTCATTAATTACGGTTTCATATTTTTAATTTTAGAATTTCTGCATGCCATCTTACGAGATTTAAACTGATGATCTATAATCCGGAAAAATCGATAATCCGGAATCGCCGAAGTCCCGACGAGTCCGGATTAACGACTTTTGACTGTATTCTCATTTAAATAGAAACTTAATTGCAAATACGTAATTGCATAAAAGTTTTTTTAGTAATAAATTATATTCTGCTTAGACTTTATATATATTTATATATATAATCATGTATTGACCAAAAAAACATATTTACTTTAAATATATTTATGGACTTTTTTTTTTTTTTTTTTTTTTAATTTTGCTGTTCAATTTATCTTTTGATTTTAATTTCACTTTTAAATTTTCACACCATAGTTTTATCAAAGAAGTCTTCTGAAATTTAGTCACAATTTAGCTCAGTCAAAGCTGACAGTGTAGTTCACAGATGCAACATAAAAAGCATGTTAAATAAATATCAGTCACTACGGGTGTATGGATTACCTATTTTTATGCCATATGTTTTGTTTATTTCATGCTTATGC
The DNA here is from genome assembly GCF_044657685.1 of Stegodyphus dumicola. NCBI lineage: Eukaryota > Metazoa > Arthropoda > Arachnida > Araneae > Eresidae > Stegodyphus > Stegodyphus dumicola. Next base: position 52,412,241 of record NC_140778.1, read on the forward strand.
CTGCATAAGAAGACTTACCTGAAACATATGTTGTGTCACAAGCAGTGACGTGAGATGTTTATTCACATATAACTGAGAAGCACAGTCCTAATTAGCACTGTAATTGTTACAGAAAGTATCCTAACTTTTAAAAAGCTTTGTTGCATGTAATGCGAAATTAATTACCTTATCATTTTAAGAATAAAAATAAGAAGGGTTTGTGTGTTTATTTAATTCGATAAGCAAAGCATGTGAGGGCTAGCTGAAAAAGGCATGCTTTTGTGAATATTTTCTATACTCATATTTACATCACTTAAAGAAAACAAGGAAAATGCTCACAAAACATATGCGAAAAATCACACACACAAATAAAAGCCTGCACAGCAAGCTCATGCATCAGGATTTGAGCTGAGATTTAATTACCAGTATTCAGCCGTCTTAACCACTCATAGGACAAATCTAAAGAAAATACTTGTAATATCATGTAATGAAAAGTTAATGGCAGGATTGCTTTCTACTGAAGAAGTACTGAGAATTTCGTCCCCCTCTTTTTTTAAGTGTTTGGTCATTGTATTATTCATTACATGTGCTTTCTATAATTCATAGAGAATACTATTAGAAGTGTCTTTTTTGATTTTTATGTGTTTTGCTTGTTGATATTCTCAAAATTGTATCTGATAATTAGTACAGTACAAAGTCCAATATCTGGACGTCCATTATCCGGAATGATCTATAATCTGGACCTCAAAGTCACAATTTTTTTTTTTTTGGTATGATTTAAGTATGCACATTTGATTTTTCCTTCCATAATAAAATGTGTGGAGATTTTGATTTAAAAAATTCCGATTATTAATTTCACTTAGGCACTAAATAAAATAAATAAAATAAACCATTATGAAAGAACAATCATGTAAGCATACACTTGTGAGATTAATAATTTGACTCCGCAGCTGAGTGTCTGCTTGGCATTACATCTCAAACCGAAACATTCATCTATTTCATATCCCTGACGCTGACCTGGTGAGTCATTATTTATTATATTTTGCTTTCAACACCGCATGTTTATCAATACAAGACAGCTTCAGTAATAACTCATGCAGTGATGTCTAAACTTTTTTTTTTATATATTAGTAATTGAATAACAAGAGTAAGGCAACTTTTTCTGCTAACATTACGCTTGGCAATGATTATAGATTTTTTAAATGCTCTGAAAAATGTTGACGAGAGAAATTCAACAAAAATTTCTTTTCATATGCTAAAAATAGATTTTGTTAATGAAACTCATAGGCCAAAAGATTACATTTAGTGCTATTTTAATTAAGAATAACTTATTCACCATAAACCCAGAAGCGGTGGCAGAATTTAGGGAAGACGGCATTTTTGGAATTGGGGAAGCACCGAGCGGCAAAATTAAGGGCTGAGAAGTTTTTTTTATAAATTAGGGAGGAAAGCACTGGGATCCAAAGTTTACAAGTGGCGAAAATTTAGAACTTAGGAAGGCGCTTTGTAGCAGAATTTAGAGACTGAACCAAGCGTTATCTAGTGCCAGCCCTAGATAAAGCCTTAAGTATATGTGGGAGTTTATTTATTCAGGACTCAGATTAGTTTTAAGCTTATGCAAGACATAAACGTAGGTATAGTAAATAACTAATACAGTTCAGGTTTAATTCAGTACACAATAGGAGGAAGACAAAATTTAGCGGAACAACTTGGCTTTCATCAACAATCTTGTGATACAGCCAATAATGTATAATGGATGCTATTAAGCTAGGCTAAAATTATCTAATTGATTCTAAGGCATTTCAGTTAATGTAGCAGACTGTGCTGCTCTTTAATCTTCTAATTTGATACAGCTTATTATTTTTTTTTTCCAGACTGATATTATTACAACAATTTTACAAAAATTTAGCTTGAACTTTCGATTATGTCAAAAAGAGTTTCCAATTCTGGAGTTGCCAAAGGATCTATAAAGTGAAACCATGTTTCAATTTCCATTAAACAAAAAGTGAAATTGCTGCAAAAAAATTGATAAAGGCATATCTGTCTCAAAATTATACGAGGAGTATGGCATTGGAAAGTCAATTGTATGTGACATAAGAAAAAGGAACTTTTTGAATTTTTTGTGGAAGCAACTTAAACAACTTACATTGAAAGAAATGTTTAATAAAGAAAACAAATAAACATTGAGTTTTTTTTTTTTTTTTTTTGTAAATTTTGATACCCTTTAGATCATAATTGTTCTTATTTTCATAAATTACGATTTCATATTTTTAATTGTATAATTTCTGCATGCCATCTTACCAGATTTAAATTGAAGATCCATTATACGGAAAAATCCTAAATCCGTAATCGCTGAAGTCCCGATGAGTCCGGATTTTGGACTTTGCACTGTACAATATTTAAAAATACAAAAGACACATATAATAAATTTCCCAAAAGCCACAAATGCATATCTACATCATTCTAAAAGTGGTGAAATAGGTTTCAAATAGCACGAAATGTCAGATTCCAATCATTCAGTGTCAGTCTTATTTCAAAATGAATCATGCTCCTGTAATAAATTAATGAATGCATGACTTTTAATACATCCATTTTATATAAACAATATTGCAATGTTATTTTTTTCTATTTACTTGCAAACAGCTTAAAAATTTTATGTTGAAACAACTGCCTATCTTTTTCATAAATATATTTGACAATACCAATAATCTTCAAGAATACTGAAATTCTCTTCAGTAGCATTGTTAATAAAACTAGAACGTTGAACATTTTATTATTTTTGAAGAGTCACCTGCACTTGGATTCATTACACAAAAAGTGGTTTGCTAATTTTGATGACCATGGAGATTCATAAAATATACTGTCATTTTAGAGAATCAATATTTTTTTTTATTTCAATTTAGTCATCTATTGTGTGTCACACCTGCCATGTTCTCAAAGGTTATTGTTGGAAAAGCATTAAAAATATACTATATTGTTAAAATTTTAAGCCTTTACTCTCATTATTTTAGATGACAATCGAATGACAAAAATAAAAACATCATGTAATTAATTATTTAAAATGCATATTTTGACAGCCCATGAAATCTAAATATTTTAGGGGGTTGGAAACATAATGGTTCTGCATGCTTAACGCTACATTAACAGCCAATTATCATTCACCTTCTCCTGCCATATTTTCTTCTGCAAACCAGCATGTCACCGAAAACTTCCTTAATTGTACAAAACTATAACAATTAAGGAACTTGTTAAAAATTCATAAAAAATAACGTGAAAATCCGAAAAAATAATAATAAATAAGTGAAGAATAAATTAAGTCTGCATATACGAACAGTGAGAGTGTTAATTTAACAAAATCAACGTAAGAGAAATGGTTGCTACCTTCAAACAAGCGAATGAGTTGAATCCCCTGGATTACCACATTTGAACTATTATCTTCAATGTTGGCAGTGTTCACATTTACTGGGTTCTTTGCAGAAGTGCTTCCCTGAACGTTTAATAACAGACAATTAATACAGACTTACAAGTATATACGTATCTGAAACATTTGCATGAAACCATGAGCAAAAAAAAAAAGCACGAAATGCAGAATCACCCACTGCTTGGCATGTTTTTAAGAATTGCACAAACTTGGTATCCATGCACACATCGACTTATTTTCACTTAAAAAAAAATATCAAAGAATTGCACAAACTCGGCATTGTGTACTTCAATGACCTTGTCCATGCACACATTGATCTATTTTCAGTTAAAAAGTCAAAAGAATTTGACAAAAATCAAAGCAAATGTGATGCGGAATAAGCGATGTAAGCAAATGATTACTTACTTCTTCTTACTCTTGTAAAAAGTTCCAAATAAGTAGGCAATTTTGCACTTCACCGGAAAAAAGGTATTTATATATTGACACAATTGCCCTAGCACAATTTTTTTTGGTTAATCTTTGGATTATGGTAACTTGGCGATATTTTGGCGAAAATTTGGCGACCAACTCTGCTACATCAATCCTCTATTTTTTTTTTCCGCCGCCATTTTGTCTTCACGAAGTAAAGACATGTTTCTTTTCTTTTTATTTACTGAACACTTTTTCCAACAATCTACTAGCCGAAATACACTTATGCTAGAAATTTTATGTACCAAAACTGCTTAATCATGACAAATATTAACTGCAAAATTGGGAAAAAGTGCACAGTCGCAAACTTCTTGCGCGTTTTTCAGAATAGCACATACACATAAACCATTTACACGTCGACTTATTTTTACTTAAAAAAACATCCCAGAATTGCACACACTCTTAACTTTATCCATCTACACTGTTATTTTCTCATAAATTACAAAAATTTGCACGAAAATGCAGGAAAATTTTCTGAATCTTTAAACTCGGTAAAAAGCACATATATGAAATTACCTGATCGCGAAAAAGTATACACCCTTTGAAAGTATGAACATTTCCACGTATAAAATAAATAAAATATCCAAAAACTTTTACATCTAAATTATCTATTATATTATAAATGTCATCAACGAATTTATATGCAAACATTAAAAATAGTTACAAATACTTAGTGTCGAATATTTAAATTATTACCTTACACGTTTACTTCAACTGAAACGTATACCAAATTCCTACAAACATAAAATTCACAAAATAACTATCATTTAATTAAAATATCACTAAACCATGTATACGTCGACTTATTTTTACTTAAAAAAAAATCCCAGAATTGCACAAAAATGGCATTGCGCACATTCTTCACTATATCCGTGTACACTGCTTTTTTGTCATAAATTAGAAAAATTTTCACTAAAATGCATGAAAATTTTGTGAATCTTTAAATCCGGTAAAAAGAACATATATGAAATTACCTGATCGCGAAAAAGTATACAGTCAAAAATCGTTAATCCGGACTCGTCGGGACATCGGCGATTCCGGATTATAGATCATCAGTTTAAATCTGGTAAGATGGCATGCAGAAATTATAAAATTTAAAATATGAAACCGTAATTTATGAAATAAAGAACAATTATGATCTAAAGGGTATCAAAATTTACAAAAATAAAAAAAAAAGCTTAATATTTATTTGTTTACTTTACTTTCTTCGCTATCGGAAGCGAATTATAATGAAGAGGAATTTGATTTAAATCATATGAAAAACGGAGTACATCGAGATGAAATACTACATTTAGTAAGGAATTATAAGCCAAATAAAATAAAAACATCTGCCCTGAAGATAAGGATAGTGCTGACAGATCAACTTCCAATTCATTGCGTGCCGTGGCGTCCCCCCCCCCGCCGCAGAGAAGCGTGAAATTGATAAACAGATTTCGGAATGGTTAGATAAACAAAGAATATGCCTTTATCCATTTTTTGCAGCAATTTCACTTTTTGTTTAATGGACTTCGAAACATAGTTTCGCTTTGTAGATCCTTTACATATTATTAAATATATATCGGAAATTCTATTTGACATAATCGAAAGTTCAAGCTTACTTTTATAAAATTGCTCTAACAGTCTGCAAAAAATAATAAGCCGGATTTAATTCGAAGATTAAGGAACAACGCAATCTGCAACATTAACTGAATTAGATAATTTTAGGTTATTTTATACCGCCCGTTATACATTAAACGCGCATGCGTAAACGTATTTTGTGCATGCGCACACGCATATTCGCAGCCGTAAAGGTCTTACGCACATGCGTCAACGCGACGCATGTGCAGAAAGTTTGTAGCTTTGTGGTCCGGATTATAGATCATTCCGGATTATGGGTGTCCGAATTAACGACTTTTGACTGTATACCTTTTCCAAGGATGAACATTTCCACGTATAAAATAAATAAAATAACCCAAAAACTTTTACCTCTAAATTATCTATTATATTATAAACATCACCAACGAATTTATACGTAAAGATTAAAAATAGTTACAAATACTTAGTGTCAAATATTTTAATTATTTCCATACACATTTACTTTAACTGAAACGTATACCAAATTCCTACAAATATAAAATTCACAAAATGACTATCAATTAATTAAAATATAACTAAACCATGTACACGTCGACTTATTTTTACTTAAAAAAACATCGCAAAATTGCACAAAAATGGCATTTCGCACACTCTTCACTATATCCATGTACACTGCTTTTTTCTCATAAATTAGAAAAATTTCACGAAAATGCATGAAAATACTGAACGTATACTACTCAAACGTATTCCAAAATACTACAAACATATAACTCACAAAATCACAATCATTAAATTAAAATATAATTAAATTAAAAAACACTACTTAAAATATAAATAAGCACATACATTAAATTAATAAAAATTAGATTACAATCCTAATTACTTTAAACTAAATCTTTGCTAATAACAATTTTCCAATAATACCATATTAATTTATTTACTCCTTACATTTAGAACAATGCATAAAAATAATATCCTCAAATGATTAAAAATACTAACTTACCTAATCTTCTTCAGAATCTTCATTACGTGGCACGCACACTTCCCTACAGAAAGAGTTCCAATCGGCTGCAGTACTACTGCTAATTTCTAAATCCGAAATCCAGTAGTCAACTGGCAGTCTATTCACCTAGTAATAAGAAATTAATAAAATTTCACCTATACTCAAACTATTTCAGCAAACCACGTACCCTTCCTTACACTCTGTTTCACAAAATGTCCATTTTCACGAGATTTCTTGCACCGCCATTCAAACTTATCTCTACCTGTAATATCCTTCCTTTCACACAATCTCAACTTATTATTATTATCAGATAAACGCATTAAAAATTCAGAATTCACTTTATATGGCGCCATGCAATCAGAAAATTAATCAACACTATTTCACACAACACACAATGAAGCTTAATACAAAATAATTTTTCCAAATTTACCCCTTTTTCCTGTAATTAAAGAACTGTAATTCGTCCATTAATGTCACATGACATATCTCCTGATCTCTCATTTTCCTCACACAAAATAATGCGTAATCGGAACTGAGTACTTCTCACATTATTACCAAAGTCCTAGGTAGTAACCTTTATCGCCTCCAAAATGTCGCCAAACTACCTGACACCGTATTCCAAAGATCAGCCTTCCTTTTTTATGTTATTTCATTGTTTGATTTAAAATGTAGTTTATTGAGATTATATATTTTTTTGTTTGCTGCTTGTTTATTTTTTACAGATGAAAAGTTAAAAGTTACTTATCATGTGCAAGCTGGTGGTTTTCGCATCTTTATTTCAGAAAGATTAACCTAGATTGCTGATATTTATTATAAGCTGGTAAACATTATAAATCTATTAAATGAAAATCTACTTGAAAATACAAATTTGAATTGTTAAATAAGGATTAAGCGATGCACTAAAAAAGTAAAACACATTCTTCTTGAAATCTTTCTGTAATTATTTTGTACTTTTCTCCTCCCCAACTACACAACTTATGGAAAAATTTCAGAAAAATTCTGTGTTCTTGCAGAAATTTTACACCATTATTTTCCATTGATCAAAAATTCTGCAAGGCCATATTTTAAAACTAACTTTAAGGAAATAAATATAACAATTTCTTCACAAAAATTGTTGCATTTTTGGAATACAAGAAAAAAGAACACACATAAAAGGCCAGAATTCCTGGATTGAAGCATTGTTATAAGCATGACTGTTGGAACAATGGTTATGCACATTGTTCCCAAAGTTTGCCATATACTGAAAATATGGCAGCTTACATTCAAGAGGCTGCATTAACTCGCAAGCACTGAAAAAAAAAAAACTTATCCCTTCAAGAAATTTTGATTTTTTTCAAAGATACTACACAAACTGCTTGGTGGCATCAAGAAAAAAGTTCAAAATTAATGTTTTAAACATATAATACTGAACACATAAACTTGCAAAGATCTAAATTCTAAGCATTCTCAACATTAAAAAGGGAGTTCCAAAGGCTAATGAGGAAGAGAGAAATACTTCAATCCTACAGTACTGGAGGTATCACAAAACAAAATATTTCACATGTTTGTACTTTTTAAAAATATGCAGTAAAAAGTGAATTACAGTAGAAACTGTGAATGATATTTCCACTGAGAATGAAAATGTTACATGTTTCCAACAATTCACGATATTACATTATGTGATACCCATAAAAATTTCCTGATCTAGAACAATGTTATCAGTGACTAACTTTTCACTGCTCGAATATGCCATTTTAAACCTTTCGTTATTAACTACGGAACTACTCTGATATGCGCCCTGAAGTCACCAAATTTCTCGCCAAAACTCCACGCTGCCATATTGCTATCTAAATTTTTTGTCTACATTTCGAACTTTAAGCCTAAAATGCCTCCAAAGACACCGTTTTGAATACACAATTTAAGCTGAAAATCCGAAACAAAAACAAAAACTTTAGATAGCAAAACCGTAAAGTTTCTAACCAAAATTATTTGACAAGAGTCCATGTACACAGCGATATGTTTTATTTTCAAAAAATGTCTACAAATGGCACAATCTAGGCAACGAACGAATCTACGAACGATGCACATCTCGTTTTAATAAATTAACATAACAACAATAAATTTCAAAGAATATCATGTATACAGCATCCTGTTTCAACTTAAGAAAACATCTACGAATTGCACATTTTAGGAAACAAACGAATTTACAAACTATGCACACCTCACGTTAATAAATTAACATAACAATAAATTTCATAGAATACCATGTACACAGCGTCCTGTTTCAACTTAAAAAAAAAACATCTACGAATTGCACAATTTAGATGATACGCACTAATCAACAAAATAACTAAAATAAATTTCAAACAATTAAAAAAACAATAACGACAGAAATTCATACTACAAAAAAAAAAATGAACATAACATTCTACAAAATAAGAACAAGAATGAAATAAAATGCACTAACCATGAATCAATGCTTTTTCTAACAGCAGAAATACCAATTTCATACCGCCTTTAACATGCCGCCACGTAATCACTATCGGATTTATATGACACCCAGACACACTATCCAGAAAATCCATACTTTAGTTCACAAATAAAATAAAATAACAAATAATCACAAATCTCTACTTCTATCATGCACGGCCACTAAAAATAATCTTCCAGACCTTCTTTCCACACCTCCAAATACCCACTGCCCCTCAACAGAATGGCCATGACGATATTTCCTTTTGCCGAACTTCAATTCAACAACTTCCATCATTTTAGCTTCTCAGACATAGAGCATGACTCGAACCAACGAACTCCAGTGAAAGATTCTTCAACGTCAACAGAGTTGCCATACAAAACACGCAATAGCGCCAAAAACCAGCGCAAAACACATATCGCCACATTTGGTGAAATAAGGGCGTATATCAGAGTTGTACCTTAATTACTAAGGATAAGAAAATGTTGCTTTAAATGAGCAATACTTTAAAATGACTGGGGACTTATCTCGTAAGCGTAAGGATTTTTTGTACGGAAACAAATAAATTTATTATGAATTGAAATGAAATAACAAATTAAAACACATCAAAGACATTCCTATATACCACGGACAAGTCATTACTGCACAAATAAATAAATATTTTTATATAGCATTTCCACAAAAGACACTAGTCTTCTATTATGTCTAGACATATGTATCTCAATTTTTCGATCATCTAAGTGATGTTACACATGTAACTCATGAAATTCCTCTTGGGTGTGAATTAGTATATGCTTTACAAAATTACATTTTTGAGTAAATGACTTATTACAAATCTCACACACATTAAGTTTCACACACATGAAGTTTTTGTCATGTGTGATTAAGCAGACATTTGTTTAAATGATCTTTTTGAGTAAATGACTTGTTACATACCTCACATATGAGGTTTTTCTCCAATGTGAATAAGTATATGCTTTTTTAAATTAGATTTTTGAGCAAAGGACTTATTACATACCTCACACACATGAGGTTTCTCTCCAGTGTGAATAAGTATATGCTTTCTTAAACTACTTCTGCAAGCAAATGACATGCTACATATCTCACACACATAAGGTTTCTCTCCTGTGTGAATAAGTATATGATTGCTTAAAGTACGTCTGTAAGCAAATGACTTACCACATACCTCACATACATGATATTTCTCTCCTGTGTGAAGAAGTTTATGTTCCTTTAAATGACCTTTTCGTGTAAATGACTTGTTACATACCTCACACACATGAGGTTTCTCTCCAGTGTGAATAAGTATATGTACATTTAAATGACTTCTTTCCGTAAATGCCTTCTTACACACATCACAAACATGAGGTTTCTCTCTTGTGTGAATAAGCAGATGGCTGTTTAAAGGATCTTGAGTAAATGACTTCTTTTCAATATGAGTAAGTATATGTCTGTTTAAACTAGATTTTCGAATAAATGATTTCTTACATACTTCACACACATGAGGTTTCTCTCCTGTGTGAATAAGTATATGTCTGTTTAAACATCGCTTTAGAAGAAATGATTTGTTACATACCTCACACACATGAGGCGTTTTTCCTGTGTGAATAAGTACATGTTCATTTAAATCACATTTATAAGCAAATGACTTGTTACATAACTCACACACATGAGGTTTCCCTCCTGTGTGAATAAATTTATGTTCGTTTAGATGACCTTTTCGAGTAAATGACTTGTTACATACCTCACACACATGAGGTTTCTCTCCTGTGTGAAGAAGCATATGCCTGTTTAAACTATATTTGTAACAAAATGACTTATTACATATCTCACACGCATAAGGTTTCTTTCCTACATGAATAAACATATTCATCATTAAGGTGCTCTTTTGTCCAAATGAATTCTTACATACCTTACACATGCATTTTTTCTCCTGTATGTATATGTAGGAGAAATGCGGATGCTTGTCTAACTATATGAATGACTTGCTACATACCTCATACATGAGGTTTCTTTCCTGTGTCAATATGTATATTATTTAAATAAGTCTTAATTTAATGACTTGTTACACACGGCATACACAAGGCTTCTCTTTTATCTGAATAGGCATATAGATTTAGAAACTCGAGTTATCAGCACATGATTAATTACTTATCTCACATTAAGATTATATAAACCTACATTTAGAAATGCAAGTTTAATCGAGGCTTCTGTCTAAATGACTTTTACCTAGCTCACATACGTGAGAGTTTTCTGTTGGGTAAGTAGGCATGAGCTCTTTTAAGAAGTTTCTTTCTCCGCATCACATTATCCAATATACATTGCACCGAAATAAATTGGAAAAACTGGTCACTTTGGAAATATAATTAAGAATTTATCGCTTATTCATGGCATTCTAGTAAATGATACAATTTCTAGACTAAACCTGGGATGCTCAGAGTAAGCAAAGTAGTTGGTGCATGGACAGGTGATATGAAATACTAATACATATTGAACAGAAGACACCTCTAGTGCAATATACACATGGCATGATTTTCACGAACACATTTTGTAAATAATAAGGTTGTTATATTTCGCACTAAACATGATTTCTTACCCTAGCATACTCCAACGTTGCAAGGTTACAGAAAGACAAAGTAGACAGATATCTTGTTTTGCAACTACTAAGTCTTTCTGCGCCGATGAGCGAAAAATCAATCATAGGTGCGAAGGAAAGGGGGCAATTTCGTATTTGCGGAGAGTAAAAAGAAACTTACATACATCTTGCACGAGTTCAATAGGCCAGAAAAAAAGATGGGACAAATAAAATTTAAAATAAATTGTCCAAAAATAATAGAGGGGGAAAAAAAAGGGCCTATAGAAAGAAAAGGAAAAGAAGTAGAAAATATGCTAAAATACGATTGTGTCCATGAGTGTAGTTAAAAGGAGAAGAATTTGTCTTCATTTACAATAAATAGTGTCTCACAGGTGTGTGTGTGTGTGTGTGTGGTTAGTGTGTTTGGTAATGGTGAATAGATGTGTTACTGGGGGGAAAAAATATTGACGGTGTTGAAATGCTTCGTATCAAGGTATTTAGCATGGAATACAAAGTAATATGTATGCCTGCATCCTGAGATATCAACAAAAGTCATCAAACAAAAGTATATATTAATTTAACTAAAGTAACTTATGGTATTTTCGTTCCCAACATTTTCATACATTTTTCGAAAAACAGCCGGAGACAAATCAAGGTAACATTCACAGCCTACAGAAAAAGAAATATATGGGAAGTGTCTACAAGTACGGCGTCGGACGGTTAGCTCAAACATGGTATGAAAATGCTAAACGTACGACTAGTTGCGCAGAGAAATCTGCGCATCAACATGCCTTTAATGCAAGGAGGTTAGAATACATGGAGATGACGTCTCTGCTATTGCAGTAGGAAGAAACTGAAGCCAGGGGAAGGAAATAAGCCACGCCACATGAGGGCAAGGAAACGATTACCTTACTATGCTAAGTGAGGTAAAACGCCAGCTGGTTTCAAGTTTTCAGTGTGTTTTCTGATTTTGTATGCGTAGATGTGAAAGACCTAAAAGGCACTGAATTGTTACAGCGAAAAAATGTCTACATTTCCGACTTCATGTCTATGTAAAAGAATGTTTTAGAACGTTCATAAAAAAGTAGAATAATCGAAATGTGTGTTTGAATGGCCTTCAAGAAAGAGTTTGAGTGTTTTCCTTGTGTAAAGTACACAAAGAAACATATATAGTTCTCAGACTTACCTTTTCATAATAATAATAAAAGTGATATTCGTAATTAACTTATATGCGATGGCAAAACGATAAGTAAACAAGGGGAGGGGCGTGGCTAACTCTCCATGGAAAAGAAAACAGTTTACTTTAATGTCTGATCATAATTACATTATAGGTCTTAACTATTATGAGTTTAACTACATTTTATTTTGTGCTCAAGCAAATATATAATAACTGGATTTGATCTTTAGTCACATTTGTTGTGTAAGTTTTAAAATAACAACGTAAAATTTACATATTTCTATCATAGTTTATTCAAATTAAGTTTTTTCGAAACATAAGTAATATTTAAAACATGAAAAATTTGAGAATTATATATACTTAGAATAAGTAAAGTATAATCAAATTATAGTTTGAGTACATAGTTACTGTTTCGTGTTCACAATACTTTTACTGCTAGCATTCATTAATTATAGGATGCAATTACATAATGTAGAAATTACTGCAATTACGTAATGTAGAAATAAAATGAAATGGCGAGAAAAGTAAAGGAAAGAGAGCGTTAAGAATCTGCGATCCTTCAAGTCCCGTTAATTGCTGTGCCGAGAATACCGACTAACTTTTCAATCAAAATTTTTTCGTTTTCACTAACTTCTTTGTCACATTCTTCATGTCTTTATCAATTTTTTGCAGCAATTCCACTTTTTGTTTGATGGACATCGAAACATACTTTCGTTTTGTACGATCCTTTGGGAGCTCCTGAATCGGAAATTCTATTTGACATAATCGAAAGTTCAAGTTTACTTTTATAATATTGCTCTTACAGTCTGCAAAAAATAATAAGCCGGATACAATTCGAAGATTAAGGAACAACGCAATCATCAACATTAACTGAAATAGATAATTAGATAATTTTAGCTTATACCGTCTGTTATACATAAAACGCGCACTCGAAAACGTATTCTGTGCTTGCGCATACGCCTATGCGCATGTGCAGAAAGTTTTTAGCTTTGAGGTCCGGATTATAGATCATTCCGGATTATAGGTGTCCGAATTAACGACTTTTGACTGTATTACAAAATTCCAAAATATTCCTAACAGAACAGTTTCTAAAGAAATTGTGAAAGTATAAAATCGAAAAGTCAACTTTACGATTAGTATCTTCATTGCATAATTTTAAAGTACTTCCATAATACTGTGATTGGAAATCCATTATCATCACATAAATAAAATCAATAGATATTCTCATTTAAATAGAAACTTAATTGCAACTATCTGATTACATAAAAGTTTTTTAGTAATAAATTTTCTGGCTCATTTTTTTAAATTTTACGTATATGTTCATGTATTGCACAATAAAAAACCAACACATTCACTTTAAATTTGGCATATTAATTTTTATTAAGACTTGCTTTATTGCATATAACTCATAACAAGAACCAAGGAACATATTATTTGTTGTTCGCTGCTTTGAAACCAATATGCAGCTCATCAGCAGCCAAGCGGTAAAGTTACTGAAGTCTGGTAGTTTGGTTAGCCAAGCTAATGGGGAAGTTGTATGATTGTTTTCAGGGTATTCCCAATACGTAACATGGATTTAAACTAGTTACCTTCAGAAAGACCTCCTTGAAGGCATATTTCCTCTCAGGTAGGCCCACCAGTGGCCGAGCAGTAAAGACGCTGAACACTGGTAGTTCGGTCCGAGGTTCAAATCCCGCGAACGGGATGGCTGCATGGGCGTTTTCGTGGTTTTCCCCAGGTGTAACGTTTATACGAGCCAGTTTCCTTAGAAAGTCCTCCACGAAGGCATACCTCCCTTTAGGCAGATAGCCCTCGTGTGCTTTGCCATAATTAAATAATCCAATCCAATACTCTTAGGCAGATATCTCTCCCATGCTTTTCCATAATTTAAACAAATCAAACTCAACTGATGTATGCTGCTAAAAATTTTATTTAAAGTCCACATTTAATAACATTACAAAAATTGCAAATATGGTCCAAGTTAGATCATTTTAAATGCATATATTTATATTAATTACACTAACTGCATACATTTACTATATGAATATTTTAAATGTCTATTTTATCATTAAATATTAATATATTTATGGACAACATTTTTTATTGAACTGTTCAATTTATCTTTGATTTTAATTTCACTTTTAAATTGACACACCATAATTTTATCAAAGTCTTCTGAAATTCAGTCACAGTTTTACACAATCAAATCTGAGAGTGTAGTTCACAGAAGCAACATAAAAACTGTGTCAAATATCAGTCACTAAGGATGTATGGATTAGGGTTTTCATGCCATCTGTTTTGTTTATTTCATGCTTATGATTGCACAAGAAAGCTTACATGAAACAAATATTGTGTCGCAATCAGTGACACTGAGATGTACAGTCGGTCACAAAAGTATTCGAACACCGGTACCCTATCAGAAAATGACAAGATGGCGTTTTTTTTCTCTTTCTCTCTGTGTGTCGTGTTATTCCATCCTAGGTTTTCTTCTCCCCCCCATCTTGGAAAAAACTGGAAAAAATTGCTCACGATCTCTTTTTGAATGGGGAGATGCCATTTTGAGAAAAAGCTGACGACCCTATCTTGGAGAATGAACATGACCGCTCTACACACCCTTTCTCTCTCTCTCTCTCTCTCTTTGAATTGGGAAGCCATTTTGGGAAAAAGCAGACGACCCTATCTTGGAGAATGGAAATGAACGCCTCTCCCTCTCTCTTTGAAATGGGAAGCCATTTTGGGACCCTCTATTCTTGGGGAGGGAGAAAACTGAAGTCTGCATTTCGCTGTCTCTGAATACGGAAAGCCCTTTTGGGAAAAGCGGACCCTCTTCTTCTGATCTTGGAGCTTTGAATTCAGAAGGTATTTTGGGACCTTCTAATGTTGGAAAACTGAAATGAACGCTCTACACCTTCTCTCTTTCACACTCTCTCTTTCTCTGATATGGGTAGCAATTTGAAAACTCCCTAACTTTGGAAAAAAACAGAAATGAACGCTCTACACCATCTCTCTTTGAAAATGGGGGTGTCATTTTGAGACCTCCCTCCCCTAAACTTGGAAAAAAAAACTGAAATGAACGCTCTACACTTTCTCTCTTTGGACATGGGTAGCCCTTTGGGGACCCTCTCCTCTTGGTAGAAAAAAAAGAACTGAAGTGAAGGCTCTACACAATGTCTCTTGGAATGGGATCCATATTTCGGGAAACGTGGATCAACTCATGCTGGAAAACTGAAGTGAACCACCAAGATTGGACTCTATATAATATTTTTTTTAATTGACATCATGACCCTCCTCCAATTTGTTATTAAAAAAAATTGTTTTTTTTTGTTTTGGTTTTTATCCCATTTCCGATGTGATTTCAGAAATGCAATTCCATAACAGTTCAATTTCATTCGAAGTTAAATGATCTAAACAGTCTTTGACCCACCCATCCGTATGATTATTTTCTTCTCCTTCCTGTTGCACCAAATTTTGTAAGTCCATATAATCATTCCATACGGGAAGGGCTGGATCCTCACAAGGCTGTCTTGAAACACTTGGAGTCTCTTTGGGATGAGTGGAGGGATCTAGGATGTCTGGACCCGGCTGCGATTCTACCTCCATGATTTCTGGACCCGCTGGAACTTGTTTACCCGGCTGAAATTCTACCTCTACGATTTCTGGACACGTTGGAACTTGTGAACCCGGGTGTGATTCTGCCTCCATGATTTCTGGACCCGTTGGAACTTGTGGACCCGGCTGACATTCTACCTCTACGATGTCGGGACTTTTTGAAGCTTGTGGACCCGTCTGACATTCTACCTCTACGATGTCGGGACAGGTTGGAGGACAAGAACAAAAAAAGAAGAAGAAGAGGATACTGGAAGAGGTTCTGTCTGTGAGGAGTCCAAAAGAGGTTGCCTGTTTGAACAATTCGGGGAAGAAGAAGCTTCTGGATTCTGAAGCGGATCTTGCACGCCAGGTAGGTTCCGGTAAGTCGACCGTTTTTTAAGAGGTAATTTTTTTTCTTCCTCCTCATCTTCAATTGTGATGACTTCAATTTCATTCCGTTGCCGGGTTGATTTTGTTTCGGGAAATAACGGTCCAGCTCCTCTTATCATCTAAGGAAGGGATGAGTAAAGGTAGCGGAGGGCTTTCTTCTTCTTTTTCTTGAAACATCATCGGCGATTGGAAAGAAATCTCCTCTTTCAATTGTTTCCAAAGCGAGTACGAGCACCGATCGACGAGAAAGAGACTCTTCTGGGTTGTGACGATGAGATATTGCGTTTTCGGGGGAACGACATAGTTTTGAAAAGGTCTTAGAATATATTTCTTATATTTCATCCTGTCGCTGACTTTAAAACTTCTTTCCTTCAGATTGGGGGACGATGATTCGTAATAGGCGAGAGGAGCGGCTGTGGTTTGAACAATATGAACTTCGTCCTCTGCCGTCGTTCTCACTCCAAACGTAAAATATCGTTTCGTGAGAAAAATATTCTTCCACCGAAAACTCGTGCGCGGATCCGTATATTGCCGGTCTGTTTGAATGGGCCGTCTCAAAGCTCGATCCATCCGATTTCAAGAGAAGGGAGATTCCTCTTTCGTTTGTTGCGATTCGAATAAATTTCTGTATATATTCTGAACGAGCAGGTTGGAGGATTCGACATCTTGGTTGAAAGAAACGATCGCTTGATGAGGTGGTAAATGCGGAATAAATGTCGCACAATGACACGCCAAAAAAATTTTCAAGTTGGAGATTTGCTTTAGCGTCTTCAAATCCTCCCCGTTCGAAATCCGTTGAGTTGGAAAAACGTCTAATAGCGACATGGCTCCCAATGGAAAAGAAATGATCTCGCCCAGTACTCTCGCATTTATATATATATAGACACACACAGACACACATAGAGGCTCTATGACGTCAGTTTTATTTGTTTTTTTTTGTTTCTCTCTCTTCTTTCCAAGAAATCTTATCTCCATGACCTCTTTTTCTTTTCTTAAAAAGATGAATGTGTGTGGGAATGAGGAAGTGAAAGTAATAATTTAATAAACAAAAAATTATCCAACCATGACCTTCTTTTTTTTTTCAAAGTCACCCTTTCCAATCCAAGGACGTCCAGAGATAGAGGAAGCAGGGGAGAGGAGGAGGGAAGGGAAGGTCACACTCTCTTTCTCTCTATAAATAAAAGGGGAGAGCCCCAAAGTCGTATTTTTGTCCAAGTGGATCATGAGGAGGCATCCCCAGCTCACTACGTGTATTCCTTTCAAATATAAATATGTTGATATTTCCTTTTATATCATCCAAGGAGTCGTTTACTTGAAAGCCTCCGATTTTTCAAAATGTGCGGGTTATCATACCGTGGGGAGTTATCAAAAGATGCGGGACGAATTTTTATCCGACGAAAACGTGTTGATGGCTCGTGACATTCCACCTTCGGATGCACAAATTTTGTTAATGAAACGAGCCAAATATTTTTACACGTCCCACTTTCTAACCATCTCGCAAATGAATAGGATTATGGATCGTCTTGAGAAGACAAAAGGGATTCTCGTTCATTTTAGTGAATGGTTGCACAAATGTCTGCACGAACCTCTCTCGATCGAGAAGACTGGGAAGAATACCTATTATATTCTTCTCGAGGATTCTCCTCCTTCATCTCATCTTAAGGAGGCCACGACCTTTGAAAAAATCCTCGAGCAAGAAAAAATAGAATGGTGGAACTACTACCCCATCCCTCTCCCCGAGCATCAAGAGGAGCCTGTTCAGAAGAAAAAGAAAAAACCTTTCCAAAAGCCTATCCTCATCCTCCTCGATAATGATGGGGATGAGGAGAAGCCTGTTCAGATTCCTCTTTTTTTTGTCAAAACCCGTCGAGGATGAAAAACCTCTCGCTTCCTCAAAACCCCTTGAGGAAGAGAGACCCCTCGAGAAGGAGAGATCTCTCCCATTGTCAAACCTCCTCGAAGATGAAAAACCTCTCCCTTTCTCAAGACCCCTCGAGAAGTAGGGACCTCTTCCTTTATCAAACCCCCTCGAAGATGAAAAACCTCTCCATTTATCAAGACCCCTCGAAAATGAGGGACCTCTCGATTTGTTAAAACCCCTCGAAGATAAGGGAACCAAAACTTTTCTCTCTTTCGAAGAGGAGGGACCTCTCAATTTGTCAAGACCCCTCAAGAATAAGGGAACCGAAAATCCTCTCCCTTTCTCAAGACTTCTCGAGGAGGAGGAGGAGGGGAGACTGCTTCATGTCTCAAGACAGGACCCCCCTCTATCTCTTGAGGATCCGAGGGAAACGATTCCTATTGAAAAACCATCTATCGACGATCCCCAGAAAAGGTCTTCGGAGGAGATTAGACTTCCATGTAGAAAACGAATCTGCCACAATCATAATAATAATAATAATAATAATATTAATAATAATATACCCCCTTCTCAACAACAGAATCCTACAACATTTGCAGATAAATGCATTCAAACCAATCCCTTTATAGTAACCCTTTTGATTGGAGAACCCGTGCATTAGCCTCGAAAAAAAATGAGATTGTAGACTGTTTCTATGACCAGAATGTTAAGCCAATAGATAGGTCTAGCTCAGAATTTTTCTTTTTAAAAGAAAATAAATAAATAATCCAAAATTTAATCGTAAATTTAAATGGTAAAGTCTCGAGTCGGCTGGAAAGAAATTTTCAGAGCTGAGAAAAAATTCTCCAACTCAAAAAAAAAAAAAAAAAAAAAAAAAAAAAAAAAAAAAAAACTTTTTGTTAATTTTTATCATGTCTTAGACATGATAAAAATTAACGACCCCCTTCCCTTTTCGTCTGGGAATGTTGTCTCACTCTTTTGAAAAACAAATCGTGATTCATTCATGGAATGATTGCCATTAGCGAAAGGATGAGTCATGGTTTATTTTTAGAAAGGGTGAGACATCCTTCCCAGACAAAAAGGGAGGGTCATTAATTTTTATCATGTCTAAGACATGATAAAAATTAACCAAAAGTTTTTTTTTTTTCATTAGAGAATTTTTATCTCACCTCTGAGAAATTTTTTTTCTCCCAGCCGATTCGAGACTTTACCATTTGTTTTTAAGAATGATTTCTCCCTGATCTATTATTTCAAAATTCCAAGTTTCGCTTCAGAACCATCTGTGCTGTTGAAGAAGTAACGTGATATATGTATTTTTTTTTAATAAGTTCTGTCAAGATTGAATTGTGCAGGATCGACCTTGCGAATTTCTTCTCTGTGTCTTTAAATAATAATGATACCGAACAGCTTTTTGTAGAGCGCAATGGAAAAAACCTTTTGTATGGTTAGGACAATTCATGTGTTCGATCCCATTGTATTTGAGAATCTCTTGCGTCGATCCCGAAATGCAATAAATGGATCTTTGGAACCATTTCTCTAAAAACCGCCGTTTCATTTCTCCTCGCACCCAAATCATGGAAAAGGGTTCCGTCAACATCGTTAACACACATGGAAAATAACTGTACGGAATTTCTCCTTCGTACCACGACAAGCCGTGATAATAATCACTCGCCCACACAGCGGTTCGTTTTTCTTTTTCGGTGAGCATTTGCCATGGAAACGGGGGTTTAAATACAAATACCCCTCGAGAAGTACCGTCCAATGTGACGTAAGCCAATTCTTTCACAATAAAGGCTCCTTGAGAATCGTAGAAACCTTCAAAGTCGAGCACGAGTTCCATGTTTTTTATTTCTTTTTATTTCCAAGGTGACCTTTATTATTATTATTATTATTATTATGATGGATGTGTATTGAGATACGCACGATAATATTCAAAAAACAAATATCTTTCGTGCTTTATCGTGCAACTTTCTCTCTCTCTCTCTCTATAAAAGAGGAGACGGCGAGAGAACGCTATCCATTTTTTCCTTCAGGACACACAGCGAGAGAGAGAGAGAGAGAGAGAGAATTTTGTTTTCTTTTTTTATCAATTGAAGAAGATGGACATTTTGAGTGCCAAACCTCTCAAAGATTCCTACATTGTTCTGGACATGGAATACTTTCATTGTTATGATCCAAAGACGGGAGATATATGTTTAATCTTGAAAGAACTGGGCTACATCACTTGCGATTTAACCTTATGCGGATCCATGATTTTTCTCCCTCCTGTCCATTACGATGACTTATCGTCCCGCAATCAAGCTGTGGTCAACCAGACTACAAATAACCGACACGGCCTGCAATGGACCGAGGGTCGTCTTTCCTACGAGCATCTTCCTACGATCCTGAAAATACTGACCGAGAATGTGGAGACGATCTACGTCAATGGATACGATAAAGCCGAATTTTTCAGCAAGCTCTGCCAGCGATCCGTTTACGAGTTTTACATCCCAGGGAAAACCGAGTGGCGGAACAAGTCGAAATGCACGCGACACCAATATTTCCAAAAGATGATTCATTGTGCCGAGAACAAGGTGAGAAATTTTCGATACCATTTGATGGAGGGTAGTTACGTTTTCCGGAAATTACATTGTTACCCCTCCGAGAGCAAAGCTGTCGAAGACGAAGAGGAGGCGGAAGAATCTCCCCAGGAGAACTCGTGCGACGATGAGGAGGAGGAGGAGGAGGATGAACTTTCTAATAATAATAAATGTCTAAGTTGGGATGCTTTAGAGACCCAAGAATACTGGTCTCAACCCTTATCTCACCTAGACCTGAAAGAGGATCCTCAAGTGTACTCTTTGTGGTCCTCTTCTAAAATTTGGTCTTGGAGAGAACCCTTGAATATTCATGAATGAAATGGTATGTAAATCCCTAGAGAAAAAAAATAAAAAAAAAGTTCCTTTTTTTTGTAATATGTTGATTTCTTTCCAATCCCATTTCTTTTCCATAACTCCACCCCAATCGACGAGAAGAAGAAGAATTTTCTAAGTTACACAAGACGAATCTTCCAAGTTACACAAGACGTAGAAAGATTTCACAAGGATTTATAAATCACACTCTCCCACATGATATATGTATAGAGAGAAAAAGACCCTCTGTTCTCTAGCCAATACGTCAAGACTTCCCTAAACTAAGAGTGACCATGAGTACCGATGAAACCTTAGCAGAGCAAGTGGAAAGACTTTCAAAGAGATTAGAAGAGTTAAGACGGGATAGATTTACAGTTCCGCCGACTAAAGAGGAAATAATCATCGATTTCAACAAACCGCTGTACTTTCATTCCCTACCCCAAAGAATGAGACGAGTGGACTCGCCGTTGAACAGTTCTAATGAGAAAGAAAATGTCACTTATTTGAATAGCCAATTTCAACACATGAATATTTCATAAGTATTTTTTTGTTTTTTTCTCTAAAGCGTAGGGAGATCGGATCAGTAGTTTTTCCCTTTTCATCGTCGAAAAAGATTGGGAGGAAAAATCTTTCTCAGCTCTCAGAAAAATTTCAGCCTTTAAAAAAAAAAAAAAAAAAAAAAAAAAAAAAAAAAAAGTTTTTTAATTTTTATCATGTCTTAGACATGATAAAAATTAACTCTACCCCCTTTTGTCTGGGAATGTTGTCTCACTCTTTTTAAAAATATACCATCACTCCTCCTTTCCTAAAGAATAGAATTCCAAGAATGGGATCTAGTCTATTTTTAGAAACGGTGAGACCCTATTCCCAGACAAAAGGCGGGTAGAGTTAATTTTTAGCATGTCTAAAGTTCAGGGTCCATCCATCTTCTTATGTGAAACGGTGACCCTGACGAGATCGAGATAAACAAGTCCTGTGAGTTGTTTTGTAATCTTGACGCGATCCAAGAAAGACTTTTTATTTTTTTTTGAAATAGGCGGGGGGGTGGGGAGAGAAAATGTTCTCACGACCCTCAGATATCTTTTCATAAATATATTTTTTATCAAAGTGTTTCTTTCATTCCGATCCTTTTAAGAGGTTGGAATGACCCTGACATTTAGATGGGGTCGCGATCCCGACAGATGTCGCGCGAGTATAAAAGTGTGTGTCCTCCACGAGATTTCTTCAGAGAAGAGAAGAAGACGTGAACTGAGCTGGTAAGTCCCTTTGGTCCTATGAATATGGTTATCTATAAAATCGATTTGATTCTTTGTTTCTTTCTTTAATAATCATAATAATCATAACTTCATTTAAAAAGAACTCTCTTCTTAACCTTTTGAAAAGAAAAATGTCTCTTTCAAGACGACGACTCTAAAACGTTTTATTGTTTTTTTTTCCTTTCTAGATCTTCCCTGTTATACATATATACCTTTTCGACTCTTTTTTTGCTCCTGTTTGTGGGAGACATCACCGTATTCATCGCCATGGCGTGTTCAGAAAACTTTATCGTGCTCGATCTAGAGGGTTTCCAGTCCTACAACCACAAGAAGGGTGAATTTACCTACGTTTTAAAAGAATTGGGCTATGCGACAAAAGATTTTTTGACCGTGGGATCGTTGACGTTTGCTCCTCCTCACCCCTTCCACCAACTGAGTGAAAAAAACCAAAAGACGAATGCCTGGCTGACGAGAAACCGGCACGGACTTCGTTGGAACGAGGGTCATATTCCCTACAACCATTTAGGACGCATTCTCCAATCGCTCACTCACAGCTTCTCCACGATTTATGTGGTGGGATGCCAGAAAGCTAAATTCTTTGCTAAAGCCTTGGATTATCAAAAACCCGTGACGGAAATTTATGTGCCAGATGGAATCATTTGGAAGTATCGGGAAAAATGTGCCCGACATCATCAAAGGAGGAAATATTTCCATTGTGCCGAAAACAAAGTGCGCAACTATCGATGGCATATTATGGAAGGAGATTTTCATATCAATCACGTCTATCCAGACGGAACGAAGAAAGAGGAGAGGATTCAGGAGGAAGCAGACAATCCTCTGCAAGCTTTTGATAAGGCCTACGATCAGTTAGAGAAGGATCCGTCCCCAAAAGCGTACGATAACCTCATCCAGAAATGGGATAATCTCTCCTGTTTACAAGTGATGGAACATCCGGATGAGCATATGCCTTTCCACTTGATGGGCTCTTCTACTTCTTCTTTGTCGTCAACTTCCTCCAATAATTCGAGGAAGACAGAGGGTTGGGGAGACATACCTGAAAATATTCCCCATTACGATCCAGCAGCCTGTTGGGACGAACCTTCCAAAGAATCTCATGAGACCCCCAAAATATCTTCAGAGGATCCAAAGACAAAATCCACTGAGTGTTGGGACAATGAACGGACGACTCATGCTCCAAAATCCACTAAGACTATGTCCACTGAGTGTTGGGACAATGAACAGACGACTCATGCTCCAAAATCTACTGAGACTATGTCCACTGAATGTTGGGACAATGAACTGACGACCCATGCTCCAAAATCGACTGAGACTATGTCCACTGAGTGTTGGGACGATGGAACCGAAAAGACGACAGAGAATTGGGATGACCGTTCTCAAAAGTATTTGAATTGATATATACATAAACTCAGGAGAAAAAATAAAGAAAAGATTTTTAGAAATAAGTAGGGAAAGGTTCTCCGCTTTCCCTATATTTATGGAAATGGACTAAGAAGAGAGAGAGAGAGAGAGAGACGAATCAGGAGACCAAAAAAATGGGTCTTGGAAGGAATGAGTGCAAATGCATTCGATTCCTTCCGAGACCCATTTTTTTTGGGTCCCTCTCTCATCCAATCTTGGAAAAGATCTTTGTCCTATTTTTCTAGGTCCATTCAAAAAGAAATGAATCTATCCATAAATTTTCTTAAAAGAAAAAAACAAAAAGATCCTTTACCTCTTGACGGTCCAAAGTCGAGAATCTTGGAAAAATTCATCCACTCTCCATCCAGTCAAGCTTCTCTGTAGAAAATCTAGTAGGTGCATCTGCATTCTTGAACACCCGGCAGTTATTATTGGACGCGAAACGTCGAATGCTGAAATAGTTAACAGTGATCCCATTCTTAAAGAAACGGGGATGTTTTATTCATCCAGTCGAGTGCGGAAAAATTTCTGAGAGCCGGAGAAAAATTTCTCTGGCTGAAAAAAAAAAAAAAAAAAAAAAAAAAAAAAAAAAAAAAAAAAACCCTTTTAGTCTGAAAATTGATGTCTTCAATTTTTCAAAAATTGAAGACATCAATTTTCAAATTTTCAGACTAAAAAGGGGGGGTAATTTATTTTTCAGAAACTTTTCCCAGCCGACTCGATGTGAATAAAACTTTACTGTTTGTTAAGAATGTTATTTAATGGATCGATTTCAACCTATCGAGTTTCGCTTGAGTTCCGGCCGTGCTGTGGGCCCACCTGGATACAAGTTTTCCCCTTTTGGAATAGAATAAAACTTTACTGTTTTTTAAGAATGTTATTTAATGGATCGATTTCAACCTATCGAGTTTCGCTTGAGTTTTAGATGTGAATAAAACTTTACTGTTTTATAAGAATGTTATTTAATGGATCGATTTCAACCTATCGAGTTTCGCTTGAGTTCCGGCCGTGCTGTGGGCCCACCTGGATACAAGTTTTCCCCTTTTGGAATAGAATTTCCGTCAAGGTAGGCTACTTTTCCTCTTTTTGCATTTTTCATGTCATTTCATTTGTATTACAATATACTGAAAACGGGCGTTCGAACTGATTTCTAGGCTATTTCTATACAAATGGAGCTCGATCCAAGAAAGAAATGATGTCTTTTTTTTATTTTGTGGACTGCCAATTTGTATTGGAATATACTGAAAACGGGTGTTTGAGTCGGTTTTCAGTATATTTGAATACAAATGGAGCTCGATCCAAGAAAGAAATGATGTCTTTTTTTTTATTTTGTGGACTGCCAATTTGTATTGGAATATACTGAAAACGGGTGTTTGAGTCGGTTTTCAGTATATTTCAATACAAATGGAGCTCGATCCAAGAAAGTAATGATGTCTTTTTTTTATTTTGTGGACTGCCAATTTGTATTGGAATATACTGAAAACGGGCGTTTGAGTCGGTTTCCAGTATATTTCAATACAAATAGAGCTCGATCCAAGAAAAAAATGATGTATTTTTTTATTTTGTGGACAACCAATTTTGTATTGAAATATACTGAAAACGGGTGTTTGAGTCGGTTTTCAGTATATTCCAATACAAGTGGAGCTCGATCCAAGAATGAAATGATGTCTTTTTTTATTTTGTGGACAACCAATTTTGTATTGGAATATACTGAAAACGGGTGTTTGAGTCGGTTTTCAGTGTATTCCATTACAGGTGGAGCTCGATCCAAGAAAAAAATGATGTCTTTTTTTTATTTTGTGGACAACCAATTTTGTATTGGAATATACTGAAAACGGGTGTTTGAGTCGGTTTTCAGTATATTTCAATACAAGTGGAGCTCGATCCAAGAAAAAAATGATGTCTTTTTTTTATTTTGTGGACAGCCAATTTTGTATTGGAATATACTGAAAACGGGCGTTCACGTCGGTTTTCAGTATATTCCAATACAAGTGGAGCTCGATCCAAGAAGAAAATGATGTCTTTTTTTTATGTTGTGGACAGCCAATTTTGTATTGGAATATACTGAAAACGGGCGTTCACGTCGGTTTTCAGTATATTCCAATACAAGTGGAGCTCGATCCAAGAAAAAAATGATGTCTTTTTTTTATGTTGTGGACAGCCAATTTTGTATTGGAATATACTGAAAACGGGCGTTCGAGTCGGTTTTCAGTATATTCAAATACAAATGGAGCTCTATCCAAGAAAAAAATGATGTCTTTTTTATGTTGTGGACAATCAATTTTGTATTGGAATATACTGAAAACGGGCGTTCGAGTCCTTTTTTCGACTATTTCTATACACATTCCACTATATTAAAATGACGTCATGGTTGAGTCCAAACAGAGTCGTCCCCGGACAGAGTCGTCTTCGGACAAAGTCGTCCCCGGACAATTTTATACCGAATTTGTATAGAAATATACTTAAAATGGGCTTGGAGGGGGGGCGCTTTCTAGTATATTCCTATATACATTCGGTTGCATTCAGAAACAAAAAGAATGTCTTTTTGAATGGACAGGATGACTATGGAAACCGGATCTCTCTCTCCCAAGATTGGATGAAAGAGTGCCTCCTATTTGTATTGCAATATACTGAAAACGGGCTTTCGAGTCAATTTCTAGACTATTTCTATACAAATGGAGCTCTATTTACGAAAAAAATGATGTCTTTTTTTTATTGTGTGGACAGCCCTATTTGTATTGCAATATACTGAAAACAGGCGTTCGAGTCGGTTTCTAAACTCTTCCTATACAAATTCCACCATCTATATAGAAATGATGTCATCGTTGAGTCTACACAAAGTCGTTCCCGGACCATCTTGATGACCAGACATATTGCCTTTTCAACAGCCCACATTATTCTGAACAAAAACGTGGAATACTTTTATAGAAAAGAGAAGAATTGAAAGTGAAAGTCAAAAAGCAAAATGGGATCGGCTGGGAAAAATTTCTGAGAGCCGAGAAAAAATTCTGAGTCACAAAAAAAAGAAAAAATATATAATATATATATTATATAATATATATATTATATAATATATATTATATAATATATATTATAAATACTTTTTGTTAATTTTTATCATGTCTTATAGACATGATAAAAATTAACTAATCCCTTTTGTCTAGGAATGTTGTCTCACCGTTTCTAAAAATAGACCATGACTTATCCTTTCTAAAGAATAGAATTCCAAGAAAAGAATGGGTTCTGGTCTATTTTTAGAAACGGTGAGACAACATTCCCAGACAAAAGGGGGTACATTGAGTCTGTGCTGTAGACCCTGAACAACCTATCGGTCACCGGTAATATATCTGGAAGGACCCCAAAAAGCTATCCACTGTCGTTGGAATTGTGTTCACTGGAGGCTATTTCTTTTTTTCGCAATCTCGCTTTTAGTTTTCTCAGAGATTCTTTAGAAATGGGTGAAGATGGGTAGCGTGAAGTGGGGGACACCTGGATCAAGATTCCCGATTAGGGTAGAGAGGGAGGCGTGTTGCCTTTTCTACAGCCCACAGTGTACTGAACAGAAACGTGGAATGCTTTTATAGAAAAGAGAAGAGTTGAAAGTGAAAGTCGAAAAACGAAATGAGATAGGCTGGCAAAATATTTTCAGAGCTCAGAAAAAAATTCTGAGATGTAAAAAAAAAAAAAAAAAAAAAAAAAAACTTTTTGTTAATTTTTATCATGTTTTCTAGACATGATAAAAATTAACTTATCCCCCTTTTGTCTGGGTATGTTGTCTCACCGTTTCTAAAAATAGACCAGAACCCAGTCTTTTCTTGGAATTCTATTCTTTAAAAGGTTGAGTCATGGTCTATTTTTAGAAAGTGGGAGACAACATTCCCAGACAAAAGGGGGGTGAGTTAATTTTTATCATGTCTAGAAGACATGATAAAAATTTACAAAAAGTTTTTTTTTTTTTTTTATACATCTCAGAATTTTTTTCTGAGCTCTGAGAAATTTTTCCTAGCCGATCCCATTTCGTTTTTCGACTTTCACTTTCAACTCTTCACTTTTCCTATCCACTGTCGTTGGAATTGTGTTCACTGGAGGCTATTTCTTTTTTTTGCAATCTCGGTTTTAGTTTTCTCTGAGATTCTTTAGAAATGGCTATACAAATTTCACCATCTATATAGAGATGATGTCCAAAAAAAGTCGTCCCCGGACCATCTTGATGACCGAATATGTATAGAAATAGTCTGAAAATGGGCTTGAGGGCTGGTTTCTGGACGATTCATCTACAAATTCGGCCGCATCCAGAAAAACAAAAATACATCGTTTCTTTTTGGGTGGACAGGAGATGATAAATTTCTTTTCTCTCTCTCCCAATATTGGAGGAGAGAGTGGCCGAAAAAAATGGGTCTCGGAAGGAATCGAATGCATTTTGAAATGCACTCATTCCTTCCAAGACCCATTTTTTTGGTCTCCTGATTCAACTCTCCAGTCTATGGAATAGGGAAAGCGGAGAACGTCTTCCCTTCTTTAAGCGACTGGAGAGCATATCGCATCATCATCATCATCATCATCATCACCATCATCCTCTTTCTGATACTTTTCAACGAAGGCTTGATGTCTCTGGACGATTTTGGGGAGATGATGGATCCCGAATTGAGTGATGAAAAAGAGAGGACTCTTTTTCCTCTCTTGTTCGTCTTGCACAGTCTCTCGGAGGGTGATATACGTTTCCCCGTCCTCCTCAATTTTCGTCAGAGGTCTCATGAATATTTTACACATCCAAGGGAAGAGCGACTTGTTATGCAGGGATTTCGAAGCGACGAAGGCCGCTTCATTCGAGAAGAGGACAATCTGGTTCGGTTGACCCCATTCTTTGGAGTAGTTGTCCAAATCGCCTAGTCGAAGAAAATGGTGTCGATTAGGAAAAAAGACTTGGAGAACACTCGTCGTATGCGAGACGTTCGTAGGCAAGAGAGTCAAGATATCTTTGGCATTCCAGTACAGGAATCCAAATCCACATACGCGTGCACGTAATAGTCATCGTTATATTCCAGTTTGAGCAGCATGGCTTTTGTGTTTTTTTTCCGTTCTCAAGGCGAAACACTCGTCTGATATGAACAAGAGCTCGCTGGCGATCCGTTTATATAGACTCCTCAGAGAGAGAGAGAGAGAGAGAGAGGGAGAGGGGAGGAGGAACAAGGTTGATGAATTCTAAAATAAAAAAAAATGATAAAACATGAGTGTTTGTGAAGGTCATAGAGAGATGATTATAAAGTTGTTTTATTTTTTATTTTCTCAAAAGAAAAAACCAAAAGGGTCCCATTCCATATGACATGGCCTTTGAGAAGGTGACGGGGTCATGTGTCTACAAAGTTGATAAACTCTAGAATAAAAAAAAAGCTGTCATCACGTAGTTCTCGAGAAGAAAATGACAGGGGTCTCTAGGAGAAGGTCATAGGTAGTATACAAAGGATGGTTGTTTTTTTTCTTTCGTTCCTCTCAATCCCATGACCTTTGAAAAGGTGACGGGAAGTCCTTTAGGAAAAAAAAATAGAAGGTCATAGAAAGAGAGAGGTAGACAAAGTTGATTTTTTTTCTATAAGTCAACCGTCACGTCGCCCATCACGTGGTCTTCTCGTATATATAGAGAGGCGAGTGGAAGACAGACTCTATTTCCCAGAGAGAGAGAGACTGCTGTGCGTATCCATATTTCTACTCAAGATGATGATCCGCGTCTTATATAATGAGTTTGTGAGCATTCGCTGTTATGTGGATGACGGAAGATTGTTTTGGAACGCTACGGACATTTTGCCTCTGATTCATACTTCCAGTAAAAGAACCTGGGACATTCTCTCCGTGTTTTTCGACGAACACCACGTCTTCAGGAAAATAAAAGATCTTGAGAGTCTCGGCAGTTCTCAAGAGGGATATGTCCTCTCCAGCGAAGAAATGTTAGATCTGGCCGAAAAGAATCCTAAAAATAATCAGCTTGTGGCCTGGGTGTATAGCATTTTAACTCAGCCGCTGGTTCGAGTTGTACCCAATCAACCCGTTTACCGACTGCTCTATCCGGGGGAGAGATTTCCCTTCATCACCCTCTTTAATCTGGGAGTGCGCTACATACCGCCTCATCCAGGCATGACGGATTCTTCTACTTACCCTAAACAATATGCCAGCGCTTATTGCCAGACAGACCCCCGTCAAGAAAAGGTCGTCGAGACTCAAACGGATCCTCTGGTGGTCTCTTTAAATGTCACTAAAGTTATCACCTTCTAAAAAAAACCACCACCACCACCCAAAAAAATTTGCTCCTCCTCCAAATTTTTTTTATCTTCTCGAAAGAAAAAAAAAGAAACTTTTCCATCTAGCCTCTTTCTTTCAATCCCTCTTAAGAGAGAGGGAGGAGAAAAGAAAGAGAGTTCTGAGGAGGTAAAAGAAATGGGTCTGGAAGGAAACGGGTGCATTGCGAGAAAAAGAGGGTCCTCTTATCTTTTCTCGAAATGCACTCTTTTCCTTCCAGACCCATTTTTTTATCACTTCTTCAAGCCAATCTTGGAAAGGTGGGGATACAATAAATTGTGTGTAAAGTCCATTTCGATCAAGACTGGATTTTGTTTTTGAAAAGAAAACATAATGTTATATATAGATAGCTAAATCTTTATCATGATATTCTTTAAGAATTTCTTAGCCATTTGTCAAAGAAGGGGAATATAATTGAAGAATTTATGAATTTGGGAACATGTCACCCATGGCAAATCTAAAATCTTGGAAGTGGATACTGGAAATCCCCGCTCTGATTATAATTCTGAGTTCTAGCATGGGACATTTTTTAGATCAATATGCTAAACTATTTTTCTAGTCTCATATTCTCTCTTGACTAAGGTTTCAGATTTGGGTAGAGAGAGACACTGTTCTGAACAGAAACGTGGAATGCATTTATAGAAAAGTGAAGAGTTGAAAGTGAAAGTCGAAAAACGAAATGAGATCGGCTGTCAAAATATTTTCAGAGCTCAGAAAAAAATTCTGAGATGTAAAAAAAAAAAAAAAAAAAAAAAAAAAAAAAAAAAAAAAAATTTATCATGTCTTCTAGACATGATAAAAATTAACTCACCCCCTTTTTGTCTGGGAATGTTGTCTCCCACTTTCTAAAAATAGACCATGACTCATCCTTTTAAAGAATAGAATTCCAAGAAAAGCCTGGGTTCTGGTCTATTTTTAGAAACGATGAGACAACATACCCAGACAAAAGGGGGATGGGTTAATTTTTATCATGTCTAGAAGACATGATAAAAATTAACAAAAAGTTTTTTTTTTTTTTTTTACATCTCAGAATTTTTTTCTGAGCTCTGAAAATATTTTGCCAGCCGATCTCATTTCGTTTTTCGACTTTCACTTTCAACTCTTCTCTTTTCTATAAAAGGCAACACGCCTCCCTCTCTACCCTAATCGGGAATCCTGATCCAGGTGTCCCCCGCTTCACGCTACCCATCTTCACCCATTTCGACCCCGTCACCTTCTCAAAGGCCATGTCGTATGGAATGGGACCCTTTTGGTTTTTCCTTTTGAGAAAATAAAAAATAAAACAACTTTATAATCATCTCTCTATGACCTTCACAAACACTCATGTTTTATCATTTTTTTTTATTTTAGAATTCATCAACCTTGTTCCTCCTCCCCTCTCCCTCTCTCTCTCTCTCTCTGAGGAGTCTATATAAACGGATCGCCAGCGAGCTCTTGTTCATATCAGACGAGTGTTTCGCCTTGAGAACGGAAAAAAAAGACACAAAAGCCATGCTGCTCAAACTGGAATATAACGATGACTATTACGTGCACGCGTATGTGGATCTAGGATTCCTGTACTGGAATGCCAAAGATATCTTGACTCTCTTGCCTACGAACGTCTCGCATACGACGAGTGTTCTCCAAGTCTTTTTTCCTAATCGACACCATTTTCTTCGACTAGGCGATTTGGACAACTACTCCAAAGAATGGGGTCAACCGAACCAGATTGTCCTCACTTCGAATGAAGCGGCCTTCGTCGCTTCGAAATCCCTGCATAACAAGTCGCTCTTCCCTTGGATGTGTAAAATATTCATGAGACCTCTGACGAAAATGAGGAGGACGGGGAAACGTATATCACCCTCCGAGAGACTGTGCAAGACAAACAAGAAAGGAAAAAGAGTCCTCTCTTTTTCATCACTCAATTCGGGATCCATCATCTCCCCAAAATCATCCAGAGACATCAAGCCTTCGTTGAAAAGTATCAGAAAGAGGATGATGGTGATGATTATGATGATGATGATGATGCGATATGGTCTCCAGTCGCTTAAAGAAGGGAAAACGTTCTCCGCTTTCTCTATTCCATAGACTGGAGAGTTGAATCAGGAGACCAAAAAATGGGTCTTGGAAGGAATGAGTGCATTTCAAAATGCATTCGATTCCTTCCGAGACCCATTTTTTTGGGCCACTCTCTCCTCCAATATTGGGAGAGAGAGAAAAGAAATTTATCATCTCCTGTCCACCCAAAAAGAAACGATGTATTTTTGTTTTTCTGGATGCGGCCAAATTTGTAGATGAATCGTCCAGAAACCAGCCCTCAAGCCCATTTTCAGACTATTTCTATACATATTCGGTCATCAAGATGGTCCGGGGACGACTTTGTTTGGACATCATCTCTATATAGATGGTGAAATTTGTATAGCCATTTCTAAAGAATCTCAGAGAAAACTAAAAGCGAGATTGCAAAAAAAGAAATAGCCTCCAGTGAACACAATTCCAACGACAGTGGATAGGAAAAGTGAAGAGTTGAAAGTGAAAGTCGAAAAACGAAATGGGATCGGCTAGGAAAAATTTCTCAGAGCTCAGAAAAAAATTCTGAGATGTATAAAAAAAAAACTTTTTGTAAATTTTTATCATGTCTTCTAGACATGATAAAAATTAACTCACCCCCCTTTTGTCTGGGAATGTTGTCTCCCACTTTCTAAAAATAGACCATGACTCATCCTTTTAAAGAATAGAATTCCAAGAAAAGACTGGGTTCTGGTCTATTTTTAGAAACGGTGAGACAACATACCCAAACAAAAGGGGGATAAGTTAATTTTTATCATGTCTAGAAGACATGATAAAAATTAACAAAAAGTTTTTTTTTTTTTTTTACATCTCAGAATTTTTTTCTGAGCTCTGAAAATATTTTGCCAGCCGATCTCATTTCGTTTTTCGACTTTCACTTTCAACTCTTCTCTTTTCTATAAAAGCATTCCACGTTTCTGTTCAGTACACTGTGGGCTGTAGAAAAGGCAACACGCCTCCCTCTCTACCCTAATCGGGAATCTTGATCCAGGTGTCCCCCACTTCACGCTACCCATCTTCACCCATTTCTAAAGAATCTCTGAGAAAACTAAAAGCGAGATTGCGAAAAAAAGAAATAGCCTCCAGTGAACACAATTCCAACGACAGTGGATAGCTTTTTGGGGTCCTTCCAGATATATTACCGGTGACCGATAGGTTGTTCAGGGTCTACAGCACAGACTCAATGTACCCCCTTTTGTCTGGGAATGTTGTCTCACCGTTTCTAAAAATAGACCAGAACCCATTCTTTTCTTGGAATTCTATTCTTTAGAAAGGATAAGTCATGGTCTATTTTTAGAAACGGTGAGACAACATTCCTAGACAAAAGGGATTAGTTAATTTTTATCATGTCTAGAAGACATGATAAAAATTAACAAAAGGTATTTATAATATATATTATATAATATATATTATATAATATATATATTATATAATATATATATTATATATTTTTTCTTTTTTTTGTGACTCAGAATTTTTTCTCGGCTCTCAGAAATTTTTCCCAGCCGATCCCATTTTGCTTTTTGACTTTCACTTTCAATTCTTCTCTTTTCTATAAAAGTATTCCACGTTTTTGTTCAGAATAATGTGGGCTGTTGAAAAGGCAATATGTCTGGTCATCAAGATGGTCCGGGGACGACTTTGTGTAGACTCAACGATGACATCATTTCTATATAGATGGTGGAATTTGTATAGTAAGAGTTTAGAAACCGACTCGAACGCCTGTTTTCAGTATATTGCAATACAAATAGGGCTGTCCACACAATAAAAAAAAGACATAATTTTTTTCGTAAATAGAGCTCCATTTGTATAGAAATAGTCTAGAAATTGACTCGAAAGCCCGTTTTCAGTATATTGCAATACAAATAGGAGGCACTCTCTCATCCAATCTTTGGAGAGAGAGATCCGGTTTCCATAGTCATCCTGTCCATTCAAAAAGACATTCTTTTTGTTTCTGAATGCAACCGAATGTATATAGGAATATTCTAGAAAGCGCCCCCCCCAAGCCCATTTTAAGTATATTTCTATACAAATTCGGTATAAAATTATCCGGGGACGACTTTGTCCGAAGACGACTCTGTCCGGGGACGACTCTGTTTGGACTCAACCATGACGTCATTTTAATATAGTGGAATGTGTATAGAAATAGTCGGAAAAGGACTCGAACGCCCGTTTTCAGTATATTCCAATACAAAATTGATTGTCCACAACATAAAAAAGACATCATTTTTTTCTTGGATAGAGCTCCATTTGTATTTGAATATACTGAAAACCGACTCGAACGCCCGTTTTCAGTATATTCCAATACAAAATTGGCTGTCCACAACATAAAAAAAAGACATCATTTTTTTCTTGGATCGAGCTCCATTTGTATTGGAATATACTGAAAACCAACGTGAACGCCCGTTTTCAGTATATTCCAATACAAAATTGGCAGTCCACAACATAAAAAAAAAGACATAATTTTTTTCTTGGATCGAGCTCCACTTGTATTGGAATATACTGAAAACCAACGTGAACGCCCGTTTTCAGTATATTCCAATACAAAATTGGCTGTCCACAAAATAAAAAAAAGACATCATTTTTTTCTTGGATCGAGCTCCACTTGTATTGAAATATACTGAAAACCGACTCAAACACCCGTTTTCAGTATATTCCAATACAAAATTGGTTGTCCACAAAATAAAAAAAAGACATCATTTTTTTTCTTGGATCGAGCTCCACTTGTATTGGAATATACTGAAAACCGACTCAAACGCCCGTTTTCAGTATATTCCAATACAAAATTGGTTGTCCACAAAATAAAAAAAAGACATCATTTTTTTCTTGGATCGAGCTCCACTTGTATTGGAATATACTGAAAACCGACTCAAACGCCCGTTTTCAGTATATTCCAATACAAAATTGGTTGTCCACAAAATAAAAAAAAGACATCATTTCATTCTTGGATCGAGCTCCACTTGTATTGGAATATACTGAAAACCGACTCAAACACCCGTTTTCAGTATATTTCAATACAAAATTTGTTGTCCACAAAATAAAAAAAGACATCATTTTTTTCTTGGATCGAGCTCTATTTGTATTGGAATATACTGAAAACCGACTCAAACACCCGTTTTCAGTATATTCCAATACAAATTGGCAGTCCACAAAATAAAAAAAAAGACATCATTTCTTTCTTGGATCGAGCTCCATTTGTATTGAAATATACTGAAAACCGACTCAAACACCCGTTTTCAGTATATTCCAATACAAATTGGCAGTCCACAAAATAAAAAAAAAAGACATCATTTCTTTCTTGGATCGAGCTCCATTTGTATTCAAATATACTGAAAACCGACTCAAACACCCGTTTTCAGTATATTCCAATACAAATTGGCAGTCCACAAAATAAAAAAAAGACATCATTTCTTTCTTGGATCGAGCTAGATTTGTATAGAA
This sequence comes from Stegodyphus dumicola, assembly GCF_044657685.1. Lineage (NCBI taxonomy): Eukaryota > Metazoa > Arthropoda > Arachnida > Araneae > Eresidae > Stegodyphus > Stegodyphus dumicola. Next base: position 52,448,074 of record NC_140778.1, read on the forward strand.
ATAGCCTAGAAATCAGTTCGAACGCCCGTTTTCAGTATATTGTAATACAAATGAAATGACATGAAAAATGCAAAAAGGGGAAAAGTAGCCTACCTTGACGGAAATTCTATTCCAAAAGGGGAAAACTTGTATCCAGGTGGGCCCACAGCACGGCCGGAACTCAAGCGAAACTCGATAGGTTGAAATCGATCCATTAAATAACATTCTTAAAAAACAGTAAAGTTTTTTTCACATCTAAAACTCAAGCGAAACTCGATAGGTTGAAATCGATCCATTAAATAACATTCTTAAAAAACAGTAAAGTTTTATTCTATTCCAAAAGGGGAAAACTTGTATCCAGGTGGGCCCACAGCACGGCCGGAACTCAAGCGAAACTCGATAGGTTGAAATCGATCCATTAAATAACATTCTTAACAAACAGTAAAGTTTTATTCACATCTAAAACTCAAGCGAAACTCGATAGGTTGAAATCGATCCATTAAATAACATTCTTAAAAAACAGTAAAGTTTTATTCTATTCCAAAAGGGGAAAACTTGTATCCAGGTGGGCCCACAGCACGGCCGGAACTCAAGCGAAACTCGATAGGTTGAAATCGATCCATTAAATAACATTCTTAACAAACAGTAAAGTTTTATTCACATCGAGTCGGCTGGGAAAAGTTTCTGAAAAATAAATTACCCCCCTTTTTAGTCTGAAAATTTGAAAATTGATGTCTTCAATTTTTGAAAAATTGAAGACATCAATTTTCAGACTAAAAGGGTTTTTTTTTTTTTTTTTTTTTTTTTTTTTTTTTTCAGCCAGAGAAATTTTTCTCCTGCTCTCAGAAATTTTTCCGCACTCGACTGGATGAATAAAACATCCCCGTTTCTTTAAGAATGGGATCACTGTTAACTATTTCAGCATTCGACGTTTCGCGTCCAATAATAACTGCCGGGTGTTCAAGAATGCGGATGCACCTTCTAGATTTTCTACAGAGAAGCTTGACTGGATGGAGAGTGGATGACTTTTTCCAAGATTCTCGACTTTGGACCGTCAAGAGGTAAAGGATCTTTTTGTTTTTTTTGTTTTAAGAAAATTTATGGATAGATTCATTTCTTTTTGAATGGACCTAGAAAAATAGGACAAAGTTCTTTTCCAAGATTGGATGAGAGAGGGACCCAAAAAAAATGGGTCTCGGAAGGAATCGAATGCATTTGCACTCATTCCTTCCAAGACCCATTTTTTTGGTCTCCTGATTCGTCTCTCTCTCTCTCTCTTCTTAGTCCATTTCCATAAATATAGGGAAAGCGGAGAACCTTTCCCTACTTATTTCTAAAAATCTTTTCTTTATTTTTTTTCTCCTGAGTTTATGTATATATCAATTCAAATACTTTTGAGAACGGTCATCCCAATTCTCTGTCGTCTTTTCGGTTTCATCGTCCCAACACTCAGTGGACATAGTCTCAGTCGATTTTGGAGCATGGGTCGTCCGTTCATTGTCCCAACATTCAGTGGACATAGTCTCAGTAGATTTTGGAGCATGAGTCGTCTGTTCATTGTCCCAACACTCAGTGGACATAGTCTTAGTGGATTTTGGAGCATGAGTCGTCCGTTCATTGTCCCAACACTCAGTGGATTTTGTCTTTGGATCCTCTGAAGATATTTTGGGGGTCTCATGAGATTCTTTGGAAGGTTCGTCCCAACAGGCTGCTGGATCGTAATGGGGAATATTTTCAGGTATGTCTCCCCAACCCTCTGTCTTCCTCGAATTATTGGAGGAAGTTGACGACAAAGAAGAAGTAGAAGAGCCCATCAAGTGGAAAGGCATATGCTCATCCGGATGTTCCATCACTTGTAAACAGGAGAGATTATCCCATTTCTGGATGAGGTTATCGTACGCTTTTGGGGACGGATCCTTCTCTAACTGATCGTAGGCCTTATCAAAAGCTTGCAGAGGATTGTCTGCTTCCTCCTGAATCCTCTCCTCTTTCTTCGTTCCGTCTGGATAGACGTGATTGATATGAAAATCTCCTTCCATAATATGCCATCGATAGTTGCGCACTTTGTTTTCGGCACAATGGAAATATTTCCTCCTTTGATGATGTCGGGCACATTTTTCCCGATACTTCCAAATGATTCCATCTGGCACATAAATTTCCGTCACGGGTTTTTGATAATCCAAGGCTTTAGCAAAGAATTTAGCTTTCTGGCATCCCACCACATAAATCGTGGAGAAGCTGTGAGTGAGCGATTGGAGAATGCGTCCTAAATGGTTGTAGGGAATATGACCCTCGTTCCAACGAAGTCCGTGCCGGTTTCTCGTCAGCCAGGCATTCGTCTTTTGGTTTTTTTCACTCAGTTGGTGGAAGGGGTGAGGAGGAGCAAACGTCAACGATCCCACGGTCAAAAAATCTTTTGTCGCATAGCCCAATTCTTTTAAAACGTAGGTAAATTCACCCTTCTTGTGGTTGTAGGACTGGAAACCCTCTAGATCGAGCACGATAAAGTTTTTTGAACACGCCATGGCGATGAATACGGTGATGTCTCCCACAAACAGGAGCAAAAAAAGAGTCGAAAAGGTATATATGTATAACAGGGAAGATCTAGAACGGAAAAAAAAACAATAAAACGTTTTAGAGTCGTCGTCTTGAAAGAGACATTTTTCTTTTCAAAAGGTTAAGAAGAGAGTTCTTTTTAAATGAAGTTATGATTATTATGATTATTAAAGAAAGAAACAAAGAATCAAATCGATTTTATAGATAACCATATTCATAGGACCAAAGGGACTTACCAGCTCAGTTCACGTCTTCTTCTCTTCTCTGAAGAAATCTCGTGGAGGACACACACTTTTATACTCGCGCGACATCTGTCGGGATCGCGACCCCATCTAAATGTCAGGGTCATTCCAACCTCTTAAAAGGATTGGAATGAAAGAAACACTTTGATAAAAAATATATTTATGAAAAGATATCTGAGGGTCGTGAGAACATTTTCTCTCCCCACCCCCCCGCCTATTTCAAAAAAAAATAAAAAGTCTTTCTTGGATCGCGTCAAGATTACAAAACAACTCACAGGACTTGTTTATCTCGATCTCGTCAGGGTCACCGTTTCACATAAGAAGATGAATGGACCCTGAACTTTAGATATGATAAAAATTAACTCTACCCGCCTTTTGTCTGGTAATAGGGTCTCACCGTTTCTAAAAATAGACCAGATCCCATTCTTGGAATTCTATTGTTTAGGAAAGGAGGAGTGATGGTCTATTATTAGAAAGTGTGAGACAACATTCCCAGACAAAAGGGGGTAGAGTTAATTTTTATCATGTCTAAGACATGATAAAAATTAACCAAAAGTTTTTTTTTTTTTTTTAAGGCTGAAAAATTTTTTTGAAAGAGATCAGAAAGATTTTTCCTCCCAATCTTTTTCGACGATGAAAAGGGAAAAACTACTGATGCGATCTCCCTACGCTTTAGGGAAAAAAAAACAAAAAAAAATACTTATGAAATATTCATGTGTTGAAATTGGCTATTCAAATAAGTGACATTTTGTTTCTCATTGGAACTGTTCAACGGCGAGTCCACTCGTCTCATTCTTTGGGGTAGGGAATGAAAGTACAGCGGTTTGTTGAAATCGATGATAATTTCCTCTTTAGTCGGCGGAACTGTAAATCTATCCCGTCTTAACTCTTCTAATCTCTTTGAAAGTATTTCCACTTGCTCTGCTAAGGTTTCCTCGGTACTCATGGTCACTCTTAGTTTAGGGAAGTCTTGACGTATTGGCTAGAGAACAGAGGGTCTTTTTCTCTCTATACATATATCATGTGGGAGAGTGTGATTTATAAATCCTTGTGAAATCGTTCTACGTCTTGTGTAACTTGGAAAATTCGTCTTCTTCTCGTCGATTGGGGTGGAGTTATGGAAAAGAAATGGGATTGGAAAGAAATCAACATATTACAAAAAAAAAGGAACTTTTTTTTTATTTTTTTCTCTAGGGATTTACATACCATTTCATTCATGAACATTCAAGGGTTCTCTCCAAGACCAAATTTTAGAAGAGGACCACAAAGAGTACACTTGAGGATCCTCTTTCAGGTCTAGGTGAGATAAGGGTTGAGACCAATATTCTTGGGTCTCTAAAGCATCCCAACTTAGACATTTATTATTATTAGAAAGTTCATCCTCCTCCTCCTCCTCCTCATCGTCGCACGAGTTCTCCTGGGGAGATTCTTCCGCCTCCTCTTCGTCTTCGACAGCTTTGCTCTCGGAGGGGTAACAATGTAATTTCCGGAAAACGTAACTACCCTCCATCAAATGGTATCGAAAATTTCTCACCTTGTTCTCGGCACAATGAATCATCTTTTGGAAATATTGGTGTCGCGTGCATTTCGACTTGTTCCGCCGCTCTGTTTTCCCTGGGATGTAAAACTCGCAAACGGATCGCTGGCAGAGCTTGCTGAAAAATTCGGCTTTATCGTATCCATTGACGTAGATCACCTCCACATTTTCGGTCAGTATTTTCAGGATTGTAGAAAGATGCTCGTAGGAAAGACGACCCTCGGTCCATTGCAGGCCGTGTCGGTTATTTGTAGTCTGGTTGACCACAGCTTGATTGCGGGACGATAAGTCATCGTAATGGACAGGAGGGAGAAAAATCATGGATCCGCATAAGGTTAAATCGCAAGTGATGTAGCCCAGTTCTTTCAAGATGAAACATATATCTCCCGTCTTTGGATCATAACAGTGAAAGTATTCCATGTCCAGAACAATGTAGGAATCTTTGAGAGGTTTGGCACTCAAAATGTCCATCTTCTTCAATTGAGAAAAAAAAGAAAACAAAATTCTCTCTCTCTGTCTCTCTCGCTGTGTGTCCTGAAGGAAAAAATGGATAGCGTTCTCTCGCCGTCTCCTCTTTTATAGAGAGAGAGAGAGAGAGAAGGTTCAACGTGACAGGTCGTATGAATTCTGGGAAAGGTCACATTCGTATATATATTTGTTTTTTTGAATGATATCGTGCGTATCTCAATACACATGCATCATAATAATAATAAAGGTCACCTTGGAAAGAAAAAGAAATAAAAAACATGGAACTCGTGCTCGACTTTGAAGGTTTCTACGATTCTCAAGGAGCCTTTATTGTGAAAGAATTGGCTTACGTCACATTGGACGGTACTTCTCGAGGGGTATTTGTTTTTAAACCCCCGTTTCCATGGCAAATGCTCACCGAAAAAGAAAAACGAACCGCTGTGTGGGCGAGTGATTATTATCACGGCTTGTCGTGGTACGAAGGAGAAATTCCGTACAGTTATTTTCCATGGGTGTTAACGATGTTGACGGAACCTTTTTCCATGATTTGGGTGCGAGGAGAAATGAAACGGCGGTTTTTAGAGAAATGGTTGCAAAGATCCATTTATTGCATTTCGGGATCGACGCAAGAGATTCTCAAATACAATGGGATCGAACACATGAATTGTCCTAACCATACAAAAGGTTTTTTCCATTGCGCTCTACAAAAAGCGGTTCGGTCTCATTATTATTTAAAGACACAGAGAAGAAATTCGCAAGGTCGATCCTGCACAATTCAATCTTGACAGAACTTATTAAAAAAATACATATATCACCTTACTTCTTCAACAGAACAGATGGTTCTGAAGCGAAACTTGGAATTTTGAAATAATAGATCAGGGAGAAATCATTCTTAAAAACAAATGGTAAAGTCTCGAATCGGCTGGGAGAAAAAAAATTTCTCAGAGGTGAGATAAAAATTCTCTAATGAAAAAAAAAAAAAATGAAAAAAAAAAAAACTTCTGGTTAATTTTTATCATGTCTTAGACATGATAAAAATTAATGACCCTCCCTTTTTGTCTGGGAAGGATGTCTCACCCTTTCTAAAAATAGACCATGACTCATCCTTTCGCTAATGGCAATCATTCCATGAATGAATCACGATTTGTTTTTCAAAAGAGTGAGACAACATTCCCAGACGAAAAGGGAAGGGGGTCGTTAATTTTTATCATGTCTAAGACATGATAAAAATTAACAAAAGTTTTTTTTTTTTTTTTTTTTTTTTTGAGTTGGAGAATTTTTTCTCAGCTCTGAAAATTTTTTTCCAGCCGACTCAAGACTTTACCATTTATATGTACGAATAGTCTTTGGATTATTTATTTATTTTCTTTTAAAAAGAAAAATTCTGAGCTAGACCTATCTATTGGCTTAACATTCTGATCATAGAAACAGTCTACAATCTCATTTTTTTTCGAGGCTAATGCACGGGTTCTCCAATCAAAAGGGTTACTATAAAGGGATTGGTTTGAATGCATTTATCTGGAAATTTTGTAGGATTCTGTTGTTGAGAAGGGGGTATCTTATTATTATTATTATTATTATTATGATGATGATGATGATTGTGGCAGATTCGTTTTCTACATGGAAGTCTAATCTCCTCCGAAGACCTTTTCTGGGGATCGTCGATAGATGGTTTTTCAATAGGAATCGTTTCCCTCGGATCCTCAAGAGATAGAGGGGGGTCCTGTCTTGAGACATGAAGCGGTCTCCCCTCCTCCTCCTCCTCGAGAAGTCTTGAGAAAGGGAGAGGATTTTCGGTTCCCTTATTCTTAAGGGGTCTTGACAAATTGAGAGGTCCCTCCTCTTCGAAAGAGAGAAAAGTTTTGGTTCCCTTATCTTCGAGGGGTTTTAACAAATCGAGAGGTCCCTCATTTTCGAGGGGTCTTGATAAATGGAGAGGTTTTTCATCTTCGAGGGGGTTTCATAAAGGAAGAGGTCCCTCCTTCTCGAGGGGTCTTGAGAAAGGGAGAGGTTTTTCATCTTCGAGGAGGTTTGACAATGGGAGAGATCTCTCCTTCTCGAGGGGTCTCTCTTCCTCAAGGGGTTTTGAGGAAGCGAGAGGTTTTTCATCCTCGACGGGTTTTGACAAACGGAGAGGAATCTGAACAGGCTTCTCCTCATCCCCATCATTATCGAGGAGGATGAGGATAGGCTTTTGGAAAGGTTTTTTCTTTTTCTTCTGAACAGGCTCCTCTTGATGCTCGGGGAGAGGGATGGGGTAGTTGTTCCACCATTCTATTTTTTCTTGCTCGAGGATTTTTTCAAAAGTCGTGGCCTCCTTAAGATGAGACGAAGGAGGAGAGTCCTCGAGAAGACTATAATAGGTATTCTTCCCAGTCTTCTCGATCGAGAGAGGTTCGTGCAAACATTTGTGCAACCATTCACTAAAATGAACGAGAATCCCTTTTGTCTTCTCAAGACGATCCATAATCCTATTCATTTGCGAGACGGTTAGAAAGTGGGACGTGTAAAAATATTTGGCTCGTTTCATTAACAAAATTTGTGCATCCAAAGGTGGAATGTCACGAGCCATCAACACGTTTTCGTCGGATAAAAATTGGTCCCGCATCTTTTGATAACTCCCCACGGTATGATAATCCGCACATTTTGAAAAATCGGAGGCTTTCAGGTAAACGACTCCTTGGATGATATAAAAAGAAAGATCAACATATTTATATTTGAAAAGAATACACGTAGTGAGCTGGGGATGCCTCCTCATGATCCACTTGGACAAAAATACGACTTTGGGGCTCTCCCCTTTTATTTATAGAGAGAAAGAGAGTGTGACCTTCCCTTCCCTCCTCCTCTCCCCCTGCTTCCTCTATCTCTGGACGTCCTTGGATTGGAAAGGATGACTTTGAAAAAAAAAGAAGGTCATGGTTGGATAATTTTTTGTTTATTAAATTATTACTTTCACTTCCTCATTCCCACACACATTCATCTTTTAAGAAAAGAAAAAGAGGTCATGGAGATAAGATTTCTTGGAAAGAAGAGAGAGAGAGAGAGAGAAACAAAAAAAAAACAAATAAAACGGACGTCATAGAGCCTCTATGTGTGTCTGTGTGTGTCTATATATATAAAAACGCGAGAGTACTGGGCGAGATCATTTCTTTTCCATTGGGAGCCATGTCGCTATTAGACGTTTTTCCAACTCAACGGATTTCGAACGGGGAGGATTTGAAGACGCTAAAGCAAATCTCCAACTTGAAAATTTTTTTGGCGTGTCATTGTGCGACATTTATTCCGCATTTACCACCTCATCAAGCGATCGTTTCTTTCAACCAAGATGTCGAATCCTCCAACCTGCTCGTTCAGAATATATACAGAAATTTATTCGAATCGCAACAAACGAAAGAGGAATCTCCCTTCTCTTGGAATCGGATGGATCGAGCTTTGAGACGGCCCATTCAAACAGACCGGCGATATACGGATCCGCGCACGAGTTTTCGGTGGAAGAATATTTTTCTCACGAAACGATATTTTACGTTTGGAGTGAGAACGACGGCTGAGGACGAAGTTCATATTGTTCAAACCACAGCCGCTCCTCTCGCCTATTACGAATCATCGTCCCCCAATCTGAAGGAAAGAAGTTTTAAAGTCAGCGACAGGATGAAATATAAGAAATATATTCTAAGACCTATTCAAAACTATGTCGTTCCCCCGAAAACGCAATATCTCATCGTCACAACCCAGAAGAGTCTCTTTCTCGTCGATCGGTGCTCGTACTCGCTTTGGAAACAATTGAAAGAGGAGATTTCTTTCCAATCGCCGATGATGTTTCAAGAAAAAGAAGAAGAAAGCCCTCCGCTACCTTTACTCATCCCTTCCTTAGATGATAAGAGGAGCTGGACCGTTATTTCCCGAAACAAAATCAACCCGGCAACGGAATGAAATTGAAGTCATCACAATTGAAGATGAGGAGGAAGAAAAAAAATTACCTCTTAAAGAACGGTCGACTTACCGGAACCTACCTGGCGTGCAAGATCCGCTTCTGAATCCAGAAGCTTCTTCTTCTTCTTCTTCCCCGAATTGTTCAAACAGGCAACCTCTTTTGGACTCCTCACAGACAGAACCTCTTCCAGTATCCTCTTCTTCTTCTTTTTTTGTTCTTGTCCTCCAACCTGTCCCGACATCGTAGAGGTAGAATGTCAGACGGGTCCACAAGCTTCAAAAAGTCCCGACATCGTAGAGGTAGAATGTCAGCCGGGTCCACAAGTTCCAACGGGTCCAGAAATCATGGAGGCAGAATCACACCCGGGTTCACAAGTTCCAACGTGTCCAGAAATCGTAGAGGTAGAATTTCAGCCTGGTAAACAAGTTCCAGCGGGTCCAGAAATCACGGAGGTAGAATCGCAGCCGGGTCCAGACATCCTAGATCCCTCCACTCATCCCAAAGAGACTCCAAGTGTTTCAAGACAGCCTTGTGAGGATCCAGCCCTTCCCGTATGGAATGATTATATGGACTTACAAAATTTGGTGCAACAGGAAGGAGAAGAAAATAATCATACGGATGGGTGGGTCAAAGACTGTTTAGATCATTTAACTTCTAATGTAATTGAACTGTTATGGAATTGCATTTCTGAAATCACATCGGAAATGGGATAAAAACCAAACCAAAAAAAAAAAAACAATTTTTTTAATAACAAATTCGAGGAGGGTCATGATGTCAATTAAAAAAAATATTATATAGAGTCCACTCTTGGTGGTTCACTTCAGTTTTCCAGCATGAGGTGATCCACGTTTCCCGAAATATGGATCCCATTCCAAGAGAGATTGTGTAGAGCCTTCACTTCAGTTCTTTTTTTTATATACCAAGAGGAGAGGGTCCCCAAAGGGCTACCCATGTCCAAAGAGAGAAAGTGCAGAGCGTTCATTTCAGTTTTTTTCCAAGTTTAGGGGAGGGAGGTCTCAAAATGACACCCCCCCATTTTCAAAGAGAGATGGTGTAGAGCGTTCATTTCTGTTTTTTTCCAAAGTTAGGGAGTTTTCAAATGACTACCCATTTCAGAGAAAGAGAGAAAGAGAGAGAGAGAGACAGAAGGTGTAGAGCGTTCATTTCAGTTTTCCAAGGTTAGGATGGTGGTGGAGAATCCTCCAAAATGGCTACTCATCTCAAAGAGAGAGAGAGAGAGAGAGAGAGAGAAAGCGTAGAGCGTTCATTTCAGTTTTCCAACATTAGAAGGTCCCAAAATACCTTCTGAATTCAAAGAGAGATCGTGTAGAGCGTTCATTTCCAGTTCTCCAAGATCAGAAGAAGAGGGTCCGCTTTTTCCAAAAGGGCTTTCCGCATTCAGAGACAGCGAAGTGCAGACTTCAGTTCTTCTCCCTCCCCAAGAATAGAGGGTCCCAAAATGGCTTCCCATTTCAAAGAGAGAGGGAGAGGCGTTCATTTCCATTCTCCAAGATAGGGTCGTCTGCTTTTTCCCAAAATGGCTTCCCAATTCAAAGAGAGAGAGAGAGAGAGTGAAAGGGTGTGTAGAGCGGTCATGTTCATTCTCCAAGATAGGGTCGTCAGCTTTTTCTCAAAATGGCATCTCCCCATTCAAAAAGAGATCGTAACCAATTTTTTTCCAGTTTTTTCCAAGATGGGGGGGGGGAGAAGAAAACCTAGGATGGAATAACACGACACACAGAGAGAAAGAGAAAAAAAAACGCCATCTTGTCATTTTCTGATAGGGTACCGGTGTTCGAATACTTTTGTGACCGACTGTCTGATTATACTGGGAGAACCATAAAATCGGAAAAGCGATGGGTTTCACAGTTAACGAGGCAACCGAAGACAGACTGGGAAAGAGAGATCCTTTTTTTTAGCTGAGAAGCAGATTGCCCTGGAAATCCGTGACTCTGACCATATAATTTCTCCATAGACTCTTTGAACGGTATTCAGGAGACATCCTCCATGAGGGAAAAAAATCTCCCCTTCCCCTTCTAAATCGACTGGAAAGAGAATGCGGTGGAAGAGATCCATCCACGAGAGATCATACTCTTGAACGTCAGACAAATATGAAGTCGAATAGCTTAAACAAAATATGCTTGAAAAGTCATCGAGTCTCGAAAATCTAGGCCTCTCTCTCTCTGAAGGAAATGAGAAAATGGGAATCTGCGTTTTTCTTCCTAAACGGCTAACATTCATCTGAAGTGACACTCGAAATGTTTAAATAGATAAACGAGAATCCATTCTTAAAAAAATGACGCTGTGTCGTCAATTGGAGAATCGAGTCGGCTGGGAAAATATTTTGAGAGCCAGGAAAAAACATTTTCTAACTCAAAAAAAAAAAAAAAAAAAAAAAAAAAACTTTTGGTTAATAGACAGATTTTTCTCTTCCCATTGTGTGGACATTGTTGAGCGTTTTGTGAAGCTTTGAAAGAATGGAGGGGTTTTGATGGAGAATATTTCTTTTTATTGAATTTTTAAAAAAAGATTTAAGATTGACATTTTATAACAGGTTTTACATGGAAAGAAGGTTTTTCTTCTAGTTTGACGACTTCTTTTTCTTGGGAGATGTTTCTATTGGAAAGATGGAAGGAAAGACGATTCCCACATTGAAGAAGGTTCATGAGAAACTCGTACGGATCTTGGTTCTCTTTTCGAGCCGATATATCATACGGAATCCGGGAAAACGGAATAAATCATGTTTTGCAATCGCTCCAGTTCCTCCTCGTATTTTTGCTTGCTCGCCAATTTCATGCGGGGACGAAACTGGTCCAGAATATACAATCCCTGGGGTTGAGTCACTCGAGAAAAAGCGACATATTGCTGAAATCGATTAAAAGGTCCGTGCATGTAAATTGCGATCGACGGAAAGGTGGCTCCTTGGGCTTTATGAGCCGTAATCGCTTTGGCTAACATCAAAGGAAACTTTTCGCGATAAAATGCGAGTCTTTTCGTCGAACAGGTGTCAATACGAATGGAGACGCGATCAATAGGAGCTAGACTATTGGAAAATTGCAGCCAGACACGCGTCACAACTCCGTCTTCGTCCTGGTCTATTTGGTGTAGTGTTCCATTCGCTCCATTCATCCATCCTTTGGATCTGTCGAGCGTTTTAGTCAATTGATATCGCGCTCCTCTTTGTAAATGGAGGACGGATTCGAGATTCGCCATCTGAGATCGATGTAAATGTCGACTCCGTTTCATCATCCTCTTCCGCAATTTTTCGCTCTCGGAATAAATCACGTCTCGAGCAAGACACGAACAGTACGTCCCTCGGGATTGGAGACGTTTCATATTATATTTCTCTGCATCCTTGCTCGAAAAACAGAGAATAATAGCTTCGCGAGGAATTTCGTCGAAACTGCGAACGCGGGACTGGAAAAATGCCACATTGTCCGGTTCTAAAAAGTGATTTCTCGTTAAACGATCGAGTCTCTCCTCGTAATCCAGAGAGAATCGCATACATTCGACTAGTTAATAGTAAAGCGTGGATTGAGGCGTCCACCACCCTTCAGAATAAAAAATGGGCGTGTCGCGAATCGGTTGGAGCTGCTGCAAATCTCCGAATTTAATCATATGCACATTCCCAAACGGCTTATACGGCACATGACACAATTGTCGAAGTTGCTGGTCGAGGCGCGAAAATAAATTGGATCCGATCGTGGAAACGTCATCCAAAATCACCATCCGTAAAGGAGCATACAGGGGTCTGTAATAGTCTAAAGTCTCTTGGGTCAGAGGTCGAACAAAAGTCCCGTTCATTTGAAGACGCAGGGCATGATGCAAAGTATCTCCCGTAATGTAGACCGCTCCTTGAGCACTGAGTGCGAGTTTGAGAACCGAGCACGCTTCGCTAAAAAGAGGCGTTCGAATCAGAGTTTGGTATAAAGCTTGGATCAGGAAAGATTTACCCGTTCCGGCAGATCCTTGCACAATAATATCCAGAGGAGGGGGACGTTTCGATTCAGGTAACGCGTAATAGGTGTACAAACGGACGAGAACGTAGATCAGGATAATTGTATTGCTCTTTATTACATTGTCGACTACATTTTTGATAGGCTTCTTCGGACCACATATCCTTATACTGCAAATTCGTATAGCTTTCCCACTGCTTGGGAGGAAGATGTTTCTTTCGCGGTCGGGAGTTCTTTTTAAGAACAGCATAACGTTCCCTTTGAAGTATTCGTTCTCGCTCTCGATTAGCTGAATTGCTTCGCCAGCGTCGTTTCTGTTCACGCATTCTTTCCCTAAGACGTTCTCTACTGGTAGGCTCATCGTGACACCACTCAAAAAGGTGAAGTGTGTGTATAGAAAATCACTTCCTTTAATTTATATACATATACTTTTTGAGGAGGGGGGGGATGTGAAATGATCTCGTCTCGAAACGAACCAATAGCACTTCGAGAAGGCTTGGAACGAGATAGGTTTCTTAGAGAGAGAGAGGGACACAAAAAATATATAAAAAATCAGAATGATTTATCCGTCGACCTCTGGGCTAAAAGTAAACAAACAAACTTTGAAAAGGTCAAGGTGAACTCACTGAATTCATCTTAGAAATCAGATAGGAAAAAAAAATGAGGGTACCCATATTTCCTCTTCAACAACATAGACTCATCTAAAACGAAACTCGGAATGCTTACACAAATAAACAAGAATCCATTCTTAAATAAAAATGGGGACGTCTTGTCGATCGAGTCGGCTGGAAAAAATTTCTGTTACTAAAAAAAAAAAAAAAAAAAAAAAAAAAAAAAAAAAAAACACTTTTGGTTAATTTTTATCATGTCTTCTAGACATGATAAAAATTAATGACCCTCCCTTTTTGTCTGGGAAGGATGTCTCACCCTTTCTAAAAATAGACCATGACTCATCCTTTCGCTAATGGCAATCATTCCATGAATGAATCACGATTTGTTTTTCAAAAGAGTGAGACAACATTCCCAGACGAAAAGGGAAGGGGGTCGTTAATTTTTATCATGACTAAGACATGATAAAAGTTAAAAAAAGTTTTTTTTTTTTTTTAACTCAGAAATTTTTTTCAGAGCTCTGAGAATTTTTTTTCTAGCCGACTTGGATGGACAAGACATCTCCGGATTCTTTCTGGAATGGACTCTATGATCTATTTAAACATTTTGAGTTCCGAGTTTCGCTTCAGTTGAGTGTGAGCCGTTCAAGAAGAAGAAACCATCCTGTGAGTGGAGAGAGAGAACTATTTCTTTTTCCATTCACCCGTTGTGTTGAACCGTTCAGATATTTGCTTTTATTAATATTTTTTTTCCTAACCCACCCGTCTTTAAACAATGGAATAGTGTGAAAGGGTCAACCCGTTTTATAGATATCAACCTCATACCTTCATCTCAACGGGTCTCGAGTGGGAGGAAGGAAGGAGTAGGCGACGAGAACTAAGCATGTCTGTTTATCGAGTAGACGCATCGGGGAAAGAACGATACCCGACCGACCCCCAACATACTCATTACGAATTATACGTTACGGATCCTGAAGGAAATCCTATCTTGGCTCGAGACGAAAACGGTCATGAGTATTACGCGGTAGATTTAAACGGAAACCAATACATTTTAGCTCCTCGACGGTATGCCCGAACGGCTTTTGGACGAGAATACTACCCGAAATTTCAAAATGGGGACGAGTATTCGCTTTATACGTCTGTTTTATTCCCTTATGCCAAAGACGAATCGGGGCATGAAATGTATCCTAAAAAGGCGGATGGAGTCGAATATTGTTTAACGGCCGGCGATCGAGTTCTTTATGCTCGCGATGCTTGGGGAAACGAGTTTTATCCTCGAAGAGCGGATCAGCAAACGGAATACCTCTGTGAAGAAGTGGGGTATGCGAAAAGAGCCGACGGATCCGAAACGTATCCTAAATTTTATATCTACACTTCTGGTTAAGATCTCTCTCTCTATCGAAAGAGAAGAAAATAATAAAGAGTGTGTTACTGCAATGGAGCATTCTGACGCGGAACCTGTTTCGTATTCCATTTGGTGTGTGAAATGCCGAGCCAAGACCGATACGGTCGACGTCCACTATCGCATGTCGAAAAATCGACGGCCGATGGTCACGGGAAAATGTCAGGTGTGTGGAACCAAGAAACAACAGTTTATTACAAATGCTTCCGTTCCACCTGGAATTCAGTTCCTGGATGAGGAGGAAGAAAAAGGAAAATGTTCCGAGTAAGAAGAAACAAGTATACAAATCAAAAATTGGAAAAAGATGGATCTTACTATTATATGCTCTCCTAAAGCGGGTGGTTCTCCTTTACAGTTTGGCATACAGACGGATTCGCATAATCCGGTTCCAAGACTCGTGAATTTTCCTCAACCGGCAACTCCACCCTTAGATACTTCTTCTTTGAATGAGTTTTCTAGCATTCTGAAAGAATATCTAAACGTCGTGAGAGAATTGATTCTTCCCCTGCATCGAAATGTTGAAGAAAAGAGCTCTGAATGTGGAAGCAAGGACACGGATCCAAAGCCAAATTCGGAGGGTTGAAAGGGATAGGTGAAAGTCCATTATTAAAAAAAACAATGGTCATGTCATGTCTTGTCGATCGAGTCGGCTAGAAAAATTTCTCTAGAACAGATTAAAAAAAATACTTTTGGTTAATTTTTATCATGTCTTACAGACATGATAAAAATTAACTCTCTTCTTTATGTCTGGGAAGGATGTCTCACCCTTTCTAAAAATAGACCATCACTCACCCTTTCTCAAGGCAATTATTCCAAGAATGAGTCACGATCTATTTTTAGAAAGGGTGAGACAACCTTCCTTGACAAAAAGGAGGGACAGTTAATTTTTATCATGTCATGATAAAAATTAACCAAAAGTTTTTTTTTTTCATCACTTAGAAAATATTTTCCAGAGCTCTGAGAATTTTTTTTCCCAGTCGACTCGATGATCCAAACAACAAGACATCCAAAATTGTTTCTAGAAGAAACTCTCGCTTCTCTATTTAAACCCCTCGCGTTTCCAACTTCAGATCCGTGTGTGCTGTGCACTCAACCTAGATACGCGCTTCTCCTCCCTCCTGGAAAGAGCCTTTTTTTTCTGAGCTCTTAGCATTTTTTCTCAGCTTCATTTCCATTCTCCAGGTTTCTGTCTCCTCCTTTCCGTTAACACTGCAAAATTTCTAAATTTCTCATTTCTCGGAGCTTGGAAATCTGTCATAAAAAAAAAACATGACATAGCTCTGTTTTCAAGAAGTCGGTTTAGATTCGTCAGGATCATGACTGATTTTCCATGACGGCTCTCCAACCTCAATATTAGAGTTTGAAAGGAATAAGGTAAAAAAGTTCGTCCTAGATATCCAACGAAACGTAAAAAGAGCGACGAGGATCTAAAAAGGTACGACCCTTTCCAGAAGGGGAGGGAGCAATGGATATTCAGGTGAGTCCACAGCATGAACTGCACGAACATGAAACGACTTCCGCAGATAATAGAATGTTCGAGATGTCTCTCGTCGATCAAGTCAGCTGGTAAAATTTTCTAAGAGCTGAGGAAAATGTTCGCATACCTTCACAGAAATTCTTTCCAGGAGGGAGAAGTGTGTATCCAGGTCGAATTCTCAGCACAGACTGAACTGAAGTTGGAAACACGAGTGGTTTAAATAGAGAAGGGAGAGTTCCTTCTAGAAACAATTTGGATCTGTCTTGTTTGGATCATCGAGTCGGCTGGGAAAAAATTCTCAGAGCTTTGGAAAAAATTTCTGAGTGATGAAAAAAAAAAAAAAAAAAAAAAAAAAAACTTTTGGTTAATTTTTATCATGTCTTCTAGACATGATAAAAATTAACTCTCTCTTCTTTTTGTCTGGGAAGGATGTCTCACCGTTTCGAAAAACAAACCGTGACTCATTCTTGGAATAATTGCCATGAGAAAGATGAGTTTTGGTTTCGTTTTCGAAACGGTGAGACATCCTTTCTTGACAAAAAGAGGGGACAGTTAATTTTTATCATCTCTATAAGACATGATAAAAATTTACCAAAAGTTTTTTTTCTTTTTATTACTCAGAAATTTTTTCCAGAGTTCTGAGAATTTTTTTCTCCCCCCCAACCAATTCAATGGACTAGACGTAAGTTTTTAAGAATGGACGTTTTGTTATTTATGCAGATATTCCGAGTTTCGCGTCAGGTAAATGCGCGCTCACCTTAGAGTGGATTCCCTTCAGACAGGTCTAGAGAGTGAATAACCCATCAAGAATTCTTCGACAGGTTTTTGGAAAAAGAAATCGTCAAGAAGTGAGTATTGATTTTGATATTTTCTTTTTGACCTTGGGTCAGTTTCTAGTACATTCCTATACTAATTCCATTGTATTTAAAAAAAATAATGTCAGCACGGACTGATCTGACCCGAAACGCTTGCCCATCCAGTTGGCTGGAGGGAGGAAAAAAAAAGAAATTTGTTTTGAAGGATATGTCAATTCTTTTCTAAAAATAGATTTCTAAGAAAAGAATGAACCTTTGTTGGAAATCTATTTTTAGAAACATGTCTAGACAACATGTTGACAAGAAAAAAATTCTTTTTTTTTCCTGAGAGCGAAATGATTTTTTTCTTTCCACCCACTTTTCTTATTCTTTGGGAGGAAGGAAGAACTTCCCTTCCCCCCGCCTTTTTTCCACTAGTATTTATATAGATCCGAGTTTTTCTACCTACAGTGTTCATTCTCGTTCTTCCTTCCCAACCAAGCAAAACTAAAATGTCGACCGATGCTGTTGCAGTTCTACCTACCCTGGTGGAAATCACGCCCGTCTGTCATCTCGAAGTAGCTCATCAATGGGAACCTCTCTCCCGTTTCGAAGAATGGTTTTCGGGACCCGGAGCGTATGGAACAAATCGTCCAAGAAACCATGTGCTATTTATCCTGTTACGATGGAAAAATCCTGCATTATTTTTCATCCATCGAAGTTTTCAAGCACTTTGCTTTCCAATCGATGATGGAGGCAGGAACCTTTCGCTTACACGCTTATCTGAGATGGGAAAATGTGATCGCCGTCGATGCTGGAACCTTTTTAAAACTGTTTTTTGTTTCACCCGAGTGGGTTCATATTCTTCAAACCTTAGAAGCTTCTATCCGTCTTTATGGATGGGAAATGGAATCAGAAGCCGACGGGTATCGTATGATTCCCTATCGACTGCGAGCTCGCTCCGTGTACATTATTCACGGACCTCTTTACTACCAACTCCAATTTCATGACAAGACGGTGTTTGCCGTAGACGCCCTCTCCAGGAAGAAAGTGGAGCCTTTACGAGCGTTGCATCCTGAACAGCATTTTCAATTCCCTGCTCGCGAGGAAGAGAGGAGAAGGAAAAGATCCAGAAGGAGGAGACACCTAAAGAGGTACTAAAAAGAAGTCGGAAGGTAGAAGCATTTTTTTTTTCATTAACGGAAAAAAAAACTCCGGATCATTCTTTGTATATTTCTTGGAAAAAAAAAGAAAAGACTAATACTCATAATAGAGGGAGTCAGGAGGGACCCTATCTATATATAGCTTTCTATATAAATCGGAAGCGTCAACAGGACGGTCCACCCAAAACAATCTATCCTATCTTTCTCAGAGCAGAGTGGAAGAAAGGCCAAGATGCGTGGACTCATTGGAAGCAAAAAAATTCGAGTGGTTTAAATAGATAAGTGAGAAAAGATTTTGAGAGGTGTTGTTTTATGGATGGAGCTGGCTGGGTAAAAAATTGGCAAAGCTCAGAGAAAAATTTCTGAATTAAAAAAAAAAAACAACTTTTTTTAAATTTTTATCATGTCTTCAGACATAATAAAAAATTAACTCTCTCTTCTTTTTGTCTGGGAATGATGTCTCACCGTTTCGAAAAATAGATCATCACTCATCATCCTTTCTAAAATAATAGAATTTCAAGAATGGGATATGTTCTATTTTTCGAAACGGTGAGACATCATTCCCAGACAAAAAGAAGAGAGAGTTAATTTTTATCATGTCTATAAGACATGATAAAAATTAACCAAAAGTTTTTTTTTTTTTTTTTTAACTCAAAATTTTTTTCCACAGCGCTGAGAAATTTTTCCCATTCGACTCTCTCATCCAAACAAGATATCTAAAATTGTTTCTAGAAGGAGCTCTTATTTTTTTCTATTTAAGGAACTCGAGTTTCGGCTTCCCATCAGTTTGTACTGTGCATTCAACCTGGCTACCCATTTTTTGGAGATAGGGGGGGGGAACTTTCGCAGTTTTTTTTTCCTGAAACTCTCTATGGATCAGAGAATCTCACACATATCCTCCTCCGTGGATCGAAATGGACTGACCGCCACATCTGTTTTAGATAATAGTTTTGAATTTTCCACCTCCTTCCCAAGATTTGACTATCTCAATATTTTTTTTAAAAGAAAACGAAATTATTTTTTATGATTATTCTACAATTTTTAGTTTTCCCCCACTCTTTAAGAAGAATAAAAACATAAAGCACATTGAAACAGTTCTGATAAATTTTGAAACTGAAAGTCCATCACCTTGTTCTCCACGGGACTAAAATAAGTTTCCCCGGTCTGAGAATCTTCTTGGATTTGAAGAGGTTCTCTCATCACACTCTGCAGCCAGGTCGAAAAGAGGAGAGCGTCTGGACCCAAATCGTTGAGCAGTCTTTCCAGGGAATCGAAGGTGATAAAAGGGGTATGGCGGAGAATCCGGCTGGGGCGGTCCGACGTATCGATCCAGAGATCCGTCGTTAAGGATCGGTAAGGGCGAAAAGGGGCTCGAGAGATCCATTGCTGAAGGGTCCGTTGACCTTTCGGACTCATCCAAGTCCCTTGCTGGGAAAGGCAAGTCACGAGTTCCGATCCTCGAAAATAGAGCGTGCCCGACCCCAAGTAAAACGTGAGGGGGATCGTCTTGGCGAAACGGAAACGAATCGCGAGGGAAAAAGACTCTCGCCGTAACCACTCCATGGCATTTGGTTTTCTCTCTCTCTCTCTCTTTCTCCTGAGGACGAGATGGAAAAAAAAGAAAAGACAACTTTTCTCTCGGTTTCTTTTATATATAGGAAGAGAGAGGGGGGGAGGGTTCTCGAAAAGACTCATGGGAAATTTCTTCTTCTTCTTCTTTTTGGGGTAGGTGGGAGGAACTCGTTTTTTTTGGCGGAGAGAATGCGTCGGATGACATCCCTAGACATTTAAAAAAAGAATAGATAGGATGGATTCTTCAAGTGGGAAATGCGGGGTGGCTAAGGGATCTTATTCCATTTTTTTTACTTTTCTAAATAACAAATAGAATCGGGTGGATTCCATTTATCTCCTTCTAAAAAATATAGCAACACTTGATCCTTCCCGTCCTTTTTCATTTCCTGTTGACGTGTTAGATACTTTAGAGCCTCTTCGATTTTAATTAAGTAACCCCGATAGACCATCCGATCATCAATACTCCCGATATTGCGTTCGAGAGCCATTCTATAAGCAGCTTGAGATTGGAAAGGAGAATAATTATCAAAGTAGGTATTACGGCGTAAATGTTTAGGATGTTCGACTATAAAAAAACTTTGTGTATAAATGCATTGATCTAATCCCGTAAATTCTAGTTTGATTAAGGGATACTGAGCCACGTCCGAGGGTTGGTAGGCGAATCGGTAGCCGGACTCTTCTTCAAATTCCTGATACGCGACTCTGAACCATTTGAATCGAGGGTCGTCGTCTCTCTTGAAGCGTCTTTTATCCATTTGTCCATGCGGGAAATCCCATTCATCTTCATAAGCTAATTTAGCCTTGTACCGATCATAATCGTCTTGTAAATTGGGATGGAGAGTCGGATAAATATGGTTTTCAAATTCATCTTGAAGCACCGATATTTTTTCCAAATCGAAGGGTGGTTCGATACGTTTATTTTTTAAAAGCTGAATTAAATAATTTTGAAAACAGTATGGCATTTTTCGATGAATCATCACCACCTGTCCTGATGAGGTCTTTACCACTAAACCATATGAAGTAGAGTATTTGTTTCTCTGGATCATCTGAAAAAAGGAAAATAATAGAAAAATTCCTTGATTACCTATCCACTCAATGAATACATTTATGAACAGCAAATTTCACTAATTGTTGGAGCGCTAGCATGGCCATAAATCGATGACAAGATTTCGATCGACAAGATGGACATTGCTGTGGCTGACGATGTTGAGGTTTGTAAATAACAGTCCATAAAAACTTGAGATGTACCTTTTGATGAATTTTTTCTCGAGTGGGTTCATTCGCCACGTAGAGTTTTTCAGTATGAAGTCGTTCCAGATCCGCATTCAATTGCTGAATAAATTCCTTCGTATGTGTTTTCAGGTCTCTGGCTATAAACCGGACGCAGTTCGTAAGAGTATATCCATCAGAGGTGACAGCCAACACACCAACAATTTTTTGGTGGAGCTTGGTCTGTGAGGACTTCTTCTTTCTAGAGCACTGATGAGTGGATGACGAGGGAGGAGAAGACAGTATTTCCAAAGAATGAGTTGGAGAAGGAGAAGACTTTTTCGGTACTCTAAAAACGGGTGAAAATGGTCCATAAAAAGTGGGTTCCGTATCTGGAATATCCTCAAAGGGATCTTCTTCACATGAAATGACTAAGTTATCCGTTGCCATGTGTTCGCTATCTTTTTACGAAACAGAATGAACTCCGATTTCTTTTTCAAACATTTATATACTAAGAGAGGGGGAATAAAATAGGTAGAGGTATCGAGATATCGTTGAAAAATATTTTTAAGAACTAGGAGAAAAAATTCTTCAGTAAAAAAAAAAAAAAAAAACTTTTTTTTAATTTTTATCATGTCTTTTAGACATGATAAAAATTAACTCTACCCTCCTTTTCGTTTTGAATGATGTCAACATGTTGTCTAGACATGTTTGTAAACAATAGACTTCCAAGAAAAACATGATCATTCTTAGAAATCTATTTTTAGGAAAGGTGAGACATCATTCAAAACAAAAAGGAGGGTAGAGTTAATTTTTA
Organism: Stegodyphus dumicola; assembly: GCF_044657685.1. Taxonomy (NCBI): domain Eukaryota; kingdom Metazoa; phylum Arthropoda; class Arachnida; order Araneae; family Eresidae; genus Stegodyphus; species Stegodyphus dumicola. Next base: position 52,469,785 of record NC_140778.1, read on the forward strand.
TCATGTCTAAAGACATGATAAAAATTAACAAAAAGTTTTTTTTTTTTTTTTTTCCAGCCAAGAATTTTTTCTACCCGATTCGATTGACAAGACATCCCAGTTTTTTTTAAGAATGGAATTTCTGTTCTATATATTTCAGCATTTCAACTGTTTCTTCAGATCTCTCTGTGCTGTTGAAAAAGCCTGCACTTCAACTCTCCTGAAACAGTTTAAGCCATGTCTTCTCTCAAGATTCTCTTTAGATCCAGCAAAGATGTGGATTGAGTCTCGTGAAAACAGTTCATTGTTCAAGAAATTCATAGAAGGATGGGGAGGTCTTTTTAAATGTACTATTTCTTTTTATTAACTCTTTTCTTATGTTTACGACCTTGACAACTTGTTGCTTTCTCAACTTCAGGTTTTTTGGTCGGCTGTCTAAAATCAGCTCTTACCTCAGTGGACGATGCATCAAATTCCATTGTACTGAATTCTCCATTTCCCGAAAAGACTTCTTTCAACATGTGGATGGCTTCTTTGGTCAATTCTAATGTTTTATCTATCGTTTTATTCTTTTCATTTTCTCTACGTTGGAGGATAGCGGGAGTTAAAAAAGGATTTTGACAACAGGGTTCAAATTCTTTCGTTTTGTCTTTGCGATCATGACGATGTATTTCTATAATCTTGTCATCCGTATCATCGGGGTTTATCCATATTTCCAAATCTAACTCTTTACCTTCAGAATTTTTGGGAGATAGATGAATAAGTACAGGATCCATCGCCATGGTTAAATTATTGCTTCTTCCTTTTTTATTACTCTTCTCCCTCTTCATTTTTTTTCAAAGTTTTTTTATATAATCCACTCTTCAAGTCCCATATTCAACGAATATATTTCTGGCTTTCTTTAAAAGCTTGCAATAGCCACTGAAATCGGTATCGTATCAAGTAGGCCAGAGCTCCAAATTAAAATAATAGAATTATACAGACGACATAATAATGAATCTTCAATACGTTGCCCAGTAAAGCGAAAAGAATCGTTGGACCCGCCGTTACCAGTAGTAAATGAATGGCGAACGTTTGTCTCTTCGACCATCCTTCCTCCTTGGGGCTTTCGTCTTCCTTTTCAAACCGACTCAATTCTTGGTCCGTTTGAAAGTTTTTCTCGATTCGTTTGAAATGAGATGTCATTCTTGACCTCTCGAAATTTTAGGAACACTTGTTCCATGTACAATGACATAATCGTACGCTGTGTTGCCTCGCAAGACCCGTTTTGTGAACCGTAAAACCGACTGATTCTCTGGACAATAAATCGGTCGGAATTCAACAGATTGGTCGGTCATACATTCTCGTTTTTCCGTTAACCTATGCTTTTCGTCTATGTGTGTATATTCCAAAACACAGGGGGAAGATAGATCGCCCAGAACTCGATGCACGTAGGGTCCACATTCACAGACGTGTCGTTCGGCGTCCCATCCTAGTCCGGGCACGTTCCACAAATCTCGAACGCAGTAATCGACAGAACAAACCCACGGAGATGTTTGAATCATTCGATTACCTCGTCGATCAAAAGAATGGCATTGACATTGGTATCGGAACGATCCATCTTCTAACGTTTCGTAATAATCGGCTACTTCTTGAGCGGGTTGTTGGGTTTGACGATCTATTAAAACATTGAGAGAAGGATCACGGGCTTCTGGATGTTGACAGGGATGGGTGAAAGAGGAACGAGGAGCACAGAGCCATCCCGAGGCCGAAAAAATAGGAATTTCCGAGGAAGAAAGACAAGCGGTCCGGATTCCTTGGGGAATACAATAAGTACCCGGTTCGAGATGATTCCATGTTTTATCAGAAAGAGTGAGTTTTTCGTAAAACGTGGGATTTGTTTCACAGAGCTGAGAACAATCGCAATGGCTATCGGGACACTGAAAGATTTGGAAAGGGCAATACGTCTCGGTTGAAATTTCTGGTAAGGCTAATGATGATGAGGGAGGAATAGAAGGCATCCGGAGATCGGGTTTATAAAAAAGATTCAAGAGAGTCACTAGAAATACAATGCATAGAATGATCGCGCTCGGGTGTATCATTTTTCTTTCTTTCCTCCTTTATAAATTAGAACCGGTTCCGATCCCTACGAGTTCTCATTATACTGTGATTCGACACTTTTCCAAGGACAAGTCGCTTCTGCAACTGTTTCCTCAAGATGTTTACGTGTTCGTCGATCAAGGTATTTGTTATTTGTACGAGAAAACCAACGAAGAAAAAACCTATATTTCAGCTATCCGGCTCGATACGCTGAGACGGCAAGATCTTTTACATTATAAATACATGCTAAAATGGCCTCATACGATTGAAATCGTGTCGTATCCGAATCATCTCACCCATCCGATGGATATTTTAAATTACAGAGCTTGAGGTTCGGTTTTGATGAAAGGAGCCGTATTCTTCACGGCAATATCGTTTTTATTCTCCGTAGTATACCAATGAGCATCGACCTCCCAAATATTTTGAATAGCCTTGCGTTGTGTTTCATAGACGGGATCGTCGAGCGATTTGAGAGGTAATAACGCGTTCGGTTGTAACCGTTGTTCGGCATTCAAACCTTGGTGAACGATCCGTTTCAACATAAACGTAAGAAACAAGCGACGTTTTCCAAAAAAAACCAGCGACTCTTCTGTATGGGTATCCATAGCCGGATGAAAAAGTGTGAAATGGCGTCCTTTTTGGGGATCCATCACGTATTGGATGACGATATGATGATACCAATCGCGTTGCCGCATTTGCGAGAGGAAGTGAAGCCGTTGCAATTGACGAAAATAACGTCGGGTTAGACGATACGAATCCATTCTGACTTACTTTTTTATCACGCCAAGATCTTTCTTTTTTGTTGACAGGATAAACATTCACGATACAGAGTCGGCATTTCATCGAACGCGCGATCTTGTTTTAAAAAATGTCGATAATTCGGCTTGGAACAACACGCTGCTGCGTCCTTTTTCGGAATTTTTTGCTCTTTCCATAATTGGCACATCTCGTTCATGAATAAAGGCTGGATGCTCGTCATACTTTTATTCGTTTTGGGTTTATACTACTGCTACTTGTATTTCTATAATTTTTCGGTCCCGTCCCCGAACGTTCCTTCTTCTCCTCGGACGACAACGACGTGTTTCCAATATCAGATCGAGACCTCAAACGACAACGAGGTTTCGTTTCACACCTCCACGGGAAAAACATGGACGTTTCCTCTCCCACTCGAATATTATTTCGCGGAAGGACGGATTTGGGAAAAAGATGAATGTTTTGGACAGCCCGATGATACTCAGCTCCCCGCAACGGGGAAAAACCTCTACCTGTTTTTATTACGATCGCAGAGTTTTGTACCCCGCGAAAAGTCCATGATGTATTATTATTATCGATGTCGGCACGGTCGTGTTCTAGACGTGCTCATGTGTCAAGAAGAACATTCTCCTTCTACCTGCATTCCTGTCAATCCCTGCATCGATCAGCATGACGGATCGGTTTTACCTGATCCAACCAATCGACGTTTTTATTACGAATGCCAGAACGAACAACCGATTCGAATCGCCTGTCCGCCCAAGACATTTTTCTACTACGACGCTTGCACTTCGCGAAAACATTTCGTATCTTACTGTGAAGACGGTCAACATTTTCCGATTGACGAGGTGACGTATATCGAGTGTCGTGGCCATCAACCGAAAATGATTCGATGTTCGCCCGGAGAAAAATATTCGACACATTATCGGCGATGCGTGTCTGATCTCTGCGACGGATTTCCGGATAATACGCAACGACCTCTCCCCATCGTCCAAAAAGGATCTTTTCTGTACTCTTCGGGTTACGCGGTCTGTGAAAACGGAATGGTTCGCGACACTATATCCTGTCCTTTTTCCTGGGACACATGGATCGGCGATGCCTTATTCCATTTACCGATGGTGTATGACGAAACGTCCCAAACATGCCAACCGCCTCTTTTCTGTGAAAATGTTCAACCGAGTTCAAAAGAAATTGTCGTTCCCACTCACGAGTATACGAAACATCTCCCGTCCTATCCATTTTCAACATCTTTGGGTCGAGCTGTAGCTTACACGTGTGATCCAACCCGAAAACGTACGGTTTTAGAACCAGGCTATCGAGTGTCGGATCAATATACGATTGAATGGGCTTGTGAGGATAAGTCGTCATCGTCGAAACTCGCGATAGGCGATACGAGCGATCGATATTTTGATTGCGCTCGGAGGGAAATTCAAACGTGTCCTCCAAAAACATTTTTTGACGGAAATGAATGTCCACCGCGCATCCCCGGCGCGTTTCAGTATCGGCATCTCGATGTGTTTAAATTCGATCATTTATCGATCGTTGCGAATTGGATTCGGCCCTGGACGACTCTTGATCATGAACCTCGTACCTCTTGTGACGAAACCAACGAAGAAGTTTATATTCCCGGCTATAATATTTGTTCTCATCCCGACTGCACGCCGTACCCATTCCTCAAACAATTGAAAACGGCTATTTATTTAACCACTTCTCCTCACATATGTCTTTTCGAAAAGGGAAAAATTCGAAAGAAACGCGTTCGACGGCAAGGTTTGAAATTTTGGTCGCAGCGATTCGTGAAACAGGCTTCGACTTATAGTGTTCCCGAAACGTGTCGTGAAGGCCATCGCATACGATCGGGACGATTTATTCCCGATTCCGTATTATACGCCACTTGTAATTGGCGTCAACCTTTTGTCTTTTGTCCTTCTTTCTCCACAGAAGGAATTCGAGCCACTCTGTACGGGTATCACGTATGCGTACCCAAAGAAGAAGCCTATGAAGGGATTTTACCGGCTGGATTAACCCTTCGACTTGAAGTTCAAGAGCTGAGTCGTATTATACCGGAACATGGAGCGCGATATAAAATAGATGGACGAGAAGCTGTTTTTGATGCGACGCAGCATCCCGAAGGTATCCCCCTCCTTACCTCAGTCTATGAAATTTGGACCGAGCGCGACATGAAATTGTTTTTTAGAATTCTCGTCACGCATCCTCGTTCAGCTTACTGGGAAGACCGAAAATTAAAAGCCCTCCCCGATCCTGACATGACGTTGTTGTACACGGGTGAAATGACCGAAAAGCCCGTCACGACCGATGACTATCCGGTCTCGGCTGACTCGTTGATTCAAATGGAATAAAGTAGAAAAAAATGGATCGTTATTTAGGTCAAGGCATATTGTTTTACTCTACGGTTTATATCAGCATCATCCTAGTCGCAGTCACCCTCTTAACGAACCGGCTCATCTTTTTATTTTTATTAGTCCTCACGTTTGGTCTAGCTGCTTACATGGCTTATTTGACCGTTCATAATTCCGAACATCTCAAAACGACGGGCCAATCGATTGAAGACTGGATTCGAAAGATTTATCAAAAGATAACTGGATAATCGTTTTTTAGGGAGGTGACTCATGTAAATATCAAGATCGGTAAAGGAAAAAAACATGGTTTCGGTTTACACCATAGATGAATTTGGAAAAGAACGATATCCAAAAGATCCTAAAAAACCTAAACAGGAGCTGTATTATTTCGATAATGACAATCGACCTATTTTTGCCAAAGACGAGCATGGAAATGAATATTACGCTGTGGAATATCGGGGTCATGAATATATAGCGCTTCCTCGTCGGTACGCCAAATCCAATTCCGGAGACGAGTTTTATCCTAAATTAAACAATGGAGGAGAATACCCGTTAAATTCATTGGATGTAAATGTGAAAACGTATGCTGTCAATGCGAGGGGAGGAGAGATTTATCCTAAATCCAGCATTGGAAAAGAATATTATATACAGGATAGAATTCGGGAAAAGCCAGAGACGAATTACATCCGATATGCACGAGACGAAAATGGAAATGAGTATTACCCGAAAGATCATAAAAACGAGGAATTTCTCTATATCTATCTAAGTTATGCTAAAAAAGCGAATGGTGATGAATTTTATCCGAGAAAGTGGTATTATTGAAAGATCTTCAGGAAAACAGTATTCGCAGCATGGACTCATCTGAAACGAAACTTGGAAAGCTTAAATAGATAAACGAGTCCATTATTAAAAAATGGTATCTTGTCCATCGAGTCGGCTGGGAAAAAATTTTTCACAGCTGAAGAAAAAAAAAAAAAAAAAAAAAAAAAAAAAAAAAAAAAAAAAACTTTTGGTTACTTTTTATCATGTCTTATAGACTATCATGTCTTATAGACATGATAAAAATTAACTGTCCCCTCTGTTTGTCTGGGAAGGATGTCTCACCCATTCGAAAAAACAAACCAGGACTCATTCTTGGAATTCTATTCTTTAGAAAGGAGTGATGGTCTATTTTTAGAAAGTGTGAGACAACATTCCCAGACAAAAGGGGGAGGTAGTTAATTTTTATCATGTCTAAAGACATGATAAAAATAAACCAAAAGTTTTTTTTTTTTTTTTTCAGCTCTTACAGTTTTTCCCCAGCCGACTTGATCCACAAAACCAGACATGTCAAAATTGTTTCTGGAAGGGATTCTTCCTTATCTATTTAAACTCCAAGTTTCACTTCAGATCACTCTGTGCTGTGAAAGAAGAAACATCTTCTTATAATTTGTAAGTACTAACTGATTTTTAGTTTATTCACTGGTTAGTTACTCCCCCTCCAAGTCATTCGTTTTTTTTCTCTCCAAAAATCTTCAGCTTTCATTTAGAATGACGATAAAAATAAAACACAAATAGGAAAAAGATGGTCACGCATAAGTAATGCATGTAGGGTTGAAATAGGAAGGTGAATCCTGTTAACAAATAAACAATTATCGTGAAATAAATCCAATTTTTCGGGGTTCTTTCGTCTGTTCGTGATTTTTGGAGAAATGACATTCGCGTTTGGGGTCGATCGGTCATGGGCACTTTATGGATAGCATCTAAATATTCTTGCACTTTCTCGGCAAAGAAGAGGTATCGATCGCTCGCATCTTCTTCTAACACGTCCCATAGAAGATCGGGTGTGATTTCTAGAACATGGTCCGTTTCCGATTGATAAAACTGAACGTCTAATCGCCAGTCGATACCGTAAAGAGTTCGAGCGGTCAGCACTTTATTGAAATGAAACGGATCCAATATATCGAGTACGGCGGACAGAATACTTATACCCGTCAGCACATTGGAAGTAACCGAGAATCCTGTTGCGGCGATTCTGGAAAGTGTTGCGAGCGTACTTAATTGGGTCCGAACGACAGCTTGAAGGATGGCCGATTGAATGGGAAGAGACTGAACACTCAATTTGGTTAAGAGTTTAGGCATCCGTTTTTCAAGGATTTTTTGCGCGGCTTCTAATCCGATATCGATCCCTACATCAATCGCCAATTCATGAACCAAGGACCGTTTCACATGTTTCTTGGGCCAGTTTTGTACAAAGTCGGGAAGATGAGGAGGATATGGTGGTAACGTATGATTTTTTTGCAGAGTGGAAATAGATCGATAGATACTGCTTCCCAAGAACAATTCGCCAATATCTTGCCCCGTCGTCGTCACACAATCAGACCCGTTGAAAACAAGACCGTACGCTTCACAATAAGGCTGGTTGAGTCGTAAATGACCCTCGACGAGATTGAGGCCGGCATGATGACGAGGAAGAGAAGGATGATTCGATTGAAAGAAAACTTGTTCGGGCAAGAGAGCTAATAATTTCTTGGCGAGATTTACGGCTACACATTTTCCATTTCGATATTCCGTGTCCATACTCTGCTGCGTGTTGGAATATAAACGATCGCAGGCGTGTTGGCAAGCTAAACTGAAACCCGTTCCGAGTCGAATCCATCGCGGTTCATCTTCCGGGGAACACGATTCTAAATTTTCTTGAAAAGGGAAGCAGGCAATCATGTCACATCCCGTTTGCGTAAAAACAAATTTTTCGACGACGTGACATTGTTCCGGATCGAGGGTTTTAGGTATGTAGTAATCCCGTTTGGAGTCGGCTTTTCTTATTTGGAAGGTGGTATGTTTAAAAATAAAAGCGTACCGACTTTGAAGAGCTTGTTCGTAAATATAGAGTTGAGTCGCTTCTTGAGCATACCGAATAGCGTGATCGAGATCGTAAGAAGTGACAGTATATTCATTTCTATTTTGAAACGAATCCCATTTCATCTTTCATTTCATCTTTGTTCCTATATATCGAAAAAAAGTTCGATGTTGTTGCTTTTTTAACAACAAAAATAAAAGGATTCTTTTTTTTTTATATAGTAACAAGTATAAAATGAGATTCAATTCAGTATTTACAGTTGCGTATGGAACATATACAAAAACCAGTTCGAAAAAAAAATTTTTTTTAATTAAAAATAAATTGTCTCAACTATAAAATCCTATAAATTTTAGTTTTTACAGTTGCGTATGGAATAGCGATAAAAACCAGTTCTCAAAAATTTTTTTTAATGAACTATCTTATCTATAAAATCTTGTCAAAATCAGTTTTTACAGTTGAGGATGGAACCTGATGAAAAAATATTTTGGAAAGGATGCTATTCGAAAAACATTTTATCATGGTTAGTAGTTCTTGTAAAGGACAAAAACAAGTTCATTTCGTCTAATATTTGTGCATCTAAAGTATTCAAATCTATTCCAAAAAATATATATATAGTCTCCCACATACCTTCAATGTATTATTGGACTGTCCACTCTTTATATTCCATTAAAGAGCCATGGAAAAAATGTTCCGAGTCTCTAGGGGTTCATTTTGCCTTGTTCACTACTTGTAGTTTCTACATTTTCGTCTTCACACTCTAGTCTTTCGAAGGAAGCTTCTACAGGATCTTCTCCTCCCCTTTCCGATGGAGGTGGACTCTCGGGAGAAATAGGATCTTCTTCCCCCTTTTCCGATGGAGGTGGACTCTTGGGAGAAGGATAACGAACAGGTTGCAAATCGACAATCGAAGGGTCGAAATAATCACTCGAAGCTAAAGTAGGGTCCGACATATTATTTCTGTTTTTCTTCTTGATTCTAGGATCCTCTCTCACATTCTTTCTCTTTTGAGAATTATTTTCTTGTTGATTCTTTTTCGCCTGGTATTGTTCCAATTCTTTCGTCTTCCAGACTTTAATTTCGTAAAATATATTTGAAAATAGATCCTCTCCAAGATACTTTAAATACAATGCACCCCATTCGCTTACTTCATCACTGGTAGAAGGTGTAGTGTTTATTATTTCTTCTATAGTACGTCGAATCACATCCACGTAGAGAAGAGATTCCGATCGTTTGGAAACTTCGTGATATAAACAACGGACGATTCGAGCATGAACTGCTTTAAAATCTAGAGCTTCTTGTTCGTTTAAAGGTGTTTTTTCATCTCCTCCGTACTGTAGATTAAAAACATACTTTTGCAGATCCTCGCCCAGCAATCCGTCTACGGCAAATAATTTATACACTTCTATCTTAGGTATTTCCTGTCGTTTGAATAAGATGTTGGAAAGTCTTATTAGATCGGTCGATCTAGAATAGTCTTTAGATAAAACTTTCTCGATCATATTCCATTCATCTGGCGTGGAGATGGTTTTATTTTGTACCAACAGCTGTTGCACATCCATCCATAAACGCCAAATGGTATTTAAACAGTATCGATGGACGGGTACAAGAGGTTTCAAATCTTGAATCAAGGTCCACGGAAGCATCATCATATTAGCTATTCTTTTTAAAACTCTCAACTGAACGGTGGTTTTAGTCGTAAACAAATTAGATTGATTAAATTCTTCCAGCACGACTTCATCCAACACGTACTTGAGACGATCCTTCAAGGGTAATGTCAAAGGTTCCAGGGTTACAGTGTTTTCCTGATCCATCTTGTCCTCAGTATGAAATGAGAAAATCGTCTCAGCTCCAGCTGTTTATATACTGTGAAACGAAAGGGGGGAGGAGGTAGAAAGGAGAAGGAAAAGTTGGGTAGTAGGAAAAAATTTTAACTTCGCGAAAAAAAAAAAAAAAAAAAAAACTTTTTGTTAATTTTTATCATGTCTTTAGACATGATAAAAATTAACTCTCTCTTCTTTTTGTCTGGGAATGATGTCTCATCTTTTCGAGCATATTTCTAAAAATAAATTTCCAAGAAAGAAATGAGTCATGTTCTATTTTTAGAAACATATCGAGACAACAGATTAAGATCATTTGAACAAAAGGGGGGGATAGTTAATTTTAATCATGTCTGAAGACATGATTAAAATTAACAAAAAGTTTTTTTTTTTTTTTAATATAGCTCTGGAAATTTTTCCCAGTTGGTTCGATCGATAAAACCAGAAAAAGGATTTCCACTTAACTATTTAAATTACTCGAGTTTCGGTTTCAGATCAGTTTGTGCTTTGGATACCAGCCTCGAAAGATCTTCAGTTAAAGTCTATTATATACACATTTTGGTAAGTGAACTTTATTATTTTGTTGAATTGTTTTTTGGTTTTTGTGAATTGCTTGGATATTGTTTCTTTTTCAACTCGTTGTGTTTAAGCTCTTTTCTTTCTCAAAACAATACGAGCTTGTCGTGGCAATCGATCTCGAGCTGTTGGATGCCGTCGTGAGCAATGACTTAATAGATATCGACAAGCTTTATTGGGAATTTTCTTATTTCGTATGTGGGCCCCACCTTCGGTCACAAACGTAATGGAATGGTTACCATATTTATGAAGCAATCGATTAGGACCCACACGAACGGTTCGAGATCCAAGAACGTATCCTCGACGTTTTCTCATAGGTCTTCTACGAATGGGTCTTTGTGTTCCTCTACGATTGATATTGGAAGGAGAAGAAGAAGATGCAGACGATGAAAAGGAAGCCGAACGACTTCTTCTTACAGGACTTCTTCTTCTAGAATGACGTATTTCTAAACTACGACTACGATTTCTCTGACTTTTTCTTCTTCTTGGACTTGGACTTCTGCTCCTGCTTAGACTTGAACTTCTGCTCCTTCTTGGACTCGGACTGCGTTTTCTTGGACTTCTTGAACTTGGACTCGAACTTCGAGAAGAAGGAGAAACGGACGGTCGAATAATGTAAGGGCTAGTGGTTACATCGGATTTGGCATACGTGTGGAGAGGAAATTGAAGTTCGAAATCGTCGGGAAGGTCGACTTGGTTTTGAATTTGTGAAGGTAGAATATCGTCATAATAAATAACTTCGGGTGTTCCAAGAGGTGGAATTTCCTTCGAAACATCATCCTCGTTAGGATCATTCATTCTGACTTTATTTCAATCGAAACACGGATCCGACGACAGGATCTAAGTTATATCGCATAGAAGCTCGATACGCATCTTGAACCGATGTGCAAAGAATATATTCCAAAGGTCCGAATCGTTTCTTTTCTAAAATAATGGGAAGATCGACCGTCCCTGCTCGATAAAAAGGCGTGAGGGAGAGAATTTCATTCAATTGTAACACGTTCCCGTGCTGGAATTCCCTACAACAGAGATAATCGATCCATTTCTGAACGAGTTTCTTATAAGCACGAGCTTCCGCGGACGTTTTAAAACACAATTGCCAGCCTTCAATGCGATCGATATGATTCAGCATGTAATCAAAAGCTGTCCAAAAATGAAATAACAGTGACGACATATTCCGGAAGGACGTGAGATCGATTAAAATCCATGACATGTTTTCTAAGGGTGTCGGATCGGGATTCTCGGGACTGATCCATCGATCCAGGGTAGGACTAGGACCGATCGAAAGAGTTTTCTTGGACTCTTTAACTTCGGGTAGATCCGTTTTGTAAAGGAACGTCTGTTCCAAATCCATCAGCTGTTTGGTTTTTTCCATATACCTTTCTAAACTTCCCGGGAAATGAAAATAGGATAAATAGGAACACGTATGGTATCGATCGATAAAAATCATGTGGCTCGTTAAAATGACGAGGTGTTGAGCCGTTTTAATGTCGTGGTGTAAAACGGCATGCGGAAAAGGTTCAATGTAGAATAATAAATCGCACGTGTTCGTGCTCAATTCTTCCGGTTTAATTACACGCACATGAGGGGAAGACGGGTACGTATAAAAGGGACAAATGACAAAAATGGTGAGGTGGGATAAATGTTTGGAAATGTAATCGTTGATCACATAGGGTAATCGACTCAGGTTCCCAAACACAATTGTTTTCTTGTGTTGGAGAAGGTACTGAAACAATTCGTCTAAATGATTCATTCTTTGCTCTTCTTTTTCTTTTTCTGAAATAAATGAAAAAAAAATATTTAAAAATAAGGAACCATGAATTCAGAAACGATTATGAAACAAACTGTAGCTTGCATTTCTTGGTTTTTGAATGAAACGTTCGGTCCCTCGATTGCCGATCGGTTCAACCAAGAAATTCAATGTTGGCCCGAGACGTGGAACCGGTTACGCGAATGGTTAGTTCATACGCCGATGCAGAATCCCAAAGACTGTATTTTATCGTTTGCTCAAACTCTGCCTCAGTACGAAACGTTCCAGGCCTCTTTAGAAAATTCGCTCGCTATTCACGAAGAATTTTGGAATAAAGTATTTACTAACTTGAGAGTTGCCCAGTCGCTTTTAGGATCCCCATGAATATTTCGAAGCTAGAACCGTTCGGTATCTTTGCTTTAGCGGGCGGATTACTTTATTCCATTTGCGTGTTGATTGTGCATGAGGAAGAAACTCACTTTAAATTTCATTTCACGGTCTTAACGCTCGTCATTTTTCTAGCGCTCATGGCCATCACATCTTTCAAATATTTAAAATACCGCTATCAATGTGAGAGAATGGAAGATATAATGTCCGCTTTCAAAATTCAATAATAATAATAAGAAGAAAAAAGCACTTCCATCATGAATTTTGTCGAACAGTTATACGAAATGACGTTGGATGAAATGGCCACTTATTTAAGTGAGAAAGATCCTATTTTCCGGAAATTGTTCACTGAATATGTGGACTATGCCAATTTATTACCCGAAGAACAAACTCAAGCCGAAACGATTTACCGACAATATTTTCCAGAATCGGAGGATACTCTCGACGCGTTTATTGACAATTGGCGACGGTTTAAATTACAGTATCGTTCCGACAATGGCCGACAGGTCGAAGAAGATGTCGAACCGGACGAGGTGGAAGTTCGTTCTCAAAAAGGTGGACCTTGTCCGGGTTTCGTCTTTGATCCGAAGGGGAAACGACTTTACAGTCCGAGAGTCCTGAAACCGTTCAAATCAGATCGCCGGCCAAATGAATTTGATGTGTTCAAGTTTCTCATGGACAAAGAACGCAATCATGAAGTGTATCACCTAAATATTGAACCGAACGCCAATGAGCTGTATTTAGATATGTCTTATGAAGATAGACGCAACATGGACACTCGAGCAGATCAAGCGCTACGGAAAATGGCGAAAATGGTGACCATCTTAAATCAAAATTGCCATTATAAAATATTGGATCTCTATAGCGAAAGACGAATCACATAAACTAAACACGAAAAGCCAAAGAAACAAAAAAATATTATTAACATACCTGAACAGGAGCTTGTATTCAGGTCATAGCACAGACTGATTTGAAGTGAAACTGGGATGGTTTAAATAAATAAGTGAAAGTTCATTATTGTAAAAAAATGGTGGTCTGGTCAATCGAGTTGGCTGGGAAAATTTCTGAGAGCTGAGAAAAATATTCTCTAGTAGTAAAAAAAAAAAAAAAAAAAAAAAAAAAAAAAAAAAAAAAAAAAAAAAAAACTTTTTGTTAATTTTTATCATGTCTTTAGACATGATAAAAATTAACTCTACCCTCCTTTTCGTTTTGAATGATGTCAACATGTGTCTAAAAATAGATTTCCAAGAAAAGTATGATTCATTCTTATAGATCTATTTTTAGAAACATGTTGACATCATTCAAAATGCAAAGGAGGGTAGAGTGAATTTTTATCATGTCTTGACATGATAAAAATTAATAAAAAGTTTTTTTTTTTTTTTTTTTTTTTTTTTTTTTTTTTTTTTTTTTAGCTCTTGGGAAATTTTTCTAGCTGACTCTGATCATTCTTGTTCTTCCTTCTTGAGTGAGCAAGATGTCAATAAAAGCAGTTGTTGGTATATTTCTTCTTGGATTGAAGTTACGCCCGTCCATCACCTTGAACGTGTTTATGAATACGAGTGACTCATCGTTATCTATGAAAGTATTTCTCTGAAAGATTTTGGATTCATCTTGGGTAGGTCTTGTCATATTTTTTTAATTAAATCATTACTTTTTCATAAAAATGCCTCCACCTAGCATCGGAGCTATAATATGTAACATTATATTTCCGTAAAACATCCAGTTGCGTTGATTGAAATGTTCGGCTCCTGTTTTGGGTGTCGCATCACTGTAAATAGCTGTTGCCAGGTAGCCGAAATTGAGTAACGAGACAAATACAATTCCTAATAAGATAATTACCATGATAGCCTTTGTATCCATCGTGAATTATTTTTGAATCTAGTCTTTATTCTCTTTTCGGTTACACGTAAAGTAATAAACCGACCATTAGTATATTGATCACATTGACAACCGTTGGAACAATGAGCAACATTTTATTGTTGGCCCAGAAATCGCTCGCTGTCGTTCCTTTGGTCGTGACTTTATTCGGATCAGCAGCATCGTAAACGAAAGCCACACTGCCGTAGGAGAGACGATATACGATGAGGGCCATGATGACCAGTGTTGTCACCAGACATATTAAAATGGTTATGGCAAGAGTCGAACGAAGATTAAAACCAAACATTGTTTTATCCACTAATGATTCTTTTATTATGTGATTTCCTGATGGACTTGTCGATACCATTGAAGAAGATTGAAATGTAAAGGGATCGATTGTCCCGAATAATAGACGAGTAAATTTCGGTACATGAAACATTGGAATAGGTAAAGAAGAAAAAAACAGAGTAGATGAAATAATATCATGATGGAAACAATTCTTGATCGTTCATCAGCTTGGATTCCTTATCAGAAAGAATTTCTAAGAAGTCAATTGTTATTGACGTATCCCAAAAATATTATTTTTACAGCTCAACTCTTAGACGCGCATTTACGATATGTAACGGAACATGTTTATCCCAATTACCCCTCGGCAGAAAAATTCAACGTGGATTCTTTAAATGAGGTGGATTGGGCTCATTCCGTGATTCTGGTGAATCAAGACAGACAATTATTAATCGCTCCTGAACCGGTTAAACAGCTCGTCAACCTTGATCGGCGTTTACGGTACCATGAAGCGGCCGAAACTATATTCCATGGATTTCATTTCTTTCCTAAACTCTTCTATATATTTCAGTTTCGATGGATCGTGTTTCTGGTGTTGGTTGCGTGGTTTATCGAATGGAGAATAGACATTCAAAAAAAGAAATTCTTTTAAGAATATGGCCCCAAATAAGAAGGTTTTTTTCCTATGATGGAGTATAAGCTTGGATCCAGGCCACAGCACTGACTGACGATTTAAATAGTTAAGTGAAAGTTTATTCTGGTTAAAAAAGGGTAACTTCTTGTCCACATCGAATTGACTATTAAAAAAAAAAAACTTTTTGTTAATTTTTATCATGTCTTTAGACATGATAAAAATTAACTTTACTACCCCTCACCCCTTATTTTGGTTTGAATCAGGTGTCAACATGTTTCTAAAATAAATTTCCAAGAACGATATGACTCATTCTTTTGCTTAGAAATCTAGTTTTAGAAAGTGTGAGACATCATTCACAACAAAAAAGAAAAAGGGGGTAGAGTTAATTTTTATCATGTCTAAAGACATGATAAAAATTAACAAAAAGTTTTTTTTTTTTTTTTTTTTTTTTTTTTTCAGCTCTTAGAAAATTTTTCCAACTGACATTGTCATGTTTTGCTACTAATGGACTTTCGTATTCCTAAGCATTTTTTTCATTGGTTATTTTTCTCCTTTTCTAGGTGTTCCGATCATTTCTAAGTCAGGCGTAGATGCAGTTGCATGATTCGCTGCGATCGCCATTAATATACTTGTCACGTATTTACTGACGGCATACATTTGCTGCGTGAAACGATTATACAAAGGATTGGGGACTTTGAGAGGTTCCTTCTTTGACAATTCGTCTTGAATCAAAAACGAAACGCAATGGAGTTCCGTGGATACGTTCGTATCGTCTGCTTGCAGAGTTTCTTGGAATACGGCAAAAGCCCGATTCAAATCGTGATCGGTGACTAGTTTCGTTAAATATGGAGCGATATATTTATCGTGAATGACTTTCCCGATCACGCCATTCAACATGTCAAAGATGGAATTAAACGCCATCAATTTTTTTAACTGAATTTCCGAATAAACGCATGTTTTAGCGATACTGTACATTTTTAAAAATCCTTCGTAGCCTTCTGGAATTTCGGTCGTTGAATCTAGAACATGTTTACTCATGGGCAGTTTTTCAATGACTTTCCGTAGATAAGAAACGAGATATTTTTCGCGAGCCGTTTCCAATTCTCGATTCATTTGCTGACCGGGATCTGTGTGTTTATTTTGAAGCTCTAATAATAGAGACACGTCCGACTGTTTAATTCGTTTATGGGTAGGTTCTTCTTCCTCCTTCTCCCCCTCTCCATGGTCCATTTCCTTTTCGGATTCTTCATGAGCGCGTTTCATTTTTATTTTGATTATATGTCTCCCTTTCTTTTATTTTGATTTTCTCTCTCTTTCTCTTTAAAAGAAATGACCTTTTTCCAACGCTTTCGTGGGTTCTCCTTTAATATCGGGAAAGACGGCTGGATCTAACGTCGCCGCATATGTTTCTACATAAGGAGCTCGAGCAAACGTGACATGCCACATGCCTTCCTCATTCGGTTTCATCTGAATACCGTTCGATCGAAGAAGGTTTGGGAGGGTTTTCAACAGTAAATGGAAAGGATTGAGAACGACATGGCCTTGATAAATTTCGGGAACGCGTCGATCCTCCTCTGAAAAAAGACATACGGGATATCGATACAGGAGCGTGTAGGCGTTTGCGTGTTGACTTAATTTTCCATCCAGTTCTTGCTCGATCAACTGGCAACGCGTGAGCTGGTTTTGTCGAATAATGGTTTCGTAGCACGTTTTGACATGAAAAATAGGATCTTCGTGGCAGTGACGCGTATGCACCGTAAAGGGAAGGTACTTAAAAACATATTGCATGTAGTCAAAAGGCCACGTTTCTTCGATTTGTAGATGGTGTTTCTTGGATTGGACCACGTAATAATTGAAAGGATAGGATAATTGAGTCGGGTCTAAATTTTCAAATTCGATGAACGCGACCGGCGAATAATCAAACATGTAGAAATAGGCAAACAGTTTCACAAGATGGATCGGGGAATCGGGTTCGCTTTTAAAAACATTCGCGCAAGCATTATAGCCCTTATCGTTATTTTTCAAATAATAGGGATGATCGAGTCGCACCCCGATATTCCCATACCTCGGATCACACACACAACTTCCAAATTCTGCATGATAAAAAGTATGTTTTAAAGGCTGACCTGTAAAAGCATCGAAGGAACAGGGCTGCTGGAAATAACCGGGTTTTTGGAAAGACGCGAGATACTTTTCGGAAAATACGGTTGGATCCCATACGTTGTTTTTTTCTTCTTCCTTCGAAAATGCTAATCGTTCGTGAGCGGTCATTTCTTCACACCCGAAACCTTGCAAAAGCGGCTTGTATCCAAAATCGCAAACACATTTACCTTCTTTCAAAGGATCTTTGTCTAAACTTTCTAATCGGCCGTGAGGTCCGCAAGCAATGTCCACATCACAATTCCCCCCGCGTTCTTTTTGCGTGACGAGATGAGGGTATTTACAAAAACAGGTCGCGAATTTCAATCCTTTTTGATTCACCAGAACCCACTCTCCCGTAGCTGAAGAACAAGTAGCATGGGGAAGGAGTTTGGGAAGACATTCACCCCGAAAACATATTTGATCGTCGTCACAATCGGTTGCGTGAATACAAGTCGAATAAAGCGTCGTCCGCTGAGGAGGGTGGTAGGAAATGGATTGCCAAGGAGGGGTTGTAGTCGTTTGGGACTCGTTTCGAAACAGGTAGATCATGATCAGGTAAAGATAAAAGACGAGAAGAAATATCCAAAGCGTCATCTTCTTTTTTTCAATAGAGGTTCACAACTTTTATTTTATCGCCTCGATCTTCATGCACCAGACCGGCATTATCTCGTTGAGCCCCTATTTGTTCAAAATATTGCAAAAATTTATATTTGGTTTGTAGATTCTGGATCGATAATAAATACTTTCGAACATTGTAGACCATATCGTTTCGTTGAGCCTTCACCATTTTGACAGGGTCGTCCATTATTTTTTAAATTACTTGTTTACGCCAAACATTTGATTCAGTGCATCCTCCGTGGAGGTTCCTGGACCCCCCTTAATAACACTTACTTTCCTAGCGTTTGGATCCTCTATTGGGTCTTTAGGAAGTCCTCTTGTGTCCATCGGTAATTCTTTCTGTTCCGTTTTCACCTTTTCCGCGATCGAGGTGGCTATTAACTGAAGGAGGAGAGGTTGATTAAAATTGCGGCAAGGAACGATTTTGTTCAAATATTGACTGTACTGAGGATCAATATTATCTTTTCGATGTATAATGCTGGAAAGCATATGATCGGTAATCACAAAACTGTTACTCAACAGTGATTCCGATAAACCTCGATGAATAAACATATTATGAGGGGTGAGATAGGGAAGTTGATCCATTTCTTTTTGAGCCATCTTGGCAAAAATCGGTAACGTCGTTTGGATAATAAATGTCGACGATGGATTTTCCATAAATCCATTTCTAAATGCTTTCTTCTTATTTAAAAATGAGTAACGGGTTTGAAGTAATTGGGAATACCGATAATTTCGGGACACTTCTCTTCCCCTTCTTCCATCTCTTCGACTACAGGGAGGGAAAGAGGAGTTTCAATATCCAGATCGGTTGAGAACAGGACAGATTCCTTAAATAAGATAAATTCGCGAACTAAACCTCCTACCTTGTACGAATTTTCTCCGAACGTGTACCGGTTAGAAATTTGAAGGTTTAGAATACCTAGAAAAGAAGTCGTCGTACCAAACATATTTTCAATCGAACACTGAAAAGTATTTTTTAAACCCTCTCCATTAAAGATCCGACTCTTTCGTATACACCACATATTTCTATGAATTTGAAATTTATCTTGGGCTCCTTTACAAGCAGAGCAGAACGCCGGATCGCACCGGTCCATGAAAAAACGACAATTCTCCGCAAATTTGTGTTGCGGATTCTCTTTCATGCTTTCGCCAATTTTAGTTAAAGGAGCACACAGTCGAGTCATGAACGAAGTTCCTGTTTTACTATTCTCCCCCGGTTTCAAATACCAATAACCAGCCACGAGAACATTATAGCAATTTTGTAAACCAATAATGTTTCGGATGTGAACAGTATCTTTTCGAGTTCCTTTGGAAAATTAAACTTTTTGTTGACAATGTGTATCGTCCAGCGGATCGTGATTTAAAACATCTTCCCAGTTGGGACATATTAAGTTGAGAGCACCTTGACGTTCTTTTAATTCGTCGATAGCTTTCTCAAGGATGGGAGAAGAAAGAATATTCTTGATAATCAACGAATAATCCATTCTTACTCAATAGATTTCTTTTTTTCGAACAAAGTAGAATGTAGTATCTTGGTTATTAGACTACTGGCCTTAGGAGATGTTACCTCTTTAGCAGCACAAACTGATTTGAAGCGAAAATGGGATGACTTAAATAGATAAGCGAGAATTCATTCTAGAAGGAATTTTGCAATGTCTTGTTTGGTTGATGAAGTCGAGTGGAAAAAAAAATTTGTGAGAGCTGGAACAAAAATATCTGGAAAGTAAAAAAAAAAAAAAAAAAAAAAAAAAAAAGAAACTTTTTGTTAATTTTTATCATGTCTTTAGACATGATAAAAATTAACACTACCACCCTTTTGTCTCTGAATGATGTCTTACCATTTCTAAAAATAAACTATGACTCATTCTTTTGTTGGAATTTTATTTTTAGAAATGGTGAGTCATGGTGTATTTTAGAAACATGATGCTGAGACATCATTGAAAACAAAAAAGGGGGTCATTAATTTTTATCATGTCTAGAAGACATGATAAAAATTAACAAATTTTTTTTTTTTTTTTTTTTTTTTTTTTTTTTTTTTAATTGTTGTAAATTTTCCTGACATATTTTTTCCAGCCAGATTTTCAACCGACCTTTTCCCAATCATCATTTTTTAAAACTGGCTTACTATTGGTTTGTTTAAAAGTGACGTCATTGCTTCAAGAACTATATACACATAACTTTCTCGTACTCACTTCTCTATACGGAATGGGGTTCCCAGCTGACATAGCAAAAACCCTATCTCGCTTCATCTACAACTCTCGTTGATGATCTATACAAAATTGGGTAATTTTTTCCACGACTTTATACAGTTCTTGATCACGGGGATCTATCTGCTTGTACGGCTTCACGTGAATTCTTAAATCATAGCGCTCGTCCATATTTTCATTGACGTTATCATCGACCCCAATTAAAAGAATGTCGTAATCGTACAAGACTCTGATATGTTCCGAACATTTTGAAATATTATACTTTCGGCACGACTTTTCAGATTGCGTGTGGCCAAATACGCATATCGTGCAATATCGTGCAATGAACTGTTGATCACTCGCTCGACATAATCATCCGAACCTTTACTCCACAAAATGATATCGATATTGCAAAGACGTAAAAACTGGATCAGGAAATTGGTTTTGGGTCGAATTTGAAATGTTTCTCCTTCAAAGTATCCAAGCGTCTCATCCATATCTAAGACACAGACCACCACCATCTTTCTTTTTTAAAGAAAGAAGAAGATGAGTCGATCCACCACTCATACTATTATTGAACACGTGAAAGAAATTGTTTATTATGCTCCTTCCAAATGTCCTTGGCATTTTGATTATGCCTGTTTTCTCATTTTAAATAATTTCAATCAAAGACGATTCCACTGCCTGTTTACTTCCCACTCGATGCAGTGGAGATCTTACAGTGCCAGCAGCTCTTGTGACTTGCCCGAACATTTTTTCGATTTGATCCTTCTTCATCGACAATTGAGTTCGGAGTATGTGTTGCCTTTTGCGACGCATTTCCTAGAACGTTCGGGATATACAATAGGTCTCTTTGAAATGAATCCTGGACTTTATAGTGCTCGCATTCTTCAACCGGAATATTTAGCAGAAACGTTTTACACGTTCATTGTTTTCTTGTGTAGTATTTGTTATCGACTCGGAGGAACGGCTCCCGTTTTAAAATTATGTTCTTTTGTGTACACGGACCATCATCCCGTGCTCGTGGATATTGGAGCTCTGAATGTGGAAAAGAGAGAACGCATCGGTCATCGAGAATTTTTAAACGAGAAGAAATGGCATCGGTTCTTGAAACGACGAACGACTCGAGACATTATTCGGTACGTGAAACTCATGCATCCGGATTATTTTAAGAAGAAATGTCGCGGTCAATGCATTCTCTCCGAGAAAGTCGTCTTCAACGATGTAACGCATCAACTGATTTGTAAAAGTCGACAACGCAGTCTGGCCGAGGTTTTAGATACTTTTCAAGAACTCATGCCCCATGAGCCTGTTCGTCAACTCATTCGAACGTGGCTTTCTGCGAGATAAACAAGAAGATGGATTATAAAAAACTCGTCCTCGATTTATTGAAACAGAAAAAATATCCCATTTTATTGGGTTATGTGGTCATGGATATTTATTACAAAGACGTTTATAAATCAGACGGGAAAGTAAAACGATTTGACTCCCCATGTTTCGAGTTGAATCAAAGATATTTAGAAGAACCCAATCCATATAAACTGGAATTTCTCACTTCGGACGAGAGTAGTAAATTGGTTATTCGACGACAAATCGATCCTAAAGATTTTAATATAAATCAATATCCGGAAAAATGTTTTCGTGTTAAACTGTCCAGTCACCATCTTGCTGAATTTGATATGTTTAAATACAAGATGTTCGAAGAACAAATTTATAATTTTATAATGTATCTGAATAGTAACATTCCTGCCATTCGAGAATTTTTGAACTTAACTCACGACGAAAGTACTCGATATTTACCCCAGTCCATTCGACTATGGGTGTATAACTATAAAAAGGCCAAGATAACTCATCAAATTATGGATCCCGAATATTTTGGACCTCGTTCATCTCTTTTACTGGAAACACGCATGATTCAAGGTTTATTGTCACCGTGCACTTCTAAATCAGTATTATTGTCCCTTCGAGATGATTATGCTTGGAAGAATCATACGGATAAAGCCATTTTACCGTCTTATGTATATGATTACGATCCTTATAATTTATATTATTCGGATCACTGGAAGGCTCTTGTCCCGCTGGCTTTTAATCCGTTAGAAAATCCCATCATTTGTTAATATTCCAGTTGCAGCACGTACTCATCGTCTTCACTCCCGTCACGAACAAAATTGATGTAACGTTTCGTTTGAGGATCCTTGTAGCGACAGACTTGGCGAATACCCCGACAAATAGATCCCGGCAAATTTAAATCTCGATCCATTCCTCGAGTCGGTTTTAGAATCAGACCCGATTCGTTTGTCTCGAGGGCTTTTATAAACTTTTGATCGTAGCCAACACGAGCTTTGAGTTTGGACTTTCTCTTTCTCCCTCTTTTTTTGGGTAGAGGAGCCAAGTAATGCCGAATGGGTATATCTATACTCGAAGAGCGACTTCGGGATCGATTTCGGACTCTTGTTGGACTTGGAGATCGACTTCGGACTCTTGTTGGACTTTGAGATCGTGTTCGGACTCTCGTTGGACTTTGAGATCGACTTCTCGATCGACTTCTAGAACGTTGACGTTGAGATCGACGCCGCATATTTGGATTTATTTCTACTTTATTACGGTTTAAGAAACGTTTTACATAGTCTTGGACACGAGGTTCTTCACTCATAGCGTCATACCAGTAATTTCCCGGAATGATTATAAATTTATCGTCTCGAAACTTTATAAACTCTTCTGGACTATAGCGGGGAAAAAATTTTTGTAAATGAGACAAGTCGAATAAAACGTGCCCCAACGAACATGTCCCTGTCAATTCAGAACGACGCACGTTTCGATTTAATTTCTCTTCTAACACTTTTTGAACATACTCAATAGGAACTTTGGAAGGATAAGACATTTTTTTTTGCTTTATATTCCCCAAATGACTTGTCCATAGAAATATAATCGGAAGAAAACTGAATCTCGAACGTGCTGGTGTGTATCATAGTAAGCGTGATCGTATAAATCAAACACATCTAAATGAGCCAAGGCATGTAAAGTAAAAATGAATAATAATTGCCATGTCGTTTCATTACGATAAAATCGAGTTTGATCTACATTGACCTGATTAGCATAATAGGTGTTCATATTGATCGTGCCCCTGTTTTGATCTACTAGCATCTTGTTCGAAGTGGAATAGTTTAAGCAGTAATTGCGATGAATTTTAATAAACTCGAAAAGATTAAAAATAACGTAGACGGGAATTTTTCCTTCCTCGGTTTCGGTTTCATTAATATATAACTGAATAACCTCTTTGGGTCCTCCTGGCTCTTCACAATAATACATGGACATTTCGTAACGGTCCAATCGACGAATTGGATTTTCCAAGATACGATTGAGAATCGAGACCCATCGTTCAAATATGAAATGGAATTTTTTAAAATCGATCGTGGCCCAATCATCCATGATTTTAAAGCATGCCGTACAAGCATCTCGCCAAGTATTAATTTTAGACTGAAGAGCCGTTTGACGACAAGATCGACGTTCTTCGTGTTGATCAACTCGTCTTTCCATATCCTTATCCTTTGTTTTTTGTCCAAAGAAAAAAAAAGATGGCTGAAATGTATATATTCTTGATGATGTTTGGTCTCTTTCTATTTTTCTTTCCTACTTCTGTCATAGAATCGGATTCCATCCCCATGAACGACTCTATACCGCTTAAAGATTGTCGACGAGAAAAAATCTGGTGTGTGGATACATGTGATTTTCTTTGCACAAACGGGGAAGAAATGCAATGTGTTCGAGGACTCTGTATGCCCAAACTGAATCCTTACCCGTGTCAAACTGAAAAAGGGGGTATGATTATTCTTACCGAAAAAAATGGATTCTATCAGTGGTCGTGTTACTGTACGGATCCAGCTTTTTACAATGGACCGGATTGTGGAGAATTGGCGAAAGACGTTTGTCAAAATGGTACATTTATCTATAGGGGGTTCAATCAGCATGAATGCATGTGTCAATTTCCACAAGTAAAGGCTATGGTTCAAGGAAAACCTCAGTGTGTGCATAGGAATATAGCTCGGTTTTATCGGGATCCGTACTGAACTGGATCATTAAAAAATGTAAGGATCAAATCAATTGAGTAAGTTAAAAAAAAATCGTCTGAAAATGTCTCAAATTTTTTGAAAAAACAAACCGTGACTCTATCTTACATTGGGTGTAATTAGAAATTACCCCCCCCCCTTTTTGTCCGAAAATGATGTCTCACAATTTCGAAAAATTGAAGACATCAATTTCAGACGAAAAGGGGGATTTTTTTTAAGTTTACAGAAAATTTTTCCTACCAATTCGATCGACTTGATCCTTGTGGTTTTTTAATTATCCAGACTCTCACTTATCTATTTAAACAATCCGACATTCCCTACAGATCAGTCTGTACTGCTGAAGAGGTAACATCTTTCAACGCAGCTTCTACGTTACGACAAATGCTTCAATAAAGGTAAGAGATTCCTTCTTAATTATTTTTTGTTTTACTAGAAAGAAATGATTATCCTATTTTTTTGAACCTATCTAAGTGTTTTGAGTTCTACTTCAGATTACGAAGTGCTTTTGAAGATCCAATCTGGTTATCTTTTTCAATCCATAAAAGTAATGATCCCTATATTTTTTGAAAGTTTTTTAAAGAATAGACTCTTGTGTTACTGATTCCATCTCCTTTTTAGCTTCTTCTTGTATATATTTACGATAACCTGCAATTTTCATAGAACGTTTAATGATGGTAAAGGAAGGACAAAAGGATCTATTCGGAAAATACTTTTGAAAGAATCGTTTTAGTTTTCTTGAGCAACTATCTAATCTTCGAGGGAAAAGTGTGCCGGCAATTACCCAAGCTAGAAATTCATACAAAAACCGATTACGTTGGTCCAATACATTGGATGACACCAGTTTCTTTTCTGCATAATGTCGACGAAGATCTGTTTCGTTCAAAAGTTTTAAAATTTCTTTTGCTTTTAATTCGGTTTCAAGAATGACCAGAATGAATAAAGCCATTTCTTCATATTCGTAGCGATCTATAACTATTTTTCTAAGTCTTTTGAGGTCATCTAATGTAAGAAGAGAACTTTGACACCTTTTAGTATTAGTTTGTTTCGGACGCTCCTTTTTAACACTTAACAAACGATATAGAAACCAAAGTCTATTCTTTACTTGATTAAGCGATTTCTTCTTTTCCTCAGTTAGATATTTTTCATATTTTTTTAAGGCGTCAGCATAATGATCTGGTATACCGTCACCATGCTTACGATACCACTCATAGAATTCATTAAAATAAAGTTCATAGTTAATTCGTGTTCCTTCCGAAATATTCATACGTTTAATAATATTTTGACATTCCTCCATTGACGGACATGGTTTGAATACTGTATTATCAGGTTTATGTCTCTGTTTAGGAAGAGCGCTATCCCAACATTTCCATCGTCTCATTTGTTGGTATTCCCGCTCTTTGAATCGAACATTTGGATCTTTTCGCCTTTCTCGAGATCTCAATCGATTTGCTTCTTTTACTTTTTCCTGTGACCAATACCATTTCATATACGCTTTTCTTTTCCTTTTCCTTTCAGACAAAATTGTAGATGCCTCAATATTCATCTTGATTCCCATTAGTTACACTGATTTCATCTCTTTTTTAGCTTCTTCTCGTATATATTTACGATATTTTGCAATTTTCATGGAACGTTTAATGATGGTATAGGAAGGATTAAAGGGTCGATACGGAAAATACTTTCGAAAGAATCGTTTTAATTTTCTTAAGCAACCATCTAATGATCGAGGGAAAAGTGGGCCGGCAATAACCCAAGCCAAAAATTCATATAAAAACCGATTACGTTGATCCCATATATTGGACGATGCCAATTTCTTTTCTGCATAATGTCGTCGAAGATCTGTTTCGTTCAGAAGTTTTAAAATTTCGTTTGCTTTTAAGTCAGTTTCAAGAATGACAAGAATAAATAAAGCCATCTCTTCATATTCATAGCGATCTATAACTATTTTTCTAAGTTTTTTGAGATCATTTAATGTAAGAAGAGGACCTTGACATCTTTTAATATGAATTTGTTTCGAGTGCTCCCTTTTTTCACCGAGCAAACGGTATAAAAACACGATTTTATTTTTTATTTTATTATACGATTTCCTCTTTTCTTCAGTCAGATACTTTTCATATATCTCTAGTGCTCTTTTATAATGATATTTTATACCGTCACCATGTTTTTGATACCAATTATAGAATTCATTAAAATAAAATTCATACTTAGCTCGTGTTCCTTCCGAAATATTCATACGTTTAATAATATTTTGACATTCCTCCATCGACGGACATTGTTTGAATACTGTATTGTCAGGCTTATGTCTATGTTTAGGAAGAGCGTTATCCCAACATTTCCATCGTCTCATTCGTTGGTATTCTTTTTCTTTGAATCTAACGTTTGGATCTTTTCGCCTTTCTCATTTTCTCCATCGATTTGCTTCTTTTACTCGTTCCAGTGACCAATAATGTTTCAAATATGCTTTTCTTTTTCTTTTCCTTTCAGATAAAGTTGTAGGTTTCTCAGTATCCATCTTGATTCCTACCCTTCATTATTAATTATTATCTATTATTTTTCACTTCGTCTTATATTTTTTAATCTAATCCTTTTTTGGTACCTAAAAAGTAAATTTATTAAAAAAAATATAAGGATTCCATAAAACTTTTAAATTTTCCTTGACCATAAAATAACAAAGATCCTAAAATCCTTACCTTTTAAATGTAGTGTGTCCCATAGGACAAACCGTTTTGTCCTATGGGACACACTAGATTTAAAAGGTAAGGATTTTAGGATCTTTTTTATTTTACTAAAAATTTGATAAAAAGGTTTATACTAGAAGGTTTCAAAATTTTATTAATGATATTAAATTATTATTAATGATTTTTTGAATGGGTGCCGCTATTGATAAAGAAATAACTTAATCCATAATATATATGTCTGAAAAACAAATACCATGAAGGGGGAACATAGTTTTCCTAATGTTTATCTTGCTGTGTTTTATAAATCATGTAGATGGTCAGACAAATCACAAATGTAATGACAAATAAACAGTAAAGCTGAATAGTATGAATAAAAGGCATAAATGTCTTATAATTAGATCCAAAAACGGATCGGAGAAATGATTCATAACTCATTTTATCTTGTTCATTCCTTTCTCTCTAATTACATACAAGTTCTATCAATATCCTTAATGGATCCAAGATTCTACTTCAACTATAAAATTGACTCATCGTAAGATTTTTTACTTGCAGATACTCAAGGCAGTTTGGTCTGTTTATTAGAATTCCAAATACATTTCCCGCATCTGTTCTAACCAATGGATTCTGGATTTACAACGAGCGGTTTTTATCAGAAGCATAAAAGATTTTCCCCATCTATTCTCTAGCCATGGATTTTAGATTTTATTAGACCCCTTAGCGAATGTCAGTTCGGATACTACGCCAAATATAAAATCGGCTCATCGTAAGCTTTTCCACTTGCGGATACTTTCTCAGATGTCTATTTTCTTCTTTTTTTAATCCGACCCTTTCAAAAACAAAGGATAATGAATATTCATAAATACGCTACACTTTACAGCCAATTTCATGGCTTGCATTTAGGAGGATTCAATGTGATTCAAGATACGATTTTTTTCCCTTAGACCATATGCGGCTTCAACCTTCTGTGATTCGAAAACTCGCTCATTTCGATAAAGTCGTCCCGAGTCAGAAACCACTCGTTCTCGCCCTAGCCGCCTATTGTAAAATGTCGGACTTGTCGTGTACCGTTTTTCTTCAACGCAATGCATCATGGATCCTTCTTTTAGAAAACGAACGGGTCATTTTCCCCACGATCCCGAATTCATCGGAATCCTCCCACAATCTTTTCAAACTTTTCGCCACACCATTTTTTGTGAAAGATCCTAAAACGATCGAACGGTATTTACAAAATCCCGTGTTCGAAAACGTGTACCGCTCCCAAAATAATCATACAATTCTATATTTAGACGAATGGGATATACCGTATCCAGGAGGACATTACTTTGATGACGATAACGGGCCCAGATTACATTTACCAGAAGATGACGGAGGGAAAAGGTATCGTCTTTGTTTTTTGTCCAACCAGGTCCATCACGAGAATGACCTCGTCCATAATTTCATCAACGAATGGAAAGATCGACCGGACGTTTATTACGATCCTCTGAAAACGCGAACGGCTTTTCCGTCTTCCTTTATTGAATTTTTACCGTCCGTGAATCCTGAGAAACCCATCCCGTTTCCCATTGAGTACAATAAGAGTACGGCGCTCATTCAAAAACAATGGACGTATCAGCACCATCCTCAATATATTGTCCAAGATATTTTGAATACGTACGATCAGAGAAATTCGCTTGAGAAGGTCGGACTCTTGATCGAATACCCGTTTCAAATCGGGTTCGAAAATGCTACTCGATCGAATCCTAACGGGAAATGCATTGGACTCATCGTCAACGGTTCTGAACCGGAAACGATTTTATATGTTCGATTACCGTATCAGCGGTACATGGAATATCAAGCCATCCCCACGACCGTGCACTGGATTCCTATTCTTTACGAACCAGAAACCACGTATCCACTTCAACCGGTCGTACTCTGTTCGACGATCATCGGGTTTGAATACAAAAAGGCTTTCTTATGTTTAAGTTATGTCATGCTCGAATCTCATCCGAAACAACCTGCTAATAGAAACACAGCGTGTCTGTTCCATTCCGTCACAGATGTGAGCGAATTGACGTTTCTCGAGAGTTACGAATACGATTGTCAGCATGCGCTTCACCGAGTTCGATATGCTTCCATTCCTCATGATTTATGGTGTCTGACCAAAATCGAAGAAGAAAAACCAGTTCCACTTGCTAAACCCTATGCTCATCTACCTTACCTGGTTCAATCATGGCTGGAGTTTTATCATCAGAATCGTTCCACGGATCCAGAAATCAGGTACGGCAATCTGAAACTCTTTCAATTGGCTCTAACTTTGGCTCGACATAAAATATGCTTTTCGGCCGAAACGGTCGAAACCGAAGAAGAAGAAGAAGGTATCATTGTACCAAGAAATTCATCGTCTCCGATCGTCATTCGCCTAAGTCGGGAAGCTCGAAAATTTCTCGATATTGTCCGGTTAAGAATTGAATTTATGGAACGACCAGTTTCCTCTCCATGTGTTCTGTTGTAAAGAGAAAAAAAACGAAGCAAATATCTGTAGATTGAGAAATGGTGATTCCCTTAGCTCAGCTAGGAACTCAACTCACAAGAAGTGCGAAAGTTATCCACTGATATACACAATTCTTGAAACGATGACGTCATCTTGAAATGTCTTGTGAATCGAGTCGGCTGGAAAAAATTTCTGAGAGCTTAAAAAAAAAAAAAAAAAAAAAAAACACTTTTTGTTAATTTTTATCATGTCTTTAAGACATGATAAAAATTAACTCTCTCTTCTTTTTGGCTGGGAAGGATGTCTCACCGTTGTTTCGAAAAACAAACCGTGACTCATTCTTGCAATGATTGCCATGAGAAAGGATGAGTTATGGTTTGTTTTTTCAAACGGTGAGACATCCTTCCCAGACAAAAAGAAGAGAGAGTTAATTTTTATCATGTCTTAAGACATGATAAAAATTAACAAAAAGTTTTTTTTTTTTTTTTCATCTACAGAAATTTTTCTGGGCTCTCAGAAATGTTTCCTAGCCGACTCGATTGGCAAGACATCTCAAAATTCTTTCTAGAATGGGCTCTCGCTTATCTATTTAAACATTTCAAGTTTTACTTCAGATCGCTCAGGAGGGTTGAAGAAGAAGCATTTCGTAACTTGGAGATCATATTGTATTCTTTTCCATTTCGGAATTGGTCAAGATTCGATTAGGAGCAGCAATCAAGTAATCATACATCTGATTACATCGTAGCAAATAATCGACCGTGATCCATCGTAGCAAATAATCGACCGTGAGTTGAATATTCACAATCAACACTAAAAAATAGAGTATTTCAACGCGAGTTATTTCGTACATCATATCTCCCCGTTGAGCGAACTGGTCGGCTATCTGATCTATTTCCGTAATGATAGTAAAAAAGTTCAGTGGATCCACGACCAATTCTGTATTCCATTGAATTGTAAATGGAAGTACGAGGTTTTGTTCACTCAAAAAATACAAATAGCCGTATTTCTCTTTTTCTCGAAACAGCGTTTGAATATAGTCTCGCACCGCTTCCCGTACTTCTGGATCGCGCACCAGTTCGAGCGTGACGAGGCTCGTGAAGGGCGGAAATTTATGAAATTTGATATATTGAGGTACCACGGTATTCAGTCGAGGACGATATTTATGATGAAGAAGGTGATCGATAGGAGTCTTTAAGGATTGAAGTGTAACGATATCCATCTTTTCTTATACGAATTTCCAAATAATAAGGCCGATGATGACAAGAACGATTCCCAACAAGATTGGTTTTAGGTACGGTATATTACCCAAAACATCTAAAATATCACTCGTGATGGAACCCGTCACGTCTTGACTGAAATGCGTTAAAGCTTCTCCGATCGTGGGTAGACGGCATTTCAATTCTTGCGTCGGTGTACAATCGTGATATTGACAATCACATAATCGACAACACGTATCCTCTTTCTCGTTGTCGTACCCTTCACACGCATTCCATTGCTGAATAGGAAATCCCGTGCACGATTCGATCCCGTGAACAGGTTCGGGTTGACAACAACTCAATTCTTTAAGTTTACAAACCATGTCCCTTCCGTTGTAGAGAAAACAGCCCGAATTGTCCCGAATGTATTGGTTGACATATTGAGAACCGAGCGCGACGGCCGTCACCCCTCCTGCGGTCAGAAGAGCTTTCTTACTAAACACTTTATTAAAAGCTTTTTGAAGGGGTTTATTCTTCGCGACGACTTTAGCGACCTCCCCTGCTCGTTTGACAGGAATGTCGAATTGTTTAAATTGTTTAGCGACTTTGCCTCCAGACTTGTTAAAAAATCGCATGTCTCTTGACCCTTGCCGGATTTTCAGAAACCAAGACAATGAACGAATCCAATTGTATTTTTAGTAATCGAAAAATTCCTTGTGGGTCGGACAATATTTCGGCGTTTCGGAATATTCTCTGCCTGAACCATCTTCGAAATCCTTATGGATTGCAAATTTATTATCATCGAATGGAATCGGAATCGCATACCAAGGTCGTTGGACCTTTCCTGATTGTGAAGGAAAATTTCTCGTTTCCGAAAAATACTGTCATTTTACCGACGCGCGAGTTCCTGGATAAACATTTCCGACCCGATTTACACGACGTCCAGTTGGACGATCTCACATTTAAACTCAACCCGTGCATCGAGCACTATATCAACCACCTGTATTCTCAAGACCCGACCGACTTGAAACGCAATAACGCCATGGATGTGTTTGATCGGCGTTTCCATTACGAACTGCTACGGAATTTAAGTGTTGGCAACACGAACGAAATTGGTTTAGGCGTGAACAATACCACGAAGATGCAAGAAGAAATGATGGTTCATTTCAAGAGCACGCTTCAGCAACGTCTTTGCGGTTTATACCACTATATTAATAATTCAAATGTAGCGACGCTTTTTGACAAGATAAAGGTATGCGACATGGCGAATGGAGGTCGCTTTGTCGACCCTAAAACGGAATTCTCTCCTTTTTACAATTTCCTGCTGGCGCATTGTTTATTCGATTTTCATAAACTACCCAATTTAGACCTCGTTCCCGAAACCGTCATTTCGAATGTCGCGTACAAGAAAGGGGTTGGGTTTTATACGTTAGAAGATATTTGTCACCCTGAACCGATTGTTGTGATGGGAGAAGAAACAGGATCTTCGTATCTCTATCAATCCAAATGCATCACGTATCCCAAAGAAACGGCTTTAAATAAACAATTGACGAGAAAGGATTTGCCCGATAATCTCATTATGAAAAATGCCATGCAGTTTTCTGATACGCGGTTCCTAACTTGCTAAATGCGAAAAGGTTTGGAGAAAAAAATTGATTTGGTTGGGGGTTAAAAAGTCAGTACAGAAAAATTTCAATTATGTAAAAAAGGAAAAAAAAAACAAAATGGCAATATACCTTGACACAGAATCTGTTTTCATCATGTAGAAGCTTGTACACAGGCCACAGCATCAAACGATCTGAAATGAAACTCGAATGGCTTAAATAGATAAGTGAGAACACACTCTTGAAAAAAAAATGATGGTCTTGTTAATCGAGTCAGCTGGAAAAAATTTTTAAGATCTAAAAAAAAAAAAAAAAAAAAAAAAAAAAAAACTTTTTGTTAATTTTTATTATGTGTTTAGACATGATAAAAATTAACAACCCCCTTCCCTTTTTGTCTGGGAATGTTGCCTCACACTTTCTAAAAATAGACTATAACTCATTCTTTCTAATGGCAATCATTCCAAGAATGAGTCACGGTTTATTTTTCGAAAGAGTGAGACAACATTCCCAGACAAAAAGGGGAGGGTAGTTAATTTTTATCATGTCTAAAGACATGATAAAAATTAACAAAAAGTTTTTTTTTTTAACTTCTAATCCAGATCATCCAGATCACGACGAGACCTGAGAGCGTACGGTTTATACGCAAATTTACTAAACTTGTTCTTCATAGAACTGGCAGAAACCTCACCTAAATAGACTGGATCCTCATTGCCTTTTACATCCTCAGCCTCCTTCTTAGGCTTCTCTTTCTTGAATGGTTTGCACAGATCTGGATTGATCTTGCTTTTGATGGGAACCTGGTCTGGATCCACCTTTTCAGTTTGGATTTTCTCTTTATCGAAGGTAGTGGAAATGGTTTCGTTAATAATATTTCTCGAAGAAGGTTCTAAAATATTTAACTGAAACACGGGTTTTTCGATCATATTCAGAGCATCTTCTTGAAAGAGAATCATATCTCTACAAATGCCTCCTACTCTACAATACAAAGCGTCCGTTTCGTAAAAGTACCGCGAATTAATTTTAATATTTAAAATACCAATAAACATATCGTTATTCACAAATTCTTGGTCCAGGGTTTCTTGAAACATGTTTAAAAGGGTCGTTCCATCAAACACTTTGGTTTTGCGTAAACACCATTGATTTTGAGACATCTGAGAATTCAGATCATTTCGTTGACTCATTTGCCGACACGCTTTAGAGAGAGAAGGTCTACATTTTTCAATGAAGAACCGACATTGTTCTGAAATCAGCATTTTGGAATGATCGGCGGCCACGGCTTTGGTAATGTCCACCAGAGGAGGACAGAGTTTACATATGAAAGAATGGGCATTCAGATTCCTCTTATAATTAGTAGCGCAGAGAACCCAATACCCCGCTACGAGAATATTATAATGATGATTGAAATCTTTAATATTTTCAATCTGAATATAACCTTTTTCTACGGGATGCTGGAACGGGATCGCTTTAGCTTGAAAATCTTGAAACTGAGGATTGTTGGCTAATATATTTTTCCATTCCCGGCTCACGAGGTTTAACGTTCTCGGGTTATTTTCAACGATTTCGTCAATCCCCGCTTTTAAAATCGGGTGCGCAAGAATACGATCGATTAACTCTGAATATTCCATAGTTCCCCTTTATTATTATTTTATGGACTTCTAAACATCTCGGTCTGTTTCCTCAATTCTTTCGCGTACCGGTCAATGAATTCAATCGTTTGATTCATGCAATAGGTTAAGAATTCATCTTTAATGTAGGCTGTATGCCACCCCTGCCAATCTAACCCTCCTGTCAGAGTTTGTACGTCCCACTTGATGTATTGCAATAAAACATCGGTCCATTCTTTCACAGTCATATTGGATCGAATGCTTCGATCCACGAAATCCAATTTATTCAGCACGGATCTAATATATTCCTCCGACGAAAAAACGGTTTTTCCGTACACGACATCAAATCGTAATCGAAAATAGGACACGTATAATTGATAAAACAGGTCGCTGAGCATTTTGAAATCGGACGATACGGAGGGAGAAGGGGTTGGTTCGGTTTTAATGTGTGCCAATTCCTTTTGCAAGTGGGCTTTTTCGTCCAGACATCGATCTAAAGCGTGTTTGGCCTCTTGTAAATCCAATGACAGACCTCTTACATAGTCTTCGTCGACCGTCGATACGTGCTTTCGTTTATATTTCGAAGTATCGGACATTTCTACATCCTGCGGAGCTACGAGAGCTTTAGCCAGTTGGTTTTCTAAAGTTTGGTTTCGAGACCGAGACACTTCCAGTTGGTTTTGTAAATCTTTCACTTCCCGCTGTAATTCCTCCACTTGATCCGTAGGATACGTAATGGCCGGTACAGTAGTGGGTTCTTTCACTTCGGTAATGTGAGGACGTTCCTCCAACTGCCGTCGATATAGGTCTCGTTCCTGCTCGAAATATAAAATCACCGAATTCGCCAATTCTTCAATGGGATCCGGTATGTTCGGAAACTGGGCTCGAAGCGTGACAATTTGTTTATAAACGAGATCTTGAAATTGTCGATGCTCGTGAATCACGTTTTGGAGTTGATGGACAACAGCTTGCGGCCAATCTTCTCTTTGATCACTAGGGTCATTCTGAAGGATCGTTTTTAGGAACGTGGTCAATTTCGTTTTGGCGTAGAGGAGGTACTCATTACATTTCGTATAATTACTTTCGACTTGATCGAGTTTCTGTTTCAATTCGAAAAGTTGTTCTTTGGTTTTACGGAGCTCGACTTCATAATCGTTGCGATTCTCGACCTGTCGAGCCCATTCGATCATGCTCGACGCCAAATTATCGAATTGAACGACCGGTATTTCGGGGAAATGACCTTTCAGTTGCGCCAATTGCGTTTCGAGGGTCCTCTCTAGATTTTCTTTGAATTGGAATACTTTTTCGAGTTCCGCGAGAATCTGATCGTAATCCGTGGCCCCAAAATACGCATTCCATTTAGTCCGTATCAGAGTTACCAAATTCGTTTTCAGGACCTCCAGTTTCTTTTCCAAAGCGACGCGTTGCCGTTTTTCATGTTCTAGACTCTGCTGTAATTTTTTATGTTCTTGGCTACGATCCCGATGGAGTTGAGCTTGGATTTGTTGTAGGACCTCCTTCGCTTCGTTCTGGTTCTCAATCGATTGTTGAAGATCGTGCAATCGTTGCAAGAGGGTCGTGTCTTCCATCATGCTTTTAGAGGAAGAAGGGAGACTGTGAAGAATGGTATGAGCTAAATTGTCGGGCGTTAGCGATTGATTTAAAGCATTCCCGAGAAGTGTTAATTGGTTCAAAAGCTGGGTTTGCCAATTTTGTAAATACTGGATATACGTTTGAATTTGCTGGAAGAAAAACGTTTTCCAATCTTGGTTCGCACCTAAAGGTTTCCAAAATGAGGGGGGAAGGATCGTCTGTAAAAACGTCATAAACTGCGTTTTGTGGAACTCCTTCATTTGTTTAGCCATTTCGTCTCGAAGAATCGTCTCGATATGAGGATTTTTCTTTTGCAGCGTGTCAAGAACGCGTTGAATACCTTCCTGGAAATGTGTTTCGGACTCGATTTTCCATTTTTGCAGGAGGTCGGTTCGTTCTTTCTGACCCTGCTCCAACTGCTTTTCCAACATCCGTTTTTCGTTTTGACAAAGGGTCAATTGTCCTTTCAGTTCCTCGTTCAATTGCTGGACGTGCTGTTTTTGTTCCGATTGATATGATGTTAAAAACTGGTCGAGGGTTTCTTGTAATTGCTCTAATTTAGATCGCGACGACTCGATCATGAGCTGCTGAAAAGGAGGCGATTCGAGCGGTAAAGTTTCAATGACCGTAGTCGTAGAAGAAGGAGGAAGTTTCAGTTGCTCGATCGTTTCTTGTAAAGCCATTTGCAAAGAGCGGATTAAACTTTCCGTTCGTTGCATCCATTCTTCAAGTCCCGTTTCGTAGCGTTGGTGGAGCATTTGCCATTCGTTCATCAAACGGTTTGGAAACTCGATATTATTATTATTATTATTATTCAATTGTTGTTGTTGTTGTTGTTGTTGTTGTTCTACTATTTGCCTCTGCCATTGTATTTTTTCAGACTCGTGCGTTCGAATTTGTGTCTGTAAGGTTTCGTGATCTCGTTTCAATTGCTCCCACTGAGTTTGTGAGGTTTCGTGATTCCGTTTCAGCTGCTCAGACTCAGTCTGCAGGGTTTCTTTCTCCCATGTAAGGCGTTCCAATTGTCATTGCCAATCCACGACTGAATGCTCTTTTCCGAATCGAGCGGTATTCACATATTGTTCTTTTTCCGCTAGAAAATAACGCATTTCGTTCCTGTGCTCTTGTTGGAGCGTCTCGATTTGTTTCTCAAAAGCTTTCCGATCTGCCTCCAATTGAGTTTCCAAAGAAGCGATTTTGTTTTCCAGGTCCTGCTATTCCATCGGAACAATCTCTTCCAAATGCAAGCCCGAAATGCGAAACAAGAAATCGATGATGCTTGAACTCTTTTTATACAGTTGAGGATAGAGATGGAGTAAAGGTCGACTCAGGAGAAAAGCATCGATCACGTCGTCTCGAAGATTTTGTTTGAGATCATCGACAACATTTAAAGATATAAAAGTGGGGTCGGACTGGTATTGAATAAGACATCGAACCAGTTCTCGTAACATTCTTTTCTTTTTGCTTTTTTTAAATCATTAAAAGGTAGGCTACTTTGTTCAAATCGAGCAACATATATTGATATTTTTCTTCGGAGCGGAACGATAACCAAATCATGACTTCTTTCAAGTAGCGACGATTCTTTCTAAAGTGGGAAACGTATATTTTAAATCCTTCTCGGGTCCATAATTCATTATTTCGGTAAAACGGTAGCCAATAATTACATTGTTCACGATTCACGTCGAGGAACATTTCATGATGGAATGACGCAATCATGGGCGAAACATACATCACTAAAGACATATTCAAAACGACAAACCAAACACCGGTTAATTTCGTGTCATCAAAAGTAATTTCACAAGTATAAAAGTCCGATGGAATAGAATCCGTATGCAGGTAAGGTGGAAGGGAGTGTTTCCACAATTTATGAAGTTTGGCAGCCAATTGAGCACTCGCAGCTTGTCCCGTTAAATGTATGAAGTGGAGGATGAGCATGGGATGTAAATAGTGATACCAGTTGGACCACGATTCCCAGACGTGCGTATTTCGTTTGAAAAATCGGAGGCGCATGCAGTGCTCTAACTGGAAAGGTTCTCTTTTTATGTAGGTCATCGTCAGATCGCTTAAGGCGCGAAAAGCCATATTGCGAGGAAGTACTTTCCAGAACAAGGAAAACGGATTGATGGTCGAACAAACAAATAAAGTATTATTTTCATAGGAGACCTTGATAAAATCTCGAGAGGGAAATAAACTTTGTAAAAACTGATCGGTCGTATGTCTGGAAACGTTAATCCAACGAGGATCCTCTTTTGTTCCATGCACGCAAAAGACTAAAGACCCACGAGGAAACGGATAGTCTTTGTCTAAATTTTCTCCTTGGAAAATGAGTCGATTTTCACTGACCTCGAGAATACAAGGTGCTCGAACGAGACCCGGGCTAAAATGTTTCAAAGTATCGACATGGAAGATGGGTAGTTTGAAACGAACAGCTATAAAATAATATTGTCTATAGACATTTCCATACGCTTCCACATAATCCGAAACATTGTAGTACTTTTCATTATCCATGACAGAGCTTACTTTATCTCGCCTTCTTCCTCGAAAGGAATAAGTCTACAGAGCCAACTTACACGCTTTATACATACATGAGAGATGACGTCATTCAAGGACATAAACAAGGACGTTTATGTCTAGAAAAGTAAAAGCTGGCTGGGAAAAATTTCTCAGATAATCTGAAATGTATATTTAAAAAAAAAAAAAAAAAAAAAAAAAAAAAAAAAACTTTTTGTTAATTTTTATCATGTCTTCTAGACATGATAAGAATTAACTGTCCCCTCTTTTTGTCAGGGAAGGATGTCTCACTCTCTAAAAAATAGACCTTGACCCATTCTTTTATTGGAGTTCTATTTTTAGAAAGGATGAGTCATGTTCTATTTTCCGAAAGTGTGAGACAACATTCCCAGACAAAAGGGGAAGGTAGTTAATTTTTATCATGTCTAGAAGACATGATAAAAATTAACAAAAAGTTTTTTTTTTTTTTTTAATATCTACTTTAGAATTTTTTCTGAGCTCTGGCTAGAAAGAACTCTGGTTTATCTATTTAAGACGTGCGAAATCAATTTCACTTTAAATCATTCTGTGCCGTGAATTCAACAGTATATAGGAACAGACTTTATGAAGGTAAAAGTGCTCAGTTTATTTATTCTTTAGAGGAGCACGTGGAGATTTTATAGGATATTTACTTACAAAGCATTGCTTGTATTTTTTTAAGAAATATTAATCAAGTTAAAGATATATAATCATGTCGCAGAGCCTCCATTATTTAACAAGGATTAATTCGGTTGGAGATGCGCCCAACGATGCTTACATTTTCTACCAGATGTCGGGAGGAATCTTTTACTGTAACCGAAAAGACTACGCACAATTTTCTCGATTTTATACTCGAACGTCTGCCGAAAATCTTTTTTTAACGATGGATCTTTGCTCGACGACCCATCATTCCCTTATCCTAGATATTGATATTAAAACCGAATGCTATGCATCCCTTCCTTCATCTATGCTCTACGATTATGTAGATTCTGTTATTCTCTCAACCTTAAAATTTTACTTTTTATCCCTTAAGCATTTTACTTTTATTGTGGCTGTTCGTCCAGGAGGTGGTATTCATGTCCATTTGCCGGAAATCTCGATCGCGCATGATGATTATATTCAATTCTGCAGCCAACTTCAACCCCGGTTCTATCACGAAACATCTGAATTTATTTTCCAGTTGGACGTTTTAGCGAATGCGACGCTTGTGAATTCCTCCAAGCCCTATACGAATAAATACGAACCCATGCTGATTATTTATGTAGACGAACAAACCACCTGGCGTTTAGATTTGACCAATCCCAATGCTTTCAGCATGCGATTGTTAGGCATTCAATCAAAATTTAAACGTCGCAAGGATAATACCAATTCCTTTTTTCGTAAACTGCTCCACCTCCAGCCAATGGATATTCAAAAACAACTTTATGAATATATGATGCCTGTGGTGACACTGTACGATCCTTTGTATCGAGTATCGTATCCCACGCTTATTAGCAAAGATGAGGAAGCTGGACCCGACGATGAAAAGTGGCTACATTTGTGTATAAACTATAAACCCCGATGTATATTTACAAAGGGAAGGATTTTGGAACCGAAGGTCATCATTGGTTAAAAACGTTTTACTTTATCAAGTTTAACGGGTTTGTGATTTCAGACTTTGAATCGAATAACCGGGCTCTAAAACGATGGTACCGGGAAAGTCAAAATTCTATCGTCATCGAAAACGATGTATTCCAGACGGTGAATCAAGCTCTCAAGTTAGACAATCCTAGTTTGCATTCCGATTCCAATCCCCTTCGTACGATTATGCAGTACAATCAAGGTTACTATTTTTTACCTGTCTTTTGTGCCTTGTGTCAACATTTACGATTGTCCTCCCATACACTCGCATCCCATTTGCGTACGATATTAGAATCTCACGAACTCATAGATTCTGTGGAAAAAATCAACAGTAAAATTATAGATATCATTTCCCAAGATTTTACTCTCGACACGATCCTCTTTTGTGGTTCGAATCTCAATCCTAAAATTTACAAATTTAAAGATAAACTGGAAGCTATTATCAAAACCATGAAAGGCGTTATTTTATATTCGGTGTCTGGAGATCAGCTCGTGGAACAAATTCATCGAATTCAAGAGCGATATTTTCCGATTCTCGTCATTACCATGCACAATTCCTGTAAGAAACCTCAACGCTATATGTGGAATAATATCCACGAGTACTGGCAAGAAGTGCCCCACCAGATAGAAATTCTAAACCTGATGAATGCCATCTGGTCCTCCATTCAGGCCTATGCTCGGAATCAGTTTGCCGATAAAACTAAAAACATGTGTCCTTTCACAGACATTATGAAACAGGTCAACATTAATTATGTGGTCTCGTCCATTCTGAGTCGAACCAACATTGATCGTAAAATCATTCAAATGGATCGACATAAATGGCATATTCGAACCCACGATGGGGTTCTGAATCTCTTGACGGGTCATGTAGGAGGGACGGTTCCGGAATTTTACCTATCGGATCGACGTCTGGGCATCAATTTTAGTCGACACGAGTTGATACAATTTCGTCACGATCCGGATTTGATAGCCATCTATCGTTTATTAACCGACCGGAAATTTTTTCTACAATACCTGAAAAGCTGTTTTCTCGACCTCACGGACGATTTACTGGATACGCTGCGGGAAAAAGTGCGCGAGTTTCATGACAAACTAGAAACCAACCCGCTCATTCAAAGCATGCTTCATTTTTATGTGCACATGTGTAAATATACGTGTTTCGAATACGATCTGTTCATGTACCTTTTAGATGTCCTGGCCAGTCTTCTCATTGCGACCAATTACGGTCGCAAATTTTTTATTTTGAAAGGCAACACGCGCAATGGAAAAAGTAAATTCTTTCAAATGATCTCGAAGGTCTTTGGAGGCTATAGTCATGGTATTCGAGCCGTCAATTTACAAACGACGAGTGGTCAAGGACTATCAGCCCAACCCGAACTGGCCTCTTCGTTATTTTGTTGTCGGGTAGTGACTGTTGAAGAAATGTCGGGAAAATTAAACGAAAACCTCGTGAAAGAAATCACGGATAATTCGACCACCAGTTTTCGGA
The DNA here is from genome assembly GCF_044657685.1 of Stegodyphus dumicola. Taxonomy (NCBI): domain Eukaryota; kingdom Metazoa; phylum Arthropoda; class Arachnida; order Araneae; family Eresidae; genus Stegodyphus; species Stegodyphus dumicola. Next base: position 52,510,891 of record NC_140778.1, read on the forward strand.
ATTTGTACGAGCAAAATGTAGGAGCGATTCCCAGTGCCAAACTCATGGCTTCTACCAATACGTTCCCAGTGTGTACGGCCACAGAGGCGTTTAATGATCGCGTGGTAGCAATTCCTTTTGACGCCGTGTTTACGAAAAATGCTCCATCCCTCACCTCAGAACAAGTGATGCAGGATCAATATTTACTCGAAACCAAAGATTCTATCGTCGAAGATTCCTATAAAGGTTTCTTTTTAATGATTTATCTGCATCTGGCCCACAATATTAACATGGAGGACGGCATGATCCGTTACCGTTCCGAACCTGAAATATTAATAGAATTCAAAAAAGAATTTTTATCTTCGACCGATATTTTTACACAATTCAAACAGTATGCCGATGTACTATTATCAAAACTGGAAGATTTGATAATAGTACATCGGCATACTGTTTGAATTGTGTAAAAATAATCATTCCCGGTTCAATTCCCGAGAAGAATCATTCCCGGTTCTGTTACGACCTTTAACGAACTGAAATCGGCCATTCATCAATTTTTGAAAACGATGCGCGACACCTCCATCCACGAAACGGAACTCATTATGCGTTTCAATGATGAATTTGGACATTTGAAACGGACCGAAATGGATTTCAGTTCCTTTTCAGCCGAAAATAATATTTCCTCGTCTTTGGATATAGTAGAACCCCTTCAGTTTGAAAATGCCGAATTGAATTCGTCTCTCAAACGAAAGCATGACGACGAAGAGGGAGAACACTCAACCACGAAACATTTAAAAGTGGACGATGAACCCATTGATCTGCCTCAGCATAAAAGACAAGTTATTTATTACGATAATGTTATCATCAAAAATCTGAAAAAGGACAAGAATTACTAACCTTTTTACATATGCATGAGGTAGGTTCCCAACATTTCATTGTGTAATGACTTGGAAAAAACAAAAGTTGACTGAAGAAAGCCAGATTTCAAGATGTTTCTTCTTCAAAAACACAGAATCATGTAAAGTGAAACTCGCAATGCTGAAATATATAAGTGAGAGTCCATTCTTAAAAAAGGGTGATGTCCGGTCGATCAAGTCGGGTTGGAAAAATTTCTAACAGCTGAGAAAAAATTCTAAAGATTAAAAAAAAAAAAAAAAAAAAAAAAAAAAAATTCGAAAATTGAAGACATCAATTTCGGAAGAAAAAAGGGATTTTTTTTTTTTTAATAGAATTTTTTCTCAGCCAGCTTCGAGTCATTCTTTCTCTTCTCACTGACTATGTATAAGAACGTTGTTCTTACAGTCCTGGTATTGACATTAACGTAGCTGCTAGAATAAAAGCCATTGTAGGTATTTCAGCTAAGCACAAACAGAGGCATGGAAACAACTTTTTAAGAATTTCTTCAACGGGTACCGTGGATTGATAAACGCAGTTTCCTGCAGCATCGCATGTGCGTTTATAATGTTCTGAGAGAAGATACTTGTACTGTTCAAAATAATTCCAGGGAATGAGGACTTTTCCACTACATGTTTTAGCAAAGTAGATTTCACCTTGGGCATCTTTCAGGACGTAAGGTTCTTCATTTTTCACTAAATAATATTCGTTCCCTCGGAAATCCACCGGGTATCGTTCTTTTCCGTCCGCGTATTTGGCCAGAACGAATTCGTTTTGAATTTGAATAACGAGGGATTTTTTACGTTGTAGAGGATATTTTTCATTTCCTTTCCGATCTTTGGCATAATATGGAAGGCCGTCTCGGGTTTTAGCGAAAGGATCACCTTTGTCGGGATAGATTTCCCCCTTTTGGGAGTGAATGGCATACCTTTCATGACCATATTCACTTTTCACAAAGACTGGATCTTTTTTTCGATATTTGTAATATTCACTACCATATCGATTCGGATAAAATTCCATTATATTGCTTTATCTTTTCAAAAATAAATTTCTCGTCTAATGATTTTATTTTTACTTTTCTTCGTGAGCATGTTTAGCTAATAAATATTGATGATATTTATTGCCGTGCATTTAATAATCCATTGTGATCCAAGTATATTTCGGATTCGCGAGTAGTGCGTAAAAATATAAGAGATAGATGCAAGTGATATGGTAATGAGCAGAATCTTTAGGAAAAAACTGACTGGCCATTTTGCGAATAGGGTCTAAGACTTCTTCATTCGATAAAATAAATTCTTCATCATTCCATTCCAGGGCATTAAACAGGGGCTGCTGATCGATTAAAAGATATAGGTGTCCATATTGCGACATATTATCTAACACGTGACGGATATGAGCATAGGCCTGTGATTGAAAATCTCGAACGAGTCGAGGCGTAATCTCAAAAAATAAATTCAGAAACCGGTACGTCGCTTGATAGTTTTCAAGTTGAGGATTTTGCCCAATCACGAATCGGATGAGTCGATCAATCGGTAATTGAATAGTTTTCAAAACAGAAATATCGTAATACTCTACCATGCTTGTTTAATCCTTCGAACCGAAGAAGAAGAAAAAAAAATTAAATTAAATTGAAAAAAAAAAAATGAATCATTCAACCTTTCTTCCATGGCGAATCACCGAACGGTTCAATCGACAAATAGGTCCCTCCTTTCGATATATTGTTCTTATTTCCCATACTGCCACGTTTAATTTGGAAAGAGATTTAAAATCGACCTTGGGTCTTCAATCTTGGTCTTTAATACAATTTCTACAAAAGTTTCGTCAACATCGAGTGGGTATAGAATATATAACTCTGTTCACTCGCAAGGATAAGATACGTCTAGGACCTATTGCAGTACAAGTATCAGAGCGGATTTGTTTCCAACAATTAAAGAAAAAATATGGAACTCAATCCATCCACTTAGTTGGAGCCACCTATCTAAAAGGCAAATTGAGAGATTTTCATGTGATAACCGTAGAGGATTTTAGATTCAATGTTCTCCTGAAACAAGATGACCGATAAAAATAAAACATGGAATCCTATATCGTTCTCAATTTCGAAGGTTTCGAATTGAATGGTGATCCTCTCGCCAAAGAATTGAATCTTTCTTATAATGATGACTTTTCCGACTATATTATTAAAGAAGTGGCTTATATCACCCATGATCGTTCCCAAGGCATTATCTACGTGGAACCACCCATACCGTGGTCTGAATTATCCTATTCCGCCAAACAAAGTGTATCGAGTGTTCATTTACCGTTAGCGGATATAACGCATGGCTTTTCATGGAATGAGGGTCATTTGCCGTACGATCAATTAAAACCGTTTCTCGTAGCTCTAACGGCAGGATATAAAAACATTTACTGCCCTCATTATTGGAAAAATAATGTTTTGTACCAGATACTGGCCCGTCCTATTTATTTCAATTTCGTCTCCAAGAACAAGGAGGCGTTTCATACCGCGCCCATACCAATGAACTATGAATATTCATCGTTTTGTCCGAAACATATAGGTCGGACCAAATATTGTGCTTTCCAAGAAGCTTTGTTTTATTTTCATCGCCTTCAAGAGTACAAGAAAGAAACCTTTCCGTTTGTCATTCATAAATCTTTAGAAAAAAATGAAAAAGAAAGAGACTTACCTCCAACATTATCCAACAGGTTATAGAATACTTTTTTTTCCTTCCCCATGAATGAGTCAACTAGGATCTAGGTGGGTCCCTCTTCAACAGCACGTACTCATTTGAAGCAAAACTCGAAATGCTTAAATAGATAAGGAAGAGTTCATTCCTAAAAAAAATGGTGATGACTTGTGAATCCAGTCGGCTGGAAAAAATTTCTCAGAGCTATTAAAAAAAAAAAAACTTTTTGTTAATTTTTATCATGTCTTCTAGACATGATAAAAATTAACTAACCCCTTTTGTTTTCAATGATGTCTCACCATGTTTCTAAAAATACACCATGACTCATTTATTTCTTGGAATTTTATTTTTAGAAAGGGTGAGTCATGGTCTAATTTTCGAAAGGGTGAGACATCATTCCTAGACAAAAAGAGTAGATAGTTAATTTTTATCATGTCTAGAAGACATGTTAAAAATTAACAAAAAGTTTTTTTTTTTTTTTTTTTTTTTTTTTTTCAGCTCTGAAAATTTTTTTCCAACCGACTGGATTGAAAAGACATCCCAATCTTTTTAAGAATGAATTGTTTCAGATATTTTTCTTTCTCTCACGACTTTAGTTTCTAAACAGTATATTAATGCAGATTAGGAACGCAAGTATGTCCAAGATACCTATCATAGAAAGAATGATTTTTGTCCAGTTGGTGGTGGATTGATGATTATTTTCGTCAGACTGTATCGGGTTGGCATATATTTTCTTCTTTCTTTTCTTCTTTTTCTCTTCCTCTTCCACTGGATCTTCTTGTCCTGGAAGACCGCTTTCCACTTTCTCGACCACTTTACCCTCCGAGTTATTATATATAACTTTATAGGGTTGGAACCCGTGTCGAGAAGCGCGTTTAGATCTCAAATTGGTCAAATAATCCATCGGTTTCGAATGCGATCGGTACAAGTAGCCTATCAAATTTTCGGGTTCAATTCTAGGGTCTCGTATAAACGCAGGCGTCCAGGGCTTGTCATTTAAATTGGGAACAATAATGATTTGATCACACGTGATGGGGTATCCACTCGCAAAGATTTGTTCTTCACTCACTTTCTTGAACTGGACAATGTACTCGTTATTGTATCGATCGACCGGGTAGTAATATTCACCCAATTTATTTTGAGCGTACCGGTTTCCTAAAGGTTTTTGGGTAATGCGCTTATCGGCATGAATAATTTCCGGATAGATTTCATTATTGTCTGCATCTTTGGCGTATCGTTTCACGGCCGGATCTTTCATCAATTGATCGTACGATCCTTTGTCCGTCACTAAATATCGTTCGTTGCCGTGTTGATCGACCGGGTAAATAATGACCCCGTTCTTATCATGAGCATAAAAGAATTCTTTCAGCCTCGTCATGGCGAATTGACCGCTATCCGGGTAAATTTCGCCTCCATCCGCTTTCCGCGCATACACTTGGTTCTGATCGGTATCTCTTCCAAAGATGACTTGCTGAGTGAAAGGGTGAAGGATTTGATAAAATTCATCGCCTGTAGCATTTTTAGGATAGATGGGTTTAGCCTGAGAATTGATAGGATAGAACGGAATACCGTTTTTATCGAGGGCGTAAGACATGTATTCGGGCTTGTGTTCCGTATCGTCGGCGAACAAGGGATATTTTTCATTTCCTGTCTCATCTTTAGCATAATAATACCGCCCGTCGGCATCTCGAGCAATCATGTCGTTCCCAAACAAGTCTTTGGGATACATCTCGGCCCCGGAATGCTCTTTGGCATAAATTTCTCGACCCTGGTACTTTAGAAAGACGGGCAAGTTATTGAGTTTTCCATAATACTCCTCAAATTTTTTTTCTCCACCGATATACACGGGTTTCTTAGCATAATGGGGAACTTTATATTTGTCTAGGGCATACAGTAGACTGGGATCGTCAGTGGTAATATATGTTTCAAATTCCCTTCGATCCTTTCTATATCGCTGATTTCCAAGATTGTCGACTGCATAATACTCATCTTTTGCCATCGAAGATCCTTTGGTAATCGCTTTGCTTTATTCGTCATTGTCGTCATGGTAAATTCTCGGATAATATTCGTCCAAGTTTTCATCTTTCGCATAAATGCCTCCTCCTAAAGCATCTAAGACCGGTTCGTCCCTATTTCCAATTCGAATATACGTTTCGAGACCGTTGAGTTGCTTGGGATAGTATTCGTCCCCACTCGCTCTCTTAGCGTAATAAGGGGTTCCATCGATGTTCCTAGCCGGCATTTCATTGTGCAAACGATCTCGAGCGTAAATTTCATCGTTGAATTCGTTGACGGGATAATATTCGCCTAGCGTATTGTTTCGGAAATACATTTCGTCCTGATCCGGAGAGAGTTCAAACAGCGGTCGTTTTGTGACGAGATTAAACGGGTATTGGAATTTATCTAAGGGAATATAGATCCGTTGACCGTTGGAATCGAGAGGAGCATATTCGATAGGGAATTGACTGACATCGAGTTTTCGAGCATAGTAAGGCTTTTGATGCTCGTCTTTGGCAAAATAGGGTCGATGGTGCTCGTCTAAAGCATAGATCTGTTCTTTGGTCTGAGGATTTTCCGGATACCATTCTTTTCCTCCGTAGAACAGATACACCATTTTTCCGTTTTCCATGGGAAACATGGGTTCCCCATCACTATCAAATCCATACACGGGACGGTTTTGGGCGTCGACGGGTAAAATAGAACGGTTCAGATGATCGACGGCATAGACAGGGGTTATTTTACCGGTGATGGGAGAGATTTGTTTTGCAAACACAATATTTCCATCGGGATCCAGCATATAAAATTCATCTCCTTGTCGATTCTTAGCATAAATCTCATTTCCGTCAGCCAATTTGGCATAGCGCTTATCTGATTTCATTCGATCGGGGTAGTATTCTTCGTAATTGAGGAGATCTCGCCTATGCCGACGAATTATTTCCTCATCCACGTCCATGGGAATATTGTCTACATTATCATTATTAGGAGGATTGTCATGGATTGGAGGAGGATGGTTAGATGGATTGCTTGGAGGGTGATTGTTAAGGGGGTTGTCAACGACTGGGTCTCCTACATGATTAGGAGGAGCTGCTTCCATTCGAAGCAATTTTCGTTCCGCTTTATCAGATTTGGATTTATCCCTTCGAACCATTTTTTTAATTAATATGAGTTACTTTATTATTATCTCTTCTCTTCTGACTCAAAACAAAGAAAACAAAAATATGGTATCGATCCTCTTATGGATTTTATTATTTCTCTTTATCCACCATCCCGTTTATAATGCTTACCAGAATATTACGTATCGGACCCTTTATTACGAGACATTAGGTCAAGAATAGAGAAGAAGAAGAAAACAAAACAAATGGATTCCTTAACATTAGGAACGCTTTTAGTCGCTGGAGCGTATACGTCCTTCGTGATCCTGTTTTGTCTCATTTTAACACAAAGCTGGTTCTTTCTCCTTTTCCTCCTCATCAACGGACTCATTTTTCTCTTTCTGGCTTTTGGATACATTCGCAAGCTGACGATTTTTACAAGTTTCGGGGAATTGCTCGGCAGTTTGGTGCAAAATAAAGACGTGGGAGATTGGTATTGCCGTTTCCGTCAATGATGGTTTAAGTAAAGAGAATGGATGCTCAAACCTTTAAACGTTTAAAACGAACTTATTTAGAAGATGAACCGATCGTTTCGAACGAACTCCAAGAAATCCAGGCTCGTGTTTCACCGTTCGTGGCTCATAAAATTCATGAACTTTTACACTTCAAAACCCCTTCTTCTCCACCTCCTCCTCCGGGTATTGACGTCACCCACTTTACGACCGCTTTCCGAGAAGAAGAGCCCCAACAACGATTAGATGAAGTCGTCGTCACCTATTTATTATTCATGGCCAATTTAATGAACCAAGATAAATGGGGACGGACATTTCTACGACCTGGAGCTTGGGTAGGCGAATACAGTTGGATTCAACTCTTTAAATTGACCACGTACTGCGTCTTAACGCTCCTGTACCGTATTCGATGGAAAAGCGAATACTTTTTCTTTTTAGACGAAGCGGTGATTGAATTACTCCAGGGGAAAAGTCAGGCGATTCGAGACTTGATGACCCGGATCGGCATTTCCGTATCCCCACAGCCTTTTTCAGCCGAAGTTTATTTTCATCACATCAATTACCACAACACGTTGGTCTTTGGTCCTTATTACTGGCGGCTTTTACATTGGATGGCCGAAGCGTTTTCAGTTCAGGACGAGCAGGACGAGGATATTCGTCTCGCGAAAACTCTTTGGAGAGACTTTGTGACAGAATCTTTATATCGAACTCTCCGATGCGGGATTTGTGTGTATCATTACTTATCCAAACTCAAAACGTATAAAGAACGGTTTCTAGGCGAACACTTTGCCCACGTCTGGTTTCAATTTCATAATGAAGTGAATGCCAGTCTTCAAAAGCCACCTTATCCTGAATCGGAATTCCAGAAAGATCAAGAATATATGCGAGCTGCGTTAAAAAAATAAAGAAGCATGGGATCTTTTCTGACTCGTCTCGGGAATCAAGTATGCGGAACAACCACTATGGGTTCCATTCAAGATCTTTTCAAGAAATGTCAAGACGCACCCGTGACCGTTGTATTAGGTAATTTAGGAAGGCATCCTTCCCTCTTATCCTATCATTTGGAAACCCTTTTTGTTCGACATCATAAAACGGTCCATATTCTTCTCGACGATTCCAACGATTGGTTCGTCAGCGGGTTAGATCCGTCTTACGAATGCGACGGCACGCATTGCGATCTTCTCATCTGGATCGAACCGAATTTTGGAGACTCGGTGGTCAAACCAGCCTATGCCGATCGTCTCATTGTTTTCACGAGCCATCTTCATCTCAATTTATCTAATTGTCAGTTACTGAATTATCATTTAGGCGATCCCTACGACCTTCCTTCCAGTACCATGAAACCGTGGATCGAAGATGAGGCTGAAATATATCCACACAATGAAGTGCTGTACCCAAGGAAATATCAAACAGGGAGATGGTGGAAGCAAGTCGAGAATGAAATGGATGTTGTCTTTCATTTAAAACTGTGTCGTACAGCTCAAGAATGCTATCTCACCATGTTAAACGCTTTCGAGATTGTTGGAAAGTATCGTCCCAAAACCTGGCGATTCCTTCTTTCCGAATATATGAAAAAGTCATTGGCTTTAAATCTTCGGATGTGATTAAAGAAATGGGATGAATATCAGTCCCAATCCATTCCATCGGTTCGAGTCCGATCCCTACATCCGTCATCGGCTAATTTACTCAAACCCATCTATGGTCTCGATTCCTTTTTCCAGTCTCAATTAGTTTCCTCACTCTGGTTTTCTTCCTCAGGTTCGATTGATTCTGTTTCCTCCTCCTCTTCCTCCTCAGAAGTTTCCCAAGTTCCCAATAATTCATACATGAGTAAATCATCTAAATCAGCCTCATCGTCTGAAAACCTGATGCGATTTTCATAATCGTAAATTACATCATATAAAAAAGAACGTCGCAAAGGGAGAAACATAGAAATTAATTTCTGCAGGGCATCTTCAAACGGTTCTCGACAGACAGGACACGTCAATGCTTTTTCTCTCCAAATGTCAATACATTTCGTGTGGAACTGATGTTGGCACGTTAAAGTAGAAATGGTTTCTACATCTTCGGCAATGAGTTCGTCTAAGCAAATTGGACAACATTCGGCCATTTTGTTTCTATTGTTTCTTCTTCTTATTATAAATATTTTTTTTTGATTCAAAAACCTATTAAAAAATTATAAATAAGTAAGAGTTCTTCATTATACCAAAAATAAAAGAAGCATCATGTCTCCCTCAAAAACTAGTAAATTAGTCTAATCTATTTATGAAAATCAATATGAAACTTGGTGTTTACAAATGCATAAAGATCTAAATCATACCAAAACACTTCAAGAATATCACCAATATCTTATCGATCAAAAACAACGTTCCGCGAAATATATTTCAAACGCTTTAAATGCTATTCGACGAAAATGGTTCTTACCTTCTGCAGATGAGGTGGTGGTCAAGAAACCTCGTCGCCGAAAACACCAACATTTTACAGCAGAGCAGATGAATCAAATCCGTAATCACTGTCTCTCCAATTATGAAACAGATGAACTGTCGCTGATAGTCTTATTACTGTTAGAAACGGAATTGAGGATGATTCACATCTTGGGCTATCTAAACGATGATCCAGAGAAACGAAAAGCGTTTGCGTCTAAATCTTTAGAAGTCTATAAGGATCCAAATCAGATAAAGTTATTCCAGTTTCTTTTCAATGCTCCTCCATCCAAACTATTTGGAAAAAATCATTACCAGTATTTATTTAATCTAAAGCGACGATTGAAGAAACAGTATAACATCAAAGGGGTTTCCTTCGAAATGCTGAAGCGGTCTCGATATCTCGTGAAAGCAAAGGCGAAAACGAATGAATCAGAACCCAGTGAGTGAAACTTATATATCGACTTATATATCGTTATCAACATCTCCAAAAAAAGAAAGTAAAACCGACCGACTGGTGGAAAATATTTCTCAAAAAAATCTAATGTGGTATATATAAAAAAAAAAAAAAAAAAAAAAAAAAAAAAACTTTTTGTTAATTTTTATCATGTCTTAGACATGATAAAAATTAACTCTACCCTCCTTTTTGTTTGGAATGATGTCAACATGTTGTCTAGACATGTTTCTAAGTATAAATTTCCAAGAAAAGCATGATTCATTCTTAGAAATCTATTTTTAGAAAAGGTGACATCATTCAAAATAAAAAAGAAGGTACAGTTAATTTTTATCATGTCTAAAAGACATGATAAAAATTAACAAAAAGTTTTTTTTTTTTTTTTACTATGAAATTTTTTTGAGAAATATTTTTCAACAGTCGGTCGATTTTACTTTTCCATTTGGAAATAGATCTGTTGATATAACGATGTATAGGAGATGGATCTGTTGATAATGAAATATTATACACCAATCGTGAGTCTTACTTTTCCATTTTTGCGTACTGTATTTATTTTTATTTTAAGAATCATCTAATTCCTTCTACTTCGTCTTTGTGGTCTCATTTCTCTCCAAAATGCATTCGGTCGACCAAAATAAGGATTGACTTCCCGTTCTTCATCATCTGAGGTAGGTGAACTTTGTCTAGGTGTATCCATATAAGCATAATCTCCCACTAAATCTTCTCTTCTCTGTCTTCTGGGTCTCGTCTGACTGGTACTAGGCCCTGAAAAAATGAGACCATGGCCTCCCAGATCGACTAATTCTTCTTCGGGTCTTCGTCTTCGTCGTTGCCTTGGCGGTTCTTCCACCTCTGGTTCTTCCTCCTCCTCCTCTTCATCCGAATCTATTCTTAAATGTTCCATTTGCAATGTTCCGCTGGTGAAATACAGCATATCATCCTGGCTGATACGAGTCCGACAGGTCGGGCATTTCTTTTTACCATACTCTCGAATCCATTTCTTTATACATTTAATATGAAAGGAATGCTCACAATCGAGATTGAAGACTTTATGGCGTTTTGTTTCTTTGAAGGCCTTCAAGCAAATTCCACAGATTTCTTCCTCTGCGTCTGCCATTTTTCCCAATGATTTACTTGATTATGACATATCCATCTCTTCGCCGTCTTCGTTTCTTCTTCCTCCTCCTCCTCCTTGACATATTTCTTGACGAGAGGGGACTTGAGATTCCTTCGTCGCTACATTGAGTAACATTCTCAATTCTTTTTCCATATACCCGTCGGAACATAAGAACAGTTTCACCATTTCCATCGTCCAGAAAATTTCTTCGTCGGATTTTTCAAATTCGCGTATTTTCAAGGCCACTTTCTGTACAAGACGGTAAAATTTCTTACCCGTCGCGATCGAACCTTTCACTAATCCTTTACCTTTGAGCTTGGAAATAATAAACCCGGTCCCGAAAAGATATCCGAGGTACTCATCAATTTGGGTGGCTTTTTTCGTCGTCTCTTCGTCTTCTTTCGGAACAAACAGGACGTAGGGGAAATTTTGTTTGAACGCAAACTGCTTTATTCGATCATCCGCTTTTCCTAGGAACACTTTCGCTAAAAAGGTTTCGATTCGACTCATTTTTTTCAATAAATTCTAGTGATAAGGCATCGCACGTGCCGCCTTGTTGAATCTCTCGAAGGAGGTAGTAGAATTCTGTATTCCGATGGTACGTAATTTGAGAAGCGACCAGTTTTCGCAATTGCTGGGTCAAGAACGATTCTTTGAAGAAGAAGGGGCGACGACAAATGCGAACTCCAAACTCAAACACGAAATTTGCCACCACGTTGAGTTCGTTCCGGCATAAATTGCAATAAATCATGACGTGCACAAGATCAAATAGGGTCGTGTAAGGAGAATAACGAGCCCGAATTTGATTCGAGGCTTTCATTTCCAAACATAATTGATAAGCGGGATCCTTTTCAACATCCTTGGAAGTAGGAGGTAGAAGGAACGAAGCATCGTCGGCGTCACATATTTTTACATAGGAAGCTAGGACTTTGTGATAATAACTTAAGAAATTGAAAGGTTGGTCCTCGTCTTGATGGACATTTTCCATGAGCGATTTCATGTTGGTGAAAAGAGCGTGCAGAGCCGCTTTATCGACTTGGGAGTGATTCTCTTCATTGGCGATTTTTTCAATATGCTGGGCGTATTCGTCCATGTATTCGATCATGAACCGTTCGAGCGATTCATACGATTCAAAAGGTTCGGCCTGGGATCGAAAAGGGGCATTCACGCATTGTAATAATCGAATCCCGTTTAATAAAATACGTAACGTGACGGAAACATTACGGATCGGTAAAATACCAGGAATCCCTATGAGAGGAAATGTGCAGGGTACGTTCAAATCTCCCGTCCAATTCGCATATTCTCGAGCTAGACGAGCTGATAAGAACGGATCACTGTCATCAGGAAAGGACGCTCGTAAAATAAAAGCATACGCATCTTGAATTTGATCACATTCCGTGCACTGCAATTGACCATTGACACGTGCTACGATTATATCGGGACCGATAATTTAAATTTCCCAACCAAATCCGTCGAATCGGGATCCAGCATTTAAATGCCGACTATTACCTCTCTAATACTTTAGACCCGGTGCTTCTCGATCATAGTCAACCTCCCGATGTTTCTTTAAACCCTTTGATCACCGAACACCGTCTCTTGTTTATGCACGATCTCTCTCCGATCCATACGAGTTTACGCGTCACACAATGGATTCGAGAACATGAAATTCCTATGGTCGAAGACTGGCCTCCTAAAGGAGCTGATTTGAATCCCGTCGAAAATGTTTGGGCGGAATTAGAACGTCGATTAGCGAATCGGGTAGCTCGAAACCGATTGGAATTATGGGACTTGGTCCGCGATGCTTTTTATAGTTTGGAAGAAACTTATTTTGAAACATTAATCGCGTCCATGCCTCGACGAATTGCATCTGTCATAGAACACAGAGGAGGTTGGACACAATACTAATCATCATCTATAAAAAAAGACACTTCATTTGGTTCTTCAATGAATATATTTATTGACACCATATTTCACTATTTGTTGCAGGGCGATCATAGCCATAAATCGATGACAATATTTCGTTCCACAATACCCACATTGCTGTGGACGACGAGAAGGTTTATAGCTTACTGTCCATACAGATTCAACACGGAGCAATTGATAAATTTTTTTTCGACAATGTTCATTCGTGACATACAGTCTTTGAATATGAAGTTTTCGCAGATCCTCATTCAATTGCTGAATCCATTTGGTATGCGGTCGATACGTTTTCATGTCTCTAGAGGCAAACCGGACACTGTTTGTCAGAGTGTATCCATCAGACGTGATGGCCAGCACACCTATGACACTCGGATGAATTTCAGTTCGATATTTCTTTTTTTTAGTAGAAGAAGTAGAATAAGATGAGGAGGGAAGATCTTCTTCGATTGTAGAACGCATGTGTGGTGGAGAGGATTGGTCCATTATTTCTGAATAATGAGAGGAAGGAGACGAAATGGGCGATAACGGCGGATTGAAATTCAGAGAAGGAGTATCACGAATTGGATTAGGTTTCTTCTTTTTGATCCTACGGCGGACAGGTGGAGGAGAAGGAGTTGGCGATATATCAGACCACGATGTGATATACTCATTCTCCGAAGAAACACATTCATATAAAGGCGAAGAAGGTTGCAAGTCCAAACAGGGTTCATCATCGTCTTCACACGTCATGATTAAGTCTCCCGTAGCCATCTGTTCTCGACCTATCTGCTCAAGAAAATGAGCCGCGATTCCTTCTGCAATCGTTTATATAGAGAAAGAGTGAGAGGGGGGAATGAAAGTAGGTAGGAGTAAAAAAGATAAGTCTTTGGGAAAAATATTTCTCTCAGAAAAATTTTCAACCTAAAAAAAAAAAAAAAAAAAAAAAAAAAAAAAAAACTTTTTGTTAATTTTTATCATGTCTTTAGACATGATAAAAATTAACTATACCCTCTTTTTCAAATGATGTTGATAACCTGTTGTCTCGATATGCTTCTAAAAATAGAACATGACTCATTTCTTTCTTGGAAATTTATTTTTAGAAACATATTCGAAAGGATGAGACATCATTCTCAGACAAAAAGAAGAGACAGTTAATTTTTATCATGTCTTAAGACATGATAAAAATTAACCAAAAGTTTTTTTTTTTTTTTTAAATGCTTACACATTTTTTCTTGGCTCTCAGAAATTTTTCCCAGCCAACTCGATGGACAAAACCATCCAATTTTTTAAGAACGGACTATCGCTCATCTATTTAAGCATTCCGAGTTTCGCTTTAGTTCAATCCGAGTTTCCTTTTAGAATGAGTGTGTGCTCTCCAACATGGTTCTACCCTCTCTTCTCAAGAACCCCGTCCAGTGAAGAATTTAAGGATATCTCCTACCTATCTATCAAAGAAGCTACGCGTAAATTTAATAGAGTTGAATTCAATATGAGTTTTTCTAACAGTTTTCATCAATGGATATTCACAAAATTAATAATAAACGCGGAACCACCCGTTTTTTATGAACACAGATTAACGAAAAGAAATGCTATACATTTCGCTATTTTGTTCTCCATGGATGATATCGTTCGGCAGCTGATTCTTCTTGGATGCGACATGAACAAACATGATATTTTTGGTTTTACCCCTTTACACTATGCCTGTCAATTACGATGCAAACTCATCGTGGATATGTTGTTGCTTGCTGGTGCAAATGTCCGGTGTTGCGATCCCAAAACCGTTTTAGAACGCTGGCGAAAAAATGGAAAATTGGAAGAGGAAAATATGCGGTTACTCAATTATGCTGTTGAACCACGTATTCTTAGCCTGGAAAATGTATGTTACATAACTATTAGAAAACATATGAGGCATGTCAAAAGGAATGCTCATCATCTCGGATTACCTGATTTAATGGTAAGACGTCTCACCCTCGAAGAATGGTAATAATATTCTTTAAAATAAGATCCCTTAACCACCCCGCATTTCCCACTTGAAGAACCCATCCTATCTATTCTTTTTTTAAATGTCTCGGGATGTCATCCGACGCATTCTCTCCGCCAAAAAAAACGAGTTCCTCCCACCTACCCCAAAAAGAAGAAGAAGAGGAAATTTCCCATGAGTCTTTTCGAGAACACTCCTTCCCCTCTCTCTTCCTATATATAAAAGAAACCGAGAGAAAAGTTGTCTTTTCTTTTTTTTCCATCTCGTCCTCAGGAGAAAGAGAGAGAGAGAGAGAGAAAACCAAATGCCATGGAGTGGTTACGGCGAGAGTCTTTTTCCCTCGCGATTCGTTTCCGTTTCGCCAAGACGATCCCCCTCACGTTTTACTTGGGGTCGGGCACGCTCTATTTTCGAGGATCGGAACTCGTGACTTGCCTTTCCCAGCAAGGGACTTGGATGAGTCCGAAAGGTCAACGGACCCTTCAGCAATGGATCTCTCGAGCCCCTTTTCGCCCTTACCGATCCTTAACGACGGATCTCTGGATCGATACGTCGGACCGCCCCAGCCGGATTCTCCGTCATACCCCTTTTATCACCTTCGATTCCTTGGAAAGACTGCTCAACGATTTGGGTCCAGACGCTCTCCTCTTTTCGACCTGGCTTCAGAGTGTGATGAGAGAAGCTCTTCAAATCCAAGAAGATTCTCAGACCGGGGAAACTTATTTTAGTCCCGTGGAGAACAAGGTGATGGACTTTCAGTTTCAAAATTTATCAGAACTGTTTCAATGTGCTTTATGTTTTTATTCTTCTTAAAGAGTGGGGGAAAACTAAAAATTGTAGAATAATCATAAAAAATAATTTCGTTTTCTTTTAAAAAATATTGACATAGTCCAATCTTAGGGAGGAAGTGGAAAATTCAAAACTATTATCTAAAACAGATGTGGCGGTCAGTCCATTTCGATCCACGGAGGAGGATATGTGTGAGATTCTCTGATCCATAGAGAGTTTCAGAAAAAAAACTGCGAAAGTTCCCCCCCTATCTCCAAAAGAATGGGTATCCAGGTTGAATGCACAGTACAGACTGATGGGAAGCCGAAACTCGAGTTTCTTAAATAGAAAAAAATTAGAGCTCCTTCTAGAAACAATTTTAGATGTCTTGTTTGGATGAGTGAGTCGACTGGGAAAAATTTCTCAGCGCTCTGAAAAAAAATTTTGAATTTAAAAAAAAAAAAAAAAAAAAAAAAAAAAACTTTTGGTTAATTTTTATCATGTCTTATAGACATGATAAAAATTAACTCTCTCTTCTTTTTGTCTGGGAATGATGTCTCACCGTTTCGAAAAATAGAACATATCCCATTCTTGAAATTCTATTATTTTAGAAAGGATGATGAGTGATGATTTATTTTTCGAAACGGTGAGACATCATTCCCAGACAAAAAGAAGAGAGAGTTAATTTTTTACCATGTCTGAAGACATGATAAAAATTAAAAAAAAGTTTTTTTTTTTTTTTAATTCAGAAATTTTTCTCTGAGCTTTGCCAATTTTTTTCCCAGCCAGCTCCATCCATAAAACAACACCTCTCAAAATCTTTTCTCACTTATCTATTTAAACCACTCGAATTTTTTTGCTTCCAATGAGTCCACGCATCTTGGCCTTTCTTCCACTCTGCTCTGAGAAAGATAGGATAGATTGTTTTCGGTGGACCGTCCTGTTGACGCTTCCGATTTATATAGAGAGCTATATATAGATAGGGTCCCTCCTAACTCCCTCTATTATGACTATTAGTCTTTTCTTTTTTTTTCCAAGAAATATACAAAGAATGATCCACAGTTTTTTTTTCCGTTAATGAAAAAAAAAATGCTTCTACCTTCCGACTTCTTTTTAGTACCTCTTTAGGTGTCTCCTCCTTCTGGATCTTTTCCTTCTCCTCTCTTCCTCGCGAGCAGGGAAT
This sequence comes from Stegodyphus dumicola, assembly GCF_044657685.1. Classification (NCBI taxonomy): domain Eukaryota; kingdom Metazoa; phylum Arthropoda; class Arachnida; order Araneae; family Eresidae; genus Stegodyphus; species Stegodyphus dumicola. The sequence goes on from NC_140778.1 coordinate 52,527,871, forward strand.
TGAAAATGCTGTTCAGGATGCAACGCTCGTAAAGGCTCCACTTTCTTCCTGGAGAGGGCGTCTACGGCAAACACCGTCTTGTCATGAAATTGGAGTTGGTAGTAAAGAGGTCCGTGAATAATCTACACGGAGCGAGCTCGCAGTCGACAGGGAATCATACGATACCCGTCGGCTTCTGATTCCATTTCCCATCCATAAAGACGGATAGAAGCTTCTCCGGTTTGAAGAATATGAACCCACTCGGGTGAAACGTAAAACAGTTTTATATAGGTTCCAGCATCGACGGCGATCACATTTTCCCATCGCAGATAAGCGTGTAAGCGAAAGGTTCCTGCCTCCATCATCGATTGGAAAGCAAAGTGCTTGAAAACTTCGATGGACGAAAAATAATGCAGGATTTTTCCATCGTAACAGGATAAATAGCACATGGTTTCTTGGACGATTTGTTCCATACGCTCCGGGTCCCGAAACCATTCTTCGAAACGGGAGAGAGGTTCCCATTGATGAGCTACTTCGAGATGACAGACGGGCGTGATTTCCACCAGGGTAGGTAGAACTGCAACGGCATCGGTCGACATTTTAGTTTTGCTTGGTTGAGAAGGAAGAACGAGAATGAACCCTGTAGGTAGAAAAACTCGGATCTATATAAATACTAGAGGAAAAAAGGCGGGGGGAAGGGAAGTTCTTCGTTCCTCCCAAAGAAAGAAAAGTGGGTGGAAAGAAAAAAATCATTTCACTCTGAGGAAAAAAAAAGAACTTTTTTCTTGTCAACATGTTGTCTAGACATGTTTCTAAAAATAGATTTCCAACAAAGGTTCATTCTTTTCTTAGAAATCTATTTTTAGAAAAAAACTAACATATCCTTCACAACTAATTTCTTTTTTTTTCCTCCCTCCAGCAGCCAACTGGATGGGCAAGCGTTTCGGGTCAGATCAGTCCGTGCAGACATTATTTTTTTTAAATACAATGGAATTAGTATAGGAATGTACTAGAAACTGACCCAAGGTTGAAAAGAAAATATCAAAATCAATACTCACTTCTTGACGATTTCTTTTTCCAAAAACCTGTCGAAGAATTCTTGATGGGTTATCCAATCTCTAGACCTGTCTGAAGGGAATTCAATCTAAGGTGAGCGCGCATTTACCTGACGCGAAACTCGGAATATCTGCATAAATAACAAAACGTCCATTCTTAAAAACTTATCGTCTAGTCCATTGAGAGTTGGTTGGGGAAGAAAAAATTCTCAGAGCTCTGGAAAAAATTTCTGAGTAATAAAAAAAAAAAAAATTTTTTTTGTTAATTTTTATCATGTCTTAAAGACATGATAAAAAATTAACTGTCCCCTCTTTTTGTCAAGGAAGGATGTCTCACCGTTTTGAAAACGAAACCAAAACTCATCCTTCTCATGGCAATTATTCCAAGAATGAGTCACGGTTTGTTTTTCGAAACGGTGAGACATCCTTCCCAAGACAAAAAGAAGAGAGAGTTAATTTTTATCATGTCTAGAAGACATGATAAAAATTAACCAAAAGTTTTTTTTTTTTTCATTACTCAGAAATTTTTTCCAAAGCTCTGAGAATTTTTTCCCAGCCGACTCGATGATCCAAACAAGACAGATCCAAATTGTTTCTAGAAGGAACTCTCCCTTCTCTATTTAAACCACTCGTGTTTCCAACTTCAGTTCAGTCTGTGCTGTAAATTCGACCTGGATACACACTTCTCCCTCCTGGAAAGAATTTCTGTGAAGGTATGCGAATATTTTTCTCAGCTCTTAGAAAATTTTACCAGCTGACTTGATCGACGACAGACATCTCGAATATTCTGTTATCTGCGGAAGTCGTTTCATTTTCGTGCAGTCCATGCTGTGGACTCACCTGAATATCCATTGCTCCCTCCCCTTCTGGAAAGGGTCGTAGCTTTTTTAGATCCTCGTCGCTCTTTTTACGTTTCGTTGGATATCTAGGACGAACTTTTTTACCTTATTCCTTTCAAACTCTAATATTGAGGTTGGAGAGCCGTCGTGGAAAATCAGCCATGATCCTGACGAATCTAAACCGACTCCTTGAAAGCAGAGCTATGTCATGTTTTTTTGATGACAGATTTCCAAGCTCCGAGTGATGAGAAATTTAGAAATTTTGCAGTGTTAACGGAAAGGAGGAGACAGAAACCTGGAGAATGGAAATGAAGCTGAGAAAAAATGCTAAGAGCTCAGAAAAAAAAAGGCTCTTTCCAGGAGGGAGGAGAAGCGCGTATCTAGGTTGAGTGCACAGCACACACGGATCTGAAGTTGGAAACGCGAGGGGTTTAAATAGAGAAGCGAGAGTTTCTTCTAGAAACAATTTTGGATGTCTTGTTGTTTGGATCATCGAGTCGACTGGGAAAAAAAATTCTCAGAGCTCTGGAAAATATTTTCTAAGTGATGAAAAAAAAAACTTTTGGTTAATTTTTATCATGTCTTCTAGACATGTTAAAAATTAACTGTCCCTCCTTTTTGTCAAGGAAGGTTGTCTCACCCTTTCTAAAAATAGATCATGACTCATTCTTGGAATAATTGCCTTGAGAAAGGGTGAGTGATGGTCTATTTTTAGAAAGGGTGAGACATCCTTCCCAGACAAAAAGAAGAGAGTTAATTTTTATCATGTCTGTAAGTCATGATAAAAATTAACCAAAAGTTTTTTTTTTTTTTAATCTGATCTAGAGAAATTTTTCTAGCCGACTCGATCGACAAGACATGACATGACCATTGTTTTTTTTAATAATGGACTTTCACCTATCCCTTTCAACCCTCCGAATTTGGCTTTGGATCCGTGTCTTTGCTTCCACATTCAGAGCTCTTTTCTTCAACATTTCGATGCAGGGGAAGAATCAATTCTCTCACGACGTTTAGATATTCTTTCAGAATGCTAGAAAACTCATTCAAAGAAGAAGTATCTAAGGGTGGAGTTGCCGGTTGAGGAAAATTCACGAGTCTTGGAACCGGATTATGCGAATCCGTCTGTATGCCAAACTGTAAAGGAGAACCACCCGCTTTAGGAGAGCATATAATAGTAAGATCCATCTTTTTCCAATTTTTGATTTGTATACTTGTTTCTTCTTACTCGGAACATTTTCCTTTTTCTTCCTCCTCATCCAGGAACTGAATTCCAGGTGGAACGGAAGCATTTGTAATAAACTGTTGTTTCTTGGTTCCACACACCTGACATTTTCCCGTGACCATCGGCCGTCGATTTTTCGACATGCGATAGTGGACGTCGACCGTATCGGTCTTGGCTCGGCATTTCACACACCAAATGGAATATGAAACAGGTTCCGCGTCAGAATGCTCCATTGCAGTAACACACTCTTTATTATTTTCTTCTCTTTAAATAGAGAGAGAGATCTTAACCAGAAGTGTAGATATAAAATTTAGGATACGTTTCGGATCCGTCGGCTCTTTTCGCATACCCCACTTCTTCACAGAGGTATTCCGTTTGCTGATCCGCTCTTCGAGGATAAAACTCGTTTCCCCAAGCATCGCGAGCATAACGAACTGGATCGCCGGCCGTTAAACAATATTCGACTCCATCCGCCTTTTTAGGATACATTTCATGCCCCGATTCGTCTTTGGCATAAGGGAATAAAACAGACGTATAAAGCGAATACTCGTCCCCATTTTGAAATTTCGGGTAGTATTCTCGTCCAAAAGACGTTCGGGCATACCGTCGAGGAGCTAAAATGTATTGGTTTCCGTTTAAATCTACCGCGTAATACTCATGACCGTTTTCGTCTCGAGCCAAGATAGGATTTCCTTCAGGATCCGTAACGTATAATTCGTAATGAGTATGTTGGGGGTCGGTCGGGTATCGTTCTTTCCCCGATGCGTCTACTCGATAAACAGACATGCTTAGTTCTCGTCGCCTACTCCTTCCTTCCTCCCACTCGAGACCCGTTGAGATGAAGGTATGAGGTTGATATCTATAAAACGGGTTGACCCTTTCACACTATTCCATTGTTTAAAGACGGGTGGGTTAGGAAAAAAAATATTAATAAAAGCAAATATCTGAACGGTTCAACACAACGGGTGAATGGAAAAAGGAATAGTTCTCTCTCTCCACTCACAGGATGGTTTCTTCTTCTTGAACGGCTCACACTCAACTGAAGCGAAACTCGGAACTCAAAATGTTTAAATAGATCATAGAGTCCATTCCAGAAAGAATCCGGAGATGTCTTGTCCATCCAAGTCGGCTAGAAAAAAAATTCTCAGAGCTCTGAAAAAAATTTCTGAGTTAAAAAAAAAAAAAAAACTTTTGGTTAATTTTTATCATGTCTTATAGACGTGATAAAAATTAACTGTCCCCTCTTTTTGTCTGGGAAGGATGTCTCACCCATTCGAAAAAAACAAACCATGACTCATTCTTGGAACGGTTCCCATTAGAAAGGGTGAGTGATGGTCTATTTTTAGAAAGGGTGAGACATCAATCCCAGACAAAAAGGGGGTTCATTAATTTTTATCATGTCTAGAAGACATGATAAAAATTAACCAAAAGTGTTTTTTTTTTTTTTTTTTTTTTTTTTTTTTTTTTTTTTTTAGTAACAGAAATTTTTTCCAGCCGACTCGATCGACAAGACGTCCCCATTTTTATTTCAGAATGGATTCTTGTTTATTTGTGTAAGCATTCCGAGTTTCGTTTTAGATGAGTCTATGTTGTTGAAGAGGAAATATGGGTACCCTCATTTTTTTTCCTATCTGATTTCTAAGATGAATTCAGTGAGTTCACCTTGACCTTTTCAAAGTTTGTTTGTTTACTTTTAGCCCAGAGGTCGACGGATAAATCATTCTGATTTTTTATATATTTTTTTGTGTCCCTCTCTCTCTCTCTAAGAAACCTATCTCGTTCCAAGTCTTCTCGAAGTGCTATTGGTTCGTTTCGAGACGAGGTCATTTCACACACACCCCCCTCCTCCTCAAAAAGTATATATATAAAAATTAAAGGAAGTGATTTTCATACACACACTTCACCTTTTTGAGTGGTGTCACGATGAGCCTATCTAGTAGAGAACGTCTTAGGGAAAGAATGCGTGAACAGAAACGACGCTGGCGAAGCAATTCAGCTAATCGAGAGCGAGAACGAATACTTCAAAGGGAACGTTATGCTGTTCTTAAAAAGAACTCCCGACCGCGAAAGAAACATCTTCCTCCCAAGCAGTGGGAAAGCTATACGAATTTGCAGTATAAGGATATGTGGTCCGAAGAAGCCTATCAAAAATGTAGTCGACAATGTAATAAAGAGCAATACAATTTCCTGATCTACGTTCTCGTCCGTTTGTACACCTATTACGCGTTACCTGAATCGAAACGTCCCCCTCCTCTGGATATTATTGTGCAAGGATCTGCCGGAACGGGTAAATCTTTCCTGACCCAAGCTTTATACCAAACTCTGATTCGAACGCCTCTTTTTAGCGAAGCGTGCTCGGTTCTCAAACTCGCACTCAGTGCTCAAGGAGCGGTCTACATTACGGGAGATACTTTGCATCATGCCCTGCGTCTTCAAATGAACGGGACTTTTGTTCGACCTCTGACCCAAGAGACTTTAGACTATTACAGACCCCTGTATGCTCCTTTACGGATGGTGATTTTGGATGACGTTTCCACGATCGGATCCAATTTATTTTCGCGCCTCGACCAGCAACTTCGACAATTGTGTCATGTGCCGGATAAGCCGTTTGGGAATGTGCATATGATTAAATTCGGAGATTTGCAGCAGCTCCAACCGATTCGCGACACGCCCATTTTTTATTCTGAAGGGTGGTGGACGCCTCAATCCACGCTCTACTATGAACTAGTCGAATGTATGCGATTCTCTCTGGATTACGAGGAGAGACTCGATCGTTTAACGAGAAATCACTTTTTAGAACCGGACGATGTGGCATTTTTCCAGTCCCGCGTTCGCAGTTTCGACGAAATTCCTCGCGAAGCTATTATTCTCTGTTTTTCGAGCAAGGATGCAGAGAAATATAATATGAAACGTCTCCAATCCCGAGGGACGTACTGTTCGTGTCTGGCTCGAGACGTGATTTATTCCGAGAGCGAAAAATTGCGGAAGAGGATGATGAAACGGAGTCGACATTTACATCGATCTCAGATGGCGAATCTCGAATCCGTCCTCCATTTACAAAGAGGAGCGCGATATCAATTGACTAAAACGCTCGACAGATCCAAAGGATGGATGAATGGAGCGAATGGAACACTACACCAAATAGACCAGGATGAAGACGGAGTTTTGACGCGAGTCTGGCTGCAATTTTCGAATAGTCTAGCTCCTATCGATCGCGTCTCCATTCGTATTGACACCTGTTCGACGAAAACACTGGCATTTTATCGCGAACAGTTTCCTTTGATGTTAGCCGAAGCGATTACGGCTCATAAAGCCCAAGGAGCCACCTTTCCGTCGATCGCAATTTACATGCACGGACCTTTTAATCGATTTCAACAATATGTCGCTTTTTCTCGAGTGACTCAACCCCAGGGATTGTATATTCTGGACCAGTTTCGTCCCCGCATGAAATTGGCGAGCAAGCAAAAATACGAGGAGGAACTGGAGCGATTGCAAAACATGTCCCGGATTCCGTATGATATATCGGCTCGAGAAGAGAACCAAGATCCGTACGAGTTTCTCATGAACCTTCTTCAATGTGGGAATCGTCTTTCCTTCCATCTTTCCAATAGAAACATCTCCCAAGAAAACGAAGTCGTCAAACTAGAAGAAAAACCTTCTTTCCATGTAAAACCTGTTATAAAATGTCAATCTTAAATCTTTTTTTAAAAATTCAATAAAAAGAAATATTCTCCATCAAAACCCCTCCATTCTTTCAAAGCTTCACAAAACGCTCAACAATGTCCACACCAATGGGAAGAGAGAAATCTATCTATTAACCAAAAGTTTTTTTTTTTTTTTTTTTTTTTTTTTTTTTTTGATTTAGAAAATTTTTTTTCCTGGCTCTCAAAATATTTTCCCAGCCGACTCGATTCTCCAATTGACGACACAGCGTCATTTTTTTAAGAATGGATTCTCGTTTATCTATTTAAACATTTCGAGTGTCACTTCAGATGAATGTTAGCCGTTTAGGAAGAAAAACGCAGATTCCCATTTTCTCATTTCCTTCAGAGAGAGAGAGGCCTAGATTTTCGAGACTCGATGATTTTTCAAGCATTTTTTGTTTAAGCTATTCGACTTCATATTTGTCTGACGTTCAAGAGTATGATCTCTCGTGGATGGATCTCTTCCACCTCATTCTCTTTCCAGTCGATTTAGAAGGGAAAGGGGAGATTTTTTTTCCCTCATGGAGGATGTCTCCTGAATACCGTTCAAAGAGTCTATGGAGAAATTATATGGTCAGAGTCACGGATTTCCAGGGCAATCTGCTTCTCAGCTAAAAAAAAAGGATCTCTCTTTCCCAGTCTGTCTTCGATTGCCTCGTTAACTGTGAAACCCATCGCTTTTCCGATTTTACGGTTCTCCCAGTATAATCAGACAGTCGGTCACAAAAGTATTCGAACACCGGTACCCTATCAGAAAATGACAAGATGGCGTTTTTTTTTTCTCTTTCTCTCTGTGTGTCGTGTTATTCCATCCTAGGTTTTCTTCTCCCCCCATCTTGGAAAAAACTGGAAAAAATTGGTCACGATCTCTTTTTGAATGGGGAGATGCCATTTTGAGAAAAAGCTGACGACCCTATCTTGGAGAATGAACATGACCGCTCTACACACCCTTTCTCTCTCTCTCTCTCTCTCTCTTTGAATCGGGAAGCCATTTTGGGAAAAAGCAGACGACCCTATCTTGGAGAATGGAAATGAACGCCTCTCCCTCTCTCTTTGAAATGGGAAGCCATTTTGGGACCCTCTATTCTTGGGGAGGGAGAAAACTGAAGTCTGCATTTCGCTGTCTCTGAATACGGAAAGCCCTTTTGGGAAAAGCGGACCCTCTTCTTCTGATCTTGGAGAACTGGAAATGAACGCTCTACACGATCTCTCTTTGAATTCAGAAGGTATTTTGAGACCTTCTAATGTTGGAAAACTGAAATGAACGCTCTACACCTTCTCTCTCTCTCCCTCTCTTTCTCTGAAATGGGTAGCCATTTGAAAACTCCCTAACTTTGGAAAAAAACAGAAATGAACGCTCTACACCATCTCTCTTTGAAAATGGGGGTGTCATTTTGAGACCTCCCTCCCCTAAACTTGGAAAAAAAACTGAAATGAACGCTCTACACTTTCTCTCTTTGGACATGGGTAGAACTTTGGGGACCCTCTCCTCTTGGTAGAAAAAAAAGAACTGAAGTGAAGGCTCTACACGATCTCTCTTGGAATGGGATCCATATTTCGGGAAACGTGGATCACCTCATGCTGGAAACCTGAAGTGAACCACCAAGATTGGACTCTATATAATATTTTTTTTAATTGACATCATGACCCTCCTCCAATTTGTTATTAAAAAAATTGTTTTTGTTTTGGTTTTTATCCCATTTCCGATGTGATTTCAGAAATGCAATTCCATAACAGTTCAATTTCATTCGAAGTTAAATGATCTAAACAGTCTTTGACCCACCCATCCGTATGATTATTTTCTTCTCCTTCCTGTTGCACCAAATTTTGTAAGTCCATATAATCATTCCATACGGGAAGGGCTGGATCCTCACAAGGCTGTCTTGAAACACTTGGAGTCTCTTTGGGATGAGTGGAGGGATCTAGGATGTCTGGACCCGGCTGCGATTCTACCTCCATGATTTCTGGACTCGTTGGAACTTGTTTACGCGGCTGAAATTCTACCTCTACGATTTCTGGACCCGTTGGAACTTGTGAACCCGGCTGTGATTCTGCCTCCATGATTTCTGGACCCGTTGGAACTTGTGGACCCGGCTGACATTCTACCTCTACGATGTCGGGACTTTTTGAAGCTTGTGGACCCGTCTGACATTCTACCTCTACGATGTCGGGACAGGTTGGAGGACAAGAACAAGAAAAGAAGAAGAAGAGGATACTGGAAGAGGTTCTGTCTGTGAGGAGTCCAAAAGAGGTTGCCTGTTTGAACAATTCGGGGAAGAAGAAGAAGAAGAAGCTTCTGGATTCTGAAGCGGATCTTGCACGCCAGGTAGGTTCCGGTAAGTCGACCGTTTTTTAAGAGGTAATTTTTTTTCTTCCTCCTCATCTTCAATTGTGATGACTTCAATTTCATTCCGTTGCCGGGTCGATTTTGTTTCGGGCCATGACGGTTTGGTCCAGCTCCTCTTATCATCTAAGGAAGGGATGAGTAAAGGTAGCGGAGGGTTTTCTTCTTCTTTTTCTTGAAACATCATCGGCGATTGGAAAGAAATCTCCTTTTTTAATTGTTTCCAAAGCGAGTACGAGCACCGATCGACGAGAAAGAGACTCTTCTGGGTTGTGACGATGAGATATTGCGTTTTCGGGGGAACGACATAGTTTTGAAAAGGTCTTAGAATATATTTCTTATATTTCATCCTGTCGCTGACTTTAAAACTTCTTTCCTTCAGATTGGGGGACGATGATTCGTAATAGGCGAGAGGAGCGGCTGTGGTTTGAACAATATGAACTTCGTCCTCAGCCGTCGTTCTCACTCCAAACGTAAAATATCGTTTCGTGAGAAAAATATTCTTCCACCGAAAACTCGTGCGCGGATCCGTATATCGCCGGTTTGTTTGAATGGGCCGTCTCAAAGCTCGATCCATCCGATTCCAAGAGAAGGGAGATTCCTCTTTCGTTTGTTGCGATTCGAATAAATTTCTGTATATATTTTGAACGAGCAGGTTGGAGGATTCGACATCTTGGTTGAAAGAAACGATCGCTTGATGAGGTGGTAAATGCGGAATAAATGTCGCACAATGACACGCCAAAAAAATTTTCAAGTTGGAGATTTGCTTTAGCGTCTTCAAATCCTCCCCGTTCGAAATCCGTTGAGTTGGAAGAACGTCTAATAGCGACATGGCTCCCAATGGAAAAGAAATGATCTCGCCCAGTACTCTCGTCTTTTTATATATCTATATAGACACACACAGACACACATAGAGGCTCTATGACGTCCGTTTTATTTGTTTTTTTTTGTTTCTCTCTCTCTCTTCTTTCCAAGAAATCTTATCTCCATGACCTCTTTTTCTTTTCTTGAAAAGATGAATGTGTGTGGGAATGAGGAAGTGAAAGTAATAATTTAATAAACAAAAATTATCCAACCATGACCTTCTTTTTTTTTCAAAGTCACCCTTTCCAATCCAAGGACGTCCAGAGATAGAGGAAGCAGGGAGAGAGGAGGAGGGAAGGGAAGGTCACACTCTCTTTCTCTCTATAAATAAAAGGGGAGAGCCCCAAAGTCGTATTTTTGTCCAAGTGGATCGTGAGGTGGCATCCCCAGCTCACTACGTGTATTCCTTTCAAATATAAATATGTTGATCTTTCCTTTTATATCATCCAAGGAGTCGTTTACTTGAAAGCCACCGATTTTTCAAAATGTGCGGGTTATCATACCGTGGGGAGTTATCAAAAGATGCGGGACGAATTTTTATCCGACGAAAACGTGTTGATGGCTCGTGACATTCCACATTTGGATGCACAAATTTTGTTAATGAAACGAGCCAAATATTTTTACACGTCCCACTTTCTAACCGTCTCGCAAATGAATAGGATTATGGATCGTCTTGAGAAGACAAAAGGGATTCTCGTTCATTTTAGTGAATGTTTGCACAAATGTTTGCACGAACCTCTCTCGATCGAGAAGACTGTGAAGAATACCTATTATATTCTTCTCGAGGACTCTCCTCCTTCGTCTCATCTTAAGGAGGCCACGACTTTTGAAAAAATCCTCGAGCAAGAAAAAATAGAATGGTGGAACAACTACCCCATCCCTCTCCCCGAGCATCAAGAGGAGCCTGTTCAGAAGAAAAAGAAAAAACCTTTCCAAAAGCCTATCCTCATCCTCCTCGATAATGATGGGGATGAGGAGAAGCCTGTTCAGATTCCTCTCCTTTTGTCAAAACCTGTCGAGGATGAAAAACCTCTCCCTTTCTCAAGACCTCTTGAGGAAGAGAGACCCCTCGAAAAGGAGAGATCTCTCCCATTGTCAAACCTCCTCGAAGATGAAAAACCTCTCCCTTTCTCAAGACCCCTCGAAGATAAAAAACCTCTCCATTTATCAAGACCCCTCGAAAATGAGGGACCTCTCGATTTGTCAAAACCCCTCGAGGATAAGGGAACCAAAACTTCTCTCTCTTTCGAACAGGAGGGACCTCTCAATTTGTCAAGACCCCTCGAGAATAAGGGAACCGAAAATCCTCTCCCTTTCTCAAGACTTCTCCAGGAGGAGGAGGAGGAGAGACCGCTTCATGTCTCAAGACAGGACCCCCCTCTATCTCTTGAGGATCCGAGGGAAACGATTCCTATTGAAAAACCATCTATCGACGATCCCCAGAAAAGGTCTTCGGAGGAGATTAGACTTCCATGTAGAAAACGAATCTGCCACAATCATCATCATCATCATCATCATAATAATAATAATAATAAGATACCCCCTTCTCAACAACAGAATCCTACAACATTTGCAGATAAATGCATTCAAACCAATCCCTTTATAGTAACCCTTTTGATTGGAGAACCCGTGCATTAGCCTCGAAAAAAAATGAGATTGTAGACTGTTTCTATGATCAGAATGTTAAGCCAATAGATAGGTCTAGCTCAGAATTTTTCTTTTTAAAAGAAAATAAATAAATAATCCAAAGACTATTCGTAAATATAAATGGTAAAGTCTTGAGTCGGCTGGAAAAAAATTTTCAGAGCTGAGAAAAATTCTACAACTCAAAAAAAAACTTTTTGTTAATTTTTATCATGTCTTAGACATGATAAAAATTAATGACCCCCTTCCCTTTTCGTCTGGGAATGTTGTCTCACTCTTTTGAAAAACAAATCGTGATTCATTCATGGAATGATTGCCATTAGAGAAAGGATGAGTCATGGTCTATTTTTAGAAAGGGTGAGACATCCTTCCCAGACAAAAAGGGAGGGTCATTAATTTTTTTCATGTCTAAGACATGATAAAAATTAACCAGAAGTTTTTTTTTTTTTTTTTTTTTTCATTAGAGAATTTTTATCTCACCTCTGAGAAATTTTTTTTCTCCCAGGCGATTCGAGACTTTACCATTTGTTTTTAAGTATGATTTCTCTCTGATCTATTATTTCAAAATTCCAAGTTTCGCTTCAGAGCCATCTATGCTGTTGAAGAAGTAACGTGATATATGTATTTTTTTTTAATGAGTTCTGTCAAGATTGAATTGTGCAGGATCGACCTTGCGAATTTCTTCTCTGTGTCTTTAAATAATAATGATACCGAACTGGTTTTTGTAGAGCGCAATGGAAAAAACCTTTTGTATGGTTAGGACAATTCATGTGTTCGATCCCATTGTATTTGAGAATCTCTTGCGTCGATCCCGAAATGCAATAAATGGATCTTTGCAACCATTTCTCTAAAAACCGCCGTTTCATTTCTCGTCGCACCCAAATCATGGAAAAAGGTTCCGTCAACATCGTTAACACCCATGGAAAATAACTGTACGGAATTTCTCCTTCGTACCACGACAAGCCGTGATAATAATCACTCGCCCACACAGCGGTTCGTTTTTCTTTCTCGGTGAGCATTTGCCATGGAAATGGGGGTTTAAAAACAAATACCCCTCGAGAAGTACCGTCCAATGTGACGTAAGCCAATTCTTTCACAATAAAGGCTCCTTGAGAATCGTAGAAACCTTTAAAGTCGAGCACGAGTTCCATGTTTTTTATTTCTTTTTCTTTCCAAGGTGACCTTTATTATTATTATGATGGATGTGTATTGAGATACGCACGATATTATTCAAAAAACAAATATATATACGAATGTGACCTTTCCCAGAATTCATACGACCTGTCACGTGCAACCTTCTCTCTCTATAAAAGAGGAGACGGTGAGAGAACGCTATCCATTTTTTCCTTCAGGACACACAGCGAGAGAGAGAGAGAGAATTTTGTTTTCTTTTTTCCTCAATTGAAGAAGATGGACATTTTGAGTGCCAAACCTCTCAAAGATTCCTACATTGTTCTGGACATGGAATACTTTCATTGTTATGATCCAAAGACGGGAGATATATGTTTCATCTTGAAAGAACTGGGCTACATCACTTGCGATTTAACCTTATGCGGATCCATGATTTTTCTCCCTCCTGTCCATTACGATGACTTATCGTCCCGCAATCAAGCTGTGGTCAACCAGACTACAAATAACCGACACGGCCTGCAATGGACCGAGGGTCGTCTTTCCTGCGAGCATCTTCCTACAATCCTGAAAATACTGACCGAAAATGTGGAGGTGATCTACGTCAATGGATACGATAAAGCCGAATTTTTCAGCAAGCTCTGCCAGCGATCCGTTTACGAGTTTTACATCCCAGGGAAAACAAAGTGGCGGAACAAGTCGAAATGCACGCGACACCAATATTTCCAAAAGATGATTCATTGTGCCGAGAACAAGGTGAGAAATTTTCGATACCATTTGATGGAGGGTAGTTACGTTTTCCGGAAATTACATTGTTACCCCTCCGAAAGCAAAGCTGTCGAAGACGAAGAGGAGGCAGAAGAATCTCCCCAGGAGAACTCGTGCGACGATGAGGAGGAGGAGGAGGAGGAGTATGAACTTTCTAATAATAATAATAATAATAATAATAAATGTCTAAGTTGGGATGCTTTAGAGACCCAAGAATATTGGTCTCAACCCTTATTCTCACCTAGACCTGAAAGAGGATCCTCAAGTGTACTCTTTGTGGTCCTCTTCTAAAATTTGGTCTTGGAGAGAACCCTTGAATGTTCATGAATGAAATGGTATGTAAATCCCTAGAGAAAAAAAATAAAAAAAACGTCCTTTTTTTTGTAATATGTTGATTTCTTTCCAATCCCATTTCTTTTCCATAACTCCACCCCAATCGACGAGAAGAAGACGAATTTTCCAAGTTACGCAAGACGAATCTTCCAAGTTACACAAGACGTAGAAAGATTTCACAAGGATTTATAAATCACACTCTCCCACATGATATATGTATAGAGAGAAAAAAACCCTCTGTTCTCTAGCCAATACGTCAAGACTTCCCTAAACTAAGAGTGACCATGAGTACCGAGGAAACCTTAGCAGAGCAAGTGGAAAGACTTTCAAAGAGATTAGAAGAGTTAAGACGGGTTAGATTTACAGTTCCGCCGACTAAAGAGGAAATTATAATCGATTTCAACAAACCGCTGTACTTTCATTCCCTTCCCCAAAGAATGAGACGAGTGGACTCGCCGTTGAACAGTTCCAATGAGAAACAAAATGTCACTTATTTGAATAGCCAATTTCAACACATGAATATTTCATAAGTATTTTTTTTGTTTTTTTCCCTAAAGCGTAGGGAGATCGGATCAGTAGTTTTTCCCTTTTGATCGTCGAAAAAGATTGGGAGGAAAAATCTTTCTGATCTCTTTCAGAAAAATTTTTCAGCCTTAAAAAAAAAAAAAAAAAAAAAAAAAAAGAAAAATCTTATTGTTAATTTTTATCATGTCTTAGACATGATAAAAATTAACTCTACCCCCTTTTGTCTGGGAATGTTGTCTCACACTTTCTAAAAATAGACCATCACTCCTCCTTTCCTAAAGAATAGAATTCCAAGAATGGGATCTGGTCTATTTTTAGAAACGGTGAGACCCTATTACCAGACAAAAGGCGGGTAGAGTTAATTTTTATCATATCTAAAGTTCAGGGTCCATTCATCTTCTTATGTGAAACGGTGACCCTGACGAGATCGAGATAAACAAGTCCTGTGAGTTGTTTTGTAATCTTGACGCGATCCAAGAAAGACTTTTTATTATTTTTTTTTGAAATAGGCGGGGGGGTGGGGAGAGAAAATGTTCTCACGACCCTCAGATATCTTTTCATAAATATATTTTTTATCAAAGTGTTTCTTTCATCCCGATCCTTTTAAGAGGTTGGAATGACCCTGACATTTAGATGGGGTCGCGATCCCGACAGATGTCGCGCGAGTATAAAAGTGTGTGTCCTCCGCGAGATTTCTTCAGAGAACAGAAGAAGACACGAACTGAGCTGGTAAGTCCCTTTGGTCCTATGAATATGGTTATCTATAAAATCGATTTGATTCTTAGTTTTTTTTAATAATCATAATAATCATAACTTCATTGAAAAGGACCTTTGAAACTTTGAAACTTCTTAACCCTTTGAAAAGAAAAATGTCTCTTTCAAGACGACGACTCTAAAACGTTTTATTGTTTTTTTTTTCCTTTCTAGATCTTCCCTGTTATACATATATACCTTTTCGACTCTTTTTTGCTCCTGTTTGTGGGAGACATCACCGTATTCATCGCCATGGCGTGTTCAGAAAACTTTATCGTGCTCGATCTAGAGGGTTTCCAGTCCTACAACCACAAGAAGGGTGAATTTACCTACGTTTTAAAAGAATTGGGCTATGCGACAAAAGATTTTTTGACCGTGGGATCGTTGACGTTTGCTCCTCCTCACCCCTTCCACCAACTGAGTGAAAAAAACCAAAAGACGAATGCCTGGCTGACGAGAAACCGGCACGGACTTCGTTGGAACGAGGGTCATATTCCCTACAACCATTTAGGACGCATTCTCCAATCGCTCACTCACAGCTTCTCCACGATTTATGTGGTGGGATGCCAGAAAGCTAAATTCTTTGCTAAAGCCTTGGATTATCAAAAACCCGTGACGGAAATTTATGTGCCACATGGAATCATTTGGAAGTATCGGGAAAAATGTGGTCGACATCATCAAAGGAGGAAATATTTCCATTGTGCCGAAAACAAAGTGCGCAACTATCGATGGCATATTATGGAAGGAGATTTTCATATCAATCACGTCTATCCAGACGGAACGGAGAAAGAGGAGAGGATTCAGGAGGAAGCAGACAATCCTCTGCAAGCTTTTGATAAGGCCTACGATCAGTTAGAGAAGGATCCGTCCCCAAAAGCGTACGATAACCTCATCCAGAAATGGGATAATCTGTCCTGTTTCCAAGTGATGGAACATCCGGATGAGCATACGCCTTTCCACTTGATGGGCTCTTCTACTTCTTCTTTGTCGTCAACTTCCTCCAATAATTCGAGGAAGACGGAGGGTTGGGGAGACATACCTGAAAATATTCCCCATTACGATCCAGCAGCCTGTTGGGACGAACCTTCCAAAGAATCTCATGAGACCCCCAAAATATCTTCAGAGGATCAAAAGACAAAATCCACTGAGTGTTGGGACAATGAACGGACGACTCATGCTCCAAAATCCACTAAGACTATGTCCACTGAGTGTTGGGACAATGAACAGACGACTCATGCTCCAAAATCTACTGAGACTATGTCCACTGAATGTTGGGACTATGAACTGACGACCCATGCTCCAAAATCGACTGAGACTATGTCCACTGAGTGTTGGGACGATGAAACCGAAAAGACGACAGAGAATTGGGATGACCGTTCTCAAAAGTATTTGAATTGATATATACATAAACTCAGGAGAAAAAATAAAGAAAAGATTTTTAGAAATAAGTAGGGAAAGGTTCTCCGCTTTCCCTATATTTATGGAAATGGACTAAGAAGAGAGAGAGAGAGAGAGAGACGAATCAGGAGACCAAAAAAATGGGTCTTGGAAGGAATGAGTGCAAATGCATTCGATTCCTTCCGAGACCCATTTTTTTTGGGTCCCTCTCTCATCCAATCTTGGAAAAGAACTTTGTCCTATTTTTCTAGGTCCATTCAAAAAGAAATGAATCTATCCATAAATTTTCTTAAAAGAAAAAAAACAAAAAGATCCTTTACCTCTTGACGGTCCAAAGTCGAGAATCTTGGAAAAAGTCATCGACTCTCCATCCAGTCAAGCTTCTCTGTAGAAAATCTAGTAGGTGCATCTGCATTCTTGAACACCCGGCAGTTATTATTGGACGCGAAACGTCGAATGCTGAAATAGTTAACAGTGATCCCATTCTTAAAGAAACGGGGATGTTTTATTCATCCAGTCGAGTGCGGAAAAATTTCTGAGAGCCGGAAAAAAATTTCTCTGGCTTAAAAAAAAAAAAAAAAAAAGAAAAAAAGAAATCCTTTTAGTCTGAAAATTGAAAATTTTTCAAAAATTGAAGACATCAATTTTCAAATTTTCAGACTAAAAAGGGGGGTAATTTATTTTTCAGAAACTTTTCCCAGCCGACTCGATGTGAATAAAACTTTACTGTTTGTTAAGAATGTTATTTAATGGATCGATTTCAACCTATCGAGTTTCGCTTGAGTTCCGGCCGTGCTGTGGGCCCACCTGGATACAAGTTTTCCCCTTTTGGAATAGAATAAAACTTTACTGTTTTTTAAGAATGTTATTTAATGGATCGATTTCAACCTATCGAGTTTCGCTTGAGTTCCGGCCGTGCTGTGGGCCCACCTGGATACAAGTTTTCCCCTTTTGGAATAGAACTTCCGTCAAGGTAGGCTACTTTTCCTCTTTTTGCATTTTTCATGTCATTTCATTTGTATTACAATATACTGAAAACGGGCGTTCGAACTGATTTCTAGGCTATTTCTATACAAATGGAGCTCGATCCAAGAAAGAAATGATGTCTTTTTTTTATTTTGTGGACTGCCAATTTGTATTGGAATATACTGAAAACGGGTGTTTGAGTCGGTTTTCAGTATATTTCAATACAAATGGAGCTCGATCCAAGAAAGAAATGATGTCTTTTTTTATTTTGTGGACTGCCAATTTGTATTGGAATATACTGAAAACGGGCGTTTGAGTCGGTTTTCAGTATATTTCAATACAAATAGAGCTCGATCCAAGAAAGAAATGATGTCTTTTTTTTATTTTGTGGACTGCCAATTTGTATTGGAATATACTAAAAACGGGCGTTTGAGTCGGTTTTCAGTATATTTCAATACAAATAGAGCTCGATCCAAGAAAGAAATGATGTCTTTTTTTATTTTGTGGACTGCCAATTTGTATTGGAATATACTGAAAACGGGTGTCTGAGTCGGTTTTCAGTATATTTTCAGTATATTCCAATACAAATAGAGCTCGATCCAAGAAAAAAATGATGTCTTTTTTTATTTTGTGGACAACCAATTTTGTATTGAAATATACTGAAAACGGGCGTTTGAGTCGGTTTTCAGTATATTCCAATACAAGTGGAGCTCGATCCAAGAAAAAAATGATCTCTTTTTTTTATTTTGTGGACAACCAATTTTGTATTGGAATATACTGAAAACGGGTGTTTGAGTCGGTTTTCAGTATATTTCAATACAAGTGGAGCTCGATCCAAGAAAAAAATGATGTCTTTTTTTTTATTTTGTGGACAGCCAATTTTGTATTGGAATATACTGAAAACGGGCGTTCACGTCGGTTTTCAGTATATTCCAATACAAGTGGAGCTCGATCCAAGAAAAAAATGATGTCTTTTTTTTATGTTGTGGACAGCCAATTTTGTATTGGAATATACTGAAAACGGGCGTTCACGTCGGTTTTCAGTATATTTCAATACAAGTGGAGCTCGATCCAAGAAAAAAATGATGTCTCATGTTTTATGTTGTGGACTGCCAATTTTGTATTGGAATATACTGAAAACGGGCGTTCACGTTGGTTTTCAGTATATTCCAATACAAGTGGAGCTCGATCCAAGAAAAAAATGATGTCTTTTTTTTATGTTGTGGACTGCCAATTTTGTATTGGAATATACTGAAAACGGGCGTTAACGTTGGTTTTCAGTATATTCCAATACAAATGGAGCTCGATTCAAGAAAAAAATGATGTCTTTTTTTATGTTGTGGACAGCCAATTTTGTATTGGAATATACTGAAAACGGGCGTTCGAGTCGTTTTTCCGTATATTCAAATACAAATGGAGCTCTATCCAAGAAAAAAATGATGTCTTTTTTATGTTGTGGACAATCAATTTTGTATTGGAATATACTGAAAACGGGCGTTCGAGTCCTTTTTCCGACTATTTCTATACACATTCCACTATATTAAAATGACGTCATGGTTGAGTCCAAACAGAGTCGTCCCCGGACAGAGTCGTCTCCGGACAATTTTATACCGAATTTGTATAGAAATATACTTAAAATGGGCTTGGAGGGGGGGCGCTTTCTAGTATATTCCTATATACATTCGGTTGCATTCAGAAACAAAAAGAATGTCTTTTTGAATGGACAGGATGACTATGGAAACCGGATCTCTCTCTCCCAAGATTGGATGAGAGAGTGCCTCCTATTTGTATTGCAATATACTGAAAACGGGCTTTCGAGTCAATTTCTAGACTATTTCTATACAAATGGAGCTCTATTTACGAAAAAAATGATGTCTTTTTTTTATTGTGTGGACAGCCCTATTTGTATTGCAATATACTGAAAACAGGCGTTCGAGTCGGTTTCTAAACTCTTCCTATACAAATTCCACCATCTATATAGAAATGATGTCATCGTTGAGTCTAAACAAAGTCATCCCCGGACCATCTTGATGACCAGACATATTGCCTTTTCAACAGCCCACATTATTCTGAACAAAAACGTGGAATACTTTTATAGAAAAGAGAAGAATTGAAAGTGAAAGTCAAAAAGCAAAATGGGATCGGCTGGGAAAAATTTCTGAGAGCCGAGAAAAAATTCTGAGTCACAAAAAAAAGAAAAAATATATAATATATATATTATATAATATATATATTATATAATATATATTATATAATATATATTATAAATACTTTTTGTTAATTTTTATCATGTCTTCTAGACATGATAAAAATTAACTAATCCCTTTTGTCTAGGAACGTTGTCTCACCGTTTCTAAAAATAGACCATGACTTATCCTTTCTAAAGAATAGAATTCAAGAAAAGAATGGGTTCTGGTCTACTTTTAGAAACGGTGAGACAACATTCCCAGACAAAAGGGGGTACATTGAGTCTGTGCTGTAGACCCTGAACAACCTATCGGTCACCGGTAATATATCTGGAAGGACCCCAAAAAGCTATCCACTGTCGTTGGAATTGTGTTCACTGGAGGCTATTTCTTTTTTTCGCAATCTCGCTTTTAGTTTTCTCTGAGATTCTTTAGAAATGGGTGAAGATGGGTAGCGTGAAGCGGGGGACACCTGGATGAAGATTCCCGATTAGGGTAGAGAGGGAGGCGTGTTGCCTTTTCAACAGCCCACAGTGTACTGAACAGAAACGTGGAATGCTTTTATAGAAAAGAGAAGAGTTGAAAGTGAAAGTCGAAAAACGAAATGAGATCGGCTGGCAAAATATTTTCAGAGCTCAGAAAAAATTCTGAGATGTAAAAAAAAAAAAAAAAAAAAAACTTTTTGTTAATTTTTATCATGTCTTCTAGACATGATAAAAATTAACTTATCCCCCTTTTGTCTGGATATGTTGTCTCACCGTTTCTAAAAATAGACCAGAACCCAGTCTTTTCTTGGAATTCTATTCTTTAAAAGGATGAGTCATGGTCTATTTTTAGAAAGTGGGAGACAACATTCCCAGACAAAAGGGGGGTGAGTTAATTTTTATCATGTCTAGAAGACATGATAAAAATTAACAAAGATTTTTTTTTTATACATCTCAGAATTTTTTTCTGAGCTCTGAGAAATTTTTCCTAGCCGATCCCATTTCGTTTTTCGACTTTCACTTTCAACTCTTCACTTTTCCTATCCACTGTCGTTGGAATTGTGTTCACTGGAGGCTATTTCTTTTTTTGCAATCTCGCTTTCAGTTTTCTCTGAGATTCTTTAGAAATGGCTATACAAATTCCACCATCTATATAGAGATGATGTCCAAACAAAGTCGTCCCCGGACCATCTTGATGACCGAATATGTATAGAAATAGTCTGAAAATGGGCTTGAGGGCTGGTTTCTGGACGATTCATCTACAAATTCGGCCGCATCCACAAAAACAAAAATACATCGTTTCTTTTTGGGTGGACAGGAGATGATAAATTTCTTTTCTCTCTCTCCCAATATTGGAGGAGAGAGTGGCCCAAAAAAATGGGTCTCGGAAGGAATCGAATGCATTTTGAAATGCACTCATTCCTTCCAAGACCCATTTTTTTGGTCTCCTGATTCAACTCTCCAGTCTATGGAATAGGGAAAGCGGAGAACGTTTTCCCTTCTTTAAGCGACTGGAGACCATATCGCATCATCATCATCATCATCATCATCACCATCATCCTCTTTCTGATACTTTTCAACGAAGGCTTGATGTCTCTGGATGATTTTGGGGAGATGATGGATCCCGAATTGAGTGATGAAAAAGAGAGGACTCTTTTTCCTTTCTTGTTCGTCTTGCACAGTCTCTCGGAGGGTGATATACGTTTCCCCGTCCTCCTCAATTTTCGTCAGAGGTCTCATGAATATTTTACACATCCAAGGGAAGAGCGACTTGTTATGCAGGGATTTCGAAGCGACGAAGGCCGCTTAATTCGAAGTGAGGACAATCTGGTTCGGTTGACCCCATTCTTTGGAGTAGTTGTCCAAATCGCCTAGTCGAAGAAAATGGTGTCGATTAGGAAAAAAGACTTGGAGAACACTCGTCGTATGCGAGACGTTCATAGGCAAGAGAGTTAAGATATCTTTGGCATTCCAGTACAGGAATCCTAGATCCACATACGCGTGCACGTAATAGTCATCGTTATATTCCAGTTTGAGCAGCATGGCTTTTGTGTTTTTTTTTCCGTTCTCAAGGCGAAACACTCGTCTGATATGAACAAGAGCTCGCTGGCGATCCGTTTATATAGACTCCTCAGAGAGAGAGAGAGAGAGGGAGAGGGGAGGAGGAACAAGGTTGATGAATTCTAAAATGAAAAAAAATGATAAAACATGAGTGTTTGTGAAGGTCATAGAGAGATGATTATAAAGTTGTTTTATTTTTTATTTTCTCAAAAGAAAAAACCAAAAGGGTCCCATTCCATATGACATGGCCTTTGAGAAGGTGACGGGGTCATGTGTCTACAAAGTTGATAAACTCTAGAATAAAAAAAAAGCTGTCATCACGTAGCTCTCGAGAAGAAAATGACAGGGGTCTCTAGGAGAAGGTCATAGGTAGTATACAAAGGATGGTTGTTTTTTTTCTTTTGTTCCTCTCAATCCCATGACCTTTGAAAAGTGACGGGGTGTCCTTTAGGAAAAAAAATAGAAGGTCATAGAAAGAGAGAGGTAGACAAAGTTGATTTTTTTTCTATAAGTCAACCGTCACGTCGCCCATCACGTGGTCTTCTCGTATATATAGAGAGGCGAGTGGAAGACAGACTCTATTTCCCAGAGAGAGAGAGTCTGCTGTGCGTATCCATATTTCTACTCAAGATGATGATCCGCGTCTTATATAATGAGTTTGTGAGCATTCGCTGTTATGTGGATGACGGAAGATTGTTTTGGAACGCTACGGACATTTTGCCTCTGATTCATACTTCCAGTAAAAGAACCTGGGACATTCTCTCCGTGTTTTTCGACGAACACCACGTCTTCAGGAAAATAAAAGATCTTGAGAGTCTCGGCAGTTCTCAAGAGGGATATGTCCTCTCCAGCGAAGAAATGTTAGATCTGGCCGAAAAGAATCCTAAAAATAATCAGCTTCTGGCCTGGGTGTATAGCATTTTAACTCAGCCGCTGGTTCGAGTTGTACCCAATCAACCCGTTTACCGACTGCTCTATCCGGGGAAGAGATTTCCCTTCATCACCCTCTTTAATCTGGGAGTGCGCTACATACCGCCTCATCCAGGCATGACGGACTCTTCTACTTACCCTAAACAATATGCCAGCGCTTATTGCCAGACAGACCCCCGTCAAGAAAAGGTCGTCGAGACTCAAACGGATCCTCTGGTGGTCTCTTTAAATGTCACTAAAGTTATCACCTTCTAAAAAAAACCACCACCACCACCAAAAAAAAATTTGCTCCTCCTCCAAATTTTTTTTTTATCTTCTCGAAAGAAAAAAAAAAGAAACTTTTCCATCTAGCCTCTTTCTTTCAATCCCTCTTAAGAGAGAGGGAGGAGAAAAGAAAGAGAGTTCTGAGGAGGTAAAAGAAATGGGTCTGGAAGGAAACGGGTGCATTGCGAGAAAAAGAGGGTCCTCTTTTCTTTTCTCGAAATGCACTCTTTTCCTTCCAGACCCATTTTTTTTATCACTTCTTCAAGCCAATCTTGGAAAGGTGGGGATACAATAAATTGTGTGTAAAGTCCATTTCGATCAAGACTGGATTTTGTTTTTGAAAAGAAACCATAATGTTATATATAGATAGCTAAATCTTTATCATGATATTCTTTAAGAATTTCTTAGCCATTTGTCAAAGAAGGGGACTATAATTGAAGAATTTATGAATTTGGGAACATGTCACCCATGGCAAATCTAAAATCTTGGAAGTGGATACTGGAAAGCCCCGCTCTGATTATAATTCTGAGTTCTAGCATGGGACATTTTTTAGATCAAAAAGCTAAACTATTTTTCTAGTCTCATATTCTCTCGTGACTAGGGTTTCAGATTTGGGTAGAGAGAGACACTGTTCTGAAAAGAAACGTGGAATGCTTTTATAGAAAAGTGAAGAGTTGAAAGTGAAAGTCGAAAAACGAAATGAGATCGGCTGTCAACATATTTTCAGAGCTCAGAAAAAAATTCTGAGATGTAAAAAAAAAAAAAAAAAAAAACTTTTTGTTAATTTTTATCATGTCTTCTAGACATGATAAAAATTAACTCACCCCCCTTTTTGTCTGGGAATGTTGTCTCCCACTTTCTAAAAATAGACCATGACTCATCCTTTTAAAGAATAGAATTCCAAGAAAAGCCTGGGTTCTGGTCTATTTTTAGAAACGGTGAGACAACATACCCAGACAAAAGGGGGGTGAGTTAATTTTTATCATGTCTAGAAGACATGATAAAAATTAACAAAAAGTTTTTTCTTTTTTTTTACATCTCAGAATTTTTTTCTGAGCTCTGAAAATATTTTGCCAGCCGATCTCATTTCGTTTTTCGACTTTCACTTTCAACTCTTCTCTTTTCTATAAAAGGCAACACGCCTCCCTCTCTACCCTAATCGGGAATCCTGATCCAGGTGTCCCCCGCTTCACGCTACCCATCTTCACCCATTTCGACCCCGTCACCTTCTCAAAGGCCATGTCGTATGGAATGGGACACTTTTGGTTTTTTCTTTTGAGAAAATAAAAAATAAAACAACTTTATAATCATCTCTCTATGACCTTCACAAACACTCATGTTTTATCATTTTTTTTATTTTAGAATTCATCAACCTTGTTCCTCCTCCCCTCTCCCTCTCTCTCTCTCTCTCTCTGAGGAGTCTATATAAACGGATCGCCAGCGAGCTCTTGTTCATATCAGACGAGTGTTTCGCCTTGAGAACGAAAAAAAAAAAAAAAAAAAAAAAACACAAAAGCCATGCTGCTCAAACTGGAATATAACGATGACTATTTATTACGTGCACGCGTATGTGGATCTAGGATTCCTGTACTGGAATGCCAAAGATATCTTGACTCTCTTGCCTACGAACGTCTCGCATACGACGAGTGTTCTCCAAGTCTTTTTTCCTAATCGACACCATTTTCTTCGACTAGGCGATTTGGACAACTACTCCAAAGAATGGGGTCAACCGAACCAGATTGTCCTCACTTCGAATTAAGCGGCCTTCGTCGCTTCGAAATCCCTGCATAACAAGTCGCTCTTCCCTTGGATGTGTAAAATATTCATGAGACCTCTGACGAAAATTGAGGAGGACGGGGAAACGTATATCACCCTCCGAGAGACTGTGCAAGACGAACAAGAAAGGAAAGAGGGTCCTCTCTTTTTCATCACTCAATTCGGGATCCATCATCTCCCCAAAATCATCCAGAGACATCAAGCCTTCGTTGAAAAGTATCAGAAAGAGGATGATGGTGATGATGATGATGATGATGATGATGCGATATGGTCTCCAGTCGCTTAAAGAAGGGAAAACGTTCTCCGCTTTCCCTATTCCATAGACTGGAGAGTTGAATCAGGAGACCAAAAAAATGGGTCTTGGAAGGAATGAGTGCATTTCAAAATGCATTCGATTCCTTCCGAGACCCATTTTTTGGGCCACTGTCTCCTCCAATATTGGGAGAGAGAGAAAAGAAATTTATCATCTCCTGTCCACCCAAAAAGAAACGATGTATTTTTGTTTTTCTGGATGCGGCCGAATTTGTAGATGAATCGTCCAGAAACCAGCCCTCAAGCCCATTTTCAGATTATTTCTATGCATACTCAGTCATCAAGATGGTCCGGGGACGACTTTGTTTGGACACCATCTCTATATAGATGGTGAAATTTGTATAGCCATTTCTAAAGAATCTCAGAGAAACCTAAAAGCGAGATTGCAAAAAATGAAATAGCCTCCAGTGAACACAATTCCAACGACAGTGGATAGGAAAAGTGAAGAGTTGAAAGTGAAAGTCGAGAAACGAAATGGGATCGGCTAGGAAAAATTTCTCAGAGCTCAGAAAAAAATTCTGAGATGTATAAAAAAAAAAAAAAAAACTTTTTGTTAATTTTTATCATGTCTTCTAGACATGATAAAAATTAACTCACCCCCTTTTGTCTGGGAATGTTGTCTCCCACTTTCTAAAAATAGACCATGACTCATCCTTTTAAAGAATAGAATTCCAAGAAAAGACTGGGTTCTGGTCTATTTTTAGAAACGATGAGACAACATACCCAGACAAAAGGGGGATAAGTTAATTTTTATCATGTCTTCAAAAAGTTTTTTTTTTTTTTTTTTTTTTTTTTACATCTCAGAATTTTTTTCTGAGCTCTGAAAATATTTTGCCAGCCGATCTCATTTCGTTTTTCGACTTTCACTTTCAACTCTTCTCTTTTCTATAAAAGCATTCCACGTTTCTGTTCAGTACACTGTGGGCTGTTGAAAAGGCAACACGCCTCCCTCTCTACCCTAATCGGGAATCTTCATCCAGGTGTCCCCCGCTTCACGCTACCCATCTTCACCCATTTCTAAAGAATCTCAGAGAAAACTAAAAGCGAGATTGCGAAAAAAAGAAATAGCCTCCAGTGAACACAATTCCAACGACAGTGGATAGCTTTTTGGGGTCCTTCCAGATATATTACCGGTGACCGATAGGTTGTTCAGGGTCTACAGCACAGACTCAATGTACCCCCTTTTGTCTGGGAATGTTGTCTCACCGTTTCTAAAAATAGACCAGAACCCATTCTTTTCTTGGAATTCTATTCTTTAGAAAGGATAAGTCATGGTCTATTTTTAGAAACGGTGAGACAACATTCCTAGACAAAAGGGATTAGTTAATTTTTATCATGTCTAGAAGACATGATAAAAATTAACAAAAAGTATTTATAATATATATTATATAATATATATTATATAATATATATATTATATAATATATATATTATATATTTTTTCTTTTTTTTGTGACTCAGAATTTTTTCTCGGCTCTCAGAAATTTTTCCCAGCCGATCCCATTTTGCTTTTTGACTTTCACTTTCAATTCTTCTCTTTTCTATAAAAGTATTCCACGTTTTTGTTCAGAATAATGTGGGCTGTTGAAAAGGCAATATGTCTGGTCATCAAGATGGTCCGGGGACGACTTTGTTTAGACTCAACGATGACATCATTTCTATATAGATGGTGGAATTTGTATAGGAAGAGTTTAGAAACCGACTCGAACGCCTGTTTTCAGTATATTGCAATACAAATAGGGCTGTCCACACAATAAAAAAAAGACATCATTTTTTTCGTAAATAGAGCTCCATTTGTATAGAAATAGTCTAGAAATTGACTCGAAAGCCCGTTTTCAGTATATTGCAATACAAATAGGAGGCACTCTCTCATCCAATCTTGGGAGAGAGAGTGTGGTGATGGCGATAAGGAGCGCGCCTTGCGCCCTCCGATAAGTGTGGCAACCCTAGAGGAGAAGCTTCTTACGAGTAGCGAGCAGAGCAAAAACAGGCAGGCTGTCGGGCAGTGTGCGCGAAGTTCCTAAATAAAGCTTAATTTTTATTGTGCACTATGTCTTGTTAATATTATATTAATGCAGTAAGAACATAATCTGTGATATGGAATTCGAGGATTGGTGGTAAAAACATAAAAGGAAATTTCCATAATGGTAACCCGGACTGTGTTAAATCGTATGAACAGTTCTCAAGCACTTTCGGTTTTGACTACAAGCCATCACTCAAGATCTCCAAACCGGAAGTAATGGATTATATCGGTTTTCGTCCTCCGAATCACAGATGAGTAGTAATTATAGATCATTTTATAATTCTGTTTTCTACTTATCATTTAATTTCATTTTCTTTAGTTAAATTTTTGCTTTTATTTTGGCTTAAAAACCTTGCACAATGTCTGATGTTCATGCTGTCCAAATTCCGGTTTATAACCGATCAGACCCATCTTTATGGTTTATTATGTGTGAAAGTACTTTTGCTCTTGCCACCCCCAAACCTATCACAGAATACATTACTAAATATAATTATGTAGTTTCTCATCTTCCTCCAGATATCGCATCACTAGTACGGGATTTACTTATGAAACCAGACCCTATTGATCCATATGCAAAGCTTAAAACTGAGTTAATAAATCGTTCAGGAGAATCTTCTCAGCAAGAAATTCGCCAATTATTATCTAGAGAAGAATTAGGTTCTCGAAAACCTTCCGATTTGCTTAGAAATATGAAACGTCGAGCAGAATCTTTAAATGTTCCTGATAACTTAATGTTAGAATTATTCCTTCAACGTTTGCCTTCGACTGTTCAGTCTATTTTGGCAGCGGTGTCCAATTTAACTGTAGATAAAGCTGCAGAAATTGCCGACAGAATTTTAGAAGTAAATCCAACCCCAGGGACTTGTGCCGTTTCTCGCACAGTCGATCAGTCTCTTGAGGATAAATTATTTAAACAAATAGAAAAATTAAAGAAACGTATTGATCGCATTTCTCTTTCTCGTGGTCGCTCGCCAAATCGCGGAGATCGCAATAAGGAAAGAAGCAATTCCAAAAGGAGAGATTATTCTGTTTGCTGGTATCATAGACGTTTTGGGAAAAAGTGTAGAGATGACAAATGTACAAAACCTTGTTCATGGCAGGGAAACGAAACCAGCAAAGAATAGAGGCGACTTATTCTTTGCCTCAAGTTTCACGTCGCCTGTTCGTTCGTGACCGTAGAACAAACCTTTCATTCTTGGTCGATACCGGCTCTGACGTGTCCTTACTTCCAGCAAATAATTCTCAAAAACGGAATTCGTCCCAACAAACACTTTTCGCTGCTAATTCTTCTACTATTCATGTTTATGGTCAAAAACACTTTCTTTGGATTTCAAATTAAGACGACAGTTTACATGGACTTTTCTTATAGCAAATGTTAGTACACCCATTCTTGGAGCAGATTTTCTCCATGTCTTTGAATTGGTGCCTGATCTCAGAAACAAATGTCTCAAAGATTTAAAAACGCATTTTAAAACCGTCGGTTGCGTGAAAAATGCAAGCATTTATTCAGTAAAAACTGTATTTAGTGATACACCATATCACAAAATTTTAAAAGAATTTCCTTCAGTTACTAGATTACCAGATCCTAACCAACCTGTTAAACACAACACCGTTCATTACATCATAACTAAAGGTCCACCTGTGGTTGCAAAACCTCGTCGGTTAGCTCCAGATCGCTTAAAAATAGCAAAACAAGAATTTCAAACTATGATGCAATTGGGGCATTTGAGACCTTCGAGCAGCAATTATGCATCCCCACTTCACATGGTTCCAAAAAAGGGAAGTCTGGAATGGAGACCTGTAGGAGATTATCGAGCATTGAACGCTCAAACAATAAAAGACAAATACCCTATTCCATGCTTAGCCGATTTTACTGCTGCATTGCACGGTACTAAAATTTTTAGTCATGTCGACCTGATTAAGGCATACCATCAAATACCAATTAACCCAGCAGACATCCACAAAACCGCCATATGCACACCATTCGGTTTATTCGGAAGTACCCGTATGCAATTCGGCTTATGCAATGCATCTGCGACTTTTCAACGTTTTATAGATGAAGTCACGCGGGGTTTAGAAGGCGTTTACGCTTTTGTCGATGACTTGCTCATAGCCTCTAAAGATTCTGAGGAACATTGCAGGCATTTGAAAGCTTTATTTTCCAAACTTCAGGAATATGGACTTTGCATAAATGTTTCAAAATGCACCTTTGGTCAAACTTCTATTGATTTCTTAGGTTTTCACCTTAGTGAAAACGGAATTGAACCTCTTCCTGACAAAGTCAAATGTATTTTAGATTTTCCTCAACCTACCACTCTCACTCAGCTTCGCCGATTTTTAGGCATATTTAACTTTTACAGATGTTTCATACCTAAAGCAGCACATATTCTTTCTCCTTTAATAAAATTGTTAGAAGGCTATATTAATAAAAAGAAATCTCGTTCTCGTGTTCAGGATTCATCCCCACAATTAAATTGGAACGAGAATGCTGAACAAGCCTTTATTGCTGCCAAAAATGCCATTGCTCAGGCTACCCTTTTGAGACACCCTATTCCCGGAGCCCAGCTAAGCATCTGGGTAGATGCCTCAGACGTCGCAATCGGCGGCACACTTATGCAGTTGTCTCAACAAACATGGGAACCTATAGCATTTTTCTCTATGAAACTCAATAAAAGTCAACAGAAATGGTCCGCGTACGATAGGGAATTATTTTCTATTTATTCTGCAATTAAGAAATTTCGACACATGTTAGAGGGCAGAAATTTTATAATTTATACGGATCAAAAATCGTTAATATACGCTTTTAAACAGAACCCTCATAAATGTTCACCTCGACAATTGCGACATTTAGATTTTATTTCTCAGTACTCTACTGATATTAGGCATGTGCAAGGTTCAAAAAACGTCGTTGCTGACGCTCTTTCAAGAATCGAAATTGATTCCATAACAAAATCTCCATTTTTGGATTTTAAAAAATTTTCGGAAGCTCAACGGCATGATCCGGAGGTACAAGACCTTCTCAAAAACAACACATCATCTTTGAAACTGGAATTTAAACCGTGCCAATATTCTGATGGTAATATTCTTTGTGACATATCAACAGACATTCCTCGTCCATTTGTTCCGAATTCCTTTCGCAGACTCATCTTTAATCATCTGCATAATCTGTCACATCCAGGAATTGCAGCTACTACGAAGCTTATTTGTTCTCGTTATGTATGGACCGATATGAAACGTCATATCAAAAATTGGGTGAAATCCTGTGAATCTTGCCAAAAATCGAAAATTACTAGGCATACTAAAGCACCACTGGGCACATTCTCTCTTCCTGATGCACGTTTTTCAGAAATCCGTATGGATATCGTCGGACCGTTACCTCCATCAGAAGGCAATGTGTACCTTTTGACTCTAATAGATAGATTCTCCAGATGGCCTGAAGCCATTCCCATCCCGGATATGAAAACGGAAACCATTTGCAGCGCCATCTTCAACTGTTGGATATCTCGTTTTGGCTGCCCATCGATCATAACAACAGACCAAGGTTCTCAATTGAGATCCGCACTTTTTGCAGAATTTACGCGCATTTTGGGTACGAACAGAATCACAACAACAGCCTATCATCCAATGTCAAACGGCATTGTTGAACGATTTCATCGACATTTAAAATCTTCTCTCAAGGCTCACGAGACCAATAACTGGACTGAAACACTACCAGTTGTTATGCTTGGTATTCGGACAGCCGTAAAGGAAGATCTACAGTCATCTTGTGCTGAACTGGTGTACGGCACAACTCTCAAGCTGCCTAGTGATATGATAACGTCATCTAAGATATCTCCGTATGACACACAATTTATCACGAATCTTAGGCATAGAATGCAACAATTGAATCCAATAGCAACATCTGCACATTGCCAAGAAAAATGTTACGTAAGTGCTACCTTAAAGTCGTGTACGCATGTATACTTACGTGTCGATCGAGTAAAGCCACCTCTGTGCCAACCATACACAGGTCCGCATAGAGTCCTTTCTAGAACGGACAAAACTTTCACAATTGATGTTAACGGTCTGAAATCTACTGTGTCCGTGTGAAACCAGCCTATTTGCTTTCGGACTCTAATTTGCCTGAACTGAAAACAAATAAAGACTTAAAGACAGTTCAGCAGAATAAATCTGCAAACGAACTCTCTAAGACACAAACTGTCACCAGATCGGGAAGACATGTTCACTTCCCTAAGAAACTTGCTTCTTACATAACAATTTAAAACATTTTTTTAAAATTCATATCTTAACATATTTCTTGTTATTTCATGTTTATTATATGTGTCAATACCTTGTTATATATTGAATTTCATTTTGATCTTTTCTAATTTTATATTCTAATTTTGTAATCATGTAAAAATACCCGACAGTACGGATACTCTGAGATAATTTCATAACCTATGTCGTTCCTTTGAATAGCCATTAAAGGAACTGGGGGAAAACTCTGTGGTGATGGCGATAAGGAGCGCGCCTTGCGCCCTCCGATAAGTGTGGCAACCCTAGAGGAGAAGCTTCTTACGAGTAGCGAGCAGAGCAAAAACAGGCAGGCTGTCGGGCAGTGTGCGCGAAGTTCCTAAATAAAGCTTAATTTTTATTGTGCACTATGTCTTGTTAATATTATATTAATGCAGTAAGAACATAATCTGTGATATGGAATTCGAGGATTGGTGGTAAAAACATAACAGGAAATCACCATAAGAGATCCGGTTTCCATAGTCATCCTGTCCATTCAAAAAAACATTCTTTTTGTTTCTGAATGCAACCGAATGTATATAGGAATATACTAGAAAGCGCCCCCCCCTCCAAGCCCATTTTAAGTATATTTCTATACAAATTCGGTATAAAATTTTCCGGGGACGACTTTGTCCGGAGACGACTCTGTCCGGGGACGACTCTGTTTGGACTCAACCATGACGTCATTTTAATATAGTGGAATGTGTATAGAAATAGTCGGAAAAAGGACTCGAACGCCCGTTTTCAGTATATTTCAATACAAAATTGATTGTCCACAACATAAAAAAGACATCATTTTTTTCTTGGATAGAGCTCCATTTGTATTTGAATATACTGAAAACCGACTCGAACGCCCGTTTTCAGTATATTCCAATACAAAATTGGCTGTCCACAACATAAAAAAAAGACATCATTTTTTTCTTGGATCGAGCTCCATTTGTATTGGAATATACTGAAAACCAACGTGAACGCCCGTTTTCAGTATATTCCAATACAAAATTGGCAGTCCACAACATAAAAAAAAGACATCATTTTTTTCTTGGATCGAGCTCCACTTGTATTGGAATATACTGAAAACCGACGTGAACGCCCGTTTTCAGTATATTCCAATACAAAATTGGCTGTCCACAACATAAAAAAAAAGACATCATTTTTTTCTTGGATCGAGCTGCACTTGTATTGGAATATACTGAAAACCGACGTGAACGCCCGTTTTCAGTATATTCCAATACAAAATTGGCAGTCCACAAAATAAAAAAAAAGACATCATTTTTTTCTTGGATCGAGCTCCACTTGTATTGGAATATACTGAAAACCGACTCAAACGCCCGTTTTCAGTATACTCCAATACAAAATTGGTTGTCCACAAAATAAAAAAAAGACATCATTTCATTCTTGGATCGAGCTCCACTTGTATTGGAATATACTGAAAACCGACTCAAACAGCCGTTTTCAGTATATTT
The DNA here is from genome assembly GCF_044657685.1 of Stegodyphus dumicola. Classification (NCBI taxonomy): domain Eukaryota; kingdom Metazoa; phylum Arthropoda; class Arachnida; order Araneae; family Eresidae; genus Stegodyphus; species Stegodyphus dumicola. The sequence continues at coordinate 52,560,664 of NC_140778.1, forward strand.
CAATACAAAATTGGTTGTCCACAAAATAAAAAAAGACATCAATTTTTTCTTGGATCGAGCTCTATTTGTATTGGAATATACTGAAAACCGACTCAAACACCCGTTTTCAGTATATTCCAATACAAATTGGCAGTCCACAAAATAAAAAAAAGACATCATTTCTTTCTTGGATCGAGTTCCATTTGTATTGAAATATACTGAAAACCGACTCAAACACCCGTTTTCAGTATATTCCAATACAAATTGGCAGTCCACAAAATAAAAAAAAAGACATGATTTCTTTCTTGGATCGAGCTCCGTTTGTATTGAAATATACTGAAAACCGACTCAAACACCCGTTTTCAGTATATTCCAATACAAATTGGCAGTCCACAAAATAAAAAAAAAGACATCATTTCTTTCTTGGATCGAGCTAGATTTGTATAGAAATAGCCTAGAAATCAGTTCGAACGCCCGTTTTCAGTATATTGTAATACAAATGAAATGACATGAAAAATGCAAAAAGAGGAAAAGTAGCCTACCTTGACGGAAATTCTATTCCAAAAGGGGAAAACTTGTATCCAGGTGGGCCCACAGCACGGCCGGAACTCAAGCGAAACTCGATAGGTTGAAATCGATCCATTAAATAACATTCTTAAAAAACAGTAAAGTTTTATTCACATCTAAAACTCAAGCGAAACTCGATAGGTTGAAATCGATCCATTAAATAACATTCTTAAAAAACAGTAAAGTTTTATTCTATTCCAAAAGGGGAAAACTTGTATCCAGGTGGGCCCACAGCACGGCCGGAACTCAAGCGAAACTCGATAGGTTGAAATCGATCCATTAAATAACATTCTTAACAAACAGTAAAGTTTTATTCACATCGAGTCGGCTGGGAAAAGTTTCTGAAAAATAAATTACCCCCCTTTTTAGTCTGAAAATTTGAAAATTGATGTCTTCAATTTTTGAAAAATTTTCAATTTTCAGACTAAAAGGATTTCTTTTTTTCTTTTTTTTTTTTTTTTTTTAAGCCAGAGAAATTTTTTTCCGGCTCTCAGAAATTTTTCCGCACTCGACTGGATGAATAAAACATCCCCGTTTCTTTAAGAATGGGATCACTGTTAACTATTTCAGCATTCGACGTTTCGCGTCCAATAATAACTGCCGGGTGTTCAAGAATGCAGATGCACCTACTAGATTTTCTACAGAGAAGCTTGACTGGATGGAGAGTGGATGACGTTTTCCAAGATTCTCGACTTTGGACCGTCAAGAGGTAAAGGATCTTTTTGTTTTTTTTCTTTTAAGAAAATTTATGGATAGATTCATTTCTTTTTGAATGGACCTAGAAAAATAGGACAAAGTTCTTTTCCAAGATTGGATGAGAGAGGGACCCAAAAAAAATGGGTCTCGGAAGGAATCGAATGCATTTGCACTCATTCCTCCCAAGACCCATTTTTTTGGTCTCCTGATTCGTCTCTCTCTCTCTCTCTTCTTAGTCCATTTCCATAAATATAGGGAAAGCGGAGAACCTTTCCCTACTTATTTCTAAAAATCTTTTCTTTATTTTTTCTCCTGAGTTTATGTATATATCAATTCAAATACTTTTGAGAACGGTCATCCCAATTCTCTGTCGTCTTTTCGGTTTCATCGTCCCAACACTCAGTGGACATAGTCTCAGTCGATTTTGGAGCATGGGTCGTCCGTTCATTGTCCCAACATTCAGTGGACATAGTCTCAGTAGATTTTGGAGCATGAGTCGTCTGTTCATTGTCCCAACACTCAGTGGACATAGTCTTAGTGGATTTTGGAGCATGAGTCGTCCGTTCATTGTCCCAACACTCAGTGGATTTTGTCTTTGGATCCTCTGAAGATATTTTGGGGGTCTCATGAGATTCTTTGGAAGGTTCGTCCCAACAGGCTGCTGGATCGTAATGGGGAATATTTTCAGGTATGTCTCCCCAACCCTCCGTCTTCCTCGAATTATTGGAGGAAGTTGACGACAAAGAAGAAGTAGAAGAGCCCATCAAGTGGAAAGGCGTATGCTCATCCGGATGTTCCATCACTTGGAAACAGGACAGATTATCCCATTTCTGGATGAGGTTATCGTACGCTTTTGGGGACGGATCCTTCTCTAACTGATCGTAGGCCTTATCAAAAGCTTGCAGAGGATTGTCTGCTTCCTCCTGAATCCTCTCCTATTTCTCCGTTCCGTCTGGATAGACGTGATTGATATGAAAATCTCCTTCCATAATATGCCATCGATAGTTGCGCACTTTGTTTTCGGCACAATGGAAATATTTCCTCCTTTGATGATGTCGGGCACATTTTTCCCGATACTTCCAAATGATTCCATCTGGCACATAAATTTCCGTCACGGGTTTTTGATAATCCAAGGCTTTAGCAAAGAATTTAGTTTTCTGGCATCCCACCACATAAATCGTGGAGAAGCTGTGAGTGAGCGATTGGAGAATGCGTCCTAAATGGTTGTAGGGAATATGACCCTCGTTCCAACGAAGTCCGTGCCGGTTTCTCGTCAGCCAGGCATTCGTCTTTTGGTTTTTTTCACTCAATTGGTGGAAGGGATGAGGAGGGGGTGAGTGAGTGAGTGAGTGAGTGATTATGGCGCAAAAACCAGAGATGATTATGACGCGCCAAACAAAAGATGAGATGATTACAATTGATGACATTAAAATTCAATAAATAAAAACAAGTAGATAAATGTACCAAATCCAGAGGATGAAGTCATATAAAAACAAGTTAAAAGCACATATTAACATTCAAGACACAGTCTTCAAAACAAATTACATTTGGTAATAAAAGCCAATCTCTTTTAAATAATAAAATAAATTAGAATTGACCTCTCTTCCGATTAAACGGTCGAGAGATAAGTCACAGCTATTAAAATATTTCTGGCGAAGACTATTAAAACATTGACACTCAATTAAAATATGACGAACAGATAAACAAACATTACAATTAAAACAAACAGGCTCATTTTCAGCTTTAAGAAGATAGCTATGTGTGACTCTGGTATGACCAATTCTGAGTCGAGTCAAAAGAACGTCCTCTTTACGATTTCCAGCAAAATCCCAATGCTCAATTCTAGGTTTGATGTTTCTCAACTTGTTGTGATGCTGAAGATCCCAAATTTGCTGCCATTTTTTTCGTATCTTTCCCTTGATGACACAGCAGATGTCTCTAAAAGGGATAAGGCGACTGGACAGTTCGACAGCAGATTTTGCCGCGATGTCTGCAAGCTCGTTTCCCTTTATTCCCGTATGCCCGGGAACCCAGCAGTACAGGATTTCATATCCTCGTATCATTAAATTTCTATGAATTTTGAGAACATCCACTACCACAGGATTCTGAGCGTTGGGAAAAGCTTCCAGGGATTTAAGAGCACTATACGAGTCTGTGTAAACTATGAACTTTTTGTGGCAGAGCTTTGGGATGTACAAAAGAGCATAATATATTGCAGTTAGTTCAGATGTTAGGACTGAGAAAGCATGGTGCAGGCATCGGCCCTCAATGTAATCTTGAAATACAAAAGCCATCCCGACATGATCATTTGACTTTGATCCATCTGTGTATATCGGATAATAACTGCTATATTTGTGCCTGTGCTCAGCAAAAAGTTGTCTGTAAACGATCTCGTTAGTGCTCGCCTTTACGTGATGTTTAAAAACATCAAGAAGCTGGATCCGTGAATTTTCCCAAGGTGGAATTTCAAAATTATGTACTGCTTGGGGGTGCATATCAGAGAGGGAGAGTTCCTCAATGACAGGGCGAACTCTTAAAGGGAAAGTAGGAACACAGGATGGACGTGTTTCGAATAATGTGTTACACTCATTATCAAGTAAGCACAGCTTATTGGGATGTTCAGGTTGAGATAGAGTATTAAAATATTGCAAAAGGGACAATTGCTCACGCCTCAGATGAAGTGATGGTTCGTTACAGTCAACATATAGGCTCTGCACAGGAGAAGTCCTGAAAGCTCCTGAACAAATCCGCAGACCTTGATGGTGAACAGGATCCAGTTTTAACAAAACAGATGAGCGAGCGGATCCATAAACAACTGAGCCATAGTCCAGTTTAGAGCGGATAAGCGCTCTGTAAATGCGAAGCATGGAGCAACGCTCTGCACCCCAGGAGGTGTTCGCCAACACTTTTAAAATATTTAGTGTTTTTAGACACTTCTTTCTCAGGTTTAAAACATGAGAAAGGAAAGTCAATTTTCGGTCGAACGTCACTCCTAAAAATTTTACTTCAGGCGCAACTGGAATAATTGTACCATTCAAGTATAACTCAGGTTCAGGATGGAGACCTCGCTTCCTACAAAAGTGCACGCAGACAGTTTTCTGTTTCGAAAATGTAAATCCCTGTTTGTCTGACCATTCTTGGATCTTAATCAGAGCCATCTGCAGTTGCCTCTCTACATATCTCATGTCTGCTCCTCGACAGCTAATCTGCAGATCATCAACATATAGAGATCCCAAGATGGTGGGAGGAAGTTCTTTTAGTACAGAATTTATTTTTAAACTAAACAGGGTTACACTGAGCACACAGCCTTGAGGCACACCCTCTTCCTGTTCAAAAACATCCGAAAAAACAGAGCCAATTCTTACTTGAAAAGTTCTAGTGTTCAAGAAATTTTGAATGAAAATTGGTAGGTTGCCGCGCAAGCCACTCTCGTGAAGATCCCGGAGTATACCGTATCTCCATGCCTTATCATAAGCTTTTTCAATGTCGAAGAATATCGAGACAAGGTGGCTTCTTCTTAAAAATGCTTTTCGAATAGATGTCTCTAAGAGGAGCATGTTATCTACAGTTGTTCTTCCCTTTCGAAAACCACTCTGATAAGGCGATATAATATCATTCTTTTCCAAGAAGTAGACTAGGCGGCTGTTTACCATCTTTTCAAACAGTTTGCAAACACAGCTGGTAAGGGCAATTGGCCGATAGTTCGAGGGATTCCTCGGGTCTTTCCCTGGCTTCGCAATAGGAATGACAATAGCTCTCCTCCATGCACTGGGAAATGTACGCTCCTTCCACACTCTATTGTAAAGTGTCAAAAGGGCACTCAGTGACTTACAGGACAGATGCTTTAGCATTTCATAATACACGCCATCCAGACCCGGACAAGACCTATGTGTTTGCAACAAAGCTCTCTTTAGTTCAACCATAGAAAAGTCTCTATTGTACGACTCAAAGTTGGAAGAGTTGAAAGCGATGGGATTTTTCTCAGAGCGTTGCTTGATAGAAAGAAATGCAGGTGAGTAATTTCGGCTGGAAGAAGCGGCAGCAAATGTCTCACCAATTGTATTTGCAATTTCTTCTATGGAGCTAATCACTCGGCCATCTTTTTCCAGAAAGGAAAGTGAGTGGTCTTTGTACATTCCGCATGCTTTTCGAACTCTTTCCCAAACCCGCTTACTAGGCGTAGAGGATGTTATTGAGGACACATATGAAATCCAGGAATCCCTCTGGCTCTGCCTTCTTACTTTCCGTGCATTTGCTTTGGCTCTTTTAAAAGCTATGAGGTTTCGCAGAGTAGGATATCTACGAAAAATACCCCATGCTTTTTTCTGTTTTTTCAGTGCTTCATGACAGTCGCGACTCCACCATGGTTTCGAATATTTTAGTGTTTTTCCTGATGTTCTAGGAATCGAAAGCATAGCTGCCTGAATAATAGCATTAGTAACAGCTTCAACAGCGTCATCGATATGCACACCTTCTACCATTTCCTCTGTCAGCTCTGCAACGGAAGAGAAGAGTTCCCAGTCTGCCCTGTCCAGGATAAAACGAGGGACTCTCGACACGGGGTTTGCTCCTCTTCGTGCAAGAGACACAAAAATAGGATAATGATCGCTGTTGTACAGGTCATTTCCGACACTAAAAGTGCAAAATGGCAACAGAGATGGTGAACAGATGGCAAGATCGAGAGCGTGGAATGTCCTTGAAGGCTCATGGAAGTACGTATCTTGCCCATTATTTAGGAGACAAAGGCTATGATCTTCGATCATCTGCTCTATTTGTCTTCCTCGGCAATTTGTATCTTTACTTCCCCAGAGTGGACTATGGCCGTTAAAATCTCCTATTATGATAAAAGGCTCAGGCAGCTGCTCTATTAGATTATTTAAATCTTGCTGATAAATGTGCTCATTTGGAGGCAAATACAAAGAAACAAATGAAACAATAATATCAAAATTTATTTGAGTAACGACAACTTGGAGGGATGTCGTCAAAGGAAGTACATTTGAGGGATAATCCAGTGAGGAGAGGAGACCTACACCTCCACTGGCACGCTCACCTGCAATGTTATCCTTCCTGACGAAAGAAAACCTCCGAAGTTTTGCATGGTGTTCAGGTTTCAAATTTGTTTCCTGTATTGCTAAGCACACAGGATGATACACATTTATTATAGATTTGATGTCAAGGAAATTTCGGTGGAAACCGCGACAGTTCCATGACATGAGGGTGGCCATTATGAATGGTTTTTGTTTTTTCTGTGCTGTTCTTTTGTTTTTCGTGGAAGTAGATGCCTGGGAACTTCTAAACCCTCTTCTACTTCCATAAAGTCTGAATCCGCAGATTCAGAAATCATCTCATCAAAAGAGCTATTGCTGTGACTTCTATTTTTATTGGATATTTTATGTGTAGAAGTTTTGGGCTTACTTTGAATAACTGTTTCTTTCTTTTGTACTATATGGGTTGCATTTTCTTTTTGCTTGTTGGATGTAGACGGATGGGTTTTATTTGCTAGGGTCTGTGTGCCTATTGATGTTTGGGTGGCGACTGTACGAGATGATTTTACAGCACTGGCGTATGATGTATTTGGTCGAAGCTGTGTGCTCTGGACTAATCTTCTGGCTTCGGCATATGAGATGTTCCTCGTAAACTTTGCAGTCTGCACTTCTTTTTCCAATTTCCATTTTGGGCAGAGGCGTGAAAATGCTGGGTGCTCACCCTTGCAATTTATACAAAGAGGCGCAGCCGTACAATTTTCAGAATCGTGGCCAATCTGTGAGCATCGGGCGCATGTAAGGCTGCCACGACAAGACGTCTTAGAATGGCCGAAACGCTGGCATTGGAAACATCGCATAGGGTTTGGAATATAAGGTCTTACAGGAATATTTAGATATCCGGCCTTAATATTCTTAGGCAGATCAGGCGTGTTGAAGGTAAGGATCACGTGTTTCGTGTCTATCAACTTACCTTCTTTACGCATCTTGATCCGCCTTACACCGCAGACATTTTGTTCGGAGAGCTCAGAAGCGATCTCTTCTTCAGAAACATACAGAAGGTCGAATTCTGAGATTACACCCCGACAATAGTTGAGTGACTTATGTGGTGTTACAGTCACATTCGCTTGCCCAAGTTTAGTTATCTGAAGTAAAGAAGCAGACTGGGTGGCTGAGGTTGTATCAATAAGCAGGTCTCCGGAGCGGAGACGCTTTATATTTCTCGGCTCACCAATACAGGACTGGATGTATTTGTTTATTACGAAAGGAGACATCTTATGCATTTCGCCAGAAGGACTAGAGATGACTAGGAAACGGGGAATATTGTTATGATTTTTTTCATTTGTATCTGTACGTAATTTTTTTGCAGTAGACTTTTCAGAAGTAGGTTGAGTGAGTGGTTTAGCAGTAGAGGTTTCAGAAATAGGTTGAATGACTGGTTTAACAGTAGATGTTTCAGAACTAGGTTGAGTGACTGGTTTAGGAGTAGAAGTTTCAGAACTAGGTTGAGTGACAGGAGTGATTTGAGTGACTTGAGTGACAGGATTGACTTGAGTGACTGGAGTTACCTCGAAATCTTTTATTAAGTAAATATGAGAAGCCATAGTGAAAGAATAAAGATTCGGGTCCGACGGCCCCGCCCACCACGGAGCCCAACAAGGGAACACAGATTCCTGTGTTAGGGCTAGCCGGACCTATACGCAAACTGAAGCCCCACAGTCGGCTTTCCCGAAAGCAGGTACTCCCGAGAGCTTGACCCCAAGCCACTGACACAAGTACTAGTGACCAGCCGATTGACACACGTGAGGACGACTAAGGTGCCTCCCGTTTAGCTGAAGCAGAGGCCAAAGCAGTGTGTTGGGGACAGTACCTCGCCCCTCAACTACCAGGACCCTCCTTTCCAGCGACACGGGTCTCCACGCACGGCAAACACGTGGGCAGTTTTCTCCCCACTTGAAAACTAGAAACAAGGTCTGTTCCAGCCTCTCGTGACGAGCCCCAAACTCCGTAGGGAGAAACCACAAGGGAGAAGGGAAGGGAAAAAGATCCAGCCAAGAGGAGAGGAGACGGAAAAGAGGATAGATCACTGGGGCTCCAGGATCGTGACACCCGTCTCACCAAGAAGATGATCCCCTGAAGGGCTAGGGTACCTCGGGATTGCCACACCCGTACTCACAAAAGTGAGCCCCCTGACGGAGGAAGGGATGAGGAGGAGCAAACGTCAACGATCCCACGGTCAAAAAATATTTTGTCGCATAGCCCAATTCTTTTAAAACGTAGGTAAATTCACCCTTCTTGTGGTTGTAGGACTGGAAACCCTCTAGATCGAGCACGATAAAGTTTTCTGAACACGCCATGGCGATGAATACGGTGATGTCTCCCACAAACAGGAGCAAAAAAGAGTCGAAAAGGTATATATGTATAACAGGGAAGATCTAGAAAGGAAAAAAAAACAATAAAACGTTTTAGAGTCGTCGTCTTGAAAGAGACATTTTTCTTTTCAAAGGGTTAAGAAGTTTCAAAGTTTCAAAGGTCTTTTTAAATGAAGTTATGATTATTATGATTATTAAAAAAAACTAAGAATCAAATCGATTTTATAGATAACCATATTCATAGGACCAAAGGGACTTACCAGCTCAGTTCACGTCTTCTTCTGTTCTCTGAACAAATCTCGCGGAGGACACACACACTTTTATACTCCGGCGACATCTGTCGGGATCGCGACCCCATCTAAATGTCAGGGTCATTCCAACCTCTTAAAAGGATCGGGATGAAAGAAACACTTTGATAAAAAATATATTTATGAAAAGATATCTGAGGGTCGTGAGAACATTTTCTCTCCCCACCCTCCCCGCCTATTTCAAAAAAAATAATAAAAAGTCTTTCTTGGATCGCGTCAAGATTACAAAACAACTCACAGGACTTGTTTATCTCGATCTCGTCAGGGTCACCGTTTCACATAAGAAGATGAATGGACCCTGAACTTTAGATATGATAAAAATTAACTCTACCCGCCTTTTGTCTGGTAATAGGGTCTCACCGTTTCTAAAAATAGACCAGATCCCATTCTTGGAATTCTATTCTTTAGGAAAGGAGGAGTGATGGTCTATTTTTAGAAAGTGTGAGACAACATTCCCAGACAAAAGGGGGTAGAGTTAATTTTTATCATGTCTTAGACATGATAAAAATTAAGGCTGAAAAATTTTTCTGAAAGAGATCAGAAAGATTTTTCCTCCCAATCTTTTTCGACGATGAAAAGGGAAAAACTACTGATCCGATCTCCCTACGCTTTAGGGAAAAAAAACAAAAAAAAAATATTTATGAAATATTCATGTGTTGAAATTGGCTATTCAAATAAGTGACATTTTGTTTCTCATTGGAACTGTTCAACGGCGAGTCCACTCGTCTCATTCTTTGGGGTAGGGGATGAAAGTACAGCGGTTTGTTGAAATCGATGATAATTTCCTCTTTAGTCGGCGGAACTGTAAATCTATCCCGTCTTAACTCTTCTAATCTCTTTGAAAGTCTTTCCACTTGCTCTGCTAAGGTTTCCTCGGTAATCATGGTCACTCTTAGTTTAGGGAAGTCTTGACGTATTGGCTAGAGAACAGAGGGTCTTTTTCTCTCTATACATATATCATGTGGGAGAGTGTGATTTATAAATCCTTGTGAAATCTTTCTACGTCTTGTGTAACTTGGAAGATTCGTCTTGCGTAACTTGGAAAATTCGTCTTCTTCTCGTCGATTGGGGTGGAGTTATGGAAAAGAAATGGGATTGGAAAGAAATCAACATATTACAAAAAAAGGAACTTTTTTTTTTAATTTTTTTTCTCTAGGGATTTACATACCATTTCATTCATGAACATTCAAGGGTTCTCTCCAAGACCAAATTTTAGAAGAGGACCACAAAGAGTACACTTGACGATCCTCTTTCAGGTCTAGGTGAGATAAGGGTTGAGACCAATATTCTTGTGTCTCTAAAGCATCCCAACTTAGACATTTATTATTATTAGAAAGTTCATCCTCCTCCTCCTCCTCATCGTCGCACGAGTTCTCCGCCTCCTCTTCGTCTTCGACAGCTTTGCTCTCGGAGGGGTAACAATGTAATTTCCGGAAAACGTAACTACCCTCCATCAAATGGTATCGAAAATTTCTCACCTTGTTCTCGGCACAATGAATCATCTTTTGGAAATATTGGTGTCGCGTGCATTTCGACTTGTTCCGCCACTCTGTTTTCCCTGGGATGTAAAACTCGTAAACGGATCGCTGGCAGAGCTTGCTGAAAAATTCGGCTTTATCGTATCCATTGACGTAGATCACCTCCACATTTTCGGTCAGTATTTTCAGGATTGTAGGAAGATGCTCGTAGGAAAGACGACCCTCGGTCCATTGCAGGCCGTGTCGGTTATTTGTAGTCTGGTTGACCACAGCTTGATTGCGGGACGATAAGTCATCGTAATGGACAGGAGGGAGAAAAATCATGGATCCGCATAAGGTTAAATCGCAAGTGATGTAGCCCAGTTCTTTCAAGATGAAACATATATCTCCCATCTTTGGATCATAACAGTGAAAGTATTCCATGTCCAGAACAATGTAGGAATCTTTGAGAGGTTTGGCACTCAAAATGTCCATCTTCTTCAATTGAGGAAAAAAAGAAAACAAAATTCTCTCTCTCTCTCGCTGTGTGTCCTGAAGGAAAAAATGGTTAGCGTTCTCTCGCCGTCTCCTCTTTTATAGAGAGAGAGAGAGAAGTTTGCACGTGACAGGTCGTATGAATTCTGGGAAAGATCATATTCGTATATATATTTGTTTTTTGAATAATATCGTGCGTATCTCAATACACATCCATCATAATAATAATAAAGGTCACCTTGGAAAGAAAAAGAAATAAAAAACATGGAACTCGTGCTCGACTTTGAAGGTTTCTACGATTCTGAAGGAGCCTTTATTGTGAAAGAATTGGCTTACGTCACATTGGACGGTACTTCTCGAGGGATATTTGTTTTTAAATCCCGTTTCCATGGCAAATGCTCACCGAAAAAGAAAAACGAACCGCTGTGTGGGCGAGTGATTATTATCACGGCTTGTCGTGGTACGAAGGAGAAATTCCGTACAGTTATTTTCCATGTGTGTTAACGATGTTGACGGAACCCTTTTCCATGATTTGGGTGCGAGGAGAAATGAAACGGCGGTTTTTAGAGAAATGGTTGCAAAGATCCATTTATTGCATTTCGGGATCGACGCAAGAGATTCTCAAATACAATGGGATCGAACACATGAATTTTCCTAACCATACAAAAGGTTTTTTCCATTGCGCTCTACAAAATGCGGTTCGGTATCATTATTATTTAAAGACACAGAGAAGAAATTCGCAAGGTCGATCCTGCACAATTCAATCTTGACAGAACTTATTAAAAAAAAATACATATATCACGTTACTTCTTCAACAGCACAGATGGTTCTGAAGCGAAACTTGGAATTTTGAAATAATAGATCAGAGAGAAATCATTCTTAAAAACAAATGGTAAAGTCTCGAATCGCCTGGGAGAAAAAAAAATTCTCAGAGGTGAGATAAAAATTCTCTAATGAAAAAAAAAAAAAAAAAAAAAACTTCTGGTTAATTTTTATCATGTCTTAGACATGAAAAAAATTAATGACCCTCCCTTTTTGTCTGGGAAGGATGTCTCACCCTTTCTAAAAATAGACCATGACTCATCCTTTCTCTAATGGCAATCATTCCATGAATGAATCACGATTTGTTTTTCAAAAGAGTGAGACAACATTCCCAGACGAAAAGGGAAGGGGGTCGTTAATTTTTATCATGTCTAAGACATGATAAAAATTAACAAAAAGTTTTTTTTGAGTTGTAGAATTTTTCTCAGCTCTGAAAATTTTTTTCCAGCCGACTCGAGACTTTACCATTTATATTTACGAATAGTCTTTGGATTATTTATTTATTTTCTTTTAAAAAGAAAAATTCTGAGCTAGACCTATCTATTGGCTTAACATTCTGGTCATAGAAACAGTCTACAATCTCATTTTTTTTTCGAGGATAATGCACGGGTTCTCCAATCAAAAGGGTTACTATAAAGGGATTGGTTTGAATGCATTTATCTGCAAATGTTGTAGGATTCTTTTGTTGAGAAGGGGTTATATTATTATTATTATTATTATTATTATTATTATTATGATTGTGGCAGATTCGTTTTCTACATGGAAGTCTAATCTCCTACGAAGACCTTTTCTGGGGATCGTCGATAGATGGTTTTTCAATAGGAATCGTTTCCCTCGGATCCTCAAGAGATAGAGGGGGGTCCTGTCTTGAGACATGAACCGATCTCTCCTCCTCCTCCTCCTCGAGAAGTCTTAAGAAAGGGAGAGGATTTTCGGTTCCCTTATTCTCGAGGGGTCTTGACAAATTGAGAGGTCCCTCCTCTTCGAAAGAGAGAGAAGTTTTGGTTCCCTTATCCTCGAGGGGTTTTAACAAATCGAGAGGTCCCTCATTTTCGAGGGGTCTTGATAAATGGAGAGGTTTTTCATCTTCGAGGGTGTTTGATAAAGGAAGAGGTCCCTCCTTCTCGAGCGGTCTTGAGAAAGGGAGAGGTTTTTCATCTTCGGGGAGGTTTGACAATGGGAGAGATCTCTCCTTCTCGAGGGGTCTCTCTTCCTCAAGGGGTTTTGAGGAAGCGAGAGGTTTTTCATCCTCGACGGGTTTTGACAAACGGAGAGGAATCTGAACAGGCTTCTCCTCATCCCCATCATTATCGAGGAGGATGAGGATAGGCTTTTGGAAAGGTTTTTTCTTTTTCTTCTGAACAGGCTCCTCTTGATGCTCGGGGAGAGGGATGGGGTAGTTGTTCCACCATTCTATTTTTTCTTGCTCGAGGATTTTTTCAAAAGTCGTGGCCTCCTTAAGATGAAACGAAGGAGGAGAGTCCTCGAGAAGAATATAATAGGTATTCTTCCCAGTCTTCTCGATCGAGAGAGGTTCGTGCAAACATTTGTGCAACCATTCACTAAAATGAACGAGAATCCCTTTTGTCTTCTCAAGACGATCCATAATCCTATTCATTTGCGAGACGGTTAGAAAGTGGGACGTGTAAAAATATTTGGCTCGTTTCATTAACAAAATTTGTGCATCCAAAGGTGGAATGTCACGAGCCATCTACACGTTTTCGTCGGATAAAAATTCGTCCCGCATCTTTTGATAACTCCCCACGGTATGATAACCCGCACATTTTGAAAATCGGAGGCTTTCAGGTAAACGACTCCTTGGATGATATAAAAGGAAAGATCAACATATTTATATTTGAAAGGAATACACGTAGTGAGCTGGGGATGCCTCCTCATGATCCACTCTGACAAAAATACGACTTTGGGGCTCTCCCCTTTTATTTATAGAGAGAAAGAGAGTGTGACCTTCCCTTCCCTCCTCCTCTCCCCCTGCTTCCTCTATCTCTGGACGTCCTTGGATTGGAAAGGATGACTTTGAAAAAAAAGAAGGTCATGGTTGGATAATTTTTTGTTTATTAAATTATTACTTTCACTTCCTCATTCCCACACACATCTTTTCAAGAAAAGAAAAAGAGGTCATGGAGATAAGATTTCTTCGAAAGAAGAGAGAGAGAGAAACAAAAAAAAAAACAAATAAAACGGACGTCATAGAGCCTCTATGTGTGTCTGTGTGTGTCTATATAGATATATAAAAAGACGAGAGTACTGGGCGAGATCATTTCTTTTCCATTGGGAGCCATGTCGCTATTAGACGTTTTTCCAACTCAACGGATTTCGAACGGGGAGGATTTGAAGACGCTAAAGCAAATCTCCAACTTGAAAATTCTTTTGGCGTGTCATTGTGCGACATTTATTCCGCATTTACCACCTTATCAAGCGATCGTTTCTTTCAACCAAGATGTCGAATCCTCCAACCTGCTCGTTCAGAATATATACAGAAATTTATTTGAATCGCAACAAACGAAAGAGGAATCTCCCTTCTCTTGGAATCAGATGGATCGAGCTTTGAGACGGCCCATTCAAACAGACCGGCGATATACGGATCCGCGCACGAGTTTTCGGTGGAAGAATATTTTTCTCACGAAACGATATTTTGCGTTTGGAGTGAGAACGACGGCTGAGGACGAAGTTCATATTGTTCAAACCACAGCCGCTCCTCTCGCCTATTACGAATCATCGTCCCCCAATCTGAAGGAAAGAAGTTTTAAAGTCAGCGACAGGATGAAATATAAGAAATATATTCTAAGACCTTTTCAAAACTATGTCGTTCCCCCGAAAACGCAATATCTCATCGCCACAACCCAGAAGAGTCTCTTTCTCGTCGATCGGTGCTCGTACTCGCTTTGGAAACAATTAAAAAAGGTGATTTCTTTCCAATCGCCGATGATGTTTCAAGAAAAAGAAGAAGAAAACCCTCCGCCACCTTTACCCATCCCTTCCTTAGATGATAAGAGGAGCTGGACCAAACCGTCATGGCCCGAAACAAAATCGACCCGGCAACGGAATGAAATTGAAGTCATCACAATTGAAGATGAGGAGGAAGAAAAAAAATTACCTCTTAAAAAACGGTCGACTTACCGGAACCTACCTGGCGTGCAAGATCCGCTTCAGAATCCAGAAGCTTCTTCTTCTTCTTCTTCCCCGACTTGTTCAAACAGGCAACCTCTTTTGGACTCCTCACAGACAGAACCTCTTCCAGTATCCTCTTCTTCTTCTTCTTCTTGTCCTCCAACCTGTCCCGACATCGTAGAGGTAGAATGTCAGACGGGTCCACAAGCTTCAAAAAGTCCCGACATCGTAGAGGTAGAATGTCAGCCGGGTCCACAAGTTCCAACGGGTCCAGAAATCATGGAGGCAGAATCACAGCCGGGTTCACAAGTTCCAACGGGTCCAGAAATCGTAGAGGTAGAATTTCAGCCGGGTAAACAAGTTCCAACGGGTCCAGAAATCATGGAGGTAGAATCGCAGCCGGGTCCAGACATCCTAGATCCCTCCACTCATCCCAAAGAGACTCCAAGTGTTTCAAGACAGCCTTGTGAGGATCCAGCCCTTCCCGTATGGAATGATTATATGGACTTACAAAATTTGGTGCAACAGGAAGGAGAAGAAAATAATCATACGGATGGGTGGGTCAAAGACTGTTTAGATCATTTAACTTCGAATGAAATTGAACTGTTATGGAATTGCATTTCTGAAATCACATCGGAAATGGGATAAAAACCAAAACAAAAAAAAAACAATTTTTTTTAATAACAAATTGGAGGAGGGTCATGATGTCAATTAAAAAAAAATATTATATAGAGTCCAATCTTGGTGGTTCACTTCAGTTTTCCAGCATGAGGTGATCCACGTTTCCCGAAATATGGATCCCATTCCAAGAGAGATTGTGTAGAGCCTTCACTTCAGTTCTTTTTTTATATACCAAGAGGAGAGGGTCCCCAAAGGGCTACCCATGTCCAAAGAGAGAAAGTGTAGAGCGTTCATTTCAGTTTTTTTTTCCAAGTTTAGGGGAGGGAGGTCTCAAAATGACACCCCCCCATTTTCAAAGAGAGATGGTGTAGAGCGTTCATTTCTGTTTTTTCCAAAGTTAGGGAGTTTTCAAATGGCTACCCATTTCAGAGAAAGAGAGAGAGTGAAAGAGAGATGGTGTAGAGCGTTCATTTCACTTTTCCAACATTAGAAGGTGCCAAAATACCTTCTGAATTCAAAGAGAGATCGTGTAGAGCGTTCATTTCCAGTTCTCCAAGATCAGAAGAAGAGGGTCCGCTTTTCCCAAAAGGGCTTTCCGCATTCAGAGACAGCGAAGTGCAGACTTCAGTTCTTCTCCCTCCCCAAGAATAGAGGGTCCCAAAATGGCTTCCCATTTCAAAGAGAGAGGGAGAGGCGTTCATTTCCATTCTCCAAGATAGGGTCGTCTGCTTTTTCCCAAAATGGCTTCCCAATTCAAAGAGAGAGAGAGAGAGAGAGTGAAAGGGTGTGTAGAGCGGTCATGTTCATTCTCCAAGATAGGGTCGTCAGCTTTTTCTCAAAATGGCATCTCCCCATTCAAAAAGAGATCGTAACCAATTTTTTTCCAGTTTTTTCCAAGATGGGGGGGGGAGAAGAAAACCTAGGATGGAATAACACGACACACAGAGAGAAAGAGAAAAAAAAACGCCATCTTGTCATTTTCTGATAGGGTACCGGTGTTCGAATACTTTTGTGACCGACTGTACAGCACTAATTAGCACTGCAATTATTGAAGAAAGTATCCTAGCTTTTAAAAAGCTTCTTTGCCTGTAATGCGAACTTAATTACTTTATCATTAATAACAGCAGCTCATTTATCAGGATTTGAGCTGAGATTGAACTACCAGTATTCCGCCGTCTTAACCACTCGTAGGACAAATCTAAAGAAAATTCCTGTAATATCATGTAATCAAACGTTAACTATCTGTTGTACGGCAGGATTGCTTTTTCAAATACTAAGGTAGGAATACTTAAGCTATTCTATTTTTTAAATGTTTGGTCATGGTGTTTATCATTACATGTACTTTCTGTAATTCATATGGAATACTAATATTTCTATTACGAGTTTCTTTTTTTTTTTTTTTTTTCTTTTTTTCATTTTTAAGCATTTTGCTTGTTGATATTCTCAAAACTGTATCTGATAATTAATATAATAGGTATAAATACAATAGACGCATATAATAGACCAGGGTTGGCCAAACTTTATGTCAGTGAGAGCCACAACAGCATATTTATATCATTCTAAAATAGGTGAAATAGGTTTCAGACAGCAAGAAAGGTCCGATTCCAAACAATAGTTCAGTGATAGTCTTAGTTCAATAAGACTCATGCCCCTGTAATAAAGTAATGAATGCATAACTTTTAATACATCCATTTTACATACACAGTTTTTCAGTGTTCTTTTTTTCAATTTACTTGCAAACAGCTTAAAGCATTTTATGTTGAAACAACAGCCTTTTTCATAATATATTTCACAATACCAATAATCTTCAAGAGTACTGAAATTCTCTTCAGTAGGATTGTTAATAAAACTAGAAAATTGTACATTTTATTACTTTTGAAGAGTCATTTGCACTTGGATTCATTACACAAGTAGGGGTTTGCTAATTTTGATGACTTTGGGGATCCATAAAACTATTGCCATTTTAGAGAATCAATAATATTTTTTATTTCAATTTAATCATCTAATTGTGTGTCCCACCTGAAATCTTCTCAAAGGTTATTGTTGGAAAAGGATTAACAATATACTATCTGGTTAAAGTTTTGAGCCCTAAATATTGTTTTTCTCATAATTTTAGATGACAATAACTAATAATAAAAACTAAAACGTTACTAAATTAATTATTTAAAATGCATATTTTGGTGGCCCATGAAGTCAAAATATTTTAGGGCTTGGAACATCATAGTCCTGTGCCATCGAAAACTTTCTTTATTATATGAAAATAGTTCTATCTATTTATCGTTAAAAGGTCCATAAAAAATAACATGTATAAATTAAGGACCTATGAGCAAATGGCAACTCAATAAATTCAATGAAAACATTATCTATGCCTGAATTTCACTTTTGTAATACCATCCTAAAAGTAAAATAGATACCTAAGTAGTATGCATTACAGTCAAATACCGAAAATCCGCTGACCTGAAAACTGCCAACTCCTGAAATCCACATTGCTTCTCAGAATATAAACATTCAGTTTATAGGTTCCGGAAACCGCAACATTGAGTACGAAATATTGAAGAAAAATATACTTACCGAATAAATGACATCATAATTACAGAATAATAATGAATCAAAACGGAAATACCAAATTATTGATATAAAAAGTTAAAAAAAATAAGATAAAATAAATAAGTTTTTTCCCTCTAACCTGCATCGAGGTAAAAAAGCAGACGATTCACTCAACTCTTTGTTCAAGTTTACAATTCACGCTGTTGTATTTTCTAAGCTTTGTTATTTCATTTCATGAGATTGTTTAGTGCTGCCTTTTTTTTATCCGGACATTTTGTGGATAAATTAGGAATATTTTTAATTTCAGTCCTTTTTAATACAATGACAGATAAGAAACACACTCCTGATTTTACTGCTTGCAACATTGAAAAATGTAAACACATTGCATTGACGGTAACGCAAAAAGTGCAAGTTCTGCAAAAGATGGAAGCAGGTGCTACTCTTCGATTTATAGCAGAATGTTATGGAATTGCGACATGATTGTGTATGATATATACCCAAGCTTTGCGGATTTTTGGAATTCCACTGCATTACTAAACATGAATTAATTAGCATAATCATTAATAAGTTTGAGAATAAAATAAACTTTATGCAATTTATCAAGTAACATTAATTATTTTACACTTACGATAGTTGGACTTATTTGAAAGAAGATAAGTGACATTTATGTTTTACTAACAGTTAGCTTTACGTTATTTTTTTTAACGTCTCATTTTGTTACATATTTGGTCAGTCTAGAGGTTTAGTAAATAGCAGGTAGATATTATGTCAAATGGCATAGGTTAAAATGAGAAGTAAGATTATAATCATCATGATTCATAACGAAAGACTGAATGTTGCCACTGCTGCTGCTTGTCTAGAGAGAGACCTGCTGATTAGAACAAACCTGAAAGGCCTGATTGGCCTGACGGTTGCCAAGTGTTGAAAGTTAGTCGGGCTCTGTTTGATGCAGTTAATGTTGTAGCTTCGTGTAGAGTTCCAGGGGTTGTAACCCAGTTAATACGCTTTCAGGTTGCAATAAGCCATTAAAGCACCAGAGGTGATACGTTGTTTTGTATTATTTGAAGTCTCGTTAGATGCAAAGAATAAGTTTTACTTGAATTTTACATTTTTGTGTTTTATCTTGTGACCATAGTGTGTATTAATGAAAGGGAATGTAGAGATAATTTTTAAGGGTAAGCAGTTAGTTATAAATAATTAAATTAAGTAGTTAGATAACCTTAATCATTAAGGATTTACATGGCCATTATTAAATTGTATTTTTTAACAATATTTGTTAAAAAAAATTCTATTAAAACCAAAATCTAATAAAATTTCACAGTTTAAAATTCAAGTAATTTATGGCATTGATTCTTAAACGATATTAGGATAATTACACATTAAAAGCTACAATACATTTATGTTTTGTAGCAAACATAAATGTTTGTAGCAACAAAACATTTATGTTTTGTAACAACACTCAACAAAATATTTATCCTTCATTTTAATTTGAAGCCTTCCCAGACATTTTGCCTAAATTATATAAATTTCCTTCTGTTTCAGCATCTAATAATTAGACATTTATCTCAATATGCAAACCAGTGTTCTCACTAGCTTCTGCGAGCTTTATCTCCTAACTTGTCAACTTTTCCACAATGTACCTATGAGGGTTTACTTGATCTGCTAACAGTTAAATAGTCCTAAAGCCCCAGCCAGACGTGAAGCAAATTATCACTATGTCTAAAAGTAACTACAATATCAGACAAAGGCTTAAATAAGCCTGTTATTTGAAAAGAACTTAGAACATAAAGGCATGTTCAGATGCTAACAAAATCAATTACGATGACATAATTAAACAAGAACAGTCAAATTAAAATTAAAAATGTGGACTATTGGTCAAAGATTGTACAATTTTATTTTAATTTAATCTGGCTCAGAAACTCTATCATATGAAGAAATAGAAATGGGAAATTATAGTAAAGGCTGTAATCATAAACAATTGGGTAATTTACATAATAATAACTGCATATATCTTTGAAGAATTATTTTCTTTATGTATTCCGTTTCTTTCTCCAACACGTTTCCTTTTTATTTTAGAATTTTTAGATTTAATTAAGGATTTCTTTTATTCTAAAAAACACTAATTTTATTTCTTTAATAATATGAACATTCAGAAGAAATATGAAATAAATATGGTAAAGGCCAGTTACAGAGCTGGAGTGTCAGAATTTTTAGAATTTAGTAACACACTGAACAACAAAATCTAGAAATGGCAAAACTTTGAAAAGGCACTAGGCAGCAGAATTTAGGATCCACAGAGATTGCATCATCTGGGGAAATGCCTAGTGGCAGCTCTGTTTATGATGCATTAAGACATATTAGATGAATCATTTAAACTGTAAGTTTTCAATTTCTTTAATAATAAAAAAAATCCCTTTCTATAATGCCTGCCCATTGTGATAAGATTTGATATTTTCCATGCTTGTGTCTAGTGAAAAGTAGAGAAAATAAAGGGGAGATAAATATGTTAAGAAAAATATTTAGTATCAGAAATAAAACATTCAAATATTATGTTTCCATTGTTCTTCCAGACATTCTCCAAAACGTAAGAAATTCATTGCAGACTTTCTGTAAAATGCATCCATTATGTGTTGATGCCATGAAAACATTTTTCATTTTGTCACATAGTCACATATAATTTCAATGTATTGAAATTATTTTAATGAAATTTATCAATGTTATGATCTTTTAAATAAAATCGTTGGAAAATTCTCACATCTCGGAATTAAAAATTTTCTATAGAAACTGACCTTAAAATTGCCAAATTTAGAACCGTTTAATAAAACAATTCACAGACCCAAAGCGAAAAGTTGTTTAAGAGCTCTTTATTAGAAAAATTTAATTTTGAAATACTTATGTTTCACTCTTGCTTAGAAACTCGAGTATGCCATCATTTATATTATAAATAGAAACAAAATATAACCCATTCAAAAGATAACCATATATGTCAGTGAATCGCCAAAAATATTCCTCCAGAATGCTAATTCACACTCAAAATGGCAGTCGTAAAGACAGACAGAAAAGTCAGATGATTAAAATTAAGGACCTTCTGTTGGTTTTGGACAAAAGTGAGGACTTTTAACGACCAAAAATTGGTTCCAAAAAATCTAAGGTTTTATTTAAGAACCGTATGAACCCTGATATGGTGACAAATAATTAAACATTTTTCAGAACAAGAAGAATTTGAAATTAGTAACATGAAAGTCAGCATATTCCACAAAAACCAGATGTCAAAGCTGAATACTTAATAATAGACAATATACAAAGGCATATAAGTACAAATGTATCGGAAACATTTGCATAAAACCATGAGCAAGAAAAAAGCTAGTTATATATTAACGCAATGAGCTCAGAACAATTTTTGAATTTTTTACTGACGAAAAGCTAAATTTAGGTATCGGCTGCAAAATGGTGAATATCACGGTTTTACTTTAAAACGATTCCCAAACTAGCAGTATTTATTGCAAGTTAGTAAACATTACCAAGATATGAAAAAAAAACATACTCGAAAATACAAATATGAATTATTAAATAAGGATTAAGCGATGCATTAAAAAAATAAAATACATTCTTCTTCAAAACTTTATTATTATGTTGCACATTTCTCCTCCTCAAGTACTCAGCTATCAGTTTTTGCCTTAAAAAAATAGAATTGTTCAGAATTGGATAGAGCTCTCAGTTATCGAGAAAATGAACTTTACTCGTTTTTTTTTTTTTTTTTTTTAGAACATTTTCAGCAAAGTCCTATGTTCTTGCAGAAATTTGCAGTATTGCTCACAAATTCTGCAAGGCCATATCTTAAAACTAGGTTTAAAGCAAAAAATATCAACATTTGTTTATAAAAGCTATTGGACATTAGAATACATCAAAAAATAAAAAATTTAAAAAAAAAAAAAATAAATAAAAAAAAAAAAAAATTCCACACAAAATGGCAGAAGTGCTTATTGAATGATTATTATAAGCATGTTTCCTGGAAGAACGGTTATGCACATCGTTGCCAGTTTTTCATATACTGAAAATATGGCAACTTGTATTAGGTGATTGCATTAACATGCAAGTACCACAAAAAAATTCATTTCCTCAGGAAATTTCAATTTCGTTAAAAGACACTACAAGTTGCATAGTGGCATCAAGAACATAGTCTCCATTAATGTTTTAAACATACGATTCTGAACACATAAGCTTTGAAAAATCTAAATTCTAAGCATTCTTAACATTAAAAAGGGAGTTCCCAAAGCTAATGAAGAGAGAAATACATAAATCATACAGTACTAAAGCTACCACAAAAAAATATATTTCACATTTTGTACTTTTTACAAAAATGTAATGCAAAATGGATCATAGTGCAAAATGTGACTGAAATTTCCATTCAAATGAAAATATTCAACGTTTCAAGCTTTCAAACAATTCACGAGGCATTACATGCATGAGATGAATGTAATATCCATAAAATTTCATGATTCAGAACAGTATAATTAGTCTCTAACTTTTTGCTGTTTGAATATACTGTTTAAAACCTTTTATTACTAATTAAATACTAAGGACCAGAAAATGTTGCTTTAAATCAGCAATACTTTAAAATTACTTGTTACTTATCTCACAAAAATGAGGTTTTTCTCACGTGGAAACAAATAAATGATTAAGAACTGAAATGAAATGATAAGGTAAACACACCTCATACAAAGACATTCCTTTAAAGCATGGACAAGTGATTACTGCACAGGTAAGTAAAGGTTCTTAATAATAAAACTTTTCCACAAAACACACTAACCTTCTTTAACCTGTAGACATGCGTCTTTCAAATTTCGTGTCATTGAAGTGATTTGTTACGTATGTAACTACTGGACTTTCTCTCTGGTGTCACTAAGTATATGCTTTTCTAATTTAGATTTTTGAGTAAACGACTTATTACGTACTTCACAAAGATGAAATTTCTGTTGAGAGTGAAAAAGTATATGTTTGTCGAACTGAGCTTTTCCAGCAAATGACTTCTTACGCACTTTATACACATGAGGTTTCTTTCCACCGTGTATAGGCACATGGCCTGGTTAAAATTCCATAATCAGGGTGAGCGCCAAGCTTGGCGAGAGATTTTAATTTGGTTGTGGTTTCTGGCTGTATGTTTCCTTATGGCAAACCTAGAACTTTATTTCGGTAACTGTAAGAGTGCAAATTTAGTGTAGCCAGATTTTTTTAAAATTTAATTTTGAAATACTGTGTGTTTAAAAGTTTCACTGTTTAATATTATTGTTATATATATGTTTAATATTATATTTATAAAAATATTTGCAGAAGTTTAAGCTGTAGTTGGTGGGATAATGTTGGATTTCATATGACATGAAGTTTATAATTTATGAATATTTTCATTTAATTTTATTTAGTTAATTTTTTGAAACAGCTTGAGTATAGGACCTCATTGGCGATTTTTTGGCTTGGTGACCAGAAATGTCGCCAAACCATGGAAAAGCCGTTAAAAAATTGAAAGCACGTTTTAACCAGAAAAAAATTTTAGAATATATGTTTAAACAGCAAATTAGAAAGTACATAAATAAGGGCATATTTTAAGTAGTAATATTGAAAATACAAGCCTTGTAAAAGCAGTTAAAATTGAAAATAGATGTTAGAATGCGCATTTTAACAAGAAAAATTTTAAATACAAATTTAGAATGTATATTTAAACAGTGAAACTGAAAATAAATAAATAATTGGAGGCATATTTTTAGCAGTCATAATGACTTTTTTAAGTAAATGACTTATTACATATCTCACACACACGAGGTTTCTCTCCTGTGTGAATATGGATGTTTAAACAACTCTTTGGAAAAAATGATTTGTTACATATACATCACACACAAGAGGGAGGTTCCTCTCCTGTGTGAATAAGTACATAGGCTTTTAACTGAGTTTTTTGAGAAAATGACTTATTACATACATCACACACGAGTAAATTCCATTTTTAACAAAGGATTTGTTACATACATCACAAACATAAGGTTTCACTCCTGTGTGAATATGCATATGGGTTTTTAAATCACAGTTTTGTGCAAATAACTTGTATCTCACAAACATGAGATTTTTCTCCTGTGTGAAAACGCATATGTCGATTGAAATAACTTTTTACAGTAAATGACTTATTACACAACTCACAAGTATAAGGTTTCTCTCCTGTGTGAATACGCATATGGTCTTTCAAATTATTTATTTGAGTAAATGACTTATTGCATAGCTCACATATATAAGGTTTCTCTCCTGTGTGAATAAGTAGATGTCTGTTTAAATGAGCTTTCCGAGTAAATGACTTGTTACATATGTCACACACATGATTTCTCTCTCCTGTGTGAATAAGCAGATGGCATTTTAAATTAGTTTTTTCAGTAAATGACTTGTTACATACCTCACACAAAGGAGGTTTCTCCTCTGTGTTAATACGTATACGTCTGTTTAACTGTTGTTTCAGAGTAAATGACGCATTACATATGTCACAAGCATGAGGTTTCTCTCCTCTGTGAATAAGTATATGGGCTTTTAACTGAAAGTTTTGAGAAAATGACTTATTACATACATCACACACATGAGGTTTTCTCGTGTGTGAATAAGCAATATGGTTCTTTAAATTCCATTTTGTAACAAAAAAACAGTTACATACATCACAAACATAGGGTTTCACTCCTGTGTAAATATGCATATAGGTTTTTAAATCACATTTTTGTGCAAATAACTTATGACATATCTCACAGACATGAGATTTTTCTCCTGTGTGAAAACGCATATGTAGATTGAAATAACTTTTTACATTAAATGACTTGTTACACAACTCACAAGTATAAGGTTTCTCTCCTGTGTGAATACGCATATGGTCTTTCAAATTATTTGTTTGAGTAAATGACTTATTGCATAGCTCACATATATAAGGTTTCTCTCCTGAGTGAATAAGTACATGTCTGTTCAAATGATCTTTCCGAGTTAATGACTTGTTACATATGTCACACACATGATTTCTCTCTCCTGTGTGAATAAGCAGATGGCATTTTAAATTAGTTTTTTCAGTAAATGACTTGTTACATACCTCACACACAGGAGGTTTCTCCTCTGTGTGAATACGTATATGTCTGTTTAACTGTTGTTTCAGAGTAAATGATGCATTACATATGTCACAAACATGAGGTTTCTCTCCTGTGTGAATAAGCAGATGCCCATTTAAATGACCCTTTAGCCTGAATGACTTCTTACATACTTCACACACATGAGGTTTCTCTCCTGTGTGAATAAGCATATGACGGTTAAAATATTTCTGACTGAATGACTTGTTACATACTTCACATATGTAAAGTTCCTTTTTTGCTGGAGTAAACATAAAACATATTCATCCTTAAAGTGTTCTTTCATTCATATCAAGTCTACATACCTTAAACTTGAGCTTTTTCTCCTGTATGTATACGCAGATGTTTGTCTAAAGAATCATACTTCTTAAATGACTTGCTACATACATCACACACCAGGTTTTTTTTCTGTGTAAATAAGTATACGGTTGTTTAAGGAACTCTTTAGTGTAAATGACTTGTTACGCACAACGTACACAAGGATTCTCTTGTGTAAATAAAAACATGGATATTGAAACTACAGCTATCAGCAACTGATTCATTATATACCTCATATTACGATTACATCACATTTTGCTTTAAAAAGCAAATGCTGCTTTTATTCAGGATGTGTCTAAACGACGTTTAGCTGAAGTTTTTCTGTTGTGTAATTTGTGCACTTTTAAGAAGTTTCTTTCTCAACATGACATTTTCCAAGATACGTTGAACTATTAATATATTGGAAAAAACTGAGAAGGTCCGAGTGGAATTATAATCAAGAATTTATCACTTACTGATGGCTTTCTGGGAGATGTTGCAATTTCAGGATCAAAACTGGAATGCTCGAATTTAAGCGAAATAGCTGGTGCATACAGTCTGATATAATACACTAATACATGTTGCACAGAAGACACATCTAGTGCGATATACATTTGGCAAGATTTTTAGGAAGACATTTCATGAAAACTATGTTTGTTATAATTTCATGAAAAATATGTTTATTATATTTCGCATTAACATTACTTCTCATCCTAGAATTCATGAAGCTTAGTTTGTTCATCGATTGCTTCAAAATACACATAAAAGAGATAAAACAACTTTAAAACTAGCAGGAACAATATTACCAGGAAATATTCACGGAGTACAATATAGAAGTAATAGGAGCCGTTATGATATTTTCCGCGCCGTAGAATGATCTACCACTAATTTCTTTGCTAAGTTATTTGCTATCAGCTTTGGGTCTCACCACCATTTCAAGCGGCGTGTCGTTCACGAATTTATCCAAAAGACTTTTTATAAACCTCAGCTACAAAATACAGCATTATCTTCTTCTTGTAGTAAGAACTGAATGTAACAGGGTAAAAATTGCTTTATGTTCTCACAAATGAAACTGCAACTTGATTAAAAAAGCGTCAGTGATAAATCGTATTCTTCGTTTAGACAGACAAAGTAGACAGATGTCTTGTTTTGCATCCGCTAAGTCTTTCTGCACCGATGGGCGAAAAATCAAGCATAGGTGCCAAAAGGAAAGGTATATAGAAAGGGAGGGGATAAGGTTCGGAGAACAGCCTTGGTTGCGCCATATTGGCTCCGAGGTTTGCAGATATATGCGACGACAAACGCTGAGAGTTTACGGAAGTTAGCGGGTCTCACGTGACCGATGGCAACACTAAGAGGTTACCGTAATTTGCGCCAAAATTGAAAAATGAAGCCAAATGTAATTTTTCGAAGTAAGCAATACACTTTTTCGCCATTTTGCTTGCACGTGCTGCTGTGGGGGAAGCAAGGTACGTAGTATTAGCGCTGATATTTTGTGTTTTAATTATCTTATTTTAGTTATGTGTTTGTCTAAGCAATCTGAAAAGATGAAAATAGTCATAATCGGGGATTCTATGATTAAGATTAAGATTAAATATTTACAAGAATATTTGTCTGCGAATTTACCTGATTACGAAGTTGATTTTCGTTGCTTTCCAGGAGCTAGGACTGAAAGGTTGACACGTGAGATTGCCTTTATAAACAACCATTTTCATTTAGTTTTTGTCCACGTTGGTACCAATAATTCAAATGACGATTTAGATGAAATTCATCGTAAATATGGTTGCCTATATAAGGGAATTGAACGATTAAACCCGAAGGTCATTCTGTTTTCAGGTGTTCTCCCACGATGCCCGGATTTATATCGAGTTTGTAACACGTATCACCTACAAGAACTGAATAGGAAGATACTAAACATAAATTCAAGATTTCTCGCAACATACGAAGGTAAAGATGGGTTTTTCTTTTGCAGCTCTTTTGACTATTCTTGGAGTACTTGTTTATCCAGAGACGGTTTACACCTAAATCGGAGAGGTAATCAGCAGCTGGGGAAAATTTTTGTAAAAGATATCAGGATAAGTTTGACTGTTGCAGAGGTAAGTGCACCATTTTGTTCTACATCCCTTAGCAGTTTCCCAGCATTAACCAGTATTCCTTCTGTTCTGAGTACTCATTTGGGTAGTAATCTTGGTGCTTCTGTTTCCAAACCACTCTTTTCAGATGTTGTGAAACGTTCTTTAGTTTCCAGTGTTCGGGTTTGTAATTCTAGAGATTTTTTGTGCCATGTTTCTTTTTCTAAACTGCTTTATTCAGATGTTTTAAAGCATGATTGTTTTACTAGCTCTGTTTTGAATACTAATCCCAGTATTCCGAGTTTATCAGATTTTCCACTTCTTGAATATTCACTTGGCACTAGTGTAAATTTTTTGGATCCACCTCCTAAGCCACTTTACTCAGATGTTTTAAAACATGGATTTTCTAGTATGATTTTGTATAGCAGTTCCAGTGTTTTGGATGTATTGGATTTTCCAGCTCTCGAATCTACTGTCCACACTACACCAGGTGTTTTAAATTCTACTGGATCTCAACTTCCTGATACTGCAGCTATTTCTGAAATTTCTCAGCCTACTGGCTTTTGAGGCTCTGTTTCATCTACTCAGCTTGTCACCAATTCCAATACTTGCCCATCAGTTGTTGGTTCTTGTGCAAATTTTAATTCTTACCATCCATATTTTCATTTTAACAAGTTTTCTATTCTTAAAAATTATTCAGAATGTTCTAACATTAAGTTTGGGGGTGCAAATGATTCTAATCAGGGTGAAAGTAATGTACAGAAATCTGAAAATGGGTATGTTGAAGAAAACTGCAAAGTTATTACCTCTGTTAACCCAAATATAAAGACTATAATTTGTCCATGTTGTAAGAAAGATTTCTCTTGTAAAGAAACTTTATCAAGACACAAACGTAACTGTAAAATTTTAAATAAGGATAATTTATGTACTACCATAAAGAATGATGAAATAGAAAATAAATATCCAAGAACGTGCGAGGTATGCATGAAGTCATATGCTTCAAGACAGTCATTTTTTAATCATAAAAAAAGGTGTAAATCTGTGTCTTCTGAAATTGATTCAAAATCATATATTTGTGACAACTGTGAAATAGACTGTAAAACCCGCAGTAACCTTTTTCATCATAAGAAGTTTTGCTGTTCTAAAAATAATTTAAATATTCGTAAACCGTGTGTTTTTCCTGATTGCAAGGCATCCTTCCAGTTTATTAGTGATCATAATAAACATTTGGCTGAATTTCACAATTCTGAGATGGATGTGAAGGAGCTTACATTTTCATCAATGGTGGAGTTTCAGCTGTGGTTAGAATGTCATTCTAAGGAAACATTCAGTTCTTTTAAGAAGTGTTCTGGAAGTAAACATAAAGTTAATAAAGCATACCATTATTATTGTTGTCACTTCACTGTAACACAAAAAAACCAGTGCCAATTTCAAGTAGAAAAAATCTGAAAGGTTCTTTACCATTAGGCTTCAGATGTCCATCCAGAATTTTAGTTTCTGAGGAACAAGATCTTGCGACAGCTATTTTTTATTCAGGTCACAATCATGAGCTGTCGTTTGAAAATACCAAATTTCAACAGCTTAGTCAGAATTGTCGTGATCAAATCAAAACTTATGCTCAGTTAGGTGTTTCCACCGATCAAATTCAAGAATTTATCTGAGATGGAAGTAAATCACGTGATAATAGAGAAAGCTTAAGTATTAAAGATAATTTTGTAACATGTAGGACTATAAATTACTATGTAAAGCGTGTAATGATTTCTTCTCTTGGTGATGATTCACTTTCTGTTGCTGCCATAGTTGAGAAACCTAGGCAGGAATCGTATGACCCTATTCTTTTTACAAACCTCAAGGAAAACTAACATTGTATAGTCCGAAAGGCCTTGACACACTGTCTTTTGCACTAGGATTGCAGACAAAGGAGCAAAAAGAAATGATTAAAGGTTGTAGCAGGATTTTATGTATAGATTCTACTAAACAAATCAGTATGATTTTTATTTGCTAAATTTAATTGTCCCAGATGAATTTGGTAGTGGTTACCCCATAGCACATTTTATTTCAAATCAGTTGGATCAGGATACGATGTACAATTTATTTCTTAGTATCAAATGTGTAATACCTGAGCTTAATATTAATTGTTTAATGACAGATGATGATAAAACTACACATCCTGCATTTGAAAAACCATTTGGTCCAGGTATTAAACATATAGTATGTAAATGGCATGTACATCGTAAGAGATTAAGTCCCAATGGCAATTCTTTTTGTGATTGACTGTGCAATATATTTGTAAAGCTTTCAGAAAATAATTGCTTTTAGGACATATAAAAATATGTTCCCCATATAGAATATATAAAAATATGTTCCCCATATGGAATTTAAAGAACATCTGGTAAAGTTACATTTGAATTCTTGTTAATTGTTAAAAAAGCAGATGGTATATTTCACAGAAGATGGATGATATGTTTCACTTTTTTATTCCAGATTTCTGTTATTTTCAAATATTGCAACTAAATATTCCTCAGATTTAAGAAATGTGGCCAGCATGTCTCTAACCATTTTGAGACGTGGAATTGACAGAATAGTAACGAGCTTTAAGCGAACTATCAGTATCTAGTTGATCATTTATAAATGAAATCTAATTAATTTGTTAACTTTATGGCTCAGTCTTAATTATAAAACTAGTCATTTTTTAGTATTCATTCCTCCCATCAAATATAAAAAAAAACTAATGATACATGAAGTCATCCTGTGGTCATATATGGTTTCGGATTCACAAATCAATGACTTAATCATATATTTTTTTAAATCTTTAGAATTCTCAATATAGTGTCAACTATGTCAGTCCATTTCTTTGTATTAAAGAAAATTCTAAAAAATTGCTAAATTTTATCCTTAAAAATAACACATAACAATAACATTTGGTGGAAGCATTTTTATTGGAAAAGTGAAATAAATATGAAATTATGGACTAAGGCTAATACATTTAATTGCTTCATAATGAATTTATTCTCATAGCATTTAGCACAATTCCAAAATACATTTAACGCTTATAAATATAATATGTTGTTCTCAATCACGTACCTATTTTAAATACCAAATTTCAGAAGTTTCTCTTGTCTTTTTACAAAAGCTTGTTCCAAGTGTTAAAAGTAATACTTCCAGTGTTTTAATATTAAGAAAAATCTAGTTGTTCCCATTGATATAAAAGTCTTAAATGCCAAAACTGGAAAGTAAGAAGATGCAGATTTGATATAGTATGGAGAAAAACTGTAAAATTAAAAAAGATATGAATGGGTGCATTAAATACAAAGTAGTGGTTTTTGCTTATTATTAAAGCAAAAAGCATTACTTTGTATTTAATGCACCCATTCATATCTTTTTTTACTTTATATCTTTTTTTATACTAAGTTCCAATACAGTTTGCAAAAGAATTTTTTTCCATTAAAAGAAAAAAAAGATAAGACCGGATTTTAACCATATTTAGGCATAAAACTCTTGAAGCAGTTCTAATTGAAAAGTTAAATATAATGGGAAAAGAAACTTTATTTAAAAAATTCCATAATTTAGAGCTTAATCTTACTAAGCATGCTACCTATAAATATTTATATTCATTATTTGTAAAGAAATTATAATTTTATGATCATTATATGTACTATTCTTCTGTCAATTTTTTTTTAAATTTTATTTTTCTGTAGAAATCAGAATTCAGAAACCTAAATATATATGATTTATGGATTCTAATTTTCTCTATGATTATTTGTGATTTAAAATATTTGCATCAATAATGTTTTAGTAAATTTTGATATTTCTGCTTTAATAAAAGGAAAATTTCTAATAAAATATGCATATAATTTATAAGATTTTTATTTATTCAATTTTATATAGAGAGATATTTTAAGCTAATCTAATTAAATGGATTACAATTAATGATTTAATTAAAAATTAATAAATGGGTAATAAAAATATGCTTTATATGCACATTTTCAAATTTGTAAAAATGTCATTCACACATTGACTGCTGACAAGTTTTGCTCTTGGTTGGAGTATAAGTAGTGTAAACAGGCCTTATGAGCTTCAAGCAAAGTACCACTTCTAGTTGTCCAATTTTGCCCAAAATCTAATCAACTCTTTATGTACGTATGTAGAAAGCTTAAATATGGAAAATGGGAATTTTTGGAAGTTCCAGCAAGCGTTATTGTTGATGAAAAATTTTCACACACAAACAGACATCATTCTAAAAACAGCTGAAACATGTTGTTGAGTTCCCTAATTCGCGCTTTTTCGTGGAAAACATGATTTAGAACAGCGAAAAAAAGGTTGTAAAGCCCTTTAGAAAGGCACGATCCAAATCACTTTTCTGCCCTCCTTTATTACTGTTCCCTAATGAGAAGAGTCATTATAGGGGCCCACCAGCGGCCGAGCGCTAACGCCGCTGAACACTGGTAGTTCGGTCCGA
The DNA here is from genome assembly GCF_044657685.1 of Stegodyphus dumicola. Lineage (NCBI taxonomy): Eukaryota > Metazoa > Arthropoda > Arachnida > Araneae > Eresidae > Stegodyphus > Stegodyphus dumicola. The sequence goes on from NC_140778.1 coordinate 52,592,606, forward strand.
GGTTCGAATCCCGCGAACGGGCTGGCTGCATAGGCGTTTTCGTGGTTTTCCCCATGTGTAACGTGTATACGAGCTAGTTTCCCATAAAAAGTCCTCCATGACGGCATCTCTCCCTTAAGGCAGATAGCCCTCGAGTGCTTTGCCGTAATCTAATAAACCAAACCATTATAGTGGTTATTTGTGCCCTCCCCATGAAAGTAGTAAAATTTACAGAATGAAAAACATTCTAAAATTTCGTAACATCAGTTTGACACCTGAAGAGATATGTAGCTAGCCACTGCTCAGGAAAATGAAATGTAAGTGAAATATAAACGCATAAGCATAGGGCCCGTACGCACTTGGGGCTATAAGGCGTATGCACTTGAGGTTACGCATGTGTTCCTCAGCGGATACATGCGTTAAGACGGCCTTGGCATAACTACACTGAAGTGCAAAATTAAGAAAATTTGCAAATTATGTCTATTTTTACAAAAAGTATTGAACCAAAGATACTAATTATGGCTCTAAAGAATTATGATGAAACATGTCGAATATAAAGCGTACGCATATCTGCGGAGGGTATCTAGGCCGCACGAAGGGTTTTCAGCGATTTGTGTACTTGTACTTCTTCACAACATTTGCTGTGTTTCTCGCAAGAGTGGGGGTAAATTTTATGACGTATCAGGTAAAATTAGTAGCCAAGAATGTATAGATGATGGAATAAGGGGGGGATTATCAGTAGATTGGAGATAGGACAGTCAAAAGCACAGATGGCTGCAATGTAAAGTCCAGTGTCATTTGCAATTTCTGGAAGTAGTTTCAGTAGAATGGATCTATATCGTTCCTATTTTATATGCACTTCCGAGAAGTACACAATGGATCTATATCAAGAAGACCTGGACAAGGTCCACAAACATTTAAAACGATGAAAGAATCATAATTTAGCACATTAAGGGTGGCGACACAGGACCACTACAGCTGTTACGTGAGATGTGTGCTGTCAATGTAACTCGAGGTTTACGGTCTACAGTTGCCTCAAAGCTTCGTGAGATAGGGCTGTATGCCAGGAAAATCTCTGGTTGCGTTCTGCTCACTGCAGCACGGAAGAGAGCATGTTTAGCATAGTATAGATGACACGTGCCTTGAGCCAGATTTCAGCGGAGCAGCGTGCTTTTTCACAGGTGAGCCGCGATTCATCCTGGGGCACTGATTCTTAGCGTATCTTTATCTGGAGAGAGTATGCAACAAGATACCACCCCCTCTTCATCAGAAAAAAGATCATTATGGTTGTGGAAGTGTAATGGTTTGAACAAGCATTATGTTGAATAGCCACACACCCTGCATGTGTTTGACAAATGCTTCCAGACTATTACAAGGTACAGAGAGACCTTAGAGCTCTCTTTTCGACTTTCCAGGAGCGCAGTTGGTGGTGGGTTCCTGTTAATAAACGATAACGGTCGTCTATAAAGGGCTCAGCTAGTCAACCATTACTTGTAAAGTAAAGTAAGTATATTTGTCAACATAGACTGGCCAGCTAGATGTCCTCACCTTAATCCTATAAAACATGTCTTCGACGACGCTTTTGGTAGTCCAGTTTAATCTCGCCATTTCCCCCTCCAAGAACTAAAGCGAAGTTGAAAACTGCCTTGCTGTAGAAGTGGGATCGTTTGACACAGGGATTCCTTAACTGCCTCATGTCCAGTATGGCGTCACCTTGCGCGACCTGTCTGGCTGTGAGAGGGACACATAGCCCAGATTACACTTATTTTTAGTTCGATATCACAGCGTGGATTTTCGACATCCTTGCATCGTGAACTTTATTGACAATCGCGCATATATGATATGATTTTTGAATAGTACATCTCTTTCTCTGTTATAAATGTATATTCATAGCAAATTTCGTTAAAATCTGCTCATTAGTTTTCATAAGTTCATTGCTAGTTGCCTAAAATATGGATACTTTTGTGGAGGAACCCACCAGCGAAAGAGTGGTAAGATCGCTGAACACTGGTAGGTCAACCGGGGTTAAAATTCAGGCGAACATGAAAGGTTTCATGGCTTTCCTCATATAAAACGTGAATGTGTGCCTGCTTTCCTTAGGAAGTCTTCTACGATGGCATCTCTTCCCACACAGATAGTTCTCGAATTTCTTTAATTAATTAATTTAACTTTTAAGTTCGTCGAAGACTTCGAGAGGAAGCGGCTTATAAATCACGTTAGGCACGAGGGAAAAGCAACAAGCTGCAATTTCGAGTTTTGACTTCCCAGCAGCTACACTGACTACCAATAAGTATTTGGACACCTGTGATATTTGGACACCAATAAGTATTTGGACACCTGTGATAGAAAAGAAAAATAATTTTATTCAAAATCAATAATTGGTAGAGCCTCCACGAGAGGTAATTACAGCATGGACCCTCCAGGGCATACTTTTCACAAGTCATTGTATGACAGCTAGTGGTATATTCTTCCACTCGACTTGGAGAAGACATAGAAGTTCCTTCGCCAATTTTGCACGGGTATTGCACCCCTGAATTCGGCGATACAACTCGTCCCAGAGGTTTTCGATAGAGTTCAGGTCTGGACTCTTGGCAGGCCAGTCCATTCGATGAACTCCATTGGCACCATAACAAGCCTTGGTTAACGTCGAAACATGACAACTGGCATTGTCGTCCTGAAAGTAACAGGGGTCAAACCCGTAAAACTGCCACAACGTAGGAAGCACATTATCATCCAAAATAGTGCAGTAGGCATCGGAGTTGAGCTTACCATGAATGGGGACCAAGGGTCCCAGCTCATACCAGGAGAAACACCCCCAGACCATAATTCCACCTCCGCCGAACTTGACTGTTGGCACAATGCATTCTGGCAGGAGACGTTCTCCAGGTAGACGCCAGACCCAGACCCTGCCATCCGAACGGTAAAGGGTGAACCTTGATTCGTCACTCCAAAGAACCCGTTTCCAATGATCTACGGTCCAATTTCGATGTGCTTTGCACCACATTAACCGAACAGCGCAGTTGGACTTTGTGATCAAAGGCTTATGGGCAGCATCACGACCATTAAAACCAAGCAAATGTGCTTCCTTACGGATGGTGTTCACTGAAACAATACTCCCGGATGCCTGTAGAAACTCCTCGCAGGATGAGAGACATTGGTTGGGTGTGGTTCTTCCGAATTTCTCTGGACAGCACTCGTCGGTCTCTATCTTCCAGTATCGATGGTCTGCCGACTCGGGGGCACATTCCGACAATCATCGCACACCTTGCACTTCTTAATCACATAGGCCACTGTCGATGTACTTCAGATCATTAGATATGTCCCTTAAGGATCGGCCACATTTGTGATACCCGATAATTATACCTTTCTCGAAATCAGAGAGCTCCGAACTGCGAGGCATCTTGCACGCGACTAAAGCCGATGCTGTTTCCTACACGATATATATCTGCGGAGTCCGTAACGTACCTTAGGACCGCAGATATCGTCATTTGCATAGGTGTCCAAATACTTATTGGTAGTCAGTGTATAACTACTAGATTATGCATATGAATCAACATGAAAATGTCAAGCTTATTTTTCCAGCGTAGAGTTGTCATCCCATTTGTGAAACGCACTGTTCGTTTCTCCTCTATTCAGATATTTTTTCCCTTATATCATTTTGGATATGCTTCCTATACAGAATAATAGTTCAATATGCATTTGTTTTATTTTCATTTAATAAATTTTAAAAAAAGTTTGGGGGATGAAAAGAAATTACCCATCAATAATTTATGGTCTTTGTTTTTAAGTGCCACTCCTTTCTTTCACGACTTTATAAGATACCAACAAAATGCTTCGTAACTTGCCCAGAAATATTATCAGTAAATTTGCCAGCGTACTTAACGCCTGTTTCACACTAAATTACTTTCCTGATCTCTGTTATCAAGCAAAGACCTTTCTTCTCCCCAAACCTGACGGATATCGACCTATCAGTCTGTTATCCAGCCTAGAAAAAATTTAGGAACGAATTATACTTACAAGAATCGAGCCATATTTTTCATCTTTTACCTAACGATCAATAAGGCTTCAGAAAAAGTCTTAGCATGACTTGCCAACTCGTGAGAATTGTTGAATTCGTCGGATCTGCATTTCACAATAAGTGTTGCGCTCCTTATGCTGGACGTGGCAAAAGCATTTGACCGCCTCTGCCATGAGAGGCTCATCTTCAAGCTTATCAAACTAGGACTTCCTAGAGAACTTATTCTTCTGATCTTCTCCTTTTTGCAAAACTGTACATTCTTCGTTGCACAAGGAAATGAAAAGTCAACTCCAAGACCTATAAGATCCAGTATCCCGCAAGGCAGTATCCTTGGTTCTGAGCTTTACACCCGAATTTCGTGTTTTTTTAGAGATGCATGCCGCTCCAAATCTGCAAGAGTAACGATGATTTTCGCCACCTAAACGCTTTTACTTACTGCTCAACAACGGTCTGTATCCCTTCAAAGCACACATATTCCATTACAAAATCTCTTTATTTCATCCCCTATATCTGCCTTTCATTTTTGGCTGATATTTTTTAATCACTTTGTATATGTGTATGTTTGTATAAGATAAAAATTCTGTTTTTATTTCAGGCCCTTTAATTTTTAATATGGAAATTCTTCCTTTTTGAATTGCGTTATATACCAGGCTCTGTTTTATTTCAAATAAAATTTAAGAAGTAAACATTATTTGCCGATAGCTTTGAGGGAACGCTTTGATGATTAAAAATGTCTTATTGCAACATAATCTCTCTCCAAAAATTCAAAATATTTTAAAACGCGGCAAACTCTTCCAAGCCCGCATCTGTTAACATAATTAGTACCTAATTTACCTGCTGAAATCTACATGTGTGTGCAAATTAAATGCCCATCACTTGAAACTGTACGTTGCTAAAAACGAAGGATCAAATATTTCGAATCATAAATTCGTCACAATCAAAAATAACGCCATAATAAATAAATAAATAAAAAAAAAAAAAAAAAACTGAATGATTTTTTTTTTTTTTTTTTAAGTACAAATTTGGTAAATTGCTTTAGAAGTTCCAAAAACTCTTGATTTGGAATATTATTTTTCGTCCTATCTAACGGTACAAAAATCGAAATTCTGCACTGTTTAAAACAAGGATATGAGAGGAAATACATTACCCAACATTGGAAAATGCAGCACCATGCAGGAACAGGCCTAAAAATTACGCAAATTTCAGGGTAGACGCACCTCACCGAATTATGCGAATGATGTGAGATGTGCAGCTCTCCAACACACGGTGAAAAAGATATAAGGGAAGGAACCTGCAGAATGTTCAACTTTAGTGCCGTTATTTCTGCTAGGGAAATCATCGTACAAAATCTTTTCTTATCTTAGAGGACGCGTCTAATAGCAGAGAATGCCAGGCCGTCAACGGAGGCAGTTACAGCAGAATTTAAGAGGGGCATGGTGATCGGACTGAGAAAGGCAGGTCTGTCCATACGGCAAATCTCAGCTGACACACACCTTGATGCGTCCACAGTACCAGCTGTGGCAACGATGGTTGGAACAAGGAAATGTGCCAAGTTCGACGGGTGCCGGTGCAGCCAGAGTGACGTCAGCACGTATGGACCGACGCATTCGACGACAGGAGGTGGTGCACTCGCAAGTCACTTCTACCTCCATTCTGCAGCATGTTCAAGACAACCTGCATGCTCCAATATCGACCAGAGCTATTTGCCGTCGATTGGTGGCTAGTGGCCTGCATTCGTGGCGTCCGCTAAGAAACTGCAATTGACCCCACATCATACACTCCAACGTCTGCAATGGTGCCGTGCTCGAGCGATGTGGACGACGGAATGGCACAAAGGTCGTGTTCTCAGGATGAGACAAGCTTCTGTTTCTCCAATGATAGTCTCCGCGTACGAGTGTGGCGTCGATGTGGAGACAGGTTCAATCCCGGCAGCAATTGTGGAACGCTCCACTGCGCGACATCATGGTTTGGGGGCCAACTGCTTACGATTCCAGGTCACCTCTAGTTCGTATTCAAGGCACTATGACGGCCCAATGATACGTGGATCATGTGCTGCGGCTGCTGACACTTCTGTACCTTCAGGGAATGGCCAATGCCCTCTATCAGCAGTACAACGCCCGACCACACACTGCTCGCATGAGCCAACGTATTCTGGAAGGTATCTTTTTGTTAATCAAATTGCGCTTTGCGACGCTGCCAACGGGCTCACAGGCCACAGAACAACCCTCTTTTCGGCCTGTGTTATTGAAGTAAATCCACTTTTCATCACAAGTGACTATCCGGTCCAGAATTTTGTCCTTGCGTTGATATTCGAGCAGATTAGTGCAGACCCGAACACGTATATCCTTATCTTTTTTAGACAGTTCATGTGGCACCCAGCGATTGAACTTATACGTCAAGTTTATGCGACGTATAGCGCGGCTAATGGATATGGGACTAACGTCTAACTCCTTAGTAAGCTCTCGATGAGTTCTATACTGATTTTCTTCTACAAGTTCTCGCAAGCGGGCCTCATCAACGTCAGTAGGCCTGCCAGAGCACTCTGCTTTTGAGCCCAGTCCTTGTTTTTGAACTTTCGGTTCCAAACCTTCACAGTGTCATATGTTACGACATTAGTACCTAAAGCTGTAGCACATGATTTGGTGACATTTTGTAGCTGACTTTTTGAAACAGAATTGGAAGTAAATGATGGTTCTAATCTGGTAGCGTGATAGTTCTATTTCAGACACCTTGTACTTAATACTAACGATAATTTTTTACAAATTTCACAACACAGTGTATAAGCTAGTTCTTCCGCCTTGTTAGCATGCATTCGCAGTTTAGTGGTCAGCACGCTCGGCGCGTATTCCATAGGTCCGTGGTTCGATTACCGGCGAAGGTGTTGCTCATTTTTAACTTCTCCTGCTCCCAAAACATACCTAATATCTCTACAGTGGTGCCCGAACTAAAAAGGTGGTTGATGCCCGAACTAAAAAGGTGGTTGTTAGTAGAAATGATTCTCCACACCCAGGATTTGGCGATTGGGTCCCCTAAAACCCCAGACGACCTTTAAAAGGGAGAGTATATAAAGAATTTCTCCTGTCTTCGTAGTGTAGTGGTCAGCACACTCGGCGAGTATTCTAGAGGTCTGTGGTTCGATTCCCGGCCAAGGTGTTTGCTAATTTTTCCTTTGTTCTGCTTCCAAAAAATACCTAATATCTCTATGAGTGTTCTAAAACAAATCTCTTTTTTTTTTTTTTTTTTTTTTCAAATGCCAAAAAGCATTTGACAAAATATGATTAAACACGCCAGCGTATTATGTTTGCGAAGACGATATTTGCGGTGGCGGGAAAGTTTCGTTAAAACCTAATATATATGTATGTTATTATGATTCCCCTTAAAAAGTCGGGATCTGTCCATGGAATCAGCAATAATTCTTCTGCTTTACTCTACTATTTAGTTTTTATTTACACTGCTGTACCTTTATTTAGAATCTGGTAGCTTATATTCAAATCTAAAAATGCTTTCTTAATTGCCAATTATTACCACAATAGCCCACTTTGGCATTCTAAATTTCATTTCGAATTTCCCAGGAGAAAATTTCCTTTATTTTGCTTTGTTATTCTCCCTCTTTTCAGCATGCCTTCGTGATGTAACGGTTAGCACACTCGTTTCGTATTCGAAAGGACGAGGTTCGAGTCCTGACGAGGGTATTTCTCATTTCCCATATCCTCTTGCTCGAAAATAACCTAATGACTCTACAGTGGCCCCGACCTAAAAGATGGTGGATGATGATTCTTCGATCAGGATTTGGCGATTGGGTTCCCTAAGGTAACCCCTCCTTTCTGCATGCTTTCGTGGTGTAATGGTAGTCCACTCGGTGCGTATTCGAGAGGTCTAGGTTCGAGTCCCGGCGAAGGCATTGCTAATTTTTCACATCTCCCATATCAAAGAAATCCTGACAATCTACAACTGAATTGAATTATTTATATAAATATAAAAAAGAGGGATTGTCATTGATTAGAATGAAGACATAAAATTATTTCTGAAAACATTTTTTAGAAATTTGATATTTAGCTTTAAATATAAGTAACCTAATCTGAAGAGAAGGTGAAAATGTAATAAATTGATAAAAGAACTAATTTTGTAGGGGGGGGGAATTCTCGTAGTAGAAATGAAAGAAGTAATATACGTTTTAATCTTACAACAACAACAAACAAACAAAAAAAAAAAAAAAAACTGAGATATGTAAATTTAACGAGTTTTCTTTTGACTTTCATTTTCTAATCAGTGAAAAATTAACATTAATAAAATTTAAGCTATCCAAATGAAGAAGCTTATAATTTAGCATTTAAATACCTAAATGATATACAAATAAAAATTTCATCACAACTTTCTAGCTTTAAAAACCAGTTATTTGAACAGTAAGACTGCTTTAAATCTTTTGAAGATAATTCTCTAATTACAACCCAGTTCAATCATAATGAAATTTGCAGCTGAAATAAGGCTAATATTCCCAGTTACTGTTGCTGATGGTAAGAGAAGCTTCTATAATCTTAAAATAATAAAAAATTATGAAACATCTTCATCTATTCTCTGTATAGAATATAAATTAAGCTATCAAATTCCTTCTGGAAAAATATTGATGATTTTGTTCTATAAAGGTAAGGAGAATTAAATTATATACAGTCAAAAGTCTTTAATCCGGACTCGTCATGACTTCGGCGATTCCGGATTATCGATTTTTCCAGATTATAGATCATCAGTTTGAATCTGGTAAGATGGCATGCAGAAGTTATAAAATTAAAAATATGAAACCGTAATTTATGAAATAAAGAACAATTATGATCTAAAGGGTATCAATATTTATCAATATTTACAAAAAAAAAAAAAAAAAAGAAAAGCTTAATATTTATTTGTTTACTTTATTAAACATTTCTTTCAATGTAAGTTGTTTAAGTTGCTTCGTTTTATGTGATAATACTTTCTCTTTAATTCTATAAACAGACAAAGACTTGTTCAGTTACAAAGTTCCGCTGTTCAAGTCCCGTAATTGCTGTGTCGAGAATACCGACTAATTTGTCAATCGAAATTTTTTTGTTTTCAATAACCTCTGTGTCACTTTCTTCACTATCGGAAGCGAATTATAATGAGGAGGAATTTGATTTAAATCATATCAAAGACGAAGTACATCGAGATAAAATACTACATTTAGTAAGGAATTATAAGACAAATAAAATAAAAACATCTGCCCTGAAGATAAGGATAGTGCTGATAGATCAACTTCCAATTCATTGCGCGCCGTGTCGTTTCCCTTCCTCCGCAGAGCAGCGTGAAATTGATAAACATATTTCGGAATGATTAGATAATCAAAGGATATGCCTTTATCCATTTTTTGCAGCAATTCCACTTTTGGTTTAATGGACTTCGAAACATACTTTCGCTTTGTAGATTCTTTACATATTAGTAAATATATATCGGAAATTCTATTTGACATAATCGAAAGTTTAAGCTTACTTTTATAAAATTGCTGTAACGGTCTGCAAAAAATAATAAGCTGGATTCAATTCGAAGATTAAGGAACAACGCAATCTGCAACATTACCTGAATTAGATAATTTCAGCTTAGCTTATACCGTCCGTTATACATTAAACGCGCTTGCGTAAACGTATTATGCGCATGCGCACACGCATATTCGCAGCCGTAAAGGTCTTACGCGCATGCGTCAAAGCGACGCATGCGCAGAAAGTTTGTAGATTTGAGGTCCGGATTATGGGTGTCCGAATTAACGACTTTTGACTGTATATAAAATTACATAATTAGTACAGCATTTTTTACATTGCTATCTATTCTGTTTCTTTGATATTTGCTATTTTTTAAACATTTCTCAGTTTATAAATATAGATCATTAATGTAACATAATTTTTCTGTATATATAAAGCTATGATTGAACATATTATAAGTGTTAGAATGTTGTGATTTGAAATATTTATCTTCAATGAATACGAAAGCGTATAAATATCATTAATTTCAATAAACATAGGGGTATGCCTCTGCTTAAGGCAAAAAAATATCTACGTAATGCTCTACTTAGTTAGAGTCAGCATTACAATATATGTTTTAAAATTTCCTCAGTGTAACCTCAAAAATATGTATTGATATTTATAATTATAAAAACACATAATTTCTAGACCTTTCGCCAAAAAACGTTGAGGCATTATTTCCAATTCAATCAGTTCTTATGATTCAGAGAACGTAAAGAGATAATATAAAAATCAGCTCTGTGCTTCAAATCCCTAATGCATTATTTATGGAACTCCTAAATGTATTCTTTTCATGTGGTATCTATTGTCATGACTTTGAGCACACATGTTTGGAACAAGAATATTTGCATCTGATAAATGTTTGTTAATATAAATATTCAGTTTAAATTGAATTTTCAGAATATATTTTCATATGTGAAGTTTTTATACATGGAACATACCTTCATCCACATTAAGAAACCTTATAATGTATTTTGCTTATATCATTTAATGACTATTATCTAAAAATATGTCGCATTACTTAGCATTCCTGACTGCATAACTTTTCTTCTGTTTTATCTTCTCAGAAACAAAATAAATCATTATATTTTAATGCTTTTCTGCATAAATTATTTTCTTTTATTTAGTCCCAGAAATAAAATAAACCAACTTACTTTAATTTTTTTTTCTGAAATAATTTAAAGTAGTCTTTTAGATATTTTCAGTAACAATTTGGATATTAAAGTTCAGCTGAACTTTGGGAAATGGCCATTACATGTTTTGCTATGCTTTTGTACACTAAAGCCTACATTTAATAATTTTATTGCATCGAATCTACTGTCTCTTATTTTAGATTACAAGTGAATCATTTCTTATGGGATTCACGATTAGGCCTTTTCAACACTAGATTTTTTTTCCACTTGTTATAATCTCAACTATTTCTAAATGTTAGGTTAGGTTATTTAACTATGGCAAAGCCTTGAGGGCTATCTGCCTAAGGGGAGGGATGCCTTTGTGGAGGACTTTCTAAGGGAAACTGGCTCGTATACACGTTACACATGGGTAAAACCACGAAAACGGCCATGCAGCCAACCCATTTGCGGGATTCGAACCTTGGACCGAACTACCAGTGTTCAGCGACTTTACCGCTCGGCCGCTGGTGGGCCCCTATTTCTAAATAATGTCATCTGGTGTGACCGCACAGATTCTAGTGCCAGCTCTCATGAGGTTTCAGGTGGTTTTTATACGTCTTTTATTTCTTTTCAGAGGCAGATGTAAATGCTCCAAGTCCTTATATGCATCATGAGAGAGTGATTTTTTATTACTGAAAAACAGCTAAAACAGAAGCAAAATGCATGGTCTTTTTCTTCACTATGATTAATTAATTATGATCTCCATTGTTCAAGTCCCTGATGCAATGATTTGGTGAATATTTTCTAAAATAAAATAATTATCCCCTTTCTCTAGCAGATCTTTCAGTTCTTTGGCATGACTTACAGAAGGATTCTATCTTATCACGTCAATGTTGAAGTACATTACTCAATTTCTTTTATGAAGAGAAAAATGCTAAAGCAATGCAATTATTGCTCTCATTATTACTAATGTCAAAATTACTAGGATAACACGTCCTGATTTTGGTGGGACAGTCCTGCTTTTTGGAGGATTATCCCGTGCCCCACAGATTTTTAAAAATGTCCCGCTTTTTTAGAAAACATCTGCATTTCTTATTTTAAATGTACTGTTAAAATATATTACCTATTATTTATTAATTATTATAGTAAATATAAAGGAATAAAAAATACATAAATAAAAAAACACATAAAATGTATGCAGAGTACACTAAAATAGGCGATGTAACGAGTTAGATTTACTCGGTGGTGTTCGATCATTGTCGTTACGTCTCGTCAAGGAATATCTATTGTTAATGGAGGAACAGCTAGCATTAGCTCAAGGGCTATTTGCTTTCCACACTATAAACCACAATCAAAGTTTCAGATCAATTGATTGTACATCGTAAATGATCAAAACATTGTACGACAAAAAATTTGCAGAAGCAATGACAAAAACTGAAGCAATTATTTGTAATGTTTTTTCACTATATTCGTTTTCACAATTGCAGAAACAATTAGATTTTAAATGCACATTTATATCCATATATTATGATGCTTCCAACCACAAAAATTTAAAATTATTTTCCACAATTGTTAAACTTTTTGATCTAGAAACAGAACTTAAAATTAGAATATTAGATTTTATTTCACTGCCGGGTGAAACTTCAGAAATAATTTTTGATTCAATAAGTACTACTTTAAACAATAATAATTTGAACTATAAAATCATTGCCTATTGTGAGGATAACACTAATGCAAATTTTGGTGGAAAAGCCAGAAGAAGCATCAATAACGTTTTTATGAACTTAACGAACATTTGAACCACAAAATTATTAGAGTAGCTTGTTGGAAAGAAGGAATGGAAGACACTCAGATGTATCCCCAGGGGTGTTCTCTATCAAAATTTGAATGGCTGCAGCATTGGCGCAGTGGAATTATACCTGTATGACCAACAGTTTAATTCGCATATTCCACCACATGATGAAATGATGTTTGGTACTGAATTTGGAAAGAAATGAAGGACAGAAGATATGCTTCTAATTCCATATAATTTGATATTAGTCTAACACTGACATACAGTGTGTTCATTTTAAAGCAGGTAAGAAACAAAATCATTATTTCAGTCTTGTATCTCTATTATTACAGTTGTTTTAAAGGGAGAATCAAGTAATAGAAAATAAAATAAAAAATAGAAATGCAAAACTCAAATAATGATTTTTTAAATGATCTGTCTTATAATAAATGCACTGTGTTATGAATAACACAACATATTGCATTACACTTTACTCATATCTCATCACAAGCAACTTCAGTCCCGTCTTCCCTAGGATACTATGTTCAGCTGTTTCTTTGTAATATACATGTCAACAACCTTATATTTATGTTAGAAGATAGGGATGTAAATGTATTGATGTATGCTGAAAATTTGGTGACATGGTCTTCCATCCTCAAAAAAGGTACACAGAAATAGTTAATTAAATGATGTCATGAAGACTTGAGTACTTGGTGCCAATTAAATAACATGCATAGAAACAGAAAAGCCTGCCTGTATAACTTTTGTATTGTGTCACAAGCCTTTTGACTTGGAGTTTTATATAATAATATCCATGTGCCTCAATACTAAACTTTTAACTAAATGGGAATTGTCTTAAATAGAAATTTGTCTTGGAATTAATGGATTGGAGGAATTATCATTGAAATAATTGTTTCTAAACTTTTAACTACATGGTAATTGTCTTAAATAGGAATTGGTCTTGGAATTAATGGGTGGAGGAACTAACATTAAGGATAAATAATTTTTTCAATGTAATTAAACAACAGGAGTAAGGTGGGGATATGCGACTTCCACTTTATTTACAACTTATAAACCTACTTACTGTTATGAAATATTCCAGCACTCAATTAATAACTGCCTTTGAGGATTTGAAGAACAAATTGGAACAAATGCAAAATCAGATTCTTCGCCTTGACTGGCATTGAAAAAAACAACCCTAAGAGTTACTTTTATACTGAACTGGACAACTGTGCATGTCTCATGAGATACAAATTTCCAACTCAAGTTTCAACAACATTCTTAGACTTTCATAGATGTCTCAGATAAACTTTGAGCCACGAAGCTTAAAATTCAGCAGGGTTTTGTTTAATTTACATTGAGGGAAAAACTCAAGGATTTTGATGATTTACTAGACTGGTGCCCTTGTGAAGATACAATAGTTGTGTTTTGATTAGCAGTGGAATATCATTGCTGGGCTGTCCACATGAGTAAGACTGGAATTTTTAATAGTCTTGATTATCTCTGCCATTCTGGCTTTATGGATAGTGATCACTTTCTTCTTTGTCCTGCTCTAACAAAGAATTCTCTACTTAAACATAATTGGGAAGCTCGAAATAACATGAGACTTTTTTCACACTATTTTAAACTTTAGTAATTTAAATTTAGCATTTTAAACTTTAGTAATTTAAATTCTGGCTTGGCTATTGAATTCTAATTTTATGCTTATATGCTATATTTTAATATTGTTTTATCACCTAAGGACAAATTTTCAAAGGTTTTTCTTTTTAAGTATATCGTTTACGAAATTTAACTCATAATATCCTAAAATATGATTTCAACTAACAAGGAATAAATAACATTTTTATGACTTGAGTATCAAGTATAATAACTGAAATTCAAATATTTCTTATTCGTAACATATTTTACTTGTATTCACTATCAAACATGCCAAACTTGAATAACACTGAATCTTGAAGGATCTTAATATCCAGTACTGTAAGCCTGAATACAGATGATACTGTAAGCAGCTTCTGTTTTATTACTTGATAAATACAAAGTTCTAAGATTGAAAACGAGAAAAAAAAAAAAAAAAAAGAAGAAGATTAAAAACCTAGGAATTGAAATACCACAACATATAAGGTAGAGTTAAATAAGCACGTAACTAAAAAAATAAGAAAACTGTAGCACGTTTTTCTTTAGTACTACTACTTTAATACATTTTATTACCTGTTACAACAAGTTTGATTGTTATGGCATTTGGATTTACAAAGTAGATCAGCTGATTTGCACAAACGGATGTTCGTAGTACACTTTTTTTAACAGCTGCATTTTCTAAGTCCTTGTCCCCCAACTAAGGAATTTTTTTTTTTTTTTTTTTTTTTTTTTTTTTTTTTTTTTTTACTATTTCACATACACTTACTTCTTCTATACCAACTTCTTCAATGTTCAAAAAATTTTTCTTTACAAAAAATAAACTGCTTTCCTGTTTACAACGATTTTAATTTGCCGAACTTACTATCAAAAACATAAAAACTCATCATCTTAAATATCTCTAATAACGGCTATTATTGATTTTGGATCCATTTTTGATCTATCAATATCAGGTACTTTTATTTTAACATTTTTCCAAAAGTATTTGTCCAAATGTAGGTTTCGGAAAGTTTTTAGTCGACACAGTCTTCATCTTCTTTGCCTGCTTCTGAAGTCCTTCCTTAACTGTCTCTCGAAACACTTTCACATTTTGAGTTTTCTTGATAATTGCACCCGTTGTGTCAGAGCATATATCTGGTTCTTTCATTTCAATTCAAACTTTAGTATCTGCTTCCATTGTTATGTCTGATTATTTTTCATATGCATTATTATTATCTTGCAATTCTAAATCAACTGTTGATTCGAGATTAGTTTTCCCATTTTCTGTATTAACCACACATTCATTAGTAATACATACTTATAACTTTTTTCTAAATCCTGTTCAGTGGTCATGTTACTAATCAAATTATGTGGCAAAACTGAGTTAGCAAGTCCTAGCTTCATAAGACAACTTTGCAGGACATCACAGGATAGCTTCATTAAGATGAACATCTGAATCCCTACTGATATGCTTTGTTTTTTATTTTTGAACAAATTTTAATCCTTCTGACCAATTGCCTATCTTATTTGTTTCCAACATGTTCTCAACATCTTGGTTCACCCGTTCGACAGAACTTTGTGATTGACTGTGTCTCGGTTTTCAATGAGCTATTTTTATATCACTCCACATTTCATATAAACTGTTTATGATTTGATTTGGTTGCAAAATTCCCTCCTATTATCAGAATGAAGAATGCTCAGGGCTCCAAAAGCTATGAAAATATCCAGAAAGTGATATGCTACTTCAACAATTCTTTTACTGTGTAAACTTCGGAGTAGGACAAATTGTGTAAGATGATCTTGATGCACTCAAATGAATTTCATATCATGATCAGTATTGGACTGCATATCTATTAGGTTGACTTGGCATCAAGAATTCATTTCACTATGCACAACTGATTTAATTACAATCCCATCTTTCACAGTTTTTTGTTTCTTCTGACATGGTTCGCATAGTCTTAAATATGTGAAAATAGGTTCTACTGTTACATTCTTGTACTTACGATTCAGTTCTTTAATCATGCAAGTTCTTTCACCATGGCCAATTGCAATATGAGTGCTGTGTTGAAGACTTCATCAGTTGTAACATAATTTAAAATTTTTGCAAATAGTGATATTATAAGTTTGTCCTTTCCTCCAATTAGAATACGACAGCGTTTCAACCTTCTGTAATGAACTGTTTGTTTCTCCATCACATATTTCTCACTTGTTAAATAAAAGCAGTTATCAGGCTTATTTTTTACAAATTCAGACAAAATGTCATAATCTTTTTCCGCATAACATCACTCATTTCCCATCAGCAAAATAAAAAAAGCAAAGTTTGTAAAAATGGAAACAAACTTCAGGGAAAGTGCAGAATCACCCCTGCTTAGCACATTTCTCAAAATCGCCAACTTGAAAATAACAAGTCTAAGAATTGCACAAACTCAGTGTCCATCTACACAATGACCTATTTTTGCTTAAAATAACATCAGAGAATTACACAAACTTGGCACTATGCACTCCCTTGACTTTGTCCATGTGAACATCGATAAGTGGGCGATTCTGCACTTGCGCCCAAACTTCTTCTTTTTTAGATCGTAGCTGCTTACACTTGTTTAAATTATGTCCAAGTTAGACTGCGAATGGTGCAAATAAGGAGAGGCAGGAACAGAAAAGTGTCATGACTGAATTTTTGTGCGAAGGCTTATTCAAGGTTGATTTAAATCCCTTGTTTCAGGATTTCACCAGAAGGCATTGGTAACTCCTCGGTTTTACCTCAAAGGCTGAAGTGGAATCATATTAAAGCATACTTCGAGCTTTTAACAAGCTACTTTGGTAAAAGCTAGGTTTTACTGGTAAAACCTACGATTTACCAGACTTTAGGATCTTACAGTAACATATCTCCATTTATACTGCGTATAATATTTTACTTGTAAAATGTATACGATTCTCTTATATTCTTATATATATTGATTCAAATAATGAATAAAACTTAAATGCAATAATGAAAAACAAGTGCAAATGATTTTTTAAAAAGTACGCAGCTTTTTCATAATATTTATTAAATTATAAAATGAACAAATATAATTTTTTCCCAATTTTTATTTATTAAATTATAAAATGAACAAATATCATTATTTCACAATTCACAAAATTACACATATATACAATAGTTAATATATATTATTAGTAATCTTCCTTTTACTTACTGTTTATTCCTAACTTACTTTTTTTTTTTTCTTTATTACAGATACTTTAATAATCCCATTAAAATATTCTCGTGCTTTCATGAAAAGCAGTATTCAGCAGAATTACTAGATTTTATTTTAAATGATTTTATTTTAAATTAGATTTTATTTTAAATGATGTTATGATCATCAGTTATGTTATGATCATGTTATCAAAAACAGCAGTAATATTAAAGAATATGAAAATTTAAAAATTATTAGAACACTGCTCGTATTTTGTTATACTTCTAACTCGGAAAAAAAAAATCTTCCGGATTCTACAATTCTGAAGTTTTAGTTACATGCTCCATTACATAACGCATTTGTAATCTAAGTTTGTTTTATTTGGTTATTAATGCAGTTATATGTAATCATGTCGAAACATTTATCAATACGTAATGGATGTAGTTACCAAATAATTTTTTGCCATCGGTGTTTGTTTACATCATGATATTAAGGATTTTCTATAAACCAAACTACTCGAAATTCACATAAAAAAGTGGAAAACAGCCAATTATAGTAACCCAGACAAATAGTTTGTGACGTATTGTTGCCACCAGTCACGTGAGACCCGCTAACTTCCGTAAACCGTCAGCGTTTGTAGTCGCATAATTGTAACGGACTTATTGGCTCCTTTAAGGATATGGGCGACCAAGGAGGTTAGAATAGAAGGAGGGAGGGTTCGTAGTTTCCTCTACTATCGGGGAATGAAACTCCGCCGAACAAGCGGCGTCCATGTTTGTGACTTCAAAACATTGCATTACGGCAGTGACATGTACATGTTTCTAAGCTGTTCCGTGCATTTATTTTCCAGTAAAAATATGTTAAATTTATATTGAAATCCCTCGCTATTGTTGAATTTTTGTTTTAAAGTAATAAAGATGATATCCATAATTTACTATGTACAGCAAATTATTAAGAAATAGTTCGAAATCTAAATGCATGCGCATAACATTAAAGCCTTTAAAAAATGATGTTTCTGCATATTTCACGGATTTGCTTAGGTTAGAAAATAAATCTTAATAAAATAAAACAGATTTATGTGAATTCATTGATTTCAGTTTATGCGCATTTCATATTTATTAATCTCAAAGAAACTGCCTTTAATTAAGTTGAATTACAGAAATACACCTATATAAGTTTTTGGATACATCTTTCCACATGTTCAATTGTGTAAATATTTTACTTAATTTTATCACTATACTGCCCAGAAATTTGTAAGTTTATGCAAAACTTTTTAACAACAGAACAGTTTATCTTAACTTAAAAAAATGAATAATAATAAATATATAAAGAAAAGCATTGCTTTATTTAACACCTTTACAATTAATAAAAATAGTAACAATTGATTTCTTACTTTTCATGAAAGTTATAAAACGAATTAACTAAAACGTTCAAATTATACAATTTAAATCCTACCATATAGCATTGTATCTTAAGGAACGAAGATACCAGCTATAAACAGAAACATTAAAATGTATTTAATATATTTTGATTATAGTTATATTAAATAACCTATTTTAAGTCCTTTTTTTTCACATCTGGAAAGAAAACCACATGACATTGTGATATTTTTTTATATAGTTGTCATATCACATAAAAAAGAAAATTGATACTTACGTGTGAAAAATAATGCCCGGAATTTTTTTCGAGAATCTATTTGTGCATCCACATGCAATACAAGCTGAAATGCTTCAAAAAGAAAAGAAAAAAATGTTGCAATGACAGATATTTTTTGCACAAGTCACGGTGATAGCAGGAAGATGGCCGCCAAGCTTCACCGTTTGAGCTGAACCTTCCCTCCTTCTATTCTAACCTCCTTGTGGGCGACATTTTATTATGCCAACGGAAGTAAATATCATGTGGGGAATGGCCGATGCTATTCGCACCAACATTAGCCACGCATGCGCATTGAGTTGTCAGATCCGTCATTTGAAATCAAGTGAAAAGAACGGAAAAAGGCGGGTTACTACCTTGGCGTAGTTTATCATTTTTTAAGCGTTGGCGGTTTTCAAAAGTTTAGAAAGGAAAATGGATTCCTTTTCTTATAGAATGAAGGAACACATTTCCTTTTATTAAAGTATATATAAAAAAGAGTAGATTTTTATGTTCGCAATGTTTATCGTTTTCCTAAACGGTGGGAATTGTTTAAATGACTTTGGGTGGGGACAAAATCTTGTTTACTTTTTTTGTACTTGTTAGAATACATTTAGCTTCAAAGATGTATTTTGCACAATCAAGACTTTAATTCATTCCTCTTTGAAAATTTTCGTCCAAGAAAAGATAATAAAAATTAGACAGAGGATTTCTGTGTAGAAAATTTAGACATGAAAAAAGTTAAAAGCGATTAAATCAACTATTAAATGAATACTAAATCGTATAATACTGGTTATTAACAATTCTGCACGCCTCCTTATTTTTTCTTTATGGAAATACTTGGCATTTTCAGGACACAATAAGTACTTCAAAGAACTTTGAAATATTAGTACAAAGACAGTAATAAATTAAATTGGAATAAATAATGAGATGTAATTAAAAGACAGAAATAATTTAATGTAAAAGATTTAGATTTAAAAATTTGCATACACAAATGATTTATCAGATTTTATAAGGTTTCATTTCAGAAATAACTTTGATTTTGAAATATGGCAGTTGAACCTATAAACATGTGTGGGTACTAAAAAAGTGATGAATAAATATAAGAATATTATAGTTTTCAGTAAGTTTTCTTATTGAATAATAATTCTGACAGTCCCATGCTATAAGACTAGGGTCTAAGTTTGCATAAAAATTCCTCTGTTAAATAAAAGAATTTAAGTAATTTCTGTAGCCTTTATGTCAAGATTTAACAAATTACACGTACGGATTTAATGATGGTGCAGTTAGCACCATCATTAAATCCCTATTTTATCTAATCATTTCCTGAACATTATCATGTATATAGATTCACCTCGCCTTTATAACTAATAATTATTACTTAAAAATTATTCTCTTGCTGATGAACTATTAACAACCCTTTCTATTGCTGAGTTAGGGTTGGCAACCTTCGCTCTCGCTACCGCCTGCCTTACGGAAATCAGCGTAAAATGCTGGTACCTGGGCTGATTGTGAGCATGCGCGAACGTAGGTGGTGTGAATAGCCTTTTAGCTATTCGCACCGTCGGTGCGATTAGTCACTGCGGTGGGGAATAGGTGCTACGGAGAAAAGGAAAATACGTGGGGGAAAACGGGATTAAGATGTGTTTATATTTGTTTGGCATCTGATTCCTAATTTTGTTCTGTTATGTTACTAAATTAGCATTAAAAGTCGAGTAATGTGCATCTATTGCGAAAACGCAGGGCAATTACTTTTCGATCCGATTTTATACATGTATTAATATATCACATTCCTGGTCATATGATCTACATATGTATCAGATAACTAGCTACTTTTGACACTTATTTCTGGATGTGTATTATTTTATAACTTTTTCTGCTTTCAAAACCCAAGTATTGAAACATTATGTGTATGCTTGTGAAAATATTATTTCAGATATTCTCGTATAACTAACTATACTATAATCTCATATTATTCAGTTCTCATATAACTACGATAGAAATATGCTTCTATTCTTTACTTTAAAAATGCAGTATTTGATAGTCTTCCACATAGTAGAAATTCTAGAATTAATTCTGTAATGTTATATAATGTTAATTGTCATATGCATTATTTTGTCTTTTGTCTAAATATTCATTTGCATAAAGAATATATAATCAATGTAGAGAATGCGAGTTCAATATATTTTAAAGACAGAGATAATAAACAAAAAATAAAAGGGAAACTACACATGCAATCAGATAAAAGTTACCATATTCTAAAGAAAGTTAATAAACTCAAAATGATATGAAAGTATCCGCGTTTCAGTTCACCTATAGATGGCGCTTTCACACATTAGTATGGCGGATAAAACTCGGTATTTTGATTTGTGATCTGACTTCGTACATTCAAAAATGGAGTTACTTAGCTCTTCCGAAATGTTTGATTTTGTTCAAGGAGGCGTAAATTCTCGTTGTATTACTGAAGCAGAGAGCATTTTAAGAAGCTGATCATTTGGTAATGCACGGAATTTTACTTGAAATCCAATGTACAAGTTTTGGCTTTCTATTTAAGGATAAGTTCTATAGCATCCTGATCGTATGAAATCGAAGGACATTTCATTTTTCAAAAAGGACAAATAAAAATTTTTAAAAAAATTCTTGTTCATGTAAAGGAGGAACTGCTGGCTGTTGTAGGAAATTGTGCTGTTTTATTGTATTGCGACAGGTAGTTGATTTTAACGTTCACTGATTGTAAACAAATGATTTCATATGTGTTTTACTTGGGATTTCCAGAAAATCTGTGCAATCAAAAGTGACTTTTTTTCCCATAAAAATGATATTGAATCATTATATGTATACTAAAAATATATTGATCTATTATATGCATCTATTGTATTTATTATACACATGATAGCGCTAATCATCAGATGCAATTTTGAGAATATCAACAAGCAAAGCACTTAAAAATGAAAAAAAGACACTTGTTATAGAACTATTAATATTCTGTATGTATTATAGAAAATACATGCAATGAATAATACCATGACCAAACATTAAAAAAAAAAAGAAAAAGCAGATTAAGTATTACCTACGTCAGTACTTGAGAAAGCAATCCTGGCATATAACATGTAGTTAACTTTTGATTACATGATATTACAAGCATTTTCTTTATATTTGTCCTACAAGTGGTTTAAACAACTCAATACTGGTAGTTTAATTTCAGCTCAAATCCTGGTAAACAAGCTGGCTGTGCAGTTTTTTTTTTTTTTTTTTTTTTTTTTTTTTTTTGCATGTGTTTTGTGAATACGAACCAGTTTCCCCTATAAAGTTCTTCATAAAGGCATTCTTCTTCAGGCTGATAACCAATGTGCTTAACCATATTCAAATACCCTAATCTAACCTTACCTTTCCTTTAGATTCTATATTCACATGTTATATCTTTATCTGTTAAGATTTGTTCATAACAGGATCACCAGGCTTCTACCAATCTGGCAGGAGCATACTCAAAACCATGTGGTTTATAACAAAATCAATCATGTTGTCCTTGCAAACCTTTATAAATGTTCCAAATTTTCTTAATAATCTTATTATTTAGAAATGTGTTTATTGTTGTTTTTATATGAACAAAAGCATTTAAATATATCAATTTTAAAAGTAACTGAAGTGTTCTTTTAATCAGTTTTGCTTTTCTAATGCTGTTTTTAATTATTAACTTTATATCTGAGCCAAAAATTCAAGAATAAGTCTATTAAAAAGGTCTGTGTGATAAGTCTATTAATTAATTACATTGTATGAACTTCAACATCTTTGAATATGAAACACCGAACTAACACTTTGAATAGGAACCATCCTATATGAAAACACCGAGTCCATTTCAATCTAATAAAAGAATAAATTATACTTACGAATTCACAGTACGAGCTTCTTTGTATTATCTTACACAAAGATTAGAAACCAAATCTCCACATAGGAAATCTTACACTGATATGATGGTCTTGTATTGAAACAGAATTATAGCAACATAGATGATATGAATTACATTATGCCAAAGAATTATTTCATCCTAAATAAATTATAGCATTAATTTAACCAAAGACTCACAAAACAAAATTTCAGATTTGTTGTAAAATTGGTGTCATGTTTTTCCCTATGCTATAATAACTCCACACATTATCTACATATTTTCTTGTCTGTCAAGAAGATTGATAGAAATATTGTCCTTTCAAAAATTATTGTAACAGATATTTCTTTTTAAGTTACATGATCAACAGAAACTATAGAGATATAGCATATAAAAAGCCTTGAAAAATTATTTGTGGAAATTTGGGAGGAACAGATGCTATTTATTTGGTTAGATAATCAACAGATAAAAGTGGTTTATTAAGGATTTCTCAGTGTTATATGAAACAACGGAGAATTTATGAGTACGTTTTGATATCATGCTTACCCATTATTGGGGCTAATGTACATTGTTATCAGTTTTTGTTAGCCAAAAATGGTCGAAAGTAGAGTAAAAATATTAGGAGTTTGACGATAATCATCCATATACCATAATGTATTTGCATAGAAATATAATACCCAACAACCAAAAATAAATTAAACTTATCAAATGAATTTTAGTATGCCATTATGGTTTCATGGGAAAATATAACGTACTTCTTGAACAACTACAATCATTATATACAATAGCCATTTCATTATAAAAAAGGCATAAATTATATTAATCAGATAAAATTTGTTGTAAGAGCTTCACTATCTGGTTATAATTCTTAAGCAAACAAGAAGCAATTTCCAGTACCATAATATAATTTTCATAAGAACTATCCCATTCCATCGCAGAATATTAAAAGCGTTTTGGTAGAAACAAGAAATTTTATGGTAATTTTCCACCCATATTCTAATATTCAGATTGTAGATTTTAAAATTTTATCATTTAAAAAGTACAATTTCATAGAATGCAAATTTTGGTACTTTTCTGTTTCGCCAGCGCAAATCTCGCCAAGCAGACTTTATTGGCGACAACACACAGTATAGACATAAAAAATATAGAGATATGTTAGTTCTAAGAATTTTTTATTTTAAAGGTGTAAACATTTAAATGTCTTTTAAAATTTTGTAAAAAAGCCAATAAATTTCCAAAAAGACATTAATTTAAGAATTTACTATGCTTTTATGGTAAAACAGCCTGATTCGCCGGTTCACATCACATGACCCCAAGTGATCTCATTTCACGTAAAGTACGCTACAAAAATTCAATTCTCTCAGTAATTATCTACATTAATTTCAAGTTAAATCTTAATTTGGAATACAAGTTTAAATGCAAGAATTATTTCAGTTTGTACGATTTCAATACCTTAATCAGAAATTATGTAAAACCACAGTACTTTACTTTGCTAGTGCATTCTGATTTGAATTAATGAATTTAACCTTTGACTTTGCCTTTTCTATATTTTTGCCATCGGGTGAGAGGTATGATAGCATCCTAATTCACATACTTACCGCCCGCGAACGCCACCAGCGGCCAAGCCGTAACGCTGCTGAACACTAGTAGTTCGGTCCGATTTTCGAATCCCGCGAACGGGATGTCTGCATGGGTGTTTTCGTGGTTTTCCCCATGTGTAACTTGTATACGAGCTAGTTTTCTTTATAAAGGCATCCCTCCCTTAAGGCATATAGCCCTCGAATGCTTCGCCGTAATCTAATAAACCAAACCAAACGCCCGCGAATCACCTTAGGGCATAAAATTGAACTATCTGGTAAAAATTCTATGTAATTGTATGCCAGTATTGAAAGGAACAATCCATCTGATAAGAAATGGCTGTGACTTCTTTTGAAAATGAGATGTAAAAGGTTACCAGCAAAAATATTCCATTTGGCATTGGTTGTACCATTACTGGCGATTTTATCGCCTGCGCCGGCAAAACGGAAAAGTACCCAAATTTTTTATTCTTTGTTCTTAGGGAAAACATTGTATTTGTAAAGAAATTCAATGCTTTCTTTCTTATAAGCACATAGACTCCAGAATTCTATTGTAATTCATTATGATAAAAGAAGTATTTGTCAGTGAAATGACGTTTGACTATAAAATATGTAAATCCATTTGTACATGCTGCCTTTGGTCGCATTTGTTCCCAAAATGCATTAAAAAAAAAGAAAAACCTGCGACTTTTATAAAATGCTGAAACTAGGGGTTGGATAATCAGAGAATACTTAAATATTTAGTATTTGAATGAGGTTGATTAGGTATGCTTCATATAGCTTTGTCAAAAAACAATGTACCATTCGTATGTAACACAAAATAAAGTATATTGAATTACTGTTGACAATTTCAGTTTCTTGGTGCATATTTCATAGCTGAGTATACACATGTAATATGAATATGTACCAGTTTTCAATGGAAAGTACTACACAAGGACATCATCTATACCCTTAGGTAGATAGCCTGAGCGGGCATTGCCGTAATTAAATAAACCAGAACCATTCTACATTACACTATTCATTTAACAAATGTGGCAAAATTTGGTACACATCTGTTATCAGGACCGAATTCAGAAATGTGTGTATGAATGATTGCGTTCACATATGCACATATATATGTACGTATGGCATGTATGTTTGTGTATAAACACACATATAAAAGTGCATACACGCATACATACATTTCCGAATCCAGTCCCGATAATAGAAGAGTACATAAATTTTTCTATGTATAACATTTACGTGTGTATTTTTTTATAAGGAACAATATTTCTGACTTGAATCAGTTGCCATCAAGCATAGCTCAAGTACATAGCTCAAGTAAGTTTTATAGACATACTGAAAAAAAGAATATTTAAAGATGTTTTAAAGAAAAGAAAACTTTACACTAAAGTTAAAAGTAAACTTTCTGAATAATTTAATAATAAGATCTACAGTCAAAAGTCTTTAATCCGGACTCATCGGGACTTCGGCGATTCCGGATTATAGATCATCAGCTTAAATCTGGTAAGATGGCTTGCAGAAATTATAAAATTAAAAATATGAAACTGTAATTTATGAAATAAAGAGCAATTATGATCTAAAGGGTATCAAAATTTACAAAAAAAAGCTTGATATTTATTTGTTTACTTTATTAAACATTTCTTTCAACGCGCGCATGCGTAAAGCATACGTTACGCATAGTCGAAATTAGAAAATTGCAACAAGAAAACTATTTGACGTGTATTCGTGATATTTATAATGACGAGGAATTCGATTTAAATCATATCAAAGACAGAGCACATCGACATGAAATACTACATTTAGTAAGGAATTATAAGAAAAATAAAATAAAAACATCTGCCCTGAAGATAAGGATAGTGCTGACAGATCAACTTCCAGTTCATAGCGCGCCGCGTCGTTCCCCCCTCCCTTCCCGCAGAGCAGCATGAAATTGATAAACATATTTCGGAATCATCAGAGAATCAAAGGATATGCCTTTATCCATTTTTTGCAGCAATTCCGTTTTTTGTTTGATGCACATTGAAACATGCTTTCGCTTTATAAATCCTTTGATAGCTCCAGAATCGGTAGTAGTGGTAGTGGTAGATTTATGGCGCAAAGCTCTATAGGCCATATGCGCCATACACAGGATTTCCAGAATCGGAAATTCTTTTTGACATAATCGAAAGTTCAAGCTTACTTTTATAAAATTGCTCTAACAGTCTGCAAAAAATAATAAGCCGGATCCAATTAGAAGATTAAGAACAACGAAATCTGCAACATTAACTGAAATAGATAATTAGATAATTTTAGCTTAGCTTATACCGTCCGTTATACATTAAACGCGCATGCGTAAACGTATTATGCGCATGCGTTAACGCATTATGCATTGACGCATGCGCAGGAAGTTTGTAGTTTTGAGGTCCAGATTATAGATTATTCCGGATTATGGACGTCCGGATTAAAGACTTTTGACTGTATAATCTATTCGTAACAAAATTACATGAAATATATTTTTTAATATAGCGAAACTTTATTTGTAAGAAATTAATAATAAAAAAATAGCAAACATTTTTATCTCACAAAAGTCTTCGTACACTGAAATATTTTTGGATAAAGTCAAAATCAGAATTATCGTTTGCCACTTTTTTCAATTTTTGCATTGTGGTGGCATTTAAAAAATCGTTTGCTTTAATTTTTTATTGTTTACTTCATAATATTCTATTTATTATTGAAAAATGGGTCGCACTTACAAAGAAATTACAAACAGCAATCGAAAATTGATAATTTTTCACCATAGTAGTGGTAAATCAATTCGAAATATCGCTAAATTAGTTACCTAGTCCTAATGCTGCTATGCCCCCCCCACACACACAGAAGAACACCTCCACCGCCATGCTTAACTGTTCCAACTAAGTTCTTAGAATGAAGTTCTTCATTTTTTTGAAATAAAATGTTTGTCATTTTTTGATTATTAATTGCTTAAAACTAAAGTTTCACTACATTTAAAAAATATTTTATATAATTTTGTTACGAATAGATTATAGATTTTATTATTAAAGTCTCATTCAGAAAGTTTACTTTTAATTAATGGATAGAGCCCTATTTCAATGAAAATCATAAGTGTACGAACACTTTTGGGAACCACTGTAGTTCTATTAGCAACTCGAAATATACACTGGTGTGCAAAAGTAAAGGACGAGACGGTTTTTTAAATATAACTTTGTACAAAAGCTTTCCAAATCAACACATTTAATACCGTAAGATCCCCAATACGTAAGGACATGAGTAATGTAAGCAACACTTACTAAAAGGGAAATCAGAGGGATAAAAAGAAGCTTTATTGAAAAAGTAGCATGGAGCGCAATGCGACTGAAGGCCGAAACATCCCTGTGATGGGTGTCCAGCAAGAAACATCCGGTCTTTAATAGGGGATATGATCTCCCCTGACTGCTAGGCAGGTTTCACAGCGTCTGCCCATGCTGAGAATGAGGGTGTCAATGAGTTGTTGAGGTATTGCTGCCCATTCGTCTTGCAGCGCCAATCGAAGCTCCGGAATCGGTACTGGTGGTAAGGTACGAGCTGCAAAGCGTCTGACTAGAAAATCCCATACATGCTCGATGGGATTGAGATCCGGAGATCGTGCCGGCCAATCCATACGTTCAATATCCTCACTCTCTAAGAGCTGTTCGGCAGCTACTGTGCGATGACATGGTGCATTGTCGTCCATGAAAAGGTACTGCGGACCCGTAGCGCCTCTAAAAAGACGCACATATGGATGAAGAATCTCGTTACAATAACGGGTCCTGTTGACTGAACCTGCGTCGAAGATGTGAAGGTCTGTACGACTACCAAGCATGATACCTCCCCAAACGAGAACACCGCCACCTCCATACCTGACCCTTTCAATGATGTTCGAGGGATGATTGCGGCTTCCCCGCTCTCTCCAGATGAGAATCGCTGCTCAGACTGAATCTGCTCTCATCTGTAAAGAGTACTCGTCCCCATTCATTGTCTCTCCAATTCCGGTGTTCCCGGCACCACAGAGAATGCCTTCTCCGATGAACAGACGTTAGAGGTACACATCGTACAGGGCGTCGTGCAAACAGACCACCACCGTGCAGTCTTCTGGCCACGGTAAAACGCGATATCGGTCGTCCAGTCGCCTGTGTCGTGTGTCTAGCGATTTCTCCCGCTGTCTACCGCCTGTTTCTTCTGGCCTGTAAGGCAATATACCGGTCATCTGCGGGTGTGGTTCCTCGTGGACGACCACTATTAAACGCCCGGATAGCTGTTCCTGTAGTTTGAAATTGTCTCCAAAGTCGTGAAACGATGCTGTGAGCAATTCCGAACTCTGCAGCCACACTTGTCCCACTGCGGCCTTCCTCCAACTTCCCAATGATTCGACCTCGGGTAAAAGCATCCAGATGTCGTCTAACAGATTGATTCTCGCTGAGGCAGCAACTCGGTGGGATTTTAACTGCTATATGGCGTGCAATCTTTTTGCCAGAAATACTGATCTTACACCGACAACATGCTTTATACTACTCAGACACTCCCCCATTACGTCTACCTGCATATCTGCGCATGTGCTATCGTACATCACCTTACTTAATCTCCTGATGGGTCTTTCTGTCCGCTCTGCCTCTTCGTTCAGCTGATATGCTAATTTTTCGACTTCGTCCTTAATTTTTGCACGCCAGTGTAGACAATGGAAGCAAAGGAAGATGAAATGAGTTAAATAAAAACTGCTAAAATGAATAAATTATTAACTTTTATACATCCACTTGATATTTTATAAAAAACAATACATATCTTAACAGAATTATTTAATAGGTAAATATATACACTGAGGTGAGAAAAGCCATAGGACACCTCCTAATATTG
This sequence comes from Stegodyphus dumicola, assembly GCF_044657685.1. Taxonomy (NCBI): domain Eukaryota; kingdom Metazoa; phylum Arthropoda; class Arachnida; order Araneae; family Eresidae; genus Stegodyphus; species Stegodyphus dumicola. The sequence continues at coordinate 52,621,753 of NC_140778.1, forward strand.
TGTCAGATCTCCTTTTTTCTGGCGAAGTGCAGCAACTCCATGTGGTATGGACTCGACAATTTATTGGACGTCTCCTGCAGAAACTTTGAGCCATATTTCCGATTACAGACGTCCATAATTGCGAAAGTGTTGCCAGTACAGGATTTTGTGCATAAACTAACCTCTTGATTATGTCCCATAAATGTTTGATGGGATTCATGTTGGCGATCTAGGTGGTCAAATCATTTATAAATTGTCCATAATGTTCTTCAAATTAATTGCGATCAGTTGCGGTCCAGTGACATGGCACATTGTCAGCCATAAAAATTCCATTGTTGTTTGGGTATATGAAGTCCATGAATAGCTGCAAATGGTCTCCAAGTAGCTGAACATAACCATTTCCAGTTAATGATCAGTTCAGTCGGACCAGAAGACCCAGCAATGCCATGGAAAAACAGCCCACACCATTATGGAGCCACCAGCAGTTTGCACAGTGCCTTGTTGACAGTTTGGGACCATGCTTCGTGGAGTCTACTCCACACACGATCCCTACCATCAGCTCTTAGCAACTGAAATTGTGACTCATCTAAAACACGGTTTTTCAGTCATCTAGCCATGTTTCTCAACCAAGTCATCGTTTTTCAGTCATTTAATGTCTAGCCGATATGGTCACGAGCTCATGAGAGGCATTGCAAATGATATTCTGCTGGAAAAGGTACTAGACTGGGTCTTCTGCTGTTATAGCCCATTAAAGACAAATTTTGCCACATTGTTCTACCAGACACGTCCATCGTATGTCTCTCATTGATTTCTGCAGTTATTTCATGCAGTGTTGCTTGTCTGTTAACACTGACAATTCTACGTGCGCATCGCTGGTCTCGGACTTTAAACTGCAGGCAGTTGGCCACTGCATTGTCCATGATGGGATGTTATGCCTAAAATTAGGTATTCTCAGCACACTCTTGATACTGTAGATCTTGGAATGTTGAATTCCCAAACGATTTCCAAAATGGAATGACTTATATGTCTAGCTCCAACTACCATTCTGCATTTAAAGTCTGTTAATTCCTGTCATATGGCTGTAATCATGTCAGAAACCATTTCACAAGAATAACTTGAATACAAATGAAAGTCCTGCTAATACACTTCCCATTTGTACATTTTGTACACGATACTACTGCCATCTGTATATATGCATATTGCTATCCCATAACTTTTGTCACTTCAGTGTATACAATACATGTTATAGTTACAGAGTTAATACTGAACCATATAGGCTAAACTAAGAATAGTCATTATTAAATTAGAAAGAATTATTATTATTTTATTGTTCACTTTCAACCAACTGAATCCCAAAAATGTACAGGAAAGATGTAATAACACAGATGCTGAGATATGGTACGTACAACTCCAGCATTCCATAAGCCGAAAAAAAAGCACTTCTACCTACATTGCTATCATATCATATGAGCTCATGCTCAGCTGAGGGAGGTTTTTTTTTTCTTACCGTATATACTTAATATTTATCTTTACTGTAATGCGACCACGCTAACCATATGCAGTGCTAGTAACTGCCAATAGCTCGACACCATAGTCAAGCCATAAAAAAAGCACCATAAGTGCATTCTGTTGAAAAATGAAACTCTATGTTTCTGTATTTAATACCCCCACTAATCACATATAAAGTATACTGCTTCAATAATTATGTTTGACACATACACAATTACACATAAGACGCCATTACGAAATATCGGCGATCAAGTATCACGGTAGAAAATACGACATATCATGACTATAGTAAAGCTGTTTGCACGATAGTTCGTCCATCTCTGCGCTTGCGCTATCCACACAATTTCGCCAAGACCTGATAAATCGCAAAATTTAGTTGCTAGTTGCGCTTCCTAAGGAGGAAGTAAAAATACGCAAACGGGAGGCACCTTAGTACAAAAGAAGAAACAGTCATTCAAAGTAAACCCAAAACTGCCACACAAAAAATATTAAATAAAAATAGAAGTCCCAGCAATAGCTCTCTTGATGGAATGATTTCTGAATCTGCGGATTCAGACAGTATGGAAGTAGAATAGGGTCTAGAAGTTCCCAGGCATCTACTCCCACGAAAAACAAAAGAACAACACAGAAAGAACAAAAACCATTCATAATGGCCTCGTCTCATGGAACTGTCGCGGTTTCCACAGAAATTTGCTTGATATCAAATCTATTATAAATGCGTATCATCCTGTGTGCTTAGCAATACAGGAAATAAATCTGAAACCAGAACAACATGCAAAACTTCGGAGGTTTTCTTTCGTCAGGAAGGATAACCTTGCAGGTGAACGTGCCAGTGGAGGTGGAAGTCTCCTCACCTCACTGGATTATCCATCAAATGTACAGTCGGTCACAAAAGAATTTGAACACCGGTACCCATTCAGAAAATTTACTTTTCCGTTGAGAAACAAAATGGTGGCTCGTGTCAATCTTGGTTCGATCAGAACACAAAAGGATGGCTCACGTCCATCTTGGCCAGGCGTCGGAAGAAAAGAAAACCACAACTCGAGCTATCTGGGTGAGCTGGGAAACAACATGGCTGCTCAAGCGATCCAGATTTGCGCGCAGAGGAAAACGCAAACGGTTACGGAGAAACGACGGAGGCAACAGTATGAAATTTTGCTTCAGTTGCGACAACGTGGAGGGATGTCGTTAAAGGAAGTGCACCTCGGGTATCTCGGGATTGCCACACCCGTACTCACAAAAGTGAGCCCCCTGAGGGACAAGAGTTAATGGGAACGGAAGAGGGGTAGATGATCTTTGGATCTATCTCCTGGTCATTGTTTCAAAATGAGATAAAGCTGTGCAAATTCATATCGTCCCCTATAATGTGTCCAAGGTTTAAACTAATGACAGACATAACCAAGTGCACTCTTGGTCAATGATTTTGTAGACGTTTTTGATGTTACTATCAGATGAGTCTGTGATTATATTTAGAATGTAACTAAATCAAAAGTTACTATGTGTTATTAATTGCTTCAACATTCAATTAGTTTATTATTAAATAATCAATTAGTTAAGTGATTTTTCCTTCTATTGAGTCTGAATAATTTTATATTCTGAAGCTGTCATTTCAATATACATATAAAAATTATGAATTCATTCATTATTCCATAATGTAATGGATGAATTAATATTCTTAAGCATATTAATTCTAAGCAATTGCAATCTAATGTGCTTTCAGCTGTTGCAAAAAATGCCTTCAAAGCTTCTTAACTAGGGCAGTTAAAATAATGCCGCTATCTTAAGTAAAATTCATTGTACGAAATATGAGGTACTGAATATCACGAAAAGTAATAAAACATATTGCCTATTAGGTATTATATTATTAATTGTTATTTTACGGGCACGAAAGTAGTTGATGAACACTTCTTTCACCGAATCAATTGGGCGCAAGCAATTCCACGCTTCAGCAACATCACATCGATGTGTATGCCGAAATGAAAGTGAAGTGCACAGATTCTTTTTTACATACTCATCACGACATCTAGTATACTAACTATTTTTTTTTAATTCTGACATGCAAAGCAACTAAACATTCTTTATTTCTGAAACTAGCCTCTTTCTTATTTAATCTTGCATGTTGACACACATGGAAGACACTACTTCGTAGAACTATCCACCAAAAAAATTTTATAAAATTCACTTTCCACTTCGTTTGACATACTCACGGCCATCACAATTTTGAAAATTTTGAAACAGCGTTATTTTCTTTTGCGTATGCGCTTGGTGTCATAATTTCGCCAAGACCTGATTGATTAATCGCCAAATTTAGTCGCGGGTTGCGTTTCCTAGGGAGGAAGTAAAAATACGCCTGCCGTTTAGCTAACTAAGGTGGACGTAGTCGGTTGAGTTTTATTTGGTACAATCTGCGTACCTATTGATGTTTGAGTGGACACTACACGAGATGATTTAACAGCACTGGCGTATGATTTATTTGGTCGAAGCTGCGTGCTTTGGACTAATCTTCTGGCTTCGGCGTATGAGATGTTTCTAGTAACTTTTGCAATCATCACTTCTTGTTCTGAGTTCCATTTTGGACACAGGCGCCAAAATACTGGGTGCTCACCCTTGCAATTTATACACAAAGGCGCAGCGGTATAATTTTCAGAATCGTGGTCAATCTGTGAGCGTCGGGCACATGTGAGGCTGCCATGACAAGACCTCTAAGGCTGCTATCACACGGCGGTTTGTTTCGGAAGAACAACTGTTTGGAACAATTTTTCTGCTTTGTCACAACAGCCAATCCCATAGTTCGCTTTGGGGTTAACACAGGGGAAACTGTTTCCCCATTACAAACAAGCTGATAGCTGATTGGTTGAAAACCATCAACTTGCAATATTTTTCGAAAGGAAGGAAAAAGTCGCACGTCTTTCTTTCGATAGTAAACTAGTGATAAACATTGTTCGAAACAGTTGTTCGAGAGAAACACACGTCGTGTGGTATGGGCCTTAGAATGGGCGAACCGCTGGCATTGGAAGCATCGCATACGGTTTGGAATACAAGGTCTTACAGGACAATTTAAGTATTTTAAGTATCCGGCCTTAATATTTTTAGGCAAGTCAAGCGTGTTGAAGGTTAGGATCACGTGTTTCGTGTCGATCAACTTACCCTCTTTACGCATCTTGATCCGCCTAACACCGCAGACATTTTGGTCAGACAGCTCGGATGCGATCTATTCTTCAGAAGCAGGCAGAAGGTCGAATTCCGAGATAACACCACAACAATAATTCAGTGTCTTATGTTCTGATACAGTGACATTAGCTTGCCCAAGTTTGGTTATTTGAACTAAAGAAGCAAACTGGGTGGCTGAAGTTGTATCAATAAGCAAGTCTCAAGAGTGGAGACGCTTTATATTTCTCGGCTCACCAACACAAGAATGGATGTACTTATTTATTACAAACGGAGATATAATATGCAGCTCGCCAGGAGGACTAGAGACTACAAGGAAGCATGGACTATCAGTAATTACTTTGGCATTTGCATCGGTACGCATTTTCTTAGCAAGAGATTTGTCAATTACCTCAATACTTTGGTCGTTTTCGTTTGTTTTGATAAGAAACCTAGAAGCCATGATTGAAAAATACAAGATTCGGGTCCGACGGTCCCGCCCACAACAGAGACTGACAAGGGAACACAGATTCCTGTGTTAGGGCTAGCCGGACCTATACGTAAACTGAAGCCCCACAGTCGGCTTTCCCGAAAGCAGGTACTCCCGAGAGCTTATCCCCAAGCCACTGACACAAGGACTAGTGACCAGCCGATTGACAAACGTGATGACGACTAAGCTGCCTCCCGTTTAGCTGAATTAGAGGCCAGAGTAGTGTGTTGGGAACAGTACCTCGCCCCTCAACTACCATGACCCTCCTTTGCAGCGACACGGGTCTCCACGCGCGGCAAACACGTGGGCAGTTTTCTCGCCACTCAAAAACTAGAGACAAGGGATGTTCCAGTCTCTCGTGACGAGCCCCAAACTCCGAAGAGAGAAACCACAAGGAAGAAGGGAAGGGAAAATGTTCCAACCAAGAGGAGAGGAGACGGAAAAGAGGAAAGATCACTGGGGTTCCAGGATCGTGACACCCGTCTCACCAAGAAGATGATCCCCTGAAGGGCTAGGGTAACTCGGGATTGCCACACCCGTACTCACAAGAGTGAGCCCCTGAGGGAGTTTTTTAAGTGAAAATAGATCGATGTGCAAATGGGCAAGACCAATGTGGTGCGCAATGCCGAGTTTGTGCAATTCTCTGATGTTTTTTAAGTGAGAACAGATCGATATGCACATGAGCAAAGCCAATGTGGTGCGCAAAGCCGAGGTTGTGCTCGATGCTGAGTTCGTGTTATTCTCTGATTTTTTAAGTGAAAATAGATCGGTGTGTACATGGGCAGAGCACTACAGACCAGGCTTTCGGCCTCAGGTATAACCAATCGGAATAGTGCCTGACCTGTAGAAATTATCTACTATCTACTTCCGCCACTGCCAGGGCAAGGCCCGCAAACCAGCGGCATTTATTGAGTCTAAGTCAAAAGTTACCGATTCACAGTAATGGTTGTTACAATGGCACCTTTGCAGACGTTGTCTGCTACATGAAAAGATGTAAGTGCTGTACTGAGCTGAGTATTATTCATACGCGCGTGTAATTACAATTGCTCTGATTGTGTAATGTTCCATCGGCAGTAATGGGTTAAGAGCACTGCATGAAATTTAGTACATTGAGTTAGTAAGGTGTCCGGACTTCACTACAAATCGTTATTGGTGAACTTGGCTTAATCTATGCTACGTATCTGTCCGTGTCACATACTAAAGACATACTGTACATACATACATAGCATGATGATATACATAGCATGAAGATTACATACATAGCATGAAGATTATACATAGCACTAAAAATTACACATAGCACTAAAAATTACACATAGCATTAAAAAAAATATACATAGCATCAAACATTATTACTGTTTTGCTCAATGAACAAATTATATAACTTACTATCCGCACAAATATTGTACTCATTAGTAGCTGTGCACACAGTATATTATAAACATTAAATAGGTCCTAGCAGCCACACGTTATTTACATATTACATAATATATGCGTTTCATAATATGCTCTTACATAATATATAGGATTATAAGATAAATAATTAAATACTCGAATGCAGAACATTGCAAATTTGAATAGGTAAGTAAATGAATGATACTGAGATACATTAATAACGATTAATAGTGAGTAACTAAAGAATAGTATTTAATACTAAAGCTCATAAGTGCATAACAAAGTTCGCAAATAGTACTATAAGTTTCAAAATTTCTTAATTTAATGCAAAACATACAGCTGTGTTTCAGGAATTTTGTGCGGAAATCGAAATAATGCAACTATCTTATAACTATTAATACTAAGTAAGCGCATAATAAATTCTAGATTAGATATGCTTAAGTAGGTTACACGATTTGCAATAAGGCATAATTACACAGCAGTAAAATAATAAAGAATATAGGGAAGTGCTATGGCTGACATGACTTAGTGCGCATTTTGATTACATGACACTTCTTGGTAATATGCAATAAAAACATAAGAGATAAAAATGGCAACATACTGAGATGAATGAGTACTAAGAATGAAGTTTTCTGAGTACAGTAAGCAAAGCACAGAATACCATGGTACAATGATTAAACAAGCATGAAATTTTGTACAATTGGCAACACATATTATTGATACGCATACAGGATCTTGCTTACATTACTTATGGCAATGCTTAAATATACATAATATAATACATTCTTTGTGTACATGGGCAAAGCCAATGTGGTGCGCAAGGCCGAAGTTGTGCGCGATGCCGAGTTTGTGCAAAATTCTCTGATGTTTTTAAGTGAAAATAGGTCGGTGTGTACATGGGCAAAACCAATGTGGTGCTCAATGCCGAGTTTAAGCAATTCTCTGATTTTTCTTCAAGTGAAAATAGATGGATGAGCATACGGACACCGAGTTTGTGGAATTCTTTGATGTTTTTCGAGCGAATACTGATCGTTGTATACAAGGGGAAACGAGGTTGTGTGTGATGCCGAGCAGTAATGTAACTTTATTTATGTGCTACGTTTAACATATCGTTTGTGTATTTGAAATTTGTTTTATTGTGTTAATTGTAAATCATATTTGAGACACCTTTTTGTTATTTAAATTGTATTTTTAAGTGTTTGATTTTGGTATGTTGATAAAGTTTTTCGACTTACGATAAATATCGATAGTCCGACGATCTACTCAACAATAGCAAAACTGTAAACTTTGACCCTTTAAGTAACGATTATCTCATATTTTAATACATAGTGCTTGGTATCGTTATTGCACTTGATAATAGGAGTTCATTGATAATATGTGTGTGTGCGTATATGAAGCATTGCTTAGTATTCCAGGTTTGTAATATTTATTTTCTTATATTATTTTCTTTTATTTTGAGAAATTAGATTTTTTTTATTTATTAATGCGTAGAATTCTAGTATGCCTACAGAGAATATGGCGTGATTTAGGAATTTTAGAAACTGATATGAAAGCTGTGTAATGATGTTCATATGCAATAAAAAAGTATTCTTTTTCATTTATGTAAAATTTAAAATTTTTAGAAAATAATGAAAATTGTCTAATGTATTAATTGTATGTAAGGAATTACGTAGTTACGTAGCAACAAGGTAATTTGTAAAAATGATAAAATTGAAATATTTCATAATATGAATTTAAATTTTTTTTAAAAAATCTTTTTTTTATTTGTATAAATGCTTTAATAAAATCTTTGAAAATACTGAAGCTCTACAAGTATTAGAGACTGCGATGTTGTTTATCGTTTTAATAATTGGTAGAACTCAAGGAGGTTATTCTAACCTCCTTTGTAGAATTCGTTCACTGTATCACGGTAATTTTAAATATAAAGAATTTATTATACTTATTATCAGTAACGCTTAAGCTTAAATGTTATCAATGTAAGGTAAAGAATTTGATATTAATTTGTAATAATAAACAATTTATTATTGTATTTTTAAGAGAAAATAGAAAGTACGCGTAGTGTAAATGCGAGAATACACTGAAATTGAGAATACATCACGACAAGGAGCGTAAATAACGATCTTCTCTTAAGGGATCGCCGCTAAATTTCACGACTCCAGCAACCCTAAGGACTCTTGGTTAAATTGACATTCGTCACAGCAAACGCCGGAGGAATCTTTACAGTAAGCATGGAGGTAGGAAAGGGAGGAGGGGCCATTCCGCTAGAAGTGAAGCACTGCTTTGAAGCTTGGGTCACCAGACGGGGTGTTCTTTGCTTACATTCAGAAGCTCGCTTGACAAGATTCTGATAGTATTTCGACACACGACAGTTCCATAGAAATCGAAAAAGGGACACTCTCGCATGAAAGAAACATTCATAGTGTAATGGATAATAGCAATTTGTATAGTTTACTGACATTTACGCAAAAATCACATCTTGGTTATTTTTCGATAACTAACAACAGCGATTTTGATTATGAATTTGTTTTATACAATTCTAAGCTGTTGCACTACAAAAATATAGATTTTAAGAAAATTGCTAAAAGAGATCTGCCAAAATTTATTTTCTAGAAGATTTGAAAAGTTTGAAACTTGATGGCTAAATGTAAATATAAAATTATGTATGTTAAAATATTTGTAATTAGGCACATAAGTCAGATTAAGTTTTTATTAAATAGAGTAACGCATGCAAGGGCTATCTGCCTAAAGAGAGAGATGCCATCGTGGAGGAATTTTGAAGAAAAACTGACCTTTGAGTCAGTATTAAAAATAATACTTATAATTTTCATTCAAATTATATTCATATATATTTTTTATGTAAAATTTTCGGGTGTATGCTAAATTAGTGTAAATTATTTTACACGAAAAATATAGTGAATGCACAGAAATTAAAGATTTGCACATGCCGGAAATGATAAATAGGAAATATATATGGGTATTTATGCATGTGCTTGCAAAAAGCATGTATCTGCCTTTGACAAAATACTTAAGTGAGTGAGTGAGAGATTATGGCGCAAAACCAAACATGATTATAGCACGCCAAACACATGATGGGGTGAGTACAATTGATGAAATTAAAATACAATAAATAAAAACAAGTAGACAAATGTATCAAATCCAGAGGATGAAGTCATATAAACACAAGTTAAAACCACACATTTAAAATTCAAGATACAATCTTTAAAACAAATTACATTAGGTGATAAAAGCCAGTTTCTTTCAAATAATAAAATAAATTACAATTGACCTCTCTTCCGATTAAACGGTCGAGAGGTAAGTCACAGCTATTAAAATATTTCTGGCGAAGACTATTAAAACATGGACACTCAATTAAAATATGACGAACAGATAAACAAACATTACAATTAAAACAAACAGGCTCATTTTCAGCTTTGAGAAGATAGTTATGTGTGACTCTAGTGTGACCTATTCTGAGGCAAGTCAAAAGAACGTCCTCCTTACGATTTCCAGCAAAATCCCAATGTTCAATTCTAGGCTTCACGTTTCTCAACTTGTTATGATGCTGACCATCCCAAGTTTGCTGCCATTTTTTCCGCATCTTCCCCTTGATTACACAGCAGATGTCTCTAAAAGGAATACGGCGAGTGGACGGTTCAACAGCATATTTGGCTGCGATGTCTGCAAGCTCATTTCCCTTTATTCCTGCATGTCCAGGGACCCAGCAGTACAGAACTTCATATCCTCCAATTGTTAAATTTCTATGAATTTTGAGAACATCCACTACGACAGGATTCTACGTGTTGGGGAAAGCTTCCAAGGATTTAAGAGCACTATACGAGTCTGTATAAACTATGAACTTCTTGTGGCAGAGCTTTGAGATGTACAAAAGACCGTAATATATTGCAGTTAGTTCAGATGTTAGGACTGAGAAAGCATGGTGCAGGCATCGGCCCTCAATGTAATCTTGAAATACAAAAGCCATCCCGACATGATCATTTGACTTTGATCCATCTGTGTATATCGGATGATAACTGCTATATTTGTGCCTGTGCTCAGCGAAGAGTTGTCTGTAAACGATCTCGTTAGTGCTCGCCTTTACGTGATGTTTGAAAATATCGAGAAGCTGGATACGTGCATTTTCCCAAGGTGGAATTTCAAAATTCTGTACTGCTTGAGGGCACATATCAGAGAGGGAAAGTTCCTCAATGACAGGGCGAACTCTTAAAGGAAAAGTAGGAACACAGGATGGACGTGTTTCATATAATGTGTTACACTCATTATCGAGTAAGCACAGCTTATTGGGATATTCAGGGTGGGATAGAATATTAAAATATTGCAAAAGGGACAATTGCTCACGCATCAGATAAAGTGATGGTTCGCTAGAGTCAACATATAGGCTCTGTACAGGAGAAGTCCTGAAAGCTCCTGAACAAATCCGCAGACCTTGATGGTGAACAGGATCCAGTTTTAACAAAACAGATGACCGAGCGGATCCATAAACAACTGAGCCATAGTCCAGTCTAGAGCGGATAAGCGCTCTGTAAATGCGAAGCATAGAGCAACGCTCTGCACCCCAGGAGGTGTTCGTCAACACTTTTAAAATATTTAGTGTTTTAGACACTTCTTTCTCAGGTTTAAAACATGAGAAAGGAAGGTCAATTTTCGGTCGAACGTCACTCCTAAAAATTTTACTTCGGGCTCAACTGGAATAATTGTACCATTTAGATATAACTCAGGTTCAGGATGGAGACCTCGCTTCCTACAAAAGTGTACGCACACAGTTTTCTGTTTCGAAAAAGTAAATCCCTGTTTGTCTGACCATTCTTGGATCTTATTCAGAGCCATCTGCAATTGCCTCTCTATGTATCTCATGTCTGCTCCTCGACAGCTAATCTGTAAATCATCTACATATAGTGATCCCAAGATGGTGGGAGGAAGTTCTTTTAGTACAGAATTTATTTTTAAAGTGAACAGGGTTACACTGAGCACACAGCCTTGAGGCACACCCTCTTCCTGTTGAAAAACATCCGAAAAAGCAGAGCCAATCCTTACTTGAAAAGTTCTAGCGTTCAGGAAATTCTGAATGAAACATGGTAGGTTGCCGCGCAAGCCACTCTCGTGAAGATCACGAAGTATACCGTATCTCCATGCCTTATCATAAGCTTTTTCAATGTCGAAGAAAATTGAGACAAGGTGATTTCTTCTTACAAAAGCTTTCCGAATGGATGTCTCTAAGAGGAGCATGTTATCTACGGTTGTTCTTCCCTTTCGAAAACCGCTTTGATAAGGCGATATAATATTATTCTTTTCCAAGAAGTAGGCTAGGTGGCTGTTTACCATCTTTTCAAACAGTTTGCAAACACAGCTGGTAAGGGCAATTGGCCGATAGTTCGAGGGATTCCTCGGGTCTTTCCCTGGCTTCGCAATAGGAATGACAACAGCTCTCCTCCATGCACTGGGAAATGTATGCTCCTTCCACACTCTATTGTAAAGTGTGAGAAGGGCACTCAGTGACTTACAGGACAGATGCTTTAGCATTTCATAATACACGCCATCCAGACCCGGACAAGACCTATGTGTCTGCAACAAAGCTCTCTTTAATTCAACCATAGTAAAGTCTCTATTGTACGGCTCAAAGTTGGAAGAGTTGAAAGCGATGGGATTTTTCTCAGAGTGTTGCTTGATAGACAGAAATGCGGGTGAGTAATTTCGGCTGGAAGAAACCGCAGCAAATGTCTCACCAATTGTATTTGCAATTTCTTCTATGGAGCTAATCACTCGGCCATCTTTTTCCAGAAAGGAAAGTGAGTGGTCTTTATACATTCCGCATGCTTTTCGAACTCTTTCCCAAACCCGCTTACTAGGCGTAGAGCATGTTATTGAGGACACATATGAAATCCAGGAATCCCTCTGGCTGTGCCTTCTTACTTTCCACAGAGATGGTGAACAGATGGCAAGATCCAGAGCGTGGAATGTCCTTGAAAGCTCATGGAAGTACGTATCTTGAGCATTATTTAGGAGACAAAGGCTATGATCTTCGATCATCTGCTCAATTTGTCTTCCTCGGCAATTTGTATCTTTACTTCCCCAGAGTGGACTATGGCCGTTAAAATCTCCTATTATCATAAAAGGCTCAGGCAGCTGCTCTATTAGATTATTTAAATCTTGCTGATAAATGCGCTCATTTGGAGGCAAATACAAAGAAACAAATGAAACAACAATATCAAAATTTATTTGAGTAGCGACAACTTGGAGGGATGTCGTCAAAGGAAGTACATTTGAGGGATAGTCCAGTGAGGTGAGGAGACCTACACCTCCGCTGGCACGCTCACCTGTAAGGTTATCCTTCCTGACGAGAGAAAACCTCCGAAGTTTTGCATGTTGATCTGGTTTCTGATTTGTCTCTTGTATTGCGAAGCACACATGATTATAAGCATTTATAATAGATTTGATGTCAAGCAAGTTTCGGTGGAAACCGCGACAGTTCCATGAGACGAGGGTGGCCATTATGATTGGTGTTTGTTTTTCCTGTGTTCCTTTTTACTTTTGTGCGGAAGTAGATGCTCGGGAACTTCCATTCCCTCCTCCACCTCCATACCGTCTGAATCTAGAGATCCAGAATTCATGTCATCTACAGATCGGCTTCTATTTTTGGATATTATTTTTGGAGGCACAGTTTTTGGTTTGCTCAAGATTGTTATTTCTTTATTTTGTATTGTATGTGTTGGATTTTCTTTTTTCTTGCTTTCAGGCAGCTGGGTTTTATTTGTCGGAGTCTGTGTAGTTATGGAAGTTTGGGTGGCTATAGTGCGGGTTGATTTCACGGCATTTGCATATGATTTGTTTGATTGAGACCGTGTGCTTTGAACTTGTCTCCTGGCTTCGGCATATGAAATATTCCTAGAAACTTTTATGGTCTGAACTTCCTTTTCAGATTTCCATTTTGGACAAGAGCGAGAAAATGCTGGGTGATCACCCTTGCAGTTAACACACAATGGCGCAGCGGTGCACTTATCACTATCGTGGCCAACCAACGAGCATCTGGCGCACGTAAGGGTGCCACGACAGGATGTCTTAGAGTGACCAAATCGCTGGCATTGGAAGCATCGCATTGGGTTGGGAATATATGGTCTTACGGGACAGTTAAGATACCCAGCCTTTATATTCTTCGGCAGATCAGGCGATTTGAAGGTCAGGATCACGTGTTTCGTGTCAATCAACTGACCTTCCTTTCGCATCTTGATCCACCTAGCACCACAGACATTTTGGTCAGCTAACTCGGAGACGAACTCTTCTTCTGAAACACACAGAAGGTCGATCTCCGAGATCACGCCTCTACAGGTATTAAGTGTTTTGTGTGCTGACACTGTTATAGCTACTTGTCCAAGTTTGGTTTGACATAAAAGTGAAGCAGACTGGGTGGCCGAAAGGGTATCAATGAGCAAGTCTCCAGAACGGAGACGCTTTATGTTCCTTGGCTCACCCACACAGGAATGAATGTATTTGCTGACCAGGAAAGGAGACATCTTTTGCAATTCTCCAGAGGCACTGGAAACAACAACAAAGCGCGGACAATCAGCAGATTCTTTGGCATTTGCAACGGTACGGATCTTCTTTGTAATGGATTTGTCAATAACTTCAATATCTTTGGTATTTTCATCGGTCCGGATCTTTTTGTTAATGGATTTGTCAACGATTTCTATATTTTGGTTGGTATCATTTGAGTCAGGTTTTTTAAGAATGAAAAGTGAAGCCATGATTGTAAGAGAAAAGATTCGGGTCCGACGGCCCCGCCCACCACGGAGCCCAACAAGGGAACACAGATTCCTGTGTTAGGGCTAGCCGGACCTATACGCAAACTGAAGCCCCACAGTCGGCTTTCCCGAAAGCAGGTACTCCCGAGAGCTTGACCCCAAGCCACTGACACAAGGACTAGTGACCAGCCGATTGACACCCGTGAGGACGACTAAGGTGCCTCCCGTTTAGCTGAAGCAGAGGCCAAAGCAGTGTGTTGGGGACAGTACCTCGCCCCTCAACTACCAGGACCCTCCTTTCCAGCGACACGGGTCTCCACGCACGGCAAACACGTGGGCAGTTTTCTCGCCACTCGAAAACTAGAAACAAGGTCTGTTCCAGCCTCTCGTGACGAGCCCCAAACTCCGTAGAGAGAAACCACAAGGGAGAAGGGAAGGGGAAAATATCCAGCCAAGAGGAGAGGAGACGGAAAAGAGAATAGATCACTGGGGCTCCAGGATCGTTACACCCGTCTCACCAAGAAGATGATCCCCTGGAGGGCTAGGGTACCTCGGGATTGCCACACCCGTACTCACAAAAGTGAGCCCCCTGAGGGTGACAAAATACTTAAATATACTTAAATAAATGTATTTGAAATGAAGAATTTATTCACTTATAAATAACTGTGAAAGTACTGTAAAGAAATCTAATGATTAAATGTATCTAATTTATAATGATTATAAATGTTATCTAAATATATAATAACCTTAATATTGAATTGTAAACATAAATTGAAATCCTGTTGACAAATACGTTATAAAACTATTTAAGCAAGAATTGTTCGTATTGGAAAGCAATCTGTTAAAAGGTATTGTAAAGCAAATGCTACGAGATGCGCACTTAAGAACGTAATAAAGAGTTTTGGAATATGTATTGTTGAAATGAAGGGTAAAAAAAAAATCTGATAAGTATACTTAAAAGAATTATTCCCCTTTACATTTTATAATAACTCAGTTACAAGTTTTAAATAATACTTAAAAAAAAAAACTTATTTTATTCCCTTTCAGAAATGTTCAGAGAAAGTCAAATACTATTTAATAAATATTTAATTATTAGGAATTAGCGAAATACTTATTTAAAGTATTTCGCTAATTAATAATAATTCTCTAATTTAAAATGAACCGAATAGAGCATTAATTATAAATTGACTTACATTTTTCGATTTAAAAGAAGCCAAAAAATCATGTCATATTTAAGAAAG
Source organism: Stegodyphus dumicola (assembly GCF_044657685.1). Taxonomy (NCBI): domain Eukaryota; kingdom Metazoa; phylum Arthropoda; class Arachnida; order Araneae; family Eresidae; genus Stegodyphus; species Stegodyphus dumicola. The sequence continues at coordinate 52,637,268 of NC_140778.1, forward strand.
TATTTTAGGAAGAAGCTCTATAAATAGAAAAGAAATAATGCATAATTTTAATATTAATAATACAATAAACTTTGATCTTAATTTTTGTACCTTAACCGAGTAAAATCGAATTACCTTAATTTTTTTTCTAATGTAATTAACGAAAACTTGTGAAAATATTTCATTCAAATTAAACCATTTTGAGAAAACTGTCCTGTGATAAGTATAGCATTTAATTCCGTTCAGAATGAAATGTTGTTTAAAAATATGTTGTTTTCACATACTTAGGACTCTGAAGTATTGTAGAAAAAGAAAATATATACATTTATATGTATATTTGCGACGTAATTACAAAATATTTACACCCGAACGCGTCAAATCCCATAGAACTCAATGGTAAATGACCCAATGTTTTGGTCACCACGTAGGGATCGCCGGTGCTTCAGAGCAGGGTACGGAGAAACTTGTTTAGGGCGACTCCATCTTACTTCCTACCTCCATGACAGTAAGTGACCTTCGTTCGAGAGTTGGGAAAGTTTGTTAAAATAAGCCTGTTCAAAAATGCTCACCAAATGTGTTACCTCATAACAGTAAGGACTGTTGATTAAATTGGCATTCCTCACAGCGATTGTCGGAGAGATCCTTACAGTAAGTAACCTTCGTTCGAGAGTTAGGGAAGTTCGTTAAAATAAGCCAATCATATTACAGTTACTAGAGGTACAGGATGATTCATCACCCATGGGTGCTACTTTGGTTGACGGTTGCACGAATTTTGGCGAGTTTTTGGCAATTTTTCTTTTGGCGAGTGTTGCGACTTATGGTAAACCCATTGCTGGATAAGTTATTTATGGTAACCGATACTTTGTTGTCATTTTATTTAAAAAATAATGTGTGTTATTATGCATAAATTCCGTGTTTTAAATATTATTTATGGCTTCTAAATATTAAAAATCAATTTAATTTTGCATTTTTATTTGAAATAAAAATTTTATTGTTTATGATATTTTATGAAATTTTATGCTGTGGATATAATCAATGACGTCACCTTATTTTAAAAGTAATTGGTTTTAATATCTATAAATTTAATCTAATATTTTAAACATTATTTATGGCTGTTAAATATTAAAATACAATTTAATTTTGCATTTCTTTTTTAAAATGATTTTATTATGTATGATTATTTAAATAATTTTAATTCTAGGCGTGATGTAATAACCTCTCTGATTGGTTATAGAATATTTGTGCATTAACGAGCGGTAATCAGCTCCCTGATAGGTTGCTGAAAATTTGTGCGGTGCTACTTTGGTAGACGGTTGCACGGATTTTTGGCGATTTACGTTGGCGCAATTGTTGGCAATATTTTTACAATTGTCAGCCATCTTGAAAAACGCTGTTTTTACGCACAGTAAAGTATTCGAAACTCAAAAAAAATCCTTAAAAATAATGGATTAATTTTTTGTTGAAAATGTCGTTTTTTAAGATGGCAGGCAAGTGTAAATAAATACATTTACTATGAATATAAAATACTAAAGTAAGGCTATTATTGCTTTCAAATAGCAAAAAAGAGAACAAAAACGTCGCTATAAAACATTGTGCCAACGTTTAATTAGATTAAAATATTACTGAAATTGAATATCGAATTAAAAACCATCCTACCAACATTTAAAAGAATTAGAATATTATTAAATTCAAATACTTTAAAATACGTTATATAAAATATAATTAAAATTAAAACATATGTGACAATAATTATCTCAGCAATTTTTGAAAAGAGTGTATTAATTTTTTAAAAAAAATTGAAGTATACAATTATAAAATAAAAGAAAAATATGTACTTACGTTTTTTTGAGTAATTTAATCTCTTGTTTATTGATAAGTACCACCAAAAAATCGAAATCATAATTGAATCGGCTCTTTTAACCATCTTCATCTGTTATCCACATATCTCGCACTTCATTGAAGAAGCAATCAGCAAGGTTTCCTCCAAAAATTAAAAATAATATTCCTCTGACGCTATTAACAATTTATAAATAAATCTTTGATTAGGAAAGACAGGTTGCCCAAAATAAGGTCTCAAAGGGCAATATTTTTATTTCAATACCAATAATTCTTGGCAATTACCAATAACAACATTCATCTTCGAAACGGAAATATCCATTCCATTTGAAATCTGACGAATTCGAAGAGATCAATAATAAAATTTTAAAATGGCGCGGTAATGCACAAATATTCAGTAACCAATCAGGGAGCTGATTACATAACGCATAGAATTAAAATTATTTAAATAATCATTCATAATAAAATCATTTTTAAAACAAATGCAAAATTAAATTTAATATTTAACAGCCATAAATAATGTTTAAAACATTAGATTAAATTTATAGATATTAATAAAACCAATTACTTTTTAAATAAGGTGACGTCATTGATTACATCATCAACAACATAAAATTATATAAAATATTATAAACAAAAAATTTTTTATTTCAAATAAAAACTTAAAATTAAATTGATTTTTAATATTTAGAAGACATAAATAATATTTAAAACACGGAAGTTATGCATAATAAAACGCATTACTTTTTAATAAAATGACAACAAAGTATCGGTTACCATCAATAACTTATCCAGCAATGGGTTTACCATAAGTTGTATTACTCGCCAAAAGAAAAATTGCCAAAAAATCGCCAAAATCCGTGCAACCGTCTACCAAAGTAGCACCATTTGTGCATTACCGCGCCATTTTAAAATTTAATTCATATCTTCGAATTCCTTCAAAAATGTCTCCTTCAAAGATGAATGTTGTTTTTCATAAGTGCCAAGAATTTTTGGTATCGGAATAAAAAAACTGTCCTTTGAGACCTTATTTTCGCCAGCCTGGCTTTCCTAATCAAAGATTTATTTATAAATTCTTACAAGGGTCAGAGGAAATTTATTTTAAATTTTTGGAGGAAACCTCGCTAATTGCTTCTTCAATGAAGTGCAAAAATGAAGATGAAATCACAGATGAAGATCGTTAGAAAAGCCGATTCTGAGACGGCCGTATATGGTATAGTGGTCATGTTGGAAGAAAAAACCGCTGTAACGGTAAGGAAATTATTAGACATTCCTCCTTTTTTACCGACAATAAACTAATCGCTGTCATTTTAGCTCTAGTGTACGAAGCGTTCTTATTTACTTATTTTAAAGTATTTAATTTAAGTAATATTTTAATTCTTTTCAACGTTGGTATGATGGTTTTTAATTCGATATTCAATTTACGTAATATTTTAATCCAATTAAACGTTGGCGCAATGTTTTTATAGCGGTATTTTTATTCTATTTCTGTGCTATATGAAAGTAATAATTTAACCTTTCTTTAGCATTTTATACTCGTAGTAAATGTATTTATTTACATTTGCTTAAAAATTTTACATTAAAAAACATCGTTTTCAACAAAAAATTAATCCATTATTTTTAACGATTTTTTTTTTTTTTTTAAGTTTCGAATACTTTACTATGCGGAAAATAACGTAAAAAACGGCGTTTTTCAAGATGGCTGACCATTGTAAAAACCGCGCCAACAATTGCGCTAAAGTAAATCGCCAAAAATCCATGCAACCGTCTACCAAAGTAGTACCCAGCCATGTTTTAGCGTTCGTGCTGTAGCCACACAGGCGTCTCAAGACCAGAAGAGGAAAATATGGTACTATTCGGTTTCGAGGGCCGTAAAAAATCGCAAAATTATTGTTGATGCCAATGCTGCCAAAAATAATTGCGGCAACCCTAATAATTGCGGCAAGAAAGGAAGTATAATAGTAAATAACTATCTAAGATTGATGTTTTAATTTAGATGAAAGGTTAATTTCCTATACTACTTTTTATTATTATAATGTATATGAAAAAGGCTAAACATGACTGAATGGAAGCATAAGTGTAAATAACTGTTTCAGATCATTATCATAATTTATATAAAAATTGCTAAAATTATATAAAAATTCCTATATAAAAATTGCTAAATTTTTTATATAAAAATTTATATAAAAAATAAAAAAGCGATATGCTTGCATCGCTATTTCGCTATCGATTTATCGCTCAAGCATAATTTCATCTCGTTGGTTGTTCAAACGTAATTTTCTATAATGAATGACGCCTATTCTTTGAAAATATTCTCGGTAAAGTGCAGAATCGCTCACTTATTTGTTTGCCGCTTTTTCAAGGGTAAAAACAATTGAGTTTTTGTCAATTTTCTTTTACCTTTTAAGTGAAAATAGGTCGCTGTGTACATAGATAAAGTCAAGGGTGTGCGCAGTGCCATTTTTCTGCAATTCTAGGATTTTTTTCCCGTGAAAATAGGTCGATGTGCACATGGATACCGAGTATGTGCAATTCTTAAAAACGTGTCAAGCAATGGGTGATTCTGCACTTTACCCAAAATTCTATTGCCGACTTTTCGCCATGGGCAATTCCCAATTTGTTAAATCCATAGTATATCAAAAAAGAATTTAAAATTAAAAAAGGATTTAAAAATTACACTAGTTTGTCAATGGTGTCTTAAGAAATATAGAACTGTATAAACTTACGCAATCTGAAATCAACGCGTACGCTAGATTTGGCGCGCTGTTAAATGGGCGCGTTTGCTAGATTTGGCTCTTTTGCGCATACATTTTCGTTGCAATTTTTTACGGCTCTCAAAAACCGAATAGTACCGAAAGGGCTTATCTTCACTGTCATTGGCTGTATACCACGTGACACTCCCGAAATGCTTTAGGCGCTATTTCTGATTCTCCGCCAACTGCAATTGTGTTTCTCGCTAATTGTTAGCGGTTTGTTTAAATCAAGGATCTTGCTTTCTTTTATTATCAAAATGGATATGTTTAAATGTAAATCTTGCAGTTCGTCTTTTTATGCGAAAAGATATTTGAAAGCGCATGCACAAAGAATACGCGAATTTAAATAATAAAAGTTGCACCATTTTCGTGTACGTATTGTACGAATCAATTTTGTACAAGAAATTCTTTAGGTAAACGTAGGATATGTATCCATAATATAAGTAATATTAAATGCCGGCAACTATTTGCTACCACAAGGAGATTTAAGATCTCACTTAGAGACTTACCATAATTACATCATTATGACCAAATGTATGGCCAAATGACCGACTGATGGCGCTCTAGACGCGCAGCGTGTAGGTTGCTCTTTCTGATTGATCCTGTCTCCGATATGGAGAGGGGCCGTGCAACGGCGGGTGATAATGCTTTTCTGCCGCAACCTACCCAGGTTTCCTGGACTGATCGAACTTGTGACGATGATGAGGATATAAACTGTGAAAATACGAGTGAAATAAGGAATAACGAGTTGGACTCTCGACAGGATTTTACTGCTCTTTTAGACTTTGATTATAATGCCGCTTTAGAGGAAATTTCTTCCCTGAAGGTGAAACGTGATGTTTTAAAACAAACATTATTAGAAGGTCTTGCTCAACGTGACTGCACTAAACCGGATACTCTTACATCTGGATTCTTGCCTGGAATACAACTCGTCTCTCAACAAATCAAGGACTTGAAAGGTAAGTGCAAATTTTATTTAGCAAGTACTTGCAAATTGGCCGATTTTAATAAATGTGTTATCAACGATGCGGATAATGAGTCTGTTAAGCCTAATTCTGTTGCACGTGGTGCAGACAATAGCAAACGTAAAATGGAACATACTGACTCTGACCTAACTGATAATGATGCAGGTTTTAAGAAACCGGCTAAAACTGTTAAGCCAAAAGTAATTAAAAACAAGAAATTGCGAACTTCTAATAAGTTTGATGTTTTGTCTAAGGTTGCTAATGTAAATAGTACTGATAATTGTGATAATGGCATGAATGGTTAATTTGAACAACAACGATTCGAACTCTAATTCTCAGGCATCTACTAGCTCACAACAAGTTATTCCACGTGCGGTGAATATAAATATTTCCCCAAATACGGTGAGCCCTAAAGAAAATGAAAAATTTGGTGACTTTGTCAAAAAATCGCTGAAAGCCTACCTAATGTTAAGTTTTTGTGTCGACTTAGTGGTGAATTCATTAGAATTCTCCCGAACACTGAAGATGACCACCGAATTGTTAAGCAAATGTTTAAAGAAAATGCTATTAACCATTTTGTAGTGAACGCTGAGCGTGAAAAGCCTGTTAGGCAACGACAAAACCGCAAAAAAAAATGGAGAGAATGGATCCGAAAGATTTATTTAGAGCGACTTGTTCAAAGAGATTTTTTTTCTATTTACTGCCTCTTTTGCGAAATGAATATTCGGAATTATTAAATTCCTATTATTAGCTCACACTCTCCGTATATCTTGTTCAAATTTTCAGTCGTTAATAAAATACTTTTTATTCATCCACTCCAGTTGAAATACAATGAAAATAAAGTGTAGAATCGCTCACTTATTTGTTTGCCGCTTTTTCAAGGGTAAAAACAATTGAGTTTTTGTCAATTTTCTTTTACCTTTTAAGTGAAAATAGGTCACTCTGTACATAGATAAAGTCAAGGGTGTGCGCAGTGCCATTTTTCTGCAATTCTAGGATTTTTTTTCCCGTGAAAATAGGTCGATGTGCACATGGATACCGAGTATGTGCAATATCAAATAATAAATTGTAGTGAATGACACTTGATATTAATACAGCATTTTCACATACTAATTTTTTTTTAATTTTTAATTTTAAAAAAATTCTGTTTGTATTTTTTTTTTTTTTTAAATTTTTTAGATTTTTCTTTGTTGATCTAAGTAGGAATTGACTTGAATTTTCTTTATATATTACTTTTTTTTAAAATTACTTCAGGATGAATATCGACCAGTTTGACAGACTTGTAGGTTCTATATTGTATGAAAATTAGCCTTTATAAAATTGGCTTAGAATACAGTATATAAAGAGAATTAAATTACTTAATTCTCTTTATATGAATATAAAGAGAATTAAATTACTTAATTCTCTTTATATACACCATCCACTATATAATAAAATCAGCTTCATATTTTGTAAACTCTCCCTCCCTTGCTCTTTTGTTTTTCTTTTTATTTATTTTTGAATTTAGAATGAGGTTCAAATTTTGGATAGTTTATGAGAAATTATATACATGATAAAATATGCAATAAAGTAAAAATAAATACCGTATTTGATGGCATATAAGACGCACTGGCATATAAGACGCACCCTTATTTAGACGGCCACACACAAGGAAAAAAAGTTTCAATAGCGTGGTTTCTTTTAGTTCTCACGTTTCGTAAAAGCCAAATAAACAATTATTGAATGCAATTACCTTCACGTATAAAGACGCAGGCAACGTTTTTGAGATCAAATTTAGGAAAAAAAAGTGCGTCTTATATGCCGTCAAATACGATAGATAATTTTTAGATGATATGTGGTAGAAATGCAGATATATCATTACATAAGGGTTTCCATTTGTAATGCACATTTCTAAACTAAATTAAAAAGAATAATAATTATGAATAAAAAATTAATAAATGAAAACAATAATAATAATAGGTAAAATAAGAATATAATGATTCATGATTAAATATAAGAAACACGTTTCTAAACGAGAAAAGCTAACTGAATTACTATATACTGTGTACGGGTGAGGCTCGAACTCGCCACCTTTTCATTTGCAATTCAGCGCACTGACCACTAAGCTATCTGTGATAGCAGTATTTGTGAAAAATAATGGAAAAAGTGGAAGTTACTGCAGAGGAAATTTAATTAATATTCAATAAATGATTGCAGTATGACCCAAGTTGTAACATTCCTCCAAAATTTCGTAATTGTATTTTACTGAATACTCTTTCACAGTCAACTGCTTTATTTTAGAAGTTATTATATTGCTGAAGTTAGTTTTTGGTGTATTTAATATTGGGATATTTATAGAGCTTTTTATTACACATGATATAGCAATATTTATAATAATTAAGGAGAATTTTGTAAGGCAGAAACTTTGATTTTGTAGAAACTGTAATTTATTTAGGTTCCTATTACTTACTGTGCTATAAACAGGTGAAGCATATGGATATACTGGTCGGATCATTGCTTTTCCACTTTAATGAGAATTTGAAATTTATACCAATATGTATGGTGTGAGAAATCTGATGATGGCGTGAACAATGCTGATTATTTTACTGCTGTACACAGTTATGATATTTCTAAGCAAAAACTCATCTCTGTGTGGTTCTGACGCCATTTTGAAACGGGTAAGCAAGAAGATTTTCCGATTATGACACGTGATAAGAACTCGGTCGGCTCGCGCGCGTCGCGGGCGAAAATGCTGAACAGGAGCGAAGTCAGTTTTACGTCTTCTGCGTAACGCAAATTTAACGCCGGCGTAAAAAAAATTGCGTCAAATACGTCGCAAGCGTACTCGTGTAAACGAACCTTTACAGCAAAATAGCGTCCTGGTGGAATTTTTATGTTTCTGGCCAGATGAACCTACCACAAAATGAGTCTTTGTTTTTCTTTTTTCATCCGACAGCCATGAGTAAAAGTCTAATAAATAAATAAATAGTCTAATAAATAAATGTATAAATTTTCATAAAAAGGGCATCTGATTAGTAAATAAATATACGCAGATTGCAGCCACACAGAAAAATAATCTTAATTGTTAAAACTATAGTGTTCTGAAATTATATGTTTCAAAGTAATTAATTTATGTTAATTTTTTTCAAATAAATTTATATTTGTGTGCTGAAACAGCTTAAATTAATAATACCATATATAGGGTGTTTCTTCAAATAAATTTTTGCTGAAAATGTGCTTAATGAAGGAACACCGTATAAGCTATTTAATTTGAATGTAAAAAGATTAATGGCTATATATAAAAGTCACGCAATATATTTTGCTTATTTATAATTGAACTAGGAAACCAAAATAAGAAAACGTTCATTGCATACCTTGCTTTTTTGAAACTCCAGTTTTATACATTTGGTCGACTCAGGCGAACGCAGTTCGCAGTTTTAGGCTCCCGCGCGTGAATGCGCTATCCCTGGATAACAAGCAGTAAATTTTCTAACAGTTATACCATAGCATAAGTTCGAGTATCAGAGCTAAGCTCTGAAATATTTCGTCCTAGGACCAGAAAGTCCTCCTCTGGGAAGTAAAAGTGAGAACATATCAACAAGTCGATAGAGTCATAAACGAGTTCAACCACAATACTCAGCTGCTACACACGAGATGAGAAGACAAGAAAGTACGAAAAATACGAAGCAAGTGTTAGCCAGATATTTAGGAAGAGTCAAGAATTCACTGGCACACAACATAAGAAGCAGGTAAAATGGAGTATGTGATCAAAAGGAAAGTGTGGTGCAAAATAACATATCAAATAGGAGAAATTAGACATGAAACTGTACAAAAAAATATATGATATATGCCGGAGACGTAAGATCTTAGTTTCTTTGCACAATGTTGTTAATATCTTCCAATATCTGGTAGAAAATGTTCGTTTTCTAACTGAGGTCATTTCCACAGTTTCTCATGTCTAGAATTTTATTCCTGAATATTTGGGTGATTTTGTTTAGGTTACTGCCAAATAGTTTTTGAAATTCGGTCATTATTTTCATAATTAGATCTCCGATTCCGCTCGTTTTAAAATTATTCGTAGGATTAGAGCTTGCGTCAGTTAGATCAGTATTGGTGTCTACATGTGCCTGAACAGGTTTCTGTGTTTGCACATGTTTCCTTTCAGGGTTAAGGGATTGTGCGTAATCGACGTAAGGTTTGATCGAAGATTTACCTAAATTTTTGGCTTTCGGAAATTTACAGCATCCTTTACAGGAAGCTGGATGACCTACTAATCCACAATTAACATACTTAGGCGTATCAGTTTCTCCGTTAATTTCAAATTCAGAGCTTTTGTGAAAACTACCGCATTTGACACACCTAGGTGCCATGCAGCAGGTTTCAGACGAATGATGCCACTTTTGGCAGTTAAAGCACTGGGGTATCTTAAATTTAGATACATATTTCTCAACACTAGTTTCAAAATAGAGAAGATTAGAGAGCTTCCAGATTTTCTCAAGTGTATCATTTTGAAGCAGCTGTTGAAATAACGGCATAGGAGCTTTAGTACGATTTTTTGTTAACTGCGCAACCTTATATTATATCCCTTTTCTTCTAGCGCATTTTTGATTTCGGCAACATCCGTAGTAGAGGGAAGACCCCGGAGTAGGATCTTAGTGAAGCAAAGTTTCAGAATTCAAAAAATCATCTGACTCGGACAACTTGCCGTAAACATATAAAAGCACAGCGAAGTAACAAGATACAGCTCCGTTTGACACTATATTACAGGGCCACGTGGTTTTTTCACAAAATAATTCTATTGGTTAAACGCACTCTTCGCAAGCGTACTCAACTGGACGCTTTTTCGCTGGTAACGTAAAAGCGCGTTCGTCAGCTACTACGTCGCGAGCGTCTTCTTCCTGCTCAGAAATACCAGCGTTCCGCTGGATATTTCTGTGCTGAATGAACTCTCTTCTGACCATTATCCGGTCAGAATGATTCTGAACATTAGCAGTTATACCACACCAGACACAAGAGTCTTTATTCCTGACTGGCGAAAATTCGCCAAAACTCTAAACAACACAGTACACATTACGAGGGATGACATTGATAGGTTAATTCAGAATTTCACCACCAAAATAACTAATACCTACTCCAATGCTTAGAAAGAAGTTCCTCAAAGACGTGTTCATAGAAGTACGGAATTACAGCAACTCATAAAAAACAGAAATGCAGCCAGAAGGCAATGCCAGAGGTCCAGAAACAGGGATGACAAGCAACGATTAAATCGCCTCTGTAACGAGGTCAAATTTCTTTTAAACACTCAAGCACAACACAACTGGACCAGATACCTCCAGAATCTTACTACGGCTGATCATTTACTGTGGAAGGCTATCAGGAGGTATAAAAATGCCACAACAACATTCCGCCCCTTAAAGGGCTTCAAGAGATCCTGTACACAGAAATTGAGAAAGCAGAACTCTTAGCTCAGCATCTGGAATCTCAATTTCGCAAAAACAACGTTCATGATTCTGAAACAGAAAACATTGTTCAGCGGTATCATTGCACCTTCTGCACAAGCCCATGCACAAACAGCATTATTCCAACCTTACCTTCAGAAGTCCTTGCAATCATCAAAAAACTCAAAAGGAAAAACAGCACTGGACTGGATACCATTACCAACGACATGATTAAAAAAATTCCGGTCAAGTCTGTTTTCATCTTCACCAAGCTCTGTAGACTAAGACTGCCAGGATTTCCCACAAGCCTGGAAAACAGCTAAAATTGTACCTATTTTATGTTGTAAAACAGTTTTATAGCCTCGAAATTTCACAAATTCACAAAAGTAGAGAGCAAAATGATTCTTTTTACTTTGTATCCAGCGCAGCATCAAGCGAGATGATAGCTAATTAACTTGTAATCCAAAAGCAGTTAGCAGGTATTGAGAGTGAGAGTGAGACATTATAGCGCAAACACCAAGGATGATTATAACGCGCCGAACACGAGATGGGTGGATTTTCAGAACATCCACTACAACAGAATTTTGATTGTTGGGAAAAGCTTCCAAAGTTTTAAGAGCACTATACGAGTCTCTATAAATTATGAAATTTTTGTGGCAGAGCTTTGAGATGTACAAAAGACTATAATAGATTGCAGTTATTTCACAAGTTAAGACTGAGAAACCGTTGTGCAAACGTTTCCCTTCTATGTGATCTTGAAATACAAACGTCATCCCAACATGATCATTTGACTTGGATCCATCTGTATATATCGGATAATAACTGCTATATTTCTGCCTGTGCTCAGCGAAGAGTTGTCTATAAATGATGTCGTTGGTGGTTGCCTTGACGTGATGTTTGAAAACATCAAGAAGCTGAATCCGTGCATTTTCCCAAGGTGGGATTTCAAAATTCTGTACTACTTGGGGGTGCATATCAGAGACGGAACGTTCCTCAATGACTGGCCGAAATTTTAATGGAAAAATAGGAACACAGGATGGACGTGTCTCAAATAAAGTGTTACACACATTATCAAGTAATCACAGCTTATTGGGATGTTCAGGTTGGGATAGAACATTAAAACAGTGCAATAGGGACAATTGCTCATGCCTCAGATAAAGTGATGGTTCACTGGAGTCAACATACAGGCTCTGGACACGAGAAGTCCTGAAAACTCCTGAACCAATCCGCAGAGCTTGATGATGAACAGGATCCAATTTTAACAATATTGATAACCGAGCGGATCCGTAAACTACCGAGCCATAATCCAGTCTAGAGCGGACAAGCGCTCTGTAAATGCGAAGCATGGAGCAAGGCTCTGCACCCCAGGAGGTGTTCGCCAATACTTTTAAAATATTTAGTGTGTTTAAGCACTTCTTTCTCAGGTTTAAAACATGAGAAAGAAAAGTCAATTTTTGGTCGAACGTTACTCCTAAAAATTTTACTTCGGACGCAAGTGGAATAATTGTACCATTCAGATATAACTCAGGCTCAGGATGCAGACCTCGCTTCCTATAAAAGTGAACACACACAATTTTCTGTTTGGAAAAAGTAAATCCCTGTTTGTTTGACCATTCTTGGACCTCATTCAGAGCCATCTGCCATTCCCTCTATATGTATCTCATGTCTGCCCCTCGACAGCTAATCTGTAAATCATCGACATATAGAGATCCCAAGATGGTGGGAGGAAGTTCTTTTAGTACAGAATTTATTTTTAAAATGGGTTACACTAAGCACACAGCCTTGAGGCACACCCTCTTCCTGTTCAAAAATATCTGACAAAACAGAGCCAATCCTTACTTGAAAAGTTCTAGTATTCAAGAAATTCTGAATAAAAATTGGTAGGTTGCCGCGCAAGTCACTCTCGTGAAGATCCCGAAGTATACCGTATCTCCATGCCTTATCATAAGCTTTCTCAATGTCGAAGAATATTGAGACAAGGTGACTTCTTCTGACAAAAGCTTTTCGAATGGATGTCTCTAAAAGGAGCACGTTATCAACGGTCGTTTTCCTCTTTCGAAAACCGCTTTGAAAAGGTGATATAATATTATTTTTTTTCCAAGAAGTAGACTAGGCTTCCAAGAAGTAGACCTTTCGAAAACCGCTTTGAAAAGGTGATATAATATTATTTTTTTGCAAGAAGTAGACCAGGCGGCTGTTTACCATCTTTTCAAACAGTTTGCATATGCAACTGATAAGGGCAATAGGCCGATAGTTGGAGGGATTCCTTGGATCTTTCCCTGGCTTAGCAATAGGAATTACAACAGCTCTCCTCCATGCACTGGGAAAAGTACGTTCCTTCCACACTCTATTGTAAAGCGTGAGAAGGGCATTCAGTGACTTAAAGGACAGATGGTTTAACATTTCGTAATTCACGCCATCAAGACCCGGAGAAGACCTATGTGTCTGTAACAAAGCTCTCTTTAACTCTAGCACAGTAAAATCTCTATTATAAGGCTCAAAGTTGGAAGAGTTAAAAGCGATGGGATTTTTCTCAGAGCGTTGCTTGATAGAAAGAAATGCAGGTGAGTAATTTCGGCTGGAAAAAACGGCAGCAAATGTCTCACCAATAGTATTCGCAATTTCTTCTATAGAGCTAATCACTCGGCCATCTTTTTCCAAAAAGGAAAGTGAGTGGTCCTTATATATCCCACATGCTTTTCTGACTCTCTCCCAAACCCCTTTACTAGGCGTAGAGGATGTTATTGATGACACATACGAAACCCAGGAATCCCTCTGGCTCTGCCTCCTTACTTTTCTTGCATTTGCTTCGGCTCTTTTAAATGCCATCAGGTTTCGCAGAGTTGGGTATCTACGAAAAATTCCCCATGCTTTTTTCTGTTTTTTCAGTGCTTCATGACAGTCGCGATTCCACCACGGTTTCGAATATTTCATTATTTTTCCTGACGTTGTAGGAATGGAGAGCATAGCTGCATGAGTAATAGCAGTTGTAACTGCTTCCACTGCTTCATCGATATGCACATCTTCTACCATGTTCCGTGTGAGCTCTGCAAAGGAAGAAAAGAGTTCCCAGTCTGCGCTATCCAGTATGAACCGAGGGAGTCTCGACATGGGGTTCGCTTCTCTTCCTGCAAGAGACAAGACAATAGGATAATGATCGCTGTTGTACAGATCACTTCCGACACTAAAGGTGCAATATGGCAACAGATATGGTGAACAGATGACAAGGTCGAGAGCGTGAAATGTCCTTGAATGTTCATGAAATTAAGTATCCTGCCTGTTATTCAGGAGACAAAAGATATGATCTTCGATCATTCGCTCAATTTGTCTTCCTCGGAAATTTGTATCTTTACTACCCCAGAGCGAGCTATGGCCGTTAAAATCTCCTATTATGATGAAAGGCTCAGCAGCTGCTCTAAAAGAACATTTAAATCTTCTTGATCAATGTGCTCATTTGGAGGCAAATACAGAGAAACTACTGTAACAACAATATCAAGATTTGTTTCAGTAGCGACAACTTGGAGGTGTGTCGTCAAAGGAAAGGAACTTGAGGGATAAACCAGTGAGGTGAGGAGACATACACCTCCGCTGGCACCCTCACCTGTAAGGTTATCCTTCCTGACGAGAGAAAAACCTCCGAAGTTTTGCATGTTGATCTGGTTTCAGATTTGTCTCTTATATTGCCAAGCACACAGGATGATAAGCATTTACTACAGCTTTGATGTCAAGCAAATTTCGGTGGAAACCGCGACAGTTCCATGAGACGAGGGTGGCCATTATGATTGATGTTTGTTTTTCCTGTGTTCCTTTTTAGTTTTGCGCGGAAGTAGATGCTCGGGAATTTCCATTCTCTCCTCCACTTCCATGCCGTCTGAATCTAGAGATTCAGAATTCATGTCATCTACAGATCGGCTTCTATTTTTGGATACTATTTTTGGAGGCACAGTTTTTGGTTTGCTCAAGATTGTTATTTCTTTATTTTGTATGACATGGGTTGGATTTTTCTTTTTCTTGCTTACAGGCTGCTGGGGTTTATTTGGTAGAGCCTGTGTACTTATGGAAGTTGGAGTAGCTATAGTGCGTGTTGATTTAACGGCGCCGGCATATGATTTGTTTGGTTGAGGCTGTGTGCTTTGAACTTGTCATCTGGCTTCGGCATATGAAATGTTTCTAGAAACTTTTATGGTCTGAACTTGCTTTTCTAATTTCCATTTTGGACAGGAACGGGAAAATGCTGGATGGTTGTACTTGCAATTAATAGACAGTGCTGCAGCGGTGCAGTTATCGCTATCGTGGACAACTGGGGAGCATCGAGCGCACGTCAGGGTCCCACGACAGGACATCTTGGAATGGCCAAAACGATGGCACTGGAAGCATCGCATGGGGTTTGGAATATAAGGTCTTACGGGGCAATTTAAATATCCAGCCTTAATATTCTTCGGCAGATCAGGCGAATTGAAGGTCAGGATCACGTGTTTGGTGTCAATCAACTGACCTTCCTTACGCATCTTGATCCGCATGGCAGCACAAACCTTTTGTTCATCTAACTCGGAGACGAACTCTTCTTCTAAAACACACAGAAGGTCGATTTCCGAGATCACGCCTCTACAGAAATTAATTGTTTTGTGACGCAGTTATAGGTACCTGTCCAAGTTTGGTTTGTCGTAAAAGTGAAGCAGACTTGGTGGCCGAAAAGGTATCAATAAGCAGGTCTCCCGAACGGAGACGCTTTATGTTCCTTGGCTCACCTATGCACGAATGAATGTATTTGTTTATCAGGAAAGGAGACATCTTTTTAAATTTTTCAGAGGCACTGGTAACAACAATAAAGCGAGGACATTCAGTAGTTTCTTTGGCATTTGCATCGGTACGAATTTTTTTGCTCACAGATTTGTCAATGATTTCAATATCTTTATTCGGGTCGTTTGATTCAGGTTTTTTTAAAATAAATAAGGAAGCCATGATTGAAAATTATAACATTCGGGTCCGACGGCCCAGCCCACCACGGAGCCCAATAAGGGAACACAGATTCCTGTGTTAGGGCTAGCCGGACCTATACGCAAACTGAAGCCCCACAGTCGGCTTTCCCGAAAGCAGGTACTCCCGAGAGCTTGACCCCAAGCCACTGACACAAGGACTAGTGACCAGCCGATTGACACCCGTGAGGACGACTAAGGTGCCTCCCGTTTAGCTGAAGCAGAGACCAAAGTAGTGTGTTGGGGACAGTACCTCGCCTCTCAACTACCAGGACCCTCCTTTCCAGCGACACGGGTCTCCACGCACGGCAAACACGTAAGCAGTTTTCTCGCCACTCGAAGGCTAGAGACAAGGGCTGTTCCAGTCTCTCGTGACGAGCCCCAAACTCCGTAGAGAAAAACCACGAGGGAGAAGAGAAGGGAAAAAGTTCCAGAAAAGAGGAGAGGAGACGGAAAAGAGGATAGATCACTGGGGCTCCGGGATCGTGACACCCGTCTCACCAAGAAGATGATCCCCTGAAGGGCTAGGGTACCTCGGGATTGCCACACCCGTACTCACAAAAGTGAGCCCCATGAGGGGCAGGTAGCAGGCAGACGGAAATTGTAAGATCACAAGCACATTCTTTATTAATACATGAAAATAGATTTAAATTTGTTAGTATTCCAAATACATATTGAAAAAGGAGTTATAGAGAGTGTCATATCACTGTCCTTTCCTGAAAGAATGAGACAAGTAAGAGTAAAGAATAAGCGAGTTACACAGTTAATTCTCTTGCAGAGTTTCCAGTTTATACAGTTTATCGCGCTATTGGCGACAGTCCATCAGTATTTGCATACCAACATTTTAAAGCCAGCAAAACCTGCTGCAAAGCCTGATTCTTACAGACGCATAAGACTCCTGTCTACAATAAGCAAAGTGTTTGAAGCAATTCTACTTAAAAGAATCAACACGCATCTGGAGTATGGAAATATTATCATTCCCCATCAGTTCGGATTCTGAAAACACCTCTCCATTACAAACCAACTGTACAGAGTGATTGAAACTATATCTGAAGAAATGGCTACTAAAAAAAAGAACAAGAGTCCTCTTCATTGATATTGCCAAGGCTTTTGACAGAGTCTGGTTGGATGTTCTCATATACAAATTACACGTTCTGGGATTCCCAGAATTAATCATGAACATTACTAATTCCTACCTCACAGGTAGACACTTTGTCGTTCACGTTTCAGGAACAAACTCTACTTCACACCCTATCCTCGCAGGGGTTCCCTAGGGGACCTTGCTCGAACCAATATATTATAATATTTACGTCAACGACATTCGAACCACACATGACACAACACTTACTGTGTATGCAGATGACACAGCTATCCTAGCACAAAGTGCATTTATTGGTCCAGTTATCGAACGATTACAAAACTACATACATTCGCTAGAGATTTGGCTTGCCATATGGAAGATTGCTGTTAATGTAGATAAAACAAAGGCTGTCCTCTTCACAAGGAAGACCAGAATTCGAAGTAATCTGCAATTTTACAATCAATGGGACAAGCAGGATCCTCAATAATACTCTTACATGGTCCCCATACTTCACTTCTATTATCCAGAAGTTCCGAGTTCGTAAAGCACAACTCTATCCCTTAATTGCTCGGAACAGAGTATTATCAATAGACAACAAGTTACTTATTTACAAGTCCATTCTCAGACCATTACTGTGTTATGCAAGCCCAGTATGGGCACACACAAGGAAAACAAACAGGCAGAAGCTCCAGGCAAATCAGAACATGGTGTTAAGGCAAATAACCAGTGCAGGCTGGTATATCAGAAATAAACGGATACATCAGGAGCTAGGTGTAGAACTACTTAGATCACACTACTACAAATTAACAAAAACGTTTCATGCCAAGCAAAATATAATTGATATTTCTAGCATAAAAATCTGTAATTACGACTATAATAACTTAGACAATACAGATAGGCCCTTGGCCCAACTAAACACCATGATTATGTAACTTTCTTTTTTTAATATCATCGGATTACATGTGCCATCATTTTTTATGTTTTTCAAGTATCTTCTGCACCAAGTCTGTATTTATGTTATTTGTAATAGTACTTATTGTATATATTCCTTATATGTAATTTTTGTATCTATAAATGGATTCAGGTTACAAAATATTTGCATTCATACTTACCATGTGTTTATCCCAGGGTCACCAGTTCGCCTGCCTCTGTGCCAATCCTTCTTACATATTTATATTATTATATATATATATATAATATTCTTACAGCTTGACAAATTTCCCATTACTGCCTATGAAAATTAATACTTTCGTAATATTTAATGATGACAGTAGCATAAAATTAATTTATATATTTTTAAAAATATTATTTAAAAGTAATAATTACCATAACTAGCAGTTAATTAAATGCTTAATTGAAAGCATCCATCAAACTTAGAAGCTACCAATATATTCTACAGGGGGTAGAGCCTAGGCTCAGGCACTCCGGTGTAGCAAGCACGATTCCACAGATGGTGGTGGTGGTGGTGGTGGTAGATTTATGGCGCAAAGCTCTATAGGCCATATGCGCCAAACGCAGGATTCGTATTTCGCATAGAAAGTATAAAAGAAAAAATCTAAAGCAACAGCACACTTTTAAAATGGAGGCAAGTAAAAAGATGGTGAAATGGTGGGATGAAAATGTTGATTATGATTCTGATAATGAAATATGCAATATAGATATATAATCTTAAAATATCTGATTCATTAAAATTCTAACAAAAAATCTCAAGACAAAATCAAATTAAATAATAGAAACCTGTTTCGTTCAGGTAGTCAAACAAATTGGTATTGACCTCTCTTCCGATTAAACGGTCGAGAGGCAAGTCGCAGCTATTAAAATACTTCTCACGAAGACTATTAAATTATGGACATTCAATTAAAATGTGATATACTGAGAGACAAACATCACAGTTTGCACAAACAGGCTCGTTTTCAGCTTTCAATGGTAGTTATGTGTTACTCTACTGTGACCAATTCTAAGGCGAGTTAAAAGAACTTGTTCCTTACGATTGCATGTAGTGTGGCAATGCTCTATTTTAGCCTTCACCCTTCTCAACTTGTTATGTATCTGAATGTCCCAAAGTTGTTGCCATTTATATCTGATCTTCCCTTTGATGAGACAACAGATATCTCTAAAAGGGATGAGGCGGCCAGACTTTTCATCAGCAGATTTTGCTGTGATGTCTGCCAGCTCATTACCTTTTATTTCTGCATGTCCAGGGACCCAGCAGTACAGAATTTCATATCCACGACTTCTTAATTTAATATTTAGCTTCAATACATCCACTATCACAGGATTGTCGGGGCTTGAAATGGATTCTAAAGCTTTTAGTGCACTGTAGGAGTCTGTATATATAATGATATATTTATAGTAAAGCGTTGAGTTGTACAAAAGCGCATAATAGATAGCAGTCAGTTCAGTGGTTAAGACCGAGGAGGCGTCGTGTAAACGTCTGCCCTCCAATTGGTCACCAATTATACAGGACTTCCCAGCGTGACAAGTTGACTTTGATCCATCCGTATATACAGGAAGATAATTGCTGTAATTATGCCTGTGCTCAGCAAAAATTTGTCTGTATATGATGTCATTTGTGGTTGTTTTTCTGTAATTGTGGAAAATGTCAAGAAGCTGGATTTGCGCATTTTCCCAAGGTGGGATCTCAAACTTCTGCACTGCTTGTGGGGACATATCAGATAAGGAGAATTCTTCAATGAGCAAACGAACCCTTATAGGAAAATAAGGCACACAGGATGGACGTGCTTCAAATAAATGGTCACAGCTATCATCAGATAAACACAGTTTGTAAGGATGGTCAGGTTGAGACAATATATTAAAATACCGTAAAAGAGACAACTCCTCACGCCTCAAACGGAGTGATGGCTCGTGACAGTCAACATAAAGGCTCTGCACAGGAGATGTCCTGAAGGCTCCAGAACAAATCCGCAGAGCCTGATGATGAACAGGATCTAGTTTTAACAACACTGAAGACCGGGCAGATCCGTAAACAACTGAGCCGTAGTCCCGTTTAGAGCGAATTAGAGCTCTGTAAATGCGAAGCATGGAGCAATGCTCTGCACCCCAGGAGGTGTTCGCCAGGACTTATAAGATATTTAGAACTTTGGTACACTTTTTTCTCAAGTTTAAGACATGAGGAAGGAAAGTCAATTTTCGGTCGAACATCACCCCTAAAAATTTTACTTCAGGTGCAACTGGAATTACAGACCCATTGAGATATAATTCCGGCTCAGGATGAAGATCTCGCTTTTTACAAAAATGCACGCACACAGTCTTCTGTTTCGAAAACGTAAATCCTTGTCTTTTTGCCCATTCCTGGATCCTGTTCAAAGCGATCTGGAGCTGTCTCTCTACATGTCTCATATCCACACCTCTACAGCTAATTTGTAGATCATCAACATATAAAGAACCTGAAATGGTGGGAGGAAGTTGTTTTAATGCAGAATTTATTTTTAGGCTGAAAAGAGTTACACTGAGCACACAGCCTTGAGGCACACCCTCTTCTTGTTCAAAAACATCAGACAAAACAGAGCCAATCCTTACTTGAAATGTTCTAGTATTCAAGAAATTCTGAATAAAAATTGGTAGGTTGCCGCGCAAGCCACTCTCGTGAAGATCCCGAAGTATACCGTATCTCCATGCCTTATCATAGGCTTTCTCTATATCGAAGAAAATTGAGACAAGGTGATTTCTTCTCACAAAAGCTTTTCGAATGGATGTCTCTAAGAGGAGCATATTATCTACGGTTGTTCTCCCCTTTCGAAAACCACTTTGATAAGGCGATATAATATTATTCTTTTCCAAGAAGTAGACTAGGCGGCTGTTTACCATTTTTTCAAACAGTTTGCAAACATAGTTCGAGGGATTCCTCGGGTCTTTCCCTGGCTTCGCAATAGGAATGACAACAGCTCTCCTCCATGCACTGGGAAATGTATGCTCCTTCCACACTCTATTGTAAAGTGTGAGAAGGGCACTCAGTGACTTACAGGACAGATGCTTTAGCATTTCATAATACACGCCATCCAGACCCGGACAAGACCTATGTGTCTGCAACAAAGCTCTCTTTAATTCAACCATAGTAAAGTCTCTATTGTACGGCTCAAAGTTGGAAGAGTTGAAAGCGATGGGATTTTTCTCAGACCGTTGCTTGATAGAAAGAAATGCACGTGAGTAATTTCGGCTGGAAGAAACGGCAGCAAATGTCTCACCATTTGTATTTGCAATTTCTTCTATGGAGCTAATCACTCGGCCATCTTTTTCCAGAAAGGAAAGTGAGTGGTCTTTATAGATTCCGCATGCTTTTCGAACTCTTTCCCAAACCCGCTTACTAGGCGTAGAGGATGCTATTGAGGACACATATGAAATCCAGGAATCCCTCTGGCTCTGCCTTCTTACTTTCCGTGCATTTGCTTTGGCTCTTTTAAAAGCTATGAGGTTTCGCAGAGTAGGATATCTACGAAAAAGACCCCATGCTTTTTTCTGTTTTTTCAGTGCTTCATGACAGTCGCGATTCCACCACGGTTTCGAATATTTTAGTGTTTTTCCTGATGTTCTAGGAATCGAAAGCATAGCTGCCTGAATAATAGCATTAGTAACAGCTTCAACAGCGTCATCGATATGCACACCTTCTACCATTTCCTCTGTCAGCTCTGCAACGGAAGAGAAGAGTTCCCAGTCTGCACTGTCCAGGATAAAACGAGGGACTCTCGACACGGGGTTTGCTCCTCTTCGTGCAAGAGACACAAAAATAGGATAATGATCGCTGTTGTACAGGTCATTTCCGACACTGAAAGTGCAAAATGGCAACAGAGATGGTGAACAGATGGCAAGATCGAGAGCGTGGAATGTCCTTGAAGGCTCATGGAAGTACGTATCTTGCCCATTATTTAGGAGACAAAGGCTATGATCTTCGATCATCTGCTCAATGTGTCTTCCTCGGCAATTTGTATCTTTACTTCCCCAGAGAGAACTATGGCCGTTAAAATCTCCTATTATGATAAAAGGCTCAGGCAGCTGCTGTATTAGATTATTTAAATCTTGCTGATAAATGTGCTCATTTGGAGGCAAATACAAAGAAACAAATGAAACAACAATATCAAAATTTATCTGAGTAGCGACAACTTGGAGGGATGTCGTCAAAGGAAGTACATTTGAGGGATAATCCAGTGAGGAGAGGAGACCTACACCTCCACTGGCACGCTCACCTGCAAGGTTATCCTTCCTGACGAAAGAAAACCTCCGAAGTTTTGCATGGTGTTCGGGTTTCAAATTTGTTTCCTGTATTGCTAAGCACACAGGATGATACACATTTATTATAGATTTGATGTCAAGCAAATTTCGGTGGAAACCGCGACAGTTCCATGACATGAGGGTGGCCATTATGAATGGTTTTTGTTTTTTCTGTGCTGTTCTTTTGTTTTTCGTGGAAGTAGATGCCTGGGAACATCTAGACCCTCTTCTACCTCCATAAAGTCTGAATCCGCAGATTCAGAAATCATCTCATCAAAAGAGCTATTGCTGTGACTTCTATTTTTATTGGATATTTTATGAGTAGTAGTTTTGGGCTTACTTTGAATAACTGTTTCTTTCTTTTGTACTATATGGGTTGCATTTTCTTTTTGCTTTTTGGATGTAGACGGATGGGTTTTATTTGGTAGGGTCTGTGTGCCTATTGATGTTTGGGTGGCGACTCTACGAGATGATTTTACAGCACTGGCGTATGATGTATTTGGTCGAAGCTGTGTGCTCTGGACTAATCTTCTGGCTTCGGCATATGAAATGTTCCTCGTAACCTTTGCAGTCTGCACTTCTTTTTCCAATTTCCATTTTGGGCAGAGGCGTGAAAATGCTGGGTGCTCACTCTTGCAAAGAGGCGCAGCGGTACAATTTTCAGAATCGTGGCCAATCTGTGAGCATCGGGCTCATGTAAGGTTGCCACGACAAGACGTCTTAGAATGGCCGAAATGCTGGCATTGGAAACATCGCATAGGGTTTGGAATATAAGGTCTTACAGGAATATTTAGATATCCGGCCTTAATATTCTTAGGCAGATCAGGCGTGTTGAAGGTAAGGATCACGTGTTTCGTGTCTATCAACTTACCTTCTTTACGCATCTTGATCCGCCTTACACCGCAGACATTTTGTTCGGATAGCTCAGAAGCGATCTCTTCTTCAGAAACATACAGAAGGTCGAATTCTGAGATTACACCACGACAATAGTTCAGTGACTTATGTGGTGTTACAGTGACATTCGCTTGCCCAAGTTTAGTTATCTGAAGTAAAGAAGCAGAATGGGTGGCTGAGTTTGTATCAATAAGCAAGTCTCCGGAGCGGAGACGCTTTATATTTCTCGGCTCACCAATACAAGACTGGATGTATTTGTTTATTATGAAAGGAGACATCTTATGCATTTCGCCAGAAGGACTAGAGATGACTAGGAAACGGGGACTATTGTTATGATTTTTTTCATTTCTATCTGTACGTAATTTCTTTGCAGTAGACTTTTCAGAACTAGGTTGAGTGAGTGGTTTAGCAGTAGACGTTTCAGAAATAGGTTGAATGACTGGTTTAGCAGTAGATGTTTCAGAACTAGGTTGAGTGACTGGTTTAGCAGTAGACGTTTCAGAACTAGGTTGAGTGACTGGTTTAGCTGTAGACGTTTCAGAACTAGATTGAGTGACTGGAGTGACTTGAGTGACTGGAGTTACCTCGAAATCTTTAATTAAGTAGATATGAGAAGAAGCCATAGTGAAAGAATAAAGATTCGGGTCCGACGGCCCCGCCCACCACGGAGCCCAACAAGGGAACACAGATTCCCGTGTTAGGGCTAGCCGGACCTATACGCAAACTGAAGCCCCACAGTCGGCTTTCCCGAAAGCAGGTACTCCCGAGAGCTTGACCCCAAGCCACTGACACAAGGACTAGTGACCAGCCGATTGACACCCGTGAGGACGACTAAGGTGCCTCCCGTTTAGCTGAAGCAGAGGCCAAAGTAGTGTGTTGGGGACAGTACCTCGCCCCTCAACTACCAGGACCCTCCTTTCCAGCGACACGGGTCTCCACGCACGGCTAACACGTGGGCAGTTTTCTCGCCACTCGAGAACTAGAGACAAGAGCTTTTCCAGTTTCTTGTGACGAGCCCCAAACTCCGTAGTGAGAAACCACGAGGGAGAAGGGAAAGGAAAAAGTTCCAGCCAAGAGGAGAGGAGACGGAAAAGAGGATAGATCACTGGGGCTCCAGGATCGTGACACCCGTCTCACCAAGAAGATGATCCCCTGAAGGGCTAGGGTACCTCGGGATTGCCACACCCATACTCACAAAAGTGAGCCCCCTGAGGGCGGTTCTACAGTCAGAGGCAGAAGGAGGAGAGAGAAAAGAAAAAGAAAAGAAATTGAAGAAACTGAAAATGAAGAAAAGGAAATTATTAATACCCAAAAATATATTTGTAACTTATTAGCACAGATACATAATTTATTTGAGAAAACAGTCGAAAATCAAAGAATTTCAATTGAAAATCAAAAAAGAATTTTTGAAAACCAATGTACAATGATCAGTATCTATAGAAAATGAATTAAAAGAATCTATAACTTTATTGTTTATTCTGATACATTTCTGAAATGGATTATATATTTTTAAAATACGCAATTTAGGTTTGAATTCAATACTCAATTACTGATTCTTTTGTTTAAAAATTAGAAATCCTCACATTTCCTGATGAGTTTTGGCATTATTAGATTTTTAATGATTGCTAAAATTACCCTTCTGACACTTCACGAAATTTTATTCTCAGTGAAACATATTGGTGAAAGACGTCAGTGCCATAGCCTACTCGAACACTGCAGATCTATGCACATTCTTCTGATAAAGCATTATTTCCATATGTCCATACACCTGGCACAGCATGTTTTAATACAGCCTTGGTATTTCTCTGAGTTTAAAACAGATTTTCTTATTCCAACATGGTTTCATTTCATCTGTAACAGCATTACTGCATTACACCTTACTTTTATGATTTGTACACACAAACTACACATCTAGGCAGTTGTAAAAGTGAAGCAGACTTGGTGGCCGAAAAGGTATCAATAAGCAGGTCTCCCGAACGGAGACGCTTTATGTTCCTTGGCTCACCTATGCACGAATGAATGTATTTGTTTATCAGGAAAGGAGACATCTTTTTAAATTTTTCAGAGGCACTGGTAACAACAATAAAGCGAGGACATTCAGTAGTTTCTTTGGCATTTGCATCGGTACGAATTTTTTTGCTCACAGATTTGTCAATGATTTCAATATCTTTATTCGGGTCGTTTGATTCAGGTTTTTTTAAAATAAATAAGGAAGCCATGATTGAAAATTATAACATTCGGGTCCGACGGCCCAGCCCACCACGGAGCCCAATAAGGGAACACAGATTCCTGTGTTAGGGCTAGCCGGACCTATACGCAAACTGAAGCCCCACAGTCGGCTTTCCCGAAAGCAGGTACTCCCGAGAGCTTGACCCCAAGCCACTGACACAAGGACTAGTGACCAGCCGATTGACACCCGTGAGGACGACTAAGGTGCCTCCCGTTTAGCTGAAGCAGAGACCAAAGTAGTGTGTTGGGGACAGTACCTCGCCTCTCAACTACCAGGACCCTCCTTTCCAGCGACACGGGTCTCCACGCACGGCAAACACGTGGGCAGTTTTCTCGCCACTCGAAGGCTAGAGACAAGGGCTGTTCCAGTCTCTCGTGACGAGCCCCAAACTCCGTAGAGAGAAACCACGAGGGAGAAGAGAAGGGGAAAAGTTCCAGCAAAGAGGAGAGGAGACGGAAAAGAGGATAGATCACTGGGGCTCCAGGATCGTGACACCCGTCTCACCAAGAAGATGATCCCCTGAAGGGCTAGGGTACCTCGGGATTGCCACACCCGTACTCACAAGAGTGAGCCCCCTGAGGGTCCACTCCACAGATGAGAACGTCGCGAGCGTGATTCGACGCAGTCAGAGTAGGACGTCTAATTTTTTGCTCTTGCTTTACCTTGTTACAACGTGATTTTTCGTAACTTAAATCTTACTGATTATGGGATGGCAAATATCATGAAGGCGATGTTTGATTTTATCGTCATGACATCAAGGAATTGGAAAAGACTTCAAGAAGGGCTGAGCTTTTCGACTCAGACATAAAATGTTTGAATGATCTAAGACAGCTTAAAATTGTTATCCGCGGCTTACCTGAAGATTCAGCTGTTGAAGAAATTAAAGCTGAACTTATCAGAGACGGATTTCCTGTACTTAGCGTCTCGCAGTTTACAAGGAAAATCGAGGGGGAAAAAAGTAAAGCTCCCAGTTTTCTTTGCTTCATTCAAGAGGAATGACGAAGGCAGTAAGATTCACAGAAAGATTCTGTAAGATTCACAGAAATCTTCTCTACAGAAATCTGTAAATCTTCAGTAAGATTTACAGAAAAAAAACGCTGCTAGATCTCCGGGTCAAGTTCCGAAGTAAGCGAAGCACATGATATGCTTTAGATGCCAGCGTTATGGCCATGGCCAAATTTTCTGCAACAATGCGCCAAGATATCGCAAGTGTGGACAGGGTCACCTGACCTACAACTGTAAACTTCCTAAAGATCAGAAATTTACTTGCCTGAACTGAAAGAGGAACATATAGCGACGTCGAAGATGTGCGAATTTCGGCCGAAAATCCGTGAAGCTGCCACTAAGAAGAAATTCAATCCTGCGCGGAAAAATTTGTCAGATACATCGCCTCCGTTGTCTGAATTCCATGCTTTGAAAGATGAAAATTTACCATCAAAATCCCACTCAAATGCAAAGACGGATATTACTATGGATGTCTGCAAAGACGGCTATTACGTAGGTAAGTTGATTGCTCTCAAATTCTTAGAATTTGTGCAAAAATGCAAGAAAATTGAATCTCCGCAAGAAAAAGTTCTACTTGCTCTGGGAATGGTGGAGCAAATGATGAAAATGGACGTGTAACTTCTCCTATTTTCTCCTTAAAATGTTTTACTAGTTTTACCTTCTAGCTCCATAGATTACGATGGATGGCGCCAGCTGATGGACTCTTCTCGTCTCGTCTGTAGAGTTATTGCCGAAATAGCGCGCGAAGCGCGATTTGTCCGGCTCTTGAAAATAAAGCCCCGTGGGCACACGACTTTGATGTCTTGTGATAGGTGAAAAAGGCCTGAGAAGATAACAAGGTTAATCTTCGGATTATGGTTACTTGGCGATTTTTGGCGACCAATCCTGCTACAGCAACCTGCTAGTTTTTTTTGGACGCCATTTTGTTTTCACGAAGTAAAGGCATGTTTCTTTTTTTTACCTCAAAATTTTTTTCAAACAATCTGCTAGCCGAATTACGCTTACGCTAGAACTTTTATGGAACAAAAGTGCTTAATCATGACGAAGTTAGGTGCGAAATTAGGAGAAAGTGCAGAATCGCCCACTGCTTGTTGCGTTTTTAAGAATTGCACATACACGGTATCCATGTACACGTCGACCTATTTTCCCTTTAAAAAAATCCCAGAATTGCACAAAAATGGCATTACGCCCACTCTTGACTTAATCCATGTACACTGATAAAGTCCTAGCTAGTAACCTTTATCGCCTTACCAAAATATCGCCAAACTACCTGTTACCATATTCCAAAGATTAGCCGGTAACAATCCAGGGGGGAAATCTTGAGCAGCAAGGAGTACCCAGACTTCACAGGTACCAAGGAATAACATCAAAAAAGTTAAAGTCTATGCGAAAAGCAGGTCGGTACGCTGGCGCCATCTGTTAGAGCCCTCAGGAACTAAAAGAGAATTAGCAATTCCTCGTCCCGAAAGTGAATTAATTTGTATGTCCGCTTTAATCATTTCTTCTACAATCCCAAGAGCAAGCATTACTTTTTCTTGAGGTGACTGCAGCTTTTTATATTTTTCAACAAACTCCGTAAGTTTGCAGACAAGTTTCTTAAGATTTTCGTCCAACGCGAAATTCTGTGAGCCATGTAAATTAGCATCGGAATAGGATTTTACACTTGGAGGGTTTCTTCCAGGTTCTCGCTTCTCTTTCGACGACGGCTTGCTCGAAAGAGCATCAGGGACTCGCTGATTGGTCGATTGAGATCGCTTCTTCGGAGGTTCAATATTTCGATCTTTTGGTCGAAATTCACAGATTTTTGCCGACGCAACGTGTTCCTGCTTACAGTTGCCACACGTAGGTTTCGCTTTTTTCTGAAGTTTACATGTGTAGGTAAGATGACCTAGACCACATTTCAGACATCTAGGGAGATTGTTGCAGAACAATTGCCCGTGACCATATCTTTGACATCGATAACACATCATGGTGTTCCTGTTACTTTTAAATTTTCTAAAAGTCACTTTGAGATCCAGTAGCTTCTTCTTACGGTAAATGCTTCTTCCAGCATCATTTCTTTGAAGAGAGACATAGAAAACGGGAAGCTCCACTTCTGATCGGTTAATTTTGAGTTCTCGTGTGAACTGAGTAACTTTAGTCACAGGAAAACCATCACTGCAAAGCTCTTTCTTGATATCATCAGTAGAAGAATCTTCCGCGAGACCTCTGATGACTACTCTTAGAGGAGTATCCTTCTTGGCTCTAAAAGTGCTAAACTGAATTTCCTTCTTAATCAGGATAGCAAGCGCTCTGTCACGTTGGTCAGCAGAATCAAACAAAATAGTTATTTTCTACATGGTCAGCATACCCGTAAATTTCTGGACTCCATGTTTGGAGAAAAGACTTCTAATTTCATTCCAAGAGACGTCTGGGGACAGATGATCGGCGGGACCCTTTCTTTCCGAGAAATTTGCGTGGGAATATCAGCGTTTACAGGCAAGTCATCTTTTTTAGAAGTTTCGCGATTAGTGTCCATGGGTTCCGTAACGGGAACAGTAGCCAACAGATCAAAATTATTGCTCGTGGAAATATCCGCCATAGTCTTTGGAGTAGCTGTAGAATTGACAGGAGTATTGCTTGAGTCAGGCGTCTGAACAGCAGGCATCTTAGCAGTTTTCTGTGGCTGTTTCCACCCTTCATCTTCCTTTGACACTGATTTCGATTTAGAGTCCAACTTACGAGCAATATCAGTAGGTATAGTTTTAGAAGCATACCTATTTCTTCGCATACTTTGCCGTCGGATAAATTCAATAGTTCCCTGGGAAATTGCTTAGCATGCTCAGGATTGTAAAATTGTTCACATCCTAAATCGTTAGATTCGGCGACCGCGTAGAATATTTTTTCTGCCTTTCGTAAAGCGGCTTTAACAAGTTTATCATCTCTCAGTTGTTGATGGAGTTCATCCACATTTCTAAGAGTACTGAAAAGTTTTTTATCGTTGACATCATCCTCATAATAACCGAAACTGATCAGACCTGCATATGTCTGGTCAACAAAAACACCGCGGTGTCCGTTTGTTTTGGCGAAGCACTAGTCCGCAGGAGGCGGGAACGTAGAACGGCAGACACGTGACAAAAGTCAAGCGAGAGCAGCAGGGACGCACAACCATCACGGATGAAGGCAACCCCCAGAATGAGTGATGATGATGACGATGGACTCTTCTGCTGGATGCGCCTTACGATCAAGTCCGAAGTCCCTCCTCAACCTGTGACGTCCTGCTGTCACCTCTCTCTTTCCATCTCCGACTCCGCCCACTTACCCGTCCGACATGAGGGTCTTATCTACAAACTGATTAACTTAAAGTTCAGTAGTGAATTAATTCAGATCATTCATTCCTTTCTCTCCAACAGGTCTTTCTATATTCAAATAGATATTTTTAATAATAAGCACGTGATGGCCGGCGTCCCACAGGGATCTATTCTTAGAACAGTGTTATATTTATTTTATGTGGCTGACCTACCAGCAGAACACTTAGATCAGAACTGTTTTATGGGGTGCTATGCAGACGACACAGCTTTCGCTGTCAAGTCTGGATCACCAAATTTTGCCATTGTGAAATTGCAAAGATTTATGCCGAAGATCGAGCTCTGGTGCTCTAAGTGGAAGATAGCAATAAATGCGGACAAGTCTCAACTTATAATTTTCAAGAGGAAGAAAATGAACACTCCTCTGACTACACAACTGAAACTTTTCGATACAGTAGTGCCAGACGTCCAAAGCGCCACTTACTTAGGTGTCTTAAATACAGCTCTAATTTCCAATGGAAGGAGCACGTTAATCGTATCAGAGGCAAGACAATAGGAATTATCCACTCCACTTCTTTCTCACTCCACTTCTTTCCTCAACATCCAAATTAGATTTAAAGCGCAAAAGGCACATTTTCATCTCCATTATACGCCCACAAACTTCAGATTACTCAGAACAAACTACTGAGAATGATCACAAATGCCCACTATTATGTTTCAAATCAGACGCTGCATAGAGACTTAAAATTAGAAACTGTAGAAGAGTATCTGCATAGAGCAAATGTAAATTTCTTCAAGAAAGCACAGGATTGTAGCCATATGGTTGATCTAAATGTATTAAATTACGTTATTCTCGAAGAAGATTCTATGATTAGACCACTTGCGGCCCACCTCACTCGGGACTCGAGTTTTCCAACATAATCTGCCTCGCTGATTGTACATAGTACTTGTACATATGTAATTATATTTTGTATTTAGATTGTATTCTTGCTGTAATTTTTTTATTGATTAATTTCATAATTTCAGTATTTTATGTGTCATTATTGTATATAGCTGTATCATTTATGCTTTTATTTTCACCACTGTATTACATTTGAAATGTTTTGAATTATTTGTCTGATGTGTTTCTGTAATTTAATTTATTCTACAACACAAACATACAGCATACAGTATCCTCACAGCTCCTGAATCGTGCGCTTCTCGTTGCTCTTGCCTCTCAAAGGCTTTGGGACTCATGGTCGCCCAACTCTGATCTTACCAAATTGTCATGAAGATTAATGTCATGTGCCCACTGGGCTTTATTTTCTTGAGCAGGACAAATCGCACATACGCGCGATATTTCGGCAATAACCGTGCAGACCAGACCATCACATTATAATGTGATATTTCGGCATAACACATAATGAACGAATTCTTCCTTTATATTTGTGCAACTTGTCTTCCATTTAAGAAGGTGATAGTGATCAGTCACTCAAACATCTTCCGTTATAAAAAGAAATCTACACCGATCAATGTTCTCTTTATTTTTCTCCGTGTTACATATAAATCTAACATATAACTTAAATTGGCATATATCTTAACATATTCTTAATCTGCATTTTTGAGACATGAAAAATGCAGACCTGAATTTTCTATATATGAATATATCATCTGTACATTGGCTAAATAAAACTGTCTCATTTTTTCTTTTACATCTGTACATATTTATTGTCCTTCACAGATTTTGGTTTCAAATAGTTATGATGGGAATATAATGCAAATACAGTGGCAAGAAGGGGCCTATTAGGGTTGGCAATGGATGACCTGACAAGAAAGGTTAAGTACCTTTTGAAACTGCCAAAAGTATGAAAAACAGGTACAGAGATATCAGCTGACCAGTTAAAGGCTACAAACATACATTTATTAGATTAAACAATTTGTAATCAATACTCATAATTAATAACTATTAAATTGCTGTGTTCTCACATTGCTTTTGAAACTTTTCAGCTCTGTAATTTCTAATATTTTATAATCCTAAATTGTTAGTCCTTTGCAACAAGTTTCAGGAAACAACCATTTCCTTGATTTCAAAGCATACAGTTTTTCCTAACAAAGAAAACAACAGAACATTTGCAAACAGAATTTATTGCCATTTGATATGATTTTTATACTCATACTTGCTCTGAAAATATCTTTTAACTACACATTATTTTTCAGAGACAAAATTACATATTCCAGAAAGCTTACAATTCTTTCAGTTTCCTGCTGTATAGCTTCATGCACTAGAAAATGGGCTGGCTATGTAAATTGTTTATGCTATTTTTCCATTGTTTAAAGTAAATATGAGACAGTTTATAATTATCTTCTGTGAAATCATGCCTCCTTTTAAGTAAGTAGCTGCTCTGTATTCTGCTATATTCAATTATAGAAACATTTTTTGCCTAGCTTTTTTGTTGAAACCTTGAGAAATTTGACTTCTGATTAAACACTCAAAGTTTTTCACATACATATTTAAGCAGAAATTCAGTAATAAAATTTAATAAGACCAAAAATAGAGATTTATGATCTGGATTATGCTCTTGTCATTTTGACTTTTCTGACTTATACAAGTTACTTCCTAAGGCCACAGTAAAGACTAAATACATGTATGTAGATAATGTAGAGAATGATCAATGATAAACAGTTGCAGTACTTGTATAGTAATTTATGAGATATTACTCATATTTTAGAAAATGCAAGTTCTCTCGACCTGAATTAGATTCTTGAACGTTTCTGCGAATCTTCAAAATTTCTTAGTGAAAAGAATTTCATCATTTACCAGCAGGCATTGAATTAGTGCAAGCTGTCTTAATAGCTTTAAACAAATCATAAACACATCTATGTTCCAATTTTTTTTTGCTAAACTTTGAACAGCCACTAATAAGCAATTTTATTTTCATCATCACTGCAGTTAAAATTTATTCGAAAAAAATATATTTCATTAAAAAAACATGCTAATTTTTCAAATATGCCATATTATTACTCAGAAAAAATGCACAAGTTACAAATAAGAAACAAGTTAACAAGTAAAAGAAAACAAGTTAATATCTTAACCATGCTTACTCGATGAAGCAAATTTCCTTGCAGATAATAATACAATGGTATGAATGCATGCATATAACTTCACACATATTTCTTTTCAGCCATATGTGTAGATTGCTCTTATTGCCAGTAAGCATTTGTATTCAGTACAATTCTGTACCAGTTTATGAATGAAACTGCATGGAATAATAAATAAATCACATACAATACTGCGATTAACTGTATTGTAAATTATAATTTATCATTAAAATTAATATATAAATAATTTAGATTTAGATTTCAATTCATTAATTTATATGTAATATATATTTAGTGGATGGAAATTTAAGTATTTGCATGGATCTCTTATTTTTAACTGATTCTTTTAGCACATTACATGTCAGCATCCATAACTGATATTTGGTACGAACTATCCATAACTGTTACTTGGTATGCACTATATTTTGTAACCTTAGAAATGCAACTCAAATTTACAGTTTACGCAGATTTTTGCTTGAAATGCATCTTTAATTTTCTCCTACTCATGTAAATGATAATTCAAATCATTTCTGATCCATTAACTACCAGCAATAAATGAAAATGAAAAGTGTATAGTAAGGGACCAGAATCTCTTATTATAGCTGTGAAAAAGGGGGGAGGAAGACAAAAATTCTCAGAGGACATGACAGTTTTTAAGCACAGGATACAGTACAAATGATGTAGCATGTATATTAATTTTATCTCACTAACAAAAGTACTTAATTAAATGCCAATTCAAATACTTGTATATACCTCTGATATATGCATTTATATTAAGAGATGGATTCATAATTCTGTACACATACACACTTATTTGATAGCTTTTTCGCTATGATCAGCGAGTGCCTATAACTAATAGGACCAATAAATTTTATAATTAATACTCAAATTATTTATAATTTTGTGATTATTTTGCCATTTTGAATATAAAACACATTATAATACCAGTACTTTGTACATACATTGATTATATATATTTGCCTTTAACGTAATTTATCTGCCAAAATTATTCAAAAATTATTCTGCTGCCAAAATTATTCAAAAAATTATTCTGCTGCCAAAATTATTCAAAAAACATCTTCCATTGAAGAGCTGGATTTTCTAGAGGCATTTCACATTCAAAAAAATCTTTCTGTTCTAGTTAACGATCCTAATTCCAATCCATCTTTGCCTTCGACCTGTAAAGAAATTGTTTTAGTTCTGGTTTCACCAACAGATGGCGCCACTTGCTTATTCTTGTCCAGGCTTTCTTATCTTATCTAATCATTATTTCCTATCTTGTTCATTTGCGGTTTTGCAGCTGAGGATGGTGTTTCAGTAAAATTATCGAAACTAGCCCTGTGAAAATTTTGAAAATATAATGCTGATTTTTGTTGTTTGACTTCGGAATTAGTAATTTATCTAGTAAACATTACCCAGCTGCTTAGTATTACACTCTGTATCAGTTAAGTACTAATAAAATAATTAAGTACTAATAAATTAATTAATCGTGACTTATTTCTATTTGTGCGATTAGTTTTATCTTGCATAACATTAAATACTGTTATACATATTCATACACAAATATAGTGTTCATCTGAATGAAATAACATGTTTGCATATGTGTTCTGCTGCAAATTTGTATATCAATGCACAATGCACTGTATGTGTTTGTAGTACTTATATGCATTATTTTGAGCATTAAAGGCAGGGATATTTGTTCAGAAAATCTTGTTGCATACCAAAACACATTTGCAGTGAATGATATAAGATTACTATTATAGCTGTGAAGAAGGGGGGGTGAAGGAAAATTTTGCCTCAAGATGCCTCTTTTAAGCACAGGATAATGTACAAATGATGTAGTGTGTATATTAATTTTAATACACAGGATACATCATTTCTCTGGTTACTTGCAAAACACAAAAGAAAAAATATTTAAATAAATGGAACTACTTTTATATGCACCCTCAGGTCACCAACTTTCTGCCATATTACTATATAAATTTTTTGTCTACATTTCGAACTTTAAGCCTAAAATGTCTCCATAAACGCGGTTTTCACAAATGCAAAACCATGTTTGGAACACACGATTTAAGCTAAACAAAAACAAAAAATTTAGATAGCAAAAACATAAAGTTTCCAACCAAAAATATTTTATAAGTATCCATGTACATAGCTATATGTTTTTACTTCAAAAAACATCTATGAATTTCACAATCTAGGCACAAAAGAATCTACAAACTATTCACACCTCGCTTTAATAAATTAACATAATGATCTTAAAGAATACCATGTAGACAGCATTCTGTTTAAACTTGAAAAAAACAATCTACCAATTACACAATCTTGGCTTTGCGCACAAATCAACAAAATAAACTAAAATAAATTACAAACAATTCAAATAACAAAAATTCATACTAAAAAAACAATGAACATAACATTCTACAAAATAAAAACAATAAAATAAAATGCACTTACCATAACACATATGTGAATAAAATTTTGCCAGTCACACAACGTCTGTCAACGAAAGTGCCAGGATTTTGCTATCTCTCATCTTTCTGTGATTCAAAATTTCGAAAGTAACAATATAAACTTCCTCCAAAGTTAACTTACTACACGAAAACCACAATGCAAATCTTAAACTCCGCTGACAGCCACTTACTTTAGCAGCAACCATTTGACTGCAAACCCAAACAAGTCTATCAGAAACACCATTCTCCGTCCGACTTCTCATATCAGCTCCGCATTTAGGACACGTCAAACTCCGTTTTAAAAGTCCTGACTCCCACAGAAATTCCAAAAATACACTTCTATCTGCATAAACACACATAAAAAGACTCGTTAACAACTCCAACATCGTACCTTTTCATACTAAATTTACTTTTGA
Source organism: Stegodyphus dumicola (assembly GCF_044657685.1). Lineage (NCBI taxonomy): Eukaryota > Metazoa > Arthropoda > Arachnida > Araneae > Eresidae > Stegodyphus > Stegodyphus dumicola. Next base: position 52,672,864 of record NC_140778.1, read on the forward strand.
CACAATCTAAAACACGTGACTGAAATCTTGCCACCACATCTCTAAGTTTCAATGTCAAAAGGGTTGTCTTACAAACAGCATCGTCCACCAAACCATCCCACAGCACGGAATCACACCAAAAACCAGCGCAGAACATATATTGCCACATTTTGTATCTTAGGGCGCATATAAGAGTAGAGCCAAACAAATTTTAGTACTTCCATACTAATGAAATCATCTTGATGCAATCTGGTGTTTTTTCATTAAATAAAAATGTAAAGTCACTTATTGGCTGGAAGGTGGTGATTGTTTACCTTATTTTTTATAGAAATATTCCCAGACTATATTTCTGATAAGTTCACAAACAAAACAACAAAAAAGAATATACTTCAGCAAATGAAAATAAAAATTTTACTTAGTAAAGAAGAATTATGTGATACATTAAAAGAATAAAACATTTACATTCATTTCCAATTATCTTTCAGGAATTTTTCCGGCTAGTCTTCATCCCAAGCTTACAGCAATCCATCTTTCCATAGAAAGACATCAGAGGCTTCACATAGTGTAACCTATTATGTCTAAGGGATTTTTCGACAAAATTCTGTACTTTTACACTTATAGTTTAAAGTATTAAATATAAATTAATAAGTAAATCTAAAGCTATTTCATCAAAAGTTAATTTTTAAGAACTTCTATCAAGTGGCAGTGACAAAAGTCATTCCATAACCTACTTTTTATACACATATTGGTTACTATTCGATTTAGATCAAAATAATCTTTTCACGTACATATAAGATATTTTAAGTATACAATTTAAAATTTTCACAACACAAATTTAAAATTCTTATATTCTTTAAAATCCTTAAATACAATACATTTATTTCTTCAGCTTTAATAATTAATTTATTTCTTCAGCTTCAGCTTAATAATTATAAAAAAAATTATAGCAAAAATTTAAAAAAGATTTATTAAATAAAGCAAACCAACTAAAACAGATGTAATGTTACTGCAATCAATCCCATGAAATAAAATTAAAATGACCTGGCAAAGTCATATTTTGTTAAAATTATATAACTTAGCCAGATCAGTGTTCTTATTTCACGTAGTAGTCATGTCTGCAAACATCAAATGAATACAATTCTAACACAGAATGTGTCTTGAGTTAAAATAACAAAAGAGACAATAAAGTATGAAATGTGGCAATGCCTTACATGAGTAAAAGCTATAAGTTGGCTAAAAGTTGCATCATAAAAAAAAAAAAATATTTCGTCTCGATGACTATCAAAACAAATTTAATCTCCCATTTCTCATAATGTTGATTTTCACAAACACTTCCAAACAAAGCAGGAATTATAAGATAAATATTAGAATCAACTTTGGCACATAAGTCTTAATCATTATAGAAAACCAGTGTGTGTTCTTCAAAATAAAATGTCATGTTTTCTTCTGACACTTAAAGTTTCTTAAATTACACTTAGTAAATAACTGTTTCTTAAATTTATGAAAAAGATATTTTCCAAATGCCTTTTTATATATTTACGCACACTGGATTTTTCTGCAGCATGGATATCAGCAAACACTGATTGAAATCTTATCGCAGTTGAAAAACATATTTCCATGTCTAATCACAGAACTATAAGTAAATTTTGTGTTAACATAAGAACAGCCAAGTTTAATACAATGCACTGACAAGCTACAGCATGCACATTGTGAATAAATATTTAAGCGTTCTTCAGAATTTCAAAACAAGAAGAATTTCAAAGTGGTAACATGAAAGTCAGCATATTAAACAGAAACCAGATGTCAAAGCTGAATACTTAATAATAGACAATATACAAAGACATATAAGTATAAACGTATCAGAAATATTTACATCAAACAATTAGCAAGAAAAAAGGTAGTTATAATATTAACGCAATGAGCTTAGAACAATGTTTTGAATTTTTACAGATGAAAAGCTACATTTTCTTATCAGCTGCAAAATCATGATTTTCGAGCATTTACTTTAAAAGGATTCCCAACCTAGCAATATTTATTGTAAGATGGTAAACATTATCAATATATAAAAAGAAAAACATACATGAAAATACAAATTTGAATTATTAAATAAGGATTAAGCAATGCATTAAAAAAGTAAAATTCATTCTTCTTCAAAACTTTGTTATTATTTTGCATGTTTCTCCTCCTCAAGTACACAGCTACCTGTTTCTGCCTTAAAAAAAAAAAAAAAAAAAAAAATTGCACAGAACTGGGTTCGTACAGCACTCAGCTATTGAAAAAAAGCATTTTCTCGTTGTTCTTTTAGCATATTTTTCCTAAAGTGAACTACTAAGGAAAGTCCTGTGTTCTTGCAGAAATTTGCCATATTGCAGAAAAATATCTCACAAATTCCACAAGGCCATATCTTAAAACTAAATTTAATACAAAAAATATCATAACTTGTTTATAAAAACTCTTGGACTTTGGAATACAACAACAAAATGCACACAAAACGGCAGAAGTGCTTGATTGAATGATTAATATAAGCATAGTTTCTGGAAGAACGATTATCCACATTGTTAATACAGTTTGTCATAAACTGAAAAAATGGCAACTTTTATTAAGGTGGCTGCATTAACATGTAAGTATAACAAAAAAATTCATTTTCTTAGGAAATTTGATTTTTGTTAAAAGACACTACAAGTTGCATAGTGGCATCAAGAACATAGTCTCCATTAATGTTTCAAACATACGACAAAAAAAAAAAAAATTATATATATATATATATCAGATTTTGTTCTTTTTCACAAAAATGTAATGCAAACTAGATTATAGTGCAAAATGTGACAGAAATTTTAATTCAAATGAAAATGTTCACCATTTCAAACACTGCATGACATTACCTAAATTGGAGGAATGTGACATCAATAAAATTTCCGATTCAGAACAGTATAACTAGTCTCTAATATTTCACTCTTCGAATATGCTGTTTTCAACCTTTTATTACTAATTAAATACTAAGGATTAGAAAATGTTGCTTTAAATCAGCAATACTTTAAAATTACTTGTGTCTTATCTCACAAACATGAGGTTTTTCTGGTGTGGAAACAAATCAATGATTTATTATGAACTGAAATGAAATAAGTTAAAACATATCATACAAAGACATTCCTTTATAGTACAGACAAGTCATTTCTGCACAGTAAGTAAAGGCTCTTAGTAATCAAACTTTTCTACAAAAGACACCAACCTTCTTTTATCTGTTGACTTTCAATATTTCCTTTATCTAAGTGATTTGTTACACAAGTTACTCATGTATTTTCTCTCTGACCTGTCAAGTACATGCTTTTCTAATTTTGACTTTTAAGTAAATGACTTATTATATATCTCACACACATGAACTTTCTGTTATCTGTGAATAAGGACTGTTTAAATAAACATTTCCAGGAAATGACTTTTTACAGACCTCACACACCTTACGTTTCTCTGTTGTGTGAATATGGATGTTTAAACAATTCTCTTGAAGAAATGATCTTTTACATACCTTAAACAATATTTCCTTTATGTAAGTGATTTGTTATGCAAGTTACTCATGTATTTTCTCTCCCGCGTGTTAAGTACAGTGTTAAGTACGTGCGAGGGAGATTTCTCTGTGTGAATAAGTATGTTTGTTTAAATTCTTTTTTTAACATATGACTTATTACACATCTTATACACGAGGTTTTTCTCCTGTGTGAATAAGCATATGGTTCTTTAAATGGCTTTTCAAACAAAAGACTTGTTACATACATCACACATGAGGTTTCTCTCCGGTGTGAATAAGTATATGTCTGTTTAAATTACCTTTTTGAGCAAATGACTTGTTACATACCTCACACACATGAGGTTTCTCCTCTGTGTGAATAAGTATATGTCTGTTTAAATGATGTTTCAGACTAAATGACCTATTACATACCTCACAAAAATGAGGTTTCTCTCCTGTGTGAATGAGCATATGGTTTTTTAAAATACTTTTTTGATTAAATGACTTATTACATGTCTCACACACATGAAGTTTCTCTCCTGTGTGAATACGTAGATGGTTGTTTAAAGTATATTTGTAAGCAAATAACTTATTACATATCTCACACACATGAGGTGTCTCTCCTGTGTGACCAAGCATATGTCTGTTTAAACTACCTTTTAGAGCAAATGACTTATTACATACCTCACATATATGAGGTTTCTCTCCAGTGTGAACACGCATATGGCATATTAAATAAGCTTTTAGAGCAAATGAATTATTACATACATAACACACATAAGGTTTCTCTCCAGTGTGAATACGTATATGGTATCTTAAATTTCTTTTTCCACTACATGACTTGTTACATACCTCACACACATGAGGTTTCTCTCCAGTATGAATAAGCATATGGGATTTTAAATTCCGTTTTTCAGAAAATGACTTATTGCAAACCTCACACACATGAGGTTTCTCTCCAGTATGAATAAGCATATGGGATTTTAAATTCCGTTTTTCAGAAAATGACTTATTGCAAACCTCACACACATGAGGTTTCTCTCCTGTGTGAATATGCATATCGAATTTTAAATGACTTTTCCGAATAGATGACTTGTTACATACCTCACATGATGTTTTTCTCTAGTGTGAATTAGTATGCGATTGTTTAAGTTACGTTTTTAACTAAATGACGCATTACATACTTCAGACACGTGAAGTTTCTTTCCTACATGAATAAGCATATCCTGTTTAAAGTGCTCTATCATCTAAATGAATTCTTACATACTTTACACAGTACATTTTTTTCTCCTGTACATATCTGCAGAATAAGTGTACGATTGTTCAAATAAGTCTTTAGTCTAAATGACTTGTTACACACAGTATACATTATATATACATCATGATTACACCACATTTTGCATTACGAAACAAATGTTGCTTTTATTCACACATCTGTCTAAATGACGTTTAGCTACCTCACATACATGAGGTTTTTCTGTTGTGTAATTTGTGGACTTTTAAGAAGTTTCCTCCACATGACATTTTCCAAGGTATGTTGTACTCGAATATATTAGAAAAACTGAGAAGTTCACAGTGGAAATCATAGTCAAGAATTTATCGCTTATTGATGGCATTCTGGGAGATGTTACAATTTCAGGATCAAACCTGGAACGCTAAAATTTAAGCAAAGTAGTTGGTGCATATACATCGCATATAAAACACTAATAAAGACACATCTAGGGCGATATACATACGGCATGATTTTCATCACCCATTCACAGCATTCATGGTGCTTAGTTTATTCAGAGATTGCTTCAAATTCATACATTGCTTCGTACAATAGAAGAAATAGGAGACGTTAATGTTATTTTCCGCGCTGTAGAATGGTTTAACACTTACTTCTTCGCCAAGTTATTGCCATCACGACCATTTGTTCACGCATTTATCTAAACGACTATTTAAGAAACCTCACACGCAAAAAGCGCCATGAACTTCTTCTGATAAAAACCAAATGTAACACAGTAAAAATAGCTTTATGTTCTCAAACGGGTGTTAAAAATGAAATTGCAACTTAATGCACATAATCTCTATGCAAGGCCAACTTATACTCAAGGCCTGCCAGACTGAACGAAATTCCCGTTCTCAGTTTTCAGTGGCTTTCGCAAAATTCATCACTAGGTGGCGCTCGCATTCTGCTACAATTTTGCTATACGCTCACTATTTGTAACGTAGTTCGTTATTAACAAAAAGTGTATTTTATGGCTAGCTGCTGTATATTTAAAGGCTATACTTAACGAGCTTGGGTTTTTTGCGTAACTTTATATGCATATAGGTTTAAAATTGTGTATATACATAATTGAACTCAGTTCTGAAATTCCTCATTCTGCTTATTTAATTCTGAAATCTTTGCGCATCTAATGCTGTTATTTCAAAACTTTGTTTGTAACTTTCTTCTGATTAATCTGGAATGGGAGTAATACACATGGATTTATGTCAGCTAGTTACATGTAGGTAATGTATCAAGATGGCACTCATGTATATGTGTGCTTAATAGTGATAATATTGTTTTGTGAAATTCAGTAATTTTATTTCATGTATACATTTTTCTTGATAATGAACTATATCAGTATCTCACGCTGCCAGCCATAAAATTTTGTACACATGTCATTCTGATTAATGTTGTATATGTGTAAAAAATGTCTAGCTGCTGTATATTTCAGGGTTATACTTAATAAGCTTGTTTTTTTGCCTAACTTTATATGCATATAGATTTAAAATTGTGTATATACCTCATCGAACTCAGTTCTGAAATTCCTCATTCTGCTTATTTAATTCTAAAATCTTTCTGCATCTAATGCTGGTATTTTCAAAACTTTGTGTGGAACTTATTATTATCTTATTATTATACTATTAATCATCTTCTGATTAATCTGGAATGGGAATGCTACACATGGATTTATGTCATGTAGTAATGTATCAAGATTGCACTCATGTGTATGTGTGCTTAATAGTGATAATATTGTTTTGTGAAATTCAGTAATTTTATTTCATGTATACATTATTCTTGATAATGAACTATATCAGTATCTCACGCAGCCAGCGTGTAAATAAATAAATTTTGTAAATAAAATTTTGTACACATGTCATTCTGATAAATGTTGTATGTGTGTAAAAATGTCTACCTGCTGTATATTTAAGTGATGCATTTAATAAGCTTGTTTTTTTGCCTAACTTTAAATGCATATATATCTAAAATTGTGTATATACCTCATTCTACTTAGCATTGTGGCCATGTGTGATGGATATATTATTTATATTCAGCCATTGCAAGTTTTCAAATTTTATCCTTGATATACAGAACTGAACTTTTCTTAAGTATATATTGTGATTATGAGAGTTATCATTTTTTTGTGTGCTGTTAAAATATATTTTATAATGCCTGTGTCTCTTTTATTTATAACAAACAGATTGATTTGATCAATAGCTTTATCAAAAATGTCATTATTTTCATTTGAAAAATTGAAGTTTCTCTAACTATGAAAATGTAAATTGATGCAGTGCACTTAATTCAGTTACTAGTTTCTTAATGTTAACATCAATGAAATTTAGAATACAAATGAAAGTGAAGAGAAACACACCTGTGTAATATAAAAATTAGTCAAAAAAGCAACATTGGGTTTGAGTTTTGTAGCCTTGGCTACTAATGTTTAAAATTAATTTATGACTAGTAACAGCATGAATTATAAACAAATAGCTAAGTTATTGCATTTTATTTTCCAGCTATCGAAATGCGACGCTACGAGCAACGTTTTGAAACCAAAATCTAGCAATCATGAATCAGAACTAGAACTAGTTGCCATTCAGCATAAAGAAATTTAAATATAAATATGAACTACTTATTGCCATTCAGCATAAAAGAAATATAAATATGAATATTAACAAAATATTAAAGTTAATTTTATAAAATAATTAAACACATGAACAAATATATGAAATAAAAAATAATTATTTCTCATGCAATAACTGGGCCACTACAGTTTCATTCAAAATCTATGCCACAGTAAGACCCCCCCCTTTTTTTTGACTAATAATTTTATAATGTCTTTGAATATCTGCAATGCAAATACTGCATAGAGATCAAAATCTGCATTATTTAAACTTTTATTGTTTAAGATTTCCTAAAAACAGGTATTTAATAATTTAAAAAAATTCTTCAGTATGTAAAATTTAATCTCTTTAAGTAATATTCTTACTTTAATCTCTTTAAATAATATTTTTACTCCAATGTCGTGGAAACAGATATACAAATTTTAGATCACGGTGTATTAATATGTTAATTACATGGATACTAAATTATTTTTTGGCCCAGTGCAGCCGATAGAAATATTTTGAAAATTTTTCACTAAAATAGTACATGATCTGAAGCTATCTGTTAACTTCTTACTATATACATAATTAAAAAATAAGGTGTATACTCTGAATTACCTTTAAATTAGAATAAATAGTTGTAATGCGTACAATTCAGAATAGCGCATGTCTAGATCAAAGCAGGAATTAAAATCGAGATCAAATAGCTGGTGTTTATGTGTGAAAAAAAAATTTGAGATAGCTTAAAATTCCATGCTTTCCTTCTAATTAAAATATTTTTACTAATAAGAAATTAACAATTTCTGACTACTATGGATTAATCGTTTTTAAACTTTGCATATAACAAGACAGAATTCGTTTTTGGTACTTTTCCGATCTTTCTAAACATAGCAAAGTGTAGCAGAATTGTAGCGCCATCTTGCGATCAGTAGGAATATCACTCAGGCAACCGAAAACACAAAAGAATATTTTCACACTGGCAGGCCTTGAGTATAAGTTGGCCTTGGTCTATGAGATAGAGCTGGAGCAAACCGCATGTATTCGTTACCGAGTAACGGATACATCGGTTGACTCGAAGTACCGATTCGGTACTCACAAATTCATTTCGTTACTCGCATCTGTCGTACGATGCGGTTTATTCGAGTACGAATGACGAGATTGCTATTCGAATACGTATGATGCGGTTGCTATGCGAATACGAATGATGCGGTAAGAAAAACTTTCAAAAATTCATTTTTAGGCATTTTAGTATTTAATTATAGTTTAGTATTAGTTATAGTTTTAGTAATTGTAAGAGAAAATTACTTGGTTGAATTTTTCTGTTAGTTCAGATTTAAAATATTATTTTCTAAAAGAAGAAGTTACAAATTCGCTTACATCATAGGAAAAGTTAAAAATATATACAAGCCTGAAAGCACGCAACAGCTTTATAATTATTTAGAACGTTAATTATGCTTGAAAAACATGATAAGTATTTAAAAAGCAATCTCAGTGTCAAAAATAAAAATATTTAAAAATTCTTACTTGTGAAATGAGGCACTACCACCAGCTTTTTCGTGACAATTGTACGCGCTGCAATAGCCAACCATTGCTAATTTCTGGAAGTCGTCCCTCCGGATGTGATCAAGGTGACAGCCGGGAACGCGCCAGACAAGGGAGAAAACGCAATTGGGTTAGTCTATTTCTTATAAGGTCCATGTCTTAAGAGTAATGACGAAGGCGACCTTCAGTCACCGTGTATCCCTTCCAAACCACTAATCACTGACCGCCTACGGGTCTGTGTCAGTTCAAGTCAAAAATGAGCGTAATTCACAATGCGTGCAACAACACGTTTGCTATCTCAGCTCAGAATGACTGGAGCCCCCAAAATAATAGAAAAAATTCAGCAGTTACCCACCCAAGAAGATTTCCCAGCTCTAAAAATTAAAACTCAAGAAGAAATTCAAAGAAACATCCCGTTCAGCGCCGTCTTCAATCAGCAGAAGATCCCAGATAAAGAAGTAGAGGATATTTTCCAAATCTTTCAAGATGCTAAAGTTTTTAATTTCATCAGAAGGATGAACAATATCGCAGAAAGAATCATGCATTCGAAAACCAGCACTGAAAAATTAGCTATAGCCTTCGAAGCAGTGAAGATAACTGTCTGCCGATAACATCGCGCAAAATCATCGCGGGCGAAAACGCAAGGCGAAAACGTCGTGCTACAAAACATCGTGGGAGAAAACATCGCAAAGAGAAAACATCGCAGTTCTAAAACATCGTGATACAAAATATCGTCGTCCAAAATAAAGCGGTTCAAAAACTTCGCAGTTAAAAACATCGTCGTCGAAAATATCGCGGTAAAAAATAAAGTATCGACAAATCATCGCAGGACGATAACATCGCAGACCTGCTTTTTTCAGGCTTTAATAATTGTAAATGAATATTCCCATAATGATTGTGAGCGCGAGATGGAAAGAAAGGTAAGTTTTACTTTCATATTTTTTATTAACTAATAAATTTTTGCTGAAAAAGTAAGAAGGAAACTTTATACTTAATAAACTGAAGCAGAACAAGAAATAATTTTTATTACAAGAGTATTAGATTGCAAAAGTGAAGAAAATAATCTCATAATTAGCAATTTTTTACAGATAAGGTCATGCAGTTACATAGCTTCCTTTTTCTAAACATTTTTAGATTATACTTTTAATGTAAAATTACCAGTAGAAACTTTATAAAAAATGATTTATTAATTACCTTTGTTAGTTAACTATCTCAGTTTAAAATTCTATTAAGTGCTATAAGTTGCCTTAATTTTCTATCTAAAATTTTCTTCTTACTTTTTCAGCAAAAATTTATTAATTAATAAAAAATATGAAAGTAAAGATTATCCTTCTTTCCATCTTGCGCTCACAAATCATTATGGAAATATCCATTTACAATTATTAAAGCGTGAAAAAAACATGTCTGCGATGTTATCGTCATACGATGATTTGTAGGTACTTTATTTTTTACAACGATATTTTCGACGACGATGTTTTTAAACTGCGAAATTTTTGAACTGCTTTATTTTGGACGACGATATTTTGTATCACGATGTTTTAGAACTGCGATGTTTTCTCCCACGGTGTTTTGTATCACGACGTTTTCGCCTTGCGTTGTTTTCTCCGCGATGTTTTTGCCGCGATGCTTTCGGCTGTAACCCTTGAATTTGCAGAAATCGAAAATTAAGCCTTGATGCATTTTTACTCTGAAGTTGTCATGGCTCTCTCTACATGGCGACGCATATAACCTGCTAAACTCCTGAAATCGTATATCGATTCGTCTTTTCTCGCGCTTCTGCAATTTTCGACCTTACTCTATTTTCTTAACCTCCTCATAAGGCCCACCAGCGGCCGAGCGGTAAAGTCGCTGAACACTGGTAGTTCGGTCCGAGGTTCGAATCCCGCGAACGGGCTGGCTGCATGGGCGTTTTCGTGGTTTTACCCATGTGTAACGAGTCATACCAGCCAGTTTCCCTTAGAAAGTCCTCCACGAAGGTATCCCTCCTCTTAGGCAGATAGCCCTCGAGGCTTTGCCATACTCACACACACACACTTAACCTCCTCATAGTTTTGCCGATTACCTCTGCTAACTCTTTACTGCCATTCTTTGCTTAGCAACTTCGTTACTACTTCTACCATTCCCATGCTATACTCAACATTCAAAAAATAGAGTAAACTGCTACATTGGGATAGCGGTCTGACCCAGGTGTCCGGTTTCATTGACCTTCGCTCAACAAGACAATGACTGAAGTTGGAGACTGACTGATTAGGTATCGTTGGAATACTCTACAAAGTGCCGTTTCTCTGGCTCAGTCAATTTATTGCCACATGGGCGCATCACGTTAGACTGCCAGTACATTAGTCTTACTAGCACTATGCCGAAGCTCATAGTGCCAGCAAGAACACAGTCTAAATCAGGGTTTCTTAAACTTTTTCAGTCGTGACTCCTTTTTATCATTGAGATTGAGCCCCGGGACCGTATAATATTTATGAAAATTTTTTGGGACCCTCATAAGCAATGCGCAAATCCGACATGCATGTGTGAAACTGTCAATTTTTTTCATTTGTTCTGAAATATACTATTGCACTTTAAGTCATTAACTTTAATTTCTAATTATAAGACATAGAATAATGTGAACATTTTAAATAAGTAACAGACAAAATGACAGCGTCATGTGCAAAGCAAGCAAAATGAACGTTTCTAAAAAATGTGTCGAAACGTTTTCTTTTTTCCTTTGTTGGTATTATCTTATGTTTATCTATTTTCAGATACACTGTGTAAAAATGTTTGGTAAGTGTAAATTATTATAAGTTAAAGAAATATCAAAACTGCTAAATTTTTGGTGACCCACAGTTTAAGAAACGCTGGTCTAACTCAATGTTTTAAACATAGGATACTGAACATATAAGCTTTCAAAAATCTAAATTCTAAGCATTCTCAACATTAAAAAGAAAGTTCGCAAAGCTAATGAAAAAGAGAGAAATATGTAAATCCTACAGTACTAAAGCTACCACAAAACAATATATTTCACATTTTGTACTTTTTACAAAAATGTAATGCAAACTTATATTATATTATATTGCAAAATGTGACTCATTCAAATGAAGATGTTCAACATTTTAAACAATGCATGACATTACGTGAATGGGAGGAATGTGACATCAATAAAATTTTCCAATTCAGAACTCTATAATTAGTCTCCAATATTTCACTCTTGCAATATGCTCTTTTAAACCTTTTTTTACTAATTAAATACTAAAGATATGAAAATGTTAATTTCAGTCAGTAACACTTTAAAATAACTTGCGACTTATCTCGCAAATATGAGGATTTTCTGGTGTACAAACAAATAAATGATTTATTATGAATTGAAATGAAATAACAAAAAACTCATCATACAACGACATTGCTTTATAACAAGGGCAAGTCATTACTGCACAGTAAGTAAAAGTTCTTAGTAAAGAAACTTTTCTACAAAAGACACTAACCTTCTATTATCTGTAGACATACATCTTCCAATTTTTCTATCATCAAAATGATTTGTTACACATGTAGTTTCGTACACAAATATATGCTTTTTTTTAATTTAGATTTTTGAGTAAACGACTTATTACATACCTCAGATACATGAAATTTCTGTCACGTGTGAATAAGTATATGTTTGTTGAAATGAGCTTTTCCGGTAAATGACTTTTTACAGACTTCACACCCATGAGATTTCTTTCCAGTCCGAATAATTCCTTTTAAATGACTTATCACATATCTCAGACTAATGAGGTTTCTCTCCTGTGTGATTATGGATGTTAAAACAACTCTCTTGAAGAAATGATTCGTTATATACCTTACACACGTGAAGGAGATTTCTCTCCTGTGTGAATATATTTGTTTAAATTCCTTTTTTCAGTAAATGACTTATTACATACATCACACACATGAGATTTCTCTCCTGTGTGAATACGCATATGGGTTTTTGAATCACATTTTTGAGTAAATGACTTATGACACATCTCACAGACATGACATTTTTCTCCTGTGTGAAAAAGCATATGGGTTTTTATGTCATATTTTTGAGTAAATGACTTATGACATATCTCGCAGACATGAGGTTTTTCTCCCGTGTGAAAAAATGTATGTAAATTTAAATGACTTTTTACATTAAATGACTTGTTACATAACTCACAAGCATGAGGTTTCTCTCCTGTCTGAATACGCATGTGTCTTTTCAAATTACTTGTTTGACTAATTTAATTATTACATAGCTCACACATGTAAGGTTTCTTTTCTGTGTGAATACGTATATATCTGTTTAATTGAGCTTTTTGACTAAATGACATATTACATATCTCACATACATGAGGTTTTTCTCCTTTGTGAATAAGCATATGGGTTTCTTAATTAATTTTCCGAATAAATGACTTGTTATATACCTCACATACATGATGTTTCTCACTAGTGTGAATAAGTATGTGATCTAGTGTGAATAAGTATGTGATCTAGTGTGAATAAGTATGTGATCTAGTGTGAATAAGTATGTGATCTAGTGTGAATAAGTATTCTTACTAGTGTGAATAATTATTTGTTTAGCGTGTTATTGTGTCTTAAGTATGTGATTGTGTAAGTTACTTTTTTGACTAAATGACGTATTACGTACTTCAGACATGTAAAGTTTCTTTCCTGCATGCATATTCCTGTTTAAAGTGCTCTTTCATCTAAATTAATTATACATCTTACATATCTTACACAGTACATTTTTTTTGTCCTGCACATATTTGCAGATGTTTGTGTAAAGAAACATACTGTCCAAATGATTTGCTGCATATCTTACATACAAGGTTTCTTTTCGGTGCAAATAAGTGTATGTTTGTTGAAATAGCTCTTTGGTCTAAATGACTTGTTACACACAGCATACACTAGGTTTCTCTCTTGTGTGAATAAGAACATGGACATTGAAACTACCGTTATCAGGAAATGGTTGATTATGTACCTCACATCATGATTATACCACATTTTGCATTAAGAAACAAATGTTGCTTTTATTCACACATCTGTCTAAATGACGTTTAGCTACCTCACATACAAGAGATTTTTCTGTTGTGTAATTTGTGCACTTTTAAGAAGTTTCTCAATATGACATGTTCCAAGATATGTTGTTCTCGAATATATTGTTTAAACTGAGAAGGTCACAGCGGAATTATAATCAAGAATTTATCACTTATTGATGGCAATCTGGAAGATGTTACAACTTCAGGATCAAACCTGGAATGCTCAAATTTAAGCAAAGTAGCTGGTGCATACACATCTGATATAAAACACTAATACATGTTGTACAGAAGACACATCTAGTGCGATATATATATGTATGATTTTCTGGAAGAAATTGCATGAAAAATATGTTTGTTATGTTTGTTCATTGATTGCTTCAAATGACACATAAAAGAGATTAAACAATTTTAAAACTACCAGGAAATATTCACGGCGTACAATAGAAGAGATAAGAGCCGTTATGATATTTTCCGGTGCTGTAGAATGATCTACTACTTACTTCCTGGCCAAGGTATTTGCCATCAGCTTTTCACCTTAGGACCATTTCAAGCCGCGAGTTGTTCACGCGTTGATCTAAACGACTTTTCACAAACTTCACACACAAAAAGCGCCATGAACTTCGTGATAAGAACCGAATGTAACACAGTAAAAATCAAAATTATGTTCTCAAACAGTGCTAAAAGTGAAATTGCGACTTGATACAAACAACGTGAATGACAACCTTCTTCTTCTTGGTGAAGTTGACAAGCATCTAGACCCCAAGAATTACTTTTGATCATAGACCGGAGAAAGGGAAAAAACGGATTTTGTCCAGGAAACTACAATTGCTCATGATGGAGGATGTCGTTTTCACCCATGCTTACGCAATCGCATCAGATGCTAAAGAACTGGCGATAATATTTATTTTGATTAGTTTCCTTAAAAATAAAAGGGTACAATCCTACTACAGTCAAAAGTCGTTAATCCGGACTCGTCGGGACTTCTGCGATTCCGGATTATCGATTTTTCTGGATTATAGATCATTAGTTTAAATCTGGTAAGATGGCATGCAGAAATTATAAAATTAAAAAATATGAAACCGTAATTTATGAAATTAAGAACAATAATGATCTAATGGGTATCAAAATTAAAAAAAAAAAAAAGCTTAACATTTATTTGTTTACTTTATTAAACATTTCTTTCAATGTAAGATGTTTAAGTTGCTTCGTTTTATGTGATAATACTTTCTCTTTAATTCTATAAACAGACATAATTTCTTTTTCAGTTACAAAGTTTTGCTGTTCAAGTCCTATAATTGCTGTGCCGAGAATACCGACTAATTTGTCAGTCGAAATTTTTTCGTCTTCAATAACCTCTGTGTCACTTCCTTCACTATCGGAAGCGAATTATAATGACGAGGAATTTGATTTAAATCATATCAAAGACGGAGTACATCGAGATGAAATACTACATTTAGTAAGGAATTATAATCCAAATAAAATAAAAACATCTGCCCTGAAGATAAGGATAGTGCTGACTTCAACTTCCAATTCATTGAGCGCCGCGGCGTCCCCCACCCCGCCGCCGCAGAGCAGCGTAAAATTGATAACAGGTTTCGGAACGGTTAGAAAAACGAAGGATATGCCTTTATCCATTTTTTGCAGCAATTCCACTTTTTGTTTAATGGACTTCGAAACATATTTTCGCTTTGTAGATCCTTTACATATTAGTAAATATACATCGGAAATTCTATTTGACATAATCGAAAGTTCAAGCTTACTTTTATAAAATTGCTCTAACAGTCTACAAAAAATAATAAGCCGGATCCAATTCGAAGATTAAGGAACAACGCAATCTGCAACATTAACTGAATTAGATAATTTTAGCTTAGCTTATACCGTCCGTTATACATTAAACGCGCATGTGTAAACGTATTATGCGCATGCGCACACGCATATTCGGAGCCGTAAAGTTCTTACGCGCATTCTTCAACGCGACACATGCGCAGAAAGTTTGTAGCTTTGAAGTCTGGATTACACATCATTCCGGATTATGGGTGTCCGAATTAACGACTTTTGACTATACGGTGCAGCCTTGGCGCGATTTTGAAAATTATCGCCAACACCAAAAATTACCCAAAGAGCGTCTATGTATATACGATACACTATATACCATCACTATATATATAGTATATACTATGTATAACTATATATATTCTTTGAATGACTCGTTTGCTACTCATCGTATATGTCCCGTTTTTACTGCTCATCATAAAGTCGCCAAATTCCTTATGCACCGGATAATAGGATTAAACCAATAAAAGTTGCTAATCTGATTTAATAGATTGTGTAAGATTAATTGTGTGGGAAATTTCAATTTTTAAATTGTGTAAAAGTGAATGCAAATATCATCCGATATGAGCAGGGGATCCTATGGCAGTATTACACTACGTTTTAAAAAATATATTGTTAATTACGTTAGTTTAAGTCACAAGCAAATGATCGGAATTCTGCACAAGAAATATAAGAATTCTGCTCTTTATAAATTAAGACAGTTATGTAAACTAGCAAAAATTGTTTATTTGACTGACATTGTGGCTCATAGGTAATATATTTTCATACATAATAATGTGTAAAAAAAAAAAAACTTTTTAAGAAACAGGAAATGAATTGTGAAAAAAAGAATAATCTATATAGATGTTATTTACATTTTGAAAGTCAGCAGGTAATGTTCTGCGAAATGATGGTTAAATATAGAGCATTTATTGCATGTGTACAACAAACACATGTGTGATATGTGCACACATGGATCAGCTGCTGTAGCTAGTATACACAGAAAAAAAAGAAGCACAAAAAATGACATTGATAATATGCCCTGTTTTTAATTAATTTAGGTCTCCTCATTGATTCTGGTTTGGCACATTTAATATTCACTTTCAGACATTCTACAAAAAATAAAATTCGCATTATAAAAAGTTGCTAGTTTTTTCATAGCTGTTTGGTTTATTTATTTACAACAAAACATTTGAGGCCTATCTGCCTGAAAGGAGGGATGCCTTTGTGGAGGACTTTCTAAAGCCAATTAACACAGGTTACACATGAGGAAAATCATGAAACACCCGTTTGCCAGGGTTTGTACTCTGGACCAACTACCAGTATTCAGTGATTTTACTGCTTGGCTGTTGATGGGCCTAGTCCCCATTTCTAGAATGCTTCAAAATTTTTTAACTATCAAGTGCATGTACATATTCTACACACACAAAAAAAAATTTCAAACATATCTTTGTGCTGAAAAATTTATGTAATATTTCTTCCTTATCCTCAACATCTTTAAATATGTAATAACATTCTTAGAGACATATATTGATTGTAATGTATCTTAAATTTATACTATAAATTAAACTTTTAAATTGCCTATCTAACTGATTTACTAACTAACTGCATATCTAACTAATCATACTTCCTGATAATCGATAGTGAAGTTGAATTGTCCATGAATTCTACGTTGTCAATTGCATAGTTAGTTCTCTGCTTATATTATTTTCACTCATCTGTGGACTGTGATGTCACCCGTAAGATAGAAAAGATTGCTCTTGAAAAAATGGGGAGTTTAAATTTATATTTGTACTTACTACATATAATCCATGTAATTTGTTGTAATCCAGTGTTAAAAAAAAGAATAAAATACAAAATTTAGCTTGTACATATTGCATAAAAGACCTGTAAAGTTCCATAAAGTATAGCATAATTCCATAACTGTGTGCTAAATTTTTCCTGAGAATTCTTCATGTCATTTTTAGTGTGAAATACTGTCTTTACTATATTGCTATTATTTTGGTTGATGAATGTTTCGATGCCGATTTCTGAATGGTTGGATATATGTTCTGTAACTTTTTGTGGAATCATGAGACAGTGTTAAAACCAGCAGAAAAAAAATTATTCAAAATAAGATTATCCCAAACATCTTGCGTGTTACCTTAAGATGTCTGAAATGTCATTCACATAAATTATAATTCTTTGTAAAATACCCTAGGGGAATGTGTGCTAGAATAGCATGGCATTACAAATCATTTACTTCTAAGATAGGACTTTGATATATCTTGTAAAGCCTAGGCATCTCACCAAACTTTTAAAACCTTGATTATACCAAAGAAAAGTGTATGTATAACCTGACAAGTAGTCAAATTAGAATTTGGGTCTAAACCTACATTGATGCAAGGTAATAATAATATATATTATTCATTTCAGACTAGCTCTAGCAATCTTTCTTAGCAAAGATAACAACTAAAATGACATTTATTATATCATTAAAGCTTAAAAATGTTCTTATAAAATATACATATTTCGTTCATTTAATATATCTTTTATACAGGACTACCATTTTTATGAAAGTATCAATATAATAACAGTGTTTGAAATATCTTTATCAATGAAAATAGGCAATAGCCTGCTGGTTGATATGATAATGTATATATCTCAAGACTGTGAGCTTGAGATATTCAGAGATGGCACTTTTATTACCCAGAGGAAATTCCACTGCTAAAAATGGTCTAAACCATTTGGGTAGATTAGTAAACTTGCAAGTACAATTAAATTTAATGGTCTATTAGTACATGTATGTACGATTAAAGATACCATGAAAATTGAAACTTTCAGAGGTGGTGCAACACCAAAGTACGTCGACTTACTTCTATCAAAAACGTTTCTTCTATACGTATATCTAAGAAGCAGATTTGTAAGTGACTAAGAAAAAGTCCCCCAAAAAACTTTTAAATAAATAAAATATCCTGGGCCAAAATACACCACAAAATATATGTACATGGTTGAGCTGGATTCCAATCATTCAGAAAGATGTTCTCATATATACGAGTCACTTACAAAGGTTGCCTATGTGGTCCCCATGAGAGGTTTTTCCATAAATTACAATGTTCTCTACATCTTTATATACAAAAAATGAAAAAGTATACACCTCTTTACACAAATAACATTTTATTTAAGATTCTAAATCAGTCTGTTTATATCAGCTACATAAAATGTTTTAAAATTTGGCAATAAAAATGTAAATTATAGCAAACTATATAAAAATAAAATATGGAAAGATCATAATAAGTTAAATTAAAAATACAGCAAAAGTACAAAATATTAGTAAATGATCGTTAGTTTTGTGGATAGTTTACAATGCATTTAACTGTATAACCAGTTTTATTCTTTTTGAATATCTTAGATATTTTTTTATTTTTTACAGTAAAACTAACTAGTATCTTATGTACAGAAAGAAAATGTGCAATTATCCAATATGTGAACACAGTATCATAGTTCTGATAAATAAAATATGGATAGATGATAAATATCTGAATACAGCATATGTCACTTCTTGACAACTTACATGACTGGAGATGGTATGCTTTGCTAAAAGAAAATAAGAATATTAAAATAACATATGCATCATATACCTTATCTCGTTCATTTGCACTTTTGCAGCTGAGGCTGATGGTTCGGTAAAATTATCGAAACTAGTCATGTGAAAATTTGAAAATATAACGCTGATTTTTGTTGCTTGACATCTAAATTAACATACGCATATATCGTGAAAATATCACTGCATAATGCACTATAAGCAAAACACGATGCCTGGAGGAATGAAGAACAAACTGTTATGTAAAACTGTGATGTCACATCTAAAATTTTTGGTGATAGTTTTTTATGTGTAAAAATAAAGGGAAAATAGTTTTTTGTAACTTTGGCATTTTAAGCACTGATACACTGATTAACTAATAAGAAAATCTGATTAGCCACCCAACCCTGAAAAGAATTCACCAGACAATGTATTATATTGCCAAAATAGGAAACCAATAAAATCGGTAAGAATGTATTTGATGCACATGCAGCACCATTTACCTTCAAATTCAGTAGCCATTATTATTACACCTCAATTTGTTTCTCATTGTTTTTAATTTTTCGCAGGTTTTTCTGCCATGCTCTGTCAACATGCCACAAACAATATGGATGATTATCTGGGTCTTCTATTTCTTGTATCCATGCATTATAAAATGATTCAGCCATATCGGACATAAAAACTTTGGGTTTCAACATGCCTGATTAGTTTTTATACATGAACGAAAAAGAGATAAAACAGCTTGATCAGCTATTAGCTATCAAAAATGCACATGGAAAGCCTTGCCGAACATCATCAATATCCAGCAGTGTCACTAATTCGAAATCATAACCATTCATCCCATGTGTGCCATCCATACAAATACAATCAGAGCCACGTTTTTGTAAAATCTCCTTTGTACAGTATTCATTATAACAAGCACAAAATCTTTTATTTTTAAATCCTGAATATCCTTCTACTATATTTGTTGTTTATAAAATAAGACACATGAATCATCACTATGTTTGACTGCGTCTGAACATAGATTACATGATTGTTCGATATTATGCAGGTCCTTTTTTACAATAAATGCAGCCTTGTCAATTCAGAACCTGAAACAGTATCACATATTTCATCTAAAATGCTAGTAAATACAATGGTTATCATAAATTAAGAAAAAATCACAAAAATAGAGATAACTCCCTCAAAAATAAGCCAAACCGTGTAAACTTTGAATATGTTGCCAAGTAAGAGTAGCTGAGTAAAACTGCAATATGCAAACTAGTGGTGCTGCACTCAGAATACGTCATCTGCGAGGAGAATAAAAATCCATGTTTGAGAGCAAGCCCACATATTTTACTATGATTGTGACATCAGAAATGTGAGATAGCCAATTCGTAACAATGACCTCCAGGCATCATTTGCCTGCAGAACTACGATGGAAAGGCATTGGGAGACAAGAGGCAGGATAAAGTCAAACAGAAGAGGCCAGATGGCTAAATGTAAGTCCTTCTGTGGTTCATAGACTTTGCAGGCGATTTCAAACCACAGATTCGTCCTCTAGGAGGTTAAGCCAAGGACGGCCAACCACTACGACAAGCGCTGATGACCGACATTTGACATTATGTGCACTCAGGAATAGAACCGCAACTCCGACTCTTCTTAGATCCTCCCTTGCTGCAGCTACCAGAAGATTGGTGTCTACATCAACTGTGCATAGAAGGCTTCACGAAGGTGGTCTGTATGCGAGACGACTAGCCATTTGCGTGTCGCTCACGCCACGCCACAGGAAGAACCGTTTGCAGTAGACACGACAACATGTCCACTGGACACCTGATTAGTGGAGGGCTGTTTTCTTTATGGATGAGTCCAGGTTTAGTCCAGAAAGCGATAGTAGGCGTTATTTGATATGGAGAGAACCTGGAACCCGTTATCATCTATCAAACATCCGTTAACCTTTTAACATTTATGCCCAAAATAATCTCGGGCACAGCACTGCTATTCTCTAAAATGTCACGCACGAATATTACTCGGGCTAATTTTTTTGAGTGCATCATACTGTTATACCCGAATACAGTCAAAAGTCATTAATCCGGACTCGTCGGGACTTCGATGATTCAGGATTATAGATCATCAGTTTAAATCTCGTAAAATGGCATGCAGAAATTCTAAAATTTAAAATATGAAACCGTAATTTATGAAATAAAGAACAATTATGATCTAAAGGGTATCAAAATTTACAATAAAAAGCTTAATATTTATTTGTTTACTTTATTAAACATTTCTTTCAATGTAAGTTTTATGAGATAATACTTTCTCTTTAATTCTTTAAACAGACATAATTTCTTGTTCACTTACAAAGTCCCGCTGTTCAAGTCCCGTAATTGCTGTGCCGAAAATACCAACTAAGTTGTCAATCGAAATTTTTTCGTTTTCACTAACCTCTCTGTCACCTTCTTCATGTCTTTATCCATTTTTTGCAGCAATTCCACTTTTAATTTGATGGACATCGAAACATACTTTCGTTTTGTAGATCCTTTGGGAGCTCCAGCATCGGAAATTCTATTTGACATAATTGAAAGCTCAAGTTTACTTTTATAAAATTGCCCTTACAGTCTGCAAAAAATAATAAGCCGCATCCAATTCGAAGATTAAGAAACAACGCAATGATCAACATTAACTGAAAGAGATAATTAAGTAATTTTAGCTTATACTGTCCGTTGTACATTAAATGCGCACACGAAAACATATTTTGCGCTTGTGCACACGCTTATGTGCAGTCGTAAAGGTCCCTCGCGCACGCGTAAACACCTATGCACATGTGTCAACGGCGCGCATGCACAGACAGTTTTTAGCTTTGAGGTCCGGATTATGGGTGTCCGAATTAATCACTTTTGACTGTGTATATTGTGAGAAGTTTATTTCAGTTTCAGTTCAATAGATGGCAGCATTTGACTGAAGGTTTCAAAGGGTGAGTGAGTGAGTGATTATGGCGCAAAACCCAGAGATGATTATGACGCGCCAAACACAAGATGGGATGATTAGAATTGATGACATTAAAATTCAGTAAATAAAAACAAGTAGCTAAATGTACCAAATCCCGAGGATGAAGTCATATAAACATAAGTTAAAAGCACACATTAAAATTCAAGACACAGTCTTTAAAACAAATTACATTAGGTAATAAAAGCCAGTCTCTTTTAAACAATAAAATAAATTACAATTGACCTCTCTTCCGATTAAATGGTTGAGAGGTAAGTCACAGCTATTAAAATATTTCTCGCGAAGACTATTAAAACATGGACACTCAATTAAAATATGACAAACAGATAAACAAACATTACAATTAAAACAAACAGGCTCATTTTCAGCTTTGAGAAGATAGTTATGTGTGATTCTAGTGTGACCAATTCTGAGGCGAGTCAAAAGAACGTCCACCTTACGATTTCCAGCCAAATCCCAATGCTCAAATCTAGGCTTGACGTTTCTCAACTTGTTGTGATGCTGAACGTCCCAAATTTGCTGCCATTTTTTTCGGACCTTTCCCTTGATGACACAGCAGATGTCTCTAAAAGGGATAAGGCGACTAAACGGTTGAACAGCAGATTTGGCTGCGATGTCTGCAAGCTTATTTCCCTTTATTCCAGCATGTCCAGGAACCCAGCAGTACAGGACTTCATATCCTCGAATGGTTAAATTTATATGAATTTTGAGAACATCCACTGCCACAGGATTCTGAGTGTTGGGAATAGCTTCCAAGGATTTAAGATCACTATACGAGTCTGTATAAACTATGAATTTTTTGTGGCAGAGCTTTGAGATGTACAGAAGACCATAATATATTGAAGTTAGTTCAGATGTTAGAACTGAGAAGGCATGGTGCAGGCATCTGCCCTCTATGTAATTTTCAAATACAAATGCCATCCCGACATGATCATTTGACTTCGATCCATCTGTGTATATTGGATGATAACTGCTATATTTGTGCCTGTGCTCAGCGAAGAGTTGTCTGTAAACGATCTCGTTAGTGCTTGCCTTCACGTGATGTTTGAAAACATCAAGAAGCTGAATCCGTGAATTTTCCCAAGGTGGAATTTCAAAATTCTGTACTGCTTGGGGGTGTATATCAGAGAGGGAAAGTTCCTCAATGACCGGGCGAACTCTTAAAGGAAAAGTAGGAACACAGGATGGACGTGTTTCAAATAATGTGTTACACTCATTATCAAGTAAGCACAGCTTATTGGGATGTTCAGGTTGGGATAAAATATTAAAATATTGCAAAAGGGACAATTGCTCACGCCTCATATAAAGTGATGGTTCGTTAGAGTCAACATATAGGCTCTGTACAGGAGAAGTCCTGAAAGCTCTTGAATTAATCCGCAAACCTTGATGGTGAACAGGATCCAGTTTTAACAAAACAGATGACCGAGCGGATCCATAAACAACTGAGCCATATTCCAGTCTAGAGTGGATAAGCGCTCTGTAAATGCGAAGCATGGAGAAACGCTCTGCACCCCATGAGCTGTTCGCCAACACTTTTAAAATGTTTAGTGTTTTTAGACACTTCTTTCTCAGGTTGAAAACATGAGAAAGGAAAGTCAATTTTCGGTCGAACGTGACTCCAAAAAATTTTACTTCAGGCATAACTGGAATAATTGTTTCATTCAGATATAACTCAGGTTCAGGATGGAGACCACGCTTTCTACAAAAGTGCGCGCACACAGTTTTCTGTTTCGAAAATGTAAATTCCTGTTTGTTCATTCAGATTCGTTCTTCGATTTCATTCAGAGCCATCTGCAGTTGCCGCTCTACGTATCTCATGTCTGCCCCTCGACAGCTAATCTGCAGATCATCAACATATAGAGATCCCAAGACGGTGGGAGGCAGTTTTTTTAATACAGAGTTTATTTTTAAACTAAACAGGGTTACACTAAGCACACAGCCTTGAGGCACACCCTCTTGTTGTTCAAAAACATCTGACAGAACAGAACCAATTCTTACTTGAAAAGTTCTAGTGTTCAAGAAATTCTGAATGAAAATTGGTAGGTTGCCGCGCAAGCCACTCTCGTGAAGATCGCGAAGTATACCGTATCTCCATGCCTTATCATAAGCTTTCTCAATGTCGAAGAATACCGAGACAAGGTGGCTTCTTCTTACAAATGCTTTCCGAATGGATGTCTCTAAGAGGAGCATGTTATCTACGGTCGTTCTCCCCTTTTGAAAACCACTTTGATAAGGCAATATAATATTATTCTTTTCCAAGAAGTAGGCTAGGTGGCTGTTTACCATCTTTTCAAACAGTTTGCAAACACAACTGGTAAGGGCAATTGGCCGATAGTTCGAGGGATTCCTCGGGTCTTTCCCTGGCTTCGCAATAGGAATTACTACAGCTCTCCTCCATGCACTGGGAAATGGAAGGTTTCAAAGGATAGAGGTTGAAGTTCAAAGTGCGCGGGAGGTTTATGATTTTTTTACTTTGAGGCAGACATTTTATTTTTGGAATAAAAAAAATTGACAATTTATGCACCCAAACCATCAAAATAACTTGACAATTAAAAGGTTAAAGAGATGCGTATGGAAGAGGGAGTGTCTGTGTTTGGGATGGCATCTCTTTGGGTAGACGCACAGACCTCCATGTCTTTCCAACGGAAACCGTGAATGCTCTGGTTTATAGAGATGACATCTTTTTGCTTATGTGCGCCCATGTGCAGGGGCAATAGGTGATGCTTTCCTGTTACAGGACGATAACGCAAGACCACACAGGGCTCGCATCGTAGACGATTATCTTCAACAAGAAACAATTATGCACATGGAGTGGCCAGCTCGATCCCCGGATTTGAATCCTATCGAGCACGTTTGGGATGCTTTAGAGTGACATCTAGCTGCTCTAAATCCGCTCCCTCAGACTCTTGCTGCGCTTGCAACTGCTTTGCAAGAGCAATGGCTCTCGCTTCCTGTGGAACTGATAGACCGCATAATTGAAAGCATCACACGTTTCTGTATGTGCCATATTGCTTCTAGAGGCAACCATATTCCATATTGAAGGTACTTTTCCTATAGCAAACTGACACCTTCGATTTGTTCATTTTTTCATGTGCTAATTTCTATACTACCATAATTGTCTGGTAATTTATTTTTATGTTATTTGATACCTTACTATATGTTGTATATTGTGGGTATGTTTCATAAAATTCTACATGCAACTTTTTCAGTAATCGTGATTTTTGTGATTTTTCTTTAATTTACGATAACCAATGTAATATGCCTGAAGCAATTTTTCTGGCCATAAGATCCTTTTCACTATTTGATAATTACTGGTGTCAAATATCATTTTTATGTCTGATATAAGTTTTCATGAAAGTTACTATAAACTTTAATGCTAGGTGGGCAAAATCCATTTATCTTAGCACAACATTGTACTTTTAAATGTCTCTTCCCTTGACTTTCAGATTTAAACATATCAGATATATGGGCAATAAAAGAGTAATATTTAATATTGCTGGATATTTTGGTGCTTTCGACAATAAATTTTGAATGTGTTTCTTTCCAACTATAAAATACCTCTAATGAAAATTCTAAATGTTCTTCATCTATTCTTACATTATGATCACCTTCAAAATGTAAAATATTTCGCTTATCAAAATAGGAATTACACAGTAAACATTTATGGGATTGATGTTTCTGCCGTTCATGAGCTTTTAAATGACACAGATTGCTTAACTGACATGTACAATCTTTAAGAACACTTAAATCTGCAATTCCTTTCAGCGTTTTATGTCCTGCAATTTTGCGGGATGAAGATTTGCTACACGTCTTCTTAAATTAGAGAATATAGTGTATCTTTTTCCACAATCCACACAAGAAAAACTTTCCTACGGTTTATTTTCCATTTCAGGCATTATTTCAGAAAACATGATAAAATTTTTTGAACACATAGTAATAACAGTTCACCAGCTATGAAATACAAACAACGTTATGTACTAAAATTCCCTGTATTCAAAATCCCTTTCACCTTCAAAAGTGATTCTTGGGTCTAGACGCTTGTCTCGAATTCAGTGACATATCTAGAGTAGGACAAGGGCACAGCATCCAAAGGATGCCAACTTGATGCTATGAAATTTTTTAATGAAATGTTTTCCTTTCTTGGCACACAGAAAGGGGTGCAAATTCTTCAGTTGTCCCCAGGTGCTGGAAATTCTAGCTATGCTCCTGCTCGAATTATTGCTTAAATAACTGCACCTCTACCATCTATTATCGTCTACACCAATCAGAAATTCTAAATTTTAAAATACATACTGGGAATGCGCGAAAATTCTCCGAATTTCGCGCTCAAAAGAAATTCTCAATTTAAAATACATACTAGGCATGCGCGAAAATGCTCTGAAATTCGCCTTTCTGAATGACAAAATCGACTTAGATACCACATTTTGCGCACTTATCAATCTCGTAAAAAGCGCCAAACACAATGCTCGAAATAAGTGGGCGATTCTGCACTTTCGCCCCATTAACTACTAACTATAAATGGGAAAGAGAAAAGTATGTTCAGGGACTGAAATCTTATCAAAAATGTTATAGCTGTGAAGAAAGTGAAAATTTTGACTTGAGATGCCTGTTTTTAACACAGGATACAGTATAAATGATCTATCATGTATAGTAATTTTATCCCAAACAAAAGTGCTTAATTAAATGAAATTTAAATATTTATATATACCTCTCATATATGGACCTATAATTCTGCATTTATCTGACAGTTATCACTTTACAATTAATTAGTGCCTGTAACTTGTAGGACCAATAAATTATATAATAATCACTAAAACTATTTATAATTTTGTGATTAACTTGCTACTTTAAATATAAAACACATTTTAATAAAAATATTTTGTACATATGTCAATTTCATGCATTTGCACTAAGGTAATTTATCCAGTAGACATTACCCAATATAGGTAGCTGTTTAGTATTACACTCTATCGGTTAAGCACTTATAAAAATACAGTATAAAGTCTTTAATCCGGACATCAAAGCTACAAACTTTCTGCGCATGCGCATAATAAGTTTACCCATGTGTGTTTAATGTATAACGGACGGTATAAGCTAGACTAAAATTATCTATTTCAGAGTGTCACAGATTGCATTGTTCCTTAATCTTTTAATTGGATCCGGCTTATTATTTTTTGCAGACTGTTAGAGCAATTTTATAAAAAGCAAGCCTGAACTTTCGATTATGTCAAAAAGAGTTTCCGAATCTGGAGCTGCTAAAGGATCTACAAAGCGAAAGCATATTTCGATGTCCATCAAGCAAAAAGTGGAATTGCTGCAAAAAATGGATAAAGGCATATTCTTTGTTTCTCTAACCATTCCAAAATCTGTTTATCAATTTCACGCTACACTCCGGGAGGGGGGCACAAAGAACTGGAAGTTGATCTGTCAGCACTAACATTATCTTCAGGGCAGATGTTTTTATTTTATTCGGCTTATAATTCCTTACTAAATGTAGTATTTCATCTCGATGTACTCCGTCTTTCATATGCTTTAAATCAAATTCCTCATTATTATAAATATCATGAATACACATCAAATAGTTTTCTGGTTGCAATTTTCTAATTTCGACTATGCGTAATGTATGCTTTACGCATGCGTGCGTTTAAAGAAATGTTTAATAAACTAAAGAAATAAATTTGCTCTTTATTTCATAAAGTTTCATATTTTTAATTTTATAATTTCTGCATGCCATCTTACCAGACTTAAATTGATGATCTATAATCCGGAAAAACCCCTAATCCGGAATCGCCGAAGTCCTGACGAGTCTGGATTAAAGACTTTGTACTGTAATGAAATATGTAATTAACAATAGCAATGAGTTATTTCTAATTGCATGGTTAGTTTTATCTTGCAAATATCATTAAATACTTAAATACTGCTGTAAATATAGATACTGTGTTTGTCTGAATGAGATAACATGTTTGCATCTGTGTTCTACTACATATTTGTGTATGAATAAATCTGCTTTATATATGTTTGTAGACACACATTTATGCATGATTTTGACTATTAAAGGCAGGGATTTTCTCAAGAAAAGCTTATCGAGTAGTAAAACATATTACTTATAGTGAATAATGTATGATTATTAAATTCTCTTATTACTTATGAAATAGAAAAAACAAAATATTTAAATGAATTTTGGTACTTCCACATTAACAAAATCATCTGGTGCTATTTGATGTTTTTTTTTTTATTATTATTAGATGGAAAGGTAAAAGTGATTTATTGGCTGAAAGTTGGTGGGTTCCATATATATATATATATATTTTAAAGAGAGATTCCCAAACTAACAATATTTTGCTTAAGTTCATAAACAACACATGAAAAAAGACTATACTCGAGCAAATGAAAATACAAAATTTTAATTATTAAATAAGGCATGAATTATGAATGGAAATTATGAATTGAAAAAATAAAACACATTCTTCAAATCTTCCTGCAATTTTTTTGCACTCTTCTCCTCTCTCAAGTATACAGCCAGTAGCATAGCTAGGGTGGGGCAAGGGGGATATCTGTTCCTGGGTGCAGCATCCAGGCAGTGCCAAATTGATGCTATGAAATTTTTTAATTAAATATTTTCCACACTTCGCACACAGAAAGCAGTGCAAATTCTTCAATTGTCCCCATGTGCTGGAAAGCTTAGCAATGCCACTGTACACACAAATCTGGTTTCACTTAAAAAAAAAAAAAAAAAAAAAAAAACACTCAAATGAAACATTTACAGTCTCCAAATCCTTTTAGAATTTTTTCCGCTATTCATCTCCCCAAGCATACAGCGACGTTTTATCTTAGAAAGACATCATAAAAAGAGCATAGTGCAACACTGGCTATCTATTAAACTCATTTCCACATTTTTCCCTTTAAAGAATTTTTGACAAAATTCTGTACTTTTATACTTATGCTTTACGTACTATATATTAAAAATGAATTCAGAAGTAAATCTAAAGCTATTTCAGGTAAAGTTAATTTTTTTAAGAATTTGTATGTGGATTTGTGGCACTGGCAAAACTCATTACATAACCTACTTTTTATACACATATTAGTTAATATTTGATTTAAATCAAAATGATTGTTTCAAACCGAGAAAAGGTATTTTTAAAGCATGCAACTGAAAACTTTCACAATACAAATTTTAGAATCCTTATATTTAAGTATCGCCTTAAATTCTATACATTTATTCCATTAGCTCTTCAGGCTGTATATAATGGAAAAAAATTTATAACCATAAATAGAAAATAGATTTATTAAATAAAACAAGCAAAGTAAAACAGATGCAACATTTCTTCAGTCAATCCCATGAAATAAAATTTAAATTACATGGCAAAGTTATATTCTGTTAATAAATAATACTGCCAGATTACAGTTCTTATTTCTGTTAACAATCCTGTTTTGCATATATTTATTAAGCATAATTTTAAAATTGAATGTGTCTTGAGTTGAAATAAGATTGGAGATAACGAAATATGAAAATTTGCAGATTTTTTCTCTATTCTAAAGTTGCATTATAAAAGAAATATATCACCATGCTCTCTCAGTGAATTTCGAAATAAATTTAGGCTCCCATTTCTCATAATATTGATTTGCACAAACACTTCAAAAGAAAGCTAGAATTTTAAGATATGTATGAAATTCAACTGTATGTTCTTAAATATTAAAAATCATATTTTCTTCTGGCACTTACAAAAGAAAAAAAGGATTGTCCGTTAAAAAACACATTTAGTAAATAAATGTTTCTTACATTTACAGAAAAGATATTTTTCAAATGCCCTTTTATGTATTTATGCAGATGGTATTTTTTGATATCATGTATATAAGGAAAAATTGAGCTTATTGAAGCTGAGAAACATATTTTCATGTCTAATCACAGAACTATAATTAAGTTTTGTTTTAACATAAAACAGCTAATGGACTTACAAGCTACAGCATGCACATTGTGTTGAAATATTCAACCAATTCTTCAGAATGTCAAAAATAAGGTAGTAAAATAAAAATCGGCAGATTCCACAGGAACCAGATATCAAAACTGAACACTTAATAATAGACAATGAACAGGGACTGATAAATATACCCCAAATATTTGCATGAAACCATGAAAAAGAAAAAAGTTAGTTATATATCAAGCGATGCATTAAAAAATAAAAACAAACTTCTTGAACTCTTTCTGTTAATATTTTGCACTTTTCTCCTCCCGAAATGCATAGCGATCTGTTTTTGCCTTAAAAAAAATGGATGGATTATTCAGAATTGGGTGCAAGCAGCACTCAGATATCAAGAAAAAACATTATCTCATTGTTCCATTTAGAAAATTTTCAGCAAAATTCTGTGTTTTTACAAAAATTGTACTGCAGTATTTTCCACTGCCCGCAAATCCCTACCTGGTTTAAAGCAAAAAATATCATGATTTGTTTATAAAAACTGTTGGACTTCGGGATACAATAAAACAGATCAGACGTAAAATGGCAGAATTGATGGATAATTATAAGCAAGGTTGCGAGAGTTTGCAATATACTGAGAATATGCCAAATTGTGTTAAGGTGGCTACATTAATACATAAGGTACCACAATATAAACCATATTCCCTCAAGAAATTTCAATTTCATTCATCAAGAACATAGTCTGAAATTAATCTGTTTTACTGAACACATAAGCTTGCAAAGATCTAAATTCTAAGCATTTAAAACATTAAAAAAGGAATTCCAAAGGCTAATGAGAAAGACAGAAATACTTAAATCCTAACAGTACTAAAGATACCACAAATGAATATATTTCACATTTTGTACTTTTTACATAGATGCAGTGAAAAATGGATTACTGTGCAAAATCGGATTGAAATTTTCATTTAAATCATAATGTTTAATGTTTTAAGCCTTCAAACAATTCATGATATTGCCTGGATGGGACGAATGCGACACAGATAAAATTTCCAGATTCAGAATATTATAATCAGAATTGTACAATCGAATAGGGTCTAGTGTAGAAGTGGGTGCCCCTTCGATTAGCGACAATTTTTTTTTTTTTTTTAATTTTGGAGATGAAACTGCACTTTTGTTTACCATGATAGTTTTAACTTTGTTTTAGCTTCCTGATTTTATTCAAATGAAAATAGATTGATGTGTACACGGACAAATTTAAAGCAGTTCACAATGCCTAGTTTGTGCAATCCTAGGATGTTTTTTAAAGTGAAAACAGATCGATGTGTACATGGACACAGAGTTTGTGCAATTCTTTGACTTCTTATTTTGGTTTTGTGTAGTGGCCATCTTGATATTGTGCCATCAAAAAAGAATTGCCAAGAAACAAGGGGCACCCAATTGTAAACTTTTATCATCGAATATTACTACTATCATTCAGAATAGTAGCATTTCACTGTTTGGATATGCTGTTTATAACCTATCATTACTTATTAAATATTAAGGATAAAAGAATGCTGCTTTAAATCTGCAATACTTTAAAATGACTTGTGATTTAACTCACAAACATGAGGCTTTTCTTCCGTAGAAACAAATGATTTATTATGAATTGAGATGACATGACAAGTTAAACATACCTTATATAAAGACATTTCTTTATAGCATGGACAAGTCCTTATTATTCACTTAAGTTCATAGAAATAAAAATTTTCTATAAAAGACCTTCTTATCATGAGTCTTTCAGTTTTTCTATCATTAAAGTGATTTGTTTGAAGTTTCTCACTGGTGTGAATGAGTATATGCTTTTTAAAATTCCATTTTAGAGTAAATGATTTATTACACATCTCGCACACATGAGATCTCTCACCTGTGTGATTAAGCATGTTTGTTTAAATGACATTTTTGAGTTGATGACTTGCTCCACACCACACACACATTTCTCTACAGTATGAATTAAGTATATGTCTGTTTAAATGACCTTTTTGAGTGGACAACTCATTACATGCCTCACTCACATGAGGTTTCTTTCCTGCATACATACATATACGTTTGTTTGAATGAGCGTTTTGAATAAATGAGTTGTTTCATACCTCCCACAAATGAGGTTTCTCTCTGGCATGAATAAGCATATGGTTGTTTAAACAATTCTTCTGAATAAATGACTTGTTACATGATGCACACACGTTTGTTTCGTGTGCTAATAAGTATATGCTCATTTAAATTAGCCGTTTTAGTAAGACTTCTTAAGACTTCTTACAGTAAATGACTTATTACATAGCTTAACACATGAGATTTCTCTCCTATGTCACAAAGTATATGGTTGTTTAAACAACTCTTTTAAATGTATGACTTCAGAGGCATAGCTAGTTTTCAGCACCTGGGGACAACTAAAGATTTTGTACCCCCTTTCTGAGTTCTAACAATTGAAAGCATTTCATTCTAAAATTTGTAGCATCAATTTGGCTCCCCCTCAGTGCTGCACTTCGGGACTGATGTTCCCCCTTGCCCCACTCTAGCTATGCCACTGAATGACTTGTAACAAATATCACATAAATGGGGTTTCTTCCCTGTGTGAATAGGCACATCGTTGTTTAAACCAATCTTCTGAACAAATGATTTGTTACATAATACACACACATGAGGTTTCTTTCCTGTGTGAATGAGTATATGTTTGTTCAAATGACCTTTCTGAGTAAATGACTTATTACATACCTTACACACATGAGGTTTCGTTCCTGTGTGAATAAGTATATGGTTTTTTAAAGAACTCTTTCGAACAAATGACTTCATACATATCTCGCACACATGAGGTTTTATTCCCGTGTGAAGAAACATATGGTAGTTCAAACAACGTTTTCGAACAAATGACCTGTTACATACCTCACATGCATGAGGTTTTTCTCCTGTGTGAATAAGCATATGGGTTTTTAAATGACTTTTTTCAGTAAATGACTTCTTACACAACTCACATACATGAGGTTTCTCACCAGTGTGAATAAGCATATGGTTGTTTAAACAACTTTTTCGAATAAACGACTTGTTACACACTTGACACACATAAGGTTTCTCTCCTGTGTGAATAAGCATATGGGTTTTTAAATGAGCTTTCTGAGTAAATGGCTTGTGACATGCCTCACAAACATGACGTTTCTCTCCAGTGTGAATAAGTATATGATTGTTTAAATCACTTTTTTGACTAAATGACTTGTTACATACTTCACATATGTGAAGTTTCTTTCCTGCTGGAATAAGCATATTCATGTTTAAGCATTCTTTCATTGAAATAAATTCTTGCATACCTTACACATGAGTTTTTCTCCTGTATGCATACGTAAATGTTTGTCTAAAGAACCATACTGCCTAAGTGACTTGCTACATACATCACACACAAGATTTCTTTTCTGTGTGATTAAATATATGGTTGTTTAAGGAACTCTTTAGTCTAAGTGACTTGTTACACACAGCATACACAAGGTTTCTCTCTTGTGTGAATAAGCATATGGACTTTGAAATAGGGATATCGGTAAATGATTTATTACGTACCTCACATTATGATAACATTACATCCTGTATTAAGAAGGAAATGAAAGTTTAATTGATGCTGCTGTCTAAATGACTTTTACTTACCTCACAGACATGAGGTTTTTTTGCTAGGTGAATAGTGATGAGATCCTTTTTGAAGTTTCTTTCTCCACATGACATTTCACAGTATATGTTTAACTCAAATATATTGGAAAAACTGAGAGGGTCACTTTGGAAATATAATGAGGAATTTGACTTATTCGTAGATTTCTGGGAGATGTTACAATTCCAGGATGGAACCTGCAATGCTGAGTTAAGCAAAGTAGTTGGTGCATGCACATGTGATAAAAAGCAATAATACATATTTTCGAACAAATGACACATTTACTGCGCTATACGCATGGCATGATTTTTAGAAACACATTTCATGAATAATAAGTTTGTTATATTTGGCACTGACACGATTTCTCACCCTAGCACTTTTAAAGCTTAGTTTGTTCATGCATTGCTCCAAATTACATATAAAAGAGATGAAACAATTTTAAAACTACAATAATGTTGCAAGGAAATATTCACAGCCTACAAGAGAAGAAATAGGTTGCGAGATTTTCTGTGTTGTAAAAAGATCTACTACTTATTTCTGTCATCAATTTTTGGCTTGAGGCCCATTTCATGCGGCGGGTTATCACGCAATTGTATCAAGGAGTTTTTACAAACCTTAGACACAGAAAAAGATATGATCTCCTTCCTCTGATAGGAGCCGAATGTAACTGAAGTAAAGAATGATTCGCGTTCTCATACGGGGTTAATTATGAGACCACTGAATTTGATACTCGCCGTTTCCTGACAATTGTGCAAAGAGAAACGCTGAACGGTTTACGGAAGTTCGCGTGTGTCACGTGACGGGCAGCAATGAACCGTCCCAAGATACTTGTCTGGGTTACCTCCGATTGAGTGATTAAATACAGTGGGACTAAAATAACCTCACCTCCTCCTTTGACATTTGTTTGATTTCTAGAATAGTATAATTTAGGTTTTCCAAATCAGAGCGAATTTACTCTATTTCAGTAGTAAGAGAAAGTCCATTTATAACAACTTTAAGATGTTTATCTTGAGGTAATATGTATGAATAGTGCTCTACAATGAACTCTTTACATATGCGGACGATACCTCTATAACTCTCCGCATTAGTGGCAATGACTTTTGACGGAACACTTAATTGATAAATAAAGCCAAATTTGTTTTGGGGGAGTATTTTCTTGATGTTACTCCACGGCATTGTGTTTTCATTGAGAATGATTGGGGGAAGTTTTTTCTGAGTGTTATCATTGTTTGGCTGCGAATTATTTTCTGTGTTAACACTTTGCGTATTCTTACTATTTGATTGCGCGTTATTTACTCTGCTAGTACTTTGAGTATTTTTTGTATCCGGTTATGCGTTATTTCCCGAATTATTACTTTGATCTTTATCTTCAGAATTTGTATAAATGTTCATATTATCTGTGTTTTCAGAATTTATCTGCACAGCATTATTTGCATCTTGACTTTCTGTGCTAATGTTAGTCTGATTAGTAGTAATTTTAGGTGAAATTATCTGATTGTGGGTGTTTAGTTTTATTTTTTTAGCACTTGGTTTGGGCCAATGTTCGTAGAAAGAACAGGTTAGCTCATTTGGGGTAAACAAACGAAAATGCGTTCTCGCTGTCTATTGGCTGTGACGTCACTGAAGTTTTCTCTCCTCAGATCAACATAGATTTTTGCATTGATTTAAGCTAAATGTAAGCTTGTGCGCGACTGTGGAAACTCATTCGTTTCTTTTTTTTTTCCTCTCAAATATAATTAAATTTATGTAGCATAATGGTTGGTACGCACTGCGCGATTGCATTATGCACCAATAATGCAGGCAAAATAAAAAATCATCAGCAAAATGTATTATTTCATAGGTACAGAAACCTATAGTGTTTTTTGATTTGAAATAACTTATTTTGAATTTTCGGGTTACTTAAATTAATTTATTCATTAATATATATAGAAACTTCTATGCATTTTATTAGGTGTACTTAAATGCCAACGGTTTTGAATATTGTTGTGAATTGTGACAGATGCATATAAATATGCTTAAATAGTTTTAAATTATGTGTATGTAGCTCACTGCATTAACTAACTCGTGTTACACATGGAAAAATGGCCATGCAACCAGCCTTTTCTCCAGGAATTGAAGTCAAACCACCAGTGTTCAGCTGATGAGCCTTGTCAATTACTTAGAATTTGAGCCTATTGTGCTGTTAATATGGTACATGCCAAAAATATGTGGCGTTCCGACAGATACTTCAACTTCTATTCATGAGATGGCGCCACGTGTAAAATCAAAGAGGTTAGAATAGAAGGAGGGAAGGTTCAAATCAAACGGTGAAGCTTCGCGGCCATCTTCCTGTTATCACCGTGAACATTTTTTTCTTTTCTTTTTGAAGCATGTCAGCTTGTATTGCATATGGATGCACAAATAGATTCTCGAAAAAAATTCCGGGCATTATTTTTCACACGTAAGTATTAATTTTCTTTTTTTATGTAATATGACAACTATGTCAAAAAATATCACAATGTCATTTGGTTTTCTTTCCAGATGTGAAAAAAAAGGACTTAAAATAGGTTATTTAATATAACTATAATCAAAATATATTAAATACATTTTAATATTTCTGTTTATAGCTGGTATCTTCGTTCCTTAAGATACAATGCTATATGGTAGGATTTAAATTGTATAATTTGAACGTTTTAGTTAATTCGTTTTATAACTTTCATGAAAAGTAAGAAATCAATTGTTACTATTTTTATTAATTGTAAAGGTGTTAAATAAAGCAATACTTTTCTTTATATATTAATTATTATTCATTTTTTTAAGTTAAGATAAACTGTTCTGTTGTTAAAAATTTTTTGCATAAACTTACAAATTTCTGGGCAGTATAGTGATAAAATTAAGTAAAATATTTACACAATTGAACATGTGGAAAGATGTATCCAAAAACTTATATAGATGTATTTCTGTAAAACTTAATTAAAAGCAGTTTCTTTGAGATTAATAAATATGAAATGCGCATAAACTGAAATCAATGAATTCACATAAATCTGTTTTATTTTATTAAGATTTATTTTCTAACCTAAGCAAATACGTGAAATATGCAGAAACATCATTTTTTAAAGGCTTTAATGTTATGCGCATGCATTTAGATTTCGAACTATTTCTTAATAATTTGCTGTACATAGTAAATTATGGATATCATCTTTATTAATTTAAAACAAAAATTCAACAATAGCGAGGGATTTCATTATAAATTTAACATATTTTTACTGGAAAATAAATGCACGGAACAGCTTAGAAACACGTACATATCACTGCCGTAATGCAATGTTTTGAAGTCACAAACATGGACGCCGCTTGTTCGGCGGAGTTTCATTCCCCAATAGTGGAGGAAACTACGAACCCTCCCTCCTTCTATTCTAACCTCCTTGTGTAAAATCCAGTTCTTAATCGGAGCAGCAAAGCGACGTCATTACTCACTCAGACTTCTCGTGAGACAACTGTACGCGACGGTAGCATGAGCTGTGTTCCGAGCTCTGCGTCGATCTCTGCTATGTAATTTAAATTGTAATTTAGTACTTAATATATTCTTTTGTTATAGGAGATTGTCTACTCTTATTTTCTTTAATTATATCATGCATTAAGCACACGACCACCAAAAGTGGTGACCTTTTGACTGAGCACGCTACTGACAATGGATTTTCAACGACCCTAAGCCACGTGCATCCAAGGCATTCTGAAGAACTGACTAAAAATAACAACGAATATGGACATTAAACGTATGCTACTACGTACCCCTTCAATTATTTCTAGAAGTATTGATATATATTGCTTGTGTTTTTTTCAAAGTCTTGCATATCATCGCAAGGAGCTTCAGCAAATCATCAATGTGATCTGTTCCGTTCCGCTGACTTCGCCAGTCGTGCAATAATTCTTCGATCATTCAACTTTTGTGACAAATGTGATACAATAGTGATTTTCGCTAAATGTGCTACATCAGTAATTTTTCTGCAACGTGCTACGGCAAAATTCTTCCCTCAGTGTTCGAAAGTAGTGAATTTTTTTCCCATGTGCTACAGGAGTGATTTCCTTTTTCCTTCGAAAGTGCCTTAGCAGTGTGAAGTGGTGATTTTGTGTGTGCGCAATACAAAATGAACGCATCTTTTTTTTTTCTGAAATAGGGGTTTCTTTTCAAATGCATTTCGGTAAAATATTATTTGTGTGTGTAATTGCTGACCCTATCTTATTTGTGTGTGTATCGTTACGTAAATTTTTTCTGCATGGTTAAAATATTTATTGTTATCATGGTAAAATATCAATAGTGTATCCTCATGCTACGATATTTGTGCCGTTAAGTGTTTATTAATTAAAGTGAAAATTATCTATCAGTATGCCCGACGATATTCCACCAGAGGCACAAATCACACGCGTTGCGGTGAAGCCACCGCCTTTCTGGAAAAATAATCCTTCATTGTGGTTTGCTCAGATCGAAGCACAATTTTCTATCGCTCGCATTAATGAGGATTCTACAAAATTCAACCATGTAGTTGCAGCAATTGAGTCTGATATTCTGAATTCAGTGCATGACTTAATTCTCAAACCACCTGATTGTGATAAATACTCCAAACTGAAACAGCGGCTTATTGAAATCTATTTAGAAAGTGAATCTTCAAAAATACGTACTTTACTACAAGGACTTGAACTTGGAGATCAGCGACCTTCATACTTGCTGTCACGAATGCGTTATCTGGCAGGAAGCCATTTTAGTGACGACTTGTTGAAGTCACTATGGCTTTCGCGTCTCCCTAATAACATACAAATAATTCTTGCTGCTTCCAATGAAGATCTAACCCGTTTAGCAGCAATGGCTGACAAAATTAATGAACTTGTTACTCCAGCTTATGTCAGTGCTGCTAATGCTGCACCTTCCAGTTCATCCCTCGAACAACAAGTGGCTGAATTGACCAAAAAGTATCTGAACATCTACAAGTCTTCATGCTTCACGGAGATACAATCGATCAAATCAGGGCCCACGTAATAAATTTCGTGCCCGAAGCAGGAGTCAATCTCGTCACAATACTCGAACGCAGTACAAAGAACCCACAAGTGGCATATGTTTTTATCATATGAATTTTGGCTCTCAAGCTCGCAAGTGTGCCCCTCCATGCACTTTTGTACAAGCGGGAAACTAAATGGGCGGTCTTCTGCTGGCCAACAGAATGTCCGCCACATCGACAGAATAGTACTGGCTGATTGTTCAACTCAGTTATGTTTTCTAGTAGATACTGGAGCTGACATATCAGTGCTCCCGAGAACTAAAACAAATGCTCACCAACTTTATAAACTTGTACTGTATGCAGCCAATGGTACCTAAATTGCAACCTACGACAGCAAACTATTGACACTTGATTTAAACTTGCGCCGGACTTTCAACTGGCCTTTTATTATTGCGGATGTAACTCAAGCAATTATTGGTGTCGACTGCTTGACACATTTCCACCTTCTAGTGGATGTTAAGAATAATTGCTTAATTGATGCTACAACTCAGCTGACATCACAGGGCCAAGCTTCTCACATATCGAACGTACCTACCAACATAAGTGTTGTATCGGGCAGCACACGGTTTCATCGGTTATTAGAAGAATTCCCTGACATTCTAAACCCATCCAAATCAGGGCTGCATACTCATCAGCCAGAAGTGTATCATCACATTGAAACACATGGCCCACCTGTATTTTCCAAGCCTCGTCGTCTTTCTCCAGAGATGCTAAAAGCTGCTCGCAAAGAATTTGAATTCATGCTAGCACAGGGAACTATTCGCCAATCTAAACGTCCATGGGCCAGTCCACTTCACATGGTTAAAATGTCTAATGGTGACTGGCGGCCTTGTGGAGATTATCGTCGACTTAATGCCGTCACAGTCCCTGACAGATATCCAGTCCCACATATCCAAGACTGTACCCATCTTTTTCATGGAACAAACATATTTTCTACCCTCGATCTTGCCAGAGCATATCATCAGATCCCAGTGCATGCTGAAGATGTGCCCAAGACCGCAGTGACTACACCATTTGGTCTCTTTGAGTACTTATATATGCCATTCGGCCTTCGCAATGCTGGCCAAACATTTCAGCGTTTCATACACCAAGTACTGTCTGGCCTCGATTTCTGCATCCCATATTTTGATGATATCCTGGTTGCATCTACAGATGCGGAAGAACATTTTCAACATCTGCGTCAGATTTTCACTCGCCTTAAAGATCATGGATTAAAACTAAATCCATCCAAATGTGTACTTGGTCAACCCTCAGTTTCCTTTCTTGGATGTCTTATCACCCAGAATGGAGTTAAACCTTTACCGGAAAGAGTCAAAGCAATTAACGACCTACCTCAGCCCAAAACCATCTCTGAACTGAAGCGTTTTCTAGCAATTTAAAATTTCTACCGACGCTTTCTGCCAAATGCCGCAAAAACACAAAC
Source organism: Stegodyphus dumicola (assembly GCF_044657685.1). Lineage (NCBI taxonomy): Eukaryota > Metazoa > Arthropoda > Arachnida > Araneae > Eresidae > Stegodyphus > Stegodyphus dumicola. Next base: position 52,713,149 of record NC_140778.1, read on the forward strand.
CTGCTTACATGAGTTTCTGAAGAATAGCAAAAAGAAAAAAAAAAAAAAAAAAGATCAACGAGCTGTCCCTTGGACTGAATCTGCATCTGCAGTATTCGTGCAATGCAAACACGATCTGGCAAATGCAGCCACACTTTCTTATCACTCACCTAGTGATCAGCTCTCTATAATGGTAGATGCATCTGACGCGGCCATAGGAGCAGTGCTTCAAGCCCATACCACTAAAGGACTTTCCCCAATGGCATTCTTCTCCAGAAAACTTACTACTGCAGAAAGGAAATACAGCACATATGACAGGGAGCTACTTGCTGTGTACTGTGTTGTTAACTTCCGGCACAACTTGGAAGGACACGACTTCATCATTTTCACCGATCATCGACCATTAACCTTCGCTTTTAGGAAAAACTCTGACTCATGTTCTCCTCGTCAGCTTCGACATCTGGATTTCATCGCCCAGTTTAGTACAGATATCAGATATGTCTCTGGTACTGATAATTGTGTCGCTGATGCCTTGTCTCGGGTAAACAATATCAACCTCACTACTCCAGATTTCTCTGAAATTGCAAAAGCTCAATTGCATGATGAGGAACTCAAGAACCTAATCTCAAATCCACAAACCTCCCTTCAGTTACAACCGCTGCACATTGATCAAACGCTTAAAATTTACTGTGACGTAGAGAACAATAGAATACGTCCCTATATTCCTGTCAATTTTAGACGTGAAGTGTTTAATTCCTTGCACAATTTGGCACATCCTGGAATCCGTGCCACCAAAAAGCTGATCGCAGACAGATTTGTCTGGCCAGCAATGAATCAAGACACCACAGAATGGACTCGTTCATGTATTAGATGTCAACGGTGTAAAGCATCCCGTCACACTCACAGCCCCATTCAACAATTTAACCTTCCAGCAAGACGCTTTGATCATGTGCACTTAGACTTGGTTGGCCCATTGCCTCCTTCAAATGGTTACACTTACCTCCTCACTTGTATTGATCGGTACACAAGATGGCCTGAAGCCATTCCTATTGAAAATATATCCGCTGAAACTGTAGCTCGAGCATTCATCTCCCAGTGGCTTTCAAGATTTGGCATGCCTACCACCATCACTACTGACCAGGGCCGACAATTTCAATGTCACTTGTTCGCATCCCTCACCTCTCTTCTTGGCATTCGCCATATTCGCACAACACCATACCATCCATCTGGAAATGGGATGGTGGAACGCTTTCACCGATCTCTCAAACAAGGTCTGAAGTGCCACAGTAGCACACACCTTACCCCTAGTCTTGCTTGGTCTTCGCGCAGCATTCAAAGAAGACATTAGTAGCACTTGTGCTGAAATGTTATATGGTGCAACCCTCCGTCTGCCAGGTGAATTCTTTCACTCAGAATCTACTCCAGTTGTCGACCCTCGTCCATTCCTTCAACGTTTACGTGAGACCATGAGCAATATCTCGCCAAACCCAGCATCTTCGCATAACCAGCCAAGCTATTTTGTACATCCTGCGCTTGAGACATCTTCGCACGTATTCGTGCGCAACGATGCAATTAAGCCAACTTTAACACCTTCATATGATGGTCCATTCAAAGTTGTCAAACGAACACCGAAACATTTTACCATCATCTGCAATGGCAAACAATCAGTGATTGGAATCGATCGTCTCAAACCAGCATTTCTAATGCAAGATCCAACAACTTCCTCATCAACATCACACCCGGATTAAAGCTTACATCCCGTTAAAGAGCAACCTAAAAATACCAGATCTGGAAGAAAGGTTAAATTTAACCCAAAGTACTTATAACGTACCGATGGTACTTGGGGGGGGGGAAGTACTGTGGCGTTCCGACAGATACTTCAACTTCTATTCATGAGATGGCGCCACGTGTAAAATCCAGTTCTTAATCGGAGCAGCAAAGCGACGTCATTACTCACTCAGACTTCTCGTGAGACAACTGTACGCGACGGTAGCATGAACTGTGTTCCGAGCTCTGTGTTGATCTCTGCAATGTAATTTAAATTGTAATTTAGTACTTAATATATTCTTTTGTTATAGGAGATTGTCTACTCTTATTTTCTTTAATTATATCATGCATTAAGCACACGACCACCAAAAATACAATATCATTAATACACGGGGTACATATAAGTAATAAGAAGGACTAACAACACCGCAGAGTACAGAAAGCAACATAGAAGTCCACAATTAAAGTCTACGAGCAAATTAAGTTGTATTATTATACTTAAGGCTATCAGTTCTGAATAATTTAGTTACAGTAATTTTGCAAAGATAGTAAAGCAGTTTTTTCAGCAATATTAATTTTCTAATTATTAAGGCTTTTTTCTTTCATATTATTTGAAAACATAGTAATACACAGCATGCATTTAAATGCAATGAAAATTTAGGAAATGTATGATTTAAGAATATAGAAACGTTTAAAAAACAAATATGCTAAAATTCTTGTAAAATATAAAATTTCATTTTCTATCTGTACTTATAATTTGTTATGATTGGTATTATGAATGAATAATATAACTTAAGCAAATATTTTATTTATTATAGTTTTAAGATTTGCATTCCATTACTATACAGTGCACCATGATATATTTCATACAAAATTTCATTTATAAAATTAAGATCCATATTTACTAAGATTTTGTTGAATGTAGTGTTTAAAATTTAGTACCAATTTTGACTTTTGCCTTTAATTATATAAATTTACCTGCAGAATTTTGCTAGTATCTACGAATGTAATCATTATGTCTGTGGGGATATTGTACACAGGTCATCATATTAAATAAACATCCACCCTTTTTCCATGTGTTCACAGAAAGCACGATGACAGTCAAATGACGTTAAGATAAACTGCATAATGTATATATCATTGTATTTATCTGTGTATGAATAATATTTTTCCACAACTAAACTGATAACTCTAATTTTTTTTTCATTCATAGAATGGTTAAACTGAATATGCTAAATGAAATGTAATATTTAAGTTATTATAGAAACATATTTCTTTTTTGATACCAAAACAAACACATACACCATTCAGTCCTATTAATATCTGCCCACCTGCGGCCGAGCGGTAAAGTCGCTGAAAACTGGTGGTTCGGTCCGAGGTTCGAATCCCGCGAACGGGCTGGCTGCATGGGCGTTTTCGTGGTTTCCCCATGTGTAACGTGTAGACGAGCCATTTACCCTTAGAAAGTTCTCCACGAAGGCATTTCTCCCTTCAGGCGCATAGCCCTCGAAGCTTTGCCAAAATTAAGAATATTAATTAATCACACACACCACACCACCTATTAATATCTAGGATTTACTTCTCTGAAATAAAAAATGAGGATGACAATCCAGAGAATGACTACGTGTTTCATTTCGTTATTATTTTTATAAATTAAACAATACATAAGTGAAATAAATATAGAAACCTAAAAGATAAAATTCTGAATATACGGTATTAATAACAAAACATAATAGAGGATATGCAACTATTCTTTTAATATCTTTTACTCATTTTTTATATAAAAATTAACATCTTCTATCTGAATACTTTTGGAAATTTTTATTTTTCATTTTTGCTAAAAAGGAAAATTCAAAGAATTAAGATTTAAATTAAAATTAAGTTTCAATTTTTATATAGAATTACATAATGCAGCTGCTGATTTTAAAGAGTCTGCTGATTAAGTATTACACTTCCTTTCAGTTATAGCTTGAATAGTTCATTTGTTTATGTTTCTTGTTGCTGCTTTACATCAAGAAATTACAAACAAGTTTTAGAATCTAGCGACTTATAATTTTATGCAGTTTCTTTTTTTTTTGATCTATTAAAATTAATCATATATTACAGGAAAAGCTCATGCGAGTTCATCAAAAAAAAAAAAAAAAAAAAAAAAAAAAAAAAAAAGCCACAAGTAAACTAAGATTTCTAAATGAAACAAGTACTGCAGAAACAATTGGACCGAAAGTAGGATTTAGCAAAATAAAATTAATTTAAATTTCAGCCAAATTAGATTCCAAACATTAGGGACAAGTTTGTACAGCTTTAGAGAATAAATATTCTTAATTTGAATTTCTTCTATATCGCTACACTCAGGGCTTAATTTCTAAAATTAGAAGTGCCGGAAGCTTATGGAAGACCGTTAGTAAAGAGGAACAAGAGTAAATAAATAAATAAAATGATTATTAAAATCCTTTATCATTTAAAAATTAAGTAGTTCATTATTATAAAAATAATAAATAATTATTTAATTAATATTATCAATTAATATTTATTAATTATTATCTAACCATTAATTAATAATTGATTATTATTTATTAATGGTTAGATAATAATTAATTATTATCTTATTAAAAAAATTCAATAAAATGTAAAGAGGTAAATTAACATTTAATAAGCGATTTTTAATATAATTTTATTGCTGCCAAAAATAAAATTTTTGAGATTAAATTTCTACTGAAATTGTAGTTCCGTTAATTACATAAAAGAAGTGCCGGAGCCTTCTTATGTAGGGCTCCGATGCGCTCCGGCTAGAATTATCATTTATCCCATGAACTGAAAAGTACCCGAGCCGGCACAATTTAAGCTCTGACTATACTACATATTTTCCAGTTCTTGTGAAATGTGGGTTTTCAGTCTGTTGAAGCTAAAATGAGTAACGGTATAAACAGCTGAATCTTGAATAGCAAATTCTGTAAGGAAGTTTGGAAGATTTTTGATGAAACAATAAATTACTGAGGGAACTTTTCGTAATTAAAACTTATTCTATATAGTAAATAATATTTTAGGTAGTTAAGTTTCAACTCCAAATATTAGAATTTTTACTTTTCCGATGAAAAACCGAAAATATTTGAAAAGGAAATACGAAACTACTATTAGGAGATGCTACAGTGAACTTCAAGTGACGTCACAGCTGAACGAGTCGCTGGCTTTTCGTTTGTTTACTCCAAGTGAGCTAACCTGTTCTTTCTACGGACCTTGGGTTTGGGCGTTTTAGTCCTGACGGTTTGGTCTCCTTCGCGTCGTCTAGGAAGTTCGTCCTCCGAACTCGTATCTTTATCCAAGGTCTTTTCGTCTGCGGTTGTTGTGAGATCGTCGTGAATTTTAATTATTCTGCGTGCCGTACTATTCTCATCGTTACTGCAACTAAAGGTTTCCGGTATTGTTTTTAAAATTACATCATTTTAACCTTATGATGTTGCGAGGCCCCAACTTGTCAGCAACAGTAGTAGTGACTGCTATGAACTGTAAAGTACACAAACTCGTAAGAAGGGGTTAAATCCCTTTTTATTCCACTTTAGAAATCACAATTGCGTTCACTTGACGCTCACAAACTACGCCGACCCGGCGGTGTAACAAAATAGAAAAATACAACTAAAAATAAATAACAGGATGAATAAATAACGAGGTCACTACCTACGAGGCTCTATAAACGTGACTAACTTAACCGCGTTCTAAGATACAGCTGAAATTCAGCAAACTTACTGATTAAGAAGTTGAAAGATTCAACGAACTGCCGAAATAGGCACACAGGCCGAAACACGCCATTCTTAAATTTCTACCTAGCAACCTTTACGCTCGTGATTCAAGAAGCAGACTTACAATCTCGTTTCCCTTCTATTTAACTCAATTTACTTCTGCTAAAATTTGAATACTCTGAGCGTTCTACTAAAATTTACATACTCTGGCATTGGCAATTCTAGGGGAAAGTAAAGGTTTTACAGGAAAGATAGCTTAAAATAAATGTTAGTTAAAATAAATATAAACCCTACATTTCCGCTGCCAGAATCTGGTAAACTTGGAAGCAGGTCCTAGAAACGACCTGTTGAAAAAGTTTCCATATTCTGACCTAAAACTCAAGAGCCCCGTGTACATAAAACAAACTGTTCCCTCAAAAGTTTCAATCATTTCTGTAGATGAATAATTTACCATATCTTCTGACAGGATCATTTCTGGTCTTCGGCAATCAATCTTTTCTCTTCCTTCCAGCATTTGGAAGGAATAAGTATCAGTGTATTCGAAATACATTATGATTTACACTTTCTTAACATTGGATACATTTTCGTTTTCGATCCTTTTCTTTTCCTTAATTTAACTGCTTACATTCACATTCATTCAGTTATTCAAACATGATTTTAACTTTACCCTGGTTCTCCACCATGTGTGGTGTCAAACGTGAATCTTCGTGTTTTTGTATTATCAACACTTTCCCTAACCAAAATGATTTGTTATTCATCTTTAGACATGCAGGCTTTCGCTCTAATGCATGATTTTATCTACAGTTTAATACTTAAATTTGAATTCATTTCTTTCGAGCATTTACTTTTAGCATCTAAAATTTTATGCTTCTAGACTAAATTCTAGTTTTACATAACTTTCAAGTATGTACCTATATTTACAAGATTCTAATACATATGATTTTTACAATTTACCATAAAATGAATAAGATAAAAATAAAGTTTTACTTCACGCTTTCTTCGCCAAGCTGGCGGCACTGAAACTAAATTTTTCATTAATACAAGAATACAAAGTTATTTTACTTTCGACCAAATTCTGGCTTAACATAACAGAACCAGTCTTTCGACCAACAGGAACTGCTTGCTGCTAGATTTTACACTTAAAGAAAATAATGCTTTTGCCTTAGCTAAATAAAGTAAAACAAAACTATGTCTCAACCGAGACAAATTGACTTCTTCAACACATCGAACTTCGTATTTACCCATAACATTTCAGAACAAAAGAAAAAAAAAATTATAGGAGATTTTAACTTATCTTTGACTTTTCGATGCTTGGAACTCCGACATCCTCTTCTGGCAAAATTTAACCCAAGTTATAGAATTCATGGAAGTCAATCTCCGCTTTTGGGTTCTTCTAGTTTCCTCCACGGTGACTTTTCTTTTTCGCCCTCTGTACGCCAGCCTCTTGGGGTGGTAGTCTTCGGGTTCCTGTCTTTTCCGTTTGGCTCCTGGACGGCTGGTCTTGGCGGCGTCCAGTCTGGATTCTTGCTTGAATTTCTTCTGTTGGTGCCAATCTTTTCGTTCCTCCTTCTGTCTTTTTCTTCTTGTGAACGGCGGCCTTGTTTGCTCCTGACTATCTGGCCTTGGAAGTGATTTCTTCGACGCAGAATTTCTACTGTGGAAAGTTGTATCTGGTCTTTTCCTATTTACCATAGATTCTTTACGTGGCGGCGTTGATTTCCTGCACTTCTTGAATGCTGGAATCTGACCATTTTCCTTTCTTCTTTTCGGGACCCTAGAATGACTTGTAGAAGGCCTAGGTTAATCTTCTGTTCTCTGCTTCTTGGGTGGTGGAGCGGGTGGCGTTAATTCTAGATTTTCCACTTCTTTTGCGCTTGAGTCCTGCAAGAAACTTTTAAGGATTTCAAAATCATTTTGATTATAATATTTTTTACCTGGTCGGGACTTGCTTTACAGATTTCCCCTCTCTCGTTCTTAAGGTACAATACGACTCCCTTGATTTCCTGTATTACATAGGGGCCTTCAAATTTTAGAGCCAATTTTGCAGTGGAATTATCTGCGGCACTTGATAAAGAAAATTTCCGCTTTAAAACTTTATCCCCTACGTTAAAATCTGCTTCACGGCATTTTCTATCATAGTAAAGTTTCTGTCTATTTCTTGCCGTATCCGAACTTTTAACCGCCTGATCAATAAGTTTCTGTATATCTTTTTGTTTAAATTCTTGCTCTCTTTGTTGCACAAAGAACAATTTATCTAATGACGTAATTAACTTCCCTCCTAAAAATAATTCTGCTGGGTTTTTTCTCGTAGTATCGTGATTTTCCGTTCTTAAAGCATAAGCTAACTCATTTATGTAGCCATCCCAGCGCTTGTGATGTGTGCTAACATAACTTCGAATTATTTTTACAATGTTTTTATTAACTCTTTCTGCGATGTTTGCCTGTGGTCTATACGGAACCGTTTTGATATGGCGTATACGAAAACCAATGCAAATGTTTTCAAATATTTGGCTAACGAATTGTTTACCGTTATCGCTAATGGCCTTTATCGGTGCACCGTATTTTAAAATGTATGTGTGTAAGCATGCATCTGCGACTGTTTTGGTTGACTCGCGTTTAAGTGGAACAATTTCTGTCCATTTTGAAAAATGATCTACAATTACTAAAAGAAAACGATTTTTATTTAACTCACTCTGGGGGAAAGGACTAAGAAGATCTATGCCTAAAATTTCATTCGGAAATGTAGCGCGAATGCTATTTAAGTACTCGGCCGGGCTGTAATTAATATCATTTATTAATTGACATTGATTGCAGAACCTGACATTCGCAGTTACTATTTTGTATAATTGCGGGAAAAATACCGCCTCGCGTACCCTTTTTAAAGTCTTTCTGACCCCCTAAATGACCCGCTGTTTTCGCGCCGTGTAATCCCTTCAAAATGCTTAATCGAAGCGAGGCTGGGATGACTGGTCTATATTCGAAATTTTCGTTTGTTGTTTTCGTATAAAACAATAAATTATTTATTATTTCATAGTTTTCTGCTCTATTTCTTATTGCATTGATATCTGTGTGTTCAAAGCTTTCGGGGTCTTTCAAATACGCATAGATACTTCCAAATTCAGGATCAGCTTTCAATTCAGCAATAATTGTTTCTCTAGAATCTAAAATTTTTGAAGTCAACACAGCGCATTTGAGTTCATTGCCTTCCTCATCCAGTTTTATTCGAGATGGTGCGTCAGCAACATTGTTTTCCTTACCCAGTTTATATTTAATTATTAGGTTATATTCTTGAAGTTTTAAAGCCCATCTTATTAATCTGGGAGTTAGGTTTTTCCCCGAGTAAAGTCTACCAACAGCCGCATGATCCGGAAAGACTGTTACTGGCGCTTTACCGAAATAAACTCAAAATTTGTGTACAGCCATTAACACGGCAAATGTCTCTCTCTCTCTGTAGCTGTATAATTCCTTTGCGTTCAATTTAAAGTTTTACTAAAAATGCCAAAGGATGGCCATTCTGCATGAGAACCGCACCTACGGCATAGTCCGACGCATCTGCTGCAATTTCCAGGTTTTCGTCCCCTTCCGGGAATTTCGTTGATGAGTGCTTCTTTTAACCTTTCAAATGCTGTATTTGCTTCTGCTGTCCACGTAAACTTACTTTTCTTTCTTTTAATTGCTAACAACGGTTCAACAATGTTCGAAAGAAGAAAGTTTCTTGGCGGTATTAGGAGGTGGGAAATTCTTGATGGCTTTTATTTTTGAATCCTGAGTTTCTATACCCTTTTGCGAAATTTTATAACCCAGATATTTAAGTTCTTTAGTCGCGAACTTGCATTTTGATGCGGTAATTGTAAGACCGGCCCCTTTTATTAATTTAAAAACCTCTTCCAAATCTTTAATACGTTGTTCCAACGTACTACTCGTTATAATTATATCATCCAGATAGATTAAAGTCGATTTTCCTAGGACAGGCTTTAGAACAATGTCCATAGCTCTCTGGAATGTTGACGGGGCCCCACACAACCCAAAGGGCATGCGTAAAAATGCATAAGTGCCCGATTTTGTGATAAACGCGTTTTTATGTATGTCTTCGGGTCTCATAGCTATTTGATAGTAGCCAGACGTTAAGTCCAACGTAGTCATGTATCTCGTAGACTTAATCTTTCTAATAATTTCCTCTATTACCGGCAAAGGGTAAACTGGGAACTTAGTAATACTATTAAGCTTCCTGTAATCGATAGCAAACCTCCAAGCCCTTTTATCCGAAGGAGGAAACTCGTTCTTTTTCCTACATAGTACGACTGGACTCGCGTACTCACTATTTATGGGCGTTATTATCTGGTTGTGCAGCATTTCCTGAATGTGTTCTTCGATAATTTGCTCTTTCTGTTTATCATACCGGTAGGGTTTAGTCCTACAGGGTTTATCGGAAGTTAGTTGTATATCATGCGTTACAATTTGACAATTACCAGGCCGTTCTGAAAACAAGTTTGAAAAAGTACTCACCACTTGCTGGATGGCTTGGCTTTCATGGTCATTCAAATGGCTAAGGTTTACCTGCGGTTGTTTCACTGGCTCCACCACCCTCCGATCAATTTCCAGCATAATCGAATTTTCCTGAAAATTCAGTTTGGCCTTCGCGGCCTTTAAAACTCCATGCCTAAGATGACTGGACTCTGCAAATTTTTTACCACAAAAATTAATACTTTGAGGCTTTCATCTTTTACCTGTATTTTTAATGATAATTTCCCGATACATTGACAGGTTTTTCCTTGCGCCGCTATAATTTCTGTGTTTTTATTTTTAAATAATCGTAACCTATTAAAATTATTCTTGAAAAATGCATCACTCATAGAATTACCTTCTGCCCTTGTATCGATGAGGGCTTCTACTGGTACATCGCAACCAGGACTTGTATAATCGGTAATTGTGAGTTCTTTACCACGACCGTATTTAGGTATCTTCTTGAGGGTTTTCTCGAAACTTCCGTGGTCTGGACCCTCACTTTTACAAGCTCTTCTACTCGTTTAAAGCTTTCCTTTCAACTTCAGTCTTCTGGGTACGCGGTCGGTTGTTTTCAAATTTCCTTTTTGGGCCTTGACCTTCGAACTTCGATGAGTTAGCTTAATAGCTCTTTCCCCCTTAAGATCGGTTTGCATTTCCGGTCTGCTCATTTGAAGATTGCCTTCGGATACTTTGAGAATACGATGCCCCTCTAGCTTCTTCCGCTATTCTGCGATTTTGGAACTTGACCGCCAATTCGAAGAGCTCCTGCAATGTGCTTGGGTTTCTAATTTCAAAGTAATCTTGAACCGCAGGTAGCAATCTTGGTAAGATTATTTCAATAATCTCCGCGTCGGGTTTCTTCCCATACAGCATATCCGTCAGCTTAATTTTTCGCAGAATAAAGTCCGTCAACACTTCTATATTCCATTGATAAAAACTGTATAGTTCGGCTTCTAGCCTTGCTCGATTTTTCACTATGGGGAAGGCCTTTAATAATGATTTTTTGAAATTTTCAAAGGTATATGTTTGGCCTCCGAATTCCCCTAATAAAAATTTGCCTATATTCTTCCACCATAATGAGGCCTGTCCTCTTAGTGCAGACGTGGCAATGGCAACTTTTTGTCTTTCAGGTACAGGGTATAGCTGGAAATGAATTTCGAGACCTTCTAAGAATATCGCCACCGAATTTTTTCCGTCGAAATTGACGTTTGGCTTGATAGATGCTCTCATCGTTTGGACCAGGTATTCAAATCCTTCTAACTGATTCGCCATTTTTTGTTGTTGGAGTTGTACAGCAGCTTCCATCCAGTTTTCGGCCATTTCAGTTCGTAAGGTGTTCGGGCGCCAATATGATGTTGCGAGGCCCCAACTTGTCAGCAACAGTAGTAGTGACTGCTTTGAACTGTAAAGTACACAAACTCGTAAGAAGGGTTTAAATTCCTTTTTATTCCACTTTAGAAATCACAGTTGCGTTCACTTGACGCTCACAAACTACGCCGACCCGGCAGCGTATTTCCAAACCCTACCCTACTTTTAGAATTTTTGACGTCACGGAAATATCGACTAGTTCCACCTGCCAAGACGGCGTACCCCACTTTTGACTACTACGGCCCGCTTTCGAAAGAATTGTGGTGCCGAATAGTGTGTTTAGGTGGTAATTGTGAGATTTTCGCAATTTAAATTATTACGTAAAATCATTAGTTAATGGTTATTGTTTATCGCCGTAGTATATCTGAGGAAAGAGGAGAATAATTCACTTCTAATGTATACATTAACAGTATGAAAAATTTGGAAGGTGATACTCGGCAATAAATGTGTAGCATTCATCGCAAAATTCAGCGACGCCAGTAAAACAAACGAGAGTGTTCGAAAAACTTGTCCACATCTGAAGTCACTATACAAAAATTGCATGTGTGCCAACACCGATATTTTAATAATAATAATAATAAAAAAACACTTGAAGAAAACTTCAAATCAAGGAATAAGAAAGAATTGCAGTGCCTCTGTGTGCTTAAAAACTAGGAAGCATTCTGCAGACTTTTATGCCAAAATCAAGGTTGACAAATATATTAATAATTTTTAATGTTTCTTTTAGTGTATATATTTCAAAAGTATTAAAATAACTTGGACAGTTGTTTAATTGTTTAAAACAGCAATAAAGTTCATTTATAAAGATATACAAGGAACTTCATAATTATCAAAATATTTCATTGCTTTGGTGAAAAACTGAAATTTACTAAATTAACTAACTTTTATAGCATTAAATTTGTTCGTAACTGTAGTATTATACTCTGCTTTAAAAAAGCTTAAATACTTTATTCATTTGTTATACATTAAAATATTTTCTGATTTATTTACTAAATGTGTAATCAATTATCAGGATTACTAAATGTGTTAAGAATTTCCATACATGCTTGTGCAGTGTGATTGCATGTTTGTGTAATGAACTTTGATTTTCATGAACGAAAAAGAAATACAATCTCCTAATACATACTTTTTTTTGTTTTCCAGTTCCTGTGTTTAGCTGTAAAAGTAAATTCACTTCAAGTATGTGTCTGTGCAATTGTGACGATGTAAATACTGAAATAATTGTACAGTAAAAACTCAACTAAAAAATATCCGGAAAGCTCTTGAAATTTTGGATAGTCGAGCATATAAAAAATGAAATACTGTAATAAGTGAATGGAAGAATAAACTACTAGTCTAAACTCATAAAAACAGTTCATCTTATTTGTACCAACTTGACTATTTAATATTATGCATGATTTTGAAAAAAATGTATGCTGCTGATCTTTGGAATATGATAACGGGTGATTTTTACAATGGTTGTTATGTGGATTAAGACTGCAAGTTGAGACTTTAAATATGAACCATAGTAATCTGAAAATTTGTAGTAGTGATTTTCTATCCAACAATCTCTGCCAAATAACTTCCATATTTTAAGCAATTAAAATATATATTTTTAACCACTTGTTATTAATTTTATAAAGTACATTCTATAATTTAAATTTTATTTACTTTCATCTAATTTAATCTTTGCCATTATAAATTTTATACTACTTTTTTTTAAGATTTCATAGTTGCTAGTTAAACTTCCTTTACAATTTATTTAGGTATTTTATACATACATTTATATTTTATGTAAGAAAGGGATTTATGTGCAATAGATATACAGTCAAAAGTCGTTAATCCGGACTCATCGGTACTTCGGCGATCCCGGATTATCGATTTTTCCGGATCACAGATCATCAGTTTAAATCTGGTAAAATGGCATGCAGAAATTATAAAATTAAAAATATGAAACCGTAATTTACGAAATAAAGAACAATTATGATCTAAAGGGTATCAAAATTTACAAAAAAAAAAAGCTAAATATTTATTTGTTTACTTTATTAAACATTTCTTTCAATGTAAGTTGTTTAAGTTGCTTCGTTTTTTTATGTGATAATACATTCTCTTTAATTCCATAAACAGACATAATTTCTTGTTCAGTTACAAAGTTCCGCTGTTCAAGTCCTATAATTGCTGTGTCGAGAATACCGACTAATTTGTCAATCGAAATTTTTTCGTTTTCAATAACCTCTGTCACTTTCTTCGCTATCGGAAGCGAATTATAATGACGAGGCATTTGATTTAAATCATATCAAAGACGGAGTACATCGAGAGGAAATACCACATTTAGTAAGCAATTATAAGCCAAATTAAATAAAAACATCTGCCCTTAAGATAGGGATAGTGTTGACAGATCAACATCCAATTCATTGCGCTCCGCGGCGTTAAAGATAAACAAAGTTTAGATAAACAAACGTTAAAGTTCAGATAAACAAAGGATATGCCTTTATCCATTTTTTGCAGCAATTCCACTTTTTGTTTAATGTACTCCGAAAGATACTTTCGCTTTGTATATCCTTTACATATTAGTAAATATATATCGGAAATTGTATTTGAAATAATCGAAAGTTCAAGCTTACTTTTATAAAATTGCTCTAACAGTCTGCAAAAAATAATAAGCCGAATCCAATTCGAAGATTAAGGAACAACGCAATCTGCAACATCAACTGAAATAGAAAATTAGATAATTTTAGCTTAGCTTATCCTGTCCGTTATACATTAAACGCGCATTCGTAAACGTATTTTGCGCACACGCAAATTCGCAGCCCTAAAGGTCTTACGCGCATGCGTCAACGTGACGCATGCGCAGAAAGTTTGTAGCTTTGAGGTCCGGATTATAGATCATTCCAGATTATGGGTGTCCGATTTAACGACTTTTGACTGTACAGTGAAAATCATTTAACACAAAACTGAGGGGACTGAAATATTTTTTCGTGTTAAACAATATTAAAATATATATATATATATATATATATTCAACAAAATTAAGCTTATTAGAGTACATTTTATCTACATAGATATGTGTATATGCATGTATTTAATAAAAATCAATGAAACAAAAACATCCACAAGAACTTGATAGAATTTAATACAAAATGTTCAAGTTTCTTGAAAAACAAAACATTTATTGAGTTTTGGGAAAATAATCTGATATTTTTCTTTGCATTGTCTTTTTTTAGCATCAAATTGTTCAACGTCAAACATTTTGTTATTCATTTCACCATTGGAATGTGCGTCTAAATAACTGTCCATACTTTTTATGATATTCCTCATTTCGGATGATGTGGGAACAGGAACTGCATTCATTTTATTTTCGTCATCAGAATCTGCATCAATGATATTTGATATTGTTTTAGCTCTGAACAAACTCCAAAATAACTTTGTCCGCCATAATTGGGGCTGTACACACATTATCATAAATTACTGCAACGAATTTTTCCGATAGTACAGTACGACAGTTCATTAGTACAGAAACTTTCTCAAACATTTTATTAAGTGTCAGCTCAGTTTCACTATCCTACTTTTCTATTTCTTTTGGTGCCAAAAAATCTGATACTTTTGAGAATTGTGTGTAATGAAAATAATTTTCATTCATCCTTGGAGTTGCTGAATTCCATGCAGTGCAACACATGAGCCAAACTCACTAATTTTTACTCGCACTGCCATGTACTCGTCACCGAATTCCAAAGCTAACTGATGAGAGATGAGATTTTTGTGTGGCGTTTGTAGAGGTGGAAGGCGAAAGTAGCGTAGATAAACAAAACTGGCTCGTGTTGCAGGCTATTCCGAGGGTATTTCAAAGGTAAATTAGCCTCTTTTCTACGAAATATGTGAAACCACCTCTCTTTTATTTCACATCCCGCTTAAATCTCGCCTGCGATGCCAGAGTTTTCTGCATTTTGTTCATTTCCAGAAAGGATATCTTTTCGTGTTAAGAGAAACAAAATGCATGAAAATACATAGTAGTTTGTCGTTACCGTTGCATTATTTCGTGTTAACCGATATTTCGCCTTAAGCGATTTCGCGTTAAACGTATTCCACCGTACACAGATGCGTTTGGACTATGTATATACAAATAATTTTTTAAAAGGAAAATTTATAATCCTTCCAAAATTTTTCGTGCATTATGCTGTTTAAAATTGATCAGTAAATATATAAAGAAAGAAATTTAGAACCACTTTTTCAGAAAGAATAAAAATTGAAATTCAAGTTAACTTGATAAAATCCTGTAAATGTCGAATATCAAATATTCTTTTTAAACTAGGAAAATCTTTTTAAATTGTAAGATAATTTTAATAACTTTAGTCCCCCCCCCATTTTTCTTTGCTACTGCTGTTTGATAAGAGGTTCTAGTAAAGTTTTGAGTTAAGATTATTTTGAACTTTCAAAGATTTTCCACTGCAGGATTTTAATTATTTCTACATTTTTAAGGGCATGTTTCCATTTTTTTAAGATTCTTTTTAGATTAGAAAACTATTTTTAAATTGGAAGATATTTTTAATGATTTTCCTTCGCTTTGAGGAGGACTAGAATTTTCGGGTGAACTATTAAGATAAAAAAATATATTGAAATGGTTCATCAACTGATTCTGGATACAGAAAAGCAAGGATTTTGTTTTAGAAGGGGAAATGTAATTACCGTATTTGACAGCATATAAGACACACTTTTTTTCCTAAATTTGGTCTCAAAAAAGTTACCTGCATCTTATACGTGAAGGACACAGGTTAACTTTCAATACTGAATGCTATTTTTAGCCCGGATAATGGTCTAGATAAAGTCTATGTAAAGAAGGAAAGGCTCCATAGACGTAATGTAAACCAGTTTGTCTTCTACGCCGCTAGAAATAAGAGGGACATTTCGCCAAGGGATTTGGCGACGGAACCTGTTGGCGAGAATTTCCCCCTTTGTGATGTACCTGGCCGAGATTTTCCACCTCCGCCATGTCTACAGGAAATTGAGGAACACCGGTTAAGATGGATCGTTCTTTGACTTTTCGCGATAATTTAAACTCGAATTTTCATACTTTTTTGCTTTAATAGTTGAACTTGTATTATCCATATCGCAGTTTGATGTCTGACTTTATATCTGTCAATATGTAGGGGAAGAAAATGGAGACACACAGCTTTAAACACTTGATAAACGTGACCTTCGAACCTGTTCGAAATTCGATATCAGCTTCGAGCTTTGGCGTTTTTTGGTGACAGATATTTCACGCATGCGCAGTTGTGTCCCTTTTCGTTCGGAGGAAGCCACTCCTGTTGCTGCGAAGCTTTCCTTCTTAACAATACATATGCTTTGGTCTAGAAACACATAACTTTTTCTACATCTACATGTGTGTGGCCTTCTAAATAAGGGTGCGTCTTATATGCCAGTGCGTCTTATATGCCGTCAAATACGGTAAATTTGACATACCTCGTCTTGACGATATTATGTTGAAGTTGGTTGGATTCCTCGCCTTTCTTGTTCTTTTATACTATTTTTTGGTTTTTCTTGTGATGGTGTTTTTTAACATGTTGACTGCCGTGGGGGGCACCAGTGACCAGCACTCGACTTGGCTACAGCGCCGTGGGCAATGCGACCAATAGTAAAATACATAATTATAATAAATATCGATACTGATAAATTTTTAAATAGTAATATTGTTACTATAATGATTTGAAGAATAATAAATTGCAAAAATTTAAATTATAAATCGCAAAAATGGTCTACATATGTTTGGGAGTCTCCGGTGACAACCAGCATGAAAAATGCATTAAGCACGATTATATATAACATAATGTTCTGCAGATAATATTTCAACATAATATATATCGCATAAAAATTTCAAGTTGGCGTCATGGGCGAATCACGTAAAATACGCGCTGCAGTCAACGTGTTAATTTTTACATTTTAAAGTATCTTTATTCTACATTTATAGGATTTTTTGAAGATAATTTGAACTTCAATTTTTTTAGTCTTTGTGAAAAGTTGGTTCTAAATTTCTATATATATATATATATATATATATATATATATATATAAGAACTCCTACACTCCTAGAAAAAAGTAATTTATATACAGTACAAAGTCTTTAATTTGGACTCGTCGGGACTTCGGCGATTCCGGATTATATATCGTCAATTTAAATCTGGTAAGATGGCATGCAGAAATTATAAAATTGAAAATATGAAACAGTAATTTATGAAATAAAGAACAATTATGATCTAAAGGGTATCAAAAATTACAACAAAAATAAAAGCTTAATATTTATTTATTTACTTTATTAAACATTTCTTTCAATATAAGTTGCTTCGTTTTATGTGATAATACTTTCTCTTTAATTCTATAAACAGACATAATTTCTTGTTCAGTTACAAAGTTCCGCTGTTCAAGTCCTATAATTGCTGTGCCGAAAATACCGACTAACTTGTCAATCGAAATTTTTTCGTTTTCACTAACCTCTCTGTCACTTTCTTCATGCCTTTATCCATTTTTTGCAGCAATTCCACTTTTTGTTTGATATACATCGAAACATGCTTTCGCTTTGTAGATACCCCCAGAATCGGAAAGTCTTTTTGACATAATCGAAAGTTCAAGCTTACTTTTTATAAAATTGTTCTAAGAACATGCAAAATATAATATGCCTGATTCAATTAAAATATTAAGGAACAACGCAATCTGCAACAATAACTGAAATAGATAATTTTAGCCTAGTTTATACCGTCCATTATACATTAAACGAGCATGCGTAAACGCTACGCATGTGCAGAAAGTTTGTAGCTTTGAGGCCCGGATTATACATCATTCCAGATTATGGACGTCTGGATTAAAGACTTTGTACTGTATTTATTTATCTCACATTTTCATTTTGAAACATTTTAGCACATGCTTTTCCTCAATATTTTAAAAGTTGATTTTTTGTTGAACTGAAATATGTAATATGGAAAAATTCTATCAAAAAACATAATTCAACTCAGAATTGAAAAAGGAGATAAATAGAGATAATAATGTGGGGTATTTGATCCTCTTCCCCTAATAGTCATTTGAAACATTTTAGCATGTTTTTCCATTCAGCTGAAACAGTAAATATATAGAAAAATTCCCACAAAAACATAATTCGGCTGAGAAACAAAACAGGCAAAAAAAATGGGTTGGCGTCAGGAAACTGATTGGTCTAAAACAGGGCTTTTTTTTCTGACGTGACCCTTTTTTATCATAGATTTTTTTTCACGACCCCAAAATATTTACGAAATTTTTTTGGGATCCCATAAGCATTGCGAAAATCAGACACGCACGTGAGTGAAACTGTCAATTTTTTCACTTGTACTGTAAGATAATATTGCAGTTTCAGGTCATTATCTTTAATTTCTCATTTTAAGACATAAAACAATGTGAAAATTTTAATTCAGTAACAGATGAAATGACAGCATCATGTGCAAAGCAAGTAAAATGAACATTTATATTATAAAAAGAATGCGTTGAAACATTTTTGTTTTTCTCTTTGTCTGTATTGTCTTATCTTCATCTATTTTCAGATACATTGTGTAAAAATATTGGGTAATTGTAAAATTATTATATTAAGATTAAGAAATACCAAAACTAATAAAACATTTTGCGACTCCCTGCTGTAGATGGGTGTTGCGATCTACAGTTTAAGGAAGTCGTCTGAAATAAATTTACAATATTTGATTTTGCTAGAACTTTAGATAACTGAGGCCACAGCCATTGCGGTTATGGCAGGTGTGCAAAATTTTGGAATTTACAGAAATATCAAGTAGCAAAATTTTTGGAATTTAGGAGTGGAAAAGTTTTTAGAATTTAGGACCCAAAGAGATTGCATAGCTCAACAAAATGTACCTGCTGAAGCTAGGACTCCAGTGCATGGTTATATTCTTGTAAGGAGTGTATGCCTGAATGCAAAGATGCATTTTGAGTCATCATCGCTAGGTCACCAGCCTACACAGCATTGTGTGATACGTCATTCATGTAAATACGGAATAAAATTGATTGCACTTTAGTTAAATAACCTAGCTTATTCCTTGTAAGTATTATGCGAGAGTACTGTAATTTTTTAATATGAATAAAACACTTGCTTTCTGTTCATATGAAATGGGATAGATTTTCTAGCAGTTATTCCAGCAGAAATTTGAAGGAACGGATCATTCTGTATTCAGTTAGATAATCAAAATACACAAGCTATGAACATAACATATTAAACCGTAATTCACTTTTCACATAAGACAGCCAATGTTTATCAATTTTCACATAAGTCGTACTTCCCCGTAATTTTGAAAATACTCCATTGCATGGTGTTCTGTTGAAGACAAGTCCGAAATCAATTTTTTTTTCTTTTCAAAATGCTATTGATAACTTGTATTGTTTTTTTACAAAATTTAAACCTGGGAGTCATGAACAAATTTGTGCGGGGTCACCAAATTCAAAGATATTTATTTGACAATAAAAGGTATACGGAATTTGTAGAGAATTTTGGATGCTTTTTAACATTTCCATATTTTAATTTTGATTTTATTGCTTTCCACTTGATTTGTGTGTTATGCTTGATGATTTCCAAACAGCTCGAATGGAATTTCAAAGCAATTGCATACGCGTAGCTAGGATGTAGTTTTTTCGACTATGTTAGTAGTGTCTTGCATGTAATTGTAATACGCATCATTTATAAACTATGTTTCTTAATTCTAATCAAATTTGTTGTCAAGTAAGCACATAACATTTCCTAAGTATTGGAAAATTCAGTAGTGTCTCAAAGGATAATAAAAACAATTTTGTTTTAGCTGCGATTTTGTTCATGATGGTTAAATGGCCCAAAATATATATCCAATGTTCACAAGAGAAATGGGATGGATGGACCAACATCAAATAAACTTAGAGAAAAACTATTAATGAAAATGCAAACAATAATGAATCCACTGGCTCTCTTTCTACTTCTAAAAAAAAATGAGTAAATATCAAGAAGCGTTTATTTTATACTGTTTTACATGTTGCATTATTAATGGAAAATGAATATCCATTGTGTGTTAAATGCAGTGAAAACTTGGCACATGGAAAGTATGAAACCTGCGAAATTAAAAACACATTTAGAAACGGTACTTTTCCGTTTTGCCGGTGCAAACGATAAAGTTGCCAATGATGGTACAACTGATGCCAAACAAAATACCTTCGCTGGCAACCTTTCATGCCTCATTTTCAAAACAAGTCGCAACCATTTCTTATCGGATTGACTGTACTGGCATACAATTACATACAATTGTACAAGATAGTAAAATTTTATGCTCTAAGACCATTCGCGGTAATTAAGTCAATTAGAATGCAATCACACCACTCATTCGAAGGCGAAAATATAGAAAAGGCAAAATCACGGGTCAAATTCATCAATTCTAATGAGAATGGACTAGCGAAGTAAAGCACTGTGGTTTTACATAATTTCTGAATAAACTAATTGTATGAATTGAAATAATTCTTGCATTTAAACTTGTATTCCAAATTAAGATTTAACTTGTTATTAATGTAGATAATTACTGAGAGAATTAGATTTTTGTAACGTAGTTTAGGTGAGATGAGATCACGTGATACGAACCGACAAATCAGGATGTTGAAACATGAAACATAGTAAATTCTTAATGTCTTTTCACAGATTTGTCTTTATTTATTAGCTTTTTTACAAATTTTAAAAGTTATTAAAAATGTTTATGCCTTCAAAATAAAAAAGTCTTAGAACTAACGTTTGTTAAAATTTTTTATGTGTATACTGTATGTTGTCGACAACAAAGTCTGCTTGGCGAGATTTGCGCCAGTGAAACGGAAAGTACCTCAGAAACTAAACATAAAGTAAATAAATATGAAGAATTTTTAGGAATGAGTTAAGAGCATGAAAAATTAAAATGTATTTTTGAAAAAATATACAACAGTTCCTGATAAGGATTTACAGACATCTTAAAAGTTTCATATTTAATTGCAAAAAATTTAAAACCTCATACAATTGGAGAATCGCTCATTCTTCCTTCAGCAATTAAAATTACATCATTTATGCATGCAGAAAAATATAGTAACGATTTAAAAACAATAGCATTAAAAAAAGATACCGTTTCTCACCAAATTTTTGTCATATCAGACACTATAGAATACAAAATCCAATCTTTACTATAAAACTTGATGAAATTACTGGCATTACTAAAATGTTTCAATTCATCGTTTATCTCAGATATGTTTTTAAAGACGACGCAGTAGAATATTTTTTATGTTGTAATATTTGGGAAGGAAAAGCAACTGGAGAGAAAATATTTGAAATTATTAACAGACACTTTGAAACGAATAATTTTACCTAGACACACTGTGTCGCAATTTGTACTAATGTAAGCTTTTAAAACTAAGCCAATACTTTGGCAAGGAGAATTAAACAAAAGAAAAAAAAAAAAAAAAAAAGAAAAAAAAAAAAACAGAAACATGCTTTTGACAATTTACTAAAGATAATAATACAGATTTCTTGTTTAAAACAACATATGATAAAACTGACAGAAAATTTTCTTTTTAAATTTCCAAATAAGGAATTAGGTTGGATCTGTGACCCATTTTGCCTTTGGTATTTTCAATTCCAATGTATCTCTAAATGAAAAAGAACAATTAATTGATATTTTAAGTGACGGAATACTGTGTGTTCAAGTTAAGTCTGTAACTTGCCAAAAATTTTAGTTATCTATTGGAAACGAATATGCCGATTTAAAAGGAATGAAAGCAAATTATTACGTTTCTTACATAAAATTGTACAGCAAACCTTTAGCTTATATTTAAAACTTCTAAAATGCTTATGTTACATTTTTCTGTTATATAAGCATTTAAAGTGGATTTCTCACTGAAATAGAAATAATTTTGCTATTGAATTAACATGGAGAACATTTTTATTGAAATATTTTTTCTCTGTGACATTAGTTGCATATACTGCAAACTAAAGATTTAAGAACTGTTTTTAAAACATTTCGAATTCGTTATCATATTCATCTACGAAGCACTAGATTAGTGAGTTTTTATTATATTATTGACAAATATAGTTTTTAAACAATCAAAAAATTTTCAGAGGAGATAATTATTTGTCAAATATGAATGTGTTTTCAAAGCGGAAATAAATAATAAGTGATAAAAATAAAATTAAGTTAGAACATTCACATTTCTAACAAAGTAATTTAATCTTTATAATACAATATATTTTACAATGATAACGCAAAATACAATGTGAAAGGTTATGCGAAGATTATGATAGTACCAAGAGAATTCAGCATTTCGTATAATCCTATAACCACATAATAATAATATTAAAATAAATTTTATCTGAATGAAGTTTTCTTATAACAGAAACAGTCAAATTATGCTATTACATAAACGAATGCACTTTCAGACAATATACTTGATACTGTTTACAAGTGCAAGCAAAAGTTCTGTTTATGTTACTTCTCGCCCTTCAGCGCATGCTCAAGACTTACCATCCAGGCGAAACTAATCGATTTATCCATGACGTCAAAAATTCGAAAAGTAGGGTAGGGTTTGGAAGTACGCGACCGGCGGTGTAGCAAAATAAAAAAGTACAACTAAAAATAAATAACAGGATGAATAAATAACGAGGTCACTACCTATGAGGCTCTATAATCGTGACTAACTTAACCGCGTTCTAAGATACAGCTGAGATTCAGCAAACTTACTGATTAAGAAGTTGAAAGATTCAACGAACTGCGGAAATAGGCACACAGGCCGAATTGCGCAGTTCTTAAATTTCTACCTAGTAACCTTCACGCTCGTGATTCAAGAAGCACACTTACAATCTCGTTTCCCTTCTATTTAACTCAATTTACTTCTGCTAAAATTTGAATACTCTGCGCGTTCTACTAAAATTTACATACTCTGGCATTGGCAATTCTAGGGGAAAGTAAAGGCTTGACAGGAAAGATAGCTTAAACTTAAAATAAATGTTAGTTAAAATAAATATAAACCCTACAACCTCTATCATTTTCATTAATCATACCTTAATATTTTTCTTTTAAAATTGTGTATAATAGCCGAAAATTTATTTCTGTTATTCTCAATTTCTGGTGAAATCAAGATGGCTGCCATTTTTGAAAAATGGAGTTTCGTCGAAAATCTTGATGGTAACAATTTTTTAAAACAACGTATTTCACGCGCTTGGGCACCAAAAAAAAAAAAAAAAAATTCGCCAAACTTTGAAAGTGGGTTGTACTGAAGCTGTTTCTAAATAAAAATACGAATAAAAAGAACAGGAAAAGATAAGACAACACGAAATGGATTTGGCATGAATTCATGCGAAACCGCCAACGGCAGGTGAGTCTGAAAATTCTGTTATCCTCACCGGGTCGAAAAAGAAATTTAATTTACCGAAAGTAGAGATTACACAGTTTAGTAGTGACATTAAGGACTGGCTACGCTTTTGGAGTCAGTTCCAACAGATTGTTTTCCGAGCTGTGACTCCGATCGTGTTGGACGCACTTAATAAGTTCAATTTTCGAAGAACTGATCCAGTCCCGTAGGCGATCAGTTAGTACACTGTTATTCTGCTAAGTACCTTCTAGACTACGCGCGTGATTCCCTCGGGTCTCACTATTAATCATGTCCTTTTTTAGGACAGTTAATACTGATGCAGATGTTTGCGACTATACAGACTCCGAACGATCAACGTTTTCCTTACCTTCGACCTCAAGGTGTGAAGAATTTCTGAAGGATCCAAGATCACGGAAGAAAAGCAAAAATAAGAAAGGAGAAGAAAAGTCAGAAAAATGGAGATAAATGTGGAAAAGATTGAGGAAAAGGAGCCTCAAAAAATCCGGGAGAAGGAGCTTCAAGAATTGTCTCTACACTTGTCAAGGAAACAGCCCAGTTGCTCAGTAAGAGACAACGCACTGAAACAACCACCAATAATGTTGGCGCAGATGAAGAATGGACTACACCAAAGAAAATCGCAAAAATCAAGGAAAAACCAGAACCGATGGAAATTCCCCAAGAGAACAGATTCCAATTGCTGAGGAAAATTGCAGAAGAAAATGTAGAATGCGGAGGCAGCGCAGAAGTCCCTCCCCTCCCATTGTATTTTCTCAGGAAGCGAACGACTGGATTATACTAGATGAGATGTTTACGAAGAACTGTACCGAACCTCATCAGTGTCAAATGAGAGGAAAATCAATCTTCGTCTATACCAAAGACTACAGCACGATGAACGAGCTACTTGCAGAAAAGAAAATCTCTTACCACTCATACCAACTTGATTACGAAAAGCCAAAACGTGTAATTCTGAAGAACCTCTCCGCAACTTTTAAGGAAGAAAACATCCTACAAGACCTTAAACGCAGGAACTTTCCCATAGAAAACGTAAAGCAGTTCTCAAAACGTCGTGATGGTGAAAGAATTGAACTTCCTATCTATCTACTCGAGCTCAAAAGGATCCCAGAAGGTAACAAGATTCATGAGCTTAACAACATATTCAGTTTTAACATCACTATCGAAATGTTTAGCCGTAAGAAGCGACATGTTCAATGCTACCGCTGCCAGCAGTTCGGCCATTCACAATCATGCTGCAGTAACCGCGTCAGGTGCGTTAAATGTGGACAACCCAGGAGCAATCAATGTTTTATGAAACCGGAAGACAAGCCAAAATGTATATTTTGTGGACTTTGCCATGTCAGTAGTTACAGAGGTTGTAACAAGTACAAAAAACGGTTTGAAAGGAAAGCAGGTACACCACAGGCTAAAGCTCCCGAATTAACGGAGGAAAACTTTCTTAGAACAAAGACTACTGAGTTCTCAGTGCTGAACAAACCACCCCAAGCTACTTATAGCAAGAAACTGAAAAGTAAAATGACGCTATGGCATGGATACAAGATGACAAGATTAACTCATTCTTAACTTCAATTATCTCGTGCATAGGACAAATCAGAGCTGCTAGAAGTCCGGCGGAGAAGCTACAAACAGGTTTTCAAGCAGCCATGCTCCTCATAAACTTTGCAGAATGGGAGAATTAAAAAAGTAAAAGCACTTTTCCTACTACGAACCAAGGAGATTACAGGAAATTCACGGAGCTATATTCTTGAAGTCACGATTCTAATTCTATCTTCCTCTACCCACATAGCAGCGGTCTGACCGTTTCTTTCCATCGTCGGATCTTTCCACAACTTATTAGGATGTTCAGGTTGCGATAAAATATTAAAATACTGCAAAAGGGACAACTGCTCACGCCTCAGATAAAGTGATGGATCGTTAGAGTCAACATACAGGCTCTGGACAAGAGATGTCCTGAAAGCTCCAGAACAAATGCGTAGAGCTTAATGGTGAACAGGATCTAGTTTAAGACACAATAACACACCGAACAAATACTAATTCAGAAGTCAAACAACAACAATCAGCGTTATATTTTCAAATTTTTACAGAACTAAGTATAGTTTCGTTGGTTTTACCGAACTACCATCGTCAGCTACAAAAGCGCAAATGAACCAGATAGGATATAATGATCAGATAAGATAACAAAGCCTGGACAAAACATAAGCTAGTGGCGCCCTTTGTTGATGAAACCAGAACTGAAATTTAATTTCTTTTAAAGGCCGAAGGCAACGAAGGTTTGGAATTAGGATCGTTAACTAGAACAGAGAGATTTTTTTGAATGTGAAATGCCTCTAAAAATGATAAAGATCATTTCCCACATTAAAAGTGCAAAAAGGCAACAGAGATGGTGAACAGATGGCAAGGTCGAAAGCATGGAAAGTCTTTGAAGGCTCATGGAAGTAAGTATCCTGCCCATTATTCAGGAGACAAAGGCTATGATCTTCAATCAATCGCTAAATTTGTCTTCCTCGGCAATTTGTATCTTTACTACCCCAGAGCGGACTATGGCCGTTAAAATCACCTATTATGATGAAAGGCTCAGGCAGCTGCTCTATAAGGCCATTTAAATCTTGCTGATCAATATGCTCATTTGGAGGCAAATTCAGGGAAATGACTAACAACAATATCAAGATTTGTTTGAGTAGCGACAACTTGGAGGGATGTCGTCAAAGGAACGGAACTTGATGGGTAGTCCAGTGAGGTGAGGAGACCTGTACCTCCATTGGCACGCTCACCTGCAAGGTTATCCTTCCTGACGAAAGAAAACCTCCGAAGTTTTGCTTGTTGTTCCGGTTTTAGATTTGTTTCCTGTATTGCGAAGCATACAGGTTGATGAACATTGATTATAGCTTTGATGTCGAGCAGATTTCGTTGGAAACCGCGACAGTTCCATGATACGAGGGTGGCCATTATGAATGGTTTTTGTTCTTTCTGTGCTCTTGTTTGGTTTTTCGTGGGAGTAGATGCTTGGGAACTTCCAGACCCTCTTCTACTTCCATACCGTCTGAATCCGCAGATTCAGAAACCATTCCATCAAGAGAGCTATTGCTGGAACTTCTATTTTTATTTGTTTCTTTTTGTGTGGTAGTTTTGGGTCTGCTTTGAATTACTATTTCTTTATTTTGTACTGTATGGGTTGGGTTTTCTTTCTTCCTGTTGTTTGTAGTCTGTTGAGTTTTGTTTGGTGGAGTCTGCATACTAACTGATGTTTGGGTGGCAACTGTGCGAGATCTTTTAAGAGCATTGGCGTAAGATGTATTTGGTCGTAGCTGTGCGCTTTGGACTAATCTTCTGGCTTCGGCATATGAGATGTTCCTCGTAACCTTTGCAGTCTGCACTTCTTTTTCCAAATTTCATTTTGGGCGGAGGCGTGAAAATGCTGGGTGCTCACCCTTGCAATTTATACAAAGAGGCGCAGCGGTACAATTTTCAGAATCGTGGCCAATCTGTGAGCATCGGGCGCATGTGAGGCTGCCACGACAAGACGTCTTAGAATGGCTGAAACGCTGGCATTGGAAGCATCGCATAGGGTTGGGAATATAAGGTCTTACAGGACAATTTAAATATCCGGCCTTAATATTCTTAGGCAGATCAGGCGTGTTGAAGGTAAGGATCACGTGTTTCGTATCGATCAACTTACCTTCCTTATGCATCTTGATCCGCCTAGCACCGCAGACATTTTGGTCGGATAGCTCGGAAGCGATCTCTTCTTCAGAAACATAAAGAAGGTCGAATTCCGAGATTACACCACGACAATAATTTAGTGACTTATGTGCTGTTACAGTGACATTCGCTTGCCCAAGTTTAGTTATTTGAAGTAAAGAAGCAGACCGTGTGGCTGAGTTTGTATCAATAAGCAAGTTTCCGGAGCGGAGATGCTTTATATTTCTCGGCTCACCAATACAAGAATGAATATATTTATTTATTATGAAAGGAGACATCTTCTGCAGCTCGCCAGAAGCACTAGAGATAACTAGGAAACGGGGACTACTATTAGGATTTTTTGCATTTGCATCTGTCCGTAATTTTTTTGTAATAGACTTTTCAGGACTAGGTTGAGTGACTGGTTTAGCAGTAGACTTTTCAGAATTCGGTTGAGTGACAGGAGTGACTTCAAAATCTTTTATGAGATAAATATGAGAATTTGTCATATTGAAGAGAGAAAAGATTCGGGTCCGACGGCCCCGATTACCACGGAGCCCAACAAGGGAACACAGATTCCTGTGTTAGGGCTAGCCGGACCTATACGCAAACTGAAGCCCCACAGTCGGCTTTCCCGAAAGCA
Organism: Stegodyphus dumicola; assembly: GCF_044657685.1. Lineage (NCBI taxonomy): Eukaryota > Metazoa > Arthropoda > Arachnida > Araneae > Eresidae > Stegodyphus > Stegodyphus dumicola. Next base: position 52,741,181 of record NC_140778.1, read on the forward strand.
GGTACTCCTGAGAACTTGACCCCAAGCCACTGACACAAGGACTAGTGACCAGCCGATTGACACCCTTGAGGACGACTAAGGTGCCTCCCGTTTAGCTGAAGCAGAGGCCAAAGTAGTGTGTTGGGGACAGTACCTCGCCCCTCAACTACCAGGACCCTCCTTTCCAGCGACACGGGTCTCCACGCACGGCTAACACGTGGGCAGTTTTCTCGCCACTCGAGAACTAGAGACAAGAGCTTTTCCAGTTTCTTGTGACGAGCCCCAAACTCCGTAGTGAGAAACCACGAGGGAGAAGGGAAAGGAAAAAGTTCCAGCCAAGAGGAGAGGAGACGGAAAAGAGGATAGATCACTGGGGCTCCAGGATCGTGACACCCGTCTCACCAAGAAGATGATCCCCTGAAGGGCTAGGGTACCTCGGGATTGCCACACCCATACTCACAAAAGTGAGCCCCCTGAGGGCGGTTCTACAGTCAGAGGCAGAAGGAGGAGAGAGAAAAGAAAAAGAAAAGAAATTGAAGAAACTGAAAATGAAGAAAAGGAAATTATTAATACCCAAAAATATATTTGTAACTTATTAGCACAGATACATAATTTATTTGAGAAAACAGTCGAAAATCAAAGAATTTCAATTGAAAATCAAAAAAGAATTTTTGAAAACCAATGTACAATGATCAGTATCTATAGAAAATGAATTAAAAGAATCTATAACTTTATTGTTTATTCTGATACATTTCTGAAATGGATTATATATTTTTAAAATACGCAATTTAGGTTTGAATTCAATACTCAATTACTGATTCTTTTGTTTAAAAATTAGAAATCCTCACATTTCCTGATGAGTTTTGGCATTATTAGATTTTTAATGATTGCTAAAATTACCCTTCTGACACTTCACGAAATTTTATTCTCAGTGAAACATATTGGTGAAAGACGTCAGTGCCATAGCCTACTCGAACACTGCAGATCTATGCACATTCTTCTGATAAAGCATTATTTCCATATGTCCATACACCTGCCACAGCATGTTTTAATACAGCCTTGGTATTTCTCTGAGTTTAAAACAGATTTTCTTATTCCAACATGGTTTCATTTCATCTGTAACAGCATTACTGCATTACACCTTACTTTTATGATTTGTACACACAAACTACACATCTAGGCAGTTTCACAGACAGACCTCAGGCTTCACTGACCAGACTACCAATTGCATCACATGCCAGCAATTCATTCAATGTATTTATTGATAACAGGTTATATCTGAAATAGGTGATATTAAAATGTATAGTTCAGTTTTGAATTTAATATCAAATTATAATAAAATATTTTTATTTTATAATTCAAAATCCATTTCTGTTGATATTATCAGATCTTCAATTCATTATAGCCAACTGTGGATTTTTCCTAAAATCCAAGCTTTAAAATCTATGAGCTAATATTCACTTTAGAGTATAATCACAATACCTAACACACACCCAATTTTAGAAGATGTCTTCATTTAACTCAATTTCTGAATTTGTTACTATATACATCTGGCAGAATTGCCATGTTTTCGGAACATTTTAAGTGTACATTTGAACAACTCACGCATGCATGCGTTGTGTTTGAGTACATGAACACATGCATGCTTTATACTTATCAGTTCCCCCATCCTCTCCAATCCACCAACTATAAATATTGGCCCTACAGATTGTTATTTTCTAATATTTTTTTCTTCTTAATTTTTTATAAAGAAAAGTTACTTATAAAGATAGAAAAAGTGATTTTTGACGATTCACAAAGTCGACAACGAGTTAGTCAATTTTTGTAGAGGCGCGGATAATCAGAAAGTATCTTTTAAACGAAAACCACCACCAGAATTTACCATCGGCATGCATTTTGGGACAAACATAAGAATCCCACTTATCTCATAAAATGCTCTCAATCTTTCAATAATAGCAAAATATCTTTCAACTGTCTCATGAAACTTTATGCTTTCCACTGTATAAATATTCTTGTGATAAATTTGAACTTATGAGAGCTGTCATGCGGCTCTAATGGATAACACGACTCAGAAGAGTGAGTGAGTGAGTTTTTTGGCGCAAAAACCAAAGATGATTATGATGCGCCAAACAAAACGTGAGATGGCCTAATTTAATAACATCAACTACTTATTAATAAAAAATTTTAAAAAGTTGCATGTACCAAATCCAGAGGATGAAGTCGTATAAAAAGCCAGGTAAAAACACACATTAAAATACAATACCCAATCTGCAGAACAGACTACATTAAGTAATAAAAGCCAGTCTCTTTTAAGTAATAAAATAAATTACAATTGACCTCTCTTCCGATTAAATGGTCGAAAGGTAAGTCACAGCTATTAAAATATTTCTCACGAAGACTATTAAAACCTGGACACTCAATTAAAATATGACGGACAAACAGGTGACAGGTGACGGAGGACGGGGACGCCTGGCGTATAACATAGGTAAACAGGCATATGTCCCACGTCCTCCACTATCTCGAAGAAGCAGCTCGCTGGAGCCCCGTGAGGCTGCGCTGGGAGTTTACATGGCCATACAGGTGCTAGATGTCGGGTAGTTTTTACATAGGACGTTGTTAATAACACAAAGTAACTTAAAAAAGAATATAAAGGACAGCATTAAAACACTAAAACACTCATATAAGCTGAAACACATAGATATACAAAATTAAACGTAAAAGCATAAAAACACACTCGTAATTACGTAACATAAAGACATAATAACACACACGAGAATACATATCATGACACATAGAATACATATGGAAACACGTAGAGCACATAAATGTAAATATTACACACAGAAGAAACATATGAGACATAGTAAGGTGTGCGTAAAGCAGTAGCGCTGTGCGGAAATATGCTCAGTTCACATAATACATAATGTACATACTTTCATTAGGGGCTTCTGTTGCATGAATTACATATTTCGTTGCATACACTACATTCGTGCATTGTACGGATATTATATATTTCAATTTACGATAACACATCATTCCATTGGGTGCCCAGTGCTTTACACTGATATACATGTCAGTAACATTATTTCTGCAAGTTGGTGGCTATTGAAAGCAGATGTTAACACGAGGCTCGAAACTGAATGTGGAATGTGTATTACAGAATGTGTACATACTGCGAATATCTAATCGTTGAGTACATTGTCTGCAGTACCATGCTACTGTGGCTCGCAAATGTCTTGCCCTAGGGCGTTGATTTGCTGTACAACTGCGCAGATACTCCTTATAGCTGGCGGGTGTTTGATTATGAAACGATAGTAAAGTGTTCTATCATTCGTTGGATGTGGTAAGTAGTGGTTTGTTGTTAGACCGCAGTCAAATAGGTAGTGCTCGGGAGAACCTAGCATGCCACAGACACAATTGTCAGATGCTGAGATGCCATGATGCATAAAATAAAATGGAAATGGGCCATGACCCGTTATGTACTGTGTCAGTGGGGCTATTGTTATAAGACGTTCCGTGTCTACCTTTGGTATGAAGTTATACGTCCTTCTCCCTGTGTCGCAACTATTCCATTCTTCTTGCCACTTTTCTTTACAGATATTACGCAGAGTTTTCTTGAGGTGTGAGACGGGGGTAGGGGCTCTTATAGTTTGAGCGTGGATGTTGTTGGCAGCCTCATTAACCAGTCGGTCTGCGACGTCATTCCCTTCGTTGTCGGAGTGTCCTTTCACCCATACCATGTTAAAGCGGGCTTGATGATTATTGCGTAAAAGTTGCTGTATATCTATGATGATGGGTGAAGTGTGGTGATGATCCCTGACTGCGTGTAGCACTGACATGCTGTCCGTGTAAAAAGTCGCATTGGTAAGGGAAAGGTTGAGGGCATGCGTAGCGCATTCAATATTGCTAGTGCCTCTGCTTGGAAGATACTATGCTGTTACTGAGATGTCCTTTCCATTCCTTTACTAGTGCGCCATGTTCGTAGTGAGCAAACGCGCAGCCCACTCCCTGATCAAGTTTTGTTCCACCAGTGAACAGTTGTGTAATCGCAGAGGAAGTGTGTTGTCTGGAGTGCGATTGCTGATGTTGGATTTTGACATGGATCCCTCTACCTTTGATGGCAGGGTGGATGTGTTGCAAACTGCCAGGGAGTTCATAGTCTGTTGTTCTGAACGTAATTCCTGCATACGTGGCTTCTTGTCTGTGATGGGTAATTCGTACATAGGTAGCCTCTGCCTTTATGTGTAATATCAGCAGGCCTGCAAGTATCGTGGGGGCTAACTCAGGCGACTCAGGGAGCTGGACGCTGTTGTGCGATAACCTCCGCAGATGTTTAATGCATACGGCCGTTGAATTGTGGTCAGTAGCTTGGTCTTTTGGCTGCTCATTGGTTGTGCCCATATGACTGCTGCGTAGAGAATTATTCCCTCTGCCACTGTCAGATATAATAGTTTCCTGATATGGGGGTTTTGTCCCCAATTTCTCCCTTGAAATTGCCTAGCTTTCCTTGCGACGGTCGATGTTTTTGTACGTATTTCTTGGAGGTGCGGTAACCAGGTGAGTCTTTGATCCTAAGTGACTCCTAGATATTTAATCGTCTTCGTTATTTTTAAGTTCTTGCCCAGTAGCTTTATACATGGACGTCTTGTGGGATTTGTGCCAGGACGTGGAATTACGATGGCTGCGGACTTTTGTCGAGAGATGATTAACTTAAGTTTATTGCATAGGTCCGTGAATATCGAGCAGGTTTCTGTGGCATTCCGTTCCAGTTCATCTCTTGTGCGGCCAAACACCAGAAGGGTTACATCGTCGGCGTATGCTATGATATCTGTGTGCAAAGGCCATTCATGTCGTAGTATGGAGTTAAAGGTGATTATCCAGAGCAACGGACCGGCGCAAGAGCCTTGTGGACACCCTCTTTCCTGCCGCTTGATAGTGAGGCCATTGTTGTTGGCTAATATGAGGCTACGTGCATGTAGATAGTCCGTGATGATGTTAAAGATGTTTTTGGGACATTGTGCCTCTCTAAGTGCTTGCTTTATAGCAGGCCACCAGAGGGTATCAAAGGCGCTTTGCAGGTCCAGGGATATGAATGCCGTGTGAAGATTTCTGCCTCTATTTTGTTCTATGCTATCTTTAAGATGACTCAGGGCATGCGTGGTTGACAAGCCAGTTCGGAACCCGTATTGCCGTGGGCTGAGGAAGTTGGTCTGCTGGAGATGGAATTTATGTCTGTTTACCAGTAATTTTTCATAAATTTTTCCCAGAGACGAAAGTAGGCAAATTGGCCGAAACGAGCTTGGGTCATCTGGGGATCTCTGCTTCTTCAGGAACAGGACCACTTCTCTTTTTTTGAAAGCAGTTGGGAAGATCTGGTATTTTAAGAGCTTGCTGAAATATTTCTCGAAGAAGGTAGGGCGGGATGTGTAAGCCACCTTTATTATTGCATAGTCTAGACCGTCTAGTCCCGGAGCCTTTTTTATGAGAAGAAAACGGAAGATTTTCTGTATTTCAGCTGAGTCGAAGGGTATGTCGTCTGGTGTGTTAGGAATGGAATGGTTGTCCCGTATCTTCTGTTGTTCTGTTGAGTCATCATCCGGGTTATCTGCTGGGAAGACTGCATTAAGGATAGCAGATGCTGTGGTTTCTGCAAGATTGGTGTTGTCTGAGTTATTGGCTGATTGGGCATAAAGCTGGTCAGGCTTGTAAACTTTATTTGTAGCTAGTTTATGCAGGATTCCATAGACGTTGGTATTTACTGTGCAAAATTTCCGCCAGCTATTGACTTTGGCTCGTAGTATGCATTTTTTATAATGCACTTTTTCCCTGCGGAATGTGGTCAGCAATGCCATTTTGGTGGCTTTGTCCATTACACCTCGGAGACGCCATCTTAGGGCTCTGCACTTTTGCCGTAATTGGCGTAGTTCCTTAGTTCACCAGCATATGCCTTGTACGCGTTTAGCAGTGCGAGTCTTCAGGAGCTTGTCGCAAATACATCGCAATGTATTGAGGAGATGTGAAGTGTCTAATTCCTCTGGGCTATTTATTTGGTCTATTACTTCTTCTTCACTCTGTTGGGTATCCGAGAAAGCCTTTGTTAATGCACACAGTTTATTGCCTGGGATCTTGTAGCGCTTAAGGATAGTGATGCTTGTGTCGGTATTAATTGCAAAGTGGATATATTTATGATCAAAGCAACTCTCGTCGTCTGTGACCCTCCAATCTGTTATATTGTTGGCTATGTTACTTGTAGCTATTGTTAAATCAGGCCATCCTTTGTTGTATGAGTTGCCGAACGTCGGTGGGGCATTCTGAGTATTTATTAACTGTAGATTGGCTGTCATTATAAAATCTTCTAACGCTGTTCCTTTCGGTGAGGTATCTGGGTATCCCCAAATGACGTTGTGCGCATTTAGGTCTCCAATTATTACGTGAGGAATGGTAGTATGTTTTCTGTGTATTTCTGCTATACTATCTACTGCATTACTGATGTCTTCTGGTGGAGAGCTGTAGACGGATGATAGGATAATCTGGGAGTTAATATAATTCAGAAGAATTGCAACATGATCTCGTTAAGTTGCGCTTTCCGCTGGAAGATCTTCCATGAGAGTGGTAGGCAGGCTATTGCGCCGTTTCTGCAGTAAGGCTCTTGGAGAAGGATGATATCTATCTCATGATCGAGGACATGCTGCACTAGTTGTGTATTGGCTGCTTCTGCCCGCTGGAGGTAACAGATAAACATTACAATTTGAACAAACAGGCTCGTTCTCAGCTTTCAGAAGGTAGTTATGTGTCACTCTACTGTGACCAATTCTAAGACGAGTCAAAAGAACTTCTTCCCTGCGATTGCTAGTAGTATCCCAATGCTCTATTTTAGGCTTCACCCTTCTCAACTTGTTATGAAGTTGAATGTCCCAAAGTTGCTGCCATTTCTTTCAGATCTTCTTTTTTTATGACACAACGGATATCTCTAAAAGGAATGAGGCGGCCGGACATTTCAACAGCAGATTTCGCTGTGATATCTGCCAGCCCATTCCCTTTTATTCCCATATGGCCGGGAACCCAGCAGTACAGGATTTCATATCCACGACTCGTGAAGTTTATATGTATCTTGAGAACATCCACTATGACTGGATTTTGAGTGTTAGAAAAAGCTTCTAATGATTTAAGAGCACTATAGGAGTCTGTATAAACTATAAACGTTTTGTGCCCGAGCCTTGAGATGTACAAAAAACTATAATATGTTGCAGTTAGTTCAGAAGTTAAGACAGAGAAAGCATGGTGCAAGCGTCTGCCCTCCATGTGATCTTCAATTACAAATGCCATCCCGACATGATCATTTGACTTTGATCCATCTGTGTATATCGGATAATAACTGCTATATTTGTGCCTGTGCTCAACAAAGAGTTGTCTGTAAATGATCTCGTTAGTGCTTGCCTTCACGTGATGCTTGAAAACATAAAGAAGCTGAATCCGTGCATTTTCCCAAGGTGGGATTTCAAAATTCTGTACTGCTTGCGGGTGCATACGTCTCAGAAGAGAAAATATGCTATGATAAAACATTTAAGTCCGAATTCCATTTAAACTCCATATGAAAGAATCTTACTTAAAATTCAGAACAGAGAATAAAATACGGATCTCTAAATCAGGGATTCCCAACCCTATTCCTGCGACACCATGGTGTCCGCCGTTGTCTGATCACAATAAAAATGTTTTACTTTTCAATAAAATTCTATGTGAAAGTTTCCTCATTTTTTAATGAAATCGAAATTGTGTCCAACACAGATACCAGCACAAAGCGAAATGCGACTGATCTTTTTTTTTTATGTGCATGTGTTATTAACTCTATCCAACTATAAATTCACCTTGAAAAAATAAACAGTCCGCCGATCAACAGATATTCTAGAATGTTATCTTAGGGACAAAAAGTTTGGGAACTTCAGCTCTAAATAATATAAAAGGATATAGAGACCAGTACGTATTTGAAATCAGGACAAGTACAATCACTAGTTACATATTCATATATTTTGCCATGGCTTGTGGGTCCCCAAGAACACATTATGAAACTTTTATTCATAATGTATTCTTTATTATCCATGAAGGGGGTGTCACCTTTGCCAGAGGTTCATTGTGGCCCACTCTTGGTTTTTAGTACCTTCCACCTTCAAAATTCAAGGCTAATTCATCGTGCAGTGCAATAGCAACACTTGAAGTTTTCGAAGATGAAGATCCAGAGCCATCAGAAAGTGCTAATTCATTAATCTCGGGATTCTCTACACCATATTTTAAGCATTTATGCAAAATAGCTGTAGCAACTACCATTTTACATACCTTATTCGGCGAATACAAGATTGTTCCACCGGTATCATGTAGTGCTCTAAATCTAGATTTCATCACACCAAAACATCTTTATACAGCACTGTGACCTTTCCTATCTTTTTCATTGTAGAGATATTCTCGAGGTAAACTCGGACTCGAAAAAGGTGTCATCAAATTGGTTTCTAGAGGATATCCACTGTCTCCCAGTAAATAACCATGATGGGACAAAATTATTGATTCCAAACGAACCCCACACAAACTCCATATAAAAGCATCATGAGCACTGCCTGGCCATCGTGCTACAACGTCTAGAACTTTTGAGATCAACATCACATACCTGGCAAAAGATACAAATTTTAGGTTAAAAGAAAGTCTCATTTAATATTTCAATACATTAATTATTAACACGAAACATAGTTCAGACTCTGATAAATCAAAATCAATCATTTCAAGGATTTTACTTCCTATTTTTATTAAAAAATTTTTAATAAGTATAACAAAAACATGCAATCAAATGTTATATATTTTAACAATTCAGTAAAAAAAGGGGGACAATTTTAATTAAAAAAAACATGTTTCATGGAGCAGTCTGATTACAATAAAACCATATTTATTATTATACAGTTTCTTACCATTTGGACATTAATCGAAAATTTATTTTTCCGGTTAACGTAGACAAACCAGTCAGGTACTGCTGGTTTGTTAATAACAATGTGCGTGGAATTTATTGCACGTAACACATTCGGAAAACCTGACACTTGGTAAATTCCTTGCTGAATTTAGAGTAGTTGATTTTCAGTATTCCGATATTTTATATATGTATGTGCTAACTGCATAAGGGCAGAAAGTACACAGTTGAAAAATCTGCACATTGTTGGCTGTGACAGTTCTGCATGAAAAACATCCAAACATCCGCAAGTACATACTGGAAACTACCAGTGGATAGAAAACGAACGGTACACAGAACTTCAAAAATAACACAAGCACCTTTTTTAGAATAACTATCATACTTTTTTTTGCAAATGAATGAGGATTTTAACTTTTGTATAAAATGCAGAAAATACAATCTCATAACAACACAAAACTATGCTACATAAAGAACAATTTTCTCCATTTCTTTATAGAAGTATAACAAAGTAAAAAGAAGCATTTTACTCATGACAAATGCTTCTTAAATTGAATTCGGTATTTATATATTAGCCAGGCGACCATGAAACTGTCGCCAGTCAGCCCGATCATACCAATTACAGGCGAAATTCATATCACACCCCACTTGTAACATCTGCGGTTTTATTTGACCGCAGATTTTACAAGTGTTATTATTCATTGAGACCCCAAATGATTCTTGGTAAGCTCCATAGAATCACATTTGTGATTGCACTCCAGTTCTTTTACAGCTGGTCGAGAGAATTAACATCTACTGAATGTGAAAATAGGCAACAAAACAATAAGAGATTGGAACAATTACCTGTGGACTGATTGCATTTTTAGCGTTCTAAAACTAGCTTTCAGTAAAATCCGAGGGCAAATAAAACAGTAGTAATCAATGAAAGTTTTATCCACGAAGTAGGTCAAATACTCGCACAGCAGAGTCATTTCATGTATTCTGCAGAGCGATTGGTGTATGGTTTGTTGTAAGTGCTGTATACAAATGTGTGGTTCAGAATTCCACAGGAGCAATTGTCACTGCAAGATGGCTTATATTTCTGAAACTCAGTCAATACATTTCATGGAGAAAGATAATTCAGTTTTATACTGAAATGTGGAAAAGCAATCTATTTAAGAAAACAGATACCTCTGTGGAGGACTTTCTAGGGAAAGTTCACGTGCATTCGCACTATATATGTGGGGTAAACAACGTTTTATTGTATAATAATCTATTAGTATACAGTAAATACATTTAATTTCTTAGTATTTATTTATATAATGCTGCTTTTCGTGAGATCATGTTTCACGGAAGTAAGGCAAGTCATCAGACAGATCATAATTCACATGTTGCGAGAATACCAAGATATTAATATTCATGTGAAAATCTGCAATAACTTTTCATATGATATCATAGATATTTGCCAATGTGTATATACTTACATGTATAGTTATTATGCAAGATCAATAGAAAATATCCAAAATTACCATAATATTAACCACACTGTAAGGACGGGCAAGATATTATACTGTAAGAGAATATTAACTAATAATTTAGAGGACGAAATACTATTCTATATATATGTGAACTGGTTAAACAACTAAAAAAAAAGGTAAATAACTAAAAATTGGTAAAACAACTAAAAATTGGTAAAACAACTAAAGATATATATATGAACTAGTTAAACAACTAAAATTTGTGTAACTGTAGGAAAAATGCTATTTTTTCCTATAGTTACACAAATATCCGAGATTACGTTTTAGAATAATTAAAACGAAAAATGATAAATTAATGGTGATATTATTACTGAATTCCAAAATTTGCAGTAATTAACAACGCTGTTTCGATCATTACTACGAAAGAAATACGTGATGAAAAAGAAATAATCCTGACACACAGGAACATTGAAAATTTGTGTGTTTACGTATAAAAATATATAATATTCACATATTTTTTAAGCATAGTCTTTGGATCAGAAACATTTCCAGAAGTATTTCAGTTTTCATAATGTAAAGTAAAAACAAACTTGCATTTGCACAGAATATCCATTGGCAGTTGCCTTCAGAAAAGGTTTCAATTCATTGCATAAATTCATAGCACTGACCTGACTTAACCTAAATCTACTGATAAATTCCCGCTCAGACATTTCGGAAGGATTACGTCTGTCTTTTAAATACCATGGAATTCAATCAGCATTTCTCCGATTTCTTAAACGTCTGAGTAAAATCATTTCAGCCATCTTGTTTACAGTCGCTGTTAAGAGTTTGTGGCAGGTCAGGAGTAGCCACAAAATTCCTCTGTGACTTATTTTCAATATGCATGTCTGAAAAGCGTTGCACTTGAATCCGGTTTTGCAATGCAAGTGCGATTACCATGACAAGCGTTGCACTTGAATTCGCCCCTTAGTTCATGGACCTTATAAGAAATAGACCAACCCAAATGGCTTTTCTCTCTCTTCTGACGCATTCTCGGCTGTCGCCTTCATCACATCTGAAGGAGTAGGGACGACTTGCAGAAACTTACAATGGTTGGCTATTGCAGATCAGCGAATAAGCCCTGATTTCAAAATTAAATATCTCTACAACAAAGATCGATAGAATTATGCGGTAAACTGTACGTTTATTAGCAAAACTGTAAAAATGGTTCAGAAAATTTAGTTACGAAAATCGTTAACAGATGGCGCTCTAATCGCAATAACCTATCAATAGCCTTTAAAAATGTGCTTTGAATTCGCAAAGGATCAGTACGACTGTTGGCTAGTGAAAAAAAAGGCTAGCGTAGAAAGTGAAATAATGTATTCCATTGAACAACGTGTTTTTTTTTTTTTTTTTTGGTTCTGGAATTTCACCGATTAGAACACAGTCCTACGGCAACACGTCGCAGTTTTCAAAACCGATTCACTGTTCCGCATGCTCTTCGCGAAATTTGAACGGACTGGCAGCGTGGCTGATGATCGAAAGGGAAATGTTGGGCCTAGGCAAACTGTAGTCACTCCTGAAAATGCAGCCAAAATTTCTGGGATTGTTCAGCAAAATCCTAGGAACAGCATCCGACGGATGGCATCAGAGACAGGTTTGAAGTACACGAGACGCAAAAAATATCAAAAAATAGCCTACGGCTGTTTCCATACAAAATCCAAAGTCATCAGGCCATACCCATGAAAGCTGTGCAACAAAGGGTTGACTTTGCGAATCAGATTCTAACAATAGTCGACAACGACAGATTTGATGTGAGCTGCATCTGGTTCCCAGAGGAGGCACATTTTCATTTGAATAGAATCGTTAATAAACAAAACTGGAGATTTTGGGGTAAGAATTAGAGGCTCCCTGGACACGAGTGCCCCCCTAGCTCAAACGAAGGGGCTCAAAGATTTTGGGGTACCGAAAATCATCATTTGTGTGAAGAGAAAGCACTGCATTCGCCTAAAGTTACTGCATGGGCTGCGGTATGCGCCAGAAGCATAATCGAACCATTTTTCGTACGAGAAACGATAACTACTGAAAGTTACGTTACAGTTTTGAAACAATTTGTCAGCACTCAACTAGCGTTGGAGGATCGACCAGGTATCGACTGGTTCATGCAAGATGGGGCTCGACCACATCGACCAGATAAAGTTTTTCGCTTTCTTCATTAATACTTTGGAAACAGAGTAATTGCGTTAGATTATCCGCAATTTACTGACACAGGAATAGCTTGGCCTCCCTATTCTCCCGATCTGAGTTCTTGTGACTTCTTTCTGTGGGGTGCACTGAAAGACACTGCCTATCGAAACAATCCCGCTATTCTAGATGAGCTTGAATCGTTGATTCGTTTTGCATGTGATTCCATTTCCGTTGAGACATTGCAAGACGTGATGTCAAACTTCATTGTTCGTTTACGCCACCTCATTGTTTCGAACGGTGAACATTTTGAAAAAATTGTATTTTGATTACAAAAGCTGCTTCACTTTATTGTTTTTTTTTTACTCCTTTCAGAGAAAGAGTTTTCAGCGCAGAGCGCTATCTGTTAATGATTTTCGTAACTAAATTTTCTAAACTTTTGTACACCATTTTTACAGCTTTGCTAATGAACGTACAGTTTACCGCATAATTCTCTCGATCTTTGTTGTAGAGATATTTAATTTTGAAATCGGGGCTTATTTGCTGATCATCCTGTATAATTGTCAAGAAAAACTTGGTTGTAGCGCCTCATTTCACAAATTAGAATTTCTACATATTTTTACTTTTGAAATTCAGATCGATTTAAAAAAAATTTAGCATATTTATCAAGGATAATTAACGTTCCAAGTAATTATAAAGTTGTTGCATGCTTTTAGGGCTGGATATTTTTTAGCTGTTTCTGTGCTATAAGTAAATGAGTAACAACTTCTTTTAGAAAATAATATTTTAAATCTGAACTAATAGAAAATTTCAAATAAGCAATTTTCTTTTGCAATTTTTATGGTTTTTATTGGTATAAATAAATAAAATATACTAAAATATTTTAAAACGAATTTTTGTTTAAAATTCTAAATTGTGCTGCTTTTTTAAAATTATAGATGAGTATTGTAGCACAATTTTTATAAAGGAATTTTATTTCAATTATATTTCATAATACATCATAGTGATAAAAACTTTTCACTTCTTCATAATTTTTATACATTAAATTCTAATATTAAAATTGTATTTAACCGTAATAATAAATTTGGTTGTATTTTATAGTGATTATTTTTTAAATTTATTTTTAGTTCTGCGTAAGATTTTTTTTTATTTACTGTTAATTTAATTTATTAGCCCAAAGGGGCGGTAGCCTAGAAAGGCTGTTAGTTTCGAAGCTGCATTTTGCGGTTTCACTTTAAATGTTTCTCCTTGCAAATTGCTGTTACCAAACATTATCGCCCTGTATTATATTTAGAGAAAATAAATAATGATGAATCTGCATGAATACATGTATGTTTCTCGCACTGTGACAAAAATCACGGTATCTAGAGCTTTCAAACTTTGAATAACGTAATCCTCCATCCGAACATGGGCATCTGGACGGCCGATTTTTGGTTAATAAACTCAACGAGTTCAAAGCGAGCAATGGTAACGCTGCACAGAAAATAACATTTTTATCTCCAACGCGGAAAATCTAAAGATATGCTGTTTTCAAATATTTTGTGATATTGCTGTTGAATTGAATTTTATGTGGTTTACGGGCGAAGAACATGATATTAAATAAATACAGGTAACACACAAAACGTTAAAAAAGGTCCCTTTTGGGCGTAATATAAAATCTGAGTGCTTCTAGATTTTAATTTATCTTTTTTTTCCTTCATTACACTCAGAAAATTTTATGCTCCGAATTTTATGAATTATTAAAATAAAAAATCCACTTTAATGTTAATAATTTAATGATCATATAATCAAATAAATGATCGTTTTGTAATGTTATTATAGTTTGGAAAATCACTGCCTGAAAATGTGCATTAAATTTTTAAAAAAATTATCACATCTTGTTTAATTTTACCTTATTTATTTCAAAGCATCACGTATTATCAATCTTATTTAATTTTACTTTATTTGTACGCAGAATTAAGTTCATAAATTTTGTGCTTAAGAGTTTTTACCGTTTTACCAAAGTAAAGATGTTCGTACAAGAATTACGCGTGGGAAAAAAAAAAAAAAAAAAAAAGGGAAATGCAGTAAAAAGTGTTTTAATGAGCTATATTAAATCCTATTTGAAAAAAAACTGTGACTTTCATAATCTCATCACGATACACCGTATCACATTTAATACTTAAAAACAGTTATGTGGTACAAACGCCATAGGTTTGATTGTTAAAGTAAACCAGATCGTGCTTACTCTTTCTTGTGGACATGTCGGTGACGCGCGTCCCGCCCACTGGGTTAGTCTATCTCTTATAAGGTCCATGCCTTAGTTGCTATGACGTTGCAGTGACCTCTCAGTGTTGCATTTTCTTCACATTACATTTGTGACCACGGTACAACGTCGCATTGTGACGTGGATGTGAATGTCGTACATATGTCACATACACGTCGCAGCAAACGTTTAATGTGATGACAAGAAATTCGCAGTCTTTCCCACCCTGACCTTTCTTGACCTTGCTCGAGTAATTCTTCTTTAATGGGAGTTATTCTTGCGCGCTGACTTCCCTCCTCCCGATTCATTGCTATGTGTTTCAATAAACCTTTCTAAATAAATGATTCTTTTATGCTAATAGCTTACAGTTTTAGTTCTTTTTTATTAAAAATATTAACAGTTTTTGGCGTGTTTTTATTGATGTGGTACTTCATTATATTCTGTGGTGAACGGATTCACATTCTACTGTATCTAGAGACTGACGAAAGAGTTTGTTGTCTGCATAGCGTTTGTTTGTCTTGAGGATTTTCGCGACCATTTTTTTTAGTTCTGTTCACCGAACACTTCCTTTGCGCTACATTTTCAGGTAAGCGCTGTTTATTGTACATTAAAGTTAATGATATCACTAATAATTAATATGTAATATTAAAAGCGTAATTTAAATGCTATGAACAAAACGAAATACTGGCAGTTGATTAACTTTAATTTGTATTACAAAGAGTGCAAAAGCAAGGGCCATTATCAAAAGTCATCTCATTTTTGTCTCACTGCTTAGAAATTTTAATTTAGGGGCGAGGTTTATTTGGTAGATATAATTCACTTTTTGTTGTTTTTAATATTAAAAGATAATGTGAAAAAAAGAGCTGATTTTACGCATTTTACTGCAGTACTTTCATCGCGTTCAGCTATTTTTCGAAATTATTCGCAAAATAATTACTTGCTTCCATGCGTGGCACTTAGCGCCACATAACCACGTTTTAGTTATATAGAGCACGTTTTTTAAATTATTTTAACTTTACAAATAGTGTATTACTTTAAAACACTGAACTTTGCTACATGTTTCCTATATGTAAATTTCTGAGATTAGTTTTAAAATTTATTATATCAGATCTTTTCTTTTCGCAGATTATGTCACACTTTTACGTATAATATATTTGTGTTGTTAAAGTAACTTAATTTCCTTATTAAGAGATTTAGTAAGAGAAAAATATTTTTTCCTAGTTTAGGTCAAATTATTTGAATACGGAAAACATACGAGGGCTGTCTCCAAAAACGCAATTTTTTCAATTATTACATATAAATTATTACTGCTATCATTCAAGTCAGTATACAATAAATGTTTACTCCCCATATGCGTTGATTAAATAAAGGAGCTTGTATTTTATCGCATAAATAGCCGAGTTTCATTCAGTTTACCGTATGAGCTACAAATAGTATTTAAGCATTGCTGTGAAGGTCATACAGAGGCTGTTCGCACATTTTTTAGACGATTTTGGTAAGCGGTAATAAAAAATCGTTTGCTGCAAAAGAAGTAATTGCAATTGTACTATGTTTTTAAAAGTCAAAATTATCGTCTGCGGCTTGAAAGTTTTGTTTTTATTCAAAATGGCGAATTTAACAAAGCAGTGGTTCGAAGGCTACATTTACGCTCTTTACAAAAAGAAATATGCATACTCCGTTATCCATAAACGATGCGAGAGTCATGGTTTTGTGATATCCATATCTAAAGCGTCGATAAGTAATATCAACAAGAAAGGAAAAAAACGTCAAATTGGAGCCTCAAGTGGGACAAAAATTCCAAACAGGTATCCAAGGAAAAAACGGACATCTTCGACTATTGCAAAGCTACGTTGTTTAATGTTAAAAGAAAATCCCCCTCGTCAAAGGACAGTTGCAAAATCATTAAAATGATCGGGGGCCACTGTAACCAAAATGATAAACGTTGATTTAAATCTTAAGAAAGCTAAAAATCGCAATGTGCATCGTCTTATTCCAAAGCATATCGCACAACGCAGGACACGCTGCAGAATTCTATATGAGAAACACTTATCCAAAGAAAAATAGAAAACAATTGTCACAACAGATGAAGCATGGGTGTATTTAAATGATTGTAACGGAAAAAGAGCCATTTATTATCATAAAAGGGGAGAAAAAAATTTAAGTACATAGTTCAAAGAATCGAAAGAAAGTTTTTCTAAGGGATTCATGATTGTTGCTGGTTTTTCTCATAATGGCAAGTTAAAAATAAAGAGAGTGCAATAAAATGTCAAGATTAACTCCATATGCTATCAGGAACATATTTTATCGCCAATTTTTCTGAATGAAATTCCATCGCTTTACCCACAGTGCCATCAATCTGTGAGACTCCATCAGGACAAAGCTAGCAGTCACACATCAAAATCTACTGTAAATTTCCTAAACGAAATGGAACAAAAAACTGGTATCAAGGCCACATACCCTTCACTGATATCCCTACTAAATCTCCCGATGTGTCATCAATGGATTTTTGTGCTTTCGTACTTTTAAAAACTGCATTATCCAAACGTTGTCCCAAAACCCTAACAGGAGACTGGAAACAAACCCTAACAGGAGCTGCTCGGGAGGAATGGGATAGAATACCTCTTCTGCCACTTCATAGGGCATTATTATCCTGGAAATTGCGGTGTCGAAAGTTAGTTCAGAATAAGGGATGTCAAATAGAACATTTATAACACAAGAATTTTATGTAATTTAGTTTTGTGAATGCAATATACATCGTCTAAAAAATGTGTGAACAGTCTCTGTAGTATAGTGTATATTCTCAGAAGTGAGTAATAAAGATTTTCCGTAAGTCACCTTTGACAATAATTGTTTTATGAACTGGAATAATTGATTCCTGCAAATTTGTTATGCTTTTGCATAATACTCTTTGTTAAGAGAACAGAAAAGTGCGTTTAGGAAATGCTGAAATGTTTAAAACAAATGATTCACATTAATCATCAAATGAAATAAAATTATATGATATTTTTACCGTAATACACTTATTTAAATACATTGAAGCTATGCAGTGTAAGACAGTTATTTTAAATTTATAGCTTAAAAATCTCATAAATTTTTAATTTATCAATGGAGTAATAATGTTGAAAAAGAATGCCCGTTTTGTATAACTAATATAACTAAATATAAATACTTTATTTCAAAAGAATAAATTGAATAAATACAAAGTTAATTAATTCTTTGCGCCATTGCTGCAAGGAATGAAATTTAAATTTTAAAAAACATGTAAAAAAGCAAATTTAAAGTAAAAATAATTAAAAAAATGTGCAAACATATAAAAGATTTCATTTTCGAACCAATCTACAATATCATTTAAATTCAGATAGCATAAATAAATCAAGTGCAAAATCAAAACCATGAAAATAAATTCACCAATTTAACAAATTAAAATTAATCTAAAAATTTTTTTAAAAATGCATAAGTGAATGACTGTTGAGTAGGCAGGAGACAGACTTATCAAGGGGAAGTTGTCTCCAAACCTAACTCTTCAATCATTCAATTCGTGTTTCGTCATTCATGCAGGCAAGGGTAAAAGTTTTAACAAACAGGTATATACGTAAAAAAAGCAAATTTAAAGTAAAAATAATTAAAAAAATGTGCAAACATATAAGATTTAATTTTCGAACCAATCTACAATATCATTTAAATTCAGATAGCATAAGTAAATCAAGTGTAAAATCAAAACCATAAAAATAAATTCACCAATTTAACAAATTAAAATTAATCTAAATTTTTTTTTTAAATGCATAAGTGAATTACTGTTGAGCAGGCAGGAGACAGACTTATCAAGGGAAAGTTGCCTCCAAACCTAACTTTTCAATCATTCAATTTGTGTTTCGTCATTCATGCAGGCAAAGGTAAAAGTCAAAACCAAAAGTAAATACATAGTGAAGAACGTCCAAAAAGAAATACCAACAAAGTGGTTCCTTGAGTAATTAGCAATTAAAAATTAAAGGTCTAAAAGGAAAATACCAATAATGAAGTATTTTGAGAAAAAAGCAATGTAAAGTCTAGTATTAAATTAAATTTTTTAAAAATAAATTTTCCAGAAAAATTAATTTAGTAACCAATGCATTTTAGAAACCCTTGTCTACAGAAACCTCCTCGACACGAATATGAATATTAATCAAAAAGAAAGTAGACAAAATTAATATAAACTAATAAGAAACTAAAAAGAACTAATTCATAATTTAGAAAAAGAAATATATACTTAAAAATATAATTACAATTTAGAAAATACTTAAATACTACATAAAAAATACTTAAAAGCAAGTAAATAGTAAGTTTTAATTCTAACTTACCTACCATATAAGCGTTGGGGTCTGCAAAAGTAATTCCTAAGTGATGTAACTGTGTTCTGCAAATTATATAGATGGCGCTAATGTAAGTAAAGTTGAGTGCCGAGCTGCTATCTTTGTTTTATTAAAAATTTGGAAACTTTAATATTAAAATATTTAAATAATATAAATAGTATAAATCTGGAAAAAAATCAACGAATATCCTAAAAGTATGTAATTCAAGTTTTAATTTTAATTGACCATCTGTTTATGGTAGGGAGTTTAGTAGCTGAGCCAATCAAGTGATTATTGTGAATTATTATTTCCAGTAATTTAGTTTCCATAACACGTTTCCCAGCTACTGACTTTTGTACCTATAACTATTTGTTCAGTATAATAGACTAAGAAACAAATGGATAATTTGGAAACGAAGATTGCAGTTAACTAATTTGGAGTCTATGATTGTGTTGATTTATAAAAGCTTTTAATTCAAAATGAAACATTTCTTTATATAACAAGATAATAAAATAGGTAAATGTCCTATAAAATATAGTACTAAAATGGTTTTTCTTTCATCCAGTTATCAAAATAATTTAGCTCTTTTTCTGGAAGGAAAGCAATTAAGGAAAAAAGAAATGGAGAACAGAAAACAGTATTAAAAGCCAAACTGTTAAAAAAAAGTTTATAAAGATATGTAATAAACATAAATGGATTACAGTTATATAACCTGAATAGGGTGATTTACAACCTCAGTAAGATGAGGAAATTTCAAATGATTATATTGGATATTTTCAATTATTTAAAAATTTCGAATATTACAGAAGTATTTTAATACCTTGAAAAGTATAATATCTTACTGGATCATTAAAACATTGTTGTAGTTACCTGTTCTTTAAAATACGAGTTTATCACTCTAATCATTTAGAAAGTAATCCAGTGTTGTGTGACATCCATTTACATCTTTAGTGAAATTATATTCATGGCACTTTATTATTATGCTGCATTCATGTCCCTCTGTGGCTTTATATTAAGTCGAAATGAGTTGTTACATGAATGTCGCAGTGTGACTTCACAACAATATTACAGTGTAACTTCACCACAAAGTCGCAGCGTGACTTCACAGCAATGTCACAATGTGACTTCACATCAAAGTCCCAAGCTGACTTCACATCAACGTCGCAATGTGACTTCGCAAAAAGCGGACATTAAGCCATTTCTACAACGTTACTGCGACATTGAGGTCGTCACAATGCGACAGGCTTGCAATGTTGCAGCGACGTGCCGTGCTGTTGGGGCTGTTTTAATAACTATGTATTCTTAAATATATAGCTGTCCACTGTTTTGTTACTTCATTTAAAATAAAATTAGCAAGTTATTTTAATAGAAGTGATTAAGCTATCCTTATTATTTTTAGATATCAATACATTTTTTACTCTGCAGATAGCTACTCAGACAGATATATGGGTAGGATACAAGAAGGTTAGGTTATTTAATTACGGCAAAACCTCGAGGTCTATCTGCCTAAGGGGAGGGATGCCTTCGTGGAGGACTTTTTAAGGGAACTGGCTTGTATACACGTTACACATGGGGAAAACCACGAAAACACCCATGCAGCCAGCCCGTTCGCGGGATTCGAATCTCGGATCGAACTACTGGTGGGCCCTAGGATACAAGAAGATGAAAATTGCTAATCTTCCTTATAATATGTCAGTATGCTGTCACTATTAAAATTCTAACTTGTGTATTATTACTTGATATTGCTCAAATCAGGTTACAGAATTAATGCTTTTTTTATATAGAACTATATAGATGTAGAAAATCTGAGAAGTTAATTTTATTTGAAAAGCCTTCATGCAAAATTAATAGCATCTTGTTAGTTTCATATATGTTCTGTAAAGAAAGTAATTGCTGTTGAATCTAGAATTAATCCATTATCTGAGATTTGAGACAAAATTTGTTAAATCAGAAGATACTGAAATAGATAAATGGGAAATGAAACATAAAAATTTATTTATAGTGAAATAAATATCTCTGTGCCAGTATGCAAAGTATAATGACAGAAATTTTATAATTTTTTGCTAAAATGCTAAAATTATGTGCTATAACATTTTATTTTCATTAATATTTATAATTTTTCTCTCACAAATTTTTTTCCAAGGTGTCTATGTTTTAGCTATTTTAGATTTTTCTGTTTTAATGTTAAAACTATCTCCTTTATCAACATTACATTAAAAATCCATCTCATAATCATTTGAAAATGACGGAAATTTCATTCTTTTGAATAGTTTAAGAATATTTTTACAAAATATAATTATAGAATAAGTGAACTCATACATTTATAATTATATGTGTATATATACAAAAGAATTTTTGAGAAAGATCCTTTATTTCATAGTAGAAGCATTTCATGAGCTGTAGTAATAGGTAATGAGCTATGTAATACTACAGCTCAGCCCTGCATTTCATGAGCTGTAAGATGTAAAAAGAATGCTTAATCAAACTATTTTTACTATAATAAAATGAGTGTAATTTTAAAAGTTATTGAATTTAAAAGGGAAAGAAAAAAACCGCAGTTATTTCAAGACTGTTTAACAAAAAAATTGTTTATTCTTGTATGAAAATTTTCTGTGTATTTAATATAAAAATGTATGCATGTAAATAAATTTTTTAATTTATTTTAATTGTGTTTGCTTCAATTTTTATTCTCAACAAATTTGATACATATATTTAATATTCAGCTAAGCTTTATTAACCATGACTTTAGTTATTAATAAGCATTTTAAATTTCATCCTATCAAAAAATTAAATTTCCCTTTTGTGGTAGTTTTTTCATACAGCTCTGATTTCCTGTTTAATTGTAAATATTGCATACTTATAATTTTATAAAGCATACCTCCCTCCCCTGAAAAAAAAGTACACAGATTCATTCTTAATTTAAAATTCATTTATAAGACCAATGTGAAAATGAATATAGCAGATGGAACAAAATAACACATATGTCTTCAATACAGGACAACATATCTATAATTCTCTTAGCTTCATTTATCCCATTAACTTCTTTACCTATTAAAAAATATTTTGAATTTTTTTTTCCTTGAATGCAAAGTCATAAATACTGCTAATGGGATTACACATTTGCTGCCCTTTAATGTAGTACAGTCAAAAGTCGTTAATTCGGACACCCATAATCAGGACCTAAGCTAAAAACTTTCTGCGCATGCGCTGCGTTGACACATGCGCATAGACGTTTACGCGTGCGCGTAAGACCTTTTACGACTGCGCATATGTTTGTGCGCAAGCGAAGAATACTTTTTCGCGTGCGCGTTTTATGTATAACGGACGGTATCTAAAATTATCTATTTCAGTTAATGTTGATGATTGCGTTGTTCCTTAATCTTCGAATTGGATCCGGCTTATTATTTTTTTCAGACTGTAAGAGCAATTTTATAAAAGTAAACTTGAACTTTCGATTATGTCAAATAGAATTTCCGATTCTGGAGCTCCCAAAGGATCGTACAAAACGAAAGTATGTTTCGATGTTCATCAAACAAAAAGTGGAATTGCTGCGAAAAATGGATAAAGACATGAAGAATGTGACAGAGAGGTTAGTGAAAACGAAAAAATTTCGATTGACAAGTTAGTCGGTATTCTCGGCACAACAATTAACGGGACTTGAACAGCGGAACTTTGTAACTGAACAAGAAATTGTGTCTCTTTATAATATTAAAGAGAAAGTATTATCACATAAAACGAAGCAACTTAAAACAACTTACATTGAAAGAAATGTTTAATTCTTGTTAATGTAAACAAATAAATATTAAGCTTTTTCTTTTTGTAAATTTTGATACCCTTTAGATTATAATTGTTCTTTATTTCATAAATTACGGTTTCATATTTTTAATTTTAGAATTTCTGCATGCCATCTTACGAGATTTAAACTGATGATCTATAATCCGGAAAAATCGATAATCCGGAATCGCCGAAGTCCCGACGAGTCCTGATTAACGACTTTTGACTGTATAAGTAAAATGTTACTCTTCATAGAAAATTTTTATTTTAACTTCTATCATTCGATTTTAAAATAAGCATAAATTTATGTTTTCTGTTTGTTTTGTTTATCAATATATAAAGATTCATAGATCTGTAATTTCTTTTCAATTTATTAAAATATATTATGCATTTTACTCTTTATTTACATTATTTATACATTATTACTATTATTAGTTTTATTGTCTTTTATGGATTGTAAACTGACTCTGGATGAGAGAAATTACCATTATTAAATAGTTTTACTAGCTTTAACTAAAACATAAATACACACATGCAGAATGTTTGAAATAGGTCTATGCTTAGTATATTGACTGTTCTAAGGATGAAAGAGTTGTACAAATATAAAATGTAATTTTGTAAAATCATTAGGTTTGTCAAAGCAAGAAATATGGTAAACATGCAAAATGCTATCTGCAGTGCCAGACTTAGTTATCGAGGCTTAGGATAGAAATCTCACTAGGACATCCCTTACCAGTGTTCAGCATCTTTACTGCTCGACCGCTGGTGGGCCATCCCTTATTGGAATGATCACAATATAAAATGTCATCACAAATATAAAATTAAATATTTGAATTGATTTGAAAAGCAAACATCTTAAGGTTAAGGTGGAAAAAATTACATTTAGCAGGAAATTTATATTTAAAAAAGCTTATTAATAAGCTCTTTTTGATGATTTAAAAAAAAATTGCTAAATTTTCTGTAAATAAAAAATCTATAACTGTTTTTAATGAATTTTGACTAATGAAAGTTTGTTTATAGTTTCGTCAAAAATTCATTAATGTGTTTAGCTACTGTATTTTCAATGCAAATGACTGCCAAACTGTTAAATCTTGGCACATTGTTGATCAAAGAAGATAGCTTTTAATCCACTTCAACTTCGAAAAGCTTCTCTAGCATGGAGCAACTGAAACATATGTTGTCAAATCTTTAGTGCCAAATTTAAGTTAGGGACCGATTCTCCCAATACAGACCACATTTTAGCTTCGTCCTTTCTAATAAAGACTTAAAAACTTAAGGTTATTTGGAGGCCTCTCCTCTTAATCAGTGGCTGTTCTGCTCCCCCACTTACACCTCTGCCTAGCCAAAATATGAAAAAGGGGCAGTACGCTAACCGAATTTTCAATTGCTAGCACAACTTATTTCCTATTACACCACGAAGGCATGCAGTAATAAAGGAGAAAATTCCTTACATTCTCCTCCACTTAAAGGGCGACTAGGAAGGTAGGGACCCAGTTGCTAAATCCTGATAGTGACAAATTATAGTCTACCACATTTTACTTCGGGCGTCTATACACCGGAAAAATATACATTGCCCTCGCTGAGTTTCAAACTCCTAACCTCATGATTGCTAGTCAGGCATGCTTCAGACAATACCAGGAAGGATCGCTTTAAAGAGGAAGAAATACCTTACCTTCCTATTAATAATGATTATTTTTTCCCAGCCTTGTTTTTCAGTACATTAAATTAATATGGTATCATGTTTTATAGTTTTATTATATGGTATTAAAAACATTTTTTCTTTTGTTATGACATAAATACAAATTACTTTGGATAGTTAAGTTCCCCACATTAAAGGTAACCTCTCATGTGCATCGACAAAGTACAATTCATCTTTCTGTTATATATGCAATCTGATTCAGAACTTTAACAAAAGTCAAATGAAATAAACCTTATTTATATAGGGCAACAAGGCCAGAAATGGAAAATAGATAAATCTGTATTCTGTGCCAGCACTCTTGGTAGGCACCTAGAGAGCTTTCTGATTACAAGCACAGAGTATATACCATTTTATGAATTCAGAGTTTGCAGACACATTCACTTCATGTATCAAACAGCTGATGGTAAAGGCTGTAAGAATATATAGGAAAAGATGCCCAACCACATGCGTATCATAACATTAATGTTTGCACATTTGATTCAGAACCTGTGTGAATGAACATGGTTTTTTTAGGGTAAGAATGTAGAATGTCAAATGGTAAAGATCAACCCAAACACTCGGCATGTAAGAGGATGGGTCACATGTTATGGAAGCTGTAAACATGCTTACGACAAAATTGAGATGCAGAGACATACATGCAATTATGGCTCCAACAGGAGTATCTAGAATCAATGTATACTATGCAGCTCACCTTACCTTTCCTTTCCTTAATTTCATCTGCAAATGTGCCAAGTTATTGCGAAGATAATATGTGATGTATGGTATTTTTTTGCAGTGGTTCTTAGAGACACCTTCATAATGATATCCAGATATAAAGGTGACGGCATTTTTATAAAGGCCCATCACTGTTCGAAACAATAAAATTCTTCATAAAGGTGCCTTAGCATAAAGGTGTGTGTTCCTTACAAAAATCAGTCTCTAATTTAAAAAAATGCAACCTCTATAAGGATACGGACACTTGATGCCAAGGCTCTTTATGCGAATGTAGTTTTCATTTGCAATACAGATTAATTGATGCAGGAGATGAAATTAATTATCTACACCTTTATGAATAACAAGATCTTTCTACGAAAGCAGCCATTGCACATTTCTGCAGAGGGTACATTTATACAAAGTCCAGTGGAGTGAATTTGCATTAAGGTGCCGAAGATTTATTTGATCGCCTGCTTAATTAACTCATCAGTAATGAAAATGAAAATTGAACTTGCATAAGGATGCACATTTACGAAGGGTGCTTTTCTGAAGATAGAAAATGATACTCATCAGGGATCTACATCTTCAAGCAGGTGCATTCCTAACAAGGTTTCTGCCTTTTCAAACAGCCCCCCCCCACTGATTTGCACATGGGTTCAAGTGTGTTTAAAATGCAGGGTGTTCCTAGTGAGGGTGCACGCGGCTTCGAAAATCAGACATGGCTGGACTTTTGTGATACCATGCCTAAATATTTTAAATTCACTGTAAATCTTTGTCATATGCAAGTACCTGTTATACAATTTGTCATACGTAAGTACTTAGTGATGACAAAATATAAATTTTATTGATCATTGAGCATTTGTTTTAAATTTGGGGGCGGCAATCTTAGAAAAGTACTTGGGCGTACAACGGCCTAGAAAACGACCCTGTTATGATGTACTCCTTATTAAACCATCTTGATTCAAGGCCAACTAGATATTTAGTTGGCTTGCTTGATTCTTTTAAAACAGCTTTGTGATCTAGAATTTCTAAGCTGTATTTATGGATGAAGTGTCCTTTTCTTATAAAAAGGTTTTCGAGATCTCAGCACAGACTATGGGTCTAGACTCAGTCACATGCTGCTTAACATGACTTCACCATTAATATGTAAGTGGATGACTGCTTAATGAACCTATACCTACTACTACCCAAACTGAGTGCTTAAAAAAATAAGATTTTTATGGGCAAGATTTAGATGATTTCTGAAGATGATCCCATGACTCTGAGCTACTGTTTGCGATTCCAACCCAAGGGGCCATTATGTCATTCATGCATGTGAGCATTTAGTGAAACTTTTGTGAAGCGATGGACTGGGGCATGATGAACCGGTGTCGAAGCTCTCATATTATTTAGCATTATTTAGCATGAATTTTTTTCTGGGTAAAAATTTGAAACCAATGTGCATTTAAAGCATGTTGTTTCTGATGTAGGGCTTGCTGAAATAACTGCAAAAGTTGCTACAGTCAAAAGTCGTTAATCCGGACTCGTCGGGACTTCGATTCCGGATTATACATCATCAGTTTAAATCTGATAAGATGGCATGCAGAAATTATAAAATTTAAAATATGAAACCATAATTTATGAAATAAAGAACAATTATGATCTAAAGGGTATCAAAATTTACAAAAAGGAAAAGCTTAATATTTATTTGTTTACTTTATTAAATATTTCTTTCAATATAAGTTGCTTCATTTCATGTGATAATACTTTCTCTTTAATTCTACTAAACAGACATAATTTCTTGTTTAGTTACAAAGTTCCGCAGTTCAAGTCCTATAATTGCTGTGTCGACAATACCGACTAATTTGTCAATCGAAATTTTTTCGTTTTCAATAACCTCTGCGTCAGTTTCTTCACTATCGGACGTGAATTATAAGGACGAGGAACTTGATTTAAATCATATCAAAGGCGGAGTACATCGAGCTGAAATACTACATTTAGTAAGGAATTATAAGCCAAATAAAATAAAAATATCTGCCCTGAAGATAAGGATAGTGCTGACAGATCAACTTCCAATTCATTGCGCGCCGCGTCGTTTCTCTCCCCTGGCAGAGCAGCGTGAAATTGATAAATATATTTCGGAATGATTAGATAATCGAAGGATATGCCTTTATCCATTTTTTGCAGCAATTCCACTTCTGTTTAATGGACTTTGAAACATACTTTTGCTTTATAGATCCATTACATATTAGTAAATATATATCGGAAATTCTATTTGACATAATGGAAAGGTCAAGCTTACTTTTATAAAATTGCTCTAACAGTCTGCAAAAAATAATAAGCCAGATCCAATTCGAAGATTAAGGAACAACACAATCTGCAACATTAACTGAATTAGATAATTTTAGCTTAGCTTATACCGTCCGTTATACATTAAACGCGCATGCGTAAACGTATTATGCGCATGCGCACACACATATTCACAGCCGTAAAGGTCTTATGCGCATGCGTCAACGCGACGCATGCGCAGAAAGTTTGTAGCTTTGAGGTCCGGATTATGGGTGTCCGAATTAACGACTTTTGACTGTACTATTATGATGCCAAAAAAAAGGTGCATTCGAAAATATTTGGCAATCCACGGGAAGGCATTACTGAAAGTTTAAACATGGTTTTTAAAACCCTATTATGTGACAATAAGTTTTCTTAACTGATCTTCTTACATTTATTTAATTAGGCTAAGACTCTATTTATACAGCGCAATGTCCGAAATCCGGACTTCATCGATTCCGGATTTGGGAGTTTTCTGGATATTAGATCATCAGTTTAAATCTAGTAAGATGGCATGTAGAAATTATAAAACTAAAAATATGAAATCGTGATATATGAAATAATGAAGTATTTATGATCTAAAGGGTATGAAAATTTACAAAAAAAAAAGTTTAATATTTATTCGCTTATCACTAAAAAAAGCTTAAACATTTCTTTCAATGCAAGTTGTTTTGTTTTTTGTGCTAATACTTTCTCTTTACTTCTGTAGACAGATATAATCTCTTGTTTAGTTACATTGTTGAAGTTCTGTAACTGCTGTTTCGAAAAGTCCGACTAACTTGTCATTCGAAATTTTCTCATTTTCAGTAACTTCTCTGTCACTTTGTTCACTGTCGGAAGTGATATTTTCTGGATCTATATTCATAGTAGAGATTTCGCCATTCTTTAATTGACTGATGATTGAGAAGCATTGTCATCACAATGGAAAACTTCTTTTATATCATCTTCATTTATTACCGCTGTTTATCAAAACATGACAATTTGAGTAATGACTCATGTAGTGATGCCAAAACAATTTTTTTATGTTAGTCATTGAATAATAAAGGAGTACGGTAACGTTTTGTGTTGACATTACGCTTGGTGATGATTACAGATTTAAGTTAAATGTGCTAAAAAATGTTGACGAGGAAAAGTTATCAAAAATTTCTTTCGACATGCTAAAAATAGATTTTGTTGATGATACTCATAGATCTGAAGATTACATTTAGGGCTATTTGAATTAAGAATAACTGATTTGCTATTCACATAAACCCAGAACCAGCACCAGGGCTCGTATGGCTGCACCGGCAAAAAATGACACCAGGTCGCACAATTTAGGACCCACAGAGACTGCATGAGGTGATAAAATATCTAGCGCTGGTGCTCAATAAGATTTTAGTATATGTAAGAATTTATTTATTCAGAAGTCTGATAAGCATGTGCAAAAAATCAGCATAAGTCTAATAAATAACTAATGCAATTCAGGCTTAATTGTATCAGTGCACGATAGAAGCAAGATAAAATTTTAACATAACAACTTGTGGTTAATCACCAAGCTCATGATGCATAGCCAAATATGTATAGTGAAGAATAGCTAAATTTGATGATGATAACCACTCATTTTAAAGGTTTTCGAATATCACAAAACAAAGGTGAAATTTTCCAATTAATGAATTTTGTAAAGTAATGCAGAGAAGCAGTAATAAATGAAGATGATATAAAAGAAGTTTTTCATTGTGATGACAATGTTTCTCAATCATTAGTCAATTAATGAATGGTGAAATCTGTACTATGGACATAAATCGAGAAAATACCGCTACCAACAGTGAAGAAAGTGACAGAGAAGTTACTGAAAACGAGAAAATTTCGATTGACAAGTTAGTCGGAATTCTTGAAACAGCAGTTACAGGATTATGTAACAATGTAAATAAACAAGAGATTATGTCTGTCTACAGAAGTAAAGAGAAAGTATTACCACAAAAAATGAAGCAACATTAACATCTTACATTGAAAGAAATGTTTAACAAAGTAAACAAATGAATATTTTTTCTATGTAAATTTCGATATCCTTTAGATCATAAATACTTCATTATTTCAGAAATCACGATTTCATATTTTTAATTTTATAATTTTTACATGCCATCTTACTAGATTTAAACTGACGATCTAATATCCAAAAAAATCCGAAATCGCTGAAGTCCCAACGAGTCCGGATTTTGGACTTTGTACTATATTTCACATTCCGCACATTTCACAAAAATGCAATGAAAAGTGGATTCCAGTGCAAAGTGGGAATGAAATTTCCATTCAAATGAAAGTACTCATTATTTCAAGCTTTTAAACAATTCATATGACATTACCTGGATGCAATGAATGTGATATCCATAACATTTCCTGATCCAGAATCCTATACTCTGTCTCTACATTTTCATTGTACGAATATGCTGTTTTAAACATTTCATTACTAATTAAATACCAAAGATAAGAAAATATTGCTTTAAATCTTTAAAATGACTTACCTCATGACCAATGAGGTTTTTCGGCTGATCTTTGGAATATGGTAACAGGTAGTTTGGCAACATTTTAGCGGCGATAAAGGTTACTACCTAGGACTTTGGGAATAATGTGAGAAGTACGGAGTTCCGATTACGCATTATTTTGTGTGAGGGAAATGCATGTAAAAATGGAAATGTAATGTTGTACGAGATATGTCATGTGACATTAATGGACGAATCACTGTTCTTTAATCGGAAAAGGGTGTAAATTTTTAAAAATATCTGCTGTACAGCATTAGTTTCATTCTATGTTCTGTGAAACAGTGTTGTTTAATATTTGGATCCCATGGCCCTATATAAAGTAAATCCGAAATTTTTATTCCGTTTATGTGTAATTGAAAAGAATTGCTTAATTGCGGATAAGTATGAATGTCCAACATGTGGGTATGAAATGAGATTGTGTGAAAGGAAGAATATTACAGATAGTTTGAATGGCGTTAGATAAGTTTGAATGGCGGTGCAAGAAATCTGGTGAAAATGGACATTTTGTTATCTGCCATGCACTCAAGATTCTGTAGAAGATTAGGTAAGTTAGTATTTTTAATTATTTGAGGATATTATTTTTATGCATTGTTCTAAATGTAAGTAGTAAAATTAATATGGTATTATTGGAAAATTGTTATTAGCAATGATTTAGTTTAAAGTAATTAGGATTGTAAGCTAATTTTTATTAATTTAATGTATGTGCTTATTTATATTTTAAGTAGTGTTTTTTAATTTAATATTTTAATTTAATGATCATGATTTTGAGAGTTATATGTTTGTAGTATTTTGGAATACGTTTGAGTAGAAGTAAATGTGCATGGGAAGAATTTAAGTATTTGACACTAAGTATTTGGAACTATTTTTAATGTTTGCGATAGAAATTGGTCGGTGAGGTTTATAATAGATAATTTAGAGGGAAAAGTTTTTGGATATTTTATTTATTTTATACGTGCAAACGTTCATCCTTGGAAAGGGAATATACTTTTTCGCGATCAGGTAATTTCATATATGTCCGTTTTACCGAATTTAAATATTCACAAAATTTTCATGCATTTTCGTGAAATTTTTCGAATTTATGAGAAAAAAGCAGTGTACATGGATATAGTGAAGAGTGTGCGCAATGCCAATTTTGTGCAATTTTGGGATGTTTTTTTAAGTAAAAATAAGTCGACGTGCACATGGCTTAATTATATTTTAATTAAATGATAGTTATTTTGTGAATTATATGTTTGTAGCAATTTGGTATATGTTTGAGTGGAAGTAAACGAGCATGGAAATAATTTAAATATTTGACACTAAGTATTTGTAACCATTTTTAATGTTTTGTTATGCATTCGTTGGTGACGTTTATAATGGATAATTCAGAGGTAAAAGTTTTTGTATATTTTATTTATATTATACGTGGAAATGTTCGTCCTTGGATAGGGTATAAAATTTTTCACGATCAGGTAATTTCACATGTGTGCTTTTTACCGAGTTTAAAGATTCACAAAATTTTCCTGCATTTTCATGCAAATTTTTGTAATTTACGAGAAAATAGCAGTTTAGATGGATAAAGTCAAGAGTGTGCGCAATGCCATTTTTGTGCAATTCTGGGATGTTTTTTTAAGTAAAAATAAGTTTACGTGTACATGGTTACTGTGTATGTGCGATTTTGAAAAACGCGGCAAGGAAAGTTTGCGATTCTGCACTTTTTCCCAATTTTGCAGTTAATATTTGTCATGATAAAGCAGTTTTGTTCCATAAAATTTGTAGCATAAGTGTAATTCGGCTAGTAGATTGTTGGAAAAAGTGTTGAGTAAATAAAAAGAAAAGAAACATGCCTTTACTAGCGGAAAAAAAAACAACAAAAAAAAAAAAAAAAAACAGAGGGTTGCTGTAGCAGAGTTGGTCGCCAAAAAATCGCCAAGTTACCATAATCCAAAGATCAACCGGTTTTTCTTTTGTGCAAACAAATAAATGATTTATTAAGAATTAAAGTGAAAGGATACGTTGAACACACCTCATATAATGCCATTTTTTTATGGAATGGACATGTCATTAATGTACAGTTACATAAACACTCTTATTAATCTAACTTTTCCACAAAAGATGCAAGCCTTGTATTATCTGTAAAAATGCATCTTTCAATTTTTCTATCATCCAAGTGATTTATTACACATGTAACTCACAGAGTTTTTCTCGGGTGTGAATAAGTATATGCTTTTTTAAATTACATTTTTGCGCAAATGATCTATTACATTTCTCACAAACATGAGGTTTTTCTCCTGTGTGAATAAGTATATGGCTGTTTAAGTTACGCTTGTAAGCAAATGACTTATTACATATCTCACACACATGAGGTTTCTCTCCTGTGTGATTAAGCATATGGTCATTTAAATGGCCCTTTCGAAAAAATGCCTTGTTACATACCTCACACACGTGAGGTTTCTCTCCAGTATGAATAAGTATATGTTTGTCTAAATGACATTTTTGAATAAATGACTTGTTACATATCTTACACACATGAGATTTCCTTCCTGTGTGAATAAGCATATGGATTTTTAAATAAGTTTTTCGATTAAAAGACTTATTGCATATTTTGCACACATGAGGCTTCTCTCCTGTGTGATTAAGCATATGGTCATTTAGGTGACTTTTTCGAACAAATGACTTGTTACATAGCTCACACACATGAGGTTTCTCTCCAGTGTGAATAAGTATATGTTTGTGTAAATGACATCTTTCAGTAAATGACTTGTTACATACCTCACAAACATGAGTTTTCTTTCCTGTGTGAATAAGCATATGGTGTTTTAAATGAGTTTTTTGAGTAAACATCTTGTTGCATACCTCACACACATGAGGTTTCTCTCCAGTGTGAATAAGCATATGGTTGTTTAAATGGCTTTTGTGAGGAAATGACTTGTTACATACTTCACATACATGAGGTTTTTCTCCTGTGTGAAGAAGCATGTGGCTTTTTAAATGACTTAATACATAACTTGCACACATGAGGTTTCTCTCTTGTGTGAATAAGTATATGCGTGTTTAAATAACTCTTTCGAACAAATGACTTGTTACATAGTTCACACACATGAGGTTTTTCACCTGTGTGAAAAATTATATGGTTGTTTAAAGAACCTTTGTGAGTAAATGACATATTATATAGCTAACACATTCCATAGCTACACACTAACATTCTCTCCTGTGTGAATAAGTATAGGTAAGTTTAAATGAGTTTTTTGAGTAAATGATTTGTTACATAGTTCACATATGTAAAGTTTTTCTTTTTTGATCATGAATATGTATGTTTAAAATTCTCTTTTGTCCAAAGGAATTCTTATGCAACTTACACAGAAGTTTTTTCTTCTGTACACATATGCGGATGTTTGTCTAAAGAAACATGCTGTGTAAATGCCATGCCATATACCTCACACATAAGGGTTCTTTCCTCTCTCAATATGTATAGGACTACTGAAATAACCTTTTAGGCTAAATGACTTGTTACACTTCACATGCACAAGATTCTTGTTTTAAATGAATAAGCAGATGGACTTCAAACTTGAGTTACAGATAAACGATTTATTACTTACTTGACATTATGATTACATCACATCCTGCATTTAGAAGTAAATTTAGGTTTAATTCCTGCTTCTTTCTAAATAACTTTTACCTACATCACAAATGTGAGGTTTTCCTGTTGGGTGAGTAGGCATGAGCTCTCACAGAAAGCTTTCTTTCTTTCAATTTTCCCGATATATGTCTTTCACACATTTTCCGATACATGTTGTACTCAAATATAGTGGAAAAACTGAGAGGGTAACTTTGGAAATATAACCAAGAATTTGGGACATATTCATGGCATTTTGGGAGATATTACAATTTCAAGATCAAGCCTGGAAAGCTCAGAGTTAAGAAAAGTAAATGGTGCATGCACATGTGATAGGAAATGCTAATACATATTGCACAGAAGACACATCTAGTGCACTATACTAATGGCATGATTTTCAGCAACACATTTCATGAAAAATAAGTTTTTTGTATTTCGGATCAACATGATTTGTCACTCTAGCACTCATGAAGTTTAGTTTGTTCATTCATTGCTTCAAAATATATGAAAGAGATTAAACCATTTAAAACTACAACGTTTTCTGGAAATACTCACGATATACAGGAGAAGAAACAGGAGCTGTTACGATATTTTCTATGGATGTAGAAATATCTAATATTTATCTCTTCGCCAAGTTATTTGCCATCAACTTTTGGCCTCAAGCTCATTTCAAACGGCGGATTGTTCACGCATTTGTCTAAACGACTTTTTTACAAACCTCACAGACAAAAAGACCCATGATTTTCTTCCTCCGAAAGAACCCAATGTAACGAAATAAAAAAAGCTTTGCGTTTTCAGCGTAGTGTTAAATACGACTTAGCAATTTTTAAATTCTTTGCTTTGATGCTCCCCAAGTGCACTGTTGCCAAATGCTAAAGCTCAATTATACATTTATCAGACTTTAGAACAGAAACTTTTAGACAAATGAGTTGAGAAGAACAGGTAGAATGATCTTGTTTGTTTACGTTAGCTCTATAAAAGTCAGGATAAATCTGGAAGAGCAGCCTTGGCACCAAATAGTGGAGAAACAGCTAAATTATCTCACTATGGTCTTCGTCGCTTGACGTACTTCCTGCAGGCAGACACCCTATTTTCTCACTTGGCTTTCAAGATCCAGTGCTATGAAATTATTTATTTTTTCCTCAAAATAATTGTGGTCCGGTGCTTGCTAGGTGTTTAAACTGACACCCTTTCCTGAAAATAATTTCCTTTTTTAATCTGCCATTCCTTCGCACCTAAACTTGAATTTTCGAGCAGCGGGCAGAAAGACTCATGGGATGCAAAACAAAGCATTATGAAAATGCGAAGATTAGTGAAAACTTCTTACGAATCCCTTTTTTTTTTTTTTTTTTTTTTTTTTTTTTTTTGAGTTGGAACATAAGGCGCCAAAGGAAAGCCAAGCTTCAAGAAGAAGAATCCTTTGAAACTAGCTAATTGATACTGGGTTTATTTTAAAAGATGGAATTGAAATTAATAAAGAGCCACTTATTCATATAATTGAAAAGGATAATAAAGAGTTTAAAGTTTTCCCTAAGTTGACTAAGGAACATATATTGTGTGAACGATCAAGGCGCCAGAATGTTAGGTTAGCAGCAGAGTTACTATCCCATAGTACTGCAACTGCTTTGCAGCAATAATTATCTGGTTTAAATTTAGAAAACTGCAAAATTTATTTTAAAAAAACAAATGACTGGTAAACCGACGTTTTAAGTAGTTATGTACCAGAAGTACCATTTCCATTAAAAATTGTGTGTAACGTGTATACGAGCCAGTTTCCCTTAGAAAGTCCTCCACGAAGGCATCCCTCCCCTTAGGCAGATAGCCCTCGAGGCTTTGCCATAATCACACACACACACACCATTAAAAATTGGTTATGGATTACAACACAAAACAATCCAAAACAGCTCAGTTGATGAAATCCGTGAAACTATTAACTTTATGAGATGTAAAAATTAAACTACTACAGATTTTTCAGACAGGAATTTTAGTAACTAGTAAATCTGTACAGCTGCTGCTTAAAAAAGTTTAGTCTTCATACAATATGAATTACACACACACTTAATCAGATGCATTTGAAAATACATGCTCACAGTTAAGGGCTCAGGGTGGCCCAAATGATCACTCAGCACCTTTAAATGCACTAAGCAGGATAAGAATGATAATCTTGGGAAGAAATAATTTTACAAACCAAAACTGTTCCCAAATACTAAAATAATGATTATTTTATTGCTGACATTTCAAGAAAAACTGACATCTCTGCAAAAAGTGCATCTTGAGATGAAAATTTTTCCATTTAGAAAAATAATTGCGAAAACAGTCAAAATTTAGAGGATTCAGATTGCCAGATAAATTGTACCACACCATTGATACCACATGATATCCCAGTTGATCATGCTGATTACTGCATATCCAATACCAGAACTGAAATGGAAAACAATGTGCATATGTAGCTGGGTCGATTGCCAAAAAGCATAGAAAAAAATCACCCTTGGCTTGGAAACCACACGTATGAAATAATAAATTATCATTCATATAGTATCCCATCATGGATATTCCAGTTTTCATATGGTGGACTTATTCAGCTATAAGAAAAATGGGCAAGAGTTGTTCATGAAATGGAACAGTTCTTCATACTTTATAATGCTAAAAAGTTTCGGAAAGGCAGCAGAGTTATAAAAGACTTCGTTGAAAAATTAAAATTAAACTTTGCAGAGCTTTATGAGAAAATAATCCAGACGTATGTAAAAATCAGGACATTTATACAAATTAAATATTTAAATAATTTAATGAATGTGAAAAGTGTAGATAAAGGTATAAAACACAAAAGTGTATTTGCTACAGATGCATCTCGCAAAGCAGTAAAAAAAAAAAAAAACGAGGAAAGTAATTATGTAATTAAATTAATTTTAACCTGCACATTACTTTCAGTAATAATGAATCTTTATAAAACCTGCTTCTACTATTTATGAATATACCTACTAATATATAATATCGCCATTTTATTTTTTCACTGTATTTCCAATTTTTGCATATTGATAGTAAACTATATATTAAGTTTTAGCAATAAATGCACTTTACATCACCGGTATATTCTAAATATTTCTGTTTTGTTAATGCATGAATTTTGTTATATAGTTTATGTCTTCTATTTTCGTATTAAGTTTATATATACAGTTTTATTGTAATCAAGAATTATATAGCTTATAAGAATATTGCCTGAATCAAAAGTTATATATTTTGTAGTAATAATAAATTTAATGTACATAGCTTATTAAAATATTGCCTGAATCAAAAGTTATATATTTTGTTGTAGTAATAAATTGAATGTACAATTTTTACTTGCATACGTATTTGATATCTACATTCAGGTGTTGCAAGAACTGATTCTGTGTATATGAAACATAATTAAATTGTTCTGTTAATGTTTAAATTGTATCATCATGTTATTTTGTACTTCTAATTTTGCTCTCGGGTTTTTTTTTTTTTTTTTTTTTTTTTTTTTTTTTTTTTTTATATAGTTTAAATGTACTTACAGTCAAAAGTCATTAATCCGGACTCGTCGGGACTTCGGCGATTCCGGATTATCGATCATCAGTTTAAATCTGTTAAGATGGCATGCAGAAATTATAAAATTTAAAATATGAAACCATAATTTATGAAATAAAGAACAATTATGATCTAAAGGGTATCAAAATTTACAAAAAGAAAAAGTTTAATATTTATTTGTTTACTTTATTAAACATTTCTTTCAATGTAAGTTGTTTAAGTTGCTTCATTTCATGTGATAATACTTTCTCTTTAATTCTATTAAACAGACATAATTTCTTGTTTAGTTACAAAGTTCCGCTGTTTAAGTCCTATAATTGCTGTGTCGACAATACCAACTAATTTGTCAATCGAAATTTTTTCGTTTTCAATAACCTCTGCGTCAGTTTCTTCACTATCGGAAGTGAATTATAAGGACGAGGAACTTGATTTAAATCATATCAAAGGCGGAGTACATCGAGCTGAAATACTACATTTAGTAAGGAATTATAAGCCAAATAAAATAAAAATATCTGCCCTGAAGATAAGGATAGTGCCGACAGATCAACTTCCAATTCATTGCGCTATATTCATAAATAATAGAGTTGTTTGTAACTCTATAGAGGCATTTTCACTGCGCGACATGTAGCGTTTGATTCTAACGCGAGAAGGGCTACTCGATATTACTTAATAATAATGACAGTAGTCGTGCTTGGATAAATGTTAAGCATTTAAATGTAGTCAATAAAGAACTTTTTTTTTTTTTTACTTTTGTATTTATACTGTATATGTTAAAATATGAAAAAAATAACAGCACATGTAAATAAACTTTTGAACTTAAACAATAGACAGTGCTTAAATTGCACCGGAGCCGAGCTCTGGTACTTCACAATTTTTAAGATAAATTACTATTCCAGCCGGAGCCCTAAATAAGAAGGCTGCTACTTTTATGTAATTGAAAAACAATTTCAGTAGAAATTTTATCTCGAAAATTTTATTTTTAGCAATAAAATTATATTAAAAATCGCTTATTAAATTTTAATTTATATCTTTACATTTAATTTTATTTATTTATTTAATTACTTTAATCTTTAATTATTTCAATAAATAATTATCTAATAATTACCAATTATAATTAATTATATAATTGTTATTGATTAAATAACAATTAAATAGCTATTAATTAATTTGATAATAATTAATTATTTAATTTTAAAATTATTAGTAAGTTTAATAGTCCTTTTATTTATTTATTTACTCTTGTTCCTCTTTGCTGATGGTCTTAGGGCCCTGGCACTTCTAATATTAGAAATTAAGCCCTGCAAAGAAAATAATACAAAAAAAAAAAAAAAAAAAAAAAATTATGTGACTGAAATCTTATTAATTGCAACAACATAAACTTTTATGACATTTTGAATTGCACAAGAGCTCCTTGCTTTTACAACTGCATTTAGTTGTGGAACACTTCCTTTTGCAGTGACAGCATGTACAGTCTTGCCCTCTACTTCTCGAATTAGTTGCAGCTGCTTCTCTCAGCGACATTATTTGAGATGGAATCTCATCTACACAAAGTAACTTTTCTTTACAAATTACGAACTGATTATTGGTATAAAGCTGCTTGAAGGTGTCATTTTTATTTGCTAGTTTATAAAAGCCGGAGTCTTATTCCAACAACTGTCAACACATTTCGGCCATCTGTACGACCATAGTCAACATCAGGGACTTGTATTCGTACGGTATCACCAATTTGAACAGGAGAAAAATTTTTTTGAGGTTTGTAACATTTTCGTTGCTTGCAGTAAAAGATTCTTTTTTGTGATCAATCTTTTTATAGAAATTAACTCGTGTTGTTCAGTCCAGGCTTTTCTGGTGGCTGTTCTTCAGTTTCAAAAGTATTAGCAATTTCTTAACAGTTTTTCTTTGGTTTCAATATATGCTAGAATATTTGTTCGCCAGGCAAAAAAGATGATGGTATGCCTCTTCTTGGTTTAATGCCAAACATAGCTTCATAAGGAATAATCAATCCAGGTGAAGCGAGATGTGTTTGAAAAATAAAAACAATTGTCTTCTCATTTACTTGCAATTAATGCATTTAACTTCTCAAAGAAAAGTTCATGATTTACTGCAGTATCCATTCAACATAAATTACGGTATTTGATTTAAAAAAAAAAAAGAAAAAATGTTGCACGTAACATCAAACCTAGCATAACACTGACAATAACTTGTGTTCCAGAATATAACAAATACATG
Source organism: Stegodyphus dumicola (assembly GCF_044657685.1). Lineage (NCBI taxonomy): Eukaryota > Metazoa > Arthropoda > Arachnida > Araneae > Eresidae > Stegodyphus > Stegodyphus dumicola. The sequence goes on from NC_140778.1 coordinate 52,780,656, forward strand.
CTACATAACTTCAATCACAGCAGAGCGAAGGATTTGGCGACAGACTCTCGCCTTTCTGTTCAACTTGACTTCTCTTTTCGACCTCCACCACAGTATATCCGTGATTGTCGACATACACTGGTGATGGTCCGAATGTATAAGAATATAACCAAATATTCGGTCTTTCACCGACGTATTTGGTACATGTTAACATTCACCGGTGAATGTCGACATTCTCCAATTTCGATCTTTCACAGTAACATTATATATATATTGCATCATGAATAAATCAAAGGCTAAGAGACATTTTACATTGTGTTATTTATTTTTACATATGTATATAGTCATCATTTTAACAGTAAAGACATAAAGTAAGAAATACAAGCTATAAAATAATAATATTTTAGATATGTAGCTGCAGCTGCTTTATTGGAAAAGATAATATTATTTTTAAATAGATTTTGTTTTGACCTAAGTATTTAAGAACATGTACTTAATCATGAAATTTAATTCTTTTAAATGTTATTGATATATTTTTTAATCTGGTATATGTTACTTACTATCTTTAATAATGGAAACTCCACTAATATTTCACTAAATAAAAAAATTCTATGTAGTTAAATTGTTTAATTATCTTAGCGTGCACAATATCAGCATCATTTAAAATATTTCTTACTACATTACTAAGAAAATTATGTTAAGTTTATCAGATAAAATTAGTCATACATATTTATAGAGAATAACTTCCAAGGTGATAGCTTGCATTTACAAATAAATTGGATCTTACATGAAGATATCCATTTTAAAGAAGTGATGCTCTGTATCATTATTTATATTCACAGAAATACTTACAGTTTTAGGGGTAGGTATCTTAGGGTAATGGTTGATCAACTATCAGAAATGCACTTGCTTTAGAAGGTAAATGGCAACATGCAGTTTTTGTCCTCCAAATTATGGATAAAGATTGTGATTTGCACAAGAAAATAAACATACTGATTTCAAACTTACAATTTACTTTCACTTTGTATTTATTTCTCTTAACCTTTTAACTGTCATGCCCGAGATCATCTCGGGCACAGCACTGGTGTTCGAAATTGTCACGCCCGAGTATTACTCTGGGTAATTTTTTTTTTTTTTTGAGTGCATCGTATTGTTATACCCGAATATATATCGGGAGACGTTTATTTCGGCTTCATCTCTTTGTCAAACCCGACTATATCTCGGGAAAAGTTAATGTGCGCTCAATTCTATAGATGACAGCACTTTACTGAAGATTTCAAAGGTTTAAGTTCTTTGGTTCAAAGTGCATGGGATCTTTTTGTTGTAAAATGGCGTCCAGTTCTTTGAAACGTTATATAGATGATTTAGATTCTTCAACCGAAGATAAAGGATGTGTGTTTGATGAGCAGTATTCATGATACTTCCATGGTCAGCCTCAAAAATAAAAAATGGAGATATACTCAAGCCGAAGATTGTTTCTAATTGCAGTCTAACTATAGGTGGTGTAGATCGCTGTGATTAAGAAATATCCTTTCATCCAACAATCCGAAAACGTCAGAAAAAATATTATAAAAAGATATTTTTACATTTACTAGACAAGGTACTCTGGAACTCATATTTGCTCTATAAAAATGTAGTTGGGAAACGTATTACATTTTTAGAATTTCGAATCCACGTTGTAGAAGAGCGTTTACATATATATGATGATGCAGCTTCTGGACAAAAGAATATTGGCAGACCACCTACAATAGATAACCCTGCCCATCTTGCTGAACGACATTTTATATCCCATATTCCTCCTCCTCCTGCGAAACGTGAACCTGCAAGACAGTGCAAAGAGTGTTGTTCGAAAAAGGATAAAAATGGGGAAAAGATAAGGAAGGAAACACGTTTCTGGTGTAGTGATTGTGGAGTTGGTTTGTGCTTGGAAAATTGTTTCCAGTTGCACCACACAAGACTGAATTACTGTACTAATAGGTATTCACTTATATTTTTTTTTAATTTTTTAGAAAATAATTAATTATTTTCATTTTTAGAAAATAATGCTCCACTAGAAGTGAACTTTACAACTGCCATGTTGAGTGGCAGCCGCCTTAGGCAAATATGCAGTGGCTACAAAACTTTACAAATTTTACCCATCTACTTCAAAATATCAATTTTTAACTATTTAAGTATATTTTATTTTGTACTAAACATTTGATTTTTGCAATAAAAAAATTTAACAATTTGTGCACCCAAATCATCAAAATAAGTTGACAGTTAAAGGGTTAATACTCTCCTAAAGAAATGGAATTTTTAAGAAAGTTGTACTAGATGCAATCATACAAACAAGGCAGATATAAACTAATCTGAATTTGAAAAGAGTTAAGTTTTCTTAAACATCTTAATTTAAAAAAAGCAAAGGTATTTCTATTAGATAGTATCATATTTTACAGAAAATCACATAGCTCAATTTATAGCTATTACTTAAATTAGATTAATGCTGGCAAAGGCCAACTTGTAAAAACTTATATTCAATAAATTCACACTGCAAAGAGTATATGGAAGCATTGTTAAGCAGTTTTAATTTAATAAAATTCTAGCACAGAATCTCTCTTGTGTTAAAAATAATAAAAGAGACAATAAAGTACAAAATTTTACAGATTCTTTTTTATTCTAAAGTTGCATTATAAAAGAAATGCTATCTCCATAAATTTCAAAAAAAATTTAGGCTCCCATTTCTCATAATGTTGATTTGCATAAACACTTCCAAACAAAACATGAATTATATGATAAATATGAGATTCTGCTTTGGTACATAAGTGTTAATGGACACAGAAAGCCAGTGGGTGTCCTTGAAATTGAAAAATCATGTTTTCATTTGGCACTTTAAACAAATAAAACAAAAAAACTGTTTTTTAAAGACACATTTAGCAAATAACCGTTTCTTACATTTATGAAAAATATATTTTCCAAATGCCTTTTTATATATTTAGGCAGATGGGATTTTTTTACAGCATGGATATATGCAAAAATTGATTGAAAGCTTATTGAAATTGAAAAACGTATTTTCATGTCTCATCACAGAACTATAAATAATTTTTGTGTCAACATAAGAACAGCCAAGTTTAATACAATGTAATTACAAGCTACAGCATGAACATGGTGATGGAATATTTAAACATTCTTCAGAAACTCAGAATAAAGAATTTGAAGGTGGCAACATGACAGTCAGCAGATTCCACAGGAACCAGATGTCAAAACTGAACACTTAATAATAGACGACGAACAGGACCTGAAAAGCTAAAAATTACACATCAGGAGCAAGATGGCAATTTTGGAACATATATTTTAAAAAGATTCCCAAACTATCAATATTTATTGTAAGTTTATAAACAGCATCAATATAAAAAAATGTAATTGAAAATACAAATTTGAATTAATTAATAGGGATCAAGCGATGCATTAAAAATGAAACACATTTTGTTTCAAATCTTGCTGTTATTATTTTACACTTTTCTCATCCTCAAGTACACAGCTATCTGTTTTCACCTAAAAAAAAAAAATGGGAGAATTCCTGGATAGTTAAGTGCTACACGAACCCAATTCTGTACGAGTTCAGGATTCGGTTCATGCAGCACTTAATTATCGAGCAAAAGCATTTCCTCGCTGTCGCAATTTAGAAAATTCTGAGCAAAATTGTGTACTTGCAAAAATGTTACCACAATAATTTCCATTGCTCGCAAATTCTGCATTTGAGTATATTTAAAACTAAGTTTAAGGCAAAAAACAACACGATTTCTTTATAAATCTGTTGTACTTTGGAATACAACAAAAAGAAATGCACAGAAAATGGCGGAATTGCTTGACTGAAGAATAATTAGAAGTATGGTTGCTGGAAGTATAGTTATGGACATGGTTGCCAGATTTTGGGTTTAGTCTATATTTTAGGGTGCCTCTTGGATTATTGCCAAGTTGTTTCATTTATGGTAACCTGAGAAGTTGAATGTTATGAAAACCTTGGTATGATACGATTGCAGTGAATATGACTGACAGGAAAATATTTTTAAGGGCTTATTTATGTGTTCGATGTCAGTTATGAAGTACGTTGTTTATCTTGCACTTTATACCATAAAATGGCTGTGTGATTAGATTAATCTGAAGTTTCTGTACAATCTGCAATGAAAAGAAAAAAAAGCAATAATTGACTAGTGTGTAAATGGAGGTTTACTTGGTAATCATTCTAAGTGTCCTGTTCGTATGAAGAAAATGCATTTAGTCGAACTTAAAAGATCCTTCAGATGGCTTTGAATGGGTTTGTCACAAGAAATGTCACCGACACTCCGGAGGATATTTTTTACTCTTATTTTTGTAAATTTATGTGGTGACAGCAGTATACAGAATTCTAGTCCAAATAATATTAGGAAGGTTTTGGATGCTGTTAAGGAATTTTGTGTGCCACAGACAGAAGACACAAATTTCTAAATAAGGTAAGTTGATGTTTCCTTTTTGCAGGTGTGTTGATGAGATAAATGTATTCCCTTTTATATGTTATTTCATTGTTTGATTTAAAATACAATTTATTGAGATTATACAGTTTTGGTTTTAGTTATGTTTTATTGCAATATGTTTTTGGACGCCATTTTACTAGAGAAAGTGTCAGACAAAAACAGGACTGGCATCAAAAAATTACCAACGAAAATCCCGAAATATATTTTTACAGAATTTGGCATATACCAAAAATATAGCAACTTGTATTAAGGTGTCTGCATTAACACATAAGTACCAGAAAAAAAAAAAAAAAAAAAAAAAAAAAAAACTTACTTCCTCAAGAAATTTTTTTTTTTTTCAACGTCACTACATGTTGCATTTGAGTATCAAAATTAACGTTTTAAACGTACGATACTGAAATATACAAAAATGTAAATTCTAAGCATTCCAACATTAAAAAGGGAGTTCCAAAACTTAATGATTAATTGAAAAATACATAAGTCCTACAGTACTAAAGATATCACAAAACAATATATTTCACATTCTCTACATTTTAGAAAAATGCACTGAAAAAAAGGATTACTGCGTGAAATGTGAATGAAATTTCCATTCATATGAAAAAGTTTAATGTTTCAAACAATTCATGATATTACCTACATGGAAGGAATATGACATCCTTAAAGTTTTCTAATGCAAAACAGTATAATCAGTCTCTTATCTTTTCACTGTTGAATATGCTGCCTTAAATTCTTCATTACTAATTAAATACTAGGGATAAAAAAATGTTCCTTTAAATTAGCAATACTTTAAAATGACTTGTCTGGCGAAAATGAGGTTTTTCTCGTGTGGAAACAAATAAATGATTTATTAAGAACTGAGATGAAATAACAAGGCTAAATGCACCACATAAAAACACTATTATCTGCAGATATGCATCTTTCAATTTTTCTATCATACAAGTGATTTGTTACACATGCAACTCACGGAGTTTCACTTTGCTGTGAATAAGCATATGCTTTTTTAAATTCCAATTTAGAGTAAATGACTTATTACAGATCTCACAGACATGAGCTTTTTCTCCTCTGTGAATGAGCATATGGCGGTTTAAACTGTGTTTGTAAGCAAATGACTTACTACACATCTCACATACATGAGCTTTGTGTTCTGTGTGAAGAAGTATATGGTTGTTTAAACTAAATTTTTCACGAAAAGACTTATTGCATACCTTACACGTATGAGGTTTATCTCCTGTGTGAAGAAGCACATGTCTGTTTAAATTAGACTTTTGAGTAAATGACTTGTTACATACATCACACACATGAGGTTTCTCTCCTGTGTGAAGAAGCATATGTCTGTTTAAAGCACCTTTTAGAGTAAATGACTTATTACATACCTCACACACATGAGGTTTCTCACCAGTGTGAATAAGCATATGTTTGTTTAAATTACCTTTTAGAGTAAATGATTTATTACATACCTCAGACACATGAGGTTTCTCTCCAGTGTGAATAAGTATATGGTTGTTTAAATAATTCTTCTGTACAAATAACTTGTTGCACAATGCACACACAAGATTTTTTTCGCGTGTGAATAAGCATATGGCATTTTAAATTATCCTTTCTTCTAAATGACTTATTTCATACCACACACACATGAGGTTTCTCTCCTGTGTGAATATGCATATGGTTGTTCAAACAACTCTTTCGAAGAAATGACTTGTTACATACCTCACACAAATGATGTTTCTCTCTAGTGTGAATTAGCATGTGTCTTAATGACTTATTACATACTTCAGATATGTGAAATTCCTTTCATGTGTGAATAAGCATATTCCTGCTTAAAGTTTTCTTTTGTCTAAATCAATTCTTACATATCTTACAGACTGCTTTTTTTCTCACCTATATAAATACTCAGATGCTCGTCTAATGAAACACGGTCTAAGTGATGTGCTGCATACCTCACACACTTGGTTTCTTTTCTGTGCGAATAAGTATACCGTGCTTTAAATAACTCTTTCATTTAACTTTCCGCAATAACCAATCGCACAGACGACGTTTCACTTGTGTGTGAATAAGCATACGGACTTTGAAAATAAGAGTTATAAGATATGATTTATTACGTACCTCACATCAGGAATATATATCAAATCTTGCATTTTAAGAAGCAAATAAAGGTTTAATTGACACTTCTGTTTAAATGAGTTTTAAGTACCTCACATACGTAAAGTTTTTTCTGTTGGGTGATTCGGCATAAGATGTTTCTTTCAGTGTATGATATTTTCCAATATACATTGTGCTCAAATATGTTAGAAAAAGTGAGTAAGGGTAACTTTGGAAATATAATCAAGAGTTTATCGTTTATTCATGGCAATTTGGAAGATGTTACAATTTCAGGACCAAACCTGGAATGCTCAGAGTTAAGGAAAGTATCTGGTGCACGCACATGGGGGTGATATAAAACAGGCATATTTGAACAAAGACAAATTTAGTGCGATATACACATGGCATGATTTTTAGGAACACATTTCATGAATAATAAATTTGTTATGTTTGGCACTAATATGATTTCTCACCCTAGGACTCATAAAGCTTGGTTTGTTCATGCTGTAAAGAATAACTACAAACAAAAAGTTAAAGACGACTTTCAGATCACTCAAATGAACTACAAGTTCTCCAGTTGAATGAAACAACTATTTATTCAGTAAAGATGCAGCCTTAAATTAGTATTGCTGAAATAAACAACATCAAAATAAGACGAGAACAGTACGTTCTAAACATTCGTAAAAATGAGAATTGTTGCCATTCAGCAAAAAAGAAAAGTAATAAACAGACAGACAGACAAAGTAGACAGATGTCTTTTCTTGCACCCGCTAAGTCTTTCTACACCGATGGGCGAAAATTCAAGCATAGGTGCGAAGGAAAGGTATATAGAAAGGGGGACAATTTCGTATTTCAGAGGAAAGTAAAAAGGAACTTCGTATATTTTATACGAGTTCGAAAGGCCAGGAAGAAAAGATGGGACAAAATAAAGTAAAAAATAAATGGCCCAAAAGTAATGGAGAGGGAAAAAAACTTTTTATTTATAATTAAAAAAAAAAGGGGGGGGGCTATAGATAGAAAAGGAAAGGAAATAAGAGAATTTTGTTAAAAAAAAAAAAAAAAACATTAAAACTAGGTAACATCATGTATTGCGGTTTCCAACATATTTATATACTCAGTAGTAGTAGTAGTAGTAGTTTTAAGGCGCAAAGCTCAATAGGCCATATGCGCCAAACACAGGATTCTTTTTTTTAACATACAAACTAAAGGAACAAAAAATATAAAGACAACAGCACACTTTTAAAATCGAGGCAAGTAAAAAGATATTTAAATAATGGGATGAAAATGCTGATTATAACTTTGATAATGAGAGATGCAGTATAGATATAAAATCCTAAAACATCTGATTAATTAAAATTCCAACATAAAATCTCAGGACAAAAATCAAATTAAATAATAGAAACCTGTTTCCTTGAGGTAGTGAAACAAATTATTATTGACCTCTCTTCCGATTAAACGGTCGAGAGGCAGGTCGCAGCTATTAAAATACTTTTCACGAAGATTATTAAAATATGAACATTCAATTAAAATGTGATAAACTGAAAGACAAGCATTACAAGTTGCACAAATAGGCTCGTTCTCAGCTTTCAGAAGGTAGTTATGTGTCACTCTACTGTGACCAATTCTAAGGCGAGTCAAAAGAACTTCCTCCCTGCGATTGCTAGTAGTATCCCAATGCTCTATTTTAGGCTTCACCCTTCTCAACTTGTTATGATGTTGAAGGTCCCAAAGTTGTTGCCATTTCTTTCGGATCTTCTCTTTTATGACACAACGGATATCTTTAAAAGGGATGAGGCGGCCGGACATTTCAACAGCAGATTTCGCTGCGATATCCGCCAGCTCATTGCCCTTTATTCCTGTATGTCCGGGGACCCAGCAGTACAGAAGTTCAAATCCACGACATTTCAATTTAATATTCAACTTGAGAACATCCACTATCACAGGATTCTCAGTGCTAGAAAAGGATTCTAAAGCTTTCAATGCACTGTAGGAGTCCGTATATACAATGAATTTTCGATGGTGCAGCGTTGAGATGTACAAAAGCGCATAATATATGGCAGTCAGTTCGGAGGTTAAGACAGAGGAAGCGTCGTGTAAACGTCTGCCTTCCATGTGGTCACCAATTATACATGACATGCCAACATGGCAAGCTGACTTAGAGCCATCCGTATATATGGGAACATAACTCCTGTAACTCTGCCTGTGATCAGCAAAAATTTGTCTGTAGATGCTCTCATCAGTAGTTGTTTTTCCGTAATTGTGGAAAATGTCAAGAAGGTGGATTAGTGCATTTTCCCAAGGTGCAATTTCAAAATGCTGTACTGCCTGTGGGGAAATATCAAACAGGGAGAATTCTTCAATGAGGGGACGAACTCTAACAGGAAAAGAAGGCACACAGGATGGACGTGCCTCAAATAAAAGGTCACAGCTATTTTCACATATACACAAGTTATAAGGATGGTCAGGTTGAGATAAAATATTAAAATAGCGTAAAAGAGACAACTCCTCACGCCTCAAACGGAGTGATGGCTCGTGACAGTCAACATAAAGGCTCTGCACAGGAGATGTCCTGAAGGCTCCAGAACAAATCCGCAGAGCCTGATGATGAACAGGATCTAGTTTTAACAACACTGAAGACCGGGCAGATCCGTAAACAACTGAGCCGTAGTCCAGTTTAGAGCGAATTAGAGCTCTGTAAATGCGAAGCATGGAGCAACTCTCTGCACCCCAGGAGGTGTTCGCCAGGACTTTTAAGATATTTAGAACTTTGGTACACTTTTTTCTCAAGTTTAAGACATGAGGAAGGAAAGTCAATTTTCGGTCGAACATCACCCCTAAAAATTTTACTTCAGGTGCAACTGGAATTACAGACCCATTGAGGTATAATTCCGGCTCAGGATGGAGACCTCGCTTTTTACAAAAATGCACGCACACAGTCTTCTGTTTCGAAAACGTAAATCCTTGTCTTTTTGCCCATTCCTGGATCCTGTTCAAAGCGATTTGGAGCTGTCTCTCTACATGTCTCATATCCACACCTCTACAGCTAATTTGTAGATCATCAACATATAAAGAACCTGAAATGGTGGGAGGAAGTTGTTTTAATACAGAATTTATTTTTAGGCTGAAAAGAGTTACACTGAGCACACAGCCTTGAGGCACACCCTCTTCTTGTTCAAAAACATCAGACAAAACAGAGCCTATCCTTACTTGAAAAGTTCTAGCGTTCAGGAAATTCTGAATGAAATTTGGTAGGTTGCCGCGCAAGCCACTCTCGTGAAGATCGCGAATTATACCGTATCTCCATGCCTTATCATAGGCTTTCTCTATATCGAAGAAAATTGAGACAAGGTGATTTCTTCTTACAAAAGCTTTTCGAATGGATGTCTCTAAGAGGAGCATATTATCTACGGTTGTTCTCCCCTTTCGAAAACCACTTTGATAAGGCGATATAATATTATTCTTTTCCAAGAAGTAGACTAGGCGGCTGTTTACCATCTTTTCAAACAGTTTGCAAACACAGCTGGTAAGGGCAATTGGCCGATAGTTCGAGGGATTCCTCGGGTCTTTCCCTGGCTTCGCAATAGGAATGACAATAGCTCTCCTCCATGCACTGGGAAATGTACGCTCCTTCCACACTCTATTGTAAAGTGTGAGAAGGGCACTCAGTGACTTACAGGACAGATGCTTTAGCATTTCATAATACACGCCATCCAGACCCGGACAAGACCTATGTGTCTGCAACAAAGCTCTCTTTAGTTCAACCATAGTAAAGTCTCTATTGTACGGCTCAAAGTTGGAAGAGTTGAAAGCGATGGGATTTTTCTCAGAGCGTTGCTTGATAGAAAGAAATGCAGGTGAGTAATTTCGGCTGGAAGAAATGGCAGCAAATGTCTCACCAATTGTATTTGCAATTTCTTCTATGGAGCTAATCACTCGGCCATCTTTTTCCAGAAAGGAAAGTGAGTGGTCTTTGTACATTCCGCATGCTTTTCGAACTCTTTCCCAAACCCGCTTACTAGGCGTAGAGGATGTTATTGAGGACACATATGAAATCCAGGAATCCCTCTGGCTCTGCCTTCTTACTTTCCGTGCATTTGCTTTGGCTCTTTTAAAATCTATGAGGTTTCGCAGAGTAGGATATCTACGAAAAATACCCCATGCTTTTTTCTGTTTTTTCAGTGCTTCATGACAGTCGCGATTCCACCACGGTTTCGAATATTTTAGTGTTTTTCCTGATGTTCTAGGAATCGAAAGCATAGCTGCCTGAATAATAGTATTAGTAACAGCTTCAACAGCGTCATCGATATGCACACCTTCTACCATTTCCTCTGTCAGCTCTGCAACGGAAGAGAAGAGTTCCCAGTCTGCCCTGTCCAGGATAAAACGAGGGACTCTCGACACGGGGTTTGCTCCTCTTCGTGCAAGAGACACAAAAATAGGATAATGATCGCTGTTGTAAAGGTCATTTCCGACACTAAAAGTGCTAAATGGCAACAGAGATGGTGAACAGATGGCAAGATCGAGAGCGTGGAATGTCCTTGAAGGCTCATGGAAGTACGTATCTTGCCCATTATTTAGGAGACAAAGGCTATGATCTTCGATCATCTGCTCTATTTGTCTTCCACGGCAATTTGTATCTTTACTTCCCCAGAGTGGACTATGGCCGTTAAAATCTCCTATTATGATAAAAGGCTCAGGCAGCTGCTGTATTAGATTATTTAAATCTTGCTGATAAATGTGCTCATTTGGAGGCAAATACAAAGAAACAAATGAAACAATAATATCAAAATTTATTTGAGTAGCGACAACTTGGAGGGATGTCGTCAAAGGAAGTACATTTGAGGGATAATCCAGTGAGGAGAGGAGACCTACACCTCCACTGGCACGCTCACCTGCAATGTTAACCTTCCTGACGAAAGAAAACCTCCGAAGTTTTGCATGGTGTTCGGGTTTCAAATTTGTTTCCTGTATTGCTAAGCACACAGGATGATACACATTTATTATAGATTTGATGTCAAGGAAATTTCGGTGGAAACCGCGACAGTTCCATGACATGAGGGTGGCCATTATGAATGGTTTTTGTTTTTTCTGTGCTGTTCTTTTGTTTTTCGTGGAAGTAGATGCCTGGGAACTTCTAGACCCTCTTCTACTTCCATAAAGTCTGAATCCGCAGATTCAGAAATCATCTCATCAAAAGAGCTATTGCTGTGACTTCTAATTTTATTGGATATTTTATGTGTAGAAGTTTTGGGCTTACTTTGAATAACTGTTTCTTTCTTTTGTACTATATGGGTTGCATTTTCTTTTTGCTTGTTGGATGTAGACGGATGGGTTTTATTTGCTAGGGTCTGTGTGCCTATTGATGTTTGGGTGGTGACTGTACGAGATGATTTTACAGCCCTGGCGTATGATGTATTTGGTCGAAGCTGTGTGCTCTGGACTAATCTTCTGGCTTCGGCATATGAGATGTTCCTCGTAAACTTTGCAGTCTGCACTTCTTTTTCCAATTTCCATTTTGGGCAGAGGCGTGAAAATGCTGGGTGCTCACCCTTGCAATTTATACAAAGAGGCGCAGCGGTACAATTTTCAGAATCGTGGCCAATCTGTGAGCATCGGGCGCATGTAAGGCTGCCACGACAAGACGTCTTAGAATGGCCTAAACGCTGGCATTGGAAACATCGCATAGGGTTTGGAATATAAGGTCTTACAGGAATATTTAGATATCCGGCCTTAATATTCTTACGCAGATCAGGCGTGTTGAAGGTAAGGATCACGTGTTTCGTGTCTATCAACTTACCTTCTTTACGCATCTTGATCCGCCTTACACCGCAGACATTTTGTTCGGAGAGCTCAGAAGCGATCTCTTCTTCAGAAACATACAGAAGGTCGAATTCTGAGATTACACCCCGACAATAGTTGAGTGACTTATGTGGTGTTACAGTCACATTCGCTTGCCCAAGTTTAGTTATCTGAAGTAAAGAAGCAGACTGGGTGGCTGAGGTTGTATCAATAAGCAAGTCTCCGGAGCGGAGACGCTTTATATTTCTCGGCTCACCAACACAGGACTGGATGTATTTGTTTATTACGAAAGGAGACATCTTATGCATTTCGCCAGAAGGACTAGAGATGACTAGGAAACGGGGAATATTGTTATGATTTTTTTCATTTGTATCTGTACGTAATTTTTTTGCAGTAGACTTTTCAGAAGTAGGTTGAGTGAGTGGTTTAGCAGTAGACGTTTCAGAAATAGGTTGAATGACTGGTTTAACAGTAGATGTTTCAGAACTAGGTTGAGTGACTGGTTTAGGAGTAGAAGTTTGAGAACTAGGTTGAGTGACAGGAGTGATTTGAGTGACTTGAGTGACAGGATTGACTTGAGTGACTGGAGTTACCTCGAAATCTTTTATTAAGTAAATATGAGAAGCCATAGTGAAAGAATAAAGATTCGGGTCCGACGGCCCCGCCCACCACGGAGCCCAACAAGGGAACACAGATTCCTGTGTTAGGGCTAGCCGGACCTATACGCAAACTGAAGCCCCACAGTCGGCTTTCCCGAAAGCAGGTACTCCCGAGAGCTTGACCCCAAGCCACTGACACAAGGACTAGTGACCAGCCGATTGACACCCGTGAGGACGACTAAGGTGCCTCCCGTTTAGCTGAAGCAGAGGCCAAAGCAGTGTGTTGGGGACAGTACCTCGCCCCTCAACTACCAGGATTCTCCTTTCCAGCGACACGGGTCTCCACGCACGGCAAACACGTGGGCAGTTTTCTCCCCACTTGAAAACTAGAAACAAGGTCTGTTCCAGCCTCTCGTGACGAGCCCCAAACTCCGTAGAGAGAAACCACAAGGGAGAAGGGAAGGGAAAAAGATCCAGCCAAGAGGAGAGGAGACGGAAAAGAGGATAGATCACTGGGGCTCCAGGATCGTGACACCCGTCTCACCAAGAAGATGATCCCCTGAAGGGCTAGGGTACCTCGGGATTGCCACACCCGTACTCACAAAAGTGAGCCCCCTGAGGGAATTTATATACTCAGAAAAACCCATCTGATAAAATCATAAATCCAAAACAAGGCGAGAACATATCAGCAAAAATAAATAAGTAAATAAATTACGGAGTTTTTATTTATTTTTTTATTTTAATATTAATTAATTTTTTTTAAAAAATAAGCATTTTATTTATTTATTAAGTTAATGGTCATAATTTATTATATGTGTACTATTTTATCAATTTGAGGCACACTGTATTAATATATGCTTTTAATTTAAATAGATAGGAAATATAGATTAAAGGAGCAAAAACTACAACTCTATACATTCATTGAGGCCCGAGATCGTGTTTTTCCCTCTCGAGAAATTCCTCAAAGGGGCCGCCCCAATGGGTAGTGCTAACACTACTGATAAGGATAGCGTCCCTACGAAATGTTTATCCCTACGAACAAATCCCTACGAACAAAAAAAAACCACATTATTTAAAGCAATTACTAAGTATTTAATTCCAGAACATAATAAAATGAGCATAATAATAATAATGATCATAATAAATAAATACATTTAAAGGTACTTTAGTGACAGATATTTGATATAGCTTAGAGAAAAGAAGTTCTACTTATCTGAACGCTCCGTCTTAGTGCTGCAAAAGATTGCAAGGAAGACAAGACCCCCCAGGTAGAGAAGAACTCCCGGCCTTGAGAACGAGACAATGCAGAGGATATTCGCGAAAATTTTCTTAAATAAATGAAGATTTTCTGGAAAACACCTTTGAAAATTCAGGAGCTCTTCCAAGATCCTGCCTCCATCGTACGTGATCACAGCGCCCTCCGGAACATGCGAACCGCAACCGATGTTTTTCAAAAGTAATAGACAGACAGAAAGATATCAAAATTTCTCATATGGGCACAGTTCAGAGCTTTCGTGAAGAATTTCTTGTTGATCTTATTCAGGTGCTCTTCTAGAGTGTCCAGTTTTAAGTCACAGTGCAGTGTAGCATTGCTCACAAAAAGTGAGCATGGGTGATAAGCCTTAAGACTTTGTTTTGCATGATTTGAAGTCTTTTTATATCCTCCTTGGTAGCCGTGCACCAGGCCGGCGACGCATTAGTCATCAATGGCCACAAAGTAGACAGCTAAATCTTTCTGCACGGATGGGCGAAAAATCAAGCTGTGCCAAGGAAAGGTATATAGAAAGCAGGCAATTTTGTATTTGAGAGGAGAGTAAAAAGGAAATTCGTACATTTTGTACGAGTTCGAAAGGCCAGGAAGAAAAGATGGGACAAAGTAAAATTTAAAATAAATGGCCCAAAAATAAATAGAGGAGGGGGAAAGGACCTATAGAAAGAAAAGGAAAAGAAGTTGAAAATATCCTAAAATACGATTGTGTCCATGAGTGTAGTTAAAAGAAGAAGAAGTTGTCTTCATTTCCAATAAATAGTGTCTCACAGGTGTGTGTGGCTGTAGTGAATGTGTTTGATAATGCTGAACAGATGTGATACTGGAAAAAAAAGTGACAGTGTTAAAATGCTTCGTATCAAGGTATTTAGCATGGAATACAAAGTAATGTATGCTTGCATCCTGAAACACAATAGCAAAAAACCCATAACATCGGACAAAAGTATATGTTAATTTAACTAAACTAACTTATGCTATTTTCGTTCAAAACATTTTCATACCTAGCCATTTACTTTTGCCCCAGTCCTTTTTCCTAAAACTACTATGACTGACGCCATTTTGAACATTTTCCACGTCTTTCACCCCCCTTTTGCTGTAGTCAGATTCCCGCCAACGGACAGTCACTTGACATACTTGACATTGGCTATTGTTTCCCCCTTTCTACGTCATACGACAAGTTGGAGGGCATTGAAAAGCGTAAGGGGAAATGCAAGCCCTTTTCGAGTTTCCTCGTCACCAGAGAAGACAGCATTGTTACAGGTCTGATTTTTATAATTTTTCTCTAAACGTTTTTTCTGGGTCTTAATAAGACCCATATTGCTAGTCGTCCTGTTTATTTTTTCCTTTTTGATTTAAATTTAATTTACGGTTCGTTTGTAAAGTTTTAATTCTTTAATCTCGCAGGTCCAGCCCTTAAGTTATTGTATATTTTGACTAATAGCATACCGCTATTTATTTATTTTTGCTGTACATCGGAATTGCCTTTACATTTTTTACACCTTAATGTGTCAAAATATGTGGGCGCGTCGGGAAATTGGAACAGAGAATTGAGACTAAAGCTTTTAGACAGTTTATTTAATTCATTAAAAAATTTGTAGCGCAAAGATTCAATTGTCTGTTTCAGCGAAACGCGTAATGGAGTTAGCTTGGTTCGAAATTCATTTTTAAAAATTTCCCTTGAAAAGCCAAAATGAACTTCGAATTGGGCTAATTAACCATTTTCCGCTTCTTAATTTTAATAATTTTTGCATTTTACCTTGTTCAATCGATTAGTACTTTACTGTGTTTTTTAATTTATTTTTTATTTAGCATATAGCCTATTATTTTACCTCATTCAATTGATTTGTTTTTTTACTGTGTTAAAATTTCTGAAAATGTTTAGCACATAGCTTTTATTAATTTAACTTGTAAATATACAAAGATTGTTTCCATTTTCACACTTTTCATAGCAACTGAATATGCTTATGTTGGAGTTTTCTTGGAAACACAGCTCTTGGTAACTTTTTGGCGAGCTTACTAAAATTTATCTTCTAATTTCCTTAATTTTGCAGCACAATGCGCTAAAAATTTTGACCTAAATTGGTCTTTTTAGTTTTGTTCTTAAAACCTTTCTTATAATATATATATATAGGAGCGGTACTTTCGCAAAATCAGCAGCCCGTGGCATTTTTTAGTAGAACTTTAAATCAAACACAAAGAAATTATTCCGCGACTGAGAGAGAGGCACTTGCAGTTCTGTTAGCAGTGCAAAAGTTTTGAGTCTATTTTGGAAGGGCGCCAATAACAGTGTATTCTGATCATGAGGCGGTAACTAGATTGTACTCAGGGAAAAACTTATCCCCAAGGTTAATAAGATGGGCACTCAAGTTACAAGAGTATAATCTGGTAATCAAACACCCCCCGGAAAGCAAAATATCGTAGCAGATGCCCTATCCAGAATAAAAATAGATGAAGGTAATACTGTAAAGGTGGCAATGCTCACAGCATGTACGATACATTCCCGAGAAACTGTAATAACCGAACTGGGTAAGGATCCTGAATTTAAAAACATTTATGAGTATTTAAAGGATCCTGAAAATTTTAGCCACCAAGATATTGTGGCGATAAGAAATAGGGCGGCCCATTACGAACTAATAGATGGTCTATTATTTTATACAAAAACTACAAATTCACACAACGAATTTCGACCTGTTATCCCAGCTAGTCTTAGATTAAATATACTGCGGGAGTTACACGATTGCCCTTTAGCTTCTCATGCTGGTATTCGAAAAACCATCCAACGCTTACGCGAAGCAGTTTATATTCCTGAGCTGCAAAAGTTAACAAGGGCGTATGTCCAGTCCTGCCCAACATGTCAAGCAGTTAATTATATTAATTTCCGCCCGGCCGGGTTTCTAAATAGCATTAAATCGGAATTTCCAAATGAAATAATTGGCATCGATTTATTGGGCCCTTTCCCCAAAAGGCAGTTAAATAAAAGTCGGTATCTCCTTGTTACGGTTGATCATTTTAGTAAGTGGACCGAAATTGTTCCCTCAAAACGAGCCTCCGCGATATTAGTTACTGATTCTATTTTAAATAAATATATTTTAAAATACGGGGCGCCCCTAAAATTTATATCAGATAATGGTCCTCAATTTTTAAGTAATAAATTTGAAGACATGTGCCAAAAACTGGGCATACGTCATTTAAAAATGGTCCCGTATCGGCCGCAATCAAATATAGCGGAACGGGTCAATAGAAATATAGTGAAAATTATCCGTAGTTATGTTAAAAATTTTCATAAAGCTGGGATAACTATGTCAATGAATTTGCTTTCGCCCTTAGGACCGCAAAACATGATACAACGGGCAAAACTCCTGCTTAGTTATTTTTAGGCAGAAAGATTATAACGCCGTTAGATAAATTATTTTATAATCAACAAAGACCCCAGAATTTAAAATGGGCGATATAGAAAAATTAATTAAAGAAGCAAAAAAGAACACTGAAGTAGCACAGAGAAAACAGAAGCTTTATTATGATATGTAACGACGGGGAGTAACTTATAAAGTAGGGGATGAAGTGTTAAAAATTAAGCATTCACTTTCCTCAGCACCAGAAGATAAAACTGCCAAATTTTATCCACGATTTGAAGGACCATATGTCATAGAAAAAATAACTCGGGCTATAGTGGTGTTAAAAGCCAGGAATGGTGAAACATGCACCACAAACGTTGACCAGATAAAACCATTTTATAATCGTAATAAAATGCCAATATTTCAAGATCTTTTGCAGGATCCGGCACGGCAGGCACAAGCTCCAGAGGTGGAACAACGACAATCACAAGGGCAAGCCATGAGTAGACAGGAGCAATTGAAAAGAAAGTTCCCCCGTTGGAAAACTGAAGGTAACAAGAAAAGAAGCCGTTCCACCGACCAGAAAAGAGAGGGCACGACCACCCCCAGAATGAAGAAGGGAGAAGTACAACTAATGCAAAGAGAGCCAGGAGAAATGACAGCAACTATAACACGGCTCCAAAACGGAAGATCTACCCATCGGATAGGAGTCTACGAAGCAAATGTCGACGAATTGATGAAGGAAGACCAGCTGCAGAGGCAAAGAAGCAAGAACAATTTGAACAGCCAGCAACGAGATCCAGGCAACAACAAGAGAGAAGTGTCCCGGTTCCGCCAAGACCAGCTGCCATCAAACGGCCGAGACCACAAGCTGATGCTAAAAAGAAGGTCTTCAAGGGTGACCGAACTGGAAGGAAAAGAAAGCTCATGAAGGAAGGACCCGAAGGGCGAACCCGTACAAGACGGAAGATCAACCAGACTAGTCTTCGCCACTTTCCAAGCCTGGGCAGAAAAAAGGATGTCTGAATATCACAAAGATAAGTAAAACTTTATGTTACTCTGAAACCTTAAGTTAATTTTTCATTCTTACTGCAAGTGGCAGAATTCAAGAAGTTTTACCTCGTGTGAAGCCTACCTTTATCGCCAAAAAGGCGAGAAATGATTGTTACCTATTTTGGTATTGTGTTTCAATTACTCGCGAGTAAAACTAAAATTAATGTATAATAGGAATGTGTAAATACTTGAATAGTGTAAAAGCATTGATAATCTTTGAGAAAGGTACCTTAAGAAAATTGTAAAAAAATATTGTATAAAATTTTATTTAAAAGATTCTGGCAAGAAAGAAGTTTTAATCTGAAAGACTTTTGAAATGTAGTATTTCAATGTAGAATTGGCACTTGCTTGGAAAAGAATAGAAGTTAACAGTGTACTACTAATGTATGTTTTAAAATGCGTAAAATGAACGGAATGTTAATATGTCCTTATATACAATGTGAACTGTTATCTTAAAAGTAAGAAATACTGTGATATGTTAAAAGTGAAAGTGATGCCAAAAATTTTAACTTATTCGTGTGACTAAAAAGAGCAAATTATTGTGAATATGTGTTAAAGGTTGAATGAATGTAGTTAGGCTCTCTGACGCTACACTTCAGAGTTAGCCACTTTTCAGAATAGTACCTCAGGGTTTAGAGATGAATATAAGGTGTGTTATGAGGTCTTGTTATGTTGAAATTTAACACGTTAGTGTTTTGATTGCAGGCGGTAGTGTTGAACACTTGTACATAGACACGCTCGTGTTTATTGTTTTCCTTTACAACACATGTCAGAGAGCACGGGGAGATAATTAAATAACGTCATGAATGAAATAAGAATGTTAAAAGAGAAATATAAGTATTCATGTTACTTGCCATTTAATTGTGTAACATTTCAGTAAACTAGTTTTCCTTCCAGATCTCTGGAAGGAACCAGATTGCAACTAAGAAACTCCTGTTTATAGATGCAGTACAGATGAAAAATCTTGTCCATGGAGTTGATAATGTAAAAACTACTTTTTTTAATTTCTAGTTTCTAGTGAGAAATGTTTGTAAAAGATTGGCCTCGCGTTAGATTCTAGAGCTAAAAGTTTTCAACAAGGTCGTTTTAGACCTCAGTTTCAAACTAATTAACTTTGGCGGGAAGTATGTAAGGATCCTAAGTTTTACTAACGTTTATTTTGTTTTAAATCTTTACTATCACTTCTTATTTTCTACTTCCGGCCAGAATTAAAAGCTTTAACTTATTTATGCAAATTTGTCTTGCTAACGCCAAGTATTCAAGTTGTGGCTTTTTGCCAAGCAAGAGAGAGAGGAAGGAGTTATTAGAAGCAGGCCGCTTGCCATAGTAGTTTTACTCGGTTGCTGGTTGCCTTCAAGGCCAGAGGTTTAATCCTCTTGATAGTTCAAACGTATCGTAGTTTTAGCAGCTCTCTGTACTACATACGGATTTTGTTAAATAACGGCCAATCTTGAAGTTAGGTACTTGTTTATTAATCCAAAGTTAGTTTAGTTAGAGTTTTAGTTAATATTTTTATATTCTTACGTTCAGACCACAAGTGGTTGGTCTCTGTATTCCGAAGTTCCGGAAATCGCTGTAAAGATAGAAAAATAAAGGGTTTCGTATACCCTTCCTGTGTGTATTGTCTACTTCACAATTTATTGAACATAGCTTCAGTAAGCTCCCTGTTCCGAGTCAGGACAGTTCATGTTTCCAAAGCAAGTAAAGAGGAATACAAGTCCTGATAAGTTTTGCGTGAATGAGTCAATTAAGGTTGTGAACCTTATGTGGGGAGGATATCACAAGATGCTGTTGGTAAATTTTGAGACTTCGTGTTCTAAATCTTCTGTATTGTTGATGCATGGGTTACCTTGTATGGAGTTATTCAGAATTTCAGAATATTTGATCCAATTTGTAACTCCTATACTTCTGTCAAGTGAGGGGAGGTATTTATTAAT
Source organism: Stegodyphus dumicola (assembly GCF_044657685.1). NCBI lineage: Eukaryota > Metazoa > Arthropoda > Arachnida > Araneae > Eresidae > Stegodyphus > Stegodyphus dumicola. The sequence continues at coordinate 52,801,194 of NC_140778.1, forward strand.
GGGGATTTCAAATACAATGGGGTTGTGGTCGGAAGACAGGGCTGAAATTACAGAGATATTGCATCTGTTAGTAATGTTATTTGAGATGAAGAAGTCAATTGTGGTGGCGCTATTGTACAGTCGGTCACAAAAGTATTCTAACACCGGTACCCTATCAGAAAATGACAAGATGGCGTTTTTTTCCCTCTTTCTCTCTGTGTGTCGTGTTATTCCATCCTAGGTTTTCTTCCCCCCCATCTTGGAAAAAACTGGAAAAAAATTGGTTACGATCTCTTTTTGAATGGGGAGATGCCATTTTGAGAAAAAGCTGACGACCCTATCTTGGAGAATGAACATGACCGCTCTACACACCCTTTCACTCTCTCTCTCTCTGAATTGGGAAGCCATTTTGGAAAAAAACAGACAACCCTATCTTGGAGAATGGAAATGAACGCCTCTCCCTCTCTCTTTGAAATGGAAAGCCATTTTGGACCCTCTATTCTTGGGGAGGGAGAAAACTGAAGTCTGCACTTCGCTGTCTCTGAAAAGCGGACCCTCTTCTTCTGATCTTGAAGAACTGGAAATGAACGCTCTACACGATCTCTCTTTGAATTCAGAAGGTATTTTGGGACCTTCTAATGTTGGAAAACTGAAATGAACGCTCTACGCATTTTCTCTCTCTCTCTCTCTCTTTGAGATGAGTAGCCATTTTGGAGGATTCTCCACCACCATCCTAACCCTGGAAAACTGAAATGAACGCTCTACACCTTCTCTCTCTCTCTCTTTCTCTGAAATGGGTAGTCATTTGAAAATTCCCTAACTTTGGAAAAAACAGAAATGAACGCTCTACACCATCTCTCTTTGAAAATGGGGGGGGGTGTCATTTTGAGACCTCCCTCCCCTAAACTGGAAAAAAAACTGAAATGAACGCTCTACACTTTCTCTCTTTGGACATGGGTAGCCCTTTGGGGACTCTCTCCTCTTGGTAGGAAAAAACAAGAACTGAAGTGAAGGCTCTACACAATCTTTCTTGGAATGGGATCCATATTTCGGGAAACGTGGATCACCTCATGCTGGAAAACTGAAGTGAACCACCAAGATTGGACTCTATATAATATTTTTTTTTAATTGACATCATGACCCTCCTCCAATTTGTTATTAAAAAAGTTTTTTTTTTGTTTTGGTTTTTATCCCATTTTCGATGTGATTTCGGAAATGCAATTCCATAACAGTTCAATTTCATTCGAGGTTAAATGATCTAAACAGTCTTTGACCCACTCATCCGTATGATTATTTTCTTCTCCTTCCTGTTGCACCAAATTTTGTAAGTCCATATAATCATTCCATAAGGGAAGGGCTGGATCCTCACAAGGCTGTCTTGAAACACTTGGAGTCACTTTGGGATGAGTGGAGGGATCTAGGATGTCTGGACCCGGCTGCGATTCTACCTCCATGATTTCTAGACCCGTTGGAACTTGTTTACCCGGCTGAAATTCTGCCTCTACGATTTCTGGACCCGTTGGAACTTGTGAACCCGGCTGTGATTCTGCCTCCATGATTTCTGGACCTGTTGGAACTTGTGGACCCGGCTGACACTCTACCTCTACGATGTCGGGACTTTTTGAAGCTTGTGGACCCGTCTGACATTCTACCTCTACGATGTCGGGACAGGTTAGAGAAGAAGAAGAAGAAGAAGAGGATACTGGAAGAGGTTCTGTCTGTGAGGAGTCCGAAAGAGGCTGCCTGTTTGAACAAGTCGGGGAAGAAGAAGAAGAAGAAGCTTCTGGATTCTGAAGCGGATCTTGCACGCCAGGTAGGTTCCGGTAAGTCGACCGTTTTTTAAGAGGTAATTTTTTTTCTTCCTCCTCATCTTCAATTGTGATGACTTCAATTTCATTCCGTTGCCGGGTCGATTTTGTTTCGGGCCATGACGACGGTTTGGTCCAGCTCCTCTTATCATCTAAGGAAGGGATGGGTAAAGGTGGCGGAGGGTTTTCTTCTTCTTTTTCTTGAAACATCATCGGCGATTGGAAAGAAATCTCCTCTTTCAATTGTTTCCAAAGCGAGTACGAGCACCGATCGACGAGAAAGAGACTCTTCTGGGTCGTGACGATGAGATATTGCGTTTTCGGGGGAACGACATAGTTTTGAAAAGGTCTTAGAATATATTTCTTATATTTCATCCTGTCGCTGACTTTAAAACTTCTTTCCTTCAGATTGGGGGACGATGATTCGTAATAGGCGAGAGGAGCGGCTGTGGTTTGAACAATATGAACTTCGTCCTCAGCCGTCGTTCTCACTCCAAACGTAAAATATCGTTTCGTGAGAAAAATATTCTTCCACCGAAAACTCGTGCGCGGATCCGTATATCGCCGGTCTGTTTGAATGGGCCGTCTCAAAGCTCGATCCATCCGATTCCAAGAGGAGGGAGATTCCTCTTTCGTTTGTTGCGATTCGAATAAATTTCTGTATATATTCTGAACGAGCAGGTTGGAGGATTCGACATCTTGGTTGAAAGAAACGATCGCTTGATGAGGTGGTAAATGCGGAATAAATGTCGCACAATGACACGCCAAAAAAATTTTTAAGTTGGAGATTTGCTTTAGCGTCTTCAAATCCTCCCCGTTCGAAATCCGTTGAGTTGGAAAAACATATAATAGCGACATGGCTCCCAATGGAAAAGAAATGATCTCGCCCAGTACTCTCGCCTTTTTATATATATAGACACACACAGACACATATAGAGGCTCTATGACGTCCGTTTTATTTGTTTTTTTTGTTTCTCTCTCTCTTCTTTCCAAGAAATCTTATCTCCATGACCTCTTTTTCTTTTCTTAAAAAGATGAATGTGTGTGGGAATGAGGAAGTGAAAGTAATAATTTAATAAACAAAAAATTATCCAACCATGACCTTCTTTTTTTTTTCAAAGTCACCCTTTCCAATCCAAGGACGTCCAGAGATAGAGGAAGCAGGGGGAGAGGAGGAGGAGGGAAGGGAAGGTCACACTCTCTTTCTCTCTAAAAATAAAAGGGGAGAGCCCCAAAGTCGTATTTTTGTCCAAGTGGATCATGAGGAGGCATCCCCAGCTCACTACATGTATTCCTTTCAAATATAAATATGTTGATCTTTCCTTTTATATCATCCAAGGAGTCGTTTACCTGAAAGCCTCTGATTTTTCAAAATGTGCGGGTTATCATACCGTGGGGAGTTATCAAAAGATGCGGGACGAATTTTTATCCGACGAAAACGTGTTGATGGCTCGTGACATTCCACCTTTGGATGCACAAATTTTGTTAATGAAACGAGCCAAATATTTTTACACGTCCCACTTTCTAACCGTCTCGCAAATGAATAGGATTATGGATCGTCTTGAGAAGACAAAAGGGATTCTCGTTCATTTTAGTGAATGGTTGCACAAATGTTTGCACGAACCTCTCTCGATCGAGAAGACTGGGAAGAATACCTATTATATTCTTCTCGAGGACTCTCCTCCTTCGTCTCATCTTAAAGAGGCCACGACTTTTGAAAAAATCCTCGAGCAAGAAAAAATAGAATGGTGGAACAACTACCCCATCCCTCTCCCCGAGCATCAAGAGGAGCCTGTTCAGAAGAAAAAGAAAAAACCTTTCCAAAAGCCTATCCTCATCCTCCTCGATAATGATGGGGATGAGGAGAAGCCTGTTCAGATTCCTCTCCGTTTGTCAAAACCCGTCGAGGATGAAAAACCTCTCCCTTCCTCAAAACCCCTTGAGGAAGAGAGACCCCTCGAGAAGGAGAAATCTCTCCCATTGTCAAACCTCCTCGAAGATGAAAAACCTCTCCCTTTCTCAAGACCCCTCGAGAAGGAGGGACCTCTTCCTTTATCAAACCCCCTCGAAGATGAAAAACCTCTCCATTTATCAAGACCCCTCGAAAATGAGGGACCTCTCGATTTGTCAAAACCCCTCGAGGATAAGGGAACCAAAACTTCTCTCTCTTTCGAAGAGGAGGGACCTCTCGATTTGTCAAAACCCCTCGAGGATAAGGGAACCAAAACTTCTCTCTCTTTCAAAGAGGAGGGACCTCTCAATTTGTCAAGACCCCTCGAGAATAAGGGAACCAAAACTTCTCTCTCTTTCGAAGAGGAGGGACCTATCAATTTGTCAAGACGCCTCGAGGATAAGGGAACCAAAACTTCTCTCTCTTTCGAAGAGGAGGGACCTCTCAATTTGTCAAGACCCCTCGAGGATAAGGGAACCAAAACTTCTCTCTCTTTCGAAGAGGAGGGACCTCTCAATTTGTCAAGACCCCTCGAGAATAAGGGAACCGAAAATCCTCTCCCTTTCTCAAGACTTCTCGAGGAGGAGGAGAGACCGCTCCATGTCTCAAGACAGGACCCCCCTCTATCTCTTGAGGATCCGAGGGAAACGATTCCTATTGAAATACCATCTATCGACGATCCCCAGAAAAGGTCTTCGGAGGAGATTAGACTTCCATGTAGAAAACGAATCTGCCACAATCATAATAATAATAATAATAATAATAATAATAATAATAATAATAATATACCCCCTTCTCAACAACAGAATCCTACAACATTTGCAGATAAATGCATTCAAACCAATCCCTTTATAGTAACCCTTTTGATTGGAGAACCCGTGCATTAGCCTCGAAAAAAAAATGAGATTGTAGACTGTTTCTATGACCAGAATGTTAAGCCAATAGATAGGTCTAGCTCAGAATTTTTCTTTTTAAAAGAAAATAAATAAATAATCCAAAGACTATTCGTAAATATAAATGGTAAAGTCTTGAGTCGGCTGGAAAAAAAATTTCAGAGCTGAGAAAAATTCTACAACTCAAAAAAAAACTTTTTGTTAATTTTTATCATGTCTTAGACATGATAAAAATTAACGACCCCCTTCCCTTTTCGTCTGGGAATGTTGTCTCACTCTTTTGAAAAACAAATCGTGATTCATTCATGGAATGATTGCCATTAGCGAAAGGATGAGTCATGGTCTATTTTTAGAAAGGGTGAGACATCCTTCCCAGACAAAAAGGGAGGGTCATTAATTTTTATCATGTCTAAAGACATGATAAAAATTAACCAAAAGTTTTTTTTTTTTTTTAATTTCAGCTCTGAGAAATTTTTTTTCTCCCAGCCGATTCGAGACTTTACCATTTTTTTTAAGAATGATTTCTCCCTGATCTATTATTTCAAAATTCCAAGTTTCGCTTCAGAACGATCTATGCTGTTGAAGAAGTAACGTGATATATGTATTTTTTTTAATGAGTTCTGTCAAGATTGAATTGTGCAGGATCGACCTTGCGAATTTCTTCTCTGTGTCTTTAAATAATAATGATACCGAACCGCTTTTTGTAGAGCGCAATGGAAAAAACCTTTTGTATGGTTAGGACAATTCATGTGTTCGATCCCATTGTATTTGAGAATCTCTTGCGTCGATCCCGAAATGCAATAAATGGATCTTTGCAACCATTTTTCTAAAAACTGCCGTTTCATTTCTCCTCGCACCCAAATCATGGAAAAGGGTTCCGTCAACTTCTTTAACACCCATGGAAAATAACTGTACGGAATTTCTCCTTCGTACCACGACAAGCCGTGATAATAATCACTCGCCCACACAGCGGTTCGTTTTTCTTTCTCGGTGAGCATTTGCCATGGAAACGGGGGTTTAAAAACAAATACCCCTCGAGAAGTACCGTCCAATGTGACGTAAGCCAATTCTTTCACAATAAAGGCTCCTTGAGAATCGTAGAAACCTTCAAAGTCGAGCACGAGTTCCATGTTTTTTATTTCTTTTTCTTTCTAAGGTGACCTTTATTATTATTATGATGGATGTGTATTGAGATACGCACCATATTATTCAAAAAACAAATATATATATATACGAATGTGACCTTTCCCAGAATTCATACGACCTGTTACGTGCAACCTTCTCTCTCTCTCTCTCTATAAAAGAGGAGACGGCGAGAGAACGCTATCCATTTTTTCCTTCAGGACACACAGCGAGAGAGAGAGAATTTTGTTTTCTTATTTTCCTCAATTGAAGAAGATGGACATTTTGAGTGCCAAACCTCTCAAAGATTCCTACATTGTTCTGGACATGGAATACTTTCACTGTTATGATGCAAAGACGGGAGATATATGTTTCATTTTGAAAGAACTGGGCTACATCACTTGTGATTTAACCTTATGCGGATCCATGATTTTTCTCCCTCCTGTCCATTACGATGACTTATCGTCCCGCAATCAAGCTGTGGTCAACCAGACTACAAATAACCGACACGGCCTGCAATGGACCGAGGGTCGTCTTTCCTACGAGCATCTTCCTACGATCCTGAAAATGCTGACCGAAAATGTGGAGGTGATCTACGTCAATGGATACGATAAAGCCGAATTTTTCAGCAAGCTCTGTCAGCGATCCGTTTATGAGTTTTACATCCCAGGGAAAACCGAGTGGCGGAACAAGTCGAAATGCACGCGACACCAATATTTCCAAAAGATGATTCATTGTGCCGAGAACAAGGTGAGAAATTTTCGATACCATTTGATGGAGGGTAGTTACGTTTTCCGGAAATTACATTGTTACCCCTCCGAAAGCAAAGCTGTCGAAGACGAAGAGGAGGCGGAAGAATCTCCCCAGGAGAACTCGTGCGACGATGAGGAGGAGGAGGATGAACTTTCTAATAATAATAATAATAAATGTCTAAGTTGGGATGCTTTAGAGACCCAAGAATATTGGTCTCAACCCTTATCTCACCTAGACCTGAAAGAGGATCCTCAAGTGTACTCTTTGTGGTCCTCTTCTAAAATTTGGTCTTGGAGAGAACGCTTGAATGTTCATGAATGAAATGGTATGTAAATCCCTAGAGAAAAAAAATAAAAAAAGTTCCTTTTTTTTGTAATATGTTGATTTCTTTCCATTCCCATTTCTTTTCCATAACTCCAGCCCAATCGACGAGAAGAAGACGAATTTTCCAAGTTACACAAGACGAATCTTCCAAGTTACACAAGACGTAGAAAGATTTCACAAGGATTTATAAATCACACGCTCCCACATGATATATGTATAGAGAGAAAAAGACCCTCTGTTCTCTAGCCAATACGTCAAGACTTCCCTAAACTAAGAGAGATCATGAGTACCGAGGAAACCTTAGCAGAGCAAGTGGAAAGACTTTCAAAGAGATTAGAAGAGTTAAGACGGGATAGATTTACAGTTCCGCCGACTAAAGAGGAAATTATCATCGATTTCAACAAACCGCTGTACTTTCATCCCCTACCCCAAAGAATGAGACGAGTGGACTCGCCGTTGAACAGTTCCAATGAGAAACAAAATGTCACTTATTTGAATAGTCAATTTCAACACATGAATATTTCATAAGTATTTTTTTGTTTTTTTCCCTAAAGCGTAGGGAGATCGGATCAGTAGTTTTTCCCTTTTCATCGTCGAAAAAGTTTGGGAGGAAAAATCTTTCTCAGCTCTCTCAGAAAAATTTTTCAGCCTTTAAAAAAAAAAAAAAAAAAAAAAAAATTTTTTGTTAATTTTTATCATGTCTTAGACATGATAAAAATTAACTCTACCCCCCTTTTGTCTGGGAATGTTGTCTCACACTTTCTAAAAATAGACCATCACTCCTCCTTTCCTAAAGAATAGAATTCCAAGAATGGGATCTGGTCTATTTTTAGAAACGGTGAGACCTTATTACCAGACAAAAGGCGGGTAGAGTTAATTTTTATCATGTCTAAAGTTCAGGGTCCATCCATCTTCTTATGTGAAACGGTGACCCTGACAAGATCGAGATAAACAAGTCCTGTGAGTTGTTTTGTAATCTTGACGCGATCCAAGAAAGACTTTTTATTTTTTTGAAATAGGCGGGGGCTGGGAGAGAAAATGTTCTCACGATCCTCAGATATCTTTTCATAAATAAATTTTTTATCAAAGTGTTTCTTTCATCCCGATCCTTTTAAGAGGTTGGAATGACCCTGACATTTAGATGGGGTCGCGATCCCGACAGATGTCGCGCGAGTATAAAAGTGTGTATCCTCCGCGAGATTTCTTCAGAGAACAGAAGAATACGTGAACTGAGCTGGTAAGTCCCTTTGGTCCTATGAAGATGGTTTAATCATAACTTCATTTAAAAAGACCTTTGAAACTTTGAAACTTCTTAACCCTTTGAAAAGAAAAATGTCTCTTTCAAGACGACGACTCTAAAACGTTTTATTGTTTTTTTCCCCTTTCTAGATCTTGCCTGTTATACATATATACCTTTTCGATTCTCTTTTTTGCTCCTGTTTGTGGGAGACATCACCGTATTCATCGCCATGGCGTGTTCAGAAAACTTTATCGTGCTCGATCTAGAGGGTTTCCAGTCCTACAACCACAAGAAGGGTGAATTTACCTACGTTTTAAAAGAATTGGGCTATGCGACAAAAGATTTTTTGACCGTGGGATCGTTGACGTTTGCTCCTCCTCACCCCTTCCACCAACTGAATGAAAAAAACCAAAAGACGAATGCCTGGCTGACGAGAAACCGGCACGGACTTCGTTGGAACGAGGGTCATATTCCCTACAACCATTTAGGACGCATTCTCCAATCGCTCACTCACAGCTTCTCCACGATTTATGTGGTGGGATGCCAGAAAGCTAAATTCTTTGCTAAAGCCTTGGATTATCAAAAACCCGTGACGGAAATTTATGTGCCAGATGGAATCATTTGGAAGTATCGGGAAAAATGTGCCCGACATCATCAAAGGAGGAAATATTTCCATTGTGCCGAAAACAAAGTGCGCAACTATCGATGGCATATTACGGAAGGAGATTTTCATATCAATCACGTCTATCCAGACAGAACGGAGAATGAGGAGAGGATTCAGGAGGAAGCAGACAATCCTCTGCAAGCTTTTGATAAGGCCTACGATCAGTTAGAGAAGGATCCGTCCCCAAAAGCGTACGATAACCTCATCCAGAAATGGGATAATCTGTCCTGTTTCCAAGTGATGGAACATCCGGATGAGCATACGCCTTTAAACTTGATGGGCTCTTCTACTTCTTCTTCTTTGTCGTCAACTTCCTCCAATAACTCGAGGAAGACGGAGGGTTGGGGAGACATACCTGAAAATATTCCCCATTACGATCCAGCAGCCTGTTGGGACGAACCTTCCAAAGAATCTCATGAGACCCCCAAAATATCTTCAGAGGATCCAAAGACAAAATCCACTGAGTGTTGGGACAATGAACGGACGACTCATGCTCCAAAATCCACTAAGACTATGTCCACTGAGTGTTGGGACAATGAACAGACGACTCATGCTCCAAAATCTACTGAGACTATGTCCACTGAATGTTGGGACAATGAACGGACGACCCATGCTCCAAAATCTACTGAGACTATGTCCACTGAATGTTGGGACGATGAAACCGAAAAGACGACAGAGAATTGGGATGACCGTTCTCAAAAGTATTTGAATTGATATATACATAAACTCAGGAGAAAAAAAAATAAAGAAAATATTTTTTAGAAATAAGTAGGGAAAGGTGCTCCGCTTTCCCTATATTTATGGAAGTGGACTGAGAAGAGAGAGAGACGAATCAGGAGACCAAAAAAAATGGGTCTTGGAAGGAATGAGTGCAAATGCATTCTATTCCTTCCGAGACCCATTTTTTTGGGTCCGTCTCTCATCCAATCTTGGAAAAGAACTTTGTCCTATTTTTCTAGGTCCATTAAAAAAGAAATGAATCTATCCATAAATTTTCTTAAAAGAAAAAAAAAAAAACAAAAAGATCCATTACCTCTTGACGGTCCAAAGTCGAGAATCTTGGAAAACGTCATCCACTCTCAATCCAGTCAAGCTTCTCTGTAGAAAATCTAGTAGGTGCATCTGCATTCTTGAACACCCGGCAGTTATTATTGGACGCGAAACGTCGAATGCTGAAATAGTTAACAGTGATCCCATTCTTAAAGAAACGGGGATGTTTTATTCATCCAGTCGAGTGCGGAAAAATTTCTGAGAGCCGGAAAAAAATTTCTCTGGCTGAAAAAAAAAAAAAAAAAAAAAAATACCCCCCTTTTGGTCTGAAAATTGATGTCTTCAATTTTTCAAAAATTGAAGACATCAATTTTCAAATTTTCAGACTAAAAAGGGGGGTAATTTATTTTTCAGAAACTTTTCCCAGAAGACTCGATGTGAATAAAACTTTACTTTTTTTTTAAGAATGTTATTTAATGGATCGATTTCAACCTATCGAGTTTCGCTTGAGTTCCGGCCGTGCTGTGGGCCCACCTGGATACAAGTTTTCCCCTTTTGGAATAGAATAAAACATTACTGTTTTTTAAGAATGTTATTTAATGGATCGATTTCAACCTATCGAGTTTCGCTTGAGTTCCGGCCGTCCTGTGGGCCCACCTGGATACAAGTTTTCCCCTTTTGGAATAGAATTTCCGTCAAGTTAGTCTACTTTTCCTCTTTTTGCATTTTTCATGTCATTTCATTTGTATTACAATATACTAAAAACGGGCGTTCGAACTGATTTCTAGGCTATTTCTATACAAATGGAGCTCGATCCAAGAAAGAAATGATGTCTTTTTTTTTATTTTGTGGACTGCCAATTTGTATTGGAATATACTGAAAACGGGTGTTTGAGTCGGTTTTCAGTATATTTCAATACAAATAGAGCTCGATCCAAGAAAGAAATGATGTCTTTTTTTTCTTTTGTGGACTGCCAATTTGTATTGGAATATACTGAAAACGGGTGTTTGAGTCGGTTTTCACTATATTTCAATACAAATGGAGCTCGATCCAAGAAAGAAATGATGTCTTTTTTTTATTTTGTGGACTGCCAATTTGTATTGGAATATACTGAAAACGGGTGTTTGAGTCGGTTTTCAGTATATTTCAATACAAATAGAGCTCGATCCAAGAAAGAAATGATGTCTTTTTTTTATTTTGTGGACTGCCAATTTGTATTGGAATATACTGAAAACGGGTGTTTGAGTCGGTTTTCAGTATATTTCAATACAAATAGAGCTCGATCCAAGAAAGAAATGATGTCTTTTTTTTTTTTTTTTTTTTTTTTTGTGGATTGCCAATTTTGTATTGGAATATACTTGAAAACGGGTGTTCACGTTGGTTTTCAGTATATTACAATACAAGTAGAGCTCGATCCAAGAAAAAAATGATGTCTTTTTTTTATGTTGTGGACAGCCAATTTTGTATTGGAATATACTGAAAACGGGCGTTCACGTCGGTTTTCAGTATATTTCAATACAAATGGAGCTCGATCCAAGAAAGAAATGATGTTTTTTTTTTATTTTGTGGACAGCCAATTTTGTATTGGAATATACTGAAAACGGGCGTTCACGTTGGTTTTCAGTATATTTCAATACAAATGGAGCTCCGTCCAAGAAAAAATGATGTCTTTTTTTTATGTTGTGGACAGCCAATTTTGTATTGGAATATACTGAAAACGGGCGTTCACGTCGGTTTTCAGTATATTTCAATACAAATGGAGCTCGATCCAAGAAAGAAATGATGTCTTTTTTTTATTTTGTGGATTGCCGATTTTGTATTGGAATATACTGAAAACGGGCGTTCACATCGGTTTTCAGTATATTCCAATACAAATGGAGCTCGATCCAAGAAAAAAATGATGTCTTTTTTTTATTTTGTGGACTGCCAATTTTGTATTGGAATATACTGAAAACGGGCGTTGACGTCGGTTTTCAGTATATTCCAATACAAATGGAGCTCCATCCAAGAAAAAAATGATGTCTTTTTTTATTTTATGGACAGCCAATTTTGTATTGGAATATACTGAAAACGGGCGTTCGAGTCGGTTTTCAGTATATTTCAATACAAATGGAGCTCCATCCAAGAAAAAAATGATGTCTTTTTTTATGTTGTGAACAGCCAATTTTGTATTGGAGTATACTGAAAACGGGCGTTCGAGTCGGTTTTCAGTATATTTCAATACAAATGGAGCTCCATCCAAGAAAAAAATGATGTCTTTTTTTTATGTTGTGGACAGCCCTATTTTGTATTGGAATATACTGAAAACGGGCGTTCGAATCGGTTTTCAGTATATTCCAATACAAATGGAGCTCTATCCAAGAAAAAAATGATGTCTTTTTTTTATGTTGTGGACAGCCCTATTTTGTATTGGAATATACTGAAAACGGGCGTTCGAATCGGTTTTCAGTATATTCCAATACAAATGGAGCTCCATGCAAGAAAAAAATGATGTCTTTTTTTTATGTTGTGGACAGCCAATTTTGTATTGGAATATACTGAAAACGGGCGTTCACGTCGGTTTTCAGTATATTTCAATACAAATGGAGCTCGATCCAAGAAAGAAATGATGTCTTTTTTTTATTTTGTGGACTGCTCTATTTGTATTGGAATATACTGAAAACGGGTGTTCACGTCGGTTTTCAGTATATTCCAATACAAGTGGAGCTCGATCCAAGAAAAAAAATGATGTCTTTTTTTTATTTTGTGGATTGCCGATTTTGTATTGGAATATACTGAAAACGGGCGTTCACATCGGTTTTCAGTATATTCCAATACAAATGGAGCTCGATCCAAGAAAAAAATGATGTCTTTTTTTTATTTTGTGGACTGCCAATTTTGTATTGGAATATACTGAAAACGGGCGTTCACGTCGGTTTTCAGTATATTCCAATACAAATGGAGCTCCATCCAAGAAAAAAATGATGTCTTTTTTTATTTTATGGACAGCCAATTTTGTATTGGAATATACTGAAAACGGGCGTTCGAGTCGGTTTTCAGTATATTTCAATACAAATGGAGCTCCATCCAAGAAAAAAATGATGTCTTTTTTTATGTTGTGGACAGCCAATTTTGTATTGGAGTATACTGAAAACGGGCGTTCGAGTCGGTTTTCAGTATATTTCAATACAAATGGAGCTCCATCCAAGAAAAAAATGATGTCTTTTTTTTATTTTGTGGACAGCCAATTTTGTATTGGAATATACTGAAAACGGGCGTTCGAGTCGGTTTTCAGTATATTTCAATACAAATGGAGCTCCATCCAAGAAAAAATGATGTCTTTTTTTTATGTTGTGGACAGCCAATTTTGTATTGGAGTATACTGAAAACGGGCGTTCGAGTCGGTTTTGAGTATATTTCAATACAAATGGAGCTGGATCCATGAAAAAAATGATGTCTTTTTTTTATGTTGTGGACAGCCAATTTTGTATTGGAATATACTGAAAACGGGCGTTCACGTTGGTTTTCAGTATATTACAATACAAGTGGAGCTGGATCCAAGAAAAAAATGATGTCTTTTTTTTATGTTGTGGACAGCCAATTTTGTATTGGAATATACTGAAAACGGGCGTTCACGTTGGATTTCAGTATATTACAATACAAATGGAGCTGGATCCAAGAAGAAAATGATGTCTTTTTTTTATTTTGTGGGCACCCAATTTTGTATTGGAATATACTGAAAACGGGCGTTCACGTTGGTTTTCAGTATATTCCAATACAAATGGAGCTGGATCCAAGAAAAAAATGATGTCTTTTTTTTTATTTTTTGTGGACAGCCAATTTTGTATTGGAATATACTGAAAACGGGCATTCACGTTGGTTTTCAGTATATTACAATACAAGTGGAGCTCGATCTAAGAAAAAAATTATGTCTTTTTTTTTATTTTGTGGACAGCCAATTTTGTATTGGAATATACTGAAAACGGGCGTTCACGTTGGTTTTCAGTATATTCCAATACAAATGGAGCTCCATCCAAGAAAAAAAATGATGTCTTTTTTTATGTTGTGGACAGCCAATTTTGTATTGGAATATACTGAAAACGGGCGTTCGAGTCGGTTTTCAGTATATTCTAATACAAATGGAGCTCCATCCAAGAAAAAAATGATGTCTTTTTTTATGTTGTGGGCAATCAATTTTGTATTGGAATATACTGAAAACGGGCGTTCGAGTCCTTTTTCCGACTATTTCTATACACATTCCACTATATTATAATGACGTCATGGTTGAGTCCAAACAGAGTCGTCCCCGGATAGAGTCGTCTCCGGACAAAGTCGTCCCCGGACAATTTTATACCGAATTTGTATAGAAATATACTTAAAATGGGCTTGGAGGGGGGGCGGAGTCCAAACAAAGTCGTCCCCGGACCATCTTGATGACCAGACATATTGCCTTTTCAACAGCCCGTATTATTCTGAACAAAAACGTGGAATACTTTTATAAAAAAGAGAAGAATTGAAAGTGAAAGTCAAAAAGCAAAATGGGATCGGCTGGGAAAAATTTCTGAGAGCCGAGAAAAAATTCTGAGTCAGAAAAAAAAAATATATAATATATATATTATATAATATATATATTATATAATATATATTATATAATATATATTATAAATACTTTTTGTTAATTTTTATCATGTCTTCTAGACATGATAAAAATTAACTCACCCCCTTTTGTCTGGGTATGTTGTCTCACCGTTTCTAAAAATAGACCAGAACCCAGTCTTTTCTTGGAATTTAAAAGGATGAGTCATGGTCTATTTTTAGAAAGTGGGAGACAACATTCCTAGACAAAAGGGGGATGAGTTAATTTTTATCATGTCTAGAAGACATGATAAAAATTAACAAAAAGTTTTTTTTTTTTTTTTTTTTTTTTACATCTCAGAATTTTTTTCTGAGCTCTGAGAAATTTTTCCTAGCCGATCCCATTTCGTTTTTCGACTTTCACTTTCAACTCTTCACTTTTCCTATCCACTGTCGTTGGAATTGTGTTCACTGGAGGCTATTTCTTTTTTTGCAATCTCGCTTTTAGTTTTCTCTGAGATTGTTTAGAAATGGCTATACAAATTTCACCATCTATATAGAGATGATGTCCAAACAAAGTCGTCCCTGGACCATCTTGATGACCGAATATGTATAGAAATAGTCTGAAAATGGGCTTCAGGGCTGGTTTCTGGACGATTCCTCTACAAATTCGGCCGCATCCAGAAAAACAAAAATACATAGTTTCTTTTTGGGTGGACAGGAGATGATAAATTTCTTTTCTCTCTCTCCTAATATTGGAGGAGAGAGTGGCCCAAAAAAATGGGTCTCGGAAGGAATCAAATGCATTTTGAAATGCACTCATTCCTTCCAAGACCCATTTTTTTGGTCTCCTGATTCAACTCTCCAGTCTATGGAATAGGGAAAGCGGAGAACGTTTCCCCTTCTTTAAGCGACTGGAGACCATATCGCATCATCATCATCATCATCACCATCGTCCTCTTTCTGATACTTTTCAACGAAGGCTTGATGTCTCTGGATGATTTTGGGGAGATGATGGATCCCGAATTGAGTGATGAAAAAGAGAGGACTCTTTTTCCTTTCTTGTTCGTCTTGCACAGTCTCTCGGAGGGTGATATACGTTTCCCCGTCCTCCTCAATTTTCGTCAGAGGTCTCATGAATATTTTACACATCCAAGGGAAGAGCGACTTGTTATGCAGGGATTTTGAAGCGACGAAGGCCGCTTCATTCGAAGTGAGGACAATCTGGTTCGGTTGACCCCATTCTTTGGAGTAGTTGTCCAAATCGCCTAGTCGAAGAAAATGGTGTCGATTAGGAAAAAAGACTTGGAGAACACTCGTCGTATGCGAGACGTTCGTAGGCAAGAGAGTCAAGATATCTTTGGCATTCCAGTACAGGAATCCTAGATCCACATACGCGTGCACGTAATAGTCATCGTTATATTCCAGTTTGAGCAGCATGGCTTTTGTATTTTTTTTTTCCGTTCTCAAGGCGAAACACTCGTCTGATATGAACAAGAGCTCGCTGGCGATCCGTTTATATAGACTCCTCAGAGAGAGAGAGGGAGGGAGAGGGGAGGAGGAGGAACAAGGTTGATGAATTCTAAAATAAAAAAAATGATAAAACATGAGTGTTTGTGAAGGTCATAGAGAGATGATTATAGAGTTGTTTTATTTTTTATTTTCTCAAAAGAAAAAACCAAAAGGGTTCCATTCCATACGACATGGCCTTTGAGAAGGTGATGGGGTCATGTGTCTACAAAGTTGATAAACTTTAGAATAAAAAAAAAGCTTTCATCACGTAGCTCTCGAGAAGAAAATGACAGGGGTCTCTAGGAGAAGGTCGTAGGTAGTATACAAAGGATGGTTGTTTTTTTTTCTTTCGTTCCTCTCAATCCCATGACCTTTGAAAAGGTGACGGGGTGTTCTTTAGGAAAAAAATAGAAGGTCATAGAGAGAGAGAGATAGACAAAGTTGATTTTTTTTTCTAGAAATCAACCGTCACGTCGCCCATCACGTGGTCTTCTCGTATATATAGAGAGGCGAGTGGAAGACAGACCCTATTTCCCAGAGAGAGAGACTGCTGTGCGTATCCATATTTCTACTCAAGATGATGATCCGCGTCTTATATAATGAGTTTGTGAGCATTCGCTGTTATGTGGATGACGGAAGATTGTTTTGGAACGCTACGGACATTTTGCCTCTGATTCATACTTCCAGTAAAAGAACCTGGGACATTCTCTCCGTGTTTTTCGACGAACACCACGTCTTCAGGAAAATAAAAGATCTTGAGAGTCTCGGCAGTTCTCAAGAGGGATATGTCCTCTCCAGCGAAGAAATGTTACATCTGGCCGAAAATAATCCTAAAAATAATCAGCTTCTGGCCTGGGTGTATAGCATTTTAACTCAGCCGCTGGTTCGAGTTGTACCCAATCAACCCGTTTACCGACTGCTCTATCCGGGGGAGAGATTTCCCTTCATCACCCTCTTTAATCTGGGAGTGCGCTACATACCGCCTCATCCAGACAGACTCTTCTACTTACCCTAAACAATATGCCAGCGCTTATTGCCAGACAGACCCCCATCAAGAAAAGGTCGTCGAGACTCAAACGGATCCTCTGGTGGTCTCTTTAAATGTCACTAAAGTTATCACCTTCTAAAAAAAAACAACCACCACCACCCAAAAAAATTTGCTCCTCCTCCAAATTTTTTTTTTTATCTTCTCGAAAGAAAAAAAAAAGAAACTTTTCCATCTAGCCTCTTTCTTTCAATCCCTCTTAAGAGAGAGAGGGAGGAGAAAAGAAAGAGAGTTCTGAGGAGGTAAAAGAAATGGGTCTGGAAGGAAACGGGTGCATTGCGAGAAAAAGAGGGTCCTCTTTTCTTTTCTCGAAATGCACTCTTTTCCTTCCAGACCCATTTTTTTGATCACTTCTTCAAACCAATCTTGGAAAAAGGGGGGGGATACAATAAATTGTGTGTAAAGTCCATTTCGATCAAGACTGGATTTTGTTTTTGAAAAGAAAACATAATGTTATATATAGATAGCTAAATTTTTATCATGATATTCTTTAAGAATTTCTTAGCCATTTGTCAAAGAAGGGGACTATAATTGAAGAATTTATGAATTTGGGAACATGTCACCCATGGTAAATCTAAAATCTTGGAAGTGGATACTGGAAAGCCCCGCTCTGATTATAATTCTGAGTTCTAGCATGGGACATTTATTAGATCAATAAACTAAACTATTTTTCTAGTCTCATATTCTCTCTTGACTAAGGTTTCAGATTTGGGTAGAGAGAGACACTGTTCTGAACAGAAACGTGGAATGCTTTTATAGAAAAGTGAAGAGTTGAAAGTGAAAGTCGAAAAACGAAATGAGATCGGCTGTCAAAATATTTTCAGAGCTCAGAAAAAAATTCTGAGATGTACAAAAAAAAAAAAAAAAAAAACTTTTTTTTAATTTTTATCATGTCTTCTAGACATAATAAAAATTAACTCACCCCCCTTTTTGTCTGGGAATGTTGTCTCCCACTTTCTAAAAATAGACCATGACTCATCCTTTTAAAGAATAGAATTCCAAGAAAAGCCTGGGTTCTGGTCTATTTTTAGAAACGGTGAGACAACATACCCAGACAAAAGGGGGATGAGTTAATTTTTATCATGTCTAGAAGACATGATAAAAATTAACAAAAAGTTTTTTTTTTTTACATCTCAGAATTTTTTTCTGAGCTCTGAAAATATTTTGCCAGCCGATCTCATTTCGTTATCATTTTTTTTTATTTTAGAATTCATCAACTTTGTTCCTCCTCCCCTCTCCCTCTCTCTCTCTCTCTCTGAGGAGTCTTTATAAACGGATCGCCAGCGAGCTCTTGTTCATATCAGACGAGTGTTTCGGCTTGAGAACGGAAAAAAAAATACAAAAGCCATGCTGCTCAAACTGGAATATAACGATGACTATTACGTGCACGAGTATGTGGATCTAGGATTCCTGTACTGGAATGCCAAAGATATCTTGACTCTCTTACCTACGAACGTCTCGCATACGACGAGTGTTCTCCAAGGCTTTTTTCCTAATCGACACCATTTTCTTCCACTAGGCGATTTGGACAACTACTCCAAAGAATGGGGTCAACCGAACCAGATTGTCCTCACTTCGAATGAAGCGGCCTTCGTCGCTTCGAAATCCCTGCATAACAAGTCGCTCTTCCCTTGGATGTGTAAAATATTCATGAGACCTCTGACGAAAATTGAGGAGGACGGGGAAACGTATATCACCCTCCGAGAGACTGTGCAAGACGAACAAGAAAGGAAAGAGTCCTCTCTTTTTCATCACTCAATTCGGGATCCATCATGTCCCCAAAATCATCCAGAGACATCAAGCCTTCGTGGAAAAGTATCAGAAAGAGGATGATGGTGATGATGATGATGATGATGCGGTATGGTCTCCAGTCGCTTAAAGAAGGGGAAACGTTCTCCGCTTTCCCTATTCCATAGACTGGAGAGTTGAATCAGGAGACCAAAAAAATGGGTCTTGGAAAGAATGAGTGCATTTCAAAATGCATTTGATTCCTTCCGAGACCCATTTTTTTGGGCCACTCTCTCCTCCAATATTGGGAGAGAGAGAAAAGAAATTTATCATCTCCTGTCCACCCAAAAAGAAACTATGTATTTTTGTTTTTCTGGATGCGGCCGAATTTGTAGAGGAATCGTCCAGAAACCGGCCCTCAAGCCCATTTTCAGACTATTTCTATACATATTCGGTCATCAAGATGGTCCGGGGACGACTTTGTTTGGACATCATTTCTATATAGATGGTGAAATTTGTATAGCCATTTCTAAAGAATCTCAGAGAAAACTAAAAGCGAGATTGCAAAAAAAGAAATAGCCTCCAGTGAACACAATTCCAACGACAGTGGATAGGAAAAGTGAAGAGTTGAAAGTGAAAGTCGAAAAACGAAATGGGATCGGCTAGGAAAAATTTCTCAGAGCTCAGAAAAAAATTCTGAGATGTAAAAAAAAAAAAAAAAAAAAAAAAAAAAAAAAAAAAAAAAAACTTTTTGTTAATTTTTATCATGTTTTCTAGACATGATAAAAATTAACTCACCCCCCTTTTGTCTGGGAATGTTGTCTCCCACTTTCTAAAAATAGACCATGACTCATCCTTTTAAAGAATAGAATTCAAAGAAAAGAGGGGACGACTTTGTCCGGAGACGACTCTGTCCGGGGACGACTCTGTTTGGACTCAACCATAACGTCATTTTAATATAGTGGAATGTGTGTAGAAATAGTCGGAAAAAGGACTCGAACGCCCGTTTTCAGTATATTCCAATACAAAATTGATTGTCCACAACATAAAAAAAGACATCATTTTTTTCTTGGATAGAGCTCCATTTGTATTGGAATACACTGAAAACCGACTCGAACGCCCGTTTTCAGTATATTCCAATACAAAATAGGGCAGTCCACAACATAAAAAAAAGACATCATTTTTTTCTTGGATGGAGCTCCATTTGTATTGAAATATACTGAAAACCGACTCGAACGCCCGTTTTCAGTATATTCCAATACAAAATTGGCTGTCCACAAAATATAAAAAAGACATCATTTCTTTCTTGGATCGAGCTCCATTTGTATTGAAATATACTGAAAACCGACGTGAACGCCCGTTTTCAGTATATTCCAATACAAAATTGGCTGTCCACAACAGAAAAAAAAGACATCATTTTTTTCTTGGATCGAGCTCCACTTGTATTGTAATATACTGAAAACCAACGTGAACACCCGTTTTCATTATATTCCAATACAAAATTGGCAATCCACAAAATAAAAAAAAAAAAAAAAGACATCATTCTTTTCTTGGATCGAGCTCCATTTGTATTGGAATATACTGAAAACCGATGTGAACGGCCGTTTTCAGTATATTCCAATACAAAATTGGCAATCCACAAAATAAAAAAAAGACATAATTTTTTTCTTGGATAGAGCTCCATTTGTATTGGAATATACTGAAAACCGACTCGAACGCCCGTTTTCAGTATATTCCAATACAAAATAGGGCAGTCCACAACATAAAAAAAAGACATCATTTTTTTCTTGGATGGAGCTCCATTTGTATTGAAATATACTGAAAACCGACTCGAACGCCCGTTTTCAGTATACTCCAATACAAAATTGGCTGTCCACAACATAAAAAAAAGACATCATTTTTTTCTTGGATGGAGCTCCATTTGTATTGAAATATACTGAAAACCGACTCGAACGCCCGTTTTCAGTATACTCCAATACAAAATTGGCTGTCCACAACATAAAAAAAAGACATCATTTTTTTCTTGGATGGAGCTCCATTTGTATTGAAATATACTGAAAACCGACTCGAACGCCCGTTTTCAGTATATTCCAATACAAAATTGGCTGTCCACAAAATAAAAAAAAAGACATCATTTCTTTCTTGGATCGAGCTCTATTTGTATTGAAATATACTGAAAACCGACTCAAACACCCGTTTTCAGTATATTCCAATACAAATTGGCAGTCCACAAAATAAAAAAAAGACATCATTTCTTTCTTGGATCGAGCTCTATTTGTATTGAAATATACTGAAAACCGACTCAAACACCCGTTTTCCGTATATTCCAATACAAATTGGCAGTCCACAAAATAAAAAAAAAGACATCATTTCTTTCTTGGATCGAGCTCCATTTGTATAGAAATAGCCTAGAAATCAGTTCGAACGCCAATTTTAGTATATTGTAATACAAATGAAATGACATGAAAAATGCAAAAAGAGGAAAAGTAGCCTACCTTGACGGAAATTCTATTCCATAAGGGGAAAACTTGTATCCAGGTGGGCCCACAGCACGGCCGGAACTCAAGCGAAACTCGATAGGTTGAAATCGATCCATTAAATAACATTCTTAAAAAACAGTAAAGTTTTATTCTATTCCAAAAGGGGAAAACTTGTATTCAGGTGGGCCCACAGCACGGCCGGAACTCAAGCGAAACTCGATAGGTTGAAATCGATCCATTAAATAACATTCTTAAAAAAAAGTAAAGTTTTATTCACATCGAGTCGGCTGGGAAAAGTTTCTGAAAAATAAATTACCCCCCTTTTTAGTCTGAAAATTTGAAAATTGATGTCTTCAATTTTTGAAAAATTGAAGACATCAATTTTCAGACCAAAAGGGGGGTATTTTTTTTTTTTTTTTTTTTTTTCAGCCAGAGAAATTTTTTTCCGGCTCTCAGAAATTTTTCCGCACTCGACTGGATGAATAAAACATCCCCGTTTCTTTAAGAATGGGCTCACTGTTAACTATTTCAGCATTCGACGTTTCGCGTCCAATAATAACTGCCGGGTGTTCAAGAATGCAGATGCACCTACTAGATTTTCTACAGAGAAGCTTGACTGGATTGAGAGTGGATGACGTTTTCCAAGATTCTCGACTTTGGACCGTCAAGAGGTAATGGATCTTTTTGTTTTTTTTTCTTTTAAGAAAATTTATGGATAGATTCATTTCTTTTTGAATGGACCTAGAAAAATAGGACAAAGTTCTTTTCCAAGATTGGATGAGAGACGGACCCCAAAAAAATGGGTCTCAGAAGGAATCGAATGCATTTGCACTCATTCCTTCCAAGACCCATTTTTTTTGGTCTCCTGATTCGTCTCTCTCTCTTCTCAGTCCACTTCCATAAATATAGGGAAAGCGGAGCACCTTTCCCTACTTATTTCTAAAAAATATTTTCTTTATTTTTTTTTCTCCTGAGTTTATGTATATATCAATTCAAATACTTTTGAGAACGGTCATCCCAATTCTCTGTCGTCTTTTCGGTTTCATCGTCCCAACATTCAGTGGACATAGTCTCAGTAGATTTTGGAGCATGGGTCGTCCGTTCATTGTCCCAACATTCAGTGGACATAGTCTCAGTAGATTTTGGAGCATGAGTCGTCTGTTCATTGTCCCAACACTCAGTGGACATAGTCTTAGTGGATTTTGGAGCATGAGTCGTCCGTTCATTGTCCCAACACTCAGTGGATTTTGTCTTTGGATCCTCTGAAGATATTTTGGGGGTCTCATGAGATTCTTTGGAAGGTTCGTCCCAACAGGCTGCTGGATCGTAATGGGGAATATTTTCAGGTATGTCTCCCCAACCCTCCGTCTTCCTCTAGTTATTGGAGGAAGTTGACGACAAAGAAGAAGAAGTAGAAGAGCCCATGAAGTTTAAAGGCGTATGCTCATCCGGATGTTCCATCACTTGGAAACAGGACAGATTATCCCATTTCTGGAAGACGTTATCGTACGCTTTTGGGGACGGATCCTTCTCTAACTGATCGTAGGCCTTATCAAAAGCTTGCAGAGGATTGTCTGCTTCCTCCTGAATCCTCTCCTCTTTCTCCGTTCCGTCTGGATAGACGTGATTGATATGAAAATCTCCTTCCGTAATATGCCATCGATAATTGCGCACTTTGTTTTCGGCACAATGGAAATATTTCGTCCTTTGATGATGTCGCGCACATTTTTCCCGATACTTCCAAATGATTCCATCTGGCACATAAATTTCCGTCACGGGTTTTTGATAATCCAAGGCTTTAGCAAAGAATTTAGCTTTCTGGCATCCCACCACATAAATCGTGGAGAAGCTGTGAGTGAGCGATTGGAGAATGCGTCCTAAATGGTTGTAGGGAATATGACCCTCGTTCCAACGAAGTCCGTGCCGGTTTCTCGTCAGCCAGGCATTCGTCTTTTGGTTTTTTTCATTCAGTTGGTGGAAGGGGTGAGGAGGAGCAAACGTCAACGATCCCACGGTCAAAAAATATTTTGTCGCATAGCCCAATTCTTTTAAAACGTAGGTAAATTCACCCTTCTTGTGGTTGTAGGACTGGAAACCCTCTAGATCGAGCACGATAAAGTTTTCTGAACACGCCATGGCGATGAATACGGTGATGTCTCCCACAAACAGGAGCAAAAAAGAGAATCGAAAAGGTATATATGTATAACAGGGAAGATCTAGAACGGGAAAAAAAACAATAAAACGTTTTAGAGTCGTCGTCTTGAAAGAGACATTTTTCTTTTCAAAGGGTTAAGAAGTTTCAAAGTTTCAAAGGTCTTTTTAAATGAAGTTATGATTAAACCATATTCATAGGACCAAAGGGACTTACCAGCTCAGTTCACGTCTTCTGTTCTCTGAAGAAATCTCGCGGAGGATACACACTTTTATACTCGCGCGACATCTGTCGGGATCGCGACCCCATCTAAATGTCAGGGTCATTCCAACCTCTTAAAAGGATCGGGATGAAAGAAACACTTTGATAAAAAATATATTTGTGAAAAGATATCTGAGGGTCGTAAGAACATTTTCTCTCCCACCCTCCGCCTATTTCAAAAAAAAAAAAATAAAAAGTCTTTCTTGGATCGCGTCAAGATTACAAAACAACTCACAGGACTTGTTTATCTCGATCTTGTCAGGGTCACCGTTTCACATAAGAAGATGGATGGACCCTGAACTTTAGACATGATAAAAATTAACTCTACCCGCCTTTTGTCTGGTAATAGGGTCTCACCGTTTCTAAAAATAGACCAGATCCCATTCTTGGAATTCTATTCTTTAGGAAAGGAGGAGTGATGGTCTATTTTTAGAAAGTGTGAGACAACATTCCCAGACAAAAGGGGGGTAGAGTTAATTTTTATCATGTCTAAGACATGATAAAAATTAACAAAATTTTTTTTTTTTTTTTTTTTTTTTTTTAAAGGCTGAAAAATTTTTCTGAGAGAGCTGAGAAAGATTTTTCCTCCCAATCTTTTTCGACGATGAAAAGGGAAAAACTACTGATCCGATCTCCCTACGCTTTAGGGAAAAAAACAAAAAAATACTTATGAAATATTCATGTGTTGAAATTGACTATTCAAATAAGTGACATTTTGTTTCTCATTGGAACTGTTCAACGGCGAGTCCACTCGTCTCATTCTTTGGGGTAGGGGATGAAAGTACAGCGGTTTGTTGAAATCGATGATAGTTTCCTCTTTAGTCGGCGGAACTGTAAATCTATCCCGTCTTAACTCTTCTAATCTCTTTGAAAGTCTTTCCACTTGCTCTGCTAAGGATTCCTCGGTACTCATGATCTCTCTTAGTTTAGGGAAGTCTTGACGTATTGGCTAGAGAACAGAGGGTCTTTTTCTCTCTATACATATATCATGTGTGAGCGTGTGATTTATAAATCCTTGTGAAATCTTTCTACGTCTTGTGTAACTTGGAAAATTCGTCTTGTGTAACTTGGAAAATTCGTCTTCTTCTCGTCGATTGGGCTGGAGTTATGGAAAAAAAAGGGATTGGAAAGAAATCAACATATTACAAAAAAAAGGAACTTTTTTTTATTTTTTTTTCTCTAGGGATTTACATACCATTTCATTCATGAACATTCAAGGGTTCTCTCCAAGACCAAATTTTAGAAGAGGACCACAAAGAGTACACTTGAGGATCCTCTTTCAGGTCTAGGTGAGATAAGGGTTGAGACCAATATTCTTGGGTCTCTAAAGCATCCCAACTTAGACATTTATTATTATTATTATTAGAAAGTTCATCCTCCTTTTCCTCCTCATCGTCGCACGAGTTCTCCTGGGGAGATTCTTCCGCCTCCTCTTCGTCTTCGACAGCTTTGCTCTCGGAGGGGTAACAATGTAATTTCCGGAAAACGTAACTACCCTCCATCAAATGGTATCGAAAATTTCTCACCTTGTTCTCGGCACAATGAATCATCTTTTGGAAATATTGGTGTCGCGTGCATTTCGACTTGTTCCGCCACTCGGTTTTCCCTGGGATGTAAAACTCATAAACGGATCGCTGACAGAGCTTGCTGAAAAATTCGGCTTTATCGTATCCATTGACGTAGATCACCTCCACATTTTCAGGATCGTAGGAAGATGCTCGTAGGAAAGACGACCCTCGGTCCATTGCAGGCCGTGTCGGTTATTTGTAGTCTGGTTGACCACAGCTTGATTGCGGGACGATAAGTCATCGTAATGGACAGGAGGGAGAAAATCATGGATCCGCATAAGGTTAAATCACAAGTGATGTAGCCCAGTTCTTTCAAGATGAAACATATATCTCCCGTCTTTGCATCATAACAGTGAAAGTATTCCATGTCCAGAACAATGTAGGAATCTTTGAGAGGTTTGGCACTCAAAATGTCCATCTTCTTCAATTGAGGAAAAAAAGAAAACAAAATTCTCTCTCTCTCGCTGTGTGTCCTGAAGGAAAAAATGGATAGCGTTCTCTCGCCGTCTCCTCTTTTATAGAGAGAGAGAAGGTTGCACGTAACAGGTCGTATGAATTCTGGGAAAGGTCAGATTCGTATATATATATTTGTTTTTTGAATAATATCGTGCGTATCTCAATACACATCCATCATAATAATAATAAAGGTCACCTTGGAAAGAAAAAGAAATAAAAAACATGGAACTCGTGCTCGACTTTGAAGGTTTCTACGATTCTCAAGGAGCCTTTATTGTGAAAGAATTGGCTTACGTCACATTGGACGGTACTTCTCGAGGGGTATTTGTTTTTAAACCCCCGTTTCCATGGCAAATGCTCACCGAGAAAGAAAAACGAACCGCTGTGTGGGCGAGTGATTATTATCACGGCTTGTCGTGGTACGAAGGAGAAATTCCGTACAGTTATTTTCCATGGGTGTTAAAGATGTTGACGGAACCCTTTTCTATGATTTGGGTGCGAGGAGAAATGAAACGGCAGTTTTTAGAAAAATGGTTGCAAAGATCCATTTATTGCATTTCGGGATCGACGCAAGAGATTCTCAAATACAATGGGATCGAACACATGAATTGTCCTAACCATACAAAAGGTTTTTTCCATTGCGCTCTACAAAAAGCGGTTCGGTATCATTATTATTTAAAGACACAGAGAAGAAATTCGCAAGGTCGACCCTGCACAATTCAATCTTGACAGAACTCATTAAAAAATACATATATCACATTACTTCTTCAACAGCATAGATGGTTCTGAAGCGAAACTTGGAATTTTGAAATAATAGATCAGGGAGAAATCATTCTTAAAAAAGATGGCTTAAAAAAGAAGTTTTGGTTCCCTTATCCTCGAGGGGTCTTGACAAATTGAGAGGTCCCTCCTCTTCGAAAGAGAGAGAAGTTTTGGTTCCCTTATTCTCGAGGGGTCTTGACAAATTGAGAGGTCCCTCCTCTTCGAAAGAGAGAGAAGTTTTGGTTCCCTTATCCTCGAGGGGTTTTGACAAATCGAGAGGTCCCTCCTCTTCGAAATACCTTCTGAATTCAAAGAGAGATCGTGTAGAGCGTTCATTTCCAGTTCTTCAAGATCAGAAGAAGAGGGTCCGCTTTTCAGAGACAGCGAAGTGCAGACTTCAGTTTTCTCCCTCCCCAAGAATAGAGGGTCCCAAAATGGCTTTCCATTTCAAAGAGAGAGGGAGAGGCGTTCATTTCCATTCTCCAAGATAGGGTTGTCTGCTTTTTCCCAAAATGGCTTCCCAATTCAGAGAGAGAGAGAGAGAGAGAGAGTGAAAGGGTGTGTAGAGCGGTCATGTTCATTCTCCAAGATAGGGTCGTCAGCTTTTTCTCAAAATGGCATCTCCCCATTCAAAAAGAGATCGTAACCAATTTTTTTCCAGTTTTTTCCAAGATAGGGGGGGAAGAAAACCTAGGATGGAATAACACGACACACAGAGAGAAAGAGGGAAAAAAACGCCATCTTGTCATTTTCTGATAGGGTACCGGTGTTCGAATACTTTTGTGACCGACTGTCTGATTATACTGGGAGAACCATAAAATCGGAAAAGCGATGGGTTTCACAGTTAACGAGGCAATCAAAGACAGACTGGGAAAGAGAGATCCTTTTTTTAGCTGAGAAGCAGATTGCCCTGGAAATCCGTGACTCTGACCATATAATTTCTCCATAGACTCTTTGAACGGTATTCAGGAGACATCCTCCATGAGGGAATAAAAAATCTCCCCTTCCCCTTCTAAATCGACTGGAAAGAGAATGAGGTGGAAGAGATCCATCCACGAGAGATCATACTCTTGAACGTCAGACAAATATGAAGTCGAATAGCTTAAACAAAAAATGCTTGAAATGTCATCGAGTCTCGAAAATCTAGGCCTCTCTCTCTCTGAAGGAAATGAGAAAATGGGAATCTGCGTTTTTCTTCCTCAACGGCTGACATTCATCTGAAGTGACACTCGAAATGCTTAAATAGATAAACGAGAGTCCATTCTTAAAAAAAAATGGCGCTGTGTCGTCAATTGGAGAATCGAGTCGGCTGGGAAAATATTTTGAGAGCCAGGAAAAAAATTTTCTAACTCAAAAAAAGAAAAAAAAAAAAAAAAAAACCTTTTGTTAATTTTTATCATGTCTTTAGACATGATAAAAATTAACTACCTTCCCCTTTTGTCTGGGAATGTTGTCTCACCGTTTCTAAAAATAGACCATCACTCATCCTTTCTAAAAAGAATAAAATTCCAAGAATGGGTTCTGGTCTATTTTTAGAAACGGAGAGACAACATTCCCAGACAAAAGTAGGGTAGAGTTAATTTTTATCATGTCTATAAGACATGATAAAAATTAACCAAAAGTTTTTTTTTTTTGAGTTAGAGAATTTGTTTTCCCGGCTCTCAAAATTTTTTCCCAGCCGACTCGATTCTCCATTGACAAGACAGCGCCATTTTTTTTAAGAATAAACTCTCGCTTATCTATTTAAGCATTCCCAGTTTGGCTTTAGATGAGTGTCAGCCGTTGAAGAAAAAGCATCCTGTCACTTGGGAGAGACATATTTTGAGGAGTCAACATGTTGTGTGGACTGTTGAGATCGATTTTTCTCTTCCCATTGTGTGGACATTGTTGAGCGTTTTGTGAAGCTTTGAAAGAATGGAGGGGTTTTGATGGAGAATATTTCTTTTTATTGAATTTTTAAAAAAAGATTTAAGATTGACATTTTATAACAGGTTTTACATGGAAAGAAGGTTTTTCTTCTAGTTTGACGACTTCTTTTTCTTGGGAGATGTTTCTATTGGAAAGATGGAAGGAAAGACGATTCCCACATTGAAGAAGGTTCATGAGAAACTCGTACGGATCTTGGTTCTCTTCTCGAGCCGATATATCATACGGAATCCGGGACATGTTTTGCAATCGCTCCAGTTCCTCCTCGTATTTTTGCTTGCTCGCCAATTTCATGCGGGGACGAAACTGGTCCAGAATATACAATCCCTGGGGTTGAGTCACTCGAGAAAAAGCGACATATTGTTGAAATCGATTAAAAGGTCCGTGCATGTAAATTGCGATCGACGGAAAGGTGGCTCCTTGGGCTTTATGAGCCGTAATCGCTTCGGCTAACATCAAAGGAAACTGTTCGCGATAAAATGCGAGTGTTTTCGTCGAACAGGTGTCAATACGAATGGAGACGCGATCGATAGGAGCTAGACTATTCGAAAATTGCAGCCAGACTCGCGTCACAACTCCGTCTTCATCCTGGTCTATTTGGTGTAGTGTTCCAATCGCTCCATTCATCCATCCTTTGGATCTGTCGAGCGTTTTAGTCAATTGATATCGCGCTCCTCTTTGTAAATGGAGGACGGATTCGAGATTCGCCATCTGAGATCGATGTAAATGTCGACTCCGTTTCATCATCCTCTTCCGCAATTTTTCGCTCTCGGAATAAATCACGTCTCGAGCCAGACACGAACAGTACGTCCCTCGGGATTGGAGACGTTTCATATTATATTTCTCTGCATCCTTGCTCGAAAAACAGAGAATAATAGCTTCGCGAGGAATTTCGTCGAAACTGCGAACGCGGGACTGGAAAAATGCCACATCGTCCGGTTCTAAAAAGTGATTTCTCGTTAAACGATCGAGTCTCTCCTCGTAATCCAGAGAGAATCGCATACATTCCACTAGTTCATAGTAGAGCGTGGATTGAGGCGTCCACCACCCTTCAGAATAAAAAATGGGCGTGTCGCGAATCGGTTGGAGCTGCTGCAAATCTCCAAATTTAATCATATGCACATTCCCAAACGGTTTATCCGGCACATGACACAATTGTCGAAGTTGCTGGTCGAGGCGCGAAAATAAATTGGATCCGATCGTGGAAACGTCATCCAAAATCACCATCCGTAAAGGAGCATACAGGCGTCTGTAATAGTCTAAAGTCTCTTGGGTCAGAGGTCAACAAAAGTCCCGTTCATTTGAAGACGCAGGGCATGATGCAGAGTATCTCCCGTAATGTAGACCGCTCCTTGAGCACTGAGTGCGAGTTTGAGAACCGAGCACGCTTCGCTAAAAAGAGGCGTTCGAATCAGAGTTTGGTATAAAGCTTGGATCAGGAAAGATTTACCCGTTCCGGCAGATCCTTGCACAATAATATCCAGAGGAGGGGGACGTTTCGATTCAGGTAACGCGTAATAAGTGTACAAACGGACGAGAACGTAGATCAGGAAATTGTATTGCTCTTTATTACATTGTCGAATACATTTTTGATAGGCTTCTTCGGACCACATATCCTTATACTGCAAATTCGTATAGCTTTCCCACTGCTTGGGAGGAAGATGTTTCTTTTGCGGTCGGGAGTTTTTTTAAGAACAGCATAACGTTCCCTTTGAAGTATTCGTTCTCGCTCTCGATTAGCTGAATTGCTTCGCCAGCGTCGTTTCTGTTCACGCATTCTTTCCCTAAGACGTTCTCTACTGGATAGGCTCATCGCGACACCACTCAAAAAGGTGAAGTGTGTGTATAGAAAATCACTTCCTTTAATTTATATACATACACTTTTTGAGGAGGGGGGATGTGAAATGACTTTGTCTCGAAACGAACCAATAGCACTTCGAGAAGACTTGGAACGAGATAGGTTTCTTAGAGAGAGAGAGCGACACAAAAAATATATAAAACATCAGAATGATTTATCCGTCGACCTCTGTGCTAAAAGTAAACAAACAAAATTTGAAAAGGTCAAGGTGAACTCACTGAATTCATCTTAGAAATCAGATAGGAAAAAAAATGAGGGTACCCATGTTTCCTCTTCAACAACATAGACTCATCTAAAACGAAATTCGGAATGCTTACACAAATAAACAAGAATCCATTCTTAAATAAAAAATGGGGACGTCTTGTCGATCGAGTGGGCTGGAAAAAATTTCTGTAACTCTGAAAAAAAAAAAAAAAAAAAAAAAAAACTTTTGGTTAATTTTTATCATGACTTATAGACATGATAAAAATTAACTGTCCCCTCGTTTTGTCTGGGAAGGATGTCTCACCCATTCGAAAAAAACAAACCATGACTCATTCTTGGAATTGTTGCTATTAGAAAGGGTGAGTGATGGTCTATTTTTAGAAAGAGTGAGACATCCTTCCCAGACAAAAAGGGGGTTCATTAATTTTTATCATGTCTAGAAGACATGATAAAAATTAACCAAAAGTTTTTTTTTTTTTTTTTTTTTTTAACTCAGAAATTTTTTTCCCAGTCAACTTGGCTGGACAAGACATCTCCGGATTCTTTCTGGAATGGACTCTATGATCTATTTAAACATTTCGAGTTCCGAGTTTCGCTTCAGTTGAGTGTGAGCCGTTCTAGAAGAAGAAACCATCCTGTGACTGGATAGAGAGAACTATTCCTTTTTTCCATTCACCCGTTGTGTTGAACCGTTCAGATATTTGCTTTTATTAATATTTTTTTTTCCTAACCCACGCGTCTTTAAACAATGGAATAGTTTGAAAGGGTCAACCCATTTTATAGATATCAACCTCATACCTTCATCTCAACGGGTCTCGAGTGGGAGGAAGGAAGGAGCAGGCGACGAGAACTAAGCATGTCTGTTTATCGAGTAGACGCATCGGGGAAAGAACGATACCCGACCGACCCCCAACATCCTCATTACGAATTATACGTTACGGATCCTGAAGGAAATCCTATCTTGGCTCGAGACGAAAACGGTCATGAGTATTACGCAGTAGATTTAAACGGAAACCAATACATTTTAGCTCCTCGACGGTATGCCCGAACGTCTTTTGGACGAGAATACTACCCGAAATTTCAAAATGGGGACGAGTATTCGCTTTATACGTCTGTTTTATTCCCTTATGCCAAAGACGAATCGGGGCATGAAATGTATCCTAAAAATGCGGATGGAGTCGAATATTGTTTAACGGCCGGCGATCGAATTCGTTATGCTCGCGATGCTTGGGGAAACGAGTTTTATCCTCGAAGAGCGGATCAGCAAACGGAATACCTCTGTGAAGAAGTGGGGTATGCGAAAAGAGCCGACGGATCCGAAACGTATCCTAAATTTTATATCTACACTTCTGGTTAAGATCTCTCTCTCTCTCTCTCTCAAAAGAGAAGAAAATAATAAAGAGTGTGTTACTGCAATGGAGCATTCTGACGCGGAACCTATTTCTTATTCCATTTGGTGTGTGAAATGCCGAACCAAGACCGATACGGTCGACGTCCACTATCGCATGTCGAAAAATCGACGGCCGATGGTCACGGGAAAATGTCAGGCGTGTGGAACCAAGAAACAACAGTTTATTACAAATGCTTCCGTTCCACCTGGAATTGAGTTCCTGGATGAGGAGGAAGAAAAAGGAAAATGTTCCGAGTAAGAAGAAACAAGTATACAAATCAAAAATTGAAAAAAGATGGATCTTACTATTCTCTGCTCTCCTAAAGCGGGTGGTTCACCTTTACAGTTTGGCATACAGACGGATTCGCATAATCCGGTTCCAAGACTCGTGAATTTTCCTCAACCGGCAACTCCACCCTTAGATACTCCTTTGAATGAGTTTTCTAGCATTCTGAAAGAATATCTAAACGTCGTGAGAGAATTGATTCTTCCCCTGCACGAAATGTTGAAGAAAAGAGCTCTGAATGAAGCAAGGACACGGATCCAAACCCAAATTCGGAGGGTTGAAAGGGATAGGTGAAAATCCATTATTAAAAAAAAACAATGGTCATGTCATGTCATGTCGATCGAGTCGGCTAGAAAAAATTCTCTAGATGAGATTAAAAAAAAAAAACCTTTTGTTTAATTTTTATCATGTCTTAAGACATGATAAAAATTAACTCTCTCTTCTTTTTTGTCTGGGAAGGATGTCTCACCCTTTCTAAAAATAGACCATCACTCACCCTTTCTCAAGGCAATTATTCCAAGAATGAGTCATGATCTATTTTTAGAAACGATGAGACAACCTTCCTAGACAAAAAGGAGGGACAGTTAATTTTTATCATGTCTAGAAGACATAATAAAAATTAACCAAAAGTTTTTTTTTTTTTTTTTTATCACTTAGAAAATTTTTTCCAGAGCTCTGAGAATTTTTTTTCTCAGTCAACTCGATGATCCAAACAACAAGACATCGAAAATTGTTTCTAGAAGAAACTCTCGCTTCTCTAGTTAAACCCCTAGCGTTTCCAACTTCAGATCCGTGTGTGCTGTGCACTCAACCTAGTTACGCGCTTCTCCTCCCTCCTGGAAAAAGCCTTTTTTTTCTTAGCTCTTAGCATTTTTTCTCAGCTTCATTTCCATTCTCCAGGTTTCTGTCTCCTCCTTTCCGTTAACACTGCAAAATTTCTAAATTTCTCATCACTCGGAGCTTGGAAATCTGTCATAAAAAAAACATGACATAGATCTGCTTTCAAGGAGTCGGTTTAGATTCGTCAGGGTCATGGCTGATTTTCCATGACGGCTCTCCAACCTCAATATTAGAGTTTGAAAGGAATAAGGTAAAAAAGTTCGTCCTAGATATCCAACGAAACGTAAAAAGAGCGACGAGGATCTAAAAAAGCTACGACCCTTTCCAGAAGGGGAGGGAGCAATGGATATTCAGGTGAGTCCACAGCATGGACTGCACGAAAATGAAACGGCTTCCGCAGATAACAGAATGTTCGAGATGTCTGTCGTCGATCAAGTCAGCTGGTAAAATTTTTGGATAACCCATCAAGAATTCTTCAACAGGTTTTTGGAAAAAAGAAATCGTCAAGAAGTGAGTATTGATTTTGATATTTTCTTTTAAACCTTGGGTCAGTTTCTAGCACATTCCTATACTAATTCCATTGTATTTAAAAAAAATAATGTCAGCACGGACTGATCTGACCCGAAACGCTTGCCCATCCAGTTGGCTGCTGGAGGGAGGGAAAAAAAAAGAAATTTGTTTTGAAGGATATGTCAATTCTTTTCTAAAAATAGATTTTTAAGAAAAGAATGAACCTTTGTTGGAAATCTATTTTTAGAAACATGTCTAGACAACATGTTGACAAGAAAAAAAA
Organism: Stegodyphus dumicola; assembly: GCF_044657685.1. Lineage (NCBI taxonomy): Eukaryota > Metazoa > Arthropoda > Arachnida > Araneae > Eresidae > Stegodyphus > Stegodyphus dumicola. The sequence continues at coordinate 52,834,733 of NC_140778.1, forward strand.
TTCTTTTTTTTTTTCCTGAGAGCGAAATGATTTTTTTCTTTCCACCCACTTTTCTTATTCTTTGGGAGGAAGGAAGAACTTCTCTTCCCCCCGCCTTTTTTCCTCTAGTATTTATATAGATCCGAGTTTTTCTGCCTACAAGGTTCATTCTCGTTCTTCCTTCTCAACCGAGCAAAACTAAAATGTCGACCGATGCCGTTGCAGTTCTACCTACCCTGGTGGAAATCACGCCCGTCTGTCATCTCGAAGTAGCTGATCAATGGGAACCGCTCTCCCGTTTCGAAGAATGGTTTCGGGACCCGGAGCGTATGGAACAAATCGTCCAAGAAACCATGCGCTATTTATCCTGTTACGATGGAAAAATCTTGCATTATTTTTCGTCCATCGAAGTTTTCAAGCACTTTGCTTTCCAATCGATGATGGAGGCAGGAACCTTTCGCTTACACGCTTATCTGCGATGGGAAAATGTGATCGCCGTCGATGCTGGAACCTTTTTAAAACTGTTTTACGTTTCACCCGAGTGGGTTCATATTCTTCAAACCGGAGAAGCTTCTATCCGTCTTTATGGATGGGAAATGGAATCAGAAGCCGACGGGTATCGTATGATTCCCTATCGACTGCGAGCTCGCTCCGTGTATATTATTCACGGACCTCTTTACTACCAACTCCAATTTCATGACAAGACGGTGTTTGCCGTAGACGCCCTCTCCAGGAAGAAAATGGAGGCTTTACGAGCGTTGCATCCTGAACAGCATTTCCAATTCCCTGCTCGCGAGGAAGAGAGGAGAAGGAAAAGATCCAGAAGGAGGAGACACCTAAAGAGGTACTAAAAAGAAGTCGGAAGGTAGAAGCATATTTGTTTTTTCATTAACGGAAAAAAAAACTGTGGCTCATTCTTTGTATATTTCTTGGAAAAAAAAGAAAAAGACTAATAGTCATAATAGAGGAAGTTAGGAGGGACCCTATCTATATATAGCTCTCTATATAAATCGGAAGCGTCAACAGGACGGTCCACCGAAAACAATCTATCCTATCTTTCTCAGAGCAGAGTGGAAGAAAGGCCAAGATGCGTGGACTCATTGGAAGCAAAATTCGAGTGGTTTAAATAGATAAGTGAGAAAAGATTTTGAGAGGTGTTGTTTTATGGATGGAGCTGGCTGGGAAAAAAAATTGGCAAAGCTCAGAGAAAAATTTCCTGAATTGAAAAAAAAAAAAAAAAAAAAAACTTTTTGTTAATTTTTATCATGTCTTATAGACATGATAAAAATTAACTCTCTCTTCTTTTTGTCTGGGAATGATGTCTCACCGTTTCAAAAAATAGACCATCACTCATCATCCTTTCTAAAATAATAGAATTTCAAGAATGGGATATGTTCTATTTTTCGAAACGGTGAGACATCATTCCCAGACAAAAAGAAGTGAGAGTTAATTTTTATCAGGTCTATAAGACATAATAAAAATTAACCAAAAGTTTTTTTTTTTTTTTTTTTTTTTTAACTCAAATTTTTTTCCACAGCGCTGAGAAATTTTTCCCAGTCGACTCTCTCATCCAAACAAGACATCTAAAATTGTTTCTAGAAGGAGCTGTTATTTTTTTCTATTTAAGGAACTCGAGTTTCGGCTTCCCATCAGTTTGTACTGTGCATTCAACCTGGATACCCATTTTTTGGAGATAGGGGGGGGGAACTTTCGCAGTTTTTTTTCCTGAAACTCTCTATGGATCAGAGAATCTCACACATATCGTCCTCCGTGGATCGAAATGGACTGACCGCCACATCTGTTTTACATAATAGTTTTGAATTTTCCACCTCCTCCCCAAGATTGGACTATCTCAATATTTTTTTTAAAAGAAAAACGAAATTATTTTTTATAATTATTCTACAATTTTTAGTTTTCCCCCCACTCTTTAAGAAGAATAAAAACATAAAGCACATTGAAACAGTTCCGATAAATTTTGAAACTGAGAATCCATCACCTTGTTCTCCACGGGACTAAAATAAGTTTCCCCGGTCTGAAAATCTTCTTGGATTTGAAGAGGTTCTCTCATCACACTCTGAAGCCAGGTCGAAAAGAGGAGAGCGTCTGGACCCAAATCGTTGAGCAGTCTTTCCAGGGAATCGAAGGTGATAAAAGGGGTATAGCGGAGAATCCGGCTGGGGCGGTCCGACGTATCGATCCAGAGATCCGTCGTTAAGGATCGGTAAGGGCAAAAAGGGGCTCGAGAGATCCATTGCTGAATAGTCCGTTGACTTTTCGGACTCATCCAAGTCCCTTGCTGGGAAAGGCAAGTCACGAGTTCCGATCCTCGAAAATAGAGCGTGCCCGACCCCAAGTAAAACGTGAGGGGAATTGTCTTGGCGAAACGGAAACGAATCGTGAGGGAAAAAGACTCTCGCCGTAACCACTCCATGGCATTTGGTTTTCTCTCTCTCTCTCTCCTGAGGACAAGATGGAAAAAAAAGAAAAGACAACTTTTCTCTCAGCTTCTTTTATATATAGGAAGAGAGGGGGGGAGTGTTCTCGAAAAGACTCATGGGAAATTTCCTCTTCTTCTTCTTCTTCTTCTTTTTGGGGTAGGTGGGAGGAACTCGTTTTTTTTGGCGAAGATAATGCGTCGGATGGCATCTCGAGACATTTAAAAAAAGAATAGATAGGATGGATTCTTCAAATGGGAAATGCGGGGTGGCTAAGGGATCTTATTCCATATTTTTTTACTTTTCTAAATAACAAATAGAATCGGGTGGATTCCATTTATCTCCTTCTAAAAAATATAGCAACACTTGATCCTTCCCGTCCTTTTTCATTTCCTGTTGACGTGTTAGGTACTTTAGAGCCTCTTCGATTTTAATTAAGTAACCCCGATAGACCATCCGATCATCAATACTCCCGATATTGCGTTCGAGAGCCATTCTATAAGCAGCTTGAGATTGGAAAGGAGAATAATTATCAAAGTAGGTATTACGGCGTAAATGTTTAGGATGTTCGACTATAAAAAAATATTGTGTATAAATGCATTGATCTAATCCCGTAAATTCTAGTTTGATTAAGGGATACTGAGCCACGTCCGAGGGTTGGTAGGCGAATCGGTAGCCGGACTCTTCTTCAAATTCCTGATACGCGACTCTGAATCATTTGAATCGAGGGTCGTCGTTTTTCTTGAAGCGTCTTTTATCCATTTGTCCATGCGGGAAATCCCATTCATCTTCATAAGCTAATTTAGCCTTGTACCGATCATAATCGTCTTGTAAATTGGGATGGAGAGTCGGATAAATATGGTTTTCAAATTCATCTTGAAGCACCGATATTTTTTCCAAATCGAAGGGTGGTTCGATACGTTTATTTTTTAAAAGCTGAATTAAATAATTTTGAAAACAGTATGGCATTTTTCGATGAATCATCACCACCTGTCCTGATGAGGTCTTTACCACTAAACCATATGAAGTAGAGTATTTGTTTCTCTGGATCATCTGAAAAAAGGAAAAAGAGAGAAAAATTCCTTGATTACCTATCCACTCAATGAATACATTTATGAACAGCAAATTTCACTAATTGTTGGAGCGCTAGCATGGCCATAAATCGATGACAAGATTTCGATCGACAAGATGGACATTGCTGTGGCTGACGATGTTGAGGTTTGTAAATAACAGTCCATAAAAACTTGAGATGTACCTTTTGATGAATTTTTTCTCGAGTGGGTTCATTCGCCACGTAGAGTTTTTCAATATGAAGTCGTTCCAGATCCGCATTCAATTGCCGAATAAATTCCTTCGTATGTGTTTTCAGGTCTCTGGCTATAAACCGGACGCAGTTCGTAAGAGTATATCCATCAGAGGTGACAGCCAACACACCAACAATTTTTTGGTGGAGCTTGGTCTGTGAGGACTTCTTCTTTCTAGAGCGCTGATGAGTGGATGACGAGGGAGGAGAAGACAGTATTTCCAAAGAATGAGTTGGAGAAGGAGAAGACTTTTTCGGTACTCTAAAAACGGGTGAAAATGGTCCATAAAAAGTGGGTTCCGTATCTGGAATATCCTCAAAGGGATCTTCTTCACATGAAATGACTAAGTTATCCGTTGCCATGTGTTCGCTATCTTTTTACGAAACAGAATGAACTCCGATTTCTTTTTCAACCATTTATATACTAAGAGAGGGAGGGAATAAAATAGGTAGAGGTATCGAGATATCGTTGAAAAATATTTTTAAGAACTAGGAGTACAGGATCCATCGCCATGGTTAAATTATTGCTTCTTCCTTTTTTATTACTCTTCTCCCTCTTCATTTTTTTTTCAAAGTTTTTTTTATATAATCCACTCTTCAAGTCCCATATTCAACGAATATATTTCTGGCTTTCTTTAAAAGCTTGCAATAGCCACTGAAATCGGTATCATATCAAGTAGGCCAGAGCTCCAAAGTAAAATAATAGAATTAAACAGACGACATAATAATGAATCTTCAATACGTTGCCCAGTAAAGCGAAAAGAATCGTAGGACCTGCCGTTACCAGTAGTAAATGAATGGCGAACGTTTGTCTCTTCGACCATCCTTCCTCTTTGGGGCTTTCGTCTTCCTTTTCAAACCGACTCAATTCTTGGTCCGTTTGAAAATTTTTCTCGATTCGTTTGAAATGAGATGTCATTCTTGACCTCTCGAAATTTTAGGAACACTTGTTCCATGTACAATGACATAATCGTACGCTGTGTTGCCTCGCAAGACCCGTTTTGTGAACCGTAAAACCGACTGATTCTCTGGACAATAAATCGGTCGGAATTCAACAGATTGATCGGTCATACATTCTCGTTTTTCCGTTAACCTATGCTTTTCGTCTATGTGTGTATATTCCAAAACACAGGGGGAAGATAGATCGCCCAGAACTCGATGCACGTAGGGTCCACATTCACAGACGTGTCGTTCGGCGTCCCATCCTAGTCCGGGCACGTTCCACAAATCTCGAACGCAGTAATCGACAGAACAGACCCACGGAGATGTTTGAATCATTCGATTACCTCGTCGATCTAAAGAATGGCATTGACACTGGTATCGGAACGATCCATCTTCTAACGTTTCGTAATAATCGGCTACTTCTTGAGCGGGTTGTTGGGTTCGACGATCTATTAAAATATTGAGAGAAGGATCACGGGCTTCTGGATGTTGACAGGGATGGGTGAAAGAGGAACGAGGAGCACAGAGCCATCCCGAGGCCGAAAAAATAGGAATTTCCGAGGAAGAAAGACAAGCGGTCCGGATTCCTTGGGGAATACAATAAGTACCCGGTTCGAGATGATTCCATGTTTTATCAGAAAGAGTGAGTTTTTCGTAAAACGTGGGATTTGCTTCACAGAGCTGAGAACAATCGCAATGGCTATCGGGACACTGAAAGATTTGGAAAGGGCAATACGTCTCGGTTGAAATTTCTGGTAAGGCTAATGATGATGAGGGAGGAATAGAAGGCATCCGGAGATCGGGTTTATAGAAAAGATTCAAGAGAGTCACTAGAAATACAATGCATAGAATGATCGCGCTCGGGTGTATCATTTTTCTTTCTTTCCTCCTTTATAAATTAGAACCGGTTCCAATCCCTACGAGTTCTCATTATACTGTGATTCGACACTTTTCCAAGGACAAGTCGCTTCTGCAACTGTTTCCTCAAGACGTTTACGTGTTCGTCGATCAAGGTATTTGTTATTTGTACGAGAAAACCAACGAAGAAAAAACCTATATTTCAGCTATCCGGCTCGATACGCTGAGACGGCACGATCTTTTACATTATAAATACATGCTAAAATGGCCTCATACGATTGAAATCGTGTCGTATCCGAATCATCTCACCCATCCGATGGATATTTTAAATTACAGAGCTTGAGGTTCGGTTTTGATGAAAGGAGTCGTATTCTTCACGGCAATATCGTTTTTATTCTCCGTAGTATACCAATGAGCATCGACCTCCCAAATATTTTGAATAGCCTTGCGTTGTGTTTCATAGACGGGATCGTCGAGCGATTTGAGAGGTAATAACGCGTTCGGTTGTAACCGTTGTTCGGCATTCAAACCTTGGTGAACGATCTGTTTCAACATAAACGTAAGAAACAAGCGACGTTTTCCAAAGAAAACCAGCGACTCTTCTGTATGGGTATCCATAGCCGGATGAAAAAGTGTGAAATGGCGTCCTTTTTGGGGATCCATCACGTATTGGATGACAATATGATGATACCAATCGCGTTGCCGCATTTGCGAGAGGAAGTGAAGCCGTTGCAATTGACGAAAATAACGTCGCGTTAGACGATACGAATCCATTCTGACTTTTTATCGCGCCAAGATTTTTCTTTTTTGTTGACAGGATAAACATTCACGATACAGAGCCGGCATTTCATCCAACGCGCGATCTTGTTTTAAAAAATGTCGATAATTCGGTTTGGAACAACACGCTGCTGCGTCCTTTTTCGGAATTTTTTGCTCTTTCCATAATTGGCACATCTCGTTCATGAATAAAGGGTGGATGCTCGCCATACTTTTATTCGTTTTGGGTTTATACTACTGCTACTTGTATTTCTATAATTTTTCGGTCCCGTCCCCGAAAGTTCCTTCTTCTCCTCGGACGACAACGACGCGTTTCCAATATCAGATCGAGACCTCAAACGACAACGAGGTTTCGTTTCACACCTCCACGGGAAAAACATGGACGTTTCCTCTCCCACTCGAACATTATTTCGCGGAAGGACGGATTTGGGAAAAAGATGAATGTTTTGGACAGCCCGATGATACTCAGCTCCCCGCAACGGGGAAAAACCTCTACCTGTTTTTATTACGATCGCAGAGTTTTGTACCCCGCGAAAAGTCCATGATGTATTATTATTATCGATGTCGGCACGGTCGTGTTCTAGACGTGCTCATGTGTCAAGAAGAACATTCTCCTTCTACCTGCATTTCCGTCAATCCCTGCATCGATCAGCATGACGGATCAGTTTTACCCGATCCAATCAATTGACGTTTTTATTACGAATGCCAGAACGAACAACCGATTCGAATCGCCTGTCCTCCCAAGACATTTTTCTATTACGACGCTTGCACTTCGCGAAAACATTTCGTATCTTACTGTGAAGACGGTCAACATTTTCCGATTGACGAGGTGACGTATATCGAGTGTCGTGGCCATCGACCGAAAATGATTCGATGTTCGCCCGGAGAAAAATATTCGACACATTATCGGCGATGCGTGTCTGATCTCTGCGAGGGATTTCCGGATAATACGCAACGACCTCTCCCCATCGTCCAAAAAGGATCTTTTCTGTACTCTCCGGGTTACGCGATTTGTGAAAACGGAATGGTTCGCGACACTGTATCCTGTCCTCTTTCCTGGGATACATGGATCGGCGATGCCTTTTTCCATTTACCGATGGTGTACGACGAAACGTCCCAAACATGTCAACCGCCTCTTTTCTGTGAAAATGTTCAACCGAGCTCAAAAGAAATTGTCGTTCCCGCTCACGAGTATACGAAACATCTCCCGTCCTATCAATTTTCAACATCTTTGGATCGAGCTGTAGCTTACACGTGTGATCCAACCCGAAAACGTACGGTTCTAGAACCAGGCTATCGAGTGTCGGATCAATATACGGTTGAATGGGCTTGTGAGGATAAGTCGTCATCGTCAAAACTCGCGATAGGCGATACGAGCGATCAATATTTTGATTGCGCTCGGAGGGAAATTCAAACGTGTCCTCCTCAAACATTTTTTGACGGAAATGAATGTCGACCGCGCATCCCCGGCGCGTTTCAGTATCGGCATCTCGATGTGTTTAAATTCGATCATTTATCGATCGTTGCGAATTGGATTCGGCCCTGGACGACTCTTGATCATGAACCTCGTACCTCTTGTGACGAAACCAACGAAGAAGTTTATATTCCCGGCTATAATATTTGTTCTCATCCCGACTGCACGCCGTACCCATTCCTCAAACAATTGAAAACAGCTATTTTTTTACCCACTTCTTCTCACATGTGTCTTTTCGAAAAGGGAAAAATTCGAAAAAAACGCGTTCGACGGCAAGGTTTGAAATTTTGGTCGCAGCGATTCGTGAAACAGGCTTCGACTTATAGCGTTCCCAAAACGTGTCGTGAAGGCCATCGCATACGATCGGGACGATTTATTCCCGATTCCGTATTATACGCCACTTCTAATTGGCGTCAACCTTTTGTCTTTTGTCCTTCTTCCTCCACAGAAGGAATTCGAGCCACTCCGTACGGGTATCACGTATGCGTACCCAAAGAAGAAGCCTATGAAGGGATTTTACCGGCTGGATTAACCCTTCGACTTGAAGTTCAAGAGCTGAGTCGTATTATACCGGAACATGGAGCGCGATATAAAATAGATGGACGAGAAGCTGTTTTTGATGCGACGCAGCATCCCGAAGGTATCCCCCTCCTTACCTCAGTCTATGAAATTTGGACCGAGCGCGACATGAAATTGTTTTTTAGAATTCTCGTCACGCATCCTCGTTCAGCTTACTGGGAAGACCGAAAATTAAAAGCCCTCCCCGATCCTGACATGACGTTGTTGTACACAGGTGAAATGACCGAAAAGCCCGTCACGACCGATGACTATCCGGTCTCGGCCGACTCGTTGATTCAAATGGAATAAAGTAGAAAAAAAATGGATCGTTATTTAGGTCAAGGCATATTGTTTTACTCTACGGTTTATATCAGCATCATCCTAGTCGCAGTCACCCTCTTAACGAACCGGCTCATCTTTTTATTTTTATTAGTCCTCACGTTTGGTCTAGCCGCTTACATGGCTTATTTGACCGTTCATAATTCCGAACATCTCAAAACGACGAGCCAATCGATTGAAGACTGGATTCGAAAGATTTGTCAAAAGATAACTGGATAATCGTTTTTTAGGGAGGTGACTCATGTAAATATCAAGATCGGTAAAGGAAAAAAAACATGGTTTCGGTTTACACCATAGATGAATTTGGAAAAGAACGATATCCAAAAGATCCTAAAAAACCTAAACAGGAGCTGTATTATTTCGATAATGACAATCGACCTATTTTTGCTAAAGACGAGCATGGAAATGAATATTACGCTGTGGAATATCGGGGTCATGAATATATAGCGCTTCCTCGTCGGTACGCCAAATCCAATTCCGGAGACGAATTTTATCCTAAATTAAACAATGGAGGAGAATACCCGTTAAATTCATTGGATGTAAATGTGAAAACGTATGCTGTCAATGCGAGGGGAGGAGAGATTTATCCTAAATCCAGCATTGGAAAAGAATATTATATACAGGATAGAATTCGGGAAAAGCCAGAGACGAATTACATCCGATATGCACGAGACGAAAATGGAAATGAGTATTACCCGAAAGATCATAAAAACGAGGAATTTCTCTATATCTATCTAAGTTATGCTAAAAAAGCGAATGGTGATGAATTTTATCCGAGAAAGTGGTATTATTGAAAGATCTTCAGGAGAACAGTATCCGCAGCATGGACTCATCTGAAACGAAACTTGGAAAGCTTAAATAGATAAACGAGCCCATTATTAAAAAATGGTATCTTGTCCATCGAGTCGGCTGGGAAAAAATTTTTCACAGCTGGAAAAAAAAAAAAAAAAAAAAAAAAAAAAAAAAAAAAAAAAAACTTTTGGTTAATTTTTATCATGTCTTATAGACATGATAAAAATTAACTGTCCCCTCTTTTTGTCTGGGAAGGATGTCTCACCCATTCGAAAAAACAAACCATGACTCATTCTTGGAATTCTATTCTTTAGAAAGGAGTGATGGTCTATTTTTAGAAAGTGTGAGACAACATTCCGACAAAAGGGGGAGGTAGTTAATTTTTATCATGTCTAAAGACATGATAAAAATAAACCAAAAGTTTTTTTTTTTTTCATCTAGAAATTTTTCTCAGCTCTTACAGTTTTTCCCCAGCCGACTTGATCCACAAAACCAGACATGTCAAAATTGTTTCTGGAAGGGATTCTTGCTTATCTATTTAAACTCCAAGTTTCACTTCAGATCACTCTGTGCTGTGAAAGACGAAACATCTTCTTATAATTTGTAAGTACTAACTGATTTTTAGTTTATTCACTGGTTAGTTACTCCCCCTCCAAGTCATTCGTTTTTTTTCTCTCCAAAAATCTTCAGCTTTCATTTAGAATGACGATAAAAATAAAACACAAATAGGAAAAAGATGGTCACGCATAAGTAATGCATGTAGGGTTGAAATAGGAAGGTGAATCCTGTTAACAAATAAACAATTATCGTGAAATAAATCCAATTTTTCGGGGTTCTTTCGTCTGTTCGTGATTTTTGGAGAAATGACATTCGCATTTGGGGTCGATCGGTCATGGGTACTTTATGGATAGCATCTAAATATTCTTGCACTTTCTCGGCTAAGAAGAGGTATCGATCGCTCGCATCTTCTTCTAACACGTCCCATAGAAGATCGGGTGTGATTTCTAGAACATGGTCCGTTTCCGATTGATAAAACTGAACGTCTAATCGCCAGTCAATATCGTAAAGAGTTCGAGCGGTCAGCACTTTATTGAAATGAAACGGATCCAATATATCGAGTACGGCGGACAGAATACTTATACCCGTCAGCACATTGGAAGTAACCGAGAATCCTGTCGCGGCGATTCTGGAAAGTGTTGCGAGCGTACTTAATTGGGTCCGAACGACAGCTTGAAGGATGGCCGATTGAATGGGAAGAGACTGCATACTCAATTTGGTTAAGAGTTTAGGCATCCGTTTTTCAAGGATTTTTTGCGCGGCTTCTAATCGGATATCGATCCCTACATCAATCGCCAATTCATGAACCAAGGACCGTTTCACATGTTTCTTGGGCCAGTTTTGTACAAAGTCGGGAAGATGAGGAGGATATGGTGGTAACGTATGATTTTTTTGCAGAGTGGAAATAGATCGATAGATACTGCTTCCCAAGAACAATTCGCCAATATCTTGCCCCGTCGTCGTCACACAATCAGACCCGTTGAAAACAAGACCGTACGCTTCACAATAAGGCTGGTTGAGTCGTAAATGACCCTCGACGAGATTGAGGCCGGCATGATGACGAGGAAGAGAAGGATGATTCGATTGAAAGAAAACTTGTTCGGGCAAGAGAGCTAATAATTTCTTGGCGAGATTTACGGCTACACATTTTCCATTTCGATATTCCGTGTCCATACTCTGCTGCGTGTTGGAATATAAACGATCGCAGGCGGGTTGGCAAGCTAAACTGAAACCCGTTCCGAGTCGAATCCATCGCGGTTCATCTTCCGGGGAACACGATTCTAAATTTTCTTGAAAAGGGAAGCAGGCAATCATGTCACATCCCGTTTGCGTAAAAACAAATTTTTCGACGACGTGACATTGTTCCGGATCGAGGGTTTTAGGTATGTAGTAATCCCGTTTGGAGTCGGCTTTTCTTATTTGGAAGGTGGTATGTTTAAAAATAAAAGCGTACCGACTTTGAAGAGCTTGTTCGTAAATATAGAGTTGAGTCGCTTCTTGAGCATACCGAATCGCGTGATCGAGATCGTAAGAAGTGACAGTATATTCATTTCTATTTTGAAACGAATCCCATTTCATCTTTCATTTCATCTTTGTTCCTATATATCGAAAAAAAGTTCGATGTTGTTGCTTTTTTAACAACAAAAATAAAAGGATTCTTTTTTTATATAGTAACAAGTATAAAATGAGATTCAATTCAGTATTTACAGTTGCGTATGGAATATATACAAAAACCAGTTCGAAAAAAAAATTTTTTAATTAAAAAATAAAATGTCTCAACTATAAAATCCTATAAATTTTAGTTTTTACAGTTGCGTATGGAATAGCGATAAAAACCAGTTCTCAAACAATTTTTTTAATGAACTATCTTATCTATAAAATCTTGTCAAAATCAGTTTTTACAGTTGAGGATGGAACCTGATGAAAAAATATTTTGGAAAGGATGGTATTCGGAAAACATTTTATCATGATTAGTAGTTCTTCTTGTAAAGGACAAAAACAAGTTCATTTCGTCTCATATTTGTGCATCTAAAGTATTTAAATCTATTCCAAAAAATATATATATAGTCTCCCACATACCTTCAATGTATTATTGGACTGTTCACTCTTTATATTCCATTAAAGAGCCATGGAAAAAATGTTCCGAGTTTCTAGGGGTTCATTTTGCCTTGTTCACTACTTGTAGTTTCTACATTTTCGTCTTCACACTCTAGTCTTTCGAAGGAAGCTTCTACAGGATCTTCTCCTCCTCTTTCCGATGGAGGTGGACTCTCGGGAGAAATAGGATCTTCTTCCCCCTTTTCCGATGGAGGTGGACTCTTGGGAGAAGGATAACGAACAGGTTGCAAATCGACAATCGAAGGGTCGAAATAATCACTCGAAGCTAAAGTAAGGTCCGACATATTATTTCTGTTTTTCTTCTTGATTCTAGGATCCTCTCTCACATTCTTTCTCTTTTGAGAATTATTTTCTTGTTGATTCTTTTTCGCCTGGTATTGTTCCAATTCTTTCGTCTTCCAGACTTTAATTTCGTAAAATATATTTAAAAATAGATCCTCTCCAAGATACTTTAAATACAATGCACCCCATTCGCTTACTTCATCACTGGTAGAAGGTGTAGTGTTTATTATTTCTTCTATAGTACATCGAATCACATCCACGTAGAGAAGAGATTCCGATCGTTTGGAAACTTCGTGATATAAACAACGGACGATTCGAGCATGAACTGCTTTAAAATCTAGAGCTTCTTGTTCGTTTAAAGGTGTTTTTTCATCTCCTCCGTACTGTAGATTAAAAACATACTTTTGCAGATCCTCGCCCAGCAATCCGTCTACGGCAAATAATTTATACACTTCTATCTTAGGTATTTCCTGTCGTTTGAATAAGATGTTGGAAAGTCTTATTAGATCGGTCGATCTAGAATAGTCTTTAGATAAAACTTTCTCGATCATATTCCATTCATCCGGCGTGGAGATGGTTTTATTTTGTACTAACTGCTGTTGCACATCCATCCATAAACGCCAAATGGTATTTAAACAGTATCGATGGACGGGTACAAGAGGTTTCAAATCTTGAATCAAGGTCCACGGAAACATCATCATATTAGCTATTCTTTTTAAAACTCTCAACTGAAAGGTGGTTTTAGTCGTAAACAAATTAGATTAATTAAATTCTTCCAGCACGACTTCATCCAACAAGTACTTGAGACGATCCTTCAAGGGTAATGTCAAAGGCTCCAGGGTTACAGTGTTTTCCTGATCCATCTTGTCCTCAGTATGAAATGAGAAAATCGTCTCAGCTCCAGCTGTTTATATACTGTGAAACGAAAGGGGGGGAGGTAGAAAGGAGAAGCAAAAGTTGGGTAGTAGGAAAAAATTTAGCTTAAAAAAAAAAAAAAAAAAAAAAAAAAAAACTTTTTGTTAATTTTTATCATGTCTTTCGACATGATAAAAATTAACTCTCTCTTCTTTTTGTCTGGGAATGATGTCTCATCTTTTCGAACATATTTCTAAAAATAAATTTCCAAGAAAGAAATGAGTCATGTTGTATTTTTAGAAACATATTGAGACAACAGATTAACATCATTTGAACAAAAGGGGGATAGTTAATTTTTATCATGTCTGAAGAAATGATTAAAATTCACAAAAAGTGGTTTTTTTTTTTTTTTTTTTTTTTTTAATACAGCTCTGGAAATTTTTCCCAGTTGGTTCGATCGATAAAACCAGAAAAAGGATTTCCACTTAACTATTTAAATTGCTCGAGTTTCGGTTTGAGATCAGTTTGTGCTTTGGATACCAGCCTCGAAAGATCTTCAGTTAAAGTCTATTATATACACATTTTGGTAAGTGAACTTTATTATTTTGTTGAATTGTTTTTTGGCTTTTGTGAATTGCTTGGATATTGTTTCTTTTTCAACTCGTTGTGTTTAAGCTCTTTTCTTTCTCAAAACAATACGAGCTTGTCGTGGCAATCGATCTCGAGCTGTTGGATGCCGTCGTGAGCAATGACTTAATAGATATCGACAAGCTTTATTGGGAATTTTCGTATTTCGTATGTGGGCCCCACCTTCGGTCACAAACGTAATGGAATGGTTACCATATTTATGAAGCAATCGATTAGGACCCACACGAACGGTTGGAGATCCAAGAACGTATCCTCGACGTTTTCTCATAGGTCTTCTACGAATGGGTCTTTGTGTTCCTCTACGATTGATATTGGAAGGAGAGGAAGAAGAAGATGCAGATGATGAAAAGGAAGTCGAACGACTTCTTCTTACAGGACTTCTTCTTCTAGAATGACGTATTTCTAAATTACGACTACGATTTCTCTGACTTTTTCTTCTTCTTAGACTTGGACTTCTGCTCCTTCTTGGACTCGGACTGCGTTTTCTTGGACTTCTTCTGGAACTTGGACTCGAACTTCGAGAAGAAGGAGAAACGGACGGTCGAATAATGTAAGGGCTAGTGGTTACATCGGATTTGGCATACGTGTGGAGAGGAAATTGAAGTTCGAAATCGTCGGGAAGGTCGACTTGGTTTTGAATTTGTGAAGGTAGAATATCGTCATAATAAATAACTTCGGGTGTTCCAAGAGGTGGAATTTCCTTCGAAACATCATCCTCGTTAGGATCATTCATTCTGACTTTATTTCAATCGAAACACGGATCCGACGACAGGATCTAAGTTATATCGCATAGAAGCTCGATACGCATCTTGAACCGATGTGCAAAGAATATATTCCAAAGGTCCGAATCGTTTCTTTTCTAAAATAATGGGAAGATCGACCGTCCCTGCTCGATAAAAAGGCGTGAGGGAGAGAATTTCATTCAATTGTAACACGTTCCCGTGCTGGAATTCCCTACAACAGAGATAATCGATCCATTTCTGAACGAGTTTCTTATAAGCACGAGCTTCCGCGGACGTTTTAAAACACAATTGCCAGCCTTCAATGCGATCGATATGATTCAGCATGTAATCAAAAGCTGTCCAAAAATGAAATAACAGTGACGACGTATTCCGGAAGGACGTGAGATCGATTAAAATCCATGACATGTTTTCTAAGGGAGTCGGATCGGGATTCTCGGGACTGATCCATCGATCCAGGGTAGGACTAGGACCGATCGAAAGAGCTTTCTTGGACTCTTTAACTTCGGGTAGATCCGTTTTGTAAAGGAACGTCTGTTCCAAATCCATCAGCTGTTTGGTTTTTTCCATATACATTTCTAAACTTCCCGGGAAATGAAAATAGGATAAATAGGAACACGTATGGTATCGATCGATAAAAATCATGTGGCTCGTTAAAATGACGAGGTGTTGAGCCGTTTTAATGTCGTGGTGTAAAACGGCATGCGGAAAAGGTTCAATGTAGAATAATAAATCGCACGTGTTCGTGCTCAATTCTTCCGGTTTAGTCACACGCACATGAGGGGAAGACGGGTACGTATAAAAGGGACAAATGACAAAAATGGTGAGGTGGGATAAATATTTGGAAATGTAATCGTTGATCACATAGGGTAATCGACTCAGGTTCCCAAACACAATTGTTTTCTTGTGTTGGAGAAGGTACTGAAACAATTCGTCTAAATGATTCATTCTTTGCTCTTCTTTTTCTTTTTCTGAAATAAATGAAAAAAAAATATTTAAAAATAAGGAACCATGAATTCAGAAACGATTATGAAACAAACTGTAGCTTGCATTTCTTGGTTTTTGAATGAAACGTTCGGTCCCTCGATTGCCGATCGGTTCAACCAAAAAATTCAATGTTGGCCCGAGACGTGGAACCGGTTACGCGAATGGTTAGTTCATACATTTTTATCATGTCTAGAAGACATGATAAAAATTAACAAATTTTTTTTTTTTTTTTTTTTTTCAGCTCTTGGGAAATTTTTCTAGCTGACTCTGATCATTCTTGTTCTTCCTTCTTGAGTGGGCAAGATGTCAATAAAAGCAGTTGTTGGTATATTTCTTCTTGGATTGAAGTTACGCCCGTCCATCACCTTGAACGTGTTTATGGATACGAGTGACTCATCGTTATCTATGAAAGTATTTCTCTGAAAGATTTTGGATTCATCTTGGGTAGGTCTTGTCATATTTTTTTAAATTAAATCATTACTTTTTCATAAAAATGCCTCCACCTAGCATCAGAGCAATAATATGTAGCATTATATTTCCGTAAAACATCCAGTTGCGTTGATTAAAATGTTCGGCTCCTGTTTTGGGTGTCGCATCACTGTAAATAGCTGTTGCCAGGTAGCCGAAATTGAGTAACGAGACAAATACAATTCCTAATAAGATAATTACCATGATAGCCTTTGTATCCATCGTGATGTATTTTTGAATCTAGTCTTTATTCTCTTTTCGGTTACACGTAAAGTAATAAACCGACCATTAGTATATTGATCACATTGACAACCGTTGGAGCAATGAGCAACATTTTATTGTTGGCCCAGAAATCGCTCGCTGTCGTTCCTTTGGTCGTGACTTTATTCGGATCAGGAGCATCGTAAACGAAAGCCACACTGCCGTAGGAGAGACGATATACGATGAGGGCCATGATAACCAGTGTTGTCACCAGACATATTAAAATGGTTATGGCGAGAGTCGAACGAAGATTAAAACCAAACATTGTTTTATCCACTAATGACTCCTTTATTATGTGATTTCTTGATGGACTTGTCGATACCATTGAAGAAGATTGAAATGAAAAGGGATCGATTGTCCCGAATAATAGACGAGTAAATTTCGGTACATGAAACATTGGAATAGGTAAAGAAGAAAAAAACAGAGTACATGAAATAATATCATGATGGAAACGATTCTTGATCGTTCATCAGCTTGGATTCCTTATCAGGAAGAATTTCTAAGAAGTCAATTGTTATTGACGTATCCCAAAAATATTATTTTTACAGCTCAACTCTTAGACGCGCATTTACGATATGTAACGGAACATGTTTATCCCAATTACCCCTCGGCAGAAAAATTCAACGTGAATTCTTTAAATTAGGTGGATTGGGCTCATTCCGTGATTCTGGTGAATCAAGACAGACAATTATTAATCGCTCCTGAACCGGTTAAACAGCTCGTCAACCTTGATCGGCGTTTACGATACCATGAAGCGGCCGAAACTATATTCCATGGATTTAATTTCTTTCCTAAACTCTTCTATATATTTCAGTTTCGATGGATCGTGTTTCTGGTGTTGGTTGCGTGGTTTATCGAATGGAGAATAGACATTCAAAAAAAGAAATTCTTTTAAGAATATGGACCCAAATAAGAAGGTTTTTTCCTATGATGGAGTATAAGCTTGGATCCAGTCCACAGCACTGACTGACGATTTAAATAGTTAAGTGAAAGTTTATTCTGGTTAAAAAAGGGTAACTTCTTGTCCACATCGAATTGACTATTAAAAAAAAAAAAAAAAAAAAAAAAAAAAAACTTTTTGTTAATTTTTATCATGTCTTTAGACATGATAAAAATTAACTTTACTACCCCTCACCCCTTATTTTGGTTTGAATCAGGTGTCAACATGTTTCTAAAATAAATTTCCAAGAACGATATGACTCATTCTTTTGCTTAGAAATCTAGTTTTAGAAAGTGTGACATCATTCACAACAAAAAAGAAAAAGGGGGTAGAGTTAATTTTTATCATGTCTAAAGACATGATAAAAATTAACAAAAAGTTTTTTTTTTTTTTTTTTTTTTTTTTTTTTCAGCTCTTAGAAAATTTTTCCAACTGACATTGTCATGTTTTGTTACTAACGGACTTTCGTATTTCTAAGCTTTTTTTTTTCATTGGTTATTTTTGTCCTTTTCTAGGTGTTCCGATCATTTCAAAGTCAGGCGTAGATGCAGTTGCATGATTCGCTGCGATCGCCATTAATATACTTGTCACGTATTAGTGACGGCATACATTTGCTGCGTGAAACGATTATACAAAGGATTGGGGACTTTGAGAGGTTCCTTCTTTGACAATTCGTCTTGAATCAAAAACGAAACGCAATGGAGTTCCGTGGATACGTTCGTAACGTCTGCTTGCAGAGTTTCTTGGAATACGGCAAAAGCCCGATTCAAATCGCGATCGGTGACTAGTTTCGTTAAATATGGAGCGATATATTTATCGTGAATGACTTTCCCGATCACGCCATTCAACATGTCAAAGATGGAATTAAACGCCATCAATTTTTTTAACTGAATTTCCGAATGGACGCATGTTTTAGCGATACTGTACATTTTTAAAAATCCTTCGTAGCCTTCTGGAATTTCGGTCGTTGAATCTAGAACGTGTTTACTCATGGGCAGTTTTTCAATGACTTTCCGTAGATAAGAAACGAGATATTTTTCGCGAGCCGTTTCCAATTCTCGATTCATTTGCTGACCGGGATCTGTGTGTTTATTTTGAAGCTCTAATAATAGAGACACGTCCGACTCTTTAATTCGTTTATGGGTAGGTTCTTCTTCCTCCTTTTCCCCCTCTCCATGGTCCATTTCCTTTTCGGATTCTTCATGAGCGCGTTTCATTTTTATTTTGATTATATGTCTCCCTTTCTTTTATTTTGATTTTCTCTCTCTTTCTCTTTAAAAGAAATGACCTTTTTCCAACGCTTTCGTGGGTTCTCCTTTAATATCGGGAAAGACGGCTGGATCTAACGTCGCCGCATATGTTTCTACATAAGGAGCTCGAGCAAACGTGACATGCCATATGCCTTCCTCATTCGGTTTCATCTGAATACCGTTCGATCGAAGAAGGTTTGGGAGGGCTTTCAACAGTAAATGGAAAGGATTGAGAACGACATGGCCTTGATAAATTTCGGGAACGCGTCGATCCTCCTCTGAAAAAAGACATACGGGATATCGATACAGGAGCGTGTAGGCGTTCGCGTGTTGACTTAATTTTCCATCCAGTTCTTGCTCGATCAACTGGCAACGCGTGTGAGCTGGTTTTGTCGAATAATGGTTTCGTAGCACGTTTTAACATGAAAAATAGGATCTTCGTGGCAGTGACGCGTATGCACCGTAAAGGAAAGGTACTTAAAACATATTGCATGTAGTCAAAAGGCCACGTTTCTTCGATTTGTAGATGGTGTTTCTTGGATTGGACCACGTAATAATTGAAAGGATAGGATAATTGAGTTGGATCTAAATTCTCAAATTCAATGAACGCGACCGGCGAATAATCAAACATGTAGAAATAGGCAAACAGTTTCACATGATGGATCGGGGAATCGGGTTCGCTTTTAAAAATATTCGCGCAAGCATTATAGCCCTTATCGTTATTTTTCAAATAATAGGGATGATCGAGTCGCACCCCAATATTCCCATACCTCGGATCACACACACAACTTCCAAATTCTGCATGATAAAAAGTATGTTTTAAAGGCTGACCTGTAAAAGCATCGAAGGAACAGGGCTGCTGGAAGTAACCGGGTTTTTGGAAAGACGCGAGATACTTTTCGGAAAATACGGTCGGATCCCATACGTTGTTTTTTTCTTCTTCCTTCGAAAACGCTAATCGTTCGTGAGCGGTCATTTCTTCACACCCGAAACCTTGCAAAAGCGGTTTGTATCCAAAATCGCAAACACTTTTACCTTCTTTCAAAGGATCTTTGTCTAAACTTTCTAATCGGCCGTGAGGTCCGCAAGCAATGTCCACGTCACAATTCCCCCCGCGTTTTTTTGCGTGACGAGATGAGGGTATTTACAAAAACGGGTCGCGAATTTCAATCCTTTTTGATTCACCAGAACCCACTCTCCCGTAGCTGAAGAACAAGTGGAATGGGGAAGGAGTTTGGGAAGACATTCACCCCGAAAACATATTTGATCGTCGTCACAATCGGTTGCGTGAATACAAGTCGAATAAAGCGTCGTCCGCTGAGGAGGGTGGTAGGAAATGGATTGCCAAGGAGGGTTTGTAGTCGTTTGGGACTCGTTTCGAAACAGGTAGATCATGATCAGGTAAAGATAAAAGACGAGAAGAAATATCCAAAGCGTCATCTTCTTTTTTTCAATAGACGTTCACAACTTTTATTTTATCGCCTCGATCTTCATGCACCAGACCGGCATTGTCTCGTTGAGCCCCTATTTGTTCAAAATATTGCAAAAGTTTATATTTGGTTTGTAGATTCTGGATCGATAATAAATACTTTCGAACACTGTAGACCATATCGTTTCGTTGAGCCTTCACCATTTTGACAGGGTTGTCCATTATTTTTTAAATTACTTGTTTACGCCAAACATTTGATTCAGTGCATCCTCCGTGGAGGTTCCTGGACCCCCCTTAATAACACTTACGTTTCTAGCATTTGGATCCTCTATTGGGTCTTTAGGAAGTCCTCTTGTGTCCATCGGTAATTCTTTCTGTTCCGTTTTCACCTTTTCCGCGATCGAGGTGGCTATTAACTGAAGGAGGAGAGGTTGATTAAAATTGCGGCAAGGAACGATTTTGTTCAAATATTGACTGTACTGAGGATCAATATTATCTTTTCGGTGTATAATGCTGGAAAGCATATGATCGGTAATCACAAAACTGTTACTCAACAGCGATTCCGATAAACCTCGATGAATAAACATATTATGAGGGGTGAGATAGGGAAGTTGATCCATTTCTTTTTGAGCCATGTTGGCAAAAAATCGGTAACGTCGTTTGGATAATAAATGTCGACGATGGATTTTCCATAACTCCATTTCTAAATGCTTTCTTCTTATTTAAAAATGAGTAACGGGTTTGAAGTAATTGGGAATGCCGATAATTTCTGGACACTTCTCTTCCCCTTCTTCCATCTCTTCGACTACAGGGAGGGAAAGAGGAGTTTCGATATCCAAATCGGTCGAGAACAGAAAAGATTCTTTAAATAAGATAAATTCGCGAACTAAACCTCCTATCTTGTACGAATTTTCTCCGAACGTGTACCGGTTAGAAATTTGAAGGTTTAGAATACCTAGAAAAGAAGTCGTCGTAGCAAACATATTTTCAATCGAACACTGAAAAGTATTTTTTAAACCCTCTCCATTAAAGATCCGACTCTTTCGTATACACCACATATTTCTATGAATTTGAAATTTATCTTGGGCTCCTTTACAAGCAGAGCAAAACGCGGGATCACACCGGTCCATGAAAAAACGACAATTCTCCGCAAATTTGTGTTGCGGATTCTCTTTCATGCTTTCGCCAATTTTAGTTAAAGGAGCACACAGTCGAGTCATGAACGAAGTTCCTGTTTTATTATTCTCCCCCGGTTTCAAATACCAATAACCAGCCACGAGAACATTATAGCAATTTTGTAAACCAATAATGTTTCGGATGTGAACAGTATCTTTTCGAGTTCCTTTGGAAAATTGAACTTTTTGTTGACAATGTGTCTCGTACAGCGGATCGTGATTTAAAACATCTTCCCAGTCGGGACATATTAAGTTGAGAGCACCTTGACGTTCTTTTAATTCGTCGATAGCTTTCTCAAGGATGGGAGAAGAAAGAATATTCTTGATAATCAACGAATAATCCATTCTTACTCAATAGATTTCTTTTTTCGAACAAAGTAGAATGTAGTATCTTGGTTATTAGACTACTGGCCTTAGATGTTACCTCTTCAGCAGCACAAACTGATTTGAAGCGAAAATGGGATGACTTAAATAGATAAGCGAGAATTCATTCTAGAAAGAATTTTGCAATGTCTTGTTTGGTTGATGAAGACGAGTGAAAAAAAAATTGTGAGAGCTGGAAGAAAAATATCTGGAGAGTAAAAAAAAAAAAAAAAAAAAAAAAACTTTTTGTTAATTTTTATCATGTCTTAAGACATGATAAAAATTAACACTACCACCCTTTGTCTCTAAATGATGTCTTACCATTTCTAAAAATAAACTATGACTCATTCTTTTCTTGGAATTTTATTTTTAGAAATGGTGAGTCATGGTGTATTTTAGAAACATGATGCTGAGACATCATTGAAAACAAAAAACGGGGGTCATTAATTTTTATCATGTCTAGAAGACATGATAAAAATTAACAAAAAGTTTTTTTTTTTTTTTTTTTTTTAAAGTTGTAAATTTTTCCTGACAGATTTTTTTCCAGCCAGATTTTCAACCGACCTTTTCCCAATCATCATTTTTTAAAACTGGCTCGCTATTGGTTTGTTTAAAAATGACGTCATTGCTTCAAGAACTATATACACATAACTTTCTCGTACTCACTTCTCTATACGGAATGGGGTTCCCAGCTGACATAGCAAAAACCCTATCTCGCTTCATCTACAACTCTCGTTGATGAGCTATACAAAATTGGGTAATTTTTTCTACGACTTTATACAGTTCTTGATCACGGGGATCTATCTGCTTGTACGGCTTCACGTGAATTCTTAAATCATAGCGCTCATCCATATTTTCATTGACGTTATCATCGACCCCAATTAAAAGAATGTCGTAATCGTACAAGACTCTGATATGTTCCGAACATTTTGAAATATTATACTTTCGGCACGACTTTTCACATTGTGTGCGGCCAAATATCCGATACGCATATCGTGCAATATCGTGCAATGAACTGTTGATCACTCGCTCGACATAATCATCCGAACCTTTACTCCACAAAATGATATCGATATTGCAGAGACGTAAAAACTGGATCAGGAAATTGGTTTTGGGTCGAATTTGAAATGTTTCTCCTTCAAAGTATCCAAGCGTCTCATCCATATCTAAGACACAGACCACCACCATCTTTCTTTTTTAAAGAAAGAAGAAGATGAGTCGATCCACCACTTATACTATTATTGAACACGTGAAAGAAATTGTTTATTATGCTCCTTCCAAATGTCCTTGGCATTTTGATTATGCCTGTTTTCTCATTTTAAATAATTTCAATCAAAGACGATTCCACTGCCTGTTTACTTCCCACTCGATGCAGTGGAGATCTTACAGTGCCAGCAGCTCTTGTGACTTGCCCGAACATTTTTTCGATTTGATCCTTCTTCATCGACAATTGAGTTCGGAGTATGTGTTGCCTTTTGCGACGCATTTCCTAGAACGTTCGGGATATACAATAGGTCTCTTTGAAATGAATCCTGGACTTTATAGTGCTCGCATTCTTCAACCGGAATATTTAGCAGAAACGTTTTACACGTTCATTGTTTTCTTGTGTAGTATTTGTTATCGACACGGAGGAACGGCTCCCGTTTTAAAATTATGTTCTTTTGTGTACACGGACCATCATCCCGTGCTCGTGGATATTGGAGCTCTGAATGTGGAAAAGAGAGAACGCATCGGTCATCGAGAATTTTTAAACGAGAAGAAATGGCATCGGTTCTTGAAACGACGAACGACTCGAGACATTATTCGGTACGTGAAACTCATGCATCCGGATTATTTTAAGAAGAAATGTCGTGTTCAATGCATTCTCTCCGAGAAAGTTGTCTTCAACGATGTAACGCATCAACTGATTTGTAAAAGTCGACAACGCAGTCTGGCCGAGGTTTTAGATACTTTTCAAGAACTCATGCCCCATGAGCCTATTCGTCAACTCATTCGAACGTGGCTTTCTGTGAGATAAACAAGAAAATGGATTATAAACAACTCGTCCTCGATTTATTGAAACAGAAAAAATATCCCATTTTAGTGGATTATGTAGTTATGGATATTTATTATAAAATGGTTTATAAATCAGACGGGAAAGTAAAACGATTCGACTCTCCATGTTTCGAGCTGAATCAAAAATATTTAGAAGAACCCAATCCGTATAAACTGGAATTTATCACTTCGGATGATAGTAGTAAATTGGTTATTCGACGACAAATCGATCCTAAACATTTTATTATAAATCAATATCCGGAAAAATGTTTTCGTGTTAAACTGTCCAGCCACCATCTTGCTGAATTTGATATGTTTAAATACAAGATGTTCGAAGAACAAATTTATAATTTCATAATGTACCTGAAGAGTAATATTCCTGCCATTCGAGAATTTTTGAACTTAACTCACGACGAAAGTACTCGATATTTACCTCAGTCCATACGACTGTGGGTGTATAACTATGAAACGGCCAAGATCACTCATCAAGCTATGGATCCCGATTATTTTGGACCGCGTTCATCTCTTTTACTGGAAACACGCATGATTCAAGGTTTATTATCACCATGCACTTCTAAATCAGTATTATTGTCTCTTCGAGATGATTATGCTTGGAAGAATCATACCAATAAAGCCATTTTACCGTCTTATATATACGATTACGATCCTTATAATTTACATTATTCGGATCACTGGAAAGCTCTTGTCCCGCTGGCCTTTAACCCGTTAGAAAATCCCATCATTCATTAATATTCCAGTTGCAGCACATACTCATCGTCTTCACTCCCGTCACGAACAAAATTAATGTAACGTTTCGTTTGAGGATCCTTGTAGCGACAGACTTGGCGAATATCCCGACAAATAGATCCCGGCAAATTTAAATCTCGATCCATTCCTCGAGTCGGTTTTAGAATCAGACCTGATTCGTTTGTCTCAAGGGCTTTTATAAACTTTTGATCGTAGCCAACACGAGCTTTGAGTTTAGACTTTCTCTTTCTCCCTCTTTTTTTGGGTAGAGGAGCCAAGTAATGCCGAATGGGTATATCTATACTCGAAGAGCGACTTCGGGATCGATTTCGGACTCTTGTTGGACTTGGAGATCGACTTCGGACTCTTGTTGGACTTTGAGATCGTGTTCGGACTCTCGTTGGACTTCTCGATCGACTTCTAGAACGTTGACGTTGAGATCGACGCCGCATATTTGGATTTATTTCTACTTTATTACGGTTTAAGAAACGTTTTACATAGTCTTGGACACGAGGTTCTTCACTCATAGCGTCATACCAGTAATTTCCCGGAATGATTATAAATTTATCGTCTCGAAACTTTATAAACTCTTCTGGACTATAGCGGGGAAAAAATTTTTGTAAATGAGACAAGTCGAATAAAACGTGTCCCAACGAACATGTCCCTGTTAATTCCGAACGACGCACGTTTCGATTTAATTCCTCTTCTAACACTTTTTGAACATACTCAATAGGAACTTTGGAAGGATAAGACATTTTTTTTTTGCTTTATATATCCCAAATGACTTGTCCATAGAAATATAATCGGAAGAAAACTGAATCTCGAACGTGCTGGTGTGTATCATAGTAAGCGTGATCGTATAAATCAAACACATCTAAATGAGCCAAGGCATGTAAAGTAAAAATGAATAATAATTGCCATGTCGTTTCATTACGATAAAATCGAGTTTGATCTACATTGACCTGATTAGCATAATAGGTGTTCATATTGATCGTACCCCTGTTTTGATCTACCAGCATCTTGTTCGAAGTGGAATAGTTTAAGCAGTAATTGCGATGAATTTTAATAAACTCGAAAAGATTAAAAATAACGTAGATGGGAATTTTTCCTTCCTCGGTTTCGGTTTCATTAATATATAACTGAATAATCTCTTTGGGTCCTCCTGGCTCTTCACAATAATACATGGACATTTCGTAACGGTCCAATCGACGAATTGGATTTTCCAAGATACGATTGAGAATCGAGACCCATCGTTCAAATATGAAATGGAATTTTTTAAAATCGATCGTGGCCCAATCATCCATGATTTTAAAGCATGCCGTAAAAGCATCTCGCCAAGTATTAATTTTAGACTGAAGAGCCGTTCGACGACAAGATCGACGTTCTTCGTGTTGATCAACTCGTCTTTCCATATCCTTATCCTTTGTTTTTTGTCCAAAGAAAAAAGATGGCTGAAATATATATATTCTTGATGATGTTTGGTCTCTTTTTATTTTTCTTTCCTACTTCTGTTATGGAATCGGATTCCATCCCCATGAAGGAATCGATACCGCTTAAAGATTGCCGACGAGAAAAAGTCTGGTGTGTGGATACATGTGATTTTCTTTGCACAAACGGGAAAGAAATGCAATGTGTTCGAGGACTCCGTATGCCCAAACTGAACCCTTACCCTTGTCAAACTGAAAAGGGGGGAATGATTATTCTTACGGAAAAAAATGGATTTTATCAGTGGTCGTGTTACTGCACGGATCCAGCTTTTTACAATGGACCAGATTGTGGAGAATTGGCGAAAGATGTTTGTCAAAATGGTACATTTATCTATAGGGGGTTCAATCAGCACGAATGCATGTGTCAATTTCCACAAGTAAAGGCTATAATTCAAGGAAAACCTCAATGTGTACATAGGAATATAGCTCGGTTTTATAAGGAACCATAATGAACTGTTAGGATCAAGTCAATTAAGTTGGGTGGAAAAAGAAAAAAAAAAAAAAAAACTTTTGGTTAATTTTTATCATGTCTTTAGACATGATAAAAATTAACTCTACCTCCCCTTTTTTGTTTCGATCAGGTCTCAACATGTTTCAAGAACAGATTTCCAAGAAAGGTATAATCAATCTTTTCTCACAAATCTATTTTTAGAAAAGGTGAGACATTATTCCCAGACAATTTTTTTAGTTTATTCATTCAACAAAACATTTCAAAATTCTTTCTAGAATAAACTCTCTCTTATCTATTTAAGTAATCTGACTTTCGCTTCAAAATCGCCTGTGCTGTTGAAGGAGGTAACATCTTCCAAATTGGCTTACATATGCATTATGACAAAGACTTCAGTAAAGGTAGGAAATCTTTTTACCTATTTTTCATTTTGTTTGAAAGAAATTTTCTCTGACCAACTCCTTTCATGGAATATTCTTTCATAACTCTGATTCTCTGACATATTTCTTCACTCCCATTTTTTTAACTCTATCTAAGCATTTCGACTCAATCTATAAACGTTAACAGTTACTATATTTTTAAAAAATAAGCTGTTACGTTTTTGATTCCATCTCTTTTTTTACTTCTTCTAGCATATGTTTACGATAACCTACAATTTTCATGGAACATTTAATGATAGTATAGGAAGGATTAAAAGGTCGATACGGAAAATATTTTCGAAAGAATCGTTTTAACTTTCTTGAACAACTATCTAATCTTCGAGGGAAAAGTGGGCCGGCAATAACCCAAGCCAGAAATTCATACAAAAACCGATTACGTTGATCCCATATATTGGACGATACCAATTTTTTTTGTGCATAATGCCGTCGAAGATCTGTTTCGTTCAGAATTTTTAAAATTTCTTTTGCTTTTAAATCAGTTTCAAGAATGATGAGAATAAATAATGCCATTTCTTCATATTCATAGCACTTTATAACTATTTCTTTCAGTTTCTTTAGGTCATCTAATGTAAGAAGAGGGCCTCGACACCTTTTAATATTAGTTTGCTTCGGACGCTCCCATTTAACACTTAATAAACGATATAAAAACCATAGTTTATTCTTCACTTGATTACGCGATTTCTTTTTTTCCTCAGTCAGATACTCTTCATATTTCTGTAGTGCTCTCTTATAATGATATTTTATACCATCACCATGTTTTCGATACCAGTCATAGAATTCATTAAAATAAAATTCATAATTAGTTCGTGTTGCTTCCGAAATATTCATCCGTTTAATCGAACGTTTGGATCTCTTCTCCTCTCTCGTAATCTCCATCGATTTGCTTCTTTTACTCTTTCCAATGACCAATAATGTTTCATATAGGCCTTTTTCTTCCTTTTCCTTTCAGATAAAATTGTAGATTCCTCATTATTCATCTTGATTCAATCCCTTCATATTAATTATTATATATGTTATTTTTGATTCCGTCTTATATTTTTTTAATCTAATCCTTTTTTGGTATCTAAAAATTAAATTGATTAAAAAAATATAGGGGTTCTATAAACCTTTTAAATATCCTTTAACCGTAAAATACAAAGCATACTAAAGTTCTAACCCCTCTATTATTACCCCATTTCTCGAACAAGGCACCTTGATCAAGTAATGGGGTTATGATAGAAGGGTTAGAACTTTAGTTATTTTTGTTATTTTACAAAAATTTAAGAAAAAGGTTTATACTAGAAGGTTTCAAAATTTTATTAATGATATTAAATTATTATTAATGATTTTTTGAATGGGTGCCAGGATGTGACGCTATTGATAAAGAAATAACTTAATCCATAATATATATGTCTGAAAAACAAATACCATGAAGGGGGAACATAGTTTTCCTAATGTTTATCTTGCTGTGTTTCATAAATCATGTAGATGGTCAGACAAATCACAAATGTAATGACAAATAAACAGTAAAGCTGAATAGTATGAATAAAAGGCATAAATGTCTTATAATTAGATCCAAAAACGGATCGGAGAAATGATTCATAACTCATTTTATCTTGTTCATTCCTTTCTCTCTAATTACATACAAGTTCTATCAATATCCTTAATGGATCCAAGATTCTACTTCAACTATAAAATTGACTCATCGTAAGATTTTTTACTTGCAGATACTCGAGGCAGTTTGGTCTGTTTATTAGAATTCCAAATACATTTCCCGCATCTGTTCTAACCAATGGATTCTGGATTTACAACGAGCGGTTTTTATCAGAAGCATAAAAGACTTTCCCATCTATTCTCTAGCCATGGATTTTAGATTTTATTAGACGCCTTAGCGAATGTCAGTTCGGATACTACGCCAACTATAAAATCGGCTCATCGTAAGCTTTTCCACTTGCGGATACTTTCTCAGATGTCTATTTTCTTCTTTTTTTAATCCGACCCTTTCAAAAACAAAGGATAATGAATATTCATAAATACGCTACACTTTACAGCCAATTTCATGGCTTGCATTTAGGAGGATTCAATGTGATTCAAGATACGATTTTTTTTCCCTTAGCCCATATGCGGCTTCAACCTTCTGTGATTCGAAAACTCGCTCATTTCGATAAAGTCGTCCCGAGTCAGAAACCACTCGTTCTCGCCCTAGCCGCCTATTGTAAAATGTCGGACTTGTCGTGTACCGTTTTTCTTCAACGGAATGCATCATGGATCCTTCTTTTAGAAAACGAACGGGTCATTTTCCCCACGATCCCGAATTCATCGGAATCCTCCCACAATCTTTTCAAACTTTTCGCCACACCATTTTTTGTGAAAGATCCTAAAACGATCGAACGGTATTTACAAAATCCCGTGTTCGAAAACGTGTACCGCTCCCAAAATAATCATACAATTCTATATTTAGACGAATGGGATATACCGTATCCAGGAGGACATTACTTTGATGACGATAACGGGCCCAGATTACATTTACCAGAAGATGACGGAGGGAAAAGGTATCGTCTTTGTTTTTTGTCCAACCAGGTCCATCACGAGAATGACCTCGTCCATAATTTCATCAACGAATGGAAAGATCGACCGGACGTTTATTACGATCCTCTGAAACGCGAACGGCTTTTCCGTCTTCCTTTATTGAATTTTTATCGTCCGTGAATCCTGAGAAACCCATCCCGTTTCCCATTGAGTACAATAAGAGTACGGCGCTCATTCAAAAACAATGGACGTATCAGCACCATCCTCAATATATTGTCCAAGATATTTTGAATACATACGATCAGAGAAATTCGCTTGAGAAGGTCGGACTCTTGATCGAATACCCGTTTCAAATCGGGTTCGAAAATGCTACTCGATCGAATCCTAACGGGAAATGCATTGGACTCGTCGTCAACGATTCTGAACCGGAAACGATTTTATACGTTCGATCACCGTATCAGCGGTACATGGAATATCAAGCCATCCCCACGACCGTGCACTGGATTCCTATTCTTTACGAACCAGAAACCACGTATCCACTCCAACCGGTCGTACTCTGTTCGACGGTCATCGGGTTTGAATACAAAAAGGCTTTCTTATGTTTAAGTTATGTCATGCTCGAATCTCATCCGAAACAACCTGCTAATAGAAACACGGCGTGTCTGTTCCATCCCGTCACAGATGTGAGCGAATTGACGTTTCTCGAGAGTTACGAATACGATTGTCAGCATGCGCTTCACCGAGTTCGATATGCTTCCATTCCTCATGATTTATGGTGTCTGACCAAAATCGAAGAAGAAAAACCAATTCCACTTGCTAAACCCTATGCTCATCTACCTTACCTGGTTCAATCATGGCTGGAATTTTATCATCAGAATCGTTCCACGGATCCAGAAATCAGGTACGGCAATCTGAAACTCTTTCAATTGGCTCTAACTTTCGCTCGACATAAAATATGCTTTTCGGCCGAAACGGTCGAAACCGAAGAAGAAGAAGGTATCATTGTACCAAGAAATTCATCGTCCCCGATCGTCATTCGCCTAAGTCGGGAAGCTCGAAAATTTCTCGATATTGTCCGGTTAAGAATTGAATTTATGGAACGACCAGTTTCCTCACCATGTGTTCTGTTGTAAAGAGGAAAAAAAAACGAAGCAAATATCTGTAGATTGAGAGATGGTGATTCCCTTAGCTCAGCTAGGAACTCAACTCACAAGAAGTGCGAAAGTTCGAAAGTTATGCACTGATATACACAATTCTTGAAACGATGACGTCATCTTGAAATGTCTTGTGAATCGAGTCGGCTGGAAAAAATTTCTGAGAGCTAAAAAAAAAAAAAAAAAAAAACTTTTTGTTAATTTTTATCATGTCTTTAAGACATGATAAAAATTAACTCTCTCTTCTTTTTGGCTGGGAAGGATGTCTCACCGTTTCGAAAAACAAACCGTGACTCATTCTTGCAATGATTGCCATGAGAAAGGATGAGTTATGATTTATTTTTTTCAAACGGTGAGACATCCTTGCCAGACAAAAAGAAGAGAGAGTTAATTTTTATCATGTCTTAAGACATGATAAAAATTAACAAAAAGGTTTTTTTTTTTTTTTTTTTTTCTTTTTCATCTACAGAAATTTTTCTGGGCTCTCAGAAATTTTTCCTAGCCGACTCGATTGGCAAGACATCTCAAAATTCTTTCTAGAATGGACTCTCGCTTATCTATTTAAACATTTCAAGTTTTACTTCAGATCGCTCAGGAGGGTTGAAGAAGAAGCATTTCGTCACTTGGAGATCATATTGTATTCTTTTCCATTTCGGAATTGGTCAAGATTCGATTAGGAGCAGCAATCAAGTAATCATACATCTGATTGCATCGTAGCAAATAATCGACCGTGATCCAATTGAGTTGAATATTCACAATCAACACTAAAAAATAGAGTATTTCAACGCGAGTTATTTCGTACGTCGTATCTCCCCGTTGAGCGAACTGGTCGGCTATCTGATCTATTTCCGTAATGATAGTAAAAAAGTTCAGTGGATCCACGACCAATTCTGTATTCCATTGAATTGTAAATGGAAGTACGAGGTTTTGTTCACTCAAAAAATAAAATAGCCGTATTTCTCTTTTTCTCGAAACAGCGTTTGAATATAGTCTCGCACCGCTTCCCGTACTTCTGGATCGCGCACCAGTTCGAGCGTGACGAGGCTCGTGAAGGGCGGAAATTTATGAAATTTGATATATTGAGGTACCACGGTATTCAGTCGAGGACGATATTTATGATGAAGAAGGTGATCGATAGGAGTCTTTAAGGATTGAAGTGTAACGATATCCATCTTTTCTTATACGAATTTCCAAATAATAAGGCCGATGATGACAAGAACGATTCCCAACAAGATTGGTTTTAGGTACGGTATATTACCCAAAACATCCAAAATACCACTCGTGATGGAACCCGTCACGTCTTGACTGAAATGCGTTAAAGCTTCTCCAATCGTGGGTCGACGGCATTTCAATTCTTGCGTCGGTGTACAATCGTGATATTGACAATCACATAATCGACAACACGTATCCTCTTTCTCGTTGTCGTACCCTTCACACGCATTCCATTGCTGAATAGGAAATCCCGTGCACGATTCGATGCATCCCGTTTTGATTCGATTCAATCCAAATGCATCCCGTGAACAGGTTCGGGTTGACAACAACTCAATTCTTTAAGTTTACAAACCATATCCCCTCCGTTGTAGAGAAAACAGCCCGAATTGTCCCGAATGTATTGGTTGACATATTGAGAACCGAGCGCGACGGCCGTCACCCCTCCTGCGGTCAGAAGAGCTTTCTTACTAAACACTTTATCAAAAGCTTTTTGAAGGGGTTTATTCTTCGCGACGACTTTAGCGACCTCCCCTGCTCGTTTGACAGGAATGTCGAATTGTTTAAATTGTTTAGCGACTTTGCCTCCAGACTTGTTAAAAAATCGCATGTCTCTTGACCCTTGCCGGATTTTCAGAAACCAAGACAATGAACGAATCCAATTGTATTTTTAGTAATCGAAAAATTCCTTGTGGGTCGGACAATATTTCGGCGTTTCGGAATATTCTCTGCCTGAACCATCTTCGAAATCCTTATGGATTGCAAATTTATTATCATCGAATGGAATCGGAATCGCATACCAAGGTCGTTGGACCTTTCCTGATTGTGAAGGAAAATTTCTCGTTTCCGAAAAATACTGTCATTTTACCGACGCGCGAGTTCCTGGATAAACATTTCCGACCCGATTTACACGACGTCCAGTTGGACGATCTCACATTTAAACTCAACCCGTGCATCGAGCACTATATCAACCACCTGTATTCTCAAGACCCGACCGACTTGAAACGCAATAACGCCATGGATGTGTTTGATCGGCGTTTCCATTACGAACTGCTACGGAATTTAAGTGTTGGCAACACGAACGAAATTGGTTTAGGCGTGAACAATACCACGAAGATGCAAGAAGAAATGATGGTTCATTTCAAGAGCACGCTTCAGCAACGTCTTTGCGGTTTATACCACTATATTAATAATTCAAATGTAGCGACGCTTTTCGACAAGATAAAGGTATGCGACATGGCGAATGGAGGTCTTTTTGTCGACCCTAAAACGGAATTCTCTCCTTTTTACAATTTCCTGCTGGCGCATTGTTTATTCGATTTTCATAAACTACCTAATTTAGACCTCGTTCCCGAAACCGTCATTTCGAATGTCGCGTACAAGAAAGGGGTTGGGTTTTTACGTTAGAAGATATTTGTCACCCTGAACCGATTGTTGTGATGGGAGAAGAAACAGGATCTTCGTATCTCTATCAATCCAAATGCATCACGTATCCCAAAGAAACGGCTTTAAATAAACAATTGACGAGAAAGGATTTGCCCGATAATCTCATTATGAAAAATGCCATGCAGTTTTCTGATACGCGGTTCCTAACTTGCTAAATGCGAAAAGGTTTGGAGAAATAAATTGATTTGGTTGGGGGGGGGTTAAAAAGTCAGTACAGAAAAATTTCTATTATGTAAAAAGGAAAAAAAAAACAAAATGGTAATATACCTTGACACAGAATCTGTTTTCATCATGTAGAAGCTTGTACACAGGCCACAGCATTAAACGATCTGAAATGAAACTTGAATGGCTTAAATAGATAAGTGAGAACACATTCTTGAAAAAAAATGATGGTCTTGTTGATTGAGTCGGCTGGAAAAAATTTTTTAAGATCTAAAAAAAAAAAAAAAAAAAAAAAAAACTTTTTGTTAATTTTTATTATGTGTTTAGACATGATAAAAATTAACAACCCCCTTCCCTTTTTGTCTGGGAATGTTGCCTCACACTTTCTAAAAATAGACTATAACTCATTCTTTCTAATGGCAATCATTCCAAGAATGAGTCACGGTTTATTTTTCGAAAGAGTGAGACAACATTCCCAGACAAAAAGGGGAGGGTAGTTAATTTTTATCATGTCTAAAGACATGATAAAATTTAACAAAAAGTTTTTTTTTTTTTAACTTCTAATCCAGATCATCCAGATCACGACGAGACCTGAGAGCGTACGGTTTATACGCAAATTTACTAAACTTGTTCTTCATAGAACTGGCAGAAACCTCACCTAAATAGACTGGATCCTCATTGCCTTTTACATCCTCAGCCTCCTTCTTAGGCTTCTCTTTCTTGAATGGTTTGCACAGATCTGGATTGATCTTGCTTTTGATGGGAACCTGGTCTGGATCCACCTTTTCAGTTTTGATTTTCTCTTTATCGAAGGTAGTGGAAATGGTTTCGTTAATAATATTTCTCGAAGAAGGTTCTAAAATATTTAACTGAAACACGGGTTTTTCGATCATATTCAGAGCATCTTCTTGAAAGAGAATCATATCTCTACAAATGCCTCCTACTCTACAATACAAAGCGTCCGTTTCGTAAAAGTACCGCGAATTAATTTTAATATTTAAAATACCAATAAACATATCGTTATTCACAAATTCTTGGTCCAGGGTTTCTTGAAACACGTTTAAAAGGGTCGTTCCATCAAACACTTTGGTTTTGCGTAAACACCATTGATTTTGAGACATCTGAGAATTCAGATCATTTCGTTGACTCATTTGCCGACACGCTTTACAGAGAGAAGGTCTACATTTTTCAATGAAGAACCGACATTGTTCTGAAATCAGCATTTGGGAATGATCGGCAGCCACGGCTTTGGTAATGTCCAACAGAGGAGGACAGAGTTTACATATGAAAGAATGGGCATTCAGATTCCTCTTATAATTAGTAGCGCAGAGAACCCAATACCCCGCTACGAGATTATTATAATGATGATTGAAATCTTTAATATTTTCAATCTGAATATAACCTTTTTCTACGGGATGCTGGAACGGGATCGCTTTAGCTTGAAAATCTTGAAACTGAGGATTGTTGGCTAATATATTTTTCCATTCCCGGCTCACGAGGTTTAACGTTCTCGGGTAATTTTCAACGATTTCGTCAATCCCCGCTTTTAAAATCGGGTGCGCAAGAATACGATCGATTAACTCTGAATATTCCATAGTTCCCCTTTATTATTATTTTATGGACTTCTAAACATCTTGGTCTGTTTCCTCAATTCTTTCGCGTACCGGTCAATGATTTCATTCGTTTGATTCATGCAATAGGTTAAGAATTCTTCTTTAATGTAGGCTATATGCGACCCCTGCCAATCTAATCCTCCTGTCAGAGTTTGTACGTCCCATTTGATGTATTGCAATAAAACATCGGTCCATTCTTTCACAGTCATATTGGATCGAATGCTTCGATCCACGAAATCCAATTTATTCAGCACGGATCTAATATATTCCTCCGACGAAAAAACGGTTTTTCCGTACACGACATCAAATCGTAATCGAAAATAGGACAGGTATAATTGATAAAACAGGTCGCTGAGCATTTTGAAATCGGACGATACGGAGGGAGAAGGGGTTGGTTCGGTTTTAATGTGTTCCAATTCCTTTTGCAAGTGGGCTTTTTCGTCCAGACATCGATCTAAAGCGTGTTTGGCCTCTTGTAAATCCAATGACAGACCTCTTACATAGTCTTCGTCGACCGTCGATACGTGCTTTCGTTTATATTTCGAAGTATCGGACATTTCTACATCCTGCGGAGCTACGAGAGCTTTAGCCAGTTGGTTTTCTAAAGTTTGGTTTCGAGACCGAGACACTTCCAGTTGGTTTTGTAAATCTTTCACTTCCCGCTGTAATTCCTCCACTTGATCCGTAGGATACGTAATGGCCGGTACAGTAGTGGGTTCTTTCACTTCGGTAATGTGAGGACGTTCCTCCAACTGCCGTCGGTATAGGTCTCGTTCCTGCTCGAAATATAAAATCACCGAATTTGCCAATTCTTCAATGGGATCTGGTATGTTTGGAAACTGGGCTCGAAGCGTGACAATTTGTTTATAAACGAGATCTTGAAATTGTCGATGCTCGTGAATCACGTTTTGGAGTTGATGGACAACGGCTTGCGGCCAATCTTCTCTTTGATCACTAGGGTCATTCTGAAGGATCGTTTTTAGGAACGTGGTCAATTTCGTTTTGGCGTAGAGAAGGTACTCATTACATTTCGTATAATTACTTTCGACTTGATCGAGTTTCTGTTTCAATTCGAAAAGTTGTTCTTTGGTTTTACGGAGCTCGACTTCACAATCGTTGCGATTCTCGACCTGTCGAGCCCATTCGATCATGCTCGACGCCAAATTATCGAATTGAACGACCGGTATTTCGGGAAAGTGACCTTTCAGTTGCGCCAATTGCGTTTCGAGGGTCCTCTCTAGATTTTCTTTGAAATGGAATACTTTTTCGAGTTCCGAGAGAATCTGATCGTAATCCGTGGCCCCAAAATACGCATTCCATTTAGTCCGTATCAGAGTTACCAAATTCGTTTTCAGGACCTCCAGTTTCTTTTCCAAAGCGACGCGTTGCCGTTTTTCATGTTCTAGACTCTGCTGTAATTTTTTATGTTCTTGGCTATGATCCCGATGGAGTTGAGCTTGGATTTGTTGTAGGACCTCCTTCGCTTCGTTCTGGTTCTCAATCGATTGTTGAAGATCGTGCAATCGTTGCAAGAGGGTCGTGTCTTCCATCATGCTTTTAGAGGAAGAAGGGAGACTGTGAAGAACGGTATGAGCTAAATTGTCGGGCGTTAACGATTGATTTAAAGCATTCCCGAGAAGTGTTAATTGGTTCAAAAGCTGGGTTTGCCAATTTTGTAAATACTGGATATACGTTTGAATTTGCTGGAAGAAAAACGTTTTCCAATCTTGGTTCGCACCTAAAGGTTTCCAAAATGAGGGGGGAAGGATCGTCTGTAAAAACGTCATAAACTGCGTTTCGTGGAACTCCTTCATTTGTTTAGCCATTTCGTCTCGAAGAATCGTCTCGATATGAGGATTTTTCTTTTGCAGCGTGTCAAGAACGCGTTGATTACCTTCCTGGAAATGTGTTTCGGACTCGATTTTCCATTTTTGCAGGAGGTCGGTTCGTTCTTTCTGACCCTGCTCCAACTGCTTTTCCAATATCCGTTTTTTGTTTTGACAAAGGGTCAATTGTCCTTTCAGTTCCTCGTTCAATTGCTGGACGTGCTGTTTTTGTTCCGATTGATACGATGTTAAAAACTGGTCGAGGGTTTCTTGTAATTGCTCTAATTTAGATCGCGACGACTCGATCATGAGCTGCTGAGAAGGAGGCGATTCGAGCGGTAAAGTTTCAATGACCGTAGTTGTAGAAGAAGGAGGAAGTTTCAGTTGCTCGATCGTTTCTTGTAAAGCCATTTGCAAAGGGCGGATTAAACTTTCCGTTCGTTGCATCCATTCTTCAAGTCCCGTTTCGTAGCGTTTGTGGAGCATTTGCCATTTGTTCATCAAACGGTTTGGAAACTCGATATTATTATTATTATTATTATTATTATTATTATTATTATTATTATTCAATTGTTGTTGTTGTTGTTGTTGTTCTACTATTTGCCTCTGCCATTGTATTTTTTCACACTCGTGCGTTCGAATTTGTGTCTGTAAGGTTTCGTGATCTCGTTTCAATTGCTCCCACTGAGTTTGTAAGGTTTCGTGATTCCGTTTCAGCTGCTCCAACTCAGTCTGCAGGGTTTCTTTCTCCCATGTAAGGCGTTCCAATTGTCGTTGCAAATCCAAGACTGAATGCTCTTTTCCGAATCGAGCGGTATTCACATATTGTTCTTTTTCCGCTAGAAAATAACGCATTTCGTTCCGGTGCTCTTGTTGGAGCGTCTCGATTTGTTTCTCAAAAGCTTTCCGATCTGCCTCCAATTGAGTTTCCAAAGAAGCGATTTTGTTTTCCAGGTCCTGCGATTCCATCGGAACAATCTCTTCCAAATGCAAGCCCAAAATGCGAAACAAGAAATCGATGATGCTCGAACTCTTTTTATACAGTTGAGGATAGAGATGGAGTAAAGGTCGACTCAGGAGAAAAGCATCGATCACGTCGTCTCGAAGATTTTGTTTGAGACCATCAACAACATTTAAAGATATAAAAGTGGGGTCGGACTGGTATTGAATAAGACATCGAACCAGTTCTCGTAACATTCTTTTCTTTTTGCTTTTTTTAAATCATTAAAAGGTAGGCTACTTTGTTCAAATCGAGCAACATATATTGATATTTTTCTTCGGAGCGGGACGATAACCAAATCATGACTTCTTTCAAGTAGCGACGATTCTTTCTAAAGTGGGAAACGTATATTTTAAATCCTTCTCGAGTCCATAATTCATTATTTCGGTAAAACGGTAGCCAATGATTACATTGTTCACGATTCACGTCGAGGAACGTTTCATGATGGAATGACGCAATCATGGGCGAAACATACATCACTAAAGACATATTCAAAACGACAAACCAAACACCGGTTAATTTCGTGTCGTCAAAAGTAATTTCACAAGTATAAAAGTCCGATGGAATAGAATCCGTATGCAGGTAAGGTGGAAGGGAGCGTTTAAACAATTTATGAAGTTTGGCAGCCAATTGAGCACTCGCAGCTTGTCCCGTTAAATGTATGAAGTGGAGGATGAGCATGGGATGTAAATAGTGATACCAGTTGGACCACGATTCCCAGACGTGCGTATTTCGTTTGAAAAATCAGAGGCGCATGCAATGCTCTAACTGGAAAGGTTCTCTTTTTATGTAGGTCATCGTCAGATCGCTTAAGGCGCGAAAAGCCATATTGCGAGGAAGTACTTTCCAGAACAAAGAAAACGGATTGATGGTCGAACAAACAAATAAGGTATTATTTTCATAGGAGACCTTGATAAAATCTCGAGAGGGAAATAAACTTTGTAAAAACTGATCGGTCGTATCTCTAGAGACGTTAATCCAACGAGGATCCTCTTTTGTTCCATGCACGCAAAAGACTAAAGACCCACGAGGAAACGGATAGTCTTTGTCTAAATTTTCTCCTTGGAAAATGAGTCGATTTTCACTGACCACGAGAATACAAGGTGCTCGAACGAGACCCGGGCTAAAATGTTTCAAAGTATCGACATGGAAGATGGGTAGTTTGAAACGAACAGCTATAAAATAATATTGTCTATAAACATTTCCATACGCTTCCACATAATCCGAAACATTGTAATACTTTTCATTATCCATGACAGAGCTTACTTTATCTCGCCTTCTTCCTCGAAAGGAATAAGTCTACAGAGCCAACTTACACGCTTTATATATACATGAGAGATGACGTCATTCAAGGACATAAACAAGGACGTTTATGTCTAGAAAAGTAAAAGCTGGCTGGGAAAAATTTCTCAGATAATCTGAAATGTATATTAAAAAAAAAAAAAAAAAAAAAAAAAAAAAAAAAAAAAAAAAAAAACTTTTGGTTAATTTTTATCATGTCTTTTAGACATGATAAAAATTAACTGTCCCCTCTTTTTGTCAGGGAAGGACGTCTCACTCTAAAACATAGACCTTGACCCATTCTCTTATTGGAGTTCTATTTTTAGAAAGGATGAGTCATGTTCTATTTTCCGAAAGTGTGATACAACATTCCCAGACAAAAGGGGAAGGTAGTTAATTTTTATCATGTCTAAAGATATGATAAAAATTAACAAAAAGTTTTTTTTTTTTTTAATATCTACTTTAGAATTTTTTCTCAGCTCTGGCTAGAAAGAACTCTGGTTTATCTATTTAAGACGTGCGAAACGAATTTCACTTTAAATCATTCTGTGCCGTGAATTCAACAGTATATAGGAACAGACTTTATGAAGGTAAAAGTGCTCAGTTTATTTATTCTTTAGAGGAGCACGTGGAGATTTTATAGGATATTTACTTACAAAGCATTGCTTGTATTTTTTTAAGAAATATTAATCAAGTTAAAGATATATAATCATGTCGCAGAGCCTCCATTATTTAACAAGGATTAATTCGGTTGGAGATGCGCCCAACGATGCTTACATTTTCTACCAGATGTCGGGAGGAATCTTTTACTGTAACCGAAAATCCTACGCACAATTTTCTCGATTTTATACTCGAACGTCTGCCGAAAATCTTTTTTTAACGATGGATCTTTGCTCGACGACCCATCATTCCCTTATCCTAGATATTGATATTAAAACCGAATGCGATGCATCCCTTCCTTCATCTATGCTCTACGATTATGTAGATTCTGTTATTCTCTCAACCTTAAAATTTTACTTTTTATCCCTTAAGCATTTTACTTTTATTGTGGCTATTCGTCCAGGAGGTGGTATTCATGTCCATTTGCCGGAAATCTCGATCGCTCATAATGATTATATTCAATTCTTCAGCCAACTTCAACCCCGGTTCTATCACGAAACATCTGAATTTATTTTCCAGTTGGACGTTTTAGCGAATGCGACGCTTGTGAATTCCTCCAAGCCCTATACGAATAAATACGAACCCATGCTGATTATTTATGTAGACGAACAAACCACCTGGCGTTTAGATTTGACCAATCCTAATGCTTTCAGCATGCGATTGTTAGGCATTCAATCAAAATTTAAACGTCGCAAGGATAATACCAATTCCTTTTTTCGTAAACTGCTCCACCTCCAGCCAATGGATATTCAAAAACAACTTTATGAATATATGATGCCTGTGGTGACACTGTACGATCCTTTGTATCGAGTATCGTATCCCACGCTTATTAGCAAAGATGAGGAAGCTGGACCCGACGATGAAAAAGTGGCTACATTTGTGTATAAACTAAAAACCCCGATGTATATTTACAAAGGGAAGGATTTTGGAACCGAAGGTCATCATTGGTTAAAAACGTTTTACTTTATCAAGTTTAACGGGTTTGTGATTTCAGACTTTGAATCGAATAACCGGGCTCTAAAACGATGGTACCGGGAAAGTCAAAATTCTATCGTCATCGAAAACGATGTATTCCAGACGGTGAATCAAGCTCTCAAGTTAGACAATCCTAGTTTGCATTCCGATCCCAATCCCCTTCGTACGATTATGCAGTACAATCAAGGTTACTATTTTTTACCTGTCTTTTGTGCCTTGTGTCAACATTTACGAATGTCCTCCCATACACTCGCATCCCATTTGCGTACGATATTAGAATCTCACGAACTCATAGATTCTGTGGAAAAAATCAACAGTAAAATTATAGATATCATTTCCCGAGATTTTACTCTCGACACGATCCTCTTTTGTGGTTCGAATCTCAATCCTAAAATTTACAAATTTAAAGATAAACTGGAAGCTATTATCAAAACCATGAAAGGCGTTATTTTATATTCGGTGTCTGGAGATCAGCTCGTGGAACAAATTCATCGAATTCAAGAGCGATATTTTCCGATTCTCGTCATTACCATGCACAATTCCTGTAAGAAACCTCAACGCTATATGTGGAATAATATCCACGAGTACTGGCAAGAAGTGCCCCACCAGATAGAAATTCTAAACCTGATGAATGCCATCTGGTCCTCCATTCAGGCCTATGCTCGGAATCAGTTTGCCGATAAAACTAAAAACATGTGTCCTTTCACAGACATTATGAAACAGTTCAACATTAATTATGTAGTCTCGTCCATTCTGAGTCGAACCAACATTGATCGTAAAATCATTCAAATGGATCGACATAAATGGCATATTCGAACCCACGATGGGGTTCTGAATCTCTTGAAGGGTCATGTAGGAGGGACGGTTCCGGAATTTTACCTATCGGATCGACGTCTGGGCATCAATTTTAGTCGACACGAGTTGATGCAATTTCGTCACGATCCGGATTTGATAGCCATCTATCGTTTATTAACCGACCGGAAATTTTTTCTACAATACCTGAAAAGCTGTTTTCTCGACCTCACGGACGATTTACTGGATACGCTGCGGGAAAAAGTGCGCGAGTTTCATGACAAACTAGAAACCAACCCGCTCATTCAAAGCATGCTTCATTTTTATGTGCACATGTGTAAATACACGTGTTTCGAATACGATCTGTTCATGTACGTTTTAGATGTCCTGGCCAGTCTTCTCATTGCGACCAATTACGGTCGCAAATTTTTTATTTTGAAAGGCAACACGCGCAATGGAAAAAGTAAATTCTTTCAAATGATCTCGAAGGTCTTTGGAGGCTATAGTCATGGTATTCGAGCCGTCAATTTACAAACGACGAGTGGTCAAGGACTATCAGCCCAACCCGAACTGGCCTCTTCGTTATTTTGTTGTCGGGTAGTGACTGTTGAAGAAATGTCGGGAAAATTAAACGAAAACCTCGTGAAAGAAATCACGGGTAATTCGACCACCAGTTTTCGGAATTTGTACGAGCAAAATGTAGGAGCGATTCCCAGTGCCAAACTCATGGCTTCTACCAATACGTTCCCAGTGTGTACGGCCACAGAGGCGTTTAATGATCGCGTGGTAGCAATTCCTTTTGACGCCGTGTTTACGAAAAATGCTCCATCCCTCACCTCAGAACAAGTGATGCAGGATCAATATTTACTCGAAACCAAAGATTCTATCGTCGAAGATTCCTATAAAGGTTTCTTTTTAATGATTTATCTGCATCTGGCCCACAATATTAACATGGAGGA
Source organism: Stegodyphus dumicola (assembly GCF_044657685.1). NCBI lineage: Eukaryota > Metazoa > Arthropoda > Arachnida > Araneae > Eresidae > Stegodyphus > Stegodyphus dumicola. The sequence continues at coordinate 52,877,005 of NC_140778.1, forward strand.
CGGCATGATCCGTTACCGTTCCGAACCTGAAATATTAGTAGAATTCAAAAAAGAATTTTTATCTTCGACCGATATTTTTACACAATTCAAACAGTATGCCGATGTACTATTATCAAAACTGGAAGATTTGATAATAGTACATCGGCATACTGTTTGAATTGTGTAAAAATAATCATTCCCGGTTCAATTCCCGAGAAGAATCATTCCCGGTTCTGTTACGACCTTTAACGAACTGAAATCGGCCATTCATCAATTTTTGAAAACGATGCGCGACACCTCCATCCACGAAACGGAACTCATTATGCGTTTCAATGATGAATTTGGACATTTGAAACGGACCGAAATGGATTTCAGTTCCTTTTCAGCCGAAAATAATATTTCCTCGTCTTTGGATATAGTAGAACCCCTTCAGTTTGAAAATGCCGAATTGAATTCGTCTCTCAAACGAAAGCATGACGACGAAGAGGGAGAACACTCAACCACGAAACATTTAAAAGTGGACGATGAACCCATTGATCTGCCTCAGCATAAAAGACAAGTTATTTATTACGATAATGTTATCATCAAAAATCTGAAAAAGGACAAGAATTACTAACCTTTTTACATATGCATGAGGTAGGTTCCCAACATTTCATTGTGTAATGACTTGGAAAAGACAAAAGTTGACTGAAGAAAGCCAGATTTCAAGATGTTTCTTCTTCAAAAACACAGAATCATGTAAAGTGAAACTCGCAATGCTGAAATATATAAGTGAGAGTCCATTCTTAAAAAAGGGTGATGTCCGGTCGATCAAGTCGGGTTGGAAAAATTTCTAACAGCTGAGAAAAAATTCTAAAGATTTAAAAAAAAAAAAAAAAAAAAAAAAAAACCCTTTTAGTCTGAAAATTGATGTCTTCAATTTTTCGAAAATTGAAGACATCAATTTCGGAAGAAAAAAGGGATTTTTTTTTTTTAATAGAATTTTTTCTCAGCCAGCTTCGAGTCATTCTTTCTCTTCTCACTGACTATGTATAAGAACGTTGTTCTTACAGTCCTGGTATTGACATTAACGTAGCTGCTAGAATAAAAGCCATTGTAGGTATTTCAGCTAAGCACAAACAGAGGCATGGAAACAACTTTTTAAGAATTTCTTCAACGGGTACCGTGGATTGATAAACGCAGTTTCCTGCAGCATCTCATGTGCGTTTATAATGTTCTGAGAGAAGATACTTGTACTGTTCAAAATAATTCCAGGGAATGAGGACTTTTCCACTACATGTTTTAGCAAAGTAGATTTCACCTTGGGCATCTTCCAGGACGTAAGGTTCTTCATTTTTCACTAAATAATATTCGTTCCCTCGGAAATCCACCGGGTATCGTTCTTTTCCGTCCGCGTATTTGGCCAGAACGAATTCGTTTTGAATTTGAATAACGAGGGATTTTTTACGTTGTAGAGGATATTTTTCATTTCCTTTCCGATCTTTGGCATAATATGGAAGGCCGTCTCGGGTTTTAGCGAAAGGATCACCTTTGTTGGGATAGATTTCCCCCTTTTGGGAGTGAATGGCATACCTTTCATGACCATATTCACTTTTCACAAAGACTGGATCTTTTTTTCGATATTTGTAATATTCGCTACCATATCGATTCGGATAAAATTCCATTATATTGCTTTATCTTTTCAAAAATAAATTTCTCGTCTAATGATTTTATTTTTACTTTTCTTCGTGAGCATGTTTAGCTAATAAATATTGATGATATTTATTGCCGTGCATTAAATAATCCATTGTGATCCAAGTATATTTCGGATTCGCGAGTAGTGCGTAAAAATATAAGAGATAGATGCAAGTGATATGGTAATGAGCAGAATCTTTAGGAAAAAACTGACTGGCCATTTTGCGAATAGGGTCTAAGACTTCTTCATTCGATAAAATAAATTCTTCATCATTCCATTCCAGGGCATTAAACAGGGGCTGCTGATCGATTAAAAGATATAGGTGTCCATATTGCGACATATTATCTAACACGTGACGGATATGAGCAACGGCCTGTGATTGAAAATCTCGAACGAGTCGAGGCGTAATCTCAAAAAATAAATTCAGAAACCGGTACGTCGCTTGATAGTTTTCAAGTTGAGGATTTTGCCCAATCACGAATCGGATGAGTCGATCAATCGGTAATTGAATAGTTTTCAAAACAGAAATATCGTAATACTCTGCCATGCTTGTTTAATCCTTCGAACCGAAGAAGAAGAAAAAAAAATTAAATTAAATTGAAAAAAAAATGAATCATTCAACCTTTCTTCCATGGCGAATCACCGAACGGTTCAATCGACAAATAGGTCCCTCCTTTCGATATATTGTTCTTATTTCCCATACTGCCACGTTTAATTTGGAAAGAGATTTAAAATCGACCTTGGGTCTTCAATCTTGGTCCTTAATACAATTTCTACAAAAGTTTCGTCAACATCGAGTGGGTATAGAATATATAACTCTGTTCACTCGCAAGGATAAGATACGTCTAGGACCTATTGCAGTACAAGTATCAGAGCGGATTTGTTTCCAACAATTAAAGAAAAAATATGGAACTCAATCCATCCACTTAGTTGGAGCCACCTATCTAAAAGGCAAATTGAGAGATTTTCATGTGATAACCGTAGAGGATTTTAGATTCAATGTTCTCCTGAAACAAGATGACCGATAAAAATAAAACATGGAATCCTATATCGTTCTCAATTTCGAAGGTTTCGAATTGAATGGTGATCCTCTCGCCAAAGAAATCAATCTCTCTTATAATGATGACTTTTCCGACTATATTATTAAAGAAGTGGCTTATATCACCCATGATCGTTCCCAAGGCATTATCTATGTGGAACCACCCATACCGTGGTCTGAATTATCCTACTTCGCCAAACAAAGTGTATCGAGTGTTCATTTACCGTTAGCGGATATAACGCATGGCGTTTCATGGAATGAGGGTCATTTGCCGTACGATCAATTAAAACCGTTTCTCGTGGCTCTAACGGCAGGATATAAAAACCTTTACTGCCCTCATTATTGGAAAATTAATGTTTTGTACCAGATACTGGACCGTCCTATTTATTTCAATTTCGTCTCCAAGAACAAGGAGGCGTTTCATACCGCGCCCATACCAATGAACTATGAATACTCATCGTTTTGTCCGAAACATATAGGTCGGACCAAATATTGTGCTTTCCAAGAAGCTTTGTTTTATTTTCATCGCCTTCAAGAGTACAAGAAAGAAACCTTTCCGTTTATCATTCATAAATCTTTAGAAAAAAATGAAAAAGAAAGAGACTTACCTCCAACATAATCCAACACGTTATAGAATACTTTTTTTTTTCCTTCCCCATGAATGAGTCAACTAGGATCTAGGTGGGTCCCTCTTCAACAGCACGTACACATTTGAAGCGAAACTCGAAATGCTTAAATAGATAAAGAAGAGTTCATTCCTAAAAAAATGGTGATGACTTGTGAATCCAGTCGGCTGGAAAAAATTTCTCAGAGCTAAGAAAAAATTATGTAATGAAAAAAAAAAAAAAAAAAAAAAACTTTTTGTTAATTTTTATCATGTCTTCTAGACATGATAAAAATTAACTACCCCCTTTTGTTTTCAATGATGTCTCACCATGTTTCTAAAAATACACCATGACTCATTTATTTCTTGGAATTTTATTTTTAGAAAGGGTTAGTCATGGTCTAGTTTTCGAAAGGGTGAGACATCATTCCTAGACAAAAAGAGTAGATAGTTAATTTTTATCATGTCTAGAAGACATGATAAAAATTAACAAAAAGTTTTTTTTTTTTTTTTTTTTTTTTTTTTTTTTTTTTTTTTTTTTTCAGCTTTGAAAAATTTTTTCCAACCGACTGGATTGACAAGACATCCCAATCTTTTTAAGAATGGATTGTTTCAGATATTTTTCTTTCTCTCACGACTTTAGTTTTTAAACAGTATATTAATGCAGATTAGGAACGCAAGTATGGCCAAGATACCTATCATAGAAAGAATGATTTTAGTCCAGTTGGTGGTGGATTGATGATTATTTTCGTCAGACTGTATCGGGTTGGCATATATTTTCTTCTTTCTTTTCTTCTTTTTCTCTTCCTCTTCCACTGGATCTTCCTGTCCTGGAAGACCGCTTTCCACTTTCTCGACCACTTTACCCTCCGAGTTATTATATATAACTTTATAGGGTTGGAACCCGTGTCGAGAAGCGCGTTTAGATTTCAAATTGGTCAAATAATCCATCGGTTTCGAATGCGATCGGTACAAGTAGCCTATCAAATTTTCGGGTTCAATTCTAGGGTCTCGTATAAACGCAGGCATCCAGGGCTTGTCATTTAAATTGGGAACAATGATGATTTGATCACACGTGATGGGGTATCCACTCGCAAAGATTTGTTCCTCACTCACTTTCTTGAACTGAACAATGTACTCGTTATTGTATCGATCGACCGGGTAGTAATATTCACCCAATTTATTTTGAGCGTACCGGTTTCCTAAAGGTTTTTGGGTAATGCGCTTATCGGCATGAATAATTTCCGGATAGATTTCATTATTGTCTGCATCTTTGGCGTATCGTTTCACGGCCGGATCTTTCATCAATTGATCGTACGATCCTTTGTCCGTCAATAAATATCGTTCGTTGCCGTGTTGATCGACCGGGTAAATAATGACCCCGTTCTTATCATGAGCATAAAAGAATTCTTTCAACCTCGTCATGGCGAATTGACCGCTATCCGGGTAAATTTCGCCTCCATCCGCTTTCCGCGCATACACTTGGTTCTGATCGGTATCTCTTCCAAAGATGACTTGCTGAGTGAAAGGGTGAAGGATTTGATAAAATTCATCGCCTGTAGCATTTTTAGGATAGATGGGTTTACCCTGAGAATTGATAGGATAGAACGGAATACCGTTTTTATCGAGGGCGTAAGACATGTATTCGGGCTTGTGTTCCGTATCGTCGGCGAACAAGGGATATTTTTCATTTCCTGTCTCATCTTTAGGATAATAATACCGCCCGTCGGCATCTCGAGCAATCATGTCGTTCCCAAACAAATCTTTGGGATACATCTCGGCCCCGGAATGCTCTTTGGCATAAATTTCTCGACCCTGGTATTTTAGAAAGACGGGCAAGTTATTGATTTTTCCATAATACTCCTCAAATTTTTTTTCTCCACCGATATATACGGGTTTTTTAGCATAACGGGGAACTTTATATTTGTCTAGGGCATACAGTAGACTGGGATCGTCAGTGGTAATATATGTTTCAAATTCCCTTCGATCCTTTCTATATCGCTGATTTCCAAGATTGTCGACTGCATAATACTCATCTTTTGCCATCGAAGATCTTTTGGTAATCGTTTTGCTTTATTCGTCATTATCGTCGTGGTAAATTCTCGGATAATATTCGTCCAAGTTTTCATCTTTCGCATAAATGCCTCCTCCTAAAGCATCTAAGGCCGGTTCGTCCCTATTTCCAATTCGAATATACGTTTCGAGACCGTTGAGTTGCTTGGGATAGTATTCGTCCCCACTCGCTCTCTTAGCGTAATAAGGGGTTCCATCGATGTTCCTAGCCGGCATTTCATTGTGCAAACGATCTCGAGCGTAAATTTCATCGTTGAATTCGTTGACGGGATAATATTCACCTAGCGTATTGTTTCGGAAATACATTTCGTCCTGATCCGGAGAGAGTTCAAACAGCGGTCGTTTTGTGACGAGATTAAACGGGTATTGGAATTTATTGTTCTCTAAGGGAATATAGATCCGTTGACCGTTGGAATCGAGAGGGGCATATTCTATAGGGAATTGATTGACATCGAGTTTTCGAGCATAGTAAGGCTTTTGATGCTCGTCTTTGGCAAAATAGGGTCGATGGTGCTCGTCTAAAGCATAGATTTGTTCTTTGGTCTGAGGATTTTCCGGATACCATTCTTTTCCTCCGTAGAACAGATACACCATTTTTCCGTTTTCCATGGGAAACATGGGTTCCCCATCACTATCAAATCCATACACGGGACGGTTTTGGGCGTCGACGGGTAAAATAGAACGGTTCAGATGATCGACGGCATAGACAGGGGTTATTTTACCGGTGATGGGAGAGATTTGTTTTGCAAACACAATATTTCCATCGGGATCCAGCATATAAAATTCATCTCCTTGTCGATTCTTAGCATAAATCTCATTTCCGTCAGCCAATTTGGCATAGCGCTTATCTGATTTCATTCGATCGGGGTAGTATTCTTCGTAATTGAGGAGATCTCGCCTATGCCGACGAATTATTTCCTCATCCACGTCCATGGGAATATTGCCTACATTATCATTATTAGGAGGATTGTCATGGATTGGAGGAGGATGGTTAGATGGATTGCTTGGAGGTCGATTGTTAAGAGGGTTGTCAAAGACTGGGTCTCCTACATGATTAGGAGGAGCTGCTTCCATTCGAAGCAATTTTCGTTCCGCTTTATCAGATTTGGGTTTATGCCTTCGAACCATTTTTTTAATTAATATGAGTTACTTTATTATTATCTCTTCTCTTCTGACTCAGAACAAAGAAAACAAAAATATGGTATCGATCCTCTTATGGATTTTATTATTTCTCTTTATCCACCATCCCGTTTATAATGCTTACCAGAATATTACGTATCGGACCCTTTATTACGAGACATTAGGTCAAGAATAGAGAAGAAGAAGAAAAAAAAAACAAATGGATTCCTTAACATTAGGAACGCTTTTAGTCGCTGGAGCGTATACGTCCTTCGTGATCCTGTTTTGTCTCATTTTAAAACAAAGCTGGTTCTTTCTCCATTTCCTCCTCATCAACGGACTCATTTTTCTCTTTCTGTCTTTTGGATACATTCGCAAGCTGACGATTTTTACAACTTTCGGCGAATTGCTCGGCAGTTTGGTGCAAAATAAAGACGTGGGAGATTGGTATTGCCGTTTTCGTCAATGGTGTTTTAAGTAAAGAGAATGGATGCTCAAACCTTTAAACGTTTAAAACGAAATTATTTAGAAGTTGAACCGATCGTTTCGAACGAACTCCAAGAAATCCAGGCTCGTGTTTCACCGTTCGTGGCTCATAAAATTCATGAACTTTTACACTTCAAAACCCCTTCTTCTCCACCTCCTCCTCCGAGTATTGACGTCACCCACTTTACGACCGCTTTCCGAGAAGAAGAGCCCCAACAACGATTAGATGAAGTCGTCGTCACCTATTTATTATTCATGGCCAATTTAATGAACCAAGATAAATGGGGACGGACGTTTCTACGACCTGGAGCTTGGGTAGGCGAATACAGTTGGATTCAACTCTTTAAATTGACTACGTACTGCGTCTTAACGCTCCTGTACCGTATTCGATGGAAGAGCGAATACTTTTTCTTTTTAGACGAAGCGGTGATTGAATTACTCCAGGGGAAAAGTCAGGCGATTCGAGACTTGATGACCCGGATCGGCATTTCCGTATCCCCACAACCTTTTTCAGCCGAAGATTATTTTCATCACATCAATTACCATAACACGTTGGTCTTTGGTCCTTATTACTGGCGGCTTTTACATTGGATGGCCGAAGCGTTTTCAGTTCAGGACGAGCAGGACGAGGATATTCGTCTCGCGAAAACTCTTTGGAGAGACTTTGTGACAGAATCTTTATATCGAACTCTCCGATGCGGGATTTGTGTGTATCATTACTTATCCAAACTCAAAACGTATAAAGAACGGTTTTTAGGCGAACACTTTGCCCATGTCTGGTTTCAATTTCATAATGAAGTGAATGCCAGTCTTCAAAAGCCACCTTATCCTGAATCGGAATTCCAGAAAGATCAAGAATATATGCGAGCTGCGTTAAAAAAATAAAGAAGCATGGGATCTTTTCTGACTCGTCTCGGGAATCAGGTATGTGGAACAACCAGCATGGGTTCCATTCAAGATCTTTTCAAGAAATGTCAAGACGCACCCGTGACCGTTGTATTAGGTAATTTAGGAAGGCATCCTTCCCTCTTATCCTATCATTTGGAAACCCTTTTTGTTCGACATCATAAAATGGTCCATATTCTTCTCGACGATTCCAACGATTGGTTCGTCAGCGGGTTAGATCCGTCTTACGAATGCGACGGCACGCATTGCGATCTTCTCATCTGGATCGAACCGAATTTTGGAGACTCGGTGGTCAAACCAGCCTATGCCGATCGTCTCATTGTTTTCACGAGCCATCTTCATCTCAATTTATCTAATTGTCAGTTACTGAATTATCATTTAGGCGATCCCTACGACCTTCCTTCCAGTACCATGAAACCGTGGATCGAAGATGAGGCTGAAATATATCCACACAATGAAGTGCTGTACCCAAGGAAATATCAAACTGGGAGATGGTGGAAGCAAGTCGAGAATGAAATGGATGTTGTCTTTCAATTGAAACTGTGTCGTACAGCTCAAGAATGCTATCTCAGCATGTTAAACGCTCTCGAGATTGTTGGAAAGTATCGTCCCAAAACCTGGCGATTCCTTCTTTCCGAATATATGAAAAAGTCATTGGCTTTAAATCTTCGGATGGGATTAAAGAAATGGGATGAATATCAGTCCCAATCCATTCCATCGGTTCGAGTCCGATCCCTACATCCGTCATCGGCTAATTTACTCAAACCCATCTATGGTCTCGATTCCTTTTTCCAGTCTCAATTAGTTTCCTCACTCTGGTTTTCTTCCTCAGGTTCGATTGATTCTGTTTCCTCCTCCTCTTCCTCATCAGAAGTTTCCCAAGGTCCCAATAATTCATACATGAGTAAATCATCTAAATCAGCCTCATCGTCTGAAAACCTGATGCGATTTTCATAATCGTAAATTACATCATATAAAAAAGAACGTCGCAAAGGGAGAAACATAGAAATTAATTTCTGCAGGGCATCTTCAAACGGCTCTCGGCAGACTGGACACGTCAATGCTTTTTCTCTCCAAATGTCAATACATTTCGTGTGGAACTGATGTTGACACGTTAAAGTAGAAATGGTTTCTACATCTTCGGCAATGAGTTCGTCTAAGCAAATTGGACAACATTCGGCCATTTTGTTTCTACTGTTTCTTCTTCTTATTATAAATATTTTTTTTGATTCAAAAACCTATTAAAAAAATTATAAATAAGTAAGAGTTCTTCATTATACCAAAAATAAAAGAAGCATCATGTCTCCCTCAAAAACTAGTAAATTAGTCTACTCTATTTATGAAAATCAATATGAAACTTGGTGTTTACAAATGCATAAAGATCTAAATCATACTGAAACACTTCAAGAATATCACCAATATCTTATTGATCAAAAACAACGTTCCGCGAAATATATTTCAAACGCTTTAAATGCTATTCGACGAAAATGGTTCTTACCTTCTGCAGATGAGGTGGTGGTCAAGAAACCTCGTCGTCGAAAACACCAACGTTTTACAGCAGAGCAGATGAATCAAATCCGTAATCACTGTCTCTCCAATTATGAAACAGATGAACTGTCGCTGATAGTCTTATTACTTTTAGAAACGGAATTGAGGATGATTCACATCTTGGGCTATCTAAACGATGATCCAGAAAAACGAAAAGCGTTTGCGTTTAAATCTTTAGAAGTCTATAAGGATCCAAATCAGATAAAGTTATTCCAGTTTCTTTTCAATGCTCCTCCATCCAAACTATTTGGAAAAAATCATTACCAGTATTTATTTAATATAAAGCGACAATTGAAGAAACAGTATAACATCAAAGGGGCTTCCTTCGAAATGCTGAAGCGGTCTCGATATCTCGTGGAAGCAAAGGCGAAAACGAATGAATAAGAACCCAGTGAGTGAAACTTATATATCGTTATCAACATCTCCAAAAAAAGAAAGTAAAACCGACCGACTGTTGAAAAATATTTCTCAAAAAAATTTGATAGTAAAAAAAAAAAAAAAAAAAAAAAAAAAAAAAAAAAAAAAAAAAAAAAAAAAACTTTTTGTTAATTTTTATCATGTCTTAGACATGATAAAAATTAACTCTACCCTCCTTTTTGTTTGGAATGATGTCAACATGTTGTCTAGACATGTTTCTAAGTATAAATTTCCAAGAAAAGCATGATTCATTCTTAGAAATCTATTTTTAGAAAAGGTGACATCATTCAAAATAAAAAAGAAGGTACAGTTAATTTTTATCATGTCTAAAAGACATGATAAAAATTAACAAAAAGTTTTTTTTTTCTTTTTTTTTTTCTTTTTTTTTTTTTTTACTATCAAATTTTTTTGAGAAATATTTTTCAACAGTCGGTCGGTTTTACTTTTCCATTTGGAAATAGATCTGTTGATATAACGATGTATAGGAGATGGATCTGTTGATAACGAAATATTATACACCAGTCATCAGTCTTACTTTTCCATTTTTGTTTACTGTTTTTATTTTTATTTTAAGAATCATCTAATTCCTTCTACTTCGTCTTTGTCGTCTCATTTCTCTCCAAAATGCATTCGGTCGACCAAAATAAGGGTTGACTTCCCGTTCTTCATCATCTGAGGTAGGTGAACTTTGTCTAGGTGTATCCATATAAGCATAATCTCCCACTAAATCTTCTCTTCTCTGTCTTCTGGGTCTCGTCTGACTGGTACTAGGCCCTGAAAAATGAGACCATGGCCTCCCAGATCGACTAATTCTTCTTCGGGTCTTCGTCTTCGTCGTTGCCTTGGCGGTTCTTCCACCTCTGGTTCTTCCTCCTCTTCCTCTTCATCCGAATCTATTCTTAAATGTTCCATTTGCAATGTTCCCCTGGTAAAATAGAGCATATCATCCTGGCTGATACGAGTCCGACAGGTCGGGCATTTTTTTTTACCATACTCTCGAATCCATTTCTTTATACATTTAATATGAAAGGAATGCTCACAATCGAGATTGTAGACTTTATGGCGTTTCGTTTCTTTGAAGGCCTTCAGGCAAATTCCACAGATTTCTTCCTCTGCGTCTGCCATTTCTCCCAATGATTTACTTGATTATGACATATCCATCTCTTCGCCATCTTCGTTTCTTCTTCCTCCTCCTCCTTGACATATTTCTTGACGAGAGGGAACTTGAGATTCCTTCGTCGCTACATTGAGTAACATTCTCAATTCTTTTTCCATATACCCGTCGGAACATAAGAACAGTTTCACCATTTCCATCGTCCAGAAAATTTCTTCGTCGGATTTTTCAAATTCGCGTATTTTCAAGGCCACTTTCTGTACAAGACGGTAAAATTTCTTACCCGTCGCGATCGAACCTTTCACTAATCCTTTACCTTTGAGCTTGGAAATAATAAACCCGGTCCCGAAAATATATCCGAGGTACTCATCAATTTGGGTGGCTTTTTTCGCCATCTCTTCGTCTTCTTTCGGAACAAACAGGACGTAGGGGAAATTTTGTTTGAACGCAAACTGCTTTATTCGATCATCCGCTTTTCCTAGGAACACTTTCGCTAAAAAGGTTTCGATTCGACTAATTTTTTCAATAAATTCTAGTGATAAAGCATCGCACGTGCCGCCTTGTTGAATCTTTCGAAGGAGGTAGTAGAATTCTGTATTCCGATGGTACGTAATTTGAGAAGTGACCAGTTTTCGCAATTGCTGGGTCAAGAACGATTCTTTGAAGAAGAAGGGGCGACGACAAATGCGAACTCCAAACTCAAACACGAAATTCGCCACCGCGTTGAGTTCGTTCCGGCATAAATTGCAATAAATCATGACGTGCACAAGATCAAATAGGGTCGTGTAAGGAGAATAACGAGCCCGAATTTGATTCGAGGCTTTCATTTCCAAACATAATTGATAAGCGGGATCCTTTTCAACATCCTTGGAAGTAGGAGGTAGAAGGAACGAAGCATCGTCGCCGTCACATATTTTTACGTAGGGAGCTAGGACTTTGTGATAATAAATTAAGAAATTGAAAGGTTGGTCCTCGTCTTGATGGACATTTTCCATGAGCGATTTCATGTTGGTGAAAAGAGCGTGAAGAGCCGCTTTATCGACTTGGGAGTGATTCTCTTCGTTGGCGATTTTTTCAATATGCTGGGCGTATTCGTCCATGTATTCGATCATGAACCGTTCGAGCGATTCATACGATTCAAAAGGTTCGGCCTGGGATCGAAAAGGGGCATTCACGCATTGTAATAATCGAATCCCGTTTAATAAAATACGTAACGTGACGGAAACATTACGGATCGGTAAAATACCAGGAATCCCTATGAGAGGAAATGTGCAGGGTACGTTCAAATCTCCCGTCCAATTCGCATATTCTCGAGCTAGACGAGCCGATAAGAACGGATCACTGTCATCAGGAAAGGACGCTTGTAAAATAAAAGCATACGCATCTTGAATTTGATCACATTCCGTGCACTGCAATTGACCATTGTCACCTGCTACGATTTTATCGGGACCGTGACACGTTGAAATGAAATCAAGGAACATGGTAACCAAGATCCTACTTGTATTATTCTTATTCTTATCATGCCGTATACACCTATTGAAATAAGACGGGAAATTCGTCGTTCGTATTATGAACGAGGGCAAACGGTTCGTCAAATTGCTCGACACTTGAATGTCGCTCCTTCCACAGTTCAATATTGGATCTCCCGCTCCTCGGAAAATGAGGAGAACTATCAAACCAAACACAAATCCGGCCGACCTCGAGCCACGACCCAAGAAATGGATCAACGTATTTTTGAAATGTCGACGGGTGATCCTTTTTTACCCGCGACGGATATTGGTCGTCGATTACAAGTGCCTTGCACCGCTCAAACGGTTCGTCGAAGATTAAAAGAAAAAGGATTAGTGTCGCGCATCCCCGTCCGAAAAGATTATTTGCGGGAGATTCATCGTCAACGACGCTACGACTTTGCTTCTCAGCGTGCGGAATGGACTGTCGATGATTGGTCCCGGATTATATTTTCCGATGAGAAAGTATTCAGTTCGATCGGGTACGGTAATATTCGCGTATGGCGGCCTCGACAGGTCCTGCGTTATCAAGACGAACGTTATTTTTCTTCTGCGTTAGAAGGCCGTCAACGTTCCGGTCGTTTTAATCTCAGTGTCTGGATATGCATGAGCGGAAAATTTCCCAACCAAATCCGTCGAATCGGGATCCAGCATTTAAATGCCGACTATTACCTCTCTAATATTTTAGAGCCGGTGCTTCTCGATCATAGTCAACCTCCCGATGTTTCTTTAAACCCTTTGATCACCGAACACCGTCTCTTGTTCATGCACGATCTCTCTCCGATCCATACGAGTTTACGCGTCACACAATGGATTCGAGAACATGAAATTCCTATGGTCGAAGACTGGCCTCCTAAAGGAGCCGATTTGAATCCCGTCGAAAATGTTTGGGCGGAATTAGAACGTCGATTAGCGAATCGGGTAGCTCGAAACCGATTGGAATTATGGGACTTGGTCCGCGATGCTTTTTATAGTTTGGAAGAAACTTATTTTGAAACATTAATCGCGTCCATGCCTCGACGAATTGCATCTGTCATAGAACACAGAGGAGGTTGGACAAAATACTAATCATCATCTATAAAAAAAGACACTTCATTTGGCTCTTCAATGAATATATTTATTAACACCATATTTCACTATTTGTTGCAGGGCGATCATAGCCATAAATCGATGACAATATTTCGTTCCACAATACTCACATTGCTGTGGACGACGAGAAGGTTTATAGCTTACTGTCCATACAGATTCAACACGGAGCAATTGATAAATTTTTTTTCGACAATGTTCATTCGCGACATACAGTCTTTGAATATGAAGTTTTCGCAGATCCTCATTCAATTGCTGAATCCATTTGGTATGCGGTCGATACGTTTTCATGTCTCTAGAGGCAAACCGGACACTGTTTGTCAGAGTGTATCCATCAGACGTGATGGCCAGCACACCTATGACACTCGGATGAATTTCAGTTCGATATTTCTTTTTTTTAGTAGAAGAAGTAGAATGAGATGAGGAGGGAAGATCTTCTTCGATTGTAGAACGCATGCGTGGTGGAGAGGATTGGTCCATTATTTCTGAATAATGAGAGGGAGAAGACGAAATGGGCGATAACGGCGGATTGAAATTCAGAGAAGGAGTATCACGAATTGGATTAGGTTTCTTCTTTTTGATCCTACGGCGGACAGGTGGAGGAGAAGGAGTTGGCGATATATCAGACCACGATGTGATATACTCATTCTCCGAAGAAACACATTCATATAAAGGCGAAGAAGGTTGCAAGTCCAAACAGGGTTCATCATCGTCTTCACACGTCATGATTAAGTCTCCCGTAGCCATCTGTTCTCGACCTATCTGCTCAAGAAAATGAGCCGCGATTCCTTCTGCAATCGTTTATATAGAGAAAGAGTGAGAGGGGGGAATGAAAGTAGGTAGGAGTAAAAAAGATAAGTCTTTGGGAAAAATATTTCTCTCAGAAAAATTTTCAACCTAAAAAAAAAAAAAAAAAAAAAAAAAAAAAAAAACCTTTTTGTTAATTTTTATCATGTCTTTAGACATGATAAAAATTAACTATACCCTCTTTTTCAAATGATGTTGATAACCTCTTGTCTCGATATGCTTCTAAAAATAGAACATGACTCATTTCTTTCTTGGAAATTTATTTTTAGAAACATATTCGAAAGGATGAGACATCATTCTCAGACAAAAAGAAGAGACAGTTAATTTTTATCATGTCTTAAGACATGATAAAAATTAACCAAAAGTTTTTTTTTTTTTTTTTTTTTTTTTTTAAGGCTTATATATTTTTTCTTGGCTCTCAGAAATTTTTCCCAGCGAACTCGATGGACAAAACCATCCAATTTTTTAAGGACGGACTATCGCTCATCTATTTAAGCATTCCGAGTTTCGCTTTAGTTCAATCCGTGTTTCCTTTTAGAATGAGTGTGTGCTCTCCAACATGGTTCTACCCTCTCTTTTGTTCTCAATGGATGATATCGTTCGGCAACTGATTCTTCTTGGATGCGACATGAGCAAACATGATATTTTTGGTTTTACCCCTTTACACTATGCTTGTCAATTACGATGCAAACTCATCGTGGATATGTTGTTGCTTGCTGGTGCAAATGTCCGGTGTTGCGATCCCAAAACAGTTTTAGAACGCTGGCGAAAAAATGGAAAATTGGAAGAGGAAAATATGCGGTTACTCAATTATGCTGTTGAACCACGTATTCTTAGCCTGGAAATTTTATGTTACATAACTATTAGAAAACATATGAGGCATGTCAAAAGGAATGCTCATCATCTCGGATTACCTGACTTAATGGTAAGACGTCTCACCCTCGAAGAATGGTAATAATATTCTTTAAAATATGATCCCTTAGCCACCCCGCATTTCTCATTTGAAGAATCCATCCTATGTATTCTTTTTTTAAATGTCTCGGGATGTCATCCGACGCATTCTCTCCGCCAAAAAAAACGAGTTCCTCCCACCTACCCCAAAAAGAAGAAGAAGAGGAAATTTCCCATGAGTCTTTTCGAGAACACTCCTTCCCCTCTCTCTTCCTATATATAAAAGAAACCGAGAGAAAAGTTGTCTTTTCTTTTTTTTTCCATCTCATCCTCAGGAGAAAGGAGAGAGAGAAAACCAAATGCCATGGAGTGGTTACGGCGAGAGTCTTTTTCCCTTGCGATTCGTTTCCGTTTTGCCAAGACAATTCCCCTCACGTTTTACTTGGGATCGGGCACGCTCTATTTTCGAGGATCGGAACTCGTGACTTGCCTTTTCCAGCAAGGGACTTGGATGAGTCTGAAAAGTCAACGGACTATTCAGCAATGGATCTCTCGAGCCCCTTTTCGCCCTTACCGATCCTTAACGACGGATCTCTGGATCGATACGTCGGACCGCCCCAGCCGGATTCTCCGCTATACTCCTTTTATCACCTTCGATTCCCTGGAAAAACTGCTCAACGATTTGGGTCCAGACGCTCTCCTCTTTTCGACCTGGTTTCAGAGTGTGATGAGAGAACCTCTTCGAATCCAAGAAGATTCTCAGACCGGGGAAACTTATTTTAGTCCCGTGGAGAACAAGGTGATGGATTTTCAGTTTCAAAATTTATCGGAACTGTTTCAATGTGCTTTATGTTTTTATTCTTCTTAAAGAGGAGTGGGGGGGTGGAAAGAAAACCTAAAAATTGTAGAATAATCATAAAAAATAATTTCGTTTTTCTTTTAAAAAATATTGAGATAGTCCAATCTTGGGGAGGAGGTGGAAAATTCAAAACTATTATCTAAAACAGATATGGCGGTCAGTCCATTTCGATCCACGGAGGAGGATATGTGTGAGATTCTCTGATCCATAGAGAGTTTTAGAAAAAAAACTGCGAAAGTTTCCCCCTATCTCCAAAAAATGGGTATACAGGTTGAATGCACAGTACAGACTGATGGGAAGCCGAAACTCGAGTTCCTTAAATAGAAAAAAATGAGAGCTCCTTCTAGAAACAATTTTAGATGTCTTGTTTGGATGAGTGAGTCGACTGGGAAAAATTTCTCAGCGCTGTGGAAAAAAATTTGAGTTAAAAAAAAAAAAAAACTTTTGGTTAATTTTTATCATGTCTTATAGACATGATAAAAATTAACTCTCTCTTCTTTTTGTCTGGGAATGATGTCTCACCGTTTCGAAAAATAGAACATATCCCATTCTTGAAATTCTATTATTTTAGAAAGGATGATGAGTGATGGTCTATTTTTTGAAACGGTGAGACATCATTCCCAGACAAAAAGAAGAGAGAGTTAATTTTTATCATGTCTATAAGACATGATAAAAATTAACAAAAAGTTTTTTTTTTTTTTTTTTTCAATTCAGGAAATTTTTCTCTGAGCTTTGCCAATTTTTTTTCCCAGCCAGCTCCATCCATAAAACATCACCTCTCAAAATCTTTTCTCGCTTATCTATTTAAATCACTCGAATTTTGCTTCCAATGAGTCCACGCATCTTGGCCTTTCTTCCACTCTGCTCTGAGAAAGATAGGATAGATTGTTTTCGGTGGACCGTCCTGTTGACGCTTCCGATTTATATAGAGAGCTATATATAGATAGGGTCCCTCCTAACTTCCTCTATTATGACTATTAGTTTTTTTCTTTTTTTCCAAGAAATATACAAAGAATGATCCACAGTTTTTTTTCCGTTAATGAAAAAACAAATATGCTTCTACCTTCCGACTTCTTTTTAGTACCTCTTTAGGTGTCTCCTCCTTCTGGATCTTTTCCTTCTCCTCTCTTCCTCGCGAGCAGGGAATTGGAAATGCTGTTCAGGATGCAACGCTCGTAAAGCCTCCATTTTCTTCCTGGAGAGGGCGTCTACGGCAAACACCGTCTTGTCATGAAATTGGAGTTGGTAGTAAAGAGTTCCGTGAATAATATACACGGAGCGAGCTCGCAGTCGATAGGGAATCATACGATACCCTTCGGCTTCTGATTCCATTTCCCATCCATAAAGACGGATAGAAGCTTCTCCGGTTTGAAGAATATGAACCCACTCGGGTGAAACGTAAAACAGTTTTAAAAAGGTTCCAGCATCGACGGCGATCACATTTTCCCATCGCAGATAAGCGTGTAAGCTGAAGGTTCCTGCCTCCATCATCGATTGGAAAGCAAAGTGCTTGAAAACTTCGATGGACGAAAAATAATGCAGGATTTTTCCATCGTAACAGGATAAATAGCACATGGTTTCTTGGACGATTTGTTCCATACGCTCCGGGTCCCGAAACCTTCTTCGAAACGGGAGAGCGGTTCCCATTGATCAGCTACTTCGAGATGACAGACGGGCGTGATTTCCACCAGGGTAGGTAGAACTGCAACGGCATCGGTCGACATTTTAGTTTTGCTCGGTTGAGAAGGAAGAACGAGAATGAACCCTGTAGGCAGAAAAACTCGGATCTATATAAATACTAGAGGAAAAAAGGCGGGGGGGAAGGGTAGTTCTTCCTTCCTCCCAAAGAATAAGAAAAGTGGGTGGAAAGAAAAAAATCATTTCGCTCTCAGGAAAAAAAAAAAGAATTTTTTTCTTGTCAACATGTTGTCTAGACATGTTTCTAAAAATAGATTTCCAACAAAGGTTCATTCTTTTCTTAAAAATCTATTTTTAGAAAAGAATTGACATATCCTTCAAAACAAATTTCTTTTTTTTTCCCTCCCTCCAGCAGCCAACTGGATGGGCAAGCGTTTCGGGTCAGATCAGTCCGTGCTGACATTATTTTTTTAAAATACAATGGAATTAGTATAGGAATGTACTAGAAACTGACCCAAGGTTGAAAAGAAAATATCAAAATCAATACTCACTTCTTGACGATTTCTTTTTTCCAAAAACCTGTTGAAGAATTCTTGATGGGTTATCCAATCTCTAGACCTGTCTGAAGGGAATTCAATCTAAGGTGAGCGCGCATTTACCTGACGCGAAACTCGGAATATCTGCATAAATAACAAAACGTCCATTCTTAAAAACTCATCGTCTAGTCCATTGAGTTGGTTGGGGGAAAAAAAATTCTCAGAGCTGTGGAAAAAATTTTCTAAGTAAAAAAAAAAAAAAAAAACTTTTTGTTAATTTTTATCATGTCTTATAGACATGATAAAAATTAACTGTCCCCTCTTTTTGTCAAGGAAGGATGTCTCACCGTTTCGAAAACGAAACCAAAACTCATCCTTCTCATGGCAATTATTCGAAGAATGAGTCACGGTTTGTTTTTCGAAACGGTGAGACATCCTTCCCAGACAAAAAGAAGAGAGAGTTAATTTTTATCATGTTTTTTTTTTTTTTTTTTTTTTATTATTATTCAGAAATTTTTTCCAAAGCTCTGAGAATTTTTTCCCAGCCGACTCGATGATCCAAACAAGACAGATCCAAATTGTTTCTAGAAGGAACTCTCCCTTCTCTATTTAAACCACTCGTGTTTCCAACTTCAGTTCAGTCTGTGCTGTGAATTCGACCTGGATACACACTTCTCCCTCCTGGAAAGAATTTCTGTGAATGTATGCGAACATTTTTCTCAGCTCTTAGAAAAATTTTACCAGCTGACTTGATCGACGACAGACATCTCGAACATTCTGTTATCTGCGGAAGCCGTTTCATTTTCGTGCAGTCCATGCTGTGGACTCACCTGAATATCCGTTGCTCCCTCCCCTTCTGGAAAGGGTCGTAGCGTTTTTAGATCCTCGTCGCTCTTTTTACGTTTCGTTGGATATCTAGGACGAACATTTTTACTTTATTCCTTTCAAACTCTAATATTGAGGTTGGAGAGCCGTCATGGAAAATCAGCCATGACCCTGACGAATCTAAACCGAGTCCTTGAAAGGAGAGCTATGTCATGTTTTTTTTGATGACAGATTTCCAAGCTCCGAGTGATGAGAAATTTAGAAATTTTGCAGTGTTAACGGAAAGGAGGAGACAGAAACCTGGAGAATGGAAATAAAGCTGAGAAAAAATGCGAAGAGCTAAGAAAAAAAAAGGCTTTTTCCAGGAGGGAGGAGAAGCGCGTAACTAGGTTGAGTGCACAGCACACACGGATCTGAAGTTGGAAACGCTAGGGGTTTAAATAGAGAAGCGAGAGTTTCTTCTAGAAACAATTTTGGATGTCTTGTTGTTTGGATCATCGAGTTGACTGAGAAAAAAAATTCTCAGAGCTCTGGAAAAAATTTTCTAAGTGATAAAAAAAAAACTTTTGGTTAATTTTTATCATGTCTTCTAGACATGATAAAAATTAACTGTCCCTCCTTTTTGTCTAGGAAGGTTGTCTCACAGTTTCTAAAAATAGATCATGACTCATTCTTGGAATAATTGCCTTGAGAAAGGGTGAGTGATGGTCTATTTTTAGAAAGGGTGAAACATCCTTCCCAGACAAAAAAAAAAGAGAGAGTTAATTTTTATCATGTCTTAAGACATGATAAAAATTAACCAAAAGTTTTTTTTTTTTTTAATCTCATCTAGAGAATTTTTTCTAGCTGACTCGATCGACAAGACATGACATGACCATTGTTTTTTTTTAATAATGGATTTTCACCTATCCCTTTCAACCCTCCGAATTTGGCTTTGGATCCGTGTCCTTGCTTCCACATTCAGAGCTCTTTTCTTCAACATTTCGATGCAGGGGAAGAATCAATTCTCTCACGACGTTCAGATATTCTTTCAGAATGCTAGAAAACTCATTCAAAGAAGAAGTATCTAAGGGTGGAGTTGCCGGTTGAGGAAAATTCAGGAGTCTTGGAACCGGATTATGCGAATCCGTCTGTATGCCAAACTGTAAAGGTGAACCACCCGCTTTAGGAGAGCAGATAATAGTAAGATCTATCTTTTTTCAATTTTTGATTTGTACACTTGTTTCTTCTTACTCGGAACATTTTCCTTTTTCTTCCTCCTCATCCAGGAACTGAATTCCAGGTGGAACGGAAGCATTTGTAATAAACTGTTGTTTCTTGGTTCCACACGCCTGACATTTTCCCGTGACCATCGGCCGTCGATTTTTCGACATGCGATAGTGGACGTCGACCGTATCGGTCTTGGTTCGGCATTTCACACACCAAATGGAATAAGAAATAGGTTCCGCGTCAGAATGCGCCATTGCAGTAACACACTCTTTATTATTTTCTTCTCTTTTGAGAGAGAGAGAGAGAGAGAGATCTTAACCAGAAGTGTAGATATAAAATTTAGGATACGTTTCGGATCCGTCGGCTCCTTTCGCATACCCCACTTCTTCACAGAGGTATTCCGTTTGCTGATCCGCTCTTCGAGGATAAAACTCGTTTCCCCAAGCATCGCGAGCATAACGAATTCGATCGCCGGCCGTTAAACAATATTCGACTCCATCCGCCTTTTTAGGATACATTTCATGCCCCGATTCGTCTTTGGCATAAGGGAATAAAACAGACGTATAAAGCGAATACTCGTCCCCATTTTGAAATTTCGGGTAGTATTCTCGTCCAAAAGACGTTCGGGCATACCGTCGAGGAGCTAAAATGTATTGGTTTCCGTTTAAATTTACTGCGTAATACTCATGACCGTTTTCGTCTCGAGCCAAGATAGGGTTTCCTTCAAGATCCGTAACGTATAATTCGTAATGAGGATGTTGGGGGTCGGTCGGGTATCGTTCTTTCCTCGATGCGTCTACTCGATAAACAGACATGCTTAGTTCTCGTCGCCTGCTCCTTCCTTCCTCCCACTTGAGACCCGTTGAGATGAAGGTATGAGGTTGATATCTATAAAATGGGTTGACCCTTTCAAACTATTCCATTGTTTAAAGACGCGTGGGTTAGGAAAAAAAATATTAATAAAAGCAAATATCTGAACGGTTCAACACAACGGGTGAATGGAAAAAAGGAATAGTTCTCTCTATCCAGTCACAGGATGGTTTCTTCTTCTAGAACGGCTCACACTCAACTGAAGCGAAACTCGGAACTCGAAATGTTTAAATAGATCATAGAGTCCATTCCAGAAAGAATCCGGAGATGTCTTGTCCAGCCAAGTTGACTGGGAAAAAAATTTCTGAGTTAAAAAAAAATTTTGGTTAATTTTTATCATGTCTTCTAGACATGATAAAAATTAATGAACCCCCTTTTTGTCTGGGAAGGATGTCTCACTCTTCTAAAAATAGACCATCACTCACCCTTTCTAATAGCAACAATTCCAAGAATGAGTCATGGTTTGTTTTTTTCGAATGGGTGAGACATCCTTCCCAGACAAAAAGAGGGGACAGTTAATTTTTATCATGTCTATAAGACAAGATAAAAATTAACCAAAAGTTTTTTTTTTTTTTTTCAGAATTACAGAAATTTTTTCCATCCCACTCGATCGACATGACGTCCCCATTTTTTATTTAAGAATGGATTCTTGTTTATTTGTGTAAGCATTCCGAGTTTCGTTTTAGATGAGTCTATGTTGTTGAAGAGGAAACATGGGTACACTCATTTTTTTCCTATCTGATTTCTGAGATGAATTGAGTGAGTTCACCTTGACCTTTTCAAATTTTGTTTGTTTACTTTTAGCCCAGAGGTCGACGGATAAATCATTCTGATTTTTTATATATTTTTTGTATCGCTCTCTCTCTCTAAGCAACCTATCTTGTTCCAAGTCTTCTCGAAGTGCTATTGGTTCGTTTCGAGACGAGGTCAATTCACATCCCCCCTCCTCAAAAAGTGTATGTATATAAATTAAAGGAAGTGATTTTCTATGCACACACTTCACCTTTTTGAGTGGTGTCACGATGAGCCTATCCAGTAGAGAACGTCTTAGGGAAAGAATGCGTGAACAGAAACGACGCTGGCGAAGCAATTCAGCTAATCGAGAGCGAGAACGAATACTTCAAAGGGAACGTTATGCTGTTCTTAAAAATACTCCCGACCGCAAAAGAAACATCTTCCTCCCAAGCAGTGGGAAAGCTATACGAATTTGCAGTATAAGGATATGTGGTCCGAAGAAGCCTATCAAAAATGTATTCGACAATGTAATAAAGAGCAATACAATTTCCTGATCTACGTTCTCGTCCGTTTGTACACTTATTACGCGTTACCTGAATCGAAACGTCCACCTCCTCTGGATATTATTGTGCAAGGATCTGCCGGAACGGGTAAATCTTTCCTGATCCAAGCTTTATACCAAACTCTGATTCGAACGCCTCTTTTTAGCGAAGCGTGCTCGGTTCTCAAACTCGCACTCAGTGCTCAAGGAGCGGTTTACATTACGGGAGATACTTTGCATCATGCCCTGCGTCTTCAAATGAACGGGACTTTTGTTCGACCTCTGACCCAAGAGACTTTAGACTATTACAGACCCCTGTATGCTCCTTTACGGATGGTGATTTTGGATGACGTTTCCACGATCGGATCCAATTTATTTTCGCGCCTCGACCAGCAACTTCGACAATTGTGTCATGTGCCGGATAAACCGTTTGGGAATGTGCATATGATTAAATTTGGAGATTTGCAGCAGCTCCAACCGATTCGCGACACGCCCATTTTTTATTCTGAAGGGTGGTGGACGCCTCAATCCACGCTCTACTATGAACTAGTGGAATGTATGCGATTCTCTCTGGATTACGAGGAGAGACTCGATCGTTTAACGAGAAATCACTTTTTAGAACCGGACGATGTGGCATTTTTCCAGTCCCGCGTTCGCAGTTTCGACGAAATTCCTCGCGAAGCTATTATTCTCTGTTTTTCGAGCAAGGATGCAGAGAAATATAATATGAAACGTCTCCAATCCCGAGGGACGTACTGTTCGTGTCTGGCTCGAGACGTGATTTATTCCGAGAGCGAAAAATTGCGGAAGAGGATGATGAAACGGAGTCGACATTTACATCGATCTCAGATGGCGAATCTCGAATCCGTCCTCCATTTACAAAGAGGAGCGCGATATCAATTGACTAAAACGCTCGACAGATCCAAAGGATGGATGAATGGAGCGATTGGAACACTACACCAAATAGACCAGGATGAAGACGGAGTTGTGACGCGAGTCTGGCTGCAATTTTCGAATAGTCTAGCTCCTATCGATCGCGTCTCCATTCGTATTGACACCTGTTCGACGAAAACACTCGCATTTTATCGCGAACAGTTTCCTTTGATGTTAGCCGAAGCGATTACGGCTCATAAAGCCCAAGGAGCCACCTTTCCGTCGATCGCAATTTACATGCACGGACCTTTTAATCGATTTCAACAATATGTCGCTTTTTCTCGAGTGACTCAACCCCAGGGATTGTATATTCTGGACCAGTTTCGTCCCCGCATGAAATTGGCGAGCAAGCAAAAATACGAGGAGGAACTGGAGCGATTGCAAAACATGTCCCGGATTCCGTATGATATATCGGCTCGAGAAGAGAACCAAGATCCGTACGAGTTTCTCATGAACCTTCTTCAATGTGGGAATCGTCTTTCCTTCCATCTTTCCAATAGAAACATCTCCCAAGAAAAAGAAGTCGTCAAACTAGAAGAAAAACCTTCTTTCCATGTAAAACCTGTTATAAAATGTCAATCTTAAATCTTTTTTTAAAAATTCAATAAAAAGAAATATTCTCCATCAAAACCCCTCCATTCTTTCAAAGCTTCACAAAACGCTCAACAATGTCCACACAATGGGAAGAGAAAAATCGATCTCAACAGTCCACACAACATGTTGACTCCTCAAAATATGTCTCTCCCAAGTGACAGGATGCTTTTTCTTCAACGGCTGACACTCATCTAAAGCCAAACTGGGAATGCTTAAATAGATAAGCGAGAGTTTATTCTTAAAAAAAATGGCGCTGTCTTGTCAATGGAGAATCGAGTCGGCTGGGAAAAAATTTTGAGAGCCGGGAAAACAAATTCTCTAACTCAAAAAAAAAAACTTTTGGTTAATTTTTATCATGTCTTATAGACATGATAAAAATTAACTCTACCCTACTTTTGTCTGGGAATGTTGTCTCTCCGTTTCTAAAAATAGACCAGAACCCATTCTTGGAATTTTATTCTTTTTAGAAAGGATGAGTGATGGTCTATTTTTAGAAACGGTGAGACAACATTCCCAGACAAAAGGGGAAGGTAGTTAATTTTTATCATGTCTAACAACATGATAAAAATTAACAAAAGGTTTTTTTTTTTTTTTTTTTTTTTTTTTCAGAGTTAGAAATTTTTTTTTCCTGGCTCTCAAAATATTTTCCCAGCCGACTCGATTCTCCAATTGACGACACAGCGCCATTTTTTTTAAGAATGGACTCTCGTTTATCTATTTAAGCATTTCGAGTGTCACTTCAGATGAATGTCAGCCGTTGAGGAAGAAAAACGCAGATTCCCATTTTCTCATTTCCTTCAGAGAGAGAGAGGCCTAGATTTTCGAGACTCGATGACATTTCAAGCATTTTTTGTTTAAGCTATTCGACTTCATATTTGTCTGACGTTCAAGAGTATGATCTCTCGTGGATGGATCTCTTCCACCTCATTCTCTTTCCAGTCGATTTAGAAGGGGAAGGGGAGATTTTTTATTCCCTCATGGAGGATGTCTCCTGAATACCGTTCAAAGAGTCTATGGAGAAATTATATGGTCAGAGTCACGGATTTCCAGGGCAATCTGCTTCTCAGCTAAAAAAAAGGATCTCTCTTTCCCAGTCTGTCTTCGATTGCCTCGTTAACTGTGAAACCCATCGCTTTTCCGATTTTATGGTTCTCCCAGTATAATCAGACAGTCGGTCACAAAAGTATTCGAACACCGGTACCCTATCAGAAAATGACAAGATGGCGTTTTTTTCCCTCTTTCTCTCTGTGTGTCGTGTTATTCCATCGTAGGTTTTCTTTCCCCCCCATCTTGGAAAAAACTGGAAAAAATTGGTTACGATCTCTTTTTGAATGGGGAGATGCCATTTTGAGAAAAAGCTGACGACCCTATCTTGGAGAATGAACATGACCGCTCTACACACCATTTCACTCTCTCTCTCTCTGAATTGGGAAGACATTTTGGGAAAAAGCAGACAACCCTATCTTGGAGAATGGAAATGAACGCCTCTCCCTCTCTCTTTGAAATGGAAAGCCATTTTGGGACCCTCTATTCTTGGGGAGGGAGAAAACTGAAGTCTGCACTTCGCTGTCTCTGAAAAGCGGACCCTCTTCTTCTGATCTTGAAGAACTGGAAATGAACGCTCTACACGATCTCTCTTTGAATTCAGAAGGTATTTTGGGACCTTCTAATGTTGGAAAACTGAAATGAACGCTCTACGCATTTTCTCTCTCTCTCTCTCTCTCTTTGAGATGAGTAGCCATTTTGGAGGATTCTCCACCACCATCCTAACCTTGGAAAACTGAAATGAACGCTCTACACCTTCTCTCTCTCTCTCTCTCTTTCTCTGAAATGGGTAGTCATTTGAAAACTCCCTAACTTTGGAAAAAAACAGAAATGAACGCTCTACACCATCTCTCTTTGAAAATGGGGGGGGTGTCATTTTGAGACCTCCCTCCCCTAAACTGGAAAAAAAAACTGAAATGAACGCTCTACACTTTCTCTCTTTGGATATGGGTAGCCCTTTGGGGACCCTCTCCTCTTGGTAGGAAAAAAAAGAACTGAAGTGAAGGCTCTACACAATCTCTCTTGGAATGGGATCCATATTTCGGGAAACGTGGATCACCTCATGCTGGAAAACTGAAGTGAACCACCAAGATTGGACTCTATATAATATTTTTTTTTAATTGACATCATGACCCTCCTCCAATTTGTTATTAAAAAAGTTTTTTTTTGTTTTGGTTTTTATCCCATTTCCGATGTGATTTCAGAAATGCAATTCCATAACAGTTCAATTTCATTCGAGGTTAAATGATCTAAACAGTCTTTGACCCACCCATCCGTATGATTATTTTCTTCTCCTTCCTGTTGCACCAAATTTTGTAAGTCCATATAATCATTCCATACGGGAAGGGCTGGATCCTCACAAGGCTGTCTTGAAACAATTAGTCTCTTTGGGATGAGTGGAGGGATCTAGGATGTCTGGACCCGGCTGCGATTCTACCTCCATGATTTCTGGACCCGTTGGAACTTGTTTACCCGGCTGAAATTCTGCCTCTACGATTTCTGGACCCCTTGGAACTTGTGAACCCGGCTGTGATTCTGCCTCCATGATTTCTGGACCTGTTGGAACTTGTGGACCCGACTGACATTCTACCTCTATGATGTCGAACTTTTTGAAACTTGTGGACCCGTCTGACATTCTAACTCTACGATGTCGGGACAGGTTAGAGAAGAAGAAGAAGAAGAGGATACTGGAAGAGGTTATGTCTGTGAGGAGTCCGAAAGAGGCTGCCTGTTTGAACAAGTCGGGGAAGAAGAAGAAGAAGAAGCTTCTGGATTCTGAAGCGGATCTTGCACGCCAGGTAGGTTCCGGTAAGTCGACCGTTTTTTAAGAGGTAATTTTTTTTCTTCCTCCTCATCTTCAATTGTGATGACTTCAATTTCATTCCGTTGCCGGGTCGATTTTGTTTCGGGCCATGACGACGGTTTGGTCCAGCTCCTCTTATCATCTAAGGAAGGGATGGGTAAAGGTGGCGGAGGGTTTTCTTCTTCTTTTTCTTGAAACATCATCGGCGATTGGAAAGAAATCTCCTCTTTCAATTGTTTCCAAAGCGAGTACGAGCACCGATCGACGAGAAAGAGACTCTTCTGGGTCGTGACGATGAGATATTGCGTTTTCGGGGGAACGACATAGTTTTGAAAAGGTCTTAGAATATATTTCTTATATTTCATCCTGTCGCTGACTTTAAAACTTCTTTCCTTCAGATTGGGGGACGATGATTCGTAATAGGCGAGAGGAGCGGCTGTGGTTTGAACAATATGAACTTCGTCCTCAGCCGTCGTTCTCACTCCAAACGTAAAATATCGTTTCGTGAGAAAAATATTCTTCCACCGAAAACTCGTGCGCGGATCCGTATATCGCCGGTCTGTTTGAATGGGCCGTCTCAAAGCTCGATCCATCCGATTCCAAGAGAAGGGAGATTCCTCTTTCGTTTGTTGCGATTCGAATAAGTTTCTGTATATATTCTGAACGAGCAGGTTGGAGGATTCGACATCTTGGTTGAAAGAAACGATCGCTTGATGAGGTGGTAAATGCGGAATAAATGTCGCACAATGACACGCCAAAAAATTTTCAAGTTGGAGATTTGCTATAGCGTCTTCAAATCCTCCCCGT
Organism: Stegodyphus dumicola; assembly: GCF_044657685.1. Classification (NCBI taxonomy): domain Eukaryota; kingdom Metazoa; phylum Arthropoda; class Arachnida; order Araneae; family Eresidae; genus Stegodyphus; species Stegodyphus dumicola. The sequence continues at coordinate 52,904,652 of NC_140778.1, forward strand.
TCGAAATCCGTTGAGTTGGAAAAACATCTAATAGCGACATGGCTCCCAATGGAAAATAAATGATCTCGCCCAGTACTCTCGCCTTTTTATATATATAGACACACACAGACACATATAGAGGCTCTATGACGTCCGTTTTATTTGTTTTTTTTTGTTTCTCTCTCTCTTCTTTACAAGAAATCTTATCTCCAGGACCTCTTTTTCTTTTCTTAAAAAGATGAATGTGTGTGGGAATGAGGAAGTGAAAGTAATAATTTAATAAACAAAAAATTATCCAACCATGACCTTCTTTTTTTTTCAAAGTCACCCTTTCCAATCCAAGGACGTCCAGAGATAGAGGAAGCAGGGGGAGAGGAGGAGGAGGGAAGGGAAGGTCACACTCTCTTTCTCTCTATAAATAAAAGGGGAGAGCCCCAAAGTCGTATTTTTGTCCAAGTGGATCATGAGGAGGCATCCCCAGCTCACTACGTGTATTCCTTTCAAATATAAATATGTTGATCTTTCCTTTTATATCATCCAAGGAGTCGTTTACCTGAAAGCCTCTGATTTTTCAAAATGTGCAGGTTATCATACCGTGGGGAGTTATCAAAAGATGCGGGACGAATTTTTATCCGACGAAAACGTGTTGATGGCTCGTGACATTCCACCTTTGGATGCACAAATTTTGTTAATGAAACGAGCCAAATATTTTTACACGTCCCACTTTCTAACCGTCTCGCAAATGAATAGGATTATGGATCGTCTTGAGAAGACAAAAGGGATTCTCGTTCATTTTAGTGAATGGTTGCACAAATGTTTGCACGAACCTCTCTCGATCGAGAAGACTGGGAAGAATACCTATTATATTCTTCTCGAGGACTCTCCTCCTTCGTCTCATCATAAAGAGGCCACGACTTTTGAAAAAATCCTCGAGCAAGAAAAAATAGAATGGTGGAACAACTACCCCATCCCTCTCCCCGAGCATCAAGAGGAGCCTGTTTAGAAGAAAAAGAAAAAACCTTTCCAAAAGCCTATCCTCATCCTCCTCGATAATGATGGGGATGAGGAGAAGCCTGTTCAGATTCCTCTCCGTTTGTCAAAACCCGTCGAGGATGAAAAACCTCTCCCTTCCTCAAAACCCCTTGAGGAAGAGAGACCCCTCGAGAAGGAGAAATCTCTCCCATTGTCAAATCTCCTCGAAGATGAAAAACCTCTCCCTTTCTCAAGACCCCTCGAGAAGGAGGGACCTCTTCCTTTATCAAACCCCCTCGAAGATGAAAAACCTCTCCATTTATCAATACCCCTCGAAAATGAGGGACCTCTCGATTTGTCAAAACCCCTCGAGGATAAGGGAACCAAAACTTCTCTCTCTTTCGAAGAGGAGGGACCTCTCAATTTGTCAAGACCCCTCGAGAATAAGGGAACCAAAACTTCTCTCTCTTTCGAAGAGGAGGGACCTCTCAATTTGTCAAGACCCCTCGAGGATAAGGGAACCAAAACTTCTCTCGCTTTCGAAGAGGAGGGACCTCTCAATTTGTCAAGACCCCCCGAGAATAAGGGAACCGAAAATCCTCTCCCTTTCTCAAGACTTCTCGAGGAGGAGGAGATACCACTCCATGTCTCAAGACAGGACCCCCTCTATCTCTTGAGGATCCGAGGGAAACGATTCCTATTGAAAAACCATCTATCGACGATCCCCAGAAAAGGTCTTCGGAGGAGATTAGACTTCCATGTAGAAAACGAATCTGCCACAATCATCATCATCATCATCATCATAATAATAATAATAATAATATACCCCCTTCTCAACAACAGAATCCTACAACATTTGCAGATAAATGCATTCAAACCAATCCCTTTATAGTAACCCTTTTGATTGGAGAACCCGTGCATTAGCCTCGAAAAAAAAAATGAGATTCTAGACTGTTTCTATGACCAGAATGTTAAGCCAATAGATAGGTCTAGCTCAGAATTTTTCTTTTTAAAAGAAAATAAATAAATAATCCAAAGACTATTCGTAAATATAAATGGTAAAGTCTTGAGTCGGCTGGAAAAAAAATTCTCAGAGCTGAGAAAAATTCTCTAACTCAAAAAAAAAAAAAAAAAAAAAAAAAAAAAACTTTTTGTTAATTTTTATCATGTCTTAGACATGATAAAAATTAACGACCCCCTTCCCTTTTCGTCTGGGAATGTTGTCTCACTCTTTTGAAAAACAAATCGTGATTCATTCATGGAATGATTACCATTAGAGAAAGGATGAGTCATGATCTATTTTTAGAAAGGGTGAGACATCCTTCCCAGACAACAAGGGAGGGTCATTAATTTTTATCATGTCTAAAGACATGATAAAAATTAACCAAAAGTTTTCTTTTTTTTTTTTTAATTTCAGCTCTGAGAAATTTTTTTTCTCCCAGCCGATTCGAGACATTACCATTTTTTTTAAGAATGATTTCTCCCTGATCTATTATTTCAAAATTCCAAGTTTCGCTTCAGAACCATCTATGCTGTTGAAGAAGTAACGTGATATATGTATTTTTTTTAAATGAGTTCTGTCAAGATTGAATTGTGCAGGATCGACCTTGCGAATTTCTTCTCTGTGTCTAAATAATAATGATACCGAACCGCTTTTTGTAGAGCGCAATGGAAAAAACCTTTTGTATGGTTAGGACAACTCATGTGTTCGATCCCATTGTATTTGAGAATCTCTTGCGTCGATCCCGAAATGCAATAAATGGATCTTTGCAACCATTTTTCTAAAAACTGCCGTTTCATTTCTCCTCGCACCCAAATCATGGAAAAAGGTTCCGTCAACATGGTTAACACCCATGGAAAATAACTGTACGGAATTTCTCCTTCGTACCACGACAAGCCGTGATAATAATCACTCGCCCACACAGCGGTTCGTTTTTCTTTCTCGGTGAGCATTTGCCATGGAAACGGGGGTTTAAAAACAAATACCCCTCGAGAAGTACCGTCCAATGTGACGCAAGCCAATTCTTTCACAATAAAGGCTCCTTGAGAATCGTAGAAACCTTCAAAGTCGAGGACGAGTTCCATGTTTTTTATTTCTTTTTCTTTCCAAGGTGACCTTTATTATTATTATGATGGATGTGTATTGAGATACGCACGATATTATTCAAAAAACAAATATATATATACGAATGTGACCTTTCCCAGAATTCATACGACCTGTTACGTGCAACCTTCTCTCTCTCTCTCTCTCTATAAAAGAGGAGACGGCGAGAGAACGCTATCCATTTTTTCCTTCAGGACACACAGCGAGAGAGAGAGAATTTTGTTTTCTTTTTTTCCTCAATTGAAGAAGATGGACATTTTGAGTGCCAAACCTCTCAAAGATTCCTACATTGTTCTGGACATGGAATACTTTCACTGTTATGATGCAAAGACGGGAGATATATGTTTCATCTTGAAAGAACTGGGCTACATCACTTGTGATTTAACCTTATGCGGATCCATGATTTTTCTCCCTCCTGTCCATTACGATGACTTATCGTCCCGCAATCAAGCTGTGGTCAACCAGACTACAAATAACCGACACGGCCTGCAATGGACCGAGGGTCGTCTTTCCTACGAGCATCTTCCTACGATCCTGAAAATGCTGACCGAAAATGTGGAGGTGATCTACGTCAATGGATACGATAAAGCCGAATTTTTCAGCAAGCTCTGCCAGCGATCCGTTTATGAGTTTTACATCCCAGGGAAAACCGAGTGGCGGAACAAGTCGAAATGCACGCGACACCAATATTTCCAAAAGATGATTCATTGTGCCGAGAACAAGGTGAGAAATTTTTGATACCATTTGATGGAGGGTAGTTACGTTTTCCGGAAATTACATTGTTACCCCTCCGAAAGCAAAGCTGTCGAAGACGAAGAGGAGGCGGAAGAATCTCCCCAGGAGAACTCGTGCGACGACGAGGAGGAGGAGGAGGAGGAGGATAAACTTTCTAATAATAATAACAATAAATGTCTAAGTTGGGATGCTTTAGAGACCCAAGAATATTGGTCTCAACCCTTATCTCACCTAGACCTGAAAGAGGATCCTCAAGTGTACTCTTTGTGGTCCTCTTCTAAAATTTGGTCTTGGAGAGAACCCTTGAATGTTCATGAATGAAATCGTATGTAAATCCCTAGAGAAAAAAAATAAAAAAAAAAGTTCCTTTTTTTGTAATATGTTGATTTCTTTCCAATCCCATTTCTTTTCCATAACTCCAGCCCAATCGACGAGAAGAAGACGAATTTTCCAAGTTACACAAGACGAATCTTCCAAGTTACACAAGACGTAGAAAGATTTCATAAGGATTTATAAATCACACGCTCCCACATGATATATGTATAGAGAGAAAAAGACCCTCTGTTCTCTAGCCAATACGTCAAGACTTCCCTAAACTAAGAGAGATCATGAGTACCGAGGAAACCTTAGCAGAGCAAGTGGAAAGACTTTTAAAGAGATTAGAAGAGTTAAGACGGGATAGATTTACAGTTCCGCCGACTAAAGAGGAAACTATCATCGATTTCAACAAACCGCTGTACTTTCATCCCCTACCCCAAAGAATGAGACGAGTGGACTCGCCGTTGAACAGTTCCAATGAGAAACAAAATGTCACTTATTTGAATAGTCAATTTCAACACATGAATATTTCATAAGTATTTTTTTGTTTTTTTTCCCTAAAGCGTAGGGAGATCGGATCAGTAGTTTTTCCCTTTTCATCGTCGAAAAAGATTGGGAGGAAAAATCTTTCTCAGCTCTCTCAGAAAAATTTTTCAGCCTTTAAAAAAAAAAAAAAAAAAAAAATTTTTTTGTTAATTTTTATCATGTCTTAGACATGATAAAAATTAACTCTACCCCCCTTTTGTCTGGGAATGTTGTCTCACACTTTCTAAAAATAGACCATCACTCCTCCTTTCCTAAAGAATAGAATTCCAAGAATGGGATCTGGTCTATTTTTAGAAACGGTGAGACCCTATTACCAGACAAAAGGCGGGTAGAGTTAATTTTTATCATGTCTAAAGTTCAGGGTCCATCCATCTTCTTATGTGAAACGGTGACCCTGACAAGATCGAGATAAACAAGTCCTGTGAGTTGTTTTGTAATCTTGACGCGATCCAAGAAAGACTTTTTATTTTTTTTGAAATAGGCGCGGGGTGGGAGAGAAAATGTTCTCACTACCCTCAGATATCTTTTCATAAATATTTTTTTTATCAAAGTGTTTCTTTCATCCCGATCCTTTTAAGAGGTTGGAATGACCCTGACATTTAGATGGGGTCGCGATCCCGACAGATGTCGCACGAGTATAAAAGAGTGTATCCTCCGCGAGATTTCTTCAGAGAACAGAAGAAGACGTGAACTGAGCTGGTAAGTCCCTTTGGTCCTATGAATATGGTTTAATCATAACTTCATTTAAAAAGACCTTTGAAACTTTGAAACTTCTTAACCCTTTGAAAAGAAAATGTCTCTTTCAAGACGACGACTCTAAAACGTTTTATTGTTTTTTTCCCCTTTCTAGATCTTCCCTGTTATACATATATACCTTTTCGATTCTCTTTTTTTGCTCCTGTTTGTGGGAGACATCACCGTATTCATCGCCATCGCGTGTGCAGAAAGCTTTATCATGCTCGATCTAGAGGGTTTCCAGTCCTACAACCACAAGAAGGGTGAATTTACCTACGTTTTAAAAGAATTGGGCTATGCGACAAAAGATTTTTTGACCGTGGGATCGTTGACGTTTGCTCCTCCTCACCCCTTCCACCAACTGAATGAAAAAAACCAAAAGACGAATGCCTGGCTGACGAGAAACCGGCACGAACGTTCCGTTCGTTGGAACGAGGGTCACGAGGGTCATATTCCCTACAACCATTTAGGACGCATTCTCCAATCGCTCACTCACAGCTTCTCCACGATTTATGTGGTGGGATGCCAGAAAGCTAAATTCTTTGCTAAAGCCTTGGATTATCAAAAACCCGTGACGGAAATTTATGTGCCAGATGGAATCATTTGGAAGTATCGGGAAAAATGTGCCCGACATCTTCAAAGGAGGAAATATTTCCATTGTGCCGAAAACAAAGTGCGCAACTATCGATGGCATATTACGGAAGGAGATTTTCATATCAATCACGTCTATCCAGACGAAACGGAGAAAGAGGAGAGGATTTAGGAGGAAGCAGACTATCCTCTGCAAGCTTTTGATAAGGCCTACGATCAGTTAGAGAAGGATCCGTCCCCAAAAGCGTACGATAACCTCATCCAGAAATGGGATAATCTGTCCTGTTTCCAAGTGATGGAACATCCGGATGAGCATACGCCTTTAAACTTGATGGGCTCTTCTACTTCTTCTTCTTTGTCGTCAACTTCCTCCAATAACTCGAGGAAGACGGAGGGTTGGGGAGACATACCTGAAAATATTCCCCATTACGATCCAGCAGCCTGTTGGGACGAACCTTCCAAAGAATCTCATGAGACCCCCAAAATATCATCAGAGGATCCAAAGACAAAATCCACTGAGTGTTGGGACAATGAACGGACGACTCATGCTCCAAAATCCACTAAGACTATGTCCACTGAGTGTTGGGACAATGAATAGACGACTCATGCTCCAAAATCTACTGAGACTATGTCCACTGAATGTTGGGACAATGAACGGACGACCCATGCTCCAAAATCTACTGAGACTATGTCCACTGAATGTTGGGACGATGAAACCGAAAAGACGACAGAGAATTGGGATGACCGTTCTCAAAAGTATTTGAATTGATATATACATAAACTCAGGAGAAAAAAAATAAAGAAAAGATTTTTTAGAAATAAGTAGGGAAAGGTTCTCCGCTTTCCCTATATTTATATATAAAAATTAATGACCCTCCCTTTTTGTCTGGGAAGGATGTCTCACCCTTTCTAAAAATAGATCATGACTCATCCTTTCTCTAATGGTAATCATTCCATGAATGAATCACGATTTGTTTTTCAAAAGAGTGAGACAACATTCCCAGACGAAAAGGGAAGGGGGTCGTTAATTTTTATCATGTCTAAGACATGATAAAAATTAACAAAAAGTTTTTTTTTTTTTTTTTTTTGAGTTAGAGAATTTTTCTCAGCTTTGAAATTTTTTTTTCCAGCTGACTCGAGACTTTACCATTTATATTTACGAATAGTCTTCGGATTATTTATTTATTTTCTTTTAAAAAGAAAAATTCTGAGCTAGACCTATCTATTGGCTTAACATTCTGGTCATAGAAACAGTCTAGAATCTCATTTTTTTTTCGAGGCTAATGCACGGGTTCTCCAATCAAAAGGGTTACTATAAAGGGATTGGTTTGAATGCATTTATCTGCAAATGTTGTAGGATTCTGTTGTTGAGAAGGGGGTATATTATTATTATTATTATTATTATTATTATGATGATGATTGTGGCAGATTCGTTTTCTACATGGAAGTCTAATCTCCTCCGAAGACCTTTTCTGGGGATCATCGATAGATGGTTTTTCAATAGAAATCGTTTCCCTCGGATCCTCAAGAGATAGAGGGGGGTCCTGTCTTGAGACATGGAGCGGTCTCTCTTCCTCCTCGAGAAGTCTTGAGAAAGGGAGAGGATTTTCGGTTCCCTTATTCTCGAGGGGTCTTGACAAATTGAGAGGTCCCTCCTCTTCGAAAGAGAGAGAAGTTTTGGTTCCCTTAACCTCGAGGGGTCTTGACAAATTGAGAGGTCCCTCCTCTTCGAAAGAGAGAGAAGTTTTGGTTCCCTTATTCTCGAGGGGTCTTGACAAATTGAGAGGTCCCTCCTCTTCGAAAGAGAGAGAAGTTTTGGTTCCCTTATCCTCGAGGGGTTTTGACAAATCGAGAGGTCTCTCCTCTTCGAAAGAGAGAGAAGTTTTGGTTCCCTTATCCTCGAGGGGTTTTGACAAATCGAGAGGTCCCTCATTTTCGAGGGGTCTTGATAAATGGAGAGGTTTTTCATCTTCGAGGGGGTTTGATAAAGGAAGAGGTCCCTCCTTCTCGAGGGGTCTTGAGAAAGGGAGAGGTTTTTCATCTTCGAGGAGGTTTGACAATGGGAGAGATTTCTCCTTCTCGAGGGGTCTCTCTTCCTCAAGGGGTTTTGAGGAAGGGAGAGGTTTTTCATCCTCGACGGGTTTTGACAAACGGAGAGGAATCTGAACAGGCTTCTCCTCATCCCCATCATTATCGAGGAGGATGAGGATAGGCTTTTGGAAAGGTTTTTTCTTTTTCTTCTGAACAGGCTCCTCTTGATGCTCGGGGAGAGGGATGGGGTAGTTGTTCCACCATTCTATTTTTTCTTGCTCGAGGATTTTTTCAAAGGTCGTGGCCTCTTTAAGATAAGACGAAGGAGGAGAGTCCTCGAGAAGAATATAATAGGTATTCTTCCCAGTCTTCTCGATCGAGAGAGGTTCGTGCAAACATTTGTGCAACCATTCACTAAAATGAACGAGAATCCCTTTTGTCTTCTCAAGACGATCCATAATCCTATTCATTTGCGAGACGGTTAGAAAGTGGGACGTGTAAAAATATTTGGCTCGTTTCATTAACAAAATTTGTGCATCCAAAGGTGGAATGTCACGAGCCATCAACACGTTTTCGTCGGATAAAATTTCGTCCCGCATCTTTTGATAACTCCCCACGGTATGATAACCCGCACATTTTGAAAAATCAGAGGCTTTCAGGTAAACGACTCCTTGGATGATATAAAAGGAAAGATCAACATATTTATATTTGAAAGGAATACACGTAGTGAGCTGGGGATGCCTCCTCATGATCCTCTTGGACAAAAATACGACTTTGGGGCTCTCCCCTTTTATTTATAGAGAGAAAGAGAGTGTGACCTTCCCTTCCCTCCTCCTCCTCTCTCCCTGCTTCCTCTATCTCTGGACGTCCTTGGATTTGAAAGGTTGACTTTGAAAAAAAAAGAAGGTCATGGTTGGATAATTTTTTGTTTATTAAATTATTACTTTCACTTCCTCATTCCCACACACATTCATCTTTTTAAGAAAAGAAAAAGAGATCATGGAGATAAGATTTCTTGGAAAGAAGAGAGAGAGAAACAAAAAAAAACAAATAAAACGGACGTCATAGAGCCTCTATATGTGTCTGTGTGTGTCTATATATATAAAAAGGCGAGAGTACTGGGCGAGATCATTTCTTTGCCATTGGGAGCCATGTCGCTATTAGACGTTTTTCCAACTCAACGGATTTCGAACGGGGAGGATTTGAAGACGCTAAAGCAAATCTCCAACTTGAAAATTTTTTTGGCGTGTCATTGTGCGACATTTATTCCGCATTTACCACCTCATCAAGCGATCGTTTCTTTCAACCAAGATGTCGAATCCTCCAACCTGCTCGTTCAGAATATATACAGAAATTTATTCGAATCGCAACAAACGAAAGAGGAATCTCCCTTCTCTTGGAATCGGATGGATCGAGCTTTGAGACGGCCCATTCAAACAGACCGGCGATATACAGATCCACGCACGAGTTTTCGGTGGAAGAATATTTTTCTCACGAAACGATATTTTACGTTTGGAGTGAGAACGACGGCTGAGGACGAAGTTCATATTGTTCAAACCACAGCCGCTCCTCTCGCCTATTACGAATCATCGTCCCCCAATCTGAAGGAAAGAAGTTTTAAAGTCAGCGACAGGATGAAATATAAGAAATATATTCTAAGACCTTTTCAAAACTATGTCGTTCCCCCGAAAACGCAATATCTCATCGTCACGACCCAGAAGAGTCTCTTTCTCGTCGATCGGTGCTCGTACTCGCTTTGGAAACAATTGAAAGAGGAGATTTCTTTCCAATCGCCGATGATGTTTCAAGAAAAAGAAGAAGAAAACCATCCGCCACCTTTACCCATCCCTTCCTTAGATGATAAGAGGAGCTGGACCAAACCGTCCTCATGGCCCTAAACAAAATCGACCCGGCAACGGAATGAAATTGAAGTCATCACAATTGAAGATGAGGAGGAAGAAAAAAAATTACCTCTTAAAAAACGGTCGACTTACCGGAACCTACCTGGCGTGCAAGATCCGCTTCAGAATCCAGAAGCTTCTTCTTCTTCTTCTTCCCCGACTTGTTTAAACAGGCAGCCTCTTTCGGACTCCTCACAGACAGAACCTCTTCCAGTATCCTCTTCTTCTTCTTCTTCTTCTCTAACCTGTCCCGACATCGTAGAGGTAGAATGTCAGACGGGTCCACAAGCTTCAAAAAGTCCCGACATCGTAAAGGTAGAATGTCAGCCGGGTCCACAAGTTCCAACAGGTCCAGAAATCATGGAGGCAAAATCACAGCCGGGTTCACAAGTTCCAACGGGTCCAGAAATCATGGAGGTAGAATCGCAGCCGGGTCCAGACATCCTAGATCCCTCCACTCATCCCAAAGAGACTCCAAGTGTTTCAAGACAGCCTTGTGAGGATCCAGCCCTTCCCGTATGGAACGATTATATGGACTTACAAAATTTGGTGCAACAGGAAGGAGAAGAAAATAATCATACGGATGGGTGGGTCAAAGACTGTTTAGATCATTTAACCTCGAATGATATTGAACTGTTATGGAATTGCATTTCTGAAATCACATCGGAAATGGGATAAAAACCAAAACAAACAAAAAACAATTTTTTTAATAACAAATGGGAGGAGGGTCATGATGTCAATTAAAAAAATATTATATGGAGTCCAATCTTGGTGGTTCACTTCAGTTTTCCAGCATGAGGTGATCCACGTTTCCCGAAATATGGATTCCATTCCAAGAGAGATTGTGTAGAGCCTTCACTTCAGTTCTTTTTTTTTCCTACCAAGAGGAGAGGGTCCCCAAAGGGCTACCCATGTCCAAAGAGAGAAAGTGTAGAGCGTTCATTTCAGTTTTTTTCCAAGTTTAGGGGAGGGAGGTCTCAAAATGACACCCCCCATTTTCAAAGAGAGATGGTGTAGAGCGTTCATTTCTGTTTTTTTCCAAAGTTAGGGAGTTTTCAAATGACTACCCATTTCAGAGAAAGAGAGAGAGAGAGAGAGAAGGTGTAGAGCGTTCATTTCAGTTTTCCAAGGTTAGGATGGTGGTGGAGAATCCTCCAAAATGGCTACTCATCTCAAAGAGAGAGAGAGAGAGAGAGAAAATGCGTAGAGCGTTCATTTCAGTTTTCCAACATTAGAAGGTCCCAAAATACCTTCTGAATTCAAAGAGAGATCGTGTAGAGCGTTCATTTCCAGTTCTTCAAGATCAGAAGAAGAGGGTCCGCTTTTCAGAGACAGCGAAGTGCAGACTTCAGTTTTCTCCCTCCCCAAAAATAGAGGGTCCCAAAATGGCTTTCCATTTCAAAGAGAGAGGGAGAGGCGTTCATTTCCATTCTCCAAGATAGGGTTGTCTGCTTTTTCCCAAAATGGCTTCCCAATTCAGAGAGAGAGAGTGAAAGGGGTTGTAGAGCGGTCATGTTCATTCTCCAAGATAGGGTCGTCAGCTTTTTCTCAAAATGGCATCTCCCCATTCAAAAAGAGATCGTAACCAATTTTTTTCCAGTTTTTTCCAAGATGGGGGGGAAGAAAACCTAGGATGGAATAACACGACACACAGAGAGAAAGAGGGGAAAAAAACGCCATCTTGTCATTTTCTGATAGGGTACCGGTGTTCGAATACTTTTGTGACCGACTGTACCCGTAATGGGTGGGCTTGTCTGGAGCATAAATGTTATAATTATTTGATTGAATGAGCTTAAATATGTCATTTCCTTCTTTGTTAGCAGGTCCTCGGTTCCAACAGGGGTGTTTGGCGTTGAAGTCCCCTCCGACAATGGTAGAAGTATTAGAATTAAGGAAGTGAATCAATTCTTGTGCGCTGGGATTATTATTTGGTGGGATGTATATATTCGAAATTTTGAATTTTTTATGTTCTATTACAATTTCTATTGTGTTACTTTCGAAAGTGGTACTGGAATTAGGAATTTGAGCGTGTTTTATGCTCCTTTTAACAAATGTGATGATGCCACCGCCTCTTCCTGTCTCACGATCAGTACGGTAGGTGTTCTAATTAGCATAAAGTACTTTGAGTGCTGGTTTAAGGTGAGTCTCTTGTATGAGTATTACGTCAGGTTCAATTTCAATAATGAGGTTCGATAATTCATCTTTTTTTACGGTAAAGACCGTTAGCGTTCCAAGAGAGGGTTTTTATGTTGCATCTGTTCTTGAATTTATTAGCATTAAAGATGATTTCCTATTTTTTCAATGATTTCGACTACTGCGATTATTTTATCAAGAGGTGATTTCTTGGTTTTAATGTTTTTGAGTCCTTGTATCACTATTGTCCAGATTGTTTTTAGCGAAGAGAAGTCAAAGAGGTCTGACAGGGAGGATTCTGCGGTGCTGGTAGTTTCTTCTGTTAGAATTTCGTTTTGAATGGAGGTTTGAGCGATATTTTCGTTACTGCTTGATGTCAGCGGAGGGAAAGTCTTGTTTGCTGTTAGTCCAGGGATTGGTTGCTGGTGGAGGACTGGGTTGGAACTGAAATTGTTTGTTTTTTGGTCTGGCTGAGCAATTTGAAAAGTTGGGTGAGGACCTTTGCAGTGATAGCATATGGCTGGCTGGTCGCGACTACGGATGCATTCTATAGGTTTGTGATTGCCTCCGCAACGGACGCAAACCCAGTCTCTGTTGCAGAGGAGGGAACTGTGAAAAAATCCCTGGCATCTATAGCATTGTGGAGGGCCAGGTTTCTTGCGTAATGATTCTATTGTTACGTTCATATAACCTATGCGTTTGATTTTGAATACTTCCTTATTTTCTTCTGATTTTGGTATATGTACTAAGAAAAGCGGCATTGTTTTTTTTTTTTTTTTCCTGTTTCTTAATAGTGTAATAAAGTTAACCTTAAATCCTTTGTCAAGAAGTTCTTGAGTGATGGTTTGGGGATCTGTGGTGATGGGTAAGCCTCTTATTATGACTTTTAAAACTTTATCTTCGGGCAGTAAGTAGGTGTGGGCTTTAAGCTTAGTTTCTTCGACTATTTTGCGAATGAATCAATGTGAGTCAGAGTCTGCAGGCTGTATTTCAAGGCGGCGTCCTTTTAAGGTGCCAGTTATCTCTTTTCCGGTTTGCTTGTTTAAGTTTTTTAAGAATTCATCCGCTTTTGGTACGTCATCTACGACAATAATTGGCACTTTATCAATTCTGCTTGTTTTGGGGCTGGAGTTTGGTTTTCTATTTGCGGGAATGGTGTCACTTTTGTTTGGTTGGTCTTTTGGGGTGGTAGTGAGCTGAGTGGCTGATTCATCTTCATTGTCCAAATGCATGTCGTCTATTTGGTTCTCTAATTGTTTATATCGATTGCTGGTTTTGAGGGAAGGCTCCTCATTGGAGTCAGAATCCGTTTGTCTATGGCGCAATTTTCTTTTTCTTTGTTCTTTGAAACCACTAGTGGATTGAAGTATGTCGCAGAAGTTTTTAATCTCTTCAAAATGCTTAGCGAGCTCTTCGTTAGGGGCTTGTAATTCGTTTATTTTTGCATTGGCCATCTCGTTTTCCTGCATGCGCAGTTGATTAATGGCTTTAACAAGGAGAAAGTTTATTTCTTTTTGATCACTAGCCGACAAAATCACATTTTTGTCGTTACGGATATCTTGGATATCTTCCACCAAGGATCTAATAGTTTCGACGTCATTGGATAAAGTAATTTTGTGACTTAATATTTGGAGAACGTTGGGTTCATCATTGAGATGTCTCATGTGAGGATTTTCTGAGTTTGGAGGTGAATTTTCCATGTTTATGTTATTATTAGTTACAGTTATGTTTGTTGTGTCATATTGATTAATCATGTGAGGCAAATAAGTTGGAAAAAGGCCTAACTAGAGGCCGTACCCGAAGGTACCCTTATCAGCACGGTGAATAAAGAAAATCAGAAGAAAGAATAAAATACGACCTGTTTTATCCAGCGAAGGGTGCAGCAATGGAGTTAAGGCGACGCTTATGCGAGGCGAAAGCCAAAGAAGAAACAACCCAGTGCCCGTGAGCGTAATGGCAGACCGCACATTGAGTTAAACACTGTTAAGCGAATTTCGCTTACTGCGCATGCTTGATGGTGTACCTTTGGCACGGGGCGAAATATTGGCGACTAAGCAACCCTACGCTAGCTTATTCATGATTTCCATGGCTGTCCAGTGATGTGTACAACTGCAGTGTTGTGGAACTTTGCTTATTACTTATTTTAACCTCCGTAACGATTGCACTTGCCTATTTTTCTTTATTTTAGTTTGTCAATAACAGTGCATTTAATATTTGTAACATACGTTGTGCGTAATAATTCGTTATTTAGATGTAATTTGTTTACGTGTTATAATTCAGTAATTGTAAACTGGATTTTCTCGCTAAGTTTGTTAACGTATATTCCGCTTTCGTTTTCTTATTTCAAAGAATTAAATAAACAGCATTAAGGAAAAGTAAAATTTCTTCAATGTTATGTACAAACACTTGCTATATTCCTCCGTGTTTCTTTACGTATGTACGAATGGAACGTATGGTAAATCCTGCATTTAAGCTGACTTCCTTTACCCATTTTTTGCACTCTTTAATCGAATTTATACTTGATCGTATCATTCAACTTTCCAGTTGTTGGAGCAGTTAAGGAAAAAAAATCTTATTTTAACGCAGTAATTACTTTACACTACTCTACGAAGACTTAAACGCCAAATTTGTTTACAATCAGATGGCGGTACATCTGCCATATACCGTATTTATCTTCTTTTCAAATTGCGCCAACATAATAATTACGCCAAATTTTTTTCTGAGCATGCGCAGTATGCGACATTCGTTTAACACTGTTCAACTCAATGTGCGGTCTGCCATTACGCTGCCCGTGAGGCGAGGTCGATGAACTCGGTACAGTAGCGGGGATGGTAGCAACGCAAGGAAACGGAGAGCGAAGCGATAAGACGTCTATCTCGAACGCTGTCCCACCTCGGAATGTGTAACCACAAAGGAAGCCACAAGCAATGAGCAATTTCAAGTATTGTTTAATGCTAGAAACTGTTGAAAATTAAAATTTAGTGATTTAAAGGCACTTATTTATAGAAATTTGATTTAGTTTAGATGAAAGAAGGGTACTTATCTTAAAATTCCAGACTTTCGTAGTATATCCTCACATTGTCCGCTGTTTCATTCTCAACATCGGAGGGGAAATTCTTTGGAAAAGGTATAGGTTTTGTAGAAAAAACACTATTTCAAAGTAATTTAATTGATAATCACTAAGGGGAAAGGAATTTGTTTCACTTTTTTACGAAGCGTTGAGAAACTGCAGCCACTTGCCTCGGTGATCGCAGCGCCCCAGAAAAGTAATAACAAAAACATAAGTTATAGGTGAAGTAATAGTTAAGTTTAAATAACGATATTGAAACATACTCCCACCTCGCAAAGTGAAATTTACAAACTTAACTTTGCAATTCAAATTTAAAATAAACCCAATTTTAAAGTTTGTGAATGTAAACCTTATGTCCTATAAAATTGCAAAGGTTGAAGAAAAGTAAAAACAAAGTTTATAAATCCATTCTGTGAGGAATTCTTAAAAACAGATCGTATTTTATTCTTGAGTAACAAAATGGGTAAGGTTCGGAGAACAGCCTTAACGCCGAAAAGAGGAAAACAGCTTATTATGGTAGACCATGTTATGGTTGTCATCCAATGACGTACTTCCTCTAGGAGGACAGCGTGATACTTTTTCCCTGCTAAGAGATTATCCGTAGTAGCAGATCGGGATATTATAACATCCTTTTACTCGGCTTCTGGTATGCAATATGGAAGGAAAAGAAAGAAGAATAGTAGGAGGAGGTATGGGAGGGGAAGTAAAGAGAATCAGGTTCGCGCAAGCGGCGGCTAAAGCTCCTATAGCTCCTGTATCTCTAGTAGCTCTAGCCGTACACCCCGCTGTGTTTCAGACGAACCGCTATTGGTCAGTTTAAAGAAAAATGTCATCTCCTGATAATACGCTTTAAACTTCTGTAATAGGGAAGTGTTGTTTATACATTCTCTTGCGTTAACTCCTAGATCGATAATTTTGTTATTTATCTGTATTTTAAATAGTGTCTGCATTTTAACTATCTATTTTCACAGCTGTAATTGTTTGTGCCGTATATAAATCGAAATTTATATATCATCACGTGAAAATGGATGATGCTTTGTAGAGACATTAGGTTAATTGGAAAAGTCGGAGAGATGAAAAATGAGCAATCGCCTTTGCCGGGAATCGAACCACGGACCTCTGGAATACCGGCCCAGCGTTCAAAACCACTACATCCCGAAGGCACACCAAAAAGGGGGTTGAAATACCTTATATACTCGCCATTTTAAAGTGCGACTGGGGTTTTCAGGAGACCCAATCGTCAAATCCTGGGTGTGGAGAACCCTCATCCAACACCCTTTTAGTTCGGACACCACTGTAGAGACATTAGGTTAATTGGAAAAGCCGAAGAAATGAAAAATGAGAAATCGCCTTCGCCGGGAATCGAACCACGGACCTCTGGAATACCGCCCAAGCATTCAGAACCACTACACCACGAAGGCACGCCAAAAAGGTGGGAGAAATACCTTATAACTTTACCAAAATTTCCGGATCAAGAAAGTTAATTTACGGAATGCGCTAGGCTAGGCATTTAACTCTACATCATCAAAAATAGAATAATTACATCAGAAGAGGAGCTCATCTAATACAGGAAAAATTTGGAAATTAATAATAAATAAAATAAATAAAAGATTTCCAGATAATGCCTTTTGCATGACGAAAAGAAGGTAAAAACTGAAGTTCTTTTCATTTAAAATTCGTCCACTCGCGGTAGCTGAGCGAAAGAAGTGGGGGGACCCGTTAGTGGAGTCTTAGAAGCAAGTCAGAAGAACCAGAACATGTCAGTGTCCGGGAAGAGGTTTACTTCTCCTGATCAAGCGCTCCATCACCCACCACCACACTCCAATTCCACAGCTTATAGAGTTAGAAGCCTTAGCTATCACCATCACACCTCTCGACCACTCAAAATTATATCCGTCTACGTATCACCATCCAGCAGATCATATGCCAATAAGTTGAGCGATTTTCGTGCTCTGGCAAAACTCAACCATAACATAGTATTAGACGGAGGCACAACATCGCGAGTGGAACTGCAACACTAACACATACCTAGGCACAGTAATTGCAGCTCCACGAGACCCAACACACTATACCAGTGCGTCTGCGGCGGTCCTGGACTTTTTCATGATTCGGGATTGTACTCTGAATCATGTTGAAAGTCTCTCGGAACTGTCGTCAGATCACAACCTAGTTATTATTCAGCTGGATGTCATTGCGTATAATACATCACACAAAAAGGCCTTTATTACGAACTGGTCTGATTACACCAAAGCCTTAAACAACACGCCACTCTTCCTTCTAACACCACACACGGGTGATGAGCTAGATGACTTGGTTAAGAATTTCACAGCAGAAATGCAGGGAGCTCTGAAGAGCAACAGTAAGTAACTAGCAGGAGAAAGGAGACCATCAACAGAGCAACTGCACCATCATTACGACTTTCAGCTTTTGTGCTCTATTGATGGAAACTATCTACCATCCGCTATCAGCGGTATTTATTTGAAATAAAATTTTACAAAGTTACAATGGTTGTGCAAATATACCTATGACATACAGAGACATATTATACAGGTCGTGTGGTGTTTACATAAATGGCAATTTTAACAATAAAGCTCATAACATAAATATGTAGAGAATTGTTACTTAAGTTGAAAATTTATGTTTACTGATTTTTATATATTAATTTTGAAGAATAACCAAATTATATAATATAAAATGTCATTATACATTTTAAGAGAGTCTAGAAATAAATGGGTAGCCTGTAACTGTAGAGATAAGTAAAAGGTAAGCAGTCTTTGAGAATATAAGTAGGTCTTGAATAAAAGAAGAAAACAGTCCTTGAGTTGTAGTCTTTGAATTAAAAATATTTGAGTAGAAATTCATCGACGTCAAGATAATTGACATATAAACATGTACAATGATGAATACAATAAGATTAGAGAGGACATAATATGGGTAATTAGATTTTCTATAATAAGAATTTCAGAAAAAGCATGATGACATCATATTACACGAAATTTTGAAGAAGGATGAATCCTTAGTATACCGAAGTTCCCAAGTGGGAGGGAATGTGCTATGTAAGTATTTACGGTGCTTTGAGATTGTCACAATTTAAAGATAGATAAGTTATAAGTGACTGTAATTTTTTACGAAGTATATTGCTTTTCTTGATTTGCTTGAATCAAAGTGGAGCAGATGTTGAATTATAAGGTTGTAAGGATCTTAAGTTTTACTAACGTTTATTTTATTTTAAATCTTTACTATCACTTCTTATTTTCTACTTCCGGCCAGAATTATAAGCGTGAAAGTTTTTATGCAAAGTTTGTCTCGCAAACGACAAGTATTTAAGTGTAGCCTTTTTGCCAAGCAAGAGAGAGAGGAAGCAGTGAGTCAACGCAGGCCGCTTACCTTAGAAGTTACGCAGTTGCTGTTTGCCTTCCAGGCCAGAGGTTTTAATCCTCTTGATAAATTAAAACGTATTGTAGTGTTCACAGTCTCTGTGCTACATACGCTTACTGTTATTATAAGGCCAATCTTCCACGTGTATTATTCTAAAGTTAAATTAGAGTTTAGTTTTATTTTTATACTTTTACGTTAGACCCCGAGTGGTGGGTCAGTGTATTCCGAAGTACGGAAGTTATTGTATATAGAGAAAAATAAAGGGTTTTGTATACCCTTCGTCTGTATCCTGTCTACTTACCACAATTAGTGAACATAGCTTTAGTAAGCTCTCTGTTCCGAGTCAGGTCCTTGTATGTTTCCGAAGAAGGTCAGATGGAACATTGAACCTGATAGTGGCGCCCAACGAAGAATAACCATGGCCGAGTTTCAAGAAGAACCTGTGCTGCCTGCAGAAATGGCTCAGAATCCAGAAATGCCAGCTGCCGCCCTGGAAGGATTCGGTTACATCGTCCAGACCATGCGCGCTTCGATGAAACCAGAAGCAACGTTTAACGGAAACTCACTGGTAACCAGTTTTTTGGAAAAATTCGATGACCACTTCATGCTCTACCCCGTGCACGAGTTTCAAAAAGTTACCTTAGCTACCAGTGCTTTGAGGGGCCAAGCGCTTAACTGGTTCAAATGTATCGGCAGAAGTCTCTTGGGTCAAGCAGGAAGTCCCACCTATACTTACGAAAATTTCAAGACTGCCCTACTAAAAGCCTTCCCTGTTGTAAGGGATCGTGCGAAATTAGAAACGGAACTTTTTAGTATATATCAACAAAGAATCGAAAACCTCTCGAGCTTTATTTTAAGAAAAATTCACGTTTTCAAGCTCTTGTATGGAAACCGTCCGGATCCTGAAATAATTCAAGTGATTTTGCCGAGGTTACTGCCCCAAGTGCAAGACTTTATTGAATTAAGAAATCCGACTACACTGGAAAAGTTATTTGAGCTAGCAATCCAGTTTGAAAGTAGAAGAACGGCGGACGTCGAAAAAAGACGCCAATATCAACAGCGAAACCAATTTGGTACGCCAAGACTACAACAAACTCAAGCACATGGCTACGGAGAAAAAGCGAATCAGTGGGCAAGGAAACCCGAGCATTCAAAAACAGCCGGCGAACGTCGACAGTTCAATAGCAACCCAGGAAAAAAGTCTCAAGGCCAGTGGAAAAAGAAGGAAAGCACGGAAAGGAAAAATAATTTAAACTAAAACGGATTTCTGCGGACGAGAGGGTGCGGAAATCCGAAGGCCACGAAAACCCCTCTTCCTACAAGTTAAATACAGTAATGGTGAAAAATTTGACTCTTCCGAAGATTGAAGTCTTGGTGAATAATATCCCAGCCACCGCACTCCTGGATACCGGCGCGCAGTGCTCCTGTGAGGCAGAACAGTTTTTTAGGAAGTATTTTCGCAAATACCGCATATATAATGCGGATAATACGACAGTATTAGCGGCGCAAGCAGAAAAATGTAAGTGCGTAGGTAAAGTACCTTTGTATATCCGTATCAAGGACGAACAAATAAAGGTGATGTTTTTTATAGTAAAGAATCTGCAAGCACATTTAATCTTGGGGATAGATTTTCTTTCAGACGCACAAGCTACACTGGATTTTAATGAAGCGTCACTTAAGCTGACAATGAAACCAGTGCGTGTAGAAAAGGCTGAACCGCCAAGGTTAAATCTTGACCACCTGCCTAATGACGAGCAAGATAGAATCCGACAAGTGGTAAGTGAATTTGCTTCGTTATTTAGTGATATTCCAGGATTTACTCAGGTTACTAACCATAGTATTGACACCGGAGATGCATTGCCAGTTCGTCAAAAACCATACCGGTATGATAAGAATAAGGAAAAAATTATAGAATGGCATATTACCGATATGCTACGTAAAAAGATCATAACGCCCATCTCAAGTAGTTATGCTAGCCCGGTGGTTTTATGTAAGAAAAATAATGACTATCCTTTGGAGCATCCAAAAAGGTGGAGATTCGCTATTGAATACCGTAAATTAAATTCCATAACGAAATATCCGGTATATCCGTTACCGATCATAGAAAAAATTTTAAGGAACATAAAATCAACCAAATTTATGACGACTTTAGACTTAACGACTGGTTATTTTCAAATAGGGGTGAGGCCTGAGGACGAGCCTAAGACTGCTTTTATAACCAAGTCTGGCACTTATGCATTTTTGCGTATGCCGTTTGGCCTTTCAGGGGCCCCAGCAACATTTCAGCGATGCATGGACATTGTGTTAAGACCTGTTCTTGGAAAGTCCACATTTATCTATTTAGACGATATCATTATTACTAGTGATAATCTAGATCAACATGTACAGGATTTAAGACAGGTGTTTTCTTTATTAAATGAGGCCGGTCTAAAAGTTAATGTCGAAAAGTGCAAATTTGCAGCCCCTGAATTAAAATATTTAGGTTACAAAATATCTCAAAAAGGGATCGAGACAGATGAATCAAAAATAATCGCTGTTCAAAAGTATCCGACTCCAAACACGGCAAAGAAGCTCTCTTCTTTTCTAGGACTTTGTTCATATTATAGGTCCTTTATAAAAGATTTTGCAGCTATCGCTGAGCCATTGTTAAAATTAAAAAGGAAAAAGGCAAGATTCTCGTGGACAGCCGAAGCCAATAGTGCTTTCGAAAAATTAAAACAAGCATTAACGCAAGCCCCTGTGTTGAAATTTCCTGAAAAGGATGAAAATTTAGAAATTTCAGCGGATGTTTCGGATTATGCGGTAGGAGCGGTACTTTCGCAAAATCAGCAGCCCGTGGCATTTTTTAGCCGAACTTTAAATCAAACACAAAGAAACTATTCCGCGACCGACAGAGAGGCACTTGCAGTTCTGTTAGCAGTGCAAAATTTCCGAGTCTATTTTGGAAAGGCGCCGATAACAGTATACTCTGATCATGCGGCGGTAACTAGATTGTACTCAGGGAAAAATTTATCCCCAAGGTTAATAAGATGGGCACTCAAGCTGCAAGAATATAATCTGGTAATCAAGCATACCCCCGGAAAGGAAAATATCGTAGCAGATGCCCTATCAAGGATTAAAATATACGAACAAGGCAATACCGTAAAGATGGCAATGCTTACAGCGTGTACAATAAATTCCCGAGAAACTGTAATAACCGAACTGGGTAAGGATCCTGAGTTTGGAAGTATTTATGAGTATTTGAAGGATCCTGAAAATTTTAGCCACCAAGATATTGTGGCGATAAGAAATAGGGCGGCCCATTACGAACTAATAGATGGTCTATTATTTTATACAAAAACTACGAATTCCAACAACGAATTTCGACCTGTTATCCCAGCTAGTCTTAGATTAAATATCCTGCAGGAGCTCAATGACAGCCCTTTAGCTTCTCATGCTCGTATTCGAAAAACTATCCAACGCGTACGCGAGGCAGTCTACTTTCCTGAACTGCAAAAGTTAACAAGGGCGTATGTCCAGTCCTGCCCAACATGTCAAGCAGTTAATTATATTAATTTCCGCCCGGCCGGGTTTCTAAATAGTATTAAATCCGAATTTCCAAATGAAATAATTGGCATCGATTTATTGGGCCCTTTCCCAAAAAGTCAGTTAAATAAAAGTCGCTATCTCCTTGTTATGGTTGATCATTTTAGTAAATGGACCGAAATTGTTCCCTTAAAACGAGCCTCCGCGAAATTAGTTACTGATTCTATTTTAAATAAATATATTTTAAAATACGGGGCGCCCCTAAAAGTTATATCGGATAATGGTCCTCAATTTGTAAGTAATATATTTGAAGACATGTGCCAAAAACTGGGCATACGTCATTTAAAAATGGTCCCGTATCGGCCGCAATCAAATATAGCGGAACGGGTCAATAGAAATATAGTGAAAATTATCCGTAGTTATGTTAAAAATTTTCATAAAAGCTGGGATAACTATGTCAATGAATTTGCTTTCGCCCTTAGGACCGCAAAACACGATACAACGGGCAAAACTCCTGCTGAGTTATTTCTAGGCAGAAAGATTATAACACCGTTAGATAAATTATTTTATGTGCAACAAAGAGCCCCAGAATTTAAAATGGGTGATATAGAAAAACTAATAAAAGAAGCAAAAAAGAATACGGAACTAGCACAAAGAAAACAGAAGCTATATTATGATTTGAAACGACGGGGAGTAACTTATAAAGTAGGGGATGAAGTTTTAAAAATGAAGCATTCACTTTCTTCAGCACCAGAAGGTAAAATTGCCAAATTTTTTCCACGATTTGAAGGACCATATGTTATAGAAAAAATAACTCACGCTGTTGTAGTGTTAAAAGCCAGAAATGGTGAAACCTGTTCCGCAAACATTGATCAAATCAAGCCCTACTTCGATCGTAATAAAATGCAAATCTTTTCAGATCTTTTGCAGGATCCGGCACGGCAGACACCGCAGGTACAAGTTCCAGAGGTGGAAAAACGACAAGTACAAGGGCAAGCCAATGAGAGACAGAAGCAAGTGAAAAGAAAATTGCCCCGCGGAAAAATTGAAGGTAACAAGAAAAAGAAGCCGTTCCACCGTCCAGAAAACAGAGTTCACGAACACCCCCAGAATGAAGAAGGGAGAAGGACGACGTATGTGAAGAGGACCAGGAGAAATGACGGCAACTATAACCCGGCTTTAAAACGGAAGATCTACTCATCCGACAGAACTCTCCACAGCAAAAGTCGCCGAACTGCGGAAGGGCCATCAGCGGCGGAGGAAAAAGTACAAGGAAAGTTTGAACGGCCAGCAACGAGGTCCAAGCAAGAACACGGAAGAAATTTCCCGGTTCCGCCAAGACCAGCTGCCATCAAACGGCAAAGACCACAAGCAGAGGAGAAAAGGAAAGTATTCAAGGGTGGCCGTACTGGTGAAAAAAGGAAGCTTCCAAAGGAAAGCACTGAAGGGCGAGCCCGTACAAGAAGGAGGATAAACCAAACTACTATCTGCAGTACCTTTAAAGACTGGGCCCAGAAAAGGATGTCCGAATATTACAAAGATAAGTAAAATTTTATGTTACTTTGCAAACTTAAGTTAATCTTTCATTCTTACTGCAAGTGGCAGATTTCAAGAAGTTTTACCTCATGCGAGGTCTACCTTTATCGCCAAAAGGGCGAGAAATGAGTTGTGACCGATTTTCGTATTATGTTTTTCAATTATTCGTGCGTAAAACTAAAGTTGATGTATAATAGCGTTGTGTAAAAACTTAAATATTGTAAAAAAAGTTATTGTATAAATTTTATTTAAAACATTCTAGCAAGAGAGAAGTTTTAGTCTGAAAGACTTTTTGAAATGTATTATTTCAATGTAGAAAGAATTGGCACTTGCTTTGAAAAGAATAGAAGTTAACAATGTACTACTAATGTACGTTTTCAAATCTGTAAAATTAACGGCATGTTGATATGTTCTGTTATTTTAAATGTTAAGAAATACCGTGATATGGTAAAAGTGAAAGTAATGTTAAAAATTTGTTATTCGTGTGACTGTAAAGACTAAATCATGGCGAATATGTGTTAAAGGTTGAATGATGTAGTTAGGCTCTCTGACGCTACACTTTAGAGTTAGCCACTTTTAGAATAGTACCTCAGGGTTTAGAGTTGAAATTAGGGTGTGTTAAGAGGTCTCGTTATGTTGAATTTTAACACGTTAGTGTTTTGATTGTAGGAGGAAGTGTGGCACACGTAGACAGAAACAACATTCGTGTTTGGTGTTCTTTTACAACACATGTCAGAGAGCACGGGGAGAGATAATTAAAATAGTCATGAATGAAATAAGAATGTTAAGAGCAGTATAATTGTATATGTTACTTGCCATGTCATTGTGTAACATTTCATTAAACTAGTTTTCCTTCCAGATCTCTGGAAGGAACCAGAACTGAATAAAAGCTCCTGTGTAGATGCAGTACAGATGGAAAAAAAAATTGTTGTATATCCTGGGAGCTGCTTTTGTAACAAATTTCTTTCTTTTAAATTTCTAGTTTCTAACGAAGTTATGTTTGTAAAAGATTGGCCTCGCGTTAGATTCTAGAGCTAAAAGTTTTCAACAAGGTCGTTTTAGACCTCAGTTTCAAACTAATTAACTCTGGCGGGAAGTATGTAAGGATCTTAAGTTTTACTAACGTTTATTTTATTTTAAATCTTTACTATCACTTCTTATTTTCTACTTCCGGCCAGAATTATAAGCGTGAAGGTTTTTATGCAAAGTTTGTCTGGCGAACGCCAAGTATTTAAGTGTGGCCTTTTTGCCAAGCAAGAGAGAGAGGAAGCAGTGAGTCAACGCAGGCCGCTTACCTTAGAAGTTACGCAGTTGCTGTTTGCCTTCCAGGCCAGAGGTTTTAATCCTCTTGATAAATTAAAACGTATTGTAGTGTTCACAGTCTCTGTGCTACATACGCTTCCTGTTATTATAAGGCCAATCTTCCACGTGTATTATTCTAAAGTTAAATTAGAGTTTAGTTTTATTTTTATACTTTTACGTTAGACCCCGAGAGGTGGGTCAGTGTATTCCGAAGTACGGAAGTTATTGTATATAGAGAAAAATAAAGGGTTTTGTATACCCTTCGTCTGTATCCTGTCTACTTACCACAATTAGTGAACATAGCTTTAGTAAGCTCTCTGTTCCGAGTCAGGTCCTTGTATGTTTCCGAAGAAGGTCAGAAGGAACATTGAACCTGATAAGGTTTAAGATGAAATTCTTTAGTAAATTCACAAAGAAACAAATAATGGTCTATTGTTCCATCGTATCCACAAATGCATTGGCTTGAAGAATGTAATCCAAATCTATGCAGATAGAAAGGAAATGGACCATGATCTGTGGGTAGAATTGTGATTGCACGTTCAGTAGATATTAGATTTCTGGAAGGAGTTGGAATAAATAAAAAGGTGCGTCTGCCTGTCGTATCAGAGATCTTTCCAAAGGGTTTTGAGATTGTCTTCTAGTTGGTTATTCAAATATGATAGAGGATATGGTAGAAAATGTTGAGGAAGTGATGAATTATTTGCTGCATATTTTGCCAATTGGTCTGCCATTTTATTGCCAGTTGTACCTGAGTGAGCTTTTGTCCATTTAAATTTTGGTCTGAGATTAAGTGTAAACAGAGATAGTAGGTGATGTATGCGACGTACTATTGGTAATCTGCTATGGCCAATTATTGCAAAGATGCTGGATGCACCATCAGTAATTATGATACTTGTTAATGAGGTATCTTTTGCATACCTTATTGCCTGTTCTATTGCAAAACGTTCTGCTTGGAAGACGGTATTATTTTGATAAAGACGAAAATAACTTTGTTTTAAAATATTATTAAAGTAACTAGCAGGAGGAAGCCCTGCAACAAACAGTTAAGAGAACTCATTAGAAGGAGAAATTCGATGCGAAAGCAATGGCAAAGATCAAGATATCCCTCGGACAAAACTCTTCTCAACCAGCTAAACCATCGAGTCAGACTCCTGACACGCACACACACTGACTCTAACTGGGCCACTTACCTACGCTTCTTGTCGGAGGAAGATAACTCAGTCTGGAGGGTAACCTCCAAACTGCAGAGATGCCACACCAACATTCCGCCCCTTATAAGGCCAGAGCCTCCAAGCTTAAAATTAGCAATAGTCCAGGCATTGTCTGCATCTCAAACAAGATGATTTAGCAAATGAGAATGCATATGCTTTGCAAACTCATCCAGATTATCAATCATATACTTGGATACATCCAAGCAAGCTGGAAAACGGCAATTAATGCACCAATATTGAAACCAGGTAAACCTGTAACAGACCCAGCCTCCTATGCCTGTGAGCCTACTGTCAGCTCTGAGCACGAAAGCGGAATCTGTTATACTACAAAAAGTACTTGAATATGCTGATAATAACAATGTGATTATCGCCGAGCAATTTGGCTTTAGAAGAAAGCACTCGGCGGTGTACCAGTTATATAGGGTGACCGAAATGATTGCCTCAGGATATCAAAGGCTATTACTGGTGCAATTTTCATAGACATTTCTAAGGCCTTCTACCGGGTTTGGCTGGAGGGCCTACTATACAAGATAATCACCCTGGGTTTCCCAGGATACATCATAAGCATCATTACTTCCTATCTAATAGATAGACACTTTATCGTTCGTGTGAATCACACCATCTCATCCCCCAGGCCCATTAGGGCCGGTGTCCCACAGGTAAGTCTTTTGGGCCCTATTTCGTTCAATATTTACACGAACGATATCCCACAGACACCACACACAACTTTGGTAATGTACGCAGACGGCACTGCAATTCTTACACAAAGTACATCATTCGTGTTCACATACATCGCTTGATGAGCTATGATGTTGGACTCTTCTAAACTACCTCGACATGCTAATAATATTCCCTTCTTCCATGTTATATGGACTTTACCGATCACTTCACTAAGTGAATTATGAATTCAAACATGTTCGAAAATCTTCAATTGTTTTTATACTGGGAGAGCGAAAGTCATCGCGGGCACCCAAGAGAGCGTCGGTATCGCGCCTGAACCGAAGAACCAGCTGAAAGGAGGAGATTTCCGCCGCTAATCATTCACATTTAAAGGCCTGATAGCAATTGATCGTTTGGGGGGGAGAAAAACAACCCGTTTAGCGAGTGAAAAGAAGCATTTAAGAATCAATTAAAAGTTGTTAAGCGCAGTCGCGTGCGACTGCAGAGATAAGGTGGTCCCTTGACGCATTTTCGTATCGTATTGAGGGAAAGTGTGTTTACATTAAGGAAGTTGCAGATCAAAAAACTGTTAAGGTAATGACTAGCAGTTTTACTTTATTTCAATAATTAGAAGTTATGAAATTATAATTTGAGGTTGAAGCTAAATACTTAACGCAGAAAATTCACTTCATAAGCTGAAACAGACATTTCTCCATTGCTTGCTAGCCATTTATGTTAAAATTTTCAGATTAGTGTTTTTATATTTAATAGTGTAAATTCTTGATAGTATAAACTAGCAATAATGTAAGCTTAAAATGAACTAACTGGAGTTAGAAGTATTGTCATAGAATTGTATTTTCCAAGTAAACATTCTGAAAGCAGCTGCTCATTAATCATTACTTTCTTTTGTAATAAATTATAATCACATAATATGCTTACTGTTAATTTTAAAGATGCAAGACATCTATCTAATAGCTTATTATAATTTCACCTTGTTTCTTAATAGTTATAACTTGTGCATTTTTATCATAATAGTAAATATATATTACAGGATTGGGTGCACATTTTGTGCATTGAAAATTTATGCACTTGGAAAATATCTAGAACTTTCCCTTCTTCTAAGCGTGGACAAATGTATATTTTTAAAAAGGATTTTCGGTGCCACAACAATACTAGGAGGCAACATACAGCTTCCTGTACAACACGAAAAACAAAGAATATATGGTGTCCAGCAGTAATGGAGATCAGAATTAAACGGTACGTATGAAAATATGCCAACTTCTTACCCCTATGCATATAAAATATTTTGCAATAGAAATAAGGCTACGCAAGAGGTCCGAGATATCTATCCTCATTTAATAACTCGTAATGGAAGGTTCCAAAATAAGTAAGGAAACCGCATTGTTTGGCAGAGTTGAAGAATTTCCTGTTTCTTAAAAGGAGATAGTCTTTTTAACATATTCAATTTTCAGATCCTGATGAAGTTGTTCGTTTCTCACAAAGTAGTGCACATTTGTCATGCATCTTATGATTTTTGATTGTAGAATTTGTAGTTGGTTGATGTTTGCTTCCATTGCAGTGGCCCAGACAGGGAAGGCATAAGTCATTATTGGTCTTATGATTGAGAGATAGATATACCTTTACTTTCCTAAGTCCAATCTTGAGTATTTACCTAGTAGTGGGAGAAGCAGTGGAAAATATAATTAGCTTTCTTCTTGACAAGTTGAATATGATTTCCCCAGGTGAGGTTGTCATTAAGTATGATTCCCAGATACTTTGCTTGTCTAACAGTCGGGATCGGCTCGCTAAAGTTGAGAAGTTGTTTCCTCGTAAGTTGAGATTTTTTTCTTTCGTCCGATGATTAATAGCTGGGACTTCTGTGCGTTGATGCAAACTTTCCATCTTCGGCAACAGTTTTCAATTTGTGGGATGAAATCCTGAAGTTTGCGAATAGCGTGGTTGCTATTTGCCGACTTAACCGCAATTTCGGTATCATTCGCGTAGTAAGAAAGCATCGAATTTGACTTTGTAGGAGTTGGGAAGTCGGCAACGTAAAAGAGATATAAATATGGGTCGAGGATACTGTCTTGTGCTATTCCTCCGAGGATAGGTGATTTTTCGGAAGTGTGCGTACCCACAGATGCACAGAAACATCGATTTCGAAGAAACGAGTGGTTGAACAAGATGGATTCTCTTGGGAGATGGAAATCAATGAGCTTTACGATGAGCCCTTCATGCCAGACGCGATCAAAACCTTTCGCTACGTCCAGCATGAGGAGTACAACATTCAGCTGGTTATGTCGTGTTGCACCGATGAATTCCGTAATTCTCACGAGTTGCTTGGTGGCTGAAAGCTGTTGTCGAAAGCCAAATTGTTCCGGAGGTAATTTCGTGAATTAGCACTTTATTCTATCAAGAATAATTCTTTCATAACATTTCCCTAGTCCTGGAAGAAGGCTGATAGATCTATTGTCGTTTCTGCTTCGTGAGTGAGACCACATGTGTTCGGAAACTTTGTGTTCCGGTTCTTCAATCAGCATCGAACGCCAGTGGATATCATCTGGCATATATTAGCCAATGAGCACAAGCCAAGATCAAGGCAAGTGCTTTCTTGTATACCAGTTTTGCCCAAAAATTGCGTTTGGCGATCGGAAAGTGATGCCAAAACTTCCTGGTGCAAAGTGCCCCCCTCTCTAATTGCCCCCGTGAAAAAAGGCACTTTGTTCCCATCTTTTTATATTGTGCATGAACGGGAAAAAAGTCACTTCCTTTCTTCTTCCAAGTAATTTTAGCAAAGTGTTTTATCCCTTTGATGATGTTTTATCCCTTTCAACAAATATGCCAAATTTCAAAACGCACCAATATGTAAATTTACTTATATGTCCGGACATTTTGAATAAAAAATGTAATTTTCTGCAGGTATGCTTAGAAATACGTCTACTTTAAGATGATGGTAAAAATTTCATAGATTATAATTCAAATTTTTTTGAAAAGTTTATAAAAATTATTTAAAAATACAAATTTTAAAAATAAATCATCAAAAGTGGGCGAATTTTATTTGGAATGAAGCTAAATTTCGAAATGTGAAAGGAAGATCAATAATAAAAAAGGAGTGATTAATAAATATATACCAAACTCAATTAACATTGAGGAACTAAAATTTTGAGAGCTAATTTTTTAAAAACTACTTATTTTACAAAACTTGGTAGTTTGAGTCGTAGAATCGAAATATGGAAAAAATTGGTATGTTATTTCGGAAAATGTCCGATTTTATGTTAAAATACCTACATTAGAACAATGCTATATATAAATCTAACACATATCCTAAGTCCCGCTTTCGAAACACGAAAAACGCAAGTTGAATTTCGTCAATCGGCCCAGTAGAACGGGAGATATAGAACTGTCACTTTTTTCCTGCGCAGTGTGCATATCAACACATACAGTGTAACATAGTCCACAGATTCGTCATGAATAAAATTTACTTGATTGGGCTAATGTTGCAAGACTTTAAAAATTACATCTTTATTTTTACGTAACACAATGAAATGAAATGGAATTATTTAGATAGAGAATAAGTCATAAACGAGTTTCATGTTAATTTCTCAATTATTTCTTCTTTTGGGAGTTACTGGGTTATTTTACGAGTTATCCCACATCAGCATTTTTAACATATAGGTTCGCTGAATCATCATTGTATTTTCTATATTTCAGTAGAAGCTTTTGTTAATATAGTTTTGCCTATGGAAAAATACCCAAAAGAGAGATTTCTAAAAGTTTTAAAAGTAGTTCAAATAAAAAAAAAACACATATTCTTCAAATACTTTTCTTTGTTCAGTTTTACGATGTTTACAGTACATGAAATAATAAGAACCTAGATATCATAAAGCATTTTCAATAGCCAAGAAAACAGACATGACAACAAGCAGCCAAGAAATTTCACCCTTTATTTAAAAGTGTATCAAAACGTTATTCGGTATCGCGATAGCAAATTTAGTAGCATATAAAGTTGTATTTGTTTTCGAAATTCAGATTTACATACTTCACTACAATAAATTAAATATTAAATCATATCAACGTTACACAAAAGAAAGGAACTACTTCTACTCAAGAAGTACAAATAAGTTACCATAACATTAACAAGCGCTTTCTTGTATACCAGTTTTGCAAAAAAATTGCGTTTGGCGATCGGAAAATGATGCCAAAAGTTCCTGGTGTAACGGCCCTCTCTGATTGGTTGAATTTCTCCAGTTACCGGCAGGTTTCAGCCGTCCGTGTTATACGGTTGTCTTTGAGGTCATATCATTCTGGGTAATCGTCGAGCTGAGACGCATTACGAGTAGGTAGTGCTGTAGTCCTCAACGTGGTTACGAAGGCGGACAGCTAAGTTTTAGTGCGTAAATTTAGTCTTAACGTTCTGAATTAGGTAGTCTCGAGTACGCAAAAATGTCCTTATTCAGGACACCTGGAGACTCTACGGATGATGATTTGGAATCTGAGAGCTCGTTAAGATCTGTGAAATCCATGCAATTCCCCCTTCAGGAAGAAGATTTTCTGAGATCCCCGAGAAAGAAAAGTAAGAAGAAGCTGGAAAACCTCGTCGGAGATTGAAGACATGTCGCAGGAGCGAAATGACAGCAAGCAAAGGACAAGGCTGTCAATGTAAATAACGAATGAAAACAAATTCGACGCCCTGGATTCAAATAATATTGATGTAGAAGCGGGAGTGAATCCTGATGAAAAGCCCCGCCTATAGTTTTCCTACAAGAGAAAGTGGACTGGCTAAAAATCGAAAATGAGCTGAGAAGTACCTGTGAAGAAGAGTTTGATGCACAGATGAAATCTAAAGCAATTTTTGTAAACATCAAGAATGCAGAGGATCACAGAAACGTTACGAGGCTGTTGCAAAAAAGAGGAATTCCATTGCACACCTATCTGATGTCGCATGAAAAACCACTCAGAGTAATTTTCAAGGAGGTACCGGACAATATATCGGAAGAAGCTATATTTGCAGACCTGGAAAGAAGAAAATTTCCGATTCTTAAGGTTAAACAGTTTCCCCGAAGCAGAAGGTACAATTTCGAAAAGTTACCGATATGGTTACTATAACTGAAGAAAAACAAGAGCGGCCTCGCTATTCATGCACTGAATAATATGTTCAGTGTTAATGTGAAGATCGAGAAATATAACCCACGAAGAAGACCAGTACAGTGCTACAAACGCCAAGTCTGGGGGCACTCACAACATCTCTGCACGAACGCTGTAAGGTGCTGTAAATGCGGTGAAGAGCACAGGAGTAACGCCTGTACTTAAAAAAGGAGGAAAAACCCGTTTGCATTTTCTGCAAGCAAGATCATGTGTGCAGCTATCATGGTTGTGAAGCGTACAGGAAAAAGTTTGAGAAGCTAGAGAGAAAAGCAGTTCAATGAAAACCGAAGGAATTCTTCAGTAGGAAGGAAGATTTTTCCCAGTTAACTGAAGGGCGAAGAACGAGGAGAGAGGAGAAAGTCTACCTTCCTTCAGTGAGAAAGTAAAGCAGAAAGTTACCAAAATCCCGGAGGAAGCTAGAGAGTCGATGCCCTGGTTGCAGGATCCCAAAACTCAGGATTTTCTGGATAACATAATTGCGCATATGGTGAAAATCAGGAGAGCTAAAAGCACTGCCGAAAATCTTGCTGCTGGATTTATGGCAGCTTTGTTCGAGGGCATTTCAAAAAGTAAAGATACACCGTACGCCAGAAGAAAAGAAAAGTTTTGGTGAGCAAGTTCGCAACATAGGGGTTAACCTTGAACCGTTAACTTTCTCCTCGCGGTCGTTCGGCATTTCAACGTTGATTCTGGTTGGAGTCGGTCGTGTTTAAAATGGCTGCGTCGATTCAGAATCCCGCCAAATGCGAAGTGCGCGCCGTCATACGTTTTCTTCATGCAAAAGGTCAGCGATCAGCGAATATTCACAAAGAAATTGTTTCTGTTTATGGGAACATTATGAATCAACAAAATGTAACGAAATGGTGTCGTCATTTCTCTGAAGGTAGGACCGATGTTCATGATGAACAAAAAACGCCATCTGTGATCTCTGATGCCCTTCTTCAGAAAATAGAGGAAGCAATTCAAAATCGTCTCAAATTGAAAGAATTGCATCAGATCATACCTGAAGTGTCAATGACAACTCTTTGTGAAGTTGTGACTGTAAAGTTAGGGTACAGGAAATTGTGTGCGCGCTGGGTTCCAACAGGCGGCAACCTTCTATGACTGTGGGATACAAAAGCTTGTGCACCGACTTAACAAATGTTTGGATAACGGAAGTGATTATGTCGAAAAATAATAAATAATCCAGTTAATAAGATGTAACTGACGTTTTCTAAATAAATGTTTTTTTAAGGAATGCGAGCCATTGTATCTTTACTTTTCGAAATGCCCTCGTATATTGTGGAAGTGGCAGAAAGTGAAGCTTAAGTGTAATATTCACTAGAGAAGAACTTATTAGGACTAATTCATTTTCAAAAATTTTACTTCTCTTCGCAACAGGTTACCTGTTTCAAGCAGCATCTTGCGGGGTCAGTTCTTGGGACGGTGACTGGCTCCAGCCAATCAACATTCGACTGATTTCAGAGCAGACTTTTTTCAGCTGTAAAGAGGACTTGCACGCTTGATCGCATGGACTTACCACATTCGACCTTTTCCTCGCCTGCGGGCGGTGGTGTTCATGCACCCGTTACTTTAAAAAATTACACGTGAATTGCCAATGGCGCATTGATTTAATAGAAAAAACTCTAAGTAGTTGGTTCCATTAGCGAAGTGACGATTCTGATTCTGGTTGTCGTTGGCCGGTGCGTGTGCACGCGCTTTCGGGAAATAGTTAAGAAATTGCGATCTTTTGTGTTAGTTATGCCCGTGAAAAAGGTAAAATACTCATGGATTTTTCAAAAATCAAAAAGATGACTTTCCTTCTATTATTTCCTCAAGGAAATGTAATACATTTGCGATGTGTACTATTTGTCATTGCGATTTTTCGATTTCGCATGGTGGAAAGGCCGATGTTCTCAAACACGTGCAAAATCACAAAGATAACATGAATTCTGTTGAAAAACACACACAAAAAAATTAGTTTTTAGTACAAAAAAAAACAAAGTACCAAAAAGGTATTAATGCCGAATGCCTGTTCTCTGCCTCTTTACTTGAGCACAACTTGCCACTAAATGCATCGGATCATGTTCAGGGCCTGACTTAGCCTAATTTGGGGCCGGGACAAAAACTTCCTTTGGGGCCCCCTCTGCTTCACTACGTCAGTAGTGAAAAACCTAATTTTATGGAGGTATATATCTATAATGAGGCAAAAAATTTAAATAACATGTTTCCGAAATGCAGTTTTTTGATTGTTAACTTTGTCCTCTAGCTGCGAAAAATTCATATCCTTGCTGACATTCGAGCCGAATTCAGCAAAACTTTCGCAATTGCAATGGCTCAATTAAGCCAATCAGAAGCCCGTATAACATTATCGCATTTTGCAATATATAAAAATACAGGCTTTTGACTGGCCAAATTTGTCCATCGTAAATGCGAAAATTTAGCTGAATTCCGCCCTAGAAAGCCATGGATTTACGAAATATAGAGTTTTTGTGCTCATGTGATTAATGAAGAATAACATAAAACTGACGGATTTTACACTGTAGTGATATTTTGTTTTAAAAAGGTTCATTAAAGAAGGAAATGTAAAATAAACTTTCTATTCGATTTGGGGCTCCCTCTGAAGTGGGAGGCCCGGGGCAACTGCCCCGTATGCCCCAGCCTACGTCAGGCTCTGATCATGCTTCAGCTTTATTTAGAAAAATGTTTCCAGATAGCGAAATCGCTAAGAAATATTCAAGTGCAAGGACCAAAACGGCTGCAATTGTTAAAGAAATGGGTATGAGAAATAATGAGTTAAAGAAATGAGTATTATTGACTGCATTAAAACAGCTTTATTTTGCCTCTCTACGGATAGAAGCAATAATACCGCTTCAAAACTACCCAATTGTTGTTTCTTATTTTGATTCAGTTTATTCAGAAATTGAATGAAGTTTACTTTCTGATTCCACCTTAGAAGGACATTCGACAGGCTTCAATATAGCACAGCTAATTATTAAAATTTTAAACGAAAATGCAATTCCTCTGACTGCTTAGAAAAACTCAGTTACATAGTAGACATTTTCTAATAACCTAAACATTTTTAACACTGAGCACCAATATTGAAGCTTTTAAAACTGAGCTAATACTTTGGCAAGGAGAATTGAATAAAAACAACAGAAACATGTTTTTCAGAATTTACTAAAGAAGATAGATTTCTTGTTTAAAATTACATCATAAAACTGACTGAAAACGTTTTGAAAATTTTCCAAATAAGGAATTAGGTTGGATCCATGACCCATTTTCCTTGGCATTTTCAATTTCAGTATATCTCTAAATGAAAAAGAACATTTAATTGATATTTTAAGTAACGGAATACTGTGTGTTCAAGTTAAATCTCTTAACTTGCCAAAAATTTTAGTTATCTATTGGAAACAAATATGCCGATTTAAAAGTAATGAAAGTAAATTATTACGTTTCTTACATAAAATTGTATAGTAAACCTTTAGCTTATATTTTAAAGCTTCCAAAATGCTTATGTTACATTTCTCTGTTATATAAGCATTGAAAAAGGACTTCGCACTGAAATAGAAATAGTTTTGTTATTGAATTAACATGGAGAACTTTTTTTACTGAAATATTTTTTCTCTGTGCCATTTAGTTGTACTAAAGATTGAAGAACTGTTTTTAAAACATTTTGAATTTGTTGTCATATTGATCTACGAAGCACTGGATTAGTGAGTTTTTATTACATTATTGACAAATATGGATTTTAAACAAACAGAAAATAGCGGAGATAATTATTTGTCAAATATGAATGTGTTTTCAAAGCGAAAATAAATAATAAGTGATAAAAAATTCAGTTAGAACATTCACATCTCTAACAAAGTAATTTGCTTTGATTTAATCTTTATACTCGTAATACAAGAGAAGAATACGATAGTACCTACAGTATTCAGCATTTCGTATAATCCTATAACCAGGTAATAATATTAAAATAACTTTTATCTGAATGAAGTTGTCTTATTACAGAAAGAGTCAAATTATGCAATTGCATAAACGAATGCACTTTCAAACTATATACTGTATATAGTCTGAAATTGTTTATAAGTGCAACCCAAAGTTCTGTTTATGTTATTTTTCGCCCTTCAGCGCATGCTTAAGAATTACCATCCAGGCAAAACTAGTCGATTTTTCCATGACGTCAGAAATTCCAAAACTGGGGTAGGGTTTAGAAAGACGCGTCCGGGTACCCAGCAGTACAGGATTTCATATCCACGACTCGTTAAGTTTATATGTATCTTAAGAACATCCATTATTACAGCATTTTGAGTGTTGGAGAAAGCTTCTAACGCTTCCAGCGCACTATACGAGCCTGTATACAGTATAAACTTCTCGTGGCAGAGCTTTGCTTGTACAAAAAACCATAATATATTGCATTTAGTTCAGATGTTAAGACTGAGAATGCGTGGTGCAAACGCCTGCCCTCTATGTCATCTTCATTTACAAATGCCATCCCAGCATGAACATTTGACTTAAATCCATCCGTATATACCGGAAGATAACTGCTATTTTTATGCCTGTGCTCAGGAAAGAGTTGTCTGTAAACAATGTCATTAGTGCTTGCCATCGCGTGATGATCGAAAACATCAAGAAGCTGGATCCGTGCCTTTTCCCAAGGTGGAATTTCAAAATTCTGCATTGGTTGGGGGCACATATCAAAGAAAGTGACTTCCTCAATGACAGGGCGAACATTTGCAGGAAAGGTAGGCACACAGGATAGGCGTGTTTCAAATAAAGTTTTACACAAATTATCAAGTAAGCACAGCTTATTAGGATGTTCAGGTTGCGATAAAATATTAAAATACTGCAAAAGGAACAACTGCTCAGGCCTCAGATAAAATGATTCTTCGGTAAAGTCAACAAAAGTCTCTGAAAAGGAGATTTCCTGAAAGCTCCAGAAGAAATCCGCAGAGCTTGATGGTGAACAGGAACTAGTTTTATCAATACTGATGACCGAGCGGATTGGTAAACAACTGAGCCATAGTCCAGTCTAGAGTGGACAAGCGCTCTGTAAATGCGAAGCACACAGGAACATTCTGCACCCCTGGAGGTGTTTGCCAAGACTTTTAAAATATTTAGTGTTTTTAAAAACTTTTTCCTCGGGTTTAAAATATGAGAAAGGAAAGTCAATTTTCGGTCGAACGTCACTCCTAAAAGTTTTACTTCAGGTGCAACTGGAATAAATGTACCATTCACATATAACTCAGGCTCAGGATGGAGTTTACGCACAAAGTTTTTTGTTTGGAAAATGTAAATCTCTGTTTGTTTGACCATTCTTGGAACTTATTTAGAGTTATCTGCAATTGGCTCTCATGTCTGACCCTCGACAGCTAATCTGTAGATCATCAACATATAGAGATCCCAAGATGGTGGGAGGAAGTTCTTTTAATACAGAGTTTATTTTTAAGATGATGAGGATTACACTAAGCCCACAGCCTTGAGGCACACGCTGATCCTGTTCGAATACCTCAGAGTAAACAGAGTCAATCCTTACTTGAAAAGTTCTGGAGTTCAAGAATTCTGCATGAGAATTGGAAGGTTGCCCCGTAAGCCACTCTCGTGAAGATCCCGAAGTATACTGAAGTGACAAAAGTCATGGGATAGCAATATGCAAATATACAGATGGCAGTAGTATCGCGTAGAAAATGTATAAATACGAAGTGCTTTGGCAGGGCTTTCATTTGTGTTCAAGTTATTCATGTGAAGAGGCTTTGACGCGATTATGGCCGCACGACGAGAATTAACAGACTTTGAACGCGGAATGGTAGTTGGAGCTAGACGCATGGGTCATTCCATTTCGGATATCGTTAGGAAATTCAACATTTCGAGATCCACTGTGTCAAGAGTGTGCCGAGAGTATCTAATTTCAGGCATAACATCCCACCATGGACAGCGCGGTGGCCGACCACCTGCACTTAACAACCGAGACCAGCGACGTCTGCGTAGAGTTGTCAATGTTCACAGACAAGCAACACTGCGTCAAATAACCGTAGATATCAATGTGGGACGTACGAGGGACGTGTCTGATAGGACAGTGCGGCGAAATTTGTCTTCCTTGGGCTATGCCAGCAGAAGACCGACTCGAGTGCCTTTACTGACAGCACGACATCGCCTGCAGCGACTCTCGTGGGCTCGTGAGCATATCGGTTGGTCCCTAAACGAATGTAAAACCGTGTCTTGGTCAGAAGAGTCACGATTTCAGTTGGTAAGAGCTGATGGTAGGATTCGAGTGTGGCGCAGACCCCATGAAGCCATGGACCCAAGTTGTCAACAAGGCACTGTTCAAGCTGGTGGTGGTTCCATAATGGTCTGGGCTGTTTTTACATGGCATGGACTCGGTCCTGTGATGCAACTGAACCGATCAGTGACTGGAAATGGATACCTTCAGCTACTTGGAGATCACTTACAGCCATTCATGGACTTCACGTACTCAAACAACGATGGGATTTTTATGGATGACAATGCGCCATGTCACCGGGCCACAATTGTTCGCGATTGGTTAGAAGAACATTCTGGACAATTCCAGCGAATGATCTGGCCACCTAGATCGCCCGACATGAATCCCATCAAACATTTATGGGACATCATTGAGAGATCAGTTCGTGCCCAAAACCCTGCACCGTCAACACTTTCACAATTATGGAAGTCTACAGAGGCAGCATGGCTCAATATTCCTGCCGGGGACTTCCAACGACTTGTTGAGTCCATGCCACGTCGAGTTGCTGCCCTTCGCCGGGCAAAAGGAGGACCGACAAAATATTAGGAGGTATACCATGACTTTTGTCACTTCAGTGTATACTGTATCTCCATACCTTGTCGTAAGCTTTCTCAATGTCAACCTCTGAACATAGAAGTTATTGTTATAAAAATTCACAAATATTTTCACACATATATATAGTAAGAGCAACGACACTTAAAGAGTTCTGTGAATTTGTGGAAACAGATTACAGAAAAGTATTATCTCATAGCAGGACAAGGTTTCTTAGTTTGTTTCCTGCGATAGATAGAATTCTTTCCGTTTTTGATGGCCTAAAATCATACATCCTATCTTGTGACAAATGCCCAAATTTATTGTTTGAATTTTTTTAATCTAGAAAGTGTTTGAAATTTTTATATGGTATTCTAAAATTATTTAATAATGTAATTCTGAAACTAGAAGCTAATTCTATCAGATCAACAGAAGCATTTCATACAGATTCTGAATTAATTTGTTAACTTCAGGAAAGAAAACCCCACAAATTTGTAGCATCTTCTGCCAAAGAATTGCTACTTACTCTAAAAGAAAATAATGATGTTAAGGAACAAAAATTCTTCTCAAGTATAGACAATTTTGATAATTCTAGTAATCAATACTTAGAGTTGTAGAGAACCAGTTTTGATAAAGCTAGTAAGTTTAAATGGATAAATTTATTAACTGAAATTGCTTGGTCTGATTTAGAGGAGAATGCACAGGTTATTAATGAAATTATAAAAGATTCCATAAATATTGATAAGTTATTTGATGAACGTACATTGTTGAACCATATAATTCAAAAGCAAAGTTCTGGATCAGATTCTGAAAACGTATCAGATACTATTGAAGAGAAGTGGAAAGCAATTTTTAAAGGGTTTCCAAAGACTGATATTTCAAGTGCAATATTTTCAAAATGGTTGAGGTTTGCAATGTCTTTGCCTGGGACATCTGCTTCAGTTGAGAGACTTTTTTCAATTATGGTGAACATTTGGTCTGCAGAAATGGGTAAGGTTTCAGTATTATGTACTGTTAAAAATCTGTTAAATGTTAAAATTAATTCAGAACTTTCTTGTTGGGAATTTTATGATGTAATTAAAACATGCAAACCATTTCTGGAAAAGTCATGCCTAGTGAAAAATACTGCTGAATAAATAAAGTTTAATGTTTCAGTGAACTGTTAAGACTTTTAAATAATTTCAAATATATATTCTGGGTTATATGTCCTGGCTCAGTGGTTCCAACCCTAAAAAATATGGTAAGCCTAATCCGAGAGAAATTTAAAAGTGGACACATGTTCATTAGTGCCATCGTAATTTAGATATGTTACCGTGAAAGACCGAAATTGGAGAATGTCGACTTTTACCGGAGAATGTCAACATTCACCAAATACGTCGGTGAAAGATCGAATATTGCATTACATTTGTAGGGTTTATATTTATTTTAACTAACATTCATTTTAAGTTTAAACTATCTTTCCTGTCAAGCCTTACTTTCCCCTGGACCTGCCAATGCCAGAATATGTAAATTTTAGTAGAACGCGCAAGGATTCAAATTATCAGCGGAAGTATTCTGATTTAAATAGAAGGAAACGAGTTCGGGGAGATATTCTTACTGCACGAGCGCGGAGGTAGTTAGCGAGAATTGAAGAACCCCGCGTTGCGGCCTATGTGCTTGGCGGGAAGTAGTGGTAATCGTTCCAGTGAGCTTCAAGTCTGCTGAATTAGCAGCGGTATTGTAAAACGCGGTGAGTTAGTTATTTTAGAGAGCCTCGTAGTTAGAATCTTGTCTTTACTTTCTTTTCAGGTTATTATTTTTATTTGACTGCCAAGTTGGCACAGTCTGTGAGCGTCAAGAGCACGCAATTGTAATTTTATTACGTTGAATAAAAAGGGACTTAACCCCTTCACAAGGCTCTATCTTTTATACAACTTTTCACAGTCTCCTCTTGGTTGCGTGCAAGTTGGAGGCGCGCAACGTTATATTGGCGCCCGAACAATTATCGAACTGAAATGGCCCACTTTCAGCTCTTCCCTGTACCTGAAAGACAAAAATTTGCCATCGCCACATCAGCACTAAGAGGACAGGCCGCGCTATGGTGGAAAATATAGGCAAATTTCTTCTAGGTGAATTTGCAAGCCAGACATATACATTTGAAAATTTCAAAAAATCGTTAGTAAAGGCCTTCCCCATAGTGAAAGATCGCGCACGGCTGGAAGCCGAACTATATAGTTTCTACCAACGGGATACAGCAGAATTGACGGACTTTATTCTACGAAAAATCAAGCTAACGGATATGCTGTATGGAAAGAAACCCGATGCGGAGATTATTGAAATAATATTACCAAGATTGTTACCCGCTGTTCAAGACTACTTTGAAATTAGAAACCCAAGCACATTGCAGGAACTTTTCGAATTGGCGGTGAAGTTTCAAAATCGCAGAATAGCGGAAAAAGCGAGAGGAGAAACATATTCTCAAAGTACCCGAAGGAAGGAGGAAACCAGAAATGGAAATCGCTCTTATGGGGGAAAGAACTATCAAGCTAACGCATCGAAACTCGAAGGTCAAGGCCCAAAAAGAAAATTTGAAAACAAACATCCGCTTACCCAGAAGACACAGATTGAAAGGAAAGCTTTAAACGACTAGAGGGGCCTGTGAAAGGGAGGGTCCAGACCCCGGAAGTTTTAAAAAAACTCTCAAATAGACATTTAAACACGGTCATCGTAAAAAACTCACAGCTACCAATTATACAAGTCCTGGTTGGCGATGTACCAGTAGAAGCCCTCATAGATACAGGAGCAGAAGGAAATTTTATGAGTGAAAATTTCTTCAAAAAGAATTTTTATAGGATACGACTATTTAAAACCAGAAATACGGAAATTATAGCAGCGCAAGGAAAAACATGTCACTGCATCGGGAAATTATCATTAAACTTACAGGTAAAAGAGGAAAATCTCAAAGTATTAATTTTTGTGGTGAAACACCTGCAACACTCTCTTATTTTAGGTATGGACTTTCTAAGGGCCGCGAGGGCCAAATTAAATTTTCAAGATAGTTCCGTGGTGTTGGAGATGGACCAGAGGGTGGTGGAACCTGTGGAGACACCTGAAGTGGACCTTAGCCATCTGAATGACCATGAAAGTAAAGCAATACAGCAAGTGGTGAGTAATTTTTCTCATTTGTTTTCAGAAAAACCAGGAAACTGCCAAATCGTGACTCACAAGATTCAATTAAATGCCGAAAAACCTTGTAGGACTAAACAGTATCGTTATGATAAACAAAAAGACTTAATCATCGAAGAACATATTCAGGAGATGTTAAAGAATAAAATAATAACGCCCATAAATAGTGAGTACGCGAGTCCAGTCGTACTATGTAGGAAAAAGAACGAGTTTCCTCCTTCGGATAAAAGGGCTTGGAGGTTTGCTATTGATTACAGAAAACTAAATAGTATTACTAAATTTCCAGTTTACCCTTTGCCGGTTATAGACGAGATCATTAGACAGATCAAATCGACAAGATATATGTCTACTTTGGAATTAACGTCTGGCTACTATCAAATAGCTATGAGATCCGAAGATATACATAAAAACGCGTTTATAATAAAATCGGGCACTTATGCATTTTTACGCATGCCCTTTGGGTTGTGTGGGGCCCCATCAACATTCCAGAAAGCTATGGACATTGTTCTAAAGCCTGTCCTAGGAAAATCAACTTTAATTTATCTAGATGACATAATTATAACGAGTAGTACGTTGGAACAACACATTAATGACCTCGAACAAGTTTTTAAATTATTAAAAGAGGCCGGTCTTACAATTAACGCCTCAAAATGCAAGTTCGCAACTAAAGAACTTAAATATCTCGGTTATAAAATTTCACAAAAGGGTATAGAAACGCAAGATTCAAAAATAAAAGCTATTAAGAATTTCCCACCGCCGAACACCGCCAAGAAACTTTCATCTTTCCTTGGGTTATGTTCTTACTATCGATCTTTCATAAAAGATTTCGCTAATATTGTTGAACCACTCTTAGTAATCAAAAGAAAAAAGAGTAAATTTACGTGGACAGCGGAAGCTAACACAGCTTTTGAAAGATTAAAAGCAGCGCTTATTAATGCCCCTGTTTTAAAATTCCCTGAGGGGGACGAAAACCTGGAAATTGCAGCAGATGCGTCAGACTATGCGGTGGGCGCGGTTCTTATGCAAAATAACCATCCTCTGGCATTTTTTAGTAAAACATTGAATCAGACACAAAGGAATTATACAGCTACAGAAAGAGAAACATTAGCCGTATTAATGGCTGTACACAAATTTCGAGTTTATTTCGGCAAATCGCCAGTAACAGTCTTTTCGGATCATGCGGCTGTTGGTAGACTTTACTCGGGAAAAAACCTAACGCCCAGGTTAATAAGATGGGCTTTAAAACTCCAAGAATATAATATCACAATAAAATATAAACCGGGTAAGGAAAACAATGTAGCTGACGCACTTTCTCGTATAAAACTGCACGATGAAGGAAATGAACTTAAATGCGCTGTGTTGACTTCAAAAATTTTAGATTCTAGAGATACGGTTATTACTGAACTGAAAGCTGATCCTGAATTTGGAAATATCTATGCTTATTTGAAAGACCCCGAAAGCTTTGAGCATACAGATATCGATGCGATAAGAAATAGAGCAAAAAACTATGAAATAATAGATAATTTATTATTCTATACGAAAACAACAAACGAAAATCTTGAGTATAAGCCAGTCATCCCAGCCTCGCTTCGATTAAGCATTTTGAAGGAGTTGCACGAAGAAAAAACAGCGGGCCACCTCGGGGTCAGAAAGACTATAAAAAGGGTACGCGAGGCGGTATATTTCCCGCAATTATACAAAATAGTAACGCCGTATGTCAGGTCCTGCAATCTATGTCAGTTAATAAATGATATTAATTACAGCCCGGACGGGTACTTAAATAGCATTCGCGCTACATTTCCGAATGAAATTTTAGGCATAGATCTCCTTGGTCCCTTCCCCCAGAGCGAGTTAAATAAAAATCGTTTTCTTTTAGTAATAGTAGATCATTTTTCAAAATGGATAGAAATTGTTCCACTTAAACGCGCGTCAGCCAAAACAGTCGCAGATGCATTCTTACACAGATACATTTTAAAATACGGTGCACCGATAAAAGTCATTAGCGATAACGGAAAACAATTCATTAGTCAAATATTTGAAAACATATGCAATGGACTTGGCATACGCCATATCAAAATGGTTCCGTATAGACCACAGGCTAACATAGCAGAAAGAGTTAATAAAAACATTGTAAAAATAATTCGCAGTTACGTGAGCACACATCACAAGCGCTGGGATGGCTACATAAATGAATTAGCTTGTGATTTAAGAACGGCACATCATGATACTACGGGAAAAACTCCAGCAGAATTATTCTTAGGCAGAAAGTTAATTACGCCTTTAGATAAATTATTCTTTGTGCAACAAAGAGAGCAGGAGTTTAAACAAAAAGATGTGCAAAAGTTAATTGATCAGGCACTTAAAACCTCGGATACGGCAAGAAATAGACAGAAAATTTATTATGATAGAAAACGCCGGGAAGCAGATTTTAAAGTTGGGGATAAAGTATTGAAGCGGAAATTTTCTTTATCAAGTGCCCCAGACAATTTTATGGCAAAGCTAGCTCCAAAGTTTGAAGGTCCCTATGTAATTCAGGAAATCAAAGGAGTAGTCTTATATCTTAAGAACGAGAGAGGGGAAATCTGTAAAGCAAGTCCCGACCAGGTGAAAAAATACTATAATCCAAATGATTTTGAAATCCTTAAAAGTTTCTTGCAGGACTCAAGTCTAAACGAAATAGAAGGGCCAGAGACTACAACAACTATTCCACCACCCAAGAAACAGAGAACTGAAGAGAGACCTAGCACTTCTACAACCCGGACGTCGG
Organism: Stegodyphus dumicola; assembly: GCF_044657685.1. NCBI lineage: Eukaryota > Metazoa > Arthropoda > Arachnida > Araneae > Eresidae > Stegodyphus > Stegodyphus dumicola. The sequence goes on from NC_140778.1 coordinate 52,949,225, forward strand.
TATCAAAAAGAAAAAATGATTTTCAAACTCCGGCGTTTAAGAAAAACAAAAATACAGATGAACCGGGTAAAGAAACCGTGGTAAAGAGAAAAGCACCACCTACAAAGGATGGCAGGAGAAATTACACATCAAGGAGAACGCGCACAAGGCCACAGAGTCAGGTGCCAGCAAGGCCGCCGTTCCGGAAACTGAAACGCCAGCAGGAGGCACAAAAATACGAGGAACAGAAGAAATTCAAGAAGGACTCCAGACCGGAGGACGTCAAGACCAGCCGTCCCAGGCAGAAACGGAAAGGCCAACAACCAGACGATTACTCCGTCAAGAGGCCAGCATGTAGAGGACGCAAAAGAAAAAGCAACGTGGACGACACTCGGAGATCAATAAGGAGAAGATTGACATCCATGAAACCTCTAACTTGGGATCAATTTTGCCAAAAACGGATGACGGAGTTTCAAGCATCGAAAACTCAAAGATAAGTTAAAACCTTCTATAATTTTTTTTCTCTTTTGTTCCGAAATGTTATGCATAAGTACAAAGCTCTATGTTTTGACGAAAGTCAATATGTCTCTGTTGAGACTTAGTTTTGTTTTACTTTATTTAGCTAAGGCAAAAGTATTATTTTCTTTAAGTGTAAAAGCTAAAAACAAGCATTTTCTGTTGGTCGAAAGACTAATTCTGTTATGTTAAAGCCAAAATTTGGCCGAAGATAAAAATAACTTCGTATTCTTGTATTAATAAGAATTTTACTTTCAGTGCCGCCAGCTTGGCGAAGAATGAGTAAAGTAAAAATTTACTTTCTCTTATTCATTTTATGGTAAATTGTAAAAAGCATATGTATTAAACTTTTGTAAATGTATGTAAATACTTGAACGTTATGTAAAAGTAGAATTTAGTCTAGAAGCATAAAATTGTAGATGCTAAAAGTGAATGCTTAAAAGCAATGAAGTCAAAATTTAAGTAGTAAATTGTAGATAAAGTCATGCTTTAGAGCGAAAGCCTGCATGTTTAAAGATGAATGAGGGGGAAGTTAGAATGAATGTGTTTTGTAGGGTTCTCCACCTACATATGAATTGTTAAGACTTTTAAAGTAGCTCATTGAGTTGTAGAATGTCGAGTAAGGTGTGTCTATTTGGTCGTTGAATTCTAACAAATCATGGTGGTTAGGGGAAGTGTTGTAAGACTAAAACACGAATATTCCCGTTTGACACCACACACGGTGGAGAGCCAGGGTAAAGTTAAATTAATGCTTGAAAAATTGAATGAATGTGAATTAAGCAATAACTAAGAAAAACGAATCGTTTAAAAACAAAAATTTATTGTGTCAAGAAAGTGTAAATTATAATGTATTTAGAAAGATACTGATACTTATTCCTTCCAGATGCTGGAAGGAAAGACAAAGATTGATTGATGAAGTCCAGGAAAAGTTGCTGTAAGAAGAAAGTTATAACGAGCAACAGAATTTTAGTGTATAATTGTTACATAAGATTTTTTTGTGTAAACGAGGTTCTCGCCAGTTAGTTCAGAATTAGAGAAACTTACAACAGGTCGTTTGTAGGACCTGCTTCCAAGTTTTCCAAATTCTGGCAGCGGCAAATGTAGGGTTTATATTTATTTTAACTAACATTCATTTTAAGTTTAAACTATCTTTCCTGTCAAGCCTTACTTTCCCCTGGAACTGCCAATGCCAGAATATGTAAATTTTAGTAGAACGCGCAAGGATTCAAATTATCAGTGGAAGTATTCTGATTTAAATAGAAGGAAACGAGTTCGGTGAGATATTCTTACTGCACGAGCGCGGAGGTAGTTAGCGAGAATTGAAGAACCCCGCGTTGCGGCCTATGTGCTTGGCGGGAAGTAGTGGTAATCGTTCCAGTGAGCTTCAAGTCTGCTGAATTAGCAGCGGTATTGTAAAACGCGGTGAGTTAGTTATTTTAGAGAGCCTCGTAGTTAGAATCTTGTCTTTACTTTCTTTTCAGGTTATTATTTTTATTTGACTGCCAAGTTGGCACAGTCTGTGAGCGTCAAGAGCACGCAATTGTAATTTTTTTACGTTGAATAAAAAGGGACTTAACCCCTTCACAAGGCTCTATCTTTTATACAAGTTTTCACAGTCACCTCTTGGTTGCGTGCAAGTTGGAGGCGCGCAACGTTATACATTCTTGTACATTCGGACCCTCACCGGTGTATGTCGACAATCACACATATGCTCTGGTGTAGGTCGAAAAGAGAGGAGTATATGCACATGCTGACATTGCAAAAGGAAGTGTTCCACAAATAAATGCAGTTCTGAAAGCAAGGGCCTCTTGTGCAATTCAAAGTGTCTTAATAGTTTAAGTTGTTCCAATAAATAAGATTTGAATCACAAAAATTAGTAAGTTTTTAACTTCTATTATATTCCTATCTCATTTTGAATGTACTGTGTGTTTTAAGTTCTTATATTCTTAAGTTTTTATCTTAAGTCTCAAGTGCGTTTTTTCGAGACTGAATTACGGAGAAGAAAATATAATATTGTTATATGTTCAACATTCACCATTAGCACATGGTGAATGTCGACATTTACCGGTGTAAGTCAGAAATAAGAGTATTTGGAAAATATTTCGGACATACACCAAGCGACTATGTGAATGTTGACATTCTCCTGATTTCGGTCTTTCACCGTAACAAATACATGACACTTTCTTGGCAATCCAAAACACACTTGTTCTCACAAATTCGAATTCACAATGTAATATTTTACCTTTCAGTAAAATACAAAAATTTACAAAACACAAAAATTAAACAATCATCTCACCAGCATTAGTATACTCATGCGAACGCAGTTCGCGAGTATCAGGTATCAGCGCTTTCCTGAGCTAACAATGATGACGATTTTCTATCTGGTAATGTTCCCAAGAATAGAAGAGGTAAAACATTAGGTTGAAGAAGTTGTAAGGAAAAGCAATTATAGAGTTTCAGAAGTAGACAAACGTCGATCAGAAAAAGTGTAGGATGTGGAAAGAATCGTCACTGAAATGTTTCAGGGCTACACCAGTGGCGACGCTTAAATTAGGATGAGGAGTAAGATGAGGAATAGACTTTAATTAGAAGGAAGCAAAAATTAAGGAGTGCCAAAATGCCCAGCAGTCTGAACTAAAGCAGGAGATGGTACCAAAGATTAAACAGTTAAATATAAGTATTTAAATATCGAAAATTACATATTTTTTAAATAAAAATGTCATTAGGCATCATCACAAAATAAGCGATATAGCAAATTAAGTTAATTTAAAGTGTTTATTTCCTCCGTAACAAAGTAGAGGATGTTACATTTAGTACTTAAGGGGTATCAGCAACCCCTATACCGACAATGTTAAATTGGCCATTTTCGATGTACCATTTCTTTTTCGTTTCTGCTGTAGATACAGGCTTGAAATTTTTGTTTAATTAAAGTATACCTATCTGATTATACTGAAATGAGCTTTTGAAACATTTTTAATTTTAGAGTAATTTACAGAATATTTTGATAGGCATAGTAAAATTTAGCACATTTCTCGCATAAATTTTTTTCTTTGTTTAGCACAAAAGCTCATTTCACTGAATAATAGGAAACCTAATAAATAATCCATAAAAATTTTAGATACCTGTGAGCAGTAGTTTCTGAGAAAAGGTACATCGGGTATAAAAAAATCACGTTTGCAGAAAAACGCGTTTTATGTAAAAATCCTCATTGATCAAAGCAGTCGATGACAAATTAAAACTAGGGTTTTCACAATACTGATTTTCATAGAGATTAAAGAGTGAGTGAGTGAGTGAGAGATTATGGCGCAAAACCAAAGATGATTATAGTGCGCCAAACACGTGATGGGGTGAGTAAAATTGATGAAATTAAAATACAATAAATAAAAACAAGTAGACAAATGTATCAAATCCAGAGGATGAAGTCATATAAACACAAGTTAAAACCACACATTTAAAATTCAAGATACAATCTTTAAAACAAATTACATTAGGTGATAAAAGCCAGTTTCTTTCAAATAATAAAATAAATTACAATTGACCTCCCTTCCGATTAAACGGTCGAGAGGTAAGTCACAGCTATTAAAATATTTCTGGCGAAGACTATTAAAACATGGACACTCAATTAAAATATGACGAACAGATAAACAAACATTACAATAAAAATAAACAGGCTCATTTTCAGCTTTGAGAAGATAGTTATGTGTGACTCTAGTGTGACCAATTCTGAGGCGAGTCAAAAAAACTTCCTCCTTACGATTTTTGGTTGATTCCCAATGCTCAATTCTAGGTTTTACATGTCTTAACTTGTTTTGAAGCTGAACATCCCAAAATTGCTGCCATTTTTTCCGGACTTTTCCCTTGATGACACAGCAGATATCTCTAAAAGGGATAAGGCGACTAGTCAGTTCATCAGCAGATTTGGCTGCAATATCTGCAAGCTCATTTCCCTTTATTCCAGCATGTCCAGGAACCCAGCAGTACAGGACTTCATATCCGCGAATCGTTAAATTTATATGAATTTTCAGGACATCTACTACCACAGGATTCTGAGTGTTGGGAAAAGCTTCCAAAGATTTAAGAGCACTATACGAGTCTGTATAAACTATGAACTTCTTGTGGCAGAGCTTCGAGATGTACAAAAGAGCATAATATATTACAGTTAGTTCAGATGTTAGGACTGAGCAAGCATGGTGTAGGCATCTGCCCTCAATGTAATCTTCAAATACAAAAGCCATCCCGACATGATCATTTGACTTTGATCAGTCTGTGTATATCGGATAATAACTGCTATATCTGTGCCTGTGCTCAGCGAAGAGTTCTCTGTAAACGATCTCGTTAGTGCTCGCCTTCACGTGATGTTTGAAAACATCAAGGAGCTGAATCCGTGAATTTTCCCAAGGTGGAATTTCAAAATTCTGTACTGCTTGAGGGCAAATATCAGAGAGGGAAAGTTCCTCAATGACAGGGCGAACTCTTAAAGGAAAAGTAGGAACACAGGATGGACGTGTTTCATATAATGTGTTACACTCATTATCGAGTAAGCACAGCTTATTGGGGTGTTCAGGTTGGGATAAAATATTAAAATATTGTAAAAGGGACAATTGCTCACGCCTCAGATAAAGTGATGGTTCGTTAGAGTCAACATATAGGCTGTGTACAGGAGAAGTCCTGAAAGCTCCTGAACAAATCCGCAAAACCTGATGGTGAACAGGATCCAGTTTTAACAAAACAGATGAGCGAGCGGATCCATAAACAGCTGAGTCATAGTCCAGTCTAGAGCGGATAAGCGCTCTGTAAATGCGAAGCATGGAGCAACGCTCTGCACCCCAGGATGTGTTCGCCAACACTTTTAAAATATTTAGTGTTTTTAGACACTTCTTTCTCAGGTTTAAAACATGAGAAAGGAAAGTCAATTTCTGGTCGAACGTCACTCCTAAAAATTTTACTTCGGGCGCAACTGGAATAATTGTACCATTTAGATATAACTCAGGTTCAGGATGGAGACCTCGCTTCCTACAAAAGTGCACGCCCACAGTTTTCTGTTTCGAAAAAGTAAATCCCTGTTTGTCTGACCATTCTTGGATCTTATTCAGAGCGATCTGCAATTGCCTCTCTATGTATCTCATGTCTGCTCCTCGACAGCTAATCTGTAAATCATCTACATATAGTGATCCCAAGATGGTATGAGGAAGTTCTTTTAATACAGAATTTATTTTTAAACTGAACAGCGTTACACTAAGCACACAGCCTTGAGGCACATCCTCTTCCTGTTGAAAAACATCCGAAAAAACAGAGCCAATCCTTACTTGAAAAGTTCTAGCGTTCAAGAAATTCTGTATGAAAATTGGTAGGTTGCCGCGCAAGCCACTGTCGTGAAGATCCCGGAGTATACCGTATCTCCATGCCTTATCATAAGCTTTCTCAATGTCAAAGAATATTGAGACAAGGTGACTTCTTCTGACAAAGGCTTTTCGAATAGCTGTCTCTAATAGAAGCATATTGTCTACGGTCGTTCTCCCCTTTCGAAACCCGCTCTGATAAGGCGATATAATATTATTCTTTTCCAAGAAGTAGACTAGGCGGCTGTTTACCATCTTTTCAAACAGTTTGCAAACACAACTGGTAAGGGCAATTGGCCGATAGTTCGAGGGATTCCTCGGGTCTTTCCCTGGCTTCGCAATAGGAATGACAACAGCTCTCCTCCATGCACTGGGAAATGTATGCTCCTTCCACACTCTATTGTAAAGTGTGAGAAGGGCACTCAGTGACTTATAGGACAGATGCTTTAGCATTTCATAATACACGCCATCTAGACCAGGACAAGACCTATGTGTCTGCAACAAAGCTCTCCTTAATTCAACCATAGTAAAGTCTCTATTGTACGGCTCAGATTTGGAAGAGTTGAATGCGATGGGATTTATTTCAGAGTGTTGCTTGATAGAGAGAAATGCAGGTGAATAGTTTCTGCTTGAAGAAACGGCAGCAAATGTCTCACCAATAGTATTTGCAATTTCTTCTATGGAGCTAATCACTCGGCCATCTTTTTCCAGAAAGGAAAGTGAGTGGTCTTTATACATTCCGCATGCTTTTCGAACTCTTTCCCAAACCCGCTTACTAGGCGTAGAGGATGTTATTGAGGACACATATGAAATCCAGGAATCCCTCTGCCTCTGCCTTCTTACTTTTCGTGCATTTGCTTTGGCTCTTTTAAAGGCTATGAGGTTTCGCAGAGTGGGATATCTACGAAAAATACCCCATGCTTTTTTCTGTTTTTTCAGTGCTTCATGACAGTCGCGATTTCACCATGGTTTCGTATATTTAAGCATTTTTCCTGATGTTCTAGGAATCGAAAACATAGCTGCCTGAATAATAGTATTAGTAACAGCTTCCACAGCGTCATCGATATGCCGATCTTCTACCATTTGATCTCTGAGCTCTGCAATGGAAGAGAAGAGTTCCCAGTCTGCCCTGTCCAGTATAAACCGAGGGAGTCTCGACATGGGGTTTGCTCCTCTTCGTGCAAGAGATACAAAAATGGGATAATGATCGCTGTTGTACAGGTCATTTCCGACACTAAAAGTGCAAAATGGCAACAGAGATGGTGAACAGATGGCAAGATGGAGAGCGTGGAATGTCCTTGAAGGCTCATGGAAGTACGTATCTTGCCCATTATTTAGGAGACAAAGGCTGTGATCTTCGATCATCTGCTCAATTTGTCTTCCTCGGCAATTTGTATCTTTGCTACCCCAGAGTGGACTATGGCCGTTAAAATCTCCTATTATGATAAAAGGCTCAGGCAGCTGCTCTATTAGATTATTTAAATCTTGCTGATAAATGCGCTCATTTGGAGGCAAATACAAAGAAACAAATGAAACAACAATATCAAAATTTATTTGAGTAGCGACAACTTGGAGGGATGTCGTCAAAGGAAGTACATTTGAGGGATAATCCAGTGAGGAGAGGAGACCCACTCCTCCACTGGCACGCTCACCTGCAAGGCTATCCTTCCTTACGAAAGAAAACCTCCGAAGTTTTGCATGGTGTTCCGGTTTCAGATTTGTTTCCTGTATAGCTAAGCACACAGGATGATACGCATTTATAATAGATTTGATGTCAAGCAAATTTCGGTGGAAACCGCGACAGTTCCATGACATGAGGGTGGCCATTATGAATGATTTTTGTTTTTCGTGGAAGTAGATGCCTGGGAACTTCTAGACCTTCTTCTACTTCCATAAAGTCTGAATCCGCAGATTCAGAAATCATCTCATCAAGAGAGCTATTGCTGCGACTTCTATTTTTATTGGATATTTTATGTGTAGTAGTTTTGGGCTTACTTTGAATAACTGTTTCTTTCTTTTGTACTATATGGGTCGCATTTTCTTTTTTCTTGTTGGATGTAGACGGTTGGGGTTTATTTGGTAGGGTTTGTGTGCCTATTGATGTTTGGATGGCGACTGTACGAGATGATTTTACAGCACTGGCATATGATGTATTTGGTCGAAGCTGTGTGCTCTGGACTAATCTTCTGGCTTTTGCATATGAGATGTTCCTCGTAACCTTTGCAGTCTGCACTTCTTTTTCCAATTTCCATTTTGGGCAGAGGCGTGAAAATGCTGGGTGCTCACCCTTGCAATTTATACAAAGAGGCGCAGCGGTACAATTTTCAGAATCATGGCCAGTCTGTGAGCATCGGGCGCATGTGAGGTTGCCACGACAAGACGTCTTAGAATGGCCGAAACGCTGGCATTGGAAACATCGCATAGGGTTTGGAATATAAGGTCTTACAGGAATATTTAGATATCCGGCCTTAATATTCTTACGCAGATCAGGCGTGTTGAAGGTAAGGATCACGTGTTTCGTGTCTATCAACTTATCTTCCTTACGCATCTTGATCCGCCTTACACCGCAGACATTTTGTTCGGAGAGCTCAGAAGCAATCTCTTCTTCAGAAACATACAGAAGGTCGAATTCTGAGATTACACCCCGACAATAGTTGAGTGACTTATGTGGTGTTACAGTGACATTCGCTTGCCCAAGTTTAGTTATCTGAAGTAAAGAAGCAGACTGGGTGGCGGAGTTTGTATCAATAAGCAAGTCTCCGGAGCGGAGACGCTTTATATTTCTCGCCTCACCAATACAAGATAGGATATATTTGTTTATTACGAAAGGAGACATCTTATGCATTTCGCCAGAAGGACTAGAGATGACTAGGAAACGGGGACTATTGTTATGATTTTTTTTATTTGAATCTGTACGTAATTTTTTTGCAGTAGACTTTTCAGAACTAGGTTGAGTAACTGGTTTAGCAGTAGACGTTTCAGAACTAGGTTGAGTGACTGGTTTAGCAGTAGATGTTTCAAAACTAGGTTGAGTGACTGGTTTAGCAGTAGAAGTTTCAGAACTAGGTTGAGTGACTGGTTTAGCAGTAGATGTTTCAAAACTAGGTTGAGTGACTGGTTTAGCAGTAGAAGTTTCAGAACTAGGTTGAGTTACAGGAGTGACTTGAGTGACAGGAGTTACCTCGAAATCTTTTATTAAGTAGATATGAGAAGCCATAGTGAAAGAATAAAGATTCGGGTCCGACGGCGCCGCCCACCACGGAGCCCAACAAGGGAACACAGATTCCTGTGTTAGGGCTAGCCGGACCTATACGCAAAGTGAAGCCCCACAGTCGGCTTTCCCGAAAGCAGGTACTCCCGAGAGCTTGACTCCAAGCCACTGACACAAGGACTAGTGACCAGCCGATTGACACCCGTGAGGACGACTAAGGTGCCTCCCGTTTAGCTGAAGCAGAGGCCAAAGTAGAGTGTTGGGGACAGTACCTCGCCCCTCAACTACCAGGACCCTCCTTTCCAGCGACACGGGTCTCCACGCACGGCAAACACGTGGGCAGTTTTCTCGCCACTCGAGAACTAGAGACAAGGTCTGTTCCAGTCTCTCGTGACGAGCCCCAAACTCCGTAGAGAGAAACCACGAGGGAGAAGGGAAGGGAAAAAGTACCAGCCAAGAGGAGAGGAGACGGAAAAGGGAATAGATCACTGGGGCTCCAGGATCGTGACACCCGTCTCACCAAGAAGATGATCCCCTGAAGGGCTAGGGTACCTCGGGATTGCCACACCCGTACTCACAAAAGTGAGCCCCCTGAGGGTCATAGAGATTAAAGAATGGTATTTTTAGAAAGATAAAAGTGTAGAGAATTGAAAATGCAAAAATCCGAAATCACAATTTATTGAAGATTTTGGGGTTCTAACACCCCTTAAGTCATTTGCAGCCTGCATCACAGGCAGTTTACTTTTCAAAATTTGTGTGACCCTGTGTAGGTTAGTTCCAAATGCTCTTTGAAATTCAGATAGAATTTTCATTTGTTCCAATAATTCCATAAGATTATTGCTGCTTCGCGAACTACTACAGTTCATGTCATTTCTACCGTTGGCGAGATATCTAGAAGTCCATACCAGCAGGTTAGCATTAGTCGTAGGGTAAAGCAAGCTGAACTAACAAAATTAGATTTCCACGGGGCATCCCTCCCCTACCGTGTAGTGCCTAAGGGCAGAGCATGTAATAAGAAAAAAAAACACTAACAAAATTGAAAGCCTAACATCGTGACGTCAGATCATGTGATTATCAGATTGGAGCAGGCCAGTACATATCTAGTTGGCCTTGATCATGCCCCGTGCTCCAAACGGTTCCCAAGACAAACAAAGATTTTTGGGAAAATTTCGATTTTTATTTTGATCGATTTCTGGGAAATGTTTTAAATCATAACTATTGTAATATAATTAATTATTTCCTTTCTTTGTTTGTTTGATGAAGCATGTTATAAATAATATTTGCAAATGAATCAAATATCTCCCTATGCAAAACATTCTTTCATTCTTCTACCTAAACACTTTATTTTTTAAAAATAGTGAAATATTTTTATTTTTTTAAACGAAATGCACGTACAGCTCTCGATTGTTATTTTAAAACGATAACAAACAATTAACTATAGTCTTTTATTATATTATAAGCCTTTCGACCTTGAACTATTATTAATTCCACAGCTAAACTATAATAATCAAATAGTAAGTTACATCAAAAGAAATTAATATTATGGACTTTTATGGGGCTCGATTCCTGATATCGCTCATCGAGGACAAATGGCTCAGGCTTTAGGTATGTCGATATTTATCTTACCAGAGAAAAGTTTCTACTAAAGGATCTTTTTGGAGATTTACTGAAGGACATGCTAATGATGCAGCCTCAATTGAAAATATTCCGATCAGATTTCATTAACAGACATTACAAAGGGGATTAAAAATGCTTTAAAGAATACTGTTAAACATGAATCTGAAACAAAATAGAGTGCCAGAGCACAAGCGGTTAGTGTTACTGTCGGTGAGCTGGAAGAATTAGTAGAACTATTAGAAAAATTAGCAGAGAACAGTTCTGCTTAAGTTACAAAAGAAGTGAAGTTACAATTTTATTGCAAAATAGACTAAATTTTAATTTCATAATTTAAGTCCATTTCTGGCATGAAATCTTGAGGAGAACTAATCGTGCGCAGCTCAGATGACAAGATCCTAAAATGAATTTTAGAGGAGCATTGCATGACCATGAATCCTTAGCAACTTCGATACGAAATCTGTGAAAATATAATGTCTGTTTGCCAAACATCGGGTATTTTACAATAATCCGTGTTAGAGGACGACGAAAAGTGCCTGGACAATTGGATAGAGATACTGACCTTACCGCAGAAAGTGAACTTTCTCGCGTTATGAAAAGCGTTCCTGTTCATCTGCAGCAGGAAATAAGTATATGATTTACACGACTAAGTGATTTTAATTCCAAATTTGGATATTTATTGTATATTGAAAATTTATTAAACAAGAATAATGTTGATAACGATCTGGAAAAGAATTGTAAAACCTTGGGCGAATCTTGAAATACAGACTTTAATAAAAGAGAACTCTATGTCGAAATATTTTGCTCAAAACAGTTAAAAGGAATTCTGATTTTGGATTTATATCCAAAATCAGAATGAGGAAATGTTTTCGTAAGTGACATATGATGTATAGGTGTTGTAGGATATAAGAAAGAAAAAGGAGCAATGAACAAGGAATAATTAAATTGTTTTTGACGAAATGTGTCAGTAAACAGAAAATGTACAATTTATGCATATTATATAAATAAACAAAAAAAAATGTGTTTTCACGGATACAAATGAGTTTCAATAAAGAGTATGGTTTCCCTGAACGAATGAATTGTCGCTCTACTACGACACATGGATTTAATGCGGCTATGGATGACACACTGGGATATTCTCTCCCATTCTTCTAAGAAGACAGCTTTTTAACTGCTCAATTATTTCTGGAGGTGAAAAGCGACTAGCAGCCCTCCTCCCTAGTGTTGATTTTTCCGCTAATATCCTATGTGATATATCTGACTTCGAATCTAAAATTTTCTGAAGAACACAAAAACCTTGTCTAAAACTTAAAGGTTTATTTAACTGGAACTTCAACACTGATGAAAACTTAACATCATAAACGAAAACTTAACATCTTGGGCGGAAAAACATTCAAAGTGCTTTAAAGTAACAGCTATGCCGGCACGGTGAAGAACACTTTCTTTTAAAAGACAGAATCCATCTAGCCCTTTCGGCATATATCTCCATTCGCTGGATTCAGACTTCCGCTCCTACGTGTTTTGGACTTAAACAGCCAGGCTGGAACTGGAATAGGACTGGATCAAGACCGGAACAGGACTGGAACAAGACGGGAACCGGAACAGGACTGGATCCGCAACAAGACGGGAACCGGAACAAGACGGGAACCGGAATCTCTCATCCCCTGGCTTCTCCCCCGGGCAGGTCTATTCTGGCTCGAACTAAAATGAACTGCGGTGCCACTAAGGAAAGCACCTCCTTTTTATTGCCGGCGGTTGCCGTTACTACAGGTGATTATGCAAATATTTAACATCCTTCCACCTAAGGAAAAAAAAAGTGAACTTTCACATCAAAGTAAAACAATGCCAAAGAGCCTTAATATGCCAGTCTGTCCGGCGGAGTTACAGTTCTACCAGATCGTGTTACAGGCCTGACAGATTTATCATCTACGTTGAGTTTAAGTTCAGACAACGAATCTTGTTTTTCATTCTGCAGCTTCACGGGTACATCATTTTGCAACACGAACCGATGAAAGCCTGAAGAAACACTTCTGTAGATAGAGAAGTCAGCAACTCCAAATGGACCGCTCTATAAATGGCCCATGTAAAAACACAAATCCATGCCTTTTCTTTGTTTCTCAACAATAAAGGACCACAAGGGTCTATACCCGTGACTTGAAATACTGCTGAATCATTTACTCGATCTATTGGCGGTGGGGATGATATGTGGTCAACAGGTACAGCAGAATATCTCTAGCAAGCAATGCATTTACTCAAAACAGAACGCACAGTTCTTCTGCCTTTAACTGATTCAGTTTCTTCTATACGAATGAAAACTACTGCCGCATACGCCGCTTGACTGGCGTCACAGAAAACATGTATTGAACACTGTTTTGGCTGATATCGTATCCACCTTGGAATTTTAATGTTTTTCAAAAGAAAAATGTCTTTTATCCATTTCAAAAATTTACTTTTAATTTCAGTGTTAACTTCTTCGTCCCATTTTACTTTTGTTTCCCATGTACGCTGTAATAACATCTTGTGTAATATAAGGACTGGACATGTTATACCGATGGGATCAAATACTTTATAGGTTATTGCCAAAATACTTCTTTTCGTGACTTTCTCGAAACATAGATTTTGCAAATTAGCAACATTTATTTGAAGAGTATCGCCTTGTCTTTCCCATAACAAACTTAATACATTCGCATCAGTTTCTGTTTCTAAACTACAGTCGGTATATTCCCCATCCCGTAATTCAAATTTTCGTTCTGCCATAACATCTGAAGATACTTTCATAAAGCGCTGTAATTCATTTTCACTTCCGACACTTGTTACACAGTTATCAACATAGAAACTATTCATTAATTTAATAATGTCCGAAGGATATTTGACATCTGCATAATTTTTCTCTAAAATTGAATTTAGGTGATATTGAATAACAGCTCCAAGTAAAAATGGACTCGACAATGACTAAAATGCTTCAAGCCATCTTCACTCTTTATCCAAAGAAATCGGAGGAAGTTTCTGTCACTAGAATTCAGCCCTATTGTAGAAAAGCCTTACGAATATCAGAAATCAACCCTATTTTTTCTTGGAGAAATTTATTTAAGATTGTAGGAATAAATGCAAGAAGGTTTAATCTTTTTCAAGACTATCGTTGAGACTCGGAGAACCCTTTGCTTTAGACCAAGCGCAAATACTGGCCGTAACTTCGTAGTACTATGTTCCTTAACAACATGTCTATGTGGCAAATAATGATGGGGTAAATCTAATTCGTTTACAGGTGCTTCCTCTATTATGCCCTCTTTGAGCCATTCTTGAAATATAATTTCATACTCTTGGCGAAGATTATCCAGTTCAAGTTGCCTAATTGTACCGTGCAACCTTTTAAGCGATAACTCAAAATTATCCGACAGGGGAGTGTGCCCTTCCAACCAAGGTAAAGACACTACAAAGCGGTTATCTTCTATTTTTGCAGTATCAAGAAAATGTTGCCTGGTAGCCTCATACAATTCCAATTTACTCTTTTGTTCGGATGGGTCCGTAATACCAAGCGAGTCGAGGGCCCATAAATCAAAAATACAAGCCTCTTTATTCAACATTGAAGTAACTAAGAATGTTGAACGTTCACTATTCTACTCCCTGGTTTTTCCCATCACCGTCCATTCTAACTTTGTCTCAATAGCCGCAAGACCGTTTGAAATTTGTTTACGATTTCCCGTTAATAATCGTCCTGCAACATTGGCTCCTATTAAAATTTCTAAATTTCTATTCTATCCTTCTAAACGATCTGTTAAACTTATTCCACAGTCAGCAAGCTCTTTAAGCCATATTCCTTGTCCAATAGAAGGTATATTATTACAAATAACAGGCTGACTCAACGTATCAAAATTACAACTGTACGAGCCAGACGTACTAGATAAATGAATTTTGTAAACTTTATGTTCACACAAACTGGTCGTCGTTCCGCCAAATAATGCGTGGCTAAGGTATTCCTTTACCGTATACCTATAACCCGTATCTTGAGCTGTGCTTTGCAGAATATATGACCTTTGAGAACCAGTATCAATTATAGTTCGAGCCGAACGAGATTTTGTATCTCCTTTAATTATTACTCTTATTGTTTGCAGCAAAACTTTAGGAGACCTTGAAGAAATGTTGGCGAGTGTTTCAGCCTGATTTGGAGGAGGAGGCTGTTCCGTTGCCCTTGTCTCACTCATTTGTGAATGGCCCTTATATAGCAAAATATGATGCCTTTTACCACATGTAAAACAAACAGTTTTTAATCTACACCTCCTGACAGAATGTCCATATTTCAGACACAGGTAACAAGAGCGTGTCCTTTGGACAAAAACTTCTCTTTCTGACCTGGTAAAGAAATTATTTCCTCACTTTCAACTTCACCGCGCAAGAAACATAAAAGGCGCTCGAGGTCAGATTCCCTTTCTCTTAACTCGGCAATTTCACCGGTTAAACTTTCTGATCCTTTACGCGAAAACCTGTCTCTCCCACGTTTTTAAGACTCGGCAATGCTGATTCTACCAATGGGTATAATATCGCGCAATATTTGACTCTATTTATTCCCAATATCTCCAAGGCTCTTAGATTAGATTCAAATTCATCGTATAATTTCCGTAAAGAGTGTGTACAGTCGGTCACAAAAGTATTCGAACACCGGTACCCTATCAGAAAATGACAAGATGGCGTTTTTTTTTCTCTTTCTCTCTGTGTGTCGTGTTATTCCATCCTAGGTTTTCTTCTCCCCCCCCCATCTTGGAAAAAACTGGAAAAAATTGGTTACGATCTCTTTTTGAATGGGGAGATGCCATTTTGAGAAAAAGCTGACGACCCTATCTTGGAGAATGAACATGACGGCTCTACACACCCTTTCACTCTCTCTCTTTGAATTGGGAAGCCATTTTGGGAAAAAAGCAGACGACCCTATCTTGGAGAATGGAAATGAACGCCTCTCCCTCTCTCTTTGAAATGGAAAGCCATTTTGGGACCCTCTATTCTTGGGAAGGGAGAAAACTGAAGTCTGCACTTCGCTGTCTCTGAATGCGGAAAGCCATTTTGGGAAAAGTGGACCCTCTTCTTCTGATCTTGGAGAACTGGAAATGAACGCTCTACACGATCTCTCTTTGAATTCAGAAGGTATTTTGGGACCTTCTAATGTTGGAAAACTGAAATGGACGCTCTACGCATTTTCTCTCTCTCTCTCTCTCTTTAACATGAGTAGCCATTTTGGAGGATTCTCCACCACCATACTAACCTTGGAAAACTGAAATGAACGCT
Organism: Stegodyphus dumicola; assembly: GCF_044657685.1. Taxonomy (NCBI): domain Eukaryota; kingdom Metazoa; phylum Arthropoda; class Arachnida; order Araneae; family Eresidae; genus Stegodyphus; species Stegodyphus dumicola. The sequence goes on from NC_140778.1 coordinate 52,965,161, forward strand.
CTACACCTTCTCTCTCTCTCTCTTTCTCTGAAATGGGTAGTCATTTGAAAACTCCCTAACTTTGGAAAAAAACAGAAAAGAACGCTCTACACCATCTCTCTTTGAAAATGGGGGGGGAGTGTCATTTTGAGACCTCCCTCCCCTAAACTTGGAAAAAAAACTGAAATGAACGCTCTACACTTTCTCTCTTTGGACATGGGTAGCCCTTTGGGGACCCTCTCCTCTTGGTAGGAAAAAAAAAGAACTGAAGTGAAGGCTCTACACAATCTCTCTTGGAATGGGATCCATATTTCGGGAAACGTGGATCACCTCATGCTGGAAAACTGAAGTGAACCACCAAGATTGGACTCTATATAATATTTTTTTTAATTGACATCATGACCCTCCTCCCATTTGTTATTAAAAAATTGTTTTTTGTTTGTTTTGGTTTTTATCCCATTTCCGATGTGATTTCAGAAATGCAATTCCATAACAGTTCAATTTCATTCGAGGTTAAATGATCTAAACAGTCTTTGACCCACCCATCCGTATGATTATTTTCTTCTCCTTCCTGTTGCACCAAATTTTGTAAGTCCATATAATCATTCCATACGGGAAGGGCTGGATCCTCACAAGGCTGTCTTGAAACACTTGGAGTCTCTTTGGGATGAGTGGAGCGATCTAGGATGTCTGGACCCGGCTGCGATTCTACCTCCATGATTTCTGGACCCGTTGGAACTTGTTTACCCGGCTGAAATTCTGCCTCTACGATTTCTGGACCCGTTGGAACTTGTGAACCCGGCTGTGATTCTGCCTCCATGATTTCTGGACCTGTTGGAACTTGTTTACCCGTCTGACATTCTACCTCTACGATGTCGGGACAGGTTGGAGTAGAAGAAGAAAAAGAAGAGGATACTGGAAGAGGTTCTGTCTGTGAGGAGTCCGAAAGAGGTTGCCTGTTTGAACAAGTCGGAGAAGAAGAAAAAGAAGCTTCTGGATTCTGAAGCGGATCTTGCACGCCAGGTAGGTTCCGGTAAGTCGACCGTTTTTTAAGAGGTAACTTTTTTTCTTCCTCCTCATCTTCAATTGTGATGACTTCAATTTCATTCCGTTGGAGGGTCGATTTTGTTTCGGGAAATAACGGTTTGGTCCATCTCCTCTTATCATCTAAAGAAGGGATGGGTAAAGGTGGCGGAGGGTTTTCTTCTTCTTTTTCTTGAAACATCATCGGCGATTGGAAAGAAATCTCCTCTTTCAATTGTTTCCAAAGCGAGTACGAGCACCGATCGACGAGAAAGAGACTCTTCTGGGTTGTGACGATGAGATATTGCGTTTTCGGGGGAACGACATAGTTTTGAAAAGGTCTTAGAATATATTTCTTATATTTCATCCTGTCGCTGACTTTAAAACTTCTTTCCTTCAGATTGGGGGACGATGATTCGTAATAGGCGAGAGGAGCGGCTGTGGTTTGAACAATATGAACTTCGTCCTCAGCCGTCGTTCTCACTCCAAACGTAAAATATCGTTTCGTGAGAAAAATATTCTTCCACCGAAAACTCGTGCGCGGATCTGTATATCGCCGGTCTGTTTGAATGAGCCGTCTCGAAGCTCGATCCTTCCGATTCCAAGAGAAGGGAGATTCCTCTTTCGTTTGTTGCGATTCGAATAAATTTCTGTATATATTCTGAACGAGCAGGTTGGAGGATTCGACATCTTGGTTGAAAGAAACGATCGCTTGATGAGGTGGTAAATGCGGAATAAATGTCGCACAATGACACGCCAAAAAAATTTTCAAGTTGGAGATTTGCTTTAGCGTCTTCAAATCCTCCCCGTTCGAAATCCGTTGAGTTGGAAAAACGTCTAATAGCGACATGGCTCCCAATGGCAAAGAAATGATCTCGCCCAGTACTCTCGTCTTTTTATATATCTATATAGACACACACAGACACACATAGAGGCTCTATGACGTCCGTTTTATTTGTTTTTTTTTGTTTCTCTCTCTCTCTTCTTTCCAAGATATCTTATCTCCATGACCTCTTTTTCTTTTCTTAAAAAGATGAATGTGTGTGGGAATGAGGAAGTGAAAGTAATAATTTAATAAACAAAAAATTATCCAACCATGACCTTCCTTTTTTTTTTCAAAGTCACCCTTTCCAATCCAAGGACGTCCAGAGATAGGGAAGCAGGGAGAGAGGAGGAGGAGGGAAGGGAAGGTCACACTCTCTTTCTCTCTATAAATAAAAGGGGAGAGCCCCAAAGTCGTATTTTTGTCCAAGTGGATCATGAGGAGGCATCCCCAGCTCACTACGTGTATTCCTTTCAAATATAAATATGTTGATCTTTCCTTTTATATCATCCAAGGAGTCGTTTACCTGAAAGCCTCCGATTTTTCAAAATGTGCGGGTTATTATACCGTGGGGAGTTATCAAAAGATGCGGGACGAATATTTGTCCGACGAAAACGTGTTGATGGCTCGTGACATTCCACCTTTGGATGCACAAATTTTGTTAATGAAACGAGCCAAATATTTTTACACGTCCCACTTTCTAACCGTCTCGCAAATGAATAGGATTATGGATCGTCTTGAGAAGACAAAAGGGATTCTCGTTCATTTTAGTGAATGGTTGCACAAATGTTTGCACGAACCTCTCTCGATCGAGAAGACTGGGAAGAATACCTATTATATTCTTCTCGAGGACTCTCCTCGTTCGTCTCATCTTAGAGAAGCTACGACTTTTGAAAAAATCCTCGAGCAAGAAAAAATAGAATGGTGGAACAACTACCCCATCCCTCTCCCCGAGCATCAAGAGGAGCCTGTTCAGAAGAAAAAGAAAAAACCTTTCCAAAAGCCTATCCTCATCCTCCTCGATAATGATGGGGATGAGGAGAAGCCTGTTCAGATTCCTCTCCGTTTGTCAAAACCCGTCGAGGATGAAAAACCTCTCCCTTCCTCAAAACCCCTTGAGGAAGAGAGACCCCTCGAGAAGGAGAAATCTCTCCCATTGTCAAACCTCCTCGAAGATGAAAAACCTCTCCATTTATCAAGACCCCTCGAGAAGGAGGGACCTCTTCCTTTATCATACCCCCTCGAAGATGAAAAACCTCTCCATTTGTCAAGACCCCTCGAAAATGAGGGACCTCTCGATTTGTCAAAACCCCTCGAGCATAAGGGAACCAAAACTTCTCTCTCTTTCGAAAATGAGGGACCTCTCGATTTGTCAAAACCCCTCGAGAAGAAGGGAACCAAAACTTCTCTCTCTTTCGAAGAGGAGGGACCTCTCAATTTGTCAAGACCCCTCAAGAATAAGGGAACCGAAAATCCTCTCCCTTTCTCAAGACTTCTCGAGGAGGAGGAGGAGGAGGAGGGACCGCTCCATGTCTCAAGACAGGACCCCCCTCTATCTCTTGAGGATCCGAGGGAAACGATTCCTATTGAAAAACCATCTATCGACGATCCCCAGAAAAGGTCTTCGGAGGAGATTAGACTCCCATGTAGAAAACGAATCTGCCACAATCATCATCATCATAATAATAATAATAATAATAATAATAATAATATTATATCCCCTTCTCAACAACAGAATCCTACAACATTTGCAGATAAATCCATTCAAACCAATCCCATTATAGTAACCCTTTTGATTGGAGAACCCGTGCATTAGCCTCGAAAAATAAAATGAGATTCTAGACTGTTTCTATGACCAGAATGTTAAGCCAATAGATAGGACTAGCTCAGAATTTTTCTCTTTAAAAGAAAATAAATAAATAATCCAAAGACTATTCGTAAATATAAATGGTAAAATCTCGAGTCGGCTGGAAAAAAATTTTCAGAGCTGAGAAAAATTCTACAATTCTACAAAATTCTACGACTCAAAAAAAAAAAAAAAAAACATTTTGTTAATTTTTATCATGTCTTAGACATGATAAAAATTAACGACCCCCCTTTCCTTTTCTTCTGGGAATGTTGTCTCACTCTTTTGAAAAACAAATCCTGATTCATTCATGGAATGATTGCCATTAGCGAAAGGATGAGTCATGGTCTATTTTTAGAAAGGGTGAGACATCCTTCCCAGACAAAAAGGGAGGGTCATTAATTTTTTATCATGTCTAAGACATGATAAAAATTAACCAAAAGTTTTTTTTTTTTTTTTTTTTTTTTTTTTTTTTTTTCATTAGAGAATTTCTATCTCAGCTCTGAGAAATTTTTTTTTCTCCCAGCCGATTCGATACTTTACCATTTTATTAAGAATGATTTCTCCCTGATCTATTATTTCAAAATTCCAAGTTTCACTTCAGAACCATCTGTGCTGTTGAAGAAGTAACATGATATATGTATTTTTTTAATGAGTTCTGTCAAGATTGAATTGTGCAGGATCGACCTTGCGAATTTTTTCTCTGTGTCTTTAAATAATAATGATACCGAACTGCTTTTTGTTGAGCGCAATGGAAAAAACCTTTTGCATGGTTAGGACAATTCATGTGTTCGATCCCATTGTATTTGAGAATCTCTTGCGTCGATCCCGAAATGCAATAAATGGATCTTTGCAACCATTTCTCTAAAAATCGCCGTTTCATTTCTGCTCGCACCCAAATCATGGAAAACGGTTCCGTCAACATCGTTAACACCCATGGAAAATAACTGTACGGAATTTCTCCTTCGTACCACGACAAGCCGTGATAATAATCACTTGCCCACACAGCGGTTCGTTTTTCTATCTCGGTGAGCATTTGCCATGGAAACGGGGGTTTCAAAACAAATACCACTCGAGAAGTACCGTCCAATGTGACGTAAGCCAATTCTTTCACAATAAAGGCTCCTTGAGAATCGTAGAAACCTTCAAAGTCGAGCACGAGTTCCATGTTTTTTATTTCTTTTTCTTTCCAAGGTGACCTTTATTATTATGATGATGGATGTGTATTGAGATACGCACGATATTATTCAAAAAACAAATATATATATACGAATGTGACCTTTCCCAGAATTCATACAACCTATCACGTGCAACCTTCTCTCTCTCTCTCTCTCTATAAAAGAGGAGACGGCGAGAGAACGCTATCCATTTTTTCCTTCAGGACACACAGCGAGACAGAGAGAGAATTTTGTTTTCTTTTTTTCCTCAATTGAAGAAGATGGACATTTTGAGTACCAAACCTCTCAAAGATTCCTACATTGTTCTGGACATGGAATACTTTCACTGTTATGATCCAAAGACGGGAGATATATGTTTCATCTTGAAAGAACTGGGCTACATCACTTGCGATTTAACCTTATGCGGATCCATGATTTTTCTCCCTCCTGTCCATTACGATGACTTATCGTCCCGCAATCAAGCTGTGGTCAACCAGACTACAAATAACCGACACGGCCTGCAATGGACCGAGGGTCGTCTTTCCTACGAGCATCTTCCTACGATCCTGAAAATACTGACCGAAAATGTGGAGCTGATCTACGTCAATGGATACGATAAAGCCGAATTTTTCAGCAAGCTCTGCCAGCGATCCGTTTACGAGTTTTACATCCCAGGGAAAACCGAGTGGCGGAACAAGTCGAAATGCACGCGACACCAATATTTCCAAAAGATGATTCATTGTGCCGAGAACAAGGTGAGAAATTTTCGATACCATTTGTAGGAGGGTAGTTACGTTTTCCGGAAATTACATTGTTACCCCTCCGAAAGCAAAGCTGTCGAAGAGGAAGCGGAAGAATCTCCCCAGGAGAACTCGTGCGACGATGAGGAGGAGGAGGAGGATGAACTTTCTAATAATAATAATAAATGTCTAAGTTGGGATGCTTTAGAGACCCAAGAATATTGGTCTCAAACCTTATCTCACCTAGACCTGAAAGAGGATCCTCAAGTGTACTCTTTGTGGTCCTCTTCTAAAATTTGGTCTTGGAGAGAACCCTTGAATGTTCATGAATGAAATGGTATGTAAATCCCTAGAGAAAAAAAATAGAAAAAAAAAAGTTCCTTTTTTTTGTAATATGTTGATTTCTTTCCAATCCCATTTCTTTTCCATAACTCCAGCCCAATCGACGAGAAGAAGAAGAATTTTCCAAGTTACACAAGACGAATCTTCCAAGTTACACAAGACGTAGAAAGATTTCACAAGGATTTATAAATTACACGCTCCCACATGATATATGTATAGAGAGAAAAAGACCCTCTGTTCTCTAGCCAATACGTCAAGACTTCCCTAAACTAAGAGAGACCATGAGTACCGAGGAAACCTTAGCAGAGCAAGTGGAAAGACTTTCAAAGAGATTAGAAGAGTTAAGACGGGATAGATTTACAGTTCCGCCGACTAAAGAGGAAACTATCATCGATTTCAACAAACCGCTGTACTTTCATCCCCTACCCCGAAGAATGAGACGAGTGGATTCGCCGTTGAACAGTTCCAATGAGAAAAAATATGTCACTTATTTGAATAGCCAATTTCAACACATGACTATTTCATAAGTATTTTTTCCCTAAAGCGTAGGGAGATCGGATCAGTAGTTTTTCCCTTTTCATCGTCGAAAAAGATTGGGAGGAAAAATCTTTCTCAGCTCTCTCAGAAAAATTTTTCAGCCTTTAAAAAAAAAAAAAAAAAAAAAAAAAAAAAAAAAAAAAAAAAAAACTTTTTGTTAATTTTTTTCATGTCTTAGACATGATAAAAATTAACTCTACCCCCCTTTTGTCTGGGAATGTTGTCTCACACTTTCTAAAAATAGACCATCACTCCTCCTTTCCTAAAGAATAGAATTCCAAGAATGGGATCTGGTCTAATTTTAGAAACGGAGAGACCCTATTCCCAGACAAAAGGCGGGTAGAGTTAATTTTTATCATGTCTAAAGTTCAGGGTCCATCCATCTTCTTATGTGAAACGGTGACCCTGACAAGATCGAGATAAACAAGTCCTGTGAGTTGTTTTGTAATCTTGACGCGATCCAAGAAAGACTTTTTATTATTATTTTTTTTTTTTTGAAATAGGCGGGGGATGGGGAGAGAAAATGTTCTCACGACCCTCAGATATGTTTTCATAAATATATTTTTTATCAAAGTGTTTCTTTCATTCCGATCCTTTTAAGAGGTTGGAATGACCCTGACATTTAGATGGGGTCGCGATCCCGACAGATGTCGCGCGAGTATAAAAGTGTGTGTCCTCCGCGAGATTTCTTCATAGAACAGAAGAAGACGTGAACTGAGCTGGTAAGTCCCTTTGGTCCTATGAATATGGTTATCTATAAACTCGATTTGATTCTAAGTTTTTTTTAATAATGATAATAGTCATAACTTCATTTAAAAAGACCTTTGAAACTTCTTAAGCCTTTGAAAAGAAAAATGTCTCTTTCAAGACGACGACTCTAAAACGTTTTATTGTTCCCCCCCCTTTCTAGATCTTCCCTGTTATACATATATACCTTTTCGATTCTCTTTTTTGCTCCTGTTTGTGGAAGACATCACCGTATTCATCGCCATGGCGTGTTCAGAAAACTTTATCGTGCTCGATCTAGAGGGTTTCCAGTCCTACAACCACAAGAAGGGTGAATTTACCTACGTTTTAAAAGAATTGGGCTATGCGACAAAAGATTTTTTGACCGTGGGATCGTTGACGTTTACTCCTCCTCACCCCTTCCACCAACCGAGTGAAAAAAACCAAAAGACAAATGCCTGGCTGACAAGAAACCGGCACGGACTTCGTTGGAACGAGGGTCATATTCCCTACAACCATTTAGGACGCATTCTCCAATCGCTCACTCACAGCTTCTCCACGATTTATGTGGTGGGATGCCAGAAAGCTAAATTCTTTGCTAAAGCCTTGGATTATCAAAAACCCGTGACGAAAATTTATGTGCCAGATGGAATCATTTGGAAGTATCGGGAAAAATGTGCCCGACATCATCAAAGGATGAAATATTTCCATTGTGCCGAAAACAAAGTGCGCAACTATCGATGGCATATTATGGAAGGAGATTTTCATATCAATCACGTCTATCCAGACGGAACGGAGAAAGAGGAGAGGATTCAGGAGGAAGCAGACAATCCTCTGCAAGCTTTTGATAAGGCCTACGATCAGTTAGAGAAGGATCCGTCCCCAAAAGCGTACGATAACCTCATCCAGAAATGGGATAATCTGTCCTGTTTCCAAGTGATGGAACATCCGGATGAGCATACGCCTTTAAACTTGATGGGCTCTTCTTCTTTGTCGTCAACTTCCTCCAATAACTCGAGGAAGACGGAGGGTTGGGGAGACATACCTGAAAATATTCCCCGTTACGATCCAGCAGCCTGTTGGGACGAACCTTCCAAAGAATCTCATGAGACCCCCAAAATATCTTCAGAGGATCCAAAGACAAAATCCACTGAGTGTTGGGACAATGAACGGACAACTCATGCTCTAAAATCCACTAAGACTATGTCCACTGAGTGTTGGGACAATGAACAGACGACTCATGCTCCAAAATCCACTGAGACTATGTCCACTGAATGTTGGGACGATGAACAGACGACCCATGCTCCAAAATCTACTGAGACTATGTCCACTGAGAGTTGGGACGATGAAACCGAAAAGACGACAGAGAATTGGGATGACCGTTCTCAAAAGTATTTGAATTGATATATACATAAACTCAGGAGAAAAAAAATAAAGAAAAGATTTTTAGAAATAAGTAGAGAAAGGTTCTCCGCTTTCCCTATATTTATGGAAATGGACTGAGGAGAGAGAAAGAGAGACGAATCAGGAGACCAAAAAAAATGGGTCTTGGAAGGAATGAGTGCAAATGCATTCGATTCCTTCCAAGACCCATTTTTTTGGGTCCCTCTCTCATCCAATCTTGGAAAAGAACTTTGTCCTATTTTTCTAGGTCCATTCAAAAAGAAATGAATCTATCCATAAATTTTCTTAAAAGAAAAAAAAAAAAAAAGATCCTTTACCTCATGACGGTCCAAAGTCGAGAATCTTGGAAAAAGTTATCCACTCTCTCCATCCAGTCAAGCTTCTCTGTAGAAAATCTAGTAGGTGCATCTGCATTCTTGAACACCTGGCAGTTAATTTTGGACGCGAAACGTCGAATGCTGAAATAGTTAACAGTGAGCCCATTCTTAAAGAAACGGGGATGTTTTATTCATCCAGTCGAGTGCGGAAAAATTTCTGAGAGCCGGAGAAAAATTTCTCTAGCTGAAAAAAAAAAAAAAAAAAAAAAAAAAAAAATCCTTTTAGTCTGAAAATTGATGTCTTCAATTTTTCGAAAATTGAAGACATCAATTTTCAAATTTTCAGACTAAAAGGTTTTTTTTTTTTTTTTTTTTTTTTATATTTAACTTTGAACCACAGAAATTTTTTCCGGCTCTCAGAAACTTTTCCCAGCCGACTCGATGTGAATAAAACTTTACTGTTTTTTAAGAATGTTATTTAATGGATCGATTTCAACCTATCGAGTTTCGCTTGAGTTCCGGCCGTGCTGTGTGCAAACCTGGATACAAGTTTTCCCCTTTTGGAATAGAATTTCCGTCAAGGTAGGCTGCTTTTCCTCTTTTTGCATTTTTCATGTCATTTCATTTGTATTACAATATACTGAAAACGGGCGTTCGAACTGATTTCTAGGCTATTTCTATACAAATGGAGCTCGATCCAAGAAAGAAATGATGTCTTTTTTTTATTTTGTGGACTGCCAATTTGTATTGGAATATACTGAAAACGGGTGTTTGAGTCGATTTTCAGTATATTTCAATACAAATAGAGCTCGGTGCAAGAAAGAAATGATGTCTTTTTTTTTATTTTGTGAACTGCCAATTTGTATTGGAATATACTGAAAACGGGTGTTTGAGTCGGTTTTCAGTATATTTCAATACAAATAGATCTCGATCCAAGAAAGAAATGATGTCTTTTTTTTATTTTGCGGACTGCCAATTTGTATTGGAATATACTGAAAACGAGCGTTTGAGTCGGTTTTCAGTATATTTCAATACAAATAGAGCTCGATCCAAGAAAAAAATGATGTCTTTTTTTTTTATTTTGCGGACTGCCAATTTGTATTGGAATATACTGAAAACGAGTGTTTGAGTCGGTTTTCAGTATATTTCAATACAAATGGAGCTGGATCCAACAAAGAAATGATGTCTTTTTTTTATTTTGTGGACTGCCAATTTTGTATTGGAATATACTGAAAACGGGCGTTCACGTCGGTTTTCAGTATATTTCAATACAAATGGAGCTGGATCCAAGAAAAAAATGATGTCTTTTTTTTATGTTGTGGACAGCCAATTTTGTATTGGAATATACTGAAAACGGGCATTCACGTCGGTTTTCAGTATATTTCAATACAAATGGAGCTGGATCCAAGAAAAAAATGATGTCTTTTTTTATGTTGTGGACAGCCAATTTTGTATTGGAATATACTGAAAACGGGCGTTCACGTATGTTTTCAGTATATTACAATACAAGTGGAGCTGGATCCAAGAAAAAAATGATGTCTTTTTTTTATGTTGTGGACAGCCAATTTTGTATTGGAATATACTGAAAACGGGCGTTCACGTTGGTTTTCAGTATATTACAATACAAGTGGAGCTGGATCCAAGAAAAAAATGATGTCTTTTTTTTATTTTGTGGACAGCCAATTTTGTATTGGAATATACTGAAAACGGGCGTTCACGTTGGTTTTCAGTATATTCCAATACAAATGGAGCTGGATCCAAGAAAAAAATGATGTCTTTTTTTTTATTTTTTGTGGACAGCCAATTTTGTATTGGAATATACTGAAAACGGGCATTCACGTTGTTTTCAGTATATTACAATACAAGTGGAGCTCGATCCAAGAAAAAAATTATGTCTTTTTTTTTATTTTGTGGACAGCCAATTTTGTATTGGAATATACTGAAAACGGGCGTTCACGTTGGTTTTCAGTATATTTCAATACAAATGGAGCTCCATCCAAGAAAAAAATTATGTCTTTTTTTTATTTTGTGGACAGCCAATTTTGTATTGGAATATACTGAAAACGGGCGTTCGAGTCGGTTTTCAGTATATTCTAATACAAATGGAGCTCCATCCAAGAAAAAAATGATGTCTTTTTTATGTTGTGGACAATCAATTTTGTATTGGAATATACTGAAAACGGGCGTTCGAGTCCTTTTTCCGACTATTTCTATACACATTCCACTATATTAAAATGACTTCATGGTTGAGTCCAAACAGAGTCGTCCCCGGATAGAGTCGTCTCCGGACAAAGTCGTCCCCGGACAATTTTATACCGAATTTGTATAGAAATATACTTAAAATGGGCTTGGAGGGGGGGCGGAGTCCAAACAAAGTCGTCCCCGGACCATCTTGATGACCAGACATATTGCCTTTTCAACAGCCCGTATTATTCTGAACAAAAACGTGGAATAGTTTTATAGAAAAGAGAAGAATTGAAAGTGAAAGTCAAAAAGCAAAATGGGATCGGGTGGGAAAAATTTCTGAGAGCCGAGAAAAAATTCTGAGTCAGAAAAAAAAAAGAAAAAATATATAATATATATATTATATAATATATATATTATATAATATATATATTATATAATATATATATTATATAATATATATTATATAATATATATTATAAATACTTTTTGTTAATTTTTATCATGTCTTCTAGACATGATAAAAATTAACTCATCCCCCTTTTGTCTGGGTATGTTGTCTCACCGTTTCTAAAAATAGACCAGAACCCAGTCTTTTCTTGGAATTTAAAAGGATGAGTCATGGTCTATTTTTAGAAAGTGGGAGACAACATTCCCAGACAAAAGGGGGGTGAGTTAATTTTTATCATGTCTAGAAGACATGATAAAAATTAACAAAATTAACAAATTTTTTTTTTTTTTTTTTTTTTTTTTTTTTTTTTTTTTTTACATCTCAGAATTTTTTTCTGAGCTCTGAGAAATTTTTCCTAGCCGATCCCATTTCGTTTTTCGACTTTTACTTTCAACTCTTCACTTTTCCTATCCACTGTCGTTGGAATTGTGTTCACTGGAGGCTATTTCTTTTTTTGCAATCTCGCTTTTAGTTTTCTCTGAGATTCTTTAGAAATGGCTATACAAATTTCACCATCTATATAGAAATGATGTCGAAACAAAGTCGTCCCCGGACCATCTTGATGACCGAATATGTATAGAAATAGTCTGAAAATGGGCTTGAGGGCCGGTTTCTGGACGATTCATCTACATATTCGGTCGCATCCAGAAAAACAAAAATACATAGTTTCTTTTTGGGTGGACAGGAGATGATAAATTTCTTTTCTCTCTCTCCCAATATTGGAGGAGAGAGTGGCCCAAAAAAATGGGTCTCGGAAGGAATCGAATGCATTTTGAAATGCACTCATTCCTTCCAAGACCCATTTTTTTGGTCTCCTGATTCAACTCTCCAGTCTATGGTATAGAAAAACCGGAGAACGTTTCCCCTTCTTTAAGCGACTGGAGACCATATCGCATCATCATCATCATCATCACCATCATCCTCTTTCTGATACTTTTCAACGAAGGCTTGATGTCTCTGGATGATTTTAGGGAGATGATGGATCCGGAATTGAGTGATGAAAAAGAGAGGACACTTTTTCCTTTCTTGTTCGTCTTGCACAGTCTCTCGGAGGGTGATATACGTTTCCCCGTCCTCCTTAATTTTCGTCAGAGGTCTCATGAATATTTTACACATCCAAGGGAAGAGCGACTTGTTATGCAGGGATTTCGAAGCGACGAAAGCCGCTTCATTCGAAGTGAGGAAAATCTGGTTTGGTTGACCCCATTCTTTGGAGTAGTTGTCCAAATCGCCTACTCGAAGAAAATGGTGTCGAGTAGGAAAAAAGACTTGGAGAACACTCGTCGTATGCAAGACGTTCGTAGGCAAGAGAGTCAAGATATCTTTGGCATTCCAGTACAGGAATCCTAGATCCACATACGCGTGCACGTAATAGTCATCGTTATATTCCAGTTTGAGCAGCATGGCTTTTGTGTTTTTTTTCCGTTCTCAAGGCGAAACACTCGTCTGATATGAACAAGAGCTCGCTGGCGATCCGTTTATATAGACTCCTCAGAGAGAGAGAGAGAGAAGGAGAGGGGAGGAGGAGGAACAAGGTTGATGAATTCTAAAATAAAAAAAATGATAAAACATGAGTGTTTGTGAAGGTCATAGAGAGATGATTATAGAGTTGTTTTATTTTTTATTTTCTCAAAAGAAAAAACCAAAAGGGTCCCATTCCATACGACATGGCCTTTGAGAAGGTGATGGGGTCATGTGTCTACAAAGTTGATAAACTTTAGAATAAAAAAAAAAGCTTTCATCACGTAGCTCTCGAGAAGAAAATGACAGGGGTCTCTAGGAGAAGGTCATAGGTAGTATACAAAGGATGGTTGTTTTTTTTTTCTTTCGTTCCTCTCAATCCCATGACCTTTGAAAAGGTGACGGGGTGTTCTTTAGGAAAAAAATAGAAGGTCATAGAGAGAGAGAGATAGACAAAGTTGATTTTTTTTCTAGAAGTCAACCGTCACGTCGCCCATCACGTGGTCTTCTCGTATATATAGAGAGGCGAGTGGAAGACAGACTCTATTTCCCAGAGAGAGATTCTGCTGTGCGTATCCATATTTCTACTCAAGATGATGATCCGCGTCTTATATAATGAGTTTGTGAGCATTCGCTGTTATGTGGATGACGGAAGATTGTTTTGGAACGCTACGGACATTTTGCCTCTAATTCATACTTCCAGTAAAAGAACCTGGGACATTCTCTCCGTGTTTTTCGACGAACACCACGTCTTCAGGAAAATAAAAGATCTTGAGAGTCTCGGCAGTTCTCAAGAGGGATATGTCCTCTCCAGCGAAGAAATGTTACATCTGGCCGAAAATAATCCTAAAAATAATCAGCTTTTGGCCTGGGTGTATAGCATTTTAACTCAGCCGCTGGTTCGAGTTGTACCCAATCAACCCGTTTACCGACTGCTCTATCCGGGGGAGAAATTTCCCTTCATCACCCTCTTTAATCTGGGAGCGCGCTATATACCGCCTCATCCAGGCATGACGAATTCTTCTACTTACCCTAAACAATATGCCAGCGCTTATTGCCAGACAGACCCCCGTCAAGAAAAGGTCGTCGAGACTCAAACGGATCCTCTGGTGGTCTCTTTAAATGTCACTAAAGTTATCATCTTCTAAAAAAACAACCACCACCACCCAAAAAAAAAATTTGCTCCTCCTCCAAATTTTTTTTATCTTCTCGAAAGAAAAAAAAAGAAACTTTTCCATCTAGCCTCTTTCTTTTAATCCCTCTTAAGAGAGAGAGGGAGGAGAAAAGAAAGAGAGTTCTGATGAGGCAAAAGAAATGGGTCTGGAAGGAAACGGGTGCATTGCGAGAAAAAGAGGGTCCTCTTTTCTTTTCTCGAAATGCACTCTTTTCCTTCCAGACCCATTTTTTTGATCACTTCTTCAAACCAATCTTGGAAAGGGGGGACACAATAAATTGTGCGTAAAGTCCATTTCGATCAAGACTGGATTTTGTTTTTTGAAAAGAAAACATAATGTTATATATAGATAGCTAAATCTTTATCATGATATTCTTTAAGAATTTCTTAGCCATTTGTCAAAGAAGGGGACTATAATTGAAGAATTTATGAATTTGGGAACATGTCACCCATGACAAATCTAAAATCTTGGAAGTGGATACTGGAAAGCCCCGCTCTGATTATAATTCTGAGTTCTAGCATGGGACATTTTTTAGATCAATAAGCTAAACTATTTTTCTAGTCTCATATTCTCTCGTGACTAGGGTTTCAGATTTGGGTAGAGAGAGACACTGTTCTGAACAGAAACGTGGAATGCTTTTATAGAAAAGTGAAGAGTTGAAAGTGAAAGTCGAAAAACGAAATGAGATCGGCTAGGAAAAATTTCTGAGAGCTCAGAAAAAAATTCTGAAATGTTTTAAAAAAAAAAAAAAAAAAAACTTTTTGTTAATTTTTATCATGTCTTCTAGACATGATAAAAATTAACTCACCCCCTTTTTGTCTGGGAATGTTGTCTCCCACTTTCTAAAAATAGACCATGACTCATCCTTTTAAAGAATAGAATCCAAGAAAAGACTGGGTTCTGGTCTATTTTTAGAAACGTGAGACAACATACCCAGACAAAAGGGGGGTGAGTTAATTTTTATCATGTCTAGAAGACATGATAAAAATTAACAAAAAGTATTTATAATATATATTATATAATATATATATTATATATTTTTTCTTTTTTTTTCTGACTCAGAATTTTTTCTCGGCTCTCAGAAATTTTTCCCAGCCGATCCCATTTTGCTTTTTGACTTTCACTTTCAATTCTTCTCTTTTCTATAAATGTATTCCACGTTTTTGTTCAGAATAATACAGGCTGTTGAAAAGGCAATATGTCTGGTCATCAAGATGGTCCGGGGACGACTTTGTTTGGACTCCGCCCCCCCCTCCAAGCCCATTTTAAGTATATTTCTATACAAATTCGGTATAAAATTGTCCGGGGACCACTTTGTCCGGAGACGACTCTATCTCGGGACGACTCTGTTTGGACTCAACCATGACGTCATTTTAATATAGTGGAATGTGTATAGAAATAGTCGGAAAAAGGACTCGAACGCCCGTTTTCAGTATATTCCAATACAAAATTGATTGTCCACAACATAAAAAAAGACATCATTTTTTTCTTGGATGGAGCTCCATTTGTATTAGAATATACTGAAAACCGACTCGAACGCCCGTTTTCAGTATATTCCAATACAAAATTGGCTGTCCACAACATAAAAAAAAGACATCATTTTTTTTCTTGGATGGAGCTCCATTTGTATTGGAATATACTGAAAACCAACGTGAACGCCCGTTTTCAGTATATTCCAATACAAAATTGGCTGTCCACAAAATAAAAAAAAAGACATAATTTTTTTCTTGGATGGAGCTCCATTTGTATTGAAATATACTGAAAACCAACGTGAACGCCCGTTTTCAGTATATTCCAATACAAAATTGGCTGTCCACAAAATAAAAAAAAAGACATAATTCTTTCTTGGATCGAGCTCCACTTGTATTGTAATATACTGAAAACAACGTGAATGCCCGTTTTCAGTATATTCCAATACAAAATTGGCTGTCCACAAAAAATAAAAAAAAAAGACATCATTTTTTTCTTGGATCCAGCTCCATTTGTATTGGAATATACTGAAAACCAACGTGAACGCCCGTTTTCAGTATATTCCAATACAAAATTGGCTGTCCACAAAATAAAAAAAAGACATCATTTTTTTTCTTGGATCCAGCTCCACTTGTATTGTAATATACTGAAAACCAACGTGAACGCCCGTTTTCAGTATATTCCAATACAAAATTGGCTGTCCACAACATAAAAAAAAGACATCATTTTTTTCTTGGATCCAGCTCCACTTGTATTGTAATATACTGAAAACCAACAAAATTGGCTGTCCACAACATAAAAAAAAGACATCATTTTTTTCTTGGATCCAGCTCCATTTGTATTGAAATATACTGAAAACCGACTCAAACACTCGTTTTCAGTATATTCCAATACAAATTGGCAGTCCGCAAAATAAAAAAAAAGACATCATTTTTTTCTTGGATCGAGCTCTATTTGTATTGAAATATACTGAAAACCGACTCAAACACTCGTTTTCAGTATATTCCAATACAAATTGGCAGTCCGCAAAATAAAAAAAAGACATCATTTCTTTCTTCGATCGAGCTCTATTTGTATTGAAATATACTGAAAACCGACTCAAACACCCGTTTTCAGTATATTCCAATACAAATTGGCAGTTCACAAAATAAAAAAAAGACATCATTTCTTTCTTGCACCGAGCTCTATTTGTATTGAAATATACTGAAAATCGACTCAAACACCCGTTTTCAGTATATTCCAATACAAATTGGCAGTCCACAAAATAAAAAAAAGACATCATTTCTTTCTTGGATCGAGCTCCATTTGTATAGAAATAGCCTAGAAATCAGTTCGAACGCCCGTTTTCAGTATATTGTAATACAAATGAAATGACATGAAAAATGCAAAAAGAGGAAAAGTAGCCTACCTTGACGGAAATTCTATTCGAAAAGGGGAAAACTTGTATCCAGGTTTGCCCACAGCACGGCCGGAACTCAAGCGAACCTCGATAGGTTGAAATCGATCCATTAAATAACATTCTTAAAAAACAGTAAAGTTTTATTCTATTCCAAAAGGGGAAAACTTGTATCCAGGTGGGCCCACAGCACGGCCGGAACTCAAGCGAAACTCGATAGGTTGAAATCGATCCATTAAATAACATTCTTAACAAACAGTAAAGTTTTATTCACATCGAGTTGGCTGGGAAAAGTTTCTGAGAGCCGGAAAAAATTTCTGTGGTTCAAAGTTAGATATATAAAAAAAAAAAAAAAAAAAAAAAAAAACCCTTTTAGTCTGAAAATTTGAAAATTGATGTCTTCAATTTTCTCAAATTGAAGACATCAATTTTCAGACTAAAAGGGGGGTATTTTTTTTTTCTTTTTCTTTCAGTTAGAGAAATTTTTCTCCGGCTCTCAGAAATTTTTCCGCACTCGACTGGATGAATAAAACATCCCCGTTTCTTTAAGAATGGGCTCACTGTTAACTATTCCAGCATTCGACGTTTCGCGTCCAATAATAACTGCCGGGTGTTCAAGAATGCAGATGCACCTACTAGATTTTCTACAGAGAAGCTTGACTGGATGGAGAGAGTGGATAACTTTTTCCAAGATTCTCGACTTTGGACCGTCATGAGGTAAAGGATCTTTTTTTTTTTTTTTTCTTTTAAGAAAATTTATGGATAGATTCAATTCTTTTTGAATGGACCTAGAAAAATAGGACAAAGTTCTTTTTCAAGATTGGATGAGAGAGGGACCCAAAAAAATGGGTCTTGGAAGGAATCGAATGCATTTGCACTCATTCCTTCCAAGACCCATTTTTTTTTGGTCTCCTGATTCGTCTCTCTTTCTCTCTCCTCAGTCCATTTCCATAAATATAGGGAAAGCGGAGAACCTTTCTCTACTTATTTCTAAAAATCTTTTCTTTATTTTTTTTCTCCTGAGTTTATGTATATATCAATTCAAATACTTTTGTGAACGGTCATCCCAATTCTCTGTCGTCTTTTCGGTTTCATCGTCCCAACACTCAGTGGACATAGTCTCAGTAGATTTTGGAGCATGAGTCGTCTGTTCATTGTCCCAACACTCAGTGGACATAGTCTTAGTGGATTTTGGAGCATGAGTCGTCCGTTCATTGTCCCAACACTCAGTGGATTTTGTCTTTGGATCCTCTGAAGATATTTTGGGGGTCTCATGATATTCTTTGGAAGGTTCGTCCCAATAGGCTGCTGGATCGTAATGGGGAATATTTTCAGGTATGTCTCCCCAACCCTCCGTCTTCCTCGAGTTATTGGAGGAAGTTGACGACAAAGAAGAAGAGACCATCAAGTTTAAAGGCGTATGCTCATCCGGATGTTCCATCACCTGGAAACAGGACAGATTATCCCATTTCTGGATGAGGTTATCGTACGCTTTTGGGGACGGATCCTTCTCTAACTGATCGTAGGCCTTATCAAAAGCTTGCAGAGGATTGTCTGCTTCCTCCTGAATCCTCTCCTCTTTCTCCGTTCCGTCTGGATAGACGTGATTGATATGAAAATCTCCTTCCCTAATATGCCATCGATAGTTGCGCACTTTGTTTTCGGCACAATGGAAATATTTCATCCTTTGATGATGTCGGGCACATTTTTCCCGATACTTCCAAATGATTCCATCTGGCACATAAATTTCCGTCACGGGTTTTTGATAATCCAAGGCTTTAGCAAAGAATTTAGCTTTCTGGCATCCCACCACATAAATCGTGGAGAAGCTGTGAGTGAGCGATTGGAGAATGCGTCCTAAATGGTTGTAGGGAATATGACCCTCGTTCCAACGAAGTCCGTGCCGGTTTCTTGTCAGCCAGGCATTTGTCTTTTGGTTTTTTTCACTCAGTTGGTGGAAGGGGTGAGGAGGAGTAAACGTCAACGATCCCACGGTCAAAAAATCTTTTGTCGCATAGACCAATTCTTTTAAAACGTAGGTAAATTCACCCTTCTTGTGGTTGTAGGACTGGAAACCCTCTAGATCGAGCACGATAAAGTTTTCTGAACACGCCATGGCGATGAATACGGTGATGTCTTCCACAAACAGGAGCAAAAAAGAGAATCGAAAAGGTATATATGTATAACAGGGAAGATCTAGAAAGGGGGGGGAAACAATAAAACGTTTTAGAGTCGTCGTCTTGAAAGAGACATTTTTCTTTTCAAAGGGTTAAGAAGTTTCAAAGGTCTTTTTAAGTGAAGTTATGATTATTATCATTATTAAAAAAAAACTAAGAATCAAATCGAGTTTATAGATAACCATATTCATAGGACCAAAGGGACTTACCAGCTCAGTTCACGTCTTCTTCTGTTCTATGAAGAAATCTCGCGGAGGACACACACTTTTATACTCGCGCGACATCTGTCGGGATCGCGACCCCATCTAAATGTCAGGGTCATTCCAACCTCTTAAAAGGATCGGAATGAAAGAAACACTTTGATAAAAAAATATATTTATGAAAACATATCTGAGGGTCGTGAGAACATTTTCTCTCCCCACCCCCCGCCTATTTCAAAAAAAAATAATAATAAAAAGTCTTTCTTGGATCGCGTCAAGATTACAAAACAACTCACAGGACTTGTTTATCTCGATCTTGTCAGGGTCACCGTTTCACATAAGAAGATGGATGGACCCTGAACTTTAGACATGATAAAAATTAACTCTACCCGCCTTTTGTCTGGGAATAGGGTCTCACCGTTTCTAAAATTAGACCAGATCCCATTCTTGGAATTCTATTCTTTAGGAAAGGAGGAGTGATGGTCTATTTTTAGAAAGTGTGAGACAACATTCCCAGACAAAAGGGGGGGTAGAGTTAATTTTTATCATGTCTAAGACATGAAAAAAATTAACAAAAAGTTTCTTTTTTTCTTTTTTTTTTTTTTTTTAAAGGCAGAAAAATTTTTCTGAGAGAGCTGAGAAAGATTTTTCCTCCCAATCTTTTTCGACGATGAAAAGGGAAAAACTACTGATCCGATCTCCCTACACTTTAGGGAAAAAATACTTATGAAATATTCATGTGTTGAAATTGGCTATTTAAATAAGTGACATTTTGTTTCTCATTGGAACTGTTCAACGGCGAATCCACTCGTCTCATTCTTCGGGGTAGGGGATGAAAGTACAGCGGTTTGTTGAAATCGATGATAGTTTCCTCTTTAGTCGGCGGAACTGTAAATCTATCCCGTCTTAACTCTTCTAATCTCTTTGAAAGTCTTTCCACTTGCTCTGCTAAGGTTTCCTCGGTACTCATGGTCTCTCTTAGTTTAGGGAAGTCTTGACGTATTGGCTAGAGAACAGAGGGTTTTTTTCTCTCTATACATATATCATGTGGGAGCGTGTAATTTATAAATCCTTGTGAAATCTTTCTACGTCTTGTGTAACTTGGAAGATTCGTCTTGTGTAACTTGGAAAATTCTTCTTCTTCTCGTCGATTGGGCTGGAGTTATGGAAAAGAAATGGGATTGGAAAGAAATCAACATATTACAAAAAAAAGGAACTTTTTTTTTCTATTTTTTTTCTCTAGGGATTTACATACCATTTCATTCATGAACATTCAAGGGTTCTCTCCAAGACCAAATTTTAGAAGAGGACCACAAAGAGTACACTTGAGGATCCTCTTTCAGGTCTAGGTGAGATAAGGGTTGAGACCAATATTCTTGGGTCTCTAAAGCATCCCAACTTAGACATTTATTATTATTATTAGAAAGTTCATCCTCCTCCTCCTCCTCCTCCTCATCGTCGCAGGAGTTCTCCTGGGGAGATTCTTCCGCTTCCTCTTCGACAGCTTTGCTTTCGGAGGGGTAACAATGTAATTTCCGTAAAACGTAACTACCCTCCATCAAATGGTATCGAAAATTTCTCACCTTGTTCTCGGCACAATGAATCATCTTTTGGAAATATTGGTGTCGCGTGCATTTCGACTTGTTCCGCCACTCGGTTTTCCCTGGGATGTAAAACTCGTAAACGGATCGCTGGCAGAGCTTGCTGAAAAATTCGGCTTTATCGTATCCATTGACGTAGATCACCTCCACATTTTCGGTCAGTATTTTCAGGATCGTAGGAAGATGCTCGTAGGAAAGACGACCCTCGGTCCATTGCAGGCCGTGTCGGTTATTTGTGGTCTGGTTGACCACAGCTTGATTGCGGGACGATAAGTCATCGTAATGGACAGGAGGGAGAAAAATCATGGATCCGCATAAGGTTAAATCACAAGTGATGTAGCCCAGTTCTTTCAAGATGAAACATATATCTCCCGTCTTTGCATCATAACAGTGAAACTATTCCATGTCCAGAACAATGTAGGAATCTTTGAGAGGTTTGGTACTCAAAATGTCCATCTTCTTCAATTGAGGAAAAAAAGAAAACAAAATTCTCTCCCTCTCTCGCTGTGTGTCCTGAAGGAAAAAATGGATAGCGTTCTCTCGCCGTCTCCTCTTTTATAGAGAGAGAGAGAGAGAGAAGGTTGCACGTGACAGGTCGTATGAATTCTGGGAAAGGTCACATTCGTATATATATATTTGTTTTTTGAATAATATCGTGCGTATCTCAATACACATCCATCATCATAATAATAAAGGTCACCTTGGAAAGAAAAAGAAATAAAAAACATGGAACTCGTGCTCGACTTTGAAGGTTTCTACGATTCTCAAGGAGCCTTTATTGTGAAAGAATTGGCTTACGTCACATTGGACGGTACTTCTCGAGGGGTATTTGTTTTTAAACCCCCGTTTCCATGGCAAATGCTCACCGAGAAAGAAAAACGAACCGCTGTGTGGGCAAGTGATTATTATCACGGCTTGTCGTGGTACGAAGGAGAAATTCCGTACAGTTATTTTCCATGGGTGTTAACGATGTTGACGGAACCTTTTTCCATGATTTGGGTGCGAGGAGAAATGAAACGGCGATTTTTAGAGAAATGGTTGCAAAGATCCATTTATTGCATTTCGGGATCGACGCAAGAGATTCTCAAATACAATGGGATCGAACACATGAATTGTCCTAACCATACAAAAGGTTTTTTCCATTGCGCTCAACAAAAAGCAGTTCGGTATCATTATTATATAAAGACACAGAGAAAAAATTCGCAAGGTCGATCCTGCACAATTCAATCTTGACAGAACTCATTAAAAAAATACATATATCATGTTACTTCTTCAACAGCACAGATGGTTCTGAAGTGAAACTTGGAATTTTGAAATAATAGATCAGGGAGAAATCATTCTTAATAAAATGGTAAAGTATCGAATCGGCTGGGAGAAAAAAAAATTTCTCAGAGCTGAGATAAAAATTCTCTAATGAAAAAAAAAAAAACTTTTGGTTAATTTTTATCATGTCTTAGACATGATAAAAAATTAATGACCCTCCCTTTTTGTCTGGGAAGGATGTCTCACCCTTTCTAAAAATAGACCATGACTCATCCTTTCGCTAATGGCAATCATTCCATGAATGAATCACGATTTGTTTTTCAAAAGAGTGAGACAACATTCCCAGAAGAAAAGGAAAGGGGGGTCGTTAATTTTTATCATGTCTAAGACATGATAAAAATTAACAAAAGGTTTTTTTTTTTTTTTTTTTTTTTTTTTTTTTTGTGTTGTAGAATTTTTCTCAGCTCTGAAAATTTTTTTCCAGCCGACTCGAGATTTTACCATTTATATTTACGAATAGTCTTTGGATTATTTATTTATTTTCTTTTAAAAAGAAAAATTCTGAGCTAGACCTATCTATTGGCTTAACATTCTGGTCATAGAAACAGTCTAGAATCTCATTTTATTTTTCGAGGCTAATGCACGGGTTCTCCAATCAAAAGGGTTACTATAAAGGGATTGGTTTGAATGCATTTATCTGCAAATGTTGTAGGATTCTTTTGTTGAGAAGGGGGTATATTATTATTATTATTATTATTATTATTATTATTATGATGATGATGATGATTGTGGCAGATTCGTTTTCTACATGGAAGTCTAATCTCCTCCAAAGACCTTTTCTGGGGATCGTCGATAGATGGTTTTTCAATAGGAATCGTTTCCCTCGGATCCTCAAGAGATAGAGGGGGGTCCTGTCTTGAGACATGGAGCGGTCTCTCCTCCTCCTCCTCCTCCTCCTCGAGAAGTCTTGAGAAAGGGAGAGGATTTTCGGTTCCCTTATTCTTGAGGGGTCTTGACAAATTGAGAGGTCCCTCCTCTTCGAAAGAGAGAGAAGTTTTGGTTCCCTTATTCTCGAGGGGTTTTGACAAATCGAGAGGTCCCTCATTTTCGAAAGAGAGAGAAGTTTTTGTTCCCTTATCCTCGAGGGGTTTTGACAAATCGAGAGGTCCCTCATTTTCGAGGGGTCTTGATAAATGGAGAGGTTTTTCATCTTCGAGGGGGTTTGATAAAGGAAGAGGTCCCTCCTTCTCGAGGGATCTTGATAAATGGAGAGGTTTTTCATCTTCGAGGAGGTTTGACAATGGGAGAGATTTCTCCTTCTCGAGGGGTCTCTCTTCCTCAAGGGGTTTTGAGGAAGGGAGAGGTTTTTCATCCTCGACGGATTTTGACAAACGGAGAGGAATCTGAACAGGCTTCTCCTCATCCCCATCATTATCGAGGAGGTTGAGGATAGGCTTTTGGAAAGGTTTTTTCTTTTTCTTCTGAACAGGCTCCTCTTGATGCTCGGGGAGAGGGATGGGGTAGTTGTTCCACCATTCTATTTTTTCTTGCTCGAGGATTTTTTCAAAAGTCGTAGCTTCTCTAAGATGAGACGAACGAGGAGAGTCCTCGAGAAGAATATAATAGGTATTCTTCCCAGTCTTCTCGATCGAGAGAGGTTCGTGCAAACATTTGTGCAACCATTCACTAAAATGAACGAGAATCCCTTTTGTCTTCTCAAGACGATCCATAATCCTATTCATTTGCGAGACGGTTAGAAAGTGGGACGTGTAAAAATATTTGGCTCATTTCATTAACAAAATTTGTGCATCCAAAGGTGGAATGTCACGAGCCATCAACACGTTTTCGTCGGACAAATATTCGTCCCGCATCTTTTGATAACTCCCCACGGTATAATAACCCGCACATTTTGAAAAATCGGAGGCTTTCAGGTAAACGACTCCTTGGATGATATAAAAGGAAAGATCAAAATATTTATATTTGAAAGGAATACACGTAGTGAGCTGGGGATGCCTCCTCATGATCCACTTGGACAAAAATACGACTTTGGGGCTCTCCCCTTTTATTTATAGAGAGAAAGAGAGTGTGACCTTCCCTTCCCTCCTCCTCCTCTCTCCCTGCTTCCTCTATCTCTGGACGTCCTTGGATTGGAAAGGGTGACTTTGAAAAAAAAAGGAAGGTCATGGTTGGATAATTTTTTGTTTATTAAATTATTACTTTCACTTCCTCATTCCCACACACATTCATCATTTTAAGAAAAGAAAAAGAGGTCATGGAGATAAGATTTCTTGGAAAGAAGAGAGAGAGAGAAACAAAAAAAAAATAAAACGGACGTCATAGAGCCTCTATGTGTGTCTGTGTGTGTCTATATAGATATATAAAAAGACGAGAGTACTGGGCGAGATCATTTCTTTTCCATTGGGAGCCATGTCGCTATTAGACGTTTTTCCAACTCAACCGATTTCGAACGGGGAGGATTTGAAGACGCTAAAGCAAATCTCCAACTTGAGAATTTTTTTGGCGTGTCATTGTGCGACATTTATTCCGCATTTACCACCTCATCAAGCGATCGTTTCTTTCATCCAAGATGTCGAATCCTCCAACCTGCTCGTTCAGAATATATACAGAAATTTATTCGAATCGCAACAAACGAAAGAGGAATCTCCCTTCTCTTGGAATCGGATGGATCGAGCTTTGAGACGGCCCATTCAAACAGACCGGCGATATACAGATCCTCGCACGAGTTTTCGGTGGAAGAATATTTTTCTCACGAAACGATATTTTACGTTTGGAGTGAGAACGACGGCTGAGGACGAAGTTCATATTGTTCAAACCACAGCCGCTCCTCTCGCCTATTACGAATCATCGTCCCCCAATCTGAAGGAAAGAAGTTTTAAAGTCAGCGACAGGATGAAATATAAGAAATATATTCTAAGACCTTTTCAAAACTATGTCGTTCCCCCGAAAACGCAATATCTCATCGTCACAACCCAGAAGAGTCTCTTTCTCGTCGATCGGTGCTGGTACTCGATTTGGAAACAATTGAAAGAGGAGATTTCTTTCCAATCGCCGATGATGTTTCAAGAAAAAGAAGAAGAAAACCCTCCGCCACCTTTACCCATCCCTTCCTTAGATGATAAGAGGAGATGGACCAAACCGTTATTTCCCGAAACAAAATCGATCCGGCAACGGAATGAAATTGAAGTCATCACAATTGAAGATGAGGAGGAAGAAAAAAAATTACCTCTTAAAAAACGGTCGACTTACCGGAACTTACCTGGCGTGCAAGATCCGCTTCAGAATCGAGAAGCTTCTTCTTCTTCTCCGACTTGTTCAAACAGGCAACCTCTTTCGGACTCCTCACAGACAGAACCTCTTCCAGTATCCTCTTCTTTTTCTTCTTCTTCTCCAACCTGTCCCGACATCGTAGAGGTAGAATGTCAGACGGGTAAACAAGTTCCAACAGGTCCAGAAATCATGGAGGCAGAATCACAGCCGGGTTCACAAGTTCCAACGGGTCCAGAAATCGTAGAGGCAGAATTTCAGCCGGGTAAACAAGTTCCAACGGGTCCAGAAATCATGGAGATAGAATCGCAGCCGGGTCCAGACATCCTAGATCCCTCCACTCATCCCAAAGAGACTCCCAGTGTTTCAAGACAGCCTTGTGAGGATCCAGCCCTTCCCGTATGGAACGATTATATGGACTTACAAAATTTGGTGCAACAGGAAGGAGAAGAAAATAATCATACGGATGGGTGGGTCAAAGACTGTTTAGATCATTTAACCTCGAATGAAATTGAACTGTTATGGAATTCCATGTCTGAAATCACATCGGAAATGGGATAAAAACCAAAACAAACAAAAAACAATTTTTTTTAATAACAAATGGGAGGAGGGTCATGATGTCAATTAAAAAAAAATATTATATAGAGTCCAATCTTGGTGGTTCACTTCAGTTTTCCAGCATGAGGTGATCCACGTTTCCCGAAATATGGATCCCATTCCAAGAGAGATTGTGTAGAGCCTTCACTTCAGTTCTTTTTTTTTCCTACCAAGAGTAGAGGGTCCCCAAAGGGCTACCCATGTCCAAAGAGAGAAAGTGTAGAGCGTTCATTTCAGTTTTTGTTTCCAAGTTTAGGAGAGGGAGGTCTCAAAATGACACCCCCCCATTTTCAAAGAGAGACGGTGTAGAGCGTTCATTTCTGTTTTTTTTCGAAAGTTAGGGAGTTTTCAATTGACTACCCATATCAGAGAAAGAGAGAGAGAGAGAGAGAAGGTGTAGAGCGTTCATTTCAGTTTTCCAAGGTTAGGATGGTGGTGGAGAATCCTCCAAAATGGCTACTCATGTTAAAGAGAGAGAGAGAGAGAGAGAAAATGCGTAGAGCGTCCATTTCAGTTTTCCAACATTAGAAGGTCCCAAAATACCTTCTGAATTCAAAGAGAGATCGTGTAGAGCGTTCATTTCCAGTTCTCCAAGATCAGAAGAAGAGGGTCCACTTTTCCCAAAATGGCTTTCCGCATTCAGAGACAGCGAAGTGCAGACTTCAGTTTTCTCCCTTCCCAAGAATAGAGGGTCCCAAAATGGCTTTCCATTTCAAAGAGAGAGGGAGAGGCGTTCATTTCCATTCTCCAAGATAGGGTCGTCAGCTTTTTCTCAAAATGGCATCTCCCCATTCAAAAAGAGATCGTAACCAATTTTTTCCAGTTTTTTCCAAGATGGGGGGGGAGAAGAAAACCTAGGATGGAATAACACAACACACAGAGAGAAAGAGAAAAAAAACGCCATCTTGTCATTTTCTGATAGGGTACCGGTGTTCGAATACTTTTGTGACCGACTGTCTGATTATACTGGGAGAACCATAAAATCGGAAAAGCGATGGGTTTCACAGTTAACGAGGCAATCGAAGACAGACTGGGAAAGAGAGATCCTTTTTTTTTAGCTGAGAAGCAGATTGCCCTGGAAATCCGTGACTCTGACCATATAATTTCTCCATAGACTCTTTGAACGGTATTCAGGAGACATCCTCCATGAGGAAGAAAAATCTCCCCTTCCCCTTCTAAATCGACTGGAAAGAGAATGAGGTGGAAGAGATCCATCCACGAGAGATCATACTCTTGAACGTCAGACAAATATGAAGTCGAATAGCTTAAACAAAAAATGCTTGAAAAGTCATCGAGTCTCGAAAATCTAGGCCTCTCTCTCTCTGAAGGAAATGAGAAAATGGGAATCTGTGTTTTCTTCCTCAACGGCTGACATTCATCTGAAGTGACACTCGAAATGCTTAAATAGATAAACGAGAATCCATTCTTAAAAAAATGACGCTGTGTCGTCAATTGGAGAATCGAGTCGGCTGGGAAAATATTTTGAGAGCCAGGAAAAAAAATTTTCTAACTCTATAAAAAAAAAAAAAAAAAACTTTTTGTTAATTTTTATCATGTCTTTAGACATGATAAAAATTAACTACCTTCCCCTTTTGTCTGGGAATGTTGTCTCACCGTTTCTAAAAATAGACCATCACTTATCCTTTCTAAAAAGAATAAAATTCCAAGAATGGGTTCTGGTCTATTTTTAGAAACGGAGAGACAACATTCCCAGACAAAAGGAGGGTAGAGTTAATTTTTATCATGTCTAAAAGACATGATAAAAATTAACCAAAAGTTTTTTTTTTTTTTTTTTTTTTTTTTAGAGTTAGAGAAATTTTTTTCCCGGCTCTCAAAATTTTTTCCCAGCCGACTCGATTCTCCATTGACAAGACAGCGCCATTTTTTTTAAGAATAAACTCTCGCTTATCTATTTAAGCATTCCCAGTTTTGCTTTAGATGAGTGTCAGCCGTTGAAGAAGAAGCATCCTGTCACTTGGGAGAGACATATTTTGAGGAGTCAACATGTTGTGTGGACCGTTGAGATCGATTTTTCTCTTCCCATTGTGTGGACATTGTTGAGCGTTTTGTGAAGCTTTGAAAGAATGGAGGGGTTTTGATGGAGAATATTTCTTTTTATTGAATTTTTAAAAAAACATTTAAGATTCACATTTTATAACAGGTTTTACATGGAAAGAAGGTTTTTCTTCTAGTTTGACGACTTCTTTTTCTTGGGAGATGTTTCTATTGGAAAGATGGAAGGAAAGACGATTCCCACATTGAAGAAGGTTCATGAGAAACTCGTACGGATCTTGGTTCTCTTCTCGAGCCGATATATCATACGGAATCCGGGACATGTTTTGCAATCGCTCCAGTTCCTCCTCGTATTTTTGCTTGCTCGCCAATTTCATGCGGGGACGAAACTGGTCCAGAATATACAATCCCTGGGGTTGAGTCACTCGAGAAAAAGCGACATATTGTTGAAATCGATTAAAAGGTCCGTGCATGTAAATTGCGATCGACGGAAAGGTGGCTCCTTGGGCTTTATGAGCCGTAATCGCTTCGGCTAACATCAAAGGAAACTGTTCGCGATAAAATGCGAGTGTTTTTGTCGAACAGGTGTCAATACGAATGGAGACGCGATCGATAGGAGCTAGACTATTCGAAAATTGCAGCCAGACTCGCGTCACAACTCCGTCTTCATCCTGGTCTATTTGGTATAATGTTCCAATCGCTCCATTCATCCATCCTTTGGATCTATCGAGCGTTTTAGTCAATTGATATCGCGCTCCTCTTTGTAAATGGAGGACGGATTCGAGATTCGCCATCTGAGATCGATGTAAATGTTGACTCCGTTTCATCATCCTCTTCCGCAATTTTTCGCTCTCGGAATAAATCACGTCTCGAGCCAGACACGAACAGTACGTCCCTCGGGATTGGAGACGTTTCATATTATATTTCTCTGCATCCTTGCTCGAAAAACAGAGAATAATAGCTTCGCGAGGAATTTCGTCGAAACTGCGAACGGGGGACTGGAAAAATGCCACATCGTCCGGTTCTAAAAAGTGATTTCTCGTTAAACGATCGAGTCTCTCCTCGTAATCCAGAGAGAATCGCATACATTCGACTAGTTCATAGTAGAGCGTGGATTGAGGCGTCCACCACCCTTCAGAATAAAAAATGGGCATGTCGCGAATCGGTTGGAGCTGCTGCAAATCTCCAAATTTAATCATATGCACATTCCCAAACGGTTTATCCGGCACATGACACAATTGTCGAAGTTGCTGGTCGAGGCGCGAAAATAAATTGGATCCGATCGTGGAAACGTCATCCAAAATCACCATCCGTAAAGGAGCATACAGGGGTCTGTAATAGTCTAAAGTCTCTTGGGTCAGAGGTCGAACAAAAGTCCCGTTCATTTGAAGACGCAGGGCATGATGCAAAGTATCTCCCGTAATGTAAACCGCTCCTTGAGCACTAAGTGCGAGTTTGAGAACCGAGCACGCTTCGCTAAAAAGAGGCGTTCGAATCAGAGTTTGGTATAAAGCTTGGATCAGGAAAGATTTACCCGTTCCGGCGGATCCTTGCACAATAATATCCAGAGGAGGGGGACGTTTCGATACAGGTAACGCGTAATAGGTGTACAAACGGACGAGAACGTAGATCAGGAAATTGTATTGCTCTTTATTACATTGTCGAATACATTTTTGATAGGCTTCTTCGGACCACATATCCTTATACTGCAAATTCGTATAGCTTTCCCACTGCTTGGGAGGAAGATGTTTCTTTCGCGGTCGGGAGTTCTTTTTAAGAACAGCATAACGTTCCCTTTGAAGTATTCGTTCTCGCTCTCGATTAGCTGAATTGCTTCGCCAGCGTCGTTTCTGTTCACGCATTCTTTCCCTAAGACGTTCTCTACTGGTAGGCTCATCGTGACACCACTCAAAAAGGTGAAGTGTGTGTATAGAAAATCACTTCCTTTAATTTATATACATATACTTTTTGAGGAGGGGGGGGATGTGAAATGATCTCGTCTCGAAACGAACCAATAGCACTTCGAGAAGGCTTGGAACGAGATAGGTTTCTTAGAGAGAGAGAGAGAGGGACACAAAAAAAATATATAAAAAATCAGAATGATTTATCCGTCGACCTCTGGGCTAAAAGTAAACAAACAAAATTTGAAAAGGTCAAGGTGAACTCACTGAATTCATCTTAGAAATCAGATAGGAAAAAAAAATGAGGGTACCCATGTTTCCTCTTCAACAACATAGACTCATCTAAAACGAAACTCGGAATGCTTACACAAATAAACAAGAATCCATTCTTAAATAAAAAATGGGGACGTCTTGTCGATCGAGTCGGCTGGAAAAAATTTCTGTTACTCTGAAAAAAAAAAAAAAAAAAAAAAACTTTTGGTTAATTTTTATCATGTCTTCTAGACATGATAAAAATTACTGAACACCCTTTTTGTCTGGGAAGGATGTCTCACTCTTTCTAAAAATAGACCATCACTCACCCTTTCTAATAGCAACAATTCCAAGAATGTGTCATGGTTTGTTTTTTCGAATTTTCGAATGGGTGAGACATCCTTCCCAGACAAAAAGAGGGGACAGTTAATTTTTATCATGTGTATAAGACATGATAAAAATTAACCAAAAGTTTTTTTTTTTCAAAGCTTTGAGAATTTTTTTTCTAGTCGACTTGGATGGACAAGACATCTCCGGATTCTTTCTGGAATGGACTCTATGATCTATTTAAACATTTCGAGTTCCGAGTTTCGCTTCAGTTGAGTGTGAGCCGTTCAAGAAGAAGAAACCATCCTGTGAGTGGAGAGAGAGAATTATTCCTTTTTCCACTCACCCGTTGTGTTGAACCGTTCAGATATTTGCTTTTATTAATATTTTTTTCCTAACCCACCGGTCTTTAAACAATGGAATAGTTTGAAAGGGTCAACCCATTTTATAGATATCAACCTCATACCCTCATCTCAACGGGTCTCGAGTGGGAGGAAGGAAGGAGCAGGCGACGAGAACTAAGCATGTCTGTTTATCGAGTAGACGCATCGGGGAAAGAACGATACCCGACCGACCCCCAACATCCTCATTACGAATTATACGTTACGGATCCTGAAGGAAATCCTATCTTGGCTCGAGACGAAAATGGTCATGAGTATTACGCGGTAGATTTAAACGGAAACCAATACATTTTAGCTCCTCGACGGTATGCCCGAACGGCTTTTGGACGAGAATACTACCCGAAATTTCAAAATGGGGACGAGTATTCGCTTTATACGTCTGTTTTTTTCCCTTATGCCAAAGACGAATCGGGGCATGAAATGTATCCTAAAAAGGCGGATGGAGTCGAATATTGTTTAACGGCCGGCGATCGAATTCGTTATGCTCGCGATGCTTGGGGAAACGAGTTTTATCCTCGAAGAGCGGGTCAGCAAACGGAATACCTCTGTGAAGAAGTGGGGTATGCGAAAAGAGCCGACGGATCCGAAACGTATCCTAAATTTTATATCTACACTTCTGGTTAAGATCTCTCTCTCTATCGAAAGAGAAGAAAATAATAAAGAGTGTGTTACTGCAATGGAGCATTCTGACGCGGAACCTATTTCTTATTCCATTTGGTGTGTGAAATGCCGAACCAAGACCGATACGGTCGACGTCCACTATCGCATGTCGAAAAATCGACGGCCGATGGTCACGGGAAAATGTCAGGCGTGTGGAACCAAGAAACAACAGTTTATTACAAATGCTTCCGTTCCACCTGGAATTCAGTTCCTGGATGAGGAGGAAGAAAAAGGAAAATGTTCCGAGTAAGAAGAAACAAGTATATTCAAATCAAAAATTGGAAAAAGATGGATCTTACTATTATCTGCTCTCCTAAAGCGGGTGGTTCACCTTTACAGTTTGGCATACAGACGGATTCGCATAATCCGGTTCCAAGACTCGTGAATTTTCCTCAACCGGCAACTCCACCCTTAGATACTTCTTCTTTGAATGAGTTTTCTAGCATTCTGAAAGAATATCTAAACGTCGTGAGAGAATTGATTCTTCCCCTGCAACGAAATGTTGAAGAAGAGAGCTCTGAATGTGAAAGCAAGGACACAGATCCAAAGCCAAATTCGGAGGGTTGAAAGGGATAGGTGAAAATCCATTATTAAAAAAAAGAAACAATGGTCATGTCATGTCTTGTCGATCGAGTCGGCTAGAAAAAATTCTATATCAGATTGAAAAAAAAAATCTTTTGGTTAATTTTTATCATGTCTTAAGACATGATAAAAATTAACTCTCTCTTCTTTTTGTCTGGGAAGGATGTCTCACCCTTTCTAAAAATAGACCATCACTCACCCTTTCTCAAGGCAATTATTCCAAGAATGAGTCATGATCTATTTTTAGAAACAGTGAGACAACCTTCCTTGACAAAAAGGAGGGACAGTTAATTTTTATCATGTCTAGAAGACATGATAAAAATTAACCAAAAGTTTTTTTTTTTTTTTTTTTGAGCTCTGAGAATTTTTTTTCCCAGTCGACTCGATGATCCAAACAACAAGACATCCAAAATTGTTTCTAGAAGAAACTCTCGCTTCTCTATTTAAACCCCTCGCGTTTCCAACTTCAGATCCGTGTGTGCTGTGCACTCAACCTAGAATTGCGCTTCTCCTCCCTCCTGGAAAAAGCCTTTTTTTTTCCTGAGCTCTTAGCATTTTTTCTCAGCTTCATTTCCATTCTCCAGGTTTCTGTCTCCTCCTTTCCGTTAACACTGCAAAATTTCTAAATTTCTCATCACTCGGAGCTTGGAAATCTGTCATAAAAAAAACATGACATAGCTCTGCTTTCAAGGAGTCGGTTTAGATTCGTCAGGATCATGGCTGATTTTCCATGACGGCTCTCCAACCGCAATATTAGAGTTTGAAAGGAATAAGGTAAAAAAGTTCGTCCTAGATATGCAACGAAACGTAAAAAGAGCGACGAGGATCTAAAAAAGCTACGACTCTTTCCAGAAGGGGAGGGAGCAATGGATATTCAGGTGAGTCCACAGCATGGACTGCACGAAAATGAAACGGCTTCCGCAGATAACAGAATGTTCGAGATGTCTGTCGTCGATCAAGTCAGCTGGTAAAATTTTTCTAAGAGCTGAGAAAAATGTTCGCATACCTTCACAGAAATTCTTTCCAGGAGGGAGAAGTGTGTATCCAGGTCGAATTCACAGCACAGACTGAACTGAAGTTGGAAACACGAGTGGTTTAAATAGAGAAGGGAGAGTTCCTTCTAGAAACAATTTGGATCTGTCTTGTTTGGATCATCGAGTCGGCTGGGAAAAAATTCTCAGAGCTTTGGAAAAAATTTCTGAATAATAATAATAAAAAAAAAAATTTGGTTAATTTTTATCATGTCTTCTAGACATGATAAAAATTAACTCTCTCTTCTTTTTGTCTGGGAAGGATGTCTCACCGTTTCGAAAAACAAACCGTGACTCATTCTTGGAATAATTGCCATGAGAAGGATGAGTTTTTGTTTCGTTTTCGAAACGGTGAGACATCCTTCCTTGACAAAAAGAGGGGACAGTTAATTTTTATCATGTCTATAAGCCATGATAAAAATTAACAAAATTTTTTTTTTTTTTTTTGCTTAAAAATTTTTTCTCCCCCTCCAACCAACTCAATGGACTAGACGATGAGTTTTTAAGAATGGACGTTTTGTTATTTATGCAGATATTCCGAGTTTCGCGTCAGGTAAATGCGCGCTCACCTTAGATTGAATTCCCTTCAGACAGGTCTAGAGATTGGATAACCCATCAAGAATTCTTCAACAGGTTTTTGGAAAAAAGAAAACTTCAAGAAGTGAGTATTGATTTTGATATTTTCTTTTCAACCTTGGGTCAGTTTCTAGTACATTCCTATACTAATTCCATTGTATTTAAAAAAATAATGTCAGCACGGACTGATCTGACCCGAAACGCTTGCCCATCCAGTTGGCTGCTGGAGAGAGGGAAAAAAAAAAGAAATTTGTTGTGAAGGATATGTCAATTCTTTTCTAAAAATAGATTTCTAAGAAAAGAATGAACCTTTGTTGGAAATCTATTTTTAGAAACATGTCTAGACAACATGTTGACAAGAAAAAAAAATTCTTTTTTTTTCCTGAGAGTGAAATGATTTTTTTCTTTCCACCCACTTTTCTTATTCTTTGGGAGGAAGGAAGAACTTCCCTTCCCCCCGCCTTTTTTCCTGTAGTATTTATATAGATCCGAGTTTTTCTGCCTACAGTGTTCATTCTCGTTCTTCCTTCTCAACCGAGCAAAACTAAAATGTCGACCGATGCTGTTGCAGTTCTACCTACCCTGGTGGAAATCACGCCCGTCTGTCATCTCGAAGTAGCTGATCAATGGGAACCTCTCTCCCGTTTCGAAGAATGGTTTCGGGACCCGGAGCGTATGGAACAAATCGTCCAAGAAACCATGTGCTATTTATCCTGTTACGATGGAAAAATCCTGCATTATTTTTCGTCCATCGAAGTTTTCAAGCACTTTGCTTTCCAATCGATGATGGAGGCAGGAACCTTTCGCTTACACGCTTATCTGCGATGGGAAAATGTGATCGCCGTCGATGCTGGAACTTTTTTAAAACTGGTTTACGTTTCATCCGAGTGGGTTCATATTCTTCAAACCGGAGAAGCTTCTATCCGTCTTTATGGATGGGAAATGGAATCAGAAGCCGACGGGTATCGTATGATTCCCTATCGACTGCGAGCTCGTTCCGTGTATATTATTTACGGACCTCTTTACTACCAACTCCAATTTCATGACAAGACGGTGTTTGCCGTAGACGCCCTCTCCAGGAAGAAAATGGAGTCTTTACGAGCGTTGCATCCTGAACAGCATTTCCAATTCCCTGCTCGCGAGGAAGAGAGGAGAAGGAAAAGATCCAGAAGGAGGAGACACCGAAAGAGGTACTAAAAAAGAAGTCGGAAGGTAGAAGCATATTTGTTTTTCATTAACGGAAAAAAAAACAGTGGATCATTCTTTGTATATTTCTTGGGAAAAGAAAAGAAAAAGACTAATAATCATAATAGAGGGAGTTAGGAGGGACCCTGTCTTTATATAGCTCTCTATATAAATCGGAAGCGTCAACAGGACGGTCCACCGCAAACAATCTACCTTATCTTTCTCAGAGCAGAGTGGAACAAAGGCCAAGATGCGTGGACTCATTGAAAGCAAAAAAATTCGAGTGGTTTAAATAGATAAGTGAGAAAAGATTTTGAGAGGTGTTGTTTTATGGATAGAGCTGGCTGGGAAAAAAATTGGCAAAGCTCAAAAAAAAAAAAAAAAAAAAAAACTTTTTGTTAATTTTTATCATGTCTTATGGACATGATAAAGTTAACTCTCTCTTCTTTTTGTCTGGGAATGATGTCTCACCGTTTCGAAAAATAGACCATCACTCATCATCCTTTCTAAAATAATAGAATTTCAAGAATGGGATATGTTCTATTTTTCGAAACGGTGAGACATCATTCCCAGACAAAAAGAAGAGAGAGTTAATTTTTATCATGTCTATAAGACATAATAAAAATTAACCAAAAGGTTTTTTTTTTTTTTCTTTTTTTTTTTTTCAGAGCGCTGAGAAATTTTTCCCAGTCGACTCACTCATCCAAACAAGACATCTAAAATTGTTTCTAGAAGGAGCTCTTATTTTTTCTATTTAAGAAACTCGAGTTTCGGCTTCCCATTAGTCTGTACTCTGCATTCAACCTGGATACCCATTTTTTGGAGATAGAGGGGGAAACTTTCGCAGTTTTTTTTTCCTGAAACCCTCTATGGATCAGAGAATCTCACACATATCCTCCTCCGTGGATCGAAATGGACTGACCGCCACATCTGTTTTAGATAATAGCTTTGAATTTTCCTCCTCCTCCACAGATTAGACTATCTCAATATTTTTTTTAAAAGAAAAACAAAATTATTTTTTATGATTATTCTACAATTTTTAGGTTTTCTTTCCACCCCCCCACTCCTCTTTAAGAAGAATAAAAACATAAAGCACATTGAAACAGTTCCGATAAATTTTGAAACTGAAAATCCATCACCTTGTTCTCCACGGGACTAAAATAAGTTTCCCCGGTCTGAGAATCTTCTTGGATTCGAAGAGGTTCTCTCATCACACTCTGAAACCAGGTCGAAAAGAGGAGAGCGTCTGGACCCAAATCGTTGAGCAGTTTTTCCAGGGAATCGAAGGTGATAAAAGGAGTATAGCGGAGAATCCGGCTGGGGCGGTCCGACGTATCGATCCAGAGATCCGTCGTTAAGGATCGGTAAGGGCGAAAAGGGGCTCGAGAGATCCATTGCTGAATAGTCCGTTGACTTTTCAGACTCATCCAAGTCCCTTGCTGGAAAAGGCAAGTCACGAGTTCCGATCCTCGAAAATAGAGCGTGCCCGATTCCAAGTAAAACGTGAGGGGAATTGTCTTGGCAAAACGGAAACGAATCGCAAGGGAAAAAGACTCTCGCCGTAACCACTCCATGGCATTTGGTTTTCTCTCTCTCCTTTCTCCTGAGGATGAGATGGAAAAAAAAAGAAAAGACAACTTTTCTCTCGGTTTCTTTTATATATAGGAAGAGAGAGGGGAAGGAGTGTTCTCGAAAAGACTCATGGGAAATTTCCTCTTCTTCTTCTTTTTGGGGTAGGTGGGAGGAACTCGTTTTTTTTGGCG
The DNA here is from genome assembly GCF_044657685.1 of Stegodyphus dumicola. NCBI lineage: Eukaryota > Metazoa > Arthropoda > Arachnida > Araneae > Eresidae > Stegodyphus > Stegodyphus dumicola. Next base: position 53,002,006 of record NC_140778.1, read on the forward strand.
GAGAGAATGCGTCGGATGACATCCCGAGACATTTAAAAAAAGAATACATAGGATGGATTCTTCAAATGAGAAATGCGGGGTGGCTAAGGGATCATATTTTAAAGAATATTATTACCATTCTTCGAGGGTGAGACGTCTTACCATTAAGTCAGGTAATCCGAGATGATGAGCATTCCTTTTGACATGCCTCATATGTTTTCTAATAGTTATGTAACATAAAATTTCCAGGCTAAGAATACGTGGTTCAACAGCATAATTGAGTAACCGCATATTTTCCTCTTCCAATTTTCCATTTTTTCGCCAGCGTCCTAAAACGGTTTTGGGATCGCAACACCGGACATTCGCACCAGCAAGCAACAACATATCCACGATGAGTTTGCATCGTAATTGACAGGCATAGTGTAAAGGGGTAAAACCAAAAATATCATGTTTGTTCATGTCGCATCCAAGAAGAATCAGTTGCCGAACGATATCATCCATTGAGAACAAAATAGCGAAATGTAAAGCATTTCTTTTCGTTAATCTGTGTTCATAAAAAACGGGTAGTTCCGCGTTTATTATTAATTTTGTGAATATCCATTGATGAAAACTGTTAGAAAAACTCATATTGAATTCAACTCTATTAAATTTACGCGTAGCTTCTTTGATAGATAGGTAGGAGATATCCTTAAATTCTTCACTGGACGGGGTTCTTGAGAAGAGAGGGTAGAACCATGTTGGAGAGCACACACTCATTCTAAAAGGAAACACGGATTGAACTAAAGCGAAACTCGGAATGCTTAAATAGATGAGCGATAGTCCGTTCTTAAAAAATTGGATGGTTTTGTCCATCGAGTTGGCTGGGAAAAATTTCTGAAAGCCAAGAAAAGAAATTTCTAAACCTTTTAAAAAAAAAAAAAACTTTTGGTTAATTTTTATCATGTCTTAAGACATGATAAAAATTAACTGTCTCTTCCTTTTGTCTGAGAATGATGTCTCATCTTTTCGAATATGTTTCTAAAAATAAATTTCCAAGAAAGAAATGAGTCATGTTCTATTTTTAGAAGCATATCGAGACAACAGGTTATCAACATCATTTGAAAAAGAGGGTATAGTTAATTTTTATCATGTCTAAAGACATGATAAAAATTAACAAAATTTTTTTTTTTTTTTTTTTTAAAGGTTAAAAATTTTTCTGAGAGAAATATTTTTCCCAACGACTTATCTTTTTTACTCTTACCTACTTTCATTCCCCCCTCTCACTCTTTCTCTATATAAACGATTGCAGAAGGAATCGCGGCTCATTTTCTTGAGCAGATAGGTCTAGAACAGATGGCTACGGGAGACTTAATCATGACGTGTGAAGACGATAATGAATCCTGTTTGGACTTGCAACCTTCTTCGCCTTTATATGAATGTGTTTCTTCGGAGAATGAGTATATCACGTCGTGGTCTGATATATCGCCAACTCCTTCTCCTCCACCTGTCCGCCGTAGGATCAAAAAGAAGAAACCTAATCCAATTCGTGATACTCCTTCTCTGAATTTTAATCCGCCGTTATCGCCCATTTCGTCTTCTTCCTCTCATTATTCAGAAATAATGGACCAATCCTCTCCACCACGCATGCGTTCTACAATCAAAGAAGATCTTCCCTCCTCATCTCATTCTACTTCTTCTACTAAAAAAAAGAAATATCGAACTGAAATTCCTCCGAGTGTCATAGGAGTGCTGGCCATCACGTCTGATGGATACACTCTGACAAACAGTGTCCGGTTTGCCTCTAGAGACATGAAAACGTATCGACCGCATACCAAATGGATTCAACAATTGAATGAGGATCTGCGAAAACTTCATATTCAAAGACTGTATGTCGCGAATGAACATTGTCGAAAAAAAATTTATCAATTGCTCCGTGTTGAATCTGTATGGACAGTAAGCTATAAACCTTCTCGTCGTCCACAGCAATGTGGGTATTGTGGAACGAAATATTGTCATCGATTTATGGCTATGATCGCCCTGCAACAAATAGTGAAATATGGTGTCAATAAATATATTCATTGAAGAACCAAATGAAGTGTCTTTTTTTATAGATGATGATTAGTATTTTGTCCAACCTCCTCTGTGTTCTATGACAGATGCAATTCGTCGAGGCATGGACGCGATTAATGTTTCAAAATAAGTTTCTTCCAAACTATAAAAAGCATCGCGGACCAAGTCCCATAATTCCAATCGGTTTCGAGCTACCCGATTCGCTAATCGACGTTCTAATTCCGCCCAAACATTTTCGACGGGATTCAAATCAGCTCCTTTAGGAGGCCAGTCTTCGACCATAGGAATTTCATGTTCTCGAATCCATTGTGTGACGCGTAAACTCGTATGGATCGGAGAGAGATCGTGCATGAACAAGAGACGGTGTTCGGTGATCAAAGGGTTTAAAGAAACATCGGGAGGTTGACTACGATCGAGAAGCACCGGCTCTAAAATATTAGAGAGGTAATAGTCGGCATTTAAATGCTGGATCCCGATTCGAAGGGGTTTGGTTGGGAAATTTTCCGCTCATGCACATCCAGACACTGAGATTAAAACGACCGGAACGTTGACGGCCTTCTAACGCAGAAGAAAAATAACGTTCGTCTTGATAACGCAGGACCTGTCGAGGCCGCCATACGCGAATAGGACCGTACCCGATCGAACTGAATACTTTCTCGTCGGAAAATATAATCCGGGACCAATCGTCAACCGTCCATTCCGCACGCTGAGAAGCAAAGTCGTAGCGTCGTTGACGATGAATCTCCCGCAAATAATCTTTTCGGACGGGGATGCGCGACACTAATCCTTTTTCTTTTAATCGTCGACGAACCGTTTGAGCGGTGCAAGACACTTGTAATCGACGACCAATATCCGTCGCGGGTAAAAAAGGATCACCCGTCGACATTTCAAAAATACGTTGATCCATTTCTTGGGTCGTGGCTCGAGGTCGGCCGGATTTGTGTTTGGTTTGATAGTTCTCCTCATTTTCCGAGGAGCGGGAGATCCAATATTGAACTGTGGAAGGAGCGACATTCAAGTGTCGAGCAATTTGACGAACCGTTTGCCCTCGTTCATAATACGAACGACGAATTTCCCGTCTTATTTCAATAGGTGTATACGGCATGATAAGAATAATACAAGTAGGATCTTGGTTACCATGTTCCTTGATTTCATTTCAACGTGTCACGGTCCCGATAAAATCGTAGCAGGTGTCAATGGTCAATTGCAGTGCACGGAATGTGATCAAATTCAAGATGCGTATGCTTTTATGTTACAAGCATCCTTTCCTGATGACAGTGATCCGTTCTTATCAGCTCGTCTAGCTCGAGAATATGCGAATTGGACGGGAGATTTGAACGTACCCTGCACATTTCCTCTCATAGGGATTCCTGGTATTTTACCGATCCGTAATGTTTCCGTCACGTTACGTATTTTATTAAACGGGATTCGATTATTACAATGCGTGAATGCCCCTTTTCGATCCCAGGCCGAACCTTTTGAATCGTATGAATCGCTCGAACGGTTCATGATCGAATACATGGACGAATACGCCCAGCATATTGAAAAAATCGCCAATGAAGAGAATCACTCCCAAGTCGATAAAGCGGCTCTGCACGCTCTTTTCACCAACATGAAATCGCTCATGGAAAATGTCCATCAAGACGAGGACCAACCTTTCAATTTCTTAAGTTATTATCACAAAGTCCTAGCTCCCTATGTAAAAATATGTGACGGCGACGATGCTTCGTTCCTTCTACCTTCTACTTCCAAGGATGTTGAAAAGGATCCCGCTTATCAATTATGTTTGGAAATGAAAGCCTCGAATCAAATTCGGGCTCGTTATTCTCCTTACACGACCCTATTTGATCTTATGCACGTCATGATTTATTGCAATTTATGCCGGAAAGAACTCAACGTGGTGGCGAATTTCGTGTTTGAGTTTGGAGTTCGCATTTGTCGTCGCCCCTTCTTCTTCAAAGAATCGTTCTTGACCCAGCAATTGCGAAAACTGGTCACTTCTCAAATTACGTACCATCGGAATACAGAATTCTACTACCTCCTTCGAAAGATTCAACAAGGCGGCACGTGCGATGCCTTATTACTAGAATTTATTGAAAAAATGAGTCGAATCGAAACCCTTTTAGCGAAAGTGTTCCTAGGAAAAGTGGATGATCGAATAAAGCAGTTTGCGTTCAAAAAAATTTCCCCTACGTCCTGTTTGTTCCGAAAGAAGACGAAGAGACGACGAAAAAAGCCACCCAAATTGATGAGTACCTCGGATATCTTTTCGGGACCGGGTTTATTATTTCAAAGCTCAAAGGTAAAGGATTAGTGAAAGGTTCGATCGCGACGGGTAAGAAATTTTACCGTCTTGTACAGAAAGTGGCCTTGAAAATACGCGAATTTGAAAAATCCGACGAAGAAATTTTCTGGACGATGGAAATGGTGAAACTGTTCTTATGTTCCGACGGGTATATGGAAAAAGAATTGAGAATGTTACTCAATGTAGCGACGAAGGAATCTCAAGTTCCCTCTCGTCAAGAAATATGTCAAGGAGGAGGAGGAAGAAGAAACGAAGATGGCGAAGAGATGGATATGTCATAATCAAGTAAATAATTGGGAAAAATGGCAGACGCAGAGGAAGAAATCTGTGGAATTTGCTTGAAGGCCTTCAAAGAAACGAAACGCCATAAAGTCTACAATCTCGATTGTGAGCATTCCTTTCATATTAAATGTATAAAGAAATGGATTCGAGAGTATGGTAAAAAGAAATGCCCGACCTGTCGGACTCGTATCAGCCAGGATGATATGCTGTATTTTACCAGCGGAACATTGCAAATGGAACATTTAAGAATAGATTCGGATGAAGAGGAGGAGGAGGAAGAACCAGAGGTGGAAGAACCGCCAAGGCAACGACGAAGACGAATACCCGAAGAAGAATTAGTCGATCTGGGAGGCCATGGTCTCATTTTTTCAGGGCCTAGTACCAGTCAAACGAGACCCAGAAGACAGAGAAGAGAAGATTTAGTGGGAGATTATGCTTATATGGATACACCTAGACAAAGTTCACCTACCTCAGATGATGAAGAACGGGAAGTCAACCCTTATTTTGGTCGACCGAATGCATTTTGGAGAGAAATGAGACGACAAAGACGAAGTAGAAGGAATTAGATGATTCTTAAAATAAAAATAAATACAGTACGCAAAAATGGAAAAGTAAGACTCACGACTGGTGTATAATATTTTGTTATCAACAGATCCATCTCCTATACATTGTTATATCAACAGATCTATTTCCAAATGGAAAAGTAAAACCGACCGACTGTTGAAAAATATTTCTCAAAGAAATTTGATAGTAAAAAAAAAAAAAAAAAAAAAAAAAAACTTTTTGTTAATTTTTATCATGTCTTTTAGACATGATAAAAATTAACTGTACCTTCTTTTTTATTTTGAATGATGTCACCTTTTCTAAAAATAGATTTCTAAGAATGAATCATGCTTTTCTTGGAAATTTATACTTAGAAACATGTCTAGACAACATGTTGACATCATTCCAAACAAAAAGGAGGGTAGAGTTAATTTTTATCATGTCTAAGACATGATAAAAATTAACAAAAAGTTTTTTTTTTTTTTTTTTTTTTAATATCACATTACATTTTTTTGAGAAATATTTTCCACCAGTCGGTCGGTTTTACTTTCTTTTTTTGGAGATGTTGATAACGATATATAAGTCGATATATAAGTTTCACTCACTGGGTTCTGATTCATTCGTTTTCGCCTTTGCTTTCACGAGATATCGAGACCGCTTCAGCATTTCGAAGGAACCTCCTTTGATGTTATACTGTTTCTTCAATCGTCGCTTTAGATTAAATAAATACTGGTAATGAGTTTTTCCAAATAGTTTGGATGGAGGAGCATTGAAAAGAAACTGGAATAACTTTATCTGATTTGGATCCTTATAGACTTCTAAAGATTTAGACGCAAACGCTTTTCGTTTCTCTGGATCATCGTTTAGATAGCCCAAGATGTGAATCATCCTCAATTCCGTTTCTAAAAGTAATAAGACTATCAGCGACAGTTCATCTGATTCATAATTGGAGAGACAGTGATTACGGATTTGATTCATCTGCTCTGCTGTAAAACGTTGGTGTTTTCGACGACGAGGTTTCTTGACCACCACCTCATCTGCAGAAGGTAAGAACCATTTTCGTCGAATAGCATTTAAAGCATTTGAAATATATTTCGCGGAACGTTGTTTTTGATCGATAAATATTGGTGATATTCTTGAAGTGTTTCGGTATGATTTAGATCTTTATGCATTTGTAAACACCAAGTTTCATATTGATTTTCATAAATAGAGTAGACTAATTTACTAGTTTTTGAGGGAGACATGATGCTTCTTTTATTTTTGGTATAATGAAGAACTCTTACTTATTTATAATTTTTTTAATAGGTTTTTGAATCAAAAAAAAATATTTATAATAAGAAGAAGAAACAGTAGAAACAAAATGGCCGAATGTTGTCCAATTTGCTTAGACGAACTCATTGCCGAAGATGTAGAAACCATTTCTACTTTAACGTGCCAACATCAGTTCCACACGAAATGTATTGACACTTGGAGAGAAAAAGCATTGACGTGTCCTGTCTGCCGAGAACCGTTTGAAGATGTCCTACAGAAATTAACTTCTATGTTTCTCCCTTTGCGACGTTCTTTTTTATATGATGTAATTTACGATTATGAAAACCGCATCAGGTTTTCAGACGATGAGGCTGATTTAGATGATTTACTCATGTATGAATTATTGGGACCTTGGGAAACTTCTGATGAGGAAGAGGAGGAGGAAACAGAATCAATCGAACCTGAGGAAGAAAACCACAGTGAGGAAACTAATTGAGACTGGAAAAAAGAATCGAGACCATAGATGGGTTTGAGTAAATTAGCCGATGACGGATGTAAGGATCGGACTCGAACCGATGGAATGGATTGGGACTGATATTCATCCCATTTCTTTAATCCCATCCGAAGATTTAAAGCCAATGACTTTTTCATATATTCGGAAAGAAGGAATCGCCAGGTTTTGGGACGATACTTTCCAACAATCTCGAGAGCGTTTAACATGCTGAGATAGCATTCTTGAGCTGTCCGACACAGTTTCAAATGAAAGACAACATCCATTTCATTCTCGACTTGCTTCCACCATCTCCCAGTTTGATATTTCCTTGGGTACAGCACTTCATTGTGTGGATATATTTCAGCCTCATCTTCGATCCACGGTTTCATGGTACTGGAAGGAAGGTCGTAGGGATCGCCTAAATGATAATTCAGTAACTGACAATTAGATAAATTGAGATGAAGATGGCTCGTGAAAACAATGAGACGATCGGCATAGGCTGGTTTGACCACCGAGTCTCCAAAATTCGGTTCGATCCAGATGAGAAGATCGCAATGCGTGCCGTCGCATTCGTAAGACGGATTTAACCCGCTGACGAACCAATCGTTGGAATCGTCGAGAAGAATATGGACCGTTTTATGATGTCGAACAAAAAGGGTTTCCAAATGATAGGATAAGAGGGAAGGATGCCTTCCTAAATTACCTAATACAACGGTCACGGGTGCGTCTTGACATTTCTTGAAAAGATCTTGAATGGAACCCATGCTGGTTGTTCCGCATACTTGATTCCCGAGACGAGTCAGAAAAGATCCCATGCTTCTTTATTTTTTTAACGCAGCTCGCATATATTCTTGATCTTTCTGGAATTCCGATTCAGGATAAGGTGGCTTTTGAAGACTGGCATTCACTTCATTATGAAATTGAAACCAGACGTGGGCAAAGTGTTCGCCTAAAAACCGTTCTTTATACGTTTTGAGTTTGGATAAGTAATGATACACACAAATCCCGCATCGGAGAGTTCGATATAAAGATTCTGTCACAAAGTCTCTCCAAAGAGTTTTCGCGAGACGAATATCCTCGTCCTGCTCGTCCTGAACTGAATAAGGACCAAAGACCAACGTGTTGTGGTAATTGATGTGATGAAAATAATCTTCGGCTGAAAAAGGTTGTGGGGATACGGAAATGCCGATCCGGGTCATCAAGTCTCGAATCGCCTGACTTTTCCCCTGGAGTAATTCAATCACCGCTTCGTCTAAAAAGAAAAAGTATTCGCTCTTCCATCGAATACGGTACAGGAGCGTTAAGACGCAGTACGTAGTCAATTTAAAGAGTTGAATCCAACTGTATTCGCCTACCCAAGCTCCAGGTCGTAGAAACGTCCGTCCCCATTTATCTTGGTTCATTAAATTGGCCATGAATAATAAATAGGTGACGACGACTTCATCTAATCGTTGTTGGGGCTCTTCTTCTCGGAAAGCGGTCGTAAAGTGGGTGACGTCAATACCCGGAGGAGGTGAAGAAGAAGGGGTTTTGAAGTGTAAAAGTTCATGAATTTTATGAGCCACGAACGGTGAAACACGAACCTGGCTTTCTTGGAGTTCGTTCGAAATGATCTTTTCATCTTCTAAATAAGTTCGTTTTAAACGTTTAAAGGTTTGAGCATCCATTCTCTTTACTTAAACCACCATTGACGAAAACGGCAATACCAATCTCCCACGTCTTTATTTTGCACCAAACTGCCGAGCAATTCCCCGAAAGTTGTAAAAATCGTCAGCTTGCGAATGTATCCAAAAGCCAGAAAGAGATAAATGAGTCCGTTGATGAGGAGGAAAAGGAGAAAGAACCAGCTTTGTGTTAAAATGAGACAAAACAGGATCACGAAGGACGTATACGCTCCAGCGACTAAAAGCGTTCCTAATGTTAAGGAATCCATTTGTTTTGTTTTCTTCTTCTTCTCTATTCTTGACCTAATGTCTCGTAATAAAGGGTCCGATACGTAATATTCTGGTAAGCATTATAAACGGGATGGTGGATAAAGAGAAATAATAAAATCCATAAGAGGATCGATACCATATTTTTGTTTTCTTTGTTCTGAGTCAGAAGAGAAGAGATAATAATAAAGTAACTCATATTAATTAAAAAATGGTTCGAAAGGATAAATCCAAATCTGATAAAGCGGAACGAAAATTGCTTCGAATGGAAGCAGCTCCTCCTGATCATGTAGGAGACCCAGTCGTTGACAACCACCTTAACAATCACCCTCCAAGCAATCCATCTAACCATCCTCCTCCAATCCATGACAATCCTCCTAATAATGATAATGTAGGCAATATTCCCATGGACGTGGATGAGGAAATAATTCGTCGGCATAGGCGAGATCTCCTCAATTACGAAGAATACTACCCCGATCGAATGAAATCAGATAAGCGCTATGCCAAATTGGCTGACGGAAATGAGATTTATGCTAAGAATCGACAAGGGGATGAATTTTATATGCTGGATCCCGATGGAAATATTGTGTTTGCAAAACAAATCTCTCCCATCACCGGTAAAATAACCCCTGTCTATGCCGTCGATCATCTGAACCGTTCTATTTTACCCGTCGACGCCCAAAACCGTCCCGTGTATGGATTTGATAGTGATGGGGAACCCATGTTTCCCATGGAAAACGGAAAAATGGTGTATCTGTTCTACGGAGGAAAAGAATGGTATCCGGAAAATCCTCAGACCAAAGAACAAATCTATGCTTTAGACGAGCACCATCGACCCTATTTTGCCAAAGACGAGCATCAAAAGCCTTACTACGCTCGAAAACTTGATGTCAATCAATTCCCTATCGAATATGCCCCTCTCGATTCCAACGGTCAACGGATCTATATTCCCTTAGAGAACAATAAATTCCAATACCCGTTTAATCTCGTCACAAAACGACCACTGTTTGAACTCTCTTCGGATCAGGACGAAATGTATTTCCGAAACAATACGCTAGGTGAATATTATCCCGTCAACGAATTCAACGATGAAATTTACGCTCGAGATCGTTTGCACAATGAAATGCCGGCTAGGAACATCGATGGAACCCCTTATTACGCTAAGAGAGCGAGTGGGGACGAATACTATCCCAAGCAACTCAACGGTCTCGAAACGTATATTCGAATTGGAAATAGGGACGAACCGGCCTTAGATGCTTTAGGAGGAGGCATTTATGCGAAAGATGAAAACTTGGACGAATATTATCCGAGAATTTACCACAACGACCAACGGATCTATATTCCCTTAGAGAACAATAAATTCCAATACCCGTTTAATCTCGTCACAAAACGACCACTGTTTGAACTCTCTTCGGATCAGGACGAAATGTATTTCCGAAACAATACGCTAGGTGAATATTATCCCGTCAACGAATTCAACGATGAAATTTACGCTCGAGATCGTTTGCACAATGAAATGCCGGCTAGGAACATCGATGGAACCCCTTATTAACCCCGAATAAAGCAAAACGATTACCAAAGGATCTTCGATGACAAAAGATGAGTATTATGCAGTCGACAATCTTGGAAATCAACGATATAGAAAGGATCGAAGGGAATTTGAAACATATATTACCACTGACGATCCCAGTCTACTGTATACCCTAGACAAATATAAAGTTCGCCGTTATGCTAAAAAACCCGTATATATCGGTGGAGAAAAAAAATTTGAGGAGTATGATGGAAAAATCAATAACTTGCCCGTCTTTCTAAAGTACCAGGGTCGAGAAATTTATGCCAAAGAGCATTCCGGGGCCGAAATGTATCCCAAAGATTTGTTTGGGAACGACATGATTGCTCGAGATGCCGACGGGCGGTATTTTTATGCTAAAGATGAGACAGGAAATGAAAAATATCCCTTGTTGGCCGACGATACGGAACACAAGCCCGAATACATGTCTTACGCCCTCGATAAAAACGGTATTCCGTTCTATCCTATCAATTCTCAGGGTAAACCCATCTATCCTAAAAATGCTACAGGCGATGAATTTTATCAAATCCTTCACCCTTTCACTCAGCAAGTCATCTTTGGAAGACATACCGAGCAGAACCAAGTGTATGCGCGGAAAGCGGATGGAGGCGAAATTTACCCGGATAGCGGTCAATTCGCCATGACGAGGCTGAAAGAATTCTTTTATGCTCATGATAAGAACGGGGTCATTATTTACCCGGTTGATCAACACGGTAACGAACGATATTTAGTGACGGACAAAGGATCGTACGATCAATTGATGAAAGATCCGGCCGTGAAACGATACGCCAAAGATGCAGACAATAATGAAATCTATCCGGAAATTATTCATGCCGATAAGCGCATTACCCAAAAACCTTTAGGAAACCGGTACGCTCAAAATAAATTGGGTGAATATTACTACCCGGTCGATCGATATAATAACGAGTACATTGTCCAGTTCAAGAAAGTGAGTGAGGAACAAATCTTTGCGAGTGGATACCCCATCACGTGTGATCAAATCATCATTGTTCCCAATTTAAATGACAAGCCCTGGACGCCTGCGTTTATACGAGACCCTAGAATTGAACCCGAAAATTTGATAGGCTACTTGTACCGATCGCATTCGAAACCGATGGATTATTTGACCAATTTGAGATCTAAACGCGCTTCTCGACACGGGTTCCAACCCTATAAAGTTATATATAATAACTCGGAGGGTAAAGTGGTCGAGAAAGTGGAAAGCGGTCTTCCAGGACAAGAAGATCCAGTGGAAGAGGAAGAGAACAAGAAGAAAAGAAAGAAGAAAATATATGCCAACCCGATACAGTCTGACGAAAATAATCATCAATCCACCACCAACTGGACTAAAATCATTCTTTCTATGATAGGTATCTTGGCCATACTTGCGTTCCTAATCTGCATTAATATACTATTTAAAAACTAAAGTCGTGAGAAAAAGAAAAATATCTGAAACAATCCATTCTTAAAAAGATTGGGATGTCTTGTCAATCCAGTCGGTTGGAAAAAAATTTTCAGAGCTGAAAAAAAAAAAAAAAAAAAAAAAACTTTTTGTTAATTTTTATCATGTCTTCTAGACATGATAAAAATTAACTATCTACTCTTTTTGTCTAGGAATGATGTCTCACCCTTTCGAAAATTAGACCATGACTCACCCTTTCTAAAAATAAAATTCCAAGAAATAAATGAGTCATGGTGTATTTTTAGAAACATGGTGAGACATCATTGAAAACAAAAGGGGTTAGTTAATTTTTATCATGTCTAGAAGACATGATAAAAATTAACAAAAAGTGTTTTTTTTTTTTTTTTTTTTTTTTTTTTTTTTTTTTTTAATTACAGAATTTTTTCTTAGCTCTGAGAAATTTTTTCCAGCCGACTGGATTCACAAGTCATCACCATTTTTTTTAGGAATGAACTCTTCCTTATCTATTTAAGCATTTCGAGTTTCGCTTCAAATGTGTACGTGCTGTTGAAGAGGGACCCACCTAGATCCTAGTTGACTTATTCATGGGGAAGGAAAAAAAAAGTATTCTATAACGTGTTGGATAATGTTGGAGGTAAGTCTCTTTCTTTTTCATTTTTTTCTAAAGATTTATGAATGACAAACGGAAAGGTTTCTTTCTTGTACTCTTGAAGGCGATGAAAATAAAACAAAGCTTCTTGGAAAGCACAATATTTGGTCCGACCTATATGTTTCGGACAAAACGATGAATATTCATAGTTCATTGGTATGGGCGCGGTATGAAACGCCTCCTTGTTCTTGGAGACGAAATTGAAATAAATAGGACGGGCCAGTATCTGGTACAAAACATTAATTTTCCAATAATGAGGGCAGTAAATGTTTTTATATCCTGCCGTTAGAGCTACGAGAAACGGTTTTAATTGATCGTACGGCAAATGACCCTCATTCCATGAAAAGCCATGCGTTATATCCGCTAACGGTAAATGAACACTCGATACACTTTGTTTGGCGGAATAGGATAATTCAGACCACGGTATGGGTGGTTCCACGTAGATAATGCCTTGGGAACGATCATGGGTGATATAAGCCACTTCTTTAATAATATAGTCGGAAAAGTCATCATTATAAGAAAGATTAAGTTCTTTGGCGAGAGGATCACCATTCAATTCGAAACCTTCGAAATTGAGAACGATATAGGATTCCATTTTTTATTTTTATCGGTCATCTTGTTTCAGGAGAACATTGAATCTAAAATCCTCTACGGTTATCACATGAAAATCTCTCAATTTGCCTTTTAGATAGGTGGCTCCAACTAAGTGGATGGATTGAGTTCCATATTTTTTCTTTCTTGTACTTTCTTTAATTGTTGGAAACAAATCCGCTCTGATACTTGTACTGCAATAGGTCCTAGACGTATCTTATCCTTGCGAGTGAACAGAGTTATATATTCTATACCCACTCGATGTTGACGAAACTTTTGTAGAAATTGTATTAAGGACCAAGATTGAAGACCCAAGGTCGATTTTAAATCTCTTTCCAAATTAAACGTGGCAGTATGGGAAATAAGAACAATATATCGAAAGGAGGGACCTATTTGTCGATTGAACCGTTCGGTGATTCGCCATGGAAGAAAGGTTGAATGATTCATTTTTTTTTTTTCAATTTAATTTAATTTTTTTTTCTTCTTCGGTTCGAAGGATTAAACAAGCATGGCAGAGTATTACGATATTTCTGTTTTGAAAACTATTCAATTACCGATTGATCGACTCATCCGATTCGTGATTGGGCAAAATCCTCAACTTGAAAACTATCAAGCGACGTACCGGTTTCTGAATTTATTTTTTGAGATTACGCCTCGACTCGTTCGAGATTTTCAATCACAGGCCGTTGCTCATATCCGTCACGTGTTAGATAATATGTCGCAATATGGACACCTATATCTTTTAATCGATCAGCAGCCCCTGTTTAATGCCCTGGAATGGAATGATGAAGAATTTATTTTATCGAATGAAGAAGTCTTAGACCCTATTCGCAAAATGGCCAGTCAGTTTTTTCCTAAAGATTCTGCTCATTACCATATCACTTGCATCTATCTCTTATATTTTTACGCACTACTCGCGAATCCGAAATATACTTGGATCACAATGGATTATTTAATGCACGGCAATAAATATCATCAATATTTATTAGCTAAACATGCTCACGAAGAAAAGTAAAAATAAAATCATTAGACGAGAAATTTATTTTTGAAAAGATAAAGCAATATAATGGAATTTTATCCGAATCGATATGGTAGCGAATATTACAAATATCGAAAAAAAGATCCAGTCTTTGTGAAAAGTGAATATGGTCATGAAAGGTATGCCATTCACTCCCAAAAGGGGGAAATCTATCCCGACAAAGGTGATCCTTTCGCTAAAACCCGAGACGGCCTTCCATATTATGCCAAAGATCGGAAAGGAAATGAAAAATATCCTCTACAACGTAAAAAATCCCTCGTTATTCAAATTCAAAACGAATTCGTTCTGGCCAAATACGCGGACGGAAAACAACGATACCCGGTGGATTTCCGAGGGAACGAATATTATTTAGTGAAAAATGAAGAACCTTACGTCCTGAAAGATGCCCAAGGTGAAATCTACTTTGCTAAAACATGTAGTGGAAAAGTCCTCATTCCCTGGAATTATTTTGAACAGTACAAGTATCTTCTCTCAGAACATTATAAACGCACATGCGATGCTGCAGGAAACTGCGTTTATCAATCCACGGTACCCGTTGAAGAAATTCTTAAAAAGTTGTTTCCATGCCTCTGTTTGTGCTTAGCTGAAATACCTACAATGGCTTTTATTCTAGCAGCTACGTTAATGTCAATACCAGGACTGTAAGAACAACGTTCTTATATATAGTCAGTGAGAAGAGAAAGAATGACTCGAAGCTGGCTGAGAAAAAATTCTATTTAAAAAAAAAAAAAAAAAAAAAAAAAAACTTTTTGTTAATTTTTATCATGTCTTTAGACATAATAAAAATTAACTCTACCCCCCTTTTTTCTTTTTGTTGTGAATGATGTCTCACCCTTTCTAAAACTAGATTTCTAAACAAAAGAATGAGTCATTATTTTAGAAACATGTTGACACCTGATTCAAACCAAAATAGGGGTGAGGGGTGGTAAAGTTAATTTTTATCATATCTAAAGACATGATAAAAATTAACAAAAAGTTTTTTTTTTTTTTTTTTTTTTTTTTTTTAAATCTTTAGAATTTTTTCTCAGCTGTTAAGAAATTTTTCCAACCCCACTCGATCGACCGGACATCACTATGTTTTAAGAATGGACTCTCACTTATATATTTCAGCATTGCGAGTTTCACTTCACATGATTCTGTGTTTTTGAAGAAGAAACATCTTGAAATCTGGCTTTCTTCAGTCAACTTTTGTTTTTTCCAAGTCATTACACAATGAAATGTTGGGAACCTACCTCATGCATATGTAAAAAGGTTAGTAATTCTTGTCTTTTTTCAGATTTTTGATGATAACATTATCGTAATAAATAACTTGTCTTTATGCTGAGGCAGATCAATGGGTTCATCGTCCACTTTTAAATGTTTCGTGGTTGAGTGTTCTCCCTCTTCGTCGTCATGCTTTCGTTTGAGAGACGAATTCAATTCGGCATTTTCAAACTGAAGGGGTTCTACTATATCCAAAGACGAGGAAATATTATTTTCGGCTGAAAAGGAACTGAAATCCATTTCGGTCCGTTTCAAATGTCCAAATTCATCATTGAAACGCATAATGAGTTCCGTTTCGTGGATGGAGGTGTCGCGCATCGTTTTCAAAAATTGTCGAATGGCCGATTTCAGTTCGTTAAAGGTCGTAACAGAACCGGGAATGATTTGTACATCGGCATACTGTTTGAATTGTGTAAAAATATCGGTCGAAGATAGAAATTCTTTTTTGAATTCTACTAATATTTCAGGTTCGGAACGGTAACGGATCATGCCGTCCTCCATGTTAATATTGTGGGCCAGATGCAGATAAATCATTAAAAAGAAACCTTTATAGGAATCTTCGACGATAGAATCTTTGGTTTCGAGTAAATATTGATCCTGCATCACTTGTTCTGAGGTGAGGGATGGAGCATTTTTCGTAAACACGGCGTCAAAAGGAATTGCTACCACGCGATCATTAAATGCCTCTGTGGCCGTACACACTGGGAACGTATTGGTAGAAGCCATGAGTTTGGCACTGGGAATCGCTCCTACATTTTGCTCGTATAAATTCCGAAAACTGGTGGTCGAATTACCCGTGATTTCTTTCACGAGGTTTTCGTTTAATTTTCCCGACATTTCTTCAACAGTCACTACCCGACAACAAAATAACGAAGAGGCCAGTTCGGGTTGGGCTGATAGTCCTTGACCACTCGTCGTTTGTAAATTGACGGCTCGAATACCATGACTATAGCCTCCAAAGACCTTCGAGATCATTTGAAAGAATTTACTTTTTCCATTGCGCGTGTTGCCTTTCAAAATAAAAAATTTGCGACCGTAATTGGTCGCAATGAGAAGACTGGCCAGGACATCTAAAAGGTACATGAACAGATCGTATTCGAAACACGTATATTTACACATGTGCACATAAAAATGAAGCATGCTTTGAATGAGCGGTTTGGTTTCTAGTTTGTCATGAAACTCGCGCACTTTTTCCCGCAGCGTATCCAGTAAATCGTCCGTGAGGTCGAGAAAACAGCTTTTCAGGTATTGTAGAAAAAATTTCCGGTCGGTTAATAAACGATAGATGGCTATCAAATCCGGATCGTGACGAAATTGCATCAACTCGTGTCGACTAAAATTGATGCCCAGACGTCGATCCGATAGGTAAAATTCCGGAACCGTCCCTCCTAAAGGACCCGTCAAGATATTCAGAACCCCATCGTGGGTTCGAATATGCCATTTATGTCGATCCATTTGAATGATTTTACGATCAATGTTGGTTCGACTCAGAATGGACGAGACCACATAATTAATGTTGACCTGTTTCATAATGTCTGTGAAAGGACACATGTTTTTAGTTTATCGGCAAACTGATTCCGAGCATAGGCCTGAATGGAGGACCAGATGGCATTCATCAGGTTTAGAATTTCTATCTGGTGGGGCACTTCTTGCCAGTACTCGTGGATATTATTCCACATATAGCGTTGAGGTTTCTTACAGGAATTGTGCATGGTAATGATGAGAATCGGAAAATATCGCTCTTGAATTCGATGAATTTGTTCCACGAGCTGATCTCCAGACACCGAATGTAAAATAACGCCTTTCATGGTTTTGATAATAGCTTCCAGTTTATCTTTAAATTTGTAAATTTTAGGATTGAGATTCGAACCACAAAAGAGGATCGTGTCGAGAGTAAAATCTTGGGAAATGATATCTATAATTTTACTGTTGATTTTTTCTACAGAATCTATGAGTTCGTGAGAATCTAATATCGTACGCAAATGGGATGCGAGTGTATGGGAGGACATTCGTAAATGTTGACACAAGGCACAAAAGACAGGTAAAAAATAGTAACCTTGATTGTACTGCATAATCGTACGAAGGGGATTGGGATCGGAATGCAAACTAGGATTGTCTAACTTGAGAGCTTGATTCACCGTCTGGAATACATCGTTTTCGATGACGATAGAATTTTGACTTTCCCGGTACCATCGTTTTAGAGCCCGGTTATTCGATTCAAAGTCTGAAATCACAAACCCGTTAAACTTGATAAAGTAAAACGTTTTTAACCAATGATGACCTTCGGTTCCAAAATCCTTCCCTTTGTAAATATACATCGGGGTTTTTAGTTTATACACAAACGTAGCCACTTTTTCATCGTCGGGTCCAGCTTCCTCATCTTTGCTAATAAGCGTGGGATACGATACTCGATACAAAGGATCGTACAGTGTCACCACAGGCATCATATATTCATAAAGTTGTTTTTGAATATCCATTGGCTGGAGGTGGAGCAGTTTACGAAAAAAGGAATTGGTATTATCCTTGCGACGTTTAAATTTTGATTGAATGCCTAACAATCGCATGCTGAAAGCATTAGGATTGGTCAAATCTAAACGCCAGGTGGTTTGTTCGTCTACATAAATAATCAACATGGGTTCGTATTTATTCGTATAGGGCTTGGAGGAATTCACAAGCGTCGCATTCGCTAAAACGTCCAACTGGAAAATAAATTCAGATGTTTTGTGATAGAACCGGGGTTGAAGTTGGCTGCAGAATTGAATATAATCATCATGAGCGATCGAGATTTCCGGCAAATGGACATGAATACCACCTCCTGCACGAACAGCCACAATAAAAGTAAAATGCTTAAGGGATAAAAAGTAAAATTTTAAGGTTGAGAGAATAACAGAATCTACATAATCGTAGAGCATAGATGAAGGAAGGGATGCATCGCATTCAGTTTTAATATCAATATCTAGGATAAGGGAATGATGGGTCGTCGAGCAAAGATCCATCGTTAAAAAAAGATTTTCGGCAGACGTTCGAGTATAAAATCGAGAAAATTGTGCGTAGTCTTTTCGGTTACAGTAAAAGATTCCTCCCGACATCTGGTAGAAAATGTAAGCATCGTTGGGCGCATCTCCAACCGAATTAATCCTTGTTAAATAATGGAGGCTCTGCGACATGATTATATATCTTTAACTTGATTAATATTTCTTTAAAAAAAATACAAGCAATTCTTTGTAAGTAAATATCCTATAAAATCTCCACGTGCTCCTCTAAAGAATAAATAAACTGAGCACTTTTACCTTCATAAAGTCTGTTCCTATATAATGTTGAATTCACGGCACAGAATGATTTAAAGTGAAATTCGTTTCGCACGTCTTAAATAGATAAACCAGAGTTCTTTCTAGCCAGAGCTCAGAAAAAATACCAAAGTGGATATTAAAAAAAAAAAAAAAAACTTTTTGTTAATTTTTATCATGTATTTAGACATGATAAAAATTAACTACCTTCCCCTTTTGTCTGGGAATGTTGTCTCACACTTTCGGAAAATAGAACATGACTCATCCTTTCTAAAAATAGAACTCCAATAAAAGAATGGGTCAAGGTATATTTTTTAGAGAGTGAGACATCCTTCCCTGAGAAAAAGAGGGGACAGTTAATTTTTATCATGTCTAAAAGACATGATAAAAATTAACAAAAAGTTTTTTTTTTTTAATAATATACATTTTTTTTTAATAATATACATAATTAAATATACATTTCAGATTATCTGAGAAATTTTTCCCAGCCAGCTTTTACTTTTCTAGACATAAACGTCCTTGTTTATGTCCTTGAATGACGTCATTTCTCATGTATATATAAAGCGTGTAAGTTGGCTCTGTAGACTTATTTCTTTCGAGGAAGAAGGCGAGATAAAGTGAGCTCTGTCATGGATAATGAAAAGTACTACAATGTTTCGGATTATGTGGAAGTGTATGGAAATGTTTATAGACAATATTATTTTATAGCTGTTCGTTTCAAACTACCCATCTTCCATGTCGATACTTTGAAACATTTTAGCCCGGGTCTCGTTCGAGCACCTTGCATTCTCGGGGTCAGTGAAAATCGACTCATTTTCCAAGGAGAAAATTTAGACAAAGACTATCCGTTTCCTCATGGGTCTTTAGTCTTTTGCGTGCATGGAACAAAAGAGGATTCTCGTTGGATTAACGTCTCTAGAGATACGACCGATCAGTTTTTACAAAGTTTATTTCCCTCTCGAGATTTTATCAAGGTCTCCTTTGAAAATAATACTTTATTTGTTTGTTCGACCATCAATCCGTTTTCCTTGTTCTGGAAAGTACTTCCTCGCAATATGGCTTTTCGTGCCTTAAGCGATCTGACGATGACCTACATAAAAAGAGAACCTTTCCAGTTAGAGCATTGCATGCGCCTCCGATTTTTCAAACGAAATACGCACGTCTGGGAATCGTGGTCCAACTGGTATCACTATTTACATCCCATGCTCATCCTCCACTTCATACATTTAACGGGACAAGCTGCGAGTGCTCAATTGGCTGCCAAACTTCATAAATTGTTTAAACGCTCCCTTCCACCTATGATTGCGTCATTCCATCATGAAACGTTCCTCGACGTGAATCGTGAACAATGTAATTATTGGCTACCGTTTTACCGAAATAATGAATTATGGACCCGAGAAGGATTTAAAATATACGTTTCCCACTTTAGAAAGAATCGTCGCTACTTGAAAGAAGTCATGATTTGGTTATCGTCCCGCTCCGAAGAAAAATATCAATATATGTTGCTCGATTTGAACAAAGTAGCCAACCTTTTAATGATTTAAAAAAAAGCAAAAAGAAAAGAATGTTACGAGAACTGGTTCGATGTCTTATTCAATACCAGTCCGACCCCACTTTTATATCTTTAAATGTTGTCGATGGTCTCAAACAAAATCTTCGAGACGACGTGATCGATGTTTTTCTCCTGAGTCGACCTTTACTCCATCTCTATCCTCAACTGTATAAAAAGAGTTCGAGCATCATCGATTTCTTGTTTCGCATTTCGGGCTTGCATTTGGAAGAGATTGTTCCGATGGAATCTCAGGACCTGGAAAACAAAATCGCTTCTTTGGAAACTCAATTGGAGGCAGATCGGAAAGCTTTTGAGAAACAAATCGAGACGCTCCAACAAGAGCACCGGAACGAAATGCGTTATTTTCTAGCGGAAAAAGAACAATATGTGAATACCGCTCGATTCGGAAAAGAGCATTCAGTCGTGGATTTGCAACGACAATTGGAACGCCTTACATGGGAGAAAGAAACCCTGCAGACTGAGTTGGAGCAGCTGAAACGGAATCACGAAACCTTACAAACTCAGTGGGAGCAATTGAAACGAGATCACGAAACCTTACAGACACAAATTCGAACGCACGAGTGTGAAAAAATACAATGGCAGAGGCAAATAGTAGAACAACAACAACAACAACAACAATTAAATAATAATAATAATAATAATAATAATAATAATATCGAGTTTCCAAACCGTTTGATGAACGAATGGCAAATGCTCCACAAACGCTACGAAACGGGACTTGAAGAATGGATGCAACGAACGGAAAGTTTAATCCGCCCTTTGCAAATGGCTTTACAAGAAACGATCGAGCAACTGAAACTTCCTCCTTCTTCTACCACTACGGTCATTGAAACTTTACCGCTCGAATCGCCTCCTTCTCAGCAGCTCATGATCGAGTCGTCGCGATCTAAATTAGAGCAATTACAAGAAACCCTCGACCAGTTTTTAACATCGTATCAATCGGAACAAAAACAGCACGTCCAGCAATTGAACGAGGAACTGAAAGGACAATTGACCCTTTGTCAAAACGAAAAACGGATATTGGAAAAGCAGTTGGAGCAGGGTCAGAAAGAACGAACCGACCTCCTGCAAAAATGGAAAATCGAGTCCGAAACACATTTCCAGGAAGGTATTCAACGCGTTCTTGACACGCTGCAAAAGAAAAATCCTCATATCGAGACGATTCTTCGAGACGAAATGGCTAAGCAAATGAAGGAGTTCCACGAAACGCAGTTTATGACGTTTTTACACACGATCCTTCCCCCCTCATTTTGGAAACCTTTATGTGCGAACCAAGATTGGAAAACGTTTTTCTTCCAGCAAATTCAAACGTATATCCAGTATTTACAAAATTGGCAAACCCAGCTTTTGAACCAATTAACACTTCTCGGGAATGCTTTAAATCAATCGCTAACGCCCGACAATTTAGCTCATACCGTTCTTCACAGTCTCCCTTCTTCCTCTAAAAGCATGATGGAAGACACGACCCTCTTGCAACGATTGCACGATCTTCAACAATCGATTGAGAACCAGAACGAAGCGAAGGAGGTCCTACAACAAATCCAAGCTCAACTCCATCGGGATCGTAGCCAAGAACATAAAAAATTACAGCAGAGTCTAGAACATGAAAAACGGCAACGCGTCGCTTTGGAAAAGAAACTGGAGGTCCTGAAAACGAATTTGGTAACTCTGATACGGACTAAATGGAATGCGTATTTTGGGGCCACGGATTACGATCAGATTCTCGCGGAACTCGAAAAAGTATTCCATTTCAAAGAAAATCTAGAGAGGACCCTCGAAACGCAATTGGCGCAACTGAAAGGTCATTTTCCCGAAATACCGGTCGTTCAATTCGATAATTTGGCGTCGAGCATGATCGAATGGGCTCGACAGGTCGAGAATCACAACGATTGTGAAGTCGAGCTCCGTAAAACCAAAGAACAACTTTTCGAATTGAAACAGAAACTCGATCAAGTCGAAAGTAATTATACGAAATGTAATGAGTACCTTCTCTACGCCAAAACGAAATTGACCACGTTCCTAAAAACGATCCTTCAGAATGACCCTAGTGATCAAAGAGAAGATTGGCCGCAAGCCGTTGTCCATCAACTCCAAAACGTGATTCACGAGCATCGACAATTTCAAGATCTCGTTTATAAACAAATTGTCACGCTTCGAGCCCAGTTTCCAAACATACCAGATCCCATTGAAGAATTGGCAAATTCGGTGATTTTATATTTCGAGCAGGAACGAGACCTATACCGACGGCAGTTGGAGGAACGTCCTCACATTACCGAAGTGAAAGAACCCACTACTGTACCGGCCATTACGTATCCTACGGATCAAGTGGAGGAATTACAGCGGGAAGTGAAAGATTTACAAAACCAACTGGAAGTGTCTCGGTCTCGAAACCAAACTTTAGAAAACCAACTGGCTAAAGCTCTCGTAGCTCCGCAGGATGTAGAAATGTCCGATACTTCGAAATATAAACGAAAGCACGTATCGACGGTCGACGAAGACTATGTAAGAGGTCTGTCATTGGATTTACAAGAGGCCAAACACGCTTTAGATCGATGTCTGGACGAAAAAGCCCACTTGCAAAAGGAATTGGAACACATTAAAACCGAACTAACCCCTTCTCCCTCCGTATCGTCCGATTTCAAAATGCTCAGCGACCTGTTTTATCAATTATACGTGTCCTATTTTCGATTACGATTTGATGTCGTGTACGGAAAAACCGTTTTTTCGTCGGAGGAATATATTAGATCCGTGCTGAATAAATTGGATTTCGTGGATCGAAGCATTCGATCCAATATGACTGTGAAAGAATGGACCGATGTTTTATTGCAATACATCAAGCGGGACGTACAAACTCTGACAGGAGGGTTAGATTGGCAGGGGTCGCATACAGCCTACATTAAAGATGAATTCTTAACCTATTGCATGAATCAAACGATTGAAATCATTGACCGGTACGTGAAAGAATTGAGGAAACAGACCGAGATGTTTAGAAGTCCATAAAATAATAATAAAGGGGAACTATGGAATATTCAGAGTTAATCGATCGTATTCTTGCGCACCCGATTTTAAAAGCGGGGATTGACGAAATCGTTGAAAATAACCCGAGAACGTTAAACCTCGTGAGCCGGGAATGGAAAAATATATTAGCCAACAATCCTCAGTTTCAAGATTTTCAAGCTAAAGCGATCCCGTTCCAGCATCCCGTAGAAAAAGGTTATATTCAGATTGAAAATATTAAAGATTTCAATCATCATTATAATATTCTCGTAGCGGGGTATTGGGTTCTCTGCGCTACTAATTATAAGAGGAATCTGAATGCCCATTCTTTCACATGTAAACTCTGTCCTCCTCTGGTGGACATTACCAAAGCCGTGGCTGCCGATCATTCCCAAATGCTGATTTCAGAACAATGTCGGTTCTTCATTGAAAAATGTAGACCTTCTCTCTGTAAAGCGTGTCGGCAAATGAGTCAACGAAATGATCTGAATTCTCAGATGTCTCAAAATCAATGGTGTTTACGCAAAACCAAAGTGTTTGATGGAACGACCCTTTTAAACGTGTTTCAAGAAACCCTGGACCAAGAATTTGTGAATAACGATATGTTTATTGGTATTTTAAATATTAAAATTAATTCGCGGTACTTTTACGAAACGGACGCTTTGTATTGTAGAGTAGGAGGCATTTGTAGAGATATGATTCTCTTTCAAGAAGATGCTCTGAATATGATCGAAAAACCCGTGTTTCAGTTAAATATTTTAGAACCTTCTTCGAGAAATATTATTAACGAAACCATTTCCACTACCTTCGATAAAGAGAAAATCAAAACTGAA
This sequence comes from Stegodyphus dumicola, assembly GCF_044657685.1. Taxonomy (NCBI): domain Eukaryota; kingdom Metazoa; phylum Arthropoda; class Arachnida; order Araneae; family Eresidae; genus Stegodyphus; species Stegodyphus dumicola. The sequence goes on from NC_140778.1 coordinate 53,026,064, forward strand.
AAGGTGGATCCAGACCAGGTTCCCATCAAAAGCAAGATCAATCCAGATCTGTGCAAACCATTCAAGAAAGAGAAGTCTAAGAAGGAGGCTGAGGATGTAAAAGGCAATGAGGATCCAGTCTATTTAGGTGAGGTTTCTGCCAGTTCTATGAAGAACAAGTTTAGTAAATTTGCGTATAAACCGTACGCTCTCAGGTCTCGTCGTGATCTGGATGATCTGGATTAAAAGTTAAAAAAAAAAAAAAAAAACTTTTTGTTAATTTTTTCTTTAGACATGATAAAAATTAACTACCCTCCCCTTTTTGTCTGGGAATGTTGTCTCACTCTTTCGAAAAATAAACCGTGACTCATTCTTGGAATGATTGCCATTAGAAAGGATGAGTTATAGTCTATTTTTAGAAAGTGTGAGACAACATTCCCATACAAAAAGGGAAGGGGGTTGTTAATTTTTATCATGTCTAAAGTTTTGATAAAAATTAACAAAAAGGTGTTTTTTTTTTTTTTTTTTTTTTTTAAATTTTAAAAATTTTTTTCAGCCGACTCGATCAACAAGACCATCATTTTTTTTTTCAAGAATGTGTTCTCACTTATATATTTAAGCCATTCAAGTTTCATTACAGATCGTTTAATGCTGTGGTTTGTGTGCAAGTTTCTACATGATGAAAACAGATTCTGTGTCAAGGTATATTACCATTTTGTTTTTTTTTCCTTTTTTACATAATAGAAATTTTTCTGTACTGACTTTTTAAACCCCCCCCAACCAAATCAATTTATTTCTCCAAACCTTTTCGCATTTAGCAAGATAGGAACCGCGTATCAGAAGACTGCATGGCATTTTTCATAATGAGATTATCGGGCAAATCCTTTCTCGTCAATTGTTTATTTAAAGCCGTTTCTTTGGGATACGTGATGCATTTGGATTAATAGAGATACGAAGATCCTGTTTCTTCTCCCATCACAACAATCGGTTCAGGGTGACAAATATCTTCTAACGTATAAAACCAACCCCTTTCTTGTACGCGACATTCGAAATGACGGTTTCGGGAACGAGGTCTAAATTAGGTAGTTTATGAAAATCGAATAAACAATGCGCCAGCAGGAAATTGTAAAAAGGAGAGAATTCCGTTTTAGGGTCGACAAAAAGACCTCCATTCGCCATGTCGCATACCTTTATCTTGTCGAAAAGCGTCGCTACATTTGAATTATTAATATAGTGGTATAAACCGCAAAGACGTCGCTGAAGCGTGCTCTTGAAATGAACCATCATTTCTTCTTGCATCTTCGTGGTATTGTTCACGCCTAAACCAATTTCGTTCGTGTTGCCAACACTTAAATTCCGTAGCAGTTCGTAATGGAATATTATTAACGAAACGGGTCGCATACAGCCTACATTAAAGATGAATTCTTAACCTATTGCATGAATCAAACGATTGAAATCATTGACCGGTACGCGAAAGAAATGAGGAAACAGACCGAGATGTTTAGAAGTCCATAAAATAATAATAAAGGGGAACTATGGAATATTCAGAGTTAATCGATCGTATTCTTGCGCACCCGATTTTAAAAGCGGGGATTGACGAAATCGTTGAAAATAACCCGAGAACGTTAAACCTCGTGAGCCGGGAATGGAAAAATATATTAGCCAACAATCCTCAGTTTCAAGATTTTCAAGCTAAAGCGATCCCGTTCCAGCATCCCGTAGAAAAAGGTTATATTCAGATTGAAAATATTAAAGATTTCAATCATCATTATAATATTCTCGTAGCGGGGTATTGGGTTCTCTGCGCTACTAATTATCCATGGCGATCAAACACATCCATGGCGTTATTGCGTTTCAAGTCGGTCGGGTCTTGAGAATACAGGTGGTTGATATAGTGCTCGATGCACGGGTTGAATTTAAATGTGAGATCGTCCAACTGGACGTCGTGTAAATCGGGTCGGAAATGTTTATCCAGGAACTCGCGCGTCGGTAAAATGACAGTATTTTTCGGAAACGAGAAATTTTCCTTCACAATCAGGAAAGGTCCAACGACCTTGGTATGCGATTCCGATTCCATTCGATGATAATAAATTTGCAATCCATAAGGATTTCGAAGATGGTTCAGGCAGAGAATATTCCGAAACGCCGAAATATTGTCCGACCCACAAGGAATTTTTCGATTACTAAAAATACAATTGGATTCGTTCATTGTCTTGGTTTCTGAAAATCCGGCAAGGGTCAAGAGACATGCGATTTTTTAACAAGTCTGGAGGCAAAGTCGCTAAACAATTTAAACAATTCGACATTCCTGTCAAACGAGCAGGGGAGGTCGCTAAAGTCGTCGCGAAGAATAAACCCCTTCAAAAAGCTTTTAATAAAGTGTTTAGTAAGAAAGCTCTTCTGACCGCAGGAGGGGTGACGGCCGTCGCGCTCGGTTCTCAATATGTCAACCAATACATTCGGGACAATTCGGGCTGTTTTCTCTACAACGGAGGGGACATGGTTTGTAAACTTAAAGAATTGAGTTGTTGTCAACCCGAACCTGTTCACGGGATCGAATCGTGCACGGGATTTCCTATTCAGCAATGGAATGCGTGTGAAGGGTACGACAACGAGAAAGAGGATACGTGTTGTCGATTATGTGATTGTCAATATCACGATTGTACACCGACGCAAGAATTGAAATGCCGTCGACCCACGATCGGAGAAGCTTTAACGCATTTCAGTCAAGACGTGACGGGTTCCATCACGAGTGGTATTTTAGATGTTTTGGGTAATATACCGTATCTAAAACCAATCTTGTTGGGAATCGTTCTTGTCATCATCGGCCTTATTATTTGGAAATTCGTATAAGAAAAGATGGATATCGTTACACTTCAATCCTTAAAGACTCCTATCGATCACCTTCTTCATCATAAATATCGTCCTCGACTGAATACCGTGGTACCTCAATATATCAAATTTCATAAATTTCCGCCCTTCACGAGCCTCGTCACGCTCGAAATGGTGCGCGATCCAGAAGTACGGGAAGCGGTGCGAGACTATATTCAAACGCTGTTTCGAGAAAAAGAGAAATACGGCTATTTGTATTTTTTGAGTGAACAAAACCTCGTACTTCCATTTACAATTCAATGGAATACAGAACTGGTCGTGGATCCATTGAACTTTTTTACTATCATTACGGAAATAGATCAGATAGCCGACCAGTTCGCTCAACGGGGAGATATGACGTACGAAATAACTCGCGTTGAAATACTCTATTTTTTAGTGTTGATTGTGAATATTCAACTCAATTGGATCACGGTCGATTATTTGCTACGATGTAATCAGATGTATGATTACTTGATTGCTGCTCCTAATCGAATCTTGACTAATTCCGAAATGGAAAAGAATACAATATGATCTCCAAGTGACGAAATGCTTCTTCTTCAACCCTCCTGAGCGATCTGAAGTAAAACTTGAAATGTTTAAATAGATAAGCGAGAGTCCATTCTAGAAAGAATTTTGAGATGTCTTGCCAATCGAGTCGGCTAGGAAAAATTTCTGAGAGCCCAGAAAAACTTCTGTAGATGAAAAAAAAAACAAAAAAAAACCCACTTTTTGTTAATTTTTATCATGTCTTAAGACATGATAAAAATTAACTCTCTCTTCTTTTTGTGTGGGAAGGATGTCTCACCGTTTGAAAAAACAAACCATAACTCATCCTTTCTCATGGCAATCATTGCAAGAATGAGTCACGGTTTGTTTTTCGAAACGGTGAGACATCCTTCCCAGCCAAAAAGAAGAGAGAGTTAATTTTTATCATGTCTTAAAGACATGATAAAAATTAACAAAAAGTTTTTTTTTTTTTTTTTTTTTTTTTTTTTTTTAAGCTCTTAGAAATTTTTTCCAGCCGACTCGATTCACAAGACATTTCAAGATGACGTCATCGTTTCAAGAATTGTGTATATCAGTGGATAACTTTCGCACTTCTTGTGAGTTGAGTTCCTAGCTGAGCTAAGGGAATCACCATTTCTCAATCTACAGATATTTGTTTCTTTTTTTTTTCTCTTTACAACAGAACACATGGAGAGGAAACTGGTCGTTCCATAAATTCAATTCTTAACCGGACAATATCGAGAAATTTTCGAGCTTCCCGACTTAGGCTAATGACGATCGGGGACGATGAATTTCTTGGTATAATGATACCTTCTTCTTCTTCGGTTTCGACCGTTTCGGCCGAAAAGCATATTTTATGTCGAGCCAAAGTTAGAGCCAATTGAAAGAGTTTCAGATTGCCGTACCTGATTTCTGGATCCGTGGAACGATTCTGATGATAAAATTCCAGCCATGATTGAACCAGGTAAGGTAGATGAGCATAGGGTTTAGCAAGTGGAACTGGTTTTTCTTCTTCGATTTTGGTCAGACACCATAAATCATGAGGAATGGAAGCATATCGAACTCGGTGAAGCGCATACTGACAATCGTATTCGTAACTCTCGAGAAACGTCAATTCGCTCACATCTGTGACGGGATGGAACAGACACGCCGTGTTTCTATTAGCAGGTTGTTTCGGATGAGATTCGAGCATGACATAACTTAAACATAAGTGGATAAGGATAAGAGAGCGAGGAGGAGGTGAGAGTGGATCAGGGTAAGTGCGTTATTTTGAAAAGTGATTCGCCGTCTACAGTTGTCAACGCAAAACGCCCAAACGAAACTAATAGTCCTTCGGGGACAATGCCCCTTTGGACTAAGAAAAAAAAAAAAAAAAAACTTTTTGTTAATTTTTTATCATGTCTTCTAGACATGATAAAAATTAATGACCCCCCTTTTTTGTTTTCAATGATGTCTCAGCACCATGTTTCTAAAATACACCATGACTCACCATTTCTAAAAATAAAATTCCAAGAAAAGAATGAGTCACAGTTTATTTTTAGAAATGGTAAGACATCATTCAGAGACAAAAGGGTGGTAGTGTTAATTTTTATCATGTCTTAAGACATGATAAAAATTAACAAAAAGTTTTTTTTTTTTTTTTTTTTTTTTTTTTTTTTTTACTTTCCAGATATTTTTCTTCCAGCTCTCACAAATTTTTTTTTTTCCACTCGACTTCATCAACCAAACAAGACATTGCAAAATGCCTTCTAGAATGAATTTTCGCTTATATATTTAAGTCATCCCATTTTCGCTTCAAATCAGTTTGTGCTGCTAAAGAGGTAACATCTCCTAAGGCCAGTAGTCTAATAACCAAGATACTACATTCTACTTTGTTCGAAAAGAAGAAATCTCTTGAGTAAGAATGGATTATTCGTTGATTATCAAGAATATTCTTTCTTCTCCCATCCTTGAGAAAGCTATCGACGAATTAAAAGAACGTCAAGGTGCTCTCAACTTAACATGTCCCAACTGGGAAGATGTTTTAAATCACGATCCGCTGTACGAGACACATTGTCAACAAAAAGTTCAATTTTCCAAAGGAACTCGAAAAGATACTGTTCACATCCGAAACATTATTGGTTTACAAAATTGCTATAATGTTCTCGTGGCTGGTTATTGGTATTTGAAACCGGGGGAGAATAATAAAATAGGAACTTCGTTCATGACTCGACTGTGTGCTCCTTTAACTAAAATTGGCGAAAGCATGAAAGAGAATCCGCAACACAAATTTGCGGAGAATTGTCGTTTTTTCATGGACCGGTGCGATCCCGCGTTTTGCTCTGCTTGTAAAGGAGCCCAAGATAAATTTCAAATTCATAAAAATATGTGGTGTATACGAAAGAGTCGGATCTTTAATGGAGAGGGTTTAAAAAATACTTTTCAGTGTTCGATTGAAAATATGTTTGGTACGACGACTTCTTTTCTAGGTATTCTAAACCTTCAAATTTCTAACCGGTACACGTTCGGAGAAAATTCGTACAAGGTAGGAGGTTTAGTTCGCGAATTTATCTTATTTAAAGAATCTGTCCTGTTCTCGACCGATCTGGATTTTGAAACTCCTCTTTCCCTCCCTGTAGTCGAAGAGATGGAAGAAGGGGAAGAGAAGTGTCCCGAAATTATCGGCATTCCCAATTACTTCAAACCCGTTACTCATTTTTAAATAAGAAGAAAGCATTTAGAAATGGATTTATGGAAAATCCATCGTCGACATTTATTATCCAAACGACGTTACCGATTTTTTGCCAAGATGGCTCAAAAAGAAATGGATCAACTTCCCTATCTCACCCCTCATAATATGTTTATTCATCGAGGTTTATCGGAATCGCTGTTGAGTAACAGTTTTGTAATTACCGATCATATGCTTTCCAGCATTATACACCGAAAAGATAATATTGATCCTCAGTACAGTCAATATTTGAACAAAATCGTTCCTTGCCGCAATTTTAATCAACCTCTCCTCCTTCAGTTAATAGCCACCTCGATCGCGGAAAAGGTGAAAACGGAACAGAAAGAATTACCGATGGACACAAGAGGACTTCCTAAAGACCCAATAGAGGATCCAAACGCTAGGAAAGTAAGTGTTATTAAGGGGGGTCCAGGAACCTCCACGGAGGATGCACTGAATCAAATGTTTGGCGTAAACAAGTAATTTAAAAAATAATGGACGACCCTGTCAAAATGGTGAAGGTTCAACGAAACGATATGGTCTACAGTGTTCGAAAGTATTTATTATCGATCCAGAATCTACAAACCAAATATAAACTTTTGCAATATTTTGAACAAATAGGGGCTCAACGAGATAATGCCGGTCTGGTGCATGAAGATCGAGGCGATAAAATAAAAGTTGTGAACCTCTATTGAAAAAAAGAAGATGACGCTTTGGATATTTCTTCTCGTCTTTTATCTTTACCTGATCATGATCTACCTGTTTCGAAACGAGTCACAAACGACTACAACCCATCCTTGGCAATCCATTTCCTACCACCCTCCTCAGCGGACGACGCTTTATTCAAGTTGCATTCACGCAACCGATTGTGACGACGATCAAATATGTTTTCGGGGTGAATGTCTTCCCAAACTCCTTCCCCATGCTACTTGTTCTTCAGCTACGGGAGAGTGGGTTCTGGTGAATCAAAAAGGATTGAAATTCGCGACCTGTTTTTGTAAATATCCTCATCTCGTTACGCAAAAAGAACGCGGGGGGAATTGTGACGTAGACATTGCTTGCGGACCTCACGGCCGATTAGAAAGTTTAGACAAAGATCCTTTGAAAGAAGGTAAATGTGTTTGCGATTTTGGATACAAGCCGCTTTTGCAAGGTTTCGGGTGTGAAGAAATGACCGCTCACGAACGATTAGCGTTTTCGAAGGAAGAAGAAAAAAACAACGTATGGGATCCGACCGTATTTTCCGAAAAGTATCTCGCGTCTTTCCAAAAACCCGGTTACTTCTAGCAGCCCTGTTCCTTCGATGCTTTTACAGGTCAGCCTTTAAAACATACTTTTTATCATGCAGAATTTGGAAGTTGTGTGTGCGATCTGAGGTATGGGAATATCGGGGTGCGACTCGATCATCCCTATTATTTGAAAAATAACGATAAGGGCTATAATGCTTGCGCGAATATTTTTAAAAGCGAACCCGATTCCCCGATCCATCATGTGAAACTGTTTGCCTATTTCTACATGTTTGATTATTCGCCGGTCGCGTTCATCGAATTTGAGAATTTAGACCCGACTCAATTATCCTATCCTTTCAATTATTACGTGGTCCAATCCAAGAAACACCATCTACAAATCGAAGAAACGTGGCCTTTTGACTACATGCAATATGTTTTAAGTACCTTCCCTTTACGGTGCATACGCGTCACTGCCACGAAGATCCTATTTTTCATGTCAAAACGTGCTACGAAACCATTATTCGACAAAACCAGCTCACACGTTGCCAGTTGATCGAGCAAGAACTGGATGGAAAATTAAGTCAACACGCGAACGCCTACACGCTCCTGTATCGATATCCCGTATGTCTTTTTTCAGAGGAGGATCGACGCGTTCCCGAAATTTATCAAGGCCATGTCGTTCTCAATCCTTTCCATTTACTGTTGAAAACCCTCCCAAACCTTCTTCGATCGAACGGTATTCAGATGAAACAGAATAAGGAAGGCATGTGGCATGTTACGTTCGCTCGAGCTCCTTATGTAGAAACATATGCGGCGACGTTAGATCCAGCCGTCTTTCCCGATATTAAAGGAGAACCCACGAAAGCGTTGGAAAAAGGTCATTTCTTTTAAAGAGAAAGAGAGAGAAAATCAAAATAAAAGAAAGGGAGACATATAATCAAAATAAAAATGAAACGCGCTCATGAAGAATCCGAAAAGGAAATGGACCATGAAGAGGGGGAGAAGGAGGAAGAAGAACCTACCCATAAACGAATTAAAGAGTCGGACGTGTCTCTATTATTAGAGCTTCAAAATAAACACACAGATCCCGGTCAGCAAATGAATCGAGAATTGGAAACGGCTCGCGAAAAATATCTCGTTTCTTATCTACGGAAAGTCATTGAAAAACTGCCCATGAGTAAACACGTTCTAGATTCAACGACCGAAATTCCAGAAGGCTACGAAGGATTTTTAAAAATGTACAGTATCGCTAAAACATGCGTCCATTCGGAAATTCAGTTAAAAAAATTGATGGCGTTTAATTCCATCTTTGACATGTTGAATGGCGTGATCGGGAAAGTCATTCACGATAAATATATCGCTCCATATTTAACGAAACTCGTCACCGATCACAATTTGAATCGGGCTTTTGCCGTATTCCAAGAAACTCTGCAAGCAGACGATACGAACGTATCCACGGAACTCCATTGCGTTTCGTTTTTGATTCAAGACGAATTGTCAAAGAAGGAACCTCTCAAAGTCCCCAATCCTTTGTATAATCGTTTCACGCAGCAAATGTATGCCGTCAGTAAATACGTGACAAGTATATTAATGGCGATCGCAGCGAATCATGCAACTGCATCTACGCCTGACTTTGAAATGATCGGAACACCTAGAAAAGGAGAAAAATAACCAATGAAAAAAAAGCTTAGGAATACGAAAGTCCATTAGTAGCAAAACATGACAATGTCAGTTGGAAAAATTTTCTAAAAGCTGAAAAAAAAAAAAAAAAAAAAAAACTTTTTGTTAATTTTTATCATGTCTTTAGACATGATAAAAATTAACTCTACCCCCCTTTTTCTTTTTTGTTGTGAATGATGTCTCACACTTTCTAAAACTAGATTTCTAAGCAAAAGAATGAGTCATATCGTTCTTGGAAATTTATTTTAGAAACATGTTGACACCTGATTCAAACCAAAATAAGGGGTGAGGGGTAGTAAAGTTAATTTTTATCATGTCTAAAGACATGATAAAAATTAACAAAAAGTTTTTTTTTTTTTTTTTTTTTTAATAGTCAATTCGATGTGGACAAGAAAGAAGTTACCCTTTTTTAACCAGAATAAACTTTCACTTAACTATTTAAATCGTCAGTCAGTGCTGTGGACTGGATCCAAGCTTATACTCCATCATAGGAAAAACCTTCTTATTTGGGTCCATATTCTTAAAAGAATTTCTTTTTTTGAATGTCTATTCTCCATTCGATAAACCATGCAACCAACACCAGAAACACCATCCATCGAAACTGAAATATATAGAAGAGTTTAGGAAAGAAATTAAATCCATGGAATATAGTTTCGGCCGCTTCATGATACCGTAAACGCCGATCAAGGTTGACGAGCTGTTTAACCGGTTCAGGAGCGATTAATAATTGTCTGTCTTGATTCACCAGAATCACGGAATGAGCCCAATCCACCTCATTTAAAGAATCCACGTTGAATTTTTCTGCCGAGGGGTAATTGGGATAAACATGTTCCGTTACATATCGTAAATGCGCGTTTAAGAGTTGAGCTGTAAAAATAATATTTTTGGGATACGTCAATAACAATTGACTTCTTAGAAATTCTTCCTGATAAGGAATCCAAGCTGATGAACGATCAAGAATCGTTTCCATCATGATATTATTTCATCTACTCTGTTTTTTTCTTCTTTACCTATTCCAATGTTTCATGTACCGAAATTTACTCGTCTATTATTCGGGACAATCGATCCCTTTTCATTTCAATCTTCTTCAATGGTATCGACAAGTCCATCAAGAAATCACCTAATAAAGGAATCATTAGTGGATAAAACAATGTTTGGTTTTAATCTTCGTTCGACTCTCGCCATAACCATTTTAATATGTCTGGTGACAACACTGGTCATCATGGCCCTCATCGTATATCGTCTCTCCTACGGCAGTGTGGCTTTCGTTTACGATGCTGCTGATCCGAATAAAGTCACGACCAAAGGAACGACAGCGAGCGGTTTCTGGGCCAACAATAAAATGTTGCTCATTGCTCCAACGGTTGTCAATGTGATCAATATACTAATGGTCGGTTTATTACTTTACGTGTAACCGAAAAGAGAATAAAGACTAGGTTCAAAAATACATCACGATGGATACAAAGGCTATCATGGTAATTATCTTATTAGGAATTGTATTTGTCTCGTTACTCAATTTCGGCTACCTGGCAACAGCTATTTACAGTGATGCGACACCCAAAACAGGAGCCGAACATTTTAATCAACGCAACTGGATGTTTTACGGAAATATAATGCTACATATTATTGCTCTGATGCTAGGTGGAGGCATTTTTATGAAAAAGTAATGATTTAATTTAAAAAAATATAACAAGACCTACCCAAGATGAATCCAAAATCTTTCAGAGAAATACTTTCATAGATAACGATGAGTCACTCGTATTCATAAACACGTTCAAGGTGATGGACGGGCGTAACTTCAATCCAAGAAGAAATATACCAACAACTGCTTTTATTGACATCTTGCGCACTCAAGAAGGAAGAACAAGAATGACCAGAGTCAGCTAGAAAAATTTCTCAAGAGCTGAAAAAAAAAAAAAAAAAAAAAAAAAAAAACTTTTTGTTAATTTTTATCATGTCTTCTAGACATGATAAAAATTCACTCTACCCTCCTTTTCGTTTTGAATGATGTCAACATGTTTCTAAAAATAGATCTCTAAGAATGAATCATACTTTTCTTTTAAATCTATTTTTAGACACATGTTGACATCATTCAAAACGAAAAGGAGGGTAGAGTTAATTTTTATCATGTCTAGAAGACATGATAAAAATTAACAAAAAGTTTTTTTTTTTTTTTTTTTTTTTTTTCACTACTAGAAAATATTTTTCTCAGCTCTCAGAAATTTTCCCAGCCAACTCGATTGACCAGACATCACCATTTTCTTACAATAATGAACTTTCACTTATTTATTTAAACCATCCCAGTTTCACTCCAAATCAGTTTGTGCTTGAATACAAGCTTCTGTTCAGGTATGTTAATAATATATTTTTTGTTTCTTTGGCTTTTCGCTTTTAGTTTATGTGATTCGTCTTTCGCTATAGAGATCCAATATTTTATAATGGCAATTTTGATTTAAGATGGTCACCATTTTCGCCATTTTCCGTAGCGCTTGATGTGCTCGAGTGTCCAGGTTGCGTCTATCTTCATAAGACATATCTAAATACAGCTCATTGGCGTTCGGTTCAATATTTAGGTGATACACTTCATGATTGCGTTCTTTGTCCATGAGAAACTTGAACACATCAAATTCATTTGGCCGGCGATCGGATTTGAACGGTTTCAGGACTCTCGGACTGTAAAGTCGTTTCCCCTTCGGATCAAAGACGAAACCCGGACAAGGTCCACCTTTTTGAGAACGAACTTCCACCTCGTCCGGTTCGACATCTTCTTCGACCTGTCGGCCATTGTCGGAACGATACTGTAATTTAAACCGTCGCCAATTGTCAATAAACGCGTCGAGAGTATCCTCCGATTCTGGAAAATATTGTCGGTAAAGCGTTTCGGCTTGAGTTTGTTCTTCGGGTAATAAATTGGCATACTCCACATATTCAGTGAACAATTTCCGGAAAATAGGATCTCTCTCACTTAAATAAGTGGCCATTTCATCCAATGTCATTTCGTATAACTGTTCGACAAAATTCATGATGGAAGTGCTTTTTTCTTCTTATTATTATTATTGAATTTTCAAAGCGGACATTATATCTTCCATTCTCTCACATTGATAGCGGTATTTTAAATATTTGAAAGATGTGATGGCCATGAGCGCTAGAAAAATGACGAGCGTTAAGACCGTGAAATGAAATTTAAAGTGAGTTTCTTCCTCATGCACAATCAACACGCAAATGGAATAGAGTAATCCGCCCGCTAAAGCAAAGATACCGAACGGTTCTAGCTTCGAAATATTCATAGGGATCCTAAAAGCGACTGGGCAACTCTCAAGTTAGTAAATACTTTATTCCAAAATTCTTCGTGAATAGCGAGCGAATTTTCTAAAGAGGCCTGGAACGTTTCGTACTGAGGCAGAGTTTGAGCAAACGATAAAATACAGTCTTTGGGATTCTGCATCGGCGTATGAGCTAACCATTCGCGTAACCGGTTCCACGTCTCGGGCCAACATTGAATTTCTTGGTTGAACCGATCGGCAATTGAGGGACCGAACGTTTCACTCAAAAACCAAGAAATGCAAGCTACAGTTTGTTTCATAATCGTTTCTGAATTCATGGTTCCTTATTTTTAAATATTTTTTTTTTCATTTATTTCAGAAAAAGAAAAAGAAGAGTAAAGAATGAATCATTTAGACGAATTGTTTCAGTACCTTCTCCAACACAAGAAAACAATTGTGTTTGGGAACCTGAGTCGATTACCCTATGTGATCAACGATTACATTTCCAAACATTTATCCCACCTCACCATTTTTGTCATTTGTCCCTTTTATACGTACCCGTCTTCCCCTCATGTGCGTGTAATTAAACCGGAAGAATTGAGCACGAACACGTGCGATTTATTATTCTACATTGAACCTTTTCCGCATGCCGTTTTACACCACGACATTAAAACGGCTCAACACCTCGTCATTTTAACGAGCCACATGATTTTTATCGATCGATACCATACGTGTTCCTATTTATCCTATTTTCATTTCCCGGGAAGTTTAGAAAGTTATATGGAAAAAACCAAACAGCTGATGGATTTGGAACAGACGTTCCTTTACAAAACGGTTGTACCCGAAGTTAAAGAATCCAAGAAAGCTCTTTCGATCGGTCCTAGTCCTACCCTGGATCGATGGATCAGTCCCGAGAATCCCGATCCGACTCCCTTAGAAAACATGTCATGGATTTTAATCGATCTCACGTCCTTCCGGAATACGTCGTCACTGTTATTTCATTTTTGGACAGCTTTTGATTACATGCTGAATCATATCGATCGCATTGAAGGCTGGCAATTGTGTTTTAAAACGTCCGCGGAAGCTCGTGCTTATAAGAAACTCGTTCAGAAATGGATCGATTATCTCTGTTGTAGGGAATTCCAGCACGGGAACGTGTTACAATTGAATGAAATTCTCTCCCTCACGCCTTTTTATCGAGCAGGGACGGTCGATCTTCCCATTATTTTAGAAAAGAAACGATTCGGACCTTTGGAATATATTCTTTGCACATCGGTTCAAGATGCGTATCGAGCTTCTATGCGATATAACTTAGATCCTGTCGTCGGATCCGTGTTTCGATTGAAATAAAATCAGAATGAATGATCCTAACGAGGATGATGTTTCGAAGGAAATTCCACCTCTTGGAACACCCGAAGTTATTTATTATGACGATATTCTACCTTCACAAATTCAAAACCAAGTCGACCTTCCCGACGATTTCGAACTTCAATTTCCTCTCCACACGTATGCCAAATCCGATGTAACCACTAGCCCTTACATTATTCGACCGTCCGTTTCTCCTTCTTCTCGAAGTTCGAGTCCAAGTTCAAAACGAAGTCCAAGAAAACGCAGTCCGAGTCCAAGAAGGAGCAGAAGTCCAAGTCTAAGCAGGAGCAGAAGTCCAAGTCCAAGAAGAAGAAAAAGTCAGAGAAATCGTAGTCGTAGTTTAGAAATACGTCATTCTAGAAGAAGAAGTCCTGTAAGAAGAAGTCGTTCTGCATCTTCTTCTTCTTCTCCTTCCAATATCAATCGTAGAGGAACACAAAGACCCATTCGTAGAAGACCTATGAGAAAACGTCGAGGATACGTTCTTGGATCTCGAACCGTCCGTGTGGGTCCTAATCGATTGCTTCATAAATATGGTAACCATTCCATTACTTTTGTGACCGAAGGTGGGGCCCACATACGAAATAAGAAAATTCCCAATAAAGCTTGTCGATATCTATTAAGTCATTGCTCACGACGGCATCCAACAGCTCGAGATCGATTGCCACGACAAGCTCGTATTGTTTTGAGAAAGAAAAGAGCTTAAACACAACGAGTTGAAAAAGAAACAATATCCAAGCAATTCAACAAAATAATAAAGTTCACTTACCAAAATGTGTATATAATAGACTTTAACTGAAGCTCTTTCGAGGCTGGTATCCAAAGCACAGACTGATCTGAAACCAAAACTCGAGTAATTTAAATAGTTAAGTGGAAATCCTTTTTCTGGTTTTATCGATCGAACCAACTGGGAAAAATTTCCAAAACTGTATTTAAAAAAAAAAAAAAAAAAAAAAAAAAAAACTTTTTGTTAATTTTAATCATGTCTTCAGACATGATTAAAATTAACTATCCCCCCTTTTGTTCAAATGATGTTAATCTGTTGTCTCGATATGTTTCTAAAAATAGAACATGACTCATTTCTTTCTTGGAAATTTATTTTTAGAAATATGTTCGAAAAGATGAGACATCATTCCCAGACAAAAAGAAGAGAGAGTTAATTTTTATCATGTCTAAAGACATGACTGTTTTATCATGTCTAAAGACATGATAAAAATTAACAAAAAGTTTTTTTTTTTTTTTTTTTTTTACTACCCAACTTTTGCTTCTCCTTTCTACCTCCCCCCCTTTCGTTTCACAGTATATAAACAGCTGGAGCTGAGACGATTTTCTCATTTCATACTGAGGACAAGATGGATCAGGAACACACTGCAACCCTGGAGCCTTTGACATTACCCTTGAAGGATCGTCTCAAGTACGTGTTGGATGAAGTCGTGCTGGAAGAATTTAATCAATCTAATTTGTTTACGACTAAAACCACCGTTCAGTTGAGAGTTTTAAAAAGAATAGCTAATATGATGATGTTTCCGTGCACCTTGATTCAAGATTTGAAACCTTTTGTACCCGTCCATCGATACTGTTTAAATACCATTTGGCGTTTATGGATGGATGTGCAACAGCAGTTGGTACAAAATAAAACCATCTCCACGCCGGATGAATGGAATATGATCGAGAAAGTTTTATCTAAAGACTATTCTAGATCGACCGATCTAATAAGACTTTCCAACATCTTATTCAAACGACAGGAAATACCTAAGATAGAAGTGTATAAATTATTTGCCGTAGACGGATTGCTGGGCGAGGATCTGCAAAAGTATGTTTTTAATCTACAGTACGGAGGAGATGAAAAAACACCTTTAAACGAACAAGAAGTTCTAGATTTTAAAGCAGTTCATGCTCGAATCGTCCGTTGTTTATATCACGAAGTTTCCAAACGATCGGAATCTCTTCTCTACGTGGATGTGATTCGACGTACTATAGAAGAAATAATAAACACTACACCTTCTACCAGTGATGAAGTAAGCGAATGGGGTGCATTTTATTTAAAGTATCTTAAAGAGGATCTATTTTCAAATATATTTTACGAAATTAAAGTCTGGAAGACGAAAGAATTGGAACAATACCAGGCGAAAAAGAATCAACAAGAAAATAATTCTCAAAAGAGAAAGAATGTGAGAAAGGATCCTAGAATCAAGAAGAAAAACAGAAATAATATGTCAGACCCTACTTTAGCTTCGAGTGATTATTTCGACCCTTCGATTGTCGATTTGCAACCTGTTCGTTATCCTTCTCCCAAGAGTCCACCTCCATCGGAAAAGGGGGAAGAAGATCCTATTTCTCCCGAGAGTCCATCTCCATCGGAAAGGGGAGGAGAAGATCCTGTAGAAGCTTCCTTCGAAAGACTAGAGTGTGAAGACGAAAATGTAGAAACTACAAGTAGTGAACAAGGCAAAATGAACCCCTAGAGACTCGGAACATTTTTTTCATGGCTCTTTAATGGAATATAAAGAGTGGACAGTCCAATAATACATTGAAGGTATGTGGGAGACTATATATATATTTTTTGGAATAGATTTAAATACTTTAGATGCACAAATATTAGACGAAATGAACTTGTTTTTGTCCTTTACAAGAAGAACTACTAACCATGATAAAATGTTTTTCGAATAGCATCCTTTCCAAAATATTTTTTCATCAGGTTCCATCCTCAACTGTAAAAACTGATTTTGACAAGATTTTATAGATAAGATAGTTCATTAAAAAAATTTTTGAGAACTGGTTTTTATCGCTATTCCATACGCAACTGTAAAAACTAAAATTTATAGGATTTTATAGTTGAGACAATTTATTTTTTAATTAAAAAAAATATTTTTTCCGAACTGGTTTTTTGTATATGTTCCATACGCAACTGTAAATACTGAATTGAATCTCATTTTATACTTGCTACTATATAAAAAAAAAGAATCCTTTTATTTTTGTTGTTAAAAAAATAACTAAAAAATCAGTTAGTACTTACAAATTATAAGATGTTTCTTCTTTCACACCACAGAGTGATCTGAAGTGAAACTTGGAATTTAAATAGATAAGCAAGAATCCCTTCCAGAAACAATTTGACATGTCTGGTTTTGTGGATCAAGTCGGCTGGGGAAAAACTGTAAGAGCTGAAAAAAATTTCTAGATTAAAAAAAAAAAAAAAAAAAAAAAAAAAAAAAAAAAAAACAACTTTTGGTTAATTTTTATCATGTTTTTAGACATGATAAAAATTAACTATCTCCCCCTTTTGTCTGGGAATGTTGTCTCACACTTTCTAAAAATAGAGCATCACTCCTTTCTAAAGAATAGAATTCCAAGAATGAGTCATGGTTTGTTTTTCGAATGGGTGAGACATCCTTCCCAGACAAAAAGAGGGGACAGTTAATTTTTATCATGTCTATAAGACATGATAAAAATTAACCAAAAGTTTTTTTTTTTTTTTTTTTTTTTTTTTTTTTTTTTTTTTTTCAGCTGTGAAAAATTTTTTCCCAGCCGACTCGATGGACAAGATACCATTTTTTAAGAATGGACTCGTTTATCTATTTAAGCTTTCCAAGTTTCGTTTCAGATGAGTCCATGCTGCGAATACTGTTCTCCTGAAGATCTTTCAATAATACCACTTTCTCGGATAAAATTCATCACCATTCGCTTTTTTAGCATAACTTAGATAGATATAGAGAAATTCCTCGTTTTTATGATCTTTCGGGTAATACTCATTTCCATTTTCGTCTCGTGCATATCGGATGTAATTCGTCTCTGGCTTTTCCCGAATTCTATCCTGTATATAATATTCTTTTCCAATGCTGGATTTAGGATAAATCTCTCCTCCCCTCGCATTGACAGCATACGTTTTCACATTTACATCCAATGAATTTAACGGGTATTCTCCTCCATTGTTTAATTTAGGATAAAATTCGTCTCCGGAATTAGATTTGGCGTACCGACGAGGAAGCGCTATATATTCATGACCCCGATATTCCACAGCGTAATATTCATTTCCATGCTCGTCTTTGGCAAAAATAGGTCGATTGTCATTATCGAAATAATACAGCTCCTGTTTAGGTTTTTTAGGATCTTTTGGATATCGTTCTTTTCCAAATTCATCTATGGTGTAAACCGAAACCATGTTTTTTTCCTTTACCGATCTTGATATTTACATGAGTCACCTCCGATTATCCAGTTATCTTTTGATACATCTTTCGAATCCAGTCTTCAATCGATTGGCCCGTCGTTTTGAGATGTTCGGAATTATGAACGGTCAAATAAGCCATGTAAGCAGCTAGACCAAACGTGAGGACTAATAAAAATAAAAAGATGAGCCGGTTCGTTAAGAGGGTGACTGCGACTAGGATGATGCTGATATAAACCGTAGAGTAAAATAATATGCCTTGACCTAAATAACGATCCATTTTTTTTTCTACTTTATTCCATTTGAATCAATGAGTCGGCCGAGACCGGATAGTCATCGGTCGTGACGGGCTTTTCGGTCATTTCACCTGTGTACAACAACGTCATGTCAGGATCGGGGAGGGCTTTTAATTTTCGGTCTTCCCAGTAAGCTGAACGAGGATTCTAAAAAACAATTTCATGTCGCGCTCGGTCCAAATTTCATAGACTGAGGTAAGGAGGGGGATACCTTCGGGATGCTGCGTCGCATCAAAAACAGCTTCTCGTCCATCTATTTTATATCGCGCTCCATGTTCCGGTATAATACGACTCAGCTCTTGAACTTCAAGTCGAAGGGTTAATCCAGCCGGTAAAATCCCTTCATAGGCTTCTTCTTTGGGTACGCATACGTGATACCCGTACGGAGTGGCTCGAATTCCTTCTGTGGAGGAAGAAGGACAAAAGACAAAAGGTTGACGCCAATTAGAAGTGGCGTATAATACGGAATCGGGAATAAATCGTCCCGATCGTATGCGATGGCCTTCACGACACGTTTCGGGAACGCTATAAGTCGAAGCCTGTTTCACGAATCGCTGCGACCAAAATTTCAAACCTTGCCGTCGAACGCGTTTTTTTCGAATTTTTCCCTTTTCGAAAAGACACATGTGAGAAGAAGTGGGTAAATAAATAGCCTTTTTCAATTGTTTGAGGAATGGGTACGGCGTGCAGTCGGGATGAGAACAAATATTATAACCGGAAATATAAACTTCTTCGTTGGTTTCGTCACAAGAGGCACGTGGTTCATGATCAAGTGTCGTCCAGGGCCGAATCCAATTCGCAACGATCGATAAATGATCGAATTTAAACACATCGAGATGCCGATACTGAAACGCGCCGGGGATGCGCGGTCGACATTCATTTCCGTCAAAAAATGTTTGAGGAGGACACGTTTGAATTTCCCTCCGAGCGCAATCAAAATATCGATCGCTCGTATCGCCTATCGCGAGTTTTGACGACGACGACGTATCCTCACAAGCCCATTCAACTGTATATTGATCCGACACTCGATAGCCTGGTTCTAGAACCGTACGTTTTCGGGTTGGATCACACGTGTAAGCTACAGCTCGATCCAAAGATGTTGAAAATGGATAGGACGGAAGATGTTTCGTATACTCGTGAGCGGGAACGACAATTTCTTTTGAGCTCGGTTGAACATTTTCACAGAAAAGAGGCGGTTGACATGTTTGGGACGTTTCGTCGTACACCATCGGTAAATGGAATAAGGCATCTCCGGTCCATGTATCCCAGGAAAGAGGACAGGATATAGTGTCGCGAACCATTCCGTTTTCACAAATCGCGTAACCCGGAGAGTACAGAAAAGATCCTTTTTGGACGATGGGGAGAGGTCGTTGCGTATTATCCGGAAATCCGTCGCAGAGATCAGACACGCATCGCCGATAATGTGTCGAATATTTTTCTCCGGGCGAACATCGAATCATTTTCGGTCGATGGCCACGACACTCGATATACGTCACCTCGTCAATCGGAAAATGTTGACCGTCTTCACAGTAAGATACGAAATGTTTTCGCGAAGTGCAAGCGTCGTAGTAGAAAAATGTCTTGGGCGGACAGGCGATTCGAATCGGTTGTTCGTTCTGGCATTCGTAATAAAAACGTCGATTGGTTGGATCAGGCAAAACTGATCCGTCATGCTGATCGATGCAGGGATTGACAGGAATGCAGGTAGAAGGAGAATGTTCTTCTTAACACATGAGCACGTCTAGAACACGACCGTGCCGACATCGATAATAATAATACATCATGGACTTTTCGCGGGGTACAAAACTCTGCGATCGTAATAAAAACAGGTAGAGGTTTTTCCCCGTTGCGGGGAGCTGAGTATCATCGGGCTATCCAAAACATTCATCTTTTTCCCAAATCCGTCCTTCCGCGAAATAATATTCGAGTGGGAGAGGAAACGTCCATGTTTTTCCCGTGGAGGTGTGAAACGAAACCTCGTTGTCGTTTGAGGTCTCGATCTGATATTGGAAACGCGTCGTTGTCGTCCGAGGAGAAGAAGGAACTTTCGGGGACGGGACCGAAAAATTATAGAAATACAAGTAGCAGTAGTATAAACCCAAAACGGATAAAAGTATGGCGAGCATCCAGCCTTTATTCATAAACGAGATGTGCCAATTATGGAAACAGCAAAAAATTCCGAAAAAGGACGCAGCAGCGTGTTGTTCCAAACCGAATTATCGACATTTTTTAAAACAAGATCGCGCGTTGGATGAAATGCCGGCTCTGTATCGTGAATATTTATCCTGTCAACAAAAAAGAAAGATCTTGGCGCGATAAAAAAGTAAGTCAGAATGGATTCGTATCGTCTAACCCGACGTTATTTTCGTCAATTGCAACGGCTTCACTTCCTCTCGCAAATGCGGCAACGCGATTGGTATCATCATATCGTCATCCAATACGTGATGGATCCCCAAAAAGGACGCCATTTCACACTTTTTCATCCGGCTATGGATACCCATACAGAAGAGTCGCTGGTTTTCTTTGGAAAACGTCGCTTGTTTCTTACGTTTATGTTGAAACGGATCGTTCACCAAGGTTTGAATGCCGAACAACGGTTACAACCGAACGCGTTATTACCTCTCAAATCGCTCGACGATCCCGTCAACGAACACGTAAACATCTTGAGGAAACAGTTGCAGAAGCGACTTGTCCTTAAAAAAGTGTCGAATCACAGTATAATGAGAACTCGTAGGGATCGGAATCGGTTCTAATTTATAAAGGAGGAAAGAAAGAAAAATGATACACCTGAGCGCGATAATTCTATGCATTGTATTTCTAGTGACTCTCTTGAATCTTTTTTATAAACCCGATCTCCGGATGCCTTCTATTCCTCCCTCATCATCATTAGCCTTACCAGAAATTTCAACCGAGACGTATTGCCCTTTCCAAATCTTTCAGTGTCCCGATAGCCATTGCGATTGTTCTCAGCTCTGTGAAACAAATCCCACGTTTTACGAAAAACTCACTCTTTCTGATAAAACATGGAATCATCTCGAACCGGGTACTTATTCTATTCCCCAAGGAATCCGGACCGCTTGTCTTTCTTCCTCGGAAATTTCTATTTTTTCGGCCTCGGGATGGCTCTGTGCTCCTCGTTCCTCTTTCACCCATCCCTGTCAACATCCAGAAGCCCGTGATCCTTCTCTCAATGTTTTAATAGATCGTCAAACCCAACAACCCGCTCAAGAAGTAGCCGATTATTACGAAACGTTAGAAGATGGATCGTTCCGATACCAATGTCAATGCCATTCTTTAGATCGACGAGGTAATCGAATGATTCAAACATCTCCGTGGGTCTGTTCTGTCGATTACTGCGTTCGAGATTTGTGGAACGTGCCCGGACTAGGATGGGATGCCGAACGACACGTCTGTGAATGTGGACCCTACGTGCATCGAGTTCTGGGCGATCTATCTTCCCCCTGTGTTTTGGAATATACACACATAGACGAAAATCATAGGTTAACGGGAAAACGAGAATGTATGACCAACCAATTTGTTGAATTCCGACCGATTTATTGTCCAGAGAATCAGTCGGTTTTACGGTTCACAAAACGGGTCTTGCGAGGCAACACAGCGTACGATTATGTCATTGTACATGGAACAAGTGTTCCTAAAATTTCGAGAGGTCAAGAATGACATCTCATTTCAAACGAATCGAGAAAAATTTTCAAACGGACCAAGAATTGAGTCGGTTTGAAAAGGAAGACGAAAGCCCCAAAGAGGAAGGATGGTCGAAGAGACAAACGTTCGCCATTCATTTACTACTGGTAACGGCAGGTCCTACGATTCTTTTCGCTTTACTGGGCAACGTATTGAAGATTCATTATTATGTCGTCTGTTTAATTCTATTATTTTACTTTGGAGCTCTGGCCTACTTGATACGATACCGATTTCAGTGGCTATTGCAAGCTTTTAAAGAAAGCCAGAAATATATTCGTTGAATATGGGACTTGAAGAGTGGATTATATAAAAAAAACTTTGAAAAAAAATGAAGAGGGAGAAGAGGAATAAAAAAGGAAGAAGCAATAATTTAACCATGGCGATGGATCCTGTACTTATTCATCTATCTCCCAAAAATTCTGAAGGTAAAAAGTTAGATTTGGAAATATGGATAAACCCCGATGATACGGATGACAAGATTATAAAAATACATCGTCATAATCGCAAAGACGAAACGAAAGAATTTGAACCCTGTTGTCAAAATCCTTTTTTAACTCCCGCTATCCTCCAACGTAGAGAAAATGAAAAGAATAAGACGATAGATAAAACATTAGAATTGACCAAAGAAGCCATCCACATGTAGAAAGAAGTCTTTTCGGGAAATGGAGAATTCAGTACAATGGATTTTGATACATCGTCCACTGAGGTAAGAGCTGATTTTAGACAGCCGACCAAAAAACCTGAAGTTGAGGAAACAACAAGTTGTCAAGGTCGTAAACATAAGAAAAGAGTTAATAAAAAGAAATAATACATTTAAAAAGACCTCCCCATCTTTCCATGAATTTCTTGAACAATGAACTGTTTTCACGAGACTCAATCCACATCTTTGCTGGATCTAAAGAGAATCTTGAGAGAAGACATGGTTTAAACTGTTTCCAGGAGAGTTGAAGTGCAGGCTTTTTCAACAGCACAGAGGGATCTGAATCAAAAATTGAAATGCTGAAATATATAGAAGAGGAATTCCATTCTTAAAAAAAAACTGGGATTTCTTGTCAATCGAATCAGGTGGAAAAAGTTCTAAAGGCTTTAAAAAAAAAAAAAAAAAAAAAAAACTTTTTGTTAATTTTTATCATGTCTTTAGACATGATAAAAATTAACTCTACCCTCCTTTTTGTTTTGAATGATGTCTCACCTTTCCTAAAAATAGATTTCTAAGAATGAATCATACTTTCCTTGAAGTCTATTGTTTACAAACATGTGTAGACAACATATTGACATCATTCAAAACGAAAAGGAGGGTAGAGTTAATTTTTATCATGTCTAAAAGACATGATAAAAATAAACAAAAAGTGGTTTTTTTTTTTTTTTTTTTTTTTTTTTTAAGGCTAAAGAATTTTTTCTCCCAGCTATCAAAAATATTTACGATGTCTCAATACCTCTACCTACTTTTATTTCCCCCCTCTCCCTCTCTTAGTATATAAATGGTTGAAAAAGAAATCGGGGTTCATTCTGTTTCGTAAAAAGATAGCGAACACATGGCAACGGATAACTTAGTCATTTCATGTGAAGAAGATCCCTTTGAGGATATTCCAGATACGGAACCCACTTTTTATGGACCATTTTCACCCGTTTTTAGAGTACCGAAAACGTCTTCTCCTTCTCCAACTCATTCTTTGGAAATACTGTCTTCTCCTCCCTCGTTATCCACTCATCAGTGCTCTAGAAAGAAGAAGTCCTCACCGACCAAGCTCCACCAAAACATTGTTGGTGTGTTGGCTGTCACCTCTGATGGATATACTCTTACGAACTGCGTCCGGTTTATAGCCAGAGACCTGAAAACACATACGAAGGAATTTATTCAGCAATTGAATGCGGATCTGGAACGACTTCATATTGAAAAACTCTACGTGGCGAATGAACCCACTCGAGAAAAAATTCATCAAAAGGTACATCTCAAGTTTTTATGGACTGTTATTTACAAACCTCAACATCGTCAGCCACAGCAATGTCCATCTTGTCGATCGAAATCTTGTCATCGATTTATGGCCATGCTAGCGCTCCAACAATTAGTGAAATTTGCTGTTCATAAATGTATTCATTGAGTGGATAGGTAATCAAGGAATTTTTCTCTCTTTTTCTTTTTTTCAGATGATCCAGAGAAACAAATACTCTACTTCATATGGTTTAGTGGTAAAGACCTCATCAGGACAGGTGGTGATGATTCATCGAAAAATGCCATACTGTTTTCAAAATTATTTAATTCAGCTTTTAAAAAATAAACGTATCGAACCACCCTTCGATTTGGAAAAAATATCGGTGCTTCAAGATGAATTTGAAAACCATATTTATCCGACTCTCCATCCCAATTTACAAGACGATTATGATCGGTACAAGGCTAAATTAGCTTATGAAGATGAATGGGATTTCCCGCATGGACAAATGGATAAAAGACGCTTCAAGAAAGACGACGACCCTCGATTCAAATGGTTCAGAGTCGCGTATCAGGAATTTGAAGAAGAGTCCGGCTACCGATTCGCCTACCAACCCTCGGACGTGGCTCAGTATCCCTTAATCAAACTAGAATTTACGGGATTAGATCAATGCATTTATACACAATATTTTTTTATAGTCGAACATCCTAAACATTTACGCCGTAATACCTACTTTGATAATTATTCTCCTTTCCAATCTCAAGCTGCTTATAGAATGGCTCTCGAACGCAATATCGGGAGTATTGATGATCGGATGGTCTATCGGGGTTACTTAATTAAAATCGAAGAGGCTCTAAAGTATCTAACACGTCAACAGGAAATGAAAAAGGACGGGAAGGATCAAGTGTTGCTATATTTTTTAGAAGGAGATAAATGGAATCCACCCGATTCTATTTGTTATTTAGAAAAGTAAAAAAAATGGAATAAGATCCCTTAGCCACCCCGCATTTCTCATTTGAAGAATCCATCCTATCTATTCTTTTTTTAAATGTCTAGGGATGTCATCAGACGCATTCTCTCCACCAAAAAAAAAACGAGTTCCTCCCACCTACCCCAAAAAGAAGAAGAAGAAGAAATTTCCCATGAGTCTTTTCGAGAACACTCCTTCCCCTCTCTCTTCCTATATATAAAAGAAGCTGAGAGAAAAGTTGTCTTTTCTTTTTTTTTTCATCTCCTCCTCAGGAGAGAGAGAGAGAGAAAACCAAACGCCATGGAGTGGTTACGGCGAGAGTCTTTTTCCCTCGTGATTCGTTTCCGTTTTGCCAAGACAATTCCTCTCACGTTTTACTTGGGGTGGGGCACGCTCTATTTTCGAGGATCGGAACTCGTGACTTGCCTTTCCCAGCAAGGGACTTGGATGAGTCCGAAAGTTCAACGGACTATTCAGCAATGGATCTCTCGAGGCCCTTTTCGCCCTTACCGATCCTTAACGACGGATCTCTGGATCGATACGTCGGATCGCCCTAGCCTTAAATAGAAAAAATAAGAGCTCCTTCTAGAAACAATTTTAGATGTCTTGTTTGGATGAGTGAGTCGACTGGGAAAAATTTCTCAGCGCTCTGAAAAAAAAAAAAAAAAAAAAAAAAAAAAAAAAAAAAAAAAAAAACCTTTTGGTTAATTTTTATCATGTCTTATAGACATGATAAAAATTAACTCTCTCTTCTTTTTGTCTGGGAATGATGTCTCACCGTTTCGAAAAATAGAACATATCCCATTCTTGAATTTCTATTATTTTAGAAAGGATGATGAGTGATGGTCTATTTTTCGAAACGGTGAGACATCATTCCCAGACAAAAAGAAGAGAGAGTTAATTTTTATCATGTCTATAAGACATGATAAAAATTAACAAAAAGTTTTTTTTTTTTTGAGCTTTGCCAATTTTTTTCCCAGCCAGCTCTATTCAAAAAACAACACCTCTCAAAATCTTTTCTCACTTATCTATTTAAAAAACTCCAATTTTTTTGCTTCCAATGAGTCCACGCATCTTGGGCTTTCTTCCACTCTGCTCTGAGAAAGATAAGGTAGATTGTTTTCGGTGGACCGTCCTGTTGACGCTTCCGATTTATATAGAGAGCTATATAAAGATAGGGTCCCTCCTAACTCCCTCTATTATGATTATTAGTCTTTTTCTTTTTTTTCCCAAGAAATATACAAAGAAAGATCCACTGTTTTTTTTCCGTTAATGAAAAACAAATATGCTTCTACCTTCCGACTTCCTTTTTAGTACCTCTTTACATGTCTCCTCCTTCTGGATCTTTTCCTTCTCCTCTCTTCCTCGCGAGCAGGGAATTGAAAATGCTGTTCAGGATGCAACGCTCGTAAAGACTCCATTTTCTTCCTGGAGAGGGCGTCTACGGCAAACACCGTCTTGTCATGAAATTGGAGTTGGTAGTAAAGAGGTCCGTAAATAATATACACGGAACGAGCTCGCAGTCGATAGGGAATCATACGATACCCCTCGGCTTCTGATTCCATTTCCCATCCATAAAGACGGATAGAAGCTTCTCCGGTTTGAAGAATATGAACCCACTCGGGTGAAACGTAAAACAGTTTTAAAAAAGTTCCAGCATCGACGGCGATCACATTTTCCCATCGCAGATAAGCGTGTAAGCGAAAGGTTCCTGCCTCCATCATCGATTGGAAAGCAAAGTGCTTGAAAACTTCGATGGACGAAAAATAATGCAGGATTTTTCCATCGTAACAGGATAAATAGCACATGGTTTCTTGGACGATTTGTTCCATACGCTCTGGGTCCCGAAACCATTCTTCGAAACGGGAGAGAGGTTCCCATTGATCAGCTACTTCGAGATGACAGACGGGCGTGATTTCCACCAGGGTAGGTAGAACTGCAACAGCATCGGTCGACATTTTAGTTTTGCTCGGTTGAGGAGGAAGAACGAGAATGAACCCTGTAGGCAGAAAAACTCGGATCTATATAAATACTAGAGGAAAAAAGGCGGGGGGAAGGGAAGTTCTTCCTTCCTCCCAAAGAATAAGAAAAGTGGGTGGAAA
Source organism: Stegodyphus dumicola (assembly GCF_044657685.1). Classification (NCBI taxonomy): domain Eukaryota; kingdom Metazoa; phylum Arthropoda; class Arachnida; order Araneae; family Eresidae; genus Stegodyphus; species Stegodyphus dumicola. The sequence continues at coordinate 53,052,831 of NC_140778.1, forward strand.
GAAAAAAATCATTTCACTCTCAGGAAAAAAAAAAGAATTTTTTTTCTTGTCAACATGTTGTCTAGACATGTTTCTAAAAATAGATTTCCAACAAAGGTTCATTCTTTTCTTAGAAATCTATTTTTAGAAAAGAATTGACATATCCTTCACAAGAAATTTCTTTTTTTTTCCCTCTCTCCAGCAGCCAACTGGATGGGCAAGCGTTTCGGGTCAGATCAGTCCGTGCTGACATTATTTTTTTTAAATACAATGGAATTAGTATAGGAATGTACTAGAAACTGACCCAAGGTTGAAAAGAAAATATCAAAATCAATACTCACTTCTTGACGATTTCTTTTTTCCAAAAACCTGTTGAAGAATTCTTGATGGGTTATCCAATCTCTAGACCTGTCTGAAGGGAATTCAATCTAAGGTGAGCGCGCATTTACCTGACGCGAAACTCGGAAAAGACATGATAAAAATTAACTGTCCCCTCTTTTTGTCAAGGAAGAATGTCTCACCGTTTCGAAAACGAAACCAAAACTCATCCTTCTCATGGCAATTATTCCAAGAATGAGTCACGGTTTGTTTTTCGAAACGGTGAGACATCCTTCCCAGACAAAAAGAAGAGAGAGTTAATTCTTATCATGTCTAGAAGACATGATAAGAATTAACCAAAAGTTTTTTTTTTTTTTTTTTATCATTCAGAAATTTTTTCCAAAGCTCTGAGAATTTTTTCCCAGCCGACTCGATGATCCAAACAAGACAGCTCCAAATTGTTTCTAGAAGGAACTCTCCCTTCTCTATTTAAACCACTCGTGTTTCCAACTTTAGTTCAGTCTGTGCTGTGAATTCGACCTGGATACACACTTCTCCCTCCTGGAAAGAATTTCTGTGAAGGTATGCGAACATTTTTCTCAGCTCTTAGAAAAATTTTACCAGCTGACTTGATCGACGAGAGACATCTCGAACATTCTGTTATCTGCGGAAGTCGTTTCATTTTCGTGCAGTCCATGCTGTGGACTCAACTGAATATCCATTGCTCCCTCCCCTTCTGGAAAGAGTCGTAGCTTTTTTAGATCCTCGTCGCTCTTTTTACGTTTCGTTGCATATCTAGGACGAACTTTTTTACCTTATTCCTTTCAAACTCTAATATTGCGGTTGGAGAGCCGTCATGGAAAATCAGCCATGATCCTGACGAATCTAAACCGACTCCTTGAAAGCAGAGCTATGTCATGTTTTTTTGATGACAGATTTCCAAGCTCCGAGTGATGAGAAATTTAGAAATTTTGCAGTATTAACGGAAAGGAGGAGACAGAAACCTGGAGAATGGAAATGAAGCTGAGAAAAAATGCTAAGAGCTCAGGAAAAAAAAAAGGCTTTTTCCAGGAGGGAGGAGAAGCGCAATTCTAGGTTGAGTGCACAGCACACACGGATCTGAAGTTGGAAACGAGAGGGGTTTAAATAGAGAAGCGAGAGTTTCTTCTAGAAACAATTTTGGATGTCTTGTTGTTTGGATCATCGAGTCGACTGGGAAAAAAAATTCTCAGAGCTCAAAAAAAAAAAAAAAAATCTTTTGGTTAATTTTTATCATGTCTTCTAGACATGATAAAAATTAACTGTCCCTCCTTTTGTCAAGGAAGGTTGTCTCACCGTTTCTAAAAATAGATCATGACTCATTCTTGGAATAATTGCCTTGAGAAAGGGTGAGTGATGGTCTATTTTTAGAAAGGGTGAGACATCCTTCCCAGACAAAAAGAAGAGAGAGTTAATTTTTATCATGTCTTAAGACATGATAAAAGTTAACCAAAAGATTTTTTTTTTCAATCTGATATAGAATTCTTTCTAGCCGACTCGATCGACAAGACATGACATGACCATTGTTTCTTTTTTTTAATAATGGATTTTCACCTATCCCTTTCAACCCTCCGAATTTGGCTTTGGATCTGTGTCCTTGCTTCCACATTCAGAGCTCTTTTCTTCAACATTTCGTTGCAGGGGAAGAATCAATTCTCTCACGACGTTTAGATATTCTTTCAGAATGCTAGAAAACTCATTCAAAGAAGAAGTATCTAAGGGTGGAGTTGCCGGTTGAGGAAAATTCACGAGTCTTGGAACCGGATTATGCGAATCCGTCTGTATGCCAAACTGTAAAGGTGAACCACCCGCTTTAGGAGAGCAGATAATAGTAAGATCCATCTTTTTCCAATTTTTGATTTGAATATACTTGTTTCTTCTTACTCGGAACATTTTCCTTTTTCTTCCTCCTCATCCAGGAACTGAATTCCAGGTGGAACGGAAGCATTTGTAATAAACTGTTGTTTCTTGGTTCCACACGCCTGACATTTTCCCGTGACCATCGGCCGTCGATTTTTCGACATGCGATTGTGGACGTCGACCTTATCGGTCTTGGTTCGGCATTTCACACACCAAATGGAATAAGAAATAGGTTCCGCGTCAGAATGCTCCATTGCAGTAACAGACTCTTTATTATTTTCTTCTCTTTCGATAGAGAGAGAGATCTTAACCAGAAGTGTAAATATAAAATTTAGGATACGTTTCGGATCCGTCGGCTCTTTTCGCATACCCCACTTCTTCACAGAGGTATTCCGTTTGCTGATCCGCTCTTCGAGGATAAAACTCGTTTCCCCAAGCATCGCGAGCATAACGAATTCGATCGCCGGCCGTTAAACAATATTCGACTCCATCCGCCTTTTTAGGATACATTTCATGCCCCGATTCGTCTTTGGCATAAGGGAATAAAACAGACGTATAAAGCGAATACTCGTCCCCATTTTGAAATTTCGGGTAGTATTCTCGTCCAAAAGCCGTTCGGGCATACCGTCGAGGAGCTAAAATGTATTGGTTTCCGTTTAAATCTACCCCGTAATACTCATGACCATTTTCGTCTCGAGCCAAGATAGGATTTCCTTCAGGATCCGTAACGTATAATTCGTAATGAGGATGTTGGGGGTCGGTCGGGTATCGTTCTTTCCCCGATGCGTCTACTCGATAAACAGACATGCTTAGTTCTCGTCGCCTGCTCCTTCCTTCCTCCCACTCGAGACCCGTTGAGATGAGGGTATGAGGTTGATATCTATAAAATGGGTTGACCCTTTCAAACTATTCCATTGTTTAAAGACCGGTGGGTTAGGAAAAAAAATATTAATAAAAGCAAATATCTGAACGGTTCAACACAACGGGTGAGTGGAAAAAGGAATAGTTCTCTCTCTCCACTCACAGGATGGTTTCTTCTTCTTGAACGGCTCACACTCAACTGAAGCGAAACTCGGAACTCGAAATGTTTAAATAGATCATAGAGTCCATTCCAGAAAGAATCCGGAGATGTCTTGTCCATCCAAGTCGGCTAGAAAAAAAATTCTCAAAGCTTTGAAAAAAAAAACTTTTGGTTAATTTTTATCATGTCTTATACACATGATAAAAATTAACTGTCCCCTCTTTTTGTCTGGGAAGGATGTCTCACCCATTCGAAAATTCGAAAAAACAAACCATAACTCATTCTTGGAATTGTTGCTATTAGAAAGGGTGAGTGATGGTCTATTTTTAGAAAGAGTGAGACATCCTTCCCAGACAAAAAGGGGGTTCAGTAATTTTTATCATGTCTAGAAGACATGATAAAAATTAACCAAAAGTTTTTTTTTTTTTTTCAGAGTAACAGAAATTTTTTCCAGCCGACTCGATCGACAAGACGTCCCCATTTTTTATTTAAGAATGGATTCTTGTTTATTTGTGTAAGCATTCCGAGTTTCGTTTTAGATCAGTCTATGTTGTTGAAGAGGAAACATGGGTACCCTCATTTTTTTTTCCTATCTGATTTCTAAGATGAATTCAGTGAGTTCACCTTGACCTTTTCAAATTTTGTTTGTTTACTTTTAGCCCAGAGGTCGACGGATAAATCATTCTGATTTTTTATATATTTTTTTTTGTGTCCCTCTCTCTCTCTCTCTAAGAAACCTATCTCGTTCCAAGTCTTCTCGAAGTGCTATTGGTTCGTTTCGAGACGAGATCATTTCACATCCCCCCCTCCTCAAAAAGTATATGTATATAAATTAAAGGAAGTGATTTTCTATACACACACTTCACCTTTTTGAGTGGTGTCACGATGAGCCTATCCAGTAGAGAACGTCTTAGGGAACGAATGCGTGAACAGAAACGACGCTGGCGAAGCAATTCAGCTAATCGAGAGCGAGAACGAATACTTGAAAGGGAACGTTATGCTGTTCTTAAAAAGAACTCCCGACCGCGAAAGAAACATCTTCCTCCCAAGCAGTGGGAAAGCTATACGAATTTGCAGTATAAGGATATGTGGTCCGAAGAAGCCTATCAAAAATGTATTCGACAATGTAATAAAGAGCAATACAATTTCCTGATCTACGTTCTCGTCCGTTTGTACACCTATTACGCGTTACCTGAATCGAAACGTCCCCCTCCTCTGGATATTATTGTGCAAGGATCCGCCGGAACGGGTAAATCTTTCCTGATCCAAGCTTTATACCAAACTCTGATTCGAACGCCTCTTTTTAGCGAAGCGTGCTCGGTTCTCAAACTCGCACTTAGTGCTCAAGGAGCGGTTTACATTACGGGAGATACTTTGCATCATGCCCTGCGTCTTCAAATGAACGGGACTTTTGTTCGACCTCTGACCCAAGAGACTTTAGACTATTACAGACCCCTGTATGCTCCTTTACGGATGGTGATTTTGGATGACGTTTCCACGATCGGAACCAATTTATTTTCGCGCCTCGACCAGCAACTTCGACAATTGTGTCATGTGCCGGATAAACCGTTTGGGAATGTGCATATGATTAAATTTGGAGATTTGCAGCAGCTCCAACCGATTCGCGACATGCCCATTTTTTATTCTGAAGGGTGGTGGACGCCTCAATCCACGCTCTACTATGAACTAGTGGAATGTATGCGATTCTCTCTGGATTACGAGGAGAGACTCGATCGTTTAACGAGAAATCACTTTTTAGAACCGGACGATGTGGCATTTTTCCAGTCCCGCGTTCGCAGTTTCGACGAAATTCCTCGCGAAGCTATTATTCTCTGTTTTTCGAGCAAGGATGCAGAGAAATATAATATGAAACGTCCCCAATCCCGAGGGACGTACTGTTCGTGTCTGGCTCGAGACGTGATTTATTCCGAGAGCGAAAAATTGCGGAAGAGGATGATGAAACGGAGTCAACATTTACATCGATCTCAGATGGCGAATCTCGAATCCGTCCTCCATTTACAAAGAGGAGCGCGATATCAATTGACTAAAACGCTCGATAGATCCAAAGGATGGATGAATGGAGCGATTGGAACACTATACCAAATAGACCAGGATGACGACGGAGTTGTGACGCGAGTCTGGCTGCAATTTTCGAATAGTCTAGCTCCTATCGATCGCGTCTCCATTCGTATTGACACCTGTTCGACAAAAACACTCGCATTTTTCGCGAACAGTTTCCTTTGATGTTAGCCGAAGCGATTACGGCTCATAAAGCCCAAGGAGCCACCTTTCCGTCGATCGCAATTTACATGCACGGACCTTTTAATCGATTTCAACAATATGTCGCTTTTTCTCGAGTGACTCAACCCCAGGGATTGTATATTCTGGACCAGTTTCGTCCCCGCATGAAATTGGCGAGCAAGCAAAAATACGAGGAGGAACTGGAGCGATTGCAAAACATGTCCCGGATTCCGTATGATATATCGGCTCGAGAAGAGAACCAAGATCCGTACGAGTTTCTCATGAACCTTCTTCAATGTGGGAATCGTCTTTCCTTTCATCTTTCCAATAGAAACATCTCCCAAGAAAAAGAAGTCGTCAAACTAGAAGAAAAACCTTCTTTCCATGTAAAACCTGTTATAAAATGTGAATCTTAAATCTTTTTTTAAAAATTCAATAAAAAGAAATATTCTCCATCAAAACCCCTCCATTCTTTCAAAGCTTCACAAAACGCTCAACAATGTCCACACAATGGGAAGAGAAAAATCGATCTCAACGGTCCACACAACATGTTGCTCCTCAAAATATGTCTCTCCCAAGTGACAGATGCTTATTCTTCAACGGCTGACACTCATCTAAAGCAAAACTGGGAATGCTTAAATAGATAAGCGAGAGTTTATTCTTAAAAAAAATGGCGCTGTCTTGTCAATGGAGAATCGAGTCGGCTGGGAAAAAATTTTGAGAGCCGGGAAAAAAATTTCTCTAACTCTAAAAAAAAAAAAAAAAAAAAAAAAAAAAAAAAAAATTTGGTTAATTTTTATCATGTCTTTTAGACATGATAAAAATTAACTCTACCCTCCTTTTGTCTGGGAATGTTGTCTCTCCGTTTCTAAAAATAGACCAGAACCCATTCTTGGAATTTTATTCTTTTTAGAAAGGATAAGTGATGGTCTATTTTTAGAAACGGTGAGACAACATTCCCAGACAAAAGGGGAAGGTAGTTAATTTTTATCATGTCTAAAGACATGATAAAAATTAACAAAAAGTTTTTTTTTTTATAGAGTTAGAAAATTTTTTTTCCTGGCTCTCAAAATATTTTCCCAGCCGACTCGATTCTCCAATTGACGACACAGCGTCATTTTTTAAGAATGGATTCTCGTTTATCTATTTAAGCATTTCGAGTGTCACTTCAGATGAATGTCAGCCGTTGAGGAAGAAAAACACAGATTCCCATTTTCTCATTTCCTTCAGAGAGAGAGAGGCCTAGATTTTCGAGACTCGATGACTTTTCAAGCATTTTTTGTTTAAGCTATTCGACTTCATATTTGTCTGACGTTCAAGAGTATGATCTCTCGTGGATGGATCTCTTCCACCTCATTCTCTTTCCAGTCGATTTAGAAGGGGAAGGGGAGATTTTTCTTCCTCATGGAGGATGTCTCCTGAATACCGTTCAAAGAGTCTATGGAGAAATTATATGGTCAGAGTCACGGATTTCCAGGGCAATCTGCTTCTCAGCTAAAAAAAAAAAGGATCTCTCTTTCCCAGTCTGTCTTCGATTGCCTCGTTAACTGTGAAACCCATCGCTTTTCCGATTTTATGGTTCTCCCAGTATAATCAGACAGTCGGTCACAAAAGTATTCGAACACCGGTACCCTATCAGAAAATGACAAGATGGCGTTTTTTTTTCTCTTTCTCTCTCTGTGTCGTGTTATTCCATCCTAAGTTTTCTTCTCCCCCCCCATCTTGGAAAAAACTGGAAAAAATTGTTTACGATCTCTTTTTGAATGGGGAGATGCCATTTTGAGAAAAAGCTGACGACCCTATCTTGGAGAATGAACATGACCGCTCTACACACCCTTTCACTCTCTCTCTCTGAATTGGGAAGCCATTTTGGGAAAAAAGCAGACGATCCTATCTTGGAGAATGGAAATGAACGCCTCTCCCTCTCTCTTTGAAATGGAAAGCCATTTTGGGACCCTCTATTCTTGGGAAGGGAGAAAACTGAAGTCTGCACTTCGCTGTCTGTGAATGCGGAAAGTCATTTTGGGAAAAGTGGACCCTCTTCTTCTGATCTTGGAGAACTGGAAATGAACGCTCTACACGATCTCTCTTTGAATTCAGAAGGTATTTTGGGACCTTCTAATGTTGGAAAACTGAAATGGACGCTCTACGCATTTTCTCTCTCTCTCTCTCTCTTTAACATGAGTAGCCATTTTGGAGGATTCTCCACCACCATCCTAACCTTGGAAAACTGAAATGAACGCTCTACACCTTCTCTCTCTCTCTCTTTCTCTGAAATGGGTAGTCATTTGAAAACTCCCTAACTTTGGAAAAAAACAGAAATGAACGCTCTACACCATCTCTCTTTGAAAATGGGGGGAGTGTCATTTTGAGACCTCCCTCCCCTAAACTTGGAAAAAAAACTGAAATGAACGCTCTACACTTTCTCTCTTTGGACATGGGTAGCCCTTTGGGGACCCTCTCCTCTTGGTAGGAAAAAAAAAAGAACTGAAGTGAAGGCTCTACACAATCTCTCTTGGAATTGGATCCATATTTCGGGAAACGTGGATCACCTCATGCTGGAAAACTGAAGTGAACCACCAAGATTGGACTCTATATAATATTTTTTTAATTGACATCATGACCCTCCTCCCATTTGTTATTAAAAAAAATTGTTTTTTGTTTGTTTTGGTTTTTATCCCATTTCCGATGTGATTTCAGAAATGCAATTCCATAACAGTTCAATTTCATTCGAGGTTAAGTGATCTAAACAGTCTTTGACCCACCCATCCGTATGATTATTTTCTTCTCCTTCCTGTTGCACCAAATTTTGTAAGTCCATATAATCATTCCATACGGGAAGGGCTGGATCCTCACAAAGCTGTCTTGAAACACTTGGAGTCTCTTTGGGATAAGTGGAGGGATCTAGGATGTCTGGACCCGGCTGCGATTCTACCTCCATGATTTCTGGACCCGTTGGAACTTGTTTACCCGGCTGAAATTCTGCCTCTACGATTTCTGGACCCGTTGGAACTTGTGAACCCGGCTGTGATTCTGCCTCCATGATTTCTGGACCTGTTGGAACTTGTTTACCCGTCTGACATTCTACCTCTACGATGTCGGGACAGGTTAGAGAAGAAGAAGAAGAAGAGGATACTGGAAGAGGTTATGTCTGTGAGGAGTCCGAAAGAGGTTGCCTGTTTGAACAAGTCGGGGAAGAAGAAGAAGAAGCTTCTGGATTCTGAAGCGGGTCTTGCACGCCAGGTAGGTTCCGGTAAGTCGACCGTTTTTTAAGAGGTAATTTTTTTTCTTCCTCCTCATCTTCAATTGTGATGACTTCAATTTCATTCCGTTGCCGGGTCGATTTTGTTTCGGGAAATAACGGTTTGGTCCATCTCCTCTTATCATCTAAGAAAGGGATGGGTAAAGGTGGCGGAGCGTTTTCTTCTTCTTTTTCTTGAAATATCATCGGCGATTGGAAAGAAAACTCCTCTTTCAATTGTTTCCAAAGCGAGTACGAGCACCGATCGACGAGAAAGAGACTCTTCTGGGTTGTGACGATGAGATATTGCGTTTTCGGGGGAACGACATAGTTTTGAAAAGGTCTTAGAATATATTTCTTATATTTCATCCTGTCGCTGACTTTAAAACTTCTTTCCTTCAGATTGGGGGACGATGATTCGTAATAGGCGAGAGGAGCAGCTGTGGTTTGAACAATATGAACTTCGTCCTCAGCCGTCGTTCTCACTCCAAACGTAAAATATCGTTTCGTGAGAAAAATATTCTTCCACCGAAAACTCGTGCGCGGATCTGTATATCGCCGGTCTGTTTGAATGGGCCGTCTCAAAGCTCGATCCATCCGATTCCAAGAGAAGGGAGATTCCTCTTTCGTTTGTTGCGATTCGAATAAATTTCTGTATATATTCTGAACGAGCAGGTTGGAGCATTCGACATCTTGGTTGAAAGAAACGATCGCTTGATGAGGTGGTAAATGCGGAATAAATGTCGCACAATGACACGCCAAAAAAATTTTCAAGTTGGAGATTTGCTTTAACGTCTTCAAATCCTCCCCGTTCGAAATCCGTTGAGTTGGAAAAACGTCTAATAGCGACATGGCTCCCAATGGAAAAGAAATGATCTCGCCCAGTACTCTCGTCTTTTTATATATCTATATAGACACACACAGACACACATAGAGGCTCTATGACGTCCGTTTTATTTGTTTTTTTTTTGTTTCTCTCTCTCTCTTCTTTCCAAGAAATCTTATCTCCATGACCTCTTTTTCTTTTCTTAAAAAGATGAATGTGTGTGGGAATGAGGAAGTGAAAGTAATAATTTAATAAACAAAAAATTATCCAACCATGACCTTCCTTTTTTTTTCAAAGTCACCCTTTCCAATCCAAGGACGTCCAGAGATAGAGGAAGCAGGGAGAGAGGAGGAGGAGGGAAGGGAAGGTCACACTCTCTTTCTCTCTATAAATAAAAGGGGAGAGCCCCAAAGTCGTATTTTTGTCCAAGTGGATCATGAGGAGGCATCCCCAGCTCACTACGTGTATTCCTTTCAAATATAAATATGTTGATCTTTCCTTTTATATCATCCAAGGAGTCGTTTATCTGAAAGCCTCCGATTTTTCAAAATGTGCGGGTTATTATACCGTGGGGAGTTATCAAAAGATGCGGGACGAATTTTTGTCCGACGAAAACGTGTTGATGGCTCGTGACATTCCACCTTTGGATGCACAAATTTTGTTAATGAAACGAGCCAAATATTTTTACACGTCCCACTTTCTAACCGTCTCGCAAATGAATAGGATTATGGATCGTCTTGAGAAGACAAAAGGGATTCTCGTTCATTTTAGTGAATGGTTGCACAAATGTTTGCACGAACCTCTCTCGATCGAGAAGACTGGGAAGAATACCTATTATATTCTTCTCGAGGACTCTCCTCGTTCGTCTCATCTTAGAGAAGCTACGACTTTTGAAAAAATCCTCGAGCAAGAAAAAATAGAATGGTGGAACAACTACCCCATCCCTCTCCCCGAGCATCAAGAGGAGCCTGTTCAGAAGAAAAAGAAAAAACCTTTCCAAAAGCCTATCCTCATCCTCCTCAATAATGATGGGGATAAGAAGAAGCCTGTTCAGATTCCTCTCCGTTTGTCAAAACCCGTCGAGGATGAAAAACCTCTCCCTTCCTCAAAACCCCTTGAGGAAGAGAGACCCCTCGAGAAGGAGAAATCTCTCCCATTGTCAAACCTCCTCGAAGATGAAAAACCTCTCCATTTATCAAGACCCCTCGAGAAGGAGGGACCTCTTCCTTTATCAAGCCCCCTCGAAGATGAAAAACCTCTCTATTTATCAAGACCCCTCGAAAATGAGGGACCTCTCGATTTGTCAAACCCCTCGAGAATAAGGGAACCAAAACTTCTCCCTCTTTCGAAGAGGAGGGACCTCTCAATTTGTCAAGACCCCTCAAGAATAAGGGAACCGAAAATCCTCTCCCTTTCTCAAGACTTCTCGAGGAGGAGGAGGAGAGACCGCTCCATGTCTCAAGGCAGGACCCCCTCTATCTCTTGAGGATCCGAGGGAAACGATTCCTATTGAAAAACCATCTATCGACGATCCCCAGAAAAGGTCTTCGGAGGAGATTAGACTTCCATGTAGAAAACGAATCTGCCACAATCATCATCATCATAATAATAATAATAATAATAATAATAATAATAATAATAATAATATACCCCCTTCTCAACAACAGAATCCTACAACATTTGCAGATAAATGCATTCAAACCAATCCCTTTATAGTAACCCTTTTGATTGGAGAACCCGTGCATTAGCCTCGAAAAATAAAATGAGATTCTAGACTGTTTCTATGACCAGAATGTTAAGCCAATAGATAGGTCTAGCTCAGAATTTTTCTTTTTAAAAGAAAATAAATAAATAATCCAAAGACTATTCGTAAATATAAATGGTAAAGTCTCGAGTCGGCTGGAAAAAAATTTTCAGAGCTGAGAAAAATTCTACAACTCAAAAAAAAAAAAAAAAACTTTCTGTTAATTTTTATCATGTCTTAGACATGAAAAAAATTAACGACCCCCTTTCCGTTTCTTCTGGGAATGTTGTCTCACTCTTTTGAAAAACAAATCGTGATTCATTCATGGAATGATTGCCATTAGCGAAAGGATGAGTCATGGTCTATTTTTAGAAAGGGTGAGACATCCTTCCCAGACAAAAAGGGAGGGTCATTAATTTTTTATCATGTCTAAGACATGATAAAAATTAACCAAAAGTTTTTTTTTTTTTTTTTTTCATTAGAGACTTTTTATCTCAGCTCTGAGAAATTTTTTCTTCTCCCAGCCGATTCGATACTTTACCATTTTATTAAGAATGATTTCTCCCTGATCTATTATTTCAAAATTCCAAGTTTCACTTCAGAACCATCTGTGCTGTTGAAGAAGTAACATGATATATGTATTTTTTTTAATGAGTTCTGTCAAGATTGAATTGTGCAGGATCGACCTTGCGAATTTTTTCTCTGTGTCTTTAAATAATAATGATACCGAACTGCTTTTTGTAGAGCGCAATGGAAAAAACCTTTTGTATGGTTAGGACAATTCATGTGTTCGATCCCATTGTATTTGAGAATCTCTTGCGTCGATCCCGAAATGCAATAAATGGATCTTTGCAACCATTTCTCTAAAAATCGCCGTTTCATTTCTCCTCGCACCCAAATCATGGAAAAAGGTTCCGTCAACATCGTTAACACCCATGGAAAATAACTGTACGGAATTTCTCCTTCGTACCACGACAAGCCGTGATAATAATCACTTGCCCACACAGCGGTTCGTTTTTCTTTCTCGGTGAGCATTTGCCATGGAAACGGGGGTTTAAAAACAAATACCCCTCGAGAAGTACCGTCCAATGTGACGTAAGCCAATTCTTTCACAATAAAGGCTCCTTGAGAATCGTAGAAACCTTCAAAGTCAAGCACGAGTTCCATGTTTTTTATTTCTTTTTCTTTCCAAGGTGACCTTTATTATTATGATGATGGATGTGTATTGAGATACGCACGATATTATTCAAAAAACAAATATATATATACGAATGTGACCTTTCCCAGAATTCATACGACCTGTTACGTGCAACCTTCTCTCTCTCTCTCTCTCTATAAAAGAGGAGACGGCGAGAGAACGCTATCCATTTTTTCCTTCAGGACACACAGCGAGAGAGAGAGAGAATTTTGTTTTCTTTTTTTCCTCAATTGAAGAAGATGGACATTTTGAGTACCAAACCTCTCAAAGATTCCTACATTGTTCTGGACATGGAATACTTTCACTGTTATGATCCAAAGACGGGAGATATATGTTTCATCTTGAAAGAACTGGGCTACATCACTTGCGATTTAACCTTATGCGGATCCATGATTTTTCTCCCTCCTGTCCATTACGATGACTTATCGTCCCGCAATCAAGCTGTGGTCAACCAGACTACAAATAACCGACACGGCCTGCAATGGACCGAGGGTCGCCTTTCCTACGAGCATCTTCCTACGATCCTGAAAATACTGACCGAAAATGTGGAGGTGATCTACGTCAATGGATACGATAAAGCCGAATTTTTCAGCAAGCTCTGCCAGCGATCCGTTTACGAGTTTTACATCCCAGGGAAAACCGAGTGGCGGAACAAGTCGAAATGCACGCGACACCAATATTTCCAAAAGATGATTCATTGTGCCGAGAACAAGGTGAGAAATTTTCGATACTATTTGATGGAGGGTAGTTACGTTTTCCGGAAATTACATTGTTACCCCTCCGAAAGCAAAGCTGTCGAAGAGGAAGCGGAAGAATCTCCCCAGGAGAACTCGTGCGACGATGAGGAGGAGGAGGAGGAGGAGGATGAACTTTCTAATAATAATAATAAATGTCTAAGTTGGGATGCTTTAGAGACCCAAGAATATTGGTCCCAACCCTTATCTCACCTAGACCTGAAAGAGGATCCTCAAGTGTACTCTTTGTGGTCCTCTTCTAAAATTTGGTCTTGGAGAGAACCCTTGAATGTTCATGAATGAAATGGTATGTAAATCCCTAGAGAAAAAAAATAGAAAAAAAAAAGTTCCTTTTTTTTGTAATATGTTGATTTCTTTCCAATCCCATTTCTTTTCCATAACTCCAGCCCAATCGACGAGAAGAAGAAGAATTTTCCAACTTACACAAGACGAATCTTCCAAGTTACACAAGACGTAGAAAGATTTCACAAGGATTTATAAATTACACGCTCCCACATGATATATGTATAGAGAGAAAAAGACCCTCTGTTCTCTAGCCAATACGTCAAGACTTCCCTAAACTAAGAGAGACCATGAGTACCGAGGAAACCTTAGCAGAGCAAGTGGAAAGACTTTCAAAGAGATTAGAAGAGTTAAGACGGGATAGATTTACAGTTCCGCCGACTAAAGAGGAAACTATCATCGATTTCAACAAACCGCTGTACTTTCATCCCCTACCCCAAAGAATGAGACGAGTGGATTCGCCGTTAAACAGTTCCAATGAGAAACAAAATGTCACTTATTTGAATAGCCAATTTTAACACATGAATATTTCATAAGTATTGTTTTCCCTAAAGCGTAGGGAGATCGGATCAGTAGTTTTTCCCTTTTCATCGTCGAAAAAGATTGGGAGGAAAAATCTTTCTCAGCTCTCTCAGAAAAATTTTTCTACCTTTAAAAAAAAAAAAAAAAAAAACTTTTTGTTAATTTTTTTCATGTCTTAGACCTGATAAAAATTAACTCTACCCCCCCTTTTGTCTGGGAATGTTGTCTCACACTTTCTAAAAATAGACCATCACTCCTCCTTTCTTAAAGAATAGAATTCCAAGAATGGGATCTGGTCTATTTTTAGAAACGGTGAGACCCTATTCCCAGACAAAAGGCGGGTAGAGTTAATTTTTATCATGTCTAAAGTTCAGGGTCCATCCATCTTCTTATGTGAAACGGTGACCCTGACAAGATCGAGATAAACAAGTCCTGTGAGTTGTTTTGTAATCTTGACGCGATCCAAGAAAGACTTTTTATTATTTTTTTTTTGAAATAGGCGGGGGGTGGGGAGAGAAAATGTTCTCACGACCCTCAGATATCTTTTCATAAATATATTTTTTATCAAAGTGTTTCTTTCATCCCGATCCTTTTAAGAGGTTGGAATGACCCTGACATTTAGATGGGGTCGCGATCCCGACAGATGTCGCGCGAGTATAAAAGTGTGTGTCCTCCGCGAGATTTCTTCATAGAACAGAAGAAGACGTGAACTGAGCTGGTAAGTCCCTTTGGTCCTATGAATATGGTTATCTATAAACTCGATTTGATTCTTAGTTTTTTTTAATAATGATAATAATTATAACTTCATTTAAAAAGGCCTTTGAAACTTCTTAACCCTTTGAAAAGAAAAATGTCTCTTTCAAGACGACGACTCTAAAACGTTTTATTGTTTCCCCCCCTTTCTACATCTTCCCTGTTATACATATATACCTTTTCGATTCTCTTTTTTGCTCCTGTTTGTGGAAGACATCACCGTATTCATCGCCATGGCGTGTTCAGAAAACTTTATCGTGCTCGATCTAGAGGGTTTCCAGTCCTACAACCACAAGAAGGGTGAATTTACCTACGTTTTAAAAGAATTGGGCTATGCGACAAAAGATTTTTTGACCGTGGGATCGTTGACGTTTACTCCTCCTCACCCCTTCCACCAACTGAGTGAAAAAAACCAAAAGACAAATGCCTGCCTGACAAGAAACCGGCACGGACTTCGTTGAAACGAGGGTCATATTCCCTACAACCATTTAGGACGCATTCTCCAATCGCTCACTCACAGCTTCTCCACGATTTATGTGGTAGGATGCCAGAAAGCTAAATTCTTTGCTAAAGCCTTGGATTATCAAAAACCCGTGACGGAAATTTATGTGCCAGATGGAATCATTTGGAAGTATCGGGAAAAATGTGCCCGACATCATCAAAGGATGAAATATTTCCATTGTGCTGAAAACAAAGTGCGCAACTATCGATGGCATATTATGGAAGGAGATTTTCATATCAATCACGTCTATCCAGACGGAACGGAGAAAGAGGAGAGGATTCAGGAGGAAGCAGACAATCCTCTGCAAGCTTTTGATAAGGCCTACGATCAGTTAGAGAAGGATCCGTCCCCAAACGCGTACGATAACCTCATCCAGAAATGGGATAATCTGTCCTGTTTCCAAGTGATGGAACATCCGGATGAGCATACACCTTTAAACTTGATGGGCTCTTCTTCTTTGTCGTCAACTTCCTCCAATAACTCGAGGAAGACGGAGGGTTGGGGAGACACACCTGAAAATATTCCCCATTACGATCCAGCAGCCTGTTGGGACGAACCTTCCAAAGAATCTCATGAGACCCCCAAAATATCTTCAGAGGATCCAAAGACAAAATCCACTGAGTGTTGGGACAATGAACGGACAACTCATGCTCTAAAATCCACTAAGACTATGTCCACTGAATGTTGGGACAATGAACAGACGACTCATGCTCCAAAATCCACTGAGACTATGTCCACTGAATGTTGGGACAATGAACGGACGACGCATTCTCCAAAATCTACTGAGACTATGTCCACTGAGTGTTGGGGCGATGAAACCGAAAAGACGACAGAGAATTGGGATGACCGTTCTCAAAAGTATTTGAATTGATATACACATAAACTCAGGAGAAAAAAAATAAAGAAAGGATTTTTAGAAATAAGTAGAGAAAGGTTCTCCGCTTTCCCTATATTTATGGAAATGGACTGAGGAGAGAGAAAGAGAGACGAATCAGGAGACCAAAAAGAATGTGTCTTGGAAGGAATGAGTGCAAATGCATTCGATTCCTTCCAAGACCCATTTTTTTGGGTCCCTCTCTCATCCAATCTTGGAAAAGAACTTTGTCCTATTTTTCTAGGTCCATTCAAAAAGAAATGAATCTATCCATAAATTTTCTTAAAAGAAAAAAAAACAAAAAGATCCTTCACCTCATGACGGTCCAAAGTCGAGAAACTTGGAAAACGTTATCCACACTCTCCATCCAGTCAAGCTTCTCTGTAGAAAATCTAGTAGGTGCATCTGCACACTTGAACACCCGGCAGTTATTATTGGATGCGAAACGTCGAATGCTGAAATAGTTAACAGTGAGCCCATTCTTAAAGAAACGGGGATGTTTTATTCATCCAGTCGAGTGCGGAAAAATTTCTGAGAGCCGGAGAAAAATTTCTCTAACTGAAAAAAAAAAAAAAAAAAAAAAAAATACCCCCCTTTTAGTCTGAAAATTGATGTCTTCAATTTTTCGAAAATTGAAGACATCAATTTTCAAATTTTCACACTAAAAGGGTTTTTTTTTTTTTATATCTAACTTTGAACCACAGAAATTTTTTCCGGCTCACAGAAACTTTTCCCAGCCGACTCGATGTGAATAAAACTTTACTGTTTGTTAAGAATGTTATTTAATGGATCGATTTCAACCTATCGAGTTTCGCTTGAGTTCCGGCCGTGCTGTGGGCCCACCTGGATACAAGTTTTCCCCTTTTGGAATAGAATTTCCGTCAAGGTAGGCTACTTTTCCTCTTTTTGCATTTTTCATGTCATTTCATTTGTATTACTATATACTGAAAACGGGCGTTCAAACTGATTTCTAGGCTATTTCTATAAAAATGGAGCTCGATCCAAGAAAGAAATGATGTCTTTTTTTTATTTTGTGGACTGCCAATTTGTATTGGAATATACTGAAAACGGGTGTTTGAGTCGATTTTCAGTATATTTCAATACAAATAGAGCTCGGTGCAAGAAAGAAATGATGTCTTTTTTTTTATTTTGTGGACTGCCAATTTGTATTGGAATATACTGAAAACGAGTGTTTGAGTCGGTTTTCAGTATATTTCAATACAAATAGAGCTCGATCCATGAAAGAAATGATGTCTTTTTTTTTTATTTTGCGGACTGCCAATTTGTATTGGAATATACTGAAAACGAGTGTTTGAGTCGGTTTTCAGTATATTTCAATACAAATGGAGCTGGATCCAACAAAGAAATGATGTCTTTTTTTTTATTTTGTGGACTCCCAATTTTGTATTGGAATATACTGAAAACGGGCGTTCACGTCGGTTTTCAGTATATTTCAATACAAATGGAGCTGGATCCAAGAAAAAAATGATGTCTTTTTTTTACGTTGTGGACAGCCAATTTTGTATTGGAATATACTGAAAACGGGCATTCACGTCGGTTTTGAGTATATTTCAATACAAATGGAGCTGGATCCATGAAAAAAATGATGTCTTTTTTTTTATGTTGTGGACAGCCAATTTTGTATTGGAATATACTGAAAACGGGCGTTCACGTTGGTTTTCAGTATATTACAATACAAGTGGAGCTGGATCCAAGAAAAAAATGATGTCTTTTTTTTATGTTGTGGACAGCCAATTTTGTATTGGAATATACTGAAAACGGGCGTTCCCGTTGGTTTTCAGTATATTACAATACAAATGGAGCTGGATCCAAGAAAAAAATGATGTCTTTTTTTTATTTTGTGGGCACCCAATTTTGTATTGGAATATACTGAAAACGGGCGTTCACGTTGGTTTTCAGTATATTCCAATACAAATGGAGCTGGATCCAAGAAAAAAATGATGTCTTTTTTTTTATTTTTTGTGGACAGCCAATTTTGTATTGGAATATACTGAAAACGGGCATTCACGTTGGTTTTCAGTATATTACAATACAAGTGGAGCTCGATCTAAGAAAAAAATTATGTCTTTTTTTTTATTTTGTGGACAGCCAATTTTGTATTGGAATATACTGAAAACGGGCGTTCACGTTGGTTTTCAGTATATTCCAATACAAATGGAGCTCCATCCAAGAAAAAAAATGATGTCTTTTTTTATGTTGTGGACAGCCAATTTTGTATTGGAATATACTGAAAACGGGCGTTCGAGTCGGTTTTCAGTATATTCTAATACAAATGGAGCTCCATCCAAGAAAAAAATTATGTCTTTTTTTATGTTGTGGGCAATCAATTTTGTATTGGAATATACTGAACACGGGCGTTCGAGTCCTTTTTCCGACTATTTCTATACACATTCCACTATATTAAAATGACGTCATGGTTGAGTCCAAACAGAGTCGTCCCCGGATAGAGTCGTCTCCGGACAAAGTCGTCCCCGGACAATTTTATACCGAATTTGTATAGAAATATACTTAAAATGGGCTTGGAGGGGGGGCGGAGTCCAAACAAAGTCGTCCCCGGACCATCTTGATGACCAGACATATTGCCTTTTCAACAGCCCGTATTTTTCTGAACAAAAACGTGGAATACTTTTATAGAAAAGAGAAGAATTGAAAGTGAAAGTCAAAAAGCAAAATGGGATCGGCTGGGAAAAATTTCTGAGAGCCGAGAAAAAATTCTGAGTCAGAAAAAAAAAATATATAATATATATATTATATAATATATATTATAAATACTTTTTGTTAATTTTTATCATGTCTTCTAGACATGATAAAAATTAACTCACCCCCTTTTGTCTGGGTATGTTGTCTCACCGTTTCTAAAAATAGACCAGAACCCAGTCTTTTCTTGGAATTTAAAAGGATGAGTCATGGTCTATTTTTAGAAAGTGGGAGACAACATTCCTAGACAAAAGGGGGATGAGTTAATTTTTATCATGTCTAGAAGACATGATAAAAATTAACAAAAAGTTTTTTTTTTTTTTTTTTTTTTTTTTTTTTTTTTTACATCTCAGAATTTTTTTCTGAGCTCTGAGAAATTTTTCCTAGCCGATCCCATTTCGTTTTTCGACTTTCACTTTCAACTCTTCACTTTTCCTATCCACTGTCGTTGGAATTGTGTTCACTGGAGGCTATTTCTTTTTTTGCAATCTCGCTTTTAGTTTTCTCTGAGATTGTTTAGAAATGGCTATACAAATTTCACCATCTATATAGAGATGATGTCCAAACAAAGTCGTCCCTGGACCATCTTGATGACCGAATATGTATAGAAATAGTCTGAAAATGGGCTTCAGGGCCGGTTTCTGGACGATTCCTCTACAAATTCGGCCGCATCCAGAAAAACAAAAATACATAGTTTCTTTTTGGGTGGACAGGAGATGATAAATTTCTTTTCTCTCTCTCCTAATATTGGAGGAGAGAGTGGCCCAAAAAAATGGGTCTCGGAAGGAATCAAATGCATTTTGAAATGCACTCATTCCTTCCAAGACCCATTTTTTTGGTCTCCTGATTCAACTCTCCAGTCTATGGAATAGGGAAAGCGGAGAACGTTTCCCCTTCTTTAAGCGACTGGAGACCATATCGCATCATCATCATCATCATCACCATCGTCCTCTTTCTGATACTTTTCAACGAAGGCTTGATGTCTCTGGATGATTTTGGGGAGATGATGGATCCCGAATTGAGTGATGAAAAAGAGAGGACTCTTTTTCCTTTCTTGTTCGTCTTGCACAGTCTCTCGGAGGGTGATATACGTTTCCCCGTCCTCCTCAATTTTCGTCAGAGGTCTCATGAATATTTTACACATCCAAGGGAAGAGCGACTTGTTATGCAGGGATTTTGAAGCGACGAAGGCCGCTTCATTCGAAGTGAGGACAATCTGGTTCGGTTGACCCCATTCTTTGGAGTAGTTGTCCAAATCGCCTAGTCGAAGAAAATGGTGTCGATTAGGAAAAAAGACTTGGAGAACACTCGTCGTATGCGAGACGTTCGTAGGCAAGAGAGTCAAGATATCTTTGGCATTCCAGTACAGGAATCCTAGATCCACATACGCGTGCACGTAATAGTCATCGTTATATTCCAGTTTGAGCAGCATGGCTTTTGTATTTTTTTTTTCCGTTCTCAAGGCGAAACACTCGTCTGATATGAACAAGAGCTCGCTGGCGATCCGTTTATATAGACTCCTCAGAGAGAGAGAGGGAGGGAGAGGGGAGGAGGAGGAACAAGGTTGATGAATTCTAAAATAAAAAAAATGATAAAACATGAGTGTTTGTGAAGGTCATAGAGAGATGATTATAGAGTTGTTTTATTTTTTATTTTCTCAAAAGAAAAAACCAAAAGGGTTCCATTCCATACGACATGGCCTTTGAGAAGGTGATGGGGTCATGTGTCTACAAAGTTGATAAACTTTAGAATAAAAAAAAAGCTTTCATCACGTAGCTCTCGAGAAGAAAATGACAGGGGTCTCTAGGAGAAGGTCGTAGGTAGTATACAAAGGATGGTTGTTTTTTTTTCTTTCGTTCCTCTCAATCCCATGACCTTTCAAAAGGTGACGGGATGTTCTTTAGGAAAAAAATAGAAGGTCATAGAGAGAGAGAGATAGACAAAGTTGATTTTTTTTCTAGAAATCAACCGTCACGTCGCCCATCACGTGGTCTTCTCGTATATATAGAGGGGCGAGTGGAAGACAGACCCTATTTCCCAGAGAGAGAGACTGCTGTGCGTATCCATATTTCTACTCAAGATGATGATCCGCGTCTTATATAATGAGTTTGTGAGCATTCGCTGTTATGTGGATGACGGAAGATTGTTTTGGAACGCTACGGACATTTTGCCTCTGATTCATACTTCCAGTAAAAGAACCTGGGACATTCTCTCCGTGTTTTTCGACGAACACCACGTCTTCAGGAAAATAAAAGATCTTGAGAGTCTCGGCAGTTCTCAAGAGGGATATGTCCTCTCCAGCGAAGAAATGTTACATCTGGCCGAAAATAATCCTAAAAATAATCAGCTTCTGGTCTGGGTGTATAGCATTTTAACTCAGCCGCTGGTTCGAGTTGTACCCAATCAACCCGTTTACCGACTGCTCTATCCGGGGGAGAGATTTCCCTTCATCACCCTCTTTAATCTGGGAGTGCGCTACATACCGCCTCATCCAGGCATGACAGACTCTTCTACTTACCCTAAGCAATATGCCAGCGCTTATTGCCAGACAGACCCCCATCAAGAAAAGGTCGTCGAGACTCAAACGGATCCTCTGGTGGTCTCTTTAAATGTCACTAAAGTTATCACCTTCTAAAAAAAACAACCACCACCACCCAAAAAAATTTGCTCCTCCTCCAAATTTTTTTTTATCTTCTCGAAAGAAAAAAAAAGAAACTTTTCCATCTAGGCTCTTTCTTTCAATCCCTCTTAAGAGGGAGAGGGAGGAGAAAAGAAAGAGAGTTCTGAGGAGGTAAAAGAAATGGGTCTGGAAGGAAACGGGTGCATTGCGAGAAAAAGAGGGTCCTCTTTTCTTTTCTCGAAATGCACTCTTTTCCTTCCAGACCCATTTTTTTTTATCACTTCTTCAAACCAATCTTGGAAAAAGGGGGGGATACAATAAATTGTGTGTAAAGTCCATTTCGATCAAGACTGGATTTTGTTTTTGAAAAGAAAACATAATGTTATATATAGATAGCTAAATTTTTATCATGATATTCTTTAAGAATTTCTTAGCCATTTGTCAAAGAAGGGGACTATAATTGAAGAATTTATCAATTTGGGAACATGTCACCCACGGTAAATCTAAAATCTTGGAAGTGGATACTGGAAAGCCCCGCTCTGATTATAATTCTGAGTTCTAGCATGGGACATTTATTAGATCAATAAACTAAACTATTTTTCTAGTCTCATATTCTCTCTTGACTAAGGTTTCAGATTTGGGTAGAGAGAGACACTGTTCTGAACAGAAACGTGGAATGCTTTTATAGAAAAGTGAAGAGTTGAAAGTGAAAGTCGAAAAACGAAATGAGATCGGCTGTCAAAATATTTTCAGAGCTCAGAAAAAAATTCTGAGATGTAAAAAAAAAAAAAAAAAAAAAAAAAAAAAAACTTTTTTTTAATTTTTATCATGTCTTCTAGACATGATAAAAATTAACTCACCCCCTTTTTGTCTGGGAATGTTGTCTCCCACTTTCTAAAAATAGACCATGACTCATCCTTTTAAAGAATAGAATTCCAAGAAAAGCCTGGGTTCTGGTCTATTTTTAGAAACGGTGAGACAACATACCCAGACAAAAGGGGGATGAGTTAATTTTTATCATGTCTAGAAGACATGATAAAAATTAACAAAAAGTTTTTTTTTTTTACATCTCAGAATTTTTTTCTGAGCTCTGAAAATATTTTGCCAGCCGATCTCATTTCGTTATCATTTTTTTTATTTTAGAATTCATCAACTTTGTTCCTCCTCCCCTCTCCCTCTCTCTCTCTCTCTGAGGAGTCTATATAAACGGATCGCCAGCGAGCTCTTGTTCATATCAGACGAGTGTTTCGGCTTGAGAACGGAAAAAAAAATACAAAAGCCATGCTGCTCAAACTGGAATATAACGATGACTATTACGTGCACGAGTATGTGGATCTAGGATTCCTGTACTGGAATGCCAAAGATATCTTGACTCTCTTACCTACGAACGTCTCGCATACGACGAGTGTTCTCCAAGTCTTTTTTCCTAATCGACACCATTTTCTTCGACTAGGCGATTTGGACAACTACTCCAAAGAATGGGGTCAACCGAACCAGATTGTCCTCACTTCGAATGAAGCGGCCTTCGTCGCTTCGAAATCCCTGCATAACAAGTCGCTCTTCCCTTGGATGTGTAAAATATTCATGAGACCTCTGACGAAAATTGAGGAGGACGGGGAAACGTATATCACCCTCCGAGAGACTGTGCAAGACGAACAAGAAAGGAAAAAGAGTCCTCTCTTTTTCATCACTCAATTCGGGATCCATCATCTCCCCAAAATCATCCAGAGACATCAAGCCTTCGTTGAAAAGTATCAGAAAGAGGATGATGGTGATGATGATGATGATGATGCGGTATGGTCTCCAGTCGCTTAAAGAAGGGGAAACGTTCTCCGCTTTCCCTATTCCATAGACTGGAGAGTTGAATCAGGAGACCAAAAAAATGGGTCTTGGAAGGAATGAGTGCATTTCAAAATGCATTTGATTCCTTCCGAGACCCATTTTTTTGGGCCACTCTCTCCTCCAATATTAGGAGAGAGAGAAAAGAAATTTATCATCTCCTGTCCACCCAAAAAGAAACTATGTATTTTTGTTTTTCTGGATGCGGCCGAATTTGTAGAGGAATCGTCCAGAAACCGGCCCTCAAGCCCATTTTCAGACTATTTCTATACATATTCGGTCATCAAGATGGTCCGGGGACGACTTTGTTTGGACATCATTTCTATATAGATGGTGAAATTTGTATAGCCATTTCTAAAGAATCTCAGAGAAGACTAAAAGCGAGATTGCAAAAAAAGAAATAGCCTCCAGTGAACACAATTCCAAAGACAGTGGATAGGAAAAGTGAAGAGTTGAAAGTGAAAGTCGAAAAACGAAATGGGATCGGCTAGGAAAAATTTCTCAGAGCTCAGAAAAAAATTCTGAGATGTAAAAAAAAAAAAAAAAAAAAAACTTTTTGTTAATTTTTATCATGTCTTCTAGACATGATAAAAATTAACTCACCCCCCCTTTTGTCTGGGAATGTTGTCTCCCACTTTCTAAAAATAGACCATGACTCATCCTTTTAAAGAATAGAATTCAAAGAAAAGAGGGGACGACTTTGTCCGGAGACGACTCTGTCCGGGGACGACTCTGTTTGGACTCAACCATAACGTCATTTTAATATAGTGGAATGTGTGTAGAAATAGTCGGAAAAAGGACTCGAACGCCCGTTTTCAGTATATTCCAATACAAAATAGGGCAGTCCACAACATAAAAAAAAGACATCATTTTTTTCTTGGATGGAGCTCCATTTGTATTGAAATATACTGAAAACCGACTCGAACGTCCGTTTTCAGTATACTCCAATACAAAATTGCCTGTCCACAACATAAAAAAAAGACATCATTTTTTTCTTGGATGGAGCTCCATTTGTATTGAAATATACTGAAAACCGACTCGAACGCCCGTTTTCAGTATATTCCAATACAAAATTGGCTGTCCACAAAATAAAAAAAAGACATCATTTTTTTCTTGGATGGAGCTCCATTTGTATTGGAATATACTCAAAACCGACGTGAACGCCCGTTTTCAGTATATTCCAATAAAAAATTGGCAGTCCACAAAATAAAAAAAAGACATCATTTTCTTCTTGGATCGAGCTCCATTTGTATTGGAATATACTGAAAACCGATGTGAACGCCCGTTTTCAGTATATTCCAATACAAAATTGGCAATCCACAAAATAAAAAAAAGACATCATTTTTTTCTTGGATCGAGCTCCACTTGTATTGGAATATACTGAAAACCGACGTGAACACCCGTTTTCAGTATATTCCAATACAAATAGGGCAGTCCACAAAATAAAAAAAAGACATCATTTCTTTCTTGGATCGAGCTCCATTTGTATTGAAATATACTGAAAACCTACGTGAACGCCCGTTTTCAGTATATTCCAATACAAATTGGCAGTCCACAAAATAAAAAAAAAGACATCATTTCTTTCTTGGATCGAGCTCCATTTGTATAGAAATAGCCTAGAAATCGGTTCGAACGCCCGTTTTTAGTATATTGTAATACAAATGAAATGACATGAAAAATGCAAAAAGAGGAAAAGTAGCCTACCTTGACGGAAATTCTATTCCAAAAGGGGAAAACTTGTATCCAGGTGGACCCACAGCACGGCCGGAACTCAAGCGAAACTCGATAGGTTGAAATCGATCCATTAAATAACATTCTTAAAAAACAGTAAAGTTTTATTCTATTCCAAAAGGGGAAAACTTGTATCCAGGTGGGCCCACAGCACGGCCGGAACTCAAGCGAAACTCGATAGGTTGAAATCGATCCATTAAATAACATTCTTAAAAAAAAGTAAAGTTTTATTCACATCGAGTCGGCTGGGAAAAGTTTCTGAAAAATAAATTACCCCCCTTTTTAGTCTGAAAATTTGAAAACTGATGTCTTCAATTTTTGAAAAATTGAAGACATCAATTTTCAGAGCAAAAGGGGGGTATTTTTTTTTTTTTTTTTTTTTTTTTTCAGCCAGAGAAATTTTTTTCCGGCTCTCAGAAATTTTTCCGCACTCGACTGGATGAATAAAACATCCCCGTTTCTTTAAGAATGGGCTCACTGTTAACTATTTCAGCATTCGACGTTTCGCGTCCAATAATAACTGCCGGGTGTTCAAGAATGCAGATGCACCTACTAGATTTTCTACAGAGAAGCTTGACTGGATTGAGAGTGGATGACTTTTTCCAAGATTCTCGACTTTGGACCGTCAAGAGGTAATGGATCTTTTTGTTTTTTTTTTTTTTTTTTTTTTTTTTTAAGAAAATTTATGGATAGATTCATTTCTTTTTGAATGGACCTAGAAAAATAGGACAAAGTTCTTTTCCAAGATTGGATGAGAGAGGGACCCAAAAAAATGGGTCTCGGAAGGAATAGAATGCATTTGCACTCATTCCTTCCAAGACCCATTTTTTTTGGTCTCCTGATTCGTCTCTCTCTCTCTCTCTTCTTAGTCCATTTCCATAAATATAGGGAAAGCGGAGAACCTTTCCCTACTTATTTCTAAAAAATCTTTTCTTTATTTTTTTTCTCCTGAGTTTATGTATATATCAATTCAAATACTTTTGAGAACGGTCATCCCAATTCTCTGTCGTCTTTTCGGTTTCATCGTCCCAACATTCAGTGGACATAGTCTCAGTAGATTTTGGAGCATGGGTCGTCCGTTCATTGTCCCAACATTCAGTGGACATAGTCTCAGTAGATTTTGGAGCATGAGTCGTCTGTTCATTGTCCCAACACTCAGTGGACATAGTCTTAGTGGATTTTGGAGCATGAGTCGTCCGTTCATTGTCCCAACACTCAGTGGATTTTGTCTTTGGATCCTCTGAAGATATTTTGGGGGTCTCATGAGATTCTTTGGAAGGTTCGTCCCAACAGGCTGCTGGATCGTAATGGGGAATATTTTCAGGTATGTCTCCCCAACCCTCCGTCTTCCTCGAGTTATTGGAGGAAGTTGACGACAAAGAAGAGCCCATCAAGTTTAAAGGCGTATGCTCATCCGGATGTTCCATCACTTGGAAACAGGACAGATTATCCCATTTCTGGATGAGGTTATCGTAGGCTTTTGGGGACGGATCCTTCTCTAACTGATCGTAGGCCTTATCAAAAGCTTGCAGAGTATTGTCTGCTTCCTCCTGAATCCTCTCCGCTTTCTCCGTTCCGTCTGGATAGACGTGATTGATATGAAAATCTCCTTCTATAATATGCCATCGATAGTTGCGCACTTTGTTTTCGGCACAATGGAAATATTTCATCCTTTGATGATGTCGGGCACATTTTTCCCGATACTTCCAAATGATTCCATCTGGCACATAAATTTCCGTCACGGGTTTTTGATAATCCAAGGCTTTAGCAAAGAATTTAGCTTTCTGGCATCCCACCACATAAATCGTGGGGAAGCTGTGAGTGAGCGATTGGAGAATGCGTCCTAAATGGTTGTAGGGAATATGACCCTCGTTCCAACGAAGTCCGTGCCGGTTTCTTGTCAGCCAGGCATTTGTCTTTTGGTTTTTTTCACTCAGTTGGTGGAAGGGGTGAGGAGGAGTAAACGTCAACGATCCCACGGTCAAAAAATCTTTTGTCGCATAGCCCAATTCTTTTAAAACGTAGGTAAATTCACCCTTCTTGTGGTTGTAGGACTGGAAACCCTCTAGATCGAGCACGATAAAGTTTTCTGAACACGCCATGGCGATGAATACGGTGATGTCTTCCACAAACAGGAGCAAAAAAGAGAATCGAAAAGGTATATATGTATAACAGGGAAGATCTAGAAAGGGGGGGGAAACAATAAAACGTTTTAGAGTCGTCGTCTTGAAAGAGACATTTTTCTTTTCAAAGGGTTAAGAAGTTTCAAAGGTCTTTTTAAATGAAGTTATAATTATTATCATTATTAAAAAAAAACTAAGAATCAAATCGAGTTTATAGATAACCATATTCATAGGACCAAAGGGACTTACCAGCTCAGTTCACGTCTTCTTCTGTTCTATGAAGAAATCTCGCGGAGGACACACACTTTAATACTCGCGCGACATCTGTCGGGATCGCGACCCCATCTAAATGTCAGGGTCATTCCAACCTCTTAAAAGGATCGGAATGAAAGAAACACTTTGATAAAAAATATATTTATGAAAACATATCTGAGGGTCGTGAGAACATTTTCTCTCCCCACCCCCCGCCTATTTCAAAAAAAAAAAGTCTTTCTTGGATCGCGTCAAGATTACAAAACAACTCACAGGACTTGTTTATCTCGATCTTGTCAGGGTCACCGTTTCACATAAGAAGATGGATGGACCCTGAACTTTAGACATGATAAAAATTAACTCTACCCGCCTTTTGTCTGGGAATAGGGTCTCACCGTTTCTAAAAATAGACCAGATCCCATTCTTGGAATTCTATTCTTTAAGAAAGGAGGAGTGATGGTCTATTTTTAGAAAGTGTGACACAACATTCCCAGACAAAAGGGGGGGGTAGAGTTAATTTTTATCATGTCTAAGACATGAAAAAAATTAACAAAAAGTTTTTTTTTTTTTTTTTTTAAAGGCAGAAAAATTTTTCTGAGAGAGCTGAGAAAGATTTTTCCTCCCAATCTTTTTCGACGATGAAAAGGGAAAAACTACTGATCCGATCTCCCTACGCTTTAGGGAAAAAAATACTTATGAAATATTCATGTGTTGAAATTGGCTATTCAAATAAGTGACATTTTATTTCTCATTGGAACTGTTCAACGGCGAATCCACTCGTCTCATTCTTTGGGGTAGGGGATGAAAGTACAGCGGTTTGTTGAAATCGATGATAGTTTCCTCTTTAGTCGGCGGAACTGTAAATCTATCCCGTCTTAACTCTTCTAATCTCTTTGAAAGTCTTTCCACTTGCTCTGCTAAGGTTTCCTCGGTACTCATGGTCTCTCTTAGTTTAGGGAAGTCTTGACGTATTGGCTAGAAAACAGAGGCTCTTTTTCTCTCTATACATATATCATTTGGGAGCGTGTAATTTATAAATCCTTGTGAAATCTTTCTACGTCTTGTGTAACTTGGAAGATTCGTCTTGTGTAACTTGGAAATTCTTCTTCTTCTCGTCGATTGGGCTGGAGTTATGGAAAAGAAATGGGATTGGAAAGAAATCAACATATTACAAAAAAAAGGAACTTTTTTTTTCTATTTTTTTTTTCTCTTGGGATTTACATACCATTTCATTCATGAACATTCAAGGGTTCTCTCCAAGACCAAATTTTAGAAGAGGACCACAAAGAGTACACTTGAGGATCCTCTTTCAGGTCTAGGTGAGATAAGGGTTGAGACCAATATTCTTGGGTCTCTAAAGCATCCCAACTTAGACATTTATTATTATTATTAGAAAGTTCATCCTCCTCCTCCTCCTCATCGTCGCACGAGTTCTCCTGGGGAGATTCTTCCGCTTCCTCTTCGACAGCTTTGCTTTCGGAGGGGTAACAATGTAATTTCCGGAAAACGTAACTACCCTCCATCAAATGGTATCGAAAATTTCTCACCTTGTTCTCGGCACAATGAATCATCTTTTGGAAATATTGGTGTCGCGTGCATTTCGACTTGTTCCGCCACTCGGTTTTCCCTGGGATGTAAAACTCGTAAACGGATCGCTGGCAGAGCTTGCTGAAAAATTCGGCTTTATCGTATCCATTGACGTAGATCACCTCCACATTTTCGGTCAGTATTTTCAGGATCGTAGGAAGATGCTCGTAGGAAAGACGACCCTCGGTCCATTGCAGGCCGTGTCGGTTATTTGTAGTCTGGTTGACCACAGCTTGATTGCGGGACGATAAGTCATCGTAATGGACAGGAGGGAGAAAAATCATGGATCCGCATAAGGTTAAATCGCAAGTGATGTAGCCCAGTTCTTTCAAGATGAAACATATATCTCCCGTCTTTGGATCATAACAGTGAAAGTATTCCATGTCCAGAACAATGTAGGAATCTTTGAGAGGTTTGGTACTCAAAATGTCCATCTTCTTCAATTGAGGAAAAAAAGAAAACAAAATTCTCTCTCTCTCTCGCTGTGTGTCCTGAAGGAAAAAATGGATAGCGTTCTCTCGCCGTCTCCTCTTTTATAGAGAGAGAGAGAGAGAGAAGGTTGCACGTGACAGGTCGTATGAATTCTGGGAAAGGTCACATTCGTATATATATATTTGTTTTTTGAATAATATCGTGCGTATCTCAATACACATCCATCATCATAATAATAATAAAGGTCACCTTGGAAAGAAAAAGAAATAAAAAACATGGAACTCGTGCTTGACTTTGAAGGTTTCTACGATTCTCAAGGAGCCTTTATTGTGAAAGAATTGGCTTACGTCACATTGGACGGTACTTCTCGAGGGGTATTTGTTTTTAAACCCCCGTTTCCATGGCAAATGCTCACCGAGAAAGAAAAACGAACCGCAGTGTGGGCAAGTGATTATTATCACGGCTTGTCGTGGTACGAAGGAGAAATTCCGTACAGTTATTTTCCATGGGTGTTAACGATGTTGACGGAACCTTTTTCCATGATTTGGGTGCGAGGAGAAATGAAACGGCGATTTTTAGAGAAATGGTTGCAAAGATCCATTTATTGCATTTCGGGATCGACGCAAGAGATTCTCAAATACAATGGAATCGAACACATGAATTGTCCTAACCATACAAAAGGTTTTTTCCATTGCGCTCTACAAAAAGCAGTTCGGTATCATTATTATTTAAAGACACAGAGAAAAAATTCGCAAGGTCGATCCTGCACAATTCAATCTTGACAGAACTCATTAAAAAAAATACATATATCATGTTACTTCTTCAACAGCACAGATGGTTCTGAAGTGAAACTTGGAATTTTGAAATAATAGATCAGGGAGAAATCATTCTTAATAAAATGGTAAAGTATTCTTAATAAAATGGTAAAGAAGGGGGTATATTATTATTATTATTATTATTATTATTATTATTATTATTATTATTATTATTATTATTATTATGATTGTGGCAGATTCGTTTTCTACATGGAAGTCTAATCTCCTCCGAAGACCTTTTCTGGGGATCGTCGATAGATGGTTTTTCAATAGGAATCGTTTCCCTCGGATCCTCAAGAGATAGAGGGGGGTCCTGTCTTGAGACATGGAGCGGTCTCTCCTCCTCCTCCTCCTCCTCGAGAAGTCTTGAGAAAGGGAGAGGATTTTCGGTTCCCTTATTCTTGAGGGGTCTTGACAAATTGAGAGGTCCCTCCTCTTCGAAAGAGAGAGAAGTTTTGGTTCCCTTATTCTCGAGGGGTTTTGACAAATCGAGAGGTCCCTCATTTTCGAAAGAGAGAGAAGTTTTGGTTCCCTTATCCTCGAGGGGTTTTGACAAATCGAGAGGTCCCTCATTTTCGAGGGGTCTTGAAAAATCGAGAGGTTTTTCATCTTCGAGGGGGTTTGATAAAGGAAGAGGTCCCTCCTTCTCGAGGGGTCTTGATAAATGGAGAGGTTTTTCATCTTCGAGGAGGTTTGACAATGGGAGAGATTTCTCCTTCTCGAGGGGTCTCTCTTCCTCAAGGGGTTTTGAGGAAGGGAGAGGTTTTTCATCCTCGACGGGTTTTGACA
Source organism: Stegodyphus dumicola (assembly GCF_044657685.1). Lineage (NCBI taxonomy): Eukaryota > Metazoa > Arthropoda > Arachnida > Araneae > Eresidae > Stegodyphus > Stegodyphus dumicola. The sequence continues at coordinate 53,083,892 of NC_140778.1, forward strand.
AACGGAGAGGAATCTGAACAGGCTTCTCCTCATCCCCATCATTATTGAGGAGGATGAGGATAGGCTTTTGGAAAGGTTTTTTCTTTTTCTTCTGAACAGGCTCCTCTTGATGCTCGGGGAGAGGGATGGGGTAGTTGTTCCACCATTCTATTTTTTCTTGCTCGAGGATTTTTTCAAAAGTCGTAGCTTCTCTAAGATGAGACGAACGAGGAGTCCTCGAGAAGAATATAATAGGTATTCTTCCCAGTCTTCTCGATCGAGAGAGGTTCGTGCAAACATTTGTGCAACCATTCACTAAAATTAACGAGAATCCCTTTTGTCTTCTCAAGACGATCCATAATCCTATTCATTTGCGAGACGGTTAGAAAGTGGGACGTGTAAAAATATTTGGCTCGTTTCATTAACAAAATTTGTGCATCCAAAGGTGGAATGTCACGAGCCATCAACACGTTTTCGTCGGACAAAAATTCGTCCCGCATCTTTTGATAACTCCCCACGGTATAATAACCCGCACATTTTGAAAAATCGGAGGCTTTCAGGTAAACGACTCCTTGGATGATATAAAAGGAAAGATCAACATATTTATATTTGAAAGGAATACACGTAGTGAGCTGGGGATGCCTCCTCATGATCCACTTGGACAAAAATACGACTTTGGGGCTCTCCCCTTTTATTTATAGAGAGAAAGAGAGTGTGACCTTCCCTTCCCTCCTCCTCCTCTGTCCCAGCTTCCTCTATCTCTGGACGTCCTTGGATTGGAAAGGGTGACTTTGAAAAAAAAAGGAAGGTCATGGTTGGATAATTTTTTGTTTATTAAATTATTACTTTCACTTCCTCATTCCCACACACATTCATCTTTTTAAGAAAAGAAAAAGAGGTCATGGAGATAAGATTTCTTGGAAAGAAGAGAGAGAGAGAAACAAAAAAAACAAATAAAACGGACGTCATAGAGCCTCTATGTGCGTCTGTGTGTGTCTATATAGATATATAAAAAGACGAGAGTACTGGGCGAGATCATTTCTTTTCCATTGGGAGCCATGTCGCTATTAGACGTTTTTCCAACTCAACGGATTTCGAACGGGGAGGATTTGAAGACGCTAAAGCAAATCTCCAACTTGAAAATTTTTTTGGCGTGTCATTGTGCGACATTTATTCCGCATTTACCACCTCATCAAGCGATCGTTTCTTTCAACCAAGATGTCGAATCCTCCAACCTGCTCCTTCAGAATATATACAGAAATTTATTCGAATCGCAACAAACGAAAGAGGAATCTCCCTTCTCTTGGAATCGGATGGATCGAGCTTTGAGACGGCCCATTCAAACAGACCGGCGATATACAGATCCGCGCACGAGTTTTCGGTGGAAGAATATTTTTCTCACGAAACGATATTTTACGTTTGGAGTGAGAACGACGGCTGAGGACGAAGTTCATATTGTTCAAACCACAGCCGCTCCTCTCGCCTATTACGAATCATCGTCCCCCAATCTGAAGGAAAGAAGTTTTAAAGTCAGCGACAGGATGAAATATAAGAAATATATTCTAAGACCTTTTCAAAACTATGTCGTTCCCCCGAAAACGCAATATCTCATCGTCACAACCCAGAAGAGTCTCTTTCTCGTCGATCGGTGCTCGTACTCGCTTTGGAAACAATTGAAAGAGGAGATTTCTTTCCAATCGCCGATGATGTTTCAAGAAAAAGAAGAAGAAAACCCTCCGCCACCTTTACCCATCCCTTCCTTAGATGATAAGAGGAGCTGGACCAAACCGTCATGGCCCGAAACAAAATCGACCCGGCAACGGAATGAAATTGAAGTCATCACAATTGAAGATGAGGAGGAAGAAAAAAAATTACCTCTTAAAAAACGGTCGACTTACCGGAACCTACCTGGCGTGCAAGATCCGCTTCAGAATCCAGAAGCTTCTTCTTCTTCTTCTTCCCCGACTTGTTCAAACAGGCAACCTCTTTCGGACTCCTCACAGACAGAACCTCTTCCAGTATCCTCTTCTTTTTCTTCTTCTTCTCCAACCTGTCCCGACATCATAGAGGTAGAATGTCAGACGGGTAAACAAGTTCCAACAGGTCCAGAAATCATGGAGGCAGAATCACAGCCGGGTTCACAAGTTCCAACGGGTCCAGAAATCGTAGAGGCAGAATTTCAGCCGGGTAAACAAGTTCCAACGGGTCCAGAAATCATGGAGGTAGAATCGCAGCCGGGTCCAGACATCCTAGATCCCTCCACTTATCCCAAAGAGACTCCAAGTGTTTCAAGACAGCCTTGTGAGGATCCAGCCCTTCCCGTATGGAATGATTATATGGACTTACAAAATTTGGTGCAACAGGAAGGAGAAGAAAATAATCATACGGATGGGTGGGTCAAAGACTGTTTAGATCATTTAACCTCGAATGAAATTGAACTGTTATGGAATTGCATTTCTGAAATCACATCGGAAATGGGATAAAAACAAAAAAAATAATTTTTTTAACAATTGGAGGAAGTTCATTATATCAATAAAAAAATTTTATATAGAGTCCAATCTTGGTGGTTCACTTCAGTTTTCCAGCATGAGGTGATCCACGTTTCCCGAAATATGGATCCCATTCCAAGAGAGATTGTGTAGAGCCTTCACTTCAGTTCTTTTTTTTTTCCTACCAAGAGGAGAGGGTCCCCAAAGAGCTACCCATGTCCAAAGAGAGAAAGTGTAGAGCGTTCATTTCAGTTTTTTTTCCAAGTTTAGGGGAGGGAGGTCTCAAAATGACACCCCCCCCCATTTTCAAAGAGAGATGGTGTAGAGCGTTCATTTCTGTTTTTTTCCAAAGTTAGGGAGTTTTCAAATGACTACCCATTTCAGAGAAAGAGAGAGAGAGAGAAGGTGTAGAGCGTTTATTTCAGTTTTCCAAGGTTAGGATGGTGGTGGAGAATCCTCCAAAATGGCTACTCATGTTAAAGAGAGAGAGAGAGAGAGAAAATGCGTAGAGCGTCCATTTCAGTTTTCCAACATTAGAAGGTCCCAAAATACCTTCTGAATTCAAAGAGAGATCGTGTAGAGCGTTCATTTCCAGTTCTCCAAGATCAGAAGAAGAGGGTCCACTTTTCCCAAAATGGCTTTCCGCATTCAGAGACAGCGAAGTGCAGACTTCAGTTTTTTCCCTTCCCAAGAATAGAGGGTCCCAAAATGGCTTTCCATTTCAAAGAGAGAGGGAGAGGCGTTCATTTCCATTCTCCAAGATAGGGTCGTCTGCTTTTTTCCCAAAATGGCTTCCCAATTCAAAGAGAGAGAGTGAAAGGGTATGTAGAGCGTTCATGTTCATTCTCCAAGATAGGGTCGTCAGCTTTTTCTCAAAATGGCATCTCCCCATTCAAAAAGAGATCGTAACCAATTTTTTCCAATTTTTTCCAAGATGGGGGGGGGGAGAAGAAAACCTAGGATGGAATAACACGACACACAGAGAGAAAGAGAAAAAAAAAACGCCATCTTGTCATTTTCTGTTAGGGTACGGTGTTCGAATACTTTTGTGACCGACTGTACTTTGTTTTTGAATAACAAGGGTTAACAAATCACAAATATAAATCTCCGTTAGTAATTCTTTGTTACCAAAACGCGTTTGCAATGCTTCGATAGCGCTCTTGTAACTATCGCCAGTTGGAGGAAAGCTTTTAATTATTTCCTCTGCGGGAGAATTCTTCTCCATAGCCTGTGCCAAATAAGCAAATTTATCATTATTATCTAACGTAGGATCTTTATCAATCTTTTGGAATTGCCCCCAAAATCCTAGCCATTTCTTCACGTTACCATCAAAGATAGACAATTTAATCTTCGGATAATGTAACATTTTATTCTGAACAAAGCACGGATAAATTAAAATTACATTCGGGATACCAAAAGTGAGATCTTTTTGTTTACTTTCCATAAGTCTCCACCTATCAAAATATAATTCAGATTCATCCATTTCCTTAATAAGTAAAGTCTCATCTGTAATTTCTTTAAACATTAATTCTCGTATTTTCATTTCAGTAGCAAACAAAATTTTAGCTTTCTCGGCAATAACTTTTATTTTAATAATTTTTCTTCTTGATTAAATTTAGTTTCTTCATTGTCAAATTCATTACACGCTTTGCTGAATGGTCTTCTATATTGAGTTCGTGCTACTTTTAAGGCTTCCATGATTCAAAAATAAAAAAGTCGCTTACCTTGCAGACAATGTCCTGTCGCTTGATGCCAAATGTTGATTTTTCCGCTAATATCCTATGTGATATATCTGACTTCGAATCTAAAATTTTCTGAAGAACACAAAAACCTTGTCTAAAACTTAAAGGTTTATTTAACTGGAACTTCAACACTGATGAAAACTTAACATCATAAACGAAAACTTAACATCTTGGGCGGAAAAACATTCAAAGTGCTTTAAAGTAACAGCTATGCCGGCACGGTGAAGAACACTTTCCTTTAAAAGACAGAATCCATCTAGCCCTTTCGGCATATATCTCCATTCGCTGGATTCAGACTTCCGCTCCTACGTGTTTTGGACTTAAACGGCCAGGCTGGAACTGGAATAGGACTGGATCAGGACCGGAACAGGACTGGAACAAGACGGGAACCGGAATAGGAGTGGATCCGCAACAAGACGGGAACCGGAACAAGACGGGAACCGGAATCTCTCATCCCCTGGCTTCTCCCCCGGGCAGGTCTATTCTGGCTCGAACTAAAATGAACTGCGGTGCCACTAAGGAAAGCATCTCCTTTTTATTGCCGGCGGTTGCCGTTACTACAGGCCATTATGCAAATATTTAACACTAGAATGCCTCAACCGTGTTCTATTCGATTCATAACTCCATTCCAAGGATTCTTTCATAGAAAAACATTATTCACTAGCTGAGCCGGATGGGGCCTTATCGTCCATGAGAATGAATTCATCCCTGACTGCTACAGTGTACAGAAGCACAGTTGGTCTGAGGATCTCATCCCTATGTTGCAGAGCTGTTAATGCTCCATTCCTGATAATGTGCACGTCGGTACGGCCATTGTTAGAAATGTCGGCCCAGATCATCACTTTGCATCAGCCAAATAGAACACTTTTATGCACAAATGGAGGAGTATTGCTCACGAAGTTCTCCTGCCATCTCGTCCAAGTCGGATGGAATACATGTTACAGATTTCCTATAGAAGAGCAAAGGTTAGTACTTGATTATTTTACACTTTTGTTATTTGTAAGCGGATTAGAAATGTGATTATTTTATATTCAAACATTAGAATAATTTTATCCTTCATGGCATGGTTATATGACTTTATGGCATATATATGATTGTATGTCCATTAAATCTATTGGTTTACTTATACGAATATCATACGAATTATATATATCATACGAATTTTATCAGCAAAATTTAATCTTACAGAGGTGACTTGTATTAAAAATAAGCATTTCAGCAATCTTTTCTATTTAATTTTTAGTATGTAGTCATTTTTAATTTATGTAGTCATTTTTAATGGAAAATTTACTGGGTTAAAAAATGCTTTTAAATACTGAATCATTTAACACTTTAATGCACATTTTCTAGCTTTTACTAATATATTTGCTATAAAAAATTTAGAAGTTGTCTGGTACTTTTGAGAAAGAAATTTGTTAAGAATAAAATTGCTAAAAAAATTATGAAAATTTTCCTCAAAATACACCTATGCTATATTTAACAAAAATTAAAATGATCTAAATAGTTTCTCTGAAGTCCTCCAAAATATTAATTATTGACAAGATGAGGGTATATTAGTATTAAAATGATGATAACTCATCAGAGATTTACATTCATCACGTCCAACAAAACACATATCTTTGGCAACCTTTTTTGCTATATTTGTAATATACGTAATATTTTCTTATCGTATCACTCTGATGCAAGCACTTTCATGTTTCTCTATCAGTAATTCTAGGACCTAGTACCCAAAATGATCTTACAGAACGACTTATTAATTTTTATAGCAAATAAATTAGTAATAAATAAATTAACTTTGTGCATGTATGCTATTCATTTAGATATTAAAACCTTAACTTGTAAAACTGAATGCATCATGAATTTTTATCTTTCGATTACTTTAAAATTTTTAGATGAACTTATAAGTTATTTCTCTCGCCTTCTTAGCATGCCTTCGTAGTGTTCTGGTCAGTAAGCTCGACGCGAATTCGAAAGGTCGAGTCCCGGAGAGCGGACTACTCAATTTTCCCTTCTCCTGCTTCCAAAATACCTAATGTCTCTACAGTGGCGCCAGAACTAAAAGGGTGGTGGATGATGATACTCCACACCCAGGATTTGGCGATTGGGTCCCCGAAAAACCGCAGTCGCCCTTTAAAAGGGGAAGTATATAAGGTATTTCTGCGGTCTTCTTAGCATGCCTTCGTAGTGTAGTGGTCAGCACGCTGGGCGCATATTCTAGAAGTCCGTGGTTCGATTCCCGGCGAGGGCGTTGCTCATTTTTCATCACTGCTGCTTGAAAAATTCCCAATGTCTCTACAAACTTTATGTTTTATGCATGTATGCAATTTGTTTAGACTTTAAAAATATAACTCGTGAAAATGCATAGCGGATGTTTTTTTTTTTTTTTTTTTTTTTTTTTTTTTTTTTTTTTTTTTTAGATTACATTATGCATGTATACAATTTATTTAGACGCTAAAATATAGTTTGAAAAATCGAATAAATTTTTTAGATTGATTTTTATATTTTATGTAATTCGTTTAGATGTTAAAATTATAACGGGTGAAAACTGATTTGTAAATTGTTCAATTATTGAATTATTTTTTAGGTTTTGCATATTAAAATATATAACTTGTAAAAAACTTAATGCAGAATGAATTTTTTTTATTGCTTCATACGTGGATTGCTAATTTCCTTAATGATTGGAGATGGAGAAAATTTAGACTAGTTCATTGAATTCGCTCCAAAAAAAGTTATACAACAGGATTGCACTTGCAACTATGGCGATTTTCAGTTTAAATAAAATAGTGTGGCAAGAGATTTTGCCATTTTGATATAATGTCATGTCAAATATTATGATTGCGTTTTTGTAGTTGCAAGTGAGTGGTAGTACAAGAAATTATGCATGTAATTCATTAGAGGATAATTCACAACATTGTACTTGTAGTGTGTCACTCAGTGTAGAGATGCCGAACGTCGTCATTTGTCTCCCAACTGCAGAGTCGTAAGCAAAAAGAAGTGGTATATTTTTCTTTTTTTTACTAATTTTATGATCTAAAATCAAGCAAATAATTTAATTTCCAAAGGCTGCTGTTACACTAAAAACGTAACAAATTAAAAGTAATGATGAATAAATTTCAGGTAGCTTTCATGGTGTTATTTCTTTAACATAAATCGTCTTTTCACTAAGAAAGCACAATAATATGACAATATCTAATAAAATATCTTGATTTATATTTGCCTGTAATTTAACCTGTATTCTTATGCTACTCTCTACTACTCTTTAGACCATAAATAATTGGAGAAGCTGCTGACTGTATGAAGTCATAGAATGAAATTCAGTTCGCGTTTGCTTCACTGTGATTCGTCAGTTCTTGTGCTAAGCTGCCATAAAGTTCAAAATTTACAAGGAGAAGAAAGGTTCAGTGTGACCTATGTAGGTATTTACGGGATTTTGTCTTTGTAAGTAAGACAAGAACGATCACTACATGAACAAATCCATTTTTAAACTATAAGAGAGCTCTCTATTATTGTATTCAGAAAGTGGAAAATTACGTGAATATTTTTAAAAAATGTCAGCACTGAAAAGATTGGGGGGAATACAGTAATCCATCATTGGCAGGTCTTGAAAAAAGCAACATGCATTGTAATGAGAAATCATACCAGCTTTATGACTAAAGGTTAGAATCAGCCGCAGTGCAAAAAGGGCCATGCTCATTCTGGTTCGACATTCAAAAACTGTTCATCACAAATTCACTTGCCAAAGCCAGATGAAATAAACAGACTGCTTACAACATTTGTGACATAGTTTTGCATTTGAAGATATTTTATTTCATTTGATACTATCTGGTATTTAATCTGCAAGATGATGAGTTTCAAAAATTTGTTTTTATGTGGGTCACAACAATTTTTACACTGATGTTCTTTTAACAAAGTAAAAATATGCATCAGACAATTGTATAGTTCATTAATGTCATATATTTTGTTCATTTCATAAGACTGGATCAAATCATTCCATTATTTCGTAACAGTAGTACAGTCAAAAGTCGTTAATTCGGACACCCATAATCCGGAGTGATCTATAATCCGGACCTCAAAGCTACAAACTTTCTGCGCATGCGTCGCGTTCACGCATGCGCATAGGTGTTTACGCGTGCGCGTAAGATCTTTGCGGCTGTGAATATGCCTGTGCGCATAGTACGTTTACGCATGCGCATTTAATGTATAACGGACGATATATAAGCTAAGTTAAAATTATCTAATTCAGTTAATGTTGCAGATTTCGTTGTTCCTTAATCTTCGAATTGGATCCGGCTTATTATTTTTTGCAGACTGTTAGAGCAATTTTATAAAAATAAGCTTGAACTTTCGATTATGTCAAATAGAATTTCCGATATATATTTACTAATATGTAAAGGATGTATAAAGCGAGAGTATGTTTCGAAGTCCATTAAACAGAAAGTGGAATTGCTGCAAAAAATGGATAAAGGCATATCCTTTGATTATGTAATCATTCCGAAATATGTTTATCAATTTCACTCTGCTCTGCGGGGGGGGAGGAAGGACGCGGCGCGCAATGAATTGGAAGTTGATCTGTCAGCACTATCCTTATTTTCAGAGTAGATGTTTTTATTTTATTTGGCTTATAATTCCTTACTAAATGTAGTATTTCATCTCGATGTACTCCGTCTTTGATATGATTTAAATCAAGTTCCTCGTCATTATAATTCGCTTCCGATAGTGAAGAAAGTAACACAGAGGTTATTGAAAACGAAAAAATTTCGATTGACAAATTAGTCGGTATTGTCGACACAGCAATTATAGGACTTGAACAGCGGAACTTTGTAACTAAACAAGAAATTATGTCTGTTTAATAGAATTAAAGAGAAAGTATTATCACATGAAACGAAGCCACTTAAACAACTTACATTGAAAAAAATGTTTAATAAAGCAAACAAATAAATATTAAGCTTTTTCTTTTTGTAAATTTTGATACCCTTTAGATCATAATTGTTCTTTATTTCATAAATTACGGTTTCATATTTTCAATTTTATAATTTCTGCATGCCATCTTACCAGATTTAAACTGATGATCTATAAATCCGGAAAAATCGATAATCCGGAATCGCCGAAGTCCCGACGAGTCCGGATTAAGGACTTTTGACCGTATATAAATTTGGTTAAGTTGCCAGCTGAAATATCCTCTGCAGCAGAATTTTGAATTTTCTTTTCTGTTTCTAGGGCAAACTTGCTAGTAAATTCCAATCTGTGTAGCTATGTAATATCGATCCATTAAATGCCATGGTGCTCATTTCGGTATCATATACATTAGTTCGCCTAAGTAACACCATCTACTTATCTCAGAGGGAAAAAGGTAAAATTCAACTAAACCGATAAATGTCGTTTGTAGAAAACATAAAGTGATCACCTATATCAGTGATGGTGAACCTATAACACGCATGCCATAATCGGCACGCAGAGCCTCATCAGCCGGCACGCGACTAAAATATTACTTCCTTTATCAATAATCACAACAAAATGATACTGCGTAATTTAAATAAGTGTCTTAGTCTGTTCTTGAATGCTTCACTTACTTACTTTTTAGGGATTTATATTCATTTTAACTAAGATTTTAAATTTGAAGTTCAGACTTTTCTATAAGCCTTCATTCCCCTAATTGTCAGTGTCAGAATAGTTAAATGTTGTAGCGCGCGTGAACGCATGCAAATTTTTCATGTTGAAGGAAATAGTTAAAAGCCGAGTTTCGAGAGGAGAAAGGAAGAGTTAGGCTCTAGCTGCCGTCTCTGCCGTAGCTCATTGCTGGTTCAAGTGGCTTAATTTGCATTGCTTTGCTGCCACAAGCTAGCTTAGAAGGGAGTTGAAGTTCGGGATCTCGCTAAGCTCTGCAGGTTAGTTCATCACGTGCTAAACATTTCAACTTTTAATTTTCAATTATCGAACTTTAGGTTACCGCCCAAGTAGAAGCGAAGTTTGTTAGCGTCGAGTTGAAGCATTGTAAATTTTAAAGAGTTAAGAAAGGGTTTGAACTCTTCTTCTGTGTAGTTTCCTGCTACTTTAGTATCCAGATTGAACTTAACCCACCTGTACTTAACCACTGCAACTTATCGCATAATACCACTGGCATAAGGCCTCAGCCTAGATATAAGATGTTCATATATAGCCATAGAAATGATATACATACGTATTTATTGACCCAATTTACGACGTTTCAATTGTTTGGCCCAATCATATTACTTGTTACATGGCAAAGAATACGTCAACGTTGAAGCAGCTAATGTTTGCTAAACGAATTCAAATTATTTGCAGACTGCCGGTGACTTTTAATACTTTCATTGTTTAAATATATTTTTCATGCTCCAGGTCTTGAACCCTCACAAATTACTCTAGCAAAAAAGGCAAAATTAAACATTGATAGCGGAAGATCAGTTCAAGAGATCTGGACAGAATCATTCGGAGTTATTGACCACAATAGGAAAGAATTATGCATTCTGTGCGAGGAAAGTGTTGTGTGTCGCACATATAGTGTCAGACGGCACTTTACCACCAACTGTAAGCTTGTTGCCGAATTTGATGAAGCTGGGCGGAAGTTGTTTATTGGAGGGAAATTGAGGAATTATAATTACCAGAAAGTTGGTTTTTACAATTATATCTCTAAAACAAACCATCTAACCCAGCTTCAAATTTCACTGCGCCTGGCAACACATGGTAAACCGCTCTCTCATGGGGATTTAATCAAAGAGGTTTTTGGGCAAGTGATCCCCCCCCCAAAAAAAAAGGTTTGGGGCACGCCAATCCAAAAAGGTTTGCCACCACTCTCTTATATGCTCTTATGTTGAGCATATGTTCATTTTCTCGTTCCACTCACCTCTTACGACAAAATCAAAACGTGAGTTTTGAAAACAGAAACAGATTAGATGTAATGGATCGAGACTAATTTTGGTCATATTGGTGAGTGTTGATTAAGGTAAAACTTTGGTAAAAATATTTTTACGGCTGCCTATTGGGGAAAATTGGCGATTTTTAGCGCTACATGCATACCGAGTTTGTGCAGTTCTTTGACATTTTAGTCTGGCTTTGTGTAGCCGCGACGTTAGCGCCAAAAATCGCCGCTACACGAAGCCAAAATAACAAGTCAAAGAATTGCACAAACTCGGTATCCATGTACACATCGACCTATTTTCACTTCAGAAAAGTCAGAGAATTGCACAAGCTTCGCTTTGCGCAATCCCTTCACTTTGTACATATCGATCTATTTTCATTTAATAAACATCAGAGAATTGGGCAAACTTGCATTACGCACTCCCTTGACTTCGTCCATGTACACATCGATCTACCAATAAACTATATTTTAAGTCAAACAATCAAATAAAATAAAAAAGGAAATTCATCTAGCACTACACAAAGGAAATATCCACTTACCTTATTTAGAAATTTGCCTGTCTTCAGTCAAACAAAATTCCTTAACAGCATTAAAAAACTCCTTAAAATTATCTAAACTGTCTATCTGGGGTCCTTAAAACTATCTATCCGGGGTCACCACATAAATTCACAAAGATAAGAGTAAAAATTATCCTCGGTAGTGCCGGTATCCTCCGACGTTCAACCATAGGCATTTCCTTCCTACAAACAGGACATTTATAAATATAATGGGGTACTATTCGGTTTCGAGGGCCGTAAAAAATCGCCAAACTATTGTTGATGCCAATGCTGCCAAAAATAATTGCGGCAACCCTAATAATTGTGACAAGAAAGGAAGTATAATACTAAATAACTATCTAAGATTGATGTTTTAATGTCGATGAAAGGTTAATTTCATATAATACTTTTTTATTATTTTAATTTATATGAAAAAGGCTAAACATGACTGAATGGAAGTAAAAGAGTAAATAACTATTTCAGATCATTATTATAATTTATTTATAATTTATATAAAAATTGCTAAACATAACTGAATGAATGTCTGCATCGCTATTTCGCTACCTACTTATCGCGAAAGCATAATTTCATCTCGTTGGTTGTTCAAACGTAATTTTCTATAATGAATGATGCCTTTTCTTTGAAAATATTCTTGGTAAAGTGCAGAATCGCTCACTTATTTGTTTGCCGCTTTTTACAAGGGTAAAAACAATTGGATTTTTGTCAATTTTATTTTACTTTTTAAGTGAAAATAGGTCGATGTGTACATAGATAAAGCCAAGGGTGTGCGCAGTGCCATTTCTGTGCAATTCTGGGATTTTCTTTTTTAAGTGAAAATAGGTCGATGTGCCCATGGATACCGAGTATGTGCAATTTTTAAAAACGCGTCAAACCGTGGGTGATTCTGCACTTTACCCAAAATTCTATTGCCGACTTTTCGTCATGGGCAATTCCCAAATTGTTAAATCCATAGGATAACAAAAAAGGATTTAGAATCAAAAAAGGATTTAAAAATTAAACTAGTATTTCAATGGCGTCTTAAGAAATATAGAACTATATAAATTTACGCAATCTGAAATCAATCAGCGCGTACGCTAGATTTGGCGCGCTGTTAAATGTACTCTTTTCCCCTTTCATTCCAAATCATAGAGAAAATTCAAATTAATATCACCACATTCAGCCATTCTACCGTCTAAACCACAAAACAAGCAATGTGCTTCCTAACCAGCACACACCACAAGCCCTTACAGATCTTTTTCTCATCATTCATAATTGACGGCAATCACGCAACCAATTACGTCATAATAAGGTTTCCTTAACATTCAACTACTCAGGGCCCACCAGCGGCCGAGCGGTAAAATCGCTGAACGCTGGTAGTTCGGTTCGAGGTTCGAATCCAGCGAACGGGCTGGCTGCATGGGCGTTTTCGTGGTTTTCCCCATGTGTAACATGTATACGAGCCAGTTTCCCTTAGAAAGTCTTCCACGAAGGCATCCCTCCCATTAGGCAGATAGCCCTAGTGTGCTTTGCCGTGTTCTCAATACACCACACCACACCACAATTACTCAGGTTACCATAAATGAAACAACAACTTTGGCGGTAGATGAAACAACAACTTGGAGATAAGTGAAACCAAAACTTCGCGATAATACAAGGGGCACCCTTCAATGTAATCTAACGAATACCTTTTTTGGTCAATGTAATTTGTATGGGTACGATAGACACGAATTCATAAAGCCCCATTTGGAGATTACAGCTAATAGTGAGTAGAATTTCGATAATCATCTTATGATTGCATTGTACAAGAATAGGCTTGAGAAAAGGGTCTATCTTTGAAAGAATTTAAACATGACATGGGATTAAGTGACACGTGATAATGGATTTCATGGCACAAAAACCTTAAAGGTTATTAGCCCTGAAAAAAAAATTTTTTTTTAAGATTAAAAACAAGTATGCCACAAGCACAAACTAAAAACAATTAAAAATATATGATGAAAAACACAGTAATTTGCATCAAATGACACATGAGACATTTGCACACCACGTGGTATCAAAGAAGAAACAGGGCTAAAAATCAAAAATCAAAATCAAAAATAAAACATGTTATACAATAAAATGCATAGTATTAAAATATTAAAACAACATATAATAAAATCAAATCAAATAATAAAAACCTGCCTCTTTCAGGTACGGAAACAAATTATTATTTACCTTTTCCTCGATAATACGGTCAAGAGGCACGTCGAAATCATTAAAATACTTGAAATGATGTTGGTTGAAATGCAGACCTTCAATCAGAAAATGACACACGGACAAGACACAATTATAATTTTGATAAACAGGTTCACTCTCGGCCTTTAACAGAAATTAACATTTAAAAAATGAATTATAGACTGAAAGTATTTTGTAAAAGAAGATATTGGAAAAGGAAATTATTGCATTTCAATAGAACTCGTAAATAAATGTGATAATTAGTATTGTATTGTTCTTGTTTGTTAACAATGGATATAAAATTATGAATAACAGAATGGACTTCTAAATGTAAAGCACTTATACGAACGATAATACGAATTAATAACATTCTGATCTTGATTTCAATACTTAATGTAAGTATAAAACATTAATGACAGCTTAGTTAAACTTATATTAAATACTAGTTACAGTGTGATCTTAAGTCTGTATTTATTACAAGATAATGATATATAGTCCGGATTTTAATTCAAAACTCTTTTTCACATATCTTTAAAAGCCCAATTTTGACCGGTACTCTTCTGTTATCGGGACGCGTAATGGCAGACCGCACATTGAGTTGAACAGTGTTAAACGAATGTTGCATACTGCGCATGCCCAGAAAACTATTTGGCGTAATTACTATGTTGGCGCAATTTGAAAAGAAGATAAATACGGTATATGGCAGATGTATCGCCATCTAATTGTAAACAAATCTGGCGTTTAAATCTGCGTAGAGTATTACTGTGTTAAAGTACTATTTTTTTGCTGTACTGCTCAAACAACTAGAAAGCTGAAATTATTGCGAAATAATGTGAAGCAGTGTTTACATTCAAAATGTAAAATATAATATTTATGAAATTATGCACATTCCTTTGGAACTGTACAAATTTTCCTTCAGAAAAAGACTGAAATTTAGGATATATTAGTTGAAAATTTATTCATTATACTTTTAAGCAATAAAAACAATTCAGGATTTACCATACGTTCCATTCGTACATACATAAAAAAACACTGAGGAATATAACAAATGCTTGCAAATAACACTGAAGAAATTTTACAATTCTTTAATGCTAGTTATTAAAATCTTTGAAATGAGAAAATAAAAGCACGAATATACGCTAACAAACTAAGCGAGATACTCCAGTTTACAATTACTGAATTATAACACGTAAACAAATTACATTTAAATAACGAATTATTACGAACATATGTTAACAAATATTAAATGCACTGTTATTGACGAATTAAAATGAAACATATATTAGAAAAATAAGCAAGTGCAATCGGCATGGACGTTAAAATAACTAATAAGCAAAGTTCCACAACATTGCAATTTTAAACATCACTCGAACACATTCGACAGCCGTGGAGATCACGAATGAGCTAACGTAGGGTTGCTTAGTCGCCAATATTTCTCCCCGCGCCAAAGGTACACCATCAACCATGCGCAGTAAGCGAAATTCGCTTAACAGTGTTCAACTCAATGTGCGGTCTGCCATTACGCGGCACAGGAATCAGAGATGTATACATGTATCCACGAGTAGTTTTGATTTCACTTTCGTTTAGTATTTCAAAGCCCACTAGGGCTATCTGTCTATGGAAATGGATTCCTTTGTGGAGGACTTTCTAAAGGGAATACAACAGAGAACTGGCTAGCATACAGCACTTTAAAAATGGGGAAAACCACAAAAATTCCCATGAAGCCCGACAATTTCCCTGGATTTGAAATCAGTGTTCAAAGATTTTACCAGTCGGCCACTGCTGGGCCTATGCACGTGTGTACATGTATGTGTATACACATACCGTGTGTACATGTATGTGTATACACATTTTATTTTGTGTTATATCTCCGGTTCTACTGGGCCGATTGACAAAATTCAAACTGCGTTTTTCATGTCTCGAAAGCGCAACTTAGGATATATATTAGATTTATATATAGCACTATTCTAACATAGGTATTTTGACACAAAATCGGACTTTTTCTGAAATAACATATCAATATTTTTCCATATTTCGATTCTACGACTCAAATTATGCCAGAATACCAAGTTTTGTAAAAATTGTACGAGTAGTTTTTAAAATATTAGCTCTCAAAATTTTAGCTCCTCAATGTTAATTGAATTTGGTAAATATTTATTAATATATCTTTTTTTATTAAACTTTTATTATTTTTCCTTTCACATTTCAAAATTTAGGTTCATTCCAAATAAAATTTACCCATTTTTTGTGTTTTATTTTTTAAATTTCTATTTTTAAATAATTTTTATAAATTTTTCGAAAAACATTTTTAATTATAACCTATAAAATTTTTACCATCATCTTAAAGTAGGTGTATTTTTAAGCATATCTGCAAAAAATTAGACTTTTTTATTCAAAATTTTCTAAGATATACACGAATTTACATATTTTCGAGTTTTGAAATTTGGCATCTTTTTTTTTTAAGCGATAATAACGCCAAATGTGGTTTATGGATTTTTGTTACAGTGAATTGCCACAGCTATTTTTAACCTTAAATTTCAAGTAAAATTTTACGGAGAATTAATTATATGAAATATTTTCCCTCAATGATGCGTAATAAATATTTATTAATGCTATATGAAAAGCTATTTTTTTAAAAATTACAGATGATATTATTCAAATTTTTAACTATTTTTTTTAATTTCTCTCTTTCTTCCTTTTTTTTTTTTAAAAAAAAAATAAGAGTAAATTTTTGTACGAGTAAATTTTTACCTTCGGCGTTTTATCGTCTGCTACTTTACTTTAACTTTGTTTAAATCGAATTGCCTGTAACTGAAAATTTTCGTTTGATGTTTATTTGAAATTTATGAAAATATTTTATGACATTAACTGCATAATTTATTTCTAAACAAACTGTTGCTTATGAAGTGGCTGAAAGAGCGGCTGATACTATCATCCATATTTTTAAAACACAGTGTATTTTTATAGAAACATAAGATTTAGAATAATCATTTTTATAAAAGTCAAATTATGATATAAACATACAAGCCTCTAGAGACTGAATTAATGGAAGTTCAATGGTTATGTAGAAATGATCTGCAGCTACTTAATGGCTGGATAAGTCAGCAGGTTCTGTGGTGAAGTAAGAATAATTATACAAACGACACCCAACATTCTGAATTCAATTAACAACGAGGATACGATGTTTATTAAATGAATTTAAGAAGTTTTAAAACATAAAAAATCAACTCATTTTTATCCTAAAATGTATTTTTGTGGGTTGCGTATTTTCATTATATCCTTAAAATTCCAATTTAGAATGTAATTGTCAAGAACTGAATCCTAATCATCAGTAATATAATGATGTGGTGGTGTGGTGTATTTAATTATGGCAAAGCACACGAGGGCTATCTGCCTAAGGGGATGGATGCCTTCGTGGAGGACTTTCTGAGAGAAACTGGCTCGTATACACGTTATACATGGGGAAAACCACGAAAACGCCCATGCAGCCAGCCCGTCCGCGGGATTCAACCTCGGACCGAACTACCAGTGTTCAGCGTCTTTACCGCTCGGCCGCTGGTGGGCTATTTAATTAAGGAATGACCAAGTTTAGAAATAGCGTACTGTAACAGCAATTCAATTATTGGCGCCGTATCTTTCATGTTACTCCCGATTGGCAAGCTACATGATTTTTAATGAGTATTCGGGTTTTGCTAGTAACTTCACTTGGAAATCGCGTTTAAACTAGGTTAGTTGGTTATTTGAACATAGAAAGAACATGGGAGCTATTTGATTAAGCTTATTTCATAGAGAACCTTTGTAAAGAGAACCTAGAAAACTACGAAAACCAACTATGCAGCCTGAGTTAGACTTCGCAACAAACAATTAGTATTTAACAATCTTCAAATCCTAGGCAACTGGTGAGGCTCCAACTAAATCTCCAATTTAATATTTTATTTGTAAATATTTAAATTATTGTTGTATTCTTAGACACAAAAATCAGAATTTAAATTTTGTTAACTCGTTAGTAAACTACCAAGCCGCAGTGCAAATGAATATTCAATTTCTTTTGCAATAATTGTATTCACTTAATATTCTTGGGATATGAGCTAAAGAAGGAAGAACGTTCTCGGAAGATTAAAGAAGTGTTTAAATCCAGTGATATTAGGTTTGTCTTACAAGCTCAGGATCAAAATGATTCTGCAATTGCCCGAGACTTGTAAATGGCTGTGAATTAAGCAGATGACTATTAATCTTGCGTTTTCAGTCAGAAAACGTATTCCAATGCATCTTTTCATTATTCAATAACCAGTCGGAGGACCGCTTGTGTTCCGAAAATAAGTATGTGTACTCAATCGTCCTGCATGTTCTTCAAATTTGTCTTCTTGTGATTTTTTTTCTTTTCCAAAAACTAAAGTTGCCTCTCAAAGGAAAGTTTTTTGACATTGAAGAGACAAAAGGAGTATGACATCTACTTTAAAGGCATGTCAAAAATAGATCTCTACAAGCCTTCTCTTCCATTACATGTTGTGCAGTCAGACAAAAAGTTGCATTAGCGTAAATTCTATAATCTATTTTTATTACACTCTGATTACTTTATTAACATACAGTGAATATATACTAAATCTTTTACTTCAGCTTAAGTAATTCGGAATTATTGTCGGAACTAGGACTTAGAAGATAAGTCAAATTAAATATTTCGGTAACCTAATAAATTCAAGGTCGAAGTTTCAATATTTGATTTTCGGAGGAAGGGGAAATTTTTTCAGTTTTGGTCCATTATCCTAAGTATATTTGCTTCGATTCTTTATTTTTCCATAAAAGAGAAAAATTGACGCATGGTATACATATAACGCATAGCTTCAAATTAAAATTTAATAATATACAGAGTGGTTATAATTAAAGTTCCACATTGAAACGGTCATAAAAGGAAAACTACTGGATCAACTGTTATCAAGCTTGGTAATTGTGTAAAGGATGTCATAGGAATTTATTTTCCGAGAAAAAAAGGAAGTTCGAAACTTCACCACCAGGGGGAAACGGCGCTGTATGCAATATTGTTAAACGAAATATGGGTCGGAATCTAACTTAACCTTTTGTTACACGGGTTTAATATGTTGTATACCCTTAAGAAACTTTGAAGTAAGCAAATTACCATTTAAAGGCGTTAAATTCGATAAAGGTCGAGTGCGCCATCCGTGTAAGTGAGAAATTCGTCCGTGAAATCCACGAATTAGCGATTAGAAAATGTGAGATTGCAAATCACTCGCACAAGTGCGTACAGTCTGGAAATCGTTTTTTTACAGATCGCTAATTTGTAATTTTTGAAGCCTGAGTTCGGCCATAAAACATGAAGATACTGATTCAAAACGCTTTTAATCGATTTGGGCCAAAGAAATCTCTCATGTCATCTATCTAGTTCCATTGCATTCTCCTGCTGCATTCGATTGCATAACAATCATTCCACACCGTTTAGTGTTCAATGATAGCTAGTTGATAACTGAACCATTTTTCTCTGAAGTGGAGTCGACAGCTGGACCACTGTGATTGCAGCTCGCTTAGAGTCAATGTTAAAATCTTTCGTGATACATGAACTGCAATAACGTGGCATTTTAGATACTACGATTTTTATGCAGGGCTGGGCCCCACCTCACGTGTGTTGCACAGTTACTTAGGCAACATTTCACGAATGAACGTCTTATAGGCCGACACTTCCCCACTTCCCACCAGACCTCAACCTCTGTGACTTTTGGTTATTTGGTTATCTCAAAAGCACTGTTTATGGTGATAATCTAAACAATTTGGCAGAAATGAAAAATGTGATACACTGACGTGTCCGTAACATTCCTCCTGATATGCTAAGAGCTGCTGTTGAGAATGCAGTAACAGGATTTAACTTGCTTCCGGAAAATGCTGGACGCTACATTGAACATGCTTTGTAAGACGTTTCGGAAACTATTACACACATTTTAAACAGATGTTTTCATATCTTATTTCATTTAACAATATTGTATACAGCGCCATTTTCCCCCTGGTGGTAAGTTTTTAAACTCTTTTTTCCCGCGGAAAATAAATTCCCATAACCTCCTTTACACGATTCCCAAGTTTGATAACATTTGGTCCGGTAGTTTTCCTTTTATGACCATTTAAAGTTGGAACTTTAATTATAACCACCATGTAAATTAAACTTAAAAGTTTGACAATTTGGTTCAAGTCCCAGCTTTAAAAATATATAAATATAATCTTTTAAATTAATCCTCTTAGAAAGAATGTTTTAAGAAGCTAATTTTTTTCTCTAGTTATAGATTGTATAAAAAAACACGATCTTTAATATGATTTAGATTGTTTCAGCCGATATAAGAATCGGGTTACTCGGTGGTACAGAATAAACCCTGCTGGACTGTTTTATTTCTTTGTCATTTAGCAAAAATCTTTTAATTAAAGAATTTATCCTTTGGACTTCGCTTTAAACTTTATTTATAGTTAAAATGACTAGAAAATGAAAAGCTGTCTTCAGCTGAAACGCAATTCATGTAACTGATATTTTAAAAAATTGACAAGAATGCAAAATTTATGGAAGTCTAGCAATCGAAAAATCTTAATTTTCTTGTGTGAGCACTGAAAATGACTGTAGAAGGAAAGAAGAAAATTAGGGAGAAAAGTAAGTAAAAGTGTGCAGGGAAATTTGGTTGTCAGACATACCAAGATGTTTCAAAATGTAGGACGCTTTAGAATATACTTTCAGGATACTTCAAAGACATTAGGTGTTCAAAGAGAAAACACTTGGACGTGTACACCAGCAAATACCATCAATTGAGTTTGTGTTAATAGAAAAGACAAAAACGATATCATTGCAGATTAAAGTGAAGAGCGACTGGTTTTAGACTATATGTTTGTATAAATTTAAATTACGTTATAGAACATCATATCGTATCATAAATGAAGAATCCCATGATTTTCTCAGTCGAATTATTTGAAGATTTAGGAGTTTATCCAGTGATGTATGTGGATGTCAGCTAAAGATGTTTTTTTTTCCTCCTGATGAGACAGCGGCCGAGCGGGAAAGTCGCTGAACACTGATAGTTCGGTCCGAGGTTCGAATCCCGCGAACGGGCTGGCTGCATGGGCGTTTTCCTGGTTTTCCCCATGTGTAACGTGTATGCGAGCCAGTTCCCCTTAGAAAATCCTCCACGAAGGCATCTCTCCCCTTAGGCAGATAGCCCTAGTGTGCTTTGTCATAATTAAATAAACCAAAACCTCTTGAGGAAACCAGGCTTTCCTTTCATCTCATACCTTCAAAATGTTTAGCCTCTAACGACTGATAAAGGCTCTGACCAAATAATTCGTGAAGAACTTTCTAAGGGAAACCAGCTGGCATACACGGTACACATGAGAAAATCTACGAAAACGCCCATGCAACCAACCCGTTTACTGGGATTTGAACCCCGAAGTGAACTACCAGTGTTCAGCGATTTTACCGCTCGGCCGTTTGTGGGCCTTTATGAAATGGAAGGCGATAACTTTATTTAAAATGAGTGTCAGAAATACCAAGATATTTCGAAAAGTTGGATACTTTCTAATATACTTGCAGAATGCCTAAAGAGAAGAAAAATAAATTTTTGCGTAAAATTTAGTATTTGTATTTTTTTTTTTTTTTTTTTTTATTTAAAACTTTTTTACCTTATGATATTTGATTCTTGCGATTTCAGAAATAAAATATGTGACTAAAATAGAATAACATTTTAAGAAACCAAATGTAGGATAAAATTGTGTAAAGCAATGGGCACTCTGAAGTTGAACCTCTACCTGATTATTATTTATATTTTGATGTAATTTAGTAAATCGCGATTGGCAACAGTTGAGTTTTTACATCTACGTTTTCGAGTTTGTTCTATTGTTTACTTTCGTTTTAAGTAATGAGAATAATGGTGTTGGTGTATTTAATTATGGCAAAGCACACTAGGGCTATCTGCCTAAGAGGAGGGATGCCTTTCGTGGAGGACTTTCTAAGGGAAACTGGCTCGTATACACGTTACACATGGGGAAAACCACGAAAACACCCATGCAGCCAGCCCGTTCGCGGGATTCGAACCTCGGACCGAACTACCAGTGTTCAGCGACTTTACCGCTCTGCCGCTGGTGAGCCTAATGAGAATAATGACTTTTTGAGATGTTTTTCATGAGTATTTAAAAACTGATGAGTAATATTTTATTCCATTTATGTTCTGAGTATTGCTTTGAGGTGTCAAAGCTAAAACTAACACTTAATTAGACTTGTAAATAGAATCGTAATATTAAACTGTTTGTGTCGTGACGAGATGTCTTTCATTGGATAATTGATTGTATACTCATTTTCCATCATAATTCTTCTGATATCGAAGGTAAAACGGGATATCTGGCGTCCAAGAGACAGGACTACGGCTGCATTTTTAAGAGTGAGTGAAAAAATATTTTATATTTTCTTTTATTCTTTGTGCATTATGGGTATTGTTTTGAAGGATAGAAAGCAACTTAGAAGGTTGTTTACTCGAGCATGTAATACTTTTGATGAGGAAGAAATCAAATTAAATCGTGCTGATAAAATTAATAAATTAAAGCTAATTGAAGAGAAAGCTTTATTAATGATAGCATGTGAAGAGAAATATAAACATTTGTTGTATTCTGAAAATACTTCCGATACCGAAATAGAGAAAGCGGTAGATGAGTCAGAAATGTATATTGATCGATGGAGATTATTAAAACAGAAGCTAGAAACACTAGTGAGTGAACAATTATCTTCTAAAAATGAAAATTTGAACATTGTTTCGCAGCCGATCACTTTATTACGTTACCCAAAAATAAAATTATCTACTTTTGACGGTAGTGTAAGAAATTGGCTATACTTTTGGGGTCAGTTTCAAAAATTGATGAGGACATTAATATCGATTTTCACGATAAATTTTCGTATTTATCTCAAGCAATGGAAAAAGGCAGTCCTGCTGAAGAATCAATTAAGAGCTATCCCCCAGGGGGTAATAGTTACGAAAAAGCTTTAAAACAGCTGAAAATGCGTTTCGGCAGAGAGGAACTATTGATTCAGGTATATGTCAGAGTCTTATTAGTATTAGTTCTTCAAAAACAGAACTGTCATGACGTGATGACGACGCATGCGCAGTTTAGCCGAACGGCTTGCAACGCCTCTCTCTCATGAGACTTACTAGAGAAGAGTAGTTAGCAGGTGGTAGCGAAATAACGAAGGAAAGGTGTTGTATGTCAGCTTAGATGCAAGAAACGAAGTGATACTTGTGTGTTCATCGTTTGTACTTATTATTTTTATTTGTGTGTTAATAAAGTTTTGTGCCGTTAAAATGGCTGTTTTAGTCAACGCACACAATACGATACGTCTACGGTAGGAAGTAAATACATATCCAGAAGCTACACGCCCAAGAAAAAGAAGGATATGACAGTGGTGTCAGAACAGGAGGATATGTCATTCTGCAAAGTTCACGGATAAATGCGTAAGTGAGTCTTCAGAAAGGTAAGAAATTTGTTGAATTTATTTTGTGGTAAAGTGGAATTCAAGGTTACAAAAATGGCTGAAGAGCTAACGAAATCTAAGAAAGAACGGAAAGTTATGCGTTCAGCCATTACTAAAGTAACAAATGCTATTGAATCATTAATTGCAGCCGGTAACCTTGAAGACCTTGAAGAATCACTGGAAAGTTTAAAAGTAAAAGCTATTTCTTTGAGAGCGTTAGACGAAAAAATTAAAACGTTGACTGATGTTAATGACATTGAAACCAAAATCGAAAGTGCCTTGGAATACGAAGAAAAAATTTCGAAATGGAGCTTTAGAGGCATAAAATTATTGAAAGAAAAAAGAAATAGCAATAATTCGCTAGTTTCTAATGGTTCTTCTAATGATAGTAACAATTTATCTATTTCTGGTGTCGATAAAAGTTCTGATTATAATGTTAAATTGCCGAAGATTATGATTGATAAATTTTATGGAAATGCTGAAATGTGGCAGACATTTTACAATTCTTTTGACACGGCAATAAATCAAAACGTAAAACTATCTAAAGTAGATAAGTTTAATTACTTGCTTAGCCTGTTAGGCGGTGCAGCTTTAAAAACAATAGAAGGCTTTTCTTTATCTCCAGAAAACTACGACGAAGCTTTTAAAATTCTCAAAGAGAGGTATGGTCGAAAAGATCTCCTAATTAATTCTTACATGCATAAGCTTTTAAATTTACGGCCTGTCCGAAGTTCTAATGACATTAATTCTTTGAGAGAATTATATGATACCTGCAACGTACAAGTAAGGTCACTAAATTCGATAGGGGTCAAGACCGAATCGTACGGAAATTTACTATACCCTTTGTTAATGAAATGCATACCTCAGGATATAACGCTTGATTTTGCTCGTCAAAACGCAGATGAGGAAACTTTTAATGTCGACAACCTCATGAAATTTCTAAAACGGGAAATTAAAAGTCGCGAACGAACTTCATTAAATCTATTTTATTCTAAGAGTCACGCTAATTCTCTTGGAAGGCATTCACAACCAAATGAAAAGCGAAACAACTTCCACACTTGAATTCATTCAACGCCAACAAATTTGGCGCCAGCTATTCCCCTAATGTAAGCAAAATTGCAGTTGTTCGAACTTTCCCTTGCTTATTTTGCGAAAGCGAAAATCATACGTCGGAAAAATGCGTTATGTCTCCGGAAGAAAGGAAAAAGAGTTTAAGGGCTTCTAATCGATGCTTTCTTTGTTTCGAAAGGAACTGTAGAATAAAAAATTGCCCTTCTCAATTAAAATGTTCAAAATGTAATTCTAAGTATCATAATATATTATTGCATGAAGATAAGGAAAGGGTTGCTAAAGAAGAAATTAAGAATAATTCTAACGCCGTAACTGCAAAGATTTCTTCTAAATATTTTACTGCGAATCAAGAGGTTAAAGAATTAATAGATGACTTGCCAACCGTTAAACTTATATGTGATAGTAAATTAATTAATGCAGTAGCAGATACAGGCACGCAATTGACCGTTGTCAAGACCGATATTGTACCAGAAAAATACCGTACGCCACATGGAAGTGTTATCCTCACGTCAGCTTTCGGGCAAGCTTTCGGGTTAATGAGAGGAGCTTTTAAAAAGCTTCTCTCATTAACCTACCTTTAGTAATATATTCTGAAAATGATAAATTTATGTCACCTATTTTTATAACATGTGCAATGGTGGATAAGTTATGTAATGATTTACTCTTGTCGTTAAGTGCTTTTAATGAGTTAAGGGGAGATGATAAAAGAAAGTTTAATTTTGAATGTAAAAATGTGAACATTGCTACTGATAGTTTCGGTGAAATGCCTTTTCATGAAACTGAACATTTTGACGAAATACTTAACCATGATAGGGATAACCTAATTAATGAAAAATGTAATGAAACTGTTAAGAAGATAATAGAATGTTGTGCGCTTGTATATGAAGATACAGGTAAGGATGATTCCAAAGGTAGCACGGGACACGATCAATGTGTTTCGGATTCAGAACTGTTTCGAGTGCAACAAATGAATGACCCATCTTTAAAAACATGCTGGCAAAATGTTAAGAACGGAAGTAATAACTTTATTGTTATTGATAACTTTTTGTATCATAAAGATAAAGTTCTAGGAGAAAGAGTTTACCAGTTAGTCGTTCCTAAAGAAAGAAGAAAACAAATTTTGGACTTGGCTCATTCTAGCTTATGAAGAAGCCACCTGCGAACCAAGAAGACAGCCGAACGTTTGAGATATTCGTTCTATTGGCCTGAAATCAAGAAAGATGTAAATGAATACTGCAGTGCTTGTACTTCTTGTCAACTTCAAGCGAAAAAGCGTCCCTTTGATGAAGTTCCGATTACGCCAGTAACACGTCCTAAAGAACCATTCCAGGTAATTAATGTGGATATCCTAGGACCTGTAGAGCCAAGCTGTAGAGGTTACAAATATGTTCTGTGTGCTGTTGATCAATGTACAAGGTGGCCCGAAGCGGTGCCATTGAAGAATTTGAATGCCAAAGCAACATGCGATGCATTGTTGCAAATCTTTTCACGCACCGGAATTCCTCAAATTGTTGCTTCAGATCAAGGAACTAATTTTACTGCTTCGTTGACCCAAGAGTTTTTGAAAAGGATCGGATCGTCCCCAAGGTTCTCGACTCCTTATCATCCAAGTTCAAATGGCCTGGTAGAAAGATTTAATGCTGTTTTAAAGGGAATGATACATCATACCGTTAGAGAACATTCGAAAGATTGGGAGAAACATCTACTGTATTTACTTTGGGCCTACCGAGAAGTTCCTAATGCTACGACTGGTGTTAGTCCGTTCCAAATGCTTTATGGAAGACGTCCTAATGGCCCGTTGTCTATTTTGAAATCGTCATGGACTAATGAAACTCCTGTTCTTCATGGACAGTTAAGTTCAGTTACCGATTATCTGAATGATTTGAAGACGAAATTGGAAAAAGCTGCTGAATACGCAGAACTTACAGATGTTGGAAAGCAACAAGCTTATGCATTCTACCGTAACCGAAAGACTCGTCATAAAGAATTCAAGGAAGGTGACAGGGTTATAGTTTTAATCCCTGATAGCCAAAACAAAGTTTATGCCAGATGGACGGGACCCGCTACGATCATCAAAAAGCATACTGATTATAGTTACATAGTACAAATGCCTGACAATTCATCGAAACACGTTCACGCAAACAAGATACGAGAGTTCAATACCGCTGTGAATAATGTCGGTGTGATCTATGATACCGATATCGATTTCGGCGAAGTTGAAAACGTTCCAAGAATTGTTCCACAGAAAGCAAAAGAACACTATTCTAATGAGGAATGTGATTTTACACACCTTGAACCGCATAAGAAGAAAGAACTTATGGAAATTTTAAGAAGGCATAAGAACCTAAGAACTGGTATTCCAAAAATCGCCAATGTGAGAGAACACAGCATCAAACTGAAACCTGGAAGTATGCCAGGAAAGCAACCTGAAGTTCTAAGAAATGAAGCTGATCGTCAAATAGATAAGCTTTTACAGCTAAAGCTAATCGTTGAATCAGAAAGTGAATATGTGCATCCAGTCATTTATGCGTTAACAAAATGGAACAGTAACATTATGTGTAGACAAATAGACCATGCTGAGTTTATTGATGACGTGACTTAAAATGACATGATTATATTTCCCAGTGAGTGAAGCATGACTGATGTTATGAACTATGAACTATAAGACATTTTGACTGTTTAGTTTGATTTTTTTTTTTTTTAGCTAAAATGCTAAATTTTTTTTCTAAGGTTAGTTAATGTGTTTAAAGATTTAGCTAGGGTTTGCTAAAGTATTATGTTTAATGTTAATGATTGATTTGTATTGTCTCGTTTATATGATAACTGCTTATATGATTATGTGAAGGATTTAAGTTTGAAAAGTTAATTGAATGTTACATCCTTTTAAATGAATAGGATTACTTAATTTAAAATGGTAAGAATTGGTTAATTAAGTTCGAAAATTTCATGGATGTTATTTTATTTTGTTTCAAGAAATGTTTATATATGTGGATTTGACAGGTCATTGAAAGACGCAATCAAATCTTTTCGAGGGGAGGTGTCATGACGTGATGACCACGCATGCGCAGTTTAGTTGAACGGCCTGCAACGCCTCTCTCTCATGAGACTTACTAGAGAAGAGTAGTTAGTAGGTGGTAGCGAAATAACGAAGGAAAGGTGTTGTATGTAAGCTTAGATGCAAGAAACGAAGTGATACTTGTGTGTTCATCGTTTGTACTTATTATTTTTATTTGTGTGTTAATAAAGTTTTGTGCTGTTAAAATGGCTGTTTTAGGCAACGCACACAATAAGATACGTCTACGGTAGGAAGTAAATACATATCCAGAAGCTACACGCCCAAGAAAAAGAAGGATATGACAAGAACACTTCTAAAAATTCATTAAGAAAATTGTTCGATCAACTTGAGAGTAAACTGCGATCACTTGAATTATTAGGTGTTACTAGGGAAAAATATGCTGCAATGCTTTTTCCACTAGTTGAATCATCATTAACCGAAGAAACTCTTATTGCTTGGCAGCGCTATAGATCTGCTCATCGTAGAATTCGAGAAATGAATTTAGATGATTCAGACAAAAGTAAAACTATAATTGAGAAAAGTGATTTAGAATGCATTTTAGAATTTTTACAAGCCGAAGTTGAAGCTGAAGAACGCATTTTTTTAGCCTCTCAAAGTTTCAACACATCGAAACCAAAAGTAGAAGTAAAACATAATATTTCCTATGAGAAAAAGGTAATAGAGAACAAATGTAAGAGTAGAAAGTTTTCAAATATACCTAGTGCAACAGACCTTCTAACTTCATCTCAAGTATCAAAACAGTGCATATTCTGTTCTAATTCACATTTTTCTGGAGACCGTCTAAAAGTAAAAAAAAATACCTTTAAGGCAGAGGGAGTTCCTGTTTCAACAATCTCACAAGTGTTTTTTATGTTTGAAATCTGGACATTCAGTCAAGGATTGTAACTTGAAAGTTGGGTGCTTGTGTTGTGGTAAAATACACCATATTCTTCTGTGTAGAAAGATGCACCGAATAACTATGTCAAAGAACGAAGAATCACCTGAAGTTGAAAAGAAAACTGAGATTAGTGCTGAAGTGGATCAAGCTCTTTCAAATTTATCTTCTACTCCGGACGTAATGCTTCAAACATTCAAAGTTATAATTAGAAGTAATGGGAAAAAACGCGTCGCAAGAGCTATTATCGATACTGCTTCACAGCGATCATATTTATTAAGAAGTACAGCTAAAGAAATGAACTATGAACCTCAGAGTTGTGAATATTTACAACACTCTTTATTTGGAGGGAAGGACTCAGGGATATGCAAGCATGATGTATACACTTTATATTTATCGAGTGTGCATGGGAATTATAATTGCAACTTTAAAGTTCTTAGTCAACAAATTATTTGTAAGTCAGTGCCACCTACTGTCAACAAGCTTTGCTGAAAGAGTTATCAGCCTGTAATATAAATATTGTGGATAATTGTCAAAATCCTATTGAGATTCTTATTGGGGCTGATGTAGCTGGAAAACTCATGACAGGTGGTCGTCGTGAGTTGCCTTGTGGTCTCGTAGCTATTGAGACCAAATTTGGATGGTCAGTTATGGGAGGAATGCCGAATATTTCGAAAAGTGAGTTTTCTTCATCGTTCTTAGTTACATCCTTGTTATCTACTGTGGAGACCATAACAGATCTATGGACTTTGGACACACTTGGGATCACTGACCCATCAGTCAAGAAAAACCAGACTGAACTACAAGAAGCTGCTCGGTTACATTTTCTAAATACAGTTCGTATAGTCGATGATCGTTTCGAGGTTGATTTGCCCTGGTTGGAATATCATCCAACACTAACAGACTATTTTGACTTAGCCGAGAGAAGACTGAACAAAACTGTTAAACGTCTTAAAATCGAGTCCAATTATGAAGCTTATGGAGATGTTTTCAAGGAATGGCTAGAAGAGGGAGTAATTGAAGAGGCTGATAAAAATTATCTAGGGCAAGTTCTTTACCTTCCTCATCGAGAAGTTATCAAAAAGAATAGAACTATAAAACTCCGACCGGTATTTGATGCTTCGGCCAAAGTAAAGGGATTTCCTAGTCTTAATGACTGCTTAGAAAAAGGCCCAAATCTAATAGAACAGCTTCCGAGTATTTTAACACGCTTTCGAGAGAGTGAGTGAGTGAGTGAGAGATTACGGCACAAAACCAAAAATGGTTATATTGCGCCAAACACGAGATGGGGTGTGTACAACTGATGAAATTAGAATACAATAAATAAAAACAAGTAGACAAATGTATCAAATCCAGAGGATGAAGTCATATAAAAACAAGTTAAAACCACACATTTAAAATTCAAGACAATCTTCAAAACAAATTACATTAGGTGATAAAAACCAGTCTCTTTTAAATAATAAAATAAATTACAATTGACCTCTCTTCCGATTCAACGGTCGAGAGGTAAGTCACAGCCATTAAAACATTTCTGAGGAAGATTATTAAAATATGGACACTCAATTAAAATATGACGAACAGATAAACAAACATTACAATTAAAACAAACAGGCTCATTTTCAGCTTTGAGAAGATAGTTATGTATGACTCTAGTGTGACCAATTCTGAGGCGAGTCAAAAGAACGTCCTCCTTACGATTTCCAGCAAAATCCCAATGCTCAATTCTAGGCTTGACGTTTCTCAACTTATTGCGATGCTGAACATCCCAAATTTGCTGCCATTTTTTTTCGGACCTTTCCCTTGATGACACAGCAGATGTCTCTAAAAGGGATAAGGCGACTGGACGGTTCAACAACAGACTTAGCTGCGATGTCTGCAAGCTCATTTCCCTTTATTCCAGCATGTCCAGGAACCCAGCAGTACAGTACTTCATATCTTCGAATAGTTAAATTTATTTGAATTTTGAGAACATCCACTACCACAGGATTCTGAGTGTTGGGAAAAGTTTCCAAGGATTTAAGAGCACTATACGAGTCTGTATAAACTATGAATTTTTTGTGGCAGAGCTTTGAGATGTACAGAAGACCATAATATATTGCAGTTAGTTCAGATGTTAGAACTGAGAAAGCATGGTGCAGGCATCTGCCCTCTATGTAATTTTCAAATACAAATGCCATCCCGACATGATCATTTGACTTTGATCCATCTGTGTATATGTATATCGGATGATAACTGCTATATTTGTGCCTGTGTTCAGCGAAGAGTTGTCTGTAAACGATCTCGTTAGTGCTTGCCTTCACGTGATGTTTGAAAACATCAAGAAGCTGAATCCGTGAATTTTCCCAAGGTGGGATTTCAAAATTCTGTACTGCTTGGGGGCGCATGTCAGAGAAGGAATGTTCCTCAACGACAGAGTATATATATATATAATATAAAGAATATTATTTAGTAAAAAGGAACGATGGTGACTTTTTTCCCTCTCACAGGAAAGGAAACTAGGTTGCCATATATTAAGAAGTTCGCCAAGTGAACTATTCTTGGCGCAAACTGAAAAAAAGTGCCAACATAAATTTGTGATTTTCTCCGTAAATTTCGCTCCAAATTTTACAAAATTTCATATTTAGGCGTAATTTGAGTCGTAGAATCGAAATATGGAAAAATATTGATATGTTATTTGAGAAAAAGTCCGATTTTGTGTCAAAATACCTATGTTAGAATAGTGCTATATATAAATCTAATATATATCCTAAGTCGCGCTTTCGAGACATGAAGAACGTAATTTGAATTTTGTCAATCGGCCCAGTAGAACGGAAGATTTAGCACTGTCCCATTTTTCTTTTAGCAGTGTACATGAATACATTTCTGAATCCGGCCCGAAAATAGAATACAATACAATACCTTTAATCCGGACTCGTCGGGACTTCGGCGACTCCGGATTAGGGGTTTTTCCGGATTATAGATCATCAATTTAAACCTAGTAAGATGGCATGCAGAAATTATAAAATGAAAATATGAAACCGTAATTTATGAAAGAGCAATTATGGTCTAAAGGGTATCAAAATTTACCAAAAAAAAGCTTAATATTTATTTGTTCACTTTATTAAACATTTCTTTCAATGTAAGTTGTTTAAGTTGCTTCGTTTTATGTGTTAATACTTTCTCTTTATTCTATAAACAGACATAAATTATTGTTCAAAAATTCCGCTGTTCAAGTCCTGTAATTGCTGCGCCGAGAATACCGACTAAATTATCAATCGAAATTTTTTCGTTTTCACTAACCTCTCTGTCAATTTCTTCATGCCTTTATCCATTTTTTGCAGCAATTCCACTTTTTGTTTGATGGACATCGAAACATGCTTTCGCTTTGTAGATCCTTTGGCAGCTCCAGAATTGGAAACTCTTTTTGACATAATCGAAAGTTCAAACTTACTTTTTATAAAGTTGCTCTAACAGTCTGCAAAAAATAATAAGACGGATCCAATTAGAAGATTAAGGAACAACGCAATCTGCAACATTAACTGAAATAGATAATTAGATAATTTTAGCCTAGCTTATACCGTCCGTTATACATTAAACGTGCATAACATGCGTAAAACATGCGTAACATGCGTAAAAGTATTATGCGCATGCGTAAAGATATTATGCGCATGTGTAAACGGTACGCATGCGCAGAATGTAGCTTTGAGGTCCAGATTATAGATCATTCCCGATTCCCATATCTTATATACATATATATAAATAAGTTGTTTCATTATAAAGATCACAATGTAAGTTACATAGCATATTTACAATAATTATTTATTACTCATGCATATAATGTATAAAATCAAGCAGTAAACTGTAAACAAATACTTTTAATGAATTTGGAAATAAATGAAAATATAATAATCTGCATGTCATTAAATTTTTTAAATGCACAAACTTAACAGTTAAAAATACATACTAATGTAAGAAAATCAATATTAAATGCTTTTTCTAAAAAAAATAAAAAATAAAAAAAAAAAATGTCAGTTCAAGACATATTTTATCAAGTCCAATCATCAGTGGAACTACAGGTAATCAATCTTTAATATGTCAAAATGTTAAACTTAAAATGTTCCTTTAAGTTAATTTTTTTTTTTTAATCCATTTGGTTTTGGCTTACCTTGTGTTTAACTAGATGTAAAGGACTGTAAATACGCATTCAAGCAATTCATTTGAAGGTATGTTTCCTGTAAATAAAAGTATACTTATTGGATTTAATTCAGCGTTACACCTTAAAATACGTAATGATACCTCATTGTTCAAGCATTTTCGATAGTCTTGAAATATCATAACTGGTAACATATCTTACTAAATTCAGTTCTTGTTAAATTACGTTCAGCATCATTTAGCATTTGCAGTTTTATAGCTAAATTAGATTTCAGTAACTCTATTACACTAGGCACTAAAACAGTTGATTATGAATGCAGTTATTCAGTATTATTTTCTTTACATTTCAGCAAAACTCTGAACTTTTTTCCTAGGAATGCATACTGAACAATGAAAATTCCAAATATGATATATGCTTTACCAGAACCATAATATGTCAGTTAATAGTGATTTAATCTTCATAGATATGCATATCCAATACTCTTGAAATATTACAGCTGGTAGCATATCTCAAATACATTCAGTTCTTATTAAATAACATATTCATCACTTAACTTCAGTAGTTTCACAGCTAAATTACATTTCAGTATGTTCATTAGAGTGGACATCTTTTCATCTTTATAGTCTTTACATTTTAATAATAAAATTAAGCTTACTTATAAGAAGCATATTGAATCTCAAAAAAAAAATCAAATCACAGTTAATAATGCTGTAAATATTCACATAGATATGAAATGTGTTTTAAGGATTTCTTGACACACACTATGTTAATTCATTGCAATGGCAACTGGTGACATTTTGATTCAAAATATTTATTGCATTAATTACCAACACAAATTAACATTTTTAACCAAGAAAAGATA
The DNA here is from genome assembly GCF_044657685.1 of Stegodyphus dumicola. Classification (NCBI taxonomy): domain Eukaryota; kingdom Metazoa; phylum Arthropoda; class Arachnida; order Araneae; family Eresidae; genus Stegodyphus; species Stegodyphus dumicola. Next base: position 53,117,237 of record NC_140778.1, read on the forward strand.
ATTTCACTTTGTTTAATTCCCGCAGGTACAATTTTGTATATTAGATGATTTAACTCTTTATCACTTAAAAGTTTCTGATTATCAATATGCAGAATAATTCGTAAACCACACTTTACATGCATCTTCCAGCCATCAGTAACTTCCATCTGACCAGATCTAATTTTGTATTGGAACAGTAGAGTAATCCTTACAGTAGTAGAGTAATCCTTAATATTCTGAAGCAAACATTAAATCGTTATATACAGATATACACATATATATAAACACTTTCATTCCAAAGAACTAAATGTACATTCAAAGAAAGCACTTCGTAACGCCGAACAGCAGAATGTAAACAAAAGTCAGAAATGTAAGCAGTTGTCCTAGCAGTGTACATTTTGCTTATATGCCGTCGGGTGCGGATGTACCGGTTGCAAAAGTTCTGGCGCTAGCCTTGCTCTTAATTACGTGTTTTTAAAGAAATTTCATTATTTCAAAAAACGCTTTAAGTCAGTATATTGTTCTTTTATATAAAAGTTTAAAATCTTAACTCAAACATATCACTAGAATCAATATTACAAATTAATAGTGAGCTGAAGGAAACCTAAATCTAACATAAAGGAGTAGCACTTTCAATTAAAAAAAGTACTTTTATAGAGTTCCTCAAAAAGAACGCCGTTTTGAAAAGACCATTATTTTTATTTGTTGTTGTTGGCAACATTGTTTTTGCATGTTTTGTTATCACTGATCATTGAGCTTATATTTTGATACTGTGCTTTTGTTTTCCAGGTTTAATGTTTGTGGTGTATAGCCATGGAAAGATACAGTACGGAACAGAGTGTTGATTGTGAAAACTCACTACAAAAATGGTGAAAGTTTCGCGGAAACCGAAAACTCCGTACGATTATGAGACGCAACAATGCACCAAATGAATTCACTGTTCGTAGGTTGATCAACCGGTTCAACAGTAGGCATCAAAAGCCCGAGACGCCCTCGAAGTGGCCGGAGTGAGGCAAATGTTGCTGCTGTGCTTGATTCGGTCACTGTGAGTCCCGGAAATTCATGTCGCCGTCGTGCACAAGAAACGAACATGTGTCCAGCCACAATGCATAGAATCTTAGCGAAAGATTTACATTTACAACCGTACACAGTTCAATTAACACAGGAACTTAAACAGCGGATCATGGGAAACGACGACAATTTGTGCAATGGATCCTGGAAAAAGAACGAGAAACACGGGGTTTCACAAAGCATCATTTTCTCAGATGAAGCTAACTTTCATTTAAACGGCTTTGTGAAAAAACAAAACTGCAGAATATGCGGATCAGAGAATCCAACAGTAATTCACGAAAAAGACATGCATCCTCAGCGAGTTACAGTTTGGTGTGCAAATTGGAGTGGAGGTTTAATCGGTCCTTATTTTTTTGAAGATGACCAAGGAAGGGCTGTCACGGTGAATGGAATTCGTTATCATACGATGCTCACTAATTTCCTTTTGGCTCCCGGTTGGATCAAACGAACATCGAAAATTTCTGGTTCCAACAAGATGGTGCAACTTGCCACACTTCAAGAGGCACAATCGCTCTGCTGCGTGAGAAGTTCCCAGACAGACTAATCTCGTTACGAGGAGACCAAACCTATTCACCTCGATCTTGTGACCTGACACTTTGTGACTTTTTCCTATGGGGATACACTAAGTCATGAGTTTACAAAAACAAACTCCGTAATCTGTTGGAACTCAAACAAGAAACTCAACGGGTTCTCAGTGAAGTTGATGGGGAAATGTGCGAGCGAGTGATGGTTAATTTCATGGACAGAATGATTGCTTGTAGGGCTAGTAGGGGGGTCATATGCCCGATATTGCGTTTTACGTATAATCTCAACATCTCCTGAAGAGAATGGCGTGTTTTGTTTGCTTCTTTCAAATAAATAAATTTGGTTTATAGTAGATTCAAATCCGGCGTTCTTTTTGAGACACCCGTTATAAACATTAGTTCCTCTTTCATTGTTACCTACTGAACAGATAATAAGTTACAGTATTCAAATAATTTATAAAATATGACTCCTATTTTAAAAAATGCAGGTAGTCTGACTTTGAATTACGAAAATTTAGAAATTTTTAGTATTTGCTGCTTATACATAGTTATGCTTGTTTATATATTTGCTGTACATTTTATTTTAGTATTTGCTTTTGCTAAATAATTCCATTATTTAGCAACAAAAATTGAATTATTGCAAGGTGCTTCAATAGGTTTTATTATAATCTAATACAAGCTTTTAATTATCATAGTAGTTTCCTCTCCTGCTTTCTAGTCAGAAAACCATACACAACCTAAGGTGTCAAGCTTGCTCACTGAAGCAGAATTTGCGCTGTCTGCCCATTAAATATTTAAAGCAAAGTACACGGAGGAATTTCTAAGGGAAATTTACTTATATTTATGTCACATATGGAGGAAGTCACAAACACATCTATGTCCCAATTTCTTTGCTAGGACTTGAACTACCGCAAATCTGTCATTTCAACTTTCTTCCCACTGAGGCTAAAATTCATTTGGAATACATAAATTTAATCACGTTATTAGAAAATTTATATAATAAAAAAACTGATGAAATAATAAAAGAATCTTCAACTTCTGTGGCTCATAATAAAACGATAGTTTAGCTCTGTTTCACTATCAGGAAACAGAACAGAAGAATCATTGGTATGAGAAAAAAAAAAAAAAAAAAAAATTCTTGATGTTTGTTTGGTGAAATAAGAGGTCTGCATAATATGTAATAATTCTAAATTATCTTATTTGAAATTCATAATTGCCTTTTTTCGAAAAAAAAACAGATACACAATTAAAAATTCTAAAAATTTCAGTTCTAAAAACACATTTAAAAGTATGAAAATTAGGGGCGAAGAAAAAAGTAAGCTCCAGGTGTCATACCTGCTCGTTGAAGCAAAATTTATTCATTCTGTTGGTTAAATGATTAAAGCAACGTACTAAAGCTTTGTCTAACAGGAGTGATGTGTTCATGGATAATTTTCTAAGGGAAAGACTTTACCCATGCATGAAGAAAATAACATACTAAAAAAAAAAAAAAAAAAAAAAAAAAAATTAACCAACACTTCTATACAAATTTATCTTCCTTGCCGCTCAGGGTAAAATAATCCGGCGATTCCGGATTATAGATCATCAGTTTAAATCTGGTAAGATGCCATGCAGAAATTATAAAATTAAAAATATGAAACCGTGATTTATGAAATAAAGAACAATTATGATCTAAAGGGTATCAAAATTTACCAAAAAAAAAAAAAAAAACTTAATATTTATTTGTTTACTTCAGTAAACATTTCTTTCAATGTAAGTTGTTTAACTTGCTTTGTTTTATGTGATAATACTTTCTCTTTAATTCTATAAACAGACATAATTTCTTGTTCAGTTACAAAGTTCCGCTGCTCAAGTTCTACAATTGCTGCGTCGAGAATACCAACTAATTTGTCAATCGAAATTTTTTCGTTTTCAATATCCTCTGTGTCACTTTCTTCACTATCGGAAGCGAATTATAATGACGAGGAATTTGATTTAAATCATATCAAAGACGGAGTACATCGAGATGAAATACTACACTTAGTAAGGAATTATAAGCCGAATAAAATAAAAACATCTGACTGAAGATGAGGACAGTGCTGACAGATCAACTTCCAGTTCATTACGCGACGCGACGTTCCCCCCCCCCCGAAGAGTATCGTGAAATTGATAAACAGATTTCGGAATGGCTAGAGAAACAAGGGATATGCCTTTATCCATTTTTTTGCAACAATTCCACTTTTTGTTTGATGGACATCGAAACATGCTTTCGCTTTTTAGATCCTTTGGCAGCTCCAAAATCGGAAACTCTTTTTGACATAATCGATAGTTCAAGCTTACTTTTTATAAAATTGCTTTAACAGTCTGCAAAAAATAATAAGCCGGATCCAATTAGAAGATTAAGGAACAACGCAATCTGCAACATAACTGAAATAGATAATTAGATAATTTTAGTTTAGCTTATACCGTCCGTTATACATTAAACGCGCATGCATAAACGTATTATGCGCATACGTAAAAGTATTACGCGCATGCGTAAACACCTGTGCGCATGCGTGAACGCATTATGGGTTGACGCATGTGCAGAAAGTTTGTAGCTTTGAGGTCCGGATTATGGGTGTACGGATTAACGACTTTTGACTGTAGTAAACATTTGTATTTAGTATAACTGAGTGGCAATTTATGAATGTAGCTGCTAGGAATCATAAATAAATCACATAGAATATTGGGATTAACTACCTTGTAAATTATAATTCATATTTAGATTTTATATCTAAATAATTTAGATAGATTATAATTTATAATTAGATTTAAATTCATTAATTTATATGTAATATACAATTAGTAGATGCTATTTTAAGTACTTGAAAGGAGATCATTTATTTTTAGAATTGTTTGAGCATATTACATATCAACATAGATAACTTATATTTGATATGAACTTCGTATCTGTATAATGTACTATATTCTGTAACCTCAATGCATTTCAAAGTCATAGTTCATCCAGATTTTGGCACGAATTGCACCTGCACTAAAATAATTTTCTCCTTTTCATCCTTCACCTCTGATATATTCATTTATATTATTTAAAGATGCATTCATACTTCTGTACATAAACACATTTATCCAAAAGTTATTTTGTTACCAACAATTAGTCCATATAACTGGTATGACCAATAAATTTTATAATTAATACTCAAACTACAGTCAAAAGTCGTTAATCTGGACTCGTCGGGACTTCGGCGATTCCGGATTATGGATTTTTCCAGATTATAGATCATCAGTTTAAATCTGGTAAGATGGCATGCAGAAATTACAAAATTAAAAATATGAAACCGTAATTTATGAAATAAAGAACAATTATGATCTAAAGGGTATCAAAATTTACAAAAAGAAAAAGCTTAATACTTATTTGTTTACTTTATTAAACATTTCTTTCAATGTAAGTTGTTTAAGTTGCTTCGTTTCATGTGATAATACTTTCTCTTTAATTCTATTAAACAGACATAATTTCTTGTTTAGTTACAAAGTTCCGCTGTTCAAGTCCTATAATTGCTGTGTCGAGAATACCGACTAATTTGTCAATCAAAATATTTTCGTTTTCAATAACCTCTCTGTCACTTTCTTCACTATCCGAAGCGAATTATATTGACGAGGAACTTGATTAAATCATATCAAAGACGGAGTACATCAAGATGAAATAGTACATTTAGTAAGGAATTATAAGCCAAATAAAATAAAAACATCTGCCCTGAAGATAAGGATAGTGCTGACAGATCAACTTCCAATTCATTGCGCGCCGCGGCGTTGGCCTTTCTCCTCCCCCCCCACACACACACACTGCCGCAGAGCAGCGTGAAACTGATAAACAGATTTCGGATTTCAAAACATACTTTCGCTTTATAGATCATATACATATTAGTAAATATATATCGGAAATTTTATTTGACATAATCGAAAGTTCAAGCTTACTTTTATAAATTATTTACTGCTCTAACAGTCTGCAAAATAATAAGCCAGATACAGTTCGAAGATTAAGGAACAACGCAATCTGCAACATTAACTGAATTAGATAATTTTAGCTTAGCTTATACCGACCGTTATACATTAAACGCGCATGCGTAAACGTATTAAGCGCTTGCGTACATGCATATTCGCAGCCGTAAAGGTGCTACGCGCTCGCGTAAACGTCTATGCGCATGCGTCAACAGAAAGTTTGTAGCTTTGAGGTCCGGATTATAGATCGTTCCGGATTATGGGTGTCCGAATTAACGACCTTTGACTGTATTTATAATTTGTGATTAGCTTGCCACTTTATATATAAAACACATTTTAATACAAGTACTTTGTACATATGTCAATTTTAGGTACTTGCTTTAAAGTAATTTACCTCATAGACATTACCCAGTATAAATAGCTGTTTATCATTGCATTCTGTATCTGTTAAGTCACTATTCTACAATTACACTACCCTCAAAATATGTAAAAAAATGAAATATTTTATTAACAATGTCATTTCTATAAGCAGGGTTAGTTTTATATTGCATATAACATTAAATAATTAAATGATGTTGTAAATACTGATAAACAGAGATATATAAATATTGCGCTTGTTTAATTGAGATTACATGTTACAAACTGTGTTCTACTATATATCTGTGTAAGAATGCTGCATGTATATGTTTGTAGAAACAATTATATGTATTACTTTGACTACTAAAAGCAAGGATATTTCTCCAGAAAAGCTTATTGCATAGTAAAACATATTTACAGTAAATAATGTAGGATTATTAAACTCTCTTATTAAATACAGCAGATAAAATACTTAAAATAAATTTTGGTACTTTTATATTAACAAAACAATCTTGATGCAATTTGGAGTTTTTTTGATTAGATGAAAAGGCAAAAGTTATTTATTGGTCCAAGGTAGTGGTTTTCATACCTTATTTTTAGAGAAATGCAGACTCAAAATTATTACCTGACACAATTTCTAATGGGACATGGTCCATTCCTTAAATACAAATTTCACTCTGGCTTTCGCGACACAGACGATTGCGAATGTGGTGAGGGAGCAGACAATAATTAACTCTTCTTCTCCTGTCTTCTCAGGGTAGACTATCAGCTCAAAAAGACATGTGACAGTTTCAGGCCACAATAGTTTTAGAATATTAAAACAAACAACAGCTAGCTACCAAATTCATTTCTTCAGTGTTCCCTTTAGATAATTATTGGCAAAATGACTTATTTTTACACTTATGCTTGATGTACTAACTCATTTTTTCAGTGTTTCCTTGAGATAATTATTGGTAAAATTATTTATTTTTACACTTATGCTTGATGTACTAAGTATTAAAAATAAATTAATAAGTAACTCCAAAGCTTTTTCAAGAAAAGTTCATTTTTAGGAACTCATTCCATTACTTACGTTTCATACACACATTAATTAATACACTCAAAAGTCGTTAATTCGGACACCCATAATTCGGAATGATCTATAATCCGGACATCAAAACTAAAAACTTTCTGCGCATGCGCCGCGTTGACACATGCGCAGAGGCGTTCACGCGTGCGCGTAAGACCTTTTACGACTGCGCATATGAGTGTGCGCAAGTGCAGAATACGTTTTCGCGTGCGCATTTTATGTATAATGGACGTATAAGCTAAATAATTATCTATTTCAGTTAATGTTGATGATTTCGTTGTTCCTTAATTTTCGAATTGCATCCGGCTTATTATTTTTTGCAGACTGTAAGAGCAATTTTATAAAAGTAAGCTTAAACTTTCGATTATATCAAATAGAATTTCCGATATATATTTGTTAATATGTAAAGGATCTAAAGCGAAAGTATGTTTTGAAATCCGAAATCTGTTTATCATTTTCACGCTGCTCGGCCGCGGGCGCGTAATGAATTGGAAGTTGATTTGTCAGCACTATCCTTATCTTCAGCGCAGATGTTTTTATTTTATTTGGCTTATAATTCCTTACCAAATGTAGTATTTCATCTCGATATGCTCCGTCTTTGATATGATTTAAAACAAGTTCCTCGTCATTATAATTCGCTTCCGATAGCGAAGAAAAGTGACAGAGGTTATTGAAAACAAAAAAATTTCGATTGACAAATTAGTCGGTGTTCTTGACACAGCAATTATAGGACTTGAACGGCGGAACTTTGTAATTGAACAAGAAATTATGTCTGTTTAATAGAATTAAAGAGAAAGTATTATCACATGAAACGAAGCAAAACTTAAACAACTTACATTGAAACAAATGTTTAATAAAGTAAACAAATAAATATTAAGCTTTTTCTTTTTGCAAATTTTGATACCCTTTAGATCATAATTGTTCTTTATTTCATAAATTACGGTTTCATATTTTTAATTTTGGAATTTCTGCATGCCATCTTACGAGATTTAAACTGATGATCTATAATCCGGAATCGCCGAAGTCCCGACGAGTCCGGATTAACGACGTTTGACTGTAGTTGTTTTGGATCATAATAATCTTTTCAAATACTACATAAAAGTTATTTAAAACACGGAATTTCAAAATTTCATAATACGAATTTTAGAATACTGATATTTAAATGTCTCTTTAAATTCAATATATATATTTCTTTTGCTTTTAAGGATATAAATAATGATAAAAAAAATTTATAGCTATAATTTAAAAAAGATATTTAAAAAAAACAAGTAGATTAAAACAGATGAAACATTACTTCAATCAGACCCATGAAATAAAATTAAAATGATCTGGCAAAGTTATATTCTGTTAGATATCTAATTTCGCCACAACAGAATACTTATTTATGTTAGGAGTCCTGGTTGGAAACATCAAGTGAATATAATTTCAGCACAGAATCTCTCTTGTGTTAAAAATAACAAAAGAGACAATAAAGTACATAATTTTAGAGATTATTTTTTATTCTAAAGTTGCATTATAAAAGAAATATTTCACCATGCTCAGTAAATTTCAAAATAAATTTAGGCTCCCATTTCTAATAATGTTGATTTGCATAAACACTTCCAAAGAGAACACAAATTATAAGATAAATATGAGATTCTGTTTGGTACATAAGTGTTAATCTATATAGAAAGCCAGTGAGTGTCCTTGAAAATTAAAAATCATGTTTTCTTTTAGCACTTTAATTTTAAAGACACATTTAGTAAATAACCGTTTCTTACATTTATGTAAAATATATTTTCCAAATGCCTTTTTATATGTTTAGGCAGGTGGGATTTTTCTACAGCATGGATGTATGTAAAAAATTATTGAAAGCTTACTGAAGTTAAGAAACATATTTTTATGTCTAATTGTAGAATTATAATTAAATTTTGTGCTAATCTAAGAACAGCCAAGTTTAATACGAACTACAGCATGCACATGGTGATGAAATATTTAACAATTCTTCAGAACTTCAGAACATGAAGAATTTGAAGGCGGTAATATGAAAGTCCACAGGTTCCACAGGAACCAGATGTTAAAACTGAACACTTAATAATAGATAATGAACAGGGTCTTACAACTGTTAACATATCTGAAACATTTGCATGGATCTATGAACAATAAAAGAGTTAGTTATACATTAATGCAATGACCTTAGCACAATTTTTGATTTTTTACAGATCAAAAGCTAAAAGTTACTTATCAGGTGCAAGATGGTAATTTTGGTACATATATTTAAATGAGATTCCCAAACTATCAATATTTACTGAAGTTTGTAAACATTATCAATATATGAAATGAAAATATACTTGAAAATGCAAGGAAAACATAATTCTTCCATAGTTAAGTGCTGAATGTGTTCAGAATTCGGTTCGTGCAGCACAATCGAGGAAAAGAATTTCCTTGCTGTCCCATTTAGAAAAATTTCAGCAAAAATTCTGTGTTCTTGTGGAAATTTTACCACAGTATTTTCCATTTCTGTAAGGCCATATTTTAAAACTAAGGGGTAAAGTGCAGAGCAAGGCCATATTTTAAAACTAAGGGGTATCGTCCACTTATTTGTTATTCGATTTTTAGAAGAGCAAGAAGAATTGGATTTTTGTCAATTTTCTTTGACTTTTTATATGAAAATAGGTCGATGTACACATGGATAAAGTCAAGGGAGTGTGCAATGCCATTTTTGTGCAATTCTGGGATATTTTTTTTAATGAAAATAGGTCAGTGTGTACACGTGCAATTCTTAAAAATGCGCCGAGCAGTGGGTTATTCTGCACTTTCCCCAAACTAAGTTTAATGCAAAAAATATCACTATTTGTTTATCAAAACTGTTGGACTTTGGAATACAACAAAAAGGAACGCACACAAAATGACATAATTGCTTGACTAAAGGATTATTATATGCATGGTTGTTGGAAGAATGCTTATGGATATGGTTGCCAGAGTTTAGGTAAGTCTATATTCCAGAATGCTCCTTGGATTATCGGCAAGTTGTTGTTTTATTTACAGCAAACTGAATAGTTGAAAGTTATGAAAACCAAATTATGATGAGATTATGGTGAATTTGATGAGAAAATATTTGTAAGGACTTTATGTGTTGGATGTTAGTTATGAAGTACGTTGCTTATTTTGTGCTTTACATTGTAAAATGGCTGTATGCGCTAAGATCAATCTGAAGTTTCTGTATGATTTGAAATGAAAAGGGAGAAAAACATTAATTGACTGGTGTGTAAAGAAAGGTTCACTTAGTAGTCACTCCAAGTGTCCTGTTCATATGAAGGAAATGCATATGGTAGAACGTAAAGATTGTTTAGATGGCTTGGATTTCAATAGATTTGTCACAAGAAATTCTACTCACAGTACCTTGTTTTTGTGAATTTATGTGGTGACGGCAGTATGCATATTGTAGTTCAGGTAATTTTAGAAAGATTTTGTGTACCATAGATTGAAACATCAGAAACTTCTAAATAAAGTAATTCGATATTTCCTATTTTGTAGTATGTATATGAGATAACATGTATTTCCTCCTTTATGCTATTTCCTTGTTTGATTCAAAATCCAGTTTACTGAGATTATACATTTTTACTTCCTTGTACGAAGTAAAAAGGAAGTATAGTAATCACAAAAAAATTTCAGGTATCATATTTCAACGAAAATATCAATTTTGACTGATATCCAATGCAATTTAATGATGTTTTTGCATGACATCCACAAGTAAGGACAGTATAAAGGCCCCTTTTCTCCCAAAAAAATTATAAAATTGATTTAAAAGGAATTCTCAAGAGAATTTTTCGTGGTATCTGTACGTACCTATGTTGCATAACTCAAAAATGAGGGGCCTCAGAACGTTGAAATTTTGTACGTAGGACTGCTATAACATGTAGATGTGCACCTCATATTTTGGTTGCAATTGACAGCACCAAACGTATATAAATATATGTATATATATCCACTCTGTTAACTGGCTGAGTGATCTCAGTTTCTTTACTGTTATATGTTTGTAAGTTGTGCATTTTTTGCTTTAAAAATGATTGAATCATGTTGTTCTTATCTTCCAGTTAAAGTTTTTATGCCTTTAGTAAATCTGCATGCAATATTTTTGGAGTTATCAACAATTTAAAAGTTGTTTCAGTGAGCTAAGCCTAACGAATTTTGCGATCGTGAATGTTTTTTTACATTTCAAACTTGGCAAAATAGTGAATTTGTTGCCAATCTAGAGAAACTAAGCTTCACAAGGGGATAACTCCAGAACTTGGCGAAGTTCTGGAAATCACATTTGCCAACTTGGGCAATATGCACCAAACATTTGGAAGAGTGTTTAGGTTGCTAGACCAGATGTTAAGTAAGATAGGGAAAAGGAAAGGGATATTTTCTTTCTATATGGTTGATACTTTGCGTCGGGTTTTTGATCACCATAGGAATTCCGAAAACTTTCCTCATTGGCATTGGCTTTGTGTTGAATGTCGTGACTTTGCACGACTTTTTCAGTAGGTTGAATTCGCTGTTTAATTATTTTCTAAATAAATTAATTACACTTGTAATTAGAATAAGATAATTTTATTTTTATGAAAGAAAATTTTAAAATATGCTCCTTTTCCGTACTTGTGGCTCAACTTATCCCATATAAAATATAAAACATATAAACATATAAAATTTTTAATTATAATAAATAAACTACACTTCTAATCAGAATAAAATGATTTTATTTTTATAGAATAAAATATGTTCTTTTTCTAACTTATTGCTCGTATTTCCAGATAATTTCTAATTAGAATGAAAAATTTTAAAATTATCTACTTAATACAGTACAAAGTCCGTAATCTTGATGTCCATTATTCGGAATGATCTATAATCCGGACCTCAAAGCCACAAACATACGCATGCACATTTAATGCGTTTACCCATGCGTGCTTCCAATAGTGAAGTGACAGAAAGGTTATTGAAAACAAAAAAATTTCAATTTACAAGTTAGTCGGTATTCTCGACACAGTAATCACAGGACTTCAACAGTGGAATTTTGTAACTGAACAAGAAATTATGTCTGTTTATAGAATTAAAGAGAAAGTAGCACAAAAAATGAAGTAACTTAAACAACTTACACTGAAAGAAGTGTTTACTAAAGTAAACACACAAATATTAAGCTTTTTTTTTTTTTTTTTTTGTAAATTTTGATACCCTTTAGATCATAAATGCTCCTTATTTCATAAGTTATGGTTTAATATTTTTAATTGTATAATTTCTGAATGCAATCTTACCAGATTTAAATTGATGATCTTTGATCCGAAATCGCCGAAGTCCCGACGAGTCCGGATCACGGACTTTGTACTGTATTTAAATATATAGGAGCCTGGCCTTATGAAACAGGAATTAATTTCTAAATAAATTAATTGTACTTCTAATACGAATATACATATATTTTTAATTTATGGAAGTCATTTGTTTAATTTAACCAAATGCTGTTTTTCTAATTATGTCTGTATATAAATACAATTAGATTTATTTAGAATATCAAAAGCACTCCCGAGCTATTTTATTAAGGACAGGGAAGTCTATTAGCAATGGCTTGACTCTGAGACCAGTGTGCAACAATTGTGCCCTTCAGTAGCTGAACGACACCCTATATCATAAAAGCAGTTTTTTTAACAGCAGAGGATTTTGTGGATTAAAAGTTAGGTATATCAGTAAAAAATCTAAAACATTAGCCAAAACATGAGCATTTCTTTGTTTTTTCATAAAAAAACAAATAAAAGTTAATTAAATTTATATAAAATTTATATTTATAGATTTTTCTGACGTGTTACTCATACTCATGTTTAATAGTAGTGAATATAAAATAAACTGAAACTTCAAATAAGTAAATCATAGAAATTTTTGCATCATTGTATTTGCAACAAATGCATAACTGAAATACATTCGCCGACCCCATCAAATGGTTTCGGGCGCCGCCAGTTTGAAACCACTGTTATAGACAATGTTCAAATTGCACAAAAATAATATTTTAGGATTTAACTTTTCATGGAATAAATAAAAATTCAAATAACCTTATCCTATTCTATTTGATTGGTCTCGTTCTGAAATTTAAATATTTGCATAACATTGTGAAAAGCCATAGAAGCGAATGTTATAAATCTTGTTTCCCTGCAGTTATGCAATTCAGGATTACATTTCTTCGGTTACCTACATGAAAACTATTTTTGCACTTAAACAAGAAAAAAAGTGTATAAATAACCCTCTTAACCTTATTAATCGAAATTATGTACATAAAAGAATCCAGAGTGGAAAATACAGTCAAAAGTCTTTAATCCAGACTCGTCGGAACTTCGGCGATTCCGGATTATAGATCATCAGTTTAAATCTGGTAAGATGGCATGCAGAAATTATAAAATTAAAAATATGAAACAGTAATTTATGAAATAAAGAGCAATTATGATCCAAAGGGTATCAAAATTTACAAAAAAAAAGCTTAATATTTATTTGTTTACTTTATTAAACATTTCTTTCAATGCACGCATGCATAAAGCATACATTACGCATAGTCGAAATTAGAAAATTGCAACCAAAGATGGAGTACATCGAGATGAAATACTACATTTAGTAAACAATTATAAGCCGAATAAAATAAAATCATCTGCCCTAAAGATAAGGATAGTGCTGACAGATCAACTTCCAGTTCATTGCGTGCAGCGACGTCCCCCCCCCCCCGTGAGATTGATAAACAGATTTCGGAATGGTTAGAGAAACAAAGGAGCCTTTATTCATTTTTTGCAGCAATTCCACTTTTTGTCTGACGGACATCGAAACATGCCATTTCCATCTTGGCATCAAAAAATTCCTCCCGAGGATATGGCGATTCAATTACGCGAAGTGCCGCGTAACTGAATGCCCTTCGCAACAACAAAGATAACGCCTTCTTTTATTATTGCGAATTAAATCATGCTTAATCCATTCTGGAATTTATTTGAGGAAATAAGTGTTTGAGATTTACTTCATCATTTTAATATAGATATTTTGATTTTTTATATATTTTTGTCGGGAAGTGAGAACTGAATTGATTGAATGAGAAATACTGAATCATCTGTGAAAAACTGTTTCTTTTTTGTTTTGTTTGCTTAATTTCTTTCATACTTAGTCTTAGATTTGTTATAGTATTTGATTAGAATATCTGGCAATGATTAGATACTTCTTTAAAAGATATAAATTTATATGCATTCTGAGTTATACTATGGACGAAATGTAATGCTGTTAAGTGAACCTAGAGCCAGAGTGTCGCTACGGTAAACAAATATAGTGAATTTTAAAGAGTGCATTTATTCTATTGTGGTTTATGAGCTGTCAAGGAAGTAGATTTAATTCAATCCACTAAGTTTAAATAAAATGCAAGAAAAAATGTGAATAATTTAATATTCCATGCAAAGAAGTCATGTGGTGTACACATCAGATTTTTTTTGCTTTAGTGCATTATGTTTTGGGTGGCATTTTAATGGTGAGGGCATTAGACATAAACAGGAATAGCACCAAAAAAAAAAAATCGCCAATTTTTATCAAGGAGTACACTGAAATATATTATTTACTGAGTTTGGCATATACTGAAAGTATGGCAACTTGTATTAAGGTTGCTGCAGTAACACATTACCACAAAAAGTTACCACATTCTTACTTCCTCAAGAAATTTCAAATTTATTAAAAAACATTACAAGCTGCATTACGGTATGAAGAACATAGCCCAAAATTAATATTTTAAACATAGGATACTGAATACATAAGCTTGCAAAAATCTGAATTCTAAGCATTCTCAACATTAAAAAGGGAATTCCAAAAGCTAATGATTATGAGAGAAATACAGAAATCCTAAAGAAGTAAACATATCACAAAACAATACATTTCAGAAAAATGCAGTAGAAAGAGGGGGTAAAGTGCAGAATCGCCCACTTATTTGATTGGCATTTGTTTGGTGCTTTTTACAAGAGTAAGAAGAATTTGATTTTGCCAATTTTCTTTGACTTTTTAAGTGAAAATAGGTCGATCTGTACATGGATAAAGGGAGTGTGCACAATGCCATTTTTTAACAATTCTGAAAAAAAAAAAAAAAAAAAGGTTTAAGCTACCATATACTTAGGTAGTGAAAATAGGTGAATGTGTACATGGATACCAAGTATGTGCAATTCTTAAAAACGTGCCAAGCAGTGGGCAATTCTGCACTGTCCCCAATAGAGGATTACCATGTGAAATGTACTTGAAATTTCGATTCATTTAAAAATGTTCAATGTTTCAAACAATTCACAATATTAATTAGATGATAGGCATGTGACATCCATAAAATTATCTGATTCAGAACAATATAATCAATCTCTAACTTTTCATTGTTTGAATATGCTATCTTAAATCTTTCATTACTAATTAAATACTAGGGATAAAAAAAAAATGTTCCTTTAAATCAGCAAACCTTTAAAATCACTTGTAACTTGTCTCCTGAACATGAGGTTTTTTTTTTTTTTTTTTTTTGTAAGGAAAAAAATAAATGATTTATTAAGAGCTGAAATGAAATAACAAGTTAAACTGACTTCATCAAGACACTAGCCTGTAGACATGGGTCTTTCAATTTTTCTAACATCGAAAGGGATTTCTTATACACACTAGTTACTGAGTTTCTCCCCGGTGTGAATAAGCATATGATTTTTAAAATTCCATTTTAGAGTAAATGACTTATCACATATCTCACAGATATGAGCTTTTTCTCCTGTGTGAATAAGCATATGGCTCTTTAAATTATGTTTGTAAGCAAATGACTTATTACATACATCACACACATGAGGTTTTTCTCCTGTGTGCAGAAGCATATGGCTGTTTAAACTACGTTTGTAAGCAAATGACTTATTACATATATCACACACATGAGGTTTTTCTCCTGTGTGAAGAAGCATGTGATTGTTTAAATTGCATTTTAGACTAAATGCCTTATTACATATCACACAGACATGAGCTTTTTCTCCTGTGTGAATAAGCATATGGCTGTTTAAATTATGTTTGTAAGCAAAAGACTTACTACATATATCACATACATGAGCTTTAGCTCCTGTGTGAAGAAGCATATGTTTGTTTAGAGTACTTTTTAGAAAAAATGATTTATTACATACTTCACACACATGAGGTTTCTCTCCAGGGTGAATACGCATGTGATTGTTTAAATCACCTTCTTGAATAAATGCCTTCTTACAAACCTCACACACATGAGGTTTCTTTCCTGAGTGATTACGTATATGATAACTTAAACTAAATTTGAAAGCAAATGTCTTATTACATATATGGCACACATGAGGTTTATCTCCTGTGTGAATAAGCATATGGTTGTTTAAATTATTTTTTAGAGTAAATGACTTACTACATACCTCACATACATATGGTTTCTCTCCAGTGTGCAGAAGTATATGTTTGTTTAAAGAACATTTCTGAGTAAATGCCTTGTTACATACCTCACACTCATAAGGTTTCTGCTCTGTGTGAATACGTATATGTTCGTTTAAACGAGCTTTTAGAGCAAATGACCTGTTACATACCTCACAGACATGAGGTTTCTCTCCTGTGTGAATCAACATATGGTTGTTTAAACAATGCTTCTGAAGAAATGACTTGTTACATAATGCACACACATGAGGTTTCTCTCCAGTGTGAAGAAGTACATGTTTGTTTAAACCACCTCTTTGAGTAAATGACTTGTTACATACTTCACACACAAAGGGTTTCTCTCCAGTGTGAATAAGTACATGTCTGTTGAAAACACCTTTGAGAGTAAATGACTTGTTACATACCTCACACATATAAGGTTTCTTTCCTGTGTGAATAAGCATATGCTTGTTTAAATCACTTTTTTGAGTATATGCCTTGTTACATACTTCACACACATGAGGATATGCTCCTCTGTGAATAAGTATATGTTTGTTTAAATGACGTTTTTCAGTAAATGACTCGTTACATAACTCGCACACATGAGGTTTCTCTCCTGTGTGGATAAGCATATGCTTCTTTAAACACGTTTTTCGAAAAAATGACTTGTCACATAACTCACAGACATGAGGTTTCTCACCTGTGTGAATATGCATATGACTTTTTAAATTACTTGTTTGAGTAAATGACTTATTACATAGCTCACACATGTAAGGTTTCTTTCCTGTGTGAATAATTGCATGCGTGTTTAAATGGCATTTTTGAGTAAATGACCTTTTACATACCTCACAAACATGAGGTTTGTCTCCTATGTGAATAAGCATATGTTTGTTTAAACTACCTTTTTCAGTAAATAACTTATTACATATCTCGCATGCATAAGGATTCTCTCTTATATGAATACACACATGGTTGTTCAAACAACTCTCTCGAAGAAATGACTTGTTACATACCTCACACACATATTGTTCCTCTCTAGTGTGAGTAAGTACGTGATTGTTTAACTCACTTTTTTGACTAAATGACGTGTTACATACATCACACACATGAAGTTTTTTTTCTGCATGAATAAGCATATTACTGTTCAAAGTGCTAGTGTGTGTAAATCAATTCTTATATACCTTACGTACTCCTTTTTTCTCCTGCAAGTATTTGCAGATGTTTGTCTAAAGAAACATACCGTCTAGAGGACATTCTACATACCTCACACACTAGGTTTCTTTTCTGTGTGAATAAGTATATGGTGGTTTAAATAAGCCTTTGATCTAAATGATTTGTCACACATGGCATAGACAAAGTCTCTCTCTTGTGAGAATAAGCATATGGTCTTTGAAAATACACTTATAACAAATGATTTATCACATACCTCATAAGTATAGCACATCCTGCATGAAGAAGCAAATGAAAGATTAATTGACACTTCTGTCTAAATGAGTTTTATCTCACATACATGACTTCTTTACATGAGGTTTTTATGTTGGGTGAGGCACAAGTAGTTTGTTTCTCTGCATGACATTTTCCAATATATGTTGTACTCAAATATATTAGAAAAACTGAGAGCGTCACTTCAGAAATATAATCAAGAGATTATCATTTATTCATGGTATTCTGGGAGATGCTAGAATTTCAGAACCAGACCTCGACTGCTCAGAATAGTTGATGCGCATACAGTTATGACACATTTAGTGCGATCTATGCATGGCATGATTTTTAGGAACACATTTCATAAATCATTAGGGCTAAATCGCAGAACAGGCTGCATCAGTCGATGCTGTTGCTGTGTTTACTTCTCTTAGCCTTTTTGTGACGTAATATTGGTTACTCCTCTTCTGACAGACAGACAGACAGACAAAGTAGACAGATGTCTTGTTTTGCACCCGCTAAGTCTTTCTGCACCGATGGGCGAAAAATCAAGCATAGGTGCGAAGGAAAGGTATATAGAAAGAGGGGCAATTTCGTATTTGAGGAGAGTAAAAAGGAACTTCGTACATTTTTTACGAGTTCAAAAGGCCAGAAAGAAAAGATGGGACAAAATAAAATTTAAAATAAATGGCCCAAAAATAATAGAGGAGAAAAAAAAAGGGCCTATAGAAAGAAAAGGAAAAGAAGTAGAAAATATCCTAAAATACGATTGTGTCCATGAGTGTAGTTAAGGAGTTCATCTGCAAAAATTAGTGTCTTTAAGAAGCAAACTTTAGCTAAGTTAAAAAAAAAAGGAATGAATTCCTACATGGTAATGTGTATACCCTTATCTTGAGACCTAACTAGAAAAGACATATATCATCACAAAGATGTACATAATATTTTAACTAAAGTAACATTAAATATTACCGTTCCCAAAAAAATTCATGTATATTTCAGAAAAACAGTAATTGACAAAATTATAAATCCATCATACACAGTGTGAGAGCATTTCAGCAAAAATAAATTATACAGTTTATTTTTCTTAAATATTAGTTAAATATAAAATTAATATATTAATTTAACCGTTGAAATTTATTATAGTACAAGTTGAACAAATTCCGTCACTGTATTTTTATTTGCTCGTAATTTTAAGTTTGAGACCTGAAAAAAAAAAAAAAAAAAAGCCGGGAATCTTTGTTACAAAAATCATAATCTGTACTCGTCGATGATCAAGAGATCCCCATTTTTCCCTCACAAGAAATTCCTAAGCACGAGAAGGGGGGGGCCTCCGAAGGGTGTGAGTTGCTGATAAGAACGGACTACTGATAAGGAATGTGGCGTCTCTACGGAATAGTTACGAAGAAAAGAACCACATGACCTGCTACTATTACCAACTATTGTATAATGCTAGAATCTTATGAAAAATAATAAATAAAGAAATTTAATGACACTCTAGTGATAGAGAAACAGATATTTTATAGAGAACAAAATGTTACTTATCTGAATATTCCGTGTCAGGGCCTCTTTTGGATTTCTCGTGTTCATAGTGAACAGCTAACAAAACACGTGAAGTTTCGAAGAAGCGAAGTTTCCTTTCTCAATTTGATGAATGAGATATTACATAGGAAAGGTGCATTTAACTATTTTAGAGAGTTGAAAACATTTTTGAAACACTTATTTAAAAAATTTCGGAGCTGTGTTTACACACTGCCTCCAGCTTTCGTGATCGCAGCGCCAGTATCTTACTCCTCTTCTTAAAAACAATTTATAAGTAATCTATAGCTTCGTATTTAAAGAAAACTTAAATTATATTTTAACTGAGTTGAAATGGTAGATTTATAATGTTCTGCGCGATATTTTTTTTAAATTATAAATCTACTTTTGTGTGTTGTGTGGTAGTGTTAGCATTTAATGCAACGAATTATCTCTCACAAATGTATTATTAAGATACCAAACGATCATTAGCAAACGATTAAAAATATTGAATGCATGAATTAAAAATTATAACCGTAACTTCTGAAAATACAGAAAAGAATTCTACTTAAAGAATGTTTTGATTATTGATGAGTGTGTCTAATCAAGGCCAACTAGATATCTACAGGCCTGCTCCACCGATTTGTGACGTCACAATCGAAGGCGATTGTTCCCCGGTAGACCAACACCTCCTTATAGAAGGAAGCCGGGACACTGGATTGTGACGTCACGCGTAGTCGTCTATGTCGAAACCCCGAGAGAGCAACGAAACAAAACAGGCTGCGCGCTAGTGCCGTACTTAACGTTGATTTCACTATTTGATATAGATACTTGGGTGGGATTTTATTCAGAGATTCAATTATATATAATGAATAATTTAATTACTTCAAAATTTAACACAATAAAATTTGACATAAATTTAAGAATTTTTTGTTTCTTATTTCTTGACTTTAATGAATTATACTTCCTTGTAGGTTTCACAGCAGCATTTAAAAAGTTAAAAATCAGCCATACTAACTCAAAAAAGGAATTTGACTTTTCCCTCATAATTTAATATTGCTTTATATTTTTCTAATGTTTATTAAAAAAACCCAAATTATCTGCATACAAACTATTACTTATCATTTCATTTTTCTTCCAATCAGTAATTTGTCTTTAAAAGAAAATGATATAAAAATGCACTAAATTTTGTCTATAATATGCTATGTGTCTTGCAAGTTTCAAATAAATTAGTATATCAGAGGTTTGCTTAGCAAATAATTCAATGTGCAATTTAAAATTATTGCTTAAATCTGTAGAACCAATAATATTAGTTGTATATGTACTTAACTGTATTGTGTTAGTTATATAGCTGAACTTGAAAATAAAGATTCACAAGTGAAAAATAAAAAAATTTTATTTACAATTTTATGCAAGCAGTCAGCATAACAACACAACACCTAAGTTATAACATACAAATAAGTTAAAACCAGCTGATCTCTTTTTATCAATAAATTATTCAAACTTTCTTGTAAAAATTGAAGCAGAAATCTCATTAAGCATATTGCCATACTAAGAAATCTCATCAATTCTTATTTATTAACAGGTGTGAAAATTTCAAAACTGCTTCTATATTAATTGGGTCTCATCAGAAACAATAAGATGAGACTATGTGACCTTAATATTTAAATTTTGATACTGCAAGTTCAAGTTTCTATTCATTAAATTTCAACCCATTTTGTCTGGCAATTACAAACACCGTTATTAACTTTTTACAACAGCCAATTAATAGTTTCAAAATGTATTACGATACTGCCATAATATGGATAAATATCGGGCAAACACTTGAGAAGACCGTCCATTACCATTTAAAACACTTCAGGTGCACAAATGATATTAAATTTTATACGATGGCTATTATTATTTATGAAGCATATAAAGATACATTCAACAGCAAATGGATGTCAGCATCACCAGTATATGTAAAAACATTTATTGATGTTGTGTAAAGGAAGTGATTATCAGTTAATGTTTCAAATATAGAAAATAATAAAAATGTTTTACCTATGCACCAGTATCCAATTTGAAAGTATCTGGTCACTACATGCAACACAATTTTGTTGTAATTTTTCCAAGCTAAAATCGTGATCTTCTAAGTTACTCGCTATCAGGCTTGTTTAATTTAAGCAAAGAATATATCAAAATGATTTGTCCAGAAAGCCACCAGTCTTAATTATGGGACACCGGTAATTTCAAAATGCACGTGAAAATCACAGGTTTGTGAAATGAGTGCTCCTAATCAGAGACACCCTTTATTCAGCCAATTCCCAGAATAATAGTAGGAGTTATTACAAACCTGTTATTTTGTCGCCATGCTGAAACACATAACTGTTATCTTGATAAAGTAATTTATCATATGGTAACATGAAAATTATACTCAAATGATATAAGTAATGGTCACTTAAAGACACAACATAGACCCTTTTTTACACAACAACAAATTAAAGACAAGGAAATGAATTTTTCAATATTTTTAAGTGTAAAACAGTCAGTACATGCCCATATAAAAAATATATATTATAATGACCCATTCTCAGTATAAAAGCAGCAGTTACCATAAACTTGTCATCTTTCATAAACTTGTCATCATCATGAATTTTTCAATATTTTTAAGTGTAAAACAGTCAGTACATGCCCATATAAAAAATATAAATTATAATGACCCATTCTCAGTATAAAAGCAGCAGTTACCATAAACTTGTCATCTTGTAAGCATGCTGAAACACAACTTTTATCATGAGAAAGCATTTTACAGTATGTTAACACCAAATGATAACCACTTACTAAACATTAAGTGGTAGCCATTTAAATACAACCCAGATACCATTTTATGCAGCAAACACTCAACAGCACGAAAATGAATTTTTCAATATTATCATCTTTCAAGTGCTCTGAATATAAAACAGTCATTGCATGTCCATATGAACAAAATTATAATGACCCATTCCCAGTATAATAGCAGCAGCTATTATAAACATACAATTTTCTAATCATGCCGGAAACATATAACTGTTACCTCGATAAAACATTTTACCATATGTTAACACAAAAATTATATCAAAATGATAAGAGTAGTGGCCACTTAAAACATAACCCAGACACATTTTTATGCGATGACAAATTAAAGGCAAGGAAATTCCTTCTTCAATATTTCAAGTCATAGAGTGGATATATATATAAATATATTTATATATGTTTGGTGTGGCCGATTGCAACCAAAATACGAGGTGCACATATACATGTTATAGCAGTCCTATATACAAAATTTCAACGTTCTGAGGCTACTCGTTTTTGAGTTATGTGAGATATGTACGTACGCACGAACGTACGTACAGAAGCCACGAAAAATTCTCTTCAGAATTAATTTTAGTTTAAGTTTTTTTAAGCAGTTTTATAATTTTTTTGAAGGAAAAGAGTATTTTATTCTGTCCTTACGTACAGATATGGTGCAAAAACATCGTTAAATTGCATTCGATAGCAGTCAAAATGGATATTTTCGGTGAAATATGCTGCCTGAAACTTTTCGCGATTACAATACTTCCTTTTTACTTCGTACAAGGAAGTAAAAAGGACATGCCTTCTTCAATATTTCAAGTCATCTAAATATAAAACAGTCAGTATATGTTCATATCAACAAAATTATAATGACCCATTACCAGTATAACAGTGGCAGTTATTATATACATATCATTCGGTAAGCATGCTGAAACATAACTTTTATCAGGAGAAAGCATTTTACCATATGTCAACACCAAACTTATACCCAAATGATAAAAGTAGTGGCTGCGCTAAAACACAAACCGAGACACCTTTTTACGCAATGACAATTTAAAGGCAAGGAAATGCCTTCTTCAATATTTCAAGTCATCTGAATGTTAAACAGTCAGTATCTATCCATATCAACAAAAGTATAATGACCCATTACCAGTATAACAGTGGCAGTTATTATATACATATCATTTTGTACCCGCGATGAGAAATTAAAAAAAGGACATGCCTTCTTCAATATTTCAAGTCATCTGAATGTAAAACAGTCAATATCTGTCCATATCAACAAAAGTATAATGACCCATTACCAGTATAACAGTGGCAGTTATTATATACATAACATTTTGTAAGCATTTTGAAACATATAACTGTTACTTTGATAAAGTATTTTATCATGTTAACACCAAAATTATACCCAAATGATAAAAGTAGTGGCCACATAAAAACATAACGCAGACACTTTACACAACAAATTAAGGGCAAGGAAATGAATTTTTCAATATTTCAAGTCAATTATAATGATAAAGAATCTTACCATATGTTAACACTAATTTGATATCCACATTAATAATAAGGACCACTTAAAATACAACCCAGACACTTATTTACATAGATGCATAGAAATGAATTTTTCGTTACTATTACTTTTCAAGTGAAAGTTACTATATGTGCCACATCCTTGAAAGGTGATAATAAGCTACGTATCATAAAAACATAAGCACTTGTAGCAGCTTTTTCACAGTTGTAGGCCATGCCACACAAATTTCCTCCTTTAAAATCGAAACACAGTAATATATGTGCCACATCCTTGAAAGGTGATAATAAGCTACGTATCATAAAAACATAAGCACTTGTAGCAGCTTTTTCACAGTTGTAGGCCATGACACACAAATTTCCTCCTTTAAAATCGAAACATGAATTTAAATGCACTTCATCCATCATAATAATTACAGTTTTATCATTTTCTTCTAAATCCTTGCATCTTTGTTTAACATATCCTAAAAAGTCATCATTAAATTGCTCAGTAATAGGATTAAGAGAAAACGTTGAACAAATTCTACGAATAGTACGTGGATGGGGAATAGATATGTAACCTGAATGTCGTAAAAACTTGTATGCATGCGGTGAGATCGAGTTTAACAAACTGCAAAAAATAAGTAAATCTGGAGTATATCGATACTTCTCTTTCTTTACATTTAGTTTATTTACTTGCTCTGAAAGGAAGTTCAGTTCAGTTTCTTTTTCAGGTAACACTCTTTTCAATTCTGAAAGCATATCATCCACAATTTGTATAGAATTCTTAATATATTCTTCATTTTGTAAGTCATGAGACAGACTTTCAACTTCCTTTAGTACTTCTAGAAACATATTTACATTACTAATTTTTAGAGGGAAAACAAATTTACCAATAGATTTTATAGCGATGTTTTTAATATAAACACATACTGTTAAATCCTCATTTATTACTACCGATTTCTGAAGCTGGGTCACTTAAAATATCAAGTAACATAGTTGAATTTTCAGTATGTACAGTTGTCCAAAATGTTTCTAAAATCTGATGTTCTAGGCAATTATTGAATTCAATTAAACTTTCAAATGATCGTTCATTATCATACCGTTCTTTCATTTTCAAACTTTCTTCTATCGCTTTCTCCAGGTATTTCTCTTCTAAACGAGCTTTCTTCTTTTCTGGTGACATTCTCGATACAGAATTTGATGACATGTAGGATGGGCCATCAGGGAACTGAGAAGGTATGCATCCTTTTCTCAAACGTGGCCTAGAAATTGGGGCTTTAATTAACTTCGCTGATTTCTCATCATACATTTCGATTTCTCGTATTATTTCATCTGATCGAAAATGTAATTCACATACCTATAAAAGAAAATATTCAAAAATCAACTTGTTGTGAGTACAAAAGTTAGATGCATGTTAATATTTAGTAACAGAAGTCAATAAGCCCTATGATTTAAATAAATAATTTGATACATAAATACGAATTAAAAAACCAGTAATATCATTTCAATTACGTGTATAATTTAAGTAATTTGTAAAATCTGGAATGCTCATCATAATGATTACAGCTTTATTTACATTTAAAGAAAATTATATATTTGAGATAATTGTTTACAACAAACACTGGTTACCAAATACAAATAATTACCTTAAATACATCATACCAAACTTTCATATATCATTACAAAAATTTTAAAATGAAACCTATTATGATTACTTAGTAGTTCCTTGTCATATAAATTATGATAAATTTGGAATAACTACAGAATCTGCCTGCACAGTATACTAGAAAGCATTTACAAATTATTGGCATTTATGTAACTACTAAATTTAGAATTATTCCTGTTATATGGAACTTTATTTCATTCATAAAACTTTGAAGGAAAATATTTTTTTGAAATGATTAAAACAGGCAAGATTAAAAATCTTTCAAACATAAAACTTCTTACCCACAGATCAAAATCTAATATCGTAAGCATAAACATCACATACCTATCAATAAAAGTAATAAAAAAATGTAAAGATACAAAACATAAAAAAATGCAGTAAAATTGAACTTACTCTGGTATGTTTAGTAGGTTGAAAGCCATCTTTTCTTCGTAGACTCCTTATCCATTTCATCCGGAGTTCAGTCTCATTTGGAAACTTGAATACAGCCACTTTTGGTCCGTTTTTATAATTACCACGACATGTGGCTACAGCACATTTATGAGGCATCGTATGAAATTATAAAAGCACGAGACAATATATAAAAAAAGCACGAGACAATATAAAAACTCTGTCGCTAACGCAAATAACCACTCCACGTTCGTCGCTCTTGGCTCAACTACGGGGCTTTGATTTTGTTTGAAGGAGCGAGGTGAGTCAGAGACGACTACCTGTGACGTCAGAGCTTCCCCTCGCTTCAGTGTCCCGGCTTCCTTCTATAAGGAGGTGTTGGGTAGACGCAGCCGACTGATTCATTTATGTAGCCAGCGGCCGATCGGTAAAGTCGCTGAACACTGGTAGTTCGGTCCGAGGTTCAAATCCCGCGAACGGGCTGGCTGCATGGGCGTTTTCGTGGTTTTCCCCATGTGTAACGTGTATACGAGTCAGTTTCCCTTAGAAAGTCCTCCACGAAGGCATCCCTCCCCTTAGGCAGATAGCCCTAGTGTGCTTTGCCATAATTAAATAAACCAAACCATTTATGTAGTATGCAGCGTTTTATTTCAAACACAAGTCAAGTTAAATTAATTTTTACAACTAATATTTCGAATTTTAGGAATAATAACGTACTATGTTACATCGTAATGATGGATATTTAAATACTAAATACCGTTCTACCGATTTATCAAACAGAAAATAAAAATAAGATTCGAGTGATATTGTAAATTTAGCAGAGCTGATTTAAATAAACTGAAACATATCTGAACTTTTAAACAGAAATAATATGGACACAAAATATTTATAAAAATTATACGGTATGTTAATATCAATGAAAATATAACATATGTAATGAACTAAACATGAGATGTTTTCATTTTGTAATAAAAAGAAAAAATATGTTAAGGCTCTCAGATAATTTTATATTGCTTAAATTATGAAGACTGATTTATACTGATTGAATACTAAACAAACATATATAGTATTTCATAATAAAATTAATATCAATTCATTAATTCTAATATAATAAAATATTGCTTTATAATTATTTTTTGGTTCGATGATATTGAAGCAAAACGAACTCTTTCTTTTCTTCATTCCCATAAAGATTTTTCAAGATTCAATCAGAGATCCTAAGATGCTTTTTAATAATAAATACACATGTGGATATTAAGTGAAATACATAAATCTTATTAATACATTAATATATTAAAAGTATATCTGAAGTTTAGTCTACATATTGAAAAAAAAAGGTTCATTCTAAAGATGTTTTATAGCAAAAACATTACACAGAATATTCAAAAATATATTTCAAATTCTCTTAAAAAAAGCAAGATCATAACTATGCAATCAATCTCAATGAGCATCATATCATGCTCCAAAAAATTCGTATGAAAGAAAATCTGATTTAAAATACACTCTTAATACATCTCATTAAAAATCACAATATTAAGCAATGAAAAATCCTGAGAGTCATTAGGATAGTACAAGATACTGATTAGCTAGTTGAAATTATCATTTCACATCTGCAATAAGTTGTCATTTGAATTTTTTAAATATTAATAATGGAACATTATTATTGTAGACTCTGATGTGAGGTCCACAAAAATAAACTTCAAACTTGAATAAGTTTCTACGACTCACTGATATTACAATATATCATCTATATCATTCTATATGCCAACACGGATATAGTTTACAGATGCTTAGTATTCAATTAATTTAGACATTCTTCTTTTTTTTTTTTTTTTTTCTTTTAAAAATATTTAAACTCTTTGTACACCACATACTACTACATTAATTTGTATTGCTTAAATTAATTAGATTGATTTATACTGCTTAAATATTAAAAAGATATGTGATATTTCATAACAAAATTCATAAACATATTAATTTAAATAAAATTTTGATTTACATTTATGATTTTACATGCAATCCTATTGAAGCAAAAGCCAATTTTTTTTTTTTTTTTTTCTTTCTCATAAGGACGTTTCAACATTCAATATAATATCTTAAGGTACTTTGGTACTTACGTATTATCGTATTATTACGTCAACCAGGTTGACGCTATTCGTAAGTTTTGGCGCTATTTGTAAGTTTGAGTAAAAAAGTATGAATAGAAAGAAAATGTACATTTATTAATTACAGATAATTTTTAATACAGTTTTTTATATTATTTTCTTTTAAAATATAAAATAGCAATTAAACCCATCCGGTTACGAATTTGAATAAGTTGCAGAATTATTTTTTCGGTGGAAATCTTTTGGCCATTGCTTTTAGCACTGATTAAAAACCGTATTCGCCATAACCATGTACATGTCGACTTATTTTTACTTAAAAAAACATCCCAGAATTGCACAAAAATGGCATTGCGCACACTCTTCACTTTACCATGTACACTGCTATTCTGTCATATATTACAAAAATTTGCACGAAAATGCAGGAAAATTTTGTGAATCTCCACATGCTCTTTTTACAAAACTACGTATAACAGGTAGGGTTGATGTAAGTAGGGTTGCCAAATTTCGCAATTTATGCGAATTTACAAAACTACGTATAACAGGTAGGGTTGCCGTAAGTAGGGTTGCCAAATTTCGCAATTTATGCGAATTTTGACCTGGTTGCGATAATACGTAAGTACCTGTACTTTTTAATTTTAAACGTACAAGTGAACATTTTGGGAAATACAGTCAAAAGTCGTTAGTTCGGACACCCATAATCCAGAATGATCTATAATCCGGACCTCAAAGCTAAAACCTTTCTGTGCATGCGCCGCATTGACACATGCGCATAGGCGTTTACGCGTACGCGTAAGACCTTTTACCACTGTGCATATGCGTGTGCGCAAGCGCAGAATACGATTTTGCGTGCGCGTTTTATGTATAACGAACGGCATATTCTAAAATTATCTAATTATCTATTTCAGTTAATGTTGATGATTGCGTTGTTCCTTAATCTTCGAACTGGATCCGGATTATTATTTTTTGCAGACTGTAAGAGCAATTTTATAAAAGTAAACTTGAACTTTCGATTATGTCAAATAGACTTTCCGATTCTGGAGCTCCCAAAGGATCGTACAAAACGAAAGTTTGTTTCGATGTCCATCAAACAAAAAGTGGAATTGCTGCAAAAAATGGATAAAGACATGAAGAATGTGACAGAGAGGTTAGTGAAAACGAAAAAATTTCGATTGACAAGTTAGTCGGTATTCTCGGCACAAAAATTAACGGGACTTGAACAGCGGAACTTTGTAACTGAAAAAGAAATTGTGTCTGTTTATAGAATTAAAGAGAAAGTATTATCACATATAACGAAGCAACTTAAAACAACTTACATTGAAAGAAATGTTTAATAATGTAAACAAATAAATATTAAGCTTTTTTTTTTTTGTAAATTTTGATACCCTTTAGATCATAATTGTTCTTTATTTCATAAATTAAGGTTTCATGTTTTTAATTTTAGAATTTCTGCATGCCATCTTACGAGATTTAAACTGATGATCTATAATCCGGAAAAATCGATAATCCGGAATCGCCGAAGTCCCGACGAGTCTGGATTAATGACTTTTGACTGTATATGAGAAAAAAAGTTTTATTTTAAAGATGTTTTAAAGCATGAACATTATACGAGAAATCGATTAATCTTTGGATTATGGTAACTTGGCGATTTTTTGGCGAAACTTTGGCGACCAACCCTGCTACAGCAACCTACTATTTTTGTTTTGGATGCCATTTTGTTTTCTGGAAGTTAAGGCATGTTTTTTTTTTACTCAACATTTAATTACGCTTATATTTGAACTTTTATGGAACAAAAGTGCTTAATCATGACGAAGATTAGGTGCTAAATTGGGAGAAAGTGCAGAATCGCCCACTGCTTGCCGCGTTTTTAAGAATTGCACATGCACGGTATCCATGTACACGTCGGCCTATTTTCACTTAAAAAAAATCACAGAATTGCACAAAAATGGCATTGCGCACACTCTTGACTTTATCCACGTACACTGCTAAAGTCCTAGCTAGTAACGTTTATCGCCTTACCAAAATGTCACCAAACTACCTGTGACCATATTCCAAAGATTAGCCGAGAAATCTTGTAGCATATCCATAAATATGTTATAAAATTCTCTGAAAATAAATTGAGATCATAACTATGCAATCTACCCCAATGAGCACCATATGATGCTATAAAAAATTCTTATGAAAGAACATCTGATTAAATATACACTGTAAATTTATTTAATAATAGACAAATAGTAAAAGATGCATGCAGTATTAAGCAATGAAAAATTCAGCAAATCATTACAATGTTATAAGATATTAATTATTGAGTTAAACATCATTAATTCACATCAACAAGAAATTTGCCATTCAAATTTTTGAAATATGAATGCCAAAACAGGCTTATCATTGTAGCCCCTGATTTGAGGTCTACAAAAATAAACATGATTTAGCCAGTTGTTTTGGCTTACGTCAAAGGATTTCGATTAATGTGCCTTGAACTACTACTTTGTTTTGTTTTTTTTATCCAATCTATTAATGCTTGGCAGTCTGAATCTGATTTAAATCCAGGTGGTTGTTCCATGTAAATTGCTTTATTCAAGTATCCATTTAAATATGCAGTTTTTATATCAAAAATCTTATTTTGTAGTTTTCGTAAACATCGTAATTTTCTTATTGATGGATCTTTCAACTAATTTCCAGACTTCATGAGCCTCCATTGAACTTAGTTCTTCTATCATTTCATACATCATACTACATAATCTTTTTCAATTGTTCTCTCTCGTCTTTTCTTCTGCTTTAGTTTTGGTAAAAATTACTTTTAAATCATGATCTACAATTTGTTTATCTTAAAGCTTATCTAATTGAAGCTATATCTTTCTCTTTATTGAATATTTTATTTATTTTATACGTGGAAATGTTCATCTTTGGAAAGGGTATATACTTTTTCGCGATCAGGTAATTTCAATTTCATATATATATCTATGGTAATTCAGAAGTCAAACAACAAAAATCAGTGTTATACCTACAAAATTTTCACAGGACTAGTTTCGATGGTTTTACCGAACCGCAAAATGATTTTGCGGTTTTGCAGCTGAAGATGATGGTTCGGTAAAACCATCGAAACTAGTCCTGTGAAAATTTTGTAGGTATAACGCTGATTTTTGTTGTTTGACTTCTGAATTAGTATTTATTCGGCGTGTTATTGTGTCTTAATATATCTATGGCTCAATTATGCACAGTTTGCAAATACTAATTATTTAACTTTAAAATTACGTAAAAAATTCACCTAAATTCCAGAATTATTTAATTTACTCATTTTTCTTTTTTGGTCATTGGTTTCCTTTAAATTGTTATTTTTAACCTTACAGTAATTATTCAGCAATATATTGGAAATGCATGTGGCACAACTTTTCAACAAATCATGCAATGATTTGCCCCACTCACAAATATTATCATCCCAAATAATCCTGTTTTCAACTTTCTCTGTGATGAGACTTATTAATATAGAACGTTGATTTTTTGATGAAATATATAATTTCTCATACATTTCAGATATTAGGATTGAAAATATTTTAAATGCAGAGGTATTAATGAAAAGCACAAATTCTGTAGGCCAAAATAAACCACCTTGATCAATAGCAGCAAAATCTTCACAATATTCAACTATTAATTCTTTGTCAAGAATTAATTTTTTCCTGCAAAGATTACAATTTATATGCTTCAATACAGATCTACAAACATATCCGGAAATGTAAATTAGACACATTATATCTTTTTCTGTAACATTAACATCATTGGATTGATGCAAAACATCAACAAATTCCTTATCAATAAGTTGATCATCATTAAAATCTTCATTATCATTACAAGAAAAATGTTGTAAAATAAATGAACCTTTCTCAGAAGACTGCATTTTAAGCAAACTAATTAATTTTAGTTTTCTTTCAGACTCTATAATCTGCTGTAAGGATACATTATAATTACAGCCACTCATTTGTCGAAATTGACCGAAACGTCCCTCAAGGTTATCTGTCTGAAATTTTCCTAAAAGAATAAAAGGTAATTTAAATTCTTTTAACAAATACTTTGAAAGTTCATTCAATGTTGCTGTTATATGGAGAAGAGCAACTTGGGTTTCTTTGGACAGTTTCCCAATTTGTGACTTACAGTTTTTTGTTGTTGGGCAAAAATCGTTCCATGATATAAGCCACGAACAAAACTGTGATAAATATTCTAAGCTTTTATCTTCTGGTGTCCTTATAGGCTGCATAAATACATCCCGAAACTGTAAGGCCTTTTTAGAGTGTTTAACATTCACAATTTTCCACCACTTTAAAATTATATCAATAAAATGTATAGTTTCTAAGACATCTTTTCCATACCCAGTTCTATTATTCTGTGATTCAATTTGCAGAGCAGCTAAAGTCTTTTCATCAAAAAGTTTAATAGCAGTAATTACATTCTGCTTCTCTATAGAAGACGGAAATAAAACTTTTCTTGATAAAGTTGGAGCCATTTTAATATTATCATTTGTTTCTATTTCATACATTTTTTTTTAATGTAGAACACTGGAATTGTAAACAATATTTGAGTTTTCAAATGACGGTATAAAAAATGTTTGGTTTGAATCTTTCTGATTGAACCAGTTGTTTCGTATAGATTTCAATAAATGAACTGTATCAAATAATATAAATATAGGAAGATTACGCATGGTAGGATTTATAAATGAGGATTTTAATGCACCACCACAAAGCATTTCGAACATATTTCTGTTAATTCTTTTATTGTCTGATATTACAGTTATAATTCGATAGCCACAAGACTGTACATGGTCAATTACTTGTTTTGTAAATATTAATAATTGATGTGATGATAAGTTTTTTACGGGAAACATTGCTACAATATCTCTGTTTTTTAATAATATAGAGCTTATCATAAATGTTTGCAGAGTTGTGGCCTCCATCTGCGAAATATCCGAAAAACCTAAAACATGACCACTTTTATGCGAAACTTGTGTTTTATATATATCTCATCTAATAATAAATTGACAATTTTTTCAGAATCATTTAAAATTTCACATTTTTTTTTTCAAATACATCCAGTGACTTGTTTGCAATCCAGAATCTGCTCGGCCAGTTTTCAGAGATAACTTCCCTAAGTATGACGGATGAGGCAATATAATATACTTACTGTTACATATAATATTGTAGCTGTTTGGATTACAATAAAATATATAACAAGACCAGGCAAGAAATTCTGCACTATACGAAGGATGTTTCATTTGTATTAATTGAATCTGTTCATACAAAAACTTAAATTTCTCAGAATGTGGGTTATTTCCTGTTTCTGCACATTTCAACAGTAGTTTTGATATTTTATCTAAATTTAAATTGCAGTCATCATGAATATCAGAAGCAGAAAAACCATCCAAATGGCTAATCATTGTCTCAAGTTTAGACCATTTATCACATAGCTTTTCTTCTCCAAATATCCATTTGAACTTTTCAATGGGAATTTCATTTTCATTGAAAAAAACTCTTACATTTAAATCTTCCAATATTTTTAAAGATACAAGCACTTTTGGACAGTTTAAAAATTCTAATTTCGATAGCCAAAAGATCTTACCTTTGGTAATGAATATCCATGAAAAGGGAAGATCTTTTTTTTTTTTTTTTTTTTTTTTTTCAAAATTATTTATTAGGATTTCAAAATCGCTAATAATGTCATTCTTTTTCCACTGTTCAAATTGTTTATCACAACGATATCAATTTCTGCTTCTCTTTCTTCCGGTGTTTTTCTTTTTGTGAGAAGTTTCTTCGATAAATAAGATGGCTAGTTTTGAAAAATCGTTGGATAAGCATCTTTTTTTAAAGCTGGAATAGTTCTAGGAACTACTAATACCGTCCCATCATCACGAACAGCTTTATCTTCTCGAACGATAAATTCTTCTTCGAAATGCTTAATGCATACACTACTGTGTTTGCCAGCTACAAAATCTTTGCGATTAATATTTTTTATCCATTTCTGTGAGAGTACAGTATCCGAAGGAAATTTGAAAGTGGACACATGTTCAGTAGTGCTATCGTGATTTGACCGGCATTTAGGTACACTACACTTTCTTGGCATTCTAAAACACACTTTTTCTTATAAATTCGAATTCACAATATAATATTTTACTTCCCGGTAAAATACAAAATTTTTCAGAAGAAAAAACACATGTAAACAATTATTTCACTAGCATTAGTCCTACGAAGCAAGCTCAACCTACAAAATTGAAACACTACGATTATTTCACTAGCACTAGTCCTACGGCGAAGCAAGCTCAACCTACAAAATTGAAACAAAGAATCTCTAAGGAGAAGAAGTAAAGGTTCCCCGAGGCAAATGTGGCTCCGTCATACCGAAGAGACACATTATGTATATCCTTGAAGCTTACTTTTAAAACCATTCCAAAGCTATCCACCCTCCGTACCTCACTGCGCATGTGCGAAATAATATCAGGAGGCAACAAAGCAGCATCAAAGAATGCAGCATGCCGTCGGCCATATTAGCAATCTTTTACCACGTTGTTCGAAAACGTTCTTTGTTGTTGTAGTCAGAGGTACTTGGTTTTAGCTATGTGAAATTCTTTTAAAGACTTTTTAAATGTAATGAATGTGAAATGGTTTTGGCTATTGGGTGAAAACTTTGCTCTTGGTTTTCACAATGGTCATTCCAAATAATTGTCTAAACGTTTTCATGGTAATTTGTTTTTAAAGTTGTCGGATAATTATAATGTATTTTAGTGTTTTCAATTTATTTAGGGGTGCCTTTAATTGTCTTTAAATATTTTTTTCTGTTTCAGTTAGTTATTGCAAATTTTGCTTTTAAAATTTCACTGTAAAATTTTAACTATGGATTCATAAAAATTTATTAAGTTTTGTATGACATGCGTTTTCCCCCCTTTTTAAGTTTACAGGAGAAAAGAATTAAGAAATTTATTTCATTTAAATTTTGTCTTCGTACGGCTCGCTGTTTAAATTGAAAGTAAAAATTGGACAGGATTTCTATAATTCGCCCAAAATTCCAACTAACATCCTTTTGCTCATAAAACTCCAGAAATGAATGAAAATAAAACATTTTGAGTTAGTTCAAAGAAAAAATTTACTATCTCCTCGAACCGCGCTGTTTAAATTTCACCCTGCGCTGGTGTTTCACTGCATAGCCGTGGCTCTTCGGTACAGCGGCGCAGAGGTGAAACAGGTTTACATTGCGTCTATGGAAGCTTTCATTCTTCTCCTTAGAGATTCTTTGATTGAAAGACTAAGATTATGACGTCAAATCATGTGATCATCAGATTGGAGCAGGCCTGTAGATATCTAGTTGGCCTTGGTCGGTGTTTACTGCAGAATGGATGAGTATCTGAATCTGGATTTTTTTAATCAGTTGGAGCGAAGAGGTAAAAAGTGCGTTATTGAGTGGTGTATGGAGAAAAGTTTGATTGCAATATCTTATAAGTGCCCAATTTGTGGAACAAATATGAAACTGGTAGAGAGACGGTTTTGAGACGTATAGACGATTTTGAGTGGTGCGCAATGCCGAGTTTGTGCAACTCTGAGATGTTTTTTTAAGTGAAAATTGATCGATGTGCACATGGACAAAGCCAGTGTAGTGCGCAATGCCGAGTTTGTGCAATTTTGGGATTTTTTAAGTGAAAATAGATCGAAGTGTTTATGGGCAAAGCCAATGTGGTGCGCAATGCCGAGGTTGTGCGCGATGCCGAGTTTGTGCAATTCTGGGGCATTTTTTGAAGTGAAAATAGATCGATGTGCACATGGGCAAAGCCAGTGTGGTGCGCAATGGTGAGTTTTGCTTTGTTTTTGCTAGAACGCCGCAACCCGCCTGATCACGAAGTGATCTTATGGTCCAAAAAGGGGTGTCCCATTCACACCACAAGAGAAGGCAGCCAGAGAGCCGGAGAGCAATGCTGAGTTTGTGCAATTCTGGGATTTTTTAAGTGAAAATAGATCGATGTGCACATGGGCAAAGCCAATGTTTTGCGCAATGCTGAGGTTGTGCGCGATGCCGAGTTTGTGCAATTCTGGGATTTTTTTAAGTGAAAATAGATCGATGTGCACATGGGCAAAGCCAGTGTGGTGCGCAATGGTGAGTTTTGTTTTGTTTTTGCTAGAACGCCGCAACCCGCCTGATCACAAAGTGATCTTATGGTCCAAAAAGGGGTGTCCCATTCACACCACAAGCGAAGGCAGCCAGAGAGCCGGAGAGCAATGCTGAGTTTGTGCAATTCTGGGATTTTTTAAGTGAAAATAGATCGATGTGCACATGGGCAAAGCCAATGTTTTGCGCAATGCTGAGGTTGTGCGCGATGCCGAGTTTGTGCAATTCTGGGATTTTTTTAAGTGAAAATTGAGCGATGTGCACATGGGCAAAGCCAATGCTTTGCGCGATGCCGAGTTTGTGCAATTCTGGGATTTTTTTAAGTGAAAATAGATCGATGTGCACATGGGCAAAGCCAGTGTGGTGCGCAATGGTGAGTTTTGTTTTGTTTTTGCTAGAACGCCGCAACCCGCCTGATCACAAAGTGATCTTATGGTCCAAAAAGGGGTGTCCCATTCACACCACAAGCGAAGGCAGCCAGAGAGCCGGAGAGCAATGCTGAGTTTGTGCAATTCTGGGATTTTTTAAGTGAAAATAGATCGATGTGCACATGGGCAAAGCCAATGTTGTGCGCAATGCTGAGGTTGTGCGCAATGCTGAGGTTGTGCGCGATGCCGAGTTTGTGCAATTCTGGGATTTTTTTTAAGTGAAAATAGATCGATGTGGACGTGGGCAAAGCCAGTGTGGTGCGCAATGCCGAGTTTGTGAAATTCTGGGATTTTTTAAGTGAAAATAGGTCGATGTGTACATGGGCAAAGCCAATGTGGTGCGCAATGCCGATGTTGTGCGCGATGCCGAGTTTGGGCAATTCTGGGATGTTTTTTTAAGTGAAAATAGATCGATGTGCACATGGTCAAAGTCAATGTGTTGCGCAATCCCGAGTTTGAGCAATTCTCTGATTTTTCTTTAGGTGAAAATTGATGGATGAGCACATGGACACCGAGTCTGTGGAATTCTTTGATGTTTTTCGAGCGAATACTGATTGTTGTGTAGAAAAGAAAGCGAGGTTGTGTGTGATGCCGAGCAGTAATGTAACTTTATCTATGTGCAATGGTTAACATATTGTTAGTGTATTTTAAATTTGTATTGTTGTTTTAATTGTGAATTATATTTAAGACGTCGTTTTTCATTTAAATTGTATTTTTAATTTTTTGGCTTTGATATATTTATAACGCTTTCCGACGTACGACATATATCGATAGCCCGACGATCTACTCAACAGTAGCAAAATTGTTAACTTTAACTCTTGAAGTAACGTTTACCTCATATTTTAATACGTAGTGTTTGGTATCGTAATTGCACTTGATAATATGAGTTCATTGATAATATTGTTATGTAGAGAAATTATCTGATAGCGTTATAAAAAATTAGGTGAATGATTTTATGATTTATGGAAATTTAAATTTTATTTTGATTCTGAATTATTTAATTTAAGGCTTTAATTTTGGGGAAAAACAGATGCTTCTGGAAATATTATTTAGTTTAAAAGAGTATTATTTATTTTCCTCTATTTGTAAATCTTGTACAAACTTTTATTCATTGTGAAAGAAGCAGGGAAAGGGAGGCAATTTTCGCCAAGTCATGATTTCGCGCGCTTTAGAATGTTCGAGAAAGAATTTTCATTGTTAGTTGACCTTAAGAGAGGAAAGTACGTGACGGAAAGGTCAAAGGTTGCTACTTGTCTTTCAATGTAAGTCATTCAGGTTTTTGGCGATTGAGGGTCCGGTTGTTGGCTAAGTGAAGAAGGGCGCGCATGCGCGATCACCCTTATTTCCGCATTCTGGAATTGAAAACGAAGATTTTGCCATAATTAAGGGGGCGATAAGTGAAGCCATAGTGGGAGCCCGTTTTGGGAAGGAGACGAAGGAAATTCGAGTTGGAGACAGACTTACTCTGGACTCGCTTAGGCACTCTCTGACTGACTCGCTGATTTTCGGGCTTGCTGGACAAAATGTAATTACGAAGCGGGATGTTTTCCGGCGGGGAGCGGCAAATATGCTCCCCGGCCGCGTTTGGTTAAGAGGCGAGACACACTTACTCTGGACTCGCTTAGGCACTCTCTGACTGACTCGCTGATTTTCGGGCTTGCTGGACAAAATGTAATTACGAAGCGGGATGTTTTCCGGCGGGGAGCGGCAAATATGCTCCCCGGCCGCGTTTGGTTAAGAGGCGAGACACACTTACTCTTGACTCGCTTAGGCACTCACTGCTTGGATTCGCTGACTTTCGGGCTTGACGGACTTGTTGACGGAGACTGAGAAAAAACTTGTGGGTGTTGCGAAGGAGAAAGGAAAAGATTTAGTCGGCATCGAGCTGTGCTTCCGGCGGGGAGCGGCAATTATGCTCCCCGGCCGCGGGTTTTCTCAAAAATGCGAAGAAAAAAAAACTGTTGAGCGAATAACAAAAAAATTAACAGAGACTTGGGTCTCTATCTGTATCGGCAAAAGTCAGGACGATGTCCTCTGAACTCCGACTTGAAAACAGAAGGAATTATGTCACCTTAGTCAACTGGAAGCCTGCGTTAGCCGTTCTCTAAAATGCCTAGCTTAATTGTCTACGTTTTCCTTGGTGGAGCTGAGAGTCTAGGCAGACAGCCGTGCGGTGTAAGCTGTTCTCTTGCTTCCAGTGGGAATAATTTTCTTCTATGGAAACCAGTAGCAGGCGTAAGATTTGACGGTATAGCTGATGTAATTTATTGTCGTGCCGTTCGAGTCTCTGTCTTGCGGATTTGCCAAGTGACGTAAGGATAGAGCTAAGATATGAGCTCTCCTCCACTTCAAGATGTCCACTCAAGATAAGTATTATTTTTTTTGGTGTGTCGGAACTTTAGGCAAGTTTTTCAAAAACGTCCTTAGCAGTAAAAACAACGTCGAATCTAAAATTTAATTCTCAGGCCATAAATTGTTTCCCTTCCCTTTCTTTTAAATCACCAGACAAACCTTAAGTTTTTTTTATGAATTTAAATGAACAGACTCTCAGATGAGGTTAAGATTTTTCTTATTGTGTTGTAATTGAATAAACTGATATTTAATCTGGAACCTCTTACAGTATGTTTTCTTTATATATTTAATATGAACTTTTCCTTTATATCTTGTATATGTTTTATGTTTTCGATCCTCTCACGGCGCGGTCCCGGAATGCATTTTTTTCACAACGCAAAAATGCTGTACACGTTTCACTATACGATCACTCCCTTTAACGGCAAGTAGTTTCATATTTAACATTTAACAATAGAGGAATTTCAGATATAACATGGTACCTAGGTGCAAAACTATTTAACCAGTGGTGTCGAAACTTTCTTCATAACAATATGTGTGTGTGTGCGTATGTGAAGCATTGCTTAGTGTTCCAAGTTTGTAATATTTATTTTATTATATTATTTTCTTTCATTCTAAGAAATTAGATTTTTTTATTTG
Source organism: Stegodyphus dumicola (assembly GCF_044657685.1). NCBI lineage: Eukaryota > Metazoa > Arthropoda > Arachnida > Araneae > Eresidae > Stegodyphus > Stegodyphus dumicola. Next base: position 53,156,584 of record NC_140778.1, read on the forward strand.
TTAATGCGTAGAATTCTAGCATCCCTACACAGAATATGGCGTGATTTAGGAATTTTAGAAACTGATATGAAAGCTGTGTAATGATGTTCATATGCAATAAAAAAATCTTCTTCTTTTTTTTATTAATGTAAAGTTTAAAATTTTTAGAAATAATGAAAATTGTCTAATTATTGGTATGTAAGGAATTATGTTGTTACGTAGCAAGAAGGTAATTTGTAAAAATGATAAAATTGAAATGTTCTATGAATTTAAATTAAAAAAAATTATTTTATTTGTATAAATAAAAAAAATTAATAAAAAAAATAATAATTTAATAAAAATCTTTGAAAATATTGAAGCTCTACAAGTATTAGAGACTGCGACGTTGTTTATCGTTTTAATAATTGGTAGTGTGTGTATTTAGTTATGGCAAAGCACACGAGGGCTATCTGCCTAAGGGTAGGGATGCCTTCGTGGAGGACTTTCTAAGGGAAACTGGCTCGTATACACGTTACACATGGGGAAAACCACGAAAACATCTATGCAGCCAGCCCGTTCGCGGGATTCGAACCTCGGATCGAACTACCAGTGTTCACCGACCTTACCGCTCGGCCGCTGGTGGGCCTAATAATTGGTAGAATTCGCTCACTGTATCATGGTAATTTTAAATATAAACAATTTATTATACTTATCATCAGTAACGCCTAAGCTTAAATGTTATAAATGTAAATTAAAAGTAAAGAATGTGATATTAATTTACAATAATAAACAATTTATTATTGTTATTTTTAAAAGAAAATAGAAAGTACATGTAGTGTAAATGCGAGACTACATTGTGACGTCATAAGCTTAGTCCCACCCATTTATGGACGTCACACAGCTCCTCCTACTGAACTTTGTTGATGCAGCCTATTCTGCGCTTTTACCAAAATTAGTTTGTTATAATTGGCACTAACATGATTTCTTACCCTAGTACTCATAAAGCTTAGTTTGTTTATGCTTTGCTATAAATTACATATAAAAGAGAAGAAACCATTTTAAAACTACAATAATGTTGCCACAAACTATTTACAGCCTAGATAAGAAGAAATGGGTGCCCTGTATAAAGATCTAATACTTATTTCCGCGTCAAATTATTTGCCATCAGCTTTGGGCCTCACGCCCATTTTAAGCAGTATGATGTTCACACATTCCTCTTTAGAGGAATGTTTACAACCTTTTACAAACTTCAAAAAAAAAAAAAAAAAAAGCTATGAACTTCCTTTGATAAGCACCCAATGGAACGACCTAGAAAATGCTTAGCGTTCGCAAACAATACTAACTCGACACAACAATATTACAAGATCAGTAAAATACTTATGATATTTTAGAAACCTTGCAATATTATCGTTCCCTCGCTTCCACGGCTACGCTTTGTTGCCAGACACTAAAGTTCAATTATACATTATTATGGATAAATTCAACTGCAACGCTTGTCATGATAACTGCTCTTGCATTGCAAAAACGAATTTGACTGCCACGCTTTTCGGACACGCCTTCGCAAATGTGTCATTACCGTAGGAGAATTTTGCAGCCACTCCTGGCCTGCCGCAAATTCTTAACAGCGACTGTAAACATGATGGCTGTTACGGAGAATGCAGAAAATATATAAATAAAATATATTCAAATTCGTTTAATTATGGCCTGCCTCTACCCGAGTCTCGGTACATTATGAATAAAGACAATAATATCTTAATAAGCCAACACTTCTTTATTTTCATCATAACAGTCTTTTACGCTTCCGAGATCAGTTTTCAGTTCTGTGTACAGGGAAAACATTGGAAACACTCAGCACACAGGCTGACGTCATGAACAGCAGTGCCTCGCGCCAGTTACTACTTCAGTTCATTTCACAACATCCTGTCTCCTTGAGACTGAACGGGCTACAATTCTGCAAATAGGAACCCGGAAGTGTGTTTTACGTCATCACCGGAAGTGTACCTACGTCATCGTTACATTACCTTTGCTGACCAATGGCATACGAGCAGGGTTAATACAGTCAAAAGTCGTTAATTCGGACACCCATAATCCGGAATGATCTATAATCCGGACCTCAAAGCTAAAAACTTTCTGCGCAGCGGCACATGCGCACAGGCGTTTTACGCGTGCGCGTAAGACTTTGACTACTGCGCATATGCGTGTGCGCAAGTGCAGAGTACGTTTTCGCCTGCGCGTTAACGGACGGTGTAAGCTAAAATTATCTAATTATCTATTTCAGTTAATGTTAATGATTGCGTTGTTCCTTAATCTTCGAATTGGATCCCGCTTTTTATTTTTTGCAGACTTTAAGAGCAATTTTATAAAAGTAAACTTGAACTTTCGATTATGTCAAATAGAATTTCCGATGCTGGAACTTCCAAAGCATCTACAAAACGAAAGTATATTTCGATGTCCAACAAACAAAAAGTGGAATTGCTGCAAAAAATGTATAAAGACATGAAGAATGTGACAGACAGGTTAGTGAAAACGAAAAAATTTCGATTGACAAGTTAGTCGGTATTCTCGGCACAGCAATTAACGGGACTTGAACAGCGGGACTTTGTAACTAAACAAGAAATTATGTCTGTTTATAGAATTAAAGAGAAAGTATTATCACATAAAATGAAGCAACTTAAACAACTTACATTGAAAGAAATGTTTAATAAAGTAAGCAAATATATATTATGCTTTTTTTTTTTTTTTTTTTTGTAAATTTTGATACCCTTTAGATCATAATTGTTCTTTATTTCATAAATTACAGTTTCATATTTTTAATTTTAGAATTTCTGCATGCCATTTTACGAGATTTAAACTGATGATCTATAATCCGGAAAAATCGATAATCCGGAATCGCCGAAGTCCCGACGAGTCCGGATTAACGACTTTTGACTGTATAGTTCTAACAGTGGCTGTCCTACTCTTTAATTTATCACTGCTTGGCAATTACAGTAGGTAAATAATATCGAAAACAAACACTGTAGTTATCAGTAAAAATTTGCTATCGCTGTTATATGGTATGCACTTGAACTTTAAGGATATAGCAAAACTATACATCTTCAGTGTCTTTTAGGCAGAACATTTTTAAATTCACAGATATTGTTCTTAGATTCCCTATTACATAATTCACAATGTTTGACACAGAAAATTTACGTATGATATTACTCTGTGACTTATATTGAATTAAATTATTATAATTTGAATACTGTTGTTATTGTATTGCTACACGCATCTACTTGCACTCTAAGTGAAATAAATAACAGTAAGAAAAAGTAATTAAACGGCATCGAAAAACATTTTGGGTCACAGTACATTTCATATTTCAGTTATTAGCAAAACAGTTATTTCTCATTAACTGATGTAATGAATGAAAAGGAATAGAAAACCGAGGTAATTCTTAACAATATTTATATACCACATGTACGAACTGCTGGGACAATAATATTTGACCTTATTTCTATGGATTAAAATTCTACAAGGAATTAAGAAATATTATTTAGTTTTTCATAGAAAACGTACTGTTTGCAAGAAATTATAACATCTTCAAGTTGATTCTGTTGATATTTTCATTAGATCTCATCAAAGATTCATTTTTTCTATAAGAATGTTTTAAAAATCATTTTTTCATTATAAAATATCTGTATACATCTAGGTTTAGCAAAGAATTTTGTGTAGCTGGTACTCTTTTCATTCACACTTTTTTCATTTGGGATCTTTTGTATTTCAAACTTTTGTATACTGTAATTCTAAATTTGATATACTTTGAAGTAATTATCTCACAATTTTGTGCATTTATTGAATTATTATTAAATTACTATATTATTCTTTCAGTTACATTTAAATTACTATTTTCATTCTGGGATATACAGTCTCAAACCTTACCTAGTGGTGCAGTGTTCCAGATTTAGAAAACATTTTCAACAAATAAGATCTTACTTCAAAATAGCTTTCTGCCCATCTTATCAAAAGAATGTAATTTGTCACTGAATAACCAAATTTTCTAAATTTCCAGTCTTATCATTTCATCCTTTCCTCTACATCCTAATTTATATTAATAACTTCTTACGATCCAAGGTACCGTTTTAAGGTGTAGGCTGTTTTCATATTTCAAATAAACTAATTTTCCTGTAATTCTATCTATTCTCTTATTATATTTGGTCTTATCTTGATTCAGATTTATTAATTTGATTATATAATTTTATATTACTTGTCACAGTACTAACAGTTTTGGCTCAGATAATTAGAGTTTTTTAATTCATTCCAGACATTGTTTAAATATTCACTGTATAACTGAAAAGTTGTAATACTAAAGGTAAATAAAGGAAGAAACTAAAGCATATTTCATGCATCTTCTTCTTTTCCCTCTTTTGTAATTCATGCAGTGTATATATTTCTCGTTGACTGTTCATTATTTTTATAATTCGCATGTATTGGTATGCATATTTTCATAAATTTTGCATTATTACTCATTTCATTCTGATATTCTGTTTATTTATTACATCAATTAATGTAAATTTATTTGTCTTGTCAAAATTTAGTTATTATTTATGGAACGACTCTGATACGCGCCCTCAAGTCGCCAAACATTTTTGGTGAGAAACTCCACGCTGCCATATTACTGTCTAAATTTTTTGTCTACATTTCGAACTTTCAGCTTAAAATGTCTCCAAAAACGCGGTTTTCGCACTTGCAAAGAACCACGTTTTGAACACACAATTTAAGCTAAAAATCTGAAACAAAAACAAAAAATTTAGATAGCAAAATCGTAAAGTTTCTAATCAAAAATATTTGACAGGAATCCATGCACAGAGCGATACGTTTTAACTTAAGAAAACATCTAGGAATGGCACAATCTAGGCAACGAACGAATCTACGAACTACGCACACCTCGCTTTAATAAATTAACATAACGACAATAAATTTCAAAATATACCATGTACACAGTGTTTAGTTTCAACTTTAAAAAACATCTACGAATTGTATAATCTAGACGCTACGCACTAATCAACAAAATAAACTAAAATAAATTTCAAACAATTAAAAACAACAATAACGACAGAAATTCCTACTAAAAACAATGAAAATGACATTCTACAAAATAAGAATAAAATAAAATGCACTACCATGAATTAATGCTTTTTCGAACAGCAGAAATGCCAATTTCATACCGCCACGTAATCACTATTTATATGACAGCCAGACCCACTATCCCGGAAATTCATACTATGGTTCACAAATAAATAAAATCACAAATCCCTACTTTTATTATGCACAGCCACTAAAAATAATCTCCCAGACCCTCTTTCCACACCACCTCCAAATACCCACTGCCCCTCAACAGGATGGCCACAATATTTCCTTTTGCCGAACTTCAATTCAACAACTTCCACCATTTTATCTTTCCCGCTATCTTCTCAAACACAGAGCATGACGCGAACTAACGAGCTCCATTATAAGATTTTTCAACGTCCACAGGGTTACCATACAACACGCAATCACGTCAAAATCCAGCGCAGAATACATATCGCCCCATTTGGTGAAATTAGGGCGTATATCAGAGTTGACCTTATTTATTAACTCCCAGTAAATTTAATGTGAAACAGAATTTCTTTGAGTACTTTTCTCTAGTGCTGTAAATATTTATGCATAGATGTCTGTTTCTATACTTATTTAAGCATTTTGATTTTCCATTAAAAACAAAAATCAAAATTCAGTTTTATAAATCTAATTACTACAATTAAAATATTTGTTGCAAATAAATGCATTTAAAATTTAAAATACTTAAAAACAGCTTAAGTAACTACAGTTTTAAGTTTGCTTTTTGGAATTTCAAATAAAAATGCAATTAATTTTAATATTTTTATGCTAACTTAATTAAAGAGTTTAAAGCATTCAATATATTACATTAAAAATTCTGCATTATTTAATTTCATCGAGAACACAATGAACCTTCATTACAATATTTCAGTTCATTCAATATTTTCAGAAATGTACTTCTCCTAAGATTGAAAATATAATTATTTCTTAAGAAAAACTTCATTAAAATTTACTGATTGCTATTTTATTTATATTTCCCTAATTACTTATTTTATGAAGCTGTATTTGTTTTGACAATTTATAGCAAAGCGCACCAAGGCTATCTGCTTAACAGTAATCTTTCCTTCGTGAAAGATTATGTAATATTCATATTCACAATGCACATAGGAAAAATTATGAAGACAAATTGTACGCCAATAGTGCAGGTGGAAGAAGCTGAGCACCTTTGTCGCCTCATCCGAATTTCCAGCTCTCTGTTTTAGTGAAATTCTTAGTAACATGTTTCATCTGATATTATTACTTTATGCCTCTTGTGTTCATAAAGAGACAAATTAGTCCATAACAATTTAGAATCAGCCATAATTTAAGTTTTAGAAGCTAGAACTCATTTCTGGCCAACCATCCAAGATAGAGGTTTTAATGTGGTTTTGCATGTGATTCCCCTGGACTATCTTATAAGACCTACAAAAAGCTCCCGAAATCTGTATTTATCTATCCTAAACTGCTCAGGTAGTTGACCTGCTTCAGCATCACATGTGATTGTGTGACTCAGCAAGTCACTTTTCAATAGGTAGAACGGATCAATTTAAGTGAGTGAGTGAAAGGTTATTGGCGCAAAACCAAAGATGATTATAACGCGTCAAACACAAGATGGGATGATTACAATTGATGAAATTAAAATAAAATCAATAAAAACAAGTGCACAAATGTACACAATCAAGTGGATGATGGGATATAAAAACAAGGTAAAAGAACACATTAAAATCCAAGACACAATCTTCAAAGTAAATTATATTAGGTAATATAAGCCAGTCTCTTTTAAATAATAAAATAATTTACAATTGACCTCTCTTCCGATTAAACGGTCGAGAGGTAAGTCACAGCTATTAAAATATTTCTGACGAAGACTATTAAAGCATGGACACTCAATTAAAATATGACGAACAGATATACGAATTTTACAATTTACACAAATAGGCTCATTTTCAGCATTCAGAAGATAGTTATATGTCACCCTAGTGTGACCAATTCTGAGGCGAGTCAAAAGAACTTCCTCCTTACAATTTCCAGTAAAATCCCAATGCTCAATTCTGGGCTTGATATTTCTCGACTTGTTGTGAAGCTGAACGTCCCAAATCTGCTGGCACTTTTTTCGGATCCTTCCCTTGATGACACAGCAGATATCTCTAAAAGGGATAAGGCGACTGGACAGTTCAACAACAGATTTTGCTGCGATATCTGCAAGCTCATTTCCCTTTATTCCCGCATGCCCGTGAACCCAGCAGTACAGGATTTCATATCCTCGAATCGTTAAGTTTATATGAATTTTGAGAACATCCACTACCACAGGATTCTGAGTGTTGGGAAAGGTTTCTAACGATTTAAGAGCACTGTACGAGTCTGTATAACCTATCAACGTTTTGTGGCAGAGCTTTGAGATTTACAAAAGACTATAATATATTGCAGTTAGTTCAGATGTTAGGACTGAGAAAGCATGGTGCAGGCATCTGCCCTCTATGTAATCTTGAAATACAAATGCCATCCCAACATGATTATTTGACTTGAATCCATCTGTATACATCGGATATTAACTGCTGTATTTATGTCTGTACTCAGCGAAGAGTTATCTGTAAATGATATCGTTAGTGTTTGTCTTCACGTGATGCTTGAAAACATCAAGAAGCTAAATTCGTGCTTTTCACAAGGTGGGATTTCAAAATTCTGAATTGCTTCGGGGTGCGTATCAGAGAGGGAAAGTTCCTCAAGGACAGGGCGAACTCTTAAAGGAAAGGTAGGAAAAAAGGAGGGACGTGTTTCAAATAGATTGTTACACACATTATCAAATAAGCATAGCTTATTGGGATGTTCAGGTGGCGATAGAATATTAAAATATTCCAAAAGGGACAATTGCTCACGCCTCAGATAAAGTAACGGTTCGTTAGAGTCGACATACAGGCTCTGTACAGGAGAACTCCTGAAAGATCCTGAACAAATCCGCAGTGGTGAACAGGATCTAGTTTTATCAATACTACCGAGCGGATCCGTAAACAACTGAGCCATAGTCCAGTCAAGAGCAGACCCGTAAACAGAGCCATATTCCAGTCTAGAGCGGACAACCCTCTGTAAATGCGAAGCATAGAGGAACGCATCCCAGGAGATGTTCGCCAACACTTTTAAAATATTTAGTGTTTTTAAACACTTCTTTCTCAGGTTTCAAACATGAGAGAGGAAAGTCAATTTTCGGTCGAACATCACTCCTAAAAATTTACTTCGGGCACAACTGGAATAATTGTACCATTCAGATATAACTCAGGCTCAGGATGGAGAGCTCGCTTAGTACAAAAGTGCATGCACAAAGTTTTCTGTTTCGAAAATGTAAATTCCAGTTTGTCTGACCATTCTTGGATCTTATTCAGAACCATCTGCAATAGCCTTTCTACGTACCTCATGTCTGCCCCTCGACAGCTAATCTGTAAATCGTCAACATATAGAGATCCCAAGATGGTCGGAGTAAGTTCTTTTAATACTGAGGTTATTTTTAAACTGAACAGGGTTACACTAAGCACAGAGCCTTGAGGCACACCCTCTTCCTGTTCGAAAACTTCCTACAAAACAGAGTCAATCCTTACTGGAAATGTTCTAGTGCTCAAGAAATTCTGAATGAAAACTGGTAGGTTGCCGCGCAAGCCACTCTTGTGAAGATCCAGAAGTATACCGTATCTCCATGCCTTATCATAAGCTTTCTCAGTGTCAAAAAATACCGAGACAAGGTGACTTCTTCTTACAAAAGATTTTCAAATGGATGTCTCTAAGAGGTTCATGTTATCTACGGTCGTTCTCCCCTTTCAAAAACCGCTTTGATAAGGCGATATGATATTATTCTTTTCTTAGAAGTAGACTAGGCGGCTGTTTACCATTTTTTCAAACAGCTTGCATAGGCAACTGGTAAGGGCAATTGGCCGATAGTTGGAAGGATTCCTTGGATCTTTCCCTGTGTTTGCAATAGGAATTACAGCAGCTATCCTCCATGCACTGGGAAAAGTACGCTCTTTCCACATTCTATTGTAAAGAGTGAGAAGGGCAGTCAGTGACTTATAGGACAGATGCTTTAGCATTTCGTAATTCACGCCATGAAGACCGGCAGAAGACCTATGTGTCTGCAACAAAGCTCTCTTTAATTCAAGCACAGTAAATTATCTATTGTAAGGCTCAAATTTCGAAGAGTTGAACGCGATAGGATTTATTTCAAGTGCTGCTTGATGGAGCGAAATGCAGGTGGATAGTTTCTGCTGGAAGAAACGGCAGCAAATGTCTCAGCAAAAGTATTCGCAATTTCTTTTACTGAGCTAATCATTCGGCCATCTTTTCCCAAAAAGGAAAGTGCGTGGTCTTTATATATACTGCATGCTTTTCGAACTCCTTTCCAAACCCGCTTACTAGGCGTAGAGAAGGTTATTGAAGACACATATGAAATCCAAGAATTCCTTTAGCTCTGCCATCTTACTTTTCGTGCATTTGCTTTGGCTCTTTTAAATGCTATGAGGTTTCGCAGAGTAGGATATCTACGAAAAATACCCCATGCTTTTGTCTGTTTTTTCCGTGCTTCATGACATTCAAGATTCCAGCATGGTTCCGTATATTTGAGTATTTTTCCTGATGATCTAGGAATGGAAAGCATAGCTGCCTGAATAATAGAATTAGTAACAGCTTCAACAGCGTCATCAATATGCACATCTTCTACCATTTTCTCTGTGAGTTCTGCGGTGGAAGAGAAGAGTTCTCAGTCTGCCCTGTCCAGTATAAACCGAGGGAACTCGACATGGGGTTTGCTCCTCTTCGTGCAAGAGACACAAAAATGGGATAACGATCGCTGTTGTAAAGATCATTTCCGACACTAAAAGTGCAAAATGGCAACAGAGATGGTGAACAGATGGCAAGGTCGAGAGCGTGGAAAGTCCTTGAAGGTTCATGGAAGTAAGTATCCTGCCCATTATTCAGGAGACAAAGGCTATGATCTTCAATCATTCGCTCAATTTGCCTTCCTCGGGAATTTGTATCTTTACTACCCCAGAACGGACTATGTCCGTTAAAATCTCCTATTATGATGAAAGGCTCAGCAACTGCTCTATAAGACCATTTAAATCTTGCTGATCAATCTGCTTATTAGGAGACAAATAAAGAGAAACGACTGAAACTACAATATGAAAATTTACTTGTACAGCGACAACTTGGAGGGATGTCGTCAAAGGAAATGTATTTGATGGATAGTCCAGTGAGGTGAAGAGGCCTACACCCCCACTGGCACGCTCCCCTGCAAGGTTATCTTTCCTGACGAAAGAAAACCTCCAAAGTTTTGCATGCTGTTCTGGTTTCAGATTTGTGTTTCTGTATTGCTAAGCACACAAGATGATAAGCATTTACTATAGCTTTCATGTTAAGCGAATATCGATCGAAACCGCGACAGTTCCTTGAGACGAGGGTGGCCATTATGATTGGGATTTGTTCTTTCTGTGCTGTTGTTTTGTTTTTCGTGGAAGTACATGCTTGGAAACTTCTCGACCCTCTTCTATTTCCATACTATCTGAATCCGCAGATTCAGAAATCATCTCATCAAGAGAGCTATTGCTGGGACTCTTATTTTTATTAATTATTTTCTGACTTACAGTTTTCTGTTTACTTTGATCACTGTTTCTTTTTTTGTGTTAAATGAGTTGAATTTTCCTTTTTCTCGTTGGATGTAGTCGGTCGGGTTTTATTTGGTACAGTCAGCGTGCTTATTGACGTTTCGGTGGCAAATGTACGAGATGATTTAACAGCACTGGCGTATGATGTATTTGGTCGAAGCTGTGTGCTCTGGACTAATCTTCTGGCTTCGGCGTAAGAGATGTTCCATGTAACTTTTGCAGTCTGGACTTCGTTTTCCGATTTCCATTTTGGGCACAAGCGAGAAAATGCTGGGTGGTCACCCTTGCAATTTACACACAAAGGCGCAGCGTTACAATTCTCAGAATCGTGGCCAATCTGTGAGCATCGGCCGCATATGAGGCTGCCACGACAAGACGTCTTAAAATGGCCGAAACGCTGGCATTGGAAGCATCGCATAGGGTTTGGAATATAAGTTCTTACAGGACATTTTAGGTATCAGGCCTTAATATTCTTAGGCAGATCAGGTGAGTTGAAAGTAAGGATCACGTGTTTCGTGTCGATCAACTTACTTTTTTTATGCATTTTGATCCGCTTTACACCGCAGACATTTTGGTCGGACAGCTCGGAAGCGATCTCTTCTTCAGAAGAATACAGAAGGTCGAATTCTGAGATTACACCACGACAATAATTCAGTGACGTATGCAAGCCTCCAGAGCGGGGACCCTTTATATTTCTCGGCTCACTAATACAAGAATGAATGTATTTATTTATTACGAAAGGAGACATCTTCTGCAGCTCGCCAGAAATAGTAGAGATAACAAGGAAACGGGGACTACTATTAGGATTATTTGCATTTGCATCTGTACGTAATTTGTTAGCAGTAGATTTCTCAGAACAGGTTGAGTGAAGGGACTGACTTTAAAGTCTTTAATTAAATATATTTTAGAATTAGCCATGTTTAAGAAAGAAAAGATTCAGGTCCAAAGGCCCCTCCCACCACGGAGCCCGACAAGGAAACACAGATTTCTGTGTTACGGCTAACCGGACTTATACACAAACTGAAGGCCCACAGTCGGCTTTCCCGAAAACAGGTACTCCCGAGAGAGCTTATCCCCAAGCCACTGAAACAAGGACTAGTGACCAGCCGATTGACACCCGTGAGGACGACTAAGGTGCCTCCCATTTAGCTGAAGCAGAGGCCAAAGTAGTGTGTTGGAGACAGTACCTCGCCCCTCAACTACCAGGACCTTCCTTTCCAGCGACACGGGTCTCCACGCATGGCAAACACGTGGGCAGTTTTCTCGCCACTCGAAAACTAGAGACAAGGGCTGTTCCAATCTCTCGTGACGAGCCCCAAACTCCGAAGAGAAAAACCACAAGGAAGAAGGGAAGGGAAAAAGTTCCAGCCAAGAGGAGAGGAGACGGAAAAGAGGATAGATCTCTAAGGCTCCAGGATCGTGACACCCGTCTCACCAAGAAGATGATCCCCTGAAGGGCTAGGGATCTCGGGATTGAATTAACACTTAAATTCCAAGAATCATTCCTAATATATTATGATACAAATAATTTAAGAGATTTATGAATGTGTTAGAATTGTAAAGTTTTCCGTTTAATGAAAACATTAGGAAATGTGACTTGAAATGGTTGCTATAGAATATTACAAGTTTGAATTTAACTGCCCACTTTTTGCACCATAAAACCTCATTATTTTAGTTTAGTAGATTAATAATTAGATATCAAATTTTGGATACAGATTAGCATTTAGTTTTATTTTCACAGGCAAAGAGCATCCAAGAATAGAAATGATAATTAGTTAATTTAACACTTCCAAATATACTCATGTGCATGAAAATAACTGTAACTGATGCAAAATGGGAAAAAACATGGCCTTTGTAAAAACAGTGTTTGTTCTTTAGTTATAAATGTTTAAATCAAATCTGGATTTTATGTACTACATCCTATTATTATTAAATTTAAATGAAATACATGTATATGCTTAGAGCAAATATTCTCTTATTTTTAATGCGTCAAACAATTTATGGAGATTGGAGTTCTTCAGAAAATTCAACTTTTTGAAACCATCCATGCAAATGGGAAACAAAGAAATTTCAGCAAGTACTTCTGTAAAGACAAGAAATAATAATAGGCATTATCTAACTATTAAGTAATGATAAGACTTATTCTAGAATTAAAATTACAAGATATTTAATTCCATGAATGTTTTAATATAAGTCTGGCTACACTCTTCTGTGTGAAAGACCACAAGCCCTTTGCCTGATACAAATTTTTACGTCTTCTTATTTTGCAATAAATAGTTCAAAATTAAAAACTGGCTGTAACTTTAGCAGAATGAAAATATATTTTATTTAAGAAGGAATAATGTATTATTCATGTCTTGTAAGAAACACTACTTATATTATGCTTCACAGATATGAATAATTCATAATATGTGGAGTAATTTTCAGTAAAAAATAATTCAAAAATGGATAACTTTTTTCCAGACTTTATTCAGAATACATAATAATTATTTTACATAGCTTTTATTCACCTTTTATTTCTGAAAATAAAGATATATCAAATAAAATTCCTTGAGTATAAATATTATTATTCAATCATATTAAAAATTTATGAGTACTAGTTTCAGTTTCAGAAAATTCTGCTGGCAGAGCTTGCTCTTGACTTTTAAATGCGTACCAGATTCCTCCCTATCGTTTACTGAAAAATAAAGACTAAATTCAATTGTGAAACAGCCGAGATCACTGAAAACAGTGCACTATTCATTTTGCAAACATAAGCCTGAAATATTAAAAATGATCAGATATGTTATGAGATTATTTATGAACAGAAAAATTTGCAGTACTTACATACTATCCCATTGGCCATGGAAATTGGTGCAGACCCACCCTTCATTCCTGAGGAAATCCTTCACAGTCAATGGGATGAAGTGTTAAGTACAAATTTTCTGATTCCTCTTTAAAAATAAGAGAAAATTTTGACATGTAGGTCCCCGAGAATGCATTGTTAACATAAAATGAACTCTAACTCAGAAGTCAAACAACAAAAATCAGCGTTATATTTGAAAATTTTTCACAGGACTAGTTTCGATGGTTTTACCGAACCACCATCTTCAGCTGCAAAACCGCAAATGAACAAGATAGGAAATAATGATTAGATAAGATAAGAAAGCCTGGACAAGAATAAGCAAGTGGCGCCATCTGTCGGCGAAACCAGAACTAAAACATAATTTCTCTAAAAGCCGAAGGCAAATTTGGATTGGAATTAGGATCGTTAACTAGAACAGAAAGATTTTTATGAATGTGAAATGCCTCTAGAAAATCCAGTTCTCCAATGGAAGATGTTTTTTGAATAATTTTAGCAGCAGAAAAATTGAAAGTGTGATTTTCGGACCAACAATGTTGAGCAAGAGAAGACTTCTGTGTTTCCTTTTTTCTAACATATGCCTCATGTTCTTTGACGCGAAATTTTAAGGCTCTCTTAGTTTGGCCAATGTAAATTAAACCACACTGGCAAGGAATCCTATAAATACCCCAGGAATTCATATCCGGAATGGGGTCTTTGAGTTCTTATCTTATCTAATCATTATTTCCTATCTTGTTCATTTGCGGTTTTGCAGCTGAAGATGGTGGTTCGGTAAAACCATCGAAACTAGTCCTGTGAAAATTTTGCAAATATAACGCTGATTTTTGTTGTTTGACTTCTGAATTAGTATTTATTCGGCGTGTTATTGTGTCTTAATAAAATGAACTATTCTCTATTATCCACAATTGGGGGTATCACCCTGGCCAAAAGGGCTCATTGTTGCCTACTTTAACAATTTTCTCTTTTACTACCAAGTTACATACAAACACAAGCATTTTTATTTTTTATTAGCCGTATAACATTACAAAATAAAGCAAACTCAGGAAAAAAAAATTTTTTTTAATAGAAACTGTATGAAAAGAGATGAACTGCAAAATAGTTGTCCATTATACTTTATATTTTTCAAGGATTTCCAAAGGAATGGAATGCTCTCCCGAAAAACATTTCTTAATTTTTATTTCTTTAAATATATCAATCACTTAAAATTACATGCTCGTATATCGTTTTCCGGAATTCAGTTATATTAACTGGCGTATTTAAACTTTGATTTTTAATCCTCTGATAAGCACAGTAACATACTAAAACACCACAGCTCATATTATCAATTTGAAAAATATGCGAAGGACAAATTATTTTCCATTTAGTGATAGTAGCAAATATTTTAACTAAAATCTCACACCATGTATGAATTAAAATTTCATACTCTTGCCCACATGATTTATTTTGTGGATCATAAAATTCAAAAACCATATCTGGAATATTTACTATTATTAATATCCAATGACAATTTAAATTTGCAGGGATAAAAAATAATTTTTCTGATTTTAATCTTGTTAATAACGGATCTTTAATACAAAAATTTCCTTTAGGTATTTGTAAATTAGACTTAACAAAGGCAAAATCTTCATAACTGTTTAATATTTTAAACAAAAAAGTATCAATTATAGTATTATAGAGGTATCCTTTTCGAAAACATGAAGACAGAGATTTAAACAAGTGCTCTTCTTCATTACTTATAAAAGGATCTATAGATTTTAACATATATGGTGTAATTTCAATATCATGTATTTTTAAACATGATTTGGTCAAATCTTCATTCATTCTAACATTTACTGAAAAGTTTTGCTCTGCTGAAGATACATTTACCTTTTCCTGTGTACGAGGTGAAACATTCTCAGTTAAATATTATAAATAAATTTTCTAAATTGAAGGGTATCTAAAAGAAGATTTAAGCCTAATTTATTTACATGTTGAAATACATAATACAGTACAAAGTCTTTAATCTGGACTCGTCGGGACTTCGACTATTCCCGATTAGGGGTTTTCCGAATTATAGATCATCAATTTAAATCTGGTAAGATGGCATGCAGAAATTATAAAATTAAAAATATGAAACAGAGCAATTATGATCTAAAGCAGGGATGTCAAACTCATAGGTACACTTGGGCCAAACAAACAAGGTTTAACTTTAGGCGGGCCGGAAAAAAAATCAATATTAATAGAAACGTAGATTTATTTCGAATAATACAATAATAAACATATATATATATATATATATTTATAAAGAAAAGAACAAGAAAAATTTAATGTTTACGTCCTGATACTTGACATCTCTTCTCTGCTGTTATCTTTCCTGTTTCAGGAGAAATTTTGTTTGCAGTGATAACTTTCAACGCTGACCCAAGGTGAGCATCATTAATACGGTTTCTAATAGGAGACGTATTACCTTTCATGACTGAAAATAACTGCTCGCACCGATAAGTGCTACCAAACATGGAAATAATTTCATATGCGAATTTTCGAGTATTTTCAAACCTGGCTGGTAAATATTTGTAAAATTCAGGCACGCCCACTTCAATGAATTTTGCTTTTAAATTTGAGTTGCATTTAATCTCGATCACCTCCATTTGCATATGGCTGGGTTCTGAGTCAATACTTATTGAGAAAAATCGAAGGAAAAAAAAAAAAATTGTCTTCGAGGGAACTAAAATCATTAAACCTCGTTTCAAATTCAGTTGTTAAATTTGCAATTTTTTCTGCGTATTTTTGATACGAACAAGTATCATCTAAACTTGATTTGTTTATGCTGCACGTAGGGAAGTGCGTCAAATCTTCATTTTTAAGTTGTTTTTCCCAAAGAACTAGTTGACATTTGAATGCTTTAATTATGTCAAACATGTTCGTAGTGATATGATCTTTTCCTTGTAACCAATTTTTCCTTGTAACGATAAATTTAAATCGGTTAAGTGTTTGGTTATATCAACCGAGAAAGATAAATCTTGTATCCATATTGGATCGTAAAACAAACTTACGTCTTGATTTTTCGTTTTTAAAAACTGACATATTTCTTCTTTCAAATCCCAGAATTGTTTGAGAATCTTGGAGCAAGATAACCAACGTACATCGGTATAGTAGGACAAACCCGAATATTCACTATCTAACTCACTTAAGAAAGCAGTGAATTGACGCTGATTTAAACCTCGAGATCTTATAAAATTTATAACTTTTTTTATATATGACAAAACATTCTCCATATTTATTATTTTCGTGCATAGAACTTCTTGATGTATAATACAATGCATATGATGAATGTTTGAACCGTGAATTTCACTAAGATTTTTTCTTAGTAATGCTACGAAGCCCTTGTTTTTCCCGGTCATTGATGGAGCGCCATCTGTAGCTACAGAATTTAATTTTGCCAAAGATAGATTGTATTTCTGCAGAAGTCCAAAAACACAAGTAAATATATCTTCTCCTGTGGTAGTACCAGGCATCGGTATTAGTTCCAGTAATTCCTCAAAAATGTTAAAATTCTTGTCACAAGAACGAAGAAACACTGCTAATTGAGCTTCGCCACTAATGTCCGTGCTCTCGTCACAGGCAATGGAGAAATTTTCGGAACTAGATGATTTTGCTTTGATCTGATTACTTAAATTCGCGGCTAAATCAGTAACTCTTTCCGCAATTGTATTTCGAAACAATGAAATTGATTGAAAAGCCTTCATATTTCTAGGACAAACAATTTCTGCAGCTTTCATTAGGCATTCCTTGATGAAATCACCGTCAGTAAAAGGCTTCGAATGTTTAGCTATCAACTCGGACAAGACGTAGCTTGCATGTACCGCCGCTTCACTTTCTTGCA
This sequence comes from Stegodyphus dumicola, assembly GCF_044657685.1. Classification (NCBI taxonomy): domain Eukaryota; kingdom Metazoa; phylum Arthropoda; class Arachnida; order Araneae; family Eresidae; genus Stegodyphus; species Stegodyphus dumicola. Next base: position 53,174,003 of record NC_140778.1, read on the forward strand.
ATACTTTACTAAACATGGACTGTTGCTTTTTCACTCCTAACTTCAGCTCTTTCAACTTTTCTTCTCTCATTAATCCTTCGTAATTGTTATATTTCGATTTGTGTTGTTCGTAATGACGTTTAATATTATATAATTTTGGTACATTAATAGTATTATTACATATCAAGAAGATTATTTTATCTTTTATTTCACAGCAAAAATATTCTAATTCCCATTTTACTTGGAATATTCTATGTTCGTCAGCGATTTTTCGTTTAATTTTACTACCACTTGGTTTTGATATAGACATACTGAATACAAAGGGCTAGAATAAACACGGTTAACGTTAAAAAGTTAACAAAAATTTATTCTTTCCACAAGAGATAAATCAAAATGCTGAAATATTTCACCAAAAATATTCTAACAATATCACAAAATGTCAAACGTTTAGCAAAAAATCAATTCAAAACAGAGAAACTAATTCAATCTCACAGCGAAATTGCTACAAATCAATCACAGCATTAAGTAAACAAACAGTTCGCTAGAACTACAGCTACTACTGAGATGAGTTGTTTGTTCTCGGCTTTTATAAGCTTTATAATTAATTTCTCGAATATACTGGAAACATCTATAAATATCTGGATTTTTGTGGATGGCAACAGCAATTACGAGATATTTATTTATTAGGTATTAAATGCACGCGCTGTTCTATTTATAACTTTCAACGCAGCTGTCTTTTCAAAAATCGTCTGCGTTGCTAAGGCAACATGAAGCAAATCTAATTACAATTCTAAATTAAAAAACTAACTAAATAAATAACTATGAAATCCATAACAATATGAATTAATTAATAATTAATAATAAAGCAAAGTATGGTAGAAAACTATGATTGGAAAACTGAGACCAAGAGTTCGGCCACATTCGGCTATCGGGGGATGCGTACAAGTTCTGAGTGCACGTGTCCCCCAAAAGCCGAAGGTAGCTGAACGCAAGCTACTCACACACATTTGTAATTTAAGTAGTGTGTGTGTCAGCTCGCTGTGAGTAATCTAACAACACTGAATAAATTATCGTTAATTACTTAGCAGTAAACATTTCATTTTTTTTTCTTCATCGATATGTTATTTTATTATTATATATTATTATTTGCCGATATATTGGCCGGGCCGCAAAAATATTTGTTGTGGGCCGCATGCGGCCCGCCGGCCGCGAGTTTGACATCCTTGATCTAAAGGATATCAAAATTTAAAAAAAAGCTTAATACTTATTTGTTTACATTATTAAACATTTCTTTCAACGCGCGCATGGGTAAAGCATATATATTACGCATTGTGGAAATTAGAAAATTGCAACCAGAAAACTATTCGATGTGTATTCGTGATATTTATAATGACGAGGAATTTGATTTAAATCATATCAAAGAAAGAGTACATCGATATGAAATACAGTCAAAAGTCTTTAATCCGGACGTCCATAATCCGGAATGATCTATAATCCGGATCTGAAAGCTACAAACTTTCTGCGCATGAGTAAATGCATAATGCGTTTAAGCATGCGCACAATACATTTACGCATGCGCGTTTAATGCATAACGGACGATATAAGCTAAGCTCAAATTACCTAATTACCTATTTCAGTTAATGTTGCAGATTGCATTGTTCCTTAATCTTCGAATTGGTTCCGGCTTATTATTTTTTGCAGACTGTTAGAGCAATTTTATAAAAGTAAGCTTGAACTTCCGATTATGTCAAACAAAATTTCCGATTCTGGAGCTGCCAAAGGATCTACAAAGCGAAAGCATGTTTCAATTTCCATTAAACAAAAAGTGGAATTGCTGCAAAAAAAATGGATAAAGGCATGAAGAAAGTGACAGAGAGGTGATTTGTTCCTCTAACCATTCGGAAATCTGCTTATCAATTTCATGCTGCTCTGCGGGGGGACGGGGGAACGTCGCGGCGCGCGATGAACTGGAAGTTGATCTCTCAGTACTATCCTCATCTTCAGGGCAGATGTTTTTATTTTATTCGGCTAGTGTTTCATCTCGATGAACTCCGATATGATTTAAATCAATTTTCTCGTCATTATAAGTATCACGAATACAAATCAAATAGCTTTCTGCTTGCAATTTTCTAATTTCGACTATGCGTAATGTATACTTTACGCATGCGCGCGTTGAAAGAAATGTTTAATAAAGTTACAAATAAATATTAAGCTTTTTTTTTTGTAAATTTCGATACCCTTTATATCACAATTGCTCTTTATTTCATAAATTACGATTTCATATTTTTAATTGTATAATTTCTGCATGCCATCTTATCAGATTTAAACTGATGATCTATAATCCGAAAAAGCCGATAATCCGGAATCGCCGAAGTCCCGACGAGTCCGGATTAAAGACTTTTGACTGTGCTACGTTTGGTAAGGAATTATAAGCCTAATAAAATAAAAACATCTGCCCTGAAGATGAGGATAGTGCTGACAGATCAACTTCCAGTTCATTGCGCACAACGACGTCCCCCCCCTGCAGAGCAGCATGAAATTGGTAAACAGATTTCGGAATGGTTAGAGAAACAAGGGATATGCCTTTATCCATTTTTTTGCAAAATTTCCACTTTTGTTTGATGGACATCGAAATATGGTTTCGCTTTGTAGATCCTTTGGCAGCTCCAAAATCGGAAACTCTTTTTGACATAACGGAAAGTTCAAGCTTATTTATAAAATTGCTCTAACAGTCTGCAAAAAATAATAAGCCGGATCCAATTAGAAGATTAAGGAACAACGCAATTTGAAACAGTAACTGAAATAGATAATTAGATAATTTTAGCCTAGCTTATACCGCCCGTTACACATTACACGCGCATGGGTAAACGTATTATACGCATGCGCAGAAAGTTTGTAGCTTTGAGGTCCAGATTATAGATCATTCGGGATTATGGACGTTCGGATTAAAGACTTCGTACTGTAATAGATGAGGACACCACAACTGCTTTCATCATTCTGTAAAGCATGCGGTGGACACTGAATATCCCATAAACCGTTAATTTGTAACTCACTGTTAATTTTATTAGACCATTTATTAGTTATTTTTATGTATTTTGGACTGCATGAATTTATTAAAGAGTCATATAAATAAAAGGTATTTATTTTTCTTTAAATCTGCTATGATCAGAATCCAATGAGAATCAATGCAAGCAGGAATCAATAAATATTTGAAAAAATTCAAAGAAACGGGAGAAACATTTCCAGGTGATAATGCATCAGATAAGATAACTTGGGTAATCGAAGAATCAGCAAAAGTATATTCATCATCACTTTCTAAAATTTTGTATGAAAATGCATTTATGATTACATCAAATAACCAGCCCCTAAGAAAATCTGCCCAAACCGATTTTATTATAAATTCTTCACTTATATTGATATATGAATCTAAAGACTTTAAAGCAATACGATTGATACTATAGCAACGAATTTGTAGAGCACACCAGCGGCCGAGCGGTAAAATCGCTGAACACTGGTAGTTCAGTCCGAGGTTCGAATCCCGCGAACGGGCTGGCTGTATGGGTGTTTTCGTGGTTTTTCCCATGTATAACGTGTATACGAGCCAGATTTCCTTAGAAAGTCCTCCACGAAGGCATCCCTCCCCCTTAGGCAGATAGCCTTCATGTGCTTTGCCATTATTAAGTACACCAACACCAACCAATTTGTAAAATTCTTTCAGAAATATCTTCGCTAGAATTTAATGGAAAAGAAAATGATTTATTTTGATCAACTCTGGTTAAATCACACAGATATTTATCACTGTCATTTAAATCAAATGCTATGGCTTTAAATTTAATTTTCTTTTCGACACATTCATTTATTTCTGGGTCATCTACACTATCATTAAAATCTTGATTCTTGTTCTGCTGACGTTTCTGTAATTTTCTCTTTTTAGAAGTTTTAAACAATTGTGGGTTAAATTTTTGATTTGGTGCAATTGGACATGATGCACTTGAAACTGCTCTTGAATTTTCATTCGAGTTTAAAATTCCTCTACATTCTGAAACTAATGAATTTAATGTTGTATGAACACACTTTAACATGATATTTTGGACTTTTGGTTGTCTTATTAATTGCAGTAATTCTTCTACAAGCTTTTTACATACATTTACTCTCTGTTCAACACTTTGTGGATTGTAATGATTAACATTTATTCATTTCATATTTTCATTGCATTTCTGATTCGATTCAAGATTAATCCCCGAGGGATTAAACATACAATCGTTTTATCGATTAAGGAATAAATGCACAGCAATTTACCTAAGCAATTGCAGTGATACATGTGACTACACAATGAGACACATGATACTTTAGGGCATCTATAAAAGCAAAAATCCTGACACGGACAAATTTCAAAAAGACGCTGCACGGTATATATTTTATTTTTTGTCTGGGAACAAACAGTCCAAGAATTATCAGAGCATTTATCTACATCACTGCCCCTAATTTTCAGTCCTCTCTGATGCCTACTTAAACAAGAAATGGAATTTCTAGGAGATACATAAGTGTATAATTTAAATATTTATCTTTCTCAATTGTCAGAAGTGTAGAAATTAAAATATCTAATCGTCTATTATGTCTCCGCTTAAAATAAACAGTTTTCAACTGATTGTGAAAAGATTCACAGTACATGTTAATATCAGTAAATGCATGTGGAAAATTTCAATAACATAAAGCCCATTCTTCTAATCTATTTTTATAATTTTCAGAAAAATATTCAATAAAATCTCTACTTTTTCCAGGATAGTCATTCAAAAACTTACTCATTTGATCATGAAAAGTGATCTGGTTTCTTTCATGTAATATTTTTGTTAATTCTCCTAGCATTTTTTGTCGTACTTCCTTATCTACCACTTTAGAATTAAGTTGTCCGAACCAACTTTGGCGTACGTGCCACGAACATTAAAGATGCTTAACATTTTGACCAAAAACCTTTGAAAATGCAGGATATGTAACTTTGTCATCCTCTGTCATTACGCAGTTTACATATAAATTTGGTACACGACACTTTAAACTATTAAATAAACAATAAAGAGTGTCAGCATCTAGAAAATTAGTAATAAAATGGTCAACTAGATAGCCATAACCAAATTCATCAGGTACTATAAGATTAAGAAGGTAAAAATCATACTGGTTAGTCTTAAGCGTAGAATCGATACATAAAATCTCTGTACAACCTTTTATCATCATTTCTTTCTGTTCACGTATCTGAAGACCAAGAGCAAACGATATTTTATTCAGTTGGACCGTACAAAGTTGAATTATTCTGAGGCTTATATAATAACACAGGATTGTATGCTTCACATTTTAAAGTTTCAGCGATTGAATTAACAGAAACATTACTTGGACTGCATCATTACTTGGACGCAATGAATTTTTTAAATATCTAGAATAAGCACAAATAGCTTTACGGGAGACAAAGCTTTCCTTTATAGGGAAATTATTTCTATTCTCGCGATTTCCTGATCCATTTTGTAAGATATCTCTTATTTTTTGTGGAGGCACAGACAAACGTAAATTTGCTTTTATCAAACATCGCATGTTTTGTTTCAATGGCTGTTATTTACAATTTTCAAACTTTTGCTCATGATTATGTTTAGGAAAGTAAAAAAAAAAAAAAAAAAGAGATTTTATTCATTTCTTCACAAGCCCATATTCTGACTGGACAGCATACATTTTTTGAAATTGTACCTTTTCCACTTTTCCGACTAGTTTTTTTTTTTTTTTTTTTTTTTCAAAATCAGAATAACCTTGCGTGGTAAACTGACATTAATAATAATAAGTTTTAGAATTTTTCGTTACTTTAGAAAACTTTCTGAATGAAGTAAATGTCGAGGTTCCTTCTAGTTCTAGCCAATCTTGAAAATAACTCATTGTTTCAAATGAATATTCTTTTAAATTATTTAAATTATGTTCATCTGCTAAATGCTTATTAAAATTTAAAACATACGTAAAAGACTTATGGCAATCAGGTATGAAGCATACATACAACTTATTAGCTTTTGCGCAAAATTTCTTATGTTTAAAAAAAGATAATTTGCAAGGATAACAGTTATCACAATTTAGAAATTTCCGAGGGTAAACAGATGAAAAATTTTGTTTTAAATCAGGTAATTGCTTATTTGAACTTTTTTTTTTTTTTTTTTTGGTTATAAATTGAATTTTTCGATTTATACGTATTCAACCATATTTCACATTTACGAAGATAAGCCATTTCTATTTTATCATTAATACATTCTTCGGTTTCTAATGTTTTAGCACTCGATACATTATCAATGTTTATAGCACTATTACTCTGAGGAGAAGTTAATGAAAGTTTAAAATTTTCAGTTTTAAGTTGTTTTTTGCAATTTTTTTTATGATTATTAAAAGAATTTATAGTTTTATAGTTTTTTTTTTTTTTTTTTTTTTTTTTTTTTTTTTTTTTTTTACAAATATCACATTTTCTAGGGTAAAGCGATGGTGCATTACAGTCAATTTCGGATCCCCCTCCAGTCAGAATAGGACAAATAGACTTATTTTCTCTCTCTTGACAATTAATTTCACTGCTTTCTACGTGATCTTTTAGTAAACAAAATTTATTAAAGTGAAAAACTTAGGCCTGAACTACAAGAAGTGCTTTCTCTGGTAATAGAAATGTTCTTTTGCTGCAAAGCATAACTAGAGGCAGAGTAAAAATCATCTTTTGTTGTACACAATTTAGGTTTTGAAATATCAAAATTTATTGAATCATTTTTTAAATTCCCTCTGCCACTAACATAAGCACTGAAAGAAACAGCACTTGTCTGCTATAAATTAAAACTAGCAGCAGTGACTGCATTCTTTAGTGATGATCCCATGTAGGCCATCACACTTTTTAGGCGCAAAACAGCTAAAGCAGCATTCTTCAGACGCAAACCGCCACTAACAGTCAAATCCTTCCTTGGACACAAACCATCACTAAAAACATGAATTGGATTCTTCTGAAAACTAGCAATTGGGACAGTAGTGTTCGTAGAAGAATTAACAGTGGAACTAGCACTGCTCCTCAGAAAACGGCCAGAACCATGGACTGCAACATGCCTGGAGGAGTTAACATCAGCAAGGGTACCATTTCTATGACAGGGGCTGAGAGTGACGTTATTCCTTGAATGCAAACCAGAAGCAGCATTCTTCGGATGACAGCCACTACTACGGATATCAACAAGTCTAGAATGACAGCCAACACCGGGAATGACAACATTCTCAGGACACGGGCCAGGGGTAGCAACGTTCCTTGGATGCAAATCAGAACAAGAGCGAGGGACGGCAGCATTCCTCGGACGTGAACAAAAACCATAGACAGAAACATACTTAAAATGAGAGCTAACACTACGTATGGCAACATTTCTAGGATGACATCTAGGTTTAGTCTCATTCCTTACATGCAAACCAGAACCAGTTCTACGGACAGAAGCGTTCCTTGGGCGAGATCCACCACCATGGCCAGCAACGCAGAGACCGAGAACTAGCATCTTGGTTGGCAACGTTTTTAGGATGTGAGGCAGGGGTGGTATCATTTTGCAGATGCAAACTAGAACCATCTGTGGGGTTAACAGCATTCCTTGAATGAGAGTCACCACCATGGATAAGACATTTAAAACGAGATCCAGCACCAGGAATAGCAACACTCTTCAGCCAAGAGCCAGAAGCAGCTTTAGCAGCATTTCTTAAATCAGAATTAGCCTTCTTAGTAGCATCTACAGCAAAACTATGCTTCAAAACAGTTGAATAGAGAGGATAAGACGGGCTTGCAAAAACAAAAGAATGACTCACAGGTGGAAAATTCAATGCAGTTAATGAAACACAAGGCAATACAAAAGGATTTACCTTTGTAAAAACTGGCTTTGAAGTCAAAACAATCTTGATATTATCCAGGAAAACTGCTGTAAGTTTCTTGTTCCCCAGACGGTTTAGATGTAATCCATCCCTAGCCAATAATCTAGCTGCAAAATGATAAGACGACCTGCAAATAAAAAAAAGCTTCTCGATTTTGGCAGTACTTTTCAAGTTGAGACTTAATTTCTACAATTTTTCTATTAATTACCTGTAAACGGTTCAAAGCTGCTACTCGCTGATTTAAAGCTGTAAAAAAATCTTCTCCACGTCGTAGGATATCTGAAACGATAACATTGATATTCGGGTTCAAACGTTTAATACCCTTAAAAAGGCAATCGTACTTTTTAAGAATAACTTCAACACTGTCATTCGAATTGTTGGCACCAACATTTACCAAAATCAAATGGTATCGATTGTCCAAATAGGATATCTTACGTCTTAACCTTTCTATTGTTGCGCCAGGAAAAGAATGTAAGGCTCAAGTAAAGCGAGAAAAATGGCGCCAAAAATACACACCTCACAGCTGCTAATTAAACAGGCGTCTCAAGACCAGAAGAGGAAAATGCGCAACCTAATGCTGATTGGTTATTACATGTCACGTGGTTTTCTTTCCTTTGGACGTCAGCATTAACACTAGAGCTGAGCTGTGTAAGTTTACCACTTTTGGCGAAAATTTAATATTTAGAATCGCCAAAATAAAAACGCCATATCATAGTTGCTAGTTGCATTGTTTGTGATGAATTACCAAAATATTTGCTTAGTAAGATGGGGAATATTAAAAGGAGCAACAGTTTGCTTAAAAATTTACATTAAGCTTTAGAAGTGGTGTCAGTTTTTTCAAAGTGAGCCAGAGTCAGGCCCAATTGTTAATACAACATTTTTTTTATTTAACATTGTTTATATTATATTGTGCAGTCAAAAGTCGTTAATTCGGACACCCATAATCCGGACCTCAAAGCTACCAACTTTCTGCGCAAGCGTCGCGTTGACGCATGCGCGTAAGATTTTTCTATATTAAAACTGCGAATATGCGTGTGCGCATGCGCAAAATACATTTACGCATGCGCGTTTAATGCATAAAGGACAGTATAAGCTAAGCTAAAATTATCTAATTCAGTTAATGTTTTGGATTGCGTTGTTCCTTAATCTTCGAATTGGATCCGGCTTATTATTTTTTGCAGACTGTTAGAGCAATTTTACAAAAGAAAGCTTGAACTTTCAATTATGTCAAATAGAATTTCCGATATATATTTACTAATATGTAAAGGATCTACAAAGCGAAAGTATGTTTCGAAGTCCATTAAACAAAAGTGGAATTGCTGCAAAAAATGACCTAACCATTCCGAAATCTGTTTTGCTTCCGATAGTGAAGAAAGTGACACAGAGGTTATTGAAAACGAAAAAATTTCGATTGACAAATTAGTCGGTATTCTCGACACAGCAATTATAGGACTTGAACAGAGGAACTTTATAACTGAACAAGATATTATGTTTGTTTATAGAATTAAAGAGAAAGTATTATCACATAAAACGAAACAACTTACATTGAAAAAAAGTTTAATGAAGTAAACAAATAAATATTAAGCTTTTTTTTTTTTTTTTTTTTTTGTAAATTTTGATACCCTTTAGATCATAATTGTTGTTTATTTCATAAATTACGGTTTCATATTTTTAATTTTATAATTTCTGCATGCCATCTTACCAGATTTAAACTGATGATCTATAATCCGGAATCGCCGAAGTCCCGACGAGCCCGGATTAACGACTTTTGACTGTAGTTGATATGTTTGCGATGTGCTGTTTACCACTTTAGGAGATGAATATATTTCAAAGACTAAAATCATATTTTGATGTTCAAAGTAAAGATATGATCACGTTAAAATGGAATATATAACGCATAACGCATTTTCTAACGTATGCAATTATTTGCACGCATTTCTCCGGTCATAACTAAAGAATTATAAAATAAAATTAAGAATTCAAATGTGAACAGGCATACCAAACAGTATATTTGAAGTACTATATTACACAGGAATTATATAGAAATTGATTTGAAATAACTGTTTTTTTGTTTGTATTATAATAAATAAGTAAGTTGCAATGACAGCAATGTTATGATAATGCCATTGTGAATTAAAGTATATTTCTGCTATGCAATACTTTTGCAACTGATGATAAATTAAAATTGCTATATTTTATAACTGCAAACTGGTTCAATAGTTATAAGTGTATCTACTTTCCATTAGCATATCATTTATGTTATTGATAATTTGTCAGTATGTTTTCTCATGTTAAGGAATTACATATTAACATATTGTTTATTTTGAAGATACAACTTTTGTACTTTTTTTTTTTTCCAAATCCATTTCACTTTTAACTTAATAAATAATGTGAGGCATTTCAATATATATTCTTTCACAAGATATTTTGGCCCTGTTCTGTTATCGGAACTAGATTCAGAAATGTATATATCAGGGTTGGCCAAACTTCATGTCAGTAAGCACGTTTGAATTCAAGAATGTTTGAGAGCTGCATCTAAATTTTCTAAAAGCCACAAGTTCATATTTTCATCATTATAGAAGTAGTGGAGGAGGTTTTAAATAGAAAGAAATCCCTGATAACTTTGTAAAAAGAGTCTAAACTAATTAATTACTTCCTTTTGGACACTGAATAGGTTTAGTTTACCATATTTCATATGCATGAGCTGCACAAATTGCCTGCAAGAGCCGTATAAGGCTCGCGAACCGCACTTTGGCCACAACTGATATATATATATATTGTATGTGCATATATATATATGTATGCATACACACACAAATACACATGCACATGCATATACATACAATCAATCCTCATAACAGAAGAGTATCGATATTTCTAGCAGCCGCTTTCTTAATTTTGCATGAAGTTATCCTGGTAATGAAATCTCATTTTCATATTTGTTCAACTACCTTTCTTCTATAATTCAAGGTAATTTCATATGTTGTATAAAAATTAAAAGCAGTGTTCGTAAGATTATTCTTCATGTCCACTTGTGATTTTTTAATATTGTGAATTCATTGTATTCCTGATTACTTGTATTTTCATTCCACAATATAATATGAGCATATAAAAAGTGTGGTTTCATTTTGGCATGAATGCAACTTCAGTACTTTGTTTAAATTTCATAAAACTTTCCTGAGTCAATAGGTGTTTTTCTAAAATTAATACCATAAATACTTAAATGTACACTTATGCATTATTTCATTTAGCCTTTTTATATTATAGACTTTTAAAAATTTAGTAGCTTATTCATATTCAGTTCTTGTTCTTCATTTTTAATCTAACTAACATGCAGTTTGAAGTTTGCTCACATGGTATCAAGCTTGTAACAAATTGGTTAAATGTGGTATTTTATGGTGTATTTTCAGGAAAAGCAGCTACAGGTTTTATGATCTTAAATACTTTTCACAGTTGTATATCTTTAAATTACAATGTTTTTAAAATGTAGGGTTATGAAAACTATTTCAGTGCTTGCATTGTTATGGTATTATTCTATATTAAGAATTAATCAACTTTTTATATAAACCAACAGATTTTTAACATCTGAGATAAGTATGAATAGTGTGCTCTTTAAATATTTTATCGCTTAATATTCAAATTTGGCATCTTCGCTTATTTGTTATCTGATGCAAGTTTTTTACTTGTTTCACCCTCGTTATTCTCCATAATACAAATGAAATAGTTAAAATTATCTTTAAAAAAATTAACAAAAATATACCAATTTTATTCAGCTTTATTTTCTTAAAATAAACACATGCATTTATGCTGGAAATAAAGCAAAGATAGCAAATTTTCACTATTTCATATAGCCCACCAGCGGCTGAGCGGTAAAGACACTGAACACTGAGGTTCGAATCCCGTGAACGGGCTGGCTGCATAGGCGTTTTCATGGTTTTTCCCATGTGTAACGTGTATACAAGCCAGTTTCCCTTAGAAAGTCCTCTACAAAGGCATCCCTCCCTTTAGGCAGATGGCCCCCGTGTGCTTTGCTATAATTAAATAATCCAATCCAATCCACTCTTTCATATAATAATGATGCAGTTCATTCTATTATATTCAAATTTTATTGAAACATATAGCAGTAACTGCCTTTTTTCCCATTACAGATAAACATGCAGTAAACAACTTTCTATAGAATGATACTAATGATACTTTATTCGATACTTATTTAAATGCATTTTACCAGAATAAAGGCAAAAACTTATCTAAACAATACTGTTGCCTATTGTCCACTACTAAATTAACTAAGTCATTCTAATTTTTTATAAAAGTATTCTTGTTTTTAAAGTATCATCAATAAAATGGTTTCATATACAGTACAAAGTCTCTAATCCGGAATGATCTATAAATCCGGACCTCAAAGCTACAAACTTTATGCGCACGCGTAAACATATAATGCATTTACGCATGTGCATTTAATGTATAACGGACGGTATAAGCTAGGCTAAAATTATCTAAGGCATTTCAGTTAATGTTGCAGATTGCACTGTTCCTTAATCTTCTAATTAGACCGGCTTATTATTTTTTGCAGACTGTTAGAGAAAATTTATAAAAAGTAAGCTTGAACTTTCAATTATGTCAAAAAGAGTTTCAAATTCTGGAGCTGAAAAAGGATCTACAAAGCGAAAGCATGTTTCGATGTCCATCAAAACAAAAATTGGATTTGCTGCAAAAAAAATGGATAAAGGCATATCCGTCTCAAAATTATGCGAGGAGAAAGACGTCGGAAAGTCAACTGTATGTAACATAAGCAAAAAGAAAAAGGAACTTTTTGAATATTTTGTGGGTTCCTACACCCCACTTGCAATGACTAACAGAAAAAGGGTTCATTATGCTAAAAGTGACGATCATGACAAAGTGATGAATGTTTAATAAAGTAAAAAAATAAATATTAAACTTTCTTTTTTGTAAATTTTGATACCTTTTAGATCATAATTGCTGTTTATTTCCTAAATTACAATTTCATATTTTTAACTGTATAATTTCTGCATGCCATCTTACCAGATTTAAATTGATCTATAATCCAGCTAAACCACTAATCTGGAATTGCCGAAGTATCGACGAGCACGGATTACAGACTTTGTACCGTAGTATTTTATTTTAGTTCATTATCTATACCAGGGGTGGCCAACAAGTCGATCGCGAGGATAATTTTGGTCGATTGTCGATCACTCATAATGACTAGAGTGGAATTCTGTGTACAATAGACTTTGAAGCGATTGTAGAAGACAAAACCTTTTAGCAAAGTTTAATGCATTTTGTGAATTTACCGAGGTTATAAATTCCTAGAATTCTGACAGCCTGACACTGTAATCTCCGCACATCCAGTAAAATACATTTTGACTTATATTTTACACTTGTCACCGGACGCAAAAGTTAGAGCTCGACTCATCCAAGAAGTTAGCTTGAATATTTGGTACTAGTGTCATACGGTAGCTTCTTTTCTTTTGCATTAACAGTATTATTAATCAATATTATTTACCCTCAGAGACCACTTTGAGTTTCAATTTTTCTTCTGTTTAAAATGTAAGTACATTTTCTTCGTTTTAAATAAAATTGTTTTTCTTATATATTTATTTACTTGATAAGTGAGCATTTTCGGCAACAGATCTCTGAACTTCGATTATTACACTGAGAGAACAATAAGGGACAGTATTACAGATATATTTAGGAATAACAATAATTCTATTTAAATTAAGATTTCGGTATTTAAACTGCAATAAATATAATGTACCTTTAACATAATTCTTGTAAATTTAAATATATCTTTATTAGATTTTAATACTGTGTCCCATCATAGTATGCAGTATTATCATTTCTCTCAATATAACGGAGATAATAGCTGCATTTCACAAGTTTTTAATTTTCTAAAAAAATATTTATTCTTTAAATTTTCATATTTCTTTGCATTCTAGTATACCCATGATGAACACGAGTAATAAACCGAAGAAATCGAAAACTTATCACTTAAATGAAGAGTGGGAATACGATTACCTTTTTACAATGTTGAATGATGAATGCTGTTGTTTAATATGCCTTGCCTTGGTAGCCATTGCTATAAAGGGTAATCTGGAGAGACATTTTTTAGCTTTACATGACAAATTTCAAACAGATTATCCGCCAAATTCTGAACTGAGAAAACATAAAGTTACGAATATTAAAACTCAGTTAACAAATCAACAAAGTGTTTTTAAAAAGCCAAGGTTGAAGTCACACTCAGTAACTACTGCATCAAGTGATGCACATTCATTACTTGATGCTACTGCATCAAGTAAATGATGTGATGAATTGAAAGGATGAGTGTGAATGTGAAAGAGCAGTTATATAATGATATTAATAGATGTTTTTGTTTTTCCTTTCAATGTGATGAATCGACAGATATAAGTGATACAGCACATTTACTTGTTTTCGTTCATATAGTTTTTAAGGATTTTACATGTAAATAGTTGTTGGGTATGATTTCTTTAAAGGAAATGACTAGAGGTGTAGACATATTCAAAGCCTTTAAAAAGTTGTTCAATGCTTTGAAAGTACCACTTTTTAAATTAGTCTCAATAACAATGGATGGTGCAGCTGCAATGATAGTTAACATAAATGGATTTATAGCGTTATGTCAAAAGGAAAATAAATTCTCTGCCTTTTTAAGCTAACAAGAGACTAAACACAAAAATGGTAACGGGCATAGCATTTAAAATTTTTAATTCAATTCGAGGAAGTTCCCTCAAACGGCGTCTCTTCCAATTGCAGCTCGATTAATGCCAACCTGAATTATAACTACATTCTGATATCAGATGGCTAAGCAGAGGTAAATCTTTGCAGTGATTTCGTGCCTGAAATTATACATTTTCTTCACGAACAAGAGAGAAACTGTGAAAATTTAAATGATGAAACTTGGCTTAGTGACTTAGCATTTCTTACTGATTTTACTTCAATATTAAGTCATTTAAATTAGAATTACAAAGTAAAAATAAAAAATAAAACAGTAATTGATATGATCAGCTGCATAGTCGCATATAAAACAAAATTTATTTTGCTAATAGAAGATCTGCAACAAAATAATCTGATTCATTTTCCAAATATGGCGAATAACCTACAAAAACATAGGAATATTAATTATAAGATCGACAAATATGTCGCGAAAATCCAAAAATTAATTGAAGACTTAAAAATAAATATAATAATAAAATTCCAGGTTTTTGAAAAAAAAGAAATTATGGAATTCATATCTTTTCCTTTTAAAAAAGATTTAAGTGCAAAATGCATTAGCCAAAAAATTCCAGACATTTTTCATATGGATCAAAAGACATTAGAAAATTAAATTATAATTTTACAAACTGACTTACAATCTTACAAGCCCGAAAATTTGAAGAAGATTTTTGGAAATATGTTAACTAAGAAAAATACTATCCCAGTATCACGAAATGTAGCGAATATATCTATTCTTGTTTTGGATCTACATTCCTATGCGAATCGGCATTTTTATACTTGAAACTAACGAAGACTAAACAGCGTTCTGTCCTGACCGATTCCCATACTAAAGACTCATTATTATTATCTTTGTCAGGATATACACCTAATTATGATTCCTTGGTTAGGGACATGCAAACTCAGTCTTCCCATTGATGCTAAGCTACAAAGTAAATTCTAAATCTGTCTTTATTTGTAGCTGCTTTGAATTAATAAAAATTGTTAACAATTATCCATGTTTTTTTTATTCCTTTGACATGAGTTTTTGGGAACTTTAAATAATTATTGTTGCTGTTTTTATGTAGGTAGATAAACCTTATATTTCAGTACGAGGTATGGTCAGTGAACTATTGACAGATTAGCAAAAAGTAAGCCGTATTATTCTTTCATAATAAATTCTCCTGGACAAAAGACAAAAGAAAAAAAAAAAAAAAAAAAGTGAAAGTGAGACATTGAAATCAAATTATGAGCCATACTGTTCACTTTTATAACAACTTTTCCATATTAAGGAACAAGTAGTACAACAAATTATACATGGCAGTAGATAAAAAAAATAAGTTGCATTTTTTGTTAAATTTTTATAAGATATTAGAATAAAAATATACAAATTGCACCCACACAGAAAATAATCTTAGTTGTTAAAACTATAGTGTTCTGAGATTATAAGTTTTATAGTAATTAATGTACGCTAATTTTTTCAAATAAATGTATATTTGTGTGCTGAAACAGCTTAAATTAATAATACCATATATATGGTGTTTTTTTAAACAAATGTGTGTGCTGAAATAGCTTTAATGATATTAATTAAGCTATTTAATTTGAATATAAAAAGATTAAGGGCTGTATACAGAAGTCACGTACTATATATTATGCTTATTTATAACTGAACTAAAGAACAAAATAAGGAAAAGATCATTACAAACCTTGCTTTTTATGGAACTCTAGTTTCATACATTTTATCATGTTATTATAATTATGGCGAGTCTTTAATCTTAAATCTTAAAGTGACTTGAAACTCACTTAAAAGTGAGATCTTAAATCTCCTGTGGTGGGAAACAGTTCTAGACATCCTACTTCACTGAATTTAATATTTTTCACTTTACATTATGAATGCATATTCTGTGTTTGCTTAAAACTGATGAGGAATATGGCGTAACTTTAGCGACGGCATCTTTGTGCATATGTTTATGTGCTTTTAAATATCTCATCACATAGAAAGATGCACTGCAAGACTTGCATTATGTTTAAATATCCATCTCAGTAATAAAAGCAAAAAGAAAGAAAGTTAAGTGCAAGCTCTTTGATTTAAACAAACCGCTAACAATTGACGAGATACACAGTTGCAGTTGGAGGAGAACTAGAAATACAGCCAAAAACGTTTCAGGACTGTCATGTGGTATAGTCAATGACAGTAAAGATAAGCATATTACGTTGTCTATCTTGAGATGCCTGTTGCAGCATGGCTCTAGAAATTCTGGATGAATTGGTCACAGGGCTTCGAAAATAGGTTTTCGTGTCATAACAAATGTTGCATTTATCTTGCATAACGCATCCTGCAGAGTATAAATACGAGTCTGAGAACAAGAGAGTTTGCTTGTGAATCAGCTGCCAGACTTTGCCGTTAGCTGAATTACAAGTTAGTGTTTATCCTGAGAGAGTGATTTAGGAAACTTTAGAATTTATTTCGTGAGCTAAAAGTGAATTGCTAAACATCCCTATTCTCCTTGATTTATTTTCAGCCATTTTTGTTCTGTGTGTAATAGTATTGTGCCTATTTTCCTAATAAATTGTTCATACGATCCTGCTTATCTGGATTCATTATTTAAAGAAATATCAACAATTCTATCACCTAACTGGACAATGATTACGTATATGATAAATGCGTAATTCACATTTACAGTAGAATAGTTATTATAAAACATGACTTTATAAATAGATTTAATATATGCATAGATTAAGTATTGGATAAATGCACAGCTTAGATATACAGTAGAACAGTTATAACAATTTTATTAAATTTATAATAAGATATATAATTAAATTAAAATAAGACATCCAGATTAGTTACATAAAAATCAAATAATTTGTTATAAATACACAAATTTTAAAAATACTTAAATAGCATAATTTTCTTAAACATTATTTAGTGACTTTTCTTTTAAACTTTTGGCATTCAATTCACTGCAATACAAATGATCATAGCTGGGATCTGAATTAACAATTAATTGATTTAATAAAATAGGTTTGGTATTATTTTTTTCTGCTGTTGAAGGATTTCTAAACTGTACTTTTTTACACACTTTTTGTTTTTTAACTGAATAAAATCTATTTTGGGGAAGAATTTTTTTATTTGTTGGTTCTTTTGAAATTGAAGCATGTGTTTTATCTAACAAAGGAACTTCTAATAAATGTTCAATTGCATTTAAATGCTTTTTTATTTGTGTAGCAAAATTAATGTCCATATTTTCAATACAGTTTAATTTTTCAGAAACTGAAAATAAAGACTGAATAAGTTCACTAATGCATGTTTTACTCACTGTTAAAGATTCATAATTATTCCTAGTAGGTATTCTGTTTAGTGGGCCTATATAAGGTTCTGTCTTTTTTTCAGACATGATTACAAAATGTATATGTTTACACATATTATTTAGAATAGAATAATCATGGCATGTACATTTATAAGCTTTTAAACAGCATAAACAAAGTCTGCAAGTTATGAGGCATAAATCATTACAAACATGATCTCTGATAATTTTATACGAATTTTCTCCCAGTTCTGATAAAACTTCCCATACATCATCTTTTTTTATACAGTTAGCATTTAAAAGTTCAGCAGCTTTATGACGTTGAAATGTTTTTATTGTCTTCTTCGTTTTTTTTCCTTACTGATATTTTATGTAAGTGTCAAACTTTTGATCACTGACAAGATTAATTAACTCGATGATACATTTGACAACCCGTTTGGTTTCCTTTCCATCTAAATAAATATATTTTAATTTCCGATGAAATGTTTCCACATAGATATTGGTGTTGATTTTAGCCCCTTTTCTGAAACAGTGTGCCCACATTTTGGCTCTTTCAAAATAGTATGTCATAAAATATTTATGGAATTCGTGTCTTCATCTTCACATAGTTACTCAGAAAATGTTTCTAACATTTTCTTGAACATTTCTTCATCTAATTCATACATTAAAGTTTTTAAAATTTTGTACACTGCTTGTCTTTTATGTTTTGGCACAGAATTCAAATGACCTTTCCATGCTCTGTCCACATGCCAAGCACATAATAATTTTTGGCAAGAACCAAATGTATGCTCCCATGCATTATAGAACATGGGAGCATCATCGCTCATAAAAACCTTTGGCTTGATATCACTGATCTTTTTGATGCAGTTAAAAAAGTTTACCAATATTTTTTCTGATACTGTTGATGATATTAAGAAAGACTCTGGTATGCCCTCTTCATACTTATCAACGACAAGCAATGTTACAAGTTCAAATCCATAAGCAGAAATTCCATGTGTAGAAGCAATACAAATTCTATTATTACCAAATTCTATCAACATTTTTTTTTTTTTTCCCTTTTCTTTCTTTCTTTTTTTTTTTTTTTTTTTGAAATTCTGTCATTATTGCTAACATGAAATCATTTTCATTTACATTTGTATATTTTTCTCCTTGACGTTTATACATCAGAACTGGGTTGAATTCCATTTGCGACATCGTATTAACCCAGGACCAAACACTTGTCTCATCATCTGTTAAAATTAATCCTTTAGAATTAATGTTCAGACAAAAATCCCTCTTAATGTTATGCAAATCTTTTCTCATTATTAACTGTTTTGTTTCAATATCATCTCTCGAGAATCTTGCAAAATTCTTTTCTCTTCCACCCCCTGCAATAATTTACCTGAAATAATTTTAAAAGATAATTAGGAGATAAAAATTATATATACTATATGCAAAATAAAGTTTTTCATTTATATGAACTTGAAAAGAAAATTTTATATTATTTTATACCTACTAAATATGAATTTCATGCAAACAATGGTATGATATTAGAATATCAGCTTGCAATGAAATTTTTTGTTTAATGAACACGAATACAATCATTGCCCTAATCAATTCTTTCAACGATATACAAAATAGTAATTATTTTGAAATTTAAAATATAAGCATTTCCTATTAAATAAAAATATTCTAAGAATATAAAAGAAAAGTCTGTTCAAATTTTCAAAAATATTATTATTTGAATGTAAAAAAGATACGTCTTTGTTACAAGATACGTTTTCCTTCCTTCCATCGCCCAACAGCCCAGAGTGGGCCCTGGCCTTCTCAAGAAGCATGTTTCAGGCTAATCTTCTCCCTGCTAAAATTTTACAGTTTCTTTCTGATTTTAAGGCCAGTAGCTCATTTTCTAGGTAGTCTAACCAGCTTAGATTTGGTCTGCTTTTTTTCCGTGTGCCTATTGGTCTGGCATTGAAGACTTTTTTGTTGCACGGTCTTCAAACATTCTGATAACTTGGCCTGCCCATTTTATTCTTTGGTATTTAATGAAATTAATGATGTCAGGTTCATTAAATGAGCAATATAGCTCCAAATTTGATCTTTATACCACACACCATCTTTTTGTATTCCTCCAAAAATACTTCTTAAAACCTTCTTTTAAAAAATGCCAACATGTCCTCATTTGTGTGCATCATAGTCCAAGTTCCTTCCACATGCATATATCAAAATTGGTTTTATAAAGCTCTTATACAGTAAAACCTTTGCATTTTTTTTAAAATTACATTTGATTGCATATGCTTTTATATTCCATTGAAGCATCTACTGGCTGCAGTGATTCTCTTCTGAATTTTTATAGAAATATTATTCGTGTTGTTAAATGCAGAGCCTAAATGTGAAAAACTACCAACAGTTTCATTATTACATTAATTCAACATTCAAAATTAACACAATAATATTTCCTGTACTTTCCTGATAGTAATTTCAAAGGCAAAACATTAAATAGGCTCCTACTTTTATCTGAATTTATGAAACTAGCAGTTACAAATATTGGTACTTTTTCATTATGCATCTGCCACACATTTGGCAGCACTACTGTAATAATAATTGTGCATGTGTGTTTAATTATTCTTGTTTACACATTCATGCAAAGTCCCCAGATGGTGCTGTCACTGGGTCTTGACAAGTGTTTGGCTTCTCTTTCACAGGGGCCAAAAAGCATGGCAGGTGCGTAACAGAAAGTACCCAAATATTTTCCCCATGTTCACAGGTTACGTGGCCAGAGCGGACAGTGGCTAGAGTGGACACGTGAGGGTAGCTGGGTGGGCAGAGTGGACATTCTTACACCTATTGTGCTGTTTCCCTAATCAGTCACATGTCATCTATTGTGTAGTTTTGAGCTTTGCACCTGCTGTACAGATAAGCCGATAATTTTAAGAGAAAATGTTTTTCTTATTTTCTCAGTAGATGTTTGATCCTTATGAAGTGTGTATGTCATTTTATAGCGTCAAAAAAATCTGTGACGGAACCGATAGCCATTTCAACAAAATTATTCTCTACAAAAGAAGAAAAAGAATGTTTAGTTGTAGATGATTACCCACACCGTTTTCACCGAAAATATAAATTAGGAAAGAGTTGGGTATGAGTAAAAGAAAAGACATGCCGCTGTAAAGGAAACGTAAAGTCAAATTTTCAATTTGAAGTACTGAAGAACACTGAACATTCCTGTGTGCCCAACATTGCAGAGATTGACATTAAAAGGAAGTTAGAAACTTGCAGAAAAATAGTCCGAGAAGAAACATCAGTTCCCATTCCCCGATATTTCAAGAACTTTCAGAATTATATCAGAAAGGTTATGATTTCATTACTAAAATACCAACATAATCCAGTACCAAGACTGTTTTATGTAAGGAGAGGAGAAAGGCTTTGGGAGCTACCCAAAATCCCCAAAATGCCAACGACATTCGGTTTGCAAACAATACACTTATGCTTTTTAACAGAGTAACCTTTCTTCGTTTAGACTTTCAAAATGACCAAGATAACAGAATTTTAGTATTTGGAGGAGAAGAATCTCGATACATTTTGGAAAATGGAAAGACTGTTTTCTTAGATGAAACATTTAAAAGTTGTCCGAAACAGTTTGCTTAAATATATACTATACACGTTGACTTAAGAAGTACAGCAACTGAGACCAACATTTATCCAGCGCTTTTTGCATTTCTGCCTTATAAGACACAAGCAACGTACGTTGCAATGTTTCAGGAAGTGAAATGTTGGTGCCCTAAGTAGAGGCCGGACATTATAAAATTTGATTTTGAAGCCGCAGCCATCAATAGCTGTATGTTAGAATTTCCCAGTTTGACTATATCCAGTTGTAACTTTCATTTTAATCAATGTTTGTGGCGTAAGATACAAGAAATGGGTGTAATAAAGGAATATAAAGAGAACGAAGATATAAGACATGTCTGTAGAATGATTTCTGCCTTAGCTTACTTGCCAATAGAACATGTAGATGATACTTGGAGCATTGTATGGGAAAAAGCTTTTAGCATTTACAAACTTACCACATTCATTGATTCTTTTGTCGAGCAGTGGATGGAAAATCCAAATATGCCCATTAAAATATGGAATGTACATGGACAGCATCATAGGACAAATAATTCTATTGAAAGGTGGAATTCCAAATTAAACACAATCACTTTCATAAACCAGCCTATTATTGTGCACTTATTAGTTAAAATACTAAAAGAAGAAACACAAAAAGTGTCTTTTAATTTGAAAGCCAGAGAATTAAGCGACCCTGAAATAACAAGGAAAAAAGCATATGTAAAATTAGATAAAAGAATTAAAAACATCTTAAAAGAATTCGAAACATCAAACAATTTAGAAAAATGTCTAAAATCTTTAAGTTTTGTAACTAGGTTGGACTAAATGGTAAATTATATTTATGCCTTTATAATAAAGGATAGTCAGTATTTATTTACTAGTATCTGTTTTGTATATTTTACTTCTAATATTTATTTTTACTTACTTTAATGCAGCTAATTAATTTTATGGTAACTGCACCTGTTCTAATATTTGACTCTAAAATACAGTTTTCCACAAAATCCCTGAAATTTGTTCATACCCTTCATTATACTGTTACTTACTATTAATTTTTAAATATTTACCTAAAAGTTTTTATTTTTATTACATTTCACTATGTTTAAAATGCATTCGCACTATAATATCATAACAATTTAAATACATATAAATAACTAAATATGATTGGCAAAAATGTATTTATCCTTGTAATTCGATAATCGAATGCAAAAACAGAAAACGTCGGTAAAAGAGATTTGCCACTTAAAATACTGTTTTAAATTATATTTGTGATTTTTAAAAGTATTTATTTACTTATTTATCTGCACCCTTTATCTGTTCTAAGATGGGGAAAAGATGTGCAGCTCTAACCACGATGAGTTTCGAAGTGTTCGCTCTGATCACGAAATCGTATGTCTCCGCTCTGACAACGTCCGCTGTAGCCACACCACCTGTTCACAAATGTGACAATAGATTACTGGCAAAAACTGTAAACTGACTATTAGCTCATTAGTATAATATAGTTACTGAAAAATGTAAATATCATGATAGATGTATCTTATATACTAAAAACTAATGGAATAAAAAATGTATCTTTAAATTTACAAATATGCCTATACAGTAGATTAGTAAGAAATATGATACTTAATTTAACAATAAGAAAAACAATTGTTACAAATCTCAGGTTACTTAAATATAGATAATTAATCACTTTTATATAAATATTTAATATGCTGTTCATAAATACAAGACAAAACAATTTACCATAATTTTAAATCAGGCAAAATATTAATCTTAGTTTCATCTAGATTTTGAATCAAACTTCAGCAGTTTCAAGATCCCTCTTCTTCAAGAGAATTATCCAAATTTATTTTAAAAGCAGTTGACAGAGAAACACAAACATTGCACCATTCAGATAAAACAGTAATGAAATATAACAAATTAAGATATTAGAATTATAAATGTGTTAGTTCCTTCATAACACATTTAGAATTATAATATCTTGGTTTTACATGCTTCATTATTATTTTCCACAGCAGACAGTGTTATGTTCATTTTTACTTTGGTCTACCCACTCCTTCCATTTTGCAAAAGTTTTGTACTCCTGAAGAGATACCTGTGTCTGATTGTCCTCAAAGCTGATAATTTTATTTAAAATCTATGCAAATTAAGTCTCTTGTTAAGCCTAATTTTAAATTTCACACTCGCGTGTTTCTCTCCCAATCTGAATTTTCCATGAATGATTTTCATTATCAACTTCATTAATATTAAAATTCATTCATGTTTGGAATTTTGAACCACCTGTATATTAATGACAGCTGAAAAGGCTCCAACTGCATAAGTAATTATAGTTTTATTTAAGAAAAATCAATACAATCAAAATACGGTCTAACACATAACTTACCTGCTATACTTTGCTTTTTTTTGTTTGGGAATAGGGAGATGACAAAGGGAATTTTCATGCTTGTAATGTTCTTTAAAATATACAGCTTCAAAACGATTGCCAAAATCTTTTAGTATGCAGTAGCTGTGCAAGAGAAACCTGTTTTAGAAGTCCCTTGTGCTTTTAGCTGTCTTTCAGCTTTGCCTTTTGCTTTGTATGTCCCACTTCTATTACAGCAAAACAGTGTCCTGGTCTAATTTTTATGTTTCTGCCCAGATGAATCTATCACAAAATGAGTCTTTGTTTTTCTTTCTTCATCTGATAGCCATGAATAAAAGTCTAATAAATAAATAAATGTATAAATTTGCATAATAAGGGCATCTGATTAGTAAATAAAAATATGCAGATTGCAGCCACACAGAAAAATGATCTTAATTGTTAAAACTATAGTATTCTGAAATTATATGTTTCAAAGTAATTAATTTATGTTAATTTTTTCGAATAAATGCATATTTGTGTGCTGAAACAGCTTAAATTAATAATACCATATATATGGTGTTTCTTCAAATAAATGTATTGCTGAAATAGCTTTAATGAAGAACACCGTATAAGCTATTTAATTTTAATGTAAAGAGATTAAAGGCTATATACAGAAGTCACGCAATATATTTTGCTTATTTATAATTGAACTAGGAAAACAAAATAATAAAAAGTTCATTGCATACCTTGCTTTTTTTGAAACTCCAGGTTTATACATTTGGTCATATTGCTGTAATTATGGCAAGTCTCTAAGTGAGATCTTAAATCTCCTGTGGTAGGAAATAGTTCCCGGCATTCTTCTTCTTCACATTTAATATTACTTTGCCTTATATTATGGATACGTATCCTATGTTTAGCTAAAGAATTTTTTGTACAAAATTGCTTCGTACAATACGTACACGAAAATGGTGCAACTTTATTATTTAAATTCGCGTATTCTTTGTGCATGCGCTTATCATGCGCTTTCAAATATATTTTCGCATAAAAAGATGAACTGCAAGATTTACATTTAAACATATCCATTTTGATAATAAAAAAAGCAAGATCCTTGATTTAAACAAACAGCTAACAATTGGTGAGAATCACAATTGCAGTTGTCGAAAAACCAGAAATAACGCCTAAAACGTTTCGGGAGTGTCACGTGGTATACAGCCAATGACAGTGAAGATAAGCATTTTCCTCTTCTGGTCTTGAGACGCCTGTCTAATTAACACGTGAACTAAATTGACGCCAATTATTGAGCTTGCGGGAAAATTTACGGGAAACAAAATAACGCCAAATGCTCGCCAAGCTTTGTTGCCAACGAGGTTATTGTTCGAGCTTCTCGATTTTGGCATATCCAGTCATGACGTAAAACACACTTCCGGGTTCTGATTTGCGGAATTCTGTAAAACTCGTATTCTAAGAAGTACAAAAAATGTAAACAAGATTTTGTCCCCCCACCCCAAATCAGTCATTTAAACTATTCCAACTGTTCAGGAAAACGATAAACATTGCGAACATAAAAATCTGCCTTTTTTTATATATACTTTAATAAAAGGAAATGCATTCCTTCTTTTTATAAGAAAAGGAACCCATTTTCCTTTCTAAACTTTTGAAAGTCGCCAAGGCTTAAAAAATGATAAACTACGCCAAGGTAGTAACCTGCCTTTAAAAAAAAAAAAAATTCACTACAACACTTAGGCAGTTTGTGTAAATAGAATGCGTTCTTTCGATTGAGTTCAAATGAAGGATCCGACAACTCAATGCGCATGCGTGGTTAATGTTGATGCGAATAACTCAAGCGACTAATCGCAGCGCTGGTGTGCTGTGCAGCAGAAGGTTACATAAAAGTGACATAATATAATTATGTAAGTAGGGTGTAATGGAAATAATCCATAAAAAACACAAAAAAGCAAAAAATAAGTTAACAGAGCATAGTTGTATACAATGAGAATACAAGCAAAAGAGCAAGCGGGGAGTTACATGATCCAGGGGTATTGCCAGAGGACGGTTAATATTTGTGAGATGATTGGGATCATAGTTGGCAATTTTAATAGCAGGATTGTTGATAGATGGCGTCTTTTGATAGATCAATATTCACTATTTTTATCTTTTTCTTCTCCAATTCCACTTCTTCATACAATCTCACCAGTGGGCCAGTTTTCAGGGTCTTCCCACCATCTAGGTCAAAGCATTTGCTTCACAAAACATCCACGAGATAACAAGTCGGCAACATTCACTTTCCCTGGGACAAGTCTCCATGAATGACCTCGCGTCAACTCTCGAATCTCTTTAACCCTCTTTTCGACGAAAACGGACCAATTTCCTTGCTCTGTTATCCACCAAAGGGCAGTGGTGGAATCAGAGGGTAACTTTTAAGTCCGGCAAACTGAGAGCCTTGATAATAGAATTTGCAAGTCTAGAACCTATACAACAGGGTATTAATTCTAAGCGAGGAATCATTAAAGGTTTCAAAGGCGATACTTTAGACTTTCCCTGAATGAGATTTATTTTTACCTCAGAATTAAATACTGATTGAACAAAGACGTACGCTGCATACGCCCCCTTGCAAGCATCCACAAATACATGTAATTGTGACGTGTCATTAATAAACAAGTATCGAGGCAAAGTAACATTTCAAAACATTAAGTTCTCTAAACCAGTTCAAAAATGTATTTACATCATTTGGAGACAATTCCTCATCCCTTGCAATTTTCACATTCCACAATTTTTGCAACAGCAATTTCTGAAGTAATGTAGTTGGCGTTAATAAACCAATAGGATCAAAAATTGTCTACACAATTGCCAAAATTGTCCTCTGTGTGATTTTCGTATCTAAGGACAATGTATCTATATCTGTGCAATACCTCAGTGTATCATTATCCAAATTCCAAAACGGAAGTATCCCCTGAATGACTGTCAACATTTGTACCAGCCACATTGCTTTCAAAACAGTGCAGGTTAATACATCCATTTGTCATGATTAATTTGGTATGTTCAGTAAAAGTAAACTGTTCATCAATACTAAAAACACTAGATATTCAATTATCCACATGAAATGAGGATTTCAATTTTTGAGCAACTTTTACTATACTGACGTGGACAGTTTTCTAATAGATGCGTTCAACAAGTAGGGGCTCGAAGAAACTCCAAACACAACTCTGCAGCAATGCCTATAAAATTAATTGTCCTTCATTGTGAGGGGAAAAAATCTGAGAAAATCTCTATGTTTAGATGCAACAGATAACATTAAGAAAGCCTTTTCAGTATCGGCATTAATACCTATCAGACACATCCTAAAACGATCTATAATATTGGGTATTAATTCAATAAGATTCATTCCTTTACACAAATATTCATTGAAAGAGAGTTTCTCTCTCTCAGAGGCAGAGGCGTCAGAAACAGGACGAGTTTTTGTGGTTTCACTTACTAATTTGATTATAGGCCTATGTGGCAAATGATGACATTCATTATTCAGTTCGTTTTCTGGTACACATTCAATAATATTCAACCTTTCCCATTCCTTGAACACATTTTGATAATCATTGAAAAATTTACTACATTTGAGTTCATAGATCATCTTAATATATCTAAATATTAATATATTTATTGACATTTTTTTAATTAAACTGTTCAAATTATCTCTGATTTGAATTTCACTTTTAAATTGTCACACCAAAAACAGTCTTCTGAAATTTAGTCACACTTTTACTCAATCAAATCTGACAGCGTAGTTCATAGATGCATCATAAAAACTGTGTCAAATATCAGTCACTAAGGATGTATGGATTAGGTTTTTCATGCCATCCGTTTTATTTATTTCATGTTTATGACTGCATAAGAAGACTTACGTGAAACAAATATCGTGTCACAAGCAGTGACACTGAGATGTACAGCACTAATTAGCACTGTAATTATTAAAGAAAGTAGCCTAGCTTTTAAAAAGCTTCTTTGCATGTAATGCAAACTTAATTACTTTATCATTAAAAATAACCTGCACAGCCAGCTCATTTATCAGGATTTGAGCTGAGATTGAACTACCAGTATTCTGCTGTCTTAACCACTCGTAGGACAAATCTAAAGAAAATTCCTGTAATATCTTGTAATCAAACGTTAACTATGTGTTGTATGGCAGGATTACTTTCTCAAATACCAAGGTAGGGAATACTTAAGCTATTCTTTTTTTTAAGTGTTTGGTCATGGTATTATTCATTACATGTACTTTCCGTAATTCATATGGAATTCTAATATTTCTATTATGAGTGCCCTTTTTTTTTTTTTTTTTAATTTTTTTTTTTTAAATTTTTAAGCTTTTTGCTTGTTGATATTCTCAAAACTGTATCTGATAATTAGCATAATAGGTATAAATGCAATAGACGCATATAATAGACCAGGGGTGGCCGAACTTTATGTCAGTGAGAGCCACAACAGCATATTTACATCATTCTAAAATAGGTGAAATAGGTTTCAGACAGCAAGAAAGGTCCGATTCCAAACAATACTTCAGTGACAGTCTTAGTTCAATAAGAGTCATGCCCCTGTAATAAATTAATGAATGCATAACTTTTAATACATCCATTTTACATAAACAGTTTTTCAGTGTTCTTTTTTTCAATTTACTTGCAAACAGCTTAAAGCATTTTATGTTGAAACAACAGCCTGTCTTTTTCATAATATATTTCACAATACCAATATTCTTCAAGAGTACTGAGATTCTCTTCAGTAGGATTGTTAATAAAACTAGAAAATTGTACATTTTATTACTTTTGAAGAGTCATTTGCACTTGGATTCATTACACAAGTAGGGGTTTGCTAATTTTGATGACTTTGGAGATCCATAAAACTATTGCCATTTTAGAGAATCAATAATATTTTTTATTTCAATTTAATCATCTAATTGTGTGTCCCACCTGAAATCTTCTCAAAGGTTATTGTTGGAAAAGGAATTAATAATATACTATCTGGTTAAAGTTTTGAGCCCTAAATATTGTTTTTCTCATAATTTCAGATAACAATAACTAATAATAAAAATTAAAATGTTACTAAATTAATTATTTAAAATGCATATTTTGGCAGTGCATGAAGTCAAAATATTTTAGGGCTTCGAACCTCATAGTCCTGTGCCATCGAAAACTTCCTTTATTATACGAAAATATTTCTATCTATTTATTGTTAAAAGTCCATAAAAAATAATAATAAATAAGTGAAGAATAATTTAAATTGGCAAATGTGAACAACGACAGTGATAATTCAACAAAATGAAAGTAAGAGGAATCGTTGAAACCTACAAACAAGCAATTAGGTTGAATCCGATGGGTTAACAAGCTTGAACTATTATCGCCAAAGTTGGCGATGTTTACATATACCGAGTTCTTTGCAGAAGTGCTCCCATTGATTGAAATCTTATTTAAGTTGTGAAACAAATTTTCATGGATAATCACAGAACTATAATTAAATTTTGAGTTAAGAGAAGAACAACCAAGTTTAATGCAATGCACTCACAAGCTGAAGCATGCATATGCAGGTTTCGTACACATTTCTGCACACGGAAGTTAAGTACTTTTAAGGACTTTTAAGGACCATTAATGACCTATGAGCAAATGGGAACTCAATAAATTCAATAAAAACATTATCTATGCCTGAATTTCACTTTTGTAATACCATCCTAAAAATAAAATAGATACCTAAGTAGTATGCATTACAGTCAAATACCGAAAATCCGCTGACCTGAAAACTGCCAACTCCTGAAATCCACGTTGCTTCTCAGAATATAAACATTCAGTTTATAGGTTCCGGAAACCACAACATTGAGTATGGAATATTGAAGAAAAAATACTTACCGAATAAATGACGTCATAATTACGGAATAATAATGAGTCAAAATGGAAATACCAAATTATTGATATAAAAAAGTTTAAAAAAATAAGATAAAATAAATAAGATAAGTTTTTTCCCCTCTAATCTGCATCCAGGTAAAAAAGCAGACTATTGACTCAACTCTTTGTTCAAGTTCACAATTCACATTGTTATATTTTCTAAGCTTTGTTATTTCATTTCACGAGATTCTTTAGTGCTGCCTTTTTTTTATCCGGATATTTTGTGGATAAATTAGGAATATTTTTAATTTCAGTCCTTTTTAATACAATGACAGATAAGAAACACACTCGTGATTTTACTGCTTGCAACGTTGAAAAACATAAACACATTGCATTGACGGTAACGCAAAAAGTGCAAGTTCTGCAAAAGATGGAAGCAGGTGCTACTCTTCAATTTATAGCAGAATGGTATGGAATTGCTATACGATTGTGTACGATATATACCCAAGCTTTGCGGATTTTTGGAATTCTACTGCATTACTAAACATGAATTAATTAGCATAATCATTAATAAGTTTGAGAATAAAATAAACTTTATGCAATTTATCAAGTAACATTAAATATTTTACACTTACAATACTTGGACTTATTTGAAAGAAGATAAGTGACATTTATGTTTTACTAACAGATAGCTTTATGTTATTTTTTTTAACGTCTCATTTTGTCACATATTTGGTCAGTCTAGAGGTTTAGTAAATAGCAGGTAGATTTTATGTCAAATGGCACAGGTTAAAATGAGAAGTAAGATCATAATCATCATGATTCATAACAAAAGAATGTTGCCACTGCTGCTGCTTGTCTAGAGAGAGACCTGCTGATTAGAACAAACCTGAAAGGCCTGATGGTTGGCAAGTGTTGAAAGTTAGTCGGGCTCTGTTTGAAGCAGTTAATGTCGTAGCTTCGTGTAGAGTTCCAGGGGTTGTAACCCAGTTAATACGCTTTAAGGTTGCAATAAGCCATTAAAGCACCAGAAGTGATACGTTGTTTTGTATTATTTGAAGTCTCGTTAGATGCAAAGAATAAGTTTTACTTGAATTTTACATTTTGGTGTTTTATCTTGTGACCACAGTGTGTATTAATGAAAGGCAATGTAGAGATAATTTTTAAGGGTAAGCAATTAGTTATAAATAATTAAATTAAGTAGTTAGATAACCTTAGACTTTATGTATTTACATGGCCATTATTAAATTTTATTTTTTAACAATATTTGTTAAAAAAAATTCTATTAAAACGAAAATGTAATAAAATTTCACAGTTTAAAATCCATGTAATTTATGACATTGATTCTTAAATGATATTAGGATAATTACACATTAAAAACTAAAAAATTAACATTAAAAACAAACATAAATGTTTGTAGCAACAAAACATTTACGTTTCGTAACAGCAACACTCAACAAAATATTTATCATTCATTTTAATTTGAAGCCTTCCCAGACATTTTGCCTAAATTATACAAATTTCCTTCTGTTCCAGAAATTATCCCTACCAATTTTGTAACAGCCAGAAATATTTTTGAAAAAAAAAAAGGCGGGGGAAAGGTGTAAAATTAATTTTATAGAGAAAACTGATGCATAATCTGAGAATTTTTAATATTCTGAGATAATTACATGGGAAAAATTTTAAAAAAGACATTTTTAATTAATTATGTAGCTAATTTTTCTTTTGCTAAGAGCTGTTTCGTAAATTGTGCTTGATAGCATTATACCTTGTTATTTTTTAATATTCCAAATATTGTTGCCAAAACGAAGCTTTATAATAGGACAGTGAAAAATAAAAATGCTTTATTTTAATGTTATTTTTTAAATATAATTTCAACGTATTGCCATTATTTTAATGACATTTATCAATAATACGATCTTTTAAATAAAATCGTTGGAAAATTCTCAAATCTTGGAATTAAAAATTTTCTATAGAAACTGATCTTAAAATTGCCAAATTTAGAACCGTTTAATAAAACAATTCACATCCCCAAAGCGAAAAGTTATTTAAGAGCTCTTTATTAGAAAAAATTAATTATGAAATATTTATGTTTCACTCTTGCTTAGAAACTCGAGTATCCCATCATTTATATTATAAACAGAAACAAAATATAACCCATTCAAAAGATAACCATATATGTCAGTGAATCGCCAAAAATATTCCTCCAGAATGCTAATTCACACTCAAAATGGCAGTCGTAAAGACAGACAGAAAAGTCAGATGATTAAAATTAAGGACCTTCTGTTGATTTTGGACAAAAGTGAGGACTAATATTCCTCCAGAATGCTAATTCACACTCAAAATGGCAGTCGTAAAGACAGACAGAAAAGTCAGATGATTAAAATTAAGGACCTTCTGTTGATTTTGGACAAAAGTGAGGACTAAGGAGGAAAAATTGTTTCCAAAAACTCTAAGGACTTTTAAGAACCGTATGAACCCTGATATGGTGATAAATAATTAAACATTCTTCAGAACTTCGGAACAAGAAGAATTTGAAATTAGTAACATGAACGTCAGCATATTCCAGAAAAACCAGATGTCAAAGCTGAATACTTAATAATAGACAATATGCAAAGGCATATAAGTGCAAACGTATCGAAAACATTTGCATAGAACCATGAGCAAGAGAAAAGTTAGTTATATATTAACGCAATGAGCTCAGAACAATTTTTTAATTTTTTACTGTCGAAAAGCTAAATTTAGGTATCGGCTGCAAAATATTAAATACAGTCAAAAGTCGTTAATCCAGACTCGTCGGGACTTCGGCGATTCCAGATTATAGATCATCAGTTTAAATCTCGTAAGATGGCATGCAGAAATTCTAAAATTAAAAATATGAAACTGTAATTATGAAATAAAGAACAATTATGATCTAAAAAAGGGTATCAAAATTTACAAAAAAAAAAAAAAAAAGCTAATATTTATTTGTTTATTTTATTAAACATTTCTCTCAATGTAAGTTGTTTAAGTTGCTTCATTTTATGTGATAATACTTTCTCTTTAATTCTATAAAAAGACATAATTTCTTGTTCAGTTACAAAGTTCCACTGTTCAAGTCTCGTTAATTGCTGTGCTGAGAGTACCGACTAACTTGTCAATCGAAATTTTTTCGTTTTCACTAACCTCTCTGTCACATTCCTCATGTCTTTATCCATTTTTTGCAGCAATTCCACTTTTTGTTTGTTGGACATCGAAACATACTTTCGTTTTGTAGATCCTTTGGAAGTTCCAGCATCGGAAATTCTATTTGATCGAATCTATTTGATATATAATCGAAAGTTCAAGTTTACTTTTATAAAATTGCTCTTACAGTCTGCAAAAAATAATAAGTGGGATCCAATTCGAAGATTAAGGAACAATGCAATCATTAACATTAACTGAAATAGATAATTAGATAATTTTAGCTTACACTGTCCGTTATACATTAAACGCGCAGGCGAAAACGTATTCTGCACTTGCGTACACGCATATGCACAGTAGTCAAGGTCTTACGCGCACGCGTAAAACACCTGTGCGCATGTGCCAATGCGGCGCATGCGCAGAAAGTTTTTATCTTTGACGTACGGATTATGGGTGTCCGAATTAACGACTTTTGACTGTATTGGGCTTTTACTTTAAAAAAAATTCCCAAACTAGCAGCATTTATTGCAAGTTGGTAAACATTACCAAGATATGAAAAGAAAACATACTTGAATATACAAATATGAATTATTAAATAAGGGTTAAGCGATGGATTAAAAAAATAAAATACATTCTTCTTCAAAACTTTATTATTATGTTGCACATTTCTCCTCCTCAAGTACACAGCTATCAGTTTTTGCCTTAAAAATATAGAATTGGATAGAGCACTCAGCTATCGAGAAAATGTATTTCCTCATTTTTTTTTTAGAACATTTTCAGCAAAGTCCTGTGTTCTTGCAGAAATTTGCAGTATTGCTCACAAATTCTGCAATGCCATATCTTACAACTAGGTTTAAAGCAAAAAATATCACATTTTGTTTATAAAAGCTATTGGGCATTGGAATACAAAAAAAAAAAAAAAAAAAAAGGTTAATCTTTGGATTATGGTAGCTTGGCGATTTGTTGGCAAAAATTTGGCAACCAACCCTGCTAGTTTTTGTTTGGACGCCATTTTGTTTTCACGAAGTAAAGGCATGTGTTTTTTTTTCCCTCAACATTTCCAACAATCTGCTAGCCGAATTATGCTTATGCTAGAACCTTTATAGAACAAAAGTGCTTAATCATGACAAAGATTAGGTGCGAAATTGGGACAAAGTATAGAATCGTCCACTGCTTGCCGCGTTTTTACAAATTGCACATACATGGTATCATCCATGTAGACGTTGACCTATTTTCACTTAAAAAAACATCCCAGAATTGCACAAAAATGGCATTGCGCACACTCTCTTGACTATATCCATGTACACTGCGAAAGTCCTAACTAGTAACCTTTATCGCTTTACCAAAATGTCGCCAAACTACCTCTTACCATATTCCAAAGATTAGCCCATAAAAAGTATGCACACAAAATGGCAGAAGTGCTTATTGAATGATTATTATAAGCATGTTTCCTGGAAGAATGGTTTTGCACATTGTTTCCAGTTTTTCATATACTGAAAATATGGCAACTTGTATTAATTTGGTTGCATTAACATGTAAGTACCACAAAAAAATTCATTTCCTCAGGAAATTTAAATTTCGTTAAAAGACACTACAAGTTGCATAGTGGCATCAAGAACATAGTCTCCATTAATCTTTTAAACACACGATTCTGAACACATAAGCTTTCAAAAATCTAAATTCTAAGCATTCTTAACATTAAAAAGGGAGTTCCCAAAGCTAATGAAGAGAGAAATACATAAATCATACAGTAGTAAAGCTACCACAAAAAAATATATTTCACATTTTGTACTTTTTACAAAAATGGGAAGCACTTCCGTAAAGGATCCGTTAAATGTAAACATCGCCAAAAATCACGATAAAAGGTCAAAGTTGGTAACCCAGCGAATTGGTTTGTCGGAGGTAGCAAACCGGTTCGCTCTTCGAGAATATTTTTCGTCTGTTCGGGACTCCGTTTTTTTTTGGGGGGGGTGAATATAGCACAGCTTTTTAGAATAGTATGGCTGTGTTTCTCCGTAATTTTTAAACACGCGGCTCCTAAAATATTATGATTAACGTGGGCCACAATATTATACGTTTTAAATAATTAAGTTTTTATTTTAATCACTGTTATTTTTACTTAAAATAATAAGAATTAAATCAGTTTTTATGCTTAAAAATTTGATATATTTTTAATGCATTTTTAAAAATTACTTTTCAGAGGATGCTAGGTGTTTATATACAATAGATTATTAAAACGAAAAAAAATATTAGTCAAAAGTCGTTAATCCGGACTCGTCGGGACTTCGGCGATTCCAGATTATCGATTTTTCCGGATTACAGATCATCAGTTTAAATCTCGTAAGATGGCATGCAGAAATTTTAAAATTAAAAATATAAAACCGTAATTTATGAAATAAAGAACAATTATGATCTAAAGGGTATCAAAAAAGCTTAATATTTATTTGTTTACTTTATTAAACATTTCTTTCAATGTAAGTTGTTTAAGTTGCTTCGTTTTATGTGATAATACTTTCTCTTTAATTTTATACACAGACATAATTTCTTGTTCAGTTACAAAGTTCCGCTGTTCAAGTCCCGTAATTGCTGTGCCGAGAACTACCTTGTCAATCGAAATTTTTTCATTTTCACTAACCTCTCTGTCACCTTCTTCATGTCTTTATCCATTTTTTGCAGCAATTCCACTTTTTGTTTGATGGACATCGAAACATACTTTCGTTTTGTAGATCCTTTGGGAGCTCCAGCATCGGAAATTCTACTTGACATAATCGAAAGTTTAAGTTTACTTTTATAAAATTGTTCTTACAGTCTGCAAAAAATAATAATCCAATTCAAAGATTAAGGAACAACGCAATCATCAACATTAACTGAAAAAGATAATTAGATAATTTTAACTTATACTGTCCGTTATACATTAAACACGCACACGAAAACGTATTCTGCGCTTGTGCACATGCATATGCGCAGTCGTAAAGGTCTTACGCGCACGCGTAAACGCCTTTGCGCATGTGTCAACGCGGCAGTTTTTAGCTTTGAGGTCCGGATTACAGATCACTCCGGATTATGGGTGTCCGAATTAACGACTTTTGACTGTATTGGTTCTCTGAGATGACGAAATACTTGTATGTATTTCCAGGGTCATCAAAGTTAGTAAACCAATGCTTTGAGTAATTAATCAAAGTTTGAAGGAATCTTGAAAGATAACAAGATGTATGATGTTTATTCTAGTTTTATTTACAATGCTACTTTAAAGGATTTTAATATTATTGAAGATACTTGGCATTGTCAAATTTATTATGAAAAAGACAGTTATTTCAAAATAAAATATATTTTAAGCTATCAGCAAGTAAATTCAAAAAACAACTTTGAAAAAGTGTAAAATGAATGTTTTAAATGTATTATTTAGTAATGAATCTGTTAATCTATTAAATGTACAGTAGCACTAATTATTAAACATAATTTTGAGAATATCGACAAGCAAAGCACTTAATGAAAAAGACCCTTTTTACTAAAAATATTAGTATTCTGTATGAATGACAGAGAATATAATGAATACCACGGCCAAATACTTATATATAAAAAAAAAAAAAGTATTTTCTACCTCGAAACTTGCAAAAGTAATCCTGCTATGCAATACATAGTTAATTTCTGATTACATGATATTGCAAGCATTTTCTTCAGATTTTTTCTACAACTGATATTGAATACTGGTAGTTTGATCTGGTTTCATATCATGGTTAAAGGGCTGGCTGCATGGTTGATTTTTCTAGTTTTACTCATATGTAATGCAAATACAAGCCAGTTTTCCTTAGAAAGTTTTTCAAAACAGCATCTTTATTCAGGTCCATAGCCGATATTCTTTGCCATATTCGAATAACCTAAACTTTCCTTCAGATTCTACATTAACAGTATGTATCTGTTGTAAGCAGAACAATGATCTATCCGCCTCTATCAGTGTAGCAGGAGTGTATTTCAACATGTCAGAATCATGGGATTCATAATGGAATCGACCATGTTTTAATCTTGAAAACTTTATAAATTTTCCTGATTTTTTTAAGTCATGGGTTTCACTAACAAGATATTCATACTTTTGTTCAAGTTCACAAGCAGTAAAGCACTACAATTGCTGAATACTGGTAGTTTGACCCAAGTTTGAATCTTCAGTATTCAGTATCTTGAGCCATCACACTGTCATGCCCTCTAAAGTTATTACTGCTTGGCATAATAACAATCTCACTTCACCATGTTAGCTACTTTGTCAAAACTAATATATCAGCTGCAGTCTCTCCAAAGACTCTCACTATAACAGAGATTTAAAAATATCTTTCTTAGAATAAAAATAGGTTTGTCAACGTCTGGCAACAATTCATGAACTTTTCACGCAAAGCATTTACGACTCATTTCAGATAGAACATTTTGAGAAGCGTTTCATCTGCCTTTTTCATACGTATGGCTGCATCATTCAGAAGAAAATGATGTTGTCATGTTTAATTTCATCAAGGGTTTTCCCTCATCTGTTATAAGCAGAAATAATTTCAACAATATCCTGGAACTGGAATTATCACATGGTACATATTAACTTGTCAACAGCATTGGTTATTTCATAAATAGAAATGAGAATATTGCTTTTTCCATTCTCACTTTGGATATTCTAAATTGCACTAATGTATATAGCATTGAATTAGGTCCATTTTAAGATAAATTTGCAGAACATCATTTCATATAAGTTTCCAAACATCTTTTCAGAGGTTTCGGAGGTTTCTTACAAGATTCCGATAATGAAGATGTAATATTTTGTTATTTAACAAAAAAATATATATTTATTATTGAAGTGGCAACTCCATATTTGTATGATGTAACCATTGCTCAGCAACGTAAGAAATTGTTTAAAATGAGAATTCTGAAGTCTTACCAGCTAGTAGTTGTATGAAAATTTTGCCACTAAAGAATTTTATTCAAATTATCTATTTCCCTAAACTAAAAATAAAATTTATGTTTTATTAAGAAGATCATCTGTTATTTTGTCAATTACTGCAAAATACTTTACAATATATTTAGTGATTATCAGTCTGAATCAGAAATAGAGTGCGACTCTACAGAAGACATTCCTTGTGATTAAACTGATTATTTTGTAGGAAAAGATAAAACAACAAAATGGAAGAAAGAACACTTTCAAATTCAAAGATTCCCATAATACCATTAAAAAATTGCCTCGCAATATACATATATCTAAAGATGTGGCTTCACCCATCGATGCATGGAAGCTAATATTGATGACACAATTATTGAAATGATTGCGAGATGCTCTAATATTTATGTAAAAAAATATTTGGGGAAATTTTAAAAGAGACGCAAAACCTATGGAGAAAGAAGAGTTTCTTGCTTTTTTAGGAATCATACATAGGTGGATTGCACAAATCCTCCCTCGTAAATGCTAGAGAATTATGGGCGACTAATGGAACAAGATTGGATATTTTTCATAAAACAAGTGAACTATATATTTTCTTTTCATTCTTTGTGCCTTACGATTCGATAAAGTCGGAACACGGGATGACAGAAGAAAGAGTGATAAATTAGCTCCAATAAGAGATTTGTTTGAAAATTTTGTCGAGAATTGTCAGAAATTATATCATGTAGAGGAATACGACTTTGGACGAAAAGCTAGAAGCTTTTCGAGGACGATGCTCCTTTTGACAGTATATGCCTAAGAAACCTGCAAGATATGGTATAAAAATATTTACTGTAGTTGATTTTAGATCCTTCTATACTTTGAACATGGGAACAATTTGCAAGGATAGGATTATCCCACCTGAATTTGTGTCGAATAAGAATAGAGAACAGCATTCAACTCTCTTGGGGTTTCAAAAGGATATAATGCTACTTTCTAATATGGTTGAAAAGAACAAATGTGTTAACCTTTTGTCAACTATGCACAATGATGACCATATTGATGAAAGCACAGGAGATTTGAAGAAGTAATTACATTTTATAACATGACAAAAGGAGCAGTTGATATAGTCGACAAGATGGGCACACACTGTGACCAGAATATCAAACTGATAGGCATAATTTTTTCGCTATTAAATATTGCCGGCATAAAATCAAGGATCTTGCTTTCATCTGCTAAAACTCCACCAGAGAAGTTCAGGAATAGGAGGCACATCTGATTTGGACTTTGCACGTTTAAATCCTCATTTGAAATCATAACAGAAACAATAGGAATATAATGGAAGATTCTCTTGAAGATACGCAAACAAAGAAAAGAAAATTATGTTACCGGAGATGTTATATGTGCTCAAGAAAAAAAGACAGAAAATCAAAAACTGTACGTGTGAAGTGTAAAACAAAATATGTCAAGAACACTGTGAAATAGAAGCTTCATGTATAAACTACAAAATATCTAATTTTTCTTGAGCCTAATTGATTTGAAAATTAATTATATAACTCATTATTCATGTAATAATTTTGCATAATTTGGATTATAATTGCATTCAAAAATATAAAAACACAAATTTCTCATAGAAATCTATGATTCCTAGTCATCTGAAGAAAATGTAAATACTTTTATATGTTATTAATTTTAAATTAACATTATTTTTAAGCTATTTTATACAATATTAATTTTAAAATTAACATTATTTTTAAGTTATTTTATATAATAAATGTTGCAATTAATACAGAATGCATTATTTTACTGAATTGTAATATGTTTCATTTGTATGTCATTTAATTGCGACGCGCGTTCTCGTGTTAAATAATACATCCTGCGTCCTTCCGGGTTAACTATACACCGCTAAATGTCATTATCAACCTATTCATTTTACTTCTATAGGCTAAATCTCTTATAAATTGACTTGTACACAGCTAAAACCATGGCTTCGATACGATAAATATCTTGCAACTTAACTATACCAAAGAATGTCTCTAACAATACATATTCTTTGACTATACACCGCTAAAATCATGGCCGATTAGCCGTTGGTGAGCTTGGCGAATAAATACGCATCGGCGCCAATGGATCCTTTGCGGAAGAAAACCTCAAAAATGTAATGCAAATTGGATTATTGTGCAAAATGTGACTGAAATTTCCATTCAAATGAAAATATTCAACGTTTCAAGCTTTCAAACAATTCACATGACATTACATGCATGAGATTGATGTAATATCCATAAAATTTCCCGATTCAGAACAGCATAATTAGTCTCTAACTTTCTGCTGTTTGAATATACTGTTTTAAACCTTTTATTACTAATTAAATACTAAGGACCAGAAACTGTTGCTTTAAATCAGCAATACTTTAAAATTACTTGGGACTTATCTCACAAACATGAGGTTTTTCTCATGTGGAAACAAATAAATGATTTATTAAAAACTGAAATGAAATGATAAGGCAAACATACCTCATACAAAGACATTCCTTTATAGCATAGACAAGTGATTACTGCACAGGTAAGTAAAGGTTCTTAATAATCAAACTTTTCCACAAAACACACTAACCTTCTTTAACCTGTAGACATGCGTCTTTCAAATTCGTATCATGGAAGTGATTTGTTATGTATGTAACTATTGGACTTTCTCTCTGGTGTTACTAAGTATATACTTTCCTAATTTAGATTTTTGAGTAAATGACTTATTACGTACCTCACAAAGATGAAATTTCTGTTGAGAGTGAAAAACTATATGTTTGTCGAACTGAGCTTTTCCAGCAAATGACTTTTTACGCACTTTACACACACAAGGTTTCTTTCCCCTGTGTATAGGCACATGGCCTTTTAAAAGACTATTTTACAGTAAATGACTTATTACATATCTCACACACATGAGGTTTCTCTCCTGTGTGAATATGGATGTTTAAACAACTTTTTGGAAAAAATGATTTGTTACATATACATCACACACATAAGGGAGGTTCCTCTCCTGTATGAATAAGTATATGGGCTTTTAACTGAGTTTTTTGAGAAAATGACTTATTACATACATCACACACATGAGGTTTTCTCGTGTGTGAATAAGCAATATGGTTCTTTAAAGTCCATTTTCTAACAAAAGATTTGTTACATACATCACAAACATGAGGTTCCTTTCCTGTATGAATAAGTATATGGGCTTTTAACTGAGTTTTTTGAGAAAATGACTTATTACATACATCACACACATGAGGTTTTCTCGTGTGTGAATAAGCAATATGGTTCTTTAAATTCCATTTTTTAACAAAAGATTTGTTACATACATCACAAACATAAGGTTTCACTCCTGTGTGAATATGCATATGGCTTTTTAAATCACATTTTTGTGCAAATAACTTATGACATATCTCACAAACATGAGATTTTTCTCCTGTGTGAAAACGCCTATGTAGATTGAAATAACTTTTTACAGTAAATGATTTGTTACACAACTCACAAGTATAAGGTTTCTCTCCTGTGTGAATACGCATATGGTCTTTCAAATTATTTGTTTGAGTAAATGACTTATTGCATAGCTCACACATATAAGGTTTCTCTCCTGTGTGAATAAGTATATGTCTGTTTAAATGAGCTTTCCGAGTAAATGACTTGTTACATATGTCACACACATGATTTTTCTCTCCTATGTGAATAAGCAGATGGCATTTTAAATTAGTTTTTTCAGTAAATGACTTGTTACATATCTCACAGATAGGAGGTTTCTCCTCTGTGTGAATACGTATATGTCTGTTTAACTGTTGTTTCCGAGTAAATGATGCACTACATATGTCACAAGCATGAGGTTTCTCTCCTGTGTGAATAAGCATATGGTAGTTTAAACTAATCTTTTGAACAAATGATTTGTTACATATCGTACACATATGAGATTTGCCTTCTGAGTGATTAAGCATATGTCTATCAAAAGTCAATTTTGCAGCAAATGACTTATTGCATAACTTACATGCATAACGTTTCTCTCCTGTGTGAACACGTATATGACTGTTTAAGGAAGTTTTCTGAATGAATGACATGTTACATACTTCACATATGTAAAGTTTCTTTCCTGCTGGAGTAAACATATTCATGCTTAAAGTGTTTTTTTTTTTTTTTCATATAAAGTCTACTACACTTGGGCCTTTTTCTCCTATATGTATAAGCAGATGTTTGTCTAAAGAATCATATTTCCTAAATGACTTGCTACATACATCACACACCAGGTTTCTTTTCTGTGTGAATAAGTATACGGTTGTTTAAGGAACTCTTTAGTGTAAATGACTTGTTACACACAACATACACAAGGATTCTCTTGTGTGAATAAAAACATGGATATTAAAACTACAGCTTTCAGCAAATGATTCATTATATACCTCATATTATGATTACATCACATTTTGCATTAAAAAGCAAATGTTGCTTTTATTCAGGACCTGACTAAACAACGTTTAGCTGAAGTTTTTCTGTTGTGTAATTTGTGCACTTTTAAGAAGTTTCTTTCTCAACATGACATTTTCCAAGATACGTTGAACTATTAATATAT
The DNA here is from genome assembly GCF_044657685.1 of Stegodyphus dumicola. NCBI lineage: Eukaryota > Metazoa > Arthropoda > Arachnida > Araneae > Eresidae > Stegodyphus > Stegodyphus dumicola. The sequence continues at coordinate 53,216,336 of NC_140778.1, forward strand.
TGGAAAAAACTGAGAAGGTCCAAGTGGAATTATAATCAAGAATTTATCACTTACTGATGGCTTTCGAAGATGCTGCAATTTCAGGATCAAACCTGGAATGTCGAATTTAAGCAAAATAGCTGGTGCACACAGTCTGATATAAAACACTAATACATGTTGCACAGAAGACACATTTAGTGCGATATACATTTGGCATGATTTTTAGGAAGACATTTCATGAAAACTATGTTTGTTATATTTTGCATTAACATTACTTCTCATCCTAGAATTCATGAAGCTCAGTTTGTTCATCGATTGCTTCAAATTACACATAAAAGAGATTAAACAATTTTAAAACTAGCAGGAACAATATTACCAGGAAATATTCACAGCGTACAATAGAAGTAATAGGAGCCGTTATAATATTTTCCGCGCCGTAGAATGATCTACCACTTATTTCTTCGCTAAGTTATTTGCCATCAGCTTTGGGTCTCAGGACCATTTCAAGCGGCGGGTTGTTTACGAATTTATCCAAAAGACTTTTTATAAACCTCAGATACAAAATACAGCATTATCTTCTTCTTGTAGTAAGAACTGAATGTAACAGAGTAAAAATTGCTTTATGTTCTCAAACAGCGTTAAAAATGAAACTGCAACTTGATGAAAAAAAAGTCAATGACAAATTGTATTCTTCGTTGGATGCTCTCTTCCATGGAGAGACAGAGACAGGGGAGCGACTAAATTTCAACTCGGCAGGAAAATTTGATTGGTCAACGGTACACGTCATATGTGACGCCAAAAGCGGGTGTTTTAGATTTACCCCACAGGATTACCTGCTATTTTCGGTTGCTTGTTTTCTGAGCTCTGCAGTGATATTTTTTTGCGAGCTAAAAGTGTTTTTTGATAAAATATTTTAATTGGTAATTTAGGTATTGTTTGCTTGTCATTAAACACGTGATTACAAATTATTGTAAAGTATTTATTTTTGAGACAAACTTTTTGTAATCTATTTATTTTTCATATATTGCCTTTTGAGATAATAGCCAGGGCTATACGGATATCTTGGTAAAGCAAGAGAAGAACCCATCTTTGGTCATGACCAAACATGGCGCATGATGAGTTTTGATTATAAACCACATGAGAGGCGGAGTTTAAATACGTCAAAATGACGTCCCCAGAGCCAACCAATCAAAATTTCCTGCCAAGTTGAAATTTAGTCTCACCCGAGAGACAGACAAAGTAGACATATGTCTTTTTTTGCACCCGCTAACTCTTTCTGCACGGATGGGCGAAAAATCAAGCATAGCTGCGAAGGAAAGGTATATAGAAATTGTGGCAATTTCGTATTTGAGGAGAGTAAAAAGGAACTTCGTACATCTTGTACGAGTTCAAAAGACCAGGGAAAAAAGATGGGACAAAATAAAATTTTAAATAAATGGCTCAAAAATAATAAAGGGGGGGGGAAACAGGGCCTATAGAAAGAAAAGGAAAAGAAGTAGAAAATATCCTAAAATACGATTGTGTCCATGAGTGTATTTAAAAGGAGAAGAATCTGTCTTCATTTACAATAAATACTGTCTCACAGGTGTGTGTGTGTAGTGAGTGTGTTTGGTAATGGTGATAGATGTATTACTGGGAAAAAAAATAAAATATTGACGGTGTTAAAATGCTTCGTATCAAGGTATTTAGCATGGAATATAAAGTAATAGGTATGCTTGCATCCTGAGATATCAACAAAAGTCATCAAACAAAAGTATATATTAATTTAACTAAGGTAACTTATGCTATTTTCGTTCCCAACATTTTCATACGTTTTTCAAAAAACAGCAGCAGACAGACAACATAGAACCATATACAATACAAGACCACAACCGCATCTAAAAAAAAAGAGAATCCAGAAGATCCGAGAGGGAAATAGCTCGATGCCCCGAATCTCCAAATTTTCCCTCTCACGAGATTCCTCAAAACAAGATAAGGGGGGCTTTGTAAGTGGTGACAGACGTGAACTGATAACGTTGGCGTCTATTTGGAATTGATTCACAAAGGAAGCAATGAGCAATTTCAGGTACTTTTTAATGCTAAAAACTGATGAAAAATTAAAATTTATTGATTTAAAGGCACTTATTTATAGAAATTTGATTTAGTTTAGATGAAAGAAAAGTACTTATCTTAAAATTCCAGGCTTTCGTAGTATATCCTCACATTGTCCGCAGTTTTACTCTCGTCAACATTGGAGCGGAAATTCTTTGGAAGGATATAGGTTTTGTAGAAAAAACACTATTTCAAAGTAATTTAATTGATAATCAACAAGGGAAGAGGAATTTTTTCACTTTTTTACGGAGCGCTGCGAACGTGCAGCCGCTTGCCTCGGTCATCGCAGCGCCTCGCTCCCTTTCATGGAGGTAAGAAAGTAACGGAGTGGCTAATCGCACCGACGATGCGAATAGCTAATGGGCTATTCACACTACCTACGTTCGCGCATGCGCACAAGCAGCCCAGGTAACAAGGCAGGCGGTAGTGAGAACGAAGGTTGTTAACCCTAACTCAACACTAGAAAGGGTTGTTTATAGTTCACCAGCAAGAGAATAATTTGCAAGTAATAATTATCAGTTACAAAGACGAAGTCAATCTATATACATGCTAATGTTCAGGAAATGATTAGATAAAATAGGGATTTAATGATGGTTCTAATTGCAAGCGAGGACGAGTAATAGTTTCAAAAAACTTTAGTGTAATGACAAAAAGGCTACAGAAATTAATTAAATTCTTTTATTTAACAGAGGAATTTTTATGCAAACTTAGACCCTAGTCTTACAGCATTGGACTGTCAGAATTTATTATTCAACAAGAAAACTTAATTATAATATTCTTATATATTCATCACTTTTTCAGTATCCACTCATGTTTATAGGTTAAAATGCCATATTCAATATTAAAGTTATTTATGAAATAAAAACCTAATAAAATCTGATAAATCATTTGCGTGTGCAAATTTTTAAATCTAAATCTCTTACATTAAATTATTTCTGTCTTTTAAATTGCATCCCATTATTTATTTCAATTCAATTGATTAATGCGTTTGTACTAATATTTCAAAGTTCTTTCAAGCACTTTTTGTGTCCTGAAAATGACAAGTATTTCTATTAAAAAAAATAAGCAGGCATACAGAATAATTCATTTAATAGTTCATATAATCTCTTTTAACTGATTTCATGTCTAAATTTTCTACACAGAAATCCGCTGTCTAATTTTTAGTATCTTTTATCGGACGAAATTTTTCAAATGAATTAAAGGCTTGATTGAGCAAAACACATCTTTAAAGCTAAATATATTCTAAGAAATACAAAAAATGTCAACACGATTTTGCCCCCATTCAAATCAGTCATTTAAACTATTCAAACCGTTCAAGAAAAGGATAAACATTGCGAACATAAAAATCTGCCCTTTTTTATACAGTAGACGTTCATTTTTACGAACCTCTTTTTTACGAACACTCTCGATTTGACGAACTAGCGAATGGTCCCGAGTACACTCCCATAGATGTAACGTAATTTTGCGCTCTTATTTACGAACTACAAATCAGGAAAATCTCTTTTTTGCGAACTCAGTTTTCATACTTCTGCGTGTTTCATTGGGACGAAGTGTGAAGGTCAAATAAAATCTCCAACTATTTTGAGGCAGCAAATGCGAAACATTCGAAGAAGTACAGTAAGGAAGGAGGGGGCGGAGAAGTGGGGGGAATTAGGACAAATTTATGGTGTTGTTTGTTGTGGGAGGCTCTCAGAAGAGCATCGGCCTGATGTTGTTGGGTGGGGTGAGACCATTCGTGTTAAAGGGGTTTGGGTTGCTTCTAAAAGAGAGTTGTTGCTTTTTGTAATGTCATAGTCATTTGATCTGGACAACTCAATCAGTGAAATCTCGTTAGTCGAGAGGGAGATTGGGCCAGTTTTTGTTAAGTAAGATTCTTAGAGCTATGTCGCAAATGAAAAAACGAATTTGTTTAGCGGTTGAAATAAAGAAGAAGATTTTAAAAGAAGCTGACGAAAAAATATTAAGCAAGACACAAATTGCTCAGAAATATGGAATTCCTAAAAATAGTTTATCGACGGTTTTAAAGGCAAGAGAGAAGATCTTTGGAGCTAAAAACGGAAACGATGAATGTGGACCCTCCTCTCGAAAATATTTTCGAGAATCAAAACACCCAATTTGGAAAGGGCTTTGCTTGTTTGGTTTCGAAAGATGAGAAGCTTAAACATTCCAATTGATGGAAATGCACTTAAAGAACAAGCACACTTTTTTGCTTCCAAATTAAACATCAAAGATTTTAAAGCATCGGATGGTTGGTTACAGAAATTTAAATTTCGGAATGGTTTGAGTTTCCGGAAAGTGTGTGGTGAAAGTGCAGCAGTAGACACGTCATCAGCAAATGAATGGAGAGAAGAAAAGTTGAAATTGCTTCTTTCCGAATACGCTGCAGATGACGTTTTTAATGCGGACGAAACGGCTTTGTTTTTTAAGATTTTGCCAGAAAGAACATTAGCTTACAAAGGAGATAAATGTGTTGGAGGTAATAAAGCTAAAGAGAGACTTACAGTTTTGATTGCAGCCAACATGACTGGGTCACAAAAATTGCACCTGCTCTTTACTGGAAAATATCTGAAACCAAGGTGTTTCAAAAATGTTCAGAAGATTCCTGCTGCATATTATGCTAATAATAAGGCCTGGATGACTGGCAACATCTACGAAAAATGGTTGAGAGATTTAGATAACCGTTTTTCAGCAGAGAAGCGCAAAGTTCTAATCGTGGACAATTGTACTGCACACATGGAAGTCACTGGGTTTCAGGCAATCCGTGTGGAATATCTCCCACCAAATGCAACTGCAGTTTTACAGCCAATGGATCAGGGGATAATCAATAGTGTCAAGCGAAAATATAAGACAGTGCTCTTGCAAAGAGTAATTCTTGGCTAGGAGAGGGAACCTTATCAGATTGATATTCTTAGTGCAATGCATTTATCAATCAGTGCATGGAATGATGATTTAGATGAAACAATTTCTAAAGGCTTTCGACATGCAGGTTTTATTAAAGAAACAGACGTAACTGAAGAAATCCATGACAATAGATCTCACGACGAAGATGAGGTTCTCATGCATGAACTTCGCCGTAGAAATCCACAGTTGCCAGAACTTTCATTCGAGGATTTTTTAAATGTGGATTCTAATGTCATCTGCACGGAGGAAATATCGGATCACGATATTATTAGCAGCATAATCAACGAGAATGAGAGACTTTCAGATCCAGAAGAAGGAGAAGAAGAAGAAAATGAAGTAACACCAAGACCGACTTTAAAACAAGCTGCTGAATACTTGTCAGAACTTAGACGATTTTTTCAGCTCAGTGATAATTGTGAAATGCTAACAAATATAGAGAAGATGGAGTCTTGCATTGTACAATCTGTTGTTTTAAAACAGACAGAGATAAGTGATTATTTTGTTGCTCAATGACTTAATAAAGGTACGTTTTACAAATATTTTATATTTCTTGTTTGTTTAATAGAATAGATATCATTTATTAAGTAGTAATACTATTAAAAATAATTCTTAATACATAAATAAAAGCATGGAATAGTATCACTAACCTGTCTCGAAAACATTAAAATGTGAAATACTAACAATTTCCGATGCCTTTTTAAATTACGAACTCTCGATTTAACGAACTGTTTTCGTAGTCCCTACGAGTTCGTAAAAACGAGCGTCTACTGTATATACTTTAATAAAAGGAAATATGTTCCTTCTTTTTATAAGAAAAGGGACCCATTTTCCTTTCTAAGCTTTTGAAAGTCGCCAACGCTTAAAAAATGATAAACTACTCCAAGGTAGAAACCCGCCTTTGACAACTCAATGCGCATGCGTGGTTAATGTTGGTACGAATAGCTTAAGCGGCTAATCGCACCAATGGTGCGAATAGCACGGCCAAGAAAGTAAGGAGTGGCCAACCCGCATTCGAAGCTTCGGTCACCAGATGGGGTGTTCTTTGTTTACATTCAGAAGCTCGCTTGACAATGTTCTGATAGTATTTCGACACACGACCTTTCCATACAAATCGAAAAAGGGACACTTTCACATGAAAGAAACATTTATAGTGTGATAGATCATAGCAATTTCTATAGTTTAGGGACATTTACGCAAAAATCACATCTTGGTTATTTTTCGATAACTAACAACAGCGATTTTCATTATGAATTTGTTTTATAAAATTCTAAGCTGTTGAACTACAAAAATATAAATTTTAACAAAAATGTTATGCTTAAAGAATGAAAAATATCTTACGGTACCTTTAAAATTATATACGTCTTTCGATACCCTTGATAGACTATTCGCTACTTTTATTTTATGTTCCAAACGTCAAAATGTTTTAAATAAAATAGATTTTTTTCACATCCATATATTACTGTAACATGTACCTTTTAAAATTTTTTAGAGGAGAGGACTTACTGTTGCTCATTTTAAACTCATCATTTTAATCTTACATAACTGAAAAATAATCCCTTTGGGCTTACACGTTTTACTTATTTGGGTTAATTAAAAATAAAATATAGTGAATGCACAGAAATTAAAGATTTGCACATGCCGGAAATGAAAAATATGAAATATGTATGGGTATATATACATGTGCTTGCAAAAAGCATGTATCTGCCTTTAACAAAATACATAAATGTTCATTAAATTATTTATAAATGTATTTGAAATGAAGAATTTATTCATTTATAAACAACTGTGAAGAAATCTAATTATAAAATGTATCTAATTTCTAATGATTATAAATGTTATCTAAATATATAATAACCTTAATATTGAACTGTAAACATAAATTGAAATCCTATTGACGTTATAAAACTATTTAAGCAAGAATTTTTCGTACTGGAAAGCAATGACGTTATAAAACTATTTAAGCAAGAATTTTTCGTACTGGAAAGCAATCTGTTAAAAGGCATTGTAAAGCAAACGCTATGAGATGCGCACTTGAGAAAGTAATAAAAAGTTTTGGAATATGTATTGTTGAAATTAATGGTAAAAAAATCTGATAAGTATAATTAAAAGAATTATTTCCCTTACATTTTATAATAACTCAGTTACAAGTTTTAAACAATACTTTAAAAAAATCCTTGTTTTATTCCCTTTCAGAAATGTTCAAAGAAAGTTAAGTACTATTTAAAGTATTTCGCTAATTTCTAATAATTTTCTAATTTAAAATGAACCGAAAAGAGCATTAATTATAAATTGACTTATATTTTTCGATTTAAAAGATGCCTTAGAAGCCAAAAAATCATGTCATATTTAAGAAAGTATTTTAGGAAAAGCTCTATAAATAGAAAAGAAATAATGCATAATTTTAATATTAATAATACAATAAACTTTGATCTTAATTTTTGTACCTTAACCGAATAAAATCGAATTACCTTAATTTTTTTTTCTAATGTAATTAACGAAAACTTTTGAAAATATTTCATTCAAATTAAACCATTCTGAGAAAAGTGTTCTGCGAAAAGTATAGCATTTCATTCCATTCAAAATGAAATGTTGTTTAAAAATATGTTGTTTTCGTATACTTAGGACTCTGAAGTGTTGTAGAAAAAGAAAATATATACATTTATATGTATATTTACGACGTAATTACAAAATATTTATATCCGATCGCGTCAAAACTCATTGAACTTAGTGGTAAATAACTCAATGTTTTGGTCACCACGTAGGGATCGCCGGTGCTTCAGATACGGGACAAACCCAGGGATAAATAAAAGGGCTAGCTCATTTCTTTGTTCGACTCCTCGCCGACGCGAGCCTAATGGGGGACGTAACAGGCAATAATATGACGTCACTGTGATGCCACCTGTCCTGATTTCCCGCGTTTAAAACAGTAGTTTCATTGAGCTGCGAGAAGATTTTCTAGAGGTTACATATCCCAAATTAATTTTAATAATATATATATCTGTTTTCTAATTATGTATATATTTAAAATAATTTATATATATGTAATTTTAGTCAGTTTTTATTTTAAATTCTATATTGTAAAGTACAGTTTACGTAATATGGCTTTTTGCGCTGCAGTAACGTGCCGTAGCACTTACAGATGTATGAAAGGATGAGATATTTTATTTCATGGGACCAAAGGATCCAAATGAGAGTTTGCTTTTGACGAAAGAATGGATACACAAATGTCAAAGACAAGATTCTATTAACGTGAAGAGCGGAGAAATCTGCAGCGAACATTTTCTATGCAGTGTTTATGAAGATGATATGAAAAATCGCTTGTTTGGATAGCCACAAAAGGAAACTGTTGAAATGGAATGCTGTACCGAAAGTAAATTATGATGACAATAATAAATCGAAATTGATGATGACATTAATAAATCAAATTTTAATGATTTTGAAGTAAAACTCACAAATGAAATTGTAGATCACCCTGAATGTTTAAGGATAAACAAGAATGCATTGATAATTTGAAGAACAAAATAATATCCTTAGAAAATTGTATTAAATTGTATTAAAATATTGAAAAATAGAGAAAAGAAAAATTTTAGAATGTTTGTTCAGCGACAAAGAAGGTGGACGACATCTAGACAGAAATTGGTATCAGAAATTAAAATCTCAAATAGCGAAATTTTTTTTTGGGGGGGGAGCACAAATCCGAAAATTTCGAAAAATGTCTAAAGCCTATTTTTATAAAGACGCAGATTAATGCATTGTAGGGTTTATATTTATTTTAACTAACATTTATTTTAAGTTTAAACTATCTTTCCTGTCAAGCCTTATTTTCCCCTGGAATTGCCAATGCCAGAATATGTAAATTTGAGTAGAACGCGCAAGGATTCAAATTATCAGCGGAAGTATTATGATTTAAATAGGAAGGAAACAAGTTCGGTGTGTGATATTCTTACTTCACGAGCGCGGAGGTAGTTAGCGAGAAATTGAAGAACCCCGCGTTTCGGCTATGTGCTTGACGGGAAGTAGTGTTAATCGTTCAAGTGAGCTTCAAGTCTGCTGATTTAGCAGCGGTATTGTAAAACGCGGTGAGTTAGTTATTTTAGAGAGCCTCGTAGTTAGAGTCTTGTCTTTAGTTTCTTTTCAGGTTATTATTTTTATTTGACCGCCGCGTTGGCGCCGTCTGTAAGCGTCAAGAGCACGCAATTGTAATTTATTACGTTGAATAAAAAGGGACTTAAACCCTTCACAAGACTCGGTGTTTTATCCAGTTTCCACAGTCACCTCTTTGTTGCGTGCAAGTTGGAGGCGCGCAACGTTACATTGGCGCCCGAACACTTAGCGAACTGAAATGGCCGAAAATTGGATGGAAGCCACTGGACAACACCAAGAAATGACAAGCCAGTTAGAAGGATTTGGATACCTGGTCCAGACCTTGAGAGCGTCAATCAAGCCAAACGTCCATTTCGACGGAAAACATTCGGTGGCGGTATTTCTAGAAGGTCTAGAAAACCACTTTCAGCTCTACCCGGTTCCTGAAAGACAAAAAGTTGCCATCGCCACATCAGCACTAAGAGGACAGGCTGCGCTATGGTGGAAAATATAGGCAAATTTTTATTAGGGGAATTTGGAAGCCAGACATATACATTTGAAAATTTCAAAAAATCGTTAATAAAGGCCTTCCCCATAGTGAAAGATCGCGCACGGCTGGAAGCCGAACTATATAGTTTCTATCAACGGGATATAGCAGAATTGACGGACTTTATTCTACGAAAAATCAAGCTAACGGATATGCTGTATGGAAAGAAACCCGATGCGGAGATTATTGAAATAATATTACCAAGATTGTTACCCGCTGTTCAAGACTACTTTGAAATTAGAAACCAAAGCACATTGCAGGAACTCTTCGAATTGGCGGTGAAGTTTCAAAATCGCAGAATAGCGGAAAAAGCGAGAGGGGAAACATATTCTCAAAGTACCCGAAGGAAATCTTCAAAGGAGGAAACCAGAAATGGAAATCGCTCTTATGGGGGAAAAAGCTATCAAGCTAACGCATTGAAACTCGAAGGTCAAGGCCCAAAAAGAAAATTTGAAAATAAACATCCGCGTACCCAGAAGACACAGATTGAAAGGAAAGCTTTAAACGAATAGAGGGGCCTGTGAAAGGGAGGGTCCAGACCCCGGAAGTTTAAAAAAACCCTCAAATAGACATTTAAATACGGTCATCGTAAAAAACTCACAGCTACCAATTATACAAGTCCTGGTTGGCGATGTACCAGTAGAAGCCCTCATCGATACAGGAGCAGAAGGAAATTTTATGAGTGAAAATTTCTTCAAAAAGAATTTTTATAGGGTACGATTATTTAAAACCAAAAATACGGAAATTATAGCGGCGCAAGGAAAAACATGTCACTGCATCGGGAAATTATCATTAAATTTACAGGTAAAAGAGGAAAGTCTCAAAGTATTAATTTTTGTGGTGAAAGATCTGCAATATTCTCTTATTTTAGGTATGGAGTTTTTAAGGGCCGCGAGGGCCAATTAAATTTTCAAGATAGTTCCGTGGTGTTGGAGATGGACCAGAGGGTGGTGGAACCTGTGGAGACACCGCAATTGGACCTTAGCCATCTGAATGACCATGAAAGGAAAGCAATACAGCAAGTGGTGAGTAATTTTTCTCATTTGTTTTCAGAAAAACCAGGAAACTGCCAAATAGTGACGCACAAGATTCAATTAAATGCCGAAAAACCTTGTAGGACTAAACCATATCGTTATGATAAACAAAAAGACCTAATCATCGAAGAACATATTCAGGAGATGTTAAAGAATAAAATAATAACGCCCATAAATAGTGAGTACGCGAGTCCAGTCGTACTATGTAGGAAAAAGAACGAGTTTCCTCCTTCGGATAAAAGGGCTTGGAGATTTGCTATTGATTACAGAAAACTAAATAGTATTACCAAATTTCCAGTTTACCCTTTGCCGGTTATAGACGAGATCATTAGACAGATCAAATCGACAAGATATATGTCTACTTTGGACTTAACGTCTGGCTACTATCAAATAGCTATGAGACCCGAAGATATACATAAAACCGCGTTTATAACAAAATCGGGCACTTATGCATTTTTACGCATGCCTTTTGGGTTGTGTGGGGCCCCATCAACATTCCAGAGAGCTATGGACATTGTTCTAAAGCCTGTCCTAGGAAAATCAACTTTAATTTATCTAGATGATATAATTATAACGAGTAGTACGTTGGAACAACACATTAATGATCTAGAACAAGTTTTTAAATTATTAAAAGAGGCCGGTCTTACAATTAACGCCTCAAAATGCAAGTTCGCAACTAAAGAACTTAAATATCTCGGTTATAAAATTTCGCAAAAGGGTATAGAAACGCAAGATTCAAAAATAAAAGCTATTAAGAATTTCCCACCGCCCAACACCGCCAAGAAACTTTCTTCGTTCCTTGGGTTATGTTCTTACTATCGATCTTTCATAAAAGATTTCGCTAATATTGTTGAACCACTCTTAGTAATAAAAAGAAAAAAGGGTAAATTTACGTGGACAGCGGAATCTAACACAGCTTTTGAAAGATTAAAAGAAGCGCTTATTAATGCCCCTGTTTTAAAATTCCCGGAGGGGAACGAAAACCTGGAAATTGCAGCAGATGCGTCAGACTATGCGGTGGGGCGATTCTTATGCAAAATAACCATCTGCTGGCATTTTTTAGTAAAACGTTGAATCAGACACAAAGGAATTATACAGCTACAGAAAGAGAAACATTAGCCGTATTAATGGCTGTACACAAATTTCGAGTTTATTTCGGCAAATCGCCAGTAACAGTCTTTTCGGATCATGCGTCTGTTGGTAGACTTTACTCGGGGAAAAACCTAACGCCCAGGTTAATAAGATGGGCTTTAAAACTCCAAGAATATAATATCACAATAAAATATAAACCGAGTAAGGAAAACAATGCAGCTGACGCACTTTCTCGTATAAAACTGGACGATGAAGGAAATGAACTTAAATGCGCTGTGTTGACTTCAAAAATTTTAGATTCTAGAGATACGGTTATTACTGAACTGAAAGCTGATCCTGAATTTGGAAATATCTATGCTTATTTGAAAGACTCCGAAAGCTTCGAGCACACAGATATCGATGCGATAAGAAATAGAGCAAAAAACTATGAGGTAATAGATAATTTATTATTTTATACGAAAACAACAAACGAAAATCTTGAGTATAAACCAGTCATCCCAGCCTCGCTTCGATTAAGCATTTTGAAGGAGTTGCACGAAGCAAAAACAGCGGGCCATCTAGGGGTCAGAAAGACTTTAAAAAGGGTACGCGAGGCGGTATATTTCCCGCAATTATACAAAATAGTAACAGCGTATGTCAGGTCCTGCAATCAATGTCAGTTAATAAATGATATTAATTACAGCCCGGCCGGGTACTTAAATAGCATTCGCGCTACATTTCCGAATGAAATTTTAGGCATAGATCTTCTTGGTCCCTTCCCCCAGAGCGAGTTAAATAAAAATCGTTTTCTTTTAGTAATAGTAGATCATTTTTCAAAATGGACAGAAATTGTTCCACTTAAACGCGCGTCAGCCAAAACAGTCGCAGATGCATTCTTACACAGATAAATTTTAAAATACGGTGCACCGATAAAAGTCATTAGCGATAACGGAAAACAATTCATTAGTCAAATATTTGAAAACATATGCAATGGACTTGGCATACGCCATATCAAAATGGTTCCGTATAGACCACAGGCTAACATAGCAGAAAGAGTTAATAAAAACATAGTAAAAATAATTCGCAGTTACGTGAGCACACATCACAAGCGCTGGGGTGGCTACATAAATGAATTAGCTTATGCTTTAAGAACGGCACATCATGATACTACGGGAAAAACTCCAGCAGAATTATTCTTAGGCCGAAAATTAATTACACCTTTAGATAAATTATTCTTTGTGCAACAAAGAGAGCAGGAGTTTAAACAAAAAGATGTGCAAAAGTTGATTGATCAGGCGCTTAAAAGCTCGGATACGGCAAGAAATAGGCAGAAACTATATTACGATAGAAAACGCCGTGAAGCAGATTTTAAAGTTGGGGATAAAGTATTGAAGCGGAAATTTTCTTTATCAAGTGCCCCAGACAATTTTACGGCAAAGCTAGCTCCAAAGTTTGAAGGCCCCTATGTAATTCAGGAAATCAAAGGAGTAGTCTTATATCTTAAGAACGAGAGAGGGGAAATCTGTAAAGCAAGTCCCGACCAGGTGAAAAAATACTATAATCCAAATGATTTTGAAATCCTTAAAAGTTTCTTTCAGGACTCAAGTCTAAACGAAGTAGAAGGTCCAGAGACTACAACAACTATTCCACCACCCAAGAAACAGAGAACTGAAGAGAGACCTAGCCCTTCTACAACCCGGACGTCGGTATCAAAAAGAAAAAATAATTTTCAAACTCCGACGTTTAAGAAAAACAAAAATACAGCTGCACCGGGTAAAGAAACCGTGGTAAAGAGAAAAACACCACCTACAAAGGATTGCAGGAAAAATTATACATCAAGGAGAACGCGCACACGGCCACAGAGTCAGGTGCCAGCAAGGCCGCCGTTCCGGAAACTGAAACGGCAACAGGAGGCACAAAAATACGAGGAACAGAAGAAATTCAAGAAGGACTCCAGACCGGAGGACGTCAAGACCAGCCGTCTCAGGGAAAAACGGAAATGCCAACAACCAGACGATTACTCCGCCAAGAGGCCAGCATGTAGAGGACGCAAAAGAAAAAGGAATGTGGACGATACTCGGAGGGCAATAAGGAGAAGATTGACATCCATGAAACCTCTAACTTGGGATCAATTTTGCCAAAAACGAATGACGGAGTTTCAAGCAGCGAAAACTCAAAGATAAGTTAAAACCTTCTATAAAATTTTTTTTCTCTTTTGTTCCGAAATGTATGCATAAGTACGAAGTTCTATGTTTTGACGAAAGTCAATATGTCTCGGTTGAGACTTAGTTTTGTTTTACTTTATTTAGCTAAGGCAAAAGTATTATATTCTTTAAGTATAAAACCTAAGAACAAGCATTTTCTGTTGATCGAAAGACTAATTTTATTATGTTAAAGCCAAAAATTTGGCCGAAGATAAAAATAACTTCGTATTCTTGTATTAATAAGAATTTTAGTTTCAGTGCCGCCAGTTTGGCGAAGAATGAGTAAAGTAAAAATTTATTTTCTCTTATTCATTTTATGGTAAATTGTAAAAATCATATGTATTAAAATTTTGTAAATGTACGTAAATACTTGAATGTTATGTAAAAGTAGAATTTAGTCTAGAAGCATAAAATTGTAGATGCTAAAAGTGAATGCTTAAAAGCAATGAAGTCAAAATTTAAGTATTAAATTCTAGGTAAAGTCATGCTTTAGAGCGAAAGCCTGCATGTTTAAAGATGAATGAGGGGGAAGTTAAAATGAATGCGTTTTGTATGGTTCTCCACCTACATTTGAATTTTTAAGAATATTAAAGTAGCTCATTGAGTTGTAGAATGTCGAGTAAGGTGTGTCTATTTGGTCGTTGAATTCTAACAAATCATGGTGGTTAGGGGAAGTGTTGTAAGACTAAAACACGAATATTCCCGTTTGACACCACACACGGTGGAGAGCCAGGGTAAAGTTAAATTAATGCTTGAAAAATTGAATGAATGTGAAGTAAGCAATAACTAAGAAAAACGAATCGTTTAAAAACAAAAATTTATTGTGTCAAGAAAGTGTAAATTATAATGTATGTAGAAAGATACTGATACTTATTCCTTCCAGATGCTGGAAGGAAAGACCAAGATTGATTGATGAAGTCCAGGAAAAGTTGCTGTAAGAAGAGAGAGTTAAAACGAGCAACAGAATTTTAGTATACAAATTGTTACATAAGATTTTTTTTTGTGTAAACGAGGTTCTCGCCAGTTAGTTCAGAATTAGAGAAACTTACAACAGGTCGTTTGTAGGACCTGCTTCCAAGTTTTCCAAATTCTGGCAGCGGCAAATGTAGGGTTTATATTTATTTTAACTAACATTTATTTTAAGTTTAAACTATCTTTCCTGTCAAGCCTTACTTTCCCCTGGAATTGCCAATGCCAGAATATGTAAATTTGAGTAGAACGCGCAAGGATTCAAATTATCAGCGGAAGTATTATGATTTAAATAGGAAGGAAACAAGTTCGGTGTGTGATATTCTTACCTCACGAGCGCGGAGGTAGTTAGCGAGAAATTGAAGAACCCCGCGTTTCGGCTATGTGCTTGGCGGGAAGTAGTGTTAATCGTTCAAGTGAGCTTCAAGTCTGCTGATTTAGCAGCGGTATTGTAAAACGCGGTGAGTTAGTTATTTTAGAGAGCCTCGTAGTTAGAGTCTTGTCTTTAGTTTCTTTTCAGGTTATTATTTTTATTTGACCGCCGAGTTGGCGCCGTCTGTAAGCGTCAAGAGCACGCAATTGTAATTTATTACGTTGAATAAAAAGGGACTTAAACCCTTCACAAGACTCGGTGTTTTATCCAGTTTCCACAGTCACCTCTTGGTTGCGTGCAAGTTGGAGGCGCGCAACGTTACAGCATTACTGAAAAAGAAGAAAAAAATAAGGTGGACTAGTGAAAATATTTCACGTTGCATCGTTATAAGAGCTCTGTCATCTTAAAGCTTTGGTTTTTGGAAAGAAAAAAAATTAAGAAAAAAATTGGAATATCTTTACCTAGTATTAACAAATTAAAGAAATGGTGTTTATTTTGTTTTTTAGTGTTTTCTAAATTTTAGTGTAGTCCAAGAATTCAAAGTAATGTTCCTACTCTAAAGAAGGAAAGAGGCGAATATTTGTATTCTGTAGAAAAAATATGCGTTCTCAGTTTCGACGAAATGCATATAGATTGAAAACTCTGCTATGACTCTAAACTGGACTAAGTTGGTTCTTTTCAAAATGTACAGCTTGTTTTAATCAGAGCTCTCATTTCGCGCTCTGCCTCAAATTACTAAGAAAAGGCGTTTTAGATAGAGGATTTGTTTTAGAAGATGTAACTGTTTTAAATTTTGATATTATTAAAGAGGTTTTAAATAGAGATTGAGAAGAAATCAAATTGTGTCACAAACTAAAACCAAATTATTTAATGGTCAAGGGAAACGAGAGACAAAAAGTCGTTCCAGAGAAAACATTATTTTCAAAAAGTACCGCAAAAGGTATACTCTACCCCACAGGAAATCAGAAAGTGAGTGAGTGAGTGAGTGATTATGGCGGAAAAACCAGAGATGATTATGACGCGCCAAACACAAGATGGGATGATGACATTAAAATTCAATAAATAACAACAAGTAGATAAATTTACCAAATCCAAAGGATGAAGTCATATAAACACAAGTTAAAAGCACACATTAAAATTCAAAACACAGTCTTCAAAACAAATTACATTAGGTAATAAAAGCCAGTCTCTTTTAAATAATAAATTAAATTACAATTGACCTCTCTTCCGATTAAACGGTCGAGAGGCAAGTCACAGCTATTAAACTATTTCTGGCGAAGACTATTAAAACATGGACAATCAATTAAAATATGACGAACAGATAAACAAACATTACAATTAAAACAAACAGGCTCATTTTCAGCTTTGAGAAGATAGTTATGTGTGACTCTAGTGTGACCAATTCTGAGGGGAGTCAAAAGAACGTCCTCCTTACGATTTCCAGCAAAATCCCAATGCACAATTCTAGGCTTGACGTTTTTCAACTTGTGATGCTGAACATCCCAAATTTGCTGCCATTTTTTTCGGACCTTTCCCTTGATGACACAGCAGATGTCTCTAAAAAGGATAAGGTGACTGGGCGGTTCAATAGCAGATTTGGCTGCAATGTCTGCAAGCTCATTTCCCTTTATTCCAGCATGTCCAGGAACCCAACAGTAGAGGACTTCATATCCTCGAATCGTTAAATTTATATGAATTTTTAGAACATCCACAACCACAGGATTCTGAGTGTTGGGAAAAGCTTCCAAGGATTTAAGAGCACTATACGAGTCTGTATAAACTATGAACTTTCTATGGCAGAGCTTTGATATGTACAAAAGACCATAATATATTGCAGTTAGTTCAGATGTTATGACTGAGCAAGCATGGTGCAGGCATCTGCCCTCAATGTAATCTTCAAATACAAAAGCCATCCCGACATGATCATTTGACTTTGATCCATCTGTGGATATCGGATAATAACTGCTATATTTGTACCTGTGCTCAGCAAAGAGTTGTCTGTAAACGATCTCGTTAGTGCTTGCCTTCACGTGATGTTTGAAAACATCAAGAAGCTGAATACGTGAATTTTCCCAAGGTGGGATTTCAAAGATCTGTACTGCTTGGGGGCGCATATCAGAGCGGGAATGTTCCTCAATGATAGGGCGAAGTCTTAAAGGAAAGGTAGGAACACAGGATGGACGTGTTTCAAATAATGTATTACATTCATTATCAAGTAAGCATAGCTTATTGGGATGTTCAGGTTGGGATAGAATATTAAAATATTGCAAAAGGGACATTTGCTCACGCCTCAGATAAAGTGATGGTTCGTTAGAGTCAACATATAGGCTCTGGACAGAAGAAGTCCTGAAAGCTCCTGAACAAATCCGCAGAGCTTGATGGTGAACAGGATCGAGTTTTAACAAAACTGATGACCGAGCGGATCCATAAACAACTGAGCCATAGTCCAGTCTAGAGCGAACAAGGGCTCTGTAAATGCGAAACATAGTGGAACGTTCTGCACCCCAGGAGGTGTTCACCAACACTTTTAAAATATTTAGTGTTTTTAGACACTTCTTTCTCAGGTTTAAAACATGAGAAAGGAAAGTCAATTTTCGGTCGAACGTCACTCCTAAAAATTTTACTTCGGGCGTAACTGGAATAATTGTACCATTCAGATATAACTCAGGCTCAGGATGGAGACCTCGCTTCCTACAAAAGTGAACACACACAGTTTTCTGTTTGGAAAAAGTAAATCCCTGTTTGTTTGACCATTCTTGGATCTTATTCAGAGCCATCTGCAATTGCCTCTGTATGTATCTCATGTCTGCCCCTCGACAGCTAATCTGCAGATCATCAACATATAGAGATCCCAAGATGGTGGGAGGAAGTTCTTTGAGTACAGAGTTTATTTTTAAACTAAACAGGGTTACACTGAGCACACAGCCTTGAGGCACACCCTCTTCCTGTTCAAAAACATCCGAAAAAACAGAGCCAATTCTTACTTGAAAAGTTCTAGTGTTCAAGAAGTTTTGAATGAAAATTGGTAGGTTGCCGCGCAAGCCACTCTCGTGAAGATCCGTATCTCCATGCCTTGTCATAAGCTTTTTCAATGTCGAAGAATATCGAGACAAGGTGGCTTCTTCTTACAAATGCTTTTCGAATAGATGTCTCTAAGAGGAGCATGTTATCTACAGTCGTTCTTCCCTTTCGAAAACCGTTCTGATAAGGCGATATAATATCATTCTTTTCCAAGAAATAGACTAGGTGGCTGTTTACCATCTTTTCAAACAGTTTGCATACTCAACTCGTAAGGGCAATCGGCCGATAGTTCGATGGATTCCTTGGATCTCTCCCTTGCTTAGCAATAGGAATTACAACAGCTGTCCTCCACGCACTGGGAAAAATACGCTCCTTCCACACTCTATTGTAAAGAGCGAGGAGGGCAGTCAGTGACTTATAGGACAGATGTTTTAGCATTTCGTAATTCACGCCATGAAGACCCGGAGAAGACCTATGTGTCTGCAATAAAGCTCTCTTTAATTCCAGCATAGTAAATGCTCTACTGGAAGGCTCAGATTTGGACGAGTTGAATGCAATGGGATTTATTTCAGAGTGCTGCTTGATAGAGAGAAATGCAGGTGAATAGTTTCTGCTGGGAGAAACGGCAGCAAATGTCTCACCGACAGTATTCGCAATTTCTTCTATGGAGCTAATCACTCGGCCATCTTTTTCCAAAAAGGAAAGTGAGTGGTCTTTATAGATTCCGCATGCTTTTCGAACTCTTTCCCAAACCCGCTTACTAGGCGTAGAGGATGTAATTGATGACACATAGGAAATCTAAGAATTCCTTTGGCTCTGCCTCCTTACTTTTCGTGCGTTTGCTTTGGCTCGTTTAAATGCAATGAGGTTTCGCAGAGTAGGATATCTACGAAAAATACCCCATGCTTTTTTCTGTTTTTTCAGTGCTTCATGACAATCGCGATTCCACCACGGTTTCGAATATTTCAGTATTTTTCTTGATGTTCTAGGAATGGAAAGCATAGCTGCCTCAATAATAGTATTTGTAACAGCTTCAACAGCATCATCGATATGCGCATCTTCTACCATTTCATCTGTGAGCTCTGCAATGGAAGAGAAGAGTTCCCAGTCTGCCCTATCGAGTATGAATCGAGGGGATCTCGACATGGGGTTTGCTCCTCTTCGTGCAAGAGATATAAAAATGGGATAGTGATCGCTGTTGTAAAGATCATTTCCCACACTAAAAGTGCAAAATGGCAGCAGAGATGGCAAGGTCGAGAGCGTGGAATGTCCTTGAAGGCTCATGGAAGTAAGTATTCTGCCCATTCTTCAGGAGACAAAGGCTATGATCTTCGATCATCTGCTCAATTTGTCTTCCACGGCAATTTATATCTTTACTACCCCAGAGCGGACTATGGCCGTTAAAATCTCCTATTATTATGAAAGGCTGAGGCAGCTGCTCTAAAAGATCATTTAAATCTTTCTGATCAATGTGCTCATTTGGAGGTAAATACAAAGAAACAAATGAAACAACAATATCAAAATTTATTTGAGTAGCGACAACTTGGAGGGATGTCGTCAAAGAAAGAACATTTGAGGGATAATCCAGTGAGGAGAGGAGACCTACACCTCCACTGGCGCGTTCACCTGCAAAGTTATCCTTCCTGACGAAAGAAAACCTCCGAAGTTTTGCCTGTTGTTCTGGTTTTAGATTTGTTTCCTGTATTGCGAAGCATACAGGATGATACACATTAATTATAGATTTGATGTCTAGCAAATTTCGGTGGAAACCGCGATAGTTCCATGACACGAGGGTGGCCATTATGAATGGCTTTTGTTTTTCCTGTGCTGTTCTTTTGTTTTTCGTGGAAGTAGATGCCTGGGAACTTCTAGACCCTCTTCTACTTCCATAAAGTCTGAATCCGCAGATTCAGAAATCATCTCATCAAAAGAGCTATTGCTGTGACTTCTATTTTTATTGGATATTTTATGTATACTAGTTTTCGGCTTACTTTTAATAACTGTTTCTTTCTTTTGTACTATATGGGTTGCATTTTCTTTTTTCTTGTGGGATAAAGACGGTTGGGTTTTATTTGGTAGGGTCTGTGTGCCTATTGATATTTGGGTGGCAACTGTACGAGATGATTTAACAGCACTGGCATATGATGTATTTGGTCGAAGCTGTGTACTCTGGACTAATCTTCTGGCTTCGGCATATGAGATGTTCCTCGTAACCTTTGCAGTCTGCACTTCTTTTTCCAATTTCCATTTTGGGCCGAGGCGTGAAAATGCTGGGTGCTCATCCTTGCAGTTTATACAAAGAGGCGCAGCGGTACAATTTTCAGAATCGTGGCCAATCTGTGAGCATCGGGCGCATGTGAGGTTGCCACGACAAGACGTCTTAGAATGGCCGAAACGCTGGCATTGGAAACATCGCATAGGGTTTGGAATACAAGGTCTTACAGGAATATTTAGATATCCGGCCTTAATATTCTTAGGCAGATCAGGCGTGTTGAAGGTAAGGATCACGTGTTTCGTGTCTATCAACTTACCTTCTTTACGCATCTTGATCCGCCTTACACCGCAAACATTTTGTTCGGAGAGCTCAGAAGCGATCTCTTCTTCAGAAACATACAGAAGGTCGAATTCTGAGATTACACCCCGACAATAGTTGAGTGACTTATGTGGTGTTACAGTGACATTCGCTTGCCCAAGTTTAGTTATCTGAAGTAAAGAAGCAGACTGGGTGGCTGAGGTTGTATCAATAAGCAAGTCTCCGGATCGGAGACGCTTTATATTTCTCGGCTCACCAATACAGGACTGGATGTATTTGTTTATTACGAAAGGAGACATCTTATGCATTTCGCCAGAAGGACTAGAGATGACTAGGAAACGGGGACTATTGTTATGATTTTTTTCATTTGTATCTGTACGTAATTTTTTTGCAGTAGACTTTTCAGAACTAGGTTGAGTGAGTGGTTTAGCAGGTACGTTTCAGAAATAGGTTGGATGACTGGTTTAGCAGTAGATGTTTCAGAACTAGGTTGAGTGACTGGTTTAGGAGTAGAAGTTTCAGAACTAGGTTGAGTGACAGGAGTGATTTGAGTGACTTGAGTGACAGGAGTGACTGGAGTTACCTCGAAATCTTTTATTAAGTAGATATGAGAAGCCATAGTGAAAGAATAAAGATTCGGGTCCGACGGCCCCGCCCACCACGGAGCCCAACAAGGGAACACAGATTCCTGTGTTAGGGCTAGCCGGACCTATACGCAAACTGAAGCCCCACAGTCGGCTTTCCCGAAAGCAGGTACTCCCGAGAGCTTGACCCCAAGCCACTGACACAAGGACTAGTGACCAGCCGATTGACACCCGTGAGGACGACTAAGGTGCCTCCCGTTTAGCTTAAGCAGAGGCCAAAGTAGTGTGTTGGGAACAGTACCTCGCCCCTCAACTACCAGGACCCTCCTTTCCAGCGACACGGGTCTCCACGCACGGCAAACACGTGGGCAGTTTTCTCGCCACATGAAGACTAGAGACAAGGCCTGTTCCAGTCTCTCGTGACGAGCCCCAAACTCCGCAGAGAGAAACCACGAGGGAGAAGAGAAGGGAAAAAGTTCCAGCAAAGAGGAGAGGAGATGGAAAAGAGGATAGATCACTGGGGCTCCAGGATTGTGACACCCGTCTCACCAAGAAGATGATCCCCTGAAGGGCTAGGGTATCTCGGGATTGCCACACCCGTACTCACAAAAGTGAGCCCCCTGAGGGTGGAAATCAGAAAGCATCTGACTTCTATGAGTTAATCGATAATATCTTTGGTATTATGAATAGTACCAAAATAGTACCAACAAGAATAACAAGTATTTAACAAACTAATTTTGTTAAGTACTTGTTAAGGTGTATGGTGTATTTAATTATGGCAAAGCACACGAGGGCTATCTGCCTATAGGGAGGGATGCCTTTCGTGGAGGACTTTCTGAGGGAAACTGGCTCGTATACACGTTACACATGGGGAAAACCACGAAAACGCCCATGCACCAGCCCGTTCGTGGGATTCGAACCTCAGACCGAACTACCAGTGTTCAGCGTCTTTACCGCTCGGCCGCTGGTGGGCTAAGTACTTGTTAAAGTTATTCTTATTGTATCCTTTGTAACTAATTATTGATTAGATTTTGTGCTAGATTAGCATTCTAGATAAAATATAATAGTATAAAACATCAAAGTAATTGGCATAAAAAGACCTGCTTCCTTTACTCACACTTTTGAAAAATTAAATAACTGTTTCAGGTACTCTAAATAAAGCTATTTTGTCAAAATTAAGGTAACAATCTTATATACATTTATTTAATTGTAATATAGATATAAGTATAAATTACAAAATTATTTAAAAATATCTATTATATTGAATCGGAAGAGAATTATAACAATGTAAAATTTACAATTAGGCAAAAAATCAAACGTAGATGCAGAAAAATCAAACGCAGAAATGTTAGCAGAAATGTTGCCATATATGTTTAAACCTATGTCAATGTAAAGTTGTTTTTTGAGTAAATTTAAATAGCTGCTATTATATTTATCTTAGAAGCAGTATAAAAATTCTCTCAGTTAGCATGCAAATAAAGAAATGATTAGAAATAAACGTGCATTAAATAAAAAAACCTGCAAAAAAAAAAAAAAAAAAAAAAAAAAAAAAACACGGAACTTTTAATGGTTTAGTCTAAAATGCATAAAGCAGTAACATTGCCTCTTCCAAATTATAGCTATCTTTCACACACAGCTCATTTTAAACGCTGGTTCAAAAACGCTAATTTCTAAGCTGTGAATTATATTGGCGCGCTCAGTGTCATCATGGTTACGTCAACACTTCTCACTTTCTGCTTCAGGGGGAAAAGCTCTATGAGCTAGCCCTTCTCTTCTAAGTCCTGGGACAAACCTTACTTTTTTTGTTGGCCTATATAATGCCTGTCTTAAGTTTACTCTTTTTCCAGATTGTTGGAAAATTGGTCGAATTGTTTTGATCCCTAAGCCTAATGGAAAGCAAAGACCCATTACACTTTTGAATATTTTGGGTAAGGTGCTAGACAAATTGGTAACTAATAGAATTTTACACTTTATGGCTAATAAATCCACTTAGCGAGTTTCAATATGGATTTACCTTTGGAAGGGTCTTCCTTGTTGCATGGTTTAATTGATTTAAAAATACCTAGAAACTTGCTTTATTTATTTAAAAGTTATTTTAGTAATAGGAAATTTTTTTTTAATTGTTTTAAGGATAAGAGTAAAGACTTAGTAATGAATATTTATAAAGGATGCCCTAGGGTTCCTGCAGTGCTCTCCTGCTCTGGAACATTATTGTGGATAATTTGCTAAAGCAGAAGTTTCCTCAAAATGTGGAATTAATTGCATATGCTGATGATATTATGATTCTTATGAAACACGATTCTCTTGAAAAAATGGAAAAATTATTTGATGAAACTGCTCTAATACTAACAGATTGGCAAAAGAAAGAAAAATAGCAATTTAATATTGAAAAAAACATGTGCTTTGTTTTTTCCACAGGAGGTAAAAAGACTGTACAGTCGGTCACAAAAGTATTCGAACACCGGTACCTATCAGAAAATGACAAGATGGCGTTTTTTTTCTCTTTCTCTCTGTGTGTCGTGTTATTCCATCCTAGGTTTTCTTCTCCCCTCCCCCCATCTTGGAAAAAATTGGTTACGATCTTTTTTTGAATGGGGAGATGCCATTTTGAGAAAAAGCTGACGACCCTATCTTGGAGAATGAACATGACCGCTCTACACACCCTTTTACTCTCTCTCTCTCTCTCTTTTTGAATTGGGAAGCCATTTTGGGAAAAAGCAGACGACCCTATCTTGGAGAATGGAAATGAACGCCTCTCCCTCTCTCTTTGAAATGGGAAGCCATTTTGGGACCCTCTAATCTTGGGGAGGGAGAAAACTGAAGTCTGCATTTCGCTGTCTCTGAATGCGGAAAGCCCTTTTGGGAAAAGCGGACCCTCTTCTTCTGATCTTGGAGAACTAGAAATGAATGCTCTACACGATCTCTCTTTGAATTCAGAAGGTATTTTGGGACCTTCTAATGTTGGAAAACTGAAATGAACGCTCTACACCTTCTCTCTCTCTCTCTTTCTCTGAAATGGGTAGCCATTTGAAAACTCCCTAACTTTGGAAAAAAACAGAAATGAACGCTCTACACCATCTCTCTTTGAAAATGGGGGGGTGTCATTTTGAGACCTCCCTCCCCTAAACTTGGAAAAAAACTGAAATGAATGCTCTACACTTTCTCTCTTTGGACATGGGTAGCCCTTTGGGGACCCTCTCCTCTTGGTAGGAAAAAAAAAGAACTGAAGTGAAGGCTCTACACAATCTCTCTTGGAATGGGATCCATATTTCGGGAAACGTGGATCACCTCATGCTGGAAAACTGAAGTGAACCACCAAGATTGGACTCTATATAATATTTTTTTTTAAAAAATGACATCATGACCCTCCTCCAATTTGTTATTAAAAATTGTTTTTGTTTTGGTTTTTATCCCATTTCCGATGGGATTTCAGAAATGCAATTCCATAACAGTTCAATTTCATTCGAGGTTAAATGATCTAAACAGTCTTTGACCCACCCATCCGTATGATTATTTTCTTCTCCTTCCTGTTGCACCAAATTTTGTAAGTCCATATAATCATTCCATACGGGAAGGGCTGGATCCTCACAAGGCTGTCTTGAAACACTTGGAGTCTCTTTGGGATGAGTGGAGGGATCTAGGATGTCTGGACCCGGCTGCGATTCTACCTCCATGATTTCTGGACCCGTTGGAACTTGTTTACCCGGCTGAAATTCTACCTCCATGATTTCTGGACCCGTTGGAACTTGTGAACCCGGCTGTTATTCTGCCTCCATGATTTCTGGACCTGTTGGAACTTGTGGACCCGGCTGACATTCTACCTCTACGATGTCGGGACTTTTTGAAGCTTGTGGACCCGTCTGACATTCTACCTCTACGATGTCGGTACAGGTTAGAGAAGAAGAAGAAGAGGATACTGGAAGAGGTTCTGTCTGTGAGGAGTCCGAAAGAGGTTGCCTGTTTGAACAAGTCGGGGAAGAAGAAGAAGAAGAAGAAGAAGCTTCTGGATTCTGAAGCGGATCTTGCACGCCAGGTAGGTTCCGGTAAGTCGACCGTTTTTTAAGAGGTAATTTTTTTTCTTCCTCCTCATCTTCAATCGTGATGACTTCAATTTCATTCCGTTGCCGGGTCGATTTTGTTTCGGGCCATGACGGTTTGGTCCAGCTCCTCTTATCATCTAAGGAAGGGATGGGTAAAGGTGGCGGAGGGTTTTCTTCTTCTTTTTCTTGAAACATCATCGGCGATTGGAAAGAAATCTCCTCTTTCAATTGTTTCCAAAGCGAGTACGAGCACCGATCGACGAGAAAGAGACTCTTCTGGGTTGTGACGATGAGATATTGCGTTTTCGGGGGAACGACATAGTTTTGAAAAGGTCTTAGAATATATTTCTTATATTTCATCCTGTCGCTGACTTTAAAACTTCTTTCCTTCAGATTGGGGGACGATGATTCGTAATAGGCGAGAGGAGCAGCTGTGGTTTGAACAATATGAACTTCGTCCTCAGCCGTCGTTCTCACTCCAAACGTAAAATATCGTTTCGTGAGAAAAATATTCTTCCACCGAAAACTCGTGCGTGGATCCGTATATCGCCGGTCTGTTTGAATGGGCCGTCTCAAAGCTCGATCCATCCGATTCCAAGAGAAGGGAAATTCCTCTTTCGTTTGTTGCGATTCGAATAAATTTCTGTATATATTCTGAACGAGCAGGTTGGAGCATTCGACATCTTGGTTGAAAGAAACGATCGCTTGATGAGGTGGTAAATGCGGAATAAATGTCGCACAATGACACGCCAAAAAAATTTTCAAGTTGGAGATTTGCTTTAGCGTCTTCAAATCCTCCCCGTTCGAAATCCGTTGAGTTGGAAAAACGTCTAATAGCGACTTGGCTCCCAATGGAAAAGAAATGATCTCGCCCAGTACTCTCGTCTTTTTATATATCTATATAGACACACACAGACACACATAGAGGCTCTATGACGTCCGTTTTATTTGTTTTTTTTGTTTCTCTCTCTCTTCTTTCCAAGAAATCTTATCTCCATGACCTCTTTTTCTTTTCTTAAAAAGATGAATGTGTGTGGGAATGAGGAAGTGAAAGTTATAATTTAATAAACAAAAAATTATCCAACCATGACCTTCTTTTTTTTTTCAAAGTCACCCTTTCCAATCCAAGGACGTCCAGAGATAGAGGAAGCAGGGAGAGAGGAGGAGGAGGGAAGGGAAGGTCACACTCTCTTTCTCTCTATAAATAAAAGGGGAGAGCCCCAAACTAGTATTTTTGTCCAAGTGGATCATGAGGAGGCATCCCCAGCTCACTACGTGTATTCCTTTCAAATATAAATATGTTGATCTTTCCTTTTATATCATCCAAGGAGTCGTTTACCTGAAAGCCTCCGATTTTTCAAAATGTGCGGGTTATTATACCGTGGGGAGTTATCAAAAGATGCGGGACGAATTTTTGTCCGACGAAAACGTGTTGATGGCTCGTGACATTCCACCTTTGGATGCACAAAATTTGTTAATGAAACGAGCCAAATATTTTTACACGTCCCACTTTCTAACCGTCTCGCAAATGAATAGGATTATGGATCGTCTTGAGAAGACAAAAGGGATTCTCGTTCATTTTAGTGAATGGTTGCATAAATGTTTGCACGAACCTCTCTCGATCGAGAAGACTGGGAAGAATACCTATTATATTCTTCTCGAGGACTCTCCTGCTTCGTCTCATCATAGAGAGGCTACGACTTTTGAAAAAATCCTCGAGCAAGAAAAAATAGAATGGTGGAACAACTACCCCATCCCCCTCCCCGAGCATCAAGAGGAGCCTGTTCAGAAGAAAAAGAAAAAACCTTTCCAAAAGCCTATCCTCATCCTCCTCGATAATGATGGGGATGAGGAGAAGCCTGTTCAGATTCCTCTCAGTTTGTCAAAACCCGTCTAGGATGAAAAACCTCTCCCTTCCTCAAAACCCCTAGAGGAAGAGAGACCCCTCGAGAAGGAGAAATCTCTCCCATTGTCAAACCTCCTCGAAGATGAAAAACCTCTCCCTTTCTCAAGACCCCTCGAGAAGGAGGGACGTCTTCCTTTATCAAACCCCCTCGAAGATGAAAAACCTCTCCATTTATCAAGACCCCTCGAAAATGAGGGACCTCTCGATTTGTCAAAACCCCTCGAGGATAAGGGAACCAAAACTTCTCTCTCTTTCGAAGAGGAGGGACCTCTCAATTTGTCAAGACCCCTCAAGAATAAGGGAACCGAAAATCCTCTCACTTTCTCAAGACTTCTCGAGGAGAAGGAGGAGTTGGAGGAGAGACCACTCCATGTCTCAAGACAGGACCCCCCTCTATCTCTTGAGGATCCGAGGGAAACGATTCCTATTGAAAAACCATCTATCGACGATCCCCAGAAAAGGTCTTCGGAGGAGATTAGACTTCCATGTAGAAAACGAATCTGCCACAATCATCATCATAATAATAATAATAATATACCCCCTTCTCAACAACAGAATCCTACAACATTTGCAGATAAATGCATTCAAACCAATCCCTTTATAGTAACCCTTTTGATTGGAGAACCCGTGCATTAGCCTCGAAAAATAAAATGAGATTCTAGACTGTTTCTATGACCAGAATGTTAAGCCAATAGATAGGTCTAGCTCAGAATTTTTCTTTTTAAAAGATAATAAATAAATAATCCAAAGGCTATTCGTAAATATAAATGGTAAAGTCTTGAGTCGGCTGGAAAAAAATTTTCAGAGCTGAGAAAGATTCTACAACTCAAAAAAAAAAAAAAAAAAAAAAAAAAAAAAAAAAAAAAAAAAACTTTTGGTTAATTTTTATCATGTCTTAGACATGATAAAAATTAACGACCCTCTTCCCTTTTCGTCTGGGAATGTTGTCTCACTCTTTTGAAAAACAAATCGTGATTCATTCATGGAATGATTGCCATTAGAGAAAGGATGAGTCATGGTCTATTTTTAGAAAGGGTGAGACATCCTTCCCAGACAAAAAGGGAGGGTCATTAATTTTTATCATGTCTAAGACATGATAAAAATTAACCAAAAGTTTTTTTTTTTTTTTTTTTCCCCATTAGAGAATTTTATTTCAGCTCTGAGAAATTTTTTTTTCTCCCAGCCGATTCGAGACTTTACCATTTGTTTTTAAGAATGATTTCTCTCTGATCTATTATTTCAAAATTCCAAGTTTCACTTCAGAACCATCTATGCTGTTGAAGAAGTAACGTGATATATGTATTTTTTTTTAATGAGTTCTGTCAAGATTGAATTGTGCAGGATCGACCTTGCGAAATTCTTCTCTGGGTGTTTAAATAATAATGATACCGAACTGCTTTTTGTAGAGCGCAATGGAAAAAACCTTTTGTATGGTTAGGACAATTCATGTGTTCAATCCCATTGTATTTGAGAATCTCTTGCGTCAATCCCGAAATGCAATAAATGGATCTTTGCAACCATTTCTCTAAAAATCGCCGTTTCATTTCTCCTCGCACCCAAATCATGGAAAAAGGTTCCGTCAACATCGTTAACACCCATGGAAAATAACTGTACGGAATTTCTCCTTCGTACCACGACAAGCCGTGATAATAATCACTCGCCCACACAGCGGTTCGTTTTTCTTTCTCGGTGAGCATTTGCCATGGAAACGGGGGTTTGAAAACAAATACCCCTCGAGAAGTACCGTCCAATGTGACGTAAGCCAATTCTTTCACAATAAAGGCTCCTTGAGAATCGTAGAAACCTTCAAAGTCGAGCACGAGTTCCATGTTTTTTATTTCTTTTTCTTTCCAAGGTGACCTTTATTATTATGATGATGGATGTGTATTGAGATACGCACGATATTATTCAAAAAACAAATATATGTATACGAATGTGACCTTTCCCAGAATTCATACGACCTGTCACGTGCAACCTTCTCTCTCTATATATATAAAAGAGGAGACGGCGAGAGAACGCTATCCATTTTTTCCTTCAGGACACACAGCGAGAGAGAGAGAGAATTTTGTTTTCTTTTTTTCCTCAATTGAAGAAGATGGACATTTTGAGTACCAAACCTCTCAAAGACTCCTACATTGTTCTGGACATGGAATACTTTCACTGTTATGATCCAAAGACGGGAGATATATGTTTCATCTTGAAAGAACTGGGCTACATCACTTGCGATTTAACCCTATGCGGATCCATGATTTTTCTCCCTCCTGTCCATTACGATGACTTATCGTCCCGCAATCAAGCTGTGGTCAACCAGACTACAAATAACCGACACGGCCTGCAATGGACCGAGGGTCGTCTTTCCTACGAGCATCTTCTTACAATCCTGAAAATACTGACCGAAAATTTGGAGGTGATTTACGTCAATGGATACGATAAAGCCAAATTTTTCAGCAAGCTCTGCCAGCGATCCGTTTATGAGTTTTACATCCCAGGGGAAACCGAGTGGCGGAACAAGTCGAAATGCACGCGACACCAATATTTCCAAAAGATGTTTCATTGTGCCGAGAACAAGGTGAGAAATTTTCGATACCATTTGATGGAGGGTAGTTACGTTTTCCGGAAATTACATTGTTACCCCTCCGAGAGCAAAGCTGTCGAAGACGAAGAGGAGGCGGAAGAATCTCCCCAGGAGAACTCGTGCGACGATGAGGAGGAGGAGGATGAACTTTCTAATAATAATAATAAATGTCTAAGTTGGGATGCTTTAGAGACCCAAGAATATTGGTCTCAACCCTTATCTCACCTAGACCTGAAAGAGGATCCTCAAGTGTACTCTTTGTGGTCCTCTTCTAAAATTTGGTCTTGGAGAGAACCCTTGAATGTTCATGAATGAAATGGCATGTAAATCCCTAGAGAAAAAAAAAATAGAAAAAAAAAGTTCCTTTTTTTTGTAATATGTTGATTTCTTTCCAATCCCATTTCTTTTCTATAACTCAACCCCAATCGACGAGAAGAAGAAGAATTTTCCAAGTTACACAAGACGTAGAAAGATTTCACAAGGATTTATAAATCACACTCTCCCACATGATATATGTATAGAGAGAAAAAGACCCTCTGTTCTCTAGCCAATACGTCAAGACTTCCCTAAACTAAGAGAGACCATGAGTACCGAGGAAACCTTAGCAGAGCAAGTTGGAGACTTTCAAAGAGATTAGAAGAGTTAAGACGGGATAGATTTACAGTTCCGCCGACTAAAGAGGAAACTATCATCGATTTCAACAAACCGCTGTACTTTCATCCCCTACCCCAAAGAATGAGACGAATGGACTCGCCGTTGAACAGTTCCAATGAGAAACAAAATGTTACTTATTTGAATAGCCAATTTCAACACATGAATATTTCATAAGTATTTTTTTCCCTAAAGCGTAGGGAGATCGGATCAGTAGTTTTTCCCTTTTCATCGTCGAAAAAGATTGGGAGGAAAAATCTTTCTCAGCTCTCTCAGAAAAATTTTTCTGCGTTTAAAAAAAAAAAAAAAAAAACTTTTTGTTAATTTTTTTCATGTCTTAGACATGATAAAAATTAACTCTACCCCCCCTTTTGTCTGGGAATGTTGTCTCACACTTTCTAAAAATAGACCATCACTCCTCCTTTCTTAAAGAATAGAATTCCAAGAATGGGATCTGGTCTATTTTTAGAAACGGTGAGACCCTATTCCCAGACAAAAGGCGGGTAGAGTTAATTTTTATCATGTCTAAAGTTCAGGGTCCATCCATCTTCTTATTTGAAACGGTGACCCTGACAAGATCGAGATAAACAAGTCCTGTGAGTTGTTTTGTAATCTTGACGCGATCCAAGAAAGACTTTTTATTATTTTTTTTTTGAAATAAGTGGGGGGTGGGGAGAGAAAATGTTCTCACGACCCTCAGATATCTTTTCATAAATATATTTTTTATTAAAGTGTTTCTTTCATTCCGATCCTTTTAAGAGGTTGGAATGACCCTGACATTTAGATGGGGTCGCGATCCCGACAGATGTCGCGCGAGTATAAAAGTGTGTGTCTTCCGCGAGATTTCTTCATAGAACAGAAGAAGACGTGAACTGAGCTGGTAAGTCCCTTTGGTCCTATGAATATGGTTATCTATAAACTCGATTTGATT
Organism: Stegodyphus dumicola; assembly: GCF_044657685.1. NCBI lineage: Eukaryota > Metazoa > Arthropoda > Arachnida > Araneae > Eresidae > Stegodyphus > Stegodyphus dumicola. Next base: position 53,247,829 of record NC_140778.1, read on the forward strand.
CTTAGTTTTTTTTTAATAATGATAATAATCATAACTTCATTTAAAAAGACCTTTGAAACTTCTTAACCCTTTGAAAAGAAAAATGTCTCTTTCAAGACGACGACTCTAAAACGTTTTATTGTTTTTCCCCCCCCTTTCTAGATCTTCCCTGTTATACATATATACCTTTTCGATTCTCTTTTTTGCCCCTGTTTGTGGAAGACATCACCGTATTCATCGCCATGGCGTGTTCAGAAAACTTTATCGTGCTCGATCTAGAGGTTTCCAGTCCTACAACCACAAGAAGGGTGAATTTACCTACGTTTTAAAAGAATTGGGCTATGCGACAAAAGATTTTTTGACCGTGGGATCGTTGACGTTTACTCCTCCTCACCCCTTCCACCAACTGAGTGCAAAAACCAAAAGACAAATGCCTGGCTGACAAGAAACCGGCACGGACTTCGTTGGAACGAGGGTCATATTCCCTACAACCATTTAGGACGCATTCTCCAATCGCTCACTCACAGCTTCTCCACGATTTATGTGGTGGGACGCCAGAAAGCTAAATTCTTTGCTAAAGCCTTGGATTATCAAAACCCCGTGACGGAAATTTATGTGCCAGATGGAATCATTTGGAAGTATCGGGAAAAATGTGCCCGACATCATCAAAGGATGAAATATTTCCATTGTGCCGAAAACAAAGTGCGCAACTATCGATGGCATATTATGGAAGGAGATTTTCATATCAATCACGTCTATCCAGACGGAACGGAGAAAGAGGAGAGGATTCAGGAGGAAGCAGACAATCCTCTGCTAGCTTTTGATAAGGCCTACGATCAGTTAGAGAAGGATCCGTCCCCAAAAGCGTACGATAACCTCATCCAGAAATGGGATAATCTGTCCTGTTTCCAAGTGATGGAACATCCGGATGAGCATACGCCTTTAAACTTGATGGGCTCTTCTTCTTTGTCGTCAACTTCCTCCAATAACTCGAGGAAGACGGAGGGTTGGGGAGACATACCTGAAAATATTCCCCATTACGATCCAGCAGCCTGTTGGGACGAACCTTCCAAAGAATCTCATGAGACAGCCAAAATATCTTCAGAGGATCCAAAGACAAAATCCACTGAGTGTTGGGACGATGAACGGACGACTCATGCTATAAAATCCACTAAGACTATGTCCACTGAGTGTTGGGACAATGAACGGACGACCCATGCTCCAAAATCCACTGAGACTGTGTCCACTGAGTGTTGGGACGATGAAACCGAAAAGACGACAGAGAATTGGGATGACCGTTCTCAAAAGTATTTGAATTGATATATACATAAACTCAGGAGAAAAAAATAAAGAAAAGATTTTTAGAAATAAGTAGGGAAAGGTTCTCCGCTTTCCCTATATTTATGGAAATGGACTGAGAAGAGAGAGAGAGACGAATCAGGAGACCAAAAAAAAATGGGTCTTGGAAGGAATGAATGCAAATGCATTCGATTCCTTCCAAGACCCATTTTTTTGGGTCCCTCTCTCATCCAATCTTGGAAAAGAACTTTGTCCTATTTTTCTAGGTCCATTCAAAAAGAAATGAATCTATCCATAAATTTTCTTAAAAGAAAAAAAACAAAATAGATCCTTTACCTCTTGACGGTCCAAAGTCGAGAATCTTGGAAAAAGTCATCCACTCTCTCCATCCAGTCAAGCTTCTCTGTAGAAAATCTAGTAGGTGCATCTGCATTCTTGAACACCTGGCAGTTATTATTGGACGCGAAACGTCGAATGCTGAAATAGTTAACAGTGAGCCCATTCTTAAAGAAACGGGGATGTTTTATTCATCCAGTCGAGAGCGGAAAAATTTCTGAGAGCCGGAGAAAAATTTCTCTGGCTGAAAAAAAAAAAAAAAAAAAAAAATACCCCCCTTTTAGTCTGAAAATTGATGTCTTCAATTTTCCAAAAATTGAAGACATCAATTTTCAAATTTTCAGAGTAAAAGAGGGGTATTTTTTTTTTTTTTAATATCTAACTTTGAACCACAGAAATTTTTTCCGGATCTCAGAAAATTTTCCCAGCCGACTCGATGTGAATAAAACTTTATTGTTTGTTAAGAATGTTATTTAATGGATCGATTTCAACCTATCGAGTTTCGCTTGAGTTCCGGCCGTGCTGTGGGCCCACCTGGATACAAGTTTTCCCCTTTTGGAATAGAATAAAACTTTACTGTTTTTTAAGAATGTTATTTAATGGATCGATTTCAACCTATCGAGTTTCGCTTGAGTTCCGGCCGTGCTGTGGGCCCACCTGGATACAAGTTTTCCCCTTTTGGAATAGAATTTCCGTCAAGGTAGGCTACTTTTCCTCTTTTTGCATTTTTCATGTCATTTCATTTGTATTACAATATACTGAAAACGGGCGTTCGAACTGATTTCTAGGCTATTTCTATACAAATGGAGCTCGATCCAAGAAAGAAATGATGTCTTCTTTTTATTTTGTGGACTGCCAATTTGTATTGGAATATACTGAAAACGGGTGTTTGAGTCGGTTTTCAGTATATTTCACTACAAATAGAGCTCGGTCCAAGAAAGAAATGATGTCTTTTTTTTTTATTTTGTGAACTGCCAATTTGTATTGGAATATACTGAAAACGGGTGTTTGAGTCGGTTTTCAGTATATTTCAATACAAATAGAGCTCGATCCAAGAAAGAAAGGATGTCTTTTTTTTATTTTGTGGACTGCCAATTTGTATTGGAGTATACTGAAAACGGGTGTTTGAGTCGGTTTTCAGTATATTTCAATACAAATAGAGCTCGATCCAAGAAAGAAATGATGTCTTTTTTTTTATTTTGAGAGCTGCCAATTTGTATTGGAATATACTGAAAACGAGTGTTTGAGTCGGTTTTCAGTATATTTCAATACAAATAGAGCTCGATCCAAGAAAGAAATGATGTCTTTTTTTTATTTTGTGGACTGCCAATTTGTATTGGAATATACTGAAAACGGGTGTTTGAGTCGGTTTTCAGTATATTTCAATACAAATAGAGCTCGATCCAAGAAAAAAATGATGTCTTTTTTTTATTTTGTGGACTGCCAATTTTGTATTGGAATATACTGAAAACGGGCGTTCACGTCGGTTTTCAGTATATTTCAATACAAATGGAGCTCGATCCAAGAAAAAAATGATGTCTTTTTTTAATTTTGTGGACAACCAATTTTGTAATGGAATATACTGAAAACGGGCATTCACGTCGGTTTTCAGTATATTACAATACAAATGGAGCTCGATCCAAGAAAAAAATGATGTCTTTTTTTTATGTTGTGGACAGCCAATTTTGTATTGGAATATACTGAAAACGGGCATTCACGTCGGTTTTCAGTATATTACAATACAAATGGAGCTGGATCCAAGAAAAAAATGATGTCTTTTTTTTATGTTGTGGACAGCCAATTTTGTATTGGAATATACTGAAAACGGGCATTCACGTCGGTTTTCAGTATACTCCAATACAAATGGAGCTGGATCCAAGAAAAAAATGATGTCTTTTTTTTATGTTGTGAACAGCCAATTTTGTATTGGAATATACTGAAAACGGGCGTTCACGTCGGTTTTCAGTATATTACAATACAAATGGAGCTCCATCCAAGAAAAAAATGATGTCTTTTTTTTATGTTGTAGACTGCCCTATTTTGTATTGGAATATATTGAAAACGGGCCTTCGAGTCGGTTTTCAGTATATTCCAATACAAATGGAGCTCCATCCAAGAAAAAAATGATGTCTTTTTTTATGTTGTGGACAGCCAATTTTGTATTGGAATATACTGAAAACGGGCGTTCACGTCGGTTTTCAGTATATTACAATACAAGTGGAGCTCCATCCAAGAAAAAAATGATATCTTTTTTTTTATTTTGTGGACAGCCAATTTTGTATTGGAATATACTGAAAACGGGCGTTCACGTCGGTTTTCAGTATATTTCAATATAAGTGGAGCTCCATCCAAGAATAAAAAGATGTCTTTTTTTTATTTTGTGGACAGCCAATTTTGTATTGGAATATACTGAAAACGGGCGTTCACGTCGGTTTTCAGTATATTTCAATACAAGTGAAGCTCCATCCAAGAAAAAAATGATGTCTTTTTTTTATGTTGTGGACTGCCCTATTTTGTATTGGAATATACTGAAAACGGGCGTTCGAGTCGGTTTTCAGTATATTCAAATACAAATGGAGCTCTATCCAAGAAAAAAATGATGTGTTTTTTATGTTGTGGACAATCAATTTTGTATTGGAATATACTGAAAACGGGCGTTCGAATCCTTTTTCCGACTATTTCTACACACATTCCACTATATTAAAATGACGTCATGGTTGAGTCCAAACAGAGTCGTCCCCGGACAGAGTCGTCTCCGGACAAAGTCGTCCCCGGACAATTTTATACCGAATTTGTATAGAGATATACTTAAAATGGGCTTGGAGGGGAGGGCGCTTTCTAGTATATTCCTATATACATTCGGTTGCATTCAGAAACAAAAAGAATGTCTTTGTGAATGGACAGGATGACTATGGAAACCTTATCTCTCTCTCTCTCTCCCAAGATTGGATGAGAGAGTGCCTCCTATTTGTATTGTAATATACTGAAAACGGGCTTTCGAGTCAATTTCTAGATTATTTCTATACAAATGGAGCTCTATTTACGAAAAAAATGATGTCTTTTTTTATTGTGTGGACAGTCCTATTTGTATTGCAATATACTGAAAACAGGAGTTCGAGTCGGTTTCTAAACTCTTCCTATACAAATTCCACCACCTATATAGAAATGATGTCATCGTTGAGTCTAAACAAAGTCGTCTCCGGACCATCTTGATGACCAGACATATTGCCTTTTCAACAACACACATTATTCTGAACAAAAACGTGGAATACTTTTATAGAAAAGAGAAGAATTGAAAGTGAAAGTCAAAAAGCAAAATGGGATCGGCTGGGAAATATTTCTGAGAGCCGAGAAAAAATTCTGAGTCAGAAAAAAAAGAAAAAATATATCATATATATATTATATAATATATATATTATATAATATATATTATATAATATATATTATAAATACAATTTGTTAATTTTTATCATGTCTTCTAGACATGATAAAAATTAACTAATCCCTTTTGTCTAGGAATGTTGTCTCACCGTTTCTAAAGAAATAGACCATGATTCATTCTTTCTAAAGAATAGAATTCCAAGAAAAGAATGGGTTCTGGTCTATTTTTAGAAACGGTGAGACAACATTCCCAGAGAAAAGGGGGTACATTCAGTCTGTGCTGTAGACCCTGAACAACCTATCGGTTACCGGTAATATATCTGGTAGGACCCCAAAAAGCTATCCACTGTCGTTGGAATTGTGTTCACTGGAGGCTATTTCTTTTTTTCGCAATCTCGCTTTTAGTTTTCTCTGAGATTCTTTAGAAATGGGTGAAGATGGGTAGCGTGAAGCGGGGGACACCTGGATCAGGATTCCCGATTAGGGTAGAGAGGGAGGCGTGTTGCCTTTTCAACAGCCCACAGTGTTCTGAACAGAAACGTGGAATGCTTTTATAGAAAACAGAAGAGTTGAAAGTGAAATTAACTCACCCCCTTTTGTCTGGGTATGTTGTCTCACCGTTTCTAAAAATAGACCAGAACCCAGTCTTTTCTTGGAATTCTATTCTTTAAAAGGATGAGTCATGGTCTATTTTTAGAAAGTGGGAGACAACATTCCCAGACAAAAGGGGGTGAATTAATTTTTATCATGTCTAGAAGACATGATAAAAATTAACAAAAAGTTTTTTTTTTTTAATCTCAGAATTTTTTTCTGAGCTCTGAGAAATTTTTCCTAGCCGATCCCATTTCGTTTTTCGACTTTCACTTTCAACTCTTCACTTTTCCTATCCACTGTCGTTGGAATTGTGTTCACTGGAGGCTATTTCTTTTTTTGCAATCTCGCTTTTAGTTTTCTCTGAGATTCTTTAGAAATGGCTATACAAATTTCACCATCTATATAGAGATGATGTCCAAACAAAGTCGTCCCCGGACCATCTTGATGACCGAATATGTATAGAAATAGTCTGAAAATGGGCTTGAGGGCCGGTTTCTGGACCATTCCTCTACAAATTCGGCCGCATCCAGAAAAACAAAAATACATAATTTCTTTTTGGGTGGACAGGAGATGATAAATTTCTTTTCTCTCTCTCTCTCCCAAGATTGGAGGAGAGAGTGGCCCAAAAAAATGGGTCTCCGAAGGAATCGAATGCATTTTGAAATGCACTCATTCCTTCCAAGACCCATTTTTTGGTCTCCTGATTCAACTCTCCAGTCTATGGAATAGGGAAAGCGGAGAACGTTTCCCCTTCTTTAAGCGACTGGAGACCATATCGCATCATCATCATCATCATCACCATCGTCCTCTTTCTGATACATTTCAACGAAGTCTTGATGTCTCTGGATGATTTTGGGGAGCTGATGGATGCCGAATTGAGTGATGAAAAAGAGAGGACTCTTTTTCCTTTCTTGTTCGTCTTGCACAGTCTCTCGGAGGGTGATATATGTTTCCCCGTCCTCCTCAATTTTCGTCAGAGGTCTCATGAATATTTTACACATCCAAGGGAAGAGCGACTTGTTATGCAGGGATTTCGAAGCGACGAAGGCCGCTTCATTCGAAGTGAGGACAATCTAGTTCGGTTGACCCCATTCTTTGGAGTAGTTGTCCAAATCGCCTAGTCGAAGAAAATGGTGTCGATTAGGAAAAAAGACTTGGAGAACACTCGTCGTATGCGAGACGTTCGTAGGCAAGAGAGTCAAGATATCTTTGGCATTCCAGTACAGGAATCCTAGATCCACATACGCGTGCACGTAATAGTCATCGTTATATTCCAGTTTGAGCAGCATGGCTTTTGTATTTTTTTTTTTCGTTCTCGAGGCGAAACACTCGTCTGATATGAACAAGAGCTCGCTGGCGATCCGTTTATATAGACTCCTCAGAGAGAGAGAGAGGGAGAGGGGAGGAGGAGGAACAAGGTTGATGAATTCTAAAATAAAAAAAATGATAACGAAATGAGATCGGCTGGCAAAATATTTTCAGAGCTCAGAAAAAAATTCTGAGATGTAAAAAAAAAAAAAAAAAACTTTTTGTTAATTTTTATCATGTCTTCTAGACATGATAAAAATTCATTCATCCCCCTTTTGTCTGGGTATGTTGTCTCACCGTTTCTAAAAATAGACCAGAACCCAGGCTTTTCTTGGAATTCTATTCTTTAAAAGGATGAGTCATGGTCTATTTTTAGAAAGTGGGAGACAACATTCCCAGACAAAAGGGGGGTAAGTTAATTTTTATCATGTCTAGAAGACATGATAAAAATTAACAAAAAGTTTTTTTTTTTTAATCTCAGAATTTTTTTCTGAGCTCTGAGAAATTTTTCCTAGCCGATCCCATTTCGTTTTTCGACTTTCACTTTCAACTCTTCACTTTTCCTATCCACTGTCGTTGGAATTGTGTTCACTGGAGGCTATTTCTTTTTTTGCAATCTTGCTTTTAGTTTTCTCTGAGATTCTTTAGAAATGGCTATACAAATTTCACCATCTATATAGAGATGATGTCCAAACAAAGTCGTCCCCGGACCATCTTGATGACCGAATATGTATAGAAATAGTCCGAAAATGGGCTTGAGGGCCGGTTTCTGGACCATTCCTCTACAAATTCGGCCGCATCCAGAAAAACAAAAATACATAATTTCTTTTTGGGTGGACAGGAGATGATAAATTTCTTTTCTCTCTCTCTCTCCCAAGATTGGAGGAGAGAGTGGCCCAAAAAATGGGTCTCGGAAGGAATCGAATGCATTTTGAAATGCACTCATTCCTTCCAAGACCCATTTTTTGGTCTCCTGATTCAACTCTCCAGTCTATGGAATAGGGAAAGCGGAGAACGTTTCCCCTTCTTTAAGCGACTGGAGACCATATCGCATCATCATCATCACCATCACCATCGTCCTCTTTCTGATACTTTTCAACGAAGGCTTGATGTCTCTGGATGATTTTGGGGAGCTGATGGATGCCGAATTGAGGGATGAAAAAGAGAGGACTCTTTTTCCTTTCTTGTTCGTCTTGCATAGTCTCTCGGAGGGTGATATACGTTTCCCCGTCCTCCTCAATTTTCGTCAGAGGTCTCATGAATATTTTACACATCCAAGGGAAGAGCGACTTGTTATGCAGGGATTTCGAAGCGACGAAGGCCGCTTCATTCGAAGTGAGGACAATCTAGTTCGGTTGACCCCATTCTTTGGAGTAGTTGTCCAAATCGCCTAGTCGAAGAAAATGGTGTCGATTAGGAAAAAAGACTTGGAGAACACTCGTCGTATGCGAGACGTTCGTAGGCAAGAGAGTCAAGATATCTTTGGCATTCCAGTACAGGAATCCTAGATCCACATACGCGTGCACGTAATAGTCATCGTTATATTCCAGTTTGAGCAGCATGGCTTTTGTATTTTTTTTTCCGTTCTCGAGGCGAAACACTCGTCTGATATGAACAAGAGCTCGCTGGCGATCCGTTTATATAGACTCCTCAGAGAGAGAGAGAGGGAGAGGGGAGGAGGAGGAACAAGGTTGATGAATTCTAAAATAAAAAAAATGATAACGAAATGAGATCGGCTGGCAAAATATTTTCAGAGCTCAGAAAAAAATTCTGAGATGTAAAAAAAAAAAAAAAAAAAAACTTTTTGTTAATTTTTATCATGTCTTCTAGACATGATAAAAATTCACTCATCCCCCTTTTGTCTGGGTATGTTGTCTCACCGTTTCTAAAAATAGACCAGAACCCAGGCTTTTCTTGGAATTCTATTCTTTAAAAGGATGAGTCATGGTCTATTTTTAGAAAGTGGGAGACAACATTCCCAGACAAAAGGGGGGTGAGTTAATTTTTATCATGTCTAGAAGACATGATAAAAATTAACAAAAAGTTTTTTTTTTTTTTAATCTCAGAATTTTTTTCTGAGCTCTGAGAAATTTTTCCTAGCCGATCCCATTTCGTTTTTCGACTTTCACTTTCAACTCTTCACTTTTCCTATCCACTGTCGTTGGAATTGTGTTCACTGGAGGCTATTTCTTTTTTTGCAATCTCGCTTTTAGTTTTCTCTGAGATTCTTTAGAAATGGCTATACAAATTTCACCATCTATATAGAGATGATGTCCAAACAAAGTCGTCCCCGGACCATCTTGATGACCGAATATGTATAGAAATAGTCTGAAAATGGGCTTGAGGGCCGGTTTCTGGACCATTCCTCTACAAATTCGGCCGCATCCAGAAAAACAAAAATACATAATTTCTTTTTGGGTGGACAGGAGATGATAAATTTCTTTTCTCTCTCTCTCTCCCAAGATTGGAGGAGAGAGTGGCCCAAAAAAATGGGTCTCGGAAGGAATCGAATGCATTTTGAAATGCACTCATTCCTTCCAAGACCCATTTTTTGGTCTCCTGATTCAACTCTCCAGTCTATGGAATAGGGAAAGCGGAGAACGTTTCCCCTTCTTTAAGCGACTGGAGACCATATCGCATCATCATCATCATCACCATCACCATCGTCCTCTTTCTGATACTTTTCAACGAAGGCTTGATGTCTCTGGATGATTTTGGGGAGCTGATGGATGCCGAATTGAGTGATGAAAAAGAGAGGACTCTTTTTCCTTTCTTGTTCGTCTTGCACAGTCTCTGGGAGGGTGATATACGTTTCCCCGTCCTCCTCAATTTTCGTCAGAGGTCTCATGAATATTTTACACATCCAAGGGAAGAGCGACTTGTTATGCAGGGGTTTCGAAGCGACGAAGGCCGCTTCATTCGATATGAGGACAATCTAGTTCGGTTGACCCCATTCTTTGGAGTAGTTGTCCAAATCGCCTAGTCGAAGAAAATGGTGTCGATTAGGAAAAAAGACTTGGAGAACACTCGTCGTATGCGAGACGTTCGTAGGCAAGAGAGTCAAGATATCTTTGGCATTCCAGTACAGGAATCCTAGATCCACATACGCGTGCACGTAATAGTCATCGTTATATTCCAGTTTGAGCAGCATGGCTTTTGTATTTTTTTTTCCGTTCTCGAGGCGAAACACTCGTCTGATATGAACAAGAGCTCGCTGGCGATCCGTTTATATAGACTCCTCAGAGAGAGAGAGAGGGAGAGGGGAGGAGGAGGAACAAGGTTGATGAATTCTAAAATAAAAAAAAATGATAACGAAATGAGATCGGCTGGCAAAATATTTTCAGAGCTCAGAAAAAAATTCTGAGATGTAAAAAAAAAAAAAAAAAAAAACTTTTTGTTAATTTTTATCATGTCTTCTAGACATGATAAAAATTCACTCATCCCCCTTTTGTCTGGGTATGTTGTCTCACCGTTTCTAAAAATAGACCAGAACCCAGGCTTTTCTTGGAATTCTATTCTTTAAAAGGATGAGTCATGGTCTATTTTTAGAAAGTGGGAGACAACATTCCCAGACAAAAAGGGGGGTGAGTTAATTTTTAGCATGTCTAAAAGACATGCTAAAAATTAACAAAAAGTTGTTTTTTTTTTTTTTTTTTTTTACATCTCAGATTTTTTTCCTGAGCTCTGAAAATATTTTGACAGCCGATCTCATTTCGTTTTTCGACTTTCACTTTCAACTCTTCACTTTTCTATAAAAGCATTCCAGGTTTCTGTTCAGAACAGTGTCTCTCTCTACCCAAATCTGAAACCCTAGTCACGAGAGAATATGAGACTAGAAAAATAGTTTAGCTTATTGATCTAAAAAATGTCCCATGCTAGAACTCAGAATTATAATCAGAGCGGGGCTTTCCAGTATCCACTTCCAAGATTTTAGATTTGTCATGGGTGACATGTTCCCAAATTCATAAATTCTTCAATTATAGTCTCCTTCTTTGACAAATGGCTAAGAAATTCTTAAAGAATATCATGATAAAGATTTAGCTATCTATATATAACATTATGTTTTCTTTTCAAAAAAAAATCCAGTCTTGATCGAAATGGACTTTACGCACAATTTATTGTATCCCCACCTTTCCAAGATTGGTTTGAAGAAGTGATCAAAAAAAATGGGTCTGGAAAGAAAAGGGTGCATTTCGAGAAAAGAAAAGAGGACCCTCTTTTTCTCGCAATGCACCCGTTTCCTTCCAGACCCATTTCTTTTGCCTCCTCAGAACTCTCTTTCTTTTCTCCTCCCTCTCTCTCTTAAGAGGGATTGAAAGAAAGAGGCTAGATGGAAAAGTTTCTTTTTTTTTCTTTCGAGAAGATAAAAAAAAATTTGGAGGAGGAGCAAATTTTTTTTGGGTGGTGGTGGTTGTTTTTTTTAGAAGGTGATAACTTTAGTGACATTTAAAGAGACCACCAGAGGATCCGTTTGAGTCTCGACGACCTTTTCTTGACGGGGGTCTGTCTGGCAATAAGCGCTGGCATATTGTTTAGGGTAAGTAGAAGAATCCGTCATGCCTGGATGAGGCGGTATGTAGCGCACTCCCAGATTAAAGAGGGTGATGAAGGGAAATTTCTCCCCCGGATAGAGCAGTCGGTAAACGGGTTGATTGGGTACAACTCGAACCAGCGGCTGAGTTAAAATGCTATACACCCAGGCCAGAAGCTGATTATTTTTAGGATTATTTTCGGCCAGATGTAACATTTCTTCGCTGGAGAGGACATATCCCTCTTGAGAACTGCCGAGACTCTCAAGATCTTTTATTTTCCTGAAGACGTGGTGTTCGTCGAAAAACACGAAGAGAATGTCCCAGGTTCTTTTACTGGAAGTATGAATCAGAGGCAAAATGTCCGTAGCGTTCCAAAACAATCTTCCGTCATCCACATAACAGCGAATGCTCACAAACTCATTATATAAGACGCGGATCATCATCTTGAGTAGAAATATGGATACGCACAGCAGTCTCTCTCTCTCTGGGAAATAGAGTCTGTCTTCCACTCGCCTCTCTATATATACGAGAAGACCACGTGATGGGCGACGTGACGGTTGACTTCTAGAAAAAAAATCAACTTTGTCTATCTCTCTCTCTATGACCTTCTATTTTTTTCCTAAAGAACACCCCGTCACCTTTTCAAAGGTCATGGGATTGAGAGGAACGAAAGAAAAAAAATCAACCATCCTTTGTATACTACCTATGACCTTCTCCTAGAGACCCCTGTCATTTTCTTCTCGAGAGCTACGTGATGAAAGCTTTTTTTTTATTCTAAAGTTTATCAACTTTGTAGACACATGACCCCGTCACCTTCTCAAAGGCCATGTCGTATGGAATGGGACCCTTTTGGTTTTTTCTTTTGAGAAAATAAAAAATAAAACAACTCTATAATCATCTCTCTATGACCTTCACAAACACTCATGTTTTATCATTTTTTTTATTTTAGAATTCATCAACCTTGTTCCTCCTCCTCCCCTCTCCCTCTCTCTCTCTCTCTGAGGAGTCTATATAAACGGATCGCCAGCGAGCTCTTGTTCATATCAGACGAGTGTTTCGCCTTGAGAACGGAAAAAAAATACAAAAGCCATGCTGCTCAAACTGGAATATAACGATGACTATTACGTGCACGCGTATGTGGATCTAGGATTCCTGTACTGGAATGCCAAAGATATCTTGACTCTCTTGCCTACGAACGTCTCGCATACGACGAGTGTTCTCCAAGTCTTTTTTCCTAATCGACACCATTTTCTTCGACTAGGCGATTTGGACAACTACTCCAAAGAATGGGGTCAACCGAACTAGATTGTCCTCACTTCGAATGAAGCGGCCTTCGTCGCTTCGAAATCCCTGCATAACAAGTCGCTCTTCCCTTGGATGTGTAAAATATTCATGAGACCTCTGACGAAAATTGAGGAGGACGGGGAAACGTATATCACCCTCCGAGAGACTATGCAAGACGAACAAGAAAGGAAAAAGAGTCCTCTCTTTTTCATCCCTCAATTCGGCATCCATCAGCTCCCCAAAATCATCCAGAGACATCAAGCCTTCGTTGAAAAGTATCAGAAAGAGGACGATGGTGATGGTGATGATGATGATGCGATATGGTCTCCAGTCGCTTAAAGAAGGGGAAACGTTCTCCGCTTTCCCTATTCCATAGACTGGAGAGTTGAATCAGGAGACCAAAAAATGGGTCTTGGAAGGAATGAGTGCATTTCAAAATGCATTCGATTCCTTCCAAGACCCATTTTTTGGGCCACTCTCTCCTCCAATCTTGGGAGAGAGAGAGAGAAAAGAAATTTATCATCTCCTGTCCACCCAAAAAGAAATTATGTATTTTTGTTTTTCTGGATGCGGCCGAATTTGTAGATGAATCGTCCAGAAACCGGCCCTCAAGCCCATTTTCAGACTACTTCTATACATATTCGGTCATCAAGATGGTCCGGGGACGACTTTGTTTGGACATCATTTCTATATAGATGGTGAAATTTGTATAGCCATTTCTAAACAATCTCAGAGAAAACTAAAAGCGAGATTGCAAAAAAAGAAATAGCCTCCAGTGAACACAATTCCAACGAAAGTGGATAGGAAAAGTGAAGAGTTGAAAGTGAAAGTCGAAAAACGAAATGGGATCGGCTAGGAAAAATTTCTCAGAGCTCAGGAAAAAATTCTGAGATGTAAAAAAAAAAAAAAAAAAAAAAAAAAACTCTTTGTTAATTTTTATCATGTCTTCTAGACATGATAAAAATTAACTCACCCCCCTTTTGTCTGGGAATGTTGTCTCCCACTTTCTAAAAATAGACCATGACTCATCCTTTTAAACAATAGAATTCCAAGAAAAGACTGGGTTCTGGTCTATTTTTAGAAACGGTGAGACAACATACCCAGACAAAAGGGTTGAGTTAATTTCACTTTCAACTCTTCTCTTTTCTATAAAAGCATTCCACGTTTCTGTTCAGAACACTGTGGGCTGTTGAAAAGGCAACACGCCTCCCTCTCTACCCTAATCGGGAATCCTGATCCAGGTGTCCCCCGCTTCACGCTACCCATCTTCACCCATTTCTAAAGAATCTCAGAGAAAACTAAAAGCCAGATTGCGAAAAAAAGAAATAGCCTCCAGTGAACACAATTCCAACGACAGTGGATAGCTTTTTGGGGTCCTTCCAGATATATTACCGGTAACCGATAGGTTGTTCAGGGTCTACAGCACAGACTCAATGTACGCCCTTTTGTCTGGGAATGTTGTCTCACCGTTTCTAAAAATAGACCAGAACCCATTCTTTTCTTGGAATTCTATTCTTTAGAAAGAATGAATCATGGTCTATTTCTTTAAAAACGGTAAGACAACATTCCTAGACAAAAGGGATTAGTTAATTTTTATCATGTCTAGAAGACATGATAAAAATTAACAAAAAGTATTTGTAATATATATTATATAATATATATTATATAATATATATATTATATAATATATATATTATGTATTTTTTTTTTTCTGACTCAGAATTTTTTCTCGGCTCTCAGAAATTTTTCCCAGCCGATCCCATTTTGCTTTTTGACTTTCACTTTCAATTCTTCTCTTTTCTATAAAAGTATTCCACGTTTTTGTTCAGATTAATGTGGGTTGTTGAAAAGGCAATATGTCTGGTCATCAAGATGGTCCGGGGACGACTTTGTTTAGACTCAACGATGACATCATTTCTATATAGATGGTGGAATTTGTTCAGGAAGAGTTTAGAAACCGACTCGAACGCCTGTTTTCAGTATATTGCAATACAAATAGGACTGTCCACACAATAAAAAAAGACATCATTTTTTTCGTAAATAGAGCTCCATTTGTATAGAAATAGTCTAGAAAGTGACTCGAAAGCCCGTTTTCAGTATATTACAATACAAATAGGAGGCACTCTCTCATCCAATCTTGGGAGAGAGAGAGAGAGAGATCCGGTTTCCATAGTCATCCTGTCCATTCAAAAAGACATTCTTTTTGTCTCTGAATGCAAGCCCATTTTAAGTATATCTCTATACAAATTCGGTATAAAATTGTCCGGGGACTACTTTGTCCGGGGACGACTCTGTTTGGACTCAACCATGACGTCATTTTAATATAGTGGAATGTGTGTAGAAATAGTCGGAAAAAGGACTCGAACGCCCGTTTTCAGTATATTCCAATACAAAATTGATTGTCCACAACATAAAAAAGACATGATTTTTTCTTGGATGGAGCTTCCCTTGTATTGAAATATACTGAAAACCGACGTGAACGCCCGTTTTCAGTATATTCCAATACAAAATTGGCTGTCCACAACATAAAAAAAAGACATCATTTTTTTCTTGGATGGAGCTCCATTTGTATTGAAATATACTGAAAACCGACTCGAACGCCCGTTTTCAGTATATTCCAATACAAAATTGGCTGTCCACAAAATAAAAAAAAGACATCATTTTTTTCTCGGATGGAGCTCCACTTGTATTGTAATATACTGAAAACCGACGTGAACGCCCGTTTTCAGTATATTCCAATACAAAATTGGCTGTCCACAACATAAAAAAAAGGCATCATTTTTTTCTTGGATCGAGCTCCACTTGTATTGTAATATACTGAAAACCAACGTGAACACCCGTTTTCAGTATATTCCAATACAAAATTGGCTGTCCACAACATAAAAAAGAGACATCATTTTTTTCTTGGATCCAGCTCCATTTGTATTGGAGTATACTGAAAACCGACGTGAATGCCCGTTTTCAGTATATTCCAATACAAAATTGACAGTCCACAAAATAAAAAAAAGACATCATTTTTTTTCTTGGATCGAGCTCTGTTTGTATTGAAATATACTGAAAACCGACTCAAACACCCGTTTTCAGTATATTCCAATACAAATTGGCAGTCCACAAAATAAAAAAAAGACATCATTTCTTTCTTGGATCGAGCTCTATTTGTATTGTAATATACTGAAAACCGACTCAAACACCCGTTTTCAGTATATTCCAATACAAATTGGCAGTCCACAAAATAAAAAAAGACATCATTTCTTTCTTGGATCGAGCTCTATTTGTATTGAAATATACTGAAAACCGACTCAAACACCCATTTTCAGTATATTCCAATACAAATTGGCAGTTCACAAAATAAAAAAAAAAGACATCATTTCTTTCTTGGACCGAGCTCCATTTGTATAGAAATAGCCTAGAAATCAGTTCGAACGCCCGTTTTCAGTATATTGTAATACAAATGAAATGACATGAAAAATGCAAAAAGAGGAAAAGTAGCCTACCTTGACGGAAATTCTATTCCAAAAGGGGAAAACTTGTATCCAGGTGGGCCCACAGCACGGCCGGAACTCAAGCGAAACTCGATAGGTTGAAATCGATCCATTAAATAACATTCTTAACAAACAGTAAAGTTTTATTCACATCGAGTCGGCTGGGAAAATTTTCTGAGAGCTGGAAAAAATTTCTGTGGTTCAAAGTTAGATATTAAAAAAAAAAAAAAATACCCCCCTTTTACTCTGAAAATTTGAAAATTGATGTCTTCAATTTTTGGAAAATTGAAGACATCAATTTTCAGACTAAAAGGGGGGTATTTTTTTTTTTTTTTTTTTTTTTCAGCCAGAGAAATTTTTCTCCGGCTCTCAGAAATTTTTCCGCTCTCGACTGGATGAATAAAACATCCCCGTTTCTTTAAGAATGGGCTCACTGTTAACTATTTCAGCATTCGACGTTTCGCGTCCAATAATAACTGCCAGGTGTTCAAGAATGCAGATGCACCTACTAGATTTTCTACAGAGAAGCTTGACTGGATGGAGAGAGTGGATGACTTTTTCCAAGATTCTCGACTTTGGACCGTCAAGAGGTAAAGGATCTTTTTTGTTTTTTTTCTTTTAAGAAAATTTATGGATAGATTCATTTCTTTTTGAACGGACCTAGAAAAATAGGACAAAGTTCTTTTCCAAGATTGGATGAGAGAGGGACCCAAAAAAATGGGTCTTGGAAGGAATCGAATGCATTTGCACTCATTCATTCCAAGACCCATTTTTTTTTGGTCTCCTGATTCGTCTCTCTCTCTCTTCTCAGTCCATTTCCATAAATATAGGGAAAGCGGAGAACCTTTCCCTACTTATTTCTAAAAATCTTTTCTTTATTTTTTTCTCCTGAGTTTATGTATATATCAATTCAAATACTTTTGAGAACGGTCATCCCAATTCTCTGTCGTCTTTTCGGTTTCATCGTCCCAACACTCAGTGGACATAGTCTCAGTGGATTTTGGAGCATGGGTCGTCCGTTCATTGTCCCAACACTCAGTGGACATAGTCTTAGTGGATTTTGGAGCATGAGTCGTCCGTTCATCGTCCCAACACTCAGTGGATTTTGTCTTTGGATCCTCTGAAGATATTTTGGGGGTCTCATGAGATTCTTTGGAAGGTTCGTCCAAACAGGCTGCTGGATCGTAATGGGGAATATTTTCAGGTATTTCTCCCCAACCCTCCGTCTTCCTCGAGTTATTGGAGGAAGTTGACGACAAAGAAGAAGAGCCCATCAAGTTTAAAGGCGTATGCTCATCCGGATGTTCCATCACTTGGAAACAGGACAGATTATCCCATTTCTGGATGAGGTTATCGTACGCTTTTGGGGACGGATCCTTCTCTAACTGATCGTAGGCCTTATCAAAAGCTTGCAGAGGATTGTCTGCTTCCTCCTGAATCCTCTCCTCTTTCTCCGTTCCGTCTGGATAGACGTGATTGATATGAAAATCTCCTTCCGTAATATGCCATCGATAGTTGCGCACTTTGTTTTCGGCACAATGCAAATATTTCATCCTTTGATGATGTCGGACACATTTTTCCCGATACTTCCAAATGATTCCATCTGGCACATAAATTTCCGTCACGGGTTTTTGATAATCCAAGGCTTTAGCAAAGAATTTAGCTTTCTGGCATCCCACCACATTAATCGTGGAGAAGCTGTGAGTGAGCGATTGGAGAATGCGTCCTAAATGGTTGTAGGGAATATGACCCTCGTTCCAACGAAGTCCGTGCCGGTTTCTTGTCAGCCAGGCATTTGTCTTTTGGTTTTTTTCACTCAGTTGGTGGAAGGGGTGAGGAGGAGTAAACGTCAACGATCACACGGTCAAAAAATCTTTTGTCGCATAGCCCAATTCTTTTAAAACGTAGGTAAATTCACCCTTCTTCTGGTTGTAGGACTGGAAACCCTCTAGATCGAGCACGATAAAGTTTTCTGAACACGCCATGGCGATGAATACGGTGATGTCTTCCACAAACAGGAGCAAAAAAGAGAATCGAAAAGGTATATATGTATAACAGGGAAGATCTAGAAAGGGGGAGGAAACAATAAAACGTTTTAGAGTCGTCGTCTTGAAAGAGACATTTTTCTTTTCAAAGGGTTAAGAAGTTTCAAAGGTCTTTTTAAATGAAGTTATGATTATTATCATTATTAAAAAAAAAACTAAGAATCAAATCGAGTTTATAGATAACCATATTCATAGGACCAAAGGGACTTACCAGCTCAGTTCACGTCTTCTTCTGTTCTATGAAGAAATCTCGCGGAGGACACACACTTTTATACTCGCGCGACATCTGTCGGGATCGCGACCCCATCTAAATGTCAGGGTCATTCCAACCTCTTAAAAGGATCGGAATGAAAGAAACACTTTGATAAAAAATATATTTATGAAAAGATATCTGAGGGTCGTGAGAACATTTTCTCTCCCCACCCCCCGCCTATTTCAAAAAAAAATAATAAAAAGTCTTTCTTGGATCGCGCCAAGATTACAAAACAACTCACAGGACTTGTTTATCTCGATCTTGTCAGGGTCACCGTTTCACATAAGAAGATGGATGGACCCTGAACTTTAGACATGATAAAAATTAACTCTACCCGCCTTTTGTCTGGGAATAGGGTCTCACCGTTTCTAAAAATAGACCAGATCCCATTCTTGGAATTCTATTCTTTAAGAAAGGAGGAGTGATGGTCTATTTTTAGAAAGTGTGAGACAACATTCCCAGACAAAAGGGGGGGTAGAGTTAATTTTTATCATGTCTAAGACATGAAAAAAATTAACAAAAAGTTTTTTTTTTTTTTTTTTTTTTTTTTTTTTAAAGGCAGAAAAATTTTTCTGAGAGAGCTGAGAAAGATTTTTCCTCCCAATCTTTTTCGACGACGAAAAGGGAAAAACTATTGATCCGATCTCCCTACGCTTTAGGGAAAAAATACTTATGAAATATTCATGTGTTGAAATTGGCTATTCAAATAAGTGACATTTTGTTTCTCATTGGAACTGTTCAACGGCGAGTCCATTCGTCTCATTCTTTGGGGTAGGGGATGAAAGTACAGCGGTTTGTTGAAATCGATGATAGTCGGCGGAACTGTAAATCTATCCCGTCTTAACTCTTCTAATCTCTTTGAAAGTCTTTCCACTTGCTCTGCTAAGGTTTCCTCGGTACTCATGGTCTCTCTTAGTTTAGGGAAGTCTTGACGTATTGGCTAGAGAACAGAGGGTCTTTTTCTCTCTATACATATATCATGTGGGAGAGTGTGATTTATAATTCCTTGTGAAATCTTTCTACGTCTTGTGTAACTTGGAAAATTCTTCTTCTCGTCGATTGGGGTTGAGGTATAGAAAAGAAATGGGATTGGAAAGAAATCAACATATTACAAAAAAAGGAACTTTTTTTTTCTATTTTTTTTTCTCTAGGGATTTACATACCATTTCATTCATGAACATTCAAGGGTTCTCTCCAAGACCAAATTTTAGAAGAGGACCACAAAGAGTACACTTGAGGATCCTCTTTCAGGTCTAGGTGAGATAAGGGTTGAGACCAATATTCTTGGGTCTCTAAAGCATCCCAACTTAGACATTTATTATTATTATTAGAAAGTTCATCCTCCTCCTCCTCATCGTCGCACGAGTTCTCCTGGGGAGATTCTTCCGCCTCCTCTTCGTCTTCGACAGCTTTGCTCTCGGAGGGGTAACAATGTAATTTGCGGAAAACGTAACTACCCTCCATCAAATGGTATCGAAAATTTCTCACCTTGTTCTCGGCACAATGAATCATCTTTTGGAAATATTGGTGTCGCGTGCATTTCGACTTGTTCCGCCACTCGGTTTTCCCTGGGATGTAAAACTCATAAACGGATCGCTGGCAGAGCTTGCTGAAAAATTTGGCTTTATCGTATCCATTGACGTAGATCACCTCCACATTTTCGGTCAGTATTTTCAGGATTGTAGGATGATGCTCGTAGGAAAGACGACCCTCGGTCCATTGAAGGCCGTGTCGGTTATTTGTAGTCTGGTTACCACAGCTTGATTGCGGGACGATAAGTCATCGTAATGGACAGGAGGGAGAAAAATCATGGATCCGCATAAGGTTAAATCGCAAGTGATGTAGCCCAGTTCTTTCAAGATGAAACATATATCTTCCGTCTTTGGTTCATAACAGTGAAAGTATTCCATGTCCAGAACAATGTAGGAATCTTTGAGAGGTTTGGTACTCAAAATGTCCATCTTCTTCAATTGAGGAAAAAAAGAAAACAAAATTCTCTCTCTCTCTCGCTGTGTGTCCTGAAGGAAAAAATGGATAGCGTTCTCTCGCCGTCTCCTCTTTTATGTATATAGAGAGAGAAGGTTGCACGTGACAGGTCGTATGAATTCTGGGAAAGGTCACATTCGTATATATATATTTGTTTTTTGAATAATATCGTGCGTATCTCAATACACATCCATCATCATAATAATAAAGGTCACCTTGGAAAGAAAAAGAAATAAAAAACATGGAACTCGTGCTCGACTTTGAAGGTTTCTACGATTCTCCAGGAGCCTTTATTGTGAAAGAATTGGCTTACGTCACATTGGACGGTACTTCTCGAGGGGTATTTGTTTTCAAACCCCCGTTTCCATGGCAAATGCTCACCGAGAAAGAAAAACGAACCGCTGTGTGGGCGAGTGATTATTATCACGGCTTGTCGTGGTACGAAGGAGAAATTCCGTACAGTTATTTTCCATGGGTGTTAACGATGTTGACGGAACCTTTTTCCATGATTTGGGTGCGAGGAGAAATGAAACGGCGGTTTTTAGAGAAATGGTTGCAAAGATCCATTTATTGCATTTCGGGATCGACGCAAGAGATTCTCAAATACAATGGGATTGAACACATGAATTGTCCTAACCATACAAAAGGTTTTTTCCATTGCGCTCTACAAAAAGCAGTTCGCTATCATTATTATTTAACGACACAGAGAAGAAATTCGCAAGGTCTATCCTGCACAATTCAATCTTGACAGAACTCATTAAAAAAAAATACATATATCACGTTACTTCTTCAACAGCATAGATGGTTCTGAAGTGAAACTTGGAATTTTGAAATAATAGATCAGAGAGAAATCATTCTTAAAAACAAATGGTAAATTCTCGAATCAGCTGGGAGAAAAAAAAATTTCTCAGAGCTGAAATAAAATTCTCTAATGAAAAAAAAAAAAAACTTTTGGTTAATTTTTATCATGTCTTAGACATGATAAAAATTAATGACCCTCCCTTTTTGTCTGGGAAGGATGTCTCACCCTTTCTAAAAATAGACCATGACTCATCCTTTCTCTAATGGCAATCATTCCATGAATGAATCACGATTTGTTTTTCAAAAGAGTGAGACAACATTCCCAGACGAACAGGGAAGAGGGTCGTTAATTTTTATCATGTCTTTAACCAAAAGTTTTTTTTTTTTTTTTTTTTTTTTTGAGTTGTAGAATCTTTCTCAGCTCTGAAAATTTTTTTCCAGCCGACTCAAGACTTTACCATTTATATTTACGAATAGTCTTTGGATTATTTATTTATTTTCTTTTAAAAAGAAAAATTCTGAGCTAGACCTATCTATTGGCTTAACATTCTGGTCATAGAAACAGTCTAGAATCTCATTTTATTTTTCGAGGCTAATTCACGGGTTCTCCAATCAAAAGGGTTACTATAAAGGGATTGGTTTGAATGCATTTATCTGCAAATGTTGTAGGATTCTGTTGTTGAGAAGGGGGTATATTATTATTATTATTATGATGATGATTGTGGCAGATTCGTTTTCTACACAGAAGTCTAATCTCCTCCGAAGACCTTTTCTGGGGATCGTCGATAGATGGTTTTTCAATAGGAATCGTTTCCCTTGGATCCTCAAGAGATAGAGGGGGGTCCTGTCTTGAGACATGGAGCGGTCTCTCCTCCTCCTCCTCCTCCTCGAGAAGTCTTGAGAAAGGGAGAGGATTTTCGGTTCTCTTATTCTTGAGGGGTCTTGACAAATCGAGAGGTCCCTCATTTTCGAGGGGTCTTGATAAATGGAGAGGTTTTTCATCTTCGAGGGGGTTTGATAAAGGAAGAGGTCCCTCCTTCTCGAGGGGTCTTGAGAAAGGGAGAGGTTTTTTCATCTTCGAGGAGGTTTGACAATGGGAGAGATTTCTCCTTCTCGAGGGGTCTCTCTTCCTCAAGGGGTTTCGAGGAAGGGAGAGGTTTTTCATCCTCGACGGGTTTTGACAAACTGAGAAGAATCTGAACAGGCTTCTCCTCATTCCCATCATTATCGAGGAGGATGAGGATAGGCTTTTGGAAAGGTTTTTTCTTTTTCTTCTGAACAGGCTCCTCTTGATGCTCGGGGAGAGGGATGGGGTAGTTGTTCCACCATTCTATTTTTTCTTGCTCGAGGATTTTTTCAAAAGTCGTAGCCTCTCTATGATGAGACGAAGGAGGAGAGTCCTCGAGAAGAATATAATATGTATTCTTCCCAGTCTTCTCGATCGAGAGAGGTTCGTGCAAACATTTATGCAACCATTCACTAAAATGAACGAGAATCCCTTTTGTCTTCTCAAGACGATCCATAATCCTATTCATTTGCGAGACGGTTAGAAAGTGGGACGTGTAAAAATATTTGGCTCGTTTCATTAACAAAATTTGTGCATCCAAAGGTGGAATGTCACGAGCCATCAACACGTTTTCGTCGGACAAAAATTCGTCCCGCATCTTTTGATAACTCCCCACGGTATAATAACCCGCACATTTTGAAAAATCGGAGGCTTTCAGGTAAACGACTCCTTGGATGATATAAAAGGAAAGATCAACATATTTATATTTGAAAGGAATACACGTAGTGAGCTGGGGATGCCTCCTCATGATCCACTTGGACAAAAATACTAGTTTGGGGCTCTCCCCTTTTATTTATAGAGAGAAAGAGAGTGTGACCTTCCCTTCCCTCCTCCTCCTCTCTCCCTGCTTCCTCTATCTCTGGACGTCCTTGGATTGGAAAGGGTGACTTTGAAAAAAAAAGATGGTCATGGTTGGATAATTTTTTGTTTATTAAATTATGACTTTCACTTCCTCATTCCCACACACATTCATCTTTTTAAGAAAAGAAAAAGAGGTCATGGAGATAAGATTTCTTGGAAAGAAGAGAGAGAGAAACAAAAAAAAAAAACAAATAAAACGGACGTCATAGAGCCTCTATGTGTGTCTGTGTGTGTCTATATAGATATATAAAAAGACGAGAGTACTGGGCGAGATCATTTCTTTTCCATTGGGAGCCATGTCGCTATTAGACGTTTTTCCAACTCAACGGATTTCGAACGGGGAGGATTTGAAGACGCTAAAGCAAATCTCCAACTTGAAAATTTTTTTGGCGTGTCATTGTGCGACATTTATTCCGCATTTACCACCTCATCAAGCGATCGTTTCTTTCAACCAAGATGTCGAATCCTCCAACCTGCTCGTTCAGAATATATACAGAAATTTATTCGAATCGCAACAAACGAAAGAGGAATCTCCCTTCTCTTGGAATCGGATGGATCGAGCTTTGAGACGGCCCATTCAAACAGACCGGCGATATACGGATCCGCGCACGAGTTTTCGGTGGAAGAATATTTTTCTCACGAAACGATATTTTACGTTTCGAGTGAGAACGACGGCTGAGGACGAAGTTCATATTGTTCAAACCACAGCTGCTCCTCTCGCCTATTACGAATCATCGTCCCCCAATCTGAAGGAAAGAAGTTTTAAAGTCAGCGACAGGATGAAATATAAGAAATATATTCTAAGACCTTTTCAAAACTATGTCGTTCCCCCGAAAACGCAATATCTCATCGTCACAACCCAGAAGAGTCTCTTTCTCGTCGATCGGTGCTCGTACTCGCTTTGGAAACAATTGAAAGAGGAGATTTCTTTCCAATCGCCGATGATGTTTCAAGAAAAAGAAGAAGAAAACCCTCCGCCACCTTTACCCATCCCTTCCTTAGATGATAAGAGGAGCTGGACCAAACCGTCATGGCCCGAAACAAAATCGACCCGGCAACGGAATGAAATTGAAGTCATCACGATTGAGGATGAGGAGGAAGAAAAAAAATTACCTCTTAAAAAACGGTCGACTTACCGGAACCTACCTGGCGTGCAAGATCCGCTTCAGAATCCAGAAGCTTCTTCTTCTTCTTCTTCTTCTTCCCCGACTTGTTCAAACAGGCAACCTCTTTCGGACTCCTCACAGACAGAACCTCTTCCAGTATCCTCTTCTTCTTCTTCTTATTCTCTAACCTGTCCCGACATCGTAGAGGTAGAATGTCAGACGGGTCCACAAGCTTCAAAAAGTCCCGACATCGTAGAGGTAGAATGTCAGCCGGGTCCACAAGTTCCAACAGGTCCAGAAATCATGGAGGCAGAATCACAGCCGGGTTCACAAGTTCCAACGGGTCCAGAAATCATGGAGGTAGAATTTCAGCCGGGTAAACAAGTTCCAACGGGTCCAGAAATCATGGAGGTAGAATCGCAGCCGGGTCCAGACATCCTAGATCCCTCCACTCATCCCAAAGAGACTCCAAGTGTTTCAAGACAGCCTTGTGAGGATCCAGCCCTTCCCGTATGGAATGATTATATGGACTTACAAAATTTGGTGCAACAGGAAGGAGAAGAAAATAATCATACGGATGGGTGGGTCAAAGACTGTTTAGATCATTTAACCTCGAATGAAATTGAACTGTTATGGAATTGCATTTCTGAAATCACATCGGAAATGGGATAAAAACCAAAACAAAAAAAACAATTTTTTTTAATAACAAATGGGAGGAGGGTCATGATGTCAATTTAAAAAAAAATATTATATAGAGTCCAGTCTTGGTGGTTCACTTCAGTTTTCCAGCATGAGGTGATCCACGTTTCCCGAAATATGGATCCCATTCCAAGAGAGATTGTGTAGAGCCTTCACTTCAGTTCTTTTTTTTTCCTACCAAGAGGAGAGGGTCCCCAAAGGGCTACCCATGTCCAAAGAGAGAAAGTGTAGAGCATTCATTTCATTTTTTTTCCAAGTTTAGGGGAGGGAGGTCTCAAAATGACACCCCCCATTTTCAAAGAGAGATGGTGTAGAGCGTTCATTTCTGTTTTCCAACATTAGAAGGTCCCAAAATACCTTCTGAATTCAAAGAGAGATCGTGTAGAGCGTTCATTGCCAGTTCTCCAAGATCAGAAGAAGAGGGTCCGCTTTTCCCAAAAGGGCTTTCCGCATTCAGAGACAGCGAAATGCAGACTTCAGTTTTCTCCCTCCCCAAGAATAGAGGGTCCCAAAATGGCTTCCCATTTCAAAGAGAGAGGGAGAGGCGTTCATTTCCATTCTCCAAGATAGGGTCGTCTGCTTTTTCCCAAAATGGCTTTCCAATTCAAAAAGAGAGAGAGAGAGAGTAAAAGGGTGTGTAGAGCGGTCATGTTCATTCTCCAAGATAGGGTCGTCAGCTTTTTCTCAAAATGGCATCTCCCCATTCAAAAAGAGATCGTAACCAATTTTTTCCAAGATGGGGGGGAGAAGAAAACCTAGGATGGAATAACACAACACACAGAGAGAAAGAGAAAAAAACGCCATCTTGTCATTTTCTGATAGGGTACCGGTGTTCGAATACTTTTGTGACCGACTGTCTGATTATACTGGGAGACCATAAAATCGGAAAAGCGATGGGTTTCACAGTTAACGAGGCAATCGAAGACAGACTGGGAAAGAGAGATCCTTTTTTTAGCTGAGAAGCAGATTGCCCTGAAAATCCGTGACTCTGATCATATAATTTCTCCATAGACTCTTTGAACGGTATTCAGGAGACATCCTCCATGAGGGAAAAAAATCTCCCCTTCCCCTTCTAAATCGACTGGAAAGACAATGAGATGGAAGAGATCCATCCACGAGAGATCATACTCTTGAACGTCAGACAAATATGAAGTCGAATAGCTTAAACAAAAAATGCTTGAAAAGTCATCGAGTCTCGAAAATCTAGGTCTCTCTCTCTGAAGGAAATGAGAAAATGGGAATCTGTGTTTTTCTTCCTCAACGGCTAACATTCATCTGAAGTGACACTCGAAATGCTTAAATAGATAAACGAGAATCCATTCTTAAAAAAATGGCGCTGTGTCGTCAATTGGAGAATCGAGTCGGCTGGGAAAATATTTTGAGAGCCAGGAAAAAAAAAAACTTTTTGTTAATTTTTATCATGTCTTTAGACATGATAAAAATTAACTACCTTCCCCTTTTGTCTGGGAATGTTGTCTCACCGTTTCTAAAAATAGACCATCACTCATCCTTTCTAAAAAGAATAAAATTCCCAGAATGGGTTCTGGTCTATTTTTAGAAACGGAGAGACAACATTCCCAGACAAAAGGAGGGTAGAGTTAATTTTTATCATGTCTATAAGACATGATAAAAATTAACCAAAAGTTTTTTCCCGGCTCTCAAAATTTTTTCCCAGCCGACTCGATTCTCCATTGACAAGACAGCGCCATTTTTTTTTTAAGAATAAACTCTCGCTTATCTATTTAAACATTCCCAGTTTGGCTTTAGATGAGTGTCAGCCGTTGAAGAAGAAGCATCCTGTCACTTGGGAGAGACATATTTTGAGGAGTCAACATGTTGTGTGGACCGTTGAGATCGATTTTTCTCTTCCCATTGTGTGGACATTGTTGAGCGTTTTGTGAAGCTTTGAAAGAATGGAGGGGTTTTGATGGAGAATATTTCTTTTTATTGAATTTTTAAAAAAAGATTTAAGATTCACATTTTATAACAGGTTTTACATGGAAAGAAGGTTTTTCTTCTAGTTTGACGACTTCTTTTTCTTGGGAGATTTTTCTATTGGAAAGATGGAAGGAAAGACGATTCCCACATTGAAGAAGGTTCATGAGAAACTCGTACGGATCTTGGTTCTCTTCTCGAGCCGATATATCATACGGAATCCGGGACATGTTTTGCAATCGCTCCAGTTCCTCCTCGTATTTTTGCTTGCTCGCCAATTTCATGCGGGGACGAAACTGGTCCAGAATATACAATCCTTGGGGTTGAGTCACTCGAGAAAAAGCGACATATTGCTGAAATCGATTAAAAGGTCCGTGCATGTAAATTGCGATCGACGGAAAGGTGGCTTCTTGGGCTTTATGAGCCGTGATCGCTTCGGCTAACATCAAAGGAAACTGTTCGCGATAAAATGCGAGTGTTTTCGTCGAACAGGTGTCAATACGAATGGAGACGCGATCGATAGGAGCTAGACTATTCGAAAATTGCAGCCAGACTCGCGTCACAACTCCGTCTTCATCCTGGTCTATTTGGTGTAGTGTGCCAATCGCTCCATTCATCCATCCTTTGGATCTGTCGAGCGTTTTAGTCAATTGATATCGCGCTCCTCTTTGTAAATGGAGGACGGATTCGAGATTCGCCATCTGAGATCGATGTAAATGTTGACTCCGTTTCATCATCCTCTTCCGCAATTTTTCGCTCTCGGAATAAATCACGTCTCGAGCCAGACACGAACAGTACGTCCCTCGGGATTGGAGACGTTTCATATTATATTTCTCTGCATCCTTGCTCGAAAAACAGAGAATAATAGCTTCGCGAGGAATTTCGTCGAAACTGCGAACGCGGGACTGGAAAAATGCCACATCGTCCGGTTCTAAAAAGTGATTTCTCGTTAAACGATCGAGTCTCTCCTCGTAATCCAGAGAGAATCGCATACATTCGACTAGTTCATAGTAGAGCGTGGATTGAGGCGTCCACCACCCTTCAGAATAAAAAATGGGCATGTCGCGAATCGGTTGGAGCTGCTGCAAATCTCCGAATTTAAACATATGCACATTCCCAAACGGCTTATCCGGCACATGACACAATTGTCGAAGTTGCTGGTCGAGGCGCTAAAATAAATTGGATCCGATCGTGGAAACGTCATCCAAAATCACCATCCGTAAAGGAGCATACAGGGGTCTGTAATAGTCTAAAGTCTCTTGGGTCAGAGGTCGAACAAAAGTCCCGTTCATTTGAAGACGCAGGGCATGATGCAAAGTATCTCCCGTAATGTAAACCGCTCCTTGAGCACTAAGTGCGAGTTTGAGAACCGAGCACGCTTCGCTAAAAAGAGGCGTTCGAATCAGAGTTTGGTATAAAGCTTGGATCAGGAAAGATTTACCCGTTCCGGCAGATCCTTGCCCAATAATATCCAGAGGAGGGGGACGTTTCGATTCAGGTAACGCGTAATAGGTGTACAAACGGACGAGAACGTAGATCAGGAAATTGTATTGCTCTTTATTACATTGTCGAATACATTTTTGATAGGCTTCTTCGGACCACATATCCTTATACTGCAAATTCCTATAGCTTTCCCACTGCTTGGGAGGAAGATATTTCTTTCGCGGTCGGGAGTTCTTTTTAAGAACAGCATAACGTTCCTTTTGAAGTATTCGTTCTCGCTCTCGATTAGCTGAATTGCTTCGCCAGCGTCGTTTCTGTTCACGCATTCTTTCCCTAAGACGTTCTCTACTGGATAGGCTCATCGTGACACCACTCAAAAAGTTGAAGTGTGTGTATAGAAAATCACTTCCTTTAATTTATATACATACACTTTTTGAGGAGGGGGGGATGTGAAATGACCTCGTCTCGAAACGAACCAATAGCACTTCGAGAAGACTTGGAACGAGATAGGTTTCTTAGAAAGAGAGAGAGGGACACAAAAAAATGTATAAAAAATCAGAATGATTTATCCGTCGACCTCTGGGCTAAAAGTAAACAAACAAAATTTGAAAAGGTCAAGGTGAACTCACTGAATTCATCTTAGAAATCAGATAGGAAAAAAAAATGAAGTTTCCTCTTCAACAACATAGACTCATCTAAAACGAAACTCGGAATGCTTACACAAATAAACAAGAATCCATTCTTAAATAAAAAATGGGGACGTCTTATCGATCGAGTCGGCTAGAAAAAATTTCTGTTACTCAAAAAAAAAAAAAAAAAAAAAAAAAAAAAAAAAAACTTTTGGTTAATTTTTATCATGTCTTCTAGACATGATAAAAATTAATGAACCCCCCTTTTTGTCTGGGAAGGATGTCTCACTCTTTCTAAAAATAGACCATCACTCACCCTTTCTAATAGCAACAATTCCAAGAATGAGTCATGGTTTGTTTTTTCGAATGGGTGAGACATCCTTCCCAGACAAAAAGAGGGGACAGTTAATTTTTATCATGTCTATAAGACATGATAAAAAGTTTTTTTTTTTTTTTCAAAGCTTTGAGAATTTTTTTTCTAGCCGACTTGGATGGACAAGACATCTCCGGATTCTTTCTGGAATGGACTCTATGATCTATTTAAACATTTCGAGTTCCGAGTTTCGCTTCAGTTGAGTGTGAGCCGTTCAAGAAGAAGAAACCATCCTGTGAGTGGAGAGAGAGAACTATTCCTTTTTTCCATTCACCCGTTGTGTTGAACCGTTCAGATATTTGCTTTTATTAATATTTTTTTTCCTAACCCACCCGTCTTTACAACAATAGAATAGTTTGAAAGGGTCAACCCATTTTATAGATATCAACCTCATACCCTCATTACAACGGGTCTCGAGTGGGAGGAAGGAAGGAGCAGGCGACGAGAACTAAGCATGTCTGTTTATCGAGTAGACGCATCGGGGAAAGAACGATACCCGACCGACCCCCAACATCCTCATTACGAATTATACGTTACGGATCCTGAAGGAAATCCTATCTTGGCTCGAGACGAAAATGGTCATGAGTATTACGCGGTAGATTTAAACGGAAACCAATACATTTTAGCTCCTCGACGGTATGCCCGAACGGCTTTTGGACGAGAATACTACTCGAAATTTCAAAATGGGGACGAGTATTCGCTTTATATGTCTGTTTTATTCCCTTATGCCAAAGACGAATCGGGGCATGAAATGTATCCTAAAAAGGCGGATGGAGTCGAATATTGTTTAACGGCCGGCGATCGAATTCGTTATGCTCGCGATGCTTGGGGAAACGAGTTTTATCCTCGAAGAGCGGATCAGCAAACGGAATACCTCTGTGAAGAAGTGGGGTATGCGAAAAGAGCGGACGGATCCGAAACGTATCCTAAATTTTATATCTACACTTCTGGTTAAGATCTCTCTCTCTCTCTCAAAAGAGAAGAAAATAATAAAGAGTGTGTTACTGCAATGGAGCACTCTGACGCGGAACCTGTTTCGTATTCCATTTGGTGTGTGAAATGCCGAACCAAGACCGATACGGTCGACGTCCACTATCGCATGTCGAAAAATCGACGGCCGATGGTCACGGGAAAATGTCAGGCGTGTGGAACCAAGAAACAACAGTTTATT
Source organism: Stegodyphus dumicola (assembly GCF_044657685.1). Classification (NCBI taxonomy): domain Eukaryota; kingdom Metazoa; phylum Arthropoda; class Arachnida; order Araneae; family Eresidae; genus Stegodyphus; species Stegodyphus dumicola. Next base: position 53,278,392 of record NC_140778.1, read on the forward strand.
ACAAATGCTTCCGTTCCACCTGGAATTCAGTTCCTGGATGAGGAGGAAGAAAAAGGAAAATGTTCCGAGTAAGAAGAAACAAGTATATTCAAATCAAAAATTGGGAAAAGATGGATCTTACTATTATCTGCTCTCCTAAAGCGGGTGGTTCACCTTTACAGTTTGGCATACAGACGGATTCGCATAATCCGGTTCAAAGACTCGTGAATTTTCCTCAACCGGCAACTCCACCCTTAGATACTTCTTCTTTGAATGAGTTTTCTAGCATTCTGAAAGAATATCTAAACGTCGTGAGAGAATTGATTCTTCCCCTGCATCGAAAATCGAAATGTTGAAAAAAAGAGCTCTGAATGTGGAAGCAAGGACACGGATCCAAAGCCAAATTCGGAGGGTTGAAAGGAATAGGTGAAAATCCATTATTAAAAAAAAAGAAACAATGGTCATGTCATGTCTTGTCGATCGAGTCGGCTAGAAAAAATTCTCTAGATGAGATTGAAAAAAAAAAAACTTTCTGTTAATTTTTATCATGTCTTCTAGACATGATAAAAATTAACTCTCTCTTCTTTTTTGTCTGGGAAGGATGTCTGACCCTTTCTAAAAATAGACCATCACTCACCCTTTTTCAAGGCAATTATTCCAAGAATGAGTCATGATCTATTTTTAGAAACGGTGAGACAACCCTCCTAGACAAAAAGGACGGACAGTTAATTTTTATCATGTCTAGAAGACATGATAAAAATTAACCAAAAGTTTTTTTTTTTTTTTTTAGAGCTCTGAGAATTTTTTTTTCCCAGTCGACTCGATGATCCAAACAACAAGACATCCAAAATTGTTTCTAGAAGAAACCCCTCGCGTTTCCAACTTCAGATCCGTGTGTGCTGTGCACTCAACCTTGATATGCGCTTCTCCTCCCTCCTGGAAAGAGCCTTTTTTTTTCCTGAGCTCTTAAGCATTTTTTCTCAGCTTCATTTCCATTCTCCAGGTTTCTGTCTCCTCCTTTCCGTTAACACTGCAAAATTTCTAAATTTCTCATCACTCGGAGCTTGGGAATCTGTCATAAAAAAAAAACATGACATAGCTCTGTTTTCAAGGAGTCGGTTTAGATTCGTCAGGATCATGGCTGATTTTCCATGATGGCTCTCCAACCGCAATATTAGAGTTTGAAAGGAATAAGGTAAAAAAGTTCGTCCTAGATATGCAACGAAACGTAAAAAGAGCGACGAGGATCTAAAAAAGCTACGACCCTTTCCAGAAGGGGAGGGAGCAATGGATATTCAGGTGAGTCCACAGCATGGACTGCACGAAAATGAAACGGCTTCCGCAGATAACAGAATGTTCGAGATGTCTCTCGTCGATCAAGTCAGCTGGTAAAATTTTTCTAAGAGCTGAGAAAAATGTTCGCATACCTTCACAGAAATTCTTTCCAAGAGGGAGAAGTGTGTATCCAGGTCGAATTCACAGCACAGACTGAACTGAAGTTGGAAACACGAGTGGTTTAAATAGAGAAGGGAGAATTCCTTCTAGAAACAATTTGGATCTGTCTTGTTTGGATCATTGAGTCGGCTGGGAAAAAATTCTCAGAGCTTTGGAAAAAATTTCTGAGTGATAAAAAAAAAAAAAAAAAAAAAAAAAACTTCTGGTTAATTTTTATCATGTCTTGTAGACATGATAAAAATTAACTCTCTCTTCTTTTTGTCTGGGAAGGATGTCTCACCGTTTCGAAAAACAAACCGTGACTCATTCTTGGAATACTTGCCATGAGAAGGATGAGTTTTGGTTTCGTTTTCGAAACGGTGAGACATCCTTCCTTGACAAAAAGAGGGGACAGTTAATTTTTATCATGTCTATAAGACATGATAAAAATTAACAAAATTTTTTTTTTTTATTGCTTAGAAATTTTTTCTCCCCCTCCAACCAACTCAATGGACTAGACGATAAGTTTTTAAGAATGGACCTTTTGTTATTTATGCAGATATTCCGAGTTTCGCGTCAGGTAAATGCGCGCTCACCTTAGATTGAATTCCCTTCAGACAGGTCTAGAGATTGGATAACCCATCAAGAATTCTTCGACAGGTTTTTGGAAAAAAGAAATCGTCAAGAAGTGAGTATTGATTTTGATATTTTCTTTTCAACCTTGGGTCAGTTTCTAGTACATTCCTATACTAATTCCATTGTATTTAAAAAAAATAATGTCAGCACGGACTGATCTGACCCGAAACGCTTGCCCATTTAGTTGGCTGCTGGAGGGAGGGGAAAAAAAAAGAAATTTGTTTTGAAGGATATGTCAATTCTTTTCTAAAAATAGATTTCTAAGAAAAGAATGAACCTTTGTTGGAAATCTATTTTTAGAAACATGTCTAGACAACATGTTGACAAGAAAAAAAAATTCTTTTTTTTTTTCCTGAGAGTGAAATGATTTTTTTCTTTCCACCCACTTTTATTATTCTTTGGGAGGAAGGAAGAACTTCCCTTCCCCCCGCCTTTTTTCCACTAGTATTTATATAGATCCGAGTTTTTCTGCTTACAGGGTTCATTCTCGTTCTTCCTTCTCAACCGAGCAAAACTAAAATGTCGACCGATGCCGTTGCAGTTCTACCTACCCTGGTGGAAATCACGCCCGTCTGTCATCTCGAAGTAGCTGATCAATGGGAACCGCTCTCCCGTTTCGAAGAATGGTTTCGGGACCCGGAGCGTATGGAACAAATCGTCCAAGAAACCATGTGCTATTTATCCTGTTACGAGGGAAAAATCCTGCATTATTTTTCGTCCATCGAAGTTTTCAAGCACTTTGCTTTCCAATCGATGATGGAGGCAGGAACCTTTCGCTTACACGCTTATCTGCGATGGGAAAATGTGATCGCCGTCGATGCTGGAACCTTTTTAAAACTGTTTTACGTTTCACCCGAGTGGGTTCATATTCTTCAAACCGGAGAAGCTTCTATCCGTCTTTATGGATGGGAAATGGAATCAGAAGCCGACGGGTATCGTATGATTCCCTATCGACTGCGAGCTCGCTCCGTGTATATTATTCACCGACCTCTTTACTACAACTCCAATTTCATGACAAGACGGTGTTTGCCGTAGACGCCCTCTCCAGGAAGAAAATGGAGTCTTTACGAGCGTTGCATCCTGAACAGCATTTCCAATTCCCTGCTCGCGAGGAAGAGAGGAGAAGGAAAAGATCCAGAAGGAGGAGACACCTAAAGAGGTACTAAAAAGAAGTCGGAAGGTAGAAGCATTTTTTTTTTCATTAACGGAAAAAAATACTGTGGATCATTCTTTGTATATTTCTTGGAAAAAAAAGAAAAGACTAATAGTCATAATAGAGGGAGTTAGGAGGGACCCTATCTATATATATAGCTCTCTATATAAATCGGAAGCGTCAACAGGACGGTCCACCGAAAACAATCTACCTTATCTTTCTCAGAGCAGAGTGGCAGAAAGGCCAAGATGCGTGGACTCATTGGAAGCAAAAAAATTCGAGTGGTTTAAATAGATAAATGAGAAAAGATTTTGAGAGGTGTTGTTTTGTGGATGGAGCTGGCTGGGAAAAAAAATTGGCAAAGCTCACAGAAATTTTTCTGAATTGAAAAAAAAAAAAAAAAAAAAAAAAAAAAAAACTTTTTGTTAATTTTTATCATGTCTTATAGACATGATAAAAATTAACTCTCTCTTCTTTTTGTCTGGGAATGATGTCTCACCGTTTCGAAAAATAGACCATCACTCATCATCCTTTCTAAAATAATAGAATTTCAAGAATGGGATATGTTCTATTTTTCGAAACGGTGAGACATCATTGCCAGACAAAAAGAAGAGAGAGTTAATTTTTATCATGTCTATAAGACATGATAAAAATTAACCAAAAGTTTATTTATTTTTTTTTAACTCAAAATTTTTTTCCACAGCGCTGAGAAATTTTTCCCAGTCGACTCACTCATCCAAACAAGACATCTAAAATTGTTTCTAGAAGGAGCTCTCATTTTTTTCTATTTAAGGAACTTGAGTTTCGGCTTCCCATCAGTCTGTACTCTGCATTCAACCTGGATACCCATTCTTTGGAGATAGGGGGGAAACTTTCGCACTTTTTTTTTCCTGAAACCCTCTATGGATCAGAGAATCTCACACATATCCTCCTCCGTGGATCGAAATGGACTGACCGCCATATCTGTTTTAGATAATAATTTTGAATTTTCCACCTCCTCCACAAGATTGGACTATCTCAATATTTTTTTAAAGAAAAACAAAATTATTTTTTATGATTATTCTACAATTTTTAGGTTTTCTTTCCCCCCCACTCCTCTTTAAGAAGAATAAAAACATAAAGCACATTGAAACAGTTCCGATAAATTTTGAAACTGAAAGTCCATCACCTTGTTCTCCACGGGACTAAAATAAGTTTCCCCGGTCTGAGAATCTTCTTGGATTTGAAGAGGTTCTCTCATCACACTCTGAAGCCAGGTCGAAAAGAGGAGAGCGTCTGGACCCAAATCGTTGAGCAGTTTTTCCAGGGAATCGAAGGTGATAAAAGGGGTATAGCGGAGAATCCGGCTAGGGCGGTCCGACGTATCAATCCAGAGATCCGTCGTTAAGGATCGGTAAGGGCGAAAAGGGGCTCGAGAGATCCATTGCTGAATAGTCCGTTGACTTTTCAGACTCATCCAAGTCCCTTGCTGGGAAAGGCAAGTCACGAGTTCCGATCCTCGAAAATAGAGCGTGCCCGACCCTAAGTAAAACGTGAGGGGAATTGTCTTGGCGAAACGGAAACGAATCGCAATTGAAAAAGACTCTCGCCGTAACCACTCCATGGCATTTGGTTTTCTCTCTCTCTTTCTCCTGAGGATGAGATGGAAAAAAAAAGAAAAGACAACTTTTCTCTCGGCTTCTTTTAAATATAGGAAGAGAGAGGGGAATGAGTGTTTTCGAAAAGACTCATGGGAAATTTCTTCTTCTTCTTCTTCTTTTTGGGGTAGGTGGGAGGAACTCGTTTTTTTGGTGGAGAGAATGCGTCGGATGACATCCCTAGACATTTAAAAAAGAATAGATAGGATGGATTCTTCAAATGGGAAATGCGGGGTGGCTAAGGGATCTTATTCCATTTTTTTTACTTTTCTAAATAACAAATAGAATCGGGTGGATTCCATTTATCTCCTTCTAAAAAATATAGCAACACTTGATCCTTCCCGTCCTTTTTCATTTCCTGTTGACGTGTTAGATACTTTAGAGCCTCTTTGATTTTAATTAAGTAACCCCGATAGACCATCCGATCATCAATACTCCCGATATTGCGTTCGAGAGCCATTCTATAAGCAGCTTGAGATTGGAAAGGAGAATAATTATCAAAGTAGGTATTACGGCGTAAATGTTTAGGATGTTCGACTATAAAAAAATATTGTGTATAAATGCATTGATCTAATCCCGTAAATTCTAGTTTGATTAAGGGATACTGAGCCACGTCCGAGGGTTGGTAGGCGAATCGGTAGCCGGACTCTTCTTCAAATTCCTGATACGCGACTCTGAACCATTTAAATCGAGGGTCGTCGTCTTTCTTGAAGCGTCTTTTATCCATTTGTCCATGCGGGAAATCCCATTCATCTTCATAAGCTAATTTAGCCTTGTACCGATCATAATCGTCTTGTAAATTGGGATGGAGAGTCGGATAAATATGGTTTTCAAATTCATCTTGAAGCACCGATATTTTTTCCAAATCGAAGGGCGGTTCGATACGTTTATTTTTTAAAAGCTGAATTAAATAATTTTGAAAACAGTATGGCATTTTTCGATGAATCATCACCACCTGTCCTGATGAGGTCTTTACCACTAAACCATATGAAGTAGAGTATTTGTTTCTCTGGATCATCTGAAAAAAGGAAAAAGAGAGAAAAATTCCTTGATTACCTATCCACTCAATGAATACATTTATGAACAGCAAATTTCACTAATTATTGGAGCGCTAGCATGGCCATAAATCGATGACAAGATTTCGATCGACAAGATGGACATTGCTGTGGCTGACGATGTTGAGGTTTGTAAATAACAGTCCATAAAAACTTGAGATGTACCTTTTGATGAATTTTTTCTCGAGTGGGTTCATTCGCCACGTACAGTTTTTCAATATGAAGTCGTTCCAGATCCGCATTCAATTGCTGAATAAATTCCTTCGTATGTGTTTTCAGGTCTCTGGCTATAAACCGGACGCAGTTCGTAAGAGTATATCCATCAGAGGTGACAGCCAACACACCAACAATTTTTTGGTGGAGCTTGGTCTGTGAGGACTTCTTCTTTCTAGAGCACTGATGAGTGGATGACGAGGGAGGAGAAGACAGTATTTCCAAAGAATGAGTTGGAGAAGGAGAAGACTTTTTCGGTACTCTAAAAACGGGTGAAAATGGTCCATAAAAAGTGGGTTCCGTATCTGGAATATCCTCAAAGGGATCTTCTTCACATGAAATGACTAAGTTATCCGTTGCCATGTGTTCGCTATCTTTTTACGAAACAGAATGAACCCCGATTTCTTTTTCAACCATTTATATACTAAGAGAGGGGGGGAATAAAATAGGTAGAGGTATCGAGATATCGTTGAAAAATATTTTTAAGAACTAGGAGAAAAAATTCTTCAGTAAAAAAAAAAAAAAAAAAAAAAAAAAAAAAAAAAAAAACTTTTTGTTAATTTTTATCATGTCTTTTAGACATGATAAAAATTAACTCTACCCTACTTTTCGTTTTGAATGATTTCAACATGTTGTCTAGACATGTTTGTAAACAATAGACTTCCAAGAAAAACATGATCATTCTTAGAAATCTATTTTTAGGAAAGGTGAGACATCATTCAAAACAAAAAGGAGGGTAGAGTTAATTTTTATCATGTCTAAAGACATGATAAAAATTAACAAAAAGTTTTTTTTTTTTTTTTTTTTTTTTTTTTTTTTTTTTTTTTTTTCAGCCAAGAATTTTTTCTACCCGATTCGATTGACAAGACATCCCAGTTTTTTTTTAAGAATGGAATTTCTGTTCTATATATTTCAGCATTTCAAGTTTTGATTCAGATCCCTCTGTGCTGTTGAAAAAGCCTGCACTTCAACTCTCGTGGAAACAGTTTAAGCCATGTCTCTCTCAAGATTCTCTTTAGATCCAGCAAAGATGTGGATTGAGTCTCGTGAAAACAGTTCATTGTTCAAGAAATTCATAGAAGGATGGGGAGGTCTTTTTAAATGTACTATTTCTTTTTATTAACTCTTTTCTTATCTTTACGACCTTGACAACTTGTTGCTTTCTCAACTTCAGGTTCTTTGGTCGGCTGTCTAAAATCAGCTCTTACCTCAGTGGACGTTGCATCAAATTCCATTGTACTGAATTCTCCATTTCCCGAAAAGACTTCTTTCAACATGTGGATGGCTTCTTTGGTCAATTCTAATGTTTTATCTATCGTTTTATTCTTTTCATTTTCTATACGTTGGAGGATAGCGGGAGTTAAAAAAGGATTTTGACAACAGGGTTCAAATTCTTTCGTTTTGTCTTTGCGATCATGACGATGTATTTCTATAATCTTGTCATCCGTATCATCGGGGTTTATCCATATTTCCAAATCTAACTCTTTACCTTCAGAATTTTTGGGAGATAGATGAATAAGTACAGGATCCATCGCCATGGTTAAATTATTGCTTCTTCCTTTTTTATAACTCTTCACCCTCTTCATTTTTTTTCAAAGTTTTTTTATATAATCCACTCTTCAAGTCCCATATTCAACGAATATATTTCTGGCTTTCTTTAAAAGCTTGCAATAGCCACTGAAATCGGTATCATATCAAGTAGGCCAGAGCTCCAAAGTAAAATAATAGAATTAAACAGACGACATAATAATGAATCTTCAATACGTTGCCCAGTAAAGCGAAAAGAATCGTAGGACCTGCCGTTACCAGTAGTAAATGAATGGCGAACGTTTGTCTCTTCGACCATCCTTCCTCTTTGGGGCTTTCGTCTTCCTTTTCAAACCGACTCAATTCTTGGTCCGTTTGAAAATTTTTCTCGATTCGTTTGAAATGAGATGTCGTTCTTGACCTCTCGAAATTTTAGGAACACTTGTTCCATGTACAATGACATAATCGTACGCTGTGTTGCCTCGCAAGACCCGTTTTGTGAACCGTAAAACCGACTGATTCTCTGGACAATAAATCGGTCGGAATTCAACAGATTGGTCGGTCATACATTCTCGTTTTCCCGTTAACCTATGCTTTTCGTCTATGTGTGTATATTCCAAAACACAGGGGGAAGATAGATTGCCCAGAACTCGATGCACGTAGGGTCCACATTCACAGACGTGTCGTTCGTCGTCCCATCCTAGTCCGGGCACGTTCCACAAATCTCGAACGCAATAATTGACAGAACAGACCCACGGAGATGTTTGAATCATTCGATTACCTCGTCGATCTAAAGAATGGCATTGACACTGGTATCGGAACGATCCATCTTCTAACGTTTCGTAATAATCGGCTACTTCTTGAGCGGGTTGTTGGGTTCGACGATCTATTAAAACATTGAGAGAAGGATCACGGGCTTCTGGATGTTGACAGGGATGGGTGAAAGAGGAACGAGGAGCACAGAGCCATCCCGAGGCCGAAAAAATAGGAATTTCCGAGGAAGAAAGACAAGCGGTCCGGATTCCTTGGGGAATACAATAAGTACCCGGTTCGAGATGATTCCATGTTTTATCAGAAAGAGTGAGTTTTTCGTAAAACGTGGGATTTGTTTCACAGAGCTGAGAACAATCGCAATGGCTATCGGGACACTGAAAGATTTGGAAAGGGCAATACGTCTCGGTTGAAATTTCTGGTAAGGCTAATGATGATGAGGGAGGAATAGAAGGCATCCGGAGATCGGGTTTATAAAAAAGATTCAAGAGAGTCACTAGAAATACAATGCATAGAATGATCGCGCTCGGGTGTATCATTTTTCTTTCTTTCCTCCTTTATAAATTAGAACCGGTTCCAATCCCTACGAGTTCTCATTATACTGTGATTCGACACTTTTCCAAGGACAAGTCGCTTCTGCAACTGTTTCCTCAAGACGTTTACGTGTTCGTCGATCAAGGTATTTGTTATTTGTACGAGAAAACCAACGAAGAAAAAACCTATATTTCAGCTATCCGGCTCGATACGCTGAAGCGGCACGATCTTTTACATTATAAATACATGATAAAATGGCCTCATACGATTGAAATCGTGTCGTATCCGAATGATCTCACCCATCCGATGGATATTTTAAATTACAGAGCTTAAGGTTCGGTTTTGATGAAAGGAGCCGTATTCTTCACGGCAATATCGTTTTTATTCTCCGTAGTATACCAATGAGCATCGACCTCCCAAATATTTTGAATAGCCTTGCGTTGTGTTTCATAGACGGGATCGTCGAGCGATTTGAGAGGTAATAACGCGTTCGGTTGTAACCGTTGTTCGGCATTCAAACCTTGGTGAACGATCCGTTTCAACATAAACGTAAGAAACAAGCGACGTTTTCCAAAGAAAACCAGCGACTCTTCTGTATGGGTATCCATAGCCGGATGAAAAAGTGTGAAATGGCGTCCTTTTTGGGGATCCATCACGTATTGGATGACGATATGATGATACCAATCGCGTTGTGAAGCCGTTGCAATTGACGAAAATAACGTCGGGTTAGACGATATGAATCCATTCTGACTTACTTTTTTATCGCGCCAAGATCTTTCTTTTTTGTTGACAGGATAAACATTCACGATACAGAGCCGGCATTTCATCCAACGCGCGATCTTGTTTTAAAAAATGTCGATAATTCGGTTTGGAACAACACGCTGCTGCGTCCTTTTTCGGAATTTTTTGCTCTTTCCATAATTGGCACATCTCGTTTATGAATAAAGGCTGGATGCTCGCCATACTTTTATTCGTTTTGGGTTTATACTACTGCTACTTGTATTTCTATAATTTTTCGGTCCCGTCCCCGAAAGTTCCTTCTTCTCCTCCGACGACAACGACGCGTTTCCAATATCAGATCGAGACCTCAAACGACAACGAGGTTTCGTTTCACACCTCCACGGGAAAAACATGGACGTTTCCTCTCCCACTCGAATATTATTTCGCGGAAGGACGGATTTGGAAAAAAGATGAATGTTTTGGACAGCCCGATGATACTCAGCTCCCCGCAACGGGGAAAAACCTCTACCTGTTTTTATTACGATCGCAGAGTTTTGTACCCCGCGAAAAGTCCATGATGTATTATTATTATCGATGTCGGCACGGTCGTGTTCTAGATGTGCTCATGTGTCAAGAAGAACATTCTCCTTCTACCTGCATTCCTGTCAATCCCTGCATCGATCAGCATGATGGATCGGTTTTACCCGATCCAACCAATCGACGTTTTTATTACGAATGCCAGAACGAACAACCGATTCGAATCGCCTGTCCGCCAGGGACATTTTTCTACTACGACGCTTGCACTTTGCGAAAACATTTCGTATCTTACTGTGAAGACGGTCAACATTTTCCGATTGACGAGGTGACGTATATCGAGTGTCGTGGCCATCGACCGAAAATGATTCGATGTTCGCCCGGAGAAAAATATTCGACACATTATCGGCGATGCGTGTCTGATCTCTGCGACGGATTTCCGGATAATACGCAACGACCTCTCCCCATCGTCCAAAAAGGATCTTTTCTGTACTCTCCGGGTTACCGATTTGTGAAAACGGAATGGTTCGCGACACTATATCCTGTCCTCTTTCCTGGGACACATGGATCGGCGATGCCTTATTCCATTTACCGATGGTGTACGACGAAACGTCCCAAACATGTCAACCGCCTCTTTTCTGTGAAAATGTTCAACCGAGCTCAAAAGAAACTGTCGTTCCCGCTCACGAGTATACGAAACATCTCCCGTCCTATCCATTTTCAACATCTTTGGATCGAGCTGTAGCTTACACGTGTGATCCAACCCGAAAACGTACGGTTCTAGAACCAGGCTATCGAGTGTCGGATCAATATACGGTTGAATGGGCTTGTGAGGATAAGTCGTCGAAACTCGCGATAGGCGATACGAGCGATCGATATTTTGATTGCGCTCGGAGGGAAATTCAAACGTGTCCTCCTCAAACATTTTTTGACGGAAATGAATGTCGACCGCGCATCCCCGGGGCGTTTCAGTATCGGCATCTCGATGTGTTTAAATTCGATCATTTATCGATCGTTGCGAATTGGATTCGGCCCTGAACGACTCTTGATCATGAACCTCGTGCCTCTTGTGACGAAACCAACGAGGAAGTTTATATTCCCGGCTATAATATTTGTTCTCATCCCGACTGCACGCCGTACCCATTCCTCAAACTATTGAAAACGGCTATTTATTTACCCACTTCTCCTCACATGTGTCTTTTCGAAAAGGGAAAAATTCGAAAGAAACGCGTTCGACGGCAAGGTTTGAAATTTTGGTCGCAGCGATTTGTGAAACAGGCTTCGACTTATAGTGTTCCCGAAACGTGTCGTGAAGGCCATCGCATACGATCGGGACGATTTATTCCCGATTCCGTATTATACGCCACTATTAATTGGCGTCAACCTTTTGTCTTTTGTCCTTCTTCCTCCACAAAAGGAATTCGAGCCACTCCGTACGGGTATCACGTATGCGTACCCAAAGAAGAAGCCTATGAAGGGATTTTACCGGCTGGATTAACCCTTCGACTTGAAGTTCAAGAGCTGAGTCGTATTATACCGGAACATGGAGCGCGATATAAAATAGATGGACGAGAAGCTGTTTTTGATGCGACGCAGCATCCCGAAGGTTTCCCCCTCCTCACTTCAGTCTATGAAATTTGGACCGAGCGCGACATGAAATTGTTTTTTAGAATTCTCGTCACGCATCCTCGTTCAGCTTACTGGAAAGACCGAAAATTAAAAGCCCTCCCCGATCCTGACATGACGTTGTTGTACACAGGTGAAATGACCGAAAAGCCCGTCACGACCGATGACTATCCGGTCTCGGCCGACTCATTGATTCAAATGGAATAAAGTAGAAAAAAAATGGATCGTTATTTAGGTCAAGGCATATTGTTTTACTCTACGGTTTATATCAGCATCATCCTAGTCGCAGTCACCCTCTTAACGAACCGGCTCATCTTTTTATTTTTATTAGTCCTCACGTTTGGTCTAGCCGCTTACATGGCTTATTTGACCGTTCATAATTCCGAACATCTCAAAACGACGGGCCAATCGATTGAAGACTGGATTCGAAAGATGTATCAAAAGATAACTGGATAATCGGAGGTGACTCATGTAAATATTAAGATCGGTAAAGGAAAAAAACATGGTTTCGGTTTACACCATAGATGAATTTGGAAAAGAACGATATCCAAAAGATCCTAAAAAACCTAAACAGGAGCTGTATTATTTCGATAATGACAATCGACCTATTTTTGCCAAAGACGAGCATGGAAATGAATATTACGCTGTGGAATATCGGGGTCATGAATATATAGCGCTTCCTCGTCGGTACGCCAAATCCAATTCCGGAGACGAGTTTTATCCTAAATTAAACAATGGAGGAGAATACCCGTTAAATTCATTGGATGTAAATGTGAAAACGTATGCTGTCAATGCGAGGGGAGGAGAGATTTATCCTAAATCCAGCATTGGAAAAGAATATTATATACAGGATAGAATTCGGGAAAAGCCAGAGACGAATTACATCCGATATGCACGAGACGAAAATGGAAATGAGTATTACCCGAAAGATCATAAAAACGAGGAATTTCTCTATATCTATCTAAATTATGCTAAAAAAGCGAATGGTGATGAATTTTATCCGAGAAAGTGGTATTATTGAAAGATCTTCAGGAAAACAGTATCCGCAGCACGGACTCATCTGAAACGAAACTTGGAAAGCTTAAATAGATAAACGAGAGTCCATTATTAAAAAATGGTATCTTGTCCATCGAGTCGGCTGTGAAAAAATTTTTCACAGCTGAAAAAAAAAAAAAAAAAAAACTTTTTGTTAATTTTTATTATGTCTTATAGACATGATAAAAATTAACTGTCCCCTCTGTTTGTCTGGGAAGGATGTCTCACCCATTCGAAAAAACAAACCAGGACTCATTCTTGGAATTCTATTCTTTAGAAAGGAGTGATGGTCTATTTTTAGAAAGTATGAGACAACATTCCCAGATAAAAGGGGGGAGGTAGTTAATTTTTATCATGTCTAAAGACATGATAAAAATTAACAAAAAGTTTTTTTTTTTTTATCTATAAATTTTTCTCAGCTCTTACAGTTTTTTCCCAGCCGAGTTGATCCAGAAAACCAGACATGTTAAAATTGTTTCTGGAAGGGATTCTTCCTTATCTATTTAAACTCCAAGTTTCACTTCAGATCACTCAGTGCTGTGAAAGAAGAAACATCTTCTTATAATTTGTAAGTACTAACTGATTTTTAGTTTATTCACTGGTTAGTTACTCTCCCTCCAAGTCATTCGTTCTTTTCCCCCTCCAAAAATCTTCAGCTTTCATTTAGAATGACGATAAAAATAAAACACAAATAGGAAAAAGATGGTCACGCATAAGTAATGTATGTAGGGTTGAAATAGGAAGGTGAATCCTATTAACAAATAAACAATTATCGTGAAATAAATCCAATTTTTCGGGGTTCTTTCGTCTGTTCGTGATTTTTGGAGAAATGACATTCGCGTTTGGGGTCGATCGGTCATGGGCACTTTATGGATAGCCTCTAAATATTCTTGCACTTTCTCGGCAAAGAAGAGGTATCGATCGCTCGCATCTTCTTCTAACATGTCCCATAGAAGATAGGGTGTGATTTCTAGAACATGGTCCGTTTCCGATTGATAAAACTGAACGTCTAATCGCCAGTCGATATCGTAAAGAGTTCGAGCGGTCAGCACTTTATTGAAATGAAACGGATCCAATATATCGAGTACGGCGGACAGAATACTTATACCCGTCAGCACATTGGAAGTAACCGAGAATCCTGTCGCGGCGATTCTGGAAAGTGTTGCGAGCGTACTTAATTGGGTCCGAACGACGGCTTGAAGGATGGCCGATTGAATGGGAAGAGACTGCATACTCAATTTGGTTAAGAGTTTAGGCATCCGTTTTTCAAGGATTTTTTGCGCGGCTTCTAATCCAATATCGATCCCTACATCAATCGCCAATTCATGAACCGAGGACCGTTTCACATGTTTCTTGGGCCAATTTTGTACAAAGTCGGGAAGATGAGGAGGATATGGTGGTAACGTATGATTTTTTTTCAGAGTGGAAATAGATCGATAGATACTGCTTCCCAAGAAAAATTCGCCAATATCTTGCCCCGTCGTCGTCACACAATCAGACCCGTTGAAATCAAGACCGTACGCTTCACAATAAGGCTGGTTGAGTCGTAAATGACCCTCGACGAGATTGAGGCCGGCATGATGACGAGGAAGAGAAGGATGATTCGATTAAAAGAAAACTTATTCGGGCAAGAGAGCTAATAATTTCTTGGCGAGATTTACGGCTACACATTTTCCATTTCAATATTCCGTGTCCATACTCTGCTGCGTGTTGGAATATAAACGATCGCAGGCGGGTTGGCAAGCTAAACTGAAACCCGTTCCGAGTCGAATCCATCGCGGTTCATCTTCCGGGGAACACGATTCTAAATTTTCTTGGAAAGGGAAGCAGGCAATCATGTCACATCCCGTTTGCGTAAAAACAAATTTTTCGACGACGTGACATTGTTCCGGATCGAGGGTTTTAGGTATGTAGTAATCCCGTTTGGAGTCGGCTTTTCTTATTTGGAAGGTGGTATGTTTAAAAATAAAAGCGTACCGACTTTGAAGAGCTTGTTCGTAAATATAGAGTTGAGTCGCTTCTTGAGCATACCGAATAGCGTGATCGAGATCGTAAGAAGTGACAGTATGTTCATTTCTATTTTGAAACGAATCCCATTTCATCTTGGAGGAGGGCTTTGTTCCTATATATCGAAAAAATGTTCGATGTTGTTGCTTTTTTAACAACAAAAATAAAAGGATTCTTTTTTTTTATATAGTAACAAGTATAAAATGAGATTCAATTCAGTATTTACAGTTGCGTATGGAACATATACAAAAACCAGTTCGAAAAAGAAATTTTTTTTAATTAAAAAGTAAATTGTCTCAACTATAAAATCCTATAAATTTTAGTTTTTACAGTTGCGTATGGAATAGCGATAAAAACCAGTTCTCAAAAATTTTTTTAATGAACTATCTTATCTATAAAATCTTGTCAAAATCAGTTTTTACAGTTGAGGATGGAACCTGATGAAAAAATATTTTGGAAAGGATGCTATTCGAAAAACATTTTATCATGGTTAGTAGTTCTTCTTGGAAAGGACAAAAACAAGTTCATTTCGTCTAATATTTGTGCATCTAAAGTATTTAAATCTATTCCAAAAAATATATATATAGTCTCCCACATACCTTCAATGTATTATTGGACTGTCCACTCTTTATATTCCATTAAAGAGCCATGGAAAAAATGTTCCGAGTCTCTAGGGGTTCATTTTGCCTTGTTCACTACTTGTAGTTTCTACATTTTCGTCTTCACACTCTAGTCTTTCGAAGGAAGCTTCTACAGGATCTTCTCCTCCCCTTTCCGATGGAGGTGGACTCTCGGGAGAAATAGGATCTTCTTCCCCCTTTTCCGATGGAGGTGGACTCTTGGGAGAAGGATAACGAACAGGTTGCAAATCGACAATCGAAGGGTCGAAATAATCACTCGAAGCTAAAGTAAGGTCCGACATATTATTTCTGTTTTTCTTCTTGATTCTAGGATCCTTTCTCACATTCTTTCTCTTTTGAGAATTATTTTCTTGTTGATTCTTTTTCGCCTGGTATTGTTCCAATTCTTTCGTCTTCCAGACTTTAATTTCGTAAAGTATATTTGAAAATAGATCCTCTTTAAGATACTTTAAATACAATGCACCCCATTCGCTTACTTCATCACTGGTAGAAGGTGTAGTGTTTATTATTTCTTCTATAGTACGTCGAATCACATCCACGTAGAGAAGAGATTCCGATCGTTTGGAAACTTCGTGATATAAACAACGGACGATTCGAGCATGAACTGCTTTAAAATCTAGAACTTCTTGTTTGTTTAAAGGTGTTTTTTCATCTCCTCCGTACTGTAGATTAAAAACATACTTTTGCAGATCCTCGCCCAGCAATCCGTCTACGGCAAATAATTTATACACTTCTATCTTAGGTATTTCCTGTCGTTTGAATAAGATGTTGGAAAGTCTTATTAGATCGGTCGATCTAGAATAGTCTTTAGATAAAACTTTCTCGATCATATTCCATTCATCTGGCGTGGAGATGGTTTTATTTTGTACCAACAGCTGTTGCACATCCATCCATAAACGCCAAATGGTATTTAAACAGTATCGATGGACGGGTACAAGAGGTTTCAAATCTTGAATCAAGGTCCACGGAAACATCATCATATTAGCTATTCTTTTTAAAACTCTCAACTGAACGGTGGTTTTAGTCGTAAACAAATTAGATTGATTAAATTCTTCCAGCACGACTTCATCCAACACGTACTTGAGACGATCCTTCAAGGGTAATGTCAAAGGTTCCAGGGTTACAGTGTTTTCCTGATCCATCTTGTCCTCAGTATGAAATGAGAAAATCGTCTCAGCTCCAGCTGTTTATATACTGTGAAACGAAAGGGGGGAGGTAGAAAGGAGAAGCAAAAGTTGGGTAGTAGGAAAAAATTTAGCTTTAAAAAAAAAAAAAAAAAAAAAAAGCTTTTTGTTAATTTTTATCATGTCTTTAGACATGATAAAAATTAACTCTCTCTTCTTTTTGTCTGGGAATGATATCTCATCTTTTCGAACATATTTCTAAAAATAAATTTCCAAGAAAGAAATGAGTCATGTTCTATTTTTAGAAACATATTGAGACAACAGATTAACATCATTTGAACAAAAGGGGGATAGTTAATTTTTATCATGTCTGAAGACATGATAAAAATTAACAAAAAGTTTTTTTTTTTTTTTTTTTTTTTTTTTTTTTAATACGGCTCTGGAAATTTTTCCCAGTTGGTTCGATCGATAAAACCAGAAAAAGGATTTCCACTTAACTATTTAAATTACTCGAGTTTCGGTTTCAGATCAGTTTGTGCTTTGGATACCAGCCTCGAAAGATCTTCAGTTAAAGTCTATTATATACACATTTTGGTAAGTGAACTTTATTATTTTGTTGAATTGCTTGGATATTGTTTCTTTTTCAACTCGTTGTGTTTAAGCTCTTTTCTTTCTCAAAACAATACGAGCTTGTCGTGGCAATCGATCTCGAGCTGTTGGATGCCGTCGTGAGCAATGACTTAATAGATATCGACAAGCTTTATTGGGAATTTTCTTATTTCGTATGTGGGCCCCACCTTCGGTCACAAACGTAATGGAATGGTTACCATATTTATGAAGCAATCGATTAGGACCCACACGAACGGTTCGAGATCCAAGAACGTATCCTCGACGTTTTCTCATAGGTCTTCTACGAATGGGTCTTTGTGTTCCTCTACGATTGATATTGGAAGGAGAAGAAGAAGATGCAGACGATGAAAAGGAAGCCGAACGACTTCTTCTTACAGGACTTCTTCTTCTAGAATGACGTATTTCTAAACTACGACTACGATTTCTCTGACTTTTTCTTCTTCTTGGACTTGGACTTCTGCTCCTGCTTAGACTTGGACTTCTGCTCCTTCTTGGACTCGGACTGCGTTTTCTTGGACTTCTTCTTGAACTTGGACTCGAACTTCGAGAAGAAGGAGAAACGGACGGTCGAATAATGTAAGGGCTAGTGGTTACATCGGATTTGGCATACATGTGGAGAGGAAATTGAAGTTCGAAATCGTCGGGAAGGTCGACTTGGTTTTGAATTTGTAAAGGTCGACTTGGTTTTGAATTTGTGAAGGTAGAATATCGTCATAATAAATAACTTCGGGTGTTCCAAGAGGTGGAATTTCCTTCGAAACATCATCCTCGTTAGGATCATTCATTCTGACTTTATTTCAATCGAAACACGGATCCGACGACAGGATCTAAGGTATATCGCATAGACGCTCGATACGCATCTTGAACCGATGTGCAAAGAATATATTCCAAAGGTCCGAATCGTTTCTTTTCTAAAATAATGGGAAGATCGACCGTCCCTGCTCGATAAAAAGGCGTAAGGGAGAGAATTTCATTCAATTGTAACACGTTCCCGTGCTGGAATTCCCTACAACAGAGATAATCGATCCATTTCTGAACGAGTTTCTTATAAGCACGAGCTTCCGCGGACGTTTTAAAACACAATTGCCAGCCTTCAATGCGATCGATATGATTCAGCATGTAATCAAAAGCTGTCCAAAAATGAAATAACAGTGACGACGTATTCCGGAAGGACGTGAGATCGATTAAAATCCATGACATGTTTTCTAAGGGAGTCGGATCGGGATTCTCGAGACTGATCCATCGATCCAGGGTAGGACTAGGACCGATCGAAAGAGCTTTCTTGGACTCTTTAACTTCGGGTAGATCCGTTTTGTAAAGGAACGTCTGTTCCAAATCCATCAGCTGTTTGGTTTTTTCCATATAACTTTCTAAACTTCCCGGGAAATGAAAATAGGATAAATAGGAACACGTATGGTATCGATCGATAAAAATCATGTGGCTCGTTAAAATGACGAGGTGTTGAGCCGTTTTAATGTCGTGGTGTAAAACGGCATGCGGAAAAGGTTCAATGTAGAATAATAAATCGCACGTGTTCGTGCTCAATTCTTCCGGTTTAATTACACGCACATGAGAGGAAGACGGGTACGTATAAAAGGGACAAATGACAAAAATGGTGAGGTGGGATAAATGTTTGGAAATGTAATCGTTGATCACATAAGGTAATCGACTCAGGTTCCCAAACACAATTGTTTTCTTGTGTTGGAGAAGGTACTGAAACAATTCGTCTAAATGATTCATTCTTTGCTCTTCTTTTTCTTTTTCTGAAATAAATGAAAAAAGAAATATTTAAAAATAAGGAACCATGAATTCAGAAACGATTATGAAACAATCTGTAGCTTGCATTTCTTGGTTTTTGAATGAAACGTTCGGTCCCTCGATTGCCGATCGGTTCAACCAAGAAATTCAATGTTGGCCCGAGACGTGGAACCGGTTACGCGAATGGTTAGTTCATACGCCGATGCAGAATCCCAAAGACTGTATTTTATCGTTTGCTCAAACTCTGCCTCAGTACGAAACGTTCCAGGCCTCTTTAGAAAATTCGCTCGCTATTCACGAAGAATTTTGGAATAAAGTATTTACTAACTTGAGAGTTGCCCAGTCGCTTTTAGGATCCCTATGAATATTTCGAAGCTAGAACCGTTCGGTATCTTTGCTTTAGCGGGCGGATTACTCTATTCCATTTGCGTGTTGATTGTGCATGAGGAAGAAACTCACTTTAAATTTCATTTCACGGTCTTAACGCTCGTCATTTTTCTAGCGCTCATGGCCATCACATCTTTCAAATATTTAAAATACCGCTATCAATGTGAGAGAATGGAAGATATAATGTCCGCTTTCAAAATTCAATAATAATAATAAGAAGAAAAAAGCACTTCCATCATGAATTTTGTCGAACAGTTATACGAAATGACGTTGGATGAAATGGCCACTTATTTAAGTGAGAAAGATCCTATTTTCCGGAAATTGTTCACTGAATATGTGGACTATGCCAATTTATTACCCGAAGAACAAACTCAAGCCGAAACGCTTTACCGACAATATTTTCCAGAATCGGAGGATACTCTCGACGCGTTTATTGACAATTGGCGACGGTTTAAATTACAGTATCGTTCCGACAATGGCCGACAGGTCGAAGAAGATGTCGAACCGGACGAGGTGGAAGTTCGTTCTCAAAAAGGTGGACCTTGTCCGGGTTTCGTCTTTGATCCGAAGGGGAAACGACTTTACAGTCCGAGAGTCCTGAAACCGTTCAAATCAGATCGCCGGCCAAATGAATTTGATGTGTTCAAGTTTCTCATGGACAAAGAACGCAATCATGAAGTGTATCACCTAAATATTGAACCGAACGCCAATGAGCTGTATTTAGATATGTCTTATGAAGATAGACGCAACATGGACACTCGAGCATATCAAGCGCTACGGAAAATGGCGAAAATGGTAACCATCTTAAATCAAAATTGCCATTATAAAATATTGGATCTCTATAGCGAAAGACGAATCACATAAACTAAACGCGAAAAGCCAAAGAAACAAAAAATATATTATTAACATACCTGAACAGAAGCTTGTATTCAAGCACAAACTGATTTGAAGTGAAACTGGGATGGTTTAAATAAATAAGTGAAAGTTCATTATTGTAAGAAAATGGTGATGTCTGGTCAATCGAGTTGGCTGGGAAAATTTCTGAGAGCTGAGAAAAATATTTTCTAGTAGTAAAAAAAAAAAAAAAAAAAAAAAAAAAAAAAAAAAAAAAAAAAAAAAAAACTTTTTGTTAATTTTTATCATGTCTTCTAGACATGATAAAAATTAACTCTACCCTCCTTTTCGTTTTGAATGATGTCAACATGTGTCTAAAAATAGATTTCCAAGAAAAGTATGATTCATTCTTAGAGATCTATTTTTAGAAACATGTTGACATCATTCAAAATGAAAAGGAGGGTAGAGTGAATTTTTATCATGTCTAGAAGACATGATAAAAATTAACAAAAAGTTTTTTTTTTTTTTTTGAGCTCTTGGTAAATTTTTCTAGCTGACTCTGATCATTCTTGTTCTTCCTTCTTGAGTGGGCATGATGTCAATAAAAGCAGTTGTTTGTATATTTCTTCTTGGATTGAAGTTACGCCCGTCCATCACCTTGAACGTGTTTATGAATACGAGTGACTCATCGTTATCTATGAATGTATTTCTCTGAAAGATTTTGGATTCATCTTGGGTAGGTCTTGTCATATTTTTTTTAATTAAATCATTACTTTTTCATAAAAATGCCTCCACCTAGCATCAGAGCAATAATATGTAACATTATATTTCCGTAAAACATCCAGTTGCGTTGATTAAAATGTTCGGCTCCTGTTTTGGGTGTCGCATCACTGTAAATAGCTGTTGCCAGGTAGCCGAAATTGACTAACGAGACAAATACAATTCCTAATAAGATAATTACCATGATATATCCATCGTGATGTATTTTTGAATCTAGTCTTTATTCTCTTTTCGGTTACACGTAAAGTAATAAACCGACCATTAGTATATTGATCACATTGACAACCGTTGGAGCAATGAGCAACATTTTATTGTTGGTCCAGAAATCGCTCGCTGTCGTTCCTTTGGTCGTGACTTTATTTGGATCAGCAGCATCGTAAACGAAAGCCACACTGCCGTAGGAGAGACGATATACGATGAGGGCCATGATGACCAGTGTTGTCACCAGACATATTAAAATGGTTATGGCGAGAGTCGAACGAAGATTAAAACCAAACATTGTTTTATCCACTAATGATTCCTTTATTATGTGATTTCTTGATGGACTTGTCGATACCATTGAAGAAGATTGAAATGTAAAGGGATCGATTGTCCCGAATAATAGACGAGTAAATTTCGGTATATGAAGCATTGGAATAGGTAAAGAAGGAAAAAACAGAGTAGATGAAATAATATCATGATGGAAACGATTCTTGATCGTTCATCAGCTTGGATTCCTTATCAGGAAGAATTTCTAAGAAGTCAATTGTTATTGACGTATCCCAAAAATATTATTTTTACAGCTCAACTCTTAGACGCGCATTTACGATATGTAACGGAACATGTTTATCCCAATTACCCCTCGGCAGAAAAATCCAACGTGGATTCTTTAAATGAGGTGGATTGGGCTCATTCCGTGATTCTGGTGAATCAAGACAGACAATTATTAATCGCTCCTGAACCGGTTAAACAGCTCGTCAACCTTGATCCGCGTTTACGGTATCATGAAGCGGCCGAAACTATATTTCATGGATTTCATTTCTTTCCTAAACTCTTCTATATATTTCAGTTTCGATGGATCGTGTTTCTGGTGTTGGTTGCGTGGTTTATCGAATGGAGAATAGACATTCAAAAAAAGAAATTCTTTTAAGAATATGGACCCAAATAAGAAGGTTTTTTTCCTATGATGGAGTATAAGCTTGGATCCAGTCCACAGCACTGACTGACGATTTAAATAGTTACGTGAAAGTTTATTCTGGTTAAAAAAGGGTAACTTCTTGTCCACATCGAATTGACTATTAAAAAAAAAGAAAAAAAAAAAAAAACCCTTTTTGTTAATTTTTATCATGTCTTTAGACATGATAAAAATTAACTTTACTACCCCTCACCCCTTATTTTGGTTTGAATCAGGTGTCAACATGTTTCTAAAATAAATTTCCAAGAACGATATGACTCATTCTTTTGCTTAGAAATCTAGTTTTAGAAAGTGTGAGACATCATTCACAACAAAAAAGAAAAAGGGGGTAGAGTTAATTTTTATCATGTCTAAAGACATAATAAAAATTAACAAAAAGTTTTTTTTTTTTTTTTTTTTTTTTTTTTTTCAGCTCTTAGAAAATTTTTCCAACTGACATTGTCATGTTTTGTTACTAATGGACTTTCGTATTTCTAAGCTTTTTTTTTTCATTCGTTATTTTTCTCCTTTTCTAGGTGTTCCGATCATTTCAAAGTCAGGCGTAGATGCAGTTGCATGATTCGCTGCGATCGCCATTAATATACTTGTCACGTATTTACTGACGGCATACATTTGCTGCGTGAAACGATTATACAAAGGATTGGGGACTTTGAGAGGTTCCTTCTTTGACAATTCGTCTTGAATCAAAAACGAAACGCAATGGAGTTCCGTGGATACGTTCGTATCGTCTGCTTGCAGAGTTTCTTGGAATACGGCAAAAGCCCGATTCAAATCGTGATCGGTAACAAGTTTCGTTAAATATGGAGCAATATATTTATCGTGAATGACTTTCCCGATCACGCCATTCAACATGTCAAAGATGGAATTAAACGCCATCAATTTTTTTAACTCAATTTCCGAATGACGCATGTTTTAGCGATACTGTACATTTTCAAAAATCCTTCGTAGCCTTCTGGAATTTCGGTCGTTGAATCTAGAACGTGTTTACTCATGGGCAGTTTTTCAATGACTTTCCGTAGATAAGAAACGAGATATTTTTCGCGAGCCGTTTCCAATTCTCGATTCATTTGCTGACCGGGATCTGTGTGTTTATTTTGAAGCTCTAATAATAGAGACACGTCCGACTGTTTAATTCGTTTATGGGTAGGTTCTTCTTCCTCCTTCTCCCCCTCTTCATGGTCCATTTCCTTTTCGGATTCTTCATGAGCGCGTTTCATTTTTATTTTGATTATATGTCTCCCTTTCTTTTATTTTGATTTTCTCTCTCTTTCTCTTTAAAAGAAATGACCTTTTTCCAACGCTTTCGTGGGTTCTCCTTTAATATCGGGAAAGACGGATGGATCTAACGTCGCCGCATATGTTTCTACATAAGGAACTCGAGCAAACGTGACGTGCCACATGCCTTCCTCATTCGGTTTCATCTGAATACCGTTCGATCGAAGAAGGTTTGGGAGGGTTTTCAACAGTAAATGGAAAGGATTGAGAACGACATGGCCTTGATAAATTTCGGGAACGCGTCGATCCTCCTCTGAAAAAAGACATACGGGATATCGATACAGTAGCGTATAGGCGTTCGCGTGTTGACTTAATTTTCCATCCAGTTCTTGCTCGATCAACTGGCAACGCGTGAGCTGGTTTTGTCGAATAATGGTTTCGTAGCACGTTTTGACATGAAAAATAGGATCTTCGTGGCAGTGACGCGTATGCACCGTAAAGGGAAGGTACTTAAAAACATATTGCATGTAGTCAAAAGGCCACGTTTCTTCGATTTGTAGATGGTGTTTCTTGGATTGGACCACGTAATAATTGAAAGGATAGGATAATTGAGTCGGGTCTAAATTCTCAAATTCGATGAACGCGACCGGCGAATAATCAAACATGTAGAAATAGGCAAACAGTTTCACATGATGGATCGGGGAATCGGGTTCGCTTTTAAAAATATTCGCGCAAGCATTATAGCCCTTATCGTTATTTTTCAAATAATAGGGATGATCGAGTCGCACCCCAATATTCCCATACCTCGGATCACACACACAACTTCCAAATTCTGCATGATAAAAAGTATGTTTTAAAGGCTGACCTGTAAAAGCATCGAAGAAACAGGGCTGCTGGAAGTAACCGGGTTTTTGGAAAGACGCGAGATACTTTTCGGAAAATACGGTCGGATCCCATACGTTGTTTTTTTCTTCTTCCTTCGAAAACGCTAATCGTTCGTGAGCGGTCATTTCTTCACACCCGAAACCTTGCAAAAGCGGTTTGTATCCAAAATCGCAAACACATTTACCTTCTTTCAAAGGATCTTTGTCTAAACTTTCTAATCGGCCGTGAGGTCCGCAAGCAATGTCTACGTCACAATTCCCCCCGCGTTCTTTTTGCGTGACGAGATGAGGATATTTACAAAAACAGGTCGCGAATTTCAATCCTTTTTGATTCACTAGAACCCACTCTCCCGTAGCTGAAGAACAAGTAGCATGGGGAAGGAGTTTGGGAAGACATTCACCCCGAAAACATATTTGATCGTCGTCACAATCGGTTGCGTGAATGCAAGTCGAATAAAGCGTTGTCCGCTGAGGAGGGTGGTAGGAAATGGATTGCCAAGGATGGGTTGTAGTCGTTTGTGACTCGTTTCGAAACAGGTAGATCATGATCAGGTAAAGATAAAAGACGAGAAGAAATATCCAAAGCGTCATCTTCTTTTTTTCAATAGAGGTTCACAACTTTTATTTTATCGCCTCGATCTTCATGCACCAGACCGGCATTATCTCGTTGAGCCCCTATTTGTTCAAAATATTGCAAAAGTTTATATTTGGTTTGTAGATTCTGGATCGATAATAAATACTTTCGAACACTGTAGACCATATCGTTTCGTTGAACCTTCACCATTTTGACAGGGTTGTCCATTATTTTTTAAATTACTTGTTTACGCCAAACATTTGATTCAGTGCATCCTCCGTGGAGGTTCCTGGACCTCCCTTAATAACACTTACTTTCCTAGCGTTTGGATCCTCTATTGGGTCTTTAGGAAGTCCTCTTGTGTCCATCGGTAATTCTTTCTGTTCCGTTTTCACCTTTTCCGCGATCGAGGTGGCTATTAACTGAAGGAGGAGAGGTTGATTAAAATTGCGGCAAGGAACGATTTTGTTCAAATATTGACTGTACTGAGGATCAATATTATCTTTTCGGTGTATAATGCTGGAAAGCATATGATCGGTAATTACAAAACTGTTACTCAACAGCGATTCCGATAAACCTCGATGAATAAACATATTATGAGGGGTGAGATAGGGAAGTTGATCCATTTCTTTTTGAGCCATCTTGGCAAAAAATCGGTAACGTCGTTTGGATAATAAATGTCGACGATGGATTTTCCATAAATCCATTTCTAAATGCTTTCTTCTTATTTAGAAATGAGTAACGGGTTTGAAGTAATTGGGAATGCCGATAATTTCGGGACACTTCTCTTCCCCTTCTTCCATCTCTTCGACTACAGGGAGGGAAAGAGGAGTTTCGATATCCAGATCGGTCGAGAACAGAACAGATTCTTTAAATAAGATAAATTCGCGAACTAAACCTCCTACCTTGTACGAATTTTCTCCGAAAGTGTACCGGTTAGAAATTTGAAGGTTTAGAATACCTAGAAAAGAAGTCGCCGTACCAAACATATTTTCAATCGAACACTGAAAAGTATTTTTTAAACCCTCTCCATTAAAGATCCGACTCTTTCGTATACACCACATATTTCTATGAATTTGAAATTTATCTTGGGCTCCTTTACAAGCAGAGCAAAATGCGGGATCGCACCGGTCCATGAAAAAACGACAATTCTCCGCAAATTTGTGTTGCGGATTCTCTTTCATGCTTTCGCCAATTTTAGTTAAAGGAGCACACAGTCGAGTCATGAACGAAGTTCCTGTTTTATTGTTCTCCCCCGGTTTCAAATACCAATAACCAGCCACGAGAACATTATAGCAATTTTTTAAACCAATAATGTTTCGGATGTGAACAGTATCTTTTCGAGTTCCTTTGGAAAATTGAACTTTTTGTTGACAATGTGTCTCGTACAGCGGATCGTGATTTAAAACATCTTCCCAGTCGGGACATATTAAGTTGAGAGCACCTTGACGTTCTTTTAATTCGTCGATAGCTTTCTCAAGGATGGGAGAAGAAAGAATATTCTTGATAATCAACGAATAATCCATTCTTACTCAATAGATTTCTTTTTTCGAACAAAGTAGAATGTAGTATCTTGGTTATTAGACTACTGGCCTTAGATGTTACCTCTTCAGCAGCACAAACTGATTTGAAGCGAAAATGGTATGACTTAAATAGATAAGCGAGAATTCATTCTAGAAAGAATTTTGCAATGTCTTGTTTGGTTGATGAAGTCGAGTGGAAAAAAAAAATTTGTGAGAGCTGGAAGAAAAATATCTGGAGAGTAAAAAAAAAAAAAAAAAAAAAAAAAAAAAAAAAAAAAAAAACTTTTTGTTAATTTTTATCATGTCTTACCACCCTTTTGTCTCTGAATGATGTCTTACCATTTCTAAAAATAAACTACGACTCATTCTTTTCTTGGAATTTTATTTTTAGAAATGGTGAGTCATGGTGTATTTTAGAAACATGGTGCTGAGACATCATTGAAAACAAAAAAGGGGGTCATTAATTTTTATCATGTCTAGAAGACATGATAAAAATTAACAATTTTTTTTTTTTTTTTTTTTTAATGGTTGTAAATTTTCCTGACATATTTTTTCCAGCCAGATTTTCAACCGACCTTTTCCCAATCATCATTTTTTAAAACTGGCTTACTATTGGTTTGTTTAAAAATGACGTCATTGCTTCAAGAACTATATACACATAACTTTCTCGTACTCACTTCTCTATACGGAATGGGGTTCCCAGCTGACATAGCAAAAACCCTATCTCGCTTCATCTACAACTCTCGTTGATGATCTATACAAAATTGGGTAATTTTTTCCACGACTTTATACAGTTCTTGATCACGGGGATCTATCTGCTTGTACGGCTTCACGTGAATTCTTAAATCATAGCGCTCGTCCATATTTTCATTGACGTTATCATCGACCCCAATTAAAAGAATGTCGTAATCGTACAAGACTCTGATATGTTCCGAACATTTTGAAATATTATACTTTCGGCACGACTTTTCACATTGCGTGCGGCCAAATATCCGATACGCATATCGTGCAATATCGTGCAATGAACTGTTGATCACTCGCTCGACATAATCATCCGAACCTTTACTCCACAAAATGATATCGATATTGCAAAGACGTAAAAACTGGATCAGGAAATTGGTTTTGGGTCGAATTTGAAATGTTTCTCCTTCAAAGTATCCAAGCGTCTCATCCATGTCTAAGACACAGACCACCACCATCTTTCTTTTTTAAAGAAAGAAGAAGATAAGTCGATCCACCACTCATACTATTATTGAACACGTGAAAGAAATTGTTTATTATGCTCCTTCCAAATGTCCTTGGCATTTTGATTATGCCTGTTTTCTCATTTTAAATAATTTCAATCAAAGACGATTCCACTGCCTGTTTACTTCCCACTCGATGCAATGGAGATCTTACAGTGCCAGCAGCTCTTGTGACTTGCCCGAACATTTTTTCGATTTGATCCTTCTTCATCGACAATTGAGTTCGGAGTATGTGTTGCTTTTTGCAACGCATTTCCGAGAACGGTCGGGATATACAATAGGTCTCTTTGAAATGAATCCTGGACTTTATAGTGCTCGCATTCTTCAACCGGAATATTTAGCAGAAACGTTTTACACGTTCATTGTTTTCTTGTGTAGTATTTGTTATCGACTCGGAGGAACGGCTCCCGTTTTAAAATTATGTTCTTTTGTGTACACGGACCATCATCCCGTGCTCGTGGATATTGGAGCTCTGAATGTGGAAAAGAGAGAACGCATCGGTCATCGAGAATTTTTAAACGAGAAGAAATGGCATCGGTTCTTGAAACGACGAACGACTCGAGACATTATTCGGTACGTGAAACTCATGCATCCGGATTATTTTAAGAAGAAATGTCGCGGTCAATGCATTCTCTCCGAGAAAGTCGTCTTCAACGATGTAACGCATCAACTGATTTGTAAAAGTCGACAACGCAGTCTGGCCGAGGTTTTAGATACTTTTCAAGAACTCATGCCCCATGAGCCTATTCGTCAACTCATTCGAACGTGGCTTTCTGCGAGATAAACAAGAAGATGGATTATAAACAACTCGTCCTCGATTTATTGAAACAGAAAAAATATCCCATTTTATTGGGTTATGTGGTCATGGATATTTATTACAAAGAGGTTTATAAATCAGACGGGAAAGTAAAACGATTTGACTCTCCATGTTTCGAGCTGAATCAAAGATATTTAGAAGAACCCAATCCATATAAACTGGAATTTATCACTTCGGACGAGAGTAGTAAATTGGTTATTCGACGACAAATCGATCCTAAAGATTTTAATATAAATCAATATCCGGAAAACTGTTTTCGTGTTAAACTGTCCAGTCACCATCTTGCTGAATTTGATATGTTTAAATACAAGATGTTCGAAGAACAAATTTATAATTTCATAATGTATCTGAATAGTAACATTCCTGCCATTCGAGAATTTTTGAACTTAACTCACGACGAAAGTACTCGATATTTACCCCAGTCCATACGACTATGGGTGTATAACTATAAAACGGCCAAGATCACTCATCAAATTATGGATCCCGAATATTTTGGACCCCGTTCATCTCTTTTACTGGAAACACGCATGATTCAAGGTTTATTGTCACCGTGCACTTCTAAATCAGTATTATTGTCCCTTCGAGATGATTATGCTTGGAAGAATCATACCGATAAAGCCATTTTACCGTCTTATGTATATGATTACGATCCTTATAATTTATATTATTCGGATCACTGGAAGGCTCTTGTCCCGCTGGCTTTTAATCCGTTAGAAAATCCCATCATTTGTTAATATTCCAGTTGCAGCACGTACTCATCGTCTTCACTCCCGTCACGAACAAAATTGATGTAACGTTTCGTTTGAGGATCCTTGTAGCGACAGACTTGGCGAATACCCCGACAAATAGATCCCGGCAAATTTAAATCTCGATCCATTCCTCGAGTCGGTTTTAGAATCAGACCCGATTCGTTTGTCTCGAGGGCTTTTATAAACTTTTGATCGTAGCCAACACGAGCTTTGAGTTTAGACTTTCTCTTTCTCCCTCTTTTTTTGGGTAGAGGAGCCAAGTAATGCCGAATGGGTATATCTATACTCGAAGAGCGACTTCGGGATCGATTTCGGACTCTTGTTGGACTTGGAGATCGACTTCGGACTCTTGTTGGACTTTGAGATCGTGTTCGGACTCTCGTTGGACTTCTCGATCGACTTCTCGATCGACTTCTAGAACGTTGACGTTGAGATCGACGCCGCATATTTGGATTTATTTCTACTTTATTACGGTTTAAGAAACGTTTTACATAGTCTTGGACACGAGGTTCATCACTCATAGCGTCATACCAGTAATTTCCCGGAATGATTATAAATTTATCGTCTCGAAACTTTATAAACTCTTCTGGACTATAGCGGGGAAAACATTTTTGTAAATGAGACAAGTCGAATAAAACGTGCCCCAACGAACATGTCCCTGTCAATTCAGAACGACGCACGTTTCGATTTAATTTCTCTTCTAACACTTTTTGAACATACTCAATAGGAACTTTGGAAGGATAAGACATTTTTTTTTTGCTTTATATTCCCCAAATGACTTGTCTATAGAAATATAATCGGAAGAAAACTGAATCTCGAACGTGCTGGTGTGTATCATAGTAAGCGTGATCGTATAAATCAAACACATCTAAATGAGCCAAGGCATGTAAAGTAAAAATGAATAATAATTGCCATGTCGTTTCATTACGATAAAATCGAGTTTGATCTACATTGACCTGATTAGCATAATAGGTGTTCATATTGATCGTGCCCCTGTTTTGATCTACCAGCATCTTGTTCGAAGTGGAATAGTTTAAGCAGTAATTGCGATGAATTTTAATAAACTCGAAAAGATTAAAAATAACGTAGACGGGAATTTTTCCTTCCTCGGTTTCGGTTTCATTAATATATAACTGAATAACCTCTTTGGGTCCTCCTGGCTCTTCACAATAATACATGGACATTTCGTAACGGTCCAATCGACGAATTGGATTTGTCAAGATACGATTGAGAATCGAGACCCATCGTTCAAATATGAAATGGAATTTTTTAAAATCGATCGTGGCCCAATCATCCATGATTTTAAAGCATGCCGTACAAGCATCTCGCCAAGTATTAATTTTAGACTGAAGAGCCGTTTGACGACAAGATCGACGTTCTTCGTGTTGATCAACTCGTCTTTCCATATCCTTATCCTTTGTTTTTTGTCCAAAGAAAAAAAAAAGATGGCTGAAATGTATATATTCTTGATGATGTTTGGTCTCTTTCTATTTTTCTTTCCTACTTCTGTCATAGAATCGGATTCCATCCCCATGAACGAATCTATACCGCTTAAAGACTGTCGACGAGAAAAAGTCCGGTGTGTGGATACATGTGATTTTCTTTGCACAAACGGGGAAGAAATGCAATGTGTTCGAGGACTCTGTATGCCCAAACTGAATCCTTACCCGTGTCAAACTGAAAAAGGGGGTATGATTATTCTTACCGAAAAAAATGGATTCTATCAGTGGTCGTGTTACTGTACGGATCCAGCTTTTTACAATGGACCGGATTGTGGAGAATTGGCGAAAGACGTTTGTCAAAATGGTACATTTATCTATAGGAGGTTCAATCAGCATGAATGCATGTGTCAATTTCCACAAGTAAAGGCTATGATTCAAGGAAAACCTCAGTGTGTGCATAGGAATATAGCTCGGTTTTATCGGGATCCGTAATGAACTGGATCATTAAAAAATGTACGTCTGAAAATGTCTCAAATTTTTTGAAAAAACAAACCGTGACTCTATCTTACATTGGGTGCAATTAGAAATTACCCCTCTTTTCGTCCGAAAATGATGTCTCACAATTTCGAAAAATTGAAGACATCAATTTCGGACGAAAAGAGAGAATTTTTTTTTTTCAATTCAATCTACTTGATCCTTATGGTTTTTTAATTATCCAGACTCTCACTTATCTATTTAAACAATCCGACATTCCCTACAGATCAGTCTGTACTGCTGAAGAGGTAACATCTTTCAACGCAGCTTCTACGTTACGACAAATGCTTCAATAAAGGTAAGAGATTTTTCCTTCTTCATTATTTTTCGTTTTACTAGAAAGAAATGATTATCCTATTTTTTTTAACCTATCTAAGTGTTTTGAGTTCTACTTCAGATTACGAAGTGCTTTTGAAGATCCAATCTGGTTATCTTTTTCAATCCATAAAAGCAATGATCCCTATATTTTTTGAAAGTTTTTTAAAGAATAGACTCTTGTGTTACTGATTCCATCTCCTTTTTAGCTTCTTCTCGTATATATTTACGATATTTTGCAATTTTCATGGAACGTTTAATGATGGTATAGGAAGGATTAAAGGGTCGATACGGAAAATACTTTCGAAAGAATCGTTTTAATTTTCTTAAGCAACCATCTAATGATCGAGGGAAAAGTGGGCCGGCAATAACCCAAGCCAAAAATTCATACAAAAACCGATTACGTTGATCCCATATATTGGACGATGCCAATTTCTTTTCTGCATAATGTCGTCGAAGATCTGTTTCGTTCAGAAGTTTTAAAATTTCGTTTGCTTTTAAGTCAGTTTCAAGAATGACAAGAATAAATAAAGCCATCTCTTCATATTCATAACGATCTATAACTATTTTTCTAAGTTTTTTGAGATCATTTAATGTAAGAAGAGGACCTTGACATCTTTTAATATGAATTTGGTTCGAGCGCTCCCTTTTTTCACCGAGCAAACGGTATAAAAACACGATTTTATTTTTTATTTTATTATACGATTTCCTCTTTTCTTCAGTCAGATACGTTTCATATATCTCTAGTGCTCTTTTATAATGATATTTTATACCGTCACCATGTTTTTGATACCAATCATAGAATTCATTAAAATAAAATTCATACTTACCTCGTGTACCTTCCGAAATATTCATACGTTTAATAATATTTTGACATTCCTCCATCGACGGACATTGTTTGAATACTGTATTGTCAGGCTTATGTCTATGTTTAGGAAGAGCGTTATCCCAACATTTCCATCGTCTCATTCGTTGGTATTCTTTTTCTTTGAATCGAACGTTTGGATCTTTTCGCCTTTCTCGTTTTCTCCATCGATTTGCTTCTTTTACTCGTTCCAGTGACCAATAATGTTTCAAATATGCTTTTCTTTTTCTTTTCCTTTCAGATAAAGTTGTAGGTTCCTCAGTATCCATCTTGATTCCTACCCTTCATTATTAATTATTATCTATTATTTTTCACTTCGTCTTATATTTTTTAATCTAATCCTTTTTTGGTACCGAAAAAGTAAATTGATTAAAAAAAATATAAGGATTCCATAAAACTTTTAAATTTTCCTTGACCGTAAAATAACAAAGATCCTAAAATCCTTACCTTTTAAATGTAGTGTGTCCCATAGGACAAACCGGTTTGTCCTATGGGTCACACTAGATTTAAAAGGTAAGGATTTTAGGATCTTTGTTATTTTACTAAAAATTTGATAAAAAGGTTTATACTAGAAGGTTTCAAAATTTTATTAATGATATTAAATTATTATTAATGATTTTTTGAATGGGTGCCAGGATCTGACGCTATTGATAAAGAAATAACTTAATCCATAATATATATGTCTGAAAAACAAATACCATGAAGGGGGAACATAGTTTTCCTAATATTTATCTTGCTGTGTTTCATAAATCATGTAGATGGTCAGACAAATTACTAATGTAATGACAAATAAACAGTAAAGCTGAATAGTATGAATAAAAGGCATAAATGTCTTATAATTAGATCCAAAAACGGATCGGAGAAATGATTCATAACTCATTTTATCTTGTTCATTCCTTTCTCTCTAATTACATACAAGTTCTATCAATATCCTTAATGGATCCAAGATTCTACTTCAACTATAAAATTGACTCATCGTAAGATTTTTTACTTGCAGATACTCAAGGCAGTTTGGTCTGTTTATTAGAATTCCAAATACATTTCCCGCATCTGTTCTAACCAATGGATTCTGGATTTACAACGAGCGGTTTTTATCAGAAGCATAAAAGACTTTCCCATCTATTCTCTAGCCATGGATTTTAGATTTTATTAGACCCCTTAGCGAATGTCAGTTCGGATACTACGCCAACTATAAAATCGGCTCATCGTAAGCTTTTCCACTTGCGGATACTTTCTCAGATGTCTATTTTCTTCTTTTTTTAATCCGACCCTCTCAAAAACAAAGGATAATGAATATTCATAAATACGCTACACTTTACAGCCAATTTCATGGCTTGCATTTAGGAGGATTCAATGTGATTCAAGATACGATTTTTTTCCCTTAGCCCATATGCGGCTTCAACCTTCTGTGATTCGAAAACTCGCTCATTTCGATAAAGTCGTCCCGAGTCAGAAACCACTCGTTCTCGCCCTAGCCGCCTATTGTAAAATGTCGGACTTGTCGTGTACCGTTTTTCTTCAACGCAATGCGTCATGGATCCTTCTTTTAGAAAACGAACGGGTCATTTTCCCCACGATCCCGAATTCATCGGAATCCTCCCACAATCTTTTCAAACTTTTCGCCACACCATTTTTTGTGAAAGATCCTAAAACGATCGAACGGTATTTACAAAATCCCGTGTTCGAAAACGTGTACCGCTCCCAAAATAATCATACAATTCTATATTTAGACGAATGGGATATACCGTATCCAGGAGGACATTACTTTGATGATGATAACGGGCCCAGATTACATTTACCAGAAGATGACGGAGGGAAAAGGTATCGTCTTTGTTTTTTGTCCAACCAGGTCCATCACGAGAATGACCTCGTCCATAATTTCATCAACGAATGGAAAGATCGACCGGACGTTTATTACGATCCTCTGAAAACGCGAACGGCTTTTCCGTCTTCCTTTATTGAATTTTTACCGTCCGTGAATCCTGAGAAACCCATCCCGTTTCCCATTGAGTACAATAAGAGTACGGCGCTCATTCAGAAACAATGGACGTATCAGCACCATCCTCAATATATTGTCCAAGATATTTTGAATACGTACGATCAGAGAAATTCGCTTGAGAAAGTCGGACTCTTGATCGAATACCCGTTTCAAATCGGGTTCGAAAATGCTACTCGATCGAATCCTAACGGGAAATGCATTGGACTCGTCGTCAACGGTTCTGAACCGGAAACGATTTTATATGTTCGATCACCGTATCAGCGGTACATGGAATATCAAACCATCCCCACGACCGTGCACTGGATTCCTATTCTTTACGAACCAGAAACCACGTATCCACTTCAACCGGTCGTACTCTGTTCGACGATCATCGGGTTTGAATACAAAAAGGCTTTCTTATGTTTAAGTTATGTCATGCTTGAATCTCATCCGAAACAACCTGCTAATAGAAACACAGCGTGTCTGTTCCATCCCGTCACAGATGTGAGCGAATTGACGTTTCTCGAGAGTTACGAATACGATTGTCAGCATGCGCTTCACCGAGTTCGATATGCTTCCATTCCTCATGATTTATGGTGTCTGACCAAAATCGAAGAAGAAAAACCAGTTCCACTTGCTAAACCCTATGCTCATCTACCTTACCTGGTTCAATCATGGCTGGAGTTTTATCATCAGAATCGTTCCACGGATCCAGAAATCAGGTACGGCAATCTGAAACTCTTTCAATTGGCTCTAACTTTGGCTCGACATAAAATATGCTTTTCGGCCGAAACGGTCGAAACCGAAGAAGAAGAAGGTATCATTGTACCAAGAAATTCATCGTCCCCGATCGTCATTCGCCTAAGTCGGGAAGCTCGAAAATTTCTCGATATTGTCCGGTTAAGAATTGAATTTATGGAACGACCAGTTTCCTCTCCATGTGTTCTGTTGTAAAGAGAAAAAAAAACGAAACAAATATCTGTAGATTGAGAAATGGTGATTCCTTAGCTCAGCTAGGAACTCAACTCACAAGAAGTGCGAAAGTTATCCACTGATATACACAATTCTTGAAACGATGACGTCATCTTGAAATGTCTTGTGAATCGAGTCGGCTGGAAAAAATTTCTGAGAGCTTAAAAAAAAAAAAAAAAAAAAAAAAAAAAAAATTAATTTTTATCATGTCTTTAAGACATGATAAAAATTAACTCTCTCTTCTTTTTGGCTGGGAAGGATGTCTCACCGTTTCGAAAAACAAACCGTGACTCATTCTTGCAATGATTGCCATGAGAAAGGATGAGTTATGGTTTGTTTTTTCAAACGGTGAGACATCCTTCCCAGACAAAAAGAAGAGAGAGTTAATTTTTATCATGTCTTAAGACATGATAAAAATTAACAAAAAGTTTTTTTTTTTTTTTTTTTTTTTTTTTTTTCATCTACAGAAATTTTTCCTAGCCGACTCGATTGGCAAGACATCTCAAAATTCTTTCTAGAATGGGCTGTCGCTTATCTATTTAAACATTTCAAGTTTTACTTCAGATCGCTCAGGAGGGTTGAAGAAGAAGCATTTCGTAACTTGGAGATCATATTGTATTCTTTTCCATTTCGGAATTGGTCAAGACTCGATTAGGAGCAGCAATCAAGTAATCATACATCTGATTACATCGTAGCAAATAATCGACCGTGATCCAATTGAGTTGAATATTCACAATCAACACTAAAAAATAGAGTATTTCAACGCGAGTTATTTCGTACGTCATATCTCCCCGTTGAGCGAACTGGTCGGCTATCTGATCTATTTCCGTAATGATAGTAAAAAAGTTCAGTGGATCCACGACCAATTCTGTATTCCATTGAATTGTAAATGGAAGTACGAGGTTTTGTTCACTCAAAAAATACAAATAGCCGTATTTCTCTTTTTCTCGAAACAGCGTTTGAATATAGTCTCGCACCGCTTCCCGTACTTCTGGATCGCGCACCAGTTCGAGCGTGACGAGGCTCGTGAAGGGCGGAAATTTATGAAATTTGATATATTGAGGTACCACGGTATTCAGTCGAGGACGATATTTATGATGAAGAAGGTGATCGATAGGAGTCTTTAAGGATTGAAGTGTAACGATATCCATCTTTTCTTATACGAATTTCCAAATAATAAGGCCGATGATGACAAGAACGATTCCCAACAAGATTGGTTTTAGGTACGGTATATTACCCAAAACATCTAAAATACCTCTCGTGATGGAACCCGTCACGTCTTGACTGAAATGCGTTAAAGCTTCTCCGATCGTGGGTCGACGGCATTTCAATTCTTGCGTCGGTGTACAATCGTGATATTGACAATCACATAATCGACAACACGTATCCTCTTTCTCGTTGTCGTACCCTTCACACGCATTCCATTGCTGAATAGGAAATCCCGTGCACGATTCGATCCCGTGAACAGGTTCGGGTTGACAACAACTCAATTCTTTAAGTTTACAAACCATGTCCCCTCCGTTGTAGAGAAAACAGCCCGAATTGTCCCGAATGTATTGGTTGACATATTGAGAACCGAGCGCGACGGCCGTCACCCCTCCTGCGGTCAGAAGAGCTTTCTTACTAAGCACTTTATCAAAAGCTTTTTGAAGGGGTTTATTCTTCGCGACGACTTTAGCGACCTCCCCTGCTCGTTTGACAGGAATGTCGAATTGTTTAAATTGTTTAGCGACTTTGCCTCCAGACTTGTTAAAAAATCGTATGTCTCTTGACCCTTGCCGGATTTTCAGAAACCAAGACAATGAACGAATCCAATTGTATTTTTAGTAATCGAAAAATTCCTTGTGGGTCGGACAATATTTCGGCGTTTCGGAATATTCTCTGCCTGAACCATCTTCGAAATCCTTATGGATTGCAAATTTATTATCATCGAATGGAATCGGAATCGCATACCAAGGTCGTTGGACCTTTCCTGATTGTGAAGGAAAATTTCTCGTTTCCGAAAAATACTGTCATTTTACCGACGCGCGAGTTCCTGGATAAACATTTCCGACCCGATTTACACGACGTCCAGTTGGACGATCTCACATTTAAACTCAACCCGTGCATCGAGCACTATATCAACCACCTGTATTCTCAAGACCCGACCGACTTGAAACGCAATAACGCCATGGATGTGTTTGATCGGCGTTTCCATTACGAACTGCTACGGAATTTAAGTGTTGGCAACACGAACGAAATTGGTTTAGGCGTGAACAATACCACGAAGATGCAAGAAGAAATGATGGTGCATTTGAGGAGCACGTTTCAGCAACGTCTTTGCGGTTTATACCACTCTATTAATAATTCAAATGTAGCGACGCTTTTCGACAAGATAAAGGTATGCGACATGGCGAATGGAGGTCTCTTTGTCGACCCTAAAACGGAATTCTCTCCCTTTTACAATTTCCTGCTGGCGCATTGTTTATTCGATTTTCATAAACTACCCAATTTAGACCTCGTTCCCGAAACCGTCATTTCGAATGTCGCGTACAAGAAAGGGGTTGGGTTTTATACGTTAGAAGATATTTGTCACCCTGAACCGATTGTTGTGATGGGAGAAGAAACAGGATCTTCGTATCTCTATCAATCCAAATGCATCACGTATCCCAAAGAAACGGCTTTAAATAAACAATTGACGAGAAAGGATTTGCCCGATAATCTCATTATGAAAAATGCCATGCAGTTTTCTGATACGCGGTTCCTAACTTGCTAAATGCGAAAAGGTTTGGAGAAAAAAATTGATTTGGTTGGGGGGGTTAAAAAGTCAGTACAGAAAAATTTCTATTATGTAAAAAGGAAAAAAAACAAAATGGTAATATACCTTGACACAGAATCTGTTTTCATCATGTAGAAGCTTGTACACAGGCCACAGCATCAAACGATCTGAAATGAAACTCGAATGGCTTAAATAGATAAGTGAGAACACATTCTTGAAAAAAAATGATGGTCTTGTTGATCGAGTCGGCTGTAAAAAATTTTTAAAATCTGAAAAAAAAAAAAAAAAAAAAAAAAAAAAAAAAAAAAAAAAACTTTTTGTTAATTTTTATCATGTCTTTTAGACATGATAAAAAATTAACAACCCCCTTCCCTTTTTGTCGGGAATGTTGTCTCACACTTTCTAAAAATAGACCATAACTCATCCTTTCTAATGGCAATCATTCCAAGAATGAGTCACGGTTTATTTTTCGAAAGAGTGAGACAACATTCCCAGACAAAAAGGGGAGGGTAGTTAATTTTTATCATGTCTAAAGACATGATAAAAATTAACAAAAAGTTTTTTTTTTTTTTTTTTTTTAACTTCTAATCCAGATCATCCAGATCACGACGAGACCTGAGAGCGTACGGTTTATACGCAAATTTACTAAACTTGTTCTTCATAGAATTGGCAGAAACCTCACCTAAATAGACTGGATCCTCATTGCCTTTTACATCCTCAGCCTCCTTCTTAGGCTTCTCTTTCTTGAATGGTTTGCACAGATCTGGATTGATCTTGCTTTTGATGGGAACCTGGTCTGGATCCACCTTTTCAGTTTTGATTTTCTCTTTATCGAAGGTAGTGGAAATGGTTTCGTTAATAATATTTCTCGAAGAAGGTTCTAAAATATTTAACTGAAACACGGGTTTTTCGATCATATTCAGAGCATCTTCTTGAAAGAGAATCATATCTCTACAAATGCCTCCTACTCTACAATACAAAGCGTCCGTTTCGTAAAAGTACCGCGAATTAATTTTAATATTTAAAATACCAATAAACATATCGTTATTCACAAATTCTTGGTCCAGGGTTTCTTGAAACACGTTTAAAAGGGTCGTTCCATCAAACACTTTGGTTTTGCGTAAACACCATTGATTTTGAGACATCTGAGAATTCAGATCATTTCGTTGACTCATTTGCCGACACGCTTTACAGAGAGAAGGTCTACATTTTTCAATGAAGAACCGACATTGTTCTGAAATCAGCATTTGGGAATGATCGGCAGCCACGGCTTTGGTAATGTCCACCAGAGGAGGACAGAGTTTACATATGAAAGAATGGGCATTCAGATTCCTCTTATAATTAGTAGCGCAGAGAACCCAATACCCCGCTACGAGAATATTATAATGATGATTGAAATCTTTAATATTTTCAATCTGAATATAACCTTTTTCTACGGGATGCTGGAACGGGATCGCTTTAGCTTGAAAATCTTGAAACTGAGGATTGTTGGCTAATATATTTTTCCATTCCCGACTCACGAGGTTTAACGTTCTCGGGTTATTTTCAACGATTTCGTCAATCCCCGCTTTTAAAATCGGGTGCGCAAGAATACGATCGATTAACTCTGAATATTCCATAGTTCTCCTTTATTATTATTTTATGGACTTCTAAACATCTCGGTCTGTTTCCTCAATTCTTTCGCGTACCGGTCAATGATTTCAATCGTTTGATTCATGCAATAGGTTAAGAATTCATCTTTAATGTAGGCTGTATGCGACCCCTGCCAATCTAACCCTCCTGTCAGAGTTTGTACGTCCCACTTGATGTATTGCAATAAAACATCGGTCCATTCTTTCACAGTCATATTGGATCGAATGCTTCGATCCACGAAATCCAATTTATTCAGCACGGATCTAATATATTCCTCCGACGAAAAAACGGTTTTTCCGTACACGACATCAAATCGTAATCGAAAATAGGACACGTATAATTGATAAAACAGGTCGCTGAGCATTTTGAAATCGGACGATACGGAGGGAGAAGGGGTTAGTTCGGTTTTAATGTATTCCAATTCCTTTTGCAAGTGGGCTTTTTCGTCCAGACATCGATCTAAAGCGTGTTTGGCCTCTTGTAAATCCAATGACAGACCTCTTACATAGTCTTCGTCGACCGTCGATACGTGCTTTCGTTTATATTTCGAAGTATCGAACATTTCTACATCCTGCGGAGCTACGAGAGCTTTAGCCAGTTGGTTTTCTAAAGTTTGGTTTCGAGACCGAGACACTTCCAGTTGGTTTTGTAGATCTTTCACTTCCCGCTGTAATTCCTCCACTTGATCCGTAGGATACGTAATGGCCGGTACAGTAGTGGGTTCTTTCACTTCGGTAATGTGAGGACGTTCCTCCAACTGCCGTCGATATAGGTCTCGTTCCTGCTCGAAATATAAAATCACCGAATTCGCCAATTCTTCAATGGGATCTAGTATGTTCGGAAACTGGGCTCGAAGCGTGACAATTTGTTTATAAACGAGATCTTGAAATTGTCGATGCTCGTGAATCACGTTTTGGAGTTGATGGACAACGGCTTGCGGCCAATCTTCCCTCTGATCACTAGGGTCATTCTGAAGGATCGTTTTTAGGAACGTGGTCAATTTCGTTTTGGCGTAGAGGATGTACTCATTACATTTCGTATAATTACTTTCGACTTGATCGAGTTTCTGTTTCAATTCGAAAAGTTGTTCTTTGGTTTTACGGAGCTCGACTTCACAATCGTTGTGATTCTCGACATGTCGAGCCCATTCGATCATGCTCGACGCCAAATTATCGAATTGAACGACCGGTATTTCGGGAAAATGACCTTTCAGTTGCGCCAATTGCGTTTCGAGGGTCCTCTCTAGATTTTCTTTGAAATGGAATACTTTTTCGAGTTCCGAGAGAATCTGATCGTAATCCGTGGCCCCAAAATACGCATTCCATTTAGTCCGTATCAGAGTTACCAAATTCGTTTTCAGGACCTCCAGTTTCTTTTCCAAAGCGACGCGTTGCCGTTTTTCATGTTCTAGACTTTGCTGTAATTTTTTATGTTCTTGGCTACGATCCCGATGGAGTTGAGCTTGGATTTGTTGTAGGACCTCCTTCGCTTCGTTCTGGTTCTCAATCGATTGTTGAAGATCGTGCAATCGTTGCAAGAGGGTCGTGTCTTCCATCATGCTTTTAGAGGAAGAAGGGAGACTGTGAAGAATGGAATGAGCTAAATTGTCGGGCGTTAGCGATTGATTTAAAGCATTCCCGAGAAGTGTTAATTGGTTCAAAAGCTGGGATTGCCAATTTTGTAAATACTGGATATACGTTTGAATTTGCTGGAAGAAAAACGTTTTCCAATCTTGGTTCGCACCTAAAGGTTTCCAAAATGAGGGGGGAAGGATCGTCTGTAAAAACGTCATAAACTGCGTTTCGTGGAACTCCTTCATTTGTTTAGCCATTTCGTCTCGAAGAATCGTCTCGATATGAGGATTTTTCTTTTGCAGCGTGTCAAGAACGCGTTGAATACCTTCCTGGAAATGTGTTTCGGACTCGATTTTCCATTTTTGCAGGAGGTCGGTTCGTTCTTTCTGACCCTGCTCCAACTGCTTTTCCAACATCCGTTTTTCGTTTTGACAAAGGGTCAATTGTCCTTTCAGTTCCTCGTTCAATTGCTGGACGTGCTGTTATTGTTCCGATTGATACGATGTTAAAAACTGGTCGAGGGTTTCTTGTAATTGCTCTAATTTAGATCGCGACGACTCGATCATGAGCTGCTGAGAAGGAGGTGATTCGAGCGGTAAAGTTTCAATGATCGTAGTCGTAGAAGAAGGAGGAAGTTTCAGTTGCTCGATCGTTTCTTGTAAAGCCATTTGCAAAGGGCGGATTAAACTTTCCGTTCGTTGCATCCATTCTTCAAGTCCCGTTTCGTAGCGTTGGTGGAGCATTTGCCATTCGTTCATCAAACGGTTTGGAAACTCGATATTATTATTATTATTATTATTATTATTATTCAATTGTTGTTGTTGTTGTTGTTGTTGTTCTACTATTTGCCTCTGCCATTGTATTTTTTCAGACTCGTGCATTCGAATTTGTGTCTGTAAGGTTTCGTGATCTCGTTTCAATTGCTCCCACTGAGTTTGTAAGGTTTCGTGATTCCGTTTCAGCTGCTCCAACTCAGTCTGCAGGGTTTCTTTCTCCCATGTAAGGCGTTCCAATTGTCGTTGCAAATCCACGACTGAATGCTCTTTTCCGAATCGAGCGGTATTCACATATTGTTCTTTTTCCGCTAGAAAATAACGCATTTCGTTCCGGTGCTCTTGTTGGAGCGTCTCGATTTGTTTCTCAAAAGCTTTCCGATCTGCCTCCAATTGAGTTTCCAAAGAAGCGATTTTGTTTTCCAGGTCCTGCGATTCCATCGGAACAATCTCTTCCAAATGCAAGCCCGAAATGCGAAACAAGAAATCGATGATGCTCGAACTCTTTTTATACAGTTGAAGATAGAGATGGAGTAAAGGTCGACTCAGGAGAAAAGCATCGATCACGTCGTCTCGAAGATTTTGTTTGAGACCATCAACGACATTTAAAGATATAAAAGTGGGGTCGGACTGGTATTGAATAAGACATCGAACCAGTTCTCGTAACATTCTTTTCTTTTTGCTTTTTTTTAAATCATTAAAAGGTAGGCTACTTTGTTCAAATCGAGCAACATATATTGATATTTTTCTTCGGAGCGGGACGATAACCAAATCATGACTTCTTTCAAGTAGCGACGATTCTTTCTAAAGTGGGAAACGTATATTTTAAATCCTTCTCGGGTCCATAATTCATTATTTCGGTAAAACGGTAGCCAATAATTACATTGTTCACGATTCACGTCGAGGAACGTTTCATGATGGAATGACGCAATCATGGGCGAAACATACATCACTAAAGACATATTCAAAACGACAAACCAAACACCGGTTAATTTCGTGTCGTCAAAAGTAATTTCACAAGTATAAAAGTCCGATGGAATAGAATCCGTATGCAGGTAAGGTGGAAGGGAGCGTTTAAACAATTTATGAAGTTTGGCAGCCAATTGAGCACTCGCAGCTTGTCCCGTTAAATGTATGAAGTGGAGGATGAGCATGGGATGTAAATAGTGATACCAGTTGGACCACGATTCCCAGACGTGCGTATTTCGTTTGAAAAATCGGAGGCGCATGCAATGCTCTAACTGGAAAGGTTCTCTTTTTATGTAGGTCATCGTCAAATCGCTTAAGGCGCGAAAAGCCATATTGCGAGGAAGTACTTTCCAGAACAAGGAAAACGGATTGATGGTCGAACAAACAAATAAGGTATTATTTTCATAGGAGACCTTGATAAAATCTCGAGAGGGAAATAATCTTTGTAAAAACTGATCGGTCGTATCTCTAGAGACGTTAATCCAACGAGGATCCTCTTTTGTTCCATGCACGCAAAAGACTAAAGACCCATGAGGAAACGGATAGTCTTTGTCTAAATTTTCTCCTTGGAAAATGAGTCGATTTTCACTGACCACGAGAATGCAAGGTGCTCGAACGAGACCCGGGCTAAAATGTTTCAAAGTATCGACATGGAAGATGGGTAGTTTGAAACGAACAGCTATAAAATAATATTGTCTATAAACATTTCCATACGCTTCCACATAATCCGAAACATTGTAGTACTTTTCATTATCCATGACAGAGCTTACTTTATCTCGCCTTCTTCCTTGAAAGGAATAAGTCTACAGAGCCAACTTACACGCTTTATATATACATGAGAGATGACGTCATTCAAGGACATAAACAAGGACGTTTATGTCTAGAAAAGTAAAAGCTGGCTGGGAAAAATTTCCCAGATAATCTGAAATGTATATTTAAAAAAAAAAAAAAAAAAAAAAAACTTTTTGTTAATTTTTATCATGTCTTTTAGACATGATAAAAATTAACTGTCCCCTCTTTTTGTCAGGGAAGGATGTCTCACTCTCTAAAAAATAGACCTTGACCCATTCTTTTATTGGAGTTCTATTTTTAGAAAGGATAAGTCATGTTCTATTTTCCGAAAGTGTGATACAACATTCCCAGACAAAAGGGGAAGGTAGTTAATTTTTATCATGTCTAAAGACATGATAAAAATTAACAAAAAGTTTTTTTTTTTTTTTTTTTTTTTTTTTTTTTTTTTAAATATCCACTTTGGAATTTTTTCTGAGCTCTGGCTAGAAAG
This sequence comes from Stegodyphus dumicola, assembly GCF_044657685.1. Classification (NCBI taxonomy): domain Eukaryota; kingdom Metazoa; phylum Arthropoda; class Arachnida; order Araneae; family Eresidae; genus Stegodyphus; species Stegodyphus dumicola. The sequence goes on from NC_140778.1 coordinate 53,322,681, forward strand.
AACTTTGGTTTATCTATTTAAGACGTGCGAAACGAATTTCACTTTAAATCATTCTGTGGCGTGAATTCAACATTATATAGGAACAGACTTTATGAAGGTAAAAGGGCTCAGTTTATTTATTCTTTAGAGGAGCACGTGGAGATTTTATAGGATATTTACTTACAAAGCATTGCTTGTATTTTTTTAAGAAATATTAATCAAGTTAAAGATATATAATCATGTCGCAGAGCCTCCATTATTTAACAAGGATTAATTCGGTTGGAGATGCGCCCAACGATGCTTACATTTTCTACCAGATGTCGGGAGGAATCTTTTACTGTAACCGAAAAGCCTACGCACAATTTTCTCGATTTTATACTCGAACGTCTGCCGAAAATCTTTTTTTAACGATGGATCTTTGCTCGACGACCCATCATTCCCTTATCCTAGATATTGATATTAAAACCGAATGCGATGCATCCCTTCCTTCATCTATGCTCTACGATTATGTAGATTCTGTTATTCTCTCAACCTTAAAATTTTACTTTTTATCCCTTAAGCATTTTACTTTTATTGTGGCTGTTCGTCCAGGAGGTGGTATTCATGTCCATTTGCCGGAAATCTCGATCGCTCATGATGATTATATTCAATTCTGCAGCCAACTTCAACCCCGGTTCTATCACGAAACATCTGAATTTATTTTCCAGTTGGACGTTTTAGCGAATGCGACGCTTGTGAATTCCTCCAAGCCCTATACGAATAAATACGAACCCATGCTGATTATTTATGTAGACGAACAAACCACCTGGCGTTTAGATTTGACCAATCCCAATGCTTTCAGCATGCGATTGTTAGGCATTCAATCAAAATTTAAACGTCGCAAGGATAATACCAATTCCTTTTTTCGTAAACTGCTCCACCTCCAGCCAATGGATATTCAAAAACAACTTTATGAATATATGATGCCTGTGGTGACACTGTACGATCCTTTGTATCGAGTATCGTATCCCACGCTTATTAGCAAAGATGAGGAAGCTGGACCCGACGATGAAAAAGTGGCTACATTTGTGTATAAACTAAAAACCCCGATGTATATTTACAAAGGGAAGGATTTTGGAACCGAAGGTCATCATTGGTTAAAAACGTTTTACTTTATCAAGTTTAACGGGTTTGTGATTTCAGACTTTGAATCGAATAACCGGGCTCTAAAACGATGGTACCGGGAAAGTCAAAATTCTATCGTCATCGAAAACGATGTATTCCAGACGGTGAATCAAGCTCTCAAGTTAGACAATCCTAGTTTGCATTCCGATCCCAATCCCCTTCGTACGATTATGCAGTACAATCAAGGTTACTATTTTTTACCTGTCTTTTGTGCCTTGTGTCAACATTTACGAATGTCCTCCCATACACTCGCATCCCATTTGCGTACGATATTAGAATCTCACGAACTCATAGATTCTGTAGAAAAAATCAACAGTAAAATTATAGATATCATTTCCCAAGATATTACTCTCGACACGATCCTCTTTTGTGGTTCGAATCTCAATCCTAAAATTTACAAATTTAAAGATAAACTGGAAGCTATTATCAAAACCATGAAAGGTGTTATTTTATATTCGGTGTCTGGAGATCAGCTCGTGGAACAAATTCATCGAATTCAAGAGCGATATTTTCCGATTCTCGTCATTACCATGCACAATTCCTGTAAGAAACCTCAACGCTATATGTGGAATAATATCCACGAGTACTGGCAAGAAGCGCCCCACCAGATAGAAATTCTAAACCTGATGAATGCCATCTGGTCCTCCATTCAGGCCTATGCTCGGAATCAGTTTGCCGATAAAACTAAAAACATGCGTCCTTTCACAGACATTATGAAACAGGTCAACATTAATTATGTGGTCTCGTCCATTCTGAGTCGAACCAACATTGATCGTAAAATCATTCAAATGGATCGACATAAATGGCATATTCGAACCCACGATGGGGTTCTGAATCTCTTGACGGGTCATGTAGGAGGGACGGTTCCGGAATTTTACCTATCGGATCGACGTCTGGGCATCAATTTTAGTCGACACGAGTTGATGCAATTTCGTCACGATCCGGATTTGATAGCCATCTATCGTTTATTAACCGACCGGAAATTTTTTCTACAATACCTGAAAAGCTGTTTTCTCGACCTCACGGACGATTTACTGGATACGCTGCGGGAAAAAGTGCGCGAGTTTCATGACAAACTAGAAACCAACCCGCTCATTCAAAGCATGCTTCATTTTTATGTGCACATGTGTAAATATACGTGTTTCGAATACGATCTGTTCATGTACCTTTTAGATGTCCTGGCCAGTCTTCTCATTGCGACCAATTACGGTCGCAAATTTTTTATTTTGAAAGGCAACACGCGCAATGGAAAAAGTAAATTCTTTCAAATGATCTCGAAGGTCTTTGGAGGCTATAGTCATGGTATTCGAGCCGTCAATTTACAAACGACTATCAGGACTATCAGCCCAACCCGAACTGGCCTCTTCGTTATTTTGTTGTCGGGTAGTGACTGTTGAAGAAATGTCGGGAAAATTAAACGAAAACCTCGTGAAAGAAATCACGGGTAATTCGACCACCAGTTTTCGGAATTTATACGAGCAAAATGTAGGAGCGATTCCCAGTGCCAAACTCATGGCTTCTACCAATACGTTCCCAGTGTGTACGGCCACAGAGGCATTTAATGATCGCGTGGTAGCAATTCCTTTTGACGCCGTGTTTACGAAAAATGCTCCATCCCTCACCTCAGAACAAGTGATGCAGGATCAATATTTACTCGAAACCAAAGATTCTATAAATTCGTCGAAGATTCCTATAAAGATTCCTATTCGTCGAAGATTCCTATAAAGGTTTCTTTTTAATGATTTATCTGCATCTGGCCCACAATATTAACATGGAGGACGGCATGATCCGTTACCGTTCCGAACCTGAAATATTAGTAGAATTCAAAAAAGAATTTCTATCTTCGACCGATATTTTTACACAATTCAAACAGTATGCCGATGTACAAATCATTCCCGGTTCTGTTACGACCTTTAACGAACTGAAATCGGCCATTCGACAATTTTTGAAAACGATGCGCGACACCTCCATCCACGAAACGGAACTCATTATGCGTTTCAATGATGAATTTCGACATTTGAAACGGACCGAAATGGATTTCAGTTCCTTTTCAGCCGAAAATAATATTTCCTCGTCTTTGGATATAGTAGAACCCCTTCAGTTTGAAAATGCCGAATTGAATTCGTCTCTCAAACGAAAGCATGACGACGAAGAGGGAGAACACTCAACCACGAAACATTTAAAAGTGGACGATGAACCCATTGATCTGCCTCAGCATAAAAGACAAGTTATTTATTACGATAATGTTATCATCAAAAATCTGAAAAAAGACAAGAATTACTAACCTTTTTACATATGCATGAGGTAGGTTCCCAACATTTCATTGTGTAATGACTTGGAAAAAACAAAAGTTGACTGAAGAAAGCCAGATTTCAAGATGTTTCTTCTTCAAAAACACAGAATCATGTGAAGTGAAACTCGCAATGCTGAAATATATAAGTGAGAGTCCATTCTTAAAACATAGTGATGTCCGGTCGATCGAGTCGGGTTGGAAAAATTTCTTAACAGCTGAGAAAAAATTCTAAAGATTTAAAAAAAAAAAAAAAAAAAAAAAAAACTTTTGTTAATTTTTATCATGTCTTTAGATATGATAAAAATTAACTTTACCACAACTCACCCCTATTTTGGTTTGAATCAGGTGTCAACATGTTTCTAAAATAATGACTCATTCTTTTGTTTAGAAATCTAGTTTTAGAAAGGGTGAGACATCATTCACAACAAAAAGAAAAAAGGGGGGTAGAGTTAATTTTTATTATGTCTAAAGACATGATAAAAATTAACAAAAAGTTTTTTTTTTTTTTTTTTTTTTTTTTTTTTTAAATAGAATTTTTTCTCAGCCAGCTTCGAGTCATTCTTTCTCTTCTCACTGACTATATATAAGAACGTTGTTCTTACAGTCCTGGTATTGACATTAACGTAGCTGCTAGAATAAAAGCCATTGTAGGTATTTCAGCTAAGCACAAACAGAGGCATGGAAACAACTTTTTAAGAATTTCTTCAACGGGTACCGTGGATTGATAAACGCAGTTTCCTGCAGCATCGCATATGCGTTTATAATGTTCTGAGAGAAGATACTTGTACTGTTCAAAATAATTCCAGGGAATGAGGACTTTTCCACTACATGTTTTAGCAAAGTAGATTTCACCTTGGGCATCTTTCAGGACGTAAGGTTCTTCATTTTTCACTAAATAATATTCGTTCCCTCGGAAATCCACCGGGTATCGTTCTTTTCCGTCCGCGTATTTGGCCAGAACGAATTCGTTTTGAATTTGAATAACGAGGGATTTTTTACGTTGTAGAGGATATTTTTCATTTCCTTTCCGATCTTTGGCATAATATGGAAGACCGTCTCGAGTTTTAGCGAAAGGATCACCTTTGTCGGGATAGATTTCCGCCTTTTGGGAGTGAATGGCATACCTTTCATGACCATATTCACTTTTCACAAAGACTGGATCTTTTTTTCGATATTTGTAATATTCGCTACCATATCGATTCGGATAAAATTCCATTATATTGCTTTATCTTTTCAAAAATAAATTTCTCGTCTAATGATTTTATTTTTACTTTTCTTCGTGAGCATGTTTAGCTAATAAATATTGATGATATTTATTGCCGTGCATTAAATAATCCATTGTGATCCAAGTATATTTCGGATTCGCGAGTAGTGCGTAAAAATATAAGAGATAGATGCAAGTGATATGGTAATGAGCAGAATCTTTAGGAAAAAACTGACTGGCCATTTTGCGAATAGGGTCTAAGACTTCTTCATTCGATAAAATAAATTCTTCATCATTCCATTCCAGGGCATTAAACAGGGGCTGCTGATCGATTAAAAGATATAGGTGTCCATATTGCGACATATTATCTAACACGTGACGGATATGAGCAACGGCCTGTGATTGAAAATCTCGAACGAGTCGAGGCGTAATCTCAAAAAATAAATTCAGAAACCGGTACGTCGCTTGATAGTTTTCAAGTTGAGGATTTTGCCCAATCACGAATCGGATGAGTCGATCAATCGGTAATTGAATAGTTTTCAAAACAGAAATATCGTAATACTCTGCCATGCTTGTTTAATCCTTCGAACCGAAGAAGAAGAAAAAAAAATTAAATTAAATTGAAAAAAAAAATGAATCATTCAACCTTTCTTCCATGGCGAATCACCGAACGGTTCAATCAACAAATAGGTCCCTCCTTTCGATATATTGTTCTTATTTCCCATACTGCCACGTTTAATTTGGAAAGAGATTTAAAATCGACCTTGGGTCTTCAATCTTGGTCCTTAATACAATTTCTACAAAAGTTTCGTCAACATCGAGTGGGTATAGAATATATAACTCTGTTCACTCGCAAGGATAAGATACGTCTAGGACCTATTGCAGTACAAGTATCAGAGCGGATTTGTTTCCAACAATTAAAGAAAAAATATGGAACTCAATCCATCCACTTAGTTGGAGCCACCTATCTAAAAGGCAAATTGAGAGATTTTCATGTGATAACCGTAGAGGATTTTAGATTCAATGTTCTCCTGAAACAAGATGACCGATAAAAATAAAACATGGAATCCTATATCGTTCTCAATTTCGAAGGTTTCGAATTGAATGGTGATCCTCTCGCCAAAGAACTTAATCTTTCTTATAATGATGACTTTTCCGACTATATTATTAAAGAAGTGGCTTATATCACCCATGATCGTTCCCAAGGCATTATCTACGTGGAACCACCCATACCGTGGTCTGAATTATCCTATTCCGCCAAACAAAGTGTATCGAGTGTTCATTTACCGTTAGCGGATATAACGCATGGCTTTTCATGGAATGAGGGTCATTTGCCGTACGATCAATTAAAACCGTTTCTCGTAGCTCTAACGGCAGGATATAAAAACATTTACTGCCCTCATTATTGGAAAATTAATGTTTTGTACCAGATACTGGCCCGTCCTATTTATTTCAATTTCGTCTCCAAGAACAAGGAGGCGTTTCATACCGCGCCCATACCAATGAACTATGAATACTCATCGTTTTGTCCGAAACATATAGGTCGGACCAAATATTGTGCTTTCCAAGAAGCTTTGTTTTATTTTCATCGCCTTCAAGAGTACAAGAAAGAAACCTTTCCGTTTGTCATTCATAAATCTTTAGAAAAAAATGAAAAAGAAAGAGACTTACCTCCAACATTATCCAACACGTTATAGAATACTTTTTTTTTTTCCTTCCCCATGAATGAGTCAACTAGGATCTAGGTGGGTCCCTCTTCAACAGCACGTACACATTTGAAGCGAAACTCGAAATGCTTAAATAGATAAGGAAGAGTTCATTCCTAAAAAAAATGGTGATGACTTGTGAATCCAGTCGGCTGGAAAAAATTTCTCAGAGCTAAGAAAAAATTCTGTAATGAAAAAAAAAAAAAAAAAAAAAAAACTTTTTGTTAATTTTTATCATGTCTTCTAGACATGATAAAAATTAACTAACCCCTTTTGTTTTCAATGATGTCTCACCATGTTTCTAAAAATACACCATGACTCATTTATTTCTTGGAATTTTATTTTTAGAAAGGGTGAGTCATGGTCTAATTTTCGAAAGGGTGAGACATCATTCCTAGACAAAAAGAGTAGATAGTTAATTTTTATCATGTCTAGAAGACATGATAAAAATTAACAAAAAGTTTTTTTTTTTTTTTTTTTTTTTTTTTTTTTTTTTTTCAGCTCTGAAAATTTTTTTCCAACCGACTGGATTGAAAAGACATCCCAATCTCTTTAAGAATGAATTGTTTCAGATATTTTTCTTTCTCTCACGACTTTAGTTTCTAAACAGTATATTAATGCAGATTAGGAACGCAAGTATGTCCAAGATACCTATCATAGAAAGAATGATTTTTGTCCAGTTGGTGGTGGATTGATGATTATTTTCGTCAGACTGTATCGGGTTGGCATATATTTTCTTCTTTCTTTTCTTCTTTTTCTCTTCCTCTTCCACTGGATCTTCTTGTCCTGGAAGACCGCTTTCCACTTTCTCGACCACTTTACCCTCCGAGTTATTATATATAACTTTATAGGGTTGGAACCCGTGTCGAGAAGCGCGTTTAGATCTCAAATTGGTCAAATAATCCATCGGTTTCGAATGCGATCGGTACAAGTAGCCTATCAAATTTTCGGGTTCAATTCTAGGGTCTCGTATAAACGCAGGCGTCCAGGGCTTGTCATTTAAATTGGGAACAATAATGATTTGATCACACGTGATGGGGTATCCACTCGCAAAGATTTGTTCCTCACTCACTTTCTTGAACTGGACAATGTACTCGTTATTGTATCGATCGACCGGGTAGTAATATTCACCCAATTTATTTTGAGCGTACCGGTTTCCTAAAGGTTTTTGGGTAATGCGCTTATCGGCATGAATAATTTCCGGATAGATTTCATTATTGTCTGCATCTTTGGCGTATCGTTTCACGGCCGGATCTTTCATCAATTGATCGTACGATCCTTTGTCCGTCACTAAATATCGTTCGTTGCCGTGTTGATCGACCGGGTAAATAATGACCCCGTTCTTATCATGAGCATAAAAGAATTCTTTCAGCCTCGTCATGGCGAATTGACCGCTATCCGGGTAAATTTCGCCTCCATCCGCTTTCCGCGCATACACTTGGTTCTGATCGGTATCTCTTCCAAAGATGACTTGCTGAGTGAAAGGGTGAAGGATTTGATAAAATTCGTCGCCTGTAGCATTTTTAGGATAGATGGGTTTACCCTGAGAATTGATAGGATAGAACGGAATACCGTTTTTATCGAGGGCGTAAGACATGTATTCGGGCTTGTGTTCCGTATCGTCGGCCAACAAGGGATATTTTTCATTTCCTGTCTCATCTTTAGCATAATAATACCGCCCGTCGGCATCTCGAGCAATCATGTCGTTCCCAAACAAATCTTTGGGATACATCTCGGCCCCGGAATGCTCTTTGGCATAAATTTCTCGACCCTGGTACTTTAGAAAGACGGGAAAGTTATTGATTTTTCCATAATACTCCTCAAATTTTTTTTCTCCACCGATATACACGGGTTTTTTAGCATAATGGGGAACTTTATATTTGTCTAGGGCATACAGTAGACTGGGATCGTCAGTGGTAATATATGTTTCAAATTCTCTTCGATCCTTTCTATATCGTTGATTTCCAAGATTGTCGACTGCATAATACTCATCTTTTGCCATCGAAGATCCTTTGGTAATCGTTTTGCTTTATTCGTCATTGTCGTTGTGGTAAATTCTCGGATAATATTCGTCCAAGTTTTCATCTTTCGCATAAATGCCTCCTCCTAAAGCATCTAAGGCCGGTTCGTCCCTATTTCCAATTCGAATATACGTTTCGAGACCGTTGAGTTGCTTGGGATAGTATTCGTCCCCACTCGCTCTCTTAGCGTAATAAGGGGTTCCATCGATGTTCCTAGCCGGCATTTCATTGTGCAAACGATCTCGAGCGTAAATTTCATCGTTGAATTCGTTGACGGGATAATATTCGCCTAGCGTATTGTTTCGGAAATACATTTCGTCCTGATCCGGAGAGAGTTCAAACAGCGGTCGTTTTGTGACAAGATTAAACGGGTATTGGAATTTATTGTTGTCTAAGGGAATATAGATCCGTTGACCGTTGGAATCGAGAGGGGCATATTCGATAGGGAATTGATTGACATCGAGTTTTCGAGCATAGTAAGGCTTTTGATGCTCGTCTTTAGCAAAATAGGGTCGATGGTGCTCGTCTAAAGCATAGATTTGTTCTTTGGTCTGAGGATTTTCCGGATACCATTCTTTTCCTCCGTAGAACAGATACACCATTTTTCCGTTTTCCATGGGAAACATGGGTTCCCCATCACTATCAAATCCATATACGGGACGGTTTTGAGCGTCGACGGGTAAAATAGAACGGTTCAGATGATCGACGGCATAGACAGGGGTTATTTTACCGGTGATGGGAGAGATTTGTTTTGCAAACACAATATTTCCATCGGGATCCAGCATATAAAATTCATCTCCTTGTCGATTCTTAGCATAAATCTCATTTCCGTCAGCCAATTTGGCATAGCGCTTATCTGATTTCATTCGATCGGGGTAGTATTCTTCGTAATTGAGGAGATCTCGCCTATGCCGACGAATTATTTCCTCATCCACGTCCATGGGAATATTGCCTACATTATCATTATTAGGAGGATTGTCATGGATTGGAGGAGGATGGTTAGATGGATTGCTTGGAGGGTGATTGTTAAGGTGGTTGTCAACGACTGGGTCTCCTACATGATCAGGAGGAGCTGCTTCCATTCGAAGCAATTTTCGTTCCGCTTTATCAGATTTGGATTTATCCTTTCGAACCATTTTTTAATTAATATGAGTTACTTTATTATTATCTCTTCTCTTCTGACTCAGAACAAAGAAAACAAAAATATGGTATCGATCCTCTTATGGATTTTATTATTTCTCTTTATCCACCATCCCGTTTATAATGCTTACCAGAATATTACGTATCGGACCCTTTATTACGAGACATTAGGTCAAGAATAGAGAAGAAGAAGAAAACAAAACAAATGGATTCCTTAACATTAGGAACGCTTTTAGTCGCTGGAGCGTATACGTCCTTCGTGATCCTGTTTTGTCTCATTTTAACACAAAGCTGGTTCTTTCTCCTTTTCCTCCTCATCAACGGACTCATTTTTCTCTTTCTGGCTTTTGGATACATTCGCAAGCTGACGATTTTTACAACTTTCGGGGAATTGCTCGGCAGTTTGGTGCAAAATAAAGACGTGGGAGATTGGTATTGCCGTTTTCGTCAATGGTGGTTTAAGTAAAGAGAATGGATGCTCAAACCTTTAAACGTTTAAAACGAACTTATTTAGAAGATGAACCGATCGTTTCGAACGAACTCCAAGAAAGCCAGGCTCGTGTTTCACCGTTCGTGGCTCATAAAATTCATGAACTTTTACACTTCAAAACCCCTTCTTCTTCACCTCCTCCGGGTATCGACGTCACCCACTTTACGACCGCTTTCCGAGAAGAAGAGCCCCAACAACGATTAGATGAAGTCGTCGTCACCTATTTATTATTCATGGCCAATTTAATGAACCAAGATAAATGGGGACGGACATTTCTACGACCTGGAGCTTGCGTAGGCGAATACAGTTGGATTCAACTCTTTAAATTGACTACGTACTGCGTCTTAACGCTCCTGTACCGTATTCGATGGAAGAGCGGATACTTTTTCTTTTTAGACGAAGCGGTGATTGAATTACTCCAGGGGAAAAGTCAGGCGATTCGAGACTTGATGACCCGGATCGGCATTTCCGTATCCCCACAACCTTTTCCAGCCGAAGATTATTTTCATCACATCAATTACCACAACACGTTGGTCTTTGGTCCTTATTACTGGCGGCTTTTACATTGGATGGCCGAAGCGTTTTCAATTCAGGACGAGCAGGACGAGGATATTCGTCTCGCGAAAACTCTTTGGAGAGACTTTGTGACAGAATCTTTATATCGAACTCTCCGATGCGGGATTTGTGTGTATCATTACTTATCCAAACTCAAAACGTATAAAGAACGGTTTTTAGGCGAACACTTTGCCCACGTCTGGTTTCAATTTCATAATGAAGTGAATGCCAGTCTTCAAAAGCCACCTTATCCTGAATCGGAATTCCAGAAAGATCAAGAATATATGCGAGCTGCGTTAAAAAAATAAAGAAGCATGGGATCTTTTCTGACTCGTCTCGGGAATCAAGTATGCGGAACAACCAGCATGGGTTCCATTCAAGATCTTTTCAAGAAATGTCAAGATGCACCCGTGACCGTTGTATTAGGTAATTTAGGAAGGCATCCTTCCCTCTTATCCTATCATTTGGAAACCCTTTTTGTTCGACATCATAAAACGGCCCATATTCTTCTCGACGATTCCAACGATTGGTTCGTCAGCGGGTTAGATCCGTCTTACGAATACGACGGCACGCATTGCGATCTTCTCATCTGGATCGAACCGAATTTTGGAGACTCGGTGGTCAAACCAGCCTATGCCGATCGTCTCATTGTTTTCACGAGCCATCTTCATCTCAATTTATCTAATTGTCAGTTACTGAATTATCATTTAGGCGATCCCTACGACCTTCCTTCCAGTACCATGAAACCGTGGATCGAAGATGAGGCTGAAATATATCCACACAATGAAGTGCTGTACCCAAGGAAATATCAAACTGGGAGATGGTGGAAGCAAGTCGAGAATGAAATGGATGTTGTCTTTCATTTGAAACTGTGTCGGACAGCTCAAGAATGCTATCTCAGCATGTTAAACGCTCTCGAGATTGTTGGAAAGTATCGTCCCAAAACCTGGCGATTCCTTCTTTCCGAATATATGAAAAAGTCATTGGCTTTAAATCTTCGGATGGGATTAAAGAAATGGGATGAATATCAGTCCCAATCCATTCCATCGGTTCGAGTCCGATCCTTACATCCGTCATCGGCTAATTTACTCAAACCCATCTATGGTCTCGATTCCTTTTTCCAGTCTCAATTAGTTTCCTCACTCTGGTTTTCTTCCTCAGGTTCGATTGATTCTGTTTCCTCCTCCTCTTCCTCCTCAGAAGTTTCCCAAGGTCCCAATAATTCATACATGAGTAAATCATCTAAATCAGCCTCATCGTCTGAAAACCTGATGCGGTTTTCATAATCGTAAATTACATCATATAAAAAAGAACGTCGCAAAGGGAGAGACATAGAAGTTAATTTCTGCAGGACATCTTCAAACGGTTCTCGGCAGACAGGACACGTCAATGCTTTTTCTCTCCAAATGTCAATACATTTCGTGTGGAACTGATGTTGACACGTTAAAGTAGAAATGGTTTCTACATCTTCGGCGATGAGTTCATCTAAGCAAATTGGACAACATTCGGCCATTTTGTTTCTACTGTTTCTTCTTATTATTATAAATATTTTTTTTGATTCAAAACCTATTAAAAAAAATTATAAATAAGTAAGAGTTCTTCATTATACCAAAAATAAAAGAAGCATCATGTCTCCCTCAAAAACTAGTAAATTAGTCTACTCTATTTATGAAAATCAATATCAAACTTGGTGTTTAGATATGCATAAAGATCTAAATCATACCGAAACACTTCAAGAATATCACCAATATCTTATTGATCAAAAACAACGTTCCGCGAAATATATTTCAAACGCTTTAAATGCTATTCGACGAAAATGGTTCTTACCTTCTGCAGATGAGGTGGTGGTCAAGAAACCTCGTCGTCGAAAACACCAACTTTTTACAGCAGAGCAGATGAATCAAATCCGTAATCACTGTCTCTCCAATTATGAAACAGATGAACTGTCGCTGATAGTCTTATTACTTTTAGAAACGGAATTGAGGATGATTCACATCTTGGGCTATCTAAACGATGATCCAGAGAAACGAAAAGCGTTTGCGTCTAAATCTTTAGAAGTCTATAAGGATCCAAATCAGATAAAGTTATTCCAGTTTCTTTTCAATGCTCCTCCATCCAAACTATTTGGAAAAAATCATTACCAGTATTTATTTAATCTAAAGCGACGATTGAAGAAACAGTATAACATCAAAGGGGCTTCCTTCGAAATGCTGAAGCGGTCTCGATATCTCGTGAAAGCAAAGGCGAAAACGAATGAATCAGAACCCAGTGAGTGAAACTTATATATCGACTTATATATCGTTATCAACATCTCCAAAAAAAAGAAAGTAAAACCGACCGACTGGTGGAAAATATTTCTCAAAAAAATCTAATGTGGTATTTAAAAAAAAAAAAAAAAAAAAAAAAAAAACTTTTTGTTAATTTTTATCATGTCTTAGACATGATAAAAATTAACTCTACCATCCTTTTTGTTTGGAATGATGTCAACATGTTGTCTAGACATGTTTCTAAGTATAAATTTCCAAGAAAAGCATGATTCATTCTTAGAAATCTATTTTTAGAAAAGGTGACATCATTCAAAATAAAAAAGAAGGTACAGTTAATTTTTATCATGTCTAAAAGACATGATAAAAATTAACAAAAAGTTTTTTTTTTTTTTTTTTTTTTTTTTTTTTTACTATCAAATTTTTTTGAGAAATATTTTTCAACAGTCGGTCGGTTTTACTTTTCCATTTGGAAATAGATCTGTTGATATAACGATGTATAGGAGATGGATCTGTTGATAACGAAATATTATACACCAGTCGTGAGTCTTACTTTTCCATTTTTGCGTAGTGTATTTATTTTTATTTTAAGAATCATCTAATTCCTTCTACTTCGTCTTTGTCGTCTCATTTCTCTCCAAAATGCATTCGGTCGACCAAAATAAGGGTTGACTTCCCGTTCTTCATCATCTGAGGTAGGTGAACTTTGTCTAGGTGTTACCATATAAGCATAATCTCCCACTAAATCTTCTCTTCTCTGTCTTCTGGGTCTCGTCTGACTTGTACTAGGCCCTGAAAAAATGAGACCATGGCCTCCCAGATCGACTAATTCTTCTTCGGGTCTTCGTCTTCGTCGTTGCCTTGGCGGTTCTTCCACCTCTGGTTCTTCCTCCTCTTCCTCTTCATCCGAATCTATTCTTAAATGTTCCATTTGCAATGTTCCACTGGTAAAATAGAGCATATCATCCTGGCTGATACGAGTCCGACAGGTCGGGCATTTCTTTTTACCATACTCTCGAATCCATTTCTTTATACATTTGATATGAAAGGAATGCTCACAATCGAGATTGTAGACTTTATGGCGTTTCGTTTCTTTGAAGGCCTTCAGGCAAATTCCACAGATTTCTTCCTCTGCGTCTGCCATTTTTCCCAATGATTTACTTGATTATGACATATCCATCTCTTCGCCATCTTCGTTTCTTCTTCCTCCTCCTCCTTGACATATTTCTTGACGAGAGGGAACTTGAGATTCCTTCGTCGCTACATTGAGTAACATTCTCAATTCTTTTTCCATATACCCGTCGGAACATAAGAACAGTTTCACCATTTCCATCGTCCAGAAAATTTCTTCGTCGGATTTTTCAAATTCGCGTATTTTCAAGGCCACTTTCTGTACAAGACGGTAAAATTTCTTACCCGTCGCGATCGAACCTTTCACTAATCCTTTACCTTTGAGCTTTGAAATAATAAACCCGGTCCCGAAAAGATATCCGAGGTACTCATCAATTTGGGTGGCTTTTTTCGTCGTCTCTTCGTCTTCTTTCGGAACAAACAGGACGTAGGGGAAATTTTGTTTGAACGCAAACTGCTTTATTCGATCATCCGCTTTTCCTAGGAACACTTTCGCTAAAAAGGTTTCGATTCGACTCATTTTTTCAATAAATTCTAGTGATAAGGCATCGCACGTGCCGCCTTGTTGAATCTCTCGAAGGAGGTAGTAGAATTCTGTATTCCGATGGTACGTAATTTGAGAAGTGACCAGTTTTCGTTATTGCTGGGTCAAGAACGATTCTTTGAAGAAGGGGCGACGACAAATGCGAACTCCAAACTCAAACACGAAATTCGCCACCACGTTGAGTTCGTTCCGGCATAAATTGCAATAAATCATGACGTGCACAAGATCAAATAGGGTCGTGTAAGGAGAATAACGAGCCCGAATTTGATTCGAGGCTTTCATTTCCAAACATAATTGATAAGCGGGATCCTTTTCAACATCCTTGGAAGTAGGAGGTAGAAGGAACGAAGCATCGTCGCCGTCACATATTTTTACGTAGGGAGCTAGGACTTTGTGATAATAACTTAAGAAATTGAAAGGTTGGTCCTCGTCTTGATGGACATTTTCCATGAGCGATTTCATGTTGGTGAAAAGAGCGTGCAGAGCCGCTTTATCGACTTGGGAGTGATTCTCTTCATTGGCGATTTTTTCAATATGCTGGGCGTATTCGTCCATGTATTCGATCATGAACCGTTCGAGCGATTCATACGATTCAAAAGGTTCGGCCTGGGATCGAAAAGGGGCATTCACGCATTGTAATAATCGAATCCCGTTTAATAAAATACGTAACGTGACGGAAACATTACGGATCGGTAAAATACCAGGAATCCCTATGAGAGGAAATGTGCAGGGTACGTTCAAATCTCCCGTCCAATTCGCATATTCTCGAGCTAGACGAGCTGATAAGAACGGATCACTGTCATCAGGAAAGGACGCTTGTAAAATAAAAGCATACGCATCTTGAATTTGATCACATTCCGTGCACTGCAATTGACCATTGACACCTGCTACGATTTTATCGGGACCGTGACACGTTGAAATGAAATCAAGGAACATGGTAACCAAGATCCTACTTGTATTATTCTTATCATGCCGTATACACCTATTGAAATAAGACGGGAAATTCGTCGTTCGTATTATGAACGAGGGCAAACGGTTCGTCAAATTGCTCGACACTTGAATGTCGCTCCTTCCACAGTTCAATATTGGATCTCCCGCTCCTCGGAAAATGAGGAGAACTATCAAACCAAACACAAATCCGGCCGACCTCGAGCCACGACCCAAGAAATGGATCAACGTATTTTTGAAATGTCGACGGGTGATCCTTTTTTACCCGCGACGGATATTGGTCGTCGATTACAAGTGCCTTGCACCGCTCAAACGGTTCGTCGACGATTAAAAGAAAAAGGATTAGTGTCGCGCATCCCCGTCCGAAAAGATTATTTGCGGGAGATTCATCGTCAACGACGCTACGACTTTGCTTCTCAGCGTGCGGAATGGACGGTCGATGATTGGTCCCGGATTATATTTTCCGACGAGAAAGTATTCAGTTCGATCGGGTACGGTCGCGTATGGCGGCCTCGACAGGTCCTGCGTTATCAAGACGAACGTTATTTTTCTTCTGCGTTAGGAGGCCGTCAACGTTCCGGTCGTTTTAATCTCAGTGTCTGGATGTGCATGAGCGGAAAATTTCCCAGCCAAATCCGTCGAATCGGGATCCAGCATTTAAATGCCGACTATTACCTCTCTAATATTTTAGAGCCGGTGCTTCTCGATCATAGTCAAACTGCCGATGTTTCTTTAAACCCTTTGATCACCGAACACCGTCTCTTGTTCATGCACGATCTCTCTCCGATCCATACGAGTTTACGCGTCACACAATGGATTCGAGAACATGAAATTCCTATGGTTGAAGACTGGCCTCCTAAAGGAGCTGATTTGAATCCCGTCGAAAATGTTTGGGCGGAATTAGAACGTCGATTAGCGAATCGGGTAGCTCGAAACCGATTGGAATTATGGGACTTGGTCCGCGATGCTTTTTATAGTTTGGAAGAAACTTATTTTGAAACATTAATCGCGTCCATGCCTCGACGAATTGCATCTGTCATAGAACACAGAGGAGGTTGGACAAAATACTAATCATCATCTATAAAAAAAGACACTTCATTTGGTTCTTCAATGAATATATTTATTGACACCATATTTCATTATTTGTTGCAGGGCGATCATAGCCATAAATCGATGACAATATTTCGTTCCACAATACCCACATTTCTGTGGACGACGAGAAGGTTTATAGCTTACTGTCCATACAGATTCAACACGGAGCAATTGATAAATTTTTTTTCGACAATGTTCATTCGCGACATACAGTCTTTGAATATGAAGTTTTCGCAGATCCTCATTCAATTGCTGAATCCATTTGGTATGCGGTCGATACGTTTTCATGTCTCTAGAGGCAAACCGGACACTGTTTGTCAGAGTGTATCCATCAGACGTGATGGCCAGCACACCTATGACACTCGGATGAATTTCAGTTCGATATTTCTTTTTTTTAGTAGAAGAAGTAGAATGAGATGAGGAGGGAAGATCTTCTTCGATTGTAGAACGCATGTGTGGTGGAGAGGATTGGTCCATTATTTCTGAATAATGAGAGGAAGAAGACGAAATGGGCGATAACGGCGGATTGAAATTCAGAGAAGGAGTATCACGAATTGGATTAGGTTTCTTCTTTTTGATCCTACGGCGGACAGGTGGAGGAGAAGGAGTTCGCGATATATCAGACCACGACGTGATATACTCATTCTCAGAAGAAACACATTCATATAAAGGCGAAGAAGGTTGCAAGTCCAAACAGGGTTCATTATCGTTTTCACACGTCATGATTAAGTCTCCCGTAGCCATCTGTTCTCGACCTATCTGCTCAAAAAAATGAGCCGCGATTCCTTCTGCAATCGTTTATATAGAGAAAGAGTGAGAGAGGGGGGAATGAAAGTAGGTAGGAGTAAAAAAGATAAGTCGTTGGGAAAAATATTTCTCTCAGAAAATTTTTTAACCTAAAAAAAAAAAAAAAAAAAAAAAAAAAAAAAAAAAAAAAACTTTTTGTTAATTTTTATCATGTCTTTAGACATGATAAAAATTAACTATACCCTCTTTTTCAAATGATGTTGATAACCTGTTGTCTCGATATGCTTCTAAAAATAGAACATGACTCATTTCTTTCTTGGAAATTTATTTTTAGAAACATATTCGAAAGGATGAGACATCATTCTCAGACAAAAAGAAGAGAGAGTTAATTTTTATCATGTCTTAAGACATGATAAAAATTAACCAAAAGTTTTTTTTTTTTTTTTTTGCAAGGCTTAGAAATTTTTTTCTTGGCTTTCAGAAATTTTTCCCAGCGAACTCGATGGACAAAACTATCCAATTTTTTAAGAACGGACTATCGCTCATCTATTTAAGCATTCCGAGTTTCGCTTTAGTTCAATCCGTGTTTCCTTTTAGAATGAGTGTGTGCTCTCCAACATGGTTCTACCCTCTCTTCTCAAGAACCCCGTCCAGTGAAGAATTTAAGGATATCTCCTACCTATCTATCAAAGAAGCTACGCGTAAATTTAATAGAGTTGAATTCAATATGAGTTTTTCTAACATTTTTCATCAATGGATATTCACAAAATTAATAATAAACGCGGAACCACCCGTTTTTTATGAACACAGATTAACGAAAAGAAATGCTTTACATTTCGCTATTTTGTTCTCAATGGATGATATCGTTCGGCAACTGATTCTTCTTGGATGCGACATGAACAAACATGATATTTTTGGTTTTACCCCTTTACACTATGCCTGTCAATTACGATGCAAACTCATCGTGGATATGTTGTTGCTTGCTGGTGCGAATGTCCGGTGTTGCGATCCCAAAACCGTTTTAGAACGCTGGCGAAAAAATGGAAAATTGGAAGAGGAAAATATGCGGTTACTCAATTATGCTGTTGAACCACGTATTCTTAGCCTGGAAAATTTATGTTACATAACTATTAGAAAACGTATGAGGCATGTCAAAAGGAATGCTCATCATCTCGGATTACCTGACTTAATGGTAAGACGTCTCACCCTCGAAGAACGGTAATAATATTCTTTAAAATAAGATCCCTTAGCCACCCCGCATTTCTCATTTGAAGAATCCATCCTATCTATTCTTTTTTTAAATGTCTCGGGATGTCATCCGACGCATTCTCTCCGCCTAAAAAAAAAAAACGAGTTCCTCCCACCTACCCCAAAAAGAAGAAGAAGAAGAAATTTCCCATGAGTCTTTTCGAGAACACTCCTTCCCCTCTCTCTTCCTATATATAAAAGAAGCTGAGAGAAAAGTTGTCTTTTCTTTTTTTTTCCATCTCATCCTCAGGAGAAAGAGAGAGAGAGAGAAAACCAAATGCCATGGAGTGGTTACGGCGAGAGTCTTTTTCCCTCGCGATTCGTTTCCGTTTCGCCAAGACAATTCCCCTCACGTTTTACTTGGGGTCGGGCACGATATATTTTCGAGGATCGGAACTCGTGACTTGCCTTTCCCAGCAAGGGACTTGGATGAGTCTGAAAAGTCAACGGACTATTCAGCAATGGATCTCTCGAGCCCCTTTTCGCCCTTACCGATCCTTAACGACGGATCTCTGGATTGATACGTCGGACCGCCCTAGCCGGATTCTCCGCTATACCCCTTTTATCACCTTCGATTCCCTGGAAAAACTGCTCAACGATTTGGGTCCAGACGCTCTCCTCTTTTCGACCTGGCTTCAGAGTGTGATGAGAGAACCTCTCCAAATCCAAGAAGATTCTCAGACCGGGGAAACTTATTTTAGTCCCGTGGAGAACAAGGTGATGGACTTTCAGTTTCAAAATTTATCGGAACTGTTTCAATGTGCTTTATGTTTTTATTCTTCTTAAAGAGGAGTGGGGGGAAAAGAAAACCTAAAAATTGTAGAATAATCATAAAAAATAATTTTGTTTTTCTTTAAAAAAAATATTGAGATAGTCCAATCTTGTGGAGGAGGTGGAAAATTCAAAATTATTATCTAAAACAGATATGGCGGTCAGTCCATTTCGATCCACGGAGGAGGATATGTGTGAGATTCTCTGATCCATAGAGGGTTTCAGGAAAAGAAAAGTGCGAAAGTTTCCCCCCTATCTCCAAAGAATGGGTATCCAGGTTGAATGCAGAGTACAGACTGATGGGAAGCCGAAACTCAAGTTCCTTAAATAGAAAAAAATGAGAGCTCCTTCTAGAAACAATTTTAGATGTCTTGTTTGGATGAGTGAGTCGACTGGGAAAAATTTCTCAGCGCTGTGGAAAAAAATTTTGAGTTAAAAAAAAATAAATAAACTTTTGGTTAATTTTTATCATGTCTTATAGACATGATAAAAATTAACTCTCTCTTCTTTTTGTCTGGCAATGATGTCTCACCGTTTCGAAAAATAGAACATATCCCATTCTTGAAATTCTATTATTTTAGAAAGGATGATGAGTGATGGTCTATTTTTCGAAACGGTGAGACATCATTCCCAGACAAAAAGAAGAGAGAGTTAATTTTTATCATGTCTATAAGACATGATAAAAATTAACAAAAAGTTTTTTTTTTTTTTTTTTTTTTTTTTTTTTTCAATTCAGAAATTTTTCTCTGAGCTTTGCCAATTTTTTTTCCCAGCCAGCTCCATCCATAAAACAACACCTCTCAAAATCTTTTCTCATTTATCTATTTAAACCACTCGAATTTTTTTGCTTCCAATGAGTCCACGCATCTTGGCCTTTCTGCCACTCTGCTCTGAGAAAGATAAGGTAGATTGTTTTCGGTGGACCGTCCTGTTGACGCTTCCGATTTATATAGAGAGCTATATATATAGATAGGGTCCCTCCTAACTCCCTCTATTATGACTATTAGTCTTTTCTTTTTTTTCCAAGAAATATACAAAGAATGATCCACAGTTTTTTTTTCCGTTAATGAAAAAAAAATATGCTTCTACCTTCCGACTTCTTTTTAGTACCTCTTTAGGTGTCTCCTCCTTCTGGATCTTTCCCTTCTCCTCTCTTCCTCGCGAGCAGGGAATTGGAAATGCTGTTCAGGATGCAACGCTCGTAAAGACTCCATTTTCTTCCTGGGGAGGGCGTCTACGGCAAACACCGTCTTGTCATGAAATTGGAGTTGGTAGTAAAGAAGTCCGTGAATAATGTACACGGAGCGAGCTCGCAGTCGATAGGAATCATACGATACCCGTCGGCTTCTGATTCCATTTCCCATCCATAAAGACGGATAGAAGCTTCTCCGGTTTGAAGAATATGAACCCACTCGGGTGAAACGTAAAACAGTTTTAAAAAGGTTCCAGCATCGACGGCGATCACATTTTCCCATCGCAGATAAGCGTGTAAGCGGAAGGTTCCTGCCTCCATCATCGATTGGAAAGCAAAGTGCTTGAAAACTTCGATGGACGAAAAATAATGCAGGATTTTTCCATCGTAACAGGATAAATAGCACATGGTTTCTTGGACGATTTGTTCCATACGCTCCGGGTCCCGAAACCATTCTTCGAAACGGGAGAGCGGTTCCCATTGATCAGCTACTTCGAGATGACAGACGGGCGTGATTTCCACCAGGGTAGGTAGAACTGCAACGGCATCGGTCGACATTTTAGTTTTGCTCGGTTGAGAAGGAAGAACAAGAATGAACCCTGTAAGCAGAAAAACTCGGATCTATATAAATACTAGTGGAAAAAAGGCGGGGGGAAGGGAAGTTCTTCCTTCCTCCCAAAGAATAATAAAAGTGGGTGGAAAGAAAAAAATCATTTCACTCTCAGGAAAAAAAAAGAATTTTTTTTTCTTGTCAACATGTTGTCTAGACATGTTTCTAAAAATAGATTTCCAACAAAGGTTCATTCTTTTCTTAGAAATCTATTTTTAGAAAAGAATTGACATATCCTTCAAAACAAATTTCTTTTTTTTTCCCTCCCTCCAGCAGCCAACTGGATGGGCAAGCGTTTCGGGTCAGATCAGTCCGTGCTGACATTATTTTTTTTAAATACAATGGAATTAGTATAGGAATGTACTAGAAACTGACCCAAGGTTGAAAAGAAAATATCAAAATCAATACTCACTTCTTGACGATTTCTTTTTTCCAAAAACCTGTCGAAGAATTCTTGATGGGTTATCCAATCTCTAGACCTGTCTGAAGGGAATTCAATCTAAGGTGAGCGCGCATTTACCTGACGCGAAACTCGGAATATCTGCATAAATAACAAAACGTCCATTCTTAAAAACTTATCGTCTAGTCCATTGAGTTGGTTGGAGGGGGTGAAAAAATTTCTAAGCAATAAAAAAAAAATTTTTTGTTAATTTTTATCATGTCTTATAGACATGATAAAAATTAACTGTCCCCTCTTTTTGTCAAGGAAGGATGTCTCACCGTTTCGAAAACGAAACCAAAACTCATCCTTCTCATGGCAATTATTCCAAGAATGAGTCACGGTTTGTTTTTCGAAACGGTGAGACATCCTTCCCAGACAAAAAGAAGAGAGAGTTAATTTTTATCATGTGTAGAAGACATGATAAAAATTAACCAAAAGTTTTTTTTTTCAATCTCATCTAGAGAATTTTTTCTAGCCGACTCGATCGACAAGACATGACATGACCATTGTTTCTTTTTTTTTAATAATGGATTTTCACCTATCCCTTTCAACCCACCGAATTTGGCTTTGGATCCGTGTCCTTGCTTCCACATTCAGAGCTCTTTTCTTCAACATTTCGATGCAGGGGAAGAATCAATTCTCTCACGACGTTTAGATATTCTTTCAGAATGCTAGAAAACTCATTCAAAGAAGAAGTATCTAAGGGTGGAGTTGCCGGTTGAGGAAAATTCACGAGTCTTGGAACCGGATTATGCGAATCCGTCTGTATGCCAAACTGTAAAGGTGAACCACCCGCTTTAGGAGAGCAGATAATAGTAAGATCCATCTTTTTCCAATTTTTGATTTGAATATACTTGTTTCTTCTTACTCGGAACATTTTCCTTTTTCTTTCTCCTCATCCAGGAACTGAATTCCAGGTGGAACGGAAGCATTTGTAATAAACTGTTGTTTCTTGGTTCCACACGCCTGACATTTTCCCGTGACCATCGGCCGTCGATTTTTCGACATGCGATAGTGGACGTCGACCGTATCGGTCTTCGTTCGGCATTTCACACACCAAATGGAATACGAAACAGGTTCCGCGTCAGAGTGCTCCATTGCAGTAACACACTCTTTATTATTTTCTTCTCATTTGAGAGAGAGAGAGAGATCTTAACCAGAAGTGTAGATATAAAATTTAGGATACGTTTCGGATCCGTCCGCTCTTTTCGCATACCCCACTTCTTCACAGAGGTATTCCGTTTGCTGATCCGCTCTTCGAGGATAAAACTCGTTTCCCCAAGCATCGCGAGCATAACGAATTCGATCGCCGGCCGTTAAACAATATTCGACTCCATCCGCCTTTTTAGGATACATTTCATGCCCCGATTCGTCTTTGGCATAAGGGAATAAAACAGACATATAAAGCGAATACTCGTCCCCATTTTGAAATTTCGGGTAGTATTCTCGTCCAAAAGCCGTTCGGGCATACCGTCGAGGAGCTAAAATGTATTGGTTTCCGTTTAAATCTACCGCGTAATACTCATGACCATTTTCGTCTCGAGCCAAGATAGGATTTCCTTCAGGATCCGTAACGTATAATTCGTAATGAGGATGTTGGGGGTCGGTCGGGTATCGTTCTTTCCCCGATGCGTCTACTCGATAAACAGACATGCTTAGTTCTCGTCGCCTGCTCCTTCCTTCCTCCCACTCGAGACCCGTTGTAATGAGGGTATGAGGTTGATATCTATAAAATGGGTTGACCCTTTAAAACTATTCTATTGTTTAAAGACGGGTGGGTTAGGAAAAAAAATATTAATAAAAGCAAATATCTGAACGGTTCAATACAACGGGTGAATGGAAAAAAGGAATAGTTCTCTCTCTCCACTCACAGGATGGTTTCTTCTTCTTGAACGGCTCACACTCAACTGAAGCGAAACTCGGAACTCGAAATGTTTAAATAGATCATAGAGTCCATTCCAGAAAGAATCCGGAGATGTCCATCCAAGTCGGCTAGAAAAAAAATTCTCAAAGCTTTGAAAAAAAAAAAAAAAAAAAACTTTTGGTTAATTTTTATCATGTCTTATAGACATGATAAAAATTAACTGTCCCCTCTTTTTGTCTGGGAAGGATGTCTCACCCATTCGAAAAAACAAACCATGACTCATTCTTGGAATTGTTGTTATTAGAAAGGGTGAGTGATGGTCTATTTTTAGAAAGAGTGAGACATCCTTCCCAGACAAAAAGGGGGGTTCATTAATTTTTATCATGTCTAGAAGACATGATAAAAATTAACCAAAAGTTTTTTTTTTTTTTTTTTTTTTTTTTTTTTTTTTTTTGAGTAACAGAAATTTTTTCTAGCCGACTCGATCGATAAGACGTCCCCATTTTTTATTTAAGAATGGATTCTTGTTTATTTGTGTAAGCATTCCGAGTTTCGTTTTAGATGAGTCTATGTTGTTGAAGAGGAAACTTCATTTTTTTTTCCTATCTGATTTCTAAGATGAATTCAGTGAGTTCACCTTGACCTTTTCAAATTTTGTTTGTTTACTTTTAGCCCAGAGGTCGACGGATAAATCATTCTGATTTTTTATACATTTTTTTGTGTCCCTCTCTCTCTTTCTAAGAAACCTATCTCGTTCCAAGTCTTCTCGAAGTGCTATTGGTTCGTTTCGAGACGAGGTCATTTCACATCCCCCCCTCCTCAAAAAGTGTATGTATATAAATTAAAGGAAGTGATTTTCTATACACACACTTCACCTTTTTGAGTGGTGTCACGATGAGCCTATCCAGTAGAGAACGTCTTAGGGAAAGAATGCGTGAACAGAAACGACGCTGGCGAAGCAATTCAGCTAATCGAGAGCGAGAACGAATACTTCAAAAGGAACGTTATGCTGTTCTTAAAAAGAACTCCCGACCGCGAAAGAAATATCTTCCTCCCAAGCAGTGGGAAAGCTATACGAATTTGCAGTATAAGGATATGTGGTCCGAAGAAGCCTATCAAAAATGTATTCGACAATGTAATAAAGAGCAATACAATTTCCTGATCTACGTTCTCGTCCGTTTGTACACCTATTACGCGTTACCTGAATCGAAACGTCCCCCTCCTCTGGATATTATTGGGCAAGGATCTGCCGGAACGGGTAAATCTTTCCTGATCCAAGCTTTATACCAAACTCTGATTCGAACGCCTCTTTTTAGCGAAGCGTGCTCGGTTCTCAAACTCGCACTTAGTGCTCAAGGAGCGGTTTACATTACGGGAGATACTTTGCATCATGCCCTGCGTCTTCAAATGAACGGGACTTTTGTTCGACCTCTGACCCAAGAGACTTTAGACTATTACAGACCCCTGTATGCTCCTTTACGGATGGTGATTTTGGATGACGTTTCCACGATCGGATCCAATTTATTTTAGCGCCTCGACCAGCAACTTCGACAATTGTGTCATGTGCCGGATAAGCCGTTTGGGAATGTGCATATGTTTAAATTCGGAGATTTGCAGCAGCTCCAACCGATTCGCGACATGCCCATTTTTTATTCTGAAGGGTGGTGGACGCCTCAATCCACGCTCTACTATGAACTAGTCGAATGTATGCGATTCTCTCTGGATTACGAGGAGAGACTCGATCGTTTAACGAGAAATCACTTTTTAGAACCGGACGATGTGGCATTTTTCCAGTCCCGCGTTCGCAGTTTCGACGAAATTCCTCGCGAAGCTATTATTCTCTGTTTTTCGAGCAAGGATGCAGAGAAATATAATATGAAACGTCTCCAATCCCGAGGGACGTACTGTTCGTGTCTGGCTCGAGACGTGATTTATTCCGAGAGCGAAAAATTGCGGAAGAGGATGATGAAACGGAGTCAACATTTACATCGATCTCAGATGGCGAATCTCGAATCCGTCCTCCATTTACAAAGAGGAGCGCGATATCAATTGACTAAAACGCTCGACAGATCCAAAGGATGGATGAATGGAGCGATTGGAACACTACACCAAATAGACCAGGATGAAGACGGAGTTGTGACGCGAGTCTGGCTGCAATTTTCGAATAGTCTAGCTCCTATCGATCGCGTCTCCATTCGTATTGACACCTGTTCGACGAAAACACTCGCATTTTATCGCGAACAGTTTCCTTTGATGTTAGCCGAAGCGATCACGGCTCATAAAGCCCAAGAAGCCACCTTTCCGTCGATCGCAATTTACATGCACGGACCTTTTAATCGATTTCAGCAATATGTCGCTTTTTGTCGAGTGACTCAACCCCAGGGATTGTATATTCTGGACCAGTTTCGTCCCCGCATGAAATTGGCGAGCAAGCAAAAATACGAGGAGGAACTGGAGCGATTGCAAAACATGTCCCGGATTCCGTATGATATATCGGCTCGAGAAGAGAACCAAGATCCGTACGAGTTTCTCATGAACCTTCTTCAATGTGGGAATCGTCTTTCCTTCCATCTTTCCAATAGAAACATCTCCCAAGAAAAAGAAGTCGTCAAACTAGAAGAAAAACCTTCTTTCCATGTAAAACCTGTTATAAAATGTGAATCTTAAATCTTTTTTTAAAAATTCAATAAAAAGAAATATTCTCCATCAAAACCCCTCCATTCTTTCAAAGCTTCACAAAACGCTCAACAATGTCGACACAATGGGAAGAGAAAAATCGATCTCAACGTCCACACAACATGTTGACTCCTCAAAATATGTCTCTCCCAAGTGACAGGATGCTTCTTCTTCAACGGCTGACACTCATCTAAAGCCAAACTCGGAATGCTTAAATAGATAAGCGAGAGTTTATTCTTAAAAAAATGGCGCTGTCTTGTCAATGGAGAATCGAGTCGGCTTGGAAAAAATTTTGAGAGCCGGGAAAAAAAAATTCTCAAACTCTAAAAAAAAAAAAAAAAAAAAAAAAAAAAAAAAAAAAAACCTTTTGGTTAATTTTTATCATGACTTATAGACATGATAAAAATTAACTGTACCCTCCTTTTGTCTGGGAATGTTGTCTCTCCGTTTCTAAAAATAGACCAGAACCCATTCTTGGAATTTTATTCTTTTTAGAAAGGATGAGTGATGGTCTATTTTTAGAAACGGTGAGACAACATTCCCAGACAAAAGGGGAAGGTAGTTAATTTTTATCATGTCTAAAGACATGATAAAAATTAACAAAAAGTTTTTTTTTTCCTGGCTCTCAAAATATGGCTCTCAAAAACTCGATTCTCCAATTGACGACAGAGCGCCATTTTTTTTAAGAATGGATTCTCGTTTATCTATTTAAGCATTTCGAGTGTCACTTCAGATGAATGTTAGCCGTTGAGGAAGAAAAACACAGATTCCCATTTTCTCATTTCCTTCAGAGAGAGAGACCTAGATTTTCGAGACTCGATGACTTTTCAAGCATTTTTTTTAAGCTATTCGACTTCATATTTGTCTGACGTTCAAGAGTATGATCTCTCGTGGATGGATCTCTTCCACCTCATTCTCTTTCCAGTCGATTTAGAAGGGGAAGGGGAGATTTTTTTTCCCTCATGGAGGATGTCTCCTGAATACCGTTCAAAGAGTCTATGGAGAAATTATATGATCAGAGTCACGGATTTTCAGGGCAATCTGCTTCTCAGCTAAAAAAAGGATCTCTCTTTCCCAGTCTGTCTTCGATTGCCTCGTTAACTGTGAAACCCATCGCTTTTCCGATTTTATGGTTCTCCCAGTATAATCAGACAGTCGGTCACAAAAGTATTCGAACACCGGTACCCTATCAGAAAATGACAAGATGGCGTTTTTTTCTCTTTCTCTCTGTGTGTCGTGTTATTCCATCCTAGGTTTTCTTCTCCCCCCCCATCTTGGAAAAAATTGGTTACGATCTCTTTTTGAATGGGGAGATGCCATTTTGAGAAAAAGCTGACGACCCTATCTTGGAGAATGAACATGACCGCTCTACACACCCTTTTACTCTCTCTCTCTCTCTCTTTTTGAATTGGGAAGCCATTTTGGGAAAAAGCAGACGACCCTATCTTGGAGAATGGAAATGAACGCCTCTCCCTCTCTCTTTGAAATGGGAAGCCATTTTGGGACCCTCTATTCTTGGGGAGGGAGAAAACTGAAGTCTGCATTTCGCTGTCTCTGAATGCGGAAAGCCCTTTTGGGAAAAGCGGACCCTCTTCTTCTGATCTTGGAGAACTGGAAATGAACGCTCTACACGATCTCTCTTTGAATTCAGAAGGTATTTTGGGACCTTCTAATGTTGGAAAACTGAAATGAACGCTCTACACCTTCTCTCTCTCTCTTTCTCTGAAATGGGTAGCCATTTGAAAACTCCCTAACTTTGGAAAAAAACAGAAATGAACGCTCTACACCATCTCTCTTTGAAAATGGGGGGGTGTCATTTTGAGACCACCCTCCCCTAAACTTGGAAAAAAACTGAAATGAATGCTCTACACTTTCTCTCTTTGGACATGGGTAGCCCTTTGGGGACCCTCTCCTCTTGGTAGGAAAAAAAAGAACTGAAGTGAAGACTCTACACAATCTCTCTTGGAATGGGATCCATATTTCGGGAAACGTGGATCACCTCATGCTGGAAAACTGAAGTGAACCACCAAGATTGGACTCTATATAATATTTTTTTAAAAAAATGACATCATGACCCTCCTCCAATTTGTTATTAAAAAAAATTGTTTTTGTTTTGGTTTTTATCCCATTTCCGATGTCATTTCAGAAATGCAATTCCATAACAGTTCAATTTCATTCGAGGTTAAATGATCTAAACAGTCTTTGACCCACCCATCCGTATGATTATTTTCTTCTCCTTCCTGTTGCACCAAATTTTTTAAGTCCATATAATCATTCCATACGGGAAGGGCTGGATCCTCACAAGGCTGTCTTGAAACACTTGGAGTCTCTTTGGGATGAGTGGAGGGATCTAGGATGTCTGGACCCGGCTGCGATTCTACCTCCATGATTTCTGGACCCGTTGGAACTTGTTTACCCGGCTGAAATTCTACCTCCATGATTTCTGGACCCGTTGGAACTTGTGAACCCGGCTGTGATTCTGCCTCCATGATTTCTGGACCTGTTGGAACTTGTGGACCCGGCTGACATTCTACCTCTACGATGTCGGGACTTTTTGAAGCTTGTGGACCCGTCTGACATTCTACCTCTACGATGTCGGGACAGGTTAGAGAATAAGAAGAAGAAGAAGAGGATACTGGAAGAGGTTCTGTCTGTGAGGAGTCCGAAAGAGGTTGCCTGTTTGAACAAGTCGGGGAAGAAGAAGAAGAAGAAGCTTCTGGATTCTGAAGCGGATCTTGCACGCCAGGTAGGTTCCGGTAAGTCGACCGTTTTTTAAGAGGTAATTTTTTTTCTTCCTCCTCATCTTCAATCGTGATGACTTCAATTTCATTCCGTTGCCGGGTCGATTTTGTTTCGGGCCATGACGGTTTGGTCCAGCTCCTCTTTTCATCTAAGGAAGGGATGGGTAAAGGTGGCGGAGGGTTTTCTTCTTCTTTTTCTTGAAACATCATCGGCGATTGGAAAGAAATCTCCTCTTTCAATTGTTTCCAAAGCGAGTACGAGCACCGATTGACGAGAAAGAGACTCTTCTGGGTTGTGACGATGAGATATTGCGTTTTCGGGGGAACGACATAGTTTTGAAAAGGTCTTAGAATATATTTCTTATATTTCATCCTGTCGCTGACTTTAAAACTTCTTTCCTTCAGATTGGGGGACGATGATTCGTAATAGGCGAGAGGAGCAGCTGTGGTTTGAACAATATGAACTTCTTCCTCAGCCGTCGTTCTCACTCCAAACGTAAAATATCGTTTCGTGAGAAAAATATTCTTCCACCGAAAACTCGTGCGCGGATCCGTATATCGCCGGTCTGTCTGAATGGGCCGTCTCAAAGCTGGATCCATCCGATTCCAAGAGAAGGGAGATTCCTCTTTCGTTTGTTGCGATTCGAATAAATTTCTGTATATATTCTGAACGAGCAGGTTGGAGGATTCGACATCTTGGTTGAAAGAAACGATCGCTTGATGAGGTGGTAAATGCGGAATAAATGTCGCACAATGACACGCCAAAAAAATTTTCAAGTTGGAGATTTGCTTTAGCGTCTTCAAATCCTCCCCGTTCGAAATCCGTTGAGTTGGAAAAACGTCTAATAGCGACATGGCTCCCAATGGAAAAGAAATGATCTCGCCCAGTACTCTCGTCTTTTTATATATCTATATAGACACACACAGACACACATAGAGGCTCTATGACGTCCGTTTTATTTGTTTTTTTTTTGTTTCTCTCTCTCTTCTTTCCAAGAAATCTTATCTCCATGACCTCTTTTTCTTTTCTTAAAAAGAGGAATGTGTGTGGGAATGAGGAAGTGAAAGTAATAATTTAATAAACAAAAAATTATCCAACCATGACCTTCTTTTTTTTTCAAAGTCAACCTTTCCGATCCAAGGACGTCCAGAGATAGAGGAAGCAGGGAGAGAGGAGGAGGAGGGAAGGGAAGGTCACACTCTCTTTCTCTCTATAAATAAAAGGGGAGAGCCCGAAAGTAGTACTTTTGTCCAAGTGGATCATGAGGAGGCATCCCCAGCTCACTACGTGTATTCCTTTCAAATATAAATATGTTGATCTTTCCTTTTATATCATCCAAGGAGTCGTTTACCTGAAAGCCTCCGATTTTTCAAAATGTGCGGGTTATTATACCGTGGGGAGTTATCAAAAGATGCGGGACGAATTTTTGTCTGACGAAAACGTGTTGATGGCTCGTGACATTCCACCTTTGGATGCACAAATTTTGTTAATGAAACGAGCCAAATATTTTTACACGTCCCACTTTCTAACCGTCTCGCAAATGAATAGGATTATGGATCGTCTTGAGAAGACAAAAGGGATTCTCGTTCATTTTAGTGAATGGTTGCACAAATGTTTGCACGAACCTCTCTCGATCGAGAAGACTGGGAAGAATACCTATTATATTCTTCTCGAGGACTCTCCTCCTTCGTCTCATCATAGAGAGGCTACGACTTTTGAAAAAATCCTCGAGCAAGAAAAAATAGAATGGTGGAACAACTACCCCATCCCTCTCCCCGAGCATCAAGAGGAGCCTGTTCAGAAGAAAAAGAAAAAAACCTTTCCAAAAGCCTATTCTCATCCTCCTCGATAATGATGGGGATGACGAGAAACCTGTTCAGATTCCTCTTAGTTTGTCAAAACCCGTTGAGGATGAAAAACCTCTCCCTTCCTCAAAACCCCTTGAGGAAGAGAGACCCCTCGAGAAGGAGAAATCTCTCCCATTGTCAAACCTCCTCGAAGATGAAAAACCTCTCCCTTTCTCAAGACCCCTCGAGAAGGAGGGACCTCTTCCTTTATCAAACCCCCTCGAAGATGAAAAACCTCTCCATTTATCAAGACCCCTCGAAAATGAGGGAGCTCTCGATTTGTCAAAACCCCTCGAGGATAAGGGAACCAAAACTTCTCTTTCTTTCGAAGAGGAGGGACCTCTCAATTTGTCAAGACCCCTCAAGAATAAGGGAACCGAAAATCCTCTCCCTTTCTCAAGACTTCTCGAGGAGGAGGAGGAGAGACCGCTCCATGTCTCAAGACAGGACCCCCCTCTATCTCTTGAGGATCCGAGGGAAACGATTCCTATTGAAAAACCATCTATCGACGATCCCCAGAAAAGGTCTTCGGAGGAGATTAGACTTCCATGTAGAAAACGAATCTGCCACAATCATCATCATCATAATAATAATAATATACCCCCTTCTCAACAACAGAATCCTACAACATTTGCAGATAAATGCATTCAAACCAAGCCCTTTATAGTAACCCTTTTGATTGGAGAACCCGTGCATTAGCCTCGAAAAATAAAATGAGATTCTAGACTGTTTCTATGACCAGAATGTTAAGCCAATAGATAGGTCTAGCTCAGAATTTTTCTTTTTAAAAGAAAATAAATAAATAATCCAAAGACTATTCGTAAATATAAATGGTAAAGTCTTGAGTCGGCTGGAAAAAAATTTTCAGAGCTGAGAAAGATTCCACAACTCAAAAAAAAAAAAAAACTTTTGGTTAATTTTTATCATGTCTTAGACATGATAAAAATTGAACCTCCTTGAGAATCGTAGAAACCTTCAAAGTCGAGCACGAGTTCCATGTTTTTTATTTCTTTTTCTTTCCAAGGTGACCTTTATTATTATGATGATGGATGTGTATTGAGATACGCACGATATTATTCAAAAAACAAATATATATATACGAATGTGACCTTTCCCAGAATTCATACGACCTGTCACGTGCAACCTTCTCTCTATATATATATAAAAGAGGAGACGGCGAGAGAACGCTATCCATTTTTTCCTTCAGGACACACAGCGACAGAGAGAGAGAATTTTGTTTTCTTTTTTTCCTCAATTGAAGAAGATGGACATTTTGAGTACCAAACCTCTCAAAGATTCCTACATTGTTCTGGACATGGAATACTTTCACTGTTATGATCCAAAGACGGGAGATATATGTTTCATCTTGAAAGAACTGGGCTACATCACTTGCGATTTAACCTTATGCGGATCCATGATTTTTCTCCCTCCTGTCCATTACGATGACTTATCGTCCCGCAATCAAGCTGTGGTCAACCAGACTACAAATAACCGACACGGCCTTCAATGGACCGAGGGTCGTCTTTCCTACGAGCATCTTCCTACAATCCTGAAAATACTGACCGAAAATGTGGAGGTGATCTACGTCAATGGATACGATAAAGCCAAATTTTTCAGCAAGCTCCGCAAGCGATCCGTTTATGAGTTTTACATCTCAGGGAAAACCGAGTGGCGGAACATGTCGAAATGCACGCGACACCAATATTTCCAAAAGATGATTCATTTTGCCGAGAACAAGGTGAGAAATTTTGGATACCATTTGATGGAGGGTAGTTACGTTTTCCGGAAATTACATTGTTACCCCTCCGAGAGCAGAGCTGTCGAAGACGAAGAGGAGGCGGAAGAATCTCCCCAGGAGAACTCGTGCGACGATGAGGAGGAGAAGGATGAACTTTCTAATAATAATAATAAATGTCTAAGTTTGGATGCTTTAGAGACCCAAGAATATTGGTCTCAACCCTTATCTCACCTAGACCTGAAAGAGGATCCTCAAGTGTACTCTTTGTGGTCCTCTTCTAAAATTTGGTCTTGGAGAGAACCCTTGAATGTTCATGAATGAAATGGTATGTAAATCCCTAGAGAAAAGAAATAGAAAAAAAAAAGTTCCTTTTTTTTGTAATATGTTGATTTCTTTCCAATCCCATTTCTTTTCTATAACTCCACCCCAATCGACGAGAAGAAGAAGAATTTTCCAAGTTACACAAGACGTAGAAAGATTTCACAAGGATTTATAAATCACACTCTCCCACATGATATATGTATAGAGAGAAAAAGACCCTCTGTTCTCTAGCCAATACGTCAAGACTTCCCTAAACTAAGAGAGACCATGAGTACCGAGGAAACCTTAGCAGAGCAAGTGGAAAGACTTTCAAAGAGATTAGAAGAGTTAAGACGGGATAGATTTACAGTTCCGCCGACTAAAGAGGAAACTATCATCGATTTCAACAAACCGCTGTACTTTCATCCCCTACCCCAAAGAATGAGACGAATGGACTCGCCGTTGAACAGTTCCAATGAGAAACAAAATGTCACTTATTTGAATAGCCAATTTCAACACATGAATATTTCATAAGTATTTTTTTCCCTAAAGCGTAGGGAGATCGGATCAGTAGTTTTTCCCTTTTCATCGTCGAAAAAGATTGGGAGGAAAAATCTTTCTCAGCTCTCTCAGAAAAATTTTTCTGCCTTTAAAAAAAAAAAAAACTTTTTGTTAATTTTTTTCATGTCTTAGACATGATAAAAATTAACTCTACCCCCCCTTTTGTCTGGGAATGTTGTCTCACACTTTCTAAAAATAGACCATCACTCCTCCTTTCTTAAAGAATAGAATTCCAAGAATGGGATCTGGTCTATTTTTAGAAACGGTGAGACCCTATTCCCAGACAAAAGGCGGGTAGAGTTAATTTTTATCATGTCTAAAGTTCAGGGTCCATCCATCTTCTTATGTGAAACGGTGACCCTGACAAGATCGAGATAAACAAGTCCTGTGAGTTGTTTTGTAATCTTGACGCGATCCAAGAAAGACTTTTTATTATTTTTTTTTTGAAATAGGCGGGGGGGGGGAGAGAAAATGTTCTCACGACCCTCAGATATCTTTTCATAAATATATTTTTTATCAAAGTGTTTCTTTCATTCCGATCCTTTTAAGAGGTTGGAATGACCCTGACATTTAGATGGGGTCGCGATCCCGACAGATGTCGCGCGAGTATAAAAGTGTGTGTCCTCCGCGAGATTTCTTCATAGAAGAGAAGAAGACGTGAACTGAGCTGGTAAGTCCCTTTGGTCCTATGAATATGGTTATCTATAAACTCGATTTGATTCTTAGTTTTTTTTTAATAATGATAATAATCATAACTTCATTTAAAAAGACCTTTGAAACTTCTTAACCCTTTGAAAAGAAAAATGTCTCTTTCAAGACGACGACTCTAAAACGTTTTATTGTTTCTCCCCCCCCCCTTTCTAGATCTTCCCTGTTATACATATATACCTTTTCGATTCTCTTTTTTGCTCCTGTTTGTGGAAGACATCACCGTATTCATCGCCATGGCGTGTTCAGAAAACTTTATCGTGCTCGATCTAGAGGGTTTCCAGTCCTACAACCACAAGAAGGGTGAATTTACCTACGTTTTAAAAGAATTGGGCTATGCGACAAAAGATTTTTTGACCGTGGGATCGTTGACGTTTACTCCTCCTCACCCCTTCCACCAACTGAGTGAAAAAAACCAAAAGACAAATGCCTGGCTGAGAAGAAACCGGCACGGACATCGCTGGAACGAGGGTCATATTCCCTACAACCATTTAGGACGCATTCTACAATCGCTCACTCACAGCTTCTCCACGATTTATGTGGTGGGATGCCAGAAAGCTAAATTCTTTGCTAAAGCCTTGGATTATCAAAAACCCGTGACGGAAATTTATGTGCCAGATGGAATCATTTGGAAGTATCGGGAAAAATGTGCCCGACATCATCAAAGGATGAAATATTTCCATTGTGCCGAAAACAAAGTGCGCAACTATCGATGGCATATTACGGAAGGAGATTTTCATATCAATCACGTCTATCCAGACGGAACGGAGAAAGAGGAGAGGATTCAGGAGGAAGCAGACAATCCTCTGCTAGCTTTTGATAAGGCCTACGATCAGTTAGAGAAGTTAGAGTCCCCAAAAGCGTACGATAACCTCATCCAGAAATGGGATAATCTGTCCTGTTTCTAAGTGATGGAACATCCGGATGAGCATACGCCTTTAAACTTGATGGGCTCTTCTTCTTTGTCGTCAACTTCCTCCAATAACTCGAGGAAGACGGAGGGTTAGGGAGACATACCTGAAAATATTCCCCATTACGATCCAGCAGCCTGTTGGGACGAACCTTCCAAAGAATCTCATGAGACCCCCAAAATATCTTCAGAGGATCCAAAGACAAAATCCACTGAGTGTTGGGACGATGAACGGACGACTCATGCTCCAAAATCCACTAAGACTATGTCCACTGAGTGTTGGGACAATGAACGGACGACCCATGCTCCAAAATCCACTGAGACTATGTCCACTGAGTGTTGGGACGATGAAACCGAAAAGACGACAGAGAATTGGGATGACCGTTCTCAAAAGTATTTGAATTGATATATACATAAACTCAGGAGAAAAAAATAAAGAAAAGATTTTTAGAAATAAGTAGGGAAAGGTTCTCCGCTTTCCCTATATTTATGCAAATGGACTGAGAAGAGAGAGAGAGACGAATCAGGAGACCAAAAAAAATGGGTCTTCGAAGGAATGAGTGCAAATGCATTCGATTCCTTCCAAGACCCATTTTTTTGGGTCCCTCTCTCATCCAATCTTGGAAAAGAACTCTGTCCTATTTTTCTAGGCCCATTCAAAAAGAAATGAATCTATCCATAAATTTTCTTAAAAGAAAAAAAACAAAAAAGATCCTTTACCTCTTGACGGTCCAAAGTCGAGAATCTTGGAAAAAGTCATCCACTCTCTCCATCCAGTCAAGCTTCTCTGTAGAAAATCTAGTAGGTGCATCTGCATTCTTGAACACCTGGCAGTTATTATTGGACGCGAAACGTCGAATGCTGAAATAGTTAACAGTGAGCCCATTCTTAAAGAAACCGGGATGTTTTATTCATCCAGTCGAGTGCGGAAAAATTTCTGAGAGCCGGAGAAAAATTTCTCTGGCTGAAAAAAAAAAAAAAAAAAAAAAATACCCCCCTTTTAGTCTGAAAATTGATGTCTTCAATTTTCCAAAAATTGAAGACATCAATTTTCAAATTTTCAGAGTAAAAGGGGGGTATTTTTTTTTTTTTAATATCTAACTTTGAACCACAGAAATTCTTTTCCGGCTCTCAGAAACTTTTCCCAGCCGACTCGATGTGAATAAAACTTTACTGTTTGTTAAGAATGTTATTTAATGGATCTATTTCAACCTATCGAGTTTCGCTTGAGTTCCGGCCGTGCTGTGGGCCCACCTGGATACAAGTTTTCCCCTTTTGGAATAGAATAAAACTTTACAGTTTTTTAACAATGTTATTTAATGGATCGATTTCAACCTATCGAGTTTCGCTTGAGTTCCGGCCGTGCTGTGGGCCCACCTGGATACACGTTTTCCCCTTTTGGAATAGAATTTCCGTCAAGGTAGGCTACTTTTCCTCTTTTTGCATTTTTCATGTCATTTCATTTGTATTACAATATACTGAAAACGGGCGTTCGAACTGATTTCTAGGCTATTTCTATACAAATGGAGCTCGATCCAAGAAAGAAATGATGTCTTTTTTTTTATTTTGTGGACTGCCAATTTGTATTGGAATATACTGAAAACGGGTGTTTGATTCGGTTTTCAGTATATTTCAATACAAATAGAGCTCGGTCCAAGAAAGAAATGATGTCTTTTTTTTTATTTTGTGAACTGCCAATTTGTATTGGAATATACTGAAAACGGATGTTTGAGTCGGTTTTCAGTATATTTCAATACAAATAGAGCTCGGTCCAAGAAAGAAATGATGTCTTTTTTTTTTATTTTGTGAACTGCCAATTTGTATTGGAATATACTGAAAACGAGTGTTTGAGTCGGTTTTCAGTATATTTCAATACAAATAGAGCTCGATCCAAGAAAGAAATGATGTCTTTTTTTTATTTTGTGGACTGTTAATTTGTATTTGAATATACTGAAAACGAGTGTTTGAGTCGGTTTTCAGTATATTTCAATACAAATAGAGCTGGATCCAAGAAAGAAATGATGTCTTTTTTTTTTATTTTGAGAACTGCCAATTTGTATTGGAATATACTGAAAACGGGTGTTTGAGTCGGTTTTCAGTATATTTCAATACAAATAGAGCTCGATCCAAGAAAGAAATGATGTCTTTTTTTTATTCTGTGGACTGCCAATTTGTATTGGAATATACTGAAAACGGGTGTTTGAGTCGGTTTTCAGTATATTTCAATACAAATAGAGCTCGATCCAAGAAAAAAATGATTTTTTTTTTATTTTGTGGACTGCCAATTTTGTATTGGAATATACTGAAAACGGGCGTTCACGTCGGTTTTCAGTATATTTCAATACAAATGGAGCTCGATCCAAGAAAAAATTATGTCTTTTTTTTATTTTGTGGACAACCAATTTTGTATTGGAATATACTGAAAACGGGCATTCACGTCGGTTTTCAGTATATTACAATACAAATGGAGCTCGATCCAAGAAAAAAATGATGTCTTTTTTTTTATGTTGTGGACAGCCAATTTTGTATTGGAATATACTGAAAACGGGCATTCACGTCGGTTTTCAGTATATTCCAATACAAATGGAGCTGGATCCAAGAAAAAAATGATGTCTTTTTTTTATGTTGTGGACAGCCAATTTTGTATTGGAATATACTGAAAACGGGCATTCACGTTGGTTTTCAGTATATTACAATACAAGTGGAGCTCGATCCAAGAAAAAAATGATGTCTTTTTTTATTTTGTGGACTGCCAATTTTGTATTGGAATATACTGGAAATGGGCGTTCACGTCGGTTTTCAGTATATTACAATACAAGTGGAGCTCGATCCAAGAAAAAATGATGTCTTTTTTTTTATTTTGTGGACAACCAATTTTGTATTGGAATATACTGTAAACGGGCGTTCGAGTCGGTTTTCAGTATATTCCAATACAAATGGAGCTCCATCCAAGAAAAAAATGATGTCTTTTTTTTATGTTGTGGACTGCCCTATTTTGTATTTGAATATACTGAAAACGGGCGCTCGAGTCGGTTTTCAGTATATTCCAATACAAATGGAGCTCTATCCAAGAAAAAAATGATGTCTTTTTTATGTTGTGGACAATCAATTTTGTATTGGAATATACTGAAAACGGGCGTTCGAGTCCTTTTTCCGACTATTTCTACACACATTCCACTATATTAAAATGACGTCATGGTTGAGTCCAAACAGAGTCGTCCCCGGACAGAGTCGTCTCCGGACAAAGTCGTCCCCGGGCAATTTTATACCGAATTTGTATAGAGATATACTTAAAATGGGCTTGGAGGGGAGGGCGCTTTCTAGTATATTCCTATATACATTCGGTTGCATTCAGAAACAAAAAGAATGTCTTTTTGAATGGACAGGATGACTATGGAAACCGGATCTCTCTCTCTCTCTCTCTCCCAAGATTGGATGAGAGAGTGCCTCCTATTTGTATTGTAATATACTGAAAACGGGCTTTCGAGTCACTTTCTAGACTATTTCTATACAAATGGAGCTCTATTTACGAAAAAAATGATGTCTTTTTTTATTGTGTGGACAGTCCTATTTGTATTGCAATATACTGAAAACAGGCGTTCGAGTCGGTTTCTAAACTCTTCCTATACAAATTCCACCATCTATATAGAAATGATGTCATCGTTGAGTCTAAACAAAGTCGACCCCGGACCATCTTGATGACCAGACATATTGCCTTTTCAACAACCCACATTATTCTGAACAAAAACGTGGAATACTTTTATAGAAAAGAGAAGAATTGAAAGTGAAAGTCAAAAATCAAAATGGGATCGGCTGGGAAAAATTTCTGAGAGCCGAGAAAAAATTCTGAGTCAGAAAAAAAAAATACATAATATATATATTATATAATATATATATTATATAATATATATTATATAATATATATTATATAATATATATATTATATAATATATATTATATAATATATACGATATATTATATAATATTACATATATGGAATATAACGATGACTATTACGTGCACGCGTATGTGGATCTAGGATTCCTGTACTGGAATGCCAAAGATATCTTGACTCTCTTGCCTACGAACGTCTCGCATACGACGAGTGTTCTCCAAGTCTTTTTTCCTAATCGACACCATTTTCTTCGACTAGGCGATTTGGACAACTACTCCAAAGAATGGGGTCAACCGAATCAGATTGTCCTCACTTCGAATGAAGCGGCCTTCGTCGCTTCGAAATCCCTGCATAACAAGTCGCTCTTCCCTTGGATGTGTAAAATATTCATGAGACCTCTGACGAAAATTGAGGAGGACGGGGAAACGTATATCACCCTCCGAGAGACTGTGCAAGACGAACAAGAAAGAAAAAAGAGTCCTCTCTTTTTCATCACTCAATTCGGGATCCATCATCTCCCCAAAATCATCCAGAGACATCAAGCCTTCGTTGAAAAGTATCAGAAAGAGGACGATGGTGATGGTGATGATGATGATGATGATGATGCGATATGGTCTCCAGTCGCTTAAAGAAGGGGAAACGTTCTCCGCTTTCCCTATTCCATAGACTGGAGAGTAGAATCAGGAGACCAAAAAAATGGGTCTTGGAACGAATGAGTGCATTTCAAAATGCATTCGATTCCTTCCGAGACCCATTTTTTTGGGCCACTCTCTCCTCCAATCTTGGGAGAGAGAGAGAGAAAAGAAATTTATCATCTCCTGTCCACCCAAAAAGAAAGTCCCCCGCTTCACGCTACCCATTTTCACCCATTTCTA
Source organism: Stegodyphus dumicola (assembly GCF_044657685.1). Lineage (NCBI taxonomy): Eukaryota > Metazoa > Arthropoda > Arachnida > Araneae > Eresidae > Stegodyphus > Stegodyphus dumicola. Next base: position 53,362,338 of record NC_140778.1, read on the forward strand.
AAGAATCTCAGAGAAAACTAAAAGCGAGATTGCGAAAAAAAGGAATAGCCTCCAGTGAACACAATTCCAACGACAGTGGATAGCTTTTTGGGGTCCTTCCAGATATATTACCGGTAACCGATAGGTTGTTCAGGGTCTACAGCACAGACTCAATGTACCCCGTTTTGTCTGTGAATGTTGTCTCACCGTTTCTAAAAATAGACCAGAACCCATTCTTTTCTTGGAATTCTATTCTTTAGAAAGAATGAATCATGGTCTATTTCTTTAGAAACGGTGAGACAACATTCCTAGACAAAAGGGATTAGTTAATTTTTATCATGTCTAGAAGACATGATAAAAATTAACAAAAAGTATTTATAATATATATTATATAATATATATTATATAATATATATATTATATAATATATATATTATATAATATATATATTATGTATTTTTTCTTTTTTTTTCTGACTCAGAATTTTTTCTCGGCTCTCAGAAATTTTTCCCAGCCGATCCCATTTTGATTTTTGACTTTCACTTTCAATTCTTCTCTTTTCTATAAAAGTATTCCACGTTTTTGTTCAGAATAATGTGGGTTGTTGAAAAGGCAATATGTCTGGTCATCAAGATGGTCCGGGCACGACTTTGTTTAGACTCAACGATGACATCATTTCTATATAGATGGTGGAATTTGTATAGGAAGAGTTTAGAAACCGACTCGAACGCCTGTTTTCAGTATATTGCAATACAAATAGGACTGTCCACACAATAAAAAAAGACATCATTTTTTTCGTAAATAGAGCTCCATTTGTATAGAAATAGTCTAGAAAGTGACTCGAAAGCCCGTTTTCAGTATATTACAATACAAATAGGAGGCACTCTCTCATCCAATCTTGGGGGAGAGAGAGAGAGAGATCCGGTTTCCATAGTCATCCTGTCCATTCAAAAAGATATTCTTTTTGTTTCTGAATGCAACCGAATGTATATAGGAATACACTAGAAAGCGCCCTCCCCTCCAAGCCCATTTTAAGTATATCTCTATACAAATTCGGTATAAAATTGTCCGGGGACGACTTTGTCCGGAGACGACTCTGTCCGGGGACGACTTTGTCCGGACACGACTCTGTCCGGGGACGACTCTGTTTGGACTCAACCATGACGTCATTTTAATATAGTGGAATGTGTGTAGAAATAGTCGGAAAAAGGACTCGAACGCCCGTTTTCACTATATTCCAATACAAAATTGATTGTCCACAACATAAAAAAGACATCATTTTTTTCTTGGATAGAGCTCCATTTGTATTGAAATATACTGAAAACCGACTCGAACGCCCGTTTTCAGTATATTCCAATACAAAATTGGCTGTCCACAAAATAAAGAAAAGGACATCTTTTTTTTCTTGGATGGAGCTCCACTTGTATTGAAATATACTGAAAACCAACGTGAACGCCCGTTTTCAGTATATTCCAATACAAAATTGGCTGTCCACAAAATAAAAAAAAGACATCATTTTTTTCTTGGATGGAGCTCCATTTGTATTGGAATATACTGAAAACCGACTCGAACGCCCGTTTTCAGTATATTCCAATACAAAATAGGGCAGTCCACAACATAAAAAAAAGACATCATTTTTTCTTGGATGGAGCTCCATTTGTATTGTAATATAATGAAAACCGACGTGAACGCCCGTTTTCAGTATATTCCAATACAAAATTGGCTGTCCACAAAATAAAAAAAAGACATCATTTTTTTCTTGGATGGAGCTCCACTTGTATTGTAATATACTGAAAACCGACGTGAACGCCCGTTTTCAGTATATTACAATACAAAATAGGGCAGTCCACAAAATAAAAAAAAGACATCATTTTTTTCTTTGATGGAGCTTCACTTGTATTGAAATATACTGAAAACCGACGTGAACGCCCGTTTTCAGTATATTCCAATACAAAATAGGCTGTCCACAAAATAAAAAAAAAGACATCTTTTTTTTCTTGGATGGAGCTCCACTTGTATTGAAATATACTGAAAACCGACGTGAACGCCCGTTTTCACTATATTCCAATACAAAATTGGCTGTCCACAAAATAAAAAAAAGACATCATTTTTTTCTTGGATGGAGCTCCACTTGTATTGTAATATACTGAAAACCGACGTGAACGCCCGTTTTCAGTATATTCCAATACAAAATAGGGCAGTCCACAAAATAAAAAAAAGACATCATTTTTTTCTTGGATCGAGCTCCACTTGTATTGTAATATACTGAAAACCGACGTGAACGCCCGTTTCCAGTATATTCCAATACAAAATTGGCTGTCCACAAAATAAAAAAAGACATCATTTTTTTCTTGGATGGAGCTCCACTTGTATTGTAATATACTGAAAACCGACGTGAATGCCCGTTTTCAGTATATTCCAATACAAAATTGGCTGTCCACAACATAAAAAAAGACATCATTTTTTTCTTGGATCCAGCTCCATTTGTATTGGAATATACTGAAAACCGACTCGAACGCCCGTTTTCAGTATATTCCAATACAAAATTGGCAGTCCACAAAATAAAAAAAAAGACATCAGTTTTTTCTTGGATGGAGCTCCATTTGTATTGTAATATACTGAAAACCGACGTGAACGCCCGTTTTCAGTATATTCCAATACAAAATAGGGCAGTCCACAAAATAAAAAAAAGACATCATTTTTTTCTTGGATCGAGCTCCACTTGTATTGTAATATACTGAAAACCGACGTGAACGCCCGTTTCCAGTATATTCCAATACAAAATTGGCAGTCCACAAAAAAAAAAAAGACATAATTTTTTTCTTGGATCGAGCTCCACTTGTATTGTAATATACTGAAAACCGACGTGAATGCCCGTTTTCAGTATATTCCAATACAAAATTGGCTGTCCACAAAATAAAAAAAAGACATTATTTTTTTCTTGGATGGAGCTCCATTTGTATTGGAATATACTGAAAACCGACTCGAACGCCCGTTTTCAGTATATTCCAATACAAAATTGGCAGTCCACAAAATAAAAAAAAAGACATCATTTTTTTCTTGGATGGAGCTCCACTTGTATTGTAATATACTGAAAACCGACGTGAACGCCCGTTTTGAGTATATTCCAATACAAAATAGGGCAGTCCACAAAACAAAAAAAAGACATCATTTTTTTCTTGGATCGAGCTCCACTTGTATTGTAATATACTGAAAACCGACGTGAACGCCCGTTTTCAGTATATTCCAATACAAAATTGGCTGTCCACAACATAAAAAAAAGACATCATTTTTTCTTGGATCCAGCTCCATTTGTATTGGAATATACTGAAAACCGACGTGAATGCCCGTTTTCAGTATATTCCAATACAAAATTGGCTGTCCACAACATAAAAAAAGACATCATTTTTTTCTTGGATCCAGCTCCATTTGTATTGGAATATACTGAAAACCGACGTGAATGCCCGTTTTCAGTATATTCCAATACAAAATTGGCTGTCCACAACATAAAAAAAAGACATCATTTTTTTCTCGGATCCAGCTCCATTTGTATTGGAATATACTGAAAACCGACGTGAACGCCCGTTTTCAGTATATTCCAATACAAAATTGGCTGTCCACAACATAAAAAAAAGACATCATTTTTTTCTTGGATCCAGCTCCATTTGTATTGTAATATACTGAAAACCGACGTGAATGCCCGTTTTCAGTATATTCCAATATAAAATTGGCTGTCCACAACATAAAAAAAAGACATCATTTTTTTCTTGGATCGAGCTCCATTTGTATTGTAATATACTGAAAACCGACGTGAATGCCCGTTTTCAGTATACTCCAATACAAAATTGGTTGTCCACAAAATAAAAAAAAGACATCATTTTTTTCTTGGATCGAGCTCCATTTGTATTGAAATATACTGAAAACCGATGTGAACGCCCGTTTTCAGTATATTCCAATACAAAATTGGCAGTCCACAAAATAAAAAAAAAAATCATTTTTTTCTTGGATCGAGCTCTATTTGTATTGAAATATACTGAAAACCGAATCAAACACCCGTTTTCAGTATATTCCAATACAAATTGGCAGTCCACAGAATAAAAAAAAGACATCATTTCTTTCTTGGATCGAGCTCTATTTGTATTGAAATATACTGAAAACCGACTCAAACACCCGTTTTCAGTATATTCCAATACAAATTGGCAGTTCTCAAAATAAAAAAAAAAGACATCATTTCTTTCTTGGATCCAGCTCTATTTGTATTGAAATATACTGAAAACCGACTCAAACACTCGTTTTCAGTATATTCAAATACAAATTAACAGTCCACAAAATAAAAAAAAGACATCATTTCTTTCTTGGATCGAGCTCTATTTGTATTGAAATATACTGAAAACCGACTCAAACACTCGTTTTCAGTATATTCCAATACAAATTGGCAGTTCACAAAATAAAAAAAAAGACATCATTTCTTTCTTGGACCGAGCTCTATTTGTATTGAAATATACTGAAAACCGACTCAAACATCCGTTTTCAGTATATTCCAATACAAATTGGCAGTCCACAAAATAAAAAAAAGACATCATTTCTTTCTTGGATCGAGCTCCATTTGTATAGAAATACCCTAGAAATCAGTTCGAACGCCCGTTTTCAGTATATTGTAATACAAATGAAATGACATGAAAAATGCAAAAAGAGGAAAAGTAGCCTACCTTGACGGAAATTCTATTCCAAAAGGGGAAAACTTGTATCCAGGTGGACCCACAGCACGGCTGGAACTCAAGCGAAACTCGATAGGTTGAAATCGATCCATTAAATAACATTCTTAAAAAACGGTAAAGTTTTATTCTATTCCAAAAGGGGAAACCTTGTATCCAGGTGGGCCCACAGCACGGCCGGAACTCAAGCGAAGCTCGATAGGTTGAAATCGATCCATTAAATAACATTCTTAACAAACAGTAGTTTTATTCACATCGAGTCGGCTGGGAAAAGTTTCTGAGAGCCGGAAAAAATTTCTGTGGTTCAAAGTTAGATATTAAAAAAAAAAAAAAAAAATACCCCCTTTTACTCTGAAAATTTGAAAGGAAAATTGAAGACATCAATTTTCAGACTAAAAGGGGGGTATTTTTTTTTTTTTTTTTTTTTTTTCAGCCAGAGAAATTTTTCTCCGTCTCTCAGAAATTTTTCCGCACTCGACTGGATGAATAAAACATCCCCGTTTCTTTAAGAATGGGCTCACTGTTAACTATTTCAGCATTCGACGTTTCGCGTCCAATAATAACTGCCAGGTGTTCAAGAATGCAGATGCACCTACTAGATTTTCTACAGAGAAGCTTGACTGGATGGAGAGAGTGGATGACTTTTTCCAAGATTCTCGACTTTGGACCGTCAAGAGGTAAAGGATCTTTTTTGTTTTTTTTCTTTTAAGAAAATTTATGGATAGATTCATTTCTTTTTGAATGGACCTAGAAAAATAGGACAAAGTTCTTTTCCAAGATTGGATGAGAGAGGGACCCAAAAAAATGGGTCTTGGAAGGAATCGAATGCATTTGCATTCATTCCTTCCAAGACCCATTTTTTTTTTGGTCTCCTGATTCGTCTCTCTCTCTCTTCTCAGTCCATTTCCATAAATATAGGGAAAGCGGAGAACCTTTCCCTACTTATTTCTAAAAATCTTTTCTTTATTTTTTTCTCCTGAGTTTATGTATATATCAATTCAAATACTTTTGAGAACGGTCATCCCAATTCTCTGTCGTCTTTTCGGTTTCATCGTCCCAACACTCAGTGGACATAGTCTCAGTGGATTTTGGAGCATGGGTCGTCCGTTCATTGTCCCAACACTCAGTGGACATAGTCTTAGTGGATTTTGGAGCATGAGTCGTCCGTTCATCGTCCCAACACTCAGTGGATTTTGTCTTTGGATCCTCTGAAGATATTTTGGCTGTCTCATGAGATTCTTTGGAAGGTTCGTCCCAACAGGCTGCTTGATCGTAATGGGGAATATTTTCAGGTATGTCTCCCCAACCCTCCGTCTTCCTCGAGTTATTGGAGGAAGTTGACGACAAAGAAGAAGAGCCCATCAAGTTTAAAGGCGTATGCTCATCCGGATGTTCCATCACTTGGAAACAGGACAGATTATCCCATTTCTGGATGAGGTTATCGTACGCTTTTGGGGACGGATCCTTCTCTAACTGATCGTAGGCCTTATCAAAAGCTTGCAGAGGATTGTCTGCTTCCTCCTGAATCCTCTCCTCTTTCTCCGTTCCGTCTGGATAGACGTGATTGATATGAAAATCTCCTTCCGTAATATGCCATCGATAGTTGCGCACTTTGTTTTCGGCACAATGGAAATATTTCATCCTTTGATGATGTCGGGCACATTTTTCCCGATACTTCCAAATGATTCCATCTGGCACATAAATTTCCGTCACGGGTTTTTGATAATCCAAGGCTTTAGCAAAGAATTTAGCTTTCTGGCATCCCACCACATAAATCGTGGAGAAGCTGTGAGTGAGCGATTGGAGAATGCGTCCTAAATGGTTGTAGGGAATATGACCCTCGTTCCAACGAAGTCCGTGCCGGTTTCTTGTCAGCCAGGCATTTGTCTTTTGGTTTTTTTCACTCAGTTGGTGGAAGGGGTGAGGAGGAGTAAACGTCAACGATCCCACGGTCAAAAAATCTTTTGTCGCATAGCCCAATTCTTTTAAAACGTAGGTAAATTCACCCTTCTTGTGGTTGTAGGACTGGAAACCCTCTAGATCGAGCACGATAAAGTTTTCTGAACACGCCATGGCGATGAATACGGTGATGTCTTCCACAAACAGGAGCAAAAAAGAGAATCGAAAAGGTATATATGTATAACAGGGAAGATCTAGAAAGGGGGGGGGAAAAAACAATAAAACGTTTTAGAGTCGTCGTCTTGAAAGAGACATTTTTCTTTTCAAAGGGTTAAGAAGTTTCAAAGGTCTTTTTAAATGAAGTTATGATTATTATCATTATTAAAAAAAAAAACTAAGAATCAAATCGAGTTTATAGATAACCATATTCATAGGACCAAAGGGACTTACCAGCTCAGTTCACGTCTTCTTCTGTTCTATGAAGAAATCTCGCGGAGGACACACACTTTAATACTCGCGCGACACCTGTCGGGATCGCGACCCCATCTAAATGTCAGGGTCATTCCAACCTCTTAAAAGGATCGGAATGAAAGAAACACTTTGATAAAAAATATATTTATGAAAAGATATCTGAGGGTCGTGAGAACATTTTCTCTCCCCACCCCCCGCCTATTTCAAAAAAAAATAATAAAAAGTCTTTCTTGGATCGCGTCAAGATTACAAAACAACTCACAGGACTTGTTTATCTCGATCTTGTCAGGGTCACCGTTTCACATAAGAAGATGGATGGACCCTGAACTTTAGACATGATAAAAATTAACTCTTACCGCCTTTTGTCTGGGAATAGGGTCTCACCGTTTCTAAAAATAGATCAGATCCCATTCTTGGAATTCTATTCTTTAAGAAAGGAGGAGTGATGGTCTATTTTTAGAAAGTGTGAGACAACATTCCCAGACAAAAGACAAAAGGGGGGGTAGAGTTAATTTTTATCATGTCTAAAACATGAAAAAAATTTAAAAAAAGTTTTTTTTTTTTTTTTTTTTTTTTTTTAAAGGCAGAAAAATTTTTCTGAGAGAGCTGAGAAAGATTTTTCCTCCCAATCTTTTTCGACGATGAAAAGGGAAAAACTACTGATCCGATCTCCCTACGCTTTAGGGAAAAAAATACTTATGAAATATTCATGTGTTGAAATTGGCTATTCAAATAAGTGACATTTTGTTTCTCATTGGAACTGTTCAACGGCGAGTCCATTCGTCTCATTCTTTGGGGTAGGGGATGAAAGTACAGCGGTTTGTTGAAATCGATGATAGTTTCCTCTTTAGTCGGCGCAACTGTAAATCTATCCCGTCTTAACTCTTCTAATCTCTTTGAAAGTCTTTCCACTTGCTCTGCTAAGGTTTCCTCGGTACTCATGGTCTCTCTTAGTTTAGGGAAGTCTTGACGTATTGGCTAGAGAACAGAGGGTCTTTTTCTCTATATACATATATCATGTGGGAGCGTGTAATTTATAAATCCTTGTGAAATCTTTCTACGTCTTGTATAACTTGGAAGATTCGTCTTGTGTAACTTGGAAGATTCGTCTTGTGTAACTTGGAAAATTCTTCTTCTTCTCGTCGATTGGGCTGGAGTTATGGAAAAGAAATGGGATTGGAAAGAAATCAACATATTACAAAAAAAAGGAACTTTTTTTTTTCTATTTTTTTTCTCTAGTGATTTACATACCATTTCATTCATGAACATTCAAGGGTTCTCTCCAAGACCAAATTTTAGAAGAGGACCACAAAGAGTACACTTGAGGATCCTCTTTCAGGTCTAGGTGAGATAAGGGTTGGGACCAATATTCTTGGGTCTCTAAAGCATCCCAACTTAGACATTTATTATTATTATTAGAAAGTTCATCCTCCTCCTCCTCCTCCTCCTCATCGTCGCACGAGTTCTCCTGGGGAGATTCTTCCGCTTCCTCTTCGACAGCTTTGCTTTCGGAGGGGTAACAATGTAATTTCCGGAAAACGTAACTACCCTCCATCAAATAGTATCGAAAATTTCTCACCTTGTTCTCGGCACAATGAATCATCTTTTGGAAATATTGGTGTCGCGTGCATTTCGACTTGTTCCGCCACTCGGTTTTCCCTGGGATGTAAAACTCGTAAACGGATCGCTGGCAGAGCTTGCTGAAAAATTCGGCTTTATCGTATCCATTGACGTAGATCACCTCCACATTTTCGGTCAGTATTTTCAGGATCGTAGGAAGATGCTCGTAGGAAAGACGACCCTCGGTCCATTGCAGGCCGTGTCGGTTATTTGTAGTCTGGTTGACCACAGCTTGATTGCGGGACGATAAGTCATCGTAACGGACAGGAGGGAGCAAAATCATGGATCCGCATAAGGTTAAATCGCAAGTGATGTAGCCCAGTTCTTTCAAGATGAAACATATATCTCCCGTCTTTGGATCATAACAGTGAATGTATTCCATGTCCAGAACAATGTAGGAATCTTTGAGAGGTTTGGTACTCAAAATGTCCATCTTCTTCAATTGAGGAAAAAAAGAAAACAAAATTCTGTCTCTCTCTCGCTGTGTGTCCTGAAGGAAAAAATGGATAGCGTTCTCTCGCCGTCTCCTCTTTTATATATATAGAGAGAGAAGGTTGCACGTGAGAGGTCGTATGAATTCTGGGAAAGGTCACATTCGTATATATATTTGTTTTTTGAATAATATCGTGCGTATCTCAATACACATCCATCATAATAATAATAAAGGTCACCTTGGAAAGAAAAAGAAATAAAAAACATGGAACTCGTGCTCGACTTTGAAGGTTTCTACGATTCTCCAGGAGCCTTTATTGTGAAAGAATTGGCTTACGTCACATTGGACGGTACTTCTCGAGGGGTATTTGTTTTCAAACCCCCGTTTCCATGGCAAATGCTCACCGAGAAAGAAAAACGAACCGCTGTGTGGGCGAGTGATTATTATCACGGCTTGTCGTGGTACGAAGGAGAAATTCCGTACAGTTATTTTCCATGGGTGTTAACGATGTTGACGGAAACTTTTTCCATGATTTGGGTGCGAGGAGAAATGAAACGGCGGTTTTTAGAGAAATGGTTGCAAAGATCCATTTATTGCATTTCGGGATCGACGCAAGAGATTCTCAAATACAATGGGATTGAACACATGAATTGTCCTAACCATACAAAGGGTTTTTTCCATTGCGCTCAACAAAAAGCAGTTCGGTATCATTATTATTTAAAGACACAGAGAAGAAATTCGCAAGGTCGATCCTGCACAATTCAATCTTGACAGAACTCATTAAAAAAAATACATATATCACGTTACTTCTTCAACAGCATAGATGGTTCTGAAGTGAAACTTGGAATTTTGAAATAATAGATCAGAGAGAAATCATTCTTAAAAACAAATGGTAAAGTTTCGAATCGGCTGGGAGAAAAAAAAATTTCTCAGAGCTGAAATAAAATTCTCTAATGAAAAAAAAAAAAAAAACTTTTGGTTAATTTTTATCATGTCTTAGACATGATAAAAATTAATGACCCTCCCTTTTTGTCTGGGAAGGATGTCTCACCCTTTCTAAAAATAGACCATGACTCATCCTTTCTCTAATGGCAATCATTCCATGAATGAATCACGATTTGTTTTTCAAAAGAGTGAGACAACATTCCCAGACGAAAAGGGAAGAGGGTCGTTAATTTTTATCATGTCTAAGACATGATAAAAATAAACCAAAAGTTTTTTTTTTTTTTTTTTTTTTTTTTTTTTTTTGAGTTGTAGAATCTTTCTCAGCTCTGAAAATTTTTTCCCAGCCGACTCAAGACTTTACCATTTATATTTACGAATAGTCTTTGGATTATTTATTTATTTTCTTTTAAAAAGAAAAATTCTGAGCTAGACCTATCTATTGGCTTAACATTCTGGTCATAGAAACAGTCTAGAATCTCATTTTATTTTTCGAGGCTAATGCACGGGTTCTCCAATCAAAAGGGTTACTATAAAGGGATTGGTTTGAATGCATTTATCTGCAAATGTTGTAGGATTCTGTTGTTGAGAAGGGGGTATATTATTATTATTATTATGATGATGATTGTGGCAGATTCGTTTTCTACATGGAAGTCTAATCTCCTACGAAGACCTTTTCTGGGGATCGTCGATAGATGGTTTTTCAATAGGAATCGTTTCCCTCGGATCCTCAAGAGATAGAGGGGGGTCCTGTCTTGAGACATGGAGCGGTCTCTCCTCCTCCTCCTCCTCCTCGAGAAGTCTTGAGAAAGGGAGAGGATTTTCGGTTCCCTTATTCTTGAGGGGTCTTGACAAATTGAGAGGTCCCTCCTCTTCGAAAGAAAGAGAAGTTTTGGTTCCCTTATCCTCGAGGGGTTTTGACAAATCGAGAGGTCCCTCATTTTCGAGGGGTCTTGATAAATAGAGGGGTTTTTCATCTTCGAGGGGGGTTGGTAAAGGAAGAGGTCCCTCCTTCTCGAGGGGTCTTGAGAAAGGGAGAGGTTTTTCATCTTCGAGGAGGTTTGACAATGGGAGAGATTTCTCCTTCTCGAGGGGTCTCTCTTCCTCAAGGGGTTTTGAGGAAGGGAGAGGTTTTTCATCCTCAACGGGTTTTGACAAACTGAGAGGAATCTGAACAGGCTTCTCCTCATCCCCATCATTATCGAGGAGGATGAGGATAGGCTTTTAGAAAGGTTTTTTTCTTTTTCTTCTGAACAGGCTCCTCTTGATGCTCGGGGAGAGGGATGGGGTAGTTGTTCCACCATTCTGTTTTTTCTTGCTCGAGGATTTTTTCAAAAGTCGTAGCCTCTCTATGATGAGACGAAGGAGGAGAGTCCTCGAGAAGAATATAATAGGTATTCTTCCCAGTCTTCTCGATCGAGAGAGGTTCGTGCAAACATTTGTGCAACCATTCACTAAAATGAACGAGAATCCCTTTTGTCTTCTCAAGACGATCCATAATCCTATTCATTTGCGAGACGGTTAGAAAGTGGGACGTGTAAAAATATTTGGCTCGTTTCATTAACAAAATTTGTGCATCCAAAGGTGGAATGTCACGAGCCATCAACACGTTTTCGTCGGACAAAAATTCGTCCCGCATCTTTTGATAACTCCCCACGGTATAATAACCCGCACATTTTGAAAAATCGGAGGCTTTCAGGTAAACGACTCCTTGGATGATATAAAAGGAAAGATCAACATATTTATATTTGAAAGGAATACACGTAGTGAGCTGGGGATGCCCCCTCATGATCCACTTGGACAAAAATACGACTTTCGGGCTCTCCCCTTTTATTTATAGAGAGAAAGAGAGTGTGACCTTCCCTTCCCTCCTCCTCCTCTCTCCCTGCTTCCTCTATCTCTGGACGTCCTTGGATCGGAAAGGTTGACTTTGAAAAAAAAAGAAGGTCATGGTTGGATAATTTTTTGTTTATTAAATTATTACTTTCACTTCCTCATTCCCACACACATTCCTCTTTTTAAGAAAAGAAAAAGAGGTCATGGAGATAAGATTTCTTGGAAAGAAGAGAGAGAGAAACAAAAAAAAACAAATAAAACGGACGTCATAGAGCCTCTATGTGTGTCTGTGTGTGTCTATATAGATATATAAAAAGACGAGAGTACTGGGCGAGATCATTTCTTTTCCATTGGGAGCCATGTCGCTATTAGACGTTTTTCCAACTCAACGGATTTCGAACGGGGAGGATTTGAAGACGCTAAAGCAAATCTCCAACTTGAAAATTATTTTGGCGTGTCATTGTGCGACATTTATTCCGCATTTACCACCTCATCAAGCGATCGTTTCTTTCAACCAAGATGTCGAATCCTCCAACCTGCTCGTTCAGAATATATACAGAAATTTATTCGAATCGCAACAAACGAAAGAGGAATCTCCCTTCTCTTGGAATCGGATGGATAGAGCTTTGAGACGGCCCATTCAAACAGACCGGCGATATACGGATCCGCGCACGAGTTTTAGGTGGAAGAATATTTTTCTCACGAAACGATATTTTACGTTTGGAGTGAGAACGACGGCTGAGGACGAAGTTCATATTGTTCAAACCACAGCTGCTCCTCTCGCCTATTACGAATCATCGTCCCCCAATCTGAAGGAAAGAAGTTTTAAAGTCAGCGACAGGATGAAATATAAGAAATATATTCTAAGACCTTTTCAAAACTATGTCGTTCCCCCGAAAACGCAATATCTCATCGTCACAACCCAGAACAGTCTCTTTCTCGTCGATCGGTGCTCGTACTCGCTTTGGAAACAATTGAAAGAGGAGATTTCTTTCCAATCGCCGATGATGTTTCAAGAAAAAGAAGAAGAAAACCCTCCGCCACCTTTACCCATCCCTTCCTTAGATGATAAGAGGAGCTGGACCAAACCGTCATGGCCCGAAACAAAATCGACCCGGCAACGGAATGAAATTGAAGTCATCACGATTGAAGATGAGGAGGAAGAAAAAAAATTACCTCTTAAAAAACGGTCGACTTACCGGAACCTACCTGGCGTGCAAGATCCGCTTCAGAATCCAGAAGCTTCTTCTTCTTCTTCTTCCCCGACTTGTTCAAACAGGCAACCTCTTTCGGACTCCTCACAGACAGAACCTCTTCCAGTATCCTCTTCTTCTTCTTCTTATTCTCTAACCTGTCCCGACATCGTAGAGGTAGAATGTCAGACGGGTCCACAAGCTTCAAAAAGTCCCGACATCGTAGAGGTAGAATGTCAGCCGGGTCCACAAGTTCCAACAGGTCCAGAAATCATGGAGGCAGAATCACAGCCGGGTTCACAAGTTCCAACGGGTCCAGAAATCATGGAGGTAGAATCGCAGCCGGGTCCAGACATCCTAGATCCCTCCACTCATCCCAAAGAGACTCCAAGTGTTTCAAGACAGCCTTGTGAGGATCCAGCCCTTCCCGTATGGAATGATTATATGGACTTACAAAATTTGGTGCAACAGGAAGGAGAAGAAAATAATCATACGGATGGGTGGGTCAAAGACTGTTTAGATCATTTAACCTCGAATGAAATTGAACTGTTATGGAATTGCATTTCTGAAATCACATCGGAAATGGGATAAAAGCCAAAACAAAAACAATTTTTTTTAATAACAAATTGGAGGAGGGTCATGATGTCATTTTTTAAAAAAAAATATTATATAGAGTCCAATCTTGGTGGTTCACTTCAGTTTTCCAGCATGAGGTGATCCACGTTTCCCGAAATATGGATCCCATTCCAAGAGAGATTGTGTAGAGCCTTCACTTCAGTTCTTTTTTTTTTTCCTACCAAGAGGAGAGGGTCCCCAAAGGGCTACCCATGTCCAAAGAGAGAAAGTGTAGAGCATTCATTTCAGTTTTTTTCCAAGTTTAGGGGAGGGAGGTCTCAAAATGACACCCCCCCCCCATTTTCAAAGAGAGATGGTGTAGAGCGTTCATTTCTGTTTTTTTCCAAAGTTAGGGAGTTTTCAAATGGCTACCCATTTCAGAGAAAGAGAGAGAGAGAGAGAGAGAGAGAGAAGGTGTAGAGCGTTCATTTCAGTTTTCCAACATTAGAAGGTCCCAAAATACCTTCTGAATTCAAAGAGAGATCGTGTAGAGCGTTCATTTCCAGTTCTCCAAGATCAGAAGAAGAGGGTCCGCTTTTCCCAAAAGGGCTTTCCGCATTCAGAGACAGCGAAATGCAGACTTCAGTTTTCTCCCTCCCCAAGAATAGAGGGTCCCAAAATGGCTTCCCATTTCAAAGAGAGAGGGAGAGGCGTTCATTTCCATTCTCCAAGATAGGGTCGTCTGCTTTTTCCCAAAATGGCTTCCCAATTCAAAAAGAGAGAGAGTAAAAGGGTGTGTAGAGCGGTCATGTTCATTCTCCAAGATAGGGTCGTCAGCTTTTTCTCAAAATGGCATCTCCCCATTCAAAAAGAGATCGTAACCAATTTTTTCCAAGATGGGGGGGAGAAGAAAACCTAGGATGGAATAACACGACACACAGAGAGAAAGAGAAAAAAAACGCCATCTTGTCATTTTCTGATAGCGTACCGGTGTTCGAATACTTTTGTGACCGACTGTACCACCAAATTTGAAATATCAAGGCAAAAGAATCAAATTTGTAGATAATATGAAATATCTTGGCGTTATCATTGATAACAAATTAAATTTTATAGAACATTTTAAGTTGGTACAAAGACGAACTGATCTGATTTTATTAAATTATAGAAGAACCTTTTCAGCTGAGATTTTAGCCTTGAAATCCTCCATTCTGAAGAAGATTTACTTAAAAGTAGTGCTCCCAATCATCATGTATGGAATTGGAGCCTGGGGATCCAGGGCGCATGTTCCTAAAACGTACTCGCCGTACCCCCTGCTGTGACAATGCTGAATCACTATTGGCTGATCGACTTGCTACGTAAAAACGTCACTTGTTTGGTCACGTGACAAGCCGATTGCATGTTTTTACAAGGAGGTTAGAATAGAAGGAGGGAAGGTTCAACTCAAACGGTGAAGCTTGGCGGCCATCTTTCTGTTATCACCGTGACTTGTGCAAGGAAGTCTGTCATTGCAACATTTTTTTTCTTTTCTTTTTGAAGCATGTCAGCTTGTATTGCATATGGATGCATAAATAGATTCTCGAAAAAAATTCCGGGCATTATTTTTAACACGTAAGTATTAACTTTCTTTTTTTTTTATGTAATATGACAACTATGTCAAAAAATATCACAATGTCATGTGGTTTTCTTTCCAGATGTGAAAAAGACTTAAAATAGGTTATTTAATATAACTATAATCAAAATATATTAAATACATTTTAACCTTCCTAGTGGCCGAGACCCTCAGCTAAAATCTCTTCATCTCAAGTCTTGAAAAGAAACCAGATTCTACTATTTCTTCTGCCCATTCTGTATCCAGATTAAAGCTAAAAGCGGCAGACGTTTCGCTGTCTTTAGTTGCTTTCCCCCCACTCAAATGACCGTCGTTCAGCGGGGCGTATTGACGTGCCCATGTCCTTTTGTCCAGCAGGCTCCCGTTATGGCAAGAAAGATTTAATTGAATGTATACCAGATTTTAGTGGTTATCGCCGTGTTGGCTGCGTAACTAAGCAGATTTTAAACAGCGTACGTACTTTATGAATATGTGTTTGAAATTGATATTGCTTTGCGTTTTTAGTTTTTTATTTGGAAAATTATTTACTTTTATTTCTCCGTGTTTTACTAAAATATTTTACAAAATCTGCATAAAAATTGTAGTCATTTCCTCACGCAAAAATTTATAGAAAATTACGTTTTGATTCCACCATAACTTTGTACCATTACTCATTTGTATTACGTAGCAAAAAGAATAGAACTAATAATTAGGCCCCGAGAAAAGATACGGTCATCAAAATTTTCTACTCATCGCATTATACAAATAAAAACGTACACGATTTATGTACTAAATAAAATGCATTACGTTAACCTATAGTTTAATAAACAACTAATTTTACTTATTTTATCTTTTAATTACTTCAATTTATATTCTAATCAATAATCTTTTCTGAATGACGTTAACATGAATATTTTCCAACGACATTGACTTGGATTATTACTATATCTATTTGAGATGAATTTGAATTTCAAAAATGTTTCTTTACATGGTAACTTTGAACGTTGATCACAACGAATTTATATGATAGAATATTAAATTTAAATTTTTCCTATACCATTCAGTTTTTACATTTTTCTTTTTTTCCTACCAAAATCTTAAATTTAATTCTCAGCTTCCTATTCATCGTTATTATAAATACTTTTTTTAGATAAAAATAAAATATTCCTTGCTACATTAAGACCCTCAATGCCTTCCCCCCGTCGCTGGAGAGATTTGCCGAAAGAAAACTGTGTCATGAAGTAGAGTGCAATGATAAAAGATCGTTTAAAGTGAAAAGCCGACACATAAATGAACTCTTTTCAGATAAACTATATTACTATCTAGATTTTTGAATGATTTTATTTATTAAGAATTCCTTTTCCATATTAAAAGTTTATAATGATGATTTTAAATCATGTACTGAAAAACGATAAATTACTTAAAATTTTTCTAAATCCATACATACGCACAGAAAACTTCCAAAATATAATTTTTTTCAGTTTCTTTTATTAATGCTTTAAGTATTTCTAACTTTAAATGAAAATTAAGACTAAAACTATCGTGCGAATAAACGTAGAACTGAGAAGAATTTTGCCTAATTTAGTGCACTGAAAAAATCTAAAATTCAGTTTTAAGATGCTGTATTTTCAAAGTTAAAATTGTTTTTAAACATTTCCCTAAAGAAGCGTCTTTTTTGTTATAAATTCTAGGAATACATTCTTGAACGGAAATATAGTTTCAGAATTAAATTAAAATGCCTTGAAATAAGTGTGTCTTGAATCGTGTTAGATAAAATTATATGACATTAAATAAGAAATGATTTTTTTCTCTGTACAGTGTTAAAGCTGATTCTTTCCCGTTCTTAAAGTTGTCTCTGCTACTCCTAGGCTCCAAGACATCCGTAAATAATTAGAGAAGAGGAATGTGTAGCTGACTTAGATAAAATCATAGAGTGAATGACAGTTCGGGTTTACTTCGCTGTTATTCGTCGGTTCTTGTATTAGGCATAAATTTCAAGAGTTAGAAGAGAAAGGTTCGGCGTTACCTTCACAGGTAGTTTGCAGGGATTTGTTTTTGTCAATAAGATGAAAACAATCAGGACGTGGACGAATTCAATTTAAAATTTAGAGGAGTGCGTCCTCTGAACGCATTGAGGAAGGGGGAAGTTACAGGAATATTTTTTAATTTACGGAGCCTGCAGCTGAAAAGATAGTGGGAAAAATACGTGAAGAAAAATACACTATCGATTTCTAGAGCAATCTTGAGCAGGCAAATTGAGTAAATCTGTTTCGCGTCTGAAGAAGAAGAACATATGCCAGTTCACGCTTGAAATTGATAAATGTTTATTTAAAAATCTACACGAATTTAAAGTTTACTTTTTTACAAATTTTAACTATTATATTGGCATGTTTCTCTTCTTATTAATTTGCTATATTGAAAATTCAAAAATATGATGCTTGAAATCATTCTCTTTGTGGAAATTTACACGTACATGCATATGTATATATATATAAAATCTTTAATATGCAAGTTTATCAGAATGCATTGAAAAATAAAAAAATAATTCTTAAATTATCCCAACATTTCTGATTATATGATAGTGTTACGAATTTGGTATTTAAAAAGCTAATGTTAGTTCAATTATAAATTAAATGGTTTTATTTCTCGCGCAGTGCAGCGCGTGACGAATATTAAAAGAAAGCTAAGCCGGAAAATTGAAAATACAAGAGCGCGTGCATTAAATAAAAAATATCTTTTTGATTTCGAGAAAGTACTGGAAAATTCTAGCGCGTGATTTTTAAAATCTTATAAAAGGAGGAAAACATCTCAGTTCGTAGTAGTTGCTTAGTTTGTTGTTGTTTAGAAAACTGCTCTTGTTGATTGTAGCGAATTCGTGGGTTAGCGTTCTTTAGCTGTTTTGAATTACGTTCTATTAGACATTTGAGTAGTTAAAAGATAACTACTGTGAGATATTGTAATACTGCATGATAATTTGAGAAAATTTAAGCATTTTTGTTGTGATAATAATAAATTTTTGTTCATTTTTCATCGGACTTGTGCATTCATTTCATACGAACCCGTACGCACGCAACAATACTAAAGTCAAAATCATACAACACTTTTCAAAGGATCCTTGTCCTCATTATTTTTAAACACTCATAATTAATTTCATTCTCATTGTACATAAATTTATATCTGCAATTCGATTCAACATTTAATTTAAAAACTGAAAGGAGTATCTAAAGTATGGTCATCAGAATGCAACAGAATATTATAAATGTAGTTTCATGATAGTAATTTATTTTAAAAACCAAAATATGCTTTTCGTATTTCGTATTATTTTATCATAGCACCAATCAAAAATGTTTTGAAATGCTTTTAGAAATTTAAAGCTTTTGGAATAAGATACCTCAAATATTTTTTATACATTTTTAGTGTAGACTATACCTTTTAGAATATAAAATCATAAGAATTCCAAACCTTTACTCTAAAATATTTCCAAAATTAATTAAAATCTTTATTCATCTACTTTTTAAAATTTTTATGTTTAAAAAGATGAATGCGCACTTATCGTTCAGTGGATAATACTTTTAATGGATGGACAACAAGAGGTCATCCGAAACTCTAAAACGAACGACGTAAAAATTTTAAAATATGCCATTATACGAATGATTCATATTTTATCGTAAATTATTATTCAGTGATTTAAGAAAATAATAATTTTAATATGATTAAATTTGATTGAAATTGAACTAAGGATTTACATATTCTGTATTACACACTTTTAGACAACAGATAGGAAATACAAAATATTATAATTTTCCTTTAATGTGAAAGCTTAGAAAATCCTTCAAAAGGAAAAAAAAAAAGGGGGGACCAAAACGTTACAATTATTGCAACCTAATTTAGATGAAGGGACAACTTCTCCAGCAGCGCGGGAAATTTTATTACCCTCAGTCACAATGAAAAAGACAGAATGGGAGAGAAGAAAAGGCAGGGACAATTTAGTGCAGGGTTTTAAGAGCCCCCCTTTCCCGCCGCATTCAAGCAATTTTGACTTGGCCCTGTATCCAAAAGGAAAGATGCAGACGATATATATATCTTTGATTTTCCGAATCGTGAGAAAGTATCTGTCATTTCATTTGAAGATATTTTTCAAGCTTTCATTCCTGTTTCAAGTTAGAATTACGTTTCAAGAAAAAAATTACAGTTTGTTGCAACAATTTTTAGAAAGAAAACAAAAAACTAAAAACAAAACAAACCAAAAAAGGATAGTAAAGATTTTTTAAAACTGTATGATAAGTGAAACTCTTACGTTATTCCCTAAATTCTCTCAAAGGTTAATCTAACGAATAATGCTTAACAATTTAAAGAATAATGTCTAAGTCTTTTCACTAATATTCTTTTTAGTCCAAAGGGGCTTTTAGTCCTCGAAGGCTATTGTTTTCATTTTGCGATTTTGCGTTGGTTCACTATAAATGTCCGTTTCAATTTTCAAACTGTTGCCACCATATGTTAAGAGTCCTGCATTATATTTGAAGAAATTAAATGATGAAAAATCTGCATAAATGTATGTATATTTCTCGCATTGTGATAAAACATTGGTACATACAGCCATCGAATTTTGAATGACGTAATCCTACTGCTGATATGGGTATGTGGAAGCCCAAATTTGGAATTTGGAATTTGTTTTGTGATCGATTTGATATTTTGTAAAACTTTAAAGAATTTTTGAGTAACAAACTAAATGATTTAAAGGCGAGCAATAGCAATGTTGTACAGGAAAAACCTTTTTATCTCCGGCGCGCGGAACTGTGTATCGGAAATTCTAAAAATATGCTCAATTTAAAACTACTTAGCCATATTGCTCTTGAACTGAATTTTGTGCTTTAAGTGCAAAGAACGTGATATTTGATAAATAAAGGTAACACACGAAATGTTAAAAAAAGTCCCTTCGGACGCAATTTAAAATCTGAAACTTTTGAGATTTTTCTTTTATTCTGCAAATGTAAATAATTTGGATAAATAAAAAAAAATTTTTTAAAAATCATTTTGTGTAGTTTCATTTTAGCCCAAAGGGCATTAGCCCAGAAAGGATATTAATTTTGTTTTGGCATTTTGCGCCCATTCACTTTCTGTGTTAATTCACTTTTCTGGAAGCCCTAATTTGGAATTTGGTTTACTATCTATTTCATATTTTGTCAGACATTCAAGAATTTTTGATTAACAAACTCAACAATTTCAAAGCGCGAAATGACAACATTGTAAGGGATTAAAAAAAAAAATGTACCTTCAGCGCTCGAGACTTTGAATCGGAAATTCTAAAGATCTGTTTATTTTTAAATTATTTTGAGATATTGCTGTTGAATTGAATTTTATGGTTTAAGTGCGAAGAGCATGATATTTAATAAATAAAGGTAACGCACAAAACATTAAAAGAAACGCGCCTTATTGCATAATTTATTCTTTTAATAATATATATTATTAATAATTATTTAATAATGTATATAATATTTTATAATTTATTATTTAAATATTATTTTATTATTATTATTATTACTGTTTTATCAGTAATGTTCACAATTTGGAAATTCTAAGTTCCATAACAGACAAAATAATTCAAGCTTATGATATTTGTTATTCTTCTACAAAATCGCTTATTCTATGCGCTTTTTAATTGCAGTTCCACACCTGCGTCGTTAGATGTCGTTTTGAAGTCCCTAATGAAGTGCTTTTAATCTTATATAAATCCGTGAATTCCATTATATAATCAACGCATTCATCTTTGACGTATTCCTAGAGAATATATGCATTGATTGCAGATAACTGAAGTGAGTTCTAATTTGTTCATTGTTTTCATGTATATCTGATATGATAAATTATGTTTCTTTTTCCTAGTACATTGATCTCAGTAAACAGTAGATCGTTTATTTTCATAAAAGGAAAAAAAAATTCTTTAAAATAACTATTTTTTCAAACGAGGAAAACTCAAAATTGATTATAATCAAAGGACATAATATTTCAGTAGTTTGTTTTCCTTTACTTCGAGAATAAGAGTTACTGCAGAGCAACTTTCTTCAATGCCTTGCTTAGAATAGAATAGCAGAGTTTGGACACTATGATAGTTAGTTTAATTAATAAGGTATTTTCCCCCTCCTTTACGTAATCCATCGCGGTGTAATTAGAAGCATACTCGACGCGTATTCGAGATCTCCAGGGTTCGAATCCCGGCAAAGAGCAATGTACATTTTTCACGTCTGCAGCATCAAAAGCCGTAATGACTCAAAGTCCGTAGAAGAACAGGTTAGCTCACTTGCGTACCAATGATTATGCTATATAAATTTAATAATATTTGTGACATAAAAAATTAATTTTACAGTCATGTTCAAATTTACATTAAACTTAAAACAATGCAAAAGTCTATAAGAGCCAATTTAGAGCGAGAACTCACTTTCGTTTGTTTACGCAAGTGAGGTAACCTACGATTCTTCTTAACTAAGAGACTAAAACTATCTGCCTATGAACAAGGATGCTTTCGTGAAGACTTCTGAAGGGAAAATATCTCGTATTCACGCTACAGAAAAGGAAATCATTAAAACTGCCATGCAGTCCACCCGCTCACTAGGATTTCAACCTAGGTCAAACTACCAGTTCAACGACATTACCGCTAGGCCAATACTATGAAATTGAAGAATTCTTAAAGCATACGAAAAATTTACTACATTTTTCTACGTCTTCACAATCAAATTGAAAAATTGAAATATTTTCCTCTTTTGATCTTGTTTTTGTTATAAATACATATTTTTTAATTAAAGATTTGTCCATAACATGTTGAAATGGATGATAATTTGGAATTAATTGTTTTTCTTTAATGCATAGTTAATAGATTGCAATTTTCTTCATCTAATTTAATCCTATCAAAAATTCTGTTCTAGTAACGCTTACAAAGTAGTATGTTTTTTTAAGTCTTGAATAACTTCTGAAACATCCATAAACAGTATTATTGGGTTTGATTGCTTTTTTAATTAACTATAATGAAAGAACATAAACTTTCCCGAGTTTGCAGCGCACCTGATATAGCAAACGAGGGCTATTTCCCTAAGGCAAAGGACGCATACGAGGAGGATTTTTTAAGGGCAACTAGCTCGTGTTCGCAATGCTCTTGGGAAAAAAAAAATACAAAAACGACTAAGTAGCCACCTCATTCTCTGGGATTTTAACGCCGGCTTAACACAATTACAGTAGTCTTATTCACTCTGTTTAATAATATTCGTATTTAGTATTGCAAAACATTTACAAATGAAATTGATGCTTTCAAGGAAAATTTAATTGAATTACGTATTCAATCTATGAATACCGAGAAGAAGATAAAACTGAAAGCATATTGATCAAATATCAGGTCTGTCTTCTAAATTGGGTATTAAAAATCATTCAAGTGATTGTTATAGATTTGTGCATATTGTATGGATTTTTTTAAAATGCGCAAACCGAAATTGCGGTAACACCATTAATTTCTTTCGACATATTTCATCCTCTGAAAATTTTCTATTCTGAAAATTTCGTTCTCTGTTTCAAAACAAATAATGATCCTGTTAACCAGCTGTACGGAAAGTGAGAAGCTCTTTTTTTTTTTTTTTTTTTTTTTTTTTTTTCTTCTCATTCACTGCTTTATGACAGTGTTTAAGCAACGCCTTTTACAATACCAGGAACGTAGCTAGAGAGGGGCAAGGGGCAAGGGGGGCATCTGTCCCCGGGCGCGTAATGGCAGACCGCACATTGAGTTGAACAGTGTTAAGCGAATTTCGCTTACTGCGCATGCTTGATGGTGTACCTTTGGCGCGGGAAGAAATATTGGCGACTAAAAGCAACCCTACGCTAGCTCATTCGTGATCTCCATGGCTGTCGAGTGTGGTCGAGTGATGTGTGCAACTGCAATGTTGTGGAACTTTGTTTATTAGTTATTTTAACGTTCATACCGATTGCACTTGCTTATTTTTCTAATATATGTTTCATTTTAATTTGTCTAACAGTGCATTTAATAATTGTTACCATATATTGTGCTTAATAATTCGTTATTTAGATGTAATTTGTTTACATGTTGTAATTCTCAGTAATGTAAACTGGATTTTCCCGCTTAGTTTGTTAACGTATATTCGCGCTTTTATTTCTTATTTAAAAGAATTAAATAAACAGCATTAAGGAATTGTAAAATTTCTTCAATGTTATTTGCAAACACTTGCTATATTTTTTACGTATGTCCGTGTTTCTTTGCGTATGTACGAATGTAACGTATGGTAAATTCTGAATTGTTTTTATTCCTTAAAAGTGTAACTAATATATCCTGAATTTCAGTCTTTTTCTGAGCGAAAATTCGTACAGTTCCAAAGTGAAGTGCAGAATTTCATAAGTATAACATCTTACATTTTGAATGCAAACACTGCTTCACATTATTTCGCAATAATTATTTACATCTCCTCCATCTATGCCTGTATCAATTTTTTCATCGGGTTATTTATCAATAATTCCTGGTAGAATTAGAAATATATTATTAGAAAAGGTTTTTCCTGTATCATCTGCAAGGAACAGAAATTTAAAGCAATGAATTATTGGAATGAATTTTAGCCAGCATTTGAAGTTATTTAGATTTCTGTTGCATTAAAAATTATTTAAAAGCTGCATAGAAATATTATTTTGAAATGCAAACATTTTAAGTGCCAAAATTAAAAGTATTTAAAAGGTAGCTATTGTCATTGATGATAGATTGACTTGTCAAGGGAAACAAACCAAGACTTCAGTACATAAACAATATATTTTTTATTCTGTGGGGGGTGAACATTGTTATTAATGGTGATATAATCAAATAAATAACAAAGAATCTGCAAGTGAAACTTATTTTACCATTTCTTTGAATTTAGATATTTTTCCGAATATTCCAAGCATTTAAAAGAAATATATTTTGTAACTGTGAATGTATTCGTAGTTCCGGAAGTTCTGAATATCTGCAGAAACACATATTTCGGTCTATGACTTAGCTGGCTTAGTTAAGTTAAGAAATAAATTTTTCTTTTATATTAACAAATGATTATATATTAATAAGAAATTGGTACATTTGTAATTCCCCCAAAAAATTCTTTAAGAGTGGCAAATACGTACATAAATTTGATTCCCCCCAGTATGTGTGACGAGTACGTTCCTTTAGACTTATGATTATTTTGTAACAGCTCTGCTTATTGCCAAAATTGGGTCTTTATGCATATATATATGTATAATGCATACAACATACATGCAAAGTTATGATAGCTGTTAATATATCATAATTGACTAAACACTACGAATACTGTTTCTCTTTCAAGACATGTACTCTCAAATGTTTTCATAACAACTTCTGTATTTATTTAGGAAAAATTCTACTCATAAAATACTACACACAGAAATATTTTTAAAATGGTGTTTAAGAATGCTGTTGATTTTTCAGAGACACAGTAACAATTTAACTGGTTATAACCTTAACAGAGCAGAGATGTCAAACAGAAAAAGAAATGCCATTAGAAATGCTCAAATGCCAAATTAAAATATTTGATCATAAAACAAATGCAATTACAGTTAACTTAATTTCGAACTTGAAGACTGATTATCAAGTATAAGTTAATGTGTAATAAAAGAATTTCATGAAAACAACCTAAATTTGAAGTACAATGAAAATAGTAGATTTTATTTTACCAAAATAGCTTAGTACAATGATTTTGTCAATGTATTCTTTATGTTTATTTATGGGAAATTAACAGAATGTAACCTATGTTATGAATATAAAGGTAATTTTTATTTTTAACTCTTGCTAATTATATATAAAACAGTTACAAAAGTCTGAATATTTGGTGTAAAATTCGATTTTTCATTATTAAGATTAAATGCCTTTTCCACCGATTACTTTTCTTGATTTAATAAATCTCCTTTTGGTCTTTCTTACACCTTATACGAGTTTCACCCACTTTGGTAATATATACTGTGTGAGAACTCTGGAAAACTTAAGCGACTTCTCGTGATGTTTTGGAAATTACAACAGAGGTTTGGAATAGGTGTAAAAAAACCCTTTTATAGACTCGAACAAATTAACAGAGTGCACAGCTTGTTCATACAGAATTAGCCAGCATTTATGGCATAAATCAAAAGTAACGAAATGAATTCACCTCATTTGAATACACTCAAAATTAGCATTCTGGCAGAAAAATGGAAAGGAAGAAAGAAAAGCTAATTATCATAAAATAGCTCATTAATAAAAATAAATGAGAACTCTACAACCTCAATTCACTATTTTAATTTAGCCATTTTCATTTTTATGCAGCCTTTATATCGAAGTATGCATTTGTTTTGGTGTCAATAAACTTAATTCTTTCATTTTTTACCCAATTACATAACATCACATGCAACAGCTGTAAATATGAAAAACACATGCATATATCCAGCAGCATGTTAATTTCTTTTGAATATATGGTGTCTGTCATCTACAAAAGAAAACTGTAAATTCAAAATATAAGATGTGAACATAGGTCTCCTGTTGGATAATATAAGAAAGTCACACTTTCTGGTATTACTATTGTTTTTTATTATTTGTAGGACTACCTAAGGTCCTACAAATAATAAAAAATAATAATTAAAAATTAAACTGTGTAGAGAGTAAAAAGCATAACGCAAAAACTTGTTGAAAAATTAACATGTATATCACTTTGCCCGAGTGTTATGGTCAGAATCCCATTCTGTATAATAATATATGCATTTGACATTAAGGTATTGCTAATTAAATTAACATTTAAATGCTTCAATGAAATATTAAGAAAATGAGAAAAATTATGAATACTACTTACTATATGATATGAATTTTTTAAAAGTGAGCTAATTAATAAACAAAGAGCAAAATATATAGTTCCATATTCCTTACGCTGAAGTCTACTTCATGCTTATTGTATCATCATTAGTTATGAGGGCAGAACATTTGTGGTCTTCACCTTGCAAAATCATGAGGAACATTTTAATAATATAGGAAAATTTCATATAATGGCCAGTAGCTGAAGTGAATGAAATGAGTATTTTAAATTCACTAGAAATTTAGCATCGTGTAATGTTTAAATATTTCAAGTTTTGGAAGAAACTATTTAAAATGTCTTCTTTTTTGGGGGTGGGTTGCTTTAACTGCTTTTGGGCTACAGATTTCAGCCATATAATCTCATAAATAGGATTTAAAGATTAATTTTTTAACCCAGGCAGATCATATTTCTTCATATGAAATTATTGTTCAAAATTTATTCACTGCCTTACTTATTCATTACATACAATATATTCATACACTAATTAATCATATATTAATACAATATTCAAATACTAATAATTAAATCCTTAAAAAATGTTCCTCTATTAAAAGGAAAAACATTTTAAAATGTCCAATTGAGCAGCATTTATTTTACCTCAAAATATGTCACTATTGTATTATTTTTCAAATTCGTTATTAATACATGAATTAAGTAAACTCAAGTATTATTTAGAATTGAGGATTAGTAATATGGGATGTTTAGAATGTTCAGGGTTTTATGGAAAAGTACTACTGAATGGTAAAAAGGTTTATTAAAATTCAAATACAGTAATTCAATGATGTAATATACACATATAATTAATATGCACAACAAACGATTAGTATGAAATGCATGACAGAGCAAGAATGAAAACATACATGAATTTACAATAACATAAGTTGCAAAATAAACAGAATACAGGAAAACTCGCATAAATTTATTACTCATAATATGAAACAATTAAGTGTTATGAGTAATAATATTAGTCAGATTTTTCTTTATAGTTAAATCTTCATTTTCATTGCTCTTTTAATATCTTGTGTTGGTGGTTAGCCTGCACGCATTCTTTAAGCGATAATCTCTGTGGCACTTCATCAAACCCTAAATTGTTGAAACAAACATTATCAAATGCTAACTTGTAATGACATTAATACATGCATCATAACAAATACACAATGAATATTAAGAAAATGTTAATGTACCAATATTTCTTGTTTCAGTAGTATCAATTATTGAAATACGTATCATAAAAGAGGAATTAGACATTTTTGATTAAACATTCAATTATACATCTATCAATTTCAGTGTTATAGTGTGGCACCAGGGTAACTATGCGAGACACACTAATCCCCTCGAAGATTTCTGATTTACAAAATAATTTTGGCAGTAACTTGTAAAGGCTAAATAATATTATCAAAAAGATACAATTCTTAAGTAATTACGTATATTTTGCAGAAATACTTTGGAACTGTTTGAGCTGGTATTCGTGAGAATCCTTGAGTAATTTTTTGAATGCAGAATAGTTTAACTGAGAAACAACAGAATGCAGCCAAATGATATCCCTAAGTATTATTTCATTTCACTTTCTAATGCATGCATAATAGCATTAATTAAGAATTTAATAAAAACATTAAAAATAATTACATGAAGCAAGATCTCTAAAATTTCAAAATTGCATATAAAAATCTAGTTTAATATCTGCAATACATTTTTAACTCATCATATTTTCATAAATTTAACTTTACAATCTAAGACTAATTACAATAAAGCATACTTTATGACACAAGAATATGAACTTCCAGATAATGTGTATCATTTAGTCTGAGATTAAAATCTATGCTAGGAAACATTCTGGAAAACCATATTTAATACGTTTTAAACTATTTTACTTTCCTAGATAATCTCATCAAAATTATTAAATATTCATCAATCTTTTGATCGTCAGTTTCTGTTACCTGCCAGCGAGGTAGAATGTATTCACCAAGACACAAAGAATATGTATTATATACATGTAAAATATAGAAAATACAGTGGCTTTGCTCTGCGCGAGCATGCAACCTATAATTAACTTACTGCAGTTTCAGGATCTTATCCTAGACCAGTACTTTCGAGAACATTCTGGCATGTTATATAACCGCTAGTACACATACTGAATATGTGCCATTTTTCATCAGACTGCTTTCTTCTACCGCTGCTACAAGACCTTGCAGCTGCTCCTCCCATCTTGTTCTTTCCTTTGTTAAAGCAGATATGATGTAAAGTCTAAATTTAATCTTACTTAGTTTAAATCAATATTGAATATATAATTTTGAGAATTTCATCTAAAGGCAAAATGATCTGCTGGAGAGAATTGAATAAAGATGTGGGATCTAAAAAGCTAAATCCTTCTTTGTCGTCATTTTGCAACCTTCTATTCAGCCATTACAATGCCTGGCCTATGATGTAGTTATATTGTCAAGCTTTGGTCATTCCTGTGCCTGCCAAAATATTACATATACACGTATGAAAATTATTAATATAAGCTACATAATGTAATATTAATAATTTTCTAATGATTGTTTTGTCACAGTAATTAGAATAAGTCTGAAATATTGCCATGTCTTGCAAAATATCAACTAAATCTGTACACAAGATACAAAATATCAACTAAATCTATGCACAAGAATTTTCCATTAAAAATTTCTGTACAGACCTGATAATCATTATATATACTGCTCTTTGTATAATGTACTGAACTGTAAAGCTCTAGGTATACAAAACATTTCAAGACACTCGATATTTATTCTGTTGCAGAAGCAAACTGTTTATTTTCAATATATATAATAATAAGCAAAGATGATACGTGACAAATCTTTCAGTTCTATAATTTTTATATCTAATATTCAGTGCACTATTATGCTAATAAGCAATCTTTATTCTCAAATCCTTGCATTATATGTTGGTGATTATGGGTGGTCTATTATTCATCTGTTTTCTTATCCGTCATGGCGACTACACTAAGTCTGTTAATCAAAGCTCAAATGTATGCCTGTCTTGTGTAATTTTAAAGAAATATTTGAAGGAAAGATAGGTTAAATTACATAATAATTATACATACTTTGCCTGTGTGTTTACAGTCAGACATAATATTCAACAACTAATATGCTTGAAAATGCCCAAGTGGAATTTGAATGGCTTCAATAACATATACTGGAAAATTAAATAAAAGTATTATAAAAATATTGCGCCCATTTGGATGGCTTAAATAATAGTTGTGTAATAAAAGAACATTTTAGATTTGATATTAACTAATTAATTTTTTTTTTTTTTATTTTATCTCTTTGACCTCTAAAATGAAGAGGTAATGTTTCTAGTTGATATTATGTGAAAACCTGAAAAGCAAACAAACACTACACTAAATCTAAAAATGTTTCCAAAGTTCACACATCTGCAAGAAACTAATAAAGTCAACAATGCCTGATTAACTGAATTTGTTGGTAGATGATGATTCAAATCTGAATATAGAAGACATGTAAACAGTATAAAAGCATATCAAATTTATATCAGTGTACGAATCATCATATGTGTGAATGAGTGCGTACTATAAATTAAGTACAAGTCTTACTCTGAACTATTTAGTATGCTTATACACCAATTTTTGCATTTTCTTAATTCATATTTTTAATTAGCATTATTACAAAATTAAATAATATCTGTAATAATTACTAATTCAGAAGTCAAACAACAAAAATCAGCGTTATATTTACAAAATTTTCACAGGACTAGTTTCGATGGTTTTACCGAACCACCATCCTCAGCTGCAAAACCGCAAATGAACCAGATAGTAAACTTTGGTTAACATTTCCTATCTGGTTCATTTGCGGTTTTGCAGCTGAGGATGGTGGTTCGGTAAAACCATCGAAACTAGTCCTGTGAAAATTTTGTAAATATAACGCTGATTTTTGTTGTTTGACTTCTGAATTAGTATTTATTCGGCGTGTTATTGTGTCTTAATCTGTAATAATTGTAACTGAAACAATTGTATTTGAAATTTCACCTCTTTCATAATAACCACAATTGCCTAGTACATATTCATTAGCAAAGCATACAATTAAGCGCTTCACAGTATTATTAACAGTAAGGATATTATCACACGTCAGTTTGTTTCGGAAGAATAACTGTTTGGCACAATTTTTCTGCTTTGTCATAACAGCCAATTATCATAGATCACTTTGGGGTTAACATGGGAAACTGGTTCCCTATTACAAACAAGCTGATAGCTGATTGATTGAAAACGAACAATTTGCAATTTTTTTAGAAAGGAAGGAAAACGTTGCATGTCTTTCTTTCAATAGTAAACTAGGCAGAAAAATTGTCCGAAACAAGTTGTTCATGTGAAACAAATGCCATGTGATAAGGGTCTCAGACATCATTACTTACATCTAACATTTCACTTCCAGAAACAAGGGTAAAAATTTTTCAGCTGCCATTCACTGAAATTAAAAAAAATCATTTTATAAAAATCTTTAAAAGGATGATTCAAGTATTGAAAAATCTTAGATCATAACTTGGTCATACACACAAAATATATTATTTTTTATACCAATAAAATAATATGTTGTTCAGTGCTGAATGAATTATTTAACAATAGGAGAGGGTCAATGGTTGTGAAATCACATCATAATAATAAGAGAATTTATAAAAAATGAAATAAGGGGTTTTATTTAAATTTTATTATTTAGTTAAGAATAATTATCCTACTAACTTTAATTCATATATTCAACTCTGAAACACACTTTCTACAACTTATCTTTGGCTACTATAGTCTGTGTAGTCAGCTTGACAGATACAGTCAGCAAATGATGATTGGCAGTCATAATTGTTATCTTGTCTTCCTGGTACATGTGCAGTACACGTACATGTTTTCCTACAACTTGCATGATTGCATACATACTTTTTCACAGCAGAAATATACAATTTTATGAAGAACTAATTTGCAATAATATATAGCATACATGAAAACAATCCAAGCATACTTTATATTAAAGTGCAATGTTATGTAATCATTGATGAAAATTACATACATCAAAATATACTTTATTGTTGACTTTACTATTACTTTAGGATTATTAAAAATCATCATCAATTCCTACATGCTGTACAATCATCTGCCTTTTAAAAATAAAACTTGTTACATTTAATATTTCAACAGGTTTTTCTATTCAATAGATATTTGATAATATAAGGAGTTAAGTAAATTTGAGCTAATTATATTTTATTTTTACCAATTTTTTACAGTTATACCACAATTCATTACATTACGAGTTCATTACATTATTTTATATTAACTTCAACCAAAACATTTCAGCACATTTTGAGATAAAAGACTCAAGTACCTTGCATCAGTTTTAGCTGTAATAAAATTACGCTAATAACTTTCTTCTTGAAGTTTCTCGAAAATGATGTTTCTTTTCGAAAAAACTGAAACAGTAAGGAAACAAATTTCTTAAAACATCTTAATGCTACATTATATAGAAATTTAGGAAATGTTAAAGAACTGTATATGTGTCAAAATACAATATATCACATATTGCACATATAACATATCAAATTTACTGAAATGGGAAAATATATACATACCTGAAAGCAATCTCGCAATAGCATTTGGTTTGAATGAAGCTCGCGCTATCCACTGGAGCATCTGCATTTACGCTGACTTCCTTTACCCATTTTGTGCACTCTTCAATTTAAACTTGATCGTATCGTTCAACTTTCCAGTTGTTGGAGCAGTACAGGAAAAAAAATCTAATTTTACACAGTAATTACTTTACATTGCACATATACTCTACGAAGACTTAAACGCCGGATTTGTTTACAATCAGATGGCGGTACATCTACCACATACCGTATTTATCCTCTTTTCAAATCGCGCCAACATAATAATTACGCCAAATTTGTTTCTGGGCATGCGCAGTATGCGACATTCGTTTAACACTGTTCAACTCAATGTGCGGTTTGCCATTACGCTTCCCGGGCGCAGAATCCAAGGGGCGCCAAACTGATGATACGGCATTTTAGAATTAAATGTTTTCCATCCTTGGCAAGCAGTAGGGGGCGCAAAATCTTCAGTTGTCCCTAGGCGCTGAAAACCCAAGCTACGACTCTGTACAATACACTGTAATAAAATATGTATAACATTTTTTTACGCATAAGTATTAAACGACTACGTTTTTATACTGATTAGATAATCACTAGACGTCTGTGTTTATAGACAGATTTGATAAAGTTAAATGGAAATGCACGGAAAAGCTATTTACCTTGAGGTAGACATCTTTATAGAGAGACTTTGTAGGAAAAATTGCTGGTATTCACGTCACAACTGCAGTTTTAATGAGAAGAAAAAATAAATAAAATCTGAAAGTTACGCCCAATTTTAAAGTTTTGTGTGTTACTTTCATTTATTAAATATCATGTTCTTCGCACTTAAACCATAGAATTCAATTCAACAGCAATATCGCAAAATAATTTTAAAATGAGCATATCATTAGAATTTCCGAAACACAGTCTCGAGCGTTGGAGATAATTTCCTCCCCCCCGTACAATATTGTCATTGCTCACTTTGAAATCGTTGAGTTTGTTTATCAAGAATTCCTTACAGTGTTCCAAAATATGAAATCGATAATAAAACAAATTCCAAATCAGGGCTTCCAGATACCCATATTTGGTGGAAGATTACGTTATTCAAAATCTGATTGATGGCTCTAAGTACCGTTGTTTTATCACAATGCGAGAAACATACATACATTTATGAAGCTTCTTCATTATTTAATTTCTTTAAATATAATACAGGGCTGTAATATTTGATGGCAACAGTTTGAAAAGTGAATCAACGCAGAAAGTGAATCGACGCAAAATGCCAAAACGAAATTAATAGCCCTTCTGGGCTAACGCCCTTTAGAATAATAAAAATCTTTTATTCGGATTTAAATTGCTTATTATTTGTAAGATTGCTGTTATGAAAATTAGTCCATTTTCCCAAACATATACGAAACAATAAGCTATTTAAATATATGTTTATTATGCTATAGATTACTGCGGGAGATGAATTCAGCTATCGCCTTTAAAATATATAGTGAAAGATTCATAAGTAGCTGGTATTGGTATAATAATAACAATAATTTTAATAATAAATGAAGTTAAGGAAAAGTTGTATAGAAAAGAATGATAATATTTATTTTATTACTCGTTTACTTTTATATTTAATAAAAATCACTTTGCTCATTACTGTGCTCACTTAATAAAGTTCAGAACATATGATAGCATACGTCGAGACGTTGCAACCATGGCCGGCGCTAGGCATTTTGTCGATCGGCGTAACTTTTGAAGGTTTTAAATTTTGCTTTCCGGTGCATTACTACGTAAATTAAAAAAATATTTTAAGCTTCTAAATGCCTCTGCCTTGTTTATTACCTACATTCCAAAATTTTTGCCATCCCTAAATTTTGCTGCTCAGTGTTTTTCTAAATTCTAAAAAAATTTCCCGCCTTTTAATTCTGTCGCTCATTGCTGCCGCTCCTGCTGTGACATCAGCCCTGGTTTCAAGGAGTATCAGTTTAAAGCTTACGATTATTTAAAATTCTTGTAACATGTTTATTATTCTAGTATTTCTGAAAATAAAGATGTTTCTATGTTTATAACGTTAATGTTAGTCTTATGCTGTCAAAAGTCTGTCATTAAAACATCTCTTGTATATATAAATTTTCAATACTATACCGATATGCTTCTATTAAAACAAATGTTCATTAAATGTTAAGGTACGTTAAATCATTAACATTTTGAAATTTATTTTAATGATTCTGTTCAACTTATTGTGTTGCGGATAGTCGATTCTATTTGAATAAGTACTCTGGATTTATATATTACCTTCAAACTGTCAAACCAGATTTTAGTTGAAGAGCGGTTATTATTCAATTATTTTTATTCTCCATTTTAGATATTAGATGAAGAAATAAATTCCATTTTTACTTTCAGTACGTGTTGAAAGTATTTCTGCTGACTTGGTTAATTCGATAGCAGTATTAAAAATTCGAACAAAACATACATTTTTGGCGACTCAACAGTTATGTGCAGCAACCCCAAAATAACAAGCTAAATTTCAGAAAAGCGAAACCCTTCCCAGCAGGGAGTCTATTAGTGCAATCACTCCCGTCGAAATTGCTGGGGGAAAGAAATCCTAACGCGAGCGTATATATGCTTGCTGGCTGCGTAGAGCAAGATTTTGGTTGGACGTATATATGCTTGCTGGACGCTTAGAAGAGGATTTTGGTTGGACGTATATATGCTTGCTGGCCGCTTAGAGCACAATTTTGGTTGAACGTATATATACGGCTCGGCCACTTGGAGGGTTAATGTTTCTGTTTATAGCTGGTATCTTCGTTCCTTAAGATACAATGCTATATGGTAGGATTTAAATTGTATAATTTGAACGTTTTAGTTAATTCGTTTTATAACTTTCATAAAAAGTAAGAAATCAATTGTTACTATTTTTATTAATTGTAAAGGTGTTAAATAAAGCAATGCTTTTCTTTGTATATTAATTATTATTCATTTTTTAAAGTTAAGATAAACTGTTCTGTTGTTAAAAATTTTTTGTATAAACTTACAAGTTTCTGAGCAGTATAGTGATAAAATTAAGTAAAATATTTATACAATTGAACATGTGGAAAGATGTATCCAAAAACTTATATAGGTATATTTCTGTAATTCAACTTAATTAAAGACAGCTTCTTTGAGATTAATAAATATGAAATGCGCATAATCTGAAATCAATAAATTCTGTTTTATTTTATTAAGATTTATTTTCTAACCTAAACGAATCCGTGAAATATGCAGAAACATCATTTTTTAAAGGCTTTAATGTTATGCGCATGCATTTAGATTTCGAACTATTTCTGAACAATTTGCTGTACATAGTAAATTATGGATATCATCTTTATTACTTTAAAACAAAAATTCAACAATAGCGGGGGATTTCATTATAAATTTAACATAATTTTACTGGAAAATAAATGCACGGAACAGCTTAAAAACACGTACATGTCACTGCCGTAATGCAATGTTTTGAAGTCACAAACATGGACGCCGCTTGTTCGGCGGAGTTTCATTCCCCGATAGTGGAGGAAACTGCGAACCCTCCCTCCTTCTATTCTAACCTCCTTGGTTTTTGAATTGTCGTTGAAAACAGCGC
The DNA here is from genome assembly GCF_044657685.1 of Stegodyphus dumicola. Taxonomy (NCBI): domain Eukaryota; kingdom Metazoa; phylum Arthropoda; class Arachnida; order Araneae; family Eresidae; genus Stegodyphus; species Stegodyphus dumicola. The sequence goes on from NC_140778.1 coordinate 53,397,621, forward strand.
GTTCAGCCATGCTTGTTCTGATCGGATAGGACCGCTGTAAAATGTAATTTGTAGTTTGCTGTATAAAACGTAATAAATTTTGTATGCATATACGATTCTGAATTAATAATAAACCACTAAAAGGTACAGCTGGTAAAGAATATAGAACACAAACTCTTCAGACATAACGCTTGAAGTGTTTTATTTGGACGGCATAAGATATGTTTACTAGGAAGACAAATTTCGGCAAACAAAATATATAATTATGTAAAAGAAATTTCGTTACCAGAGCATAAAAGTATCTATTATTGTACTTTAGATTTTCAAATATCAGAAGTTGTGAAATAATGTAAGAGAATTTTGATTTAACATAAGAGATTCAATTTTGAGGGAGCTGGAGCTTGACATGAAGGGATTTTTTATTTATTTTTAATAAAACAAGATTGGTTTTGTATTTTTGAAAATTTTTGGCAGAAGAACAGTTTAATCTTTTAATATTTCATTGGTATGTTAATATTTTCTGGAACTAAAATTAAAAAATGGAGGACTGTTAATATTTGCAGTAATAACCGATATTCCGGAAAAGAATATTGATTTCGATTATTTAAAAATATAGAGCAACTTCTGATGATGTCCGTCTTTTAAAAAGGTACAAAAAGGCAAACTAGAACACTACTTTGTCATTGTCACCAGTAATGTATCAAAAAACATTGTTTCAGTTTTGGATGGGGGTATTCAGTTGCGTACTAAGTTATGTGAATCACAGGAAAAAAATAAGCATTCAAAAACTTGGAAACAGTCATTATGGTATTTCTAGGCAGAGTTTGGCATGATGAATTAATAATTTCAAAAAGTTGTGTAGTGGATTTGTCATTCGGAAAGCACTTTGTAAGGTTGGAATGTGCTCAGAATATCATGGTATGCCTTGAATAATAAGAAGAAATGCTTACCAGCAAGGGTCAGAATTCAATAGAGCCAGGATTGTTGCCTATAGATGTGGAACGTGGATTATCGTTCTGTGATATCGCTCGTTGTACTAGTCGACATCCAACCACTGTTAAGCGAATATGGCATGTATGGAATGCTGAGGATTATACTGAACGGCATGAAGGATCTCAATGCCGTCCCATGATTAATACCCGAGAGGACAGGCATATTGTGAGGTCAGCCCTCCAAATTTACAACCACATCACAGACCATTAGTCAGAAAACGGGCATATTTTCAGCATGCCCAGTATCTGCTTGTACGGTGTGTCAACGTTTGCATCAGCATGGACTATCAGCACAGTGTCCATTACTTTAGCTTTCCTTAACAATGCAGCACAGAGAAAGATGGCTACTGTGGTGTGTCCAACAACAAAGCTGGATATAGGAGGGGTACAATGTCGTCTTTTCAGACGAGTCCCGTTTCTGTGTGCATTATTCTGATGGTCGTATAAGTGTCTAGAGGCTCCAAGGAGACCGCACATCGCCTGGTTGCATTCAGTATCAGCATAGGAACCCTAAAGTGATGGTATAGGCAGCCACTGAGCACATGGCACACACATCTTTAGTTCGGATCGATGGTAATTTGAATGCCAGATCGGTACATTTGTGACATCTTACATCCAGGGATTGTGCTCTATCTTTGAGGCCTGCCAAATGCAATCTTCCAACAGGATAATTCAAGACCACATGTTGCACATTGTGTTCTGACCTTCCTCAGTATGCAGTGCATTTGATTGCTGCCCTGGCCTGTACGGTCTCCAGATCTGTCACCCATTGAAAATACCTGCTCGTGGTTTGCTGAGGACTGGCCTAGCAACCCTCTCCATCTAATACGGTTGATGAAGTGTGGCATGGACTTGAAGCAGAATGGAATGAGATGCCGATTTCTGTCATTTAAGCGAAATTCTACTCAGTGGCTAACCGGGTAAGGGTCGTTTTAGCTTCCAGGTGGAACAGTTGTTTTGACTGATTTCGCACCCTTGTAAACCCCCAAACTGCTTACAAATTTAATCATTTTGTCTTCATGCCATACTATTTACGTACAACAAATATTTTTTTATTTGCTTTCCTTCATGCTGTAGCAATTTTAATGGCTATTAGTGTATTATTGATTAACAGTTATCTAAGAGACATCAAGAGTAGGTAGTTTACATAGTTTATAAAACTATTGCATATTTCTGTATAAAAAATTATTGATGCAGGATAGATAGCGCCTAAAGACTTCATGCAGCCATCAATGCAGTTGACAACACATTCATATCAGATGATTTTCTTTTATACGTTTCTCACCCACCAGTAGATTGCAAATAAAAAACAAAGTGACTTACAATTACAACATAGCCAGACTGTCCTGAAGTAAACATTAATTATATATACATAGCCAAAATAATTATATTCGCATAATATGTGCATGACACTTTGTTACTAATAAATATCAGAGTGTCTAGGATCAAATTAATATTTTAACAGATGAAAAATTAAGTTTGATACTATCATAAGCAACTGCAGTTTTTTATTATCATAGTGGCAGGGATATCTTTGAAGATATAATTAATGGCATCATTACAACCAACAAAGTGAAGTATAGTAAAACCACCCATTACTAGACAGTTACAGGATCGCTATATATGTGTACAGTGGTTCTCTGCTTCGAAATAAGGAACTGTCTATTAATGGGGTATATCTGATAATGTGAAGTGTCCATTGCTGGTGGCTCGACTTACATTATCATCATGTTGGGAAAATATTTTGCATCATGACATAATTTATATGCATGATAAGATACATAAAACTGTTTTGAGTGATATCAGCTGTAAATTTAGAAAGACACTTGGTACACTCCCTTATTAAAGTGGCTTTTCCATAGGTCTTAGGCATTGTTTAAGATTACATAAAGCAGTCAAGTTGATTCGTGATGAATTACTAACTCTCAGATTTTATTATACTTATGAAAGCTACAGATCGTGTTTAATAAAAAGCACCAGAAATAATCACCGTCTTATTGACTAGCCATTTAGTCGCTCTCATACCATTTGTCATTGTGCATAATGGTATAAAACTAATGCCTTAGTAGCATTGCTCGGTCAACATCATGATATTCATGAAATTTTCTAAGGGATAAATCAAACAAAAATGTAAGCAAAAGTCTTCTAAAAGATCATCTTCCCTAGAAAATATCATCCAGATTTAAGATAAAAATACAGCATGTCTTCTGAGAAGAAAATAATTACTTACAAAATCATGTTTCCAACACTAATAAAGCACCTAATTATATATTAAAATTTCAAAACAAGATTTACACAATTGATATTCAACTAAGTCTTGCACATCTATTATTTGGCTTCATAAAGTAATATATTATCTAAAATGAAGTACTTATATAAAAACATATTAAAAACAATATATTTTTCTTAATGATGATTATATAAAATTTCTTAATAGAATGGTTTTTCTGAGTAAATGAATTAGAGTTTAAAACAATAAATCTAATAGTGCTATAATAAAGCTTCGTAGGACTAAGGCTGGATTTTCTGCTAATTTGTACTTTAGATTTTTTTTTCTGCTTTATGGAACTTTTCTCTTCTTCATAACATCATGCTTTTAATGTACCTTTAAAAGCTAATTAATTAATTTTGACAAGTATTTTGCTTGAGAGATGCTCTCATGGAAGCTACTAAATGATATTTGTCTCATACCTGCTTTTCCGATTAGAAAATACATGAAAGACCAAGCCAGCCATGACTTGCCTGAGATCAGCATACAAATGTTTTGTGTCTTTGCCAAATATGAAGCTAGGTTAAGTGATGTATGTTTAGTAAAACTCTTAATCTTTATAATAAAATATATCATAAATATATTATACCTACATAAATATGTATCACAGAACATTTGCTTAGATACAGCTAGGATAACTTCTCTTGTTGATGTTATTTTGCACAGATTTTTTAATCAAAATTGTCTCTGAAGTAATGTGCTATAGCTCTGTTTTGAGATTTAGAATGATGTCAGACAAAACTGGACAAAATTTATATTTTCCTATATCCAAATTTGCCAATGCTTATTCATCACATAATGTAAAATTCTGAGAAGAAAAAAAACTTAAGAATGCATTTTAATGAAAAATTAATAAGAAACAGCAATACCAGTTTCTAGGAAATGATGATTTAAGTGAAATATTAATTATAAAATATGTAAACTGACATTCAACATGTATGTTACGAAAGTGCATAAAAGCTAACAAGTTATGTAAAATGTATTTCATCAAAAAGTAAAATCTTCTATTAATAATTTACTATGAATAAATTATTAGTAGTTATGTGTACATTTGAGAAAGAGTATAAAAATCATCAGTACAGCGAATATGTTCTACTGATATTATCACTTAATGCACTTACCATTTGACTGTTAATAGATAAAAATATAAAAATTATGTTTTTGTTTTGTTTGCAGAATGAGTGTGGATGAATCTAAACAACATAGGAACATTTCTTTAGATCAGTTCTCATCCGGTGGTATGCAAAGAAGCAAAGTATTTTTAACTATTAAATTAAAAAATTAAAACCCAACATCCTGATTGAGATTTTTTTTCTAACACTCGTAAATTTATGTGATTTGAGCTTTGTTCAGGAGTGGTGGTGGTATTAAAGGTTTTTCAATTTTTTTTAGATGGTACGCGTTAGTCAAAAGGTTGAGAACTGCTGCTTTAGATTAAATATTAGAAGAAAATGATAATTGCAGTTTGTCTAATTTGTAGATTTCCACAGTGATTAAATTTTTTTTGGTTAACATTAGTATAAATAACTGTTGTAATCATAAAACACTGACAGACATTAGAAGCATAACATTACAGAAGACAGTAGGTAAAATCATATTTATTATGCAGATAACTTTTAATACTTGACTTAACTGTACATGTGTAAGCAAATCAGTTAAACTTGAAGTACATGGTTTAAAAAACAGTTAAACTTGGAATATACCTCCTCATACAGTCATTGCATGAACATAAACAGATACTGGATGTGCACCTAGAATATGTGAGAAAATGAGATTTCAATTATTACCAGTGTTCAGCTGATGTAGCCATGGGTAGACTGTGGTGCGTTAGTTTTTTATATAATCATACGCCTGATATATTCAGTAGATAACAGATCTGATGAAATCATAGATCAAGGGATAAATAGATCAGTAAAAAAAAATGGTGGGAATTTAGGAGTTGTTCTCTGTTATGTGCCAGACATTCCTTGTTGATCACTAGTTCTAGACAACCTATAAAGATAGACAGCAGTGAGCTTCGAAAACCTCAGAGTAATAATAAATGATTCATCAGATTTTAAAAACACTGCCTTTTCATAAGTAGTATACATACAATAATCAATTGATGGAAATGAACTAGAAACTAAAAAATTACCTCATGTGCTACAGACATTTTATGAACATTGATCACATAGCACACTTCCAAATGGCTATTGATTTCAGATTTTTTGTATCCTGAGTTTCCATACTGCATCATCTATCGCATTTGAAGTCTTCCGTTGAGTGCATTTTTGTACATAATGTGCTAGTAATACATTATGTACAAAATGTACCTGGCATTTTTGTACATAATGTACCTAGTGCTCACATAACATACACAGCAAAACATTTGTTGTACGTAAAGAAAATTTGGATAATTTCTCATTCTTTACTTGGATTCAATCATTATAATATGCATAATATTTTCGGTTACAGCCGAAAACATCGCGGACGAAATCGTCGCGGAGAAAACAACGCAAGGCGAAAACGTCGTGCTACAAAACATCGTGGGAGAAAACATCGCAAAGAGAAAACATCGCAGTTCTAAAACATCGTGGTACAAAACATCGTCGTCGAAAATAAAGCGGTTCAAAAACTTCGCAGTTTAAAAACATCGCCGTCGAAAATATCGTGGTAAAAAATAAAGTATCTACAAATCAACGCATGACGATAACATCGCAGACATGCTTTTTTCAGGCTTTAATAACTGTAAATGGATATTCCCATAATGATTTGTGAGCGCAAGTGATGTAAGGAAGGATAATTTTTACTTTCACATTTTTTTATTAACTAATAAATTTTTGCTGAAAAAATAAGAAAGAAACTTAAGCATAGAAAATTAAATGCAACTTAATAGATTATACTTTTTATGAAAAATTATCTGTAAAATCTTTATAAAAAATGATTTATTAATGGTCTTTGTTAGTTAACTGTCGATTTAAAATTCTATTAAGTGCTATAAGTTGCATTAATTTTCTATGCTTTGCTTAAGTTTTCTTCTTATTTTCTCAGCAAAAATTTAATATTTAATAAAAAATATGAAAGTAAAAATTATCCTTCTTTACATCTTGCGCTCACAAATCATTATGGGAATATCCATTTAAAGTTATTAAAGCCTGAAAAAAGCATGTCTGCGATGTTATCGTCATGCGATGATTTGTAGATACTTTATTTTTTACCACGATATTTTCGACGACGATGTTTTTAAACTGCGAAGTTTTTGAGCCGCTTTATTTTCGACGACGATGTTTTGTACCACGATGTTTTAGAACTGCGATGTTTTCTCTTTGCGATGTTTTCTCCCACGATGTTTTGTAGCACGACGTTTTCGCCTTGCGTTGTTTTCTCCGCGGCGTTTTCGTCCGCGATGTTTTTGCCGCGATGTTATCGGCGGACACCATATTTTCAATATTAGAATTTTTAAATCCGATAAATCATTTACAGTAGCCCTAAACAATGGCACCTGTTCAACTGCACATTAAACATGGAGGCTGTTTTTAGGGGGAGGGGGTTTAATTTATTTGATTACAGTATAGTAAATTGGCTAAGGGTACAGATACTTTTATGAAGTACTTTCAAAGAGAAATTAGCTTATACATATTTCATATATGCGGAAAACTATGAAAACACACGTGCAGCCAACCCGTTCACCAGAATGTGAACTCAGGTCGAATTATCAGTATTCAGCTGCTTTACTGCTAGCGAAGCCAGAGCTAGACATTTTATCACCAAATAGAATAACTATTGCTTGCAAATTATGCCTTCCAATTCGTACCAAAATTCTAAAAATTTTGACGCTCCTATGTCTTGCTGCCCATTGCACTCATACAGGTTGCCCTGGCCACCGATGAGCATTAAGCGTGAAGACAACTGGAATGTAATGGACCATACGATTACACTTGGTTTCAGACCTGTATGGGGATGCATAATGCATGACATAATGTGGCATTTTGTTGATGCAGACCATGGATGTGATCCTTGATGGTGTTGATGTATTAAGATTCATCTGGAAAAAATGAATTTATATTATTTATCCTTCTATTTGCAAAGTTCTATGCACAACTATAGCTGTAGTCACTTATAATGTTCTAACGAGGGTTTGGTTATGTTATTTGAATATGGCAAAGCACCTAAGGGCTGCTTATTTTTTCTACCAAAGTTAGCTGAAACAATGGTCACTTTAAAAAAACTACTTTAATTTTTTGCTATGTAGCACCTACTTAGTCTGAACTGAAGAATAATATAACTGAAACAGCCATACATACAGATTATGTTATCTTAATCAATGAGTCAAACTAGTGAGTTCATTGCTTAAGCATTCACCAGCTTTAGGAAAACCAAATCAAGTAGGATAGTGCTTTTTTTTTTTCTTTTAACATAATTAAGTATCAATGTGCTTTAAAAATGATAATTCAAATTGTGACAAAGGTACCTACTGATTATTTACTACATCTCAGATTTTTAGAGGTAGTTATTTCCCAGCAATGATGTCTGTGCGTTTTCTTTGGTGGTAAAGTGTCAATAAATAGTACTATTTAACTGTAACAGTCATGTATAATCATAACTGACTTCTGATAATTGTGTATGTAATTTTATATTCATTTTTGTTAGTCATGTTCTCATTTTATAAATATGGGTCTTTTTGATTTGCTAAAAATAATGAAAACAGAAAACTGTTCGTTTTTTCTAGTTTCAGTCTGCTATGTCATGGGATTGTAAAAATCTCATAGAATGAAATAATAATCATTCCAAAAGCATATTGCAATACTAGTAAAGTTCTGATACAGTCAAAAGTCGTTAATCCGGACTCGTCGGGACTTCGGCGATTCCGGATTATCGATTTTTCTGGATTATAGATCATCAGTTTAAATCTCGTAAGATGGCATTCAGAAATTCTAAAATTAAAAATATGAAACCGTAATTTATGAAATAAAGAACAATTATGATCTAAAGGGTGTCTAAAGGGTATACGATTCTGAACACATAAGCTTTCAAAAATCTAAATTCTACGCATTCTTAACATTAAAAAGGGAGTTCCCAAAGCTAATGAACAGATAAATACATAAATCATACAGTACAAAAGCTACCCCAAAAAATATATTTCACATTTTGTACTTTTTACAAAAATGTAATGCATATTGGATTATAGTGCAAAGTGTGACTGAAATTTCCATTCAAATGAAAATATTCAACGTTTCAAGCTTTCAAACAATTCACATGACATTACATGCATGGGATGAACGTAATATCCATAAAATTTCCCGAATTCAGAACAGTCGGCTTACTGATGTTGATGAGGTCCGCCTGCGAGAGTATGCGGAAGAAGTTCAGTATGCAACCAATTGAGAGCTTGTTAAGGAGGTAGTGCCATGTCCATTGGTCGCAGTATGCATCTCATACCCTTGACGTAAAAGTTGAATCCCTGGGTGCAGCATGAGATGATTCAAGCAGATACGGACGGACGTGTTTGGGCCTGCACTAATCTGCTCGAATATCAACGCAAGGATAAAATTCTGTACCGGATCGTCACTTGTCATGAAAAGTGGACTTCAACAACACAGGCCAAAAAGTGGGGTTGGTCTGCACCCGACGAGCCAATCGGCAGCGTCGCAAAGGGCAATTTGGCTAACAAAAAGATAATGCTTTGTATCTGATGGGATTGCCGGTGTATTATCTATAATATGTATCTGGAAAAAGATAAAGAGCGAGATGCTAGTCTGTGTTGACGCTGCTATTAAGGGCAAACGTCGAATTGAGTTCCGGAGCAAAGAGGTAATGTTCCATCAAGATAATACAAGACCACATGTGTTTGCTTTCACTGACTGGACTCTGTAAGGACTCGAATGGAATCTTTTGTCACACACCCCATATAGCCTTGACATTGCTGCTTCGGATTTCTACCTTTTTTCACATTTGCAGTTACATCTTGCTGGTGCTATCTTCCATTCTGCACAGGACGTCTGAAATGAGGGTGATGTTTTTTGGATTCTCGGCCAACAAGTTTCTATGCCGAAAAACTACCAAAACTTTGGCAGAAAATCATAGATTTGGGAAGTGATTACTGCCCGCAATAAAGGTACTGGTTTCATGTTTTCTCCCTAACTTTAATGAAAACATTAACCAGATATTAATCCATTTAAGTTTTTAAGGGAGACTGGGTTTTATTCCTTAATCTGAAGTGGTTGTAAAGCGTTTTAATGTACTTTAATAATTAGAGATTTTACTTGGCTTTATATTTTATTTGATCTTGTGAATTTTATGCATCCCTTCACATCACGGTTTTACTACGAGGCGTTTCATTAGTTTGTTGCTTTTATGTTGTTTCGCATTTTTCTCATTACATAATGCATTTTCAACATGTGTTAGCTGATTTTTATAATTTCATACCATTTCTAAAGGAGAGAATAGATTATCATGCTTTTGGCCATTATAGTCATGTGCCAAAATATCCACCAACTAACCAACAGTATATGGTCATAAACAGACCTAAAATTGCATAAGCTTGGTTTTTGAGATGAATCATAATTCTAGACGGAGCGAACCGGAGTCCTAAATAAAAATGCTCCGGCACTTCTATGTAACTGAACAATAATTTCAGTAGAAATATGGTCTCGAAAATTTTATTTTTAGCAATAAAATTATATTAAAAATTGCTTATTAAATTTTAATTCATCTCTGTACATTTCAGTGCTGGTTTAAGCTCATTTCCGGCGCTGGGCGCAGAGGTTCTAGGGGGCCCTTGGCACTGGCAGATCCAAGGAGGAGCGATAACAAATGAAACAAAATTTTAATTTTTATTGTAAAAATATATATAAAAATAAACAGTATTCTTAAACATAAAAATAAAATAATTATACCAGCATTAGCTATGACTACACATAAAGCACAAGGACAATCATTCAAAAAAGTATAGGTATATACTTAGCTGAACCTTTTGTCCCATTAAGTAGAGTAAGAAATTGATACAATTTAAAAATCGCATTGCCCGTAGATTCAAAAGAACATATTACAAATGTAGTTTACAAGGAGTTATTGTAACCAGATTAAAGGAAGCAATACTTTTATGAAATATATATACTTAAAAAAAAACTTTTAAAGATGAATACTATAAAATCCATTCTCAGAACGGGTAGCTCTGCTAGTACTACTACTAATAATTTACCTTATTCACTACTATCTGCTATCCTGCAAACCAGTACAGTAATCTATCATTTTGTTTCTCTGGCAGTCCACACTCCATTATTTATTTATAATGTTTGTGTCATGTTACATATTTGGTAAGGTACTGTCTGTAGTCTAATTCATCTGCCTGCTTCCTGATGTAAGACTCATTATAGTTGTCATCCCACTCTTACCACCCGGAGCCGCAAATTTGATATAGACAGACAATATGGACACGGACGTGCAGGTGAGAGGCGCAGATTATTTCCACAAAACTATTTATAGTTTTTCTATCGAAATTTATAACCAAAAATTCTGGTTGGGTCCAGCTTATCCGGGCTGTTTTATATTGTTATTATAACTACTTAGTTTTTAAATTATTAATGATTCTCATAGCCATTTTATTTATTTATTTACTTTTGTTCCTCTTTCCTGATGGTCTTGCATAGGGCTCCGGCATTTTAGAAACTAAATCCTGGTCATAAAAGACAAAAAAACAAAAACATAGCACCAAAATGTATCAGATTTTGCAGATGAATTAAGGCTGTTTTCCCCAATATTTCAATAAATTATCAGCAGCTGTCTAACTACACTACATTACAAATATGAAAATAATTTGGGAAACTTTTCCTCCGGTGCGTGTCAATCAGTGCATCCCAATATATAAAGCCTCAGAAGAATGCAGTTTTGTGAAGCCAATAAAAAAATATTCACGATTTTCAACAAATGATGGAAAACTAACAGTTCTTTCAAAAAATAATAGCATAGGAAAATGAGTAGTTAGTTAAGGCATTTTCTGCTCTAAAAACAAGAAAATTAATTAATTTAGGGGGAAAATTATTCAAAGAGAAAGGAAAGAAATAAAAGGAAAAATTATGTAGCATTTGTGAATGAACAAGACAGATTTTAATGCAAATTGATCAAAAGCATGTATTGTGATTTGCTAGATTATACAGAAAGTATGCCAGACATTTTGAGATTTATTAATTGCTACAAATATTTCCCATTAGATGCCATTTAACTACCTTGTTGCAGAACAGCAATTTGCAACTGGAAAGCAGGGAAATGTGATTAGTTGCAGCTTTTCAGCCACATACCAGTATGCCATCATTGTACCTTTTACATGAATTAGATGACTGGCTATTAATATCATATTGATCACCAATACATTCGACAGTTGCAACAGCATTCACTTTTTCTTCATAACTAGACTCTGACATTGTGACTATTGTTTAGTACAGCAAAAATTATTCTTTAGTTAATAATGTCTTGAGCCATTCATTTCATTACACCAAGAACCTTAGCACCTTCACATCAATCCAATCTCTCTTGTCAGAACAGCTGTTATCAAAGGGTTTTCAAAGAAAGATACACAGCAAATCACATCCAAGCAATCTTAAAAAAATTGTCTTCACTTAAAATGGAATATCTGCAATTCCTTGGCAGAACGTCAAAAATAATGCATTATGTAATTTTCAAAACATATTATAATTATGAAATAAATCTTACTGTTCGCGCCTGCGCATCTGTAATGTAATCCACGCATGCGCATCTGTAATGTGATGATCAAACGAGTTTGAGAATCGCCATCGACGGTGTAAGAGGGCTGGTCACAGCTATGAGTTAATTGTAATTAATTATGAGAATTAATAAAGAATCGAACCAGCGAATTTATTTAGTGTGTGTTATTTGGGACGAGACCCAAACATATCTGGTCGTAGTCGACCGGAGTGTGAGTTTGTGCATGAATAAGTAGTGTTTCGTTTTTGAGAACACAGGAGTGTTTGTGTTTGCCAGTATTCCAAGCTTGTTCTTTTCAACGAATATCGCTGATTTTGGATACGGATATTCATCAAAAGTGAATCACTGCAGAGGTAAGTGATTCCTCTCTTGTTAATTCTGTACTTTCTGTGCTTGTTCTGTTATAAATAACAATGTTATTTAAGGGTGCTAAAAAAGAAGATTTAAGGCTTATTGCCTTAGAAATATATCTAAATGTTGACGAAAAAATGACTATAGCAGATTTGACTGATATTATTGAGAATAGTGAAATTTTTAAAACTAAACAAGATTTAGTAAAAGAGATAGCAAACTCTATTATCGAAAATAGAAAACAGGAAGAGCAAAAACAGCAAAAACTTGTCGAGTTAGAAAAAATAAAACTTGAGAGATCAAAGAATGAGTTGGCTAAGCTTAAAGAAGACACTAAACTTGGTGGTGTAAGCGAAACCGAAACAAAATCAGAGTCACTAGATCAATTAATAAAAAGTATCAGAACCTTAACTGTAAAAATTCCTATACGGCCTGAAAGTTGGGGATTTTTCTTTTTGTCATTAGAACGAGCGTTTATTACAAAAAATGTTTCGGAGGACTATAAAGCAGAAATTCTGTTAAATCTGTTAGGAGACAAAGCTTCGAATATAATAACTTATTTACATGATAAGGATATCGCGAATTATGAAAGAGTAAAAGAAATAGTTCTGAAGGAGTTTCAGCCAACACCATATTCGTGTTTAGAAAACTTCAGAAAAACTGTTAAACAACCACATGAAACTCATGTGCAGTTTGCTTCACGCTTAGTAACTGCATGGGATTATTATTTAAAATTAAGGAAGGTAACTGACTTCGAGACCCTCAAACAACTAATAGTTTCAGATAGGTTATACCAATCTTTAGATACGGGAATAGCTTCTCACATTGCTGTGAGGCAAGGTGATTCATGGTTTTCACCTAGTGAGTTAGGTAAAGAAATAGATTTATATTTCACGTCACGAGGAAAACCTCTTACTGAGAATTCGCATGTTAATCGTAAGTATAATAGCTCAAAAAGTGTAGCTAAAGTGTTTTTATCAGATGTTAAAACAGAGAACTGTATTTTATGCCACGAGAATCACGGATTGGCAAAATGCCCAGCGTATTTAAAATTACCGGTACAAGAAAGAGTACAGGTTGTGAAAACTAATAAATTATGTTTTAACTGTCTACATATGCATTCAGTATCAAATTGCCCATCGAAATATTCTTGTTTTTGTCAAAAACGGCACCAGAAAACTATTCACTTTCCGAAAGTAAATAATATCGTAAAGGAGAAAGAATGTTCTTCATCGGAACAAAATAAAACCAAAACAAATGTATCTGCCTGCAACATTCCCAAACGAGATGACTCATCGACCTTGAATGTTAATGCGCAGGAGTTCGTTCAAAAGGCATTTATTAGCAATTATTCGAATAAACAGAGTACAGTTCTGCTTTCAACAGTCGTATGTTTTCTAATTGATAACGAGGGGAAAAAACACAGAGTGAAGTTTTTGCTGGACGGGGGCAGTATGTCGAACTTTTTGATATGGAATCTTATTGAGCATTTGCAGTTAGAGAGAGAAAAAACAAACATTTCCGTTTCGGGAATAAATGATGCTACTTTAACAATAAAGCATAAAATTAATGCTTCGATATGCAATAAAGAAGGAACTTTTATAAAGAATTTGGACTTTTTAGTAATTCCAAAAATAACTGCTGATTTAACACCTTCGCGCAAAATTAAAATTTCAGTGCAAGATCTTCCTAATTTAAAATTAGCAGATGAAGGATTTAATGTTCCAGAAAGGGTAGATATGTTGTTGGGAGCGGGAGTTTTTTATGAACATTTGAAACCGAGTCAAATTCGAATGAATAATCCTGATCTTATTTTTCAAGATACAGTTTTTGGTTTTATCGTGTCTGGAAGTATTCCAACAGAGACTGAAAACAGGGTTCATTGTGGGTTGATAAAGGAAGAAGACAACTTAGATAAAAATCTTAGAAAATTTTGGGAATTAGAAAATATTGAAACTGATAAACCCCAAAACAAAGAATTTTTAATTTGTGAGAAACATTTCGTAGAAAATTATACACGAGATAAAACCGGTAGGCACGTTGTTAAAATGCCATTAAAGGAGGATCCGGACACTTTAGGAAGTTCTAAACAAATTGCAACGAGTAAATTAAATTCCTTATGGAAACGCTCAGTAAAGAACCCCGAATATTTAAAATTATATTCAGATTTTTTAAAAGAATATCAACAGTTAGGACATATGGTCGAGGTGAGTGAAAGCGAGGAGGAACGAGGTTCATATTACATTCCTCATATTGGAGTATATAGGGGAGAAGAGAAAAGTAAGTCGACTCCCTTGAGGGTAGTATTTAACGCTTCTTCTTTGACAACCAAAGGAAACTCTCTAAATTCTATACAGTATAATAGAGGTGTGATACAAGATGATTTATTCTCAATTATGCTGAGATTCAGGAAATATATTTTTGCTTTCACTGCTGATATACAAAAGATGTATCGAGCTATTTCTATCCATCCAGATCAATGGAAGTTGCAAAGGATTTTATGGAAAGAAGGCATTGATAAGCCAGTTAAAACTTTGAGCTAACCACCGTTACCTATGGAACTGTGAGTGCGCCATTTTTAGCAATGAGAACACTTGTACAGCTGTCAAAGGATGAAGGAGATAAATTTCCTTTAGCAGCAGCTGTACTGAGAGAAGACATGTACATGGACGATATTCTATCTGGAGCTGAGTCGCTAAGTTCTGCGTTAGAACTTCAAAATCAGTTAATAGGCATTTTGAAGAGTGGAGGTATGTTACTCCATAAGTGGTGTAGTAATGCTACTGAACTGTGTCAAACAAACGACAAAACATATCCCTTTGGTAAATCAGAAGAATCTAAAGCATTAGGTATTTTATGGAAGTCAAAAGGAGATTGTTTGAGCTTCAATGTTAAAATCGAAGACAGCGTAAAGGTTACGAAACGGCAAGTGTTATCCGTCATATCTCGCATCTTTGACCCATGGGGTATAATTTCTCCAGTTATAATTGTAGCAAAAATATTTATGCAGAAATTATGGCTGTTAAAATTGAGCTGGAATGATGTTTTGCCAGAAAAGGAGGCTAAAGAATGGAAAGAATTCTCCACTACCTTGCAGCTAATTAACAACATTGAAGTCCCTAGATGTATTTTATTACCGGATAGAATCAAGATTGAATTACATGGTTTCTGTGATGCCTCAGAGGCCGCCTATGGAGCAGTTAGCTACTGTAAAGCAACATCAGCAACAAACTGTACATCAGTGAGGTTGGTGTGCAGTAAATCGCGTGTCTCCCCCCTAAAGAAGACTACAATCCCAAGACTTGAGCTTTGCGCAGCAGTGCTATTAGCTAAACTAATGCATCGAGTGAAATCATCGTTAAAATTGGAGCTTACTACTATCCATTTGGACCGATTCTATGATTGTGCTGCCATGGATCAACAAAGAGCCACACCTGCTCAAGACATTTGTCGCAAACCGGATTTTAAAGATACAGGATCTAACTGAAATAGCACAGTGGCATCATATCGCTTCTGAAGAAAACCCATCAGATCTCATATCTAGAGGTATGTCTGCCAAAAAACTGCAACTAAGTCAACTGTGGTGGAACGGGCCTGACTTCTTAATGAAGGATGAGTACCCTATAAGAGTTATACCTGAAGCAATTAATGAAAAGGACAGTAATGAACTTAAAAACTTTGCTGATTCTGAACTATCTACATGTTTAAATCTGAATGTGAAAAATTTTGTTAATGATTTATTGAATTGCAGTAATAAGTATTTAAAATTAATTCGTATTATAAGTTTTTGCTTTAGGTTTTACAAGAATTGTAATCAAGAACAAAAGCAGGTAGGTAATTTACAAGTGGGAGAATTGAGAGCAGCTGAAGAAACTTTAATAAAATTAGTACAGGGTGAGTATTTTATAAATGAGATAAATGATCTTAAAAAATCAGGTATTGTTCCAAGAAATAGTTCTATAAAAAGTCTTAACCCTTTCATTGACAGTAATGGACTGTTGAGAGTTGGAGGCAGATTAAAAAATAGCAATTTAACTTATGAGAAAAAATTTCCTGTTATTCTGCCTTCTAAACATAAATTAACAGAGTTAATAGTTAATTACTATCATTTAAAATATTTGCATGTGGGTCCCCAATCTTTGTTATATCATATAAGACAAAAATTTTGGATTGTAAGTGGTAGAAATGTTTGTAGAAAAATTGTAAAAAATTGCATAATATGTTTTAAAGCTAATCCCATTGTAGCTCAGCAAATCATGGGTGATTTACCCAAGGAAAGAATCACAGCTAATCTTACATTCAATTGTACTGGAGTTGACTTCTGTGGCCCATTCTTAATTAAGTACAAAAACCAGAGAAAAGGTATATATCAGAAAGTTTATGTGTGTATATTCATTTGTATGGTTACTAAGGCCATTCATTTAGAGCTTATAACAGACCTAACATCTGAAGCATTAATAGCTACCTTGAAACGTTTCTTTGCACGAAGAGGTAAAAGTTTAACACTATTTAGTGATAACGCTACGAATTTTGTAGGTGCAAATGCAGAATTAAAGAGGTTAAACAAACTAGTGAACGAACAAGATGAACTTTTAGCTGGTTATTTGAGTTCTGAGAATATCGAATGGAAATTTCTCCCGCCCAGAGCACCTAATTTTGGAGGCCTTTGGGAGGCTGGAGTTAAATCTTTTAAATACCATTTCAAACGTGTCGTAGGTAATGCAAAATTGACATTTGAACAATTTTTAACAATTATGATTCAGATTGAAGGAATTTTAAATTCCCGACCATTGACACCCTTGTCTTCGGACATTGATGATTTAGAGGTTCTAACACCTGCGCATTTTTTAATTGGTAGAGCAATTAATTCGATCCCTGAGCCAGATATCACGGAAGTTAACATTAACAAGTTAAAATTGTGGCAACAGATCACAAGATTAATACAAATTATCTGGAAAAAATGGAACTCCAATTATTCATTAAAGTCATTTACAAAATCGATCTAAATGGCAAAGTTCTAAAAACAATATACAAGTTGGAGACATGGTCTTAATTAAAGATAATTTGCCTTGTTGTAATTGGGCGGTTGGTCGTATAATAGAAGTATTTTATGGTAAAAATGGAAAGGTTCGCGTGTGTAATGTAAAAACTCAAACTGGAACTTTCAAACGACCAATTACCAAATTATGTGTCTTACCAATACAAAAATGAGTATTGTCCTTATAGTTATTGTACAGTATTGAATGTGTTTCACATAAAATGTCATTATGTAACTGAAATGTTATATTGTATTGCTTTGAGTTGTACGCTAATGTATATAGTAAATGTCTAATTATAATAATGATTTTTATGTAATAGTACTTATTCAAAATTGTTTATGATATACTTGTTTAATTTTTTTATGCTATATCTTAATTACAATAGTTGAATGCTAAGCATTGCAACGCGGGGCGGAATGTTCGCGCCTGCGCATCTGTAATGTAATCCACGCATGCGCATCTGTAATGTGATGATCAAACGAGTTTGAGAATCGCCATCGACGGTGTAAGAGGGCTGGTCACAGCTATGAGTTAATTGTAATTAATTATGAGAATTAATAAAGAATCGAACCAGCGAATTTATTTAGTGTGTGTTATTTGGGACGAGACCCAAACACTTACCATTTCTTTTATGGCTTGAAATGTAGTGTTTCCCTTGTGCTACTTTAATTGAAAGTAGTGATTACACATTTCCATTTTATGTTTTCACCCCATGCAAAAACTAACATATTTTTTTGTCTATCATCCTATCTGTTAAACTCAATTCCTTCAAAAATTTCGGTACTGTTCTGTTATCAGGATCAGATTCAGAAATGTATGTGTTCATGTATGCATATATATATATATGTACACATGAATGTACGTGTGTATACATGTACATTTCTGAATCCAGTCCCGGTAACAGAACAGTACCAAAATTTCATTATAAAGCACAGTTATTACTAATAAATGCACATGTGTAACTGATGTTTGACAAATATCATTATATTAAAAAAAGTATTTTTATTTCATATAATAATCAACAGATGATAAAATAACAATCAAGAAAAACTATAATAAACTGAGCATAGATGTACTTGCTATCCTAAGGAGGGTCCAGACACCAGACATAGAACTAAGATGTCCTAATTTTCACAAAAAGGAATCTGAAAATATCCTAAAAGCACTTATTTTTTTAAAGCTATCCAAATGTACTACATAGACAATCATAAAAACAAGTGCCATTGGGATTTCATGAAATATGGTCAAAACTATATTGAAACTTACGTAAATTAATTTACATTTATATCTTTAAACAGACACAAAAACATCATGTAAGCTCTTATTTCAATATTAATAATAAAAAAATGTCAGCAGAGATTTTAATGGCTAACAGAGAAAAAGAAATTGATTATAAAAAAAAGTCCCTCCTGAAACAAAAATTTAAACTAGTTTTACGAGACTATTTAAAATCATTAACATTAGAAACAGTCCCAACACTGACAGACACAAGGCCTAAATATGAAATCGAAACAAGATTCATCACAGCAATTGCTGTCTGTCATTTTTAGTTTGAGTTAACTTTCTGAAGCCATCTGGTACAGCAGTTGTACCAGAAAATGACTTTCCTTAACGCCGGCTGTGGTACAACTGTCGTAGCAGCCATTCTCTCCCTATTTTAGAGAATCGTCTAACTGTAGATCTCTGGGTGGTACATTGTCACTGCTCAGAATAGCCGCTGGCTACGCATTATTTCCCTCTTCTTATCAGTTTGGCTACATTTTGGCAAAAAACGCAGGTTTCGTCTGGCGCCAATATACTTGAAAATCAAATAGAGGACATCTCTAATTTTTTTAGTACTGACTTTTGCTATGATTAAAACGTCAGCGATTTTGCAGGCTGTTTAAGCTTACCAGATTTAATGCTTTTTAATCACAGCAAATAAGAATAGATTATTTTTTTAGATTTAATGCCCTTCTAGAAAATAGCTAAAACCGCTTTTACCGTTTACTTCCTTTTTTTACTTATGAAACATAAAATTTTATTTTGACATTTTTTTTTGGGGGGGTGCACAAAACCCTTTGTCAACTCTTTCAAAGTGCTTCTATTATGTAGGCAATTTTGTCCGATTTATCAGGAGATAAATAAGAAACAATTGTATGCATAATATTTTTTCTGATTTTCATTGATTGTAAATTAAATAAAATCAATTTATCTTTAGACCCTCTTTTAGGATGAGATCTGCAAAAAAGTATTTAAATATCAGTAAAGCTCACGTTACTTCTAAATTGAATCAAAACATCAGTTACATTGTACAAAATTTCGGCCAGTTTTATTTGCTGAAATTCTTATACTCCTCAAGAGATAAAGCAAGTTAATAATAATAAAAGACAAGTTAATAATAATAAAAAAAATCTTTAAAAAAGGCTCTTATTTTGTCTGTAATAACGTGTATGTCAACTAACTATTAAATGTATGAGAACTGGGATTGGATTACGGAAAAGCACGCGAACGCTATCTGCTTAAGAGGATGGATGCTTTCGTGTAAACCTTTTTAAGAGAAAATTGCTCGCATTTACGTTCCTGGTGGAAAATTCCATATGTAATCAACCCGTTCTTCGGGTTTGATTGGATTAATTTTGTTCGCTTACTGAATTACATCAAAGCACACAACAATTACCTGTATAAGGGGAGGGATGCCTTCGCGAAGGACTTTCTAAGGGAAGCTGGCTTGCATTTACGCTACACAAAAACCATGAATCCAAATCTTTAGCCGGGATTCAAACCCGAGCAAGCTACAAGTGTTCATCCACCTTTGCCGCTCTACTGAAGAGCCTGTTAAAAAAATTGATAAAAAAAAGTATTGAAATAATCGGTTTAATTTACTAACCTATATTTCTCAATCGACAGTACATAAATTACGCATATGAGGGGATTATTTGTGAATAAACAAACTGTATTGCACTTTTCTCCACTATTTCATATTACAATGGAATTATTGCATTTCAAAGTTATTTCTGATGAATTAATTTTGCTCCGTTCATGATTTTTTATATTTTCAAAGAAAAAATTTCCTACTTTAAATAAAAAAATACATGAGAAGATACTTTATGCAATGGCGTAAATGGTTTTCTTAATTTTGCTTTGAAAATATTCCAGGGTAATCGTTTTCATTACTGGAAGAAATATGAAAAACAGATTTACTACATTTAAGTGACAACACCCAGTATGCCCTAATTCTTTTCAAAACGTGAAAGATTTCTCTTTCTAAAATAAATTAGAAAATATATTATGTGCAAATAGAATATTCGTTGAAAATGAAATAGACTTCAACCTGGTTTTGGACGAAATTTCTACCTATGAAAAGAAATTGACGTATAAATAATTCTTCATGAACATTTAAAACTGTTCTGAAAAATACTTTTGATGATTGCATGTATAGGTCACAGATTTTTTTTCTCTGCTAACATAAACAAAAGTCAATTTTACAAAGAAAAATTCTCGTTAACGATATACCTCCTTTGCCTGATAGTCCAATGTAATATCTGTTAAAGTTAAATGATGAAACGCAACGAATGTAACTCCGATTATACACTCATGTCCATAAATTAAGGATAATTCGGAGTCATTCGGAAATCGAACTCTAAAATAAATATATCACCTGTAAAATCACTACACACATCTTCAAGAATCATATGCAAATTTCAGGAAGTAACCAGATGACACCGATGGTACGTCACAATGACGAGAGTGTAAGAGAGTGATATATAAGGAATACAGCCAAAGAAGTAAAATTGTTCGCAGGCTCTTTATAACTATTTTAGTGCAATAACTGAATAGTAATGACACAAAGGACTCATTTGAATGATTTTTTACGTGGTAGAATTATCGGCTGTTTGGAATGTGGGCGTACCCAACTTGAAGTATCAGACAAACTTGGAATTGTCCAGAGTGTCATCTCCAGGCTTTGGCAACGGTTCCAAGATGATGGTAATGTGAGTAGACGTTACAGCACAGGTCGCCCCAGAGTTACAACGCCGAATGAGGACCAGTATTTGGCAGTTACTGCCAAAAGAAACAGGTGGAGCACAGCCTCAGACCTGTCTCGTCAGCTCTCTTCAGCCACTGGTACGACAATTTCAAGGCAGACCTATACAGACGCTTAGAGCAGATTGGTCTATATGCTCGTAGACCTGTCAGATGCGTTCCACTTACTGCAACTCACTGTCGCCTGCGGTTAGCCTGGAGTACAGAGCATGCATTGTGGACACCGCAACAGTGGGCTCATGTGATGTTTTCCGACGAGTCCAGGTTTAGCTTGCAGTCTGATTCTCGACGGTCTTTCATAAGGAGAGCTCCAGGTACCCATTACCACCAAGAAAACATCATTGAACGACACCGTTACGGTGGTGCAGGAGTGCTCGTTTGGGGTGGAATTATTCTGGGTTCCAGAACTGACCTGCATGTTCAAATTGGAACCATGACAAGCCAAATCTATTGGGACGTCATTCTGGAACAACGTGTACCTTTGTTTCGGGGCGCCATGGGCGCACAATTTGTGTTTATGGATGACAACGCCCGTCCTCTCCGTGCAAACATCGTAAGCGAATGCCTTCAATCGGAGGATATCACCCGTATGGACTGGCCAGCATTCTCACCGCACTTGAATCCAGTAGAGCACGTATGGGACATGCTTGGCAGACGAGTTGCAGCTCGTCAACCTTATCCTACATGTCTACCGGAACTTCGGAGAGCATTGCTTTTGAGTGGTGTAATATCTCCCAAGATCAGATCGATAATTTGATACTCAGCATGCCAAGGCGTTGTACGGAGTGTATTGCATCGTCTGGGAAACATATAATGTATTAACAATCATACCAACCATGTAATATTGGTTTTTTGTAAATGGATTTTTTTTTTTTTTTTTTTTTTTTTTTTTTTTTTTTTTTTGTAATTTGCTCCAGGGAGAAAAAATTACTAAGGCGCTTTATCCACCCTTTTTTCAACTTTCTTAGATCTGTGTTTCAATTTGATCTCTATTTGTGTTTTTTAATTTATTTCTATTATAATGGGCATATTTCCTGTATATATATAAATATTTTTTTTGTTTCACTTTCATGTGAATATACATACATGTGATGAAACTTTGGGATGTTTCCATCTCTAGACTTTCAGTACCAATCAACATGAGACAGTATTAATGCCCTGAACATTTTTAATAAAACATTTAAAAAAAAAATAATAATTGTTTTAAAATTCTGCTCTCTCCAGCTGAAGCACAGGAATTAATTAATTAAATATTTCCATTTTATTTACCTTAGTTATGTATGCATATACAAAGAGAAAAAGTGTATATTTATAAATTCTATAAAAAGCTATAAATTTAAAATTTATAAATTAAAAATAATAATTTATGGATTGTGCATGATATATAACTGCGCATAGTACATTTTAAAACAAACGAGATTTCTAATATCTATTTTCTCCCCAAATTTGGGCATATTTTAAAATATACAAACTCACATAGCAGTCAGCGGTAAATAAGCATAGCAAATTTTGTGTAAATATTGTAAATCTCACTTGCTCTTTAGAGTTCTTTACAGTTGCTCTTTATTTTTAAGGTGCAAGCTATTTTTAAATGTATTTAACTTTTTTGTTTCTTTTGCAGTAACAGTACATTTTAGTTTTAATTATATATTATTTCGTTAATATTTAAGGCTCTAGAAACGAAAAGAAATTTTTAAAAACTACTTCAGCTTCTATGCAATTAGAGATGGTCATAATATGCATCATCACCTTACTTATCTAAAAATTGCTAAATTGCTTTACTTTAACAGTTCATAAGCAGAATTAAAAATTTACATTAACATCGAATTTCAGTATCTTAAAGAGTCCGAATCCCGTAAGTTAAATCAGAGACAACCGGTGGCAATGAATGCAATTGACCACCGAACTGAAGCGTAAATCCAATGCAATAGTGTAAATTGTCGTCCATCTACGTAATGCGTTTATCCCAATAACGCTACGGGCTGGTAACACACTAATGGAAACGGGGTTTTAATGTTTCGACAAACTTCTAGGAGAGGTAGGGCGCATCATAAGGATTAAGAACTGCACAGGAACCTATACCCGAAAATGTCAGGGGTAAGGGGTAACGGAGGTAGAAGATGGGAAAAGAAGCAAGAGTGATTAATTTGAAACAGTTATTGGACATGAATACAAATGGTGTACGACAGCTTGAATGTTACAACAAATGCTCGAAGTTTGCACCATCAGTCACCGATGGACCATTGATTGCCGCGAATTATTTAATCTTTCTGGAGCAGGTTCTTCCCGATTTTCTTGATGATGTTCCATCAAATGCGTGGCGCAACATGTGATTCGAACATGATGGGGCACCTGCTCATTTTGGATTGGACGTCAGTACAGTTAAAAGTCGTTAATTCGGACACCCATAATCCGGAACTCAAAGTTAAAAACTTTCTGAGCATGCGCCGCGTTGAAACATGCACATAGGCGTTTACGCGTGCGCGTTCAGATCTTTACTACTGCGCATATGCGTGTGCGCAAGTGCAGAATACGTTTTCGCGTGCGCGTCTAATGTATAACGGACGGTATAAGCTAAAATGATCTAATTATCTATTTCAATTAATGTTGATGATTGCGTTGTTCCTTAATCTTCGAACTGGATGCAGATTATTACTTTTTTCAGACTGTAAGAGCAATTTTATAAAAGTAAACTTGAACTTTCGATTATGTCAAATAGAATTTCCAATGCCGGAGCTCCCAAAGGATCTACAAAACGAAAGTATGTTTCGATGTCCATCAAACAAAAGTGGAATTACTGCAAAAAAATTATTAAAGACATGAAGAAGGTGACAGACAGGTTAGTGAAAACGAAAAAATTTCGATTGACAAGTTAGTCGGTATTCTCGGCACAGCAATTACGGGACTTGATCAGCGGAACTTTGTAACTGAACAAGAAATTATGTCTGTTTATAGAATTAAAGAGAAAGTATTATCACATAAAACGAAGCAACTTAAACAACTTACATTGAAAGAAATGTTTAATAAAGTAAAGAAATAAATATTAAGCTTTTTTTTTTGTAAATTTTGATACCCTTTAGATCATAATTGTTCTTTATTTCATAAATTACGGTTTCATATTTTTAATTTTAGAATTTCTGCATGCCATTTTACGAGATTTAAGCTGATGATCTATAATCCGGAATCGCCCGACGAGTCCGGATTAACGACTTTTGACTGTAGCCTTTTAATAGATAATTCCCGCATCGATGGACTGGGCATGGTGGACCAGTTCCCTGGACCCCACGCTCACCAGATTTATCGAGCCCTGATTTCTTTTTGTGAGAAGCCATCAAAAGTGTTGTGTATCACTATCCTGTTTTGTCTGAAATGGATCTGCTGGCAAGACTCGCCTGCGCAGCTGCTAAAAAGAAACTCCCGATGTGTTTGAACATATCCGGCATAAAATGGTCTCTCGGTGTCAGGCATGTTTGGCGTCTGATGGTGCAAACTTGGAGCATCTGCTGTAACATTCAAGCTGTCATACACCATTTGTATTCATGTCTAATAAATGATTCATATTAATCACCTCGCTACCACTTACACTTGGCATTTCCGAGCATGAGTTCCTATGCAATTCGTAATCCTTATGGCGTGCCCTAGAAGTTTGTCACAACATTTAAGGTACCCCCTGTATATACTGATGGTAGGCTAAAAATTACTACTCGTTGAATGTTGAATTAATGTTATAAGTTGCAAATGATCATCTAGATGTTTTGCAGTATAGTTTAGTATTTTTTGTTTCTACTAGCTGATAAAAATAGAAAATAAGGCATACTACTCATTTAAAAATGATACAGTTATTCACGTAATATAATTGAGTGAGTGAGTGATTATGGCGCAAAAACCAGAGATGATTATGACGCGCCAAACACAAGATGTGAATTACAATTGAAGTCATTAAAATTCAATTAATAAAAACAAGTAGATAAATGTACCAAATCCAGAGGATGAAGTCATATAAACACACGTTAAAAGCACATATTAAAATTCAAGACACAGTCTTCAAAACAAATTACATTATGTAATAAAAGCCAATCTCTTTTAAATAGTAAAATAAATTACAATTGACCTCTCTTCCGATTAAACGGTCGAGAGGTAAGTCACAGCTATTAAAATATTTCTGGCGAAGACTATTAAAACATGGACACTCAATTAAAATATGATGAACAGATAAACAAACATTACAATTAAAACAAACAGGCTCATTTTCAGCTTTGAGAAGATAGTTATGTGTGACTCTAGTGTGACCAATTCTGAGGCGAGTCAAAAGAACGTCCTCCTTACGATTTCCAGAAAAATCCCAATGCTCAATTCTAGGCTTGACGTTTTCAACTTGTTTTGATGCTGAACATCCCAAATTTGCTGCCATTTTTTTCGGACCTTTCCCTTGATGACACTGCAGATATCTCTAAAAGGGAAAAGGCGACTGGACAGTTCAACAGCAGATTTGGCTGCGATATCTGCAAGTTCATTTCCCTTTATTCCAGCATGTCCAGGAACCCAGCAGTACAGGACTTCAAAACCTCGAATCGTTAAATTTATATGAATTTTTAGAACATCCACAACCACAGGATTCTGAGTGTTGGGAAAAGCTTCCAAGGATTTAAGAGCACTATACGAGTCTGTATAAACTATGAACTTTCTATGGCAGAGCTTTGATATGTACAAAAGACCATAATATATTGCAGTTAGTTCAGATGTTATGACTGAGCAAGCATGGTGCAGGCATTTGCCTTCAATGTAATCTTCAAATACAAAAGCCATCCCGACATGATCATTTGACTTCGATCCATCTGTGTATATCGGATAATAACTGTTATATTTCTGCCTGTGCTCAGCAAAGAGTTGTCTGTAAACGATCTCGTTAGTGCTTGCCTTCACGTGATGTTTGAAAACATCAAGCAGCTGAATACGTGAATTTTCCCAAGGTGGGATTTCAAAGTTCTGTACTGCTTGGGGATGCATATCAGAGAGAGAATGTTCCTCAATGATAAGTCTTAAAGGAAAGGTAGGAATACAGGATGGACGTGTTTCAAATAATGTATTACACTCATTATCAAGTAAGCATAGCTTATTGGGATGTTCAGGTTGTGATAGAATATTAAAATATTGCAAAAGGGACAATTGCTCACGCCTCAGATAAAGTGATGGTTCGTTAGAGTCAACATACAGGCTCTGGACAGGAGAAGTCCTGAAAGCTCCTGAACAAATCCGCAGAGCTTGATGGTGAACAGGATCGAGTTTTAACAAAACTGATGACCGAGCGGATCCATAAACAACTGAGCCATAGTCCAGTCAAGAGCGAACAAGGGCTCTGTAAATGCGAAGCATAGTGGAACGTTCTGCACCCCAGAAGGTGTTCGCCAACACTTTTAAAATATTTAGTGTTTTTAGACACTTCTTTCTCAGGTTTAAAACATGAGAAAGGAAAGTCAATTTTCGGTCGAACGTCACTCCTAAAAATTTTACTTCGGGCGTAACTGGAATAATTGTACCATTCAGATATAACTCAGGGTCAGGATGGAGACCACGCTTCCTACAAAAGTGAACACACACAGTTTTCTGTTTCGAAAATGTAAATCCCTGTTTGTCTGACCATTCTTGGATCTTATTCAGAGCCATCTGCAGTTGCCTCTCTACATGTCTCATGTCTGCTCCTCGGCAGCTAATCTGCAGATCATCAACATATAGAGATCCCAAGATGGTGGCAGGAAGTTCTTTTAGTACAGAATTTATTTTTAAACTAAACAGGGTTACACTGAGCACACAGCCTTGAGGCACACCCTCTTCCTGTTCAAAAACATCCGAAAAAACTGAGCCAATTCTTACTTGAAAAGTTCTAGTGTTCAAGAAGTTTTGAATGAAAATTGGTAGGTTGCCGCGCAAGCCACTCTCGTGAAGATCTCGGAGTATACCGTATCTCCATGCCTTATCATAAGCTTTTTCAATGTCGAAGAATATCGAGACAAGGTGGCTTCTTCTTACAAATGCTTTTCGAATAGATGTCTCTAAGAGGAGCATGTTATCTACAGTCGTTCTTCCCTTTCGAAAACCGCTCTGATAAGGCGATATAATATCATTCTTTTCCAAGAAGTAGACTAGGCGGCTGTTTACCATCTTTTCAAACAGTTTGCATACGCAACTCGTAAGGGCAATCGGCCGATAGTTCGATGGATTCCTTGGATCTTTCCCTGGCTTAGCAATAGGAATTACAACAGCTCTCCTCCACGCACTGGGAAAAATACACTCCTTCCACACTCTATTGTAAAGAGAGAGGAGGGCAGTCAGTGACTTATAGGACAGATGTTTTAGCATTTCGTAATTCACGCCATCAAGACCCGGAGACCTATGTGTCTGCAATAAAGCTCTCTTTAATTCCAGCATAGTAAATGCTCTATTGTAAGGCTCAGATTTGGAAGAGTTGAATGCAATGGGATTTATTTCAGAGTGCTGCTTGATAGAGAGAAATGCAGGTGAATAGTTTCTGCTGGAAGAAACGGCAGCAAATGCCTCACCGATAGTATTCGCAATTTCTTCTATGGAGCTAATCACTCGGCCATCTTTTTCCAAAAAGGAAAGTGAGTGGTCTTTATAGATTCCGCATGCTTTTCGAACTCTTTCCCAAACCCGCTTACTAGGCGTAGAGGATGTAATTGATGACACATAGGAAATCCAAGAATTCCTTTGGCTCTGCCTCCTTCCTTTTCGTGCGTTTGCTTTGGCTTTTTTAAATGCAATGAGGTTTCGCAGAGTAGGATATCTACGAAAAATACCCCATGCTTTTTTCTGTTTTTTCAGTGCTTCATGACAATCGCGATTCCACCACGGTTTCGAATATTTCAGTATTTTTCCTGATGTTCTAGGAATGGAAAGCATAGCTGCCTCAATAATAGTATTTGTAACAGCTTCAACAGCATCATCGATATGCGCATCTTCTACCATTTCATCTGTGAGCTCTGCAATGGAAGAGAAGAGTTCCCAGTCTGCCCTATCGAGTATGAATCGAGGGGATCTCGACATGGGGTTTGCTCCTCTTCGTGCAAGAGATATAAAAATGGGATAGTGATCGCTGTTGTAAAGATCATTTCCCACACTAAAAGTGCAAAATGGCAGCAGATATGGTGAACAGATGGCAAGGTCGAGAGCGTGGAATGTCCTTGAAGGCTCATGGAAGTAAGTATTCTGCCCATTATTCAGGAGACAAAGGCTATGATCTTCGATCATCTGCTCAATTTGTCTTCCACGGCAATTTATATCTTTACTACCCCAGAGAGGACTATGGCCGTTAAAATCTCCTATTATTATGAAAGGCTGAGGCAGCTGCTCTAAAAGATAATTTAAATCTTTCTGATCAATGTGCTCATTTGGAGGCAAATACAAAGAAACAAATGAAACAACAATATCAAAATTTATTTGAGTAGCGACAACTTGGAGGGATGTCATCAAAGAAAGAACATTTGATGGATAATCCAGTGAGGAGAGGAGACCTACACCTCCACTGGCGCGTTCACCTGCAAAGTTATCCTACCTGACGAAAGAAAACCTCCGAAGTTTTGCCTGTTGTTCTGGTTTTAGATTTGTTTCCTGTATTGCGAAGCATACAGGATGATACACATTAATTATAGATTTGATGTCTAGCAAATTTCGGTGGAAACCGCGACAGTTCCATGACACGAGGGTGGCCATTATGAATGCTTTTGTTTTTCCTGTGCTGTTCTTTTGTTTTTCGTGGAAGTAGATGCCTGGGAACTTCTAGACCCTCTTCTACTTCCATAAAGTCTGAATCCGCAGATTCAGAAATCATCTCATCAAAAGAGCTCTTGCTGTGACTTCTATTTTTATTGGATATTTTATGTGTACTAATTTTCGGCTTACTTTGAATAACTGTTTCTTTCTTTTGTACTATATGGGTTGCATTTTCTTTTTTCTTGTTGGATGAAGACGGTTGGGTTTTATTTGGTAGGGTCTGTGTGCCTATTGATGTTTGGGTGGCAACTGTACGAGATGATTTAACAGGTTTGGAATATAAGGTCTTACAGGAATATTTAGATATCCGGCCTTAATATTCTTAGGCAGATCAGGCGTGTTGAAGGTAAGGATCACGTGTTTCGTGTCTATCAACTTACCTTCTTTACGCATCTTGATCCGCCTTACACCGCAAACATTTTGTTCGGAGAGCTCAGAAGCGATCTCTTCTTCAGAAACATACAGAAGGTCGAATTCTGAGATTACACCCCGACAATAGTTGAGTGACTTATGTGGTGTTACAGTCACATTCGCTTCCCCAAGTTTAGTTATCTGAAGTAAAGAAGCAGACTGGGTGGCTGAGGTTGTATCAATAAGCAAGTCTCCGGAGCGGAGACGCTTTATATTTCTCGGCTCACCAATACAGGACTGGATGTATTTGTTTATTACGAAAGGAGACATCTTATGCATTTCGCCAGAAGGACCAGAGATGACTAGGAAACGGGGACTATTGTTATGATTTTTTTTATTTGTATCTGTACGTAATTTTTTTGCAGTAGACTTTTCAGAACTAGGTTGAGTGAGTGGTTTAGCAGTAGACGTTTCAGAAATAGGTTGAATGACTGGTTTAGCAGTAGACGTTTCAGAAATAGGTTGAATGACTGGTTTAGCAGTAGATGTTTCAGGACTAGGTTGAGTAACTGGTTTAGGAGTAGAAGTTTCAGAACTAGGTTGAGTGACAGGAGTGATTTGAGTGACTTGAGTGATTGGAGTGACTGGAGTTACCTCGAAATCTTTTATTAAGTAGATATGAGAAGCCATAGTGAAAGAATAAAGATTCGGGTCCGACGGCCCCGCCCACCACGGAGCCCAACAAGGGAACACAGATTCCTGTGTTAGGGCTAGCCGGACCTATACGCAAACTGAAGCCCCACAGTCGGCTTTCCCGAAAGCAGGTACTCCCGAGAGCTTGACCCCAAGCCACTGACACAAGGACTAGTGACCAGCCGATTGACACCCGTGAGGACGACTAAGGTGCCTCCCGTTTAGCTGAAGCAGAGGCCAAAGCAGTGTGTTGGGGACAGTACCTCGCCCCTCAACTACCAGGACCCTCCTTTCCAGCGACACGGGTCTCCACGCACGGCAAACACGTGGGCAGTTTTCTCGCCACTCGAGAACTAGATACAAGGTCTGTTCCAGTCTCTCGTGACGAGCCCCAAACTCCGTAGAGAGAAACCACGAGGGAGAAGGGAAGGGAAAAAGTTCCAGCCAAGAGGAGAGGAGACGGAAAAGAGGATAGATCACTGGGGCTCAAGGATCGTGACACCCGTCTCACCAAGATGATCCCCTGAAGGGCTAGGGTACCTCGGGATTGCCACACCCGTACTCACAAAAGTGAGCCCCCTGAGGGGCGTAATATAATTGACAGTAATATTAATGCTTGATTAGCAAGTTGCTTTGTTCCTGAAAAAAATATTTTTTTTAATAGTTTGACTTTTCTTTTTCTGATTTTAATCTGCATTTTAGTTATGGTGTGTATTCAGTTTTTGCACTGCGTTTTAAAACGGTCATGGATTTATTTTCTGTTTCTAGAATTGATATTGCATTTTAAAAATATGATACCAAAACTAGTTTCATCATTTTGCAAAAGACTTGTATTCATACCTGTGCTTATTACTTTACGTTTGCAATATCTGTTCAATACAAGGTATTCTTTTAAAAGTGGACCTTCATAAAAATCGTATGTGTCCATATTTATGAAGCATACCTTGTTTGTATACATCATATGTTGATAGGTTTATTTCATTATGATACAGCACTTGTAGGCTGTCTACTTAAAGAAAGGGATGCCTTCATGGAGGACTTTGTGAAGGAAACTGGCTTGTATGCATGTTACACATGGGAAAACAAAACCACAAAAACACCCATGCAGCCAGCTCATTTGTCCGAATCAAACCCAGGTCAAACTACGAGTGCTCAATGACTTTACTACTTGGCTAATGCCCCAATTCAGTGCATTTATCTATATATTTTTAGTGACAAAATGAATTTTTCTCTATGTTATATTCTGAATTGCTGCGATGATGTTCATTTTCAATTTTTTTTAATGTGCGAGTATTTTTTAATCAACCGAGTTTGTGTTAAACTTCATAAAAAATCTGGTCTGGTAAGAAGTAGAGATCTTGATACTCACAGTCTTTAGATATCATTCTGCCTCTAAAACCTCCTTCAATATTTTCATAGTGGAATCTACTCCGAAACATTTTGCATTACCGTCTTAACATTCAGTAAATATGTTCATTCTTCATAACATTTATATCCATTAAACCAGCCTCTGAAAATGTCTCTCAGTCTATGTAAAATTTATTAGAAAGAAAATGTGTTTAAAGATCTAAATTACACAAAAAATAAAGCTGTAACGACATGTTACAGGATCTTTGTTTTTAAATTTCACTGAAAAGTTATATGCAGACATCATATCTTGGCAAATATTGAAAATGAAGCAGATGAACAAGATACAAACACATTTGTTTCAGATGACTAAATATGACAGGCGTGTAGCCAGGGGGTGCCCTGAGTGTCCTCCCGCTTCAGCACTACCTATACTTAAAAAAATGTGGTAAATAATTTTCAATAGATAAAATTTAGGTTTTTAAAACATTACTTTCCTGCTTCCCAATACATTCATGTGATTAACAAAGAATAGCCAAAAACTCTTCTATTTTCCATTTAAAAGTAAGATGAGGAAAAGTCATCCTTACTCAACAAATAAGTGGCGGGAAAATACTTCTAAACTTAGCTGACACATTCATGTCGTAAAACTTTTGTCCTTTTACAGTTTCGAATAGCCTTCCGTATCCGGACCAGCCTTCCCTCTCTAGCTGTCAAGCTTAATGTCACTAAATAAAAAAAAGTACTTTCGTTTCGGACTAAACTTCTAAAAGCATAATGGTTAAAAGAAAATAAGCATTAAAAAAAAAAAAGAAAAGAAAAGAAAGAAGAAAGGAAAAAAAAAAAAATAAGCTGGGGGTATTTAGTTTTGAGATTTGCTACTTATTATCTAAATACTGCACAAAAGAGGAAAGCAAACACAGAAAAATAATTTTGAGTGAATGTTTTTAAATTAATTTTGAAGTCAATAAATATAGCAAAAATGTTAATAGCATGTGAACTTGAATGCAATGAATTTTATTTTCTTAGTCATCTAGCAATTTAAATTCTTGTTATTAAAATGATTTAATAGGGTAGTTGTTAAATACACAGATAGCCTATTCACTGACAAGTATTTTATTTTATTTTATTATTATCCCACAGGGGCAAATTGTCCCGAAGGGCTATTAATTTTGTTTTCGCATTTTGTATTGTTCATTATAAAACGTTGTTTCACTTTTCAAATTTCTACTACCAAATTTTAGAATTATATTTGAAGAATTTAAATAAAGAAGAATCTGCATGGATGTATGTACGTTTCTCTCATCGTTAAAAAAAAGTGATAACTAGAGACATCAAATTTTGAATATTTGCTCTCCTGTGTAATATTATTACATGGCAAAGTTTAAATATAGGTCTATTTGTACCTTATAGTCTCTTACGTTTTCGTGGCTCATAATCTTGCATTAGCGGCTACATTAAACTCATATATCGAGTCTCCCCATATGATTTAGGTCGACGAAAATAATATTAGACCTTTGCCGAACAAGATGGGCCATGCGGCATAAGGCATACCATAATTTTTATCAAAGCTTTTTTTATAGAACTGAAGCCTTAGGATACATTGTGTTCTCAACCAAACCAGATGTTTGTGTGCATAACCAATGGAGTGCACAATGTAAACGAGGGATACTATCGTTCTGCTGAATTCAATCATTTCATCGACTTTCACTGAAACATCCATAACAGCACATCATTATCTATCTCATTTAGAAGGAATTACAGTTAAACTTCAGACATGACATATTGATGTTGTGGAAGCCTATAACATGGTCCAGGAAATAATTGAGTTTTATATTTCTGAGTGTGAAAATGTAGAAAAGTGTTCTGAGAGTATATTTGATCATCCTGGGCAAATGTGTAAAAAACTAGATGTAAAGCTCAAAATGCCATGAATCATTCGAAAGCAAGTCTATCGAAATACTGCTCATTAAGATCCTGTGTTTAATTACTAAAAAACTATTTTAGAAATCCTTTTACTTGACCATCTCCTTTTCCATTTAAAACTTCAATTTTCAAATTTAGAAAAGACTGAATAATCCCTGTTTTGCATACAACCATCAGTTTGTGTTGATCATGTAAACAAAACTGCTGTAAATGAGTTGAAGATGACATACAAAGATGATTTAACCTCTATGGAAACTTCTAAACGAAGAGATGAAACATTGGCAATTGCATTTTATACCTGTTCTAGGAGCAAAGCTCCCAGACATATCAGTTTAGGCTTTGTAAGCTTCGAATAAAATATTTTCCACATATATTGATGTGCTTTTGCACATAGTAGCTACACTGCCGGTAACATGTCGCAAATGTGAACATTCCGCAGGTACTTTGAAAAGGTTAGAAAACTGTAATAGGAAGAGCAGAAATTCTTTGGCATTAATGCACATTCAAATTGATATCAAAGAAATATCAATCGACAAAGTTATTGATATATTTGTCAGTTTACAGCCATGAAAAATGGAATGCCGAACCCAAATGAAAGGCCTGAAAAATATTTGCCTTTTTAGCCCATGCGTTGATTCACTATAAATTTTGGTTCACTTTTCACATTGCTGGAAACAAATATTATTGCCCCATGTTATATTAAAGAAATTAAATAACGGTACCTAGAGACATCAAATTTTGAATAACATAATCTTCCACGACATCTGGCACCTTATTTGAAATTTGGGTACTTTTCCATTTCGCCGGCACAAATCTCACCAAGCAGACTTTATTGGCGACAACATACAGTATACACATAAAAATATTTTAAAAATGTTAGTTCTAAGAATTCTTTTTTTGAAGGCATAAACATTTTAATATCTCTTAAAATTTTATAAAAAGCCAATAAATAAAGACAATAAATTTGTGAAAAGACATTAATTTAAGAATTTACTACTCTTTCATGGTTCAACATCCTGATTCACCGGTTCATATCCCGTGACCCCAAGTGATCTCATCTCAATGTAAACTACTCTACAAAAACCTAATGCTTTCAGTAATTATCTACATTAATTTCAAGTTAAATCTTAATTTGGAACACAAGTTTAAATGCAAGAAATATTCCAATTCGTACTAATAGCTTACTCAGAAATTATGTAAAACTGCAGTGCTTTACTTCGCTAATGCATTCTCATTAGAATGGATGAATTTAACCCTTGACTTTACCTTTTCTATATTTTCGGCTTCAGGTAAGCGCTGTGATTGCATCGTAATTGACGTAATTTCCGAAAATGGCCTTAGACATAAAACTGAACTATCTGATAAAAATTCTATGTAATTGTATGCCAGTATTGAAAGAAACAATCAATCTGATAAGAAAAAGCTTTGATTTGTTTTGAAAATGAGGCGTAAAGGTTACCAGCGAGAATATTCGTTTGGAATCGGTTGTACCATTATTGGCGACTTTATCGCTTGCGCCGCCAAAACGGAAAAGTACCGAAATTTGTTTTATTATCTGTTTCACATTTTGTAAAGCATTTATGAGTTTTTAATTAAGAAACTCAACAATTTCAAAGCGAGCAATGGCAACACTACACAGCCTTCCCAAAAAATTATCTCTAGCGCGCAAGCTTATGATATACTCATTTTAAAACTATTTTGTGATATTGCTGTTGAATTGAATTTTATGGTTTAAAGGCAAAGAACATGATATTTAAAAAATAAAGCTAACACACAAAAGGTTAAAAAATGTCCCTTTGGGCGTAATATGAAATCTAAAAGCTTTCAGATATTTTTTTTCTTTTTCTTAAAATTTTTATTTGCAG
Source organism: Stegodyphus dumicola (assembly GCF_044657685.1). Taxonomy (NCBI): domain Eukaryota; kingdom Metazoa; phylum Arthropoda; class Arachnida; order Araneae; family Eresidae; genus Stegodyphus; species Stegodyphus dumicola. The sequence goes on from NC_140778.1 coordinate 53,432,947, forward strand.
TTTAATATTATGTCCAAAATAAATGATGCATTTACAATCTTTATGTATTTAATATCATTATTATATAATTATATACAACAAATTTGGATTTTATATATTTATACAGTCAAAAGTCTTTAATCCAGACTCATCAGGACGGATTATCTGTTTTTCCGGATTATAGATCATCAGTTTAAATCTGGTAAGATGGCATGCAGAAATTATAAAATTAAAAATATGAAACCGTAATTTATGAAATAAAGAGGAATTATGATCTAAAGGGTATCAAAATTTACAAAAAAAAGCTTAATATTTATTTGTTTACTTTATTAAACATTTCTTTCAACGCACGCATACGTAAAGCATACATTACGCATAATCGAAATTAGAAAATTGCAACCAGAAAGCTATTTGATTTATATTCGTGATATTTATAATAACGAGGAATTTGATTTAAATCATATCAAAGACGGAGTACATCGAGATGAAATACTACATATAGTAAGGAATTATAAGCCGAATATAATAAAAACATCTGCCCTGAAGATAAGGATAGTGCTGACAGATCAACTTCCAGTTCACTGTGCGCCGCGACGCTCCCCCTCCCGTGCAGAGCAGCGTGAAATTGATAAACAGATTTCGGAATGGTTAGAGAAACAAAGGAGCGTTTATCCATTTTTTGCAGCAATTCCACTTTTTGTTTGATAGACATCGAAACATGTTTTCCCTTTGTAGATCCTTTGACAGCTCCAGCATCGGAAATTCTATTTGACATAATCGAAAGTTCCAACTTACTTTTATAAAATTGCTCTAACAGTCTGCAAAAAATAATAAGCCGGATCCAATTCGAAGATTAAGGAACAATGCAATCTGCAACATTAACTGAAATAGATAATTAGATAATTTTAGCTTAGCTTATACCGTTTGTTACACATTAAATGCGCATGCGTAAACGTATTATGCGCATGTGCATAAAGTTTGCAGCTTTGAGGTCCGGATTATAGATCATTCCAGATTATGGGTGTCCGGATTAACGACTTTTGACTGTAGTTTTATTATGAAATTACTTTAATAATAATTGATCTTTACATTACGGTAACTTGGCGATTTTTTGGCGACCAACTCCCGTACAGCAACCCTCTATTTTTTTTTCCCCGCCGCCATTTTGTCTTCATGAAGTAAAGACATGTTTCTTTTCTTCTTATCTACTGAACACTTCTTCCAACAATCTACTAGCCGAATTACACTTATGCTAGAAATTTTATCAAACAAAACTGCTTAATCATGACAAATATTCACTGCAAAATTCGGAAAAAGTGCACAATACCATACACCTTACGCGTTTTTCAAAATAACACATACACATAAACCATGTACACGCCGACTTATTTTTACTTAAAAAAACATCCCAGAATTGCACAAAAATGGCATTGCGCACACTCTTCACTATATCCATGTACACTGCTTTTTTCTCATAAATTTGAAAAATTTCACGAAAATACATGACAATTTTCTCAATCTTTAAACCCGGTAAAAAGAACATATATGAAATTACCTGATCGCGAAAAAGTATTTACCCTTTACAAATATGAACATTTCCACATATAAAATAAATAAAATATCCAAAAACTTTTACCTCTAAATCATCTATTACATTATACACGTCACTAACGAATTCATACATGAAGCATTACAAATATTTAAATTATTTCCATGCACGTTTATTTCAACTTAATCGTAAACCAAATTCCTACAAGCATAAAATTCACAAAATAACTATCATTTCATTAAAATATCACTGAACCATGTTTCATTAAAATATCACTGAACCATGTCACTGAACATGTATGAAATTACCTGATCGCGAAAAAGTATTTACCCTTTACAAATATGAACATTTCCACATATAAAATAAATAAAATATCCAAAAACTTTTACCTCTAAATCATCTATTACATTATACACGTCACCAACGAATTCATACATGAAGCATTACAAATATTTATTATCAAATATTTAAATTATTTCCATGCACATTTATTTCAACTTAAACATACACCAAATTCCTACAAGTATAAAATTCACAAAATAACTATCATTTCATTAAAATATAATTAAATTCAAAAACACCACTTAAAATATACATGAGCACATACATTCAATTAATAAAAATTACCTTACAATCCTAATTACTTTAAACTAAATCATTGCTAATAACAATTTTCCCAATAATACCAAATTCCTTTCCACCTTACATTTCCAACAATGCATAAAAATCATTAAAAATACTAACTTACCTAATCTCCTTCAGAATCTTCATTACGTGGCGGATACACTTTTCTTCATTCTCTTTCAGAATCTTTAAAATCATACTTATCTTTCAAAGCAAGATACCACGTAAAATAAATAACATAATAAAACATGTTTATTTCTCTCTCACACAAACTTAAAAAACATTTCTTACTATCCTTTTCAATACCACTAAATACCCATTTCGAATTCACTTTACTTACGGCCATGGGATCCAAAAATTCACAAACACTATTTCACACAACACAGAATAAAGCCAAATACAAAATTCCCAGATTTTTCCCCATTAAAGAACAGTAATTCGTCCATTAAAATCACATGACATATCCCATGATCTCTTCCGATTAAAGAACCGTAATTCGTCCATTAATATCACATGACATATCCCATGATCTCTCATTTCCCCCACACAAAATAATGCGTAATCGGAACTCAGTACTGCTCACATTATTACCAAAGTCCCAGGTAGTAACCTTTATCGCCTCCAAAATGTCGCCAAACTACCAGTTACCGTAATGTAAAGATCAACCATAATTTTTAATTAATTTGAAAACAAAAATATTGAGTTAAGCATTTAATATGTTTGTAAGGTAATAATCATAAATACGATTGTTAAATGAAGTATATCCATAAATATGTTGCATAATTTTATTATTAATAAAATTCATAATTTAATTATTATTTATATTAAGATAACTGCCATTAATATAATATATTAGACATATAATAATTATCTATGTACTTGAAGATGCTGTAATAGGTAGAACAGTATAGCCATAGGAGTCGCAACACACCCCCCTGGTAATTTGAGCTGGCTACGCCCATGTGATTAAGTTTAGTATGGATAAATACATATTTATCTGGGTTGGAAGTCAAGTCAATGGTTTAAACTTTTTTTTTTTTTTTGGAAAGATTATCAAACTAACAGTGCTTCTCGTAAGCTAGCAAATAACATGTGAGAATAAAATATACATCAAATGAAAATAGATTTTAATCATTAAATAAGGATTATCATAAACATTTAAAAATATAACATTTACATTTACCTCAAAATATTTCTGGCATTTCCTCTGCATTTCTTTTAGACAGTTTTTAGTGAAATTCTATACTTTTGCACTTATGCTTGATGTACTATGTATTAAAAATAAAACCAAAGCTATTTCATGAAAAGTAAATTTTTAAGAACTCTTTCCATAACCAACATTCTATACACATATTAGTTAATATTCGATTTAGATCAAAATAATCTTTTCAAATACATAAAAGTTATTTAAAATATAGATTTTCTAACATAATACAACTTTTAGAATATTTGTATTTAAATATCTTCTTAAATTCAGTACATTTATCTCTAACTTTTAAGGCTATAAATAATGATAAAAAAATTTATACCTATAATTTAAAAAAAAAATTATTAAATAAAACAAACAGATTAAAACAAATGCAACATTACTTCAATCAGTAACATGAAATAAAACTAAAATGATCTGGAAAAGTTATATTCAGTTACGTATCTAATTTTGCCACAACAAAATACTTATTTCTGTTAGGAATCCTGTTTGCAAACATAAAGTGAATAAAATTCTAACACAGAATGTCTCTTGTGTTAAAAATAACAACCATAAAGTGAATAAAATTCTAACACAGATTGTCTCTTGTGTTAAAAATAACAAAAGAGATAATAAAGTTTGAAATTTTGCAGTTTCTTTTTAATTCTAAAATTGCATCATAAAAGAAATATTTCAATATGCTCTCTCAGAGAATTTCAAAATAAATTTAGGCTCCCATTTCTCATAATATTGATTTGCATAAACACTTCCAAACAAAGCATGAATAATAAGATAAATATGAGATTCCTGCTTTGATACATAAGTGTTAATGAATATAGAAAGCCAGTGCATGTCCTTGAAAATTAAAAATCATGTTTTCTTCTGGCACTTTAAACAAAAAAAAAGTTTCCTAAGGACACATTTAGTAAATAACTGTTTCTTACATTTATGGAAAAGATACTTCCCAAATGCCTTTTTATGTATGCAGATGGGATTTTTCTACAGTATGGATATATGCAAAAATTAATTTAAAGCTTTCTGAAGTTAAGACACATGTTTTCATGTCTAATCACAGAATTATAATTAAATTTTGTGTTTACATTAGAAATGCCAAGTATAATACAACACACTTACGAGGTAGAGCATTCACGTGGTTTAACCATTCTTCGAATTTCAGAAAAATAAGAATTTGAAGGTGGTAACATGAAAGTCAGCAGATTCTTCAGGAACCAGGTGTCAAAATTGAACTCTTAGTAATAGACAATGAACAGGGACTTACAATAAGACAGGGACAACAAATAAATGATTTATTACAGACAGCACTCAAATGACAAATTAAACACACCTCATAAAGACACTACCCTTCTATTATCTGTAGGCATCTTTCAATTTTTCTATCATTCATGCAATTAGTTACACATGTAATTAATTCAGAAAGTTTTTACATTTTCTGAAAATTACATATCTCACAGATATGAGCGTTTTCTCCTGAGTGAATAAGCATAAGATTGTTTAAATTACGTTTGTAAGCAAATGACTTTACATATTTCACATACATGAGGTGTCTCTCCCGTGTGAATAAGTATATTTTCATTTAAGTGCACTTTTTGAGTTAATGACTTGTTACATACCTCACCTCTCATGTGTGAATAAACATATGGTTGTTTAAATGGTGTTTTAAATAACTCTTCTGAACAAATGACATGCTACATAACACACACACATGAGATTTCTTTCATGTGTAAATATATTCATTTAAGTCACCTCTTTTAATATATCACATATACTTCATACATGAGGCTTCCTTCCTGTGTGAATAAACACATGGTTCTTTTAAACACCTCTTCTGTACAAATGACTTGTTACATAATACTTGAGGTCTCTATCGAGTGTGAATAAGTATATGTTTGTTTAAATGAGATTTTTGAGTAAATGACTTGTTACATACCTCACACACATGAGGCTTTTCTCCTGTGTGAATACGCAAATGTTCGTTTAAATTAGGTTTTTGAGTAAATGACTTCTTACATATCTCGCACACATAAGGTTTCTCTCCAGTATGAATAAGTATATGTTTGTTTAAGTGACTTTTTTGAGCAAATGACTTATTACATATTTCACACACATGAGGTTTCTCTGCTGTATGAATACGCATATGACTGTTTAAATGACCATTTTTAGTAAATGACTTATTACATATCTCGCACACATGAGGTTTCTCTCCTGTATGAATAAGTATATGTCTGTTTAAATGACTTCTTTCAGTAAATGACTTATTACATATCTCACACACATGAGGTTTCTCTCCTGTATGAATAAGTATATGTTTGTTTAAATGACCTTTTTCAATAAATGACTTATTACATATTCCACACATATGAGGTTTCTCTCCTGTATGAGTAAGCATATGTTTGTTTAAATGACTTTTTTCAGCAAATGACTTATTACATATCTTACACACATGAGGTTTCTCTGTTGTGTGAGTAAACATATGTCTGTTTAAATGACCTTTTTGAGTAAATGACTTGTTACATACCTCACACATATGAGGTCTTTCTCCTGTGGGAATAAACATGTTTTTTTTTTTTTTTTTTAAACAACTCTTCTGAACAAATGACTTGTTATATAATGCATACACTTAGGTTCCGTTTCTGTGTAAGTATGCACATGGCCTTTGAAATGACTTTTTTCAGTTATTACATATCTCATACACATGAGGTTCCTCTCCTGTGTGAATACGCATATGGTTGTTCTAACAACTTTTTCGAATGACTTGTCACATACCTCACAAACATGAGTTTTTCTCATGTGTGAATAAGCATATGGGTTTTTAAATAAGCTTTTTTAGTAAATGTCTTGTCACATGCCATCATACACATTGCCTTTCACTCCTGTGTAAATAAGTGTATGATTGTTTAAATCAACTTTTTGACTAAATGTCTTGTTACATACTTCATATACATAGAGTTGATATTTTCCAATATATGTTGTACTTAAATACATTAGAAAAACTGAGAGAGTCACTTCGGAAATATAATCAATAGTTTATCAATTGCCCATGCCGTTCTGGTAGATGTTACAATTTTAGGACCAAAAGTTAAAAGTAGTTGGTGCATGCACATGTGATGTAAAACACTAATACATATTTGAACAGAAGACATATTTAGTGTGACATACACATGGCATGGTATTTAGGAACACATTCAATAAATAATAAATTTGTTATATTTGGCACTAACATGATTTCTCACCCTAGCACTCATAAAGCTTAGTTTGTTCATGCATTGCTCCAAATTACATATAAAAGAGATGAAACCATTTTAAAACTACAACAATGTTGCCAGGAATTATTCATGAGCTACAAGAGAAGAAATAGGTGCTGTTAAGATATGTTCCGTGTTGTAGAAAGATCTACGACTTATTTCTGCGCCAAGTTATTTGCCATCAGCTTTTGGCCTCACCCCCAGTTCACGGGGCGTGATGTTCAGGTATTAATCTAAACGACTTTTATAAACCTCACACACAATAAACACTATGATCTCCTCCCGCAGAATAGAACTAAATGTAACGCGTTCTCAAACAGCATTAAACCACAGAACGTCTATACAATACGTATTCTTTGCATTAAACAGACAGACAACTTGTTTAGCAAAGCCTACGTCGCCGTAACTTTCTGTTCCGTACCGATGGGGCAAAGAAAGTCTACGTACATATTCTTTGTATGGGAGACACACAGACAACAGATGTCTTGTTTTGCACCCGCTAAGTCTTTCTACACTGGTGGGCGAAAGATCAAGCTTAGGTGCGAAGGAAAGGTATAAAGAAAGGGGGCATTTTTTTTCATATTTCAGAGGAGAGTAAAATGAAACTTCGTACATTTTGTATGGACGATGCTATTCGCACCACCGGTGCGATTAGCCGCTTAAGCTATTTGCACCAACATTAACCACGCATGCGCATTGAGTTGTCAGAACCGTCAATAGAACCCAATCGAAAGGAACGGATTCTACGTACGCGAACTGTTCTAGTGAACCTTTTTTTTAAAAAAAAAGTTTTAAACGTTGGCGACTTTCAAAAGTTTACAAAGGAAAATGGGTTTCTTTATTTATAAAAAGAAGGAGCTCATTTCCTTTTATTAAAGTATATATAATAAAGAGCAGATTTTTATGTTCGCAATATTTATCCTTTTCTTGAACGGTTTGAATAGTTTAAATGACTGATTTGGAGGACAAAATCTTGTTTACATTTTTTGTACTTCTTAGAATACATTTAGCTTTAAAGATGTGTTTTGCGCAATCAAGACCTTCCCATACAAAGAATTATTCCTCTTTAAAAAATTTCGTCCGATAAAAGATACAAAAAATTAGCCAGAGGATTTCTATTTAGAAAATTTAGACATGAAATAAGCTATAAGCGATTATATCAACTATTAAATTAATTATTCTGTATGTCTGCTTATTTTTTTTTTATGGAAATATTTGGCATTTTCAGAACACAGAAAGTGCTTCAAAGAATTTTGAAATATTAGTACAAACACATTAATCAATTAAATTGAAATAAATAATGGGATGTAATTTAAAAGACAGAAATAATTTAATGTAAGAGATTTTGATTTAAAAATTGGCACACACAAATGATTTATCATATTTTGTATGGTTTTATTTCATAAATAACTTTGATTTTGAAATATGGCATTTGAACCTATAAACCTGTGCGGATACTGAAAAAGTGATGAATATATAAGAATATTATCATTTTCAGTAATTTTTCTTATTGAATAATAAATTCTGATAGTCCTATGGTATAAGAATAGAGTCTAAGTTTGCATAAAAATTCCTCTGTTAACCAAAAGAATTTAAGTAATTTCTGTAGCCTTTTGTCAATACACTAAAGATTTTTTAACTAATTACTCGTCCTCGCTTGCAATTAGAACCATCATTTGCAATTAGAACCATCATTAAATCGCTATTTTATCAAATCATTTCCTGAACATTCTCATGTATATAGATTCACCTCGTCTTCGTAACTGATAATTATTACTTGCAAATTATTCTCTTGCTGGTGAACTATTAACAACCCTTTCTATTGCTGAGTTAGAGTTAACAACCTTCGCTCTCACTACCGCCTGCCTTACGGAAATCGGCGTAAAACCGCAGATACCTGGGCTGACTGTGCGCATGCGCGAACGTAGGTGGTGTGAATAGCCTGTTAGCTATTCGCACCGTCGGTGCGATTAGCCACTGCGATTTTGTACGAGTTCGAAAGGTCATGAGGAAAAGATGGGCCAAAAAAAAATTAAAATAAATGGCCCAAAAAAATAGAGGAAAAGAAACGACAACAATAAAAAAAGGCCTATAGAAAGAAAAGGAAAAGAAATAGAAAATATCCTAGAATACGATTGTGTCCATGAGTGAGTCAAAAGGAGAGGAAGCAGTGCTCATTTAGAATAAATAGAATTTCACAGGTGTGTGTAGGTAGGAGTGTGTTTGGTAATGCTTAATAGACGTAATACTGGGAGGGGGAAGGGACAATGTTAAGATGTTTCGTATCAAGGTATTTAACATGGAGTACAAAGTAATATGTATGCTTGCATCCTGAGACACAACAGAAAAAGATCCATAACATCAGACAAAGTATATATCAAAGTATATATATACAAATTAAGGAGTATATGTATTAAACACAATATTTAATTCAGATCAAAATAATCTTTTAAAATACGTAAGATTTATTTAAATCATGGAATTTGAAACTTTCATAATACAAATTTTAGAAAACTTCCAACTAAGAAAAAAGATTTATTAAATAAAACAAACAGAGTAAAACAGATCCAAAGTTACTTCAATGAATTCCATGAAATAAAATTAAAATGATCTTAGAACGTTATTTTCTTTTAAGAATATAATTTTGCCAGATCAGAATACTTATTTCTATTAGGAGTCCTGTTTACAAACATCAATTGAATACAGTATAAAGTCCGTAATCCGCACTCGTCGGGACTTCAGCGATTCCGGATTAAGGGTTTTTCCGGATTATAGATCACCAGTTTAAATCTGGTAAGATGGCATGCAGAAATTATACAATTAAAAATATGAAACCGTAATTTATGAAATAAAAAGCAATTATGATCTAAATGGTATCAAAATTTACAAAAAGAAAAGCTTAATATTTATTTGTTTACTTTATTAAACATTTCTTTCAATGTAATTTGTTTAAGTTGCTTCGCTTTTTGTGCTAAACGCGCATGCGTGAACATTAAATGCACATGCGTAGCATTAAACGCGCATGCGTAAAGCATACAAGAAAAAAGTTTGTGGCTTTGAGGTCCGGATTATAGATCATTCCGGTTAATGGACGTCCAGATTACAGACTTTGTACTGTATAATTCTAATACAGAATGTCTTCCGAGTTAAAAATATCAAAAGAGACAATAAAGTATGAAATTTTGCAGTCTTTCGTATTCTAAATTTGCATTATAATAGAAATATTTCACGATGATGTCTCAACGAGTTTTAAAATAAATTTATGCTTCCAATTCTCATAATGTTGATTTGCACAAACACATCCAAAAAAAGCAGGAGTTATAAGATAAATAGAAGATTCTACTTTAGTACCTAAGTATTAATATACAGAAAGGTATATAGAATACGAGAGTATTCATAATGTGCATGCTGTAGCTTGTAAGTGGTATAAGGATAATAAGGTAATACTATATGGTATAAGAAGGTATATAGAAAGCGAGTGTGTGTCCTTTAAAATTTAAAATTATATTTTCTTCTGTCACTTAAAAAAAAAAAAAAAAAAAGTTTCTTAAAACTCAATTTAGTAAATCAGTGTTTCTTACCTTTATAGAAAAGATATATTCCAAATGCCGTTTATTATGCACATGTGAGTTTTATACAGCATCGATATATGCAAAAATTAAGTGAAAGGTTATTGAAGTTAAGAAACATATTTTCATATCTAATCACAGAACTATAATTAAATTTTGTGTTCACATAAATAGAGCCAAGTTTAAGACAATCCACTTACAAGCTATAGCATGCACATTATGATTAAATATTTAACAATGATGGTGGTAGCATGAAAGTCAGTAGCTTCTACAAGAACCAAATGACAAAATAAAACTCTTAATGGTAGACAATGAACAGGGACTTAGAAGTATAAGCATACCTGGAACATTTGCACACGAAAAAGGAATTTATGTATTGATACAATGACCTTAGCACGATTTTTTGATTTTTTTTTACACATGAAAAGTTAAAAGTTGCTTATCAGATGCAAGCTGGTGGTTTCTTGTGCATTTATATCACAAAGATTTCCAAGCTGTTGATATTTATTGTACGTTTGTAAACATTATCAATATATGAAAAGAAAATATACTTGAAAATACCAATTTGAATTATTAAATAAGGATTAAGTGATGCATTAAAAAAATAAAACACATTCTTCAAATTTTTCTATTATTATTTTGCACTTTTCTCCTCCTCAAGTGTACAGTGATCTGTTTTTACCTTAAAAAATGGAAGAATTACCCAGAATCAGGATTGTACAGCACTCGGCTATCGAGAAAAAGCATTTCATCATTGTTCCATTTAGAAAATTTTCAGCAACATTCTGTGTTCCTCCAGAAATTTTACCGCAGTATTTTCCATTGCCTGTAAATTCAGGAAGGCCGTATTTTAAAACTAACATAAAGGCAAAAATATATCATGATTTATGAGTAAAAACTGTGGGACTTTGGAATACAACAAAAAAGATTCACATAAAATGAAGGAATTATTTAAGCAAAAAATTGTTATGAGCATGGTTCCTGGAAGAATGATTATGAGCATAGTTGCCAAAATTTTGCATATTCTGAAAATCTGGCAAGTTCTACTAAAGTAGCTGCATTAACACGTAAGTAACAGAAAAAAACCTTACTTCTCCAAAAAAACTGATTTCGTTCAAGACACTACAAGCTGTATACTGTGTAGGGTTTATATTTATTTTAACTAACATTTATTTTAAGTTTAAACTATCTTTCCTGTCAAGCCTTACTTTCCCCTGGAATTGCCAATGCCAGAGTATGTAAATTTTAGTAGAACGCGCAAAGTATTCAAAATTGTCAGCGGAAGTAATCTGTGTTAAATAGAAGGGAAACAAGTGTGCTTTCTTGCTTCACGAGCGTGGAGGTGGCTAGTTAGAAATTGAAGAACCACGCGTTTCGGCCTGTGTGCTTGCCTCGGTAGATAGTTAAATCTTTCAACGTAATATTCAGAAGTTTGCTGAATTGTCAGCGGTATCTTAGAACGTGGTTAGGTTAGTTACGTTTTAGAGAGCCTGGTAGGTAGTCACTTGTTATTATTCATTTTCAGTTTCTTATTTTTATTTTAAGGCCGGGTCGGCGTAGTTTGTGAGCGTCAAGAGCACGCATCTGTAAATTCTAAAGTTGAATAAAAAGGGATTTAAACTCTTCTCAAGACTTTGTATACTTTCCAGTTCATAACACTATTGTTGCGTGCAGGTTGGAAGCGCGCAACATTATATTGGCGCCCGAACACTTGTCGAACTGAAACGGCCGAAAACTGGATGGAAGCTGCTGGACAGCAACAAGAAATGGCAGGCCAATTGGAAGGATTTGGATACCTGGTCCAAACGATGAGAGCGTCAATCAAGCCAAACGTCAATTTCGACGGAAAAAATTCGGTGGCGATATTTCTAGAAAGCCTCGAAAATCACTTCCAGCTCTACGCTGTGCCTGAAAGACAAAAAGTTGCCATCACCACATCTGCACTAAGAGGACAGGCCTCGCTATGGTGGAAGAATATAGGCAAATTTTTATTAAGTGAATTCGGAGGCCAGACATATACATTTGAAAAATTCAAAAAATCGTTATTAAAAGCCTTCCTCATAGCGAAAGACCTAGCAAGGCTAGAAGCCGAACTATATAGTATTTATCAACGGGATATAGAAGAGTTGACGGACTTTATTCTGCGAAAAATTAAGCTGACGGATATGCTGTATGGGAAGAAACCCGACGCGGAGATTATTGAAATAATCTTACCAAGATTGCTACCTGCTGCTCAAGATTACTTCGAAATTAGAAACCCAAGCACATTGCAGGAGCTTTTCGAATTGGCGGTCAAGTTCCAAAATCGCAGAATAGCGGAAAAAGCTAGAGGGGCATCGTATTCTCAAAGTATCCGAAGGCAATCTTCAAATGAGCAGACCAGAAATGCAAACCGCTCTTATTGGGGAAAGAGCTATCAAGATAACTCATCGAAATTCGAAGGTCAAGGCTCAAAAAGGAAATTTAAAAACAACCGTCCGCGTACCCAGAAGGCAGAAGTTGAAAGGAAAGCTTTAAACGAGTAGTCGGCCTGTGAAAGCGAGGGTCCAGACCCCGGAAGATTTGAAAAAACCCTCAAGAAGATACTTAAATACGGTCATCGTAAAAAACTCACAATTACCAATTATACAAGTTCTGGTTTACGATGTACCAGTAGAAGCCCTCATCGATACAGGAGCAAAAGGTAATTTTATGAGCGAAACATTCTTCAAAAAGAATTTTTATAGGTTTCGATTATTTAAAATTAAAAACACATAAATCATAGCAGCGCAAAGACAAACTTGTCATTATATTGGAAAACTATCTTTAAAAATACAGGTTCAAAACGAAAGCCTTAAAGTATTAATTTTTGTAGTATAAAATCTTCAAAATCAACTTATTTTAGGTATGGAGTTTTTAAAAGCCGCGAAGGCCAAACTAAATTTTCAGGAAAGTTCTATCGTGCTGGAGATGGATCGGAGGGTGGTGGAACCAGAGGAACAACCGCAAGTTGACCTTAGCCATTTGAATGACCATGAAAGTCAAGCCATCCAGCAAGTGGTGAGTACTTTTTCAAACTTGTTTTCAGAACGGCCTGGTAGCTGTCAAATAGTTACGCATGAGATACAGTTAACTGCCGACAAAACCTGTAGGACTAAACCTTACCGCTATGATAAACAAAAAGACCAAATCATAGAAGAACATATTCAGGAAATGTTAAAGAACCAAATAATAACGCCCATAAATAGTGAGTACGCGAGTCCAGTCGTACTATGTAGGAACAGAACGAGTTTCCTCCTTCGGATAAAAGGGCTTGGAGGTTTGCTATCGATTACAGAAAACTTAATAGTGTTACTAAATTCCCAGTTTACCCTTTGCCGGTTATAGAGGAAATTATTCGAAAGATTAAATCTACAAGATACATGACTACGTTGGACTTAACGTCTGCCTACTATCAAATAGCTATGAGACCCGAAGACATACATAAAACCGCGTTTATAATAAAATCGGGCACTAATGCATTTTTACGCATGCCCTTTGGGTTGTGTGGAGCCCCGTCAACATTCCAGAGAGCTATGGACATTGTTCTAAAGCCTGTCCTAGGAAAATCGTCTTTAATCTATCTAGATGATATAATTATAACGAGTAGTACGTTGGAAGAACATATTAAAGACCTAGAAGAAGTTTTTAAATTATTAAAAGAGGCCGGTCTTACAATTAACGCCTCAAAATGCAAGTTCGCAACTAAAGAACTTAAATATCTGGGTTATAAAATTTTGCAAAAGGGTATAGAAACTCAAGATTCAAAAATAAAAGCCATCAAGAATTTCCCACCTCCCAACACCGCCATGAAACTTTCTTCTTTTCTTGGGTTATGTTCTTATTATAGGTCATGCATAAAAGATTTTGCTAATATTTTTGAACCCTTGTTAGTAATTAAAAGAAAGAAAAGTAAATTCACGTGGACAGCAGAAGCAAATACCGCATTTGAAAGGTTAAAAGAAGCGCTCATCAATGCCCCTGTTTTGAAATTCCCGGGGGGGCGGGAACGAAAACGTGGAAATTGCAGCAGATGCGTCCGACTATGCTGTAGGTGCTGTTCTTATGCAAAATGGCTATCCTTTGGCATTTTTTAGTAAAACGTTGAACCCTACACAAAGGAATTATACAGCTACAGAGAGAGAAACATTAGCCGTATTAATGGCTGTACACAAATTTCGAGTTTATTTCGGCAAAGCGCCAGTAACAGTCTTTTCGGATCATGCGGCTGTTGGTAGACTTTACTCGGCGAAAACCCTAACGCCCAGGTTAATAAGCTGGCCTTTAAAACTCCAAGAATATAATCTCATAATTAAATATAAACCGGGTAAGGAAAACAATGTAGCTGACGCACTTTCTCGTATAAAACTGGACGATGAAGGAAATGAACTCAAATGCGCTGTGTTGACTTCAAAAATTTTAGATTCTAGAGAAACAATTATTGCTGAATTGAAAGCTGATCCTGAATTTGGAAGTATCTATGCACATTTGAAAGACCCCGAAAGCTTTGAGCACACAGATATCGATGCGATAAGAAATAGAGCAGAAAACTATGAAATAATAGATAATTTATTATTTTATACGAAAACAACAAACGAAAATCTCGAGTACAAACCAGTCATCCCAGCCTCGCTTCGATTAAGCATTTTGAAGGAATTACACGACGCAAAAACAGCGGGTCATTTAGGGGTCAGAAAATCAGAAAAAAAGTCAGAAAGACTTTAAAAAGGGTACTCGAGGCGGTATATTTCCCGCAATTATACAAAATAGTAACTGCGTATGTCAGGTCCTGCAATCAATGTCAGTTAATAAATGATATTAATTACAGCCCGGCCGGGTACTTAAATAGCATTCGCGCTACATTTCCGAATGAAATTTTAGGCATAGATCTTCTTGGTCCTTTCCCCCAGAGTGAGTTAAATAAAAATCGTTTTTTTTAGTAATTGTAGATCAGTTTTCAAAATGGACAGAAATTGTTCCACTTAAACACGCGTCAGCCAAAACAGTCGCAGATGCATTCTTACACAGATACATTTTAAAATACGGTGCACCGATAAAAGTCATTAGCGATAACGGTAAACAATTCGTTAGCCAAATATTTGAAAACATTTGCAATGGACTTGGCATACGCCATATCAAAATGGTGCCGTGTAGACCACAGGCAAACATAGCAGAAAGAGTTAATAAAAATATTGCAAAAATAATTCGAAGTTATGTTAGCACACATCACAAGCGCTGGAATGGCTACATAAATGAGTTAGCTTATGCTTTAAGAACGGCAAATCACGATACTACGGGAAAAACTCCAGCAGAATTATTTTTAGGACGGAAGTTAATTACGCCATTAGATAAATTATTTTTTGTGCAACAAAGAGAGCAAGAATTTAAACAAAAAGATATGCAAAAAACTCATTGACCAGGCGGTTAATAGCTCGGATAGGGCAAGAAATAGACAAAAATTATACTATGATAGAGAACGCCGTGAAGCAGATTTTAAAGTTGGAGATAAAGTGTTGAAGCGGAAATTTTCTTTATCAAGTGCCCCAGACAATTTTACTGCAAAGTTAGCTCGAAAATTTGAAGGCCCTTATGTAATTCAGGAAATAAAGGGAGTCGTATTGTACCTTAAGAACGAGAGAGGGGAAATCTGTAAAGCAAGTCCCGACAAGGTGAAAAAATATTATAATCAAAATGATTCTGAAACCCTTAAAAGTTTCTTGCAGGACTCAAGCTTAAAAGAAGTAGAAGGTCCAGAAGTAACGTCCTCCGCTCCACCACCCAAGAAGCAGAGAACTGAAGAGAAACTAGCCCTGCTACAAGTCATGCGACGGTACCGAAAAGAAGAAATGAAAACGTTCAGACTCCAGCATTTAAGAAATACAAGAAAGCAACGACGCCGCGTAAAGAAGCTTTGGTAAAGAGGAAAACACCACTTACAATGTATCGCAGTAGAAATTCAGCATCGAGGAGAACGCTTCTAGGGCCAGAGTGTCAGGTGCAAACAAGGCCGCCGTTCCCGAGAACGAAAAGACAGCAGGAGGAACGAAAAGTCCACCACCAACAGAAGAAATTCAAGCATGATTCCAGACCGGAGGACGCCAACACCAGCCGTCCAGGGGCAAAACGGAAAAGACAGCAACCCGACGACTACCACTCGAAGAGACCAGCATGCAGAGGGCTAAAAAGAAATATCAACATGGACGACACTCGAAGGACACAAAGGAGACGACTGACGTCGATGAATTCCATATCATGGGAGCAGTTCTGCCAGAAGAGGATGTCGGAGTTCCAATCATCGAAAACTCAAAGATAAGTTAAAATCTTCTATAATTTTTTTTCCTTTTGTTCCGAAATGTTATGCATAAATACGAAGTTCTATGTTTTGACGGAAGTCAATTTGTCTCGGTTGAGACTTAGTTTTGTTTTACTTTATTTAGCTAAGGCAGAAGTATTATTTTCTTTAAGTATAAAATCTAAGAACAAGCAGTTTCTGTTGGTCGAAAGACTAATTTTGTTATGTTAAAGCCAAAATTTGGCCGAAGATAAAAATAACTTCGTATTCTTCTATTAATACGAAATTTAGTTTCAGTGCCGCCAGCTTGGCGAAGAATGTGTAAAGTAAAAATTTATTTTTCTCTTATTCTTTTTATGGTAAATTGTAAAAATCATATGTATTAGAATTTTCTAAATATACGTAAATACTTTAAAGTTATGTAAAAGTCTAATTTAGTCTAGAAGCATAAAATTTTGGATGCTAAAAGTAAATGCTCAAAAGAAATGAATTCAAATTTAAGTATTAAACTGTAGATAAAATCATGCTTTAAAGCGAAAGCCTGCATGTCTAAAGATGAATGAAGGGGAATTTAGAATGAATGTGTTTTGTAGGGTTCTCCACCTACACTTGAATTTTAAGAATGTTAAAATAGCTCATCGAGTTTTAGAATGTCGAGTCAGTGCCGCCAGCTTGGCGAAGAATGCGTAAAGTAAAAATTTATTTTTCTCTTATTCTTTTTATGGTAAATTGTAAAAATCATATGTATTAGAATTTTCTAAATATACGTAAATACTTTAAAGTTATGTAAAAGTAGAATTTAGTCTAGAAGCATAAAATTTTAGATGCTAAAAGTAAATGCTCAAAAGAAATGAATTCAAATTTAAGTATTAAACTGTAGATAAAATCATGCTTTAAAGCGAAAGCCTGCATGTCTAAAGATGAATGAAGGGGAATTTAGAATGAATGTGTTTTGTAGGGTTCTCCACCTACACTTGAATTTTAAGAATGTTAAAATAGCTCATCGAGTTTTAGAATGTCGAGTAAGGTGTGTCTATTTGGTCTTTGAATTCTAACAAATCATTGTGGTTAGGGGAAATGTTGCAACACTAAGACACGAATATTCCCGTTTGACACCACACATGGTGGAGAGCCAGGGTAAAGTTAAATTCATGTTTGAATACTTGAATGAATGTGAATTAAGCAGTAACTAAGGAAAATAAATCGATCAAAAACAAAAACTTATTCAGTGTCAAGAAAGTGTAAATTATAATGTATTTAGAAAGATACTGATACTTATTCCTTCCGAACAGATTGATCGTTGAAGTCCAGGAAAGGTTGCTGTAAGAAGAGAGGGTTAAATAAATATCTACAGAAATTTATTCTACCTTTTGTGAGAAAACAGTTTTTTATGTAAACGAGGCTCTTAAATTTTAGTTCAGAATTGTGGAAACTTTTCAACAGGTCGTTTGTAGGACCTGCTTCCAAGTTTATTAAATTCTGGCAGCGGCAAATGTAGGGTTTATATTTATTTTAGCTAAGATTTATTTTAAATTTAAACTATCTTTTCTGTCAAGCCTTACTTTCCCCTGGAATTGCCAATGCCAGAGTATGTAAATTTTAGTAGAACGCGCAAAGTATTCAAAATTGTCAGCGGAAGTAATCTGAGTTAAATAGAAGGGAAACGAGTTCGAAAGTGTGCTTTCTTGCTTCACGAGCGTGGAGGTGGCTAGTTAGAAATTGAAGAACCACGCGTTTCGGCCTGTGTGCTTGCCTCGGTAGATAGTTAAATCTTTCAACGTAATATTCAGAAGTTTGCTGAATTGTCAGCGGTATCTTAGAACGTGGTTAGGTTAGTTACGTTTTAGAGAGCCTCGTAGGTAGTCACTTGTTATTATTCATTTTCAGTTTCTTATTTTTATTTTATCGCCGGGTCGGCGTAGTTTGTGAGCGTCAAGAGCACACATCTGTAAATTCTAAAGTTGAATAAAAAGGGATTTAAACCCTTCTCAAGACTTTGTATACTTTCCAGTTCATAGCAGTCACCACTATTGTTGCGTGCAGGTTGGATGCGCGCAACATTACAACTGGCTAGGGAAATAGAGTATTGCAATGTCTACTTTTTGTTAAACTGAAGTGTTAGGAATTCGAAATTTTTCCCCTTTAAATAGTGGTTCAATTTTATAGAAAGAAGTACCGGAGCTCATCTTATTTAGGGCTCCGGTGCGCTCCGGCTAGAATTGTAATTTATCTTATAAATTAAGAAGTACAGGAGCCAGGCTCTGGTGGAGCCCTGCGCAATTTAAGCATTGCTCAAAAACATGAGGTTCCTTTCGTGTGTGAATAAACATATGGCTTTCCTGGCGCTTAAATGACTACTTACATATCTCATACACGTGAGATTTCTCACCTGCATGAATAAGTATATGCTTTCTTAAATTATATTTTTGAGAAAATAAGCTTGTTACATACCTCACACAGATAAGGTTTCTTTCCTGTGTGAATAAGCATATGGCTTTTTAAATTATCCTTCCGGCTAAATAAGGTATTATATCTCTCACACACAATGTTTCTCTCCTGTGTGATTAAGCATATGGTCACACAGGATAGCTCTTTTGAATCTAAATTCACGTCATACCTCTTGGTTTTGCCCTAACAGGAACAGGTAAATTTGTCACATGTAAGTACTTAATGTGTATGAAATAAAAATGTAACTAATCATTAAGAATTTTTTTTTTAATTTTGGCGCAACAATCTTAGGAAAGTACTCATTAACATATTTAAATTGTAATATTGTTTTTAAAATTTTCAAAAAATTTATCTTGTCCCGCCAATTTTTTTTTCGATTTTTGGCCCGCGACCGAAAATGTTTGCCCAATCCCTGCTTTCATGCACACCAATGATGGTGAGATGTTAATTAGGGTTATCATGTTTTAGGTTTGAAAATGCTAGACCATAGGAGTCTTCAGGAAAGGGGAAAATGAACGCTTGCCCCCTTCTCCAGAATTGAGTAAAAATATTTTTGCATTAATGTAATGTACATATCACAATCTACCATAGAACCTTGAAATTAAGTAGTTAAATAAAAATGAGTTGATTTGATTGTTGGAACTGAAATATGGCAAAGATCATGTGGGGGAAGAAATACCTTCATGGAAGACTTTTTAAGCAAAACTAGCTTCTTGGTTTGGTTTGGTTTAATTTATTATGGCAAAGCATTTCAGGGCTATCTGCCTAAGGAGAGGGATGCCTTCGTGGAGGACATTCCTAGGGGCAACTGGCTCGTATACATGTTACACATGAGGATAAACATGGAAATGTCCATGCAGCCAGCCCGTTTGTGGGATTCGAACATCAAACCAAACTACCAATGTTCAACGACTTAACCGCTCGGCCGCTGGTGAGCCAAAACTAGCTTGTATTCATATTCATAAATACTTTGGGTGTTAACTGACTTTATCTTTAAGATGTGGAAAGAAAACAGACAAAACTTCTTGGTCAGTTCTGTTTGTAACAAAAAATGCATAAAGAAAGCCCTGACGCAAAGCATCAAGTACAAGCAGTGTGACTACTGCTTGTCCAAGCGAGAGAGACTGAGTTTGGCGCGCTGCCAAGAAAATGGAACAAGCCAGGGGGGAGAAAGGAAGGTCTGGAGGGACGGAAAAATACACTTGCTTGGAATTTCCTTCGGTGATCTCAGAGTGTTCTTAGCTTCTCCGTTTTGCGCTTGTTTAAATTTAGTTCTTTCCATCTCAACATCGTTGGATCAGTCACAATTAATTATTGTCTAATAGTTTTGTGTTTTTTGTTTGATATTTTTGCTCATGGATTCCAAAGCATCATCGAATTCAAAAGGCAAACACTTTCGAAGCTCGACCAAAGGAATTTTGAACAATGTTGTTACATTATGTGATAATGAAGCAGATAAGGGTTCTGTATGCATCCCATTATCGCATGTTACTAAACGAGCTTCTGCTATTGCCGGTGTATCAGAGAGCACCATCAGAAGAATTCGTAAAGAAGGTAACCGAAATGATCCCCCCAGTTTTTCACATAAGAAGCGTACTGTAAAGAAAACGATAGAAAATGTGGCTTTAGATGGATTTGATCTCGATGTAATAAGGAGAACTGTCCACGAGTTTTATGTGAAGGAGAAAAAGGTACAACAGTTCCAAAATTACTGATAAAGTTACAGGAAAAAATAAATTTTCCAAGAGAGAAAGAAACCCTACGAAAGATACTTCATGAAATCGGATTCCGTTAAAAATAAAAGAAAAGTCATCATGGAACGAAATGATATAGTACTTTCGTGAACGAGATATTTGAGAAATATTCACAGATTCAGAAAAGAGAAAAGGCTCTTATTTTCGTAGATGAAACTTAGGTCGATAGTAATTTGACGGTTGGAAAATGTTGGCAGTCGGAGGAAGTATTCGGAGCTGTGGAGACGAAAGCAGCATCAAGGCGAATCATCGTTTTATGCGCAGGTGGGGAAATGGGATTTATTCCAAACACAAACTTAATTTATAAAGCTAATTGTAGCACAGGAGATTACCACGGGCAAATAAATTCGAATATATTTGAAAAATGGGCAACAGAAAAATTGATTCCGAATTTACCAAAGGATTCCGTTGTTGTAATAGACAATGCTCCCTACCATCCAGCGCAACTGAACAAGCCCCCAAATTCATCTCATAATAAGCAGAGTATAATGGATTGGCTTACTTCAAACAATATTGTGTACTCACCAAATATGCGAAAGATCGAACTGTTGAACATTGTTAAAGAACATTTGCCACCGAAAAAAACATATAAATTTGATGTCATGTTAGAAGAACGTGGATTCACAGCATTGAGACTGCCACCATATCACTGTGATATAAATGCTATAGAGTATGTTTGGGCAGATATCAAACATTTTATTCGTGCACAAAACATAACAGCAAATATAAACATGGAAAAACTCTTAAAGCTTACTGAACACGCTATAGAAAATGTTACAATTGAAAAATGAAAGAACTATTGTGCACACGTAGAAAGCTTGGAAAACGCTTACTGAGAAAAAGATGGTATACTTGAAGAAATGTGCGACTCTTTAGTTATTTCCTTGCACGATGATGACGATTCAGAATGTTTTTCGGAAGATTCGACAGAGAGCGAAGGTTAAATTTCCAACTGAAATATTTTTATTATTGTTCTTGCGTAATTGCTTAATGAAACCCAAAGTAAGAAATTCTTTAATTTTGTACTATTTTAAAGAATTCAATGCAAATAATTAAATTTTAATGTAAATAATTAGTGTAATTAATTTTTCAGACATGTTTACAGCAATTATTTTAGCTTTCAATCGTTAAAATAAATTCTAAAAGTTTTTTATAGATGTGTTTTTTATTCTGTGTGTGTGTATGTTATTGTCGCGATAATTTTAAACTGATTTTTGTTCAGTAATTTTCCATTTTATGCATCTCCCCTTTATATGTTGTTTGTTTTTATTTATTCTTGTCGGCATTTAAGCAAGAGACTCTTTGTATTGCACAAGAGAAATCATCCGCAGTTCTGTTGTAACTACGGATACCCAAAGTAAGAAATTCATTAATTTTGTACCATTTTAAAGACTTCAATGCAATAATTTATAAATAATGTAAATAATTAGTGTAATTAATTTTTCAGACATGCTTACAGCAATTATTTTAGCTTACAATCGTTAAAATAAATTCTAAGAGTTTATTATAAATGTGTTTTTTATTTTGTGTGTGTGTATGTTCTTCTCGTGATAATTTTAAACTGATTTTTCCTCAGTAATTTTCCATTTTATGCATCTCCCCTTTATACGTTTTTTGTTTTTATTTATTCTTGTCGGCATTTAAGCAAGAGACCTTTTGTATTGCACAACAGAACTCATCCGCAGCTACCCATCTTCCCTATTGTCACTCCGAGAAACAAATCGGAGCGATCAGCAAATCACGTGACCAGTCTGTTTCGGCTGGCAAAGCAGTAGTTCAATTCTGTAACTGTTCAACCTATGTGTACCATTTATACATATATATAGGTTGATCCGAACTTCTACAGAAAGTACGTCTGTATACATTTCTGAGTCATTCATTTAAACTAATGCGAAATCATTATTTTAAAATTCAGCATAATTTTATAAAATTCTATTTTGAAGCGTGTAAAATTTGTCCTCACTAGTGATTTCATTAACCCAGGTTCCTACATTAATACAATCATTTTTATGCCTTACAGCATTTGACTGTAGATTATGCAGAGGCTGTTCGCACATTGTTTAGACGATCTTGGTAAGCGGTAATAAAAAATCGTTTGCTGCAAAAGAAGTAATTGCAATTGTACTATGTTTCTAAAAGTCAAAATTATCGTCTGCGGCTTGAAAGTTTTGTTTTTATTCAAAATAGCGAATTTAACAAAGCAGTGGTTCGAAGGCTACATTTATGCTCTTTCCAAAGAGAAATATGCATACTCTATTATCCAAAAACGATGTGAGAGTCATGGTTTTGTGATATCTAAAGCGTTGATAAGTAATAGCATCAACAAGAAAGGAAAAAAAAGTCAAATTGGAGCCTCAAGTGGGACAAAAATTCCAAACAAGTATCCAAGGAAAAAACGGACATCTTCGACTATCGCAAAAGTACGTTGTTTAATGTTAAAAGAAAATCCCCCTAGTCAAAGGACAGTTGCAAAATCATTAAAATGCTCGATGTCCACTCTAAACAAAATGATAAACGTTGATTTAAATCTTAAGAAAGCGAAAACCGCAATGTGCATCGTCTTCTTCCAAAGCATATCGCTCAACGCAGGACACGCTGCAGAATTCTATATGAGAAACACTTATCCAAAGAAAAATGGAAAACAATTGTCACAATAGATGAAACATGTGTGGATTTAAATGATTGTAGCAAAAAAAGAGCCATTTATTATCATAAAAGGGAAGGAAAAAATTTAAGTACATGGTTCAAAGAATCGAAAGAAAGTTTTTCTAAGGGATTCATGATTGTTGCTGTTTTTTCTTATAATGGCAAGTTAAAAATAAAGAGAGTGCAAAAAAATGTCAAGATTAACTCCAAATACTATCAGGAAGATATTTTATCGCCAACTTTTCTGAATGAAATACCATTGCTTTCCCCACAGTGCCATCAATCTGTGAGACTCCATCAGGACAAAGCTAGCAGTCACACATCAAAATCCACTGTAAATTTCCTAAAAGAAATGGAACAAAAAACTGGTATCAAGGCCATACCCTTCACTAATATCCCTACTAAATCTCCCTATGCGTCACCTATGGATTTTTGTGCTTTTGGACTTTTAAAAACTGCATTAACCAAACGTTGTTCCAAAACCCTAACAGGACTCAGGAAAGCTGTTCGGGACGAATGGGATAGAATACCTCTTCTGCCACTTCAAAAGGTATTATTATCCTGGAAATTGCGATGTCTAAAGATAGTTCAGAATAAGGGATGTCAAAGAGAACATTTGAAGCACAAGAATTTTATGTAATTTAGTTTTGTGAATACAATATACATCGTCTAAAAAATGGGTGAACTGTTATCGAACAAATTCATAAATGTACGCAAGTATGTATGTAAGTGTGTGTATATATGCATTTGTGTACACGCACACATACAGTGGATGGACAAAAATATGGAAACACCTTGTGAAATGCATGTTTGAAAAGAAAGATTAATTTTAATGAAATATGTAGGTGGCGCTGGCGTTTTTGACTACTGACGCCACCTATACAACTTCATAAATGTGCTAAACAGTTCAGTTGTTGTTGGAGTACTGTTATGTGAGGTTGTCATTGCATTATGTCAGAGTTAACAGACTTCGAACGTGGGCAAATTGTTGGAGAACGTATGGTAGGTGCTTCCGTAAGCAAGGTAGCCGAGGTGTTTAGTGTTTCAAGAGGTACTGTATCGAAGATTTATTCCGCATATTTGAAAAGCGGAAAAACATCATCTGCTAAATCACAGCGCGGACGAAAGTGTGTCCTGAGTGATCGTGACAGACGATCATTAAGGGCAATTGTGACGAAAAATAAGAAGACCACAGCTGCAAAAGTTACTGCCGAAATGAATGTTGTGTTACCGAACACTGTGAGTACCAAAACAATTAGAAGGGAGCTTCATAAACAGGGAATTGCTGGCCGTGCTGCAATTGAGAAGCCACTCATCGGTGATGCTAATGCCCGTAACAGGAAAAGGTGGTGTTTAAGTCATAAAGCCTGGACTATAGAGCAGTGGAAGCGAGTAATATGGTCTGACGAGTCTTCTTTCACATTGTTTCCCACTTCTGGCCGAGTTTATTTCTGGAGAACGCCATCTCAAGCCTATAATACAGACTGCTTGTTGCCAAGAGTGAAACATGGCGGGGGTTCTGTTATGGTTTGGGCAGCCATATCGGGGTTCTCTGCTAGCCCCATGATAACTGTGTCAGGGCACATGACTGCCAAGACTTATGTGAACATTTTGGTTGATCAAGTTCATCCCATGGTACAAACTTTGTTCCCCGATGGTGATGGTGTCTTCCAAGACGACAAAGCCCCTGTTCACACAGCTTACATTGTCCAGAACTGGTTTTCTGAGCACGAGGATGAGTTGTCCCATCTCCCCTGGCCACCACAGTCACCAGACCTGAATATTATCGAATCTTTGTGGTGTACATTGGAACGGAAAGTGCGTTCTCGTTATCCACCGCCAACATCGTTATCTGAACTTGCCACCGTTTTGCAGGAAGAATGGTATAATATTCCGTTGGCAAACATACAGGAACTGTATTTATACATTCCGAGAAGACTGCAAGCTGTTTGGGATGCCAACGGGTTTCCTACACCATATTAAGCAAAGAAATATGTTTTTTTAAAGGTGTTTCCATATTTTTGTCCAACCCCTGTACATTCGTATGTACACATACATGCATACATGAAAACATCCATCCAGCTATACATGCATAGATTTCTGAATCTGGCCTTGATAACAGAAGCGTACCAAATTTTCAATATTCCATAAATCTTTCTTTGTCAAAAGATGTCATCTCTCAAGCCCAGTATCCGATATAGAATCTCAAATTTTATCTAAAATTGAATCAAAAGGGACTTTTCCAACAATTTTAGTTACATAAATTAAAATTAGAACGGTATATTGCCATTCTAATTTTGTAAGAGACAGATACCCTATACTCTTTTTATGACCTACGTGGGTTTTTCGATATAAGCAGTATATTTTCCATTATTAAAATGGCTTACTTTTATAGAGGCTGGGCAATAAGCATTAATTTTGTTACTTCCTTGTATTTTTGCACATACCTTGTTCTTTAGATATATAATGTCCTGAATGATGGCATACAAAATAAATATCGCTTAAAAGTAATTGGTCATGTTCCTCTGTAATCATCGCTTTAAATCAGAATGAAGAATCAGCAAACACATGTAAACTACACTTCTTCTCTGGAGAAGTTCTCTTCGTTATCCATCTAGGAATAAAGATATTTTTCAGATATGTTATTTGATTTTGCCTGTTTAAAAATTTCGTCGTAATAGCTTCAGGTAATTCTGCGTTCCATGCTATTTTCTGTTTCCAACATTCTTGTAGTAGCAGTTTTGGCAACAGTGTAAATGGGCAAACAATTCCCAAAGTTGTTCCGCTACGGCTAAAATCTTCCTTTTTGTAACGAGAGGATTTGCAGTTTGATGGTAAAGTTCAGTTGCATCTGAACAATAATGTATCAGATGTTGTGACATCTGATACATTGTATCAGATGTCAGATCCCACTTTAATCCTAAAACCGATACTAAATTTTCTTCGTTTGAATCGAGTCCATTAGCATTCTCATTTGGAAACTTGACAGTCTCTAACATGAAGTAATTGTTTCGCCAGCCTATTAACTCAAATTTATCCGAGAGTAACAATTCTTTTGACTGTTCAACGAATACTTCTGACTCTTTAACACTCCCAAAACTAGCAAGAGAATTATCGAAATAAAAGGAGCCTAGTAAGATCAAAGCTGTGTCTTTAAACTGAGGAGGAGCATTTTCTAAATGGTATTTTAACGTCGCACTCAACAAAAAGGAACTGCACGTAAGCCCAAAAACGACACGACAGTGTCTGTAGATATTCAACTTATTTGGATTCCCCATTTTCCATCCAGAGAAATTTAAGATAGTTCCTATAACTTTTAGAGATACTAATTTGCAAGAAGGCTTGTTTTATATCTGTTGTAAAAGAAAATTGTTGATGCGGAAACGAGTTAATATCGCTGGAATGAGTTCCATGAGATTCGGACTTTTCACTAAACATTCATTCAGAGATACCGAGTTTTTAGTATACGCAGAAGCATCAAACACAAGCCTAATTTTCGTTGTTGCTGAATTCTTAACTACCGCTCGATGAGGCAAAAAATGGCCAGGAGTCATTACCTTATCTTCTTTCAGTTCTTCAATTATTCCATCTTTTAACCAAGTTTGTTAGACCTCTTGATAGGCTTCTAAAATGTTAGCTATTTTGAGTCTTAACTGTAGTACACAATCTTCTTTCGGCTATGTCTTTACCCTCAGGAAGTGTGGAATGCAATTTGAGCCAAGATAACGTTACTTCGTACATTTCCTCATCATTAACTTTTAGACTACGCTGAAAATGTGCAAGTGCACTTTGTTGCATTTCCGCAGCAGTTTGGCTTTCAATTGGATCTGCAATACCTATACGCTCTAAACTCCGCATGTCTGGAAGGTTAAAGTCGTGGGTGAGCAGAGATATGATAGATAAATAGGATTCAGATACTTTGCACACCTGTGGAATCTTTCCCATGAGGGTCCAGCCTAAATGAGTACCAAATGCAACGGGACCATCAGCCAAAATTTGTACTTTCCCATTTAAACGTTTACCAGCCACATCCGCTCCGATAAGTAGATGAATCTCAGAATCAGTTTCTTGTAAGGCGTTACTGGTACTATCAGTCAAAGTTATCTTCCTCTTGCGAAGAGCTGTCATCCATGGGCCTTGCGGGGTTTTCATTACGTTACCGCAAATCTTTTCTTGTTCTAGTACTTCAAAATTACAACTGTAATTCTCATCTAAACTAGTCAAATACACTTTAAAACGGCAATGCTTCTGTTGAGGAGATTAAAGACCACCAAATAAACTTTGAACTATTGGTATCTCTCCTAAACACTCATAAGTCAATAGCTTAACTGCTTTGGCACTAATATAAGAATGTTGACTTCCTGTATCATAAAGAGCTCTTACGATGTGTCTACCCCTAAGTAAAACTTGCAATGTTTGTAACAGTACCCATTTTGAGCTAGATTGGCTTGTAAGGGCCTGATCCTTGAGCTTGGTACCGTTCGGGTTTCCAACCGACTTTTGAACATCTGCTTTCGATTCAAAGAAAGGATTTGGACACATAATAGTACAATGAAATTTACTGATTATAAAGCATTTAATTCTACTATGGCACTGTTTCGAAAAATCTCCCTTCTTAATGCAGGAAAAGCAGCAACCAGCCCTCTTAGCTATATCCCTTTTTTTCATCCAGACTCATCATTTTCGCTTAATTGCAATCTTGAGAATCGTTTTTTCTTTCCTCACAAAAAATACATTTCTTTTCGTTTTAACCATTCGTAATTAAAAGGCTAGCAGCGGTCGGAATATCACATTTATTTTCGTTAAGATTCGGCATAGATTATTTTTTGAAATGTTCCCTTTCATTATCAAATGAACTTATCACAATCGCAAGTCTTTGTTCCCAATCCACTTCTGATTTTAAAAATTCAATTAGAACAGCTAATTTATTTACTTCCCATTTTCCGTTTTCATTAACTAAAAGAGAACTGATATGCCGTTCCCATATTTTCAAAACATCCTCTCATAAACAACTCTTCACCAGAGGATAGAGCATATTTATCGGGGGTAACACCTAAGGTACCTAATGCTCTTAAATATCCTTCGATTTTATCATAAACCTTCGCTAAATTACATTTATTATGGCTCAATACTAAAGTCAACAATTCACGCACATACACTTCAATGAGTAATTCGTCTTTACCAAAACGCGACTTCATACATTCAATCAGCAACGGATAATTATCTGACGCAGGTGGAAAATTTTCCACAAGGTCACTTCTCTGTGGTACTTTGAATTAGATATATAAACTTGTCTTCATTCGATAAACATGGGTCATCATAAATTTTCTTAAACAAACTCCAAAATCCAAGCTACTCTTTAATTGAACCATCATATTTTAGGTAACTCGATTTTAGGTAATTTAACACTTCTCTTATTTACCACTTGAACAGAACAATCATTACTAGATACGTTATTACTCAGTTCATTTCGAAATCGTTCCACTTTCCTATTCAAAGATATGTATGTGTCAAAATAAGAATTTATCTATTAAATATTCTTGATGAATATTTGGATGAATATTTCATATTTGAATCCGTGTTCGGGGTCTTTTGATAAAAGATCTAAAATATCTCGTTCAATAGCTTGTAATTTTGTACATTTATAGCTTATTAGCATAAACGCTACATCAATTTCTTCTGAATCTATCGGTTTAGCTTTTAGAGCTTCATCTTACCTATTAGCGACTTTGGTCAAATTTGTTCTGAGTGGTGTTCTTACTTTTAATAATGCATCCACTATTATCTATTTCTCTCTATTAAAAAACAACCTTTTACTTAAAAAAACCAGCGTCCCTGTTTCCTGCACCAAGATTTCACGAGCAATCTAAATTCTAATTAAACAGTTGAAACAAATGGAATAATCTTAAATTCTCTTACCTTGTCTTTTTGCTCGTAAATAGACGTTGACGCTGGGAAGGCTGTCTTCTTAAATCCAAAAATCTACTAAACGTTTACACACATCGTTTATTAATCATTTTAACAGACACTCATTCAATACAGGAGACACTTAACGGAAAAACAAAATAGCAATTAATCAGAAAGAAGTTAGAATCATCAAAGTTGCTGGACATGCGCAGATGCCTGGAGTTTAAGATGGAAGCACTATATATATACCGTGGGTGTTGCGACATGCACTAAGTAATGTTGTTTGTTGTGAGATATGCAATTTCATGCAGTGACATTTTAGATTGCTGTTATTTGAGAAACATTTTTTGCGATCAGAGCAGTTAAAAGTTTTCTGAAATTAAATTGGATTTTGAAGCAAAAATATCTGAAATCGAATTACCATTGACGGCTTCATAAAATGCATGATCTGAACTGGAATTAGATAGTTCAGGAGTAGAAATATGCTCTTTATTAGAATGTATGTACTTCAAATGATGCTATAAGTTGCTGGCATTTGAAAAACACTTTTTGCAAATAGAACAGTTAAATAATTTAGAAATTATAGTTTTCTGAAAGATATTACCACTCGTAATAAAAGCAGAACTGTGAATTTCAAATCCATTGTCTAAATGATCACGGTTATCATCACCTAATTCGTTTAAATTGGTGTTATATATTCTAACATTCCTCAAAATATTCCCAAGTATTTTGCCGTGAGTAGGGCCTTTTATTGAAAGATTCTTCACTCATTATATATATCTGAAAATAAAATTCACATATTCACGAAGGAAAGAAAGAACGAAATCAAATAATGCAAATTGCAAATAAATTTTTGGCGTATCTGAAAACGTCGTCGAAGATCGTCATTTAAACTGAAGCATCTGAAAGCAGCGCTTTCGCTTTCTTGACATCTGATTGGAGCATTTGGGAAGGAGAGGGGAGGGCCGTTCGACTGGTTTCAGTGGTGGGAAAGTAGAAAACCCAGGTACAAATTCGTCACTTATATCAGGCTCCTAGGCATAGGCCTCATCCTCGGTAGAACAGCGTAGCACTGACATAACTTTTGTTACCATAACATGACAAAATTCATGGCTGAGAAAAAATTTCTGGTTGTGCGCGTTAAAAAGAGTCTTTCGTATCTTCAGTTACTCATCTGCTAACCTATATTGATGGGAATAACTGCAATAATGCCATTTCGATGAAAAACGACGCTGTCACAAGAACGCGTGGCCAATGAAATTCCTGGAAAGAAAATGCAAACCCTAGTGTGTCAGGCATTGGTGGGTAGGAGGATCTAAGGTGAATTGCATTGGTAAAGGTATTAGTTTGAATTTGAATTGTTGAAAAATTTTGAATCTAAATTAAATAATCAACGAAATCACGGAGTGAAATAAAAAGGTGGCCTAAACATCTATTGAAACATTAATTGGGAAATTAGCTTTAGTAGTAAAAATTGGTAGAAGGTAGAAAATATTGTAAGAAATAACAGGGTAGATTAAATCAAGGGATGGGTGCCATTACTCTTAAGCGCTGGCCATTTCACTCATGATTTCAAAAAAACATAAACATTTTATCCGTTTCATCAGTGAGCGTCCTAAGCTTGGGCAGGTATTTCTTAATTATATCATTCATACTAAAAATTTTGTTGAGACCAAATATATCATTTAGCTCGGCTACATTCTTGACGAAATTTACAAAATCAGGTACTTGGTTTTTATCGGTTGTATTAAGCATGCTATTTTTAGTCCTATTTCTGACGATGTTTTTAAATTTAGATTTAACATTAAAAGTACTAGTTTCAATGTGATTAATATCGTTCTGTGCAGCAGAAGATGACTGGGGGACCTTTTCGGTCAGTGTAAGGGTATGATTCTCAGTTTGAAGCCTTGCCATTTCTGCAAAGGAAAGTCCATTTCTAACCAGGTTATCTTTTCTTTGCTGAGAAATCTATTTTCTTGGGAATCGAGGGCATCCACGATAGGACGCTGTGTGATTTTGAGAACAGTTGCTGCACTTAGGATTTTCAATCCGTCCGCGCGTAGGGCAGTCCTTAGTTTTATGATTCAGAAAGCATTTCACACAGCGAAGGGCGAAGAAACAGTTTTCGGAGGAAAGGTGCCACCGCTGACAGTTATAACATTGGGGGCACTTGGTTTTTGGAAACAAACTTTTTCACTTCTACCGAGAATAGCAGGATATCCTTTAGATAATATAGTATATTGTCAGAATTTTCGTTCTTGTTGATGTGAACCAAGAACAGCGGCATTAGATAACAAGCAATGCCGTGGAGAGAACAGCGACATCGTTCTTCTTCGGGTGAGCTGAGTGACTTTGGCTATATCAAATCCTCTAGAAGTCAGGGCGTTAGCAATATTCTCCGCTTTGGTCGATGAAGCAATTCCTCTTATGACGACTTTAATCGGCCTATCATGCTTCGCATTAATTATATAGTGCTCTATGTGCTTATTTTTAAACAAAGCGGTAAGCGCGCGGTGATCCTCCGGACTAGTGGGTAGAATTTTAAGCAATTCTCCGTTAATCTTTCCTAGGAATTTGGCATACGTGGTATTCGCAAGTTCTTTTAGGAAATCCTCATGCGTTAAATCACCTGTATTCACCATAATGGGGGGAACAGCCTAAGGGTTGGGGGTCATCTGCTGCTGCACAGTCTGGGTAGCAGTAGTATCATTATTAACATTATCAGTAATCATTTTTTCATTTAAAACATTAAATTGATTGCTGGTTTCAATATTTTCACTAACTTTTTCTAGTTTTCGTTGTTTAACCGTTTTCGTAGTTAGTTGAAAGCCATCATTATCAGTATTTTTAAAAGGATTAGCACTTAATTTACGTTGCAACCTGCCAACAATTTACGTTTACTATTAGTTTCCTTACTTTTCTTTTGACTTTTAGGTTTAGGGGGTGTTTGGTGCCTGACGAGCTAGGAAAGTTGCACTTACCTTGTAATTCCTCGGCTTGAACTTTCAGCTTCTGTATTAGATTTATCGTCGGAGTAGAGACGACATCCTCATCAGTAACAGATCGGTTGTCTTGGTAGATCCTAAGTGAGGCTTTTAGGCTTTCAATTCTTTTCTCAACTTCTTTAAGTCTGCCACGAGCAACGTCCACTTCATAGTGCGAATTTTCATTATCCGATGGTAATCCGATATTGTCAGGAGGTAAACCAAAACAGCTTTCGCGCCCTTGATTAGCAGCGATGGGGCGACTTTCATCAACATAAGGATAACTGACGTTACCTCTAGGCCTAGTTGCTTCGGATGGCTCAGTCATATTCGAGCAACCTACATCTACGAAGGATTAGGACCGAAAGTAGAACTGCTATTTCGCAGATCATATGGCAGGAGTACAGGGGGTGAAACCCGGTTGACTCTGTTAGCGGGGGCGCTCGGTTCAGTGACCCTGGGAGCTAAGCGCTTCTGCTGGTTGCTGGGGGGTTCTACTTATTACGCTGTTATAGAATATCC
The DNA here is from genome assembly GCF_044657685.1 of Stegodyphus dumicola. Taxonomy (NCBI): domain Eukaryota; kingdom Metazoa; phylum Arthropoda; class Arachnida; order Araneae; family Eresidae; genus Stegodyphus; species Stegodyphus dumicola. Next base: position 53,465,688 of record NC_140778.1, read on the forward strand.
GCTGGGTATTTGTGGTTAGAATTGGAGAAGTGATTTCTTAAAGAGGCAATTAGATGATTATTGTGGTTTCCGACTTTGAAGAAGAAGAAGTTAGCTGCGGTTTCTATTATATAATCGTTAATGGGCTTGACTTTGAGATCGCTGTGAATATTTACACTCGGGAGGAACCAGGGTGCGTCAGTGATTTCTCTTAAAGTTTTATTTTGAATGACTTGGAGTTGTTTTAAATTTGTCTTTGCGGCATTACCCCAGATTTCACATACGTACAGTAATGCAGGTCTTAAAACTTGGTTATAAAGAATGATTTGTTTCTTAAGGAAACATTGCTTAATCTTCCTAGGAGGGGACGCATATTGACCCTGGTGTAATTTAGTTTTTATTTTGTTGCTTTAAATTGCTGGCGAAAAGTGAGTTTATTGTCAAGTTTTATTCCAAAGTATTTTGCTTCGTTTTACCATTCTATTTCTTCTTAAAAAATCATAGGTTTGGGATGTATTTTTATTAAAGCTCCCTATTCTAAATAAAACTACTTTGAATTTTTGGGTATTAATTCCGATTCGCCATTTGGTGAGCCAGTCTTCAATTTGATTTAGGTAGTTTTGTAGTTGCAGCCAGACGTTAGTTAAGCTGGAGGCGTAAGTTAAAATAACTGTATCATCTCCGAAAAGCGCTATTGTGATAGACGGATTTCTTGGAATATTGTGAGTATATATATTATAAAAATATGGGGAAAGTGCTAATCCTTGAGGTGTACCTGTAATTATACTTCTTCTAGAGGAGAGACTTTTATTAATTTTGACAGAGAAGGTTATGTTCTCTAGGTAGGAGACGACAAGTCGGATGAAGTGGTCCGGGAAATTTAATTTGATGAGTTTGAAAATAAGGCCTTTGGGTCGTACCCTGTCGAACGCTTTTGCGACAGCCAGGAATATGGCACCTGTGGGCAGTTCGGCGTTGAATCCATCCGTGATATAGTTGATAACTCTTAGTAATTGATATGTGGTGCTATGTTTTCTCTGAAGTCAAATTGTTCGTCAGGCAGGTAGTTGAAGGAGTGAATTTTTGGCTGGATATTGTACAATATGATACGGTCAGCTATTTTTGCAAGGTTGCTCAGTAGACTAACGGAACGGTGATTTTCTGGGAAAGCCGCATTGGAGTTAGGTTTCGAGAAGACAACAATAATTGCATGTTTCCAAATTTTAGGATAATAAGCCAGTTTGATGATGCTGTTGATAATTTTGGTGAGACAGGTGATGGCGTTGATGGGAAGATTCTTCAGAGCAATATTTGTGATTTCAATCGTCCCCTGGGGCTTTTTTTCTTCTTCTGCTAATTGATAAATTCCGCTACGGTGATAGGATGTGTGAGGAAAATAAAGTTGCGAGGTCCAGGGGTATTGAGAAAGTTGTTCACAAGGCTATTGACTTCATTCAGTGTGTCTTCATCATATGGGTCTAGATTATGAGTGAATGTTTCTTGCAAAGTTTCTGCGATGGCGTTTGCTTTGTCTTGGTTTGAATATACTACGCCGGAGCTGGTGTGAAGATTAGGGATTTGTTTATAACTATTTTTGAGCTTTCTAGTGATTTCGTAAAAACTATTGTCTTCTGTAGATAAGTCATTTAAATAATTTTTCCATCTGTCTTGCTTGAAATTTGCGATGTTTCTTTTAATTTCGTTTGGATCCTGTTGAGTTGGTTTTTAATAATGGGGTATCCAGTGATTTGCCAGATTTTTCGAATCCTATTTTTCCTTCTAATCTTGTCCTTGATTTCCCTGGGGAAAGTCATATAATTATTTTTGATAGTGATGTTATTGGTAGCTAGATTGATGACATTTTGAATATTTTGGGTGAATTTATCAATTACTTCTTCTAGTTGGCGTTCCTTTTCAATTTTAGGGTTGCCTGGAATCGTAGAGGTTAAAATTTCAGAGAACTTTGGCCGATTTGTAATTCCCACACAGCGTCCCAAAGTCAGGAAGTAGACATTAGTTTATATTTTAAGCATCATCGGGTTGTGGTCGGATGCTAAGGCTGGAATGGCAGAGATGGTGCAGTTTGGAGTTAGATTATAGGAAAGAAAAAAGTCTATTGTAGAGTGGCTATTGTACCCTAATGGGTGGTCTCATCGGTGGCATGTATGTTAAGATTTCTATTTTGAATCAGGTTGAAAATGTTCCTGCCTGTTTTATTAGATGAGTTACAATTCCATAGTCTATGTTTGGCGTTGAAGTCGCCTCCCACTATTGCATTAGAGTTTGTAGGAAGTTGAATTCCTAGTTCTGTCATGTCCAGGTTATTTCTTGGTGGGATGTAAATATTAGATATGATATAACTTTGATTGTTGAATTTCGCTATTATGCTGTTGCTTTCAAATGAGATTGATTTATTGGGGTGAATTTGATGATCAAGACTTCTTTTGACATAGGTACAAATTCCTCCTCCTCTTCCAGTGTCCGGGCTGTCCGGTAGATATTATAATTTGCTATTAGTACTTTTTTGCCCGGCTTCAGGTGAGTTTCTTGAATGAGAATTACGTCTGGTTCCAGTTCTTGAATTAGATAATTAAATTCTTCTTTTTTGCCGAACAGACCGTTCGCATTCCAAGAGAGGACTTTTAGTGAGCTGCGAGTGTTATTGATTGGATTGTTAAAAATAGTTGCTAATTTTTTCTAAGACGTCTATAACGACTCCGAACTTGTCGATTGGGTTGGTTGCTGATTTAAATTGCTTGGTTCCTCTAATAACGACTTTCCACGCATATTTGAGATTATTGAAGTTAACAAGTCCGGAGAGTAGGGAGCTATTGGATTCTTGGTAGGGTTCGCTAGTAGTTAGGATTTGAGTATCCCTGCACCCCGGAAGTGCAGTCGACCTTCAAAAGTACTTGGATGTAGTAGTAGGCGGTAATGTAGGCGAGACTGTTTGTCATATACCATGTTTTTCTAAAATAGCGCGTTAAATGAAGGATGAGAGGCTTGTAAAAAAAAAGGGGGGGAATGATTTAATTAAAATTCACGAGTCGAATGTAATGTTCGCATTTGAAAGGGTTGGTTTCAGTTGAGTGGGCTGGGATAATATTCTGCATTGCTAAATTAGGAACGAGATGGTCGCTTTTCCTTGAGAAAGGTTAGATCAAGGTTAAGATTTTGAGGGGGAGGTGAAAGTAGTATTTGATGAAATACGTGTTTTGAAAGCGTAAACATCCTGTAAGCGCACAAGGCGAGACTTGTGAAACTTTCACTTGATCATTACATTTCGAAGCGGTGAGGTTGGTGCTATCATCCTCCATAAGGATTACAATGGAAGCTCGTAATGGTGAGTGAAACGTAAGGTTTTTTTTTTTTTTTTTTTTTTTTTTTATTGTTCTTTTATTGTTAAATACTTTCTGCGATAAATGTTAAGCATAAAATTATAATTAAAATTAGTTTATTTTAGAACGCAAACGTAGATGTGTTGACACGTTGGGGGATGTGCAGCCGTCGGAAGATCTTATTTTAAACCTTGCTCCCGAGGAAGGCGAAACCTCCCGCAAAAAACTCAAAAAAATTAAAATATACATTGGAAAAAATGTTTCAATAGAAACTTGTGACTTCAAAAATGTCAATTATGTTTCATTTGTAAGGGTGTATCCCGAAACCGCCGCCACCCCCAAAAGATTTAATATAAATATGAATTGTATTGATCGTATAATCGAAGCTTTGGGGGTGATTAAGAGCCACTGTATGTAAAATTAAAAAAAAAAGATATCAAAATGCTGATTTTGCTGGAAAGCGGTGGTGGAAGTTAGTAAATTAATATGAATTTTATATAATATTGTAAACAAAAAAGTTCCATTATTTATTTATTATTTTTTTCAAATGATGAATTTTATTCAGTTAGCGCAAGCCCACCGAGGCTATTTGCGCACTTTAAGAACAACATTCGATGCTTCTCAGAAAGATCCGTATGAGATATTCAGAACGGCACGCCCTGCCATATACAACATTTTAAATACTAGATCGAGTTTAAGACTCAGGATTTTAATATGTTTGAAAATATGTTTTGAGAAACTGGGGAAAGATGAAAAAGAAATTAATCAGTGTTTTTATTTTTGTTCTCATTGCGAAAGGATTTTATCCTCTAACCAAATCTACGAAAGCATTGACAGATGCTTTAAAAAGATTTTAAATTTGATAGATAATTTTGTGCGTAATGGAAGCGGGTGGAAAATAAAAAAGTTATTAGAGTACCTTGACTTACACGTTGGAAACTATCGGGAAAATCGCGGTGGTTGTAAAAACATCGCTTTACCGACGGGATTAAAAGATAGAAAAGCGTTGTTAAATATCAAATGTGGTGACGACAATTGTTTTTTATATTCTGTTGCCGCAAGTGTTTTTCCGAAATCCACTAGAAATCCTCAGAAGGCTTACTTGTATAAAAAGGATATATCACGTTTTAAATTAGGATCCCTCAAATTTCCCTTAGCGTTAGGCGATGTAAAAATGTTTGAAAACCTGAACGATGTATCCATAAACGTGTATGGATATGAGGAAAATGAAATATTACCTTTGCAATTAAGTGAAAAGCGAAATGCGACAAAAACAGTAGATTTGCTATATTTTCAAAAACATTTCTTTTGTATTCGAAATTTTAATCGTCTATTACACGCAAACGAAAAACGAGTAAATTTTTTTTGTAAAACTTGTTTAAGTGGGTTTCAGAGAAGGGAAACGTTAGAGTATCACAAAACTCTTTGCAATGAAAACAAACCGCAGAAAGTTAGCATTCCTAAAAACACACTTCTTAAATTTACAAATTTAATGAAAATGCATTATCATCCTTTTTGTGTCTTTACCGATTTTGAATGCCTCACGCGCAAGATTCAAACTGCGTTTCCTTCTCCGCAACAGAGTCATACTACCCCAATTGAACAGCATATTCCTATTAGTTATACCCTAATAGTTACTGACGTGGAAGACAAGATTATTTTTCATGAATATTTTTGCGGAGAGAATGTAATGGAACATTTTTTCACAACGTTGAGCGAAATCAAATCTAAAATTTTGCAAAAGATGAAAGAGTGTTTACCGATGCAGGAGACGTCGGAAAAAAGTTACGATTCAAATATATGTCATATATGTTTGAATCCTTTCTTAGAAGGCGATGTTCGGGTCATAGATCACTGCCACTGGAGTGATGGGCATGTGAGAGGTCTTGCACATCGCTCCTGTAATTTGAATTTTAAAGTGTCAAACTACATTCCGGTGGTAATTCATAATTTCAGGAATTATGATAGTCACCTGTTACTAAAACACATGCCGAAAATGTATGCAAATAAAGTTAACATTATTCCGGTGAATTTGGAAAAATTCACCATGTTTACACTAGATGAAATGAAATTTATTGATTCGTTTCAATTTTTAGATGCGTCTTTGGACACTTTGGTGTCGAATTTGAAAACGTCACAACATGAATTTAAATTGTTTAATGCATTTTTTGAGAAAAATCCCCAACGAGAATTGTTATTGCGGAAAGGCGTATTTCCTTACTCATATTTTGCGTCAACATCGGTGTTGGATGAAATTTCGCTTCCACCGCAGAGCGCGTTTAATAATGTATTACAAGGAGAAGCAGTTTCCGACGAAGATTATGTACATGCCACACACGTGTTTCATTCGTTTGGATGTAACACTTTTGCCGATTACTTAGAGTTATATCAAAATACAGATGTTATTTTGCTAGCCGAAGTATTTTTATCCTTCAGACGCACCGCTATAAAATATTACCAGTTGGATCCTGTACATTTTATAACGGCTGCCGAATTAACGTGGAATGCGGGACTGAAAGCGTCTAAAATTGAATTAGAGCTTCTAGGAGATGTGAATCAATACATTTGGTTTGAAAACCAAATGCGAGGAGGTATTTGTTTTCTGGGTAGACGTTATGCTCTTGCAAATAATCCTTATATCCCCGAGAGTTATAAACCCGATTTACCACACACCTATATCTTAGCCTTAGACGCAAATAATCTATACGGGTGTGTAATGAGCCAGCACCTGCCATTGGGAGGTTTTTACTGGTTAAAGGAAAATGAGGTGGAGGCGTTTGATATTTTGTCTTGTGTTGAAGACGGTGATGTGGGGTATATTATCGAATCCGATCTGTTATATCCCTCCCATCTGCATGACCAACACAATGATTTACCGCTAGCACCGGAACATTTTGAACTCACTTTTGACATGCTATCGCCTTATGCCAAAACCCTGAGCAAAAAATTTCAGTTAGAGACGACACTTCCATGCAAAAAATTATTACCCAATTTTTTTGAAAAAAAAAATTACATCGCTCATTATTTAAATCTAAAGTTTTACGTAGAACAGGGTTTAATAATTAAGAAAATTCATAGAATTTTAGCTTTCAAACAACGAGCGTGGCTTAAAGAATACATTGCTTTCAATAATATGAAAAGACAAAATGCGTCTAGCGAATTTGAAAAATCTTTCTTTAAAAAGATGAATAACGCTTTCTATGGAAAAACCTGTCAAAATGTTAGGAAACGTATTCGCGTACTGGGCGTTTTTAGTGAGGAACAATGCCAAAAAAAATTAAACAGTCCTCTGCTGGAATATTTTGAAATAATTAATGAAAATTTTTCAGTTTTCAAAATGAAAAATCCAAATTTGTGTCTAGATAAACCGATTTATATAGGCTTCAGCGTTTTAGAATTAGCGAAGTTGCACATGTATAAATTATTCTATTCCCATTTTAAACACTTTTACAAAGAAAAATGCGAGTTGTTATACACAGATACAGATTCTTTGTATCTCTATATAACAACTGAAGATGTATATAGTGATTTAAAAACGAATTTTTTAAATATTTTGGATTGCAGTAATTTCGAACCCAATCATATAATGTTTAATGAAGAGAACCGTGGAAAACTGGGATTTCTAAAAAGTGAGACACTCACCCCCATATCGGAATTTGTGGGTTTGAAATGCAAAATGTACGCATTTCGTTTCGGTGATACTGTTAAAAAGACCGCGAAAGGAATCAAAAGGAGCGCGCTCAAAAACATTGGATTTGAAACGTATAAAAACGTTTTCGAAAATGCTTCCCTGATTAGGAATTCTCAATATTCAATCATTTCAAAAAAGCACGAACTGCAAACGATTTTTCAAAATAAAGCTAGCCTCTCGGGATATTATGACAAAAATTATTTGTTAGATGATGGAATTCAATCATTGTCTTATGGTCACTATAACACGCGTGAAGAAGACATGAATTAAAAAAAATGATGGAACTTTTTTGTAACATTTTATTGTAGAGTGTGACATTGTATTTTTGCAACTTATATTTTTTTATGCTAATGATCGACAAAAAACAAAAATGTGTTTCCCTCCCATAGAATACCCAGAAGATATGGCTTTATTTCAACCAATTTCTTTGCAAGATATGTGTATTCAAACTATTTTATCTTCGATATTATGTATAGCTGAACTGTATAATGTAGAACTGAATATTCCTCGTATGATTTTAAGAGATATAATAGAGAAAGGTCGATTCTGGATTGATTTTGAAAGTAGTTTCTCCTTAGAGAACAGAGATGTATTTTGGGATGAAAGTTTAACTCTCTATGAAAGAATTCGATTTAATAAGTGGTTTTCTAAACAATTTATTGCCTGGTTTTTCTTTGATGATGATGTTATATTTCTTTTACACCTAAAGATTGCACATATCACATTTGTAAAACATGTAATTGTTCAAAATAATGAGTCTAATATTTATTTGAAAAGCTGCAACAAATGTTTAGAATTGTGGTTACGATGTCAAACAGACACTACCAGAACGAAATGTAAAATTTTCAGAAAATTCAATCATTTCTTATGTTATAATGAAAGGGATACCCTTTCTTATATGCGAAATGAAGATAACTGGTGTGAGATATGTAAGCAAAGTCCTCTGTATTTCATTTGCGACGAGAATTCATGTTGCATTTCTTTTGGAAACTTGATACACGAATGTCCCCGAATTAACCATGATCACTGTTATAATAATTGCTATGGAGGTTTTGTAGAAAACTTTTCTTTTAACTGTCAAATATGAACAAAAATACTGATACATTATGGCAATATTCTGATTAATCATTTTTATTTTATAAACACCCTGAAATTTTTGTTGATATGTAATGATTCCTTTTATGTTTGTAACAATGTGAAATGTACTTTTTGTTTTATTTGATTACTTATTGTATTATCAATATAACATCTCACATGGTGTAATGAAGATAATGGGTTAGTTTCTATATAAATTTACAACGAAAAATCGTTTTGATTTCTTTAAATGTTCATTTTAATTTCTGATACTTATATGCGAAATGAAGATAATTGGTGTGAGATATGTAAGCAAAGTTCTCTGTATTTCATTTGCGACAGGAATTTATGTTGTATTTCTTTTGTAAACTTGATACACGAATGTCTCGCGAATTAACCATGATGACTGTTATAATAATTGTTATGGAGGTTATGTAGAAAACTTTTCTTTTAACTGTCGAATATGAATAAAAATACTGACACATTAAGGCAATATTCTGATTTATCATTTTTATTTTATAAACACCCCCTCCATGTATGTTTCGACGAAAAAGAGGGGGGAGGGAAAGAAATTTTTGTTGATATTTAATGATTCCATTTATGTTTGTAATAATGTGGAATGTACTTTTTGTTTCATTTGATTACTTATTGTATTATCAATATAACATCTCACATGGTATAATGAAAATAATGGGTTAGTTCCCATATTGGATTTACATCGAAAAATCGTTTTGATTTTTTTTAAATGTTCATTTTAATTTTTGATACCTTTATATATTTTACAACAGTAATATGTTTTTTTGTTTCATTAGATTTTTTCATTGTATCATGCATACAAGAATGATTATTTTGTATTAAGCTTCTGTAATCCTTTAGAAAAAAAATAAAAAAATGGACCTTATCCAAGAGGTCCGGTTTTAGTATCTTCTTGGAGGAATTTACATTTTATTAATTTCTTCAAGGCAGATGCTTTTACCGGAAAACAAAACAGTGGAATAGAAAAAGGCAGCTCATAAATAAGTGTAAAAATGTATTATTTATCTATATATCTGATATTTTTTTTTCAGAGACAAAAAAAAAATTCCATTTGAAAGAAAAAAAATCCTTTTTATTGATCAAATTGTTTGTGTTACACACAAGTGCGATGTAATTCTCGCACAATAGCATCATCATTCAGAATAACAAAGTAAGCAATTTTAATTACATAGCTTTCATCTCTTATACATTCACTTTCATATTCAGTTTTTTTCGAAGAAACACAATCCAACATGCTATTATATAATTTACTACATGCCGAAAAAAGAGCTATTTGTTCATTTTGAATGTATAAGTAGCAATATCCATATTGTTGTTGTGGTTGATGGTCAGCTTTATGAATATGCTTGACCACTTCGGCATTCTTCAAAATTTTCAGGTAATGACGATTTCCTTTCCCGCTAGTGTTTTCATCGTAAAGAGCATTACGAATGCAGTCGCTTAGGTTTTTAAAGAAAAAATGATTAATTTTTTCAACGTGTACTTCTTCAACAGGACTGTTTTCGAAGTTTCCAGTGTGCAAATAGCCGTAACGTTCCATCGTCGACTTCTGAAGCGTTAGTGATGTTTTGCAGGAATAACACGCATATTTATCAAAGACACACAATTTTGTTTCTTGGCATGAAAAGCATGACAACAGCGGCGACGTTTGAATTTTTTTTTAAAAAATTCCCTAATAAAAATTTCATTTTTTTTCTTATCTTTCGTGCAGAGGTCCTTCAAAGAGTACCCTCTTACCATACAAAATAAAAAATAAAGAGCAAATTTTCCGCAGGATGTACTGGTATCATCTTGAAAGCATATTTTATTATAAAATGTTTTGTTAGCGTTGGTCATTAAAAAGTTTAAAATATTTTTGTTAGATGGAGCAAGACCATAACTGTCGAAGTAATATGCCGTGCTGTTTTTCTTAAAATATATCGAAATCCAGTGGCTCCCAGGTAAAGTATGCGGATCCGAATTCACTATAAATGAGGAGTAATGTCTCTTTCGTAAGGGTATGAAATCGGAAGGATATACACCTCCAAATGTTTTTTTGATTCGACTGTCGCCACAGGCATATTGACACAGAGTTAAAGTATCCATTACCGCCTTTGTTCGAAATGAATATTTCTGTATATGCTTTTAAACACTTCTTCGTACACTTGATGTTTCTTTGATGGGAAAATTTCAATAATTTTTTCGGCCAAAGCGAGAAAGAATGCAATGCGCAGGTTCGCTATTTTATTGGAAAACATCATATCGCCTATACTTCGAATTACCTCCTCGCCTGCACCCGCCTCCTTAGCTAGTTCGATAATTTCATTTCCGTATATTTGCAAAACTTCGTCCATGATTTTTAATAATCTGTCGTGACTTGTCTATTTCAATTATGTTCCCGTATTCAGCATAGACTATCAGGGTAACTGTTTCTGGCAAGGCCGCTGCAAATTTGATATCAATGGCTATGTTTCCGCTCTTATTTATGCTTACGTGGCTTTCATTAGATGCCATATCTGGAGTCAAATCAACGGCATATAATGTATACCCATCTTTGTATTCATCAAAGGAGATATTAATGTTGGGGCTTGAATGATATCGATTTAAATCTGTAAAGATGCTTAAATAACTTCGCCCATAAAATGTTTTTTCGAAATTGGGCTGATAGGGTTTGGAAGGTATCATCTGTCCCCCATTTAATATGCATAGGTAGTTTAGGTTATAGTGATGAAATTTAAAAGGATTTCTGTTGATGCTTCCATTATAGGCGGCATTAGATACAAAACCTAGAATGAGACGTGTGGGTAGCTGACCAATAAAAGCGTTTGCTATAGTTGTCGATTACATAAAAAGTTTTGCAATAGCAAAACTTTTTATGTCAATCCTACGAATGGGCATCTTAATAACTCCTTTTTCTAAAGCCTTTTCGTGTGCTATTAGGATGGAGGGAGCCACGCTGACTTTTCTCACGTATAGTTTTGCTAACTGAATTCTAATTTTATAATTGTCGTTTGCCGACATCAAAGTGAAAACATCTTTATGCCTTTCCAGTTTAATGCGTACATTAACCCCGTTGACTAACAATTTCGGTTGAGTGGCCAAATCGAAGTGCAATGGTCCCACGAGGTCGAGGCTTTGGCTAAGCTTGCAACGATTTGCACGCGTTGTATAACCTTCGTTTTCGTCTCCCACAACATCATGCTTAGATGCAGTATCTTTTGCAAATAAGCCAGCACTCAGTAGATTATCTTGACCTGATTTGGAATAGAACAACAAACTTTCCAAAAGGGCTCTATAAGAATAATTCACTTTTGACGAAACCTGTTTATCATTTAAAAATATTGAACAGTCGGAAAACAATGTGTTTAAAATATAATTAACAGGTGCCACCCCGTCGGCGTCGGTGAGATTGGTATCGTTTTTTTTCGTTATTTTAAGTCGTGTGTGTAGTATCGTATGCGCCAAATCCAAATAGTGTTCACCATTACCTCTAATGTAAAATTCTATGGGCGTCTTATCAGACAATGAAGATACGGGGTGAATTTCCACGAAGGAAGAGGAATCGATGCCCAGTTGTACGGCGACACCATTAAAGAGATCCAATTCGCTCTTAAGGCATATAACCCCCTGAGTTTCCATTACTATTAATCTTTATGTAAAAATATCTGCTTTTGTCTTACAACGCTTGCTCTTTGATTGACGATTTTTCCTCTTGCGCTTTCTTTTTATACCTTCTCCCCTCTGTAATTTTTCAAAAATATCACTTTTTATTTTATTAGAGGTCTCACGTAACCTGCTCCGAGCAGAGTCCTTAAATGACGATCCCGCTGCAACATCTGACAAGACGTTCTTTCCTGTTTGCATCAACTGTTTGCCCAAATAACGACCAGCTCTAAGTGCCAACGGCGTAATGTATCGACGCAAATCTCCAGAAAACCCATAACCTCGTTGGTGAGGTATACCTTGAAAGTAAACACCACCGCCACCACCAACTTGAGCACAATAATAGGATTCGCACTCTTTCTGATTTAAGTGCATTTCTCTAAGGATGTTTTAAGAAAGTGAGAGGAAAGCTTGAAAAATCTTCAATTTATATAGTTTTCTTACGGCGAAAAGACAGGACTACAAATGTTTTTCCTCCCGTAAAGGTAATTTTTTTCCCGCTACTCGTTCTCAGTTCTATTTCTATCGTTTCCACATAGTGCTTTCGCAAAGGAAAATATATAGTTTTTTCATAATGCTTCACAATTTGATCATTTTTTTCATTCACGCAGGGAATAACCCTTAGCAGCGGAACATGCACATCTCCAACGTGATGTGATTCGATTAAATCGCTGTACACAAAAAGTTCTGTAATGCCCCCGTCCAGTTCTAAAGGATAGTCGCTTATATATTTTCCGCTCTTGAAATGGGTGTTGACGAATCCCAGCATGTCTGCCAGCCCTTTCCCAAATGCCAGCTCCGATTCTGGAGGAACTTCTAAAAACACTTTTGAATTCGCTAATTGTCTTAAATGTACGTGTTGAAATTCGCGAAATAAAGTTTCCGGTGATTTATATACGCCTGCGCTGACATGCAAATGTAAAGTTTCTTTTTCAGTCATAGTTACTTCGGGATATCCTTTAATTAAAAGTTCCACAGCTTCCCCCTCCTCCACAGTTAGGGGCAAAAGCACAGGAAACTTTCGCGTTTGCGAAATTATAAGGTTTTCGCGGACGCCGAGTATCCTTAAAAGGGAGGATGCTCTTTCTTGAGTAATATGCAGCTCTGTGTTTTCTGACACCTTTATTTCTAGTTGGGACTTCGTCTGATCGTAGGTGAAAGTGACAAAATTTTCCAATTTAAGATCTTGGATATTTTTTGCTACGTCGCCAAAGAGACCCCTAGATACATCTGCTTTTATTAAGGTTAACGGAATCAAATGCAGTTTCGTGCTAGAAGGGCTCCTATTTATGATTGAAAATAACTGATCTTTGTTTTCAGCTATTGATCTGAATCTCATCACTTGAGATTTTTTAATAATAGTATCTTCATCTGGTAAGTAAAACATCTGTAACATTTTAGGAGCTTTTCTTTTAGAAATGTGTACTTCGAAACCATTTGCAAGAACCCAGCGAATACTCCTCCCTTCATGTTCTAGAACGAATTTCACAGCGTCCTCTCTACCGAGAATGGTACTAATTTTATCATTCAGTTTTGATAAAAATTCCTCTAGAGAAACATCTGCGTTTACCGAAACTAAAACGCCATAATTAAATGATAAAGTATTTAATAGGAATGCTTTTCTCCACATTCCTAGTTATTACATAGTCATTATTATACTCTCCCACATTATACCAATTTCGTGGAATAAAAATTTCAGTTAGACCTACTTCCCAAGAATCGTTCAATAACAGAGGAGAGGCGAGTTTTGTTCGATAAGATGATTGATTGTTTAGAGGGAAATACTGCATGCTCGCATTGCTGGGTAGAGTAACGTAGAATTCGTCTGTCATTTCATCCATGACGCTTTCACCCACGAATTAAACCGTCGATCAAAGCCTTTCCACTTGACGAAATATTCTTTCTTAGCACCGACACCTCTCGTTTGCAGAATTTTTTCCACTCTCCAGAAATCGTGAGAACTCTTTAATACTTTTTGTAACTCTTGTTCGTAAAACCTTCCTTTCAGAACTGTTCCTTTTAAATCTTTAAGCAGATATGTCGGAGGACTCGAAGGATATCTCTTATATATGACAAAAACCTCATCCGTCCAACTGGGCAAATAACCTTTGCGAAATGCTCGCCTTGTTTTAGAAATCCTCACCTGGTCATTTACCTCAAATTTGTATCTCGGTTTTATGCTATAGCCATACAGGTTTTCAAAAATTTCACTTTCTAGTTCCGGCTTCACGTCGGCAGGTGCATAACCAGTACTACGATGAATACTCAAATTATAGCTTTTCAAAACTGATTTCAAGACATGAACATACCTGTAGGAATTGGTGTAAGTAAATATTCGATAGAGTTTAGATTTTAGCGTTCGATTAAATCGCTCTACAACACTCGCCTTGTATTCGCTGTTAGAGGCATAATGATGTATTCCATGTCTTCTAAAATAGTCACGAACTTTTTTATTAAAAAATTCTTTTCCCTCATCTGTTTGTAAATTCACCACAAAATTTGTCTCCTTAAATAGCTTCTTAAATCCTTCGAGTACAGAATCTGCACTCTTCGATTTTAGAGGAATGGCATACCCGCGTTTAGAAAACACATCAATTGCTGTTAATAAATATTTTACACCATCGTTATATTTAGAGAGCTTAGACAAATCAATCAAATCGCATTGCATTAATTCTCCAATGCCGAAAGACAACACCTTCCGTCGTTTGAAATTAAAGCGAACTGGTTTATGTAACGTATAAGCATCCTGTTTCATTAACCATCGACGCGTCGTTTTCAACGGAAGTTGTGCGGCACGAGCCAATCTTACCACTCCGCCATACGAAGCGGGGTTTTCTACATCGTAATAGATATTTTCTAAAATTGCGTCGGCATCGTTTAAAGCTCCTCCCATTTCTCTTTATAAGGTGCTTGACTTTGGGATCTCCCTCTTCTTTCCTGCTGTACTTTATATCTTTGCTGTTTTCTTTTTGTTTGATGATCGAAGTCTTTCACATTTGATGGGGGCCATCGAAAGACATTTTCCTCGCCGCTCGAGGATTTATTTTCTGTGAGGGGGTAGTGCGATGAGGTATCTCTCATGCGAGACAACACATTCTGATTCCCTATCCATGAGCGCGGTATATTAATTTCTTCGATAGCCTTTAGAAATACATCGAAATGCCTTGGCTCTTGAGCATTTTTTATATTTCTCATTAGGTAATTAAAGAAATCCACCATACTGGATCCCTGAATCGTTTTACCGTCAAGAATCATTTCTCCGCGATCGTTCCATGAATAAAGCCTCGATTTTAATTTTTCGGCGACCAGAGGCACCAATCTAGAAAATTTCTGGGGTGTTGATAGAATAATATCCCTAATAACAGGATCTTCCACTTGCTGGAATCCCTTCTCTTCTTTGGTTTCTTTCGCTTCATTCGCAAGGCTCACACGTATAGGTTCTGGTGGTGCGTGCACTGTTCTGTGATACCGCGTGATTAGTTGCCCCAACAACTTTGCTTTCATGTCGTCGGGTAATTTTGCTCTTTCTAATAACGTGTCTATGTCATCTTCCAATCTCAATTCTGGCTTCTGAAGATGATAAGACGATACCAATTCTTCGGGTATGAGAGCCACTCTTTTGGCCATTGTACCCCAAAATTGGGATTAAGAATTTTTTTACAGTCGTTTGCTAATAACTGGTCCTAAAATACCACCCAAGGCAGATATTATTGCCGGAGCAATCAATGGTAAAAAGCCTCCCGATTGGTTGACTAAAATTTTTTTTTTCTTTTGTATGCTTTCGTGTTTTTTAGATAGCAACCTTAATAGATTCTTATATTTTTTCAGCTTACGTACATTAATGGGGATATTTCCATTCAAAATATTTAAACAAACTTTGCAGAGAGATAAAATTTGATCCTTATTTGCAGTCTGTAACAAAGCACGTTTCTGCGATGGGTGGGAATGAGCTAATATTCGCAAGAAATGATACTGCTTTTTCAAATTCTTCTTCGTCATTTCGGACGAAATAACCACAGTATTCCGTCTTTATCTGGAAACAGATTTTCGCGCATCCGATACTCCTCCGATGTTTGAGGATGTAAGTCAATAACTAAATAACCAAAGGGTTTCGTAGTTGCTTTTATATAAGCATCCGTCGAAAAATGCCAGTTCTGAGGCTATAACTGTCGTCCTAAGCAACTAACTTGGGAGACATCTCTTGCATTTTTAAACAAAATGATATAATGCGCATTAAGACTAATGTCGCGCATAACCTTTAAACGAGGGAATAAGTTTTGTAATATCACTATAACGCTGACTTCACAATGGTGTGAGGCGGCAGTAAAAAGATCGGCAATTTTCTCATTTAGTCGATGCATCAGGTCATCGACCACTATCAAATCCCCTTTCTCGTATCTATCCGGAAGACCTTGAATGAATTCAATGTCTGGTTCTTCCCAAAACCAAGGTGCGGAATACGAATAACACCATTTTACTTTTCTGATAGGGGCTTCATATATTCGATTTCGTATCATTTCGCGTACCAACGAAGTTTTACCTGATTGACTCGGGCCAATAACCAAACAGGAACTTGGATGTTTGAATTTTAACATCGCTGATAAATTCCTTTTTTTTTCTTTAACAAAAATATATTTACATTCATCCAACCGTTTCCGATATCCGAGGACTCAAATGTCTATACATTTTGTCTGCAAAAACTGCATAGTTTCATAAATTCCCCCCTCATCATTTGTACGCCAATTATATCGGCTTTCAACATATCGATATCTTTCCAAAAATAACGTATATCATAAACTGTTTTATTCTCTTTTACCCATACATGCAAAAACAATTTTCGACCAATATAAACTGATTCCTTACAAGTAGAATTTCTTAAATCCACTTTCCCTTCACCCCATTCACAATTCCTCATTAATTCTCCGAAAAATATTCCTACGACGACTATTGTTATTGCCAAAAATAAAACGAAATTTATAATAAAAATACTCCATTTTGTTGCACTCATCTTGCATCTACTACTCTTAATTCTCACTTTCAACTCCCTTTTTATACTAAATATTTCCAAAAAGAAAAAAAAAAAAAAAGAAAAAGAAAAACGAAAATGCACAAGCGAACTCAAGACAACGAACCCAATGAATGACCTGACGTTTTATGGGTTACTGCTGGTCGTCTCCGACCCCCCGCCGTCCAAAGAAGGTTAAAAAAACTACCAAAAAGAAAAGAAGAAGATACTACTTTTAAGAAAATCGAAGGCGTTTTATGAATGGTGTACGAGGGGGACAAGCATTCACAACGTCGCTGCTGTCCTTCACTTATACCATCCAAAAAACGTTAAAAATACTACAAATAAGCACTCACAGCTGGTGGCTATCAAACAAAAGAAACCTACCGATCGACAACAAACATGTTCCAAAAGTCAACAACCGAGAGGTCAGTCTCTAACTAAAGCAATCCCATTTTAGAAAAACATGGTATATGACAAACAGTCTCGCCTACATTACCGCCTACTACTACATCCAAGTACTTTTGAAGGTCGACTGCACTTCCGGGGTGCAGGGATACTCAAATCCTAACTACTTTCGCTGCTATTTTGTGTTGAATTTGCATTAGTAGGTGGTACTGTTTCTGTCTGGATGTTGTTTCTTGTCCACGGGTTGAATTTAGGTGGTGCACTTGGTATGAACTTGGATTTATCTGGGTTTGGGCGTGCCAAACACTGAGAAAAATTGGCTGGATGAGGCCCATTGCAGTGGCAGCACTGGGCACGTTTTAGGGGCATGCACGCCTCCGCATCTGACACATACCCAATCTCTGGTGCAGAGCAGGGAGCTGTGAAAAATGACTGACATTCATAATATTGGGGGGGGCCGTTTTTTCTCTTGAGTGATTCAATCTGAACATTCAGGCAGCTAATTCTTTTTACTTGGTGGATAACCTTATTTGCATCAGTTTTTTCAAGGTGTATAAGAAAAAGGGGCATTCTCTATTTTCACGTCGATTTCTGAGAAGAGTGATGTATTTGACGTCGAATCCTTTATCTTTTAAGTCTTGGGTAATGTCCACTAGATTGATTGTAATTGGGAGGCCTCTGATTAAAATTTTGAGAACTTTTTCCTCTGGAAGTTGATAGGTGTGTGCTTTGAGATTAGTGACCTTGACAACTTTACGCACGTTTCTGCGTCTGGTGTGTAGATGTGTAGTTTATTTGCTTTTATCTATCCTATAATTTCCTCGCCTGTTTGTATATTTAGATTCTGTATGAATTCGTCAGGTTTTACTATATCATCGACCGCTATGGGGGAACTCGTATTTGATTTGATTGTGCTTCATTATCATTATTTTTATTTGTTTCCGATTTCTGAGGTTGACTTTTATCGGTGGTTGTTTCTTTATTCTTTGAACTGGAAGTGATATCTTCTTTGTCGATGGTATGCTCGATGTTCATTGTATCAGTTTCATCTACTAGGTGTTGATATTTATTTCACATCTTTGTGTAATTATGGTCATTGTCGATTTCTGAGTATGAGGAATTTGAATTGTGTTTTCGTGGTTCCTTAAAAGGGCCGCCGGATTGGAAGGTTTCGCAAAATTCTGGATTTTATCTATTTCTTGGGTAAGTTTTCTGTTCATGGTAACTAGATGGTTAATACGTTTAAAGGAAGCTTCATTCTCTTGCATTCTTCGTTGATTTATTGCTTTGGCTAACATGTAATTGATTTCTTTAATCAGAGCAGGAGATCCATAGGGGGTGGTTTTATGGATAGCTTCTTGAATATCTTGTACGGCCATGCGGGCTGTTTCTGTGTCAGCGGAAAGTGTAATTTTATTGTTAAATGGGTTGATGATTTCCTGATTCAAAAATCATGCTGGGTGGAGTTCTCCATCATTGGTATCAGCATTCTGGGAAGTTTAATTGATCTCATTAATCATCATTGATCCGTTTTCTTGTGTATTGTCCATATTCATTTCGGTATTTCGAACAAAGCTTAATGTCTATCAGTGGACGAGATATTAGAAATGAATCGTTGGCCATTGCCGTGGGCGAGTTTAACTCTCAGCCGAGAGAGCCCCGAGACAGATGCAGTAGCTTGGAGCTGCTTAAGGTTCCTGACTTTAATCTAAAAATGAAGGCTGGGGGTAACTTAAGCAACGTATAAAATCCTTCTAGGAGAAAGGCAGTAATGAGATAAGCGAAAAGCGGTGACCTTTGTGTTCGCTCAGGTGGTTAACCGGCGCTCGCGCACTGGCTGTATGGTGGAGGAGTGGATACGGTACTAAAGTTAGAAGAGAGCGGAAAATACATTTTTCTTTTTCTTCGCTTTCCAGCATTGGCCTTATAAGAAATGGACCAACCCAAATGTGTTTTCTCCTTCGTCTGAAGCGTTCCCGTCTGTCACCTTGATCACATCCGGAGGAGTAGGGACGACTTGCAGAAATTTAACAGTGGTTGTCTATTGCAGCGTGTATAATTGTCAAGAAAAAGCTAGTTGTAGCACCTCATTTCACAAATTAGAATTTCTCCATATTTTTATTTTTGAAACTGAGATTGATTTTTAAAAATTTAGCATATTTATCAAGCATAATTAATGTTCTAAATAATTATAAAGCTATTGCATGATTTCAGGGCTGGATTTTTTTAGCTTTTCCTATGCTGTAAGGAATTTGTAACTACTTCTTTTAGAAAATAATATTTTAAATTTGAACTAGTAGAAAATTTCAAACAAGCAATTTTCTCTTGCAATTTTTATGCCGCTTCGAACTGATAAAGACTATTGGTAGAAAGTGAAAAATCTTAAGAACTGCTAAGCGAATAATCGCTTAAGTTCGTGTGAGAAGAAACAACAAAATGGAAGGGTAACTAACCTTTTATTAACCCCTTAACTGCCTTGGTATTTACTACACAATCCTGATTCTAGCTTCGCACGATCCTTAACTACTGGAAATGCTTCCACTAATGCCGACTTGAAATTTTCCCATTTGTACAATTCCGATCCTGGGTCCCCCAACAAGAGTTTTCCAATGCCATTATACCAGCTGAGGGCTTGACCTTTTAAGGCTGTAGTAGCGATGGTCACCTTTTGCAGCTGGTTCACAGGATGCAAAGTGAAATGTAGGTCCAGTTGGTCCTGGAAGGTCATGACTGAACGTTTGCCGTCAAATGTTGCTGTTGGCTTCATGGAAGCTCGCATTGTTTCCAAGATCAATTCGAATCCTTCCATTGGATTCGTGGACGTCTGAGGGACCTGAAAGGTTGGAGGGGTCAACGTAAATTTCCCGGATTCTAACGACATGATTTGTTGAAAACTTTTCGGGCGCGAAATGTGGGATTCTCACTTGTGTATTTCTCAGTTACTGTAGAAAGTGAAGAATCTTAAGAACTGCTAAGCGAATAATCGCTTAAGTTCGTGTGAGAAAAAACAAAATAGAAGGTTGACCAACCCTTTATTATTCCAATAAGATTTAACAGAACTCCGTCTTAGAGTATACAATAAAAGCCGACACTTGGGCTTGAACTTAAGAGGCTAAGAAATAAACTAAAGCTAATTTAAACTAAAGAGATATAGCCGAAGTTATCAAGATTCTAACCGAGTTGTCCCCTTAACTGTAGTTGACTACGAAACTATCAAGGGCCTGAGTACGCCCGAGCGTAATAACAGCTTTGAGAGAGAGTAGCCAAAAAGGCAGACGCGCGCAAATCAAAAACTCGGATTCTCTCTAACTTAGCAAGTAGAACTTCGCGGTTTAAATACCGCTCCTCTTCATTAAGTATTCAGACGTGATTCTAAAACTACGTTCTGGCCGGAAGTCGTAAGTTAAAGATTTGATAGGAAAGAAGTTTAACTCAAAATTAAAACTGTTAGTAAAATTTAAATAACCTTACACATTAACATGTGGAATATTGAGAGCTCTTTTTGCCATGAAAGTATTATGAGTGATTAAAAATTATTAGGTTCTGCATGGCAAAAAATATGATAAGGTAGTTTTCTCGAAGCTCTTTTCATCACAAATAAACTGTAAATCATTATTTATAGGATTGCCAGATGTTTTAAAACTGGCGATTTATCAAAATTCTTGACACCTATACTAAACGTGATCCGTAACAAAAAGGAAGAAACAATATTACATGTTTATTAAACCTTGGTTTAACTTATTTCATTATGACACATAAGGGCTATCAGCCTAAGAGGATGGATGTCTATATCTTTCTGAGGAAATTGCCTCGTATATAAATTAGAAACACTAAGCCTTAAATTGAAATTATCTTTCTGTGAAAATACCTTGGCAATTTCACAGTTTCATTCATATTTAAATCTGAGTGTATTTCACAAGATAAAAATTAGTTATTAAAATTTAGTGTGGGTGTAATATATTTTTCAAAACTATTAAAATAATTTTAAGAAATCTTCCACTAGATCGGCTGAAGTATACTACATGTTAGTTCTTCAATCCAATAACTATGTAAATATATATTTAAGCCAGATTCTTTTCAGATATACAATAAAATAATACCAGATTTATTACAAAAAAAGTTCGTAAATTTTAAATTCATTAATTCTTCATTTTAATAATATATAGAGAAGAAAATATTAATTTCTTTTTCTAATACAATGCAGAAATCAAAGCACAAATCATTAATGTATTGCAAATATTAATATATTAATTTAAAACTGAAATATCATACATTTCTCAGTGATTTAAAATAAACACAAGAGTGTATTGAAAAGATATACATGCTAAAATGTTAATATATAAAGAACTGTAATAGTTTCATGAAACGTTTTCTTCTTCTGAAATCCATATGGCACAAGCATGTTTCAATTTACGCAAAGAAAGTTACTGCGCGTAAAGGGCGTATCCTTGATGTGACATCATCTTGCACGTAATTTAGATGCCACGTGACCTCCTTGCGTGTTTGGGGATTTAGCGGCTACTAAAATGGTCGGGAGGGCGTTGCCAAGAAGATTAGAATAGAATTTCTCAGGTTTCCACAAAAACAATCTTCCTCTCCCCTAAAGCGCCCACCAGCGGCCGAGCGGTAAAGTCGCTGAACACTGGTAGCTTCGTCCGAAGTTCGAATCCCGCGAACGGGCTGGCTGCATGGGCGGTTTCGTGGTTGTTCCCATGTGTAACGTGTATATGAGCCAGTTTCCCTTAGAAAGTCCTCCACAAAGGCATCCCTCCCCTTGGGCAGATAGCTCTAGTGTGCTTTGCCATAATTAAATACAGACCCTCCCCTAAAATACTTCTAAAAATTGATAAATGGTTAAAAGTTACAGTGTGCTTTTTTAATTGAAATTAAGAATTATTTGAATTTTTAAAGTATGCCAAAAGTACTTTAAAAAATGAAAAAATGTCAATAAAAATAATATTTGAAGTTATGTTTTAGTGTATTACAACTTAAAGCTGGAGTATTTAAGCATAATAAAATAACTTTCTTTCCTGTCTCTTAAATTTTGTATATGAAATGATTCTTTAATAAATTATGATAATATTGTGAATAAATCAGAAATATCACTTCTTGAAAGAAAAATTCAAAAGTACACTGAAGAGGTTGCTAATAAAACCTAAACAAATTCTTGAAATATGCAGAAAACGTCATTTTTAAAGGCTTGAATGTTAGGCACATGCATTTAGATTTTGAACTATTTCTTAATGATTTTCTGTACGTAGTAAATTACGGATATCATCTTTATAACTTTAAAACAAAAAATTAACAATAGTGAAGAATTTCATTATAAATTTAACATATTTTTACTGGAAAATACATGCACGGAACAGCTTAGAAACACGTACGTTTCACTGCCATAATGCAATGTTTTGAAGTTACAAACATGGACGCCTCTCATTCGGTGGAGTGTCATTCCCCGATACTGGAGGGAACTCCGAACTCTCCCTCCTTCTATTCTAACCTCCTTGGGCGTTGCGAAAGCCACCTGAAGATAACAGGCTATTTCAGGCGGCTTTGACGTTGCACGTAAACAGGAATGCCGCTAAAACAATTCGCCAAGGGGGACCCTGAAACATATTTTTCATTAACTGAATTTTTGGCAACGATAGCTGCGTAGCGGGGAGCATCAAAATTGTTCTTCCGTGTTGAAAGCTGTTTGAGAAAGGGAAGCATTTTTTACTTCGTTACATTCGCTTCTAAACTGAGCAAAATGATGGCAAAGTATGTAAAAAGTCATTTAGACAAATGCGTGAACAACCTGTCTTTTGAAATGGGCGTGAGGCCAAAAGCTGATGGCAAACAACCTGGGTGGTAGATTTTTGTACAACACTGAAAATATCGTAACAATTTCTCATCCTGTACGCCATGATTATTCCCTGGTAACATTATTATAGTTTTCAAACGGTTTAATCTCTTTCATATGTAATTTCAAGTTGAATGACCAAACTAAGCTTTATGAGCGCTAGGGAGAGAAATCATGTTAGTGCGAAATATGAAACAAACTTGTTTTTCATGAAATATGTTCCCGTTTTCTAGTTTCAAACTCTATATGCTCATTCACAGACAAAAGAAGACAGAAACTTCATCTATGCCATGTATAGCAAGTCATTTAGACTAAAGAGTTACTTAAAAATTTGCTTATGGTTTGGCACACGAAAGAAGCCTCCTGCGGGCTGTACTTAGCAAGTCATTTAGACAGTATGGCTCTTTAGACAAAGATTTGCATATACATACATTAGAAAAAACTTGTGTATAAGGTATGCAAGAATCCATTTGGACGAAAGAGAACATACATACGTTTATTCACGCAGGAAAGGAACTTCACATATCTAACACGTTATTTATTTAAAAAGGTCATTTAAACATACATGTACTTAATCACATAGGAGAGAATCCCCATGTGTGTGAAATACATCTAATATGTCACTTGTTCACAAAGGTAGTTTAAACAACCATATACTTATTCACACAAAAGATAAACCTCGTGTGTGAGATATGTAGTAAGTCATTTACTCAAAAAAGTAATTTAAAAAGACATGCTTATTCACACAGAAGAGGTACCTCATATGTGTGAGGTGTGTAACAAGTCATTTGTTCGAAAGAGTTGTTTAAACAGCCATATGCTTATTCACACAGAAGAGAAATCTCATACGTGTGAGGTATGTAATAAGTCATTTACTCAAAAAAGTAATTTAAAAATGCATATGCTTATGCACACAAAAGAGAAAAATCATGTGTGTGAGGTATGCAACAAATCATTTATTCGAAAGAGTTGTTTAAGCAACCATATTCTTATTCACACAGGAGAGAAATCTCATGCGTGTGAGGTATGTAATAAGTCATTTACTCAAAAAAGTAATTTAAAAATGCATATGCTTATGCACACAAAACAGAAACTTCATGTGTGTGAGGTATGCAACAAATCATTTATTCGAAAGAGTTATTTAAACAATCATATGCATATTCACACAGGAGAGAAACCTCATATGTGCGAGATATGTAATAAGTCATTTACTCAAAGAAGTCATTTAAAAAGCCATATACTTATTCACACAGGAGAGGAACCTCATGTGTGTGAATTATGTAACAAGTCATTTGTTCGAAAGAGTCATTTAAATGGTCATATGCTTAATCACACAGGGGAGAAACCTTATGTGTGTGAGGTATGTAATAAGTCATTTAGGCGCAAGGATCATTTAAAAAGCCACATGCTTATTCACACAGGAAAAAAACCTTATCTCTGTGAGGTATGTAACAAGTCATTTTCTCAAAAGTGTAATTTAAAAATGCATATGTTTATTCATACCGGAGAGAATCCTCATTTGTGCGAGATATGTAATAAGTCATTTACTAGGAAAAGTCATTTAAATAACCATATGCTCATTCACACTGGAGAGAAACCTCATATGTGCGAGGTATGTAACAAGGTATTTGTTGAAAAGAGTTCTTTAAATAAACATGTACTTATTCACACAGGAAATAAACCTCACATGTGTGAGATATGTAAGAAGTTGTGGTGATGGCGATAAGGAGCGCGCCCTCCGATAAGTGTGGCAACCCTAGAGGAGAAGTTTCTTACGAGTAGCGAGCAGAGCAAAAGAGGCAGGCTGTCGGGGAGTATGCGCGATGTTCCTAAATAAAGCTTAATTTTTATTGTGCACTATGTCTCGTTAATATTTATATTAATGCAGTAAGAACATAATCTGTGATATGGAACTCGAGGATTGGTGGTAAAACATAACCGGAAATTTCCATAATGGTAACCTGGACTGTGTTAAATCGTATGAACAGTTCTCAAGCACGTTCGGTTTTGACTACAAGCCATCACTCAAGATCTCCAAACCAGAAGTAATGGATTACATCGGTTTTCGTCCTCCGGATCACAGATGAGTAGTAATTATAGATCATTTTATAATTCTGTTTTCTACTTATCATTTAATTTCATTTTCTTTAGTTAAATTTTTGCTTTTATTTTGGCTTAAAAACCTTGCACAATGTCTGATGTTTATGCCGTCCAAATTCCGGTTTATAACCGATCAGACCCATCTTTATGGTTTATTATGTGTGAAAGTACTTTTGCTCTTGCCACCCCCAAACCTATCACAGAATCCATTACTAAATATAATTATGTAGTTGCTCATCTTCCTCCAGATATTGCATCACTAGTACGGGATTTACTTATGAAACCAGACCCTATTGATCCATATGCAAAGCTTAAAACTGAGTTAATAAATCGTTCAGGAGAATCTTCTCAGCAAGAAATTCGCCAATTATTATCTGGAGAAGAATTAGGTTCTCGAAAACCTTCCGATTTCCTTAGAAATATGAAACGTCGAGCAGAATCTTTAAATGTTCCTGATAACTTAATGTTAGAATTATTCCTTCAACGTTTGCCTTCGACTGTTCAGTCTATTTTGGCAGCGGTTTCCAATTTAACTGTAGATAAAGCTGCAGAAATTGCCGACAGAATTTTAGAAGTAAATCCAACCCCAGGGACTTGTGCCGTTTCTCGCACAGTCGATCAGTCTCTTGAGGATAAATTATTTAAACAAATAGAAAAATTAAACAAACGTATTGATCGCATTTCTCTTTCTCGTGGTCGCTCGCCAAATCGCGGAGATCGCAATAAGGAAAGAAGCAATTCCAAAAGGAGAGATTATTCTGTTTGCTGGTATCATAGACGTTTTGGGAAAAAGTGTAGAGATGACAAATGTACAAAACCTTGTTCATGGCAGGGAAACGAAACCAGCAAAGAATAGAGGCGATTTATTCTTTGCCTCAAGTTTCACGTCGCCTGTTCGTTCGTGACCGTAGAACAAACCTTTCATTCTTGGTCGATACCGGCTCTGACGTGTCCTTACTTCCAGCAAATAATTCTCAAAAACGGAATTCGTCCCAACAAACACTTTTCGCTGCTAATTCTTCTACTATTCATGTTTATGGTCAAAAAACACTTTCTTTGGATTTCAAATTAAGACGACAGTTTACATGGACTTTTCTTATAGCAAATGTTAGTACACCCATTCTTGGAGCAGATTTTCTCCATTTCTTTGAATTGGTGCCTGATCTCAGAAACAAATGTCTCAAAGATTTAAAAACGCATTTTAAAACCGTCGGTTGCGTGAAAAATGCAAGCATTTATTCAGTAAAAACTGTATTTAGTGATACACCATATCACAAAATTTTAAAAGAATTTCCTTCAGTTACTAGATTACCAGATCCTAACCAACCTGTTAAACACAACACCGTTCATTATATCATAACTAAAGGTCCACCTGTGGTTGCAAAACCTCGTCGGTTAGCTCCAGATCGCTTAAAAATAGCAAAACAAGAATTTCAAACTATGATGCAATTGGGGCATTTGAGACCTTCGAGCAGCAATTATGCATCCCCACTTCACATGGTTCCAAAAAAGGGAAGTCTGGAATGGAGAACTGTAGGAGATTATCGAGCATTGAACGCTCAAACAATAAAAGACAAATACCCTATTCCATGTTTAGCCGATTTTACTGCTGCATTGCACGGTACTAAAATTTTTAGTCATGTCGACCTGATTAAGGCATACCATCAAATACCAATTAACCCAGCCGACATCCACAAAACCGCCATATGCACACCATTCGGTTTATTCGAAAGTATCCGTATGCAATTCGGCTTATGCAATGCATCTGCGACTTTCAACGTTTTATAGATGAAGTCACGCGGGATTTAGAAGGTGTTTACGCTTTCGTCGATGACTTGCTCATAGCCTCTAAACATTCTGAGGAACATTGCAGGCATTTGAAAGCTTTATTTTCCAAACTTCAGGAATATGGACTTTGCATAAATGTTTCAAAATGCACCTTTGGTCAAACGTCTATTGATTTCTTAGGTTTTCACCTTAGTGAAAACGGAATTGAACCTCTTCCTGACAAAGTCAAATGTATTTTAGATTTTCCTCAACCTACCACTCTCACTCAGCTTCGCCGATTTTTAGGCATGTTTAACTTTTATAGATGTTTCATATCTAAAGCAGCACATATTCTTTCCCCTTTAATAAAATTGTTAGAAGGCTATATTAATAAAAAGAAATCTCGTTCTCGTGTTCTGGATTCATCCCCACAATTAAATTGGAACGAGAATGCTGAACAAGCCTTTATTGCTGCCAAAAATGCCATTGCTCTGGCTACCCTTTTGAGACACCCTATTCCCGGAGCCCAGCTAAGCATCTGGGTAGATGCCTCAGACGTCGCAATCGGCGGCACACTTATGCAGTTGTCTCAACAAACATGGGAACCTATAGCATTTTTCTCTATGAAACTCAATAAAAGTCAACAGAAATGGTCCGCGTACGATAGGGAATTATTTTCTATTTATTCTGCAATTAAGAAATTCCGACACATGTTAGAGGGCAGAAATTTTATAATTTATACGGATCAAAAACCGTTAATATACGCTTTTAAACAGAACCCTCATAAATGTTCACCTCGACAATTGCGCCATTTAGATTTTATTTCTCAGTACTCTACTGATATTAGGCATGTGCAAGGTTCAAAAAACGTCGTTGCTGACGCTCTTTCAAGAATCGAAATTGATTCCATAACAAAATCTCCATTTTTGGATTTTAAAAAATTTTCGGAAGCTCAACGGCATGATCCGGAGGTACAAGACCTTCTCAAAAACAACACATCATCTTTGAAACTGGAATTTAAACCGTGCCAATATTCTGATGGTAATATTCTTTGTGACATATCAACGGACATTCCTCGTCCATTTGTTCCGAATTCCTTTCGCAGACTCATCTTTAATCATCTGCATAATCTGTCACATCCAGGAATTGCAGCTACTACGAAGCTTATTTGTTCTCGTTATGTATGGCCCGATATGAAACGTCATATCAAAAATTGGGTGAAATCCTGTGAATCTTGCCAAAAATCGAAAATTACTAGGCATACTAAAGCACCACTGGGCACATTCTCTCTTCCTGATGCACGTTTTTCAGAAATCCATATGGATATCGTCGGACCGTTACCTCCATCAGAAGGCAATGTGTACCTTTTGACTCTCATAGATAGATTTTCCAGATGGCCTGAAGCCATTCCCATCCCGGATATGAAAACGGAAACCATTTGCAAAGCCATCTTCAACTGTTGGATATCTCGTTTTGGCTGCCCATCGATCATAACAACAGACCAAGGTTCTCAAATGAGATCCGCACTTTTTGCAGAATTCACGCGCATTTTGGGTACGAACAGAATCACAACAACAGCCTATCATCCAATGTCAAACGGCATTGTTGAACGATTTCATCGACATTTAAAATCTTCTCTCAAGGCTCACGAGACCAATAACTGGACTGAAACACTACCAGTTGTTATGCGTGGTATTCGGACAGCCGTAAAGGAGGATCTACAGTCATCTTGTGCTGAACTGGTGTACGGCACAACTCTCAAGCTGCCTAGTGATATGATAACGTCATCTAAGATATCTCCGTATGACACACAATTTATCACGAATCTTAGGCATAGAATGCAACAATTCAATCCAATAGCAACATCTGCACATTGCCAAGAAAAGTGCTACCTTAAAGTCGTGTACGCATGTATACTTACGTGTCGATCGAGTAAAGCCACCTCTGTGCCAACCATATACAGGTCCGCATAAAGTCCTTTCTAGAACGGACAAAACTTTCACAATTGATGTTAACGGTCTGAAATCTACTGTGTCTATAGACCGTGTGAAACCAGCCTATTTGCTTTCGGACTCTAATTTGCCTGAACTGAAAAGAAATAAAGACTTAAAGACAGTTCAGCAGAATAAATCTGCAAACGAACTCTCTAAGACACAAACTGTCACCAGATCGGGAAGACATGTTCACTTCCCTAAGAAACTTGCTTTTTACATAACAATTTAAAACATTTTTTTTAAATTCATATCTTAACATATTTCTTGTTATTTCATGTTTATTATATGTGTCAATACCTTGTTATATATTGAATTGCATTTTGATCTTTTCTAATTTTATATTCTAATTTTGTAATCATAAAAAAATACCCGACAGCACGGATACTCTGAGATAATTTCATAACCTATGTCGTTCCTTTGAATAGCCATTAAAGGAACTGGGGGGAAACTCTGTGGTGATGGCGATAAGGAGCGCGCCTTGCGCCCTCCGATAAGTGTGGCAACCCTAGAGGAGAAGTTTCTTACGAGTAGCGAGCAGAGCAAAAGAGGCAGGCTGTCGGGGAGTATGCGCGATGTTCCTAAATAAAGCTTAATTTTTATTGTGCACTATGTCTCGTTAATATTTATATTAATGCAGTAAGAACATAATCTGTGATATGGAACTCGAGGACATAACCGGAAATTTCCATAAAGTCATTTACTCAAAGAAGTCATTTAAAAAGCCATGTACTTATTCACACCGCAGAAAATCCTTATGTATGTTAGATATGTAATATATCATTTGTTCACATAGTTTAAACAACCATATACTTGTTCGCACATGAGATAAAGCTCATATGTATGAGATATAAGTCATTTACTGAAAAAAATCATTTAAAATGCCATATGCTGATTCATACAGGAAAGAAACCTCGTGTGTGAGGTATGTAACAAGTCATTAGTTCAAAAGAGCTACTTAAGTGACCATATGCTTAATCACACGAGAGAGAAATGTCATGTATCTGAGTTATGCAATGTGTCATTTAGCCACAAGGATAATTTAAAAATCCATATGCTTATTTACAGAGAAAAGAAACGTTATCTGTATGAGGTGCGTAACAAGCCACTTTTTCAAAAATGTAATTTAAGCATATACTTATTCATACAAGTGAGAAATCTCATGTCTGTCTGTGTTTAAATTGTGCCCAAGCCAAGCTCCAGTATTAAAAAAAGTATTTCTTAAAAAAAAAAAAAAAAAAAAAAAAAAAAACATAATCTAAAAAGGTATTTCTAAAAATAGAGAGAAAACAAATAGCAGAGCAAAAATACGATGCTTTTTATTGGAATTGCAAACTATAGCTATTTTTTGAACGACAGTATCGCGAAGCACGATCTCCTGATGACGACAACACTCACTGTTGCCAGAACTTATCTAAACTATATATTATATTATTATTATTTTTATTAACATACTTTAATACTTCCCCTTGTAAAAAATAATAATAATAATAAATTAAAAGAGAAAAAGTCACAAAAGCCCCATCTTATCACTCACAAAAAATTAACAGTCTCGGTTTAAATAAAGGTTTAGTCATTATGTCAGCAACTTTCACCTCTGTAGGTACCTGCTGCACAATGATTTCCTTTTCTAGAACTTTCTCTCGTATGAAAAAGTGCTTGATATCAATGTGTTTTGTGTGTCAATGAAACTCCGGGTTTTGTGACAGTCTCACTGCAGCGGCGTTGTCTACTTGAATTACTGGAGTTTCACGTAACTTGGTTACATCACTAAATAGTCGCTTTAACCAAATTACTTCTCTAGATCATTCACTAGCTGCAATTACTTCTGCTTCAGTCGTCGAAATTGCAACAACTGATTGCCTTTGGCTAATCCATGATATAGCTCCACCACTATATAATATCACTACTCCACTCGTTGATTTTCCTGTTTCTTGACAGCCTCCAAAATCTGCATCACTATAGCATTCTAGAATTCCTGGTTTGTATTTATTCTTGTATGTAACACCTTTAGTTGGAGAACCTGCTATGTATCTGAATACACGTTTCACTTTTTTCCAATCATCTTTCGAAGGATTTTCTAGGTAAAGTGATAGAATGCCAA
The DNA here is from genome assembly GCF_044657685.1 of Stegodyphus dumicola. NCBI lineage: Eukaryota > Metazoa > Arthropoda > Arachnida > Araneae > Eresidae > Stegodyphus > Stegodyphus dumicola. Next base: position 53,496,665 of record NC_140778.1, read on the forward strand.
CACAGTAAGCTAAATCTGGTCTTGTACCTAACATAAGATACATTAAAGCTCCTACAGCTTCTCTATAAGGAAAAATTTCTCTGTTTGATTTATCTTCCTTTTTCTTTTCAGTTAGACCTTCCTTCAGGATAGGAGTTGACACTGGCTTGCAATCTTCCATCCCAAATTTTTGAAGAATTTTTCTTGTATAAGCTTGCTGACTAATTTTAATACTTCCATCTTCAAGATGTTTAATTTCAAGTCCAAGAAAGTATACTGCTGGTTTAGTTGTGATTCTGAATCTCAACTTCAATTCTCTGAGAAATTTTTCAGATTCTTGTAGATCTGTTGATGCTACTAAACCATCATCTACATATAAACATACGATTAGCTTTTTGCCGTTATTGTTTCTTATATATAAGCATGGATCAGCTTCACTTGTCTTGAAGCACAGCTGTGACACAAAATCTCCAAAATATTTATTCCAGCAGCGTGATGATTGTTTAAGTCCATACAATCTGCGTTTCAACTTACAGACTTTCTTCGAACCGTCACTATATCCTTCTGGTTGCTGCATGTATATAGATTCTTCAAGTTTTCCATATAAGAATGCTGAACCGACATCAAACTAAGAAAGATGCATTTTCTCATTGGCTGCGATGCTCAAAACTGAAAGAATAGTTCCTAACTTTGTTACTGGACTAAACTTTTGATCATAATCAACTCCAAAACATTGAGTACATCCTTTGGCAACAAGTCTAGCCTTGAATTTATCAATAGATCCATCAGGATTCCTTTTGATCTTATAAACCCACTTGCATGGTATAGCTTTAGCATCTTTTGGTAATTTTTCTAAACTCCATGTTTCATTCTCTATCAATGATTTCATCTCTGAATCCATAGCTTCTTTCCAATTAACACTTTGCTTACAGTTGATCACTTCTTCATAAGATTCGGGCTCTTCAGAATCAATAATAAAAGCTTCACTTATCATTATATAATCTTCAAAACGCTTTGGCTTTCTCAAGTCAGCTCTATCTCTTAGGTATCTTGACTGTGCATTATTTTGCAAATTAATATCTTCATATTCTTGTCTTTCAAAATTTTCTTCTGATATATTTCCAGATATTTCTTTGGTGTATTATTTTTCTGAATTATCTTCTTCACAAAGAAACTTTTCTTACTTATCTTTTTCTGAATTTTGTTGATGTTCAGAGCCAGAAATTAGGCTATCTTGATCTTGAATAGGTAACTGCACCCTTTCTTCACAATTTGTGAGCTTTTCGTTAAATATAATATCATGTGAACAGATCACACTATTGGTTTCTTTGATCCATAGTCGGTATCTTTCGTCTCCGTCATAACCAATTAAATAAGCTTTTGTAGCCGTATTATCCATTTTACTTCTTTGTTTAGGCATATGGGCATAACACACTGATCCTACTATACTATAGATGCTTAATTCGAGGTTTCTTTTTAAACCATAGTTCATAAGGACTCATGCCTTCTACTGATGATTTGCCAGTTCTGTTTAGTACATATATGGCAGTGTTGACTAGTTCAGCCCACTTTGCTGCAGGAAAATCAGCTTCAGAATTTGAGTACTTAAATGTTCTTGCCATTTCGATTATTGTACGTATGTCTCTTTCACTAGAGCCATTTTGTTCAGGAGAATAAGGTGCTGTTAGTCTTTGAGTTATACCTTCAGAATGCAAAATAGCACGCACTTTGTCATTATCAAACTTGCCTCCATTATCGCTGAGAAATTCTTTGACTGAATGTCCTAAAATTTTAGCATGTGTTGTAACATATGTACAACAGCAGATTTTTCCTTGATAAAATACCCATAACGAAACTTTGTGTAGCTCTCTTTAAACACAAGTATCTTTTCTTCTGGAAAGATTCATCAAAAAGTCCACAGACATCAGCTGAAATTAATTCACCAGGCTTGCTGGCTGGCTTTCTTATGCCAAATGGTAAACGGTGTGCTTTGCCAAAAATGCATGGTTCACACAATTTTCTTTCAAATGGGATTTTAATTCCTAATTCTTTCTCAAGTATGCTCTTAATGTGACGTTTATCTTGATGTCCTCATTTCTGATGATATAACTCTAATAAGGAATTGTCTGCTTCAGCAGCATGCACTTCTATAATTTTATCAGGCATAATAGGTTCTATAGCTGCCTTGTATAAAGTACCATATACTTTGCGAGTTCCAAAAAGCACTAATTGACCATTAACCTTTAACCAGCATTCTGTAACTGTTGAAATAAATTTACTATTCGGATTTCTATCTTGAGCAGCAAGTAAAGAAAATAAATTTATGTTTATCTCAGGGACATACCAAACATCTTTAAGGTAAATTCTTTGGATTTTACTACCAATAGTTGTTTTGACACATACTGTACCTTTACCAAGAGCAACTAAAGTTTCTTTTCCAGCAGCATTGATGCTACAGAGACTATCAAACTTCATAAAGTCAATAAAGTATGTGAAACAATTCATGATATGTCTTGTAGCTCCACTATCAATCCAAAAAGATGTTTGATCAGTCGTAGCCTCTTCGTCAATGGACATTAGTATTACACTCCCTGTATTTCCTTTATTGGTTTTCGTTAACCTATTCTTGGGCGGTCTTCCATCAGCAATCCACTGTTTACAATCTTTTACCCAGTGTCCTTTCTTTTTGCAATACAGTCAAAAGTCGTTAATTCGGACACCCATAATCCGGAATGATCTATAATCCGGACCTCAAGGCTACAAACTTGGACGCATGCGTGTAAGACCTTTACGGCTGTGAATATGCCTGTGCGCATGCACAAAATACGTTTATGCATGCGTGTTTTATGTATAACGGACGGTATAGCTAAGCTAAAATTATCTAAATCAGTTAATGTTGCAGACTGCGTTGCTCCTTAATCTTCGAATTGGATCAGGCTTATTATTTTTTGCAGACTGTTAAAGCAATTTTATAAAAGTAAGCCTGAACTTTTGATTATGTCAAATAGAATTTCCAATATATATTTACTAATATGTAAAGGATCTACCAAAGTGAAAGTATGTTTCGACGTCCATTAAACAAAAGTGGAATTGCTGCAAAAAATGACCTAACCATTCCAAAATCTGTTTATCAATTTCACGCTGCTCTGCGGTGGGGGATGGGGGGGAACGGCACGCAATGAATTCGAAGTTGGTCTGTCAGCACTATCCGTATCTTCAGGGCAGATGTTTTCAACGCTGCGGCGCGCAATAAATTGGAAGTTTATCTGTCAGCACTATCCTTATCTTCAGGGCAGAAGTTTTCATTTTATTTGGCTTATATTTCCTTACTAAATGTAGTATTTAAACTCGATGTATTCCGTCTTTGATATGATTTAAATCAAAATCCTCGTCATTATAATTTTCTTCCAATAGTGAAGAAAGTGACACAGAAGTTATTGAAAACGAAAAAATTTTGATTGACAAATTAGTCGGTATTCTCGACATAACAATTTATAGGACTTGAATAGCGGAACTCTGTAACTGAACAAGAAATTATGTCTGTTTATAGAATTAAAGAGAAAGTATTATCACAGAAAACGAAGCAAACAACTTACATTGAAAGAAATGTTTAATAAAGTAAACAAATAAATTTTAAGCTTTTTTTTTTTTTTTTTTTTTTGTAAATTTTGATACCCTTTAGATCATAATTGTTGTTTATTTCATAAATTAAGGTTTCATATTTTTAATTTTATAATTTCTGAATGTCATCTTACCAGATTTAAACTGATGATCTACAATCCGGAAAAATCGATAATCCGGAATCGCCGAAGTCCCAACGAGTCCGGATTAACGACTTTTGACTGTAATTACAAATATCTTATTTTCTTAGTTATCTTCTGAATTTGTCTTTTTTATATTGCTTTTGTTTTTCAGATTTTGACATTATTAATGCCACTTGTTCATGTGTATTGCCTTTCTCATGACTTTTAAATTCTCTTTCATGAGAGCAAAGCTGTGCTGTTAACTCATCAACTGTTCTTTTGTCTTCACCCAAGAGTAACCAACTTGACTTAAACAAATGGTATTGTCCTGGTAAGACATCTAAAATCTTGCAATTGAGTAACATGTCAGGTAACTTATTTTCATTTTTCTTTTCAAGTCCTGAATTCAACTCACTCCATAAGTTTTTTAATTTGGAAAGAAGAGCTGCCATATTATCATTTTCATTCCACTTGAATTGAAAAAATTGCATGCATATATTATACAATTGATTTTCTGATGATGCTTCAAATAACTTATGTAATTCCAACCACACTTCTCTAGCAGTCTGAAATCTCGTAACTTTTTGCAGAGTTTCTTCCATCATGTAATTCGTTAATACCATCATAGCACTAGTGTTTGCATTTTGAAACTTCTTAACAGTTTCATTATATTTCTTTTGTTGAGCAATCGGAGCATCTACAGGAAGAATTTCTGGTTTCACTATAGTTCTTTCTACAATTTCTTAATCACCAGGATGATAATTTAAAACAAATTTTATCCTGTATTTCCATATAAGCCAATCGCTTTCACCTGATAAAGGCTTTACTTGGACGTTAGATAATTCCATACTTTGACTTCTAAACAACTTTCGATTGCTATAACGAAAACAAAACACTTACTTGATTAGGCTTAACGAGTTCCGTTTCTTCGAGAAAACATCAATTCAAAACATTTGACGCAATATGGGAGCTTGCATGACCCATAACCTTAAAAAGTATTTCTTAAAAAAAAAATACATAACCTAAAAAGGTATTTCTAAAAATAGAGAGAAAACAAATAGCAGAGCAAAAATACGATGCTTTTTATTGGAATTACAAACTATAGCTATTTTTTGAATGACAGTATCGCGAAGCACGATCTCCTGATGACGACAACACTCACTGTTGCCAGAACTTATCTAAACTATATATTATATTATTATTATTTTTATTAACATACTTTAATAAGTACTTCTCAATTTTTAAGATAAATTAAAATTCTAGCCGGAGTGCACGGGAGCCCTAAATAAGATGAGCTCTGGTAGTTTATTTTATAAAACTAAACAACAATTAGAATTCGTAATGTTTCAGTTTAACAATAAGCAGATCTTGCTATACTCTGTTTCGCTAGAAATACGAACTCATGAGAACATGAGACGTTCTAGTAAATTCCCCTCACTCACATGCGGAAACCTTTACCTTTAAGAAGGGCAATGAAGTTGGAGGAGTATTTTTAGGAGCGCGTAAATTTCTCGCCATGTCATCGCATCTAGTGTATTGTTATCAATGCTTACAGTTAGTTATCCTCGCGGGAAGGAAAATTTGTGTTCTTAAATGTGTGTTAAGGACAGCGAGTACAATAAACTTAATACTGAGATAAACTGCTCAAGCACATCCTGTACATCGTCTTCCCACAGTATCCACTAATGGGGGGAGCGTAGCCAGAAATTTTACATTCATCTTTAGGAGTCAGAATCAGGTCTCATATTACTCCTGACATACATCTGCTTGATGGCTATAATTATATCATCAGAGAGCCGCGATCTCTCTCACCAAGATTCCCCTCATTTTTTGTTTCCACCCACTCATACGCTCATTCTGTTTGGACCTTGAATTTTCATCAGCTGTACTTTAAGTAAATTAATTTTTGTGATGATAAAAGGACTTCTCTCCCCCCCCCACTACGATCAGAGCTTAAATTGGGCCGGAGCTCACCGTGCTTCTTAGTTTTTGTAATAAATCATAATTCCAGCTGGAACGCACCGGAGCCCTGAATAAGAAGGCTGCGGCACTTTTTTTATGTAATTGAATAACAATTTCAGTAGAAATTTTGTCATGTTATAAAACGTAATTATTTCAGATTTCTTCAAATATCCCATGCTTTCATCAATATGGTCATCATTGTACATAATTGACAAAAAGTTAACACATTTGTTCTTTTCAGCCATATAAGAAAGTAGCATTATATCCTTTTGAAACCCCAAGAATGCTGTTCTCTATTCTTATTCGACACAAATTCAGGTGGGATAATCTTATCCTTGCATATTTTTTCCATGTTCAAATTATAGAAGGTTCTAAAATCAACCACAGTAAATATCTTTATACCATATCTTGCAGGTTTCTTAGGCAAATACTGCCAAAAGGAGCATCATCCTCGAAAAGGTTCTAGCTTTTCATCCTAAGTCATGTATTCCCCTACATGATATAATTTCTGATGACAAACTTTTCAAACAAATCTCTTATTGGAGCTAATTTATCACTCTTTCTTTTGTCATCCCATGTTCCGACATTATCGAATCGTAAGGCACGAAGAATGAAAAGAAAATATATAGTTCATTTGTTTTATGAAAAATATCCAATCTTGTTCCATCAGTCGCCCATAATTCTCTAGCATTTACATGGGAGGATTTGTGCAATCCACCTATGTATGAGTCCTAAAAAAGCAAGAAACTCTTCTTTCTCCATAGGTTTTGCGTCTCTTTTAAAATTTCCCGAAATATTTTTTACATAAATATTAGAGCATCTCACAATCATTTCAGTCGTTATGTCATCAATATTAGCTTCAATGCATTGATGGGTGAAGCCACATCTTTAGATATATGTGTATTGCCAGGCAACTTTTTTATGATATTATGGGAATCTTTGAATTCGAAAGTTTTCTTTCTCCCATTTTGTTGTTTTATCTTTTCCTACAAAATAGTCAGTTTGATCACAAGGAATGTCTTCTGTAGAGTCGCACTCTTTTTCTGATTCAGACTGATGATCACTAAATATTTTGCAGTAATTGACAAAGTAACAGATGGTCTTAATAAAACATAAGTTTTATTTTTAGTTTAGGGAGATAGATAATTTGAATAATAAAATTTTCATATAACTACTAGGTGGTAAAACTTCAGAATTCTCATTTTAAACAGTTTCTTACGTTGCTGAGCAATGGTTACATCATACAAATATGGCATTGCCACTTCAATAATAAATATATATTTATTTGTTAAATAACAAAATATTACAATATCTTCATTATCTGAATCTTGTAAGAAAGTCCACCTCTTAAAAAGATGTTTGGAAACTTATAAAAATTGATGTTCCGCAGATTTATCTTAAAATGGACCTAATTCAATACTATATACATTAGTGCAATTTAGAATATGAAAAAGCAATATTCTCATTTCCATTTATGAAATAACCAATGCTGTTGACAAATTAATGTGTACCCTAGGATAATTCCGGTTCCAGGGTATCATTGAAATTATTTCTCCTTATAACAGATGTGGGAAAATCCCTGATAAAATTAAACATGACAGCATCATTTTCTTCTTAATGATGCAGCCATACGTATGAAAAAGGCAGATAAAACACTTCTCAAAATGTTGTATCTGAAATGAGTCGTAAATGCTGTGCGTGAAAAGTTCATGAATTGTTGCTAGATGTTGACAAACCTATTTTTATTCTAAGAAAGATATTTTTAAATCTGTGTTATAGTGAGAGTCTTTGGAGAGACTGCAGCTGATATATTAGTTTTGACAAAGTGGGTAACATGGTCAAGTGAGATTGTTATTATGCCAAGCAGTAATAACTTTAGGGGGCATGACAGTATGATGGCCCAAGATACTTAATACTGAAGATTCAAACTTGATTCAAACTACCAGTATTCAGTAATTGTATTGCTCAACTGCTTGTGAACTTGAACAAAAGTATGAATATCTTGTTAGTGAAACCCATGACGTAAGAAAATCGAGAAAATTTATAAAGATTAAAACATGGTCGATTTTGTTATGAATTCCATGATTTTGACATGTTTTAAATACACTCCTGCTACATGGATAGAGGCGGAATGATCCTTGTCCTGCTTACAACAGATACATCATGTCAATGTAGAATCTTTTGTCGAGAATTGCCAGAAAGTTTAGGTTATTCGAATATGGCAAAGAATACCAGCTATGGACCTGAAGAAAGATGCCATCTTGAACAACTTTCTAAGGAAAACTGGCTTGTATTTGCATTACATATGAGTAAAACTAGAAAAATCAACCATGCAGCCAGCCCTTAACCATGATATGAAACCAAATCAAACTACCAGTATTCAATATTAGTTGTAGGAAAAATCTGAAGAAACTGCTTGCAGTATCATGTAATCAGAAATTAACTATGTGTTGCATAGCAGGATTACTTTTGCAAGTTTCGAGGCAGAGAATACTACTTTTTTTTTTTTTTTTTTTTTGTTTGTTTGTTTGTTTCTTTTTCTTTATATAGGTATTTAGCCATGGTATTCATTATATATATTCTCTGTCATTCATACAGAATACTAATATTTTTAGTAAAAAGGGTCTTTTTCATTAAGTGCTTTGCTTGTCGATATTCTCAAAATTATGTTTAATAATTAGTGCTGCTGTACATTTATCAGATTAATGGATTCATTACTAAATAATACATTTAAAACACTCATTTTACACTTTTTCAAAGTTATTTTTTGAATTTACTTGGTGATAGCTTAAAATATTTTATTTTGAAACAACTGTCTTTTTCATAATAAATTTGATAATGCCAAGTATCTTCAATAATATTCAAATCCTTTAAAGTAGCATTGTAAATAAAACTAGAATAAACATTATGCATCTTGTTATCTTTCAAGATTCATTCAAACTTTGATTAATTACTCAAAGCAGTGGTTTACTAAATTTGATGACCCAGGGAATAAATAAAAGTATTTTATCATATCAGAGAACCAATAATAGTTTCTTTTTATTCTAATCATCTGTTGTATATAAACACCTAGCATCCTCTGAAAGTTAATTTTTTAAAATGCATTAAAAATATATCAAATTTTTAAGCATGAAAACTGATTTAATTCTTATTATTTTAGGTAAAAATAACAGTGATAAAATTAAAAATTATTTAAAACGTATATTATTGCGGCCCACATTAATCATAATATTTTAGGAGCCCTGTGGTTCTGCATGTTTAAAGACTTTTGAAAATTACGTAAGTACACAGCCATACTATTCTAAAAAGCCGTGTTATATTCACCGCCGATTTTCACCCCCTCACCCGGTAGTGACGCACCGCTAGCCAGCGGCAAAATGGAGCCCCGAACAGACGAGAAATATCGTGGCCTTTCTCGAAGGCCACGGAAATATTCTCTAAGAGCGAACCAGGTTGCTACCTACGACAAACCAATTCACCGGGTTACCAACTTTGAACCTTTATCGCCATTTTTGGCGATGTTTACATTTACTGGATCCTTTGCGGAAGTGCTTCCTAGCTATTAATTAATTTGATAATAATTAACTATTTGATTTTAAAATTATTAATAAGTTTAATAGTCATTTTATTTCTCTATTTACTCTTGTTCTTCTTCCTGATGGTCTTCCATAGGGTCTGTCACTTCTAATCTTAGAAATTAAGCCCTGATGTCTGTGACGTATGTAAATAGTTATTTAAGCATAAGGATCATTTAGAAGGCCATATGCTTATTCATCGAAGAAAGGAACCTTATGTTTGTGAGGGGTAAAATAAGTAATTTACTCAAAAAATCTAATTTTAAAATGCATATACTTATTCACACTGGAGTTACTTACATACTTATTCAAACTCCATTTAGATACATGTTTAACAAATCACTTTTATGACAGAAAAATTGAAAGATGCATATTTACAGATAATAGAAGGCTATTGTCTTATGTGGAAATGTTAGATTTATAAGAACCTTTACTTATCAGTGCAGCAATTACTTTTCCATGCATTAAAGAATTGTCTTTGTATGAGGTGTCTTTAACATATCAATTCCTCTCAATTGTTAATGAATCATTTATTTGTTTCCACAAAAAAAAAACCTAATGTTTGCGAGATAAGTCACAAGTCATTTTAAAGTATTCCTGATTTAAAGCAACATTTTCTCACCCATAGTATTTAACTAGTAATGAAAGGTTTAAAACAGTATAGTATTCGAATAATAAAAAGTTAGAGACTGATTATACTATTCTGAATTGGGAAATTTAACAAATGTCATGCTCCGCACCTGGATAGGTGGATACCTGGATAGGTAATATGGTGATTTGTTTGAAAGCTTGAAGCATTGAACATTTGGGTAAAGTGCAGAATCGCCCACTTATTAGTTTGGCACTTTTTACAAGAAAAATTGGATTTTTGTCAATTTTTTTTTTTTTTTTTTTTTTTTTTTTTTTTTTTTTTTTTTTACTTTTTAAATGAAAATAGGTCGATGTGTACATGGATAAAGTCAAGGGAGTGCGCAATGCCATTTTTGTGCGATTCTGGGATGTTCTTTTAAATGAAAATAGCTCTATGTGTACATGGATACCGAGTATGTGCAATTCTTAAAAACACGCTAAGCAGTGGGTGATTCTGCACTTTCCCCGAACATTTTCATTTGAGTGGAAATTTCATTCACATTTTACACCGTAATCCACTTTTCATTGCATATTTGTAAAAAAGTAAAAAATGTGATTTTTTTGTGGTATTTTTAGTATTGTATGATTTAACTGGTTCTCATTAACGTTTGTAACTACTTTTTAATACTGACAGAGCTGTAGCTAGGGTTTTCAGTGCCTCGTGACAACTGAAGATTTCACATCCCATCCTGTTTGCCAAGAATGGAGACCATTTCATTCTAGAATTTTTTAACATCAATTTGGTGCTCTCTGAATGCTGCACCCGGGATCAGATGTCGCTTCTTGCTCCCGCTTAAATTGTGCCTCTGAATACTGAGAATATTTAGAATTTACATTTTGCGAAACTTGTATGTTCATTGTTGCTGATGTCATAGTGCAGCCAGTATGCAGCTTGTAATGTCTTGAACAAAATCATAATTTCTTGGAGAAGTAAGGTTTTTTCCCCTGGTACTTACATGTTAATGCAGCCACATTAATAGAAGTTGCCAGATTTTCAGAATATGCCACTATTTGGCAATTGTACTCATAATTTTTTAATCAAGTAATTCCGCCTTTTTAATTGCATGCATATTTTTTGGTTATATTTCAAAGTCCAACAGTTTTCATAAACAAATCATCATATTTTTTGTCTTTAACTTAGTTTTGTAATATGGTCTTCCATAATTTATGAGCAGTGGAAAGTACTGCAATGAAATTTCTGCAAGAACACAAAAATTGGCTGAAAATTATCTAAATAGAACAAGGAAAAGAATTTCTTGGATGGCCGAATGTTGCTCAAACCCAGCTCTCAGCAATTTTCTGGTGTTTTTATAAGCAGAAACAGACCACTGTGCACTTGGGGAGAAGACGAGCACAAAAATATTACAGAAGGTATGAAGAAGAATATAATTGTTTTATTTTTTAATACGTTATGTAATCTTTATGTGATTATTCAAATTTGTTATCTCAAGTATATTTTCTTTTCATATCTTGATTATGTTTACCAATTTACAATAAATAGTGTTAGTTTTGACAAATCGTTTTAAAATAAATTCATGAAAATCACCATTTTGCACCTGATAAGTAACTTTTAGATTTTCATCTGCAAAAGTCAACAAATTATGCTAAGCCTGTTGCATTAATACATAAGTACTTTTTTCTGGATCATGGCTCCATGCAAATATTTCAGACATATTTATACTTGTAAGTTCTTGTTCATTGTGTACTATTAATTGTTCAGTTTTGATGTCTGGTTTTTGTAGAATCTACTGACTTTCATGTTACCACCTTCAAACTCTTCTTGTTATGAAATTTGGGAGAATGATTAAATATTGCATCATGCTGTAGACATGTATATTTAACATGTAAGTGCATTGTATTAAACTTTGCTGTTCTTATGTGAACACAAAATTTAATTATGGCTCTGTGATCAAACCTGAAAATTTGTTTTTCAGCTTCAATAGGCTTTCACTCAATTTTTGCTATATCCATGCTGTAGAAAAATCCCATATGCATAAATATATAAAGAGGCATTTGGAAAATATCTTTATCATAAATGTAAGAAACATTTACATACTAATGGGTCTTTAAGAAATATTCTATCGTTTTTTTACCAGTGGCAGAAGAGAGCATAATTTTTAATTTTCAAAGACGCTCGCTTTCTATGCACATTAACACTTATGTACTAAAATATAATCTCATATTTATCTTATAATTACTCCTTTGTTTAGAAGTGTTTGTGCAAATTAACATTACGAGAAATGGGGGCCTAAAATTGTTTTGAAATTCATTGAGAGAGCATAGTTAAATATTTCTTTAATAATGCTTTAAACTTAAGAGTAGGAAAGAATACCAGACATTCAATTCTAAAACCATGCTTAATAAATGTATACAAAACAGGACTCGAAAGAAATAAGAATTCTGATCTGGGTGTGTTATATTAACAGAATATAACTTCGAGAGATCATTTTAATTTTATTTCATGGGATTGATGGAAGTAACTGTGTATCTATTTTAGTCTGCTTGTTTTATTTAATAAATCGTTTTTATTAATTATTGCTGTAACTATTTTTTATAATTATTTACATCAAAAGCTGGAGAAATAAATGTATTGGATTTAAGAATATATTTAAATACAAGCATTCTAAAATTTGCAATATGAAAGTTTGAAATTCCACATTTTAAATACCTTTTACGTATTTGAAAACATTATTTTGGTCTAAATCAGATACAGTACAAAGACTTTAATCCGGAATGATCTATAATCCGGACCTCAAAGCTACAAACTTTCTGCGCATGCACATAATACCTTTACGCATGCGTGTTTAATGTGTAACTATGTAACTGAACAAGAAATTATGTCTGTTTACAAAATTAAAGAGAAAGTATTAAAACATAAAACGAAGCAACTTAAACAACTTACATTGAAAGAAATGTTTAAAAGTAAACGAATAAATATTAAGCTTTTTTTTTTTTTTTTTTTTTTTTTTTTTTTTTTTTTTTTTTTGTAAATTTTGATACCCTTTAGATCATAATTGCTCTTTATTTCATAAATAACAGTTTTATATTTTTAATTTTATAATTTCTGCATGCCATCTTACCAGATTCAAATTGATGATCTATAATCCAGAAAAACCCCTAATTCGGAATCGTCGAAGTCCCCACGAGTCTGGATAAAAGACTTTGTACTGTATTAACTATTAATATGTGTATAAAAAGTAGGTTATGGAATGAGTTTTGCTAGTGCCACTTGATATGATTTAATACATAGTACATCATTCATAAGTATTAAAATACAGAATTTTGTCGAACATTTTTTAAAGGGAACTCTGAGGAAATGAAATGAGTTTGGCAGATAGCAAGTGTTGCACTATGCTGACCCTCTGATATCTTTCTAAGTCAAAATAGATCTCTGTTTGCTTCTGGAGAAGAATAGCAGAAAAAAATACGAGAAAGATTTGGAGATGAATGTAAATGTTTTATTTTTTTAATGTATCATGTTATCATTATTTAATAATTAAAATTTGCATTTTCATTTGCTGAAGTATATTTTATTTTCATGTGTTATTCGCCAGCTTATGAGAAATATTGCTAGTTTGGGAATCTTTCTAGGAAAAAAAAAAGGTACAAAAACCACCACCTTGCAGCTAATCGGTAACTTTTATCTTTTCATTTAATAAAAATCATCAAATTGCACCAAAATTATTTTATTAATGCTGAAGTACCAAAATTTATTTAAAAATTTTGTGTACTGTATTTCATAAGTAATCAGAGAGTTTAATAATCATACCTTATTCACTACAAATAATATCTTTTGCGATGCAATGAGCTTTTCTGAAGAAATATCCCTGCCTCAAATACTCAAAATAATGCATATTAAGTGTGCGTACAAACACATACATGCAGATTTATTCATACACAAATGCACAGTAGAACAAAGGTGCGAACATGTTACCTTATTCAGACAAAAACAATACTTACATATATGAATGAGTATTTACAACAATATTTAATGTTATATGCATGTTTACCACTAACCATACAAATAGAAATAACTCATTGTTAATATTAATTGCATATTTCATTATTTCTATTAGTACCTAACTGATACATATTGTAATATTAAACAGCTACCTACACTGGGTAATGTCTACCAGATAAATTCCCTGGTGCGAATACACAAAATCGACTTATGTACAAAATACTTGCATTACCATGTATTTTATATTTAAAATTGCAAGACTATGTTAATCACAAAATTATAAATATTTTTAGTATTATTAATTATAAAATTTTTTGGTCCTACTCAGTGGCGAGCGACTGGGCTGCATATTTCACAAGTGCACATCAGCGTAGCCACTAGAGAAGGTTTTCAAAAATGGACCAATGGGCTTCTATTGCTCTTGTGACACTAAATCTTCATGCATGTGAGGGTATGATGGTTATGTCTTAATTTGCACTGCTTTTGCATTTATAAATGTATGGCATAATAGTAGAAAATCTCATAGTGCTTTTGTTTTGTGAGTTTAATTAATCGCTGACATTTCACTTTTGCGATTTATTATTTATTTATTTTATTATTATTTTTATTTATATCTGGATTGATGTTCATGGCATTTGCATTCTTTTGATTCTTAAGGTGTAAGATTCAAAATACATATTGTGTATGATCTGATTATATCCATTGTTAACATTAAAAGTTGTATGTGAATAAATTGAATATATTCGTTGTAAATAAGATAAATTCATTCTGTTTGATGAGTATTTCTTGGTGGACACTACATTTAAGAGCGAGCAGTTATTAAATGTGAAATTTAACACAGTAAATGGATATGAATGCAAATTAGTAAAGTTCACTTAGATTAAAATTCTGCATTGGTTATTATTATAGAATATCTTCTTACATATAGACTGCAATAAAAAGTGCTGACTTCTATTTACATATATAATTAGTGTAAATATTTTTTTCATATGCATAGTTTTATATAAAAATAGCATTTGGGCTCAGATATTTATCACATATTTCTTTCTTCATCTTATTAACCAATTATTAAGTAATATTTCACTTGGATATTTTTACGGAGTATCCAGCATGTCTTTGTATTTATTTCAAATTCTTTCAACCAGGTAGTGAAATCTTCACAATTTCTTACATTTGATCTAACTTCTCAATGAAAATTTTCAGAAGTAATCAACAATGCTTCAATTAGTTTGTACAGAAAACTGCGTGATAAAATATTTTCAATCCAGTCCAATCCATGCATATAATGCCGGTGCGTTACGAGTAAATGTAATTTTACCGGCTCCTGATAGTTTGACATGATGTCACCTGGCAGTTCGAGGTAGCGAATTGGTGGTAAAGGAGGAACTGGGGTCTAAGGAGAGGAGGAGGTGACCATGCATGACAAGGTTGGATAACCAGACAATCAGACCATGGGAGACAAGACTGAGTGCAGGAAAATGATGAATTCATGAAGAATAAGTTCTGATAAGTATGGTGGTGAGAACATACATAAACATGCAAAATACTGAAATAAAGTACAGTAATAATACAAGCAATAATAAAATACATTCATGAGTAATATAATACATATCTGAAAAAAAATTCTGGGTTAAATAAGGAGAGAAAATTTTCTAGATTAATAAAACATAAAATAACAGAATAAAAACTATGATACAATATATACACAGAAAAATTATGTCGGAAAATTCCAGTCACAGAGGTGGGCCGCCCAGGGTCTTAGATCTCTATCCTCTTGCAAGATGATGTACCTGAAAGCCTGGAAGTTATTCATATATGGACAGGTAAGAGCTTTTTTGAAGAAATTTTCATTAAGCTTATGAATGAGATCTTTAATGTAGTCAACTTTTAGGTCTTGATGTAGAGTGGCATTAGAGACGAAGTAATGAGCATTCATGATTAACCTTAAAAATATATTCTTAATATTCTTAACTATTTGTAACTTTTTCAGGTTTTTCTTTGATAGTGGTCCAAGCGGGAGAAGCATAGCAAAGAATAGGCTGAATAATGGCTGTATACATATGATGCTTTCTTTTGAGGTCAAGGCTGGAGAATTTTCCTAAGAGCAGTATAAGCTGCTTCATGTTTTCATAAGATCTATTTCTAATATTAATATGGTCTGTCCAAGTAAGTCTGTGTATTAATGGTAATGAAATATTTAGCTTTCTTGACTATGGGGATATCCGTATCGAAGAGTTTTAATTTATAGATATTTTGTCTTGAACATTTATTTCTGCTAATAACTAATAGTTGCGATTTTTCAGCATTGATAGCTATTCACCATTTCACGCACCAGTGCTCAATGTGAGGAATAATATCTCTAAGTTTTTGAATTGCAGTGTTAGGGCTCATGGACTTTACGACGAGAGCCGTATCGTCTGCATAGCAACCTAAAAAGTTGGTTATTCCGTTATAGATGTTAGGGAAGTATAGAACAAGTAGAGAATTGGTCCTAAAATAGATCCTTGAGCGACACTGGCTCTGATTCTTTGTGATCTGAAGTATCTTGTCCAAATGCAACATAAAATTTTCTGTTTTTAATGAATGAATAGATGAGCTGAGTCATTTCTCTTGAGAAGTTGTTGCAAATTAGTTTGAAAATGAGCCCCTTATGCCAGACGCGGTCGAAAGCTTTCGCCACGTCTAGCATGAGTAAGGCGACTTTCTGATTACTATGCAGGGCTGAACCAATAAATTCTGTAAGTCGCACAAGTTGTTTCGTAGTAGATAATGTTTCCCTGAAGCCAAACTGCTCAGGGGGAAGTCTATTGATGTAATCTTTCATCCTATTGAGTATGATCCGTTCGAAGATCTGGCCAAGTCCGGGCAGTAGGCTAATGGGGCGATGAGCCTCAGGTGTGGTCAAGTCTTTGTCAGGTTTCGGAATAAGAATTATTTTTGCAATTTTCCGTTTCATAGGAAAGTAAGATTTGTCCAGGCAGGAGTTGATAATGCTAGTATATTTGTAATGGTATTAACAGAAAGGTGCTTAATAGTAATATTCGTGATTTCATCATAACCAGGGGCTTTTTTATTCTTGACCTGCTTGATAATCTCGATCGCTTCCTTAGCAGTAAAATCTGTTTTGAATCTAGCTGAAGAGCCGCTATGATAGTCTTGAATGCAATATCTGATGTCGTAGGCGAATATAGGATCACATGGGCAATCATTAGGTACGAATTGATTTTCTAGGTGGTCAGCCATGAGCATAGCTTTATCTCTGTCAGTAATAGCAATAGTGGAGCCTTGTTTAATAGGTTTATTGTAAGTGGGAGTACTTCTAAGTTTTTGGCGAAGCTCCAAAAGGCATTACCTGGCTCATTAAAACTTTGGATTTTATCGTGCCATCATTGGTTTCTTAATTTTTCTATGTTTTTCTTAATAATTCGATTTAATTTGTTGAGCTGGCATTTAATATGTGGATCCCAGGTGAGATTTCTTCTGTCTATTGCTTTCTTTCATCTGTTCTCTGATGTAACGGGGGAGAATCTCAGGATTATGATCTGCTGGGAGGTCTCTGAGTAGCATGGTTATAAGTACATTTGATTCTGGAAATAAGATTGTCTATTGCGACTTCTATGTCATGCGTAGTTTTCAGATTATTAATTTCAGGAGGGTTGTCTAGGACAAATTCATGAAAATTAATCCAGTTGTTTTATTGATGAATTTGGCGTCCTAAATTTTATTTGCGCCCAGAGTAGCAATAACAGGGATGTGGCCCGAGGTGAGCTCTATTTTAGTGTCCAGATAATTGGGGATAGAGGTAGTAGAGATTAAAATATCCAGTATATCTCCTCTTCTGATATTATTCTTCAGGTAAGCATAATTTGTGGGTGCATAAAAATACACCGGATGATTATTGATGAAGTTTTGAAGTGCAATGCCATTACTATTGTTTTTTCTACAGTTGTTCATTTAGTGGGAAGGTTATACATAGAACTAAAATAAGTGATGCTATAGGAAGGTAGGAGACTGAAACAGTGATGATTTCGTGATTATTACATCTATCTTTTTTAATAAGGCATGATTGGAAGCAGTTTTTAACAAAAATAGCCGCCCCCCACCTCTGTGACTTAGTCTATCGCAGCGATAGCGTCTGTAATTTGCAATGCTCGTGCGGTTGCATGGATTCGCATGAGTTTCTGTTATTAGTGCTATAGTGATGTCGTTAGTGATGAGAAAGTTTTGAAGTTCCTGAAGTTTGCTAAGAACGTTCTGCGCGTTCCATATCATGACTTGTATTTGCGCTTTAATGATGTGATTAAGACCCATTATTTGAAACTTTTTCAGATGCGTTTTCCTGATTAGTATTATTTAATTTTTTGATTTGTTGACTGATCTGGACAGAGCCAGCATTTTTAATAACTGAGACGACCTCAGCTAGGTCAGAGAAGACTTTCTTGGCTTCACTAATAGTTTCATTAAAAGTGCCAGAAGCAAGGGTCTGGGTGTAGGATTTGCCTTCTATGATACAACTTTGATATTTCTTTTGTTTCTCCTCTTTAGGCTTTGGGAATTTGATGACAGTTTACACAAACTAGTGGTTCTTCCTTGTTATTCTTGTCAGGGCAGTCCGTGGATTCGTGGTTGCCGGAGCATCTCACACAACGAGGATGGTAAATACAACCAGCCTGTGTGTGATTGAAGCCCTGGCATTTAAAACATTGAAGGGGGCCTTGCCTCCCTTTATATTCTTCTATATTAACTTTAAGTCTGCATAGGTATTTAACTTGGTAAATGGATTTAGATTCTTCAATTTTAGGTAGTGTAATAAGGCATAGTGGAAGTTTTGAAACTTCGCCGTTCCTTCTTCTGGTCATTTACTTAATGTCACCAGGTTTATAGTTTAAGAATTCAAGATTTTCCTGGATTTCTTCTGTTTCAGTACTTCTAAGTCCTTTAATGACAACTTTAAGTTTCTTGTCTTGTGGGAGAATGTAGGAATGGTTCCAATCCCAGGTCCTTGACATTTTCACCATGGCTCTTTAAGTGTTAGGATCAGTGGTAGTCACTTTGACTCCGTCAGGTATACTATTTCCTATAAATTCGAATTTCTGTTGATTTAACATCTTTTATATATATATATTTTACCATAAGAAAATTTGTTTTCCTTTAGAATGATAGGTGAAAATTTATTTTGTTGTGTTTCCTGAGTGGTATTGTTGGTGGAGTTACTATTAGTAGTGGTTTCAGTAGATTCGTCCTGATTATTAGTGTCCATGGGCGGATTATCCACCTGTACATTGGTATTTTCCTGATTCTGTTCAGCGTTATTGCTTACATTGACAGTAGGATTGGAGGAGGTGTTATTCCGGATTTCCTCAGAAGGATTACTTATCTTGGGAGAAGTAATCTGTGTATGGTAATTTGAGTTTCTTAGCAGCCATATGCGGGAATCTTTTCTTGATAGTTTGATCTCCGCAACACTTGGGAAGATCTTCATCTGAGCTTATGGCTTTATCCAGTGTTAATTCGTCATCGGTATTAGTTGAAAATTCATCATGAATTTTGATAGGGCTACGACCTCTAGCATTTTCTGAAAGGCAAGTATTATTAGTACAAACATCTAGTATTTAAGTCATGATTTTTGATTATGGAATCCTGACATGATTTAAGATTTTGTTCATTTAAAATCTTGATCATATCTCGCGAACTAATGAGGAAGGAATGAAATTTGACCTCAGTTTCGGTAAATGAGCCATTTTGCTCTTTGGTTTTTTCAAGATCTCTGATCTGAAAATAGCTGTATCCATGCTGGTATCCATTGCGGCAGCATGGAAGCCATGAAATCCAGCGCTCTGGTTAGAATTGGAGCCCTGCGCCCTGGAACCGGGCTCGCTGGACGGCGCTCCCGCAGCGGAAGTTTATCAGGCCCCTGACTCACACCTGGCAGTGGGAGCTTGGAGGTAAGTAGATAAACCAAAATCCAGATTAGTAAAGATAATCGCGCCGCAAAAGACGAAAATCTAAATTAAATTCAAGTGATAAGCATATATGGTAGTCATACACGCAATTATATGGCAGATGGCAAGACGTACTGAGCACGCATCGAAGAACGAACGCTGCCTGATGCATTCGGACAGGGAGTTACGTGATCACTTACGCAATGGATTCAGTTCCGGCACGGCACCCAAAACGGCGCGTGTTTCCCCTCTGAGTCACCCCGAGAAAATCAGATATGCTGAAATATTTTCAACCATCTCGCTTAAATCTTAAAGCACGCGAAAGGTCATGTGACGTGACAAAAATATTACTGGATGCCACTCCCTCGGTGGCTACACAGATGTGCGCTTGTGAAATATGTGACCGCGCAGATGCCCGGTGGGCCGCAGCGATTTCTGGCCGATCAAGAAACTTAAGCGATCGAATCAACAAAGATGACTCGGCAACACAGTCATTCACTTGAGAGAGACATGAGTGCGCGGACCACATATCGCATTCAAACTCACATGAGATACTTTAGATGTAGGTAGAGTATAGCTCACAGTCGACAGTCGTAAAGTAAATTTATGAAAATGCAGTACAGTCATGTTCTCATTTAATTGTGAAATTGATAATATTGCATTATAACTGTAATTAAAAAAGACTCTCTAGCGAATTTTGTTGTGTCATTGAATAACGTAAGTTGATAACAAAAAATATAACAGATGAATTTTTTTTACATTATTTTTAGATGCGTAGAATGGATAAACGAAAAATCAAAGGAGGTGTACAGAAACTTCGAGAAAAGAACGCCCTAAAACAAACCTTTGGCACGTTCAATTGCAAAGATAATTGTTTATATATAGAATTAATACTTGCACTCAAAAGTATTGCTTCCAATAATAAACCAAATGCACAGCTGCGAGAAATGGCAAAATCTATTCTGAACAAAATGACAACTTTTAGAATAATTTTGTCCGCTCACGTATATTTGAAAATATTTCAGTATACTGATCCAGTAACAAAATAGTATTTGCAGACTAAAGGATTAGATTACATGCTAACATATAATATGGTTAGGGAACTTACAATCTCTTTAAAAGGCATTTCTAGAAACTTTGATTTAATATTTAACGCATTCAAATCGTTTCCAACGGATTGCAATAATAAAATAGATATGCAGGGTTGTGTTATAATTTTAGAAGAACTAGCTGTAGCCGAAAAGTGAAGCAAATGGACGATGAAGTATCGTCCGACTATAAATTGCCCTATCGAACAATGCGTAGTTACTGTCTTTGACTTGATAATGGATAACACCATTTCATCAATGTAAAGTAGGTTTAAAGAGCATAGGACGTTGTATGAAGACATATCTCTTTTCGATCCCCAAACCTTTTCGAAGCCATTGTTATCGAACTCTTACAAATACTTAACTACATTATTACCGCACTATGCAGGTGTAACAATTGATAATCTTAAGGATGAATATCAGGATCTAGTAAGTAAATGCGGGCTGAATATTCAAAATTATTATTTTCAATCTGATACCGAGTCAAAAGGAGAGAGTGCTTGATCCATTAATGAGCATTCATCCAAAGCTAAATGTAGTGTTTGCAAAAATTGTGTCTTGTGCGTGTATAAATTAGTCTTGAAATATAATGTATATGGTAAAGTGTACACCAAAGTATATGTTAAGTAAAGTTATATGTCTTTTTTTGCTTATAAGTCTGTACTCACCCTATTTCTAATGCAGGTTGTATGCGAAAGAGCTTTTCCAAAATTAAAAATTGTAAAAGGTAGATTAAGGGTCACCATGAAGCAAACTAATTTGGTGTCATTTATATTGATGAACATAGAGAAGGACATTTTGGCTAAAGCAAAATGAAGATATAGTGGAGGAAATATTTGCCCGGGTAGCATATTTCACAAGTGCACATATGTGTAGCCACTAAGGGAGTGGCTTCTAAGTTGGACCAATGGGCATCCAGTAATATTTCTATCATGTCACATGACCTTTCGCGCGCTTTAAGATTTAAGAAAGATGGTTGAAAATATTTTGCCATGCAATTTTCTGTACAAGATAATTAAAACATCGTCGGTTTCTTCGCGAAATTTTCATTGCGAAGTTAGATCAAATATAAGCAATTGTGAAGATTTCACAATGGGGTTGAAAGAATTTGAAATAAATACAAAACACATGTTGGATACTCTTCAAAAATATCCATGTGAAATATTACTTAATAACCGGTAAATAAGATGAAGAGAGAAATATGTGGTAAACATCTGAGCCCAAATTCTATCTTTACGTAACATTATGCATATGAGAAAAATATTTACACCAATTATATATGTAAATAAAAGTCAGCACTTTTGATTGCAGTTTATATGAAAAAGATGTTCTGTAATAATATCCAATGCAGAATGTTATTCAAAGTGAACTTTGCATTCGTTCGGATTTAGTGTGTTAAATTTCACATTTACTAACCGCTCACTTTTAGATGTGCTGTCTGCAAAAGAAATATTCATCAAACAGAATGAATTTATCTTATTCACAATGAATATATTCAATTTATTCACATATAACTTGTAGGGTTTATATTTATTTTAACTAACATTTATTTTAAGTTTAAACTATCTTTCCTGTCAAGCCTTACTTTCCCCTGGAACTGCCAATGCCAGAGTATGTAAATTTTAGTAGAACGCGCAAGGATTCAAATTCTCAGCGGAAGTATTCTGAGTTAAATAGAAAGGAAACGAGTTCGAGGTGCTGCTGTTCTTACTTCACGAGCGCGGAGGTAGTTAGCCAGAAATTGAAGAATTTCGGCCTGTGTGCTTGCCTTGGAGAATTTTTAATCGTTCAGCGTGATATTCAAAGTTTGCTGAATCATCAGCGGTATTGTAAAACGCGGTGAGGTTAGTTATTTTAGAGAGCCTCGTAGTTAGAGTCTTGTTATTAGTTTCTTTTCAGATTCTTATTTTTATTTTACCGCCGAGTCGGCGTAGTTTGTGAGCGTCAAGAGCACGCACTTGTAACTTCTTAAGTTGAATACAAAGGGACTTAAACCCTTAGCAAGACTGTCATTTTTCAACAGTCACCTCTTGGTTGCGTGCAAGTTGGAGGCGCGCAACTCTACGTTGGCGCCCGAACACTTATCGAACTGAAATGGCCGAAAATCGGATGGAAGCCGCTGAAGAACACCAAGAAATGGCAAGCCAATTGGAAGGATTTGGATACCTGGTCCAGACTTTGAGAGCGTCAATCAAGCCAAACGTCAATTTCGACGGAAAAAATTCGGTGGCGATATTTCTAGAAGGCCTAGAAAATCTCTTTCAGCTCTACCCTGTGCCTGAAAGACAAAAAGTTGCCATCGCCACATCTGCACTAAAAGGACAGGCCGCGCTGTGGTGGAAGAATATAGGCAAATTTTTATTAGGGGAATTTGGAAGCCAGACATATACATTTGAAAATTTCAAAAAATCTTTAGTAAAGGCCTTCCCCATACTGAAAGATCGAGCAAGGCTGGAAGCCGAACTATATAGTTTCTATCAACGGGATATAGAAGAGTTGACGGACTTTATTCTACGAAAAATTAAGCTGACGGATATGCTGTATGGGAAGAAACCCGACGCGGAGATTTGAAATAATCTTACCAAGATTGTTACCCGCTGTTCAAGACTACTTCGAAATTAGAAACCCAAGCACATTGCAGGAGCTCTTCGAATTGGCGGTGAAGTTTCAAAATCGCAGAATAGCGGAAAAAGCTAGAGGGGCAAAGTATTCTCAAAGTACCCGAAGGAAATCTTCAAATGAGGAAACCAGAAATGCAAATCGCTCTTATGGGGGAAAGAGCTATCAAGCTAACTCATCGAAGCTCGAAGGTCAAGGCCCAAAAAGAAAATTCGAAAATAAACATCCGCGTACCCAGAAGGCACAAATTGAAAGGAAAGCTTTAAACGAGTAGAGGGGCTTGTGAAAGCGAGGGTCCAGACCTCGGAAGTTTTTAAAAAACCCTCAAAAAGACATTTAAATACGGTCATCGTAAAAAACTCACATCTACCAATTATACAAGCCCTGGTTGGCGATGTACCAGTAGAAGCCCTCATCGATACAGGAGCAGAAGGAAATTTTATGAGCGAAACATTCTTCAAAAAGAATTTTTATAGGGTACGATTATTTAAAACCCAAAATACGGAAATTATAGCGGCGCAAGGAAAAACATGTCACTGCATCGGGAAATTATCATTAAACATACAGGTAAAAGAGGAAAGCCTCAAAGTATTAATTTTTGTAGTGAAGAATCTGCAAAATCCTCTTATTTTAGGTATGGAGTTTTTAAGGGCCGCGAGGGCCAAGCTGAATTTTCAAGACAGTTCCGTGGGGCTGGAGATGGACCAGAGGGTGGTGGAACCTGTGGAGAAACCGCAAGTGGACCTTAGCCATCTGAATGACCATGAAAGTCAAGCCATCCAGCAAGTGGTGAGTAATTTTTCTAACTTGTTTTCAGAAAAGCCTGGTAGTTGCCAAATAGTTACGCATCAGAGAGAATTAAATGCCGAAAAACTTGTAGGACTAAACCTTACCGTTATGACAAACAAAAAGACATAATCATCGAAGAACATATTCAGGAGATGTTAAAGAATAAAATAATAACGCCCATAAATAGTGAGTACGCGAGTCCAGTCGTACTATGTAGGAAAAAGAACGAGTTTCCTGCTTCGGATAAAAGAGCTTGGAGGTTTGCTATCGATTACATAAAACTTAATAGTGTTACTAAATTCCCAGTTTACCCTTTGCCGGTTATAAAGGAAATGATTAGAAAGATTAAATCTACAAGATACATGACTACGTTGGACTTGAAGTCTGGCTACTATCAAATAGATATGAGACCCGAAGACATACATAAAACCGCGTTTATAAAAAAATCGGGCACTTATGCATTTTTACGCATGCCCTTTGGGTTGTGTGAAGCCCCGTCAACATTCCAGAGAGCTATGGACATTGTTCTAAAGCCTGTCCTAGGAAAATCGACTTTAATCTATCTAGATGATATAATTATAATGAGTAGTACGTTGGAACAACATATTAAAGACCTAGAAGAAGTTTTTAAATTATTAAAAGAGGCCTGTGTTACAATTAACGCCTCAAAATGCAAGTTCGCAACTAAAGAACTTAAATATCTCGGTTATAAAATTTCGCAAAAGGGTATAGAAACGCAAGATTTAAAAATAAAAGCTATCAAGAATTTCCCACCGCCCAACACCGCCAAGAAACTTTCTTCTTTCCTTGGGTTATGTTCTTACTATCGGTCTTTCATAAAAGATTTCGCTAATATTGTTGAACCACTCTTAGTAATCAAAAGAAAGAGAGGTAAATTTACGTGGACAGCGGAAGCAAATACAGCATTTGAAAGATTAAAAGAAGCGCTCATCTATGCCCCTGTTTTAAAATTCCCGGAGGGGGACGAAAACCTGGAAATTGCAGCAGATGCGTCAGATTATGCGGTGGGTGCGGTTCTTATGCAAAATAGCCATCCTCTGGCATTTTTTAGTAAAACGGTGAATCAGACACAAAGGAATTATACAGCTACAGATAGAGAAACATTAGCCGTATTAATGGCTGTACACAAATTTCGAGTTCATTTCGGTAAAGCGCCAGTAACAGTCTTTTCGTATCATGCGGCTGTTGGTAGACTTTACTCGGGGGAAAAACCTAACGCCCAGGTTAATAAGATGGGCTTTAAAACTCCAAGAATATAATCTCAGAATAAAATATAAACCGGGTAAGGAAAACAATGTAGCTGACGCACTTTCTCGTATAAAACTGCACGATGAAGGAAATGAACTTAAATGCACTGTGTTGACTTCAAAAATTTTAGATTCTAGAGATACGATTATCACTGAACTGAAAGCTGATCTTGAATTTGGAAATATCTATGCATATTTGAAAGACCCCGAAAGCTTTGAGCACACAGATATCGATGCGATAAGAAATAGAACAGAAAACTATGAAATAATAGATAATTTATTATTTTATACGAAAACAACAAACGAAAATCTTGAGTACAAACCAGTCATCCCAGCCTCGCTTGGATTAAGCATTTTGAAGGAATTACACGACGCGAAAACAGCGGGTCATTTAGGGATCAGAAAGACTTTAAAAAGGGCACGCGAGGCGGTATATTTCCCGCAATTATACAAAATAGTAACTGCGTATGTCAGGTCCTGCAATCAATGTCAGTTAATAAATGATATTAATTACAGCCCGGCCGGGTACTTAAATAGCATTCGCGCTACATTTCCGAATGAAGTTTTAGGCATAGATCTTCTTGGTCCCTTCCCCTAGTGCGAGTTAAATAAAAATCGTTTTCTTTTAGTAATAGTAGATCATTTTTCAAAATGGACAGAAATTGTTCCACTTAAACGCGCGTCAGCCAAAACAGTCGCAGATGCATTCTTACACAGATACATTTTAAAATACGGTGCACCGATAAAAATCATTAGCGATAACGTAAAACAATTCATTAGTCAAATATTTGAAAACATATGCAATGGACTTGGCATACGCCATATCAAAATGGTTCCGTATAGACCACAGGCAAACATAGCAGAAAGAGTGAATAAAAATATAGTAAAAATAATTCGCAGTTACGTTAGCACACATCACGAGCGCTGGGATGGCTACATAAATGAATTAGCTTATGCTTTAAGAACGGCAAATCATGATACTACGGGAAAAACCCCAGCAGAATTATTTTTAGGCCGAATGTTAATTACGCCTTATATAAATTATTCTTTGTGCAACAAAGAGAGCAAGAGTTTAAACAGAAAGATGTGCAAAAACTTATTGATCAGGCGCTTAAAAGCTCGGATACGGCAAGAAATAAGCAAAAAGTGTATTATGATAGAAAACGCCGTGAAGCAGATTTTAAAGTTGTGGATAAAGTATTGAAGCGGAAATTTTCTTTATCAAGTGCCCCAGACAATTTTACTGCAAAGTTAGCTCCAAAATTTGAAGGCCCCTATGTAATTCAGGAAATCAAAGGAGTCGTATTGTATCTCAAGAACGAGAGAGGGGAAATCTGTAAAGCAAGTCCCGACCAGGTGAAAAAATACTATAATCCAAATGATTTTGAAATCCTTAAAAGTTTCTTCCAGGACTCAAGCCTAAACGAAGTAGAAGGTCCAGAAATAACAACTCTTCCACCACCCAAGAAGCAGAGAACTGAAGAGAGACCTAGCCCTTCTACAACCTGGACGACGGTACCAAAAAGAAAAAGTGAAAACTTTCAAACTCCAGCATTTAAGAAAAACAAGAATGCAGATGCACCGCGTAAAGAAACCGTGGTAAAGAGGAAAACACCACCTACAACTTATCGCAGGAGAAATTATACATCAAGGAGAACGCTCCCAGGGCCAGAGAGTCAGGTGCAAGCAAGGCCGCCGTTCCGGAAACTGAAACGGCAGCAGGAGGAACGAAAATACCAGGAAAACCAGAAGAAATTCAAGAAGGACTCCAGACCGGAGGACGTCAAGACCAGCCGTCCAATGGAAAAACGAAAACGACAGCAACCCGACGATTACTCCGCCAAGAGGCCAGCATGCAGAGGACGCAAAAGAAAAACTAATGTGGACGACACTCGGAGGTCAGTAAGGAGAAGATTGACGTCCATGAAACCTATAACATGGGAACAATATTGCCAGAAAAGAATGTCGGAGTTTCATTCATCGAAAACTCAAAGATAAGTTCAAATCTTCTATAATTTTTTTTTTCTCTTTTGTTCCGAAATGTTATGCATAAGTACGAAGTTCTATGTTTTGACGAAAGTCAATATGTCTCGGTTGAGACTTAGTTTTGTTTTACTTTATTTAGCTAAGGCAAAAGTATTATATTCTTTAAGTATAAAACCTAAGAACAAGCATTTTCTGTTGATCGAAAGACTAATTTTATTATCTTAAAGCCAAAAATTTGGCCGAAGATAAAAATAACTTCGTATTTTTGTATTAATAAGAATTTTAGTTTCAGTGCCGCCAGCTTGGCGAAGAATGAGTAAAGTAAAAATTTATTTTCTCTTATTCATTTTATGGTAAATTGTAAAAATCATATGTATTAAAATTTTGTAAATGTACGTAAATACTTGAATGTTATGTAAAAGTAGAATTTAGTCTAGAAGCATAAAATTTTAGATGCTAAAAGTAAAATGCTCAAAAGCAATGAATTCAAAATTTAAGTATTAAACTGTAGATAAAGTCATGCTTTAGAGCGAAAGCCTGCATGTTTAAAGATGAATGAGAGGGAAGTTAGAATGAATGTGTTTTGTAGGGTTCTCCACCTACACTTGAATTTCTAAGAATGTTAAAGTAGCTCATCGAGTTGTAGAATGTCGAGTAAGGTGTGTCTATTTGGTCGTTGAATTCTAACAAATCATGGTGGTTAGGGGAAGTGTTGTAAGACTAAAACACGAATATTCCCGTTTGACACCACACATGGTGGAGAGCCAGGGTAAAGTTAAATTAATGCTTGAAAAATTGAATGAATGTGAATTAAGCAATAACCAAGGAAAACGAATCGTTTAAAAACAAAAATTTATTCAGTGTCAAGAAAGTGTAAATTATAATGTATTTAGAAAGATACTGACACTTATTCCTTCCAGATGCTGGAAGGAAAAGAACAAGATTGATTGATGAAGTCCAGGAAAAGTTGCTGTAAGAAGAGAGATTTATAAGTATCGACTGAAATTTAGTATACAATTTGTTACATAAGATTTTTTTTTTTTGTGTGTGTGTGTGTGTGTACACGAGGCTCTTTAGAGTTAGTTCAGAATTATAGAAACTTTTCAACAGGTCGTTTGTAGGACCTGCTTCCAAGTTTTCCAAATTCTGGCAGCGGCAAATGTAGGGTTTATATTTATTTTAACTAACATTTATTTTAAGTTTAAACTATCTTTCCTGTCAAGCCTTACTTTCCCCTGGAACTGCCAATGCCAGAGTATGTAAATTTTAGTAGAACGCGCAAGGATTCAAATTATCAGCGGAAGTAATCTGAGTTAAATAGAAAGGAAACGAGTTCGAGGTGCTGCTGTTCTTACTTCACGAGCGCGGAGGTAGTTAGCCAGAAATTGAAGAATTTCGGCCTGTGTGCTTGCCTTGGAGAATTGTTAATCGTTCAGCGTGATATTCAAAGTTTGCTGAATTAGCAGCGGTATTGTAAAACGCGGTGAGGTTAGTTACTTTTAGAGAGCCTCGTAGTTAGAGTCTTGTTATTAGTTTCTTTTCAGGTTCTCATTTTTATTTTACCGCCGAGTCGGCGTAGTTTGTGAGCGTCAAGAGCACGCACTTGTAACTTCTTAAGTTGAATAAAAAGGGACTTAAACCCTTAGCAAGACTGTCATTTTTCAACAGTCACCTCTTGGTTGCGTGCAAGTTGGAGGCGCGCAACTCTACAAACTTTTAATGTTAACATTGGATATAATGAGATCATACACAATATATATTCTGAATCTTACACTTTCAAAATCAAAAGAATGCAAGCACTAAGATAAGAAAACACTAGATTCATTGTAACACTTCCATTACGTTTCAGCTCAATAATGATAATAAATAAATAAATAAACTATAGACCTTGAATTTTCTTAATCCACAGGTGTTAGTAAATGCATAATATTCAAGGCTAATTGTAGCATCAGTCATTTTTTCGATGTTAAGAGCAATAATATGCCGTAAACATCAAATATAAATGCGTGATAAAAATCACGAAAATAAAATGTCAGCGATTAATTAAGCTTAATAAACGAAAGCAATATGAGATTTTCTGCTATCACGCCATAAATTTATAACTGCGAACCAAATGCAAACGACATACGCTCACATGCACAAAGATTTAGCATCACAAGAGCAATAGAAGCTCATTAGTCCATTTTCGAAACCCCTCCCTCAGTAGCTCCGCTGATGTGCACTTGTGAAATATGTGGCCGGGCACCTGGAATTAAAAAGTATTTAAATGGTTAATTATGAATCAACCGCTGTTTTGTATATATAATTATTTGGTCACTCATTTACTGTTTGTAGTTTATTTATATATATCTATATATAAACTGCAAACATTATATATACATGAATTAAGTGTTACTTTTCTTCAAATGTATATTTTTAGTCCATTTGCAGCTTTTCTCATAGAGCAAACACGCAGAGACAAGGCCAACGTGTGTAACCTTCGTATTAATTTTATTGCAAATTTTGGACTTAAAAACTTTCAGTAGGTCAGCAGGAGTCACAGGACTGCCGCCACACCCCTCATAGGACTTCTGCAATCGCATCCTCACCCGCCAGTGAGATTTCAGAGAAATGCGTCTCAATCTTTTCTTATTTTCATTGTATTTTATCTTGAGGTACACACCTTTAATGGTGGATCAATTTGATGAGTCCTTATGCGTAAGGGCCCCGTTGGATTCCGTGATAAGCTCTGGTAAGAGCGGAATTAATTCCCGCTGTAAACCAGAATATGCAACCAAAGCATCAAAGCAACAGGTATATTTTTGTAAAATGATTTTTTATGATACTGATGATGACAATGCATGTATAATGACATATCACATGGGGGATGGCATATTTTATCTTGCCCGAGCCTATTTCTTTGGCCAGTCCGCCACTGGTCCTACTAGTTATATATAGTCACTAATTGATTGTAATGAAATAATTATCAAATAAGTGTGTATGCATGCAGATCTGTGAATGCATCTCGAAATATAAATGCATATATCAGAGGTTTATACAAATATTTAAATTGGCATTTAATTATGTACTTTTATTTGTGAGGTAAAATTAATATGCATGATACATTATTTTTACTGTAATACTGTGTGCTTAAATGGGGGTCTCAAGTCAAACTTTTCCTCCTTTTTCCCTTTCTTAACAGCTATAATAACATATATATAGCTATAATAACATCTTTGATAAGATTCCAGTTCCGGAACATACTTTACTTATTTTAATTTTTTCTAATATGGATTAAAAATGATTTGAATTAAGGAGAAAATTATTTTAGTGAACGTACATTTCAAGCAAAAATCTGGATAAACTGCGACTTTGATATGCATTTCTAAGGTTGCAGAATATAGTCCATACTGGTAGAGATATCAAGTTCATACCAAATACAGTCAAAAGTCGTTAATTCGGACACCCATAATCCGGAATGATCTATAATCCGGACCTCAAAGCTACAAACTTTCTGCGCATGCGTCGCGTACACGCATGCGCACAGGCGTTTACGAGAGCGCATAAGACCCTTACAGCTGCGAATATGTTTGTGCGCATGCGCGTTTAATGTGTAACGGAGTTATACGCTAAGCTAAAGTTATATAATTCAGTTAATGTTGCAGATTGCGTTGTCCCTTAATCTTCGAATTGGATCCGGCTTGTTATTTTTTGCAGACTGTTAGAGCAATTTCATAAAAGTAAGCTTGAACTTTCGATTATGTCAAATAGAATTTCCGATATATATTTACTACAAAGCGAAAGTATGTTTTGAAATCCTAAATCTGTTTATCAATTTCACGCTGCGGATTGGAAGTTGATCTGTCAGCACTATCCTTATCTTCAGAGCAGATGTTTTTATTTTATTTGGTTTATAATTCCGTACTAAGTGTAGTATTTCATCTCGATATACTCCGTCTTTGATATGATTTAAATCAAGTTCCTCGTCATTATAATTCGCTTCCGATAGTGAAGAAAGTGACCCAGAGGTTATTGAAAACGAAAACATTTCGATTGACAAATTAGTCGGTATTCTCAACACAGCAATTATAGGACTTGAACAGCGGAACTTTGTAACTAAACAAGAAATTATGTCTGTTTAATAGAATTAAAGAGAAAGTATTATCATATGAAACGAAGCAACTTACATTGAAGGAAATGTTTAATAAAGTAAACAAATAAATATTAAGCTTTTTCTTTTTGTAAATTTTGATACCCTTTAGATCATAATTGTTCTTTATTTCATAAATTACGGTTTCATATTTTTAATTTTGTAATTTCTGCATGCCATCTTACCAGATTTAAACTGATGATCTATAATCCGGAAAAATCGATAATCCGGAATCGCCGAAGTCCCGACGGGTCCTGATTAACGACTTTTGACTGTATCAGTTATGGATGTTAATAATATAACATGATGAAAGAACTGAGTAAAAATAAAAGAAATACATGCAAGTATTTAAATTTACATGTACTAAATATATATTACATATAAATTAATGAATTGAAATCTAAATATAAACTATATAGGTATTAAATCTAATTATAAATTATAATTTACAAGATAGAGTTAATCACAATATTGATTATGATACCTAGCAGTGTCATTTATAAACTGGTACAGAACTGTACTAAATGCACATGCTTACACTGGCAAAAAATGCAACCTACACACATGCCTGAAAAGAAATATGTGAATAAAGTTATATGTATGCATTCATGCCATTATATTATTTGTAAAGCAGCTTCCTTCAACGAATTAACATGAAGATAGTAATATGTTTTGTTGTTTCTTACATCATTTAAAAAGTGCATGTAAACTGTGTACATTTTTTTCTGAGTAACCATATTACATAGTTCTCAAATTAGCATGTTAACATAATAAGATTGATATGTTGAAATAAATTTTAACCTCAGTAATGAAAAAGATAAAATTGAGTGGTAGTTGAAATCCTAGGAAAGAGTTGGGACAAAAATGTGTTTGTGATTTTCTCCTTGTGTAACATGTTTTCCATGAGTAAATTTCCCTTCAAATTTCATCGATGAAGACTCACTTCGTGTCACCCTATTAGCATTGCAGTCCCATCAAAACTATTCGAAACCGGGGCAATTTTTAATTCGACAGAATCCGTTATACAACAGATGTCTGTTTATGTTACCGGCATCTGCATGACAGTATGGGCAAAACAAATGTACAGTTGTCAAAGGAAAGAATGAAACAGTTTCATAAAGCCAGTGAACAAATTTTTTTCTGCATTTTTCATGTCTCAAAAATGCAATACTGCCCGCTTACAATACCACAGCTTTCAGCCATAGAGGCCTCAGCTATTACACTCACAACCAACACTTCCATAAAATACACTTTTATCTCTACCTATATTCCACCACGCCGAGATCCGTGCAGGTCAAGGCTGGCATGCGTATTCTACTTACACCTGATACACATGTTATAATAGATGCAGATTTAAATGCACGACACCGCGCGTGGAACTGATATAATTCTAACACCACTTTCACTATACTCTATGATTTGGCCTCTACGTTGGAATTGCACATAGCAGCTCCGAAAACCCCAAGACGGTATGCTGCAAATTCTACAGGGATCATCGATTTCTTCCTTACCAGCGTACCGCTGGATATTTCTATGTTGCATGAACTCTCGTCTGACCATAATCCGGTCAGAATCATCCTGAATATTAGCAATTATACCTCACCAGACAACAAAGCCTTTACTACAGACTGGCATAAATACGCCAAAGCTCTGCACAACATGCATTACACCACTCCAGCGATACACTCGGGGAAGGACATTGACAGTTTAAGCAAGGTATTCTCAAACGTTGTTTAAAATGCTCATGAATTTGACAAAAAAGAAATCAAAGTGTCAAAAGTGAAAAGAACTAAAGAGCTTGCTAAACTCATCAAGGAATGAAATGCTGCTAATAGGCAGTTTCAAAGGACAAGACACAGAGATTCTACAGGTTAAATTATGCAGTCAAGTCTCTTACAAATATACAAGTACAACTCGATTGGGCTAAATACTTAAATTCTCCCTCTACAGAGGATAACTCCCTATGGAAAGCAATTGCAAAATATAAGAAAAGCCACAATAACATTCCGCCCCTTAAAATCCCAAAACAGGATCCACTACACTGAGACTGAAGAAAGCAGGACATTTAACACAGCAGAACTATAGAAAGTACACTGTTTCGAGCAATTAAGGGGAAGAGTGAGCGTTTACCTTCTCGAAACTTTTTAATGATAGATGTAATGTGTGGGTACCATGAAGGAGTTTTACTGAGAATCATCCCAAGATAAAGGACTTGCTTCGCCCAGGGGATAGATACTCCATATAGCTGCAGGTTCTTTTTAAACTTCTTTTTCTTCGTGAAGAGTATAGCTTGTGTTTTCTCGACATTGACTTTAATTTTCCACTTTGTCAGCCAAGTCTCAAGTGCATGTATGTAATCTTATAGGCATTGTATAACTAGACTAACAAATGCACTTTGAGAGAGGATCGTTAAGAAGTCACGAGGTGATTTTATGTACAACTGAATTAATTCATATGTTAATATATATTTATACTTTATGCAATACGCACTTGAGAAATACTGGTAAATACAAAGGCAGGAAAATGGGTTATTTGTTTGAGAGGTTTATATCAGTACTCTATTTTGCTAATGGAATATTGGAAAAATAATATTTAACATAGTTTATTAATGTTTTATCATGATACAACTATATTTTTAAGGACAAGGTTACAATGTTTACAACTATACGTCTAAATTTATCTCAGTTTTCACCCTGAGATGGAATCCGAGAATATTGCTACTGCTGGACTAGATCAAAGTATTTGTTGTGAGCTCCATGATTTATATTTGTTAATGCTATTCAATAGCCGTTGTCTTCCTTTTTTTAGACAGTTTTGCTTTTGTAGTTTGGCAACAGTAAGAAGGATTAGAATAAGGTTTCGATTTCCTTAAGTGTGTAAGCAAATAAAGTTTGGCTTTCTTAAGCAAGAAAAAATGCAATTGTTTAAATAAAAGTTGAAATGCAGCAATTGTTTAAATAAACAATTGCATTTCGCAAACAATCACCTGTTCGAGTTAATTTTACTAAAATTCTTAATACCTTGAGTGATTTATTAAATCAGGAAAACACTAATGTGGTAGAAATTCGATTAAATTTTACTAGTTTAAAAAGGATATACAGTGGCTCCCAAAAGTGTTCGTATACTTTTGATTTTCATTGAAATAGGGCTGTATCCATTAATTAAAAGTAAACTTTTTAAATGAGATTTTAATAATACGACAATGAATGATTATTATGATTATTATATTACATAAAATATTTTTTAAATATAGCGAAACTTTATTTTTAAAAACTTAATGATAAAAAAATGATGAACATTTTATCTCACAAAAGTTTTCGTACACTGAAATATTTTTGGATAAAATCAAAATTAGAATTATCGTTTGCCGCTTTTTTTAATTTTTGCATTGGGATGGCATTTAAAAAACCGTTTGCTTTAATTTTTTTATTGTTTACTTTCTAATATTCTATTTATTATTGAAAAATGGGTCGCAGTCGTATAGAAATTACAATCAGAAAATTGATAATTTTTCACCATAGTAGTGGTAAATCAATTCGAAATATCGCTAAATTAGTTAATTTGTCCCATTCTACAGTGCAGTAAGTGATAAAACGCTTTAAAGAAGAAAATTGGATTGAAAACAAGGTAAGAAAAGGTCGACCGAGAACGTTAACTAAACGTGATGAGAGATTTATTATTAGAAAATTTTTTAAAAACCCAGGTTAAACCAGGTAAAAACCCATGCTGTAAAAGTTTCTGCAGAATTTAATGCAAAGTTTTCTATTTCAATTTCACCTGAAACTGTTTGACGAGGTCTCGGAGAAGCTGGATAACATGGGCGTTCTGCCCGTAAAAATTTTTTTCTTAACAGAAAACCTAAGCTTTCTCAGCTCTTTAAGCAAAATCAAGGATAAATACACCCGAAACGTACTGGAATAATGTCCTATTTGCTGACGAAAGTAAATTTAACATTTTTGGTTCCGATGGTCGAATAACTGTACGGAGAAGAAAAAATGAAGAACTTCGTTCTAAGAACTTAGTTGGAATAGTTAAGCATGGCGGTGGAGGTGTTCTTGTGTGGGGGTGCATGGCAGCATCAGGACTAGGTAATTTGGTATTTATTGATGGCATAATGAATCATTTTCTTCACGTAAATATTTTACGAGACAATCTAAAACTATCAGCCGAAAATTTGGATATTGAAAACAATTTTATTTTTAATCATGATGACAATCCTAAGTATACAGCTCTCAACATTCGCCTGTGGTGTCTATAATTGTACACAGGTTTCGAAAACACCACCTCAGTCACCAGATTTAAACTCCATAGAACACATTTGGAAAGAGCTGGAGGTTAGAGTACGAAAACACGATATCAAAACGAAAAGGAAACTCAAAACAGCTATGATGGAAGAATGGATAAACATTGATACAGAAATTTAGAAAAAAAAATTTTTTTTTAAACTTCTATTTCCAGACGTTTGAAAGGTGTGGATGCTAAAGGATATCCTACTAATATTATTTAATTACTAATACAATAAATAATAATAATTAATAACTAATACAATTTAACTAAAAGTGAAAATATTTACTAATATGTTAAGATTTTTTAAGTGTACGAAGACTTTTGTGAGATAAAATGTTTGTCATTTTTTTATTATTAATTTCTTAAAAATAAAGTTTCGCTATTGTTGCGATGTAAATGTGAAGGAACTCAAAACACGTCCTCGTTTTAAACATGAAACTTATATTAAATAACTGCACAATACAAGTATAAACAAGAAAATAACATATAACACTTATAAGTACTAGAACAGAACAAAAAACAGTGAAGAATAGACAGCATAGCAGCTGCCTTGCGAATACGTTCGTCTGAGTCTGACTATTCAACTGAATTAAGAATGTTCTTTGGCATAGTTCCAAAAGCGAAAGAGTCAGGTTGAGTTGTTCTGTTCCGGTGCACCGGAACATACTCCCACCCTATCAGGCATTAGTCCTGATATATGGGCAAAGGTGCTAATTTATGAATGTTTCTTTTGAAAACAGAGTTTTTAGTTTTATCCGTGGCCACTCGAACCAGTCCGTCAGTACCATGATGAAGTTCGACCACTTGTCCTAGTGGCCAAGAACCTGGAAGATGACCATCATCTAGTAACAGGACGATGTCTCCAATTTTCATATTCGGCTGAGTGTCCTTCCATTTCTTTCTGGTTTGAAGAGAAGATAGATATGCTTTGGTCCATAATTTGCAGAAGTTCTTGCGCTTCTTTTGAAGGAGATCCCACCTATTCCGTATATTAGCAGGACTAGTAAGAGGTAGTTCAGGAGGGGATAGGATCACGTCTCCTGTAAGAAAATGTGAAAGAGTGAAAATATTAATGCAATCAATGTCAGTATTGTTTACACTACATAACGGACGAGAATTTAAAATGGCTTCTATCTGAGCCAATAGAGTTGTCAATTCTTCGAAAGTAAGTAGCGTTTCACCTATTACTCTTTTACAGTGATATTTGGTTGATTTAATTGCGGCCTCCCAAATTCCTCCGAAATGAGGAGATGCTGGAGGTATAAAGTGCCATTCTATTGATGCTTGAGTTAAATGATGAGCAACGGCTTCGTTCTTAGGAAATGAGGCCCACAATCGTTGTATTTCGCTGAGTTTTCGATTAGCCCCAACGAAGTTTGTTGCATTGTCGCTGTAAATGTTACTTGGAGCTCCTCGTCTAGCACTGAAGCGACGCAAAGCAGCTAAAAATGCATCAGCGGTTAAATCGCTCACTGCCTCGATGTGTAGTGCCTTAGTAGCGAGACAAATAAATAGAGCAATGTAACCCTTGGTTGATTTTGCTCCACGACCCTTGTTGAATTTGATTGAAATAGGACCGGCATAGTCCACTCCGCAGTTGAAGAAAGGCCTCTCGAGTGTTACACGATGCTTAGGTAGATTACCCATAAGCTGAGATGCGGTGGATGCTTTAAATTTGAAGCATTTGATGCATTTGTGAACACATTTATTAATGAGCTTTTTTCCACCTATTATCCAATATGATTGTTTGATAATGTGGGACAGTAATGAAGCACCAGCATGTAAATAAGTCACATGCTTTTCTTTTACGATGAGCTCACTTATCTTGTGTTTAGCAGGTAGAATCACTGGGTGCTTTTGATTAAAAGACAATTCTGAATTTTGTAAACGCCCTCCCACCCGTAAAAGACTGTTTTCATCTATAAACGGATGGAGGGAGTGTAGCTGACTTTTCTTAGGCAACGATCTTTGATTTTTAATGCATTTTAGGTCTTCATTAAAATAATCTTTCTGAACCCATCGAATTATGATTATTTCTGCATTTTTAGTTTCCGTGTAAGTGAGTGGAGAAAAGGAATCAGTTATAAGTGTTTGACATTTGTTATTGGTTTTGTACTTATTGATGAATCTTAAACAATATGCTAAAATGCGTGTAATCTTAGAAAATGATGAATATTTTTCAAATAAATCACTATATAATTCATTTGATGTAGCACTATGAAATGAAAATATAGGATCAGATCTTTGTTCAGCTTTAATTAGATCCTTGATTTCTTTGGAAGCGGATTCCTCTTTCGGCCAGTGAGACGAATCCAAAAAAAGCCAACTTGGGCCATTCCACCACAAGTTGCAATTAAGAAGACATTTGGGATCAATACCATGCGAAGCGATATCTGCTGGGTTATCTTTGGAAGGGACATGCCTCCAGTATTTTGTTGGAAGTACTTCGGTTATTTGAGACGTCCGGTTTACAACAAAAGTCTTCCATTTACGGGGATGTGCCGAGAGCCAGGAAAGAACAATTTATTGAAACGCATAATTAAGTAAAATTTCGAAAATGTCTCGTTGCAATTTAGGACCAACACCCAAGATAGAATTCAATGATTTACCGTTGGAAGTTTTACATGAAGCGTCGAAAACGACTCTTAATTTAGTAGTTATACTAGACGGCTTGATCACTGCATGATGGGAAAGGAAATATTGCTCATTCTGAAATCTATTTAAACAGTTTTGTGTGACCAATTCCATATGACCTAAATTTTCATATTCATGCATAAAATCCTTGTATTGGTTTTCAAATTCCGAGTTTTCCTTAAATTTATGTTCCATAGCATATAATCGAGAAAGTGCAGCTGTTTTGAATTACCTAATACAGATTTAGATTTTAAAAATGGCAACTTCACTACAAAACGACCATCTGAATTAATTGAGTAATTTTCCCGAAAATGCGTTTCAATAAATTGTTCTTCAGGTGAGAATACAGTGTCAATTGAATTTGGCACTTCTTCTAACTCCCAAAACCTTTTCAATTCGCTGTCAATATTTATTTCATAAATATGCATGTTTGAAAGTGAATTTGATTTCGTTTGAGATTCCGGTAGTTTTCCGGATATGAGGAAACCAAAAATTGAGTTTTGAGCAATTAAATCACTTTGAGAACAAGTTATTTGTCCAGGAAGTAAAATAGAAAACAAGTAGTCAGATCCTAGAATAATATCTATCTTATCCGGAATGTGAAAATATGGATCAGCTAACTTTACATTTTTCAAATGCGAAAAGTCTTTCTCATTTATTTTTTGGCTTGGAAGCGCAGCAGTTAGTTTATCTAATACAAATGCCTTAATTGGCATTCTCACTGATGCATCATGGATTGACATCAACTCGATTTCAACACAACCTTTTGTAACTGCGACTTCTGACTCAGCTAAACCCTTGACAGGAAAACGCGCATTTTTCCTTTTAAATCCCAATAAATTAATACAAGATTCAGATAATAATGTTGATTCGGAACCACTATCACAAAGCATTCTAATATTACGTTTTTGACCCATCGAATCAATTACATTTACATACGCAGTTGGCAATAAGCCAAAAGTTGTTTGAACGCTATTATTTTGAATTACAGTTCCGTTTTTGTTTTCATTCGTAGACGCAATGTTTGGTATTTCATTCGCGGTTGGATTCTTTCTTTGCTGTTCTGACTGAAAACTGGTCTCAGAAAGAGACGCAGATGTGGAATTACTTTTTAACTGATTTTCGCACAGAGTACCATGATGCAATAACTGGAAATGACAACGATGTTGAGACATAGATTCAGATTTTTTGTGCTGACTAGAAAAACAATTTAAACAAAGATTATTTTTCCTGACAAATTGATTTCTTTCTTTGACAGTTAGTGCTTTAAATTTGGGTCATTTGAAAAGAAAAATGATCTGATTTACACATAATACATTTGATACTTTTGTTCACAGAAAATCTTTTAACACTAGGTTGAGTTTTTTCCCTTTCTTTTTCGTGGAAAATTTCTAAAGAGGAATATCTATCATTTATAAATTGAATAAACATTTCAAAAGTAGGAAATTCCACTTTTGCTGAAAACTCAGACCACCGTTTACATGTTTCGTTGGCAACCTTCTGTAATAAAATATAAATTAGCCAGACATCCCTTTCATTAGCTTTTGGATCAATAGATTTTAAACCTCTGATAATTTCATCAAATGTATCGGCAATTTTTCGCAAATTAATTGAGTTTGCATTAATCACACAAGATTGATCCATGAAAGTTTTTATTAGTGATGTGACAATTTGTTTTTTCTTATCATACCTAGATAATAATTTTCCCCAGGCTTCCATATAACTATTTTCTGAAATGGGAATATGTTTAATAATAGAAGCCGGTTCATCAGTTAATAAACCCTTTAGATATTGAAATTTTTGAATGTTGCTTAAATTTTCATTGTTATGCACTAATGATACATATAAGTACTTGAAAGACATCCAGTTTCTGTAATTACCGTTAAAAAACTGCATATTTATTCTCGGTAATTTAAAATTATTAGCACTATTTGTAGTACTATAACCTGGCATTTGACGTTCATTAACATTAGCAACTTGCATATTAACAGTAACATTTAATTTCTCAAGTTCTTGTTGTAGTTTGGCTTTGGTTTCATAATATTTTTTCTCAAATTCTTCCATTTCAGAACTTTCCGGCGGAAGTTCTGAGTCTGCCTTGTCAAAATCAGAATAAACGCTTTCAATTTTTTGAAGTTTATTCATTAAATCGTATTTTTCGAATAACTGCTTATCATCATTAATGAAATTTGAAATTCGTAAGAGCAGCTTTCGCTCTACCTCTACTATTTTTTGCAATCTTAACCTTGTCTTCCATTACGACGTAATGGTGCAATGAGGAAAACCAAAGTCAAACTTGTAAAAAAGAAAAAAATACTTATCTTGCTTGGTCTTTAAATGAAGTTCGAAGCTAAAAGTATCCAGTAGTATCCATTACTGTACCGAATGCAGCGTTGCAGTGCTGACGAAACCGAAATCAAAAGTCCTTTAATCTCGTCGGTGCCTCCAAAATATTATGTTGCGATGTAAATGTGAAGGAACTCAAAACACGTCCTCGTTTTAAACATGAAACTTATATTAAATAACTGCACAATACAAGTATAAACAAGAAAATAACATATAACACTTATAACTACTAGAACTGAACAAAAAAACAGTGAAGAATAGACAGCATAGCAGCTGCCTTGCGAATGCGTTCGTCTGAGTCTGACTATTCAACTGAATTAAGAATGTTCTTTGGCATAGTTCCAAAAGCGAAAGAGTCAGGTTGAGTTGTTCTGTTCCGTTGCACCGGAACAGCTATATTTTAAAAATATTTCATGTAATTTTGTTACGAATAGATTATATATCATATTATTAAAATCTCATTCAGAATGTTTACTTTTAATTAAAGGATAGAGCCCTATTACAATGAAAATTATAAGTGTACGAACACTTTTGGGAGCCACTGTATGCTCAGCTTTCTAGTGTCGATTCTGAAATAAGTGATTTATTAGTTGCAGATGCTGATGCAGAAAAATATGAGCGCGAGTATTTGATTATTGAAGAATACAATGAGAAGATGGACAGTATTACAGTAAAAGTAGATGTTTGTATAAATAGAATTTTAAAGGATCAGGTGTAACGCGTTAGTTTTTCTTCTTCCGTTCAGGTTAAAAGGAAATTGAAATTACTGAAGATTGAACTCATTAAATTTACCGATGAAATTAAGGACTGGCTTGCCTTTTGGAGTCAGTTCCAAAGAATTCATGAAAATGAAAATATAGAAAAGGAGGATAAATTTCAGTATTTAATACAATGTATGTCGGAAGAGCTCGTGATATTGTTAACAGTTATCCGCCAACAGGTGAAAATTATAATAAAGTGGTAGAATGCTTAAAATCTCGTTTTGGTCGAGATGAATTACTTATTGAGTTCTATGTACGAGAACTATTAAAGTTAGTCGTAAAAAATGCTACAGGCAATAACCGAAAATTAGATACTGGTAGACTACACGATAAACTGGATTCCTATCTGAGAGCTCTGGAATCCATTGGTTTGACTTCGGATAAATATTCTGCCATGCTTTTCCCTCTCATTGAATCTTGTATACCGGAGGACATTTTTAGGGTGTGGTTACGAAATCCGATAGTTAGTACACTGGATGAGTCAGCGGAGAATCCATACAGTAAGAAGCTAAAACGCTTGTTACTTTTTATGAAAACGGAAGTAAAAGGAGAGGAGCGAGTTCTCATAGCGAAATCTGTGTTTTCAAATAAATATGGAAAAGGGAAGAAAGAAAAGATGAATAAAGCTCTTAATCAACCGACAGCTGCAGATTTATTTTCAGGAGTTTTCGAAAAGAGAAAAC
Organism: Stegodyphus dumicola; assembly: GCF_044657685.1. Lineage (NCBI taxonomy): Eukaryota > Metazoa > Arthropoda > Arachnida > Araneae > Eresidae > Stegodyphus > Stegodyphus dumicola. The sequence goes on from NC_140778.1 coordinate 53,539,047, forward strand.
AAAACGTAACGTGTGTATTTTGGGAAAAGGCACACGAGAGCAGGGATTATGTTCAGGCTCAAATTCTGAATTTCCAGCAGAAACAAGATATTTTAAAGGATAAGAAAGTCTGCTTTATATGTTTAAGAGCTGGACATCGGTCAAACTTTTGCAAGACAAATATTAAATGTATTCTTTGTGGAGAAAGACATTTGGTTTTAATGTGTCCAGAGCTGAAAACTAACAAATTAATTAATAATTCTCTTAAATCTGAAGAATCAAAACCAAGCCATAACCGCCGGTCAAATCATTGTTACTCTGGTGAAGTTTTACTTCAGACGTTACAGGTTAGATTGAAATCAGGAAATAAAGAAAAACAAGGACGGGTACTCATCGATAGTGGTTCCCAACATTCACACATATTGAAGACAACTGTAGAAGAGATGGGTATGGAACCAAATAGTAACAGGTTTTTGATTCGCACCATTTTTGGAAGATTGACGACAGCAATGAAGGAGCATCGTCAGTATGAACTTGACATTGAATCCTGAAACAATACATTTTCCTGTAAGATAGAAGCTCTAGATCAATGTATTATTTGTGGAAAAATTTCGCGACTAAAGAAAGGATGATCATGGGAAAAAGAGTTAAAGGAAAAGCAGATATGGTTTAATGATTATGGAGAGAATTTTCCTAATATCGAGATATTGATTGGAGCTGATTTGCGTGGTTATTTGTTTATGGGGAAAACTCATTATCTTAAGTGTGGCTTAGTCGCATATGAAACGCTTTTGGGCTGGCTGATTATGGGGAAAATGTTTGATGAGAATCCTCTTAGCACCTCTGCAAACTTAATCACCTCTCTACTTATAAAAAATGCATCAATTGCTGATCTGTGGAACTTGGATACTCTAGGCATCAGAGATCCTGTTGAAATAAAATCTAAAGAAAAGACACATCAGTTAGTTATGCAACAGTTCCAGCGAACGGTGAGAAGGGATAAAGATGGTCGTTACATCGTGAAGCTGCCTTGGCTAGAAGAACAGAAGATTTTGAAGGAAAATAAATTGATTGCAGAGCGCAGGTGTTCATCAACTGCGGAGAAACTTATTAAGGCATTCATATATGCAGATTACGATGCTGTTTTCCAGAATGGTTAGCGACGAATATTATTGAAGAAGTACCACCTGAGGAAAAAAACAAAATCCCATGCCATTATTTACCCCATCGAGGCGTTTTCAAGAAAAACTCCACCACAAGCGTTCGACCTGTTTTCGATGCTTCATGTAGATCCGGTCATTCTGCATCACCTAATGATGTGCTAGAGAAAGGACCAAACCTCTTAGAGAAAATCCTTCCACTGCTACTGAGGTTTCGGGAAAGATCGATTAGCATCATTTCAGACATAAGAAAAGCCTTCTTGCCAATTTCTGCTACGAAAGAAGATCAAGACTATTTGAGATTTTTATGGTGGGAGAATTTCGAGAAAAGAAAATTTAAAATTTATCGTTATAAAAGGGTAGTCTTTCGACTCACATGCAGTCCATTTTTCTTAGCTGCTGTCATTAATTTTCATTTGGAGGAGTGCCGTGATGATTTTCCAGAAACTGTGCGGAAGTTAAGAAAAGCCTTTTATGTGGTTAACTGTATAATATATGTATTTGATGAAAAGGAATTACTGCAATTTGTACATAAGGCTAAATAAATTCTAGCTTTAGCCTGTTTTGACTTACGTGGATGGGAATATACTTCTTTAACAGGAGATAAAAGAGAAAAGGAATCTCCCGTTCTTGGCTTCTTGTGAGATAGAAACAAAGACATCCTTTTCGTAACATAGAAAATGTTTCCTTTAAGAAAGAACCTGTAACAAGAAGATATATTCTTTCAGATGTCCACAGTATTTTTGATCCCATTGGAATGTTGTGCCCAGTAACTGAAGATGCTCATACAAGAAAGCTGGACTCTTAAATTAGGCTTGGATGAGGTATGTCCTGAAAGTGTTTGTAAAAGATTTTCACTGTGAACGAAAGATCTTCATTTATTATCGGAAATTAAAATTCCAAGATATGTTGATTGTGATGGTTGAGATGGATTAAGTCTTCACACTTTTGTAGATGCTAGTAAATCTGCTTACAGCGCAGTTGCATTTCTTCATAAAGAAAACCGTGATGAAGTAAAAATTCATTTAATTCAAGCTAAGAGTAGAGTTGCTCCCTTGGCGAAAGCAACAATTCCCAGATTGGAATTATTAGCCTGTTGTGTAGGAGCACGCATTATATCTTACATTATAAAAGAAACGAATTTGACAGAAGTCCCAACCACATATTGGACAGATTCTTCAACCGCTTTGTTCTGAATTAAAAAACTTTTAAGAAGAGTACTAGGAAAAGCCTCCCTAAAATATGAGGAAATGTACACTGTTTTGTGTGATACGGAAACGATCATCAATTGTCGATCTTTAACGTACTTATCCGAAGATGCACAAGATTTAATGCGGTTAACACCTTCCATGTTTCTTCAAGATAATAAGACAATAGGAGTACCAGACTTAGATAACTTGGACAGTATTAATTTAACTAAAAGATACCGGTATCAACAAAAGCTACAGCAAGAGTTAGGAAGAAGATTTAGGGAAGAATATTTAGGTCTTTTAATTCAGCAGAATTTCAGTAAGAACAGTCTGAAACAGATAAGTGTCCATGAAGTTGTTCTGGTTGGATATGATAATAAAAAACGAATATTCTGGCCTTTGGGTATAGTCACAGAGGTCTTTCCTGGAAAGGACAATCATGTGAGAGTAGTAACAGAAACAGAAGTAAGAGAACTCGTACGCCCTGTCCAATGGTTACACGCTTTAGAGATTACTAATCCGAACATTTTACTTAGAGCTAAAAAACTTGAACGAAATTTCATGCCAACTGTTTCTGATAAAAAGAACATTCCTCATAAATCTGAAAATGTGAAGAGGGACAGTGACTTTAAAGGAATTGATTTTGAACTAAAAACTAGATGTGGCAGAAAAATTGACAAACCTTCTCGTTATAAGTGAATTTTTTTAAGTATATGTTCTGTATTATTATTTAACTTATGTTGTGAGTATATTGAGTATTATATGCAAATCTATTGAGTAGAAAGTTTAAATTTTTATTTTTATTTAATGTTTTGATTTTCACAGACCATTTTAAGAAAACCAAAAGGTGGAGTTGTGAGCTCCATGATTTATAATTGTTAACGCTATTCAACAGGCGTTGTGTTCCTTTTTAGACAGAGTTTTGCTTTTGCAGTTTGGAAATAGTAAGAAAGATTAAAATAAAGTTTGGTTTCCTTAAGTGTGTAAGCAAATAAAGTTTGGCTTTCTTAAGGGAAAAAAAATACAATTGTTTATTTAAAAATATTTCTTTTCAAGTTTTATAGAATGGAGTCAGATTTAATTTAAAGGCGAGAACGACTGAATGAAATAATATTCAGGTTGATTCGAGGCAACAGTATTGATATAGATAAAACACACTTGGGATCTTTTCCTTTACTGGATAACGTTTGCCAAATAATTTTCTACAGGGAAATATATATGCCTACATTGACAACTGTCAATTAAATTAAATATAACCTTTAACTTTCTTAATATTATTCTTGTTGTAAAAGTAACTGTTGTCGATTAAATCTATCAATAACTTTTAGTATGCATAAGGTACTTAGAATTTTTAGACATCTAAACATTGCTGGATTATCGTAAATTTTCATTTATATTTTGTAATACACAGTGCCATTTCCATCTATTTCTACTTCATTACCTTGTAGGGTTTATATTTATTTTAACTAACATTTATTTTAAGTTTAAACTATCTTTCCTGTCAAGCCTTACTTTCCCCTGGAAATGCCAATGCCAGAGTATGTAAATTTTAGTAGAACGCGCAAGGATTCAAATTTATCAGCGGAAGTATTCTGAGTTAAATAGAAAGGAAACGAGTTCGAAGTGTGCTTTCTTGCTTCACGAGTGTGGAAGTGGCTAGTTAGAAATTGAAGAACCACGCGTTCGGCCTGTGTGCTTGCCTCGGCAAATTGTTAATCTTTCAACGTAATATTCAGAGTTTGCTGAATTATCAGCGGTATTGTAAAACGCGGTGAGGTTAGTTACGTTTAGAGAGCCTCGTAGTTAGTCACTCGTTATTATCTCTTTTCAGTTTCTTATTTTTATTTTACCGCCGGGTTGGCGTAGTTTGTGAGCGTCAAGAGCACGCATTTGTAATTTCTAAAGTTGAATAAAAAGGGACTTAAACCCTTCTCAAGACTCTGTCTAATTTCCAGTTTTCAGCAGTCACCACTTTGTTGCGTGCAGGTTGGAAGCGCGCAACTTTACAACCTTTAAAAAAAAAAAGAAAAGATGGGGCTTATCTGGCACTGTGACAAATTGCATTTTGAATGCATCTTAAATTTACCATTAATATTTTAGACTACGTTTTGCACCAATATTTATATTTTGTGATGATTGCTCTCCCATTAATGGAAACTTTAGCGATAAGTTTTTGTGTAATGCCAAATCAGTATCTTCTTTTGTTTTAAGAGAGCTTGAGTTGGGGAGAAGTTTATTTAAATTTTCCTTAAACTTGTGCTAGTCAGTGATTTTGTAGGTACTGGCATTTTCTGATTTAAAAATTCTAACATAAGCAAGTATAGGGACATGGTCATAGAACAGATCATTGTTTACCTCCAGATTAATGGGGATTCCAGAATATCCGGGTAAATGCCTAAGACGGAATTGATAGGACGGAAAGTGAAGTCTTCTGGTGGGTGTAAGTAGTAAGGGTTGTTATATAGAAAATTATAAAGTGTGTCACCATTGTGATTTGTTTTCCTGAAACCGCAGCTAGTGTGTTTTGCATTGAGATCACCACCTAATATGGTGGTATATGGTTATCAAGTAAGCTAATTAAATATTGGTCCTGTAATTGTAACCTTGGTTGATGGTATAGAGCGCAAAAGTCATCTTTTCCAAATTTGGGAGTTTAACAATTACTCGGACTTCCTCAAATTCCTTAGTGTTATCTGAACTCAGGAAGCAGGAACTAAAACTATTCTTTACATAAATAAGGACTTCTCCTCGGTGCCGGATCCTATCTCGTCTGTAACATCTGTAGTTTGATCTGCTTAATGTGCTTGACGGAGTGCCATGTGTTTCTGTAATCATAGCAATGTCTATGTTGTGTGTGATAAGGTAATTATGTAGTTCTTCCATCTTGTTAGTTCCATCTTGTTAGTGCGCGTTCCAATTCATTAACGTCTCAGGTGTCATTCTAAGTGGTTGTTTACTGTCCATAGTTATTTTCATTCTTGGGCCTCACTGTTTTTGGCTCGCCGACCGGGTGATTTGAATTGTGTGGAAGTGAAATTAGGACTGATAGGTTTTTCATGATTTTTGTGCCTCAGTGACCGCCTTCTGGATTTTATCGGTAAAAATGTCTGTTTTAATTGCGTTGGTATAAGATTTATTAATAATAAAACCTGTTTATTAATAATAAATATTTATTAATAATAAACCAGATTCTTTTCAATCACCTCAATATATTGTTTTGGATAGGCTTCACACCTTCTCCAAGTACTCGTGGTTTACCCAAGCACTTACAGCAACTGGGTTACTTTGAGGAAAGTTGCAATCAGGACTTTTATGATCGCCAGCGCATTTACAGCAGCCAGGCGGGTGGTGACACGCTGCCTGTGCATGGTATTACCGCTGACAGCCTGAAATCGGTAGCACTGTGTCGGCCCACGCCGACCACAGTAACGCTCAACCTTAATTTTTATGTACATGAGGTATGTAAGCTTCTATATCGTATCACTTTGTGCATTTTTAGGTAATGTCACAAGATACAAAGGCATTTTCACCTTTTCAACACCTCTTCTCCTCATTAATTGTATGACATTAAAAGCTCGAAATCATTTTTCAAGTAGTTTGTCCCTGAATATAAGCAGGATCGACATCAATCGCTAGGTTTCGGATACTACCTTAACGTTTTTCTCCTCGGGAAGGAGATAGGAGTGAAAGGATAGTCCTAATTTCTTAAATAGTTTTGTCGTTCGCCATGTGTTCTTTTAATTACGCGGGCTTTTATCAGTGTGAGCTGGCTTGATATGAATATGGACTTTTATCAAGGCGCGCTTTTACATGTGTGGGTATTTGTCGCGTGTGCTTGCCAGGGAAACCATACAACTGCGTTCGCACTAGATTGGCATAGCACATGGAAAGTAAGCTAACGCGCTGATTTCTCTGCGCTACTAGTCGGGGATTTAGCATTACTACTCGTACTATGCAACTAGACCGTCAATCTCGGAACGCATGCTATTGTTAGCTGGGCGAGTTCAATATACGTAGGTGAGAGGAATAGAAAGGAAAGGTGCCGGAATGCTTTCCAACGGAAATAATTAGATCGTGGAATGGCTTTCAGTGGGTACTGGGGAAAAAAGGGATATGCTCGCTGACTTATTTCCGAACCTTGGAAGGAGTTTTACCGCTTGCACTGTTTTATTGAACATTACGTTTAAGTACGGATTAATTTTTACCAGTTTATGAAAAAAAAAATTCGTACATAAATACGTTTTTGCAATGTAAAATTGTATGCTTATTTAAAATTTGCTTAAAGGCATAACGTTTTGGCGAAATTACATAATTTTGTTTATTCCAACGAAGTTTAATATTTATTAGAACTGTTATTACGGTAAAGTAAGAGTATTACATGAAGTTACAGTACGTAATTGTAAAGTTTTTGTTTACTTAAAGTATTGTAGAAAATTGTAACTGTAAATTTTTGATATTTATAACATTTACCTCTAATATAATAACAACAAAACATAATTATTTAACTTTTCTTTTATCTGGTACACAAAATAAATAATGTGTTTTAGTATCATATATTTTGATGGAGCTTTAAAAGACCTTTCTTTATATGAAAAGAGTATTGTATTCACTTGTGAAAGAACAAATTCAGTTTACACAGAATAAATTTGTTTCATGGAATAAAGTCCAGTTAAAAAGTAAACAGTACTTTGTTATTCTTAATTAACCAAAATTATTTAACATCAATCCTGTGCACTGCTTTCAGTTGTTGATTTAGATATGTTACAAATTTAGAGTTTGGCAACTTGCACTGTGGCTATCTGTTTAGGATGTCCTTTTCCATGGAGAACTTTCTGGGGAAATCTGCCTCATATTCTGTATTACAAATGTATAAATTTACAAAAATACCCATGCTTTTTTCTTCCAAATGACTACTTAAAACTCGTGCTAATCAAATAAATCTTTGGCAATGTTGTGCTTTGGTATAATCTTGAAGGGAGTTATTTTCTTTTTTTGCATCTGACATACTGATATTAAATTGAGTAATGCAGTTTGAAAGGCAAGCAAAATCTGTTAATTTATCTAAAGCAAGTGATATGTTCGAAAAAAAAATTAAGCGCTGATAAACTAAAGAATATTGGAAATGTCTGAAAAGTAATTTAACCAAAAAAAAAGAGAGAGAACAAAGAAAAGGCAAAAACACTATACAGTTAAAATGCTAACTAAAAGTATGAAACAATTTTTGCAATTAAATTTGCAAGGAATAAGAAAATGAATATGCTTCTTACAAGACTTTTTGGAATAAAATTCTTTGTAATGTAAAATATTGCGCGTGTGTGTGTGTGTGTGTGATTATGGCAAAGCCTCGAGGGCTATCTGCTTAATGGGAGGGATGCCTTTGTGGAGGACTTTCTAAGGCAAACTGGCTCGTATACACGTTACACATGGGGAAAACCACGAAAACGCCCATACAGCCAGCCCTTTCGTGGGATTCGAACCTCGGACCGAACTACCAGTGTTCAGCGACTTTACCGCTCAGCCGCTGGTGGGCTCATGTAAAATATTGCATCTAATATATAAATGTATACTAAATTTTATAAATGGCATAAAACTAAATTACACACTTCTGAATATTATTGTAATTTTCTGGTTGAAATCTCAAAGGAGGAATAGCTATGTGTATGTTTTGATTATAATTTAATAGACAGATTTCAGTTTAATATTCAATAATTAATAATTTATGGAAATGCTTCATTGATTATACAGAATAAATAAAAAAACTATTTTTTATTTTTAACAGATATAGTACGTATATTTACGCATGTTGTAGTTACTCACAGTTTTATGTGGTGGCAGCCCTGATTTGTGTTGCCTGGTGATTGCGATACCTTTATATATATAAGCGGCTAAAGTGTGTGTCGCCGATAGTTTATTGTTGCCACTTAGAAAAATGAGTGCGGAAATTAATGTTTCCACAGTTTTTAATTAATATCTCGGCCGATTAAAGTCGTACGAAGATGAGAACAGTATTGATAAATTCAGAGAATTTTTTGGAATCCGAAGATATGCGTTTTGAATTTCAACACGGCGCCGTTCCGTAGATATTCGAGAAAAAAAGAAATTGGCACGTAGCCAAATCCCTCTACAAGGGAAAACCCAAGGAAAAAAGTGGAAAATTTAGGGAAAACATATGGGAAAATTAGTTTTTAATTAATATCTCGGCTAGTCTAAGTCCCAAGAAGACACGAATGGTCAAAATGGCGTGCCATGGACCTGCGGAATCCAACAGTGTGCTTCACTAAGCCCGGGAGCCAGCTGTTTCGGAGGAGATGGTGTTACTCCACCCCATATATATATATATATATATATATATATATATGCGGCTTAAGTGTCTGTTTGTCCCCGATAGTTTATTAGTTGCTTGCGTAACTGTACTACCCAATGGGGTGACATTGCCACGGCACAAGGTTGCCATTTCAGTTGAGACGTAGACAATTTCCTCTACAACTTACCTTTGCTATGACCATCAATAAGTCTCAGGGCCAAACGCTTAAGTGTGCTGGCATTTTTTTACCTGAGCCTGCATTTGGACATGGTCAACTTCATGCTGCCTGTTCAAGAGTTCGTGAAAGAACGGACGTAAAATTAAAAATGATGGAAAGATCTACACAAGAAATGTTATGTACAAAGAGATCTTTGACATGTGAATTAACATTTTATTATTTAAATCACCTTTATTTATTGAGCTAGAGCTTTATTAATGTATTAGAGCTAGAGCTTTATTTGTATTAGAGCTTTATTAATGAGACCGCCAATGGTTTCCTTCATTGCACTCTACTTTAAGCAAGTAGAAGGGGACAACCTCGTGGGGCAGTAAGCAAAGGGGCGTCCTCGCTGCCTGCCCTGGGTAATTCAGTTTAAATAAGCAGATGCCTTTGCACAAATAATTTTAATTACAATTTATAATATCTAGAACAGCGGTCATTTCGTATGACTGCTGGGCTTTCTAGTGATTTCCATAATCATGTGGCCTGTATTTGAATCCTGAAGAAGATATTAACATTTTGTAGTCATCTACCCACTGGATTGTCAGTGATGAGATAGCTAAATGACTGATGGATTCCAACCAATGCTTAATAAATATCTAGTCATTGAGATGTCCATAAAACATAAATTTATGTGGTGTTTAGCATTGCAGACATTCAATATGCATCTTTCTTTTTTGGTGGGGGTTGGGATAATAAACAAATACTGGAGTTTTTCAAAATTTCATGTTAGTGTATGTTTTAAAGATGGTGAAAATATATTTTCATGTATTGTTTAGAAGGAATTTTAATAGGAATATTGTTGGCTTTTGTTAAATTTAGACGTGACAATGTCTGCAAATTGATACTTTATTTTCGAACATATGATTGTATTAATTACATAACATTTGGGATTTGCAGATTACTCCTCCATAAGCATATCATATACACGGCTATACATTAAATGTGCTACACCAGGAAGGAAAGCAAATAGCAGAATCTTATTTATTACACATATATATACAGAATAGTGGGAAGAAAACATGATTAAATTTTCTGGTGATTAGAGGTACACAGCGTACATAATTCAGTGCACAGAGCTGTCCTTTCTAGCAAAAACAATGGTTATAATCCAGCTCAGCATCGAGATAAACACAACTTGGATGATTAGATATGGTATTTCATTCCATGCATCTTCAACCATATGCCAGAGTTCATCGTAGTGATTAGTGAGTGGTGGCATTAAAATCAACTGTTAAGAGTAAAAAATAAAAATTTTTAGTTGTTAAATCATGTCTGTTAAAAGTTTAAAATTTATTTTAATAGCAGCTGTATGTTTCTTTTAATTGTTTCAATTTACACCTGTCAATTATATTTATTTTTGTGTCTAAATGTTTTTAAACAATTATGTCCATCTTTAATACCTGTACATAGGACAATACAATCTCACATTTAGTACTTCTGGAACACTGCAAATGCTAGGAAAACTTCCACGTAGAAAGCAATAGTACAATTGTATCCTGGTATCTACATATAACAATGGTGGAAAAAGTAATCTTGAAGTTTTAAGTTCTACGCCTAGTGATAAATAGTGTATGGCTAAATATGAAACACAACCATAGAAACAAGCTAAGCACTGAAATTCCCACTGTAACCCCAATTATATTCACATGCATGTGTTTTACCCATCTTCCCAAGTAACTTTATAAATTCTGCAACAAATTTTAATATTCTGTAGGCTATGTTCTGTTCTGGCTAGGCCTAGCGACAATAAAATGCTCTGCCAGTTGAGTATAAATGCTGATAGTAGTAATCTAACAGGCAGTAGAGCAGCTGAGCTGGGGGTAAGTAAGTAAGTAATGAATGTAACTAAATGGGTATGGAAATGTTACATTGGAATGTATGTATTTTCAGGTTACATATTGCTGCTCAGAATTGAACACTTCTTAATCGATCTCTTCCTCGTGATGCTTGTAAGTGTCAGCAGAGGACGATGCTATCAATGGTCAAGTATCAAACTTTCTTGCATACACAGATTTTTTCTATTAAATTCTCTCAGCTCCACTTTTAACTATTTGCTTTTCTTTAGTTACATTCAATAGCATCTCTTGCATTCAGAAACTTTTTTTTTTACATTTTAGTGCTTTCTAATTGTTGGAGTTTTGAAGCTACCAATGCTTCTCAACTTGAGAGTAGCTGTGATGTTTTATCCATTATCGAGGAAAAAACTTGAGGAGAGTAAATTTTTCATTATTGTATTAAAAATGAAGTCTATAAAGTGATATAGTATACGATGTATTTTATCATTCAGTATTAATATTGATATCTTATTTAATCACCGGTTAATCTTCGAATTATGGTAACTTGGCAATTTTTTGGCGACCAACCCTGCTACAGCAACCTGCTAGTTTTGTTTTGGACACCATTTTGTTTTCACGAAGTAAAGCCATGTTTTTTTTTACTCAACATTTTTTCCAACAATCTGCTAGCCGAATTACGCTTATACTAGAACTTTTATGGAACAAAAATTCTTAATCATGACATAGATTAGGTGCGAAATTGGGAGAAAGTGCAGAATCGCAAACTGCTTGCTGCGTTTTTAAGAATTGCACATACACGGTATCCATGTACACGTTGACCTATTTTCACTTAAAAAAAATCCCAGAATTGCACAAAAATGGCATTGCATACACTCTTTGACTTTATCCCTGTACACTAAAGTCCTAGCTAGTAACCTTTATCGCCTTACCAAAATGTCACCAAACTACCTGTTACCATATTCCAAAGATCAGCCTTAATCACCTTATATATATTACATGGATATTTTGTTCTACATAGTGTTTATTTGTATGTTCTGGAATTAATTACCCAAAAATACATGGGCCCTACTGTAATTGCTTTTCATTGTAGTTATTTAAGCTTAGAGAATGTTTCCTAGAAATGCTATACTTTTGCGAAGAGCTGTAACTTTTTTTATGCATATACATAATATTTAATGTTAATCAGCAACTATATATTTAATGCATCACAATGACAATAAAATGATAAGCATACTTGTTACTTTTATCACATACTTCTGTAGCATTAAATGGTTTTCATGAGAATTAATACAATGCATTTGCTGACTGTTAATTTAAACGGTTCTTCCAAATATCAAGCATTGTTTCCTTTAAGTGTCTGCGATCACTACGACATTTGTTTTATCATGTTTTTGAGTTCATCTTCTACAATATAGCAATATGAAAACTGCTGCTATGTTCTAGAACCTTTTAAATTTGTAACTATCAGTTCTGTGTCCAGTTACACCTTATGTGTGTATGTATTGCAGGAAAAGTTTTGGCTCTAGTGTAGAACTGGGTGCCCATTCGATTAGTGACAATTTTTTTTTTTTTTTTTTTTTTTTTTAATTTTGGCAATGAAACCTCATTTCTGGTTACCATGATAGTTTTAACTTTGTTTTAGCTTCTTGACTTTTTTAAAATGAAAATAGATGTATGTGTACATGAACAAATTTAAGGCAGTGTGCAATGCCTAGTTTGTGCAATTCTGGGATGTTAAGTGTTAACAGATTGATGTGTACATGGACACATCAATCTAACAGATTGATCTAACAGATTGATGTGTACATGGATGTTAAGTGTTAACAGATTGATGTGTACATGGGAGTTTGTGCAATTCTTTGACTTCTTATTTTGGTTTTGTGTAGCATCCATCTTGAAATTGTGCTTACTGTACATAAAAAAATAAATAAATAAATAAATAAATAAATAAAAATCTCCAATAAACAAGGGGCACCCAATTGTAAACTTTTACCAAAGGTTTTTTTTTTTTTTTTTTTTTTTTTTTTTTTTTTTTTGTTAGGCTGCATTTATTGAAGGTGTAATCACTTTTACTGCTAAAAAACAAAGTTAATATCAGCAGGATGAAACATCCCTTTGTTGGCAACATTGAGTAAGTAAATAATTATATACATCAAGAATTAATGGGTAACGTCTTTTGTAAAAAATTATTTATTTCAACCATAAACTTTCTAAGAGGGCAGACCATCCCCAAAAATCAGATCATTTATTTAATATACAGAGATATAATTTCAAAAGATTAATTAAAGATACATTAATATTGCTTTTGGTTTTAATAATAGCAGTTAATGGTACTATTTATAATCATTGAGATGTTTCTTAAATTTCTTTTGCGGACACTGTAATTCTACCGAAGAAATACATTACAATTTTATGGTTGATCACACGTAGGGAACTGCCTCCTACGGCCCTGCCCATGCCCTATTTTCAGTCCGTAGACCCGGGCTAGGAGTTAGTTCCTGTTAAAATAAAAACATAAGGTACTTTATTAGGTATTCATCTATTATTTTGCTTTTTAACATATTGTAATAACAATTTAATATCCAATTTACACTCAGTCGGATTAATCAATGTATTTTAAGAATAGTAGTTAGTAAAAAATATCACAAAATTGCTATCAAATTACTTAATTTGATATCTCTACTTAAACCAGGTTAATTCTATTGCTGGCTTTATAAAAACTTGCATAACATCTGATTCAGTTTCCTAAGAAGTATCAGTTTGTTAAATTTATGTACTTATGAAATAAATGTTAATTGTTACCATATTTAACAATTGGAAATACTGAAGCAAAACTTTTGCATTTCTGTTCATTTGAAAGGCATTAAGTTAAATTGAGACTGGCAATTACTACATGAAGTTTCATTAAGCAAAAAGCAAATTCTGCTAACAACATCCTTTATAAATAACTTTAACAAAAATTATGAATTTCTTTTTAAATTAAATGCACAGAGAATTTTTTAAAATCATCATATTACCTCCTTTGATGCTTTATAAATTTATTCACTGGCTCATTAACACATTCTGAACTTGAAGGTATAGTTGGCAGTTTTTCACAAGTAGCAAAAGATGCTCTTAAAGTTTTTAGGAATTCTCTCACCTTTTGTTTTTTATCCTCTGTGTCAGCCTGTGATGTTAAAAACTGAAACTCTGCATGCCACTCTTCCTTTTCTTTTTCAAAATCTGAATGTTCCTTTCTTCTGATTTCTTGTGTGATGGCATAATGTTCTTCAATTTGCTCATCATTTTCAGATACGTCAATTATCAAATCATCTTTCTCTGAGCAAACATTTGTACCACAATCTATATCACAAACTGAGCATACATAATGAATGTGCTTACATATCTGAAATCTCACACTATAATCAATGCATGAACAAACAAACTGATGAATGCAGATGTCGCACTCATGATATCGAATGTTACAATAACACACTTTTTCAAAATACACATTATTTGTATGAATCAGTCCCTCTTGACTTCTAGGTACAATCCATGCCTGTTTTGGCTTTATTTCGTATAATTCGTAATCAGCCATGAATTTGCTCCTTTCATGTTTGTTTCTAATTTCCTTCATTCTAGAAGTTAATTTTGGCCGTTCCACAGAAATGATTTGACCCATTAATTTCTTGGCTATTGCAGTTAAAACAAAATGCAATGACTTATCTAATCGTTTAATAACTGTTCCACCAGCTTCTTCGTATTTAAGTTGCCGATGCCACCGCTCTACTTTCATGTTTGTATTAACACCAAATAAGTTTGGTAACAATATGTTTGTTTCTGTTTCTTACGTTGCATGTATGTGGTTAAATACTCTCCAAAAGCTCGAGTTTCATCATGCAACACATAATCACTGATACAAGCATCGGAAAGTCTTTCAAAAGTTACAATATCGATTTCTTTTAGAATTTTCAGTAACTCTGACTTAATCTTTACTCTTATTTCTGGATCTCGAACTTTAGAATTCAAATTTTTGAACCATGCACGTTGCACATGCCAGCTGCAAAGTAAATGATGATCTGCCTCTCCAAACACAGAGCACCATGCGTTGTAATATGCCGGAGCATCATCAGACATGAAAACTGTTGTCTTCAAATTTGGAAGTCTTTCTTTAATGGAACTGAAAAATGCAGCAAACGTTTCAGTGGTTAATTTTGAAGAATACAAGATTGCCACTGGGAATCCTTCAAAATTGTTATCATTAATTAAAACAGATGTCAAATTTAAACCATACTGATTTGTGCCATGGGTACAATCTATCATCATACAATTACTATGTCGTTCAAGCATTTTTAATTGTGCACTATTCATAATACCTAATAAAAAGTCCGATTTGCATAGACCTGGGTACTGAGGCAGTTCTTCATTAGTTTGTTTATATATTAAAAGTGGATTGCCAGGTTCTGCCTCCAGTTTTCTAACTGTTATATCTACAGACACGAAATCATTTTTATCCAGCATAATGTCTTTGTCAATCCCTAAGTCTTTACGAATATTTCGTAAATCTTGTGAATTTGTTATACACAACCGTTTTGAAGGTGTGTAGCACTTTTGAATTTTTGACAATACTTTTGCTGGTGGAACTCCATGTTTCATTAAATTAGCTAGATTAGTTTTTTCTGTCTTCGAGAGAGGCAATTTTCCCACTTCTGTTTTGTGACCGACATGAACAGACTGACATTCCACTTTTATTTCATTTTCTTTTTCTAAAACTTTTATGTATGCTGGACACGTAATACCACATTTAATAGAGCCAGCTACTTTAATATTACGTTTTCTTGACTCTTTAATTTTACTTTGCCCACTTCTATGGCACTGATAATACGATGCAGTTCCTTCTTTTACTGCCTTTTTACTGGATGAAATAATGAAAGAAGATTGTGTATTTCGTTCCATCATTTCCTTCCAGTGTTCAAATTCAGTTTTAGAAGTAAATACTTGATTTTCATACTCCAAATTTATATCAGTATGATCTGTTTCTATATGATGTAATAATTCCTTCATTGTTTGGAATTTAAGACTGCAGAGACCACAAATTTTATTACAAACCTTGTGAACTTCTTTTTCTGGATGATACTTTCTGATATGTTGGTACATATTACATTTAATACTGAATGTTACTTCACAATGAGGGCAAGATATCTGAGATGTAGAAGCACATGAAACTTTTAATTCCATTTTTTATAGAGAAGTATATTTATATATTTTATATATTATTATTATGTTTTATATATGTATTTCCATATTTTTATAGAAAATAACAAGTGTTATTTCTTTTTAGATTTTATTTAAATTTAACACAGAATTTTCAAAATTGGGTAATCATAATTTAAAAAAAAAGGGCAGACAATCAATAAGAGTAATAAATACTACACTTACTCACAAAGCAGTAGCCGGTTCATAGTAGGCGCTCATTTCCGAAACGACTGAAATTCCCTATACTCAAAATCCCTTTTCCTTTCTCCTCTTAGCTCATCCCTACTTTCACGTACCACACCTACAAATCTTGGACTCTTCCAGCTAAGGCTACTATAAAGGGGAGCTGAATCATCATCCATTTTGAAGCTAACTTGTTGGTATTCGCTATTGGATTAGCACTGATTTCTTGACATATTTGTGGATCGATTTCGACCTAATTTTCAGAAAAATGGGTGGTTGTGCTGCACCAAATTGTGCGAATCAGTCTAAAAATAACTTTAGGATGTTTCGTTTCCCTAGAAATGAAGAAAGACGAAGAAAATGGATAGTTAATTCTCGTCGAGATCAATGGATCCCGGGCCCAGGAGCGTATCTTTGTGAGGTAAGTTCAGCTTCGTATTTTTCCATAGAATGTTAGAAAAATTACTCTTCTTGGTACTTTAAAATATTTATTTTCATTTAACTGTCACTTATTGACGATCAACTGATTTTATAAGTACAAAATCAACTGCGGAATGTGTATGTGTTTGTGCAGTAAAATATCGTTGTTTCATGTTGTTTCTTTTGTTATCGTGAAAAGTTTATACCGTTTGTAAAATTTGTATCATACATTTCATGTAAACTTTGTGCTCAGTTAGAAATGTGATGTGCCTTTTTCTTTTCTTTAATTTTACTGTACGATTGGTGATTTAAAGTAGCATTCTATGTTTTGATTCTGATGTATTGTCGCCAAATCGGATAGTTGGCGCCAATGTTAAAAACTGGATGGTATGATCCAAATAATAAATGATTTTGTTTTTTCTTTATAGTAAGATAAATATATTCTGTATTTTTAGACATTTTTAAGAAGTTAAATATTAATTTAAATATTCGATGAATCGTTTTGATCCCATTATTATCCTTTATTGTAGTAGTAAATCTTAATGTTGTATTTTTAACTATAGGTACTTTAAATTTATTTTTAGTGTGTGAGCAGGAAATATGTTTTAAGTAGTTTTACAAACATGATTACTTTTTAAAAATTTTGTTCTATTTTCATAAAAAAATTTTAATTTATCAGAAAATTACATTCTTAAATTATTATAATATATTTAACTGTAATTTAATACTAGTGCTTTTGATTTTAATGTTAAATTTCATGCATGCTTTTGTTAAATATGCAGGTACATTTTGAAGAAAATAAATTTGAATGCTCTAGGCAAGATGGGCGTAAAAAACTCAAGCCCAATGCTGTGCCAACTCTTTTCACTGTGCCTAATCCCCCACAACTGTTGACCCCACAGCGTCTAAAAGGCATTGGTTTACCAAAGCACCGTTCAGTTACATCCAATTTTTGTAATGTATGTGTTTTTTATTTTTATGGTTTTTCATAAAAAAATATGTTTTTATTACAAATGGACTAAATTGCTTTATAAAAGAATCAAAATATTGAAATTAAGGCATTATGTGATAAAGCTGTAATTACAGTCCCTAAGATTAGATTAAAAAATTAAAATTTTGCTGTTGTTATATATATAATTAAGTATGTACTTTGTTATTATAATCATATATTGAAAATTAAGCATAAAACCTCAATTTGATGTAGTTTTTGGATAAAGTTTTTGTAGTTTTTCGAGGACGGTCATACATGGGTCTGGTTTCTTCAAATTTGCTCCTAAAAGAAAGAAACTGGTATCTGATTGCCTTCAAAGTCAAAAGAGTTTAAATCAAAATTTGTATTAAACTAAAGTTGCTTTTTTGCTTAATTTTAAATTCCAGATAAATAGAGAGAAATATGTATGGAGTAAGTAAAAGAAATAATATTGAAATTAATAACTTTAATCTTGAGTAATACAATAATATAGTTATAATACATTGATTTAAATGTATATTTTAATGTCTTATATGTCTTGTCTGAATGTTGTTATTTTTTGTTTAAAGATTTACAAAACTTATTAGGATTATTTATATTATTTATTATTAAAATTACATTAAGTATATTTTATTTATCAGCATTTTCAGGTATCCTTACTTATATGTGTTTCATAATTTTTGCATCTTCAGAGTGGCTTGCTGCACGGTTTACCTTTATCAACTGAAGCGATTTCTGTTGCTGAACCATCTGTTGTAAGTCTTCATTTGAACAGTTATTAAATATTTAGTATTATAAACTTTTTCTAAAAAGTATTAACACTGTTTCTAAAATTAAAAAAATATATTAACGTAATATTTACTTATGTTTAAGAAGTATGAATGCTATGAACAGTCCAATGTATTTATGCTTTTTTATAAGTTGAGTTACTTTGAAAATGGTAATGATTATTTGTATTTATTTTTATCCGATCAGAGTTTATAATTTCTTTCACTTCCACATATTTCATATATTATAATTTCTTTTAGGTTCATTTGCCACAACCTTCAGCTTCATATTTTGGAGAAATAAATTTTGCTGCCGAAGTATCTGATGTAAATTGCCATTTTGCACTTCTAAAAAATTTTAATAGTTTTTTAACATCTATTCGTAAACTGTACTATGTTTTTTTAAATGTTTCCATCTTCATAATCATGCACTTTATTTCATTTCACCAGTGGTTGCAAATGTGTACATTACAGTACATCTCAGGTGTGTTTGCAACAACATTTAGCATTACCTTCTGATTAAATAACAGCTGCTAGTAAAGAATCTATTCTATGTTTTCATTTGAGCAGCTATTAAATGTCATATGTTTTACATATATTAATGAATTTTTATACGATTTCTGAAATATGAAATTGTTTGTCTTATGGTTGCTAAACAGCTGTACTATATCTGGCTGTTGTGCTATGGAATTATTTTTGAATTTTTAGTGTTAACAATTTATTATCTATTTATGAATTATAAAATGTTATGTAAAATAATTATTTCTTAAAATGAATGTAGTTTATATTATCTGTATTTCTAAATTTCTTATATATATATTTCAGGTTTGTTTGCAAGAACAAGCTTTAACTTCATCTTGTGATAAAATGCCATCTATTTGTGAAGGATCTCATGTAAGATAATTAGTGTATTATTAAATTGCTTGCTTATACAAAACGTTTCTATTAACTTTTTTGGGGGGGTAAAAGGAATGTAATTAATTTCATCAGCATTTACAAATTCTTTGTGTACATTTCAGGTTTGTTTGCAAGAACAGCCTTTAGCCTCATTTTGCAATGAAATACCATCTATTTGTGAAGGCTCTGATGTAAGTTGATAACTAATGTATAATTAAATTACTTCCTTATATGCATTTAAAATGTTCTATAAAGTAATTTTTTGGTAAAAGGAATGTAATTAATTTCATCAATAGTTGCAAATTCTCTATGTAAATTTCAGTTTTGTTTGCAAAAACAACCTTTAGATTCATCTTGCAACCAAATTGTAATTAATTTTAATTAATTTCATCAGCATTTGTGAAGGCTGTGATATAAGTTGATAATTTGTGTTATTAAATTGCTCATGATTATGGAGATAATCAATCCCTTGAAAAGCTGGAAATAAATTTTAAAAATCTATTTTTAAGTGAAATAAATTTTAAATATTAGAAAATAAAACAAAAATAATCTAGAAAATGCTGAAAACAATAGAGTCAAATTTAAAAACCCACCTTAGTATAGGAAAAGAGACCTGGAACTTGCATTTTTATTTTGTGGATTTATTATCTGTTTAAGTTTGACATTTAATCCAAAGGGGCTTTGTCCCTGAAGGACTATTGTTTTCGTTTTGTATTGAAACACTATAAATGGCTGCATCACTTTTCAGATTGTTGCCACCAAATATTATCACCCTGTACTATATTTAAAGAAATTATATAGTGAAGAATCTGCATAAATGCATGTATGTTTTTTGCATTCTGATAAAACAACAGTACCTAGAGCCATCAAATTTTGAATGACTTAATTCTACTGTGAATATGGACATCTGGAAGACCGAATTTGAAATTCGGAATTTGTTTTAATATATATTTTATATGTTGTAAAACTTTAACGAATTTTTGATTAACAAACTTGAGGATTTCAAAGCGAGCAATGGCAATGTTGTACAGAAAAGACACTTTTATCTCCAGCGTGTGAGACAATGAATCGGGAATTCTGAAGATATGTTCATTTTAAAATTATCTTGCAATATTGCTGTTGAACTGAATTTTATAGTTTAAGTGTGAAAAACTTGATATTTAATAAATAAAGGTAAAACACAAAATGTTAAAAAAAGGTCCCTTTGGATGTAATTTAAAATCTGAAACCTTTCAGATCTTTTTTGTTTGTTTGTTGTGTTCCCCCCCCCCTTCTTTGATGATTATTCATATAGATTTTGTCTTTATTCCAGGATGTTCTTTTAAGGAATTTTATAAAACAGCAGACTGAATTGATCTCGCTTCTGCAATGCCAGAACAGAATATTACTGAAAGAACTTACAGCAACCAAAAAAAATGAAATTAATGTTTTAAAAAAATGGCATAGCACTGAAATTCAACTTCATGACCTTCAAGTACAGCATGAGGAATTGCTGAAAGGAGTGAAAACATTTCTTTCAGATGAACAAATAGCAATGTTGAAAATTCCTCGCAGAAGCATTGCAAAATGGTCTAACGAGGGAATAATAAAAGGCCTCAAAGTTAGATTTGCCTTGGGCAAGCATGGTTATAATTACTTGCACAGAATAGGTTTTCCGTGCCTTCATACAGCACTTTAAATAAAAGACTTCGAGGTCTTGAAATGAATTTTGGAGTCATCAGTGAGATGATTGAACCTTTAAAAATTAAAGGAGAAAAAATGAATGCTAGTGATAAAGACTGTATTTTATCATTGGATGAAATGGAGATTTCTGGCAATCCTGATTTTGATATTTCAAAACGGAAATTTATTGGTAAATGTACATTAGGAAATCAAAAGGGTGCAGGAAATCACTATTTAGTTATTTTACTAAGAGGTTTGAAGCTGAAATGGAAGCAAGTGGTTGCCCATGAGATAACTGGACAGGTAACAGGATGCCAGCTCAAACAACTTGTTGTCAATGTTATCGAAGCTGTCAATTCTGTTGGATTTAATGTTGTTGGTATTGTTAGCGATATGGCAGCAGTAAATAGAAGCCTGTGGAATTCTTTGGGAATATCTGTTTCTTGAAACCAAAGAAATAATTTCACTACTGAAATTAAGGGCAAAATTATTTATGTATTTGCCACATCTTTTAAAAAATCTCTGGTCTGTAACTCTTAATCATAGTATAAAACTGCCCAGTTATGTTTGCAATAAAGAAAATTTGGTTACTTTGCATGTATCTGCAGGATTTATAAAAGATATCTGGATTACTGAAACAAACCAAAATTGTGGTTTGAGAACTATGCATCATCTCAGCAAAGAAGACCTCTTCCCCTCACATTTTGGTAAAATGAATGTTGCTTCTGCTGTGAGGTTTTTTCCAATTAAAACAGCTGTGGGATTGGAGAAGGCAGTAGCTTTAAAAGAGATAAGCCCTAATGCTCTTACAACAGCATGGTGGATAAGATTTATATGTCAGTGGTTTCAAATGCTATCCTCTAGATGTAGAAAGAACTCAATTTCTGTGACAAATAAAAGCAAAAAAATTGAGTTACTTTTTGAATTTATTAATGTTATACAGCTTATAAAAATTGGTAAAGGGTGGAAACCATTACATACTGGTTTGATTCTTTCTGCTTTATCAGCCATACAGTTAGCAGAGGCATGTTTTCTGAATGATTTTCAGTTTATTTTGACGAGCAGATTGACACAAGATGCTCTAGAAAATGTATTTTCTCAGATACGCAGAAAAGCTGGTTTGAAGCCAAGTGCTTTGCAAGATGTGAAAGCATTAAAGCTTATCTGTTTATCTCAGTTCATATCTGACATTAAGAACTCCAGTTATGCTACTGATTCAGATATTTACTTATTAAACTATGCGAAAGATGAATTTGAATTTCTGAAGGAGAAAAAAGCTTTAGAGCCTGTTACCATACCAGAAGTTTCTGATGTATCTCTACAGAATCTCACCCTTAGTGAGGAAAATAACGTCTGTTATATTGCAGGAGCTGCAATAAATTCTGTTTTGAAAAATGCTTGTAATTCATGCTCACAGTTTCTCTTAGTTTGTGAGCAAAATACTCCTTCCATTGATGAAAATAAGCAGTACATAATTAATTTTGCAAATTTAGGTGGGCTTAAATGTCCTTCTCCAGAAATTTTTAAATTGTGCCTTCTGTGTGAAAAAATAATTCAAAATTTTCGAGACGAAATAATACATGGAAATGTAACTATGGATGTGGAATTTGTTAATATGATTTGTAAGAAAGCAGGCTAGGTAAATATTCCCTCCTGTTGCAATATCAAAACAAAGATAATAAAATATTATTTGACTGCCCGTGGAATTGGTCTCAAGAAGCTTCTTCAAAATAAAAGGCAGCAGCGGCAAAGTTTTGCATCTCCTGCTTTTAAAAGGAAGAAAGTAAACTAGAATCTAATCAAGAGTTTAAGAAGTTTTTGCTGTTCAGTTCTGTCTGTAAAAAAGTAGAGTAGTTGTCACTGAAAAATTGCTGTTTGTCTCTTCGAATAATAATTAGGCCCACCAACAGCTGAATGGTTAAAGTTACTGAATGCTGGGAGTTCCATCTTCTGTTCTATTTCCGAACAGGCTGGCTGCATGGTTGGTTTTTTTGTGGTTTTTCCCCATGTGTAATGCGAATACAAGCCAGTTCTCCTTAGAAAGTCCTCTGCAATAGAAGATCTCATAGTCAGCTAAATCGGATTTACTTTTGTGTGACCTTAAATGAGGCATCAATTGTGAATCTGTTTTGGCATGTTATTAGGAATTTTAAATGAAACATTTATTGCTGTTGTGAAAGAATGATCAACTGATGTTTACCTTACTAATCAATGTCTTATAGTATTGTAATGGCTTGCAGGATTTTTCATAATGGGATGTTGCATATGTTTTACTCTTCTTTTTTACCAAATAAATAGAGTATGTTCCTAATCAGACATTTCTTCTTTTGTACCAGGATTATATAGTATGATGTGATAATTTGGATTTGTTTATAGAATACATAACAGTATTTTTGACATTCTAATAGAACCAGTGTATTTTATTTATTTACTTATTGCTTTAAAACAGATTTTGAATCAAGGCTTACTTCCCACCCCCTTTGGGTATGCACATAAAACATGTTTAAGCTATATTTATAATATATCAATGAGATACAGTGGATGGACAAAAATATGGAAACACCTTGTGAAATGCATGTTTGAAAAGAAAGATTGATTTTAATGAAATGTACGTGGTGCTGGCGTTTTTGACTACTGACGCCACCTATACAACTTCGTAAATGTGCTAAACAGTTCAGTTGTTGTCGGAGTACTGTTATGTGAGGTTGTCATTGCATTATGTCAGAGTTAACAGACTTCGAACGTGGGCAAATTGTTGGAGCACATATGGTAGGTGCTTCCGTAAGCAAGGTAGCCGAGGTGTTTAGTGTTTCAAGAGGTACTGTATCGAAGATTTATTCCGCATATTTGAAAAGCGGAAAAACATCATCTGCTAAATCACAGGGCGGACGAAAGTGTGTCCTGAGTGATCGTGACAGACGATCATTAAGGGCAATTGTGACGAAAAATAAGAAGACCACAGCTTCAAAAGTTACTGCTGAAATGAATGTTGTGTTACCGAACCCTGTGA
This sequence comes from Stegodyphus dumicola, assembly GCF_044657685.1. Taxonomy (NCBI): domain Eukaryota; kingdom Metazoa; phylum Arthropoda; class Arachnida; order Araneae; family Eresidae; genus Stegodyphus; species Stegodyphus dumicola. Next base: position 53,562,843 of record NC_140778.1, read on the forward strand.
GTACCAAAACAATGAGAAGGGAGCTTCATAAACAGGGAATTGCTGGCCGTGCTGCAATTGAGAAGCCACTCATCAGTGACACTAATGCCCGTAACAGGAAAAGGTGGTGTTTAAGTCATAAAGCCTGGACTATAGAGCAGTGGAAGCGAGTAATATGGTCTGACGAGTCTTCTTTCACATTGTTTCCCACTTCTAGCCGAGTTTACGTCTGGAGAACGCCATCTCAAGCCTATAATACAGACTGTTTGTTGCCAAGAGTGAAACATGGCGGGGGTTCTGTTCTGGTTTGGGCAGCCATATCGTGGTTCTCTGCTAGCCCCAAATGAACTGTGTCGGGGCACATGACTGCCAAGACTTATGTGAACATTTTGGCCGATCAAGTTCATCCCATGGTACAAACTTTGTTCCCCGATGGTGATGGTGTCTTCCAAGACGACAAAGCCCCTGTTCACACAGCTCACATTGTCCAGAACTGGTTTTCTGAGCACGAGGATGAGTTGTCCCATCTCCCCTGGCCACCACAGTCACGAGACCTGAATATTATCGAACCTTTGTGGTCTTAGGTTAGCTCCTTTAATGGAAAAAGAACAAAATAAAAATGATATACCTTGAAAACAAGAATACTATGTGAATAGTGTTGGCTAAAATTTATTCAGATGGTTTTTTGCATTTATTCAAACATCTCCGCATATAAATGAGAATTAATTATATTATATTAGTTTTAAAAGTAAAACTAATATAATATCATTCTATATAAAGCTGTTTGATGTATAATGGAAAAAATTCAATTACTGCAGTATGTTTTAATAAAATTTGAATATAATAGACTAATTGCACTACATTAGACCAAAAAGCAAAACATTTTTATTTATTTATCTTTATTTTCACTATATGTGTTCGTCATATGTTTGTTACTAGAGGACTTATTTTATAGATTTGAAGCTAAATAATATTTTTATGTTTTTAGTTATGCAAATTAATTAATAAAAAGAACTGTGATTTAAGTATTGTCTTTCCTGTGATATAGATTGAATCTTATTATGTTATGGAATTATCATTTAAATATTCAGATACGTGTAATATTAAGAGCATATGTATGTAAGTATAATTTTTCCAAGTATAATAAAAAGTAACCATCAACAACAAATAAACTTATAAGTAAATAGTATCTGTAAATTCTGTATGTAAAGGTATTATTTTTATTTTTATTTATTTGTGTGTGTATTATTTTAATATTGTTTATAGCTAAATAAAGAACAAAAAAAAAAAAATTAATGGAATTTTTTACTTTATTAAATCTATGAATCCCACAGTCATCTGAGCATTGAAGTAATTTTTATAGCATTCTGCACTTCATTCTAAAAGCATTATAATTTAAAGGTGTATATCTTGAATCGGTATTTAAAATCATAAAGTGTTTAGCAGCTTTTTCTGGAAACACACACAAAATAACATTTTTAACAAATTTGCTACAGTAACAGACATTTTATTCCATGTGAGCAAAATTCAAATAACATATTAAAAATAAAAAACAAAAATTAAAGATTAAACCTTATCCTAAATTAATGGAGGTTGAGGGATTTCCCTCAACCATATTAAGAATGTGGTTGAGGGAAAGCTCTTGTCAAAAAATACATTTTGAGATAAATAACATTATGCGTGTATTTAAAAGAAAAAATTGAAAATTCAATAAAGGAATTCAAAAAGAAAGCATTTTTAACTAAAAATACAAATTTGAAATATGATATGTGAAAATGTTTTAGAAACTTTTAAAATAACTTGAATCATACGAGAAATTTGGCAATTTAAAAAAAAAAATACGAGAAAGAATCTGTACTGCAGACAAAAGAAGGGGGAAAAGCCACACATCTTTATAGGATTCCAGAAAAAAGCTGAAATTCGGATTCTCTAGAATGTTAAATTTTAGCGGACAGCGCTAAAGAGCCAAAGTTGCCGCTCCACACTTAAATTGCAACCCTAAAGCTTAGATTCAAAATGGCTGACGAGTCAGCCTGTATCTCTAGTAGCTCTACTTCCAGCAAACAATAGCATTCGTTCCGGGATGCATATAAGCAAAATGTACACTGCTAGAACAACGGCTTAAGTTTGGCCAATGACAAACCAGATAAGGATCATCATTAACTCCGCCCACATGAGTGTGTCACATTTCTGACGTTTGTTTACATTCTGTTATTCGGCGTTAGGAAGTGCGTTGATTGAATGAAAAACATTTTTACTTTGCAACGTAAATCTGTTCTAGTGACACTATTTTTTAAATTTTCCTTTAAAGTATTATTTCCTTACTGTTCCAGAAGGAATATAAATTTATGTCTCAAACATTACAAAATTTCTCACTATATGCGTGAGTGTGTATACACTCGCATGCTCACATACATATATTTTCAATATATAATTAATCATATGTGAATTATATCTATCAATATGTGTGTGTTTTATGCATAGAAATATGAGTGTGTGTGTATTCAGTTTTCAGAATGTCAGATTTCTAGCAAATAATCTACAAAGCTTTTTTCTCTTAATTTTTCCCATCTTCACATTCAGTTTTTTAAATAATTAAGATGAATATATTCATACTTAATATTTCTGCACAACTTGATTTATCACTTAAAAATGCATTTATTTAATTTTGGATAACGTGGGATGTTAATTCCAGTAGTATATGGTTTTTAATAGTAGAATAATTTCTCTAAAGAAGCTTTTGTTTGTTTTTATTTTTTAATTCCTTTATAAGAAAATTACGTAATAATATTAGAAATAATTAATCTGTTACTCCTTACACATGTCTGAAATATGTTAACAGAAAATTTTCATTCAATAGCTTTATAAATTTATTTTAAGCAGTATTTTAATTTAATAAAGAACTAGTGTTGATAAGTGAATTTCCATTGCTTTCTTTATACATTTAGTTTAGAATTCAGTTTTCAGTGCATGTAATTATTCTCCTTCATGGCCCTCCAGCGGCCGAGCGGTAAAGTTGCTTAAAATTGGTAGTTCGGTTCTAGGTTCGAAGCCCGTGAATGGGCTGGATGCATGAGTGTTTTCGTGGTTTTCTCCATGTGTAACATGTATACGAGCCAGTTTCCCTTAGAAAGTCCTCCACGAAGGCATCCCTCCCCTTAGGCAGATAGCCCTCGAGGCTTTGCCGTAATTAAATAACCTAACCTAGCCTTCATGGCCCTCCCCACACAGCCCAACAGCGGCTGAGTGGTAAAGTGACTGGAACGCTGATAGTTCGCTCTGAGTTTGATTTCAGTTGAACAGGCTGACTGCATGAGCACTTACCTGGTTTTCCACATGCGTAACGTGGAGAGTTTTTCCCTTAGAAAACTTCCACAAAGACATACCTCCCACATACGCCTTGTATGCTTTCCATAATCAAACAAACCAAACCAACCCTCCAAGCAAAACAGCTCCTCAAAAGAAATTCTTCATATCTGTCAAGCAAATGACATTCGTTAATGTAACAAACTGTAATCATACATACTAAATCAAACTCAGAAGTTGTTATTAATTATGCTTACAGAAACAAAGTACAGATTTTGTTGATTAATTTGCATTTTTAGAAATAGTTCAATAAATTTCTGACCTTTATTAAATACAGTGAACTCTCTCTAAGATGACCACTAGCAGTTCTACATGATTTTAATTTTGTGTAAAGCTTGTCATTTCAAAAAGAAGATGTTCAGTACCAGAATTTGTGTATTGAGGAGAAGTAGTCAGTTTCAGAAGTGATCACAAAGAAAAAGTTTACTGTATTAAAATGATAATCTGTTTCTAACTTTTTTGAAGGGTTTGATTTGGTTTATGTGATTTATAGCAATTTATAGCTCGAGGGCTATCTGCCTAAGCAGAGGGATGCCTTCATGGAGGACTTTCTAAGGGAAACTGACTTGTATACACATTACGCATGGGAAAACCATGAAAACGTCCATGCAGCCAGCCTGTTCGAGGGATTCGAACCTCAGACCGAACTACCAGTGTTCAGCGAATTAACCGCTTGATGCTGGTGGGCTTTATCTAAATAGTCCATGTTAAGATTTAATCTAGGAAATGAATAATGTTGAAGCTGAAATTAAAATTACATAAATTTGAATATCATGTAATGTTAATCTCAAATTTCGTTTCCTGTGATGTGATTTTTTTTTAATGTAAAGACCAGACTCTGGTATATTGATATATATATATAAACTTTAAATATAGTATGTATGAAGCCTTATATTTGAGTATAATACTGAAAAAGGTTCGACATATGAGAAAATAAATATATGTTTTCTTCACATGTTATGGAATATTCATCCTTGACTTAAGGGAACATGAAGTTACACAGTTTTAAATTTAAAGTTTACAGAAACATGTATGATAGTCACAAGTTTGACAAAAGATCTTTTGCTCAAGTGATAAAAGGCTTTGGGGAACATAGATTCTAATTAGAAATGTGTGCTAAATACGAGGCAATTGGCATCCACAAAAATCCAGTGTATTAATTTTAATACTGTTTTAGGTTCTTACATATTATCCCTTTGACCGGCCAAGTAGCATGATCGGTTTGGTTTGGTTTATTTAATTATGCAAAGCACTCGAGTGCTATCTGCTTAACAGGAGGGATGCTTTTATGGAAGACTTTTTTATGGCTTTTATGGAAGACTTTTGGAAGAAGAAGGGAAACTGGCTCTTAAACACATTACACTTGAGGAAAACCATGAAAGCGCCCATGCATTCGGCAAAATTGGAACCCTGGGCTAAATATCTAGTATCCAGCGACTTTACCACTCAGGTGCTGGTGGTCTGGCCCTCGATCCTATTAAACTAAAATTCATCTATATTTATAAACGGCTTATCAAAAAAAATGCACACACTTTAATAATAAAAGAAAATTCGGTTAATCTTTGGATTATGGTAACTTGTCAAAAATTTGGCGACCAACTCTGCTACAGCAACCTGCTAGTTTTTTTTTTTTTTTTTTTTTTTTTTTTTTGTATGCCATTATGGCATTGTGCACACTCTTGACTTTATCCATGTGCACTGCTAAAGTCCTAGCTAGCAACATTTATTGCCTTACCAAAATGTCGCCAAACTACCTGTTACCATATTCCAAAGATTAGCCGAAAATTCTTGTGCTTTAGTATTGAACTTAATTATAATTAAATCATACATATCAGAGGCTATGCTAGGATTAATAAAAATATTTATGAATATGTACCTGTACAGTTACTTAGATTGCTCAGTCACAGCGGTAGCCATTAACAGCTAGAGTTACAGCACAATACTGAGCAGCTATTTGAACAATGTTTAGTCGATGTGTCTGAGGCGACTGCTGCACATTCTGCCATAATTTTTTGATGAAGGACCTCTAGCCTAACCAATTTCTTATACTACACAACATCCCTCAGAGTCCTTCAAATCCATTTTGGTTCACTGTCATGTATTACATATATGTGAGAATACACATGTTAAGGAAATATCATATTACATATTATAAAGGTAATTCAACTTAGAAACCAATATATAGATATCATCTATTAAAGTTTCTATGTATTTTTCTGACAGATCCTGTATGTGAAGTTGTACGTTTCATTAGTTTCACCTATTAATTAACTTAGGGTTTTATTGTACAGGATATCTATGAAACTGAACTGATAAATTTTCATATCTGTTCATTTGTTTGCTTTTCATATATTTTTTTAATAGTTTTATTTTTTATGTTGCTTTACATGACGTCAATTTAAACATAAGAAAGCAGAGAACAAAAGAAATTCACACTGAAACTAAATTTAAAATCAGTCTGAAGATTACTGATATAAAATAGTGTCTAATTTATCAAAATTACATAAGAGGGCAAATAAATAATTAGCATATTCAGATATTTATTATAAGCAAAACTTTTATATTCTTAACAGTAAAAATGCACATATTACAATGCAATTAATTTATTACTTGCAACCACCTCAGTAGAACTCGTCAAATTTTTAAAATGTGCCTAACTCTAGCAACCATGCTCATAACAATCCTTTAATAGAACAATGTCGCCATTTTTGTATAGTACATTCTTTATGTTGTATTTCAAGTTTCAACATTTTTTATGAACAAATTGTGATATTTTTTGCCTTAATTTTAAAATATGCTCTTTGGAATTTATCAACAATGGAAAAAAACTACAGTGGAAACTCTACAGCAATACAAAATTTCTAAAAGATAGAAAAAGGAAATGCATTTGGTAGATAGCTGATGCTGCTGAAGTTTGTGTGATGCCGAGTCTCTGAAATTATTTAATTTTTTTTTTTTCAAGAAAAACAAACCGCTTACAGAAAGATTTGGAGATGAACATGCTTTATTTCCTTATTTAATAATTAAAATTTATATTTCAAATTCTAAAGTATGTTTTCTTTTCATAATTTGATAATCTTAGCCAACTTATGATAGATATCAATAATTCGGGTATCTATTTAAGAAAAGTTGTGAAAACCATCAATTTGCACCCAATGAATAATTTTTACATATTCATGTGTTAAATCCAAGTTGAGCTAAGGTGGTTGTGTTAATCTGTAAGTATTATTAATTTTACAGGCAAAACACTGTATTCTTTTATATACTGTAATATTGAGTTTGTGCTGAAATTATGTAGTGGCAATAATTTTACTTAAGAGAGAAATTTTTCAATATTACAAGTTTACATTTTGGTTAATTTTTTTATGTGATAAAAAGCAGCATGTTAAAAGTTGTAGTTCTTAAATTTTGTAATAGTACTAAGTATTATATTTTAAATTACTCAATAACTAATCCAGAAATAAATAATTTAATTCTGTATACTCGAAGAAAATCATTTCTGACTGGCATAAAAATCAGAATTTTGAAACAGTAGTAGAAAAATCATTAAAAATACTTAGTTTTAAAACTTGAATGCAATAAAAACAGGTTAGCATGAAATGTCTGAGTAAAAGATAACTTGTTATCATTATGTATATGTTACCGTGAAAGACCGAAAAATGAGAATGTCGACTTTCAATGGAGAATGTCAACATTCACCAAATGCGTTGGTGAAAGATCGGATATTGCACTACATTCTTGTACATTCGGATCCTCACCAGTGTATGTCGACAATCACAGATATGCTCTGGTGTAGGTCGAAAAGAGAGGAGTATGTGTACACGCTGTCATTGCAAAAGGAAGTGTTCCACAAATAAATGCAGTCGTAAAAGCAAGGACCTCTTGTGCAATTCAAAGAGTAATCATAGTTTAGGTTGTTGCAATAAATAAGATTGGAATCACATAATTTATTAAGTTTTTAACTTCTATTATTTTCCTTTCTCATTTTGAATGTACTGTGTGTTTTAAGTTCTTATATTCTTATTTTAAGTCTCAAGTGTGTTTTTTTGAGACTGAATTACAGAGAAGAAAATATAATATTCTTATATGTTCAACATTCACCATTGGCACATGGTGAATGTCGACATTTATTGGTGTAAGTCAGAAATAAAAGTATTTGGAAAATATTTCAGACATACACCAAGCGACTATGTGAATGTCAACATTCACCGGCGAATGTCGACATTCTCCAGATTTCGGTGTTTCACCGTAACATATATACAGTCATTCTTATGTAAAATAAATGTTACACGCTTTCTTAGACCTCTGCTTTTCAAACTCTATCTATTAATCTGAGAATTTGATTATTTCAGTGTAGTAAATAAATAAGTTTTAATAAATGTATTATAGACGTCAATATGTTTGTTTTTTGTAACATATACTTTGAACATTTTAATTAAATAATTTTTCATCAATAATGTGTGCATATATTTTACTTATGATGAAGAGAAATTAACATTTAAAAAAGGAATTATAGACTGAAAGTATTTTGTAAAAGAAGATATTGGAAAAGGAAATTATTGCAATTCATAGAACTTGTAAATGAATAAATGTAATAATTAGTATCATATTGTTCTTATTTATTAAGAATGGATATTAAATTATTGATAATAGAATGGACTTCTAAATGTGAAGCACTTATGCGAACAATAATACTAATTCATAACATTCTGATCTTGATTTTCAGTACTTAATGTAAAGCATTAGTGACAGCTTAGTGGAACTTATATTAAATAGTTGCAGTGTAATCTTAAGTCCAATGTATTTATTACAAGATAATGAAATTATAGTCTGGATTTTAATTCAAAACTCTTTTCACATATCTTTAAAAGCCCAATTTTAACCGGTACTTTTCTGTTCTCGGGACAGGATTCAGACATGTAATGTATGTATCCACGAGTGGTTTGGGTTTCATTTTAGTTTAGTATGGCAAAGTACACTAGGTCTATCTGCCTGTGGGAAGGGATGCCTTTGTGGAGGACTTTCTAAAGGAAACTGGCTGGTATACACTTTACAAATGGGGAAAACCACGAAAATGCCCATGAAGCCAAAGAATTTGCCTGGATTCGAATTCAGTGTTAAAAGATTTTACCACTCTGCCACAGGTAGGCCTATGCACGTGTGTATAAGTGTGTGTGCATACACACACGTAACATGAATACATCCATCCATCCATACAAAATCTGGTTCCGAAAATAGAATAGTACCTTTTAACCATATATCTTACAGTTTTGAGTAATTTTATGTACTGTCATCAATAATACATCTTATTAGATATATCAATGCATCTTATTATCATTAATTTCTTACTAACAATTCAATTTCAATTGCCATGAGTTGATGCATGATTCGTACATATATAATACATAAGTTGTTTCAATATAAAGATCACAATATAAGTTACATAGCATATTTACAATAATTATTTATTACTCATACATATAATGTATAAAATCAGGCAGTAATTGTAAAAAAATACTTTTAATGAAATTGGAAATAAATGAAAATATAATAATCTGCATGTCATTACAATTTTTAAATGCACAAACTTCACAGTTAAAAATACATACTAATGTAAGAAAATCAATATTAAATGCTTTTTCTCAAAAAAAAATTGCCTGTTCAAGACATATTTTATCGAGTCCAACCATCAGTGGAAACCTAGGTAATCAGTCTTTAATACGAGAAAATGTAAAATTTGAAATGCAACTTTTAAGTTATTTTTTTTAATCCATTCAGTTTTGGCTTATGTAAGTTTCACTGTATTTAACTAGATGTAAAGAACTATAAACACACATTCACATAATTCACTTGAAGGTATGTTTCCAGGAAATAAAATTATACTTATTGGATTCAATTCAACATTACACCTTAGAACACGTAATGATACCTCATTGTTAGACATTTCCGATAGTCTTGAAATAGCATAACTGGTAAAATATCTTTCTAAATTCAGTTCTTGTTAAATTATGTTCAGCATCATTTAGCATTTGCAGTTTTATAACTAAATTAGATTTCAGTAGGTCTATTAACTAAGCACTTACAGTTATTCACTATTATTTTCTTAACATTTCAACAAAACAATGAACTTCCTTTCTGAGAATGCATACTGAACAATGAAAATTCCAAATATTATATATGCTTTATCAGAACTATAATGTCAGTTAATAGTGGTTTTTTTAAATTGAATTTGATTAATTCAAGCAATTCACTTGACGGTATGTTTCCTGGAAATAAAAGTATACTTATTCAATTCAGCGTTACACCTTAGAACAGGTAATGATACCTCATTGTTAGGCATTTTCAATAGTCTTGAAATATCATTACTGGTAACATATCTTACTAAATTCAGTTCTTGCTAAATTTTGTTCAGCATCATTTAGCATTTGCAATTTTATAGCTAAATTAGATTTCAGTAGGTCTATTACACTAAGCACTTACAGTTATTCAGTATTATTTTTTTTACATTTCAGAAAAACAATGAACTTCCTTTCTACGATTCCAAATATGATATATGCTTTACCAGAACCATAATTTGTCAGTTAATAGTGATTTAATCTTCATAGATAAGCATATCCAACAGTCTTGAAATATCAGAGCTGGTACATCTTAAATATATTCAGTTCTTATTAAATAACATGTTCATCATTTAACTTCAGTAGTTTCACAGCTAAATTACATTCCAATATGTTCATTAGAGTGGACATACTTTTTCATCTTTTATACTCTTTACGTTCAATAATGAAATGAGGTTTATTTCTAAGAAAGCATATTGAATCCTGTAAAGCATATTGATTTCTTAATCAAAGCACAATTAATGTTGTAAATATTCAGATAGATATATATGAAATGTATTTTAAGGATTTCTTGACACACACTATGTCAATTCACTGCAATAGTTACTGGTGGCATTTTGATTCAAAATATTTACTGCATTAATTACTGACACAAAATAGCACTTGGATTCACTAACTTAATATTAACTTCACTTTGTTTAATTCCCGCAGGTACATTTTATATAGTAGATGATTTAAGTCATTATCACTTAAAAGTTTCTGATTATCAATATGCAGAATAATTTGTAAATCACACTTTACATATAGTATCTTCCAGCCATCAGTTACTTCTATCTGACTAGATCTAATTTTGTATTGGAACAGTAGAATAATCCTTAATATTCCGAAACAAACATTAAATCATTATATACAGATATATACGCATATATATACACTTTTATTCCGAAAAACTAAATGTACATTCAAAAAACGCACTTCGTAACTTCCGAACAGTAGAATGTAAACAAACGTCAGAAATATGACGTCACACATGTGGGCGGAGTTAATGGGACCCTCATCTGGACTGTCATTGGCCAAATTCAAGCCGTTGTCCTAGCAGTGTACATTTTGCTTATATGCTTCCGGGATTGAGCGCCTACTCAAGGCCAACTAGATATCTACAGGCCTGCTCCACCGATTTGTGACGTCACAATCGAAGGCGATCGTTCCCACGGTAGACGCAGCCGACTGTTTCATTTATGTAGTGCGCAGCGTTTTATTTCCAACACAAAAGTCAAGTCAAATTAATTTTTACAACTAATATTTCGAATTTTAGGAATAATAACGTACTATGTTATATCGTAATGATATTTAAATACTAAATACCGATTTATTAAACAGAAAATAAAAATAAGATTTGAGTGATATTGTAAATTTAGCAGAGCTGATTTAAATTAAACTGAAACATATCTGAACTTTTATACGGAAATAAAATGGACACAGATTTTTCAAGATTCAATCAGAGATCCTAAGATGCTTTTTAATAATAAATACACATGTGGACATTAAGTGAAATACATAAATCTTATTAATACATTAATATATTAAAAGTATATCTGAAGTTTAGTCTACATATTGAAAAAAGATTCATTCTAAAGATGTTTTATAGCAAAAACATTACACAGAATATTCAAAAATATATTTCAAGTTCTCTTAAAAAAAGCAAGATCATAACTATGCAATCAATCCCAATGAGCATCATATCATGCTCCAAAAAATTCTTATGAAAGAAAATCTTATTAAAAATACACTCTTAATACATCTCATTAAAAATACACAATATTAAGGAATGAAAAATCCTGCGAGTCATTACGATAGTATAAGATACTGATTAGCCAGTTGAAATTATCATTTCACATCTGCAATAAGTTGTCATTTGAATTTTTTAAATATTAATAATGGAACATTATTATTGCAGACTCTGATGCGAGGTCCACAAAAATAAACTTCATAAACTTGAATAAGTTTCTACGACTCACTGATATTACAATATATCATCTATATCATTCTATATACCAAAATGGATATAGTTTACAGATGCTTAGTATTCAATTAATTTAGACATTCTTTTTTTTTTCTTTTAAAAATATTTAAACTTTTTATACACCACATACTACTACATTAATTTGTATTGCTTAAATTAATTAGATTGATTTATACTGCTTAAATATTAAAAAGATATGTGATATTTCATAACAAAATTCATAAACATATTAATTTAAATAAAATTTTGATTTACATTTATGATTTTACATGCAATTCTATTGAAGCAAAAGCCATTTTTTTTTCTTTCTCATAAAAACATTTCAACATTTAATCCAATATCTTAAAGTACTTTTTAATTATAAACATACAAGTGAACATTTTGGGAAATATATGACAAAAAAAGTTTTATTTTAAAGATGTTTTAAAGCATGAACATTATCCGAGAAATCTTGTAGCATATCCAAAAATATATTATAAAATTCCCTGAAAACAAAGTGAGATCATAACTATGCAATCTACCCCAATGAGCACCATATCATGCTATAAAAAATTCTTATGAAAGAACATCTGATTAAATATACACTGTAAATTTATTTAATAATAGACAAATAGTAAAAGATGCATGCAGTATTAAGCAATGAAAAATCCAGCATATCATTACAATGTTATAAGATATTAATTATTAAGTTAAACGTCATTAATTCACATCAACAAAAAGTTTGCCATTCAAATTTTTGAAATATGAATGCCAAAACAGGCTTATCATTGTAGCCCCTGATTTGAGGTCTACAAAAATAAACATGATTTAGCTAGTTGATTTGGCTTACTTCAAAGGATTTCGATTAATGTGCCTTGAACTACTACTTTGTTTTGTTTTTTTAATCCAATCTATTAATGCTTGACAGTCTGAATCTGATTTAAATCCAGGTGGTTGTTCATATAAATTGGTTTATTCAAGTATCCATTTAAATATGCAGTTTTTACATCAAAAATCTTATTTTGTAGTTTTCGTAAACATCTTAATTTTCTTATTGATAGATCTTTCAACTAATTTCCAGACTTCATGAGCCTCCATTGAACTTAGTTCTTCTATCATTTCATACATCATACTACATAATCTTTTTTCGGTTGATCTTTACAATGTGGTAACTGGTAGTTTGGCGACATTTTGGAGGCGATAAAGGTTACTACCTGGGACTTTGGTAATAATGTGAGCAGTACTCAGTTCCGATTACGCATTATTTTGCGTGAGGGAAATGAGAGATCATGGGATATGTCATGTGATATTAATGGACGATTGCGGTATGAATTCGTTGGTGACGTTTATAATATAATAGATGATTTAGAGGTAAAAGTTTTTGGATATTTTATTTATTTTATATGTGGAAATGTTCATATTTGGAAAGGGTAAATACTTTTTCGCGATCAGGTAATTTCATATATGTTCTTTTTACCGGGTTTAAAGATTGAGAAAATTGTCATGTATTTTCGTGAAATTTTTCTAATTTATGAGAAAAAAGCAGTGTACATGGATATAGTGAAGAGTGTGCGCAATGCCATTTTTGTGCAATTCTGGGATGTTTTTTTAAGTAAAAATAAGTCAGCGTGTACATGGTTTATGTGTATGTGTTATTTTGAGAAACGCGTAAGGAGTATTGTATTGTGCACTTTTTCCCAATTTTGCAGTGAATATTTGTCATGATTAAGCAGTTTTGTTTGATAAAATTTCTAGCATAAGTGTAATTCGGCTAGTAGATTGTTGGAAGAAGTGTTCAGTAGATAAAAAGAAAAGAAACATGTCTTTACTTCGTGAAGACAAAATGGCGGCGGGGGAAAAAAAACAGAGGGTTGCTGTAGGAGAGTTGGTTGCCAAATTTTCGCCAAAAAATCACCAAGTTACCGTAATGTAAAGATCAACCCTTTTTTCATTGTTCTCGCTCGTCTTTTCTTCTGCTTTAGTTTTGGTAAAAATTAATTTTAAATCATGATCTACAATTTGTTTATCTTAAAGCTTGTATAATTGAAGCTATATCTTTCTCTTTATTACTTTTGATAATTTTAACAACAATCAACTTTAACGTCCTTCTAGTATGAGGTAAATTAATTTTTTATCTCTTATTTCATCCCAACTTGAATGCTTTTACTTTTCAGAATTACAGCTGTATTCATGTAAGCATCTACAGATTCGTTTTGACTCATTTTCAGTTGACCTAATTCTTTCTACATTTGATATGAATATCTTCTGTTCTTGCCGCCATTTCATTTTTTATTTTCTCCCATCATTTCTTTGTATTCTGTTCATTCACATATTTTAACGCTTATGGAGCTGTCACAGTCCAATTCATTAGATTTCTTGCTATCGCATTATCATCCCATATTTCCCAAGTTTTTATTTCACTTTTAAAATTAACATCTTCCTTTTTGTTGGTTCATCAGCTTCTATCACACTTGTCAATATTTTCAAACTTAATTAACTTTTGATTCTATTTGATCATATAAGGTAATTATCAATTCTATTTGCCCGTATAAGGTAATTATCAGCCAGCCCGTTCGCCGAGATTGGAACTCCAGACCAAACTATCAGTTTTCAACTATTTTACCACTCAGCCACTAGTAGGCAGCAGCAAGTTTCTATGGCTCAGTTATGCACAGTTTGCAAATACTAATTATTTAACTTTAAAATTACATAAAAAATTCACCTAAATTCCAGAATTATTTACTTAATTTACCCATTTTTCTTTTTTGGTCATTGGTTTCCTTTAAATTGTTATTTTTAACCTTACAGTAAATATTCTGCAATATATTGGAAATGCGTGTGACACAACTTTTCAACAAATCATGCAATGATTTGCCACATTCACAAATACTATCATTCCAAATAATCCTGTTTTCAACTTTCTCTGTGATGAGACTTATTAATATAGAATGTTGATTTTTTGATGAAATATATAATTTCTCATACATTTCAGATATTAGGATTGAAAATATTTTAAATGCAGAGGAATGAAAAGCACGAATTCTGTTGGCCAAAATAAACCACCTCAATCAATAGCAGCTAAGTACGCAAAATCTTCCCAATGTTCAACTATCATTTCTTCGTCAAGAATTAATTTTTTCCTGGAGAGATTACGATTTATATGCTTCAATACAGATCTACAAACATATCCAGAAATGTAAATTAGACACATTGTATCTTTTTCTGCAACATTAACATCGTTGGATTGATGCAAAACGTCACCAAATTCCTTATCAATAAGTTGATCATCATTAAAATCTTCAATATCACTACAAGAAAAATGTTGTAAAATAAATGAACCTTTCTCAGAAATTGCATTTTAAGCAAACTAATTAATTTTAGTTTTCTTTCCGACTTTATAATCTGCTGTAAGGATACATTATAATTACAGCCACTCATTTGTTGAAATTGACCAAAACGTACCTCAAGGTTATCTGTCTGAAATTTTCCTGAAGGAATAAAAGGTAATTTAAATTCTTTTAACAAATACTTTGAAAGTTCATTCAATGTTGCTGTTGTATGGAGAAGAGCAACTTGGGCTTCTTTTGATAGTTTCCCCAATTTGTGACTTACAATTTTTTGTTGTTGGGCAAAAATCGTTCCATGATATAAGCCACGAACAAAACTGTGATAAACATTCTAAGCTTTTATCTTCTGTTGTCCTTATAAGCTGCATAAATACATCTCGAAACTGTAAGGCCTTTTTAGAGTGTTTAACATTCACAATTTTCCACCACTTTAAAATTACATCAATAAAATGTTTAGTTCTTAAGACATCTTTTCCATACCGAATTCTATTATTCTGCGATTCAATTTGCAGAGCAGCTAAAGTCTTTTCATCAAAAAGTTTAATAGCAGTACTTACATTCTGTTCCTCTATAGAAGACGGAAATAAAACTTTCCTTGATAAAGTTGGAGCCATTTTAATATTATCGTTTTTTTTTTCTATTTTATACAATTTTTTTAAATGTAGAACACTGGAATTGTAAACAATATTTGAGTTTTCAAATGACGGTATAAAAAATGTTTGGTTTGAATCGTTCTGATTGAACCAGTTGTTTCGTATAGATTTCGATAAATGAACTGGCTTTAGTGTAGAATTGGGTGCCCCTTCGATTGGCGACATTTTTAAAAAAATTTTGGAGATGAAACCTCACTTCTGGTTACCACAATAGTTTTAAATTTGTTTTAGCTTCCCGATTTTATTTAAATGAAAATAGATTGATGTGTACATGGACATATTTAAGGCGCAATGCCTAGTTTGTGCAATTCTAGGATGTTTTTTTAAGTAAAAACAGATTGATGTGTACATGGACACAGATCTTATGCAATTCTTCGACTTCTTATTTTGGTTTTGTGTAGCGGCCATCTTGAAATTGTGACTTCCTGGCGCCGATCTTGGCGTCAAGAAAGAATCGCCAATAAACGAGGGGCACCCAATTGTAAACTTTTACCAATGAACTGTATCAAATAATGTAAATATAGGAAGATTATGCATGGTAAGGTTTATAAAGGAGGATTTTAATGCACCACCACAAAGCATTTTGAACATATTTCTGTTAATTCTATTATTGTCTTATATTAGAGTTAGGATTCGATAACCACAAGACTGTACATGGTCAATTACTTGTTTTGTAAATATTAATAATTGATGTGATGATAAGTTTTTTACGGGAAACATTGCTACAATATTTCTGTTTTTTGCTAATATAGCTTATCATAAATGTTTGCAGAGTTGTGGCCTCCATCTGCGAATTATCCGAAAAACCTAAACACGATTACTTTTATACGAAACTTGGGGTTTTATATATATCACATCTAATAACAAATTGACAATTTTTTCAGAATCATTTAAAATTTCACATTTTTTTTTTTTTTTTTCAAATACATCCAGTGACTTGTTTGTAATCCAGAATCTGCTCGGCCAATTTTCAGAGATAACTCTCTTAAGTATGACGGATGAGGCAATACAAAATACTTACTGTTACGTATAATATTGTAGCTGTTTGGATTACAATAAAATATATAACAAGACCAGGCAAAGAATTCTGCACTATACGAATGCTGTTTCATTTGCATTAATTGAATCTGTTCATACAAAAACTTAAATTTCTCAGAATGTGGATTATTTTCTGTTTCTGCACATTTCAACAGTAGTTCTGATATTTTATCTAAATTTAAATTGCAGTCATCATGAATATCAGAAGAAGGAAAACCATCCAAATGGCTAATCACTGTCTCAAGTTTAAACCATTTATCACATAGTTTTTCTTCTCCAAATATCCATTTGAACTTTTCAATGGGAATTTCATTTTCATTGAAAAAAACTCTTACATTTAAATCGTCCAATATTTTTAAAGATACAAGCCCTTTTGAACAGTTTAAAAATTCTAATTTCGATAGCCAAAAGATCTTACCTTTGGTTATGAATATCCATGAAGAGGGAAGATCCATTTTTCTTGCAAAACCATTACTAATGCCGTTCCATCATCACGAACAGCTTTATCTTCTCGAACGACAAATTTTTTCTTCAAAATGCTTAATGCATACACTACTGTGTTTGCCAGCTACAAAATCTTTGCAATTAATATTTTTTATCCATTTCTGAGAGAGTACAGGATACGAAGGAAATTTGAAAGTCGACACATGTTCATTACTGCTATCGTAATTTGATCAGCATTTAGGTACACTACACGTTCTTGGCATTCTAAAACACATTTTTTCTTATAAATTCGAACTCACAATATAATATTTTACTTTCCGGTAAAATACAAAATTTTTCAGAAGAAAAAACACATGTAAACAATTATCTCACTAGCACTAGTCCTACGGCGAAGCAATGTCAACTTACAAAATTGAAGGACTAAGATTATGACGTCAGATCATGTGATCATCAGATTGGAGCAGGCCTGTAGATATCTAGTTGGCCTTGGCCTACTGTACTATGCATTCGAGTTTTGACTATCGTACATGTAAGACGTGCATCTGCTCGCTCCTGATTTTGTGATATTAGAACTCTTCTTTTATTATACCTGATCAGAGTGCATGCCGCTGTAACAGTAGGTCGGCATTGCAATAGACTCTGGTTGCTTTCTCCGCTGCTTCATTTTCTGCCATCCGCTCCACCATGGATCGAATGATTGATTTTATTGCCTCTGAGATTACCAACTTAGAATGCATCAAAGAAGCTGATGGATCTCTCTCATCTAAGGACGCACGAGACCTTAAATTCCTTCGACGCCTCAAACTTTTCATTGACAGAGAACTGAACGCTGATCGTTCTTCTACTTCTCTTCCCAAACCAAACATCCCTGCTCCTAAGGTTAATGACAGTGATTCTTCAATAACTGGAATCAACAAAACTAATGTTAGACGAGCCAGCAGCCCTGCGCGCTCAGATGAAGAGCAGTCGAAAAAACATAAAGCACTGAATGAAGACAGCTCCGACACGGACTCAGGTCCTAAAGGAGATTTTACTAGAAGACTAAGAAAACCCTCTCGAAAGTCTACTCTAACGGATTCCTCTGTTTTGTCAGAAGTTTCGACAGCTGAGCCGACCACGGAAATAACTTATGATAATATGGATACAGCCCCAGACGTGGATAATATGGATAAAGCCCACGCTAATGTGGCGCCATCTAGTGAGATCCCCGAAAAGCCGGCTGCGAGTACGTCTCAGACGGAAAGCATGGTGCGGCCTATCGGTGCTGCAGATGAGGTCACGTGCACGGCTGGGCTAATAGGTGATGCTCATGATCATGAAACTGGTACCAATTCTGCCGAAAATAATGAGCAGGATGTGGATAAATTCATACATCCAAATAAAGTGAGCAATAAAGCTCCCCCGATTATTATACAGGATGGTAAATACTCCTGGTCAAAATATAAGGAAATGTTTAAAGATGCAGGAATTAAGCTAAAATCAGGTATAATGAAAGCTCAAGACCACTATGAGCTAAAAGTTGACAGTATAGAAACTCATAAGAGTTTAACTGCATTACTTAATGCCAAAGGAGTGAAATATCACTCATTTATTTTACCCGAAAACAAGAAGGTTAAAGTTGTTATACGCAGCTTACCGATCGACACGCCAACCTCAGAGATATCTGATGAACTGATAGATAGAGGTTTCCCAGTTGAACGAGTCTCGCAATTAGTAAGACGCAGAAATGGAGAAAAATTTAATCTGCCCCTGTTTCTAGTTATTTTGAAGAGGAATGAAAAAGCGAGAGGGATACATAATATAACTAAATTATGTTTGCTGAATGTTAAAGTAGAAGCTTACAAAGGAAGGAAAGGGCCGGTACAATGCTTTCGGTGTCAAGCATTTCATCATGCCCAGGCAGGATGTATGCATGACCCGAAATGCATGAAATGCGCTGGCGATCATTATTCAAAAGACTGCCCCAAGCCAAGAGAAGATAAACCTAAGTGTATAAATTGCCAATTAGATCATACAAGCAACTACAGGGGTTGCCCGAATTTTCCCAAAATAAATACTCAAAATCCGCCTTTGAAGAATTTCAGTGATAGAGTAATTATCAATAAATCTTATGCCGCCGCTGTTGGCGGGCAAACAATGAATACTCTAGATGAAGCTAGAAGTATTTTTGAAGGGCTTAAAAACCTTGTTGAGGCTATTAAGGCTTCCGGCATTCTACAAGTAAATTTAGCTCCTAGCGCCAATGCTAGTAGTTTCAACGCGGTCAATAATGAACCCAATCATGGATAGGAAAGATAATAATTTTAGGCCAATCAAGATGTTAGTGTGGAATGCTAACAACATAAGAGGAAAGAAAGATGAGTTGGAGGACTTTATGTATGAGAACGACATTGATATTTGCCTGATCTCCGAGACGCACATCACCCCAGGAGACAGAGTTAGCATCAAAAATTATAGAACCTACCGATGTGATAGGTTACATCACAGAGGAGGTGGAGCACTCATCTACGTTCATTGTAAATATTCATCTTGTTTAATTTCGACTGAAAGAGACAAGGGCTATGAAATTGTGATTGCCTCTATTAGCTTGCCTAAGATTGGAGATACCTTATTTGCGGCAATCTACAACCCCCCTACTAATAGGCTAACTGAGGAAATGTTACAAAATATTATTCCGGATTCTTCAATAATGATTGTTGGTGGCGACCTCAATAGTAAGCATAAAGATTGGGGCTGCCGTAGCACTAATCACAATGGTAAAGTACTGAGAGAGTATATCAGTAACCACCCAGTTGGTATATTTGCGCCTGACGTACCGACGTTCAGGCCCAGCAACATCAGGTACACTCCTGATATTCTAGATATCATCTTGACTAATACAGGAATTAATATGGTGCTGGAGGTTCGAGACGACTTAAGCTCTGATCATACTCCTGTGATTGCTACACTAGGGGTCACCAGTATTAATTATACGAATGTTAAGACCCATACCGACTGGAGAATGTACCACAATGTTGTGAAAGTGAGGCTCCCTAAATTAGGTGCTATGAAAAGCCCTTCTGATATTGACAAGGAGATTGATAAGTTTACTACATGTCTTAATGACTCTTACTATGAGGCCACCAAGGTTACTCAAAGGTCTTGTAAAATCGCTAAGATTCCAAGGTACGTCAAATCTCTCATAGCCGAAAGAAACAGGCTGCGAAGGAGGTATAATATCACCTGGGACCCAATTATTAAAACGGAGTTAAATAGGATCAGTAAGCATATTAAGCTTGAAATGCATAAATTAAAGTGTGAGGCTTGGAATGTTAAAATGGAGGAGTTAAACTTAGACAGTGATGCCTTCTGGCAGTTTACAAAAATGTTAAAGAGGACGCATCAGTGTGATAGGCCAATTATTGACAACGGCGTCACTGCTTATTCAGATACTGACAAATGTCAGATTTTTGCTTCACATCTTGAAAAGCAGTTTTCTCCCAATCAGACACCTCGTAATATTCACTTTGAGACCCAAGTCAGAATGAAAGTAGAAGAATGGCTAGGTGCTCCCACGGCTCTAAATGCCGATGGTTTAACTAATCCAAGAGAAGTTACGGATATTATCTCCAAATTGAACCCCAAGAAAGCCCCAGGTATTGATGGAGTTACAAATTTAATGATCAGGAACCTCCCGCCCGGTGGAATCACAAGACTTTTCAGCATTTTTAATATATGCATTACGTTATGCTACTTCCCGGACTGCTGGAAGTACGCAAAAGTTTTCCTACTACCGAAGCCTGCAAAAGACATCACTAAGGCGGAAAATCACAGGCCCATAAGCTTGCTCTCTAATATAGGCAAGATCTTTGAACGAATAATTTTAAGGAAATTCCAGCCTTATTTACAGGTACTTCCGGAAGATCAGTACGGATTTAGGAGCGAACTTTGCACATCTAAACAACTGATTAGGCTTGTGGAATTTATCGGCTCTGCTCTGCATCATAAGAGTTGTACTGCAGTGCTCATGCTGGACGTGGCCAAAGCATTTGACCGTGTCTGGCATGAGGGCTTAATATATAAATTGATAATGATGAATTTGCCTAGAGAACTGATCTTACTCACCAGATCTTATATTGCAAATCGTTACTTTACAGTTAGCTGCAAGCAAAGTCATTCTGGATACAAAACTATCGCTGCAGGCGTCCCCCAGGGGTCCTGTCTTGGCCCAGTACTCTATCTTTTCTATGCGGCTGATTTCCCGCGGGATAAACTCAACAGAAATACATTGCTGGCCTGCTATGCGGATGACACCGCTGTAGCGGTCAGATCTATTCAGCCTAACAGGGAAATTTCTGTTATGCAGGATATAATTATGGACATTGAGGAGTGGTGCTCCAGGTGGAAGATTTCCATCAATGCGACTAAATCACAGCTACTTCTTGTTAGAAGGAAGAAAATACTGGTCTCAGTTCAGCCACTTTACCTATTCGGCCAACGTGTCCCGATGGTAAACAAGGCCAAGTATTTAGGTGTTTACTTGAATCGAAGACTCACGTGGAGTACGCATGTCAATTACATTGCAAACAAGACCAGAGGAATTGCTCAACAATTACAAGTACTGCTAGGGCGCAGCTCGCAGTTAGATCTGAGAAGGAAAAGACAGATTTATATTTCCATTTTAAGACCAATTATGTGTTATGCGTCCCCTGTCTGGGCGACTGCTACGAGCTCAGATATCAACAAATTGCAGGTGACTCAAAACACAATCTTACGCACCATGACAGGAGCGCATTTTTACATCCGTAACAAACTCCTGCACGATGATTTACAAGTTGAATATATTTGCAAATATCTGCAAAAACTTAACAGCAAGTTCTTTGACAAAGGCTTGAATTGCAGTAAAGGAAACTTTAATGCTGTACTGAACTATGTCTGCATTCCTGAGGACTACAATATCAGGCCTTTTACGGCTCACAGAATGAGGGATCACAATTTTGTCACTTAGCCCACTCGTTTTCAAATATGTAAATAACACATTTTTATGCGTACATTACTTCACTTTCATTTGTTTATTACATGTTCAACACTGTATCCTATGCATATTTCATGTATTTTCATTTCTTTTGCATCTTCATAGCTCCATACACGTGATTATTACTCTTGTCTCAGGGGTAAGAGTTAAGTTACTTTGATGATTGGACTTTGTCACTATGGCCGATGGGCCCTCTTTTCCTTACCCGCTCCGATTTCCTGGCTGGGAACTAGCTGATAGTTGACATTCTGATTGTCCTTAGGGGATTAGATCAATATAGCTTATTAAAGCCCAACTGGGCTAATATAAGCATAAGCAATTAGCATTTAAGCATTTAAGCACTGTACTATGCATGAGCTAACTGTCCAACGTTGGACTTGTAGACACTTCGTCTTGCTCGAGTGTCAAGATGTAGAAACATATTTTTACTCAGCTTCTGACCTTTGTCTTAGTTCACCGTAGTAAGAATCCCTGATGATATCACATTTTCGGCAATTTTATTACCAACTGCATTCGGAAGAATATCTGAAGGGATTTAATTAAAGGATGGAGGTCTAGCATTGCGCATGCGTAGAAGCGCAAGGCGCCGAGTGGCAGCTTTGCCGAAAGGAAGCTTCACAAAGCAGAAGCAGGAAAAGAGTAGTGAAACGTAGTTTTCTTTCTCTTCAGAAAAGCGTTACTAAATTTTGTATCAAGAAATGATAATTGTTTTACAGCTTTTAAGTAAATAACTTTTTGGAACCAATCAGCAGTTGCCAATAACTCTGAAAAAATTAAAACGGCATAAATTCATAATTAAACCTGTATATATACATGAGCAAGAAATCATATTTTTGTGAATGATAACAAATTAATTGCTAACGAACAGCTCCTGGAAATCAAGACTTATTCAGTGAATAAGTCTCGTGCACAAAATTTACTATTTTTATAGGTGATGCGATATATATGTATGTAGAAGCTAATCTGAAGCGTGCAGGAACTGCTTGGGAAAGAATTTCATTATCAACCCCTCTTACATCCATGGAGAACAAGAATATTTTCTTGACGTGTAAATAAGTTAGTTAATAATTACAGTTACAATAATATCAAGGCTGTCAGCTCAAAGAGATAAATTTCATATTATATAAAAGATGTACATGTATATCCACACATACTGAAACTTTGTGTGTGAGGTATATAACACGTCATTTATAGAAAGGGCTGTTTAAATAAACATATGCTTATTCACACAGGAGGAAATCCTCATGTACGTGAGGTAAGGAACAGGTCAAACTCACAAAAGGATACTTTAAACAAAGATATGCTTCTTGACACAGGAGAGAATCTATATGTATGTAAAGTGTGTAATAAAACACTAACACATAAGAATCATTTAAAGAACCATATGCTTATTCATACAGGAGAGAAACCTCATATATGTCAAGTATGTAAGAAATCATTTAGAATAAAGAGCAATTTAAGCAATCATATGCTTATTCATGCAGAAGAGAAACCTCATGTATGTGAGGTATGTTACAGGTCATTTAGACTAAAGGGTGATTTAAATAAGCATCTGCTGATTCATTTAGGAGAGAAGCCTTATATATGTGAAATATGTAACAAATTATTTAGAGTGAAAGGTGAATTAAATGTACATATGCTTATCCACACAGGAGAGAAACCTTACGAATGTGAGGTATGTAAAACATCATTTAGACTAAAAGGTAATTTAAATATGCATATGCGTATTCATACAGGGGAGAAGCCTTATCTATGTCAAACGTGTAAAAAATCGTTTAGACAAAATGGTACTTTAAACAGGCATATGCGTATTCATACAGGGGAGAAACCTTATCTGTGTCAAGTGTGTGAGAAATCATTTATACAAGAAGTTAGCTTAAGAAAGCATATGTTTATCCACACAGGAGAAAAACCTTATCTTTGTCAAGTGTGTAAAAAGTCATTTAGTCAAAAATATGGTTTAAACATGCATATGCTTACTCACATAGGAGAAAAACCTAATGTGTGTCAAGTGTGTAACAAATCATTTATACACATGGGTAACTTAAACAAGCATATGCTTATTCACTCAGGAGACAAACCTTATCTATGTGAAGTGTGTAACAAGTCATTTAGATTGAAGCATCATTTAAACAAGCATCTGCGTATTCACTCGGGAGAGAAATCTCGTGACTTTGGGGGACATAATAAGTCATTTACTCAAAGGGCTGATTTAAACAAGCGTATATGCTTATCCACATAGGAGAGAAATCGGATGAGTTAGTTATGTAATAAATCGTTTAATATGAAGAACTTAAAGAGACTTTTATTTAATTAAAAAGAAACTTTGTTTTGAGCGAAAATTAGTTTAATAAGAAGTTTTGCTTTTGTATTCAGTAAATACTTGTCCATGCAGCAAAACAATTTCATTGCGTGAGGTATGTAATTTATTTCTTTGAAGTGTTTAATAAATCATTTTTTGTTTCTACAAAATAAAAATTTCACGTGTGAAAGATGAATAGCTTTTAAAGGATTATCGATCTGAAGCAATATATCCTTATCCCTGTTATATAACAAGTTCACTTATGAAGGAAAGATTTAAAGCAGCATATACTTAAGGTTGATTGAAAAGATTTAGAATGATCTACATTTTAGAGTCAGGTGACTTAAAGATTTTTGCATTCCATTCCTCCCGAAATTTTGGTCCTTCATACTGAACTGCAGTTTTACGGCATTTGTGATATTTTAGTTAGCAAGTTGACATTACTCAACTTCATCCAAAGAGAACCTCTCACAAAGTTATTTTTTGAATACTTGTTAAAAAATGTTCTTCATTTTTTTTTATGTCACATAGTATCGACTCCCAATGGCATATTTCTCACACAGTTTTGAGATGGAGATGCCTTTATCCATGTTTTTTCTTGATTGGCATTGAAACATGCTTTTGTTTTTCAGATCTTGCCTCAGCTCAAGAATTAGAAGCTTTTTTATTTAGTCTAAAATTCAAATTTCAAATAACCTGCAAAGAATAATAAATTGAATCAAATTACAAAGTTAAGAAAAAACACAATTTGCTTTGTTAAGTAAACTTAAGTTCCTTGGAATCTTTCTACCTTCTCTAATGCTGGCACATGCAGACAGAATATTCAAATCAAACAGAAAAATGCCAATCCCTACCAACCTTTCAAGGGCCAATGTACGATCTTGAACAGTATAAGTACCACATCAATAAACGTATTGTCATTGGCCATTATGCGACTAACTAGCCAGCAGGTGTGTGAAAATGACATGCAGGAATATTAGTCAAGAAAAAATTGCATATATGGCATACATGCTTTCTATTGAACGCAATACAGTACAAAGTTCAAGATCCAGAATCTTTGGGAGTTTGGTGACTCTGGATTTTATATCATCAGTTTAAATCTAGTAAAATATAACATATAGAAGTTGTAAATTAAAAAATTAAATAGTTGTTTAGGAAATGAGAAGCATTTATGATCTTAGAAATCAAAATTTACCAAAAAATAAAAGCCAAATATTTATTTGTTTTATTTACAATTCCTTTCAGTGTAGTTGGTTAAGCTGCTGCATTTTTTTATGTGAATGCTTCATCTTTAATTTTTAGATAGATTTCTTGCTGAGCTACGAAGTTTCACTGTTTGAGTCCTCTAACTGTTATTTTAAGAATTCCCACTAAACTTTCAGTCGAAATCTTTTCATTCTCAAAAACCTTTTTTTTGTCACTTTCTTCACTATCAGTAAAGATATTTATTGGATTTAAAACATATGATATTCTCTATCTATTAATTGCCTGCTAAAAAGTTCGTCATTGCATTAACATCGCAATGGCAAAATTCTGTTTCATTTTCATTTATTATCATTTCTCCATATATCTTCACAAATTATGTAAACTGAAAAATTTCACTTTATATTGCATTCAAAATAGAGTTAAATAACTTTCCAAAATTACACAAAGTAATATTATTTTGCCTAATTTTGAAACTGCACATTTTTAAGCCCAAATAATGACAAGACTGCTATATTAAGCAAAATACCAAATATACTTCCACTATGCAGGTCCTGTTACAGCTCCAGGATTAAAAACTGTGTCTGAAAAAAAAAATTCAACCTTTAATTTTGATAATAATAATAATACAGTGAAAAGTATTTAATCCAGAATGATCTGTAATCCGGACCTCAAAGCTGCAAACTTTCTGCGCATGCGTAAATGCGTTTACGTATGTGCGTTTAATGTATAACGAATCGTATAATCTAAGCTAAAATTATCTAATTATCTATTTCAGTTAATATTGCAGATTGCGTTGTTCCTTAATCTTCTAATTAGATCCGGCTCATTATTTTTTGCACTGTTAGAGCAATTTTATAAAAGTAAGCTTGAACTTTCGATTATGTCAAAAAGAATTTACGATTTTGGAGCTGCCAAAGGATCTACAAAGCGAAAGCATGTTTTGATGTCCATTAAAGAAAAAGTGGGGGGGGGGGGACGTCGCAGCGCACAATGAACTGGAAGTTGATCTGTCAGCACTATATATCTTCAGGACAGATGTTTTTATTTTATTCGGCTTATAATTCCTTACTAAATGTAGTATTTCATCTCAATGTACTCCGTCTTTGATATGATTTAAATCAAATTCGTTGTCATTATAAATATCACGAATGCACATCAAATAGTTTTCTGGTTGCAGTTTTCTAATTTCGACTATGCGTAATGTATGCTTTATGCATGCATGCGTTGAAAGAAATGTTTAATAAAACAAACAAATAAATATTAAGCTTTTTTTTTGTAAATTTTGATACCCTTTAGATCATAATTGCTCTTTATTTCATAAATTACGGTGTCATATTTTTAATTTTATAATTTCTGCATGCCATTTTACCAGATTTAAATTGATGATCTATAATCCAGAATCGCCAAAGTCCCGACGAGTCTGGATTAAAGACGTTTGACTGTAACAATAACCTGTAAACATTAATATGCATGATGAAATTAGAAACTTCAGGTAGAGTGTAATTTGCTATGTTAAGTGAACATAAGTTCTGTGGAATCTAATTCATTTTCTTTTCTCTTCTATTATGCCAACAAAAGGAAACCTATATGAGCAACACTTCACTCTGCAAAAACATTATGATGCTTATTGTTTTGGTCAGATAGATAAATGTTCTGTGTCTCTCCGTGACCACTCAGTAGTCAGAAGGGTAGTCATGACTAGCATTAATCAGTACTGAAATTTCTTAGGAAATGTCATGCTAATCTCCTTGAGAAGTGATGCCATCTGATGACCTTCCAAGTCTTGAAAGTAAATAAATGATTATTTTAATATTGGACATACGAAGTTAGACTTACCACCTTATTGCCTCACTCATTTTTATCAAGTTTGTGCTGCTGTTTATTAAACAGTAATACAAGGCATCTGGTAACTTCTTAAAATCACAAGCCCAGTGCTCTCTTCGGAACCCATGCCACCAAATCCAGATGTGCACCTTCTGTTCTAGCTAGACATATTTTTTTTGTTTACTAGATCACCTTTCCACAATGGAGTGACCTTTTTCAGAGGCAAATAAGCTTCCCCTTTTTCTTTTTCAAATTCTCTTAGGAAACTACCTGAAAAATTTTCAACTCATCAGGCCTCTTCAAGGAGTCAACTTAAAAAGAGTTGCTAGGAATTTATAATTGAGTGCCAGTTTTAATGCAAGTATCCATCAATCAGTATAGTGTTATTAATGTGCTATACAAGAATCTGAGCTAGTTGGATGAAAAATTGTTTTTGCAGCACATCAGCCTTTTTTTTTTACTATTATATTATCATTTTCTAGAAACCATAAAAAATTGCTAGTGGTCTGGACATCCAGATTTCAGACTTTCTAATGTATATTCTCCATTCATAGACTTTATAAGGGTAAAAGAAAATTTTTAAAAAAAGATGAAGATTTTGAACTTTGGAACTAAAAACGTTTTGCACATTGTCGTTATATAAATGTGTTTAAATGTATGTAATGTGCAAATATTTTTATTATAATTTAAATATGTGCTTTCTTCACAGATTAAATTAATTGCATGGATATTCATGATGCATCATTTGTATTGTACTCTGTTCTTTAAACATTTCATCTTTAAAATAACATTAGCTTGTCAGAAGATATGAGTCCTTGAATTCACTTTTCTCACTTCCATGTATTCCTGCCAATGAATGTGAATGGGTGTAAAATTTATGCTGGATCCCACCGAAGCCTGGCTCCAGTACTTCTTAGTTCTTGGGATAAATCATAATTCTAGCCAGAGCACACTAGAACCCTAAATAAGAAAGCTTCTGCACTTCTTTTATGTGATTGAACGATAAATTCGGCAAAAATTTGACTTAAAAATTTTTATTTTTAATAAAATTGTACTAAAAACCAAATAATTATAAATTGCCTGAATAAATATTACAGTATAATTTTGAGCCATTTTATTACTTTACTGTGCAATTGCAAACTGGTTGAATCCCACTGTTGTGTACATTATATTAGGGGTGAAGGGCAGAATCTCCCATTCATTTGTTTGTCATTTTTTACAAGACAAAGAAGAATTGGATTTTTGTGAATTTTCTTTGACTTTTTAAGTGAAAATAGGTCAATGTATACATGGATCAAGCCAAGCGAGTGCACAGTGCCATTTATGTGCAATTCTGGGAATTTTTTTTAAGTGAACATAGGCCGATGTGTACATGGATACCGAGTTTGTGCAATTCTTGAAAACGTACCAAGCAGTGGCTGATTCTGCACTTTCCCCGATATTACAAACAATTTTTATCAATTCAAACAATGTTGACTGGGCTATGTGTTTAGATATGATGATGCATTTCCAACCAAAAAGATAACCTTTTCAAGAATTGAGGGAGTGAGACAAAAAGGATGACCACCTGCTATATGAACAGATGATGTTGAGCAAGATTTAAGGTTAATTGGAGGTAACCGATGGAAAGCTATTGTGCCGAATGGGGTTAGGTGGAGAAAACTTGGAGAGATAGCCTTGGCCTGTAACAGGCTGTGGAGCTTATGAAGATAAAGAATGTTGAAATTATTATAATATTTTATTGTATAATTTTCATCATAGTAGTATAATGAATTCTAACATTATAATTGATATATTGAGTTTATAATAGTAAATAATTATTATATTATAATTATATATTTTATCTTTGAGCTTAATGTATGTACATTATTACACACTTGAAACAAAGAAATTTGTTTATAATTAGTTATAATAATTATACATTAAATGATTATTACAGTTATTTAATTAATTATAATAATTATGCTATAATAAATAATTACATGACATTTCGCTTTGATTTTTGTGCTAAAATCTACATGCATTATTATTTCTAATGTCTGGTGGGAACACGAAATTTATTTTGGGGAGTGGGGGAAGGATATTCTTATAATACTGACAAATGTCACGTTTAAATACTGGTAAATGTTAAGATTACAATACTGGCAAATGTTATGTTAAATCGATATGATCTGGACATATCCTGCTCAAATAAGGCAAAGAGTTGACCATTTTTTTTAATATGCTTTAAAAAATATACTTCTGCTAAAAAATATAATTCCATGATTTTTGGTCATCTTTTTTTTTTTAAACAGGCGAAGGAAAACGCACTTTTCATATAAAATTCATAAATTATGGGAAAAAAATCAATATGCTTGGTTTTCAAGTTTTAAATCAATATGAATCTTAATTTTTGCTCCTATGCAGTACATAATATATATATAATCCCTTTTGGATGATTCTGAGTGTTTGGGCAGAATGCCTACCAAGGTTGCATTTGCAACGGTCAAACTATAATATACCTGCATAACTGAACAAAATAAACAAGATGCATGCAAGTACTTACTTTACAGGTTTTTTATATATTATAATTTATAAGATAAAATTAATCAGAATATTATAAGTAATTTATTTATAGGTTGTATATTTTAACACCCTAACTAGTTACATTCATAAACTCATATTGATATATGCTAAATACAAATGTATTGAAGCAAACAACAGCTGTCTTTATAGATTCCTAAACAGAACTGCATTTCATGGACCTATGTACTTAAATTTATACCACCTGTAGATATTATTATTTGCAAATGAGTTTGCTGCAAGGAAATGGATGATTTTTAATTGTATTTTAGTTTAATGCATGATGCACGAAGAAGAAAGTAAAATGAAAGACTGTAGAAACTTTTTATTCATAATATTTGCTTCGAAAAAAAAAAAAAGTGTTATTACAGGGATAGGTTTAAAAAGAATAGAATATAATTTTTTTATTTTCTTTTAGGGTGGCTAGTGAACTAAATTGGCAGGTACATTTTTCTGCAGAAAATTTTTTCTCTTAATCAAAAATAGGTAAATAAAATGAAAAGTTCTTTTTGGTTATAGAACATATTCAAACACATTTCTGTGGAAATTTACTACTGAAGATGACTTTTAGTGAGAAAGCATACAGTTAAAAAGTGGGTAGACTTAAAACTGGATTTTGCATCGAATCACTATAAAATGCTTCATTTCACTTTTCATTGAAGTCTGTCCTATTCAGCGAAATGGAAGATCTTTGAAACTGAGTCTGTCTGTCTTAGAATAACAAGCTTAGTTGTTTGAAAGCAATAGATGCAGTTTTTAAGAATATTCGTTTCTTACTTTTGAAATTCATTTAAATAATAAAAATGCATTTAATTCAGGATCTAATAAAAATATTCAGTCTTTTTATAGAATGACATTATACATACTTTTTATTATTTGTTTCTTTTTCTTTTTCTTTTTTTTTTTAATGCTTTAATGAATTTTTGATTAAAAAAACTCAACGAGTTGGCAATATGAAAGACTCCAGAATAAAACATTTTTATGTCCAGCTTACGAGACTGTCTATTAGAAATTTTAAAGATAAGCTGTTTTTTAATATTTTGCGAGTTTGCTGTTGAACTGAATTTTATGTGGCATAAGTGTAAATAATGTGATATTAAATAAATAAAGTTAATATACAAAACATTCATAATAAAATGACAAAAGAAAAAAGTTTGTAAGCCATCTTAGTAAGGAAACTGAACACTGATATGATGAACTGAGAGAAGACTGAAAAAGAAAAATGTTTCTATGGCAGTGCTTAACGCATCATCAAGAATTCTCAACATATGCTGCTTTCAAAATTTTTGTGATTTTGCTATTGAATTGCATAAGGCAAAGAAAGGAATGTTTAATAATAAAGCTAAAAAAAAAAAAAATGTGTTAGCAGGAGTGAGTGCAACAGCAGACTGGTACACTGCGAGCTCAGCAAAAGCATAAAAAACCCTTTTGGTTAGCCATTAAAATCTGAAAGTTTTCAGTTTTTTTTTTCTTAAATTTAATTCTAAATTTTATCAAAAATACTTTAGTGACACTTCATGTTTTCTCCCTCCTTCTCTCTTTCGACTGTGATAAATTCATTCTGAACAAAAGAAATATATATGATTACTTCAATAAAAAAGAATGAAATATAACAACATTGTTTAAAAATTTTTTATTGACAGTATTTCTACTAAAAGCATGGATACTGTTAGAGATAATGACAATACATACATATTTTTTAATAGGTGATTGTTTGGCATGTGTTAATCATTACGAAAAAGAAATCTGATTAAAAATTGCATCTTAACAAAAGAATGCAGTGCAGCTTCTAGAAGTCTTACATGTTCTCAGGAAAGCAGAATTGTGGGGGGTATTAATGGCAGTACAGGGGGCTACTGACCATTATAGAAGCAGATTATGGCTATTTATTTTTTTTTTCCTGCTGTATATCACTGGAAACATCTTTATACTGAAATAAATATTTATGCATTCAAATTGTTAGTTGACTTTGTTCTGTAAGGCTTTTGAAGGTAAAGTCTGTAACAGAATTAAGTCCAAGTTAGCAAACAGATAGAATTGCTGTGCTACTTAAAACAGTTAGCTCTTGAAATAATTAATAATGTCCCTATGAACACCGTCCACATGTATATGGACGGCAGTAAACTTGTTAATGACAGTTTTGGCAGTGGCATTTATATTAGATTTCGGGATCAAGAAATTAGAATTCAAAGAAATAATCCAGACTTCTACTCGGTATTTCGAAGCGAGTTTACTGCAATTCTGGAGGGTCTGGACTCCATCATGTGGCTTCCTCAGTTAATAGATATCTGGATCTTTTTGGATAGTAGAAGTGCCATCCAGCACTTAACTGATTGGCATAATGTGAGGGATAATACAAGTGCAAACATCCTCAGGAAACTAAAACAACTTTCCATTTCTCATCGGATCCATTTTCAGTAGATTCTGTCCCATGTCGACCTTGCTAGAAACGAAATTGCGGACAGCTTGACTAGAGCTGGTGCTAGCAAGACCACAGTGCCTGCCGCTCCTCTTACTTATATGGAACTATTTTCTAAATGTAAGGCAAAGAATAAGGCCGTTTGGATGGTTCCACCAGTGCACCCATGGTATCAGAGTAAGTGCCCTGGTGGCTCTTACAGCAGTTCAGAGCAGCAATAGACGAAATCAAACTGCACTTACTAGATTCCTTAGTGGCTATCTGTTATCAATGACTTTTGTCGGTGGTAATAAACACTTTGAAATATGCACTAAGTGTTCTATCACACAGACCACTCCTGATCACATCTTATCTTGTCTGGGGCTTGCTAGACAGAATCTGGTTCAAGGCTCCCTTTTCGTATTGGACTCTTTCAGTGTGAATAGGCTCATGGGCCTGATCTAGCTCTGCTGGTCACGGGGATGAGAAACAACAACACATAATTAAGTAAATGAATACATGATTTTAAACATCTGAATTTAATTCTAAATACAGTGGAACCTCTTTATTCGAGATACGGAGAAAGTATGAGCGAAAAATTCGTCTCTAAATATGAGCACTGACTCGAGTAACGAGCAGTGAGCCAGGGTGTTGATATGCGTGGTGCTATTTCCCGATTCGGCTTGACTCGGGAAATCGCCTCATCAGATCACTCAGTCTTCTTTGATCTATGTGTTTGTGTGCTTGAGAGTTAATTGTTTTTAACATTTAAAGTGAAAATATTTTTTTCACAATGCCTCCCAAGAAGATTATTGCCTGAGATAGTGCTGCAAAGAAAACAAAGCCATGGCCATTGAAATTATGAAAGAAATTATAGATAAACATAAGTGTAGTGTAAGAGTGATGGAATTGGCAAAGTTTTATGACCATTCAACATTGACGATTTGCACTATTCTGAAGAAGAAGGAAGGAATTAAGAAACTTTATGTGGCCAAAGGAGTTACTGTTACTTCCAAGTACCATCCAAAACTCGGATAAGGTTCGGAGAACAGCCTTGGTTGTGCCAACTTGGCTCCTTTAAGGATATGGGCGACATTTCATTATGCCAACGGAAGTAAATATCATGTGAGGAATAGGTGCTAGGGAGAAAAGGAAAATACATGGGGAAAAACGGGATTAAGATGTGTTTATATTTGTTTGGTATCTGATTCCTAATTTTGTTCTGTATGTTGCTAAATTAGCATTAAAAGTCGAGTAATGTGCGTCTATTACGAAAACGCGTGGCAATTACTTTTCGATCCGATTTTATATATGAGTAAAAGTTTACAATTGGGTGCCCCTTGTTTATTGGAGATTCTTTTTTAACGCCAAGATCACGTCAGGAAGGCACAATTTCAAGATGGCCGCTACACAAAACCAAAATAAGAAGTCAAAGAATTGCACAAGATCTGTGTCTATGTACACATCGATCTGTTTTTACTTAAAAAAAACATCCTAGAATTGCACAAACTAGGCATTGCGCACTGCTTTAAATATGTCCATGTACACATCAATCTATTTTCATTTAAATAAAATTGGGAAGCTAAAACAAAGTTAAAACTATTGTGGTAACCAGAAATGAGGTATCATCGCCAAAATTTTTTAAAAAATGTCGCCAATCGAAGGGGCACCCAATTCTACACTAAGGCATATATATGTATTAATATATCACATTCCTGCTCATATGATCTACATATGTATCAGATAACTAGCTACTTTTGACACTTATTTCAAGATGTGTATTATTTTATAACTTTTTCTGCTTTGAAAACCCAAGTATTGAAACATTATGTGTATGCTGGTGAAAATATTATTTCAGATATTCTCTTATAACTAACTGTACTATAATCTCATATTATTCAGTTCTCATATAACTGCGATAGAAATATGCATCTATTATTTACTTTAAAAATGCAGTATTTGATAGCCTTCCACATAGTAGCCATTCTAGAATTAGCTCTGTGATGTTATATAATGTTTATTGTCTTATTCATTATTTTGTCTAAATATTCATTTTTATAAAGAATCAATGTAGAGAATGCGAGTTCAGTATATTTTAAAGACTGAGGTAATAAACAAAAAATAAAAGGAAGACTATGCATGCAACCAGATAAAAGTGACCATATTCTAAAGAAGTTAATAAACTTAAAATGATGTGAAAGTATAGCCCATGCTACAAAATTCGCTTAAGTATTATTTCTGAGTGGTAAAGCAGAACATATATATCTGAGTGCATTTTTTATATCTAAAATAAAATCTGTTATAAGTTGCTGATGAAAAAGTAGCAAAACAATTTTTATGGATAGAAATTTATGTAGCTGAGTATTGAAAGTCTGATACTTCATCAACACTGAAATAGTAATTTATATATTTTATGAAAATGAAAAAAAAGTGTTGTTTTTTTGAAAACTTCAAAAATCTGAATAATTTTCAGAAAATATTCTTAAAACAAATTAAGAATATACTGTTTCTTAGAAGTTATTTTTTTATAATTATATGCCATATATTTTATGTACAGATCAAGCATGGCCAAACTGAGACTCTGAATTCATAATTTACTCACGTTGTAATTTACTCATTTTGCTTTTGAAACATAATTGTCATTTGAAACAGAATTTGTGTGTCTTTTTAATAATTACTAATTTAATGTTTTGAAATCACATTGTGTGTATAATAATTTCAAACTATGCCTTATTTGCTAATCTCTGATAAGTAAAAACAAAAGTCAAACAGTGCCATATCTGTAACTACCATGTTGATATTACTCTTGAAATGTGTAAGTGGTCATCAGTGTAGCAGAAAAGATAAATGTTTTTTATCCTGGTAGCACCTGCATTCATAATGTACCTCAAATCATACTGAATGCCCTATAAATATCTGTACTGTGATTTGCATTAGGAAATACAAAACATATCTAATGATCCAAATTTCCAACGAATTAGTTGTTATGTGATGCAGTAGTGAGGTTTGATCCCTATATTGATCCTAAAGTGGGCTGAAGGCCCACGCAATGGCAAAAAACTAACTATACTTTTCTATAACCTTAATAGTTTGACAACTTACAGTCTCATTCCCCTCTTTTTTTTTTCCATGCTTTTTACCATTACCATGAGGAGATTGTATAGATTAAGAGTCGAGTAAAAATCCATAGTTCTGTATTTTTAAATTACTGCTTTATTTTTTCATTATTGTAAACAGCAGTACGTCTCTTCTTTTATTTTCAGTTTACTGCTCTTAAAATCTGTTTTTAATTATAACCGAAAAAGAAAAATTGAAAATCTGAAGGAAAAGCTTTATTTATTAGCTATATAAAGTAAAGTATAGAAAAGTTTACAATTCGTACATCCAAGGAATATGCTTCCTCGGATACTGAGCAAATGCAGTAACAGTTATTTTGGTACCGTTCTATTATCAAGGGACTGGATTCAGAAATGTATGAACGTGCGTTGGTATGTATGTGCTTATATGTGTATTTGTATGCACACATATATTTGTATTTATGCATACAATGAACACATACATGCATACATAAACGCATACACACATTTCTGAACTCGATCCCGATAACAGAACAGTACCGCTATTTCTTTATTCGTGTAAGTAAGCATTATTGTTGAAATAAGAAACCCGTGGCAATTTACTTAAAATATTTCTTTTTTATTGAAAAGCTTTGCTAATTTTGAAACATGATAAACACCTAATTGTGTTTCTTGAATATTTCTGAATTGTAACATGCAGTTCTTACTGACATGACATCTGATGACTTTGAAACAGAATTAGCTAATACAGGAATCTAATTGCCTCAGCAAATATTCTTAAATCTATGTGAAATTTGTCCAGTCTTTATGAACCAGTATGTGTAAAAGACAATAAACACTAAAAGGTGGTTTCTGGAGTTGGTTGCATAGTACGATTTTTACTGTTTTCAACTCTTCTTAATTTTTAGTATCTACTCAACATTTTGTGAACTTATAAGTTCTGTGCAATAAAACATTTGTGAATTTATTTTTCCTTTTTAGTCAAACTAAAGTTGTAATCTGGAAAATGATAATACAATGCATAGGTTTTGAGAACATAAATTTTACAGTAGCATGACTAATCTGAGAATACGAAGGAAGTACAGTACTTTATGGCCTTCCCTTTCACAAAAAACACAAAAATACTTCCTACGTACA
This sequence comes from Stegodyphus dumicola, assembly GCF_044657685.1. Lineage (NCBI taxonomy): Eukaryota > Metazoa > Arthropoda > Arachnida > Araneae > Eresidae > Stegodyphus > Stegodyphus dumicola. The sequence continues at coordinate 53,599,527 of NC_140778.1, forward strand.
CATTTTAGATGAATATTTATGGTAATGTGTTTTTGAATGAAGATTTAAAGGATATTACTTTGATTCATCAATTATAAAAGTATCTCAAAGGCATGGCTTTAGTTATAATAAATGCTATAACATAGATATATTAAAAATAATAAAACAACCTATTCTGCCCTATGCATCTCTTTCGCAATTGCTAGAAAATCCTTCCCCCTTCTCCAACTCTTCAAAAATGCATATACATTTATTTAGATTCAGACTATGTTTCAACTTGTTTTATAAATTAAACAACAAAAGTGTAGAAAATGTTGATAAGTGCCAAAACTTGAAGTAAAGTAGACTTTGATATTCATGAACTAAAACTAAATACTTAACAAATAAATAAAAGGCTGACCATGTTCTTCCCCCTGAAGCCCCCTTGGTTGAAAATCCCTGTTGTAGAAGATATATCAAGATAGGAGAGAAAAGAAAAATTTTTAAGAAGTAACATATTTTTCAAATCAAGTTGAATGTTTACCTCACAAAAGCATTCAAGGGATGGCTGCTATGAAATATATACCTGGCTAAAGGGTTTTTTCTAATGATTATTAATATGTATGTATGTTAATTTTTTCACCACTGGGAAGTAAATGTTTTATCAAGTGAAGTATACTATTTTGAAAAATATTTTAGCTAATGGAGATCAATTTCATAAAGTATTTAGAAAGTTTCAATTAGGCATTAGCAGTTGTTACCTGTTATATACAGTGATGAAATTATATTACTGGATATTCACTAACGATTATTAACTTGTTTAATTATGAGTACACATTCAGTGTATGTGACACCATAAATACTGGATCAAAGTATCACTAATAACAATCATGGTAATACAGTAAATTTTAACTTCTCTTGAAATCTATATCTCAGTAATCTATATTTGTAACATTGTAGCATTTAATGGTGTTAAAATTAACCAGCTCTATTTTCTAAATCTAATGATGTTGGTACCGCTATAAAGAATTGGGTTTAAAATATTGGAGGCCTCTGATGTTTTGAATATGTCACTGATGCATGTTAATGATATTATTCATGTAAATAATGTACAGTACATTCTCATATAAAGTATTTTGTGAAATAGCCTTATATTATTTAACAATTTTAATTTGTTGTTATTTAAAGAAAAAAATATGTCACCTTTTTGAATGTTTTGTTTTTATGGTTTCAGTTTATTATCTACTGTATTAAATATAAACTTATACATTTTTAACACATCTTTTTTTTTTTTATCTGAAAGAAACAGAAAATGTGAAGTACTTTAAAATACAAACTGAATTTGTGCTAAACTTTTATCAAGTTACAGTATGTGACAGTTTAATGCAATTAAATTGTTTATCAATTCAACAATGAAGTCTATGAATAAAATATAAAATTTAAAAACTTTTTTTTCAACTGTGAAAGAAATAATTTTGTCTATTCCTTTGGTATTTATATATTAAAACCATCTTAAAAATTAATTTTGAATTGTTTAAGAAATCATGTTATTTTGCTTTTCATAATTTATTATATAAAAGTTTAAATGAATAAGATGGCAGTTCTTTTTATATTTTATATCTCTATAATTATAGTTATCAATTAAAATTTTAAAAAATGCTTAAGTAAGTAGAATATTTTAACAAAAATGGTCAATTGAAAAATGGACATTGATATAGTTTTGATTAGTCTTTATTCAAAAATATCACTGCCCTGCAAGAGTACAACATAAAAATACAAATTCTGATAAAAAGCTGAAATACAAATTTTGACATTTCATACCTACTTCTTGTAGTTTTTCTAAGTAGCCCACCAGTGACCAAGTGAATAAGAAAGCTGAATATTGTTAGTCTGACTCATGTTCAAATCCCAATGAGCAGGCTGACTGCATGAGTGTTTGGATGGCTTTCCATGTGAAACATAAATACAAACCAGTTTCCTCTAGAAAGTCCTCCACGAAGTAGTCTCCTTGAGCAGATATTCTCATGTGTTTTGCTTTAATAAATTAATTTGACCTAACCCTGATTATCAGTATACCCCTATAGAGAGAGAAATCTCAAGCATACCTGAATTCTGTAGATGTTTGTGTCTACAGAATTCTGTAGATTCTTTGTGTCTACAGAATCTGAATTCTGTAGATGTGCTGGTGGATGTTTGTTTACCCATCCACCAGCAGCGAAATCCCTAAATATGGATGCTTCAAATCCTTGTAAATGGGCTGGCTGCATAAGAGTTTTTGTGGTTTTGGACATGTTTAACATTATACAAGCCAGGTCACCTTAAGAAAGTTCTACACAAAAGTACCCCCTCTTCTGCAAATAACCCTCATATGCTGTGCAATATAAATAATCTAACCTAATTTAGTAAAACAATATCTATTAACAACAGCTTTGCCATATAACTGTGGCTCAAGTCTATGGTATTAATAAAGAATTATCACCTCTTTTTTTTTTTTTTGTTTTTTTTTTTTTGTTTAAGAATTAAAACTATTCTGCCTCTTTTAACTATTGCCTGTATGTGTACGTGTCATGCCTTCAGACATAACATGAACATTTTGATTTTGTATTCTATCACATGCAGAACAACTAAGTTCTTTAATAATATCAAAATACATTGAAAATCTTGTGTCATTACCAAACTAAATTTAGGGACATTTTTCACACAAATTGAAAAATTTTTGTTATTACCAGGTAGATTCTTTAAACAATCTCTGGAAACAATACATTGTCACTTGAGAAATGTGGTGTTATGTAGTTCACTGCCATATGAATATTTTTTTGGAATTTTGTATAATCTTTGCTTTATTTTCTCATATAACAGCATTAGTGCTTTGTATTAAACAATATTTATTGCTTTCATATTGAAATCTTGCTTTCATGTTTGAAATCATACACACTGGAAAGGAATGGAATATAGGGAACACACTGAGATGGCATAAAATCCATAAATGTGATTAACAACTGTATATGTAATATATACAGCCTACCATGGAATCTGGTGGGTAAGACTGCTGAACATTGATAGGTAGACAAACTCCAAATTATGGTGAACATATTTGCTCCGTGGATGCTTCCGTGGTTTTCCCTATGTATAACATGAACAGAGGCAGTTCTTCGTAGAAAGTTATCCATGAAGGCATCTTTTTTCCTTCACAGCCCAGCAGGTAAGACAGCTGAGCACTGACAGTTCAGTCTAAGTTCAATTCCCAGGGAAGAGATTGGCTGCATGCATGTTTTCATAGATTCTCCCTTGCATAACATGAGTACAAGACAGTTTCCGTCAGAAAGCCCTCCTTAACAGCATTATTCCGTCAAGGAATTTACACTAGCATACTTTTCCATAACTTAATAAATCCAAACCTCTTTAGGCAGACAGTTTGTGTCTGAAGTCTGAACTATAGATATTAGAGTGTTTTACCACATATATATTTAAAAAATACCTCAAAAAATGGAATATTAATTTTTAATGTTTCTTGTATATTGTTAAGTGTATATCTAGAGATTGATAGATAAAAACCATGTAAATCAAGATTCTAATTAAAATTTGTTTTGCCCTTAACTCATCATTTTAATTTAGGTATTTTCAGTTTCTGTACTAAAAATAGTAACTGCTTATAATAAACATCTCTGGACTGCGTCATTCCTCTATTAATCCATGTGAAGTGACTTCTTACATACACATTTCTAGTAATGTCTGTCTACATAATGCTGGTGATGTTTTGTAATTTGAAACTTAACCAGCCAATATTATTTTAGAGCGCTATTTATCAATCAGTCAAACAACGTTGAAACTAATTCACTCTGAATTAAGATTTTGTACTGACCACAAAAAAACTATATAAATCATTTTGGATTCTCCCCCCCCCACAATGTACATTTATTTATGTTGCTCTTAATTTTTAGCTTTAAAAAACCTCCTGTACTAACAGCATTTATAAGAATTTTCGGGAATACAGGAGAGGTTGTAAATAAATTTAGGTATATCTCATTATGTTTCCGTTAATAATCATTTTTAATAATATTTGAGGACTATTAAGTTTAAAAACACTCTTTAATTTTATGGCAATAAATCTTTTCATATACTCTATCATATAGAAGTTTCATTCATAACATCCCAACTGGAAAAGGCAATTGTAGGTCAAGTTAACTGGTAAGCACCCGTTCCACTCCCGAAAGTACATTGTGTATTGCTGAGTCTTGTTAACTAATAAGCTGCATCTCAGTTTTTAATGGAAGATGGCCCTGCGGGTGTTCCGAGGATCTCCCAACTTTTATTCCTCTACTATCAGCTTCTCGAGAGAATTTATGCTGGCCTTGTATTTTGAGTGCTCACCTGCTTCACGCATGAAAAAAGCATAGATGATTGTAAATTTATAATAGCTTCACATTATAAGCTGACAAACATTCATGCACATGGTGGCTTATAATGTGAAGATATTATAAGTTTACCAATAGCTACGACTTCTTCGGGATTCGAATCCAGACCCTTCACTACGGCATTCAGTGTCATTAACCATTATACCGCCTGGGCATCCCTATACATACCAACAGCATAGAAACACCAAATTCATACATAACCAAGTGTTTGGATTTTATTCCTTAAAATACACTATAGGTCAAACTAGGGATCTGGTGGCCTTTTTGCATGCACGCACTGCGCACTTAAAAGAACTGGACCTGAATATGACATAAATTCTGATATAAAGATGCAAATATTGATGGTTCAAAAAATTAGATTGTAGTACAGACTCATAAGAAGATAACAAATACGGTGCTTTTCATTAAAATTTCTATACCAGGAAGCAAAGCAAATAACAGAATCATATTTATCGTATGTATTATATTTATTAATATAATGAGAGGAAGATATGATTAAATTAACAAGCGGTTTGGCATTCATAACATGCGGAATTTAGTACACAAACCTGAAACATCTGGCAGCCAGTAACATCTGTAATCCAGTTGAACATCTAATTGAACTAAGCTGATACCGGTACTTCATTCCATGCAGCTTTAGTTCTATTTTCTGGCGAATGATGGCATGGCAATCTCCCGACAACCCATGATAAGATATTCTCAATGAGTGAGAGGCCTGAAGAATGTGCTGATCAGGGCAACACTCGGAAAAATTCTGTCTCAAAGAACTTCAGGGCAGCACAGGCAGCATAAGTTCGTGCATCATCTTGTTAAAAGATGGCGTCAAGCAGGCCTTGAAGACAGAGCACGGGCATTAAGACATCACAAATGTAATGACATTTGCCCACATTACCGGTTATGGGAACAAAAGGTGACCAGGATGAAGTGGAATGGCACCTCATGCCAACACGCCAGGTGCTGAGCCCGTATGACTTTCACGAATGTAAGCTGGCAATGTTCATTCTCCTCTATGCCTCTGCACACAAATGCGTTCGTATCATGCTGTAGGCAGAATGGGTTTCGTCTGAATCACGACATGGTGCACTCCTGCGCCCAGTGTCGTCGATGACGTCCACTGTAGGTGCACCTGTTTCTGTTGTAGCGTCATGGGAAGCAGCAACAGTGGTCACCGTGCTGACTGTCCTGGTGCTGCAGACGTCATCTCACTGCCCGCAACGTTCTCTCGGGTTTTAATGCCCCAAGGCCGCTGAGATTTTACACGGTGTTCAATATGGACCCATTGATCTCATATTCGCCTTACAGTCATGAGATCCCGACCAACACGGGCAGCAGTGTTGCGGAAGAATGAATTGTAGTCTAAAGAGTCCACGATCTTGCCGTGGTCGAATTCCAACGCGTACTAGTAAGAGTTTCTTCTTTTTATAGCGGGCGTAATATAATCTTAATCCGAGCAACTAACACTTAAATATGATTTCTGAATGAAAAACCCGTCGTTCAATTTTTTTTCCACATGTATATGCAATGCAGATGGTATTACTCATACATGCATTGCGCGCATGCGCTGGAATGCTAATTGTTCTTATATCCAGGATGCAGTACTTGGGGTTCATGCAAATTTGACATTTATTGCATGTTGCCTTCATGATGTTGCAATTTTAATAGGCAATAGCGTAATGTTATCAGCTGACAAACAAGCACTGTTGCAAATAAATTGAAATCTATCATACATACATGCATGTATACATACAGCATATAACTTAGAAATCGACTCATTGAGAAGTTATCCAAATAAGTAGAAATTGCGTATAACTATACCCTACGACGAAATATGGAAATGATTAACATTTAGTGTTGAATGATTGACAAGCTATGGAGCTCCAGCGGAGCATCCAGATGAAATGGATAGCTGTGTCAACACCTCTACACTCCATTGCTCTGCCAACTAAAATATGGACGGATGGTACATAAAACGGAAGATATTCCACTGATAATGCATAACTTCCAAGCAAGTATGGGTCCGTCGATCTAGGTGGACTGTACCGTAGACGTCTACCGTAGATGTCTCGTAGACGGGTTCGTCAAAAGTACGAGCAGATGTCACTATTTAAGAATAAAGGAATGAGGGTGGCCGCAGAATAGCTAGATATTTGGATCCGAGCGATGCTCCCATTCTATGATGTTGACAGGAATGGGTGAACCATGGTTATAGAGAGCGTCAAGAATGTAACGGTCGAGCAAAAGCGACTGCAGAACGCAAGGACAAAGTGATCATCCGAACACGCTCGGGGTTGAAGTCTCAGAAGGCATTGCGCCGGCTACCCATCGTCATTGCACACCGTTAAGCATGTTTGCAGTGGTGCCGGAGGTATTCGACCTGGGATCTAACAGACTGGAATATAATTGCTTTCAACGATGAGTCCTGCTTCGAAGTGAGTTCCGACGATTAGCAAAGACATGTCTGGAGACGTTCAGAACAGCAATGCATACTTATCTGAATATTGTCAACGAGGCAACCAGGAGCTATGGTATGGGGTGCCATTTCATTTGACAGCCGGCCTCGTTTGGTGTGGCCCCCTTATACATAGCGCGGCAGCACTTCGATGAGATTCTAGCCCTTCCTTTTACGGATCTCTGGGCTTACAATTCAGCAGGGTAATGCTCGGACGCACACGGCATGCCTTCCTACTAATTGTTTTCGTGCGTCTCCAACACTTCCCTGGCCGACGCGATCGCCAGATCTCTAACGTGCTAACTGAGCACGTTTGGGCTCTGAGGAGCCATGTCCGACCCTTCCTGGATGGCGCCGATCTAACTTGCCGGTTTGAAAGTATATGCCAAGGAATCCTCCAGGAGCACATCCGCCAACTCTACGAGTCAATGCCTAACCAGATTAGAGCTTGCATTAGGGCTAAAGGTGGACCATTGCATTATTTATTTTGCTTTTGTAGCTGTATTTCCTAAATAAAGAATTAAATTCCTATCATACTAGTTTCGTTTTCAATCCATCTACAGAGTTTCGTCTCATTCAGATAACTCCCTTTTGGTGTGTCGTTTTATATGTTACAGAAATGCAACTGAAATTGTAGGTTAAAATAATTGAATATGGCGATGATTACAAGGGGTATCTGCTTAAGAGGAATGATGCTTTCATGGAGGACTTATTAAGATAAACTGGCTCATATTTACGTTACGCATGGGGAAACCACAAAAACCAATAATGGCTGTTATTTGTATGTCTTGCTAATAAAATCTTACATAGACTGCTATCTATCTTATATCTAGAATAGAGCATTTTCACAGGCTGATTTCAAAAATGTTATCAAAATAATGTTAGAATTATGCTTAATGAATTGGTTTTTCCTACATTAAATAATTCTTTTACACCTAAATGCTTAACTTTCCTCTTATTATTCATTAAATACCAGGGACACAAGTGCAATTTATCCCATATTAAGACAGATCTTTTTTTCAGTGTCCTTCAGCTGTTTATGAAAATTACTTTAGCTATATAAATTCTATCTTCTTTTTGTAATAAAGATTATTTACAATATTTTTCTTTTTTGCTATAACACTCCAGTTTTGCATTGATAGGACAACCAAATTAACCTCTTTTGCAGTTCTTGATAAAGATGCCTATAAATCTGAAAGTAAGGCATTAAATTGTTTTAAATTTTACATACTGTGCATGTAATTAATTTAGAAACAGTTATATAATTCCATCTTTAAATCTATGGAAGATTTAAGGATGCTTTCAATTGAACTGCTGCCATGGTTTTGGTGCTAAGAAGCATCTTGTTCTAGGCAGACAGCACTTGAAATGCATATGCTTATGATTAATAAAACATTAAACCACATGGTCAAAATTCAGTGTAAAACTTCTCATCCTTTTGTAGCATGCTTTTCAATACTGACATGTAAAGTTGAAAGACTTATGAACTTTCTTCTTCTTGTTGCTTTATTTATACAAGATAATCTATATTGTACAATGGTTCTATCTATAACACATTTTATTTTAGAATTTCATTCCCTTCTCTATATAACATTGTAATTTGTAATTTACTACTCTTGGTATTCTGAATAACTATTTACAAGAAATTACTCTTGGTATTATAAAAATTTCTAAAACTATTAATCTCAATGTTTTTGAAAGAGATTTTTTCCCCTCCTTGAATTTTGCATTTACAGTAAAAGAATTTTAAATGCGAGTTTAATGTAAGACATACAAAAGTGTCATCAATTCTGCTTTAGCAGAATTTATTTTAGTCAGTGTAAATGGCAGCACATGTCTTCTAACTCACAGGTAACCAGTGGCTGAGTGGTAAAAAATCACTGAATACAGGCAGTTCCTATTCGATTTCAGAAAAATTGTGTTGGTTACATGGGTGTTTTCATGGTTTTCCCTACCTGTACCATGTATATGAGCTCGTTTCCTAGAGAAAGTCCTCCACGAAGGCATCTTCCCCTTTAGAAAGAGAACCCTAGTTTGCTTTGCAATAATCAACTAAACCAAACCAATTATGACTCACAGTTCAAAATACCTCTAATATATTAAAAATATACTAAGTTTATGAAATGAATTTAGTTATATAATGTGAATGTGCCTAATTTCTTATTAACAGTTTCAGATATATACATAACATAAAATTTATGATATACTGAGATTTATAATAGCCCGAGATATCTCAATAATTACTTTTGTAAAAATTACGTAAGTTTAATTGATAAACTGATCACTAAAATTTTGAAATTCTGTAATAAATGCAATTTTTAAAAATAATAAATGATAATTAAGTAATAATTAATCAAGTAATAAATGAAGGTCCCATTTTGGCAAACGTGATCTGAAATGAAAATATATTTGAAAGCATAAGATTGTGTATGCAAAATAAAGTGCAACTCATTAGCCAATGGTCTTGTATTTATCTTTTTCTATCATCGGCTGCTCTAGGAAACTTTTGCTTCAGCAGAATTCAAATGCCTACATGACAGAAAGAATATGACATTCACGCCTTCTCTGAGATTTGATACATGAAACTGAACTAGGTTGAAGTGACAAATTTTGTTTGACAATTAGGATTATCTGGGCTACTTGTAGAAGGCTGACTGCTATCTTGGGGTGAGAAAGCTAGATGAATCAAGATGATAACCTTTTTTTTACTAGTTACATATTTAGTAGCATTTTTTGGAAGTTTTTTTCTGGCAATTTTAGAAAACCTTTAGGAATGAATACCTTCAGATTTTCTTCATTACTACCAGAAAAAGTATCTGGTTTCCTTTTAAGATGCAAGATTTCATTACTTTGTGTACTTAATTTATCTATTGTCAGGAAGTGTAGCCTGCTATAGAAATAAAAACCCATTCCTTTCATTGCATAACATTAAGAGTTCTCCCCCCTTTTTTTGTTAAATATTTTTGGCAGTTTTCAAAGGTGAATTTATGCAAAGATCAATCTATGGAGCCATACATAGTATCCCTTCATTAATGATTCCATACTCTGATCCAATTCTTGTACTACCACTTTGATAGTTTCAATATCTATATAATTCAGTAATATTCTTCAGTAAATGAAGTATCTATCTTGTTATGAAGTATTCATGCACAGGCTCATTCCAATCAATCTTTCCAAATGGAACAACATCACTCGCTGGCCTTCTAAGGCTGAAACCTGAATGTATGATATATACAAGGTATGTCTTATGAATGTGTCCAATTATGATTTTTATGAAGAGTACACTTTTAAACTGAATACTTTGCATAATAAGCATTGAGCATGTTTTTAATTACACAAGTATTATTGGGGCACATGTATGAATACATGTCATTTGCAAAATGACACCACAATAGTTTCAATATCACAGCTTAAAAACAGAAAATAAGTCCATAACTGTTTCAAAGAAAACTGTAAAAATACAATGCAAAAATTTATTCCATCATAACAAAAATGTGCCCACCAGTGCTTGAGCAGTAAAGTTGCTCAAAGCTGGTAGTTTGACCTGACTGCAATTCTAGGTAAACAGATTGGCTGCATGTGTAATGAGGATACGAGTGAGTGTCTTTTAGAAAGTCCTCTATGAAAGCATGCTTCTGCTTATGCAAATAGCTCTCACATACTTTGCCATAAACAAATTATGCAGACCAAGCCAAATCAAATTTAAATAAAAATGAAAATCACAATAAAATAAGTCAAACTATCACTAAATAAGTAAATTGAAAAGTATGTAATTTGAGTTTAGCTGTAATTCTGTAAAATGTCCTATGCATTATATGCTTTTTTCAAGAAGGGGGACAATTAGCTAATCTAGAATCAATATTATTGTTAAACATATTAGTTGAATAACTGCATTGCTCTTACATGAGTAACAGATTTTACATGTTTCATTATTTACATGCCTTACAGATTTTCTATGCATCATTATTTACATAGCTTACAGGTGTTAAATGCCTCATTTTGTTTTTATTTGGTAAAAAGGGGGATAATAAATTTCATTGCAAAACATTTTGATAGGTAGTTATGCATATGACTTATGATAAGAACTCTATATTCAACTATCATATAAATACTATTCTAATATACATAAAATTTAATTTTTATTTGCCTCTATAGTTAACCCTCTAAGGTATAATATAGCATGGCTTAAGTAATAATTTTTGCAATACAATGTATTGTGGAATGTGAAACATGAATACAGATAAAATGCCATTTTAATCATAGATATGTACAAGAAATAATGCTTGATATTTATCAGAATTTTTCAGATGAATTGTTACTAACTGTAATACATGCATCACAATGACAAAGAAGTGATTGGCATATACTTTGAAATCTATTCAGCAAGTCTCTGCTGCAGTGATGCTAATTCGCTGACAAGGTCTGCAGTAGAATCAATTTCTGTATGTAAACAAGATCCACTGTCATTGTAATGCATGAATTTTGCATTATCTATTTGTACAATTCATTTATAATAATTCTCAAATATCTTGCTGTAATCACAAACAATTACCAAGGACTTCAGTTTCCTTAATTAAATTAAATAAATCTATGACTTTCTGTAAGTTGGAGATGATTTATATTTATGACAATTAAAATAAAAAATGAAACAAACTATTTTTAGTTTATTCTTATAGCATTTAAATCCACTTTTATTAACTGCATACAGCATTATTTTATGACATCAGGAAATATTAGTTTATTAAAATTTAGGAACAACTTTAGTATTGGTCCTTTTGGCGATTTTGTGATTTGGCGACAAACTTCGGTCGCCAATGTAGACCCGGCTTTAAAGATCGGAAAAAAATGGCGGATTGTCAACAAAACCCGGTCTAGACTAAATAACATTTCTAAAAGATAAGCTCTTAATCAGAATAAACAGTCCTTCTCTAATTTTCAACCTTTCTAGTACTGCTATGATAAATTCTCGAAACACTACCGTAAATGAATTTAAGGCAGTGATTATGTTATGAGGATTAAAATTTACAAAAGATTAATATTTTAAATTACAAAATATAATATTAATGTATTAAACATTAATATTTTAAGTAGTTAGTTAATATTTATATTATATTAGTATTTAGCTAATATTTTTAATTTACAAAAGGTTAATTTTTATTTTATGAATAATGAAATTTACAAAAGGTTAATAAATGCATTTAAAACTAGTATATGTTACTTTAGTTTCTTAGATTCTGTTATTAAAAGAAAATAATAAAAAAAAAATATTTTAAAGTGAAGGAAATTAAATTATAACGAGCAAATTTTGTACCAGTGTTAAAAATACTTTTTATGATTAAATTTTGTAAATGGTAAAAATATTAAGAAATGTGTATTTTTTAATCACTCAATTTATTACAAGTAATTTATGATTATAATTCAAAAGCTAAAATTATCATAATGAGTAAACTCTGTACCAATGGTAATAATGCACAATAACAATCATCATAACTGATGATTTCTGTGAAAGATTCGAACAGTCATTGGAATCCACTAGGGGTGGAGTGATAAGCCACTGAACAGTGGTGGTTCAGGCTGGCTATATGTGTTTTTGTGGTTTCCCTTGCATGTACAGTCAAAAGTCGTTAATTCGGACACCCATAATCCAGAATGATCTATAATCCGCTAAAAGCTAAAAACTTTCTGCGCATGCGCCGCGTTGGCACATGCGCACAGGCGTTTTACGCGTGCGCGTAAGACCTCGACTACTGCGCATATGCGTGTGCGCAAGTGCAGAATACATTTTCGCCTGCGTGTTTAATGTATAACGGACGGTGTAAGCTAAAATTATCTAATTATCTATTTCAGTTAATGTTAATGATTGCGTTGTTCCTTAATCTTCGAATTGGATCGCGCTTATTATTTTTTGCAGACTGTAAGAGCAATTTTATAAAAGTAAACTTGAACTTTCGATTATGTCAAATAGAATTTCAGAGGCTGGAACTTCCAAAGGATCTACAAAACGAAAGTATGTTTCGATGTCCAACAAACAAAAAGTGGAATCGCTGCAAAAAATGGATAAAGACATGAAGAATGTGACAGAGAGGTTAGTGAAAACGAAAAAATTTCGATTGACAAGTTAATCAGTATTCTCGGCACAGCAATTAACGGGACTTGAACAGCGGAACTTTGTAACTGAACAAGAAATTCTGTCTGTTTATAGAATTAAAGAGAAAGTATTATCACATAAAACGAAGCAACTTAAACAACTTACATTGAAAGAAATGTTTAATAAAGTAAATAAATATTAAGCTTTTTTTTTTTTTTTTTTTTTTTTTTTGTAAATTTTGATACCCTTTAGTTCGTAATTGTTCTTTATTTCATAAATTACGGTTTCATATTTTTAATTTTAGAATTTCTGCATGACATCTTACGAAATTTAAACTGATGATCTATAATCCGGAAAAATCGATAATCCGGAATCGCCGAAGTCCCGATGAGTCCGGATTAACGACTTTTGACTGTAATATGAATCTGAGCCAGTTTCTCTTAAAAAGTCCTTTATGAAGGCATCCGTCTTCTACTAGCCAACGTATATATTTATTTTCTATTCATAAATACAGTTCTCTCTTCTTATTTCTTAATTCTAAATCTTACTTCTGAAGTGAAGAAGTGTTGCATCTATAGGTCGAAAAATATGGTCAATATGTTTGCAAAATCCTGTTCAGTTTTGGACAGCTTTTAAATAAAATAAATAATTTATATATGATGCAAACAAAAATGCATTACACTATTTCATGTAGTGAATAATTAATCAGGGAACAAAGTATAATGTAATGTTCCTTTATTTTGTAACCAGAGTTATTTTATGTTTGGAATCTTTACTGTCAATTTCCCCATTCGTTTTCCCACCAGAATCCAAATGAAGTTTTTAGTTTGTAAAACAAACTGTGTTTTGGCTTTCGAGGCCACGTTACTAGGTTGATAGATAAGATTAGTAGTCTTCAGTCTTGCATTATAATTGCTGATAGTTGAATTCCATGCCGGTTAAGTTTTGAACCAACTTTGCATTAAATTGATTTATGTAGCCTTTGGCTACAAATTTATTTGAATTTAAATTTTACATTTGAACTTAATTGTTATCATAAGTTATTCTGTCACAAGTGGTTGACTGAGTCGTAAGCACAAAGTGTGCCTTCTGTTCTGTACATCTAAACTTTATAATAGAATAAGAGTAGATCTTAATAAGAATATATCTAAACTTTATAATAATTATATACAAGACATTGAAATCAGTATCTAAGTGTTTGCCATGTAGTCAAATTTTTATATATAAATTGTACTCTTACTTTTATTATGGAGTTTTTAGTACAAAACATTCAGATTTCTGTTAGATTAAATGTTTAAGCAATGTAGAAAATTTGCATAAAATTTAAAATAAAAAGTCGACTGTTATGTCAACATACTATTAATAAAAGTAATAATACTCAGTGACGGTTATTCATATTCAGCTATTAGATTGTGAAATTTACAAAATTTGAGAACTGTAAATTGTAAGCAATATATTCCATAATCTAAGCAACATTATATTTTTTATAGTCAGACCAATTATAACAATGTTATAAAAGCAATAATGAAACTTGATTTTGGTCTATGATTTCATGCAATTACACATCCTTGTAGTTCTAATTTAAGACATGAGGCAAAGCCATGGTAATTTTGATCACTGCCCATTTTAAGAAACATCTAAGAAGTTTAAATTGGTATGTGGATCCTTAGTAAAGGAAACACCAAGAGTTTACCTCATGCTACTAAAAATGTTTTTTTTTTCTTGGGGGGGGGGAGTTTATAATATGCAGAGTTGACATATGAAAAAATGTCATTTATCCCTCCTGCCATCAGACAGACAAACAAAGTAGACAGATGTCATGTTTTGCACCCGCTAAGTCTTTCTGCACCGATGGGCGAAAAATCAAGCATAGGTGCGAAGGAAAGGTATATAGAAAGGGGGCAATTTCGTATTTGAGGAGAGTAAAAAGGGAACTTCGTACATCTTCAAAAGGTCAGAAAGAAAAGATGGGACAAAATAAAATTTAAAATAAATGGCCCAAAAATAATAGAGAGGGAAAAAAAAAAAAAAAAAAAGGCCTATAGAAAGAAAAGGAAAAGAAGTAAAAAATATCCTAAAATACGATTGTGTCCATGAGTGTAGTTAAAAGGAGGAAAATTTGTCTTCATTTACAATAAATAGTGTCTCACAAGTGTGTGTGTGTGTGTGGTGAATGTGTTTGGTAATGACGAATAGATGTGTTACTGGGAGAGAAAAAAATATTGACGGTGTTAAATTGCTTCGTATCAAGGTATTTAGCATGAAATACAAAGTAATATGTATTGCATCCTGAGATATCAACAAAAGTCATCACACAAAGTATATATTAATTTAACTAAAGTAACTTGTGCTATTTCCGTTCCCAACATTTTTCATACATTTTTGCAAAAAACAGCAGCAGACAAACAAAATAGAACCATATACAATACAAGACCACAACCGTACACACACACACACACAAAAAAAAAAAAAAAAAAAAGATATATATATATGTGTGTGTGTGTGTATGTAAATTACTGAGTATATGTATTAAAAACACAAATTAAACATAGTATTTATTAATTTATATATCATAATTTATTACAAGATTTATTATTTTGCTATCATAATTTATTACCCCTCCTGCCATCAAAGCTGCGATATTTACCAAATTAGTTAAAGTTACGTGGACAGAAATGGCGGCATGTTTTCAGCTCAGTATTTAGGGTTAGATAAATTACAAGGTTATCAGAATTTTTCATTTATCGCGCTAAAATGTGGCCAAACAAATTTCTCGCCAAAAAGGACCAATACTAAAGCTATGCCAAAATGGATTGAGACTTCTCAGTTCATCAAATTACTCTTTCCATTACATAATGCATGTAACTAAATATGTGTTTAAATACTACAAAATATGTATCCTTCTAGCAGGTTTAATGAAATTTTTATATTTATACTGCATTTAAAAAATGAAATACGATACCATTGCATTTTGTCGAATTTTGAACAATTAAGATTTGAGAGCATTACCATGTCTAACAAAAAGTTATTATTATTTCTAATTCGTACAATAAATACTAAAAATATTAAATGTGCTATAAAAAAAATATCAGACTGAGGCTACAAATGTCCCAGAACAAATATACTGCAAATATGTTTAGTCTGAGAACTTCAGCAAACATAATAATATTTTTCGAATACGTATCCCCATCTGCTGCTACGGATAATCCCTTAGCAGTGAAAAAGTACTTTGATACAGAAGTAATTATACAGGGGGTCTACTGCATTCGCAGTACTTACCTGTAAACCTGGTGTAATTCCACAATGGGCATGGTGATGAAAAATGCCAGAATAAATCCCATGGAGGGAGCAGTGAACGGGAGGAAAAAGAAGAAAATAAACAGCAGTCAGGTGTGTCGCATTTTGGTAGCGGTGATGGGGGCGAAAAGAAATTTAAAGTCCGGAGGTGGAAAGCCTTACAAACTAATCACTCTCAATTTTCCAGATCATTTTATTTGCTTAATAGCCTCTGTTCTCAGCAACAGAACATTCAGAATCAAAATCGGTACTGCTTACTCTACCACCAGAGTAATCAATGCTGGTGTCCCATAGGGGTCTGCACTTTCGCCGTACCTTTTTAATATTTATACACAAGATATCCCTAAAGACCCTTCTGTTCATCTTGCACTCTTTGCCGATGACACCGCCATACTTACTAAAGCCTGCACTGTTATCGCCATAAGAAACCAACTCCAAAGCTATCTCATAAAACTGGAAAAATGGCTTACCCTTTCGAGGATTAAAATTAACACTGATAAAACTAAGGCAATAATTTTCTGTAAAGGAAACATGAAATACTATCCTCCACCCCCTGAAATATTTAACGAAGAAATAGACTGGATTAATGAAACCAAATACCTTGGAGTCACCCTTGACCAAAAACTTACCTTCAGAACCCATTTCCGGTCCGTAGTACAAAAATTTAAAATCACCACAGCTACTATGCGACTTTATCTTGGTAGAAAACGCAACTTATCTACTACAAACGAATTAATTTTTTATTGCTCCGTACTGCGCCCAGCTCTTCTTTAAGCACCGATCTGGGGACATGCAGCTAAAACCAATATTAAACAATTACAAATTCTACAAAATAAAATTTTACGAGAAATTATCAATGCTCCTTGGTATATTCCCAACATCTATATCCGCAGAGACCTTCGAATGGCACTTATTCAAGAGTTTCCATTTTCTCCTCTATGCATCTATTTATATAAAAAAGGAATCTGGCTAGGGAATTTACGACTTGTATATGAACTAAAAATTGGTATCTTGACAAAACTTGTCAGAGCATAAAAAGCTTACATTCTGTGATATTAGTGTATTAATCATACTTCTGTATCCGTAAATGCAGTTTATAATTACCAGCATAAGTATCATAATGGATTTTATTAAAACGACAAAACTGAATGCATGATCCTAGCATTATCAAAGTACGGCTTTTTATCCCGTTAAGAATTGCTTGGTTCGTAACCAACACGAGTTTTATTTTTGAAATGTTATTCCAAATAAAACAGGAAGCGTTAAACTATATGCATTTTAAACAGTTTTACTTTTTTTTGGAAGGGAACCTGACTTCCGCAGGCTTACTGACACTAAGGTCTCGAAAGACTATTTCTAGTCAATAGAGTTTTTTCATTCATTTTTTTCATTCATTTTCATTCTTATCTAGAGCTATCTTTTTTTCTAACCATTGTAAACTACAGATATAGTGGGAAAAAATTCTCATTTTACATAATTTTCGGATAATTACATTTTACGTTAAATAATTTTAGATTTTGATTAACGCAATCGATGAATATGGCAGAATAATAGTTTGTTGTAAACATTGTAAATTTCAACGTTTTTTAAGTAAAGTTTTCAAGTAAACCAAACCAAAGATTATTAAATTAGTCTTATAATGTTTACTGTTTGGTTTTCAGTGTTCTGAATTTGCATTTAAAAAAACATAATTTAAATAATCTTCCTTTACGCTAGTCGCTTTTAAAATGTTTACCTATGTAAACACTTACTAATGTTTAATGTAGCAACTTTGTATGTACTTAACGAAAGACTTAGAGGAATTTATAAAGAAAACTAGTTCACACGGAAAAAATCACGAAATCTTCCCTACAGCCAACGTATTGACCAGAAACCAAAACCAGGTCAAAAAATACTTATGATCATCTCTTTTATCCACATAGCCATTGGTAAACTTTTCAAACTTATACTTGTTCTTATTGCAGTTATAAACAGAAATGTGAACACTCAGATACTGCGCTTGTTAAAGTTAGTACAGTCTGCGGCTGATTCTATATCTGCTGAGGTGTTTTCGAAAAAAACTTGAAAGATTATGTTACCTGCTGAGTCATCGAAATATTATATATTTGTTTATTGAAACTGAAAATTTTATAATTTTCTATAAAACTGCAATGGAATTATTGCATTGAGTAATCTTCAGTGTGATGTAATTAGTGTCCTAAATATAAAAGTATGCAAAAATCAAATTGGAAATTACAGCAAATCAGTCCCTAGAAATATGCTATGCCTGTATTAATCTAGTAGCAATCAATTATTCATGAACATTATAGTATGCATGCCATATAACAATTTGTCAGCAGTACAGGAAACAATTTCGATATGCGTGCCTTTTCTTTTAATAGTTTTTCTCTCGTTACTTTTAAGATAAACATATAACTTGAAATAGTTTTTCTTCCTCCAGCTTTCACTTATTTATTTCTTAAAATATCTCCACTAAAATCAGAGTGATATTATTAACGATTTTTCTTTATTATATAAATATAAAATTTATCCTTTATTATATAAATAATTGAAATGCTTAAATTTGACATTCTAATAAATATTTTATAGTAACTCTCTGAAAAATTTAACTTCTTTTAAAATGTATGAAAATGAATTAAATCGTGTATTTTTTCCAGTCTTAATGATAATAGAATTTTAGAATCATCAGTTATATATCCGTATTGATTATGAGAAATTATCTCATTCTTCTTTGAGCTGGAAATTGCTCAATGGAGCTTTTTCCAGCTAGAATTTGAACTCGGGGTGTAAGTGATAGTAGATCGGACTATCAGTCGGAAGAATGCCTGTGGTTCGTATTCCGCTGATAGGATAACGGATTTTTCGTGGTTTTTTTTTTTTTTTTTTTTCCTCATAAAAACGTTATGTCTCTTCAATGGCACTCCAACGAAAACATGTCAGACGATAATTCGTTAACACATGAATTATTCCGACAGTGCCTCGTGCTTCTTCTCTCTCGCCCTTTAAATGAAAACAAATAATAAGGAATTATGCCATTCTCACTATCTTGTTATAAATGGAAGTCCTTCCAGCTAGAATTTGGAAGACCTCCTTATTAGAAGCACAAAGAGGGCACTGCTGAATTTTCGCATTTCTTGCTTCGAAAAAAATCCAATGTATCTGCATGGTATCTTTCTATTTGTGCAGCATTCGAAATTATTCCGCTTTCGCAAATTTTTCAAATTTACTTTTTCTTGTATCGTTATTCCATTTGTCGTATATTGATAGGTGAAACAATGCAGATTTCTGTCTATTTTCTTAAGTTTTCGTATCGGCAGGAAAATATACTGTCACACTTAAAATTGGTTTTAATGCTGAAAATGATTTGATTGTTTGGTTCTATTTTTCCTTTTTCTTCCTTTAAAGATTTATTTTTCTTCCATATACTTATTTATTTATTACATTTTAATCTAATAGTCTCCCAAAAACTAAAGCGATAAAAAAGTTCTTTGATTCCAAGATAAAAGAAACTTTCATTATGCTTTGAATTTCTTCAGCAATCTTTCACCAGTAGGATTTATTTTCTTCTTTCACCTACTGATACTATGTGATTCTATATATGTAATATATCTGATTATGTATGTGTGTGAGTGTATCTAAAGGTTTAATTGATATATATATATGTCATCAATGATATACATATATATATAATCATTCATATTTTAGCATATATATATATATATACGAGGGCCATCCAGGAAGTAGATTACGTTTCCGTCTGTGTCCGCTAG
Organism: Stegodyphus dumicola; assembly: GCF_044657685.1. Classification (NCBI taxonomy): domain Eukaryota; kingdom Metazoa; phylum Arthropoda; class Arachnida; order Araneae; family Eresidae; genus Stegodyphus; species Stegodyphus dumicola. Next base: position 53,619,504 of record NC_140778.1, read on the forward strand.
GGGCGGGGCTAGCGCGGCCATCTTGGGGTCAGAGCGTTGCGCAGCTCAGTCTGCATCTAGCCGTGCTAGTGAGAGGTTCGTGCTGTGCTCCGTTCAGATACTGTGACGGTTTGAAATGTCTGCGTTAATTGAAAATCCCGCGAGCTGCGAGGTGCGCTCAGTAATAAGGTTTCTGACTGCAAAAAACTGTAAACCGATAGAAATCTATCGGCAGCTTCGTGAAGTGTATGGGGACAACATTATCACTGAAGGTGGAGTGCGTCAGTGGGTCATAAGATTTCAAAATGGCCGAACCAATGTTCACGACGAAGATCGAAGTGGGAGACCCAGCATAGTGACCGCCGAACTTCTCGAAAAAGTCGATGCTAAAGTCCGTGAAAATCGAAATTTCACAATAACGGAACTTTCTTTGAGTTTCCAAATTTCGCGAAGTTTGTTGCACGAAATCATCAGCGAAAAGCTTGGTTACCACAAGTTTTGTGCAAGATGGATTCCAAAAATCTTGACAGAGGACCACAAAAATCAGCGAATGGCTGCAGCGTTGAACTTTTTGGACGCTTACCATAAGGATGGTGACTCTTTACTCGATCGCATCGTTACTGGTGACGAAACATGGGTGAAACATGTGAACTGTGAAACGAAATTGCAATCAATGCAGTGGGGGCACACAAGTTCTCCCCAAAAACCCAAGAAATGCATGCAAACAATGTCGGCAAGGAAGATGATGGCGACTGTTTTTTGGGACAGAAAAGGTGTAATTTTGGTGGACTTCCTGGAAAGAGGCACTACAATAAACTCTCAAAGGTATTGCCAAACTCTCCAAAAACTCAGAAGAGCAATTCAAAACAAGCGCAGAGGAATGTTGAGATCTAAGATCTTGTTGATTCACGACAACGCCCGGCCCCACACGGCAAATGTCACTCGTAAAGTTCTTGAATCTTTTAAGTGGGAGTTGTTTCCTCATCCGCCGTACAGTCCCGACCTGGCACCGAGCGACTTCCACCTATTCCCAGCAATGAAGAAGTGGCTGGCTATGCAGCGTTTTGATGACGACGCACAGCTGCAAGAAGAGGTAACGAAGTGGTTGAAGGCGCAGGCGGCCGAATTTTTCGACGAAGGAATTTCCAAGCTCGTACATCGCTACGATAAATGCCTTAATTTGTATGGTGACTATGTAGAAAAGTAGTATTTGAGTGTGGCTTTCATCTGTATATAATAAAATTTGTTTCCTATACTTTGTTTATTTTTTTATTCCAAAACGTAATCTACTTTCTGGATAGCCCTCGTATATGCATTCATATTTTAGCATATGTATATATTATAATGCATATATATATATATTGCATTTTATAATTTCATTACACAAAAATTTTATACCTTAGGGAGTATATCTTTTATAGTAGATTTTGGGAATGCTTGAATTTTGAGTGAAAAGGAAAGTCAAGATTTCTACTACTTTACCCCGTTCAGTGCTCTCTCTTTTACTGAGGAATTAACATCATAGGAGGGCTGTTTTTGCCCAAAGGTTCGGCCTTTGTGGGAACGGTTAGGGGAAACCGGAAAAGCAAGAAATAATTTTTCATTCATGAATTGACATCTTCAAGAAGCATTGACTCTCAGTGAGTAAAAGACAAACATCTGGAAAGATGTATTTAAGCATAAAATGGTTTTCGATTCCAAATAACATTAATTTAGAGAAATTTTTGTGGATGCAATATATAATATTGAGATAAAAGTATAAAAGTAAGTAAAAGAGGGCGATGTAGGGTGATTTCATTGTTCGACTGTTCGATACACTATTCGACTATGTTAGAGAAAGGCCTCAAACATAGTACTGTCGGCCCTGTGTTTAGTTTTGCTAAATTTACTAAAGCACACGATATCTATCTACCAAGATAAAGGTATTCTACTTCCGACGAGCTTTCTAAGAAACACTTACACGCATTTAGTTTACATGTTGAGAAAAATCATAAAAATTCCATGCAGTTGATCTATTTCGTCGCTGAAAATAGAAGCCAAGAAGAATCGATAGTGTTCTCTGGCTTCAGGCACCTAGATTTCTCACTTTGAATTTGGAACTAGAAATATAATTACAAATGTCTCTACTAGGGAAGATCAAAATTCATTATTTTTTCACACATGTAAAATCTGGTTAAATACGTTTTCTCGTTTATAAATTACAGAAGATTTTTCAATAATTCCTGATATTTTAAAGGAAACTTTTGATGTATTTGTTTCCTGTAACAGGTCTAAATAATCATTCATTAAAGCCACACTAATTTTAACGATCTGAAAATTAACAAATGAGTTGAACTCTTTCATAATTATAATAAAAAACTTAATTTGGGTTTAAGATTACCTCAGAAGTGATTTTTTTTTTATTTCTTAATTTAGATGCCTTACAATCCAACAGTTATTTCCCCTATTCAACTACGGCCATATTAGTGGCCGGTAAATACTGGTAGTTCGATTTACACCCTGACGAACGAATACGATGGCTGAATGGTATTTTTCCATGTTTTTCCCTATATATAACATGAATATGAGACTTTTCTCGTTAAAAAGTCCTCTACGAAGGCATCTCTTTCCTTAAAAGCAGATAGTCCTCGTGTGTTTTGCTGTATTCAAGTAATCCTTACCTTCAAACTACGGCACCTGTCACACTAAATCAAGATTAAAGGTTTCTAAACAAGATTTTTAATCGGCCTGCGGTGCCCAAGCGCTAAAACCGCTGAGTACTGGTAATCCTACATAAGTTCAAATCCTGGTGAACACGCTTGTTCGGTGAAAGTTTTCTACGTTCAATGTGAAGGAAATCTAGTTTTCCTCAGAAAGTCCTCCCTGATAGTTCCCGTCCTCTTGCGCAGATGCCAATTCCATTAAATTTTCTGCATTAAACACAATTTTAATTCTTTCTTTCTAAAGAAATCTCAGGGGAAATAATTGTAAACATCAGATTCAGTGCGATTATGAATTATTATTTTAAAGTAGTTAAAATTTTGAGTGGGAAAAGCATTTTTAATATGCTCATAAACAACCCCTCCTCTAAACTGGCATCAAACTGTGTCGATTTCTAAAACAATCTATATAAATACGTTTCCAAAACATTCTGCTAAAATATTAAAAGTTGTATTTGTAGAGCATTTATTAGTTAGATTTGTGACTACCTACTGAACTTTTGGTTTTTGTAACCTATAAGGTATTTTCTCCCGCCTTCTTCGTGGTGTAATGGTCAGCACGCACGGCGTGTATCCGAGAGGTTGGTGGTTCGAGTGCCGGCGAAGGCATTGCTCCTATTTCACATGTCCTGCTTCGAAATAACCTAATGTTTCTATAGTGGCACCCAAACCAAAAATAGGTGGTGGATGATGATTCTCCGCCGCAAGGATTTGGCCATTCGGTCCCCTAATCCCCAGTCGCCCTTTAAAAGGGGGAGTATATACGGTATTTTCTCCCGCCCGTTTTAGCATGCATTCGTGGTCTCAGTACGCTCGGTGCGCATTCGAGAAGTCCGTGGTTCGCGTCCCGGGTAAGGCATTGCTCATTTTTCATGTCTCTTGCTGTTAAAAAAAAATGTAATGTCTCTAAAAACCTTCCATTCATAAGAATAGTAATAAAGTCATGAAGCATAGGGAGTAGGGGGGAAAAAGGAATTTTAAAGAAAAGATTATTTTACAAAATGACTCAAAATTTCTTGAGACAGTATAAGTAGTTATATAACTCAAATAATTAAATATTTGACCTCTTAATTTTACCAGTATTTCTGTATAGAAATAAAACATTATTAAATATCTTTAATGAGTATCATAGATAGTGGAGCACATCGAGTGAGCTTCACAATATTTTCAAAAGCAGCCACTTTGACAAATGAACGGAACTGTCGGGAATCGCTTATGAATGTCACTTACACGTTTCATAATGCGAAGAATGTTATAAAAATAACGGTTATGCTATATCAACAACTTACCGATCTTTCCAAAGTGCTTAAAAATAGAGCTGTTCCAAAAATTGTATTCAGTTCATTCACGGTGTTTAATCAAAAGCTCGTCGTCGATTTTTGAACTGCTTATCGATAAGCTATTGAATTCAGATTTTGTACAATTACGTTTACGGATGATAATAATTCGATTTAGAGTTTTTAAAATTTAATGTCGAAGAAATTTTTTGCGCATATTTCCATGTATGAATAAACTAAAAATCTTAAATTTTTAAGTTTGCATCATTTTACAGAGCGTAAAATAGCTTTTGAAATCAAATTTGCATGAAATTTGTAACCTAATTTCTGATTTGGGGGCGAATTTTGTTTTAAATTTATATATTTTTTCGATTATTTGAGGTAAAAGGATACTTGGAAGTAAAAGACTGAACCAAAAGTAATAATAATAATAATTTATCGCATAGATTAATGGTAATAAGAGATTACTTAATAGCTTCTTTGCTAAATTCCTGTACAGTTTTATAAGAAGAATCATAGGCTCTTAAATTACGAAATCAAATAATTGAATCGCATTGTCAGATGTATAATATTTATAAATTTATCAAGACAGCCTCACGTTTTTATTATTCATGATATAAATTTGTAGAAGAATTTTTTAAAGAGAATTATTTAATCTCGTATTCCCATTAAATTACACGATACATTATTTTTAAAACAAAGGGCGTTAGCCGAGAAGGTCTATTAACTTCATTTTTTCATTTTCCGTTGAAAACTATGTCAGTTCACTTTTCAAACTGTTGCTACCACATATTACAGCCCTGTATTATATTTAAAGAAATTAAATAATGGTTTTGGTTTATTAGATTACGGCAGAGCACTCGAGGGCTATCTGCCTTGAAATTAAATAATGAATAATCTGCATAAATATATGTATGTTTCTCGCATTGTGATAAAACAACGGCACCTAGACCCATCCAATTTTAAATAACGTACATTTCCACCCGAATATGGGCATCTCGAAGCCGAGATTTGGAATTTGTTTTATTATATGTTTCCTATTTCGTAAAACTTCAATGAATTTTTTATTAAGAAACTCAACGATTTTAAAGCGAGCAAAGACAACACTGTATGAAAATAATAATATAAAAAATTATCTTCAACGGGCGAGACTGTGTATCGTAAATTCTAAAGATATGCTCATTTAAAATTTATTTTGCGGTATTGATGTTTAACTGAAGTTTTATGGTTTAAGTGCGAAGAACATGATATTTAAAAATAAAGGTAACCCACAAACCGTTAAAAAACGCCCTTTGGGCGTAATGTAAAATCTGAAAGATATGCTCATTTAAAATTTATTTTGCGGTATTGATGTTTAACTGAAGATTTATGGTTTAAGTGCGAAGAACATGATATTTAAAAATAAAGGTAACCCACAAACCGTTAAAAAACGCCCTTTGGGCGTAATGTAAAATCTGAAAGATTTGCATTCTCAGATTTTTATGTTTGCATTTATTACTTTTATTTTTCTCGTTTTAATTCATTAATGCTCTTATAGGTAAACGTTCATTTTGTAAAAAATTCTATTTTTTATTCAATAACTGCTCTAAAACAGAAATTCTTAAATCCCTTTATATATGCATCCACTTTGTAACTGGTAATAAATTTGTTTCTTTAGAGTCAGTGTAAGGCCTTTATCCGAAAACATCAAGGAGATTTCTCCCCACGCTAATGACAGCCATTACCCATTGTCGTCAGGATTGCATGAACCCTTGTCCCCTTAGGCATTGGGGGTTGGAAGACATACAAAAATACGGGCTAGTCCTTTTTGGCGTGTTTTTTCGATAATACAAAAACACGGGACTGTCCGTTTTCGAGGGTACATTTAAACTAACAATAATCCGTAACGAACCGTTAAGAGACCTGCATAAAAGAACGAGAAAATCCGGGTGAAACCGTTAATGGGTTAAAATTCGTTAAAAATGCAACAATAAAAAACACCTCATTTAAATTATGTAGGCTATTATATGGAATAGCTTCCTCAAAATAGCGGAATATCTTTATTCTTCCTATTGCCCGTTCAATATGCACTCTTTTATTGGAAATAGCTTTATTTTCACTTCTTTGTTCAAGAGTGAACTGAATGTTTACTTTCAAAAAGTGCGGTATTTTTAAATGACACCCTTTCTTAGATAATTCTGAATTAATTGTAAATCCTTTATCAGCTAATACTAAATCTCCTTCCTCGAGCAAATCAAGTAACTGACTTTTTAAAAAGAGAGCTTTATCTGATATTGCACCACACCACAAATCTGAAATAAAGGTGACTGCTCCAGAAGGAGAGATGCCGACTAGTGCTTTCAGCGTATTGGCATTTTTGTAGTAGCTGAAAGTTAGTTGCTGTTCTGTAGGATTGCATGGCCTCTGTATTTCGAGCTCTGTGCAATCAATGATTACTCGGCAATTTGGATATTGATGTAAGAATTGCAGAGGCATGAACTCTTTAACTTGGGCCTTTTTGGCCATATATTCACACATTTAAGCTTAGTAGAAACAATTCTCGTTACACAATTGAAAATCTTTGAAACTGTAGAAGAAGCTATCTTAAAAATTATTCCTAGGAATTCATTTGTGGTTCCAGTTCGAATTTTCACTAGAAACATGAAAAATTGATCAATAGGTGGCATTCTATCTTTCTTTAACAAATCTTCCGATAAATTTAAAAAGTTGAATATTGTCATAAACGTCTCATGAGAGAAACCTGTTACACATTTCATGTTTACTTTTATCCTCTCATTAGCTGAAGAAAACACATTCAATAAAACATTATTTTGTGCAGCATCCAATTGGTCTCTCATTTGACAAAATTCGTTTAAAATTAACAAAAAAGACTCGTCAGTTTGTGATGATACTGTCTTCCTTATGCAAACAGGAATATTTGCTCTGAAAAGGAAAAGAAAATATGTACTGTAATAAATAGTTTGACAGTTTAAATAAAACAAAAGTTCTAATATTAAAATAAATACTTTTCTTCAATAGTAATGTCCAAAATTTAAAGCATGAATTGCAGCTCCTACACCACAGAATAGTTATGGTTGATTTCAACCATAACTATTCTGTGGTTATGGAATTGGTGAATAGGAATTTTCCTAATCAGCAATTAGTCAAGCAATATGCTTTTTTTTTTTTTTTTTTTTTTCATTTTCTTTTTTTAATGTTGTGATAGACAGGCAAACAACATTCATAGTCATATTATTGCTATTTTTTTAAATATATTTACAATTTCCAGATATTATACATCAAAATTTCAAGACGGTATATATGTAACTAAGGATGGGTTATAGTCAATATTATAAAAAAATATATTGTAGACAACAAGCTCCAAGACCAAAATAAATGCATAAGTGTCCTTTTAATAATTTGAAAAATAAAGATAATAATGAAAGAAAGAAATAATAAAAGAAAACAGTGCTTTTAATAATTTGGGAATAAATATATGTATAAAATACAGGTACTCAACTGGGTATAAAGTATATATGTTATGAATAACAATTCCCTTCCCCCATTTTGGTGACACTACACCATGCTACACGTTGCAAACATCTAATACGATAATAATATCACTTGCATCTAGCTAAAGTACCAAAATAACTGATAAATTTAAAATATCTGACTACAAGTATAAATAACATTTTATTATGAAAAGACATTTCTAAAATATCTATTCTGATTACAGTACAACAACTTAATAAAAAAATGCATTCTCTTAGCTAGAAAGGTATCAATGTAACTGATTTAGGTACTTTTCCATTATGCACTTGCCATGCATTTTGATGTGTATGTGTGAATAACAGAAAAATGAGGTATGTGTGTACACATATACCACTTCGCACACACACATACCAAAATTTGCATGGCAGATATATAACGGAAAAGTTCTCTCATTTATTTGGCATTCTTTTGTTGAACTATTTAAATACTTTTGTAATATATAGAATTCTTTATTAAAGCGGTTCCCAAGACTGAATCACTAATCAACTGAAACATCTCATTGAAATCTTTTCACATATTTCTCATACCTCATTACATGTTGTTGATTAGTAATTAAATTTGGGGGACATTTTACTAAATTTTCAATTTTTTGTGAAACTTTTACATGCAAATATACATAAGGTATATAAAATAGAGGACGAACTAACAATAAAAATTATTTTTAAATCAGCAATACTGAAGCATTTAGAAGCTTAAAATTTCTATGTAGTAAGCTACTTGCAAGGATAAACTTAAGGCTAGCGTCTAATATGATACCTTACAATGTGATGCTAGTAATCAGAATCTGGTGAAGTAAATAATAACAACCCAGAAATCAAATTCAATGAATTTATTAAAAAGTATTATTAGCAGTGGTAAAAACTGAAGTAAGAAACACCAAAGAAATAAGCATAGAGAGTTTCATATTATAGAAATAAGTATTAAAATTAGGTGGAAACCTCGCTAACTGCTTCATCAGTGAAGTGTCTACCAAAGTTGTAAGAATTGAAGTAAGAAACATGATAAAAGAATAAAACAACAAGTCCTTAACACATAAGCAATAAAAACCCTGTCGAATACGAAATAATATGTATCATGCCATAGACAGCAATTAAGTTGCGATCAAGGCAATTTTCATTTCGAAAACTATCAGCTGAAAAAACATTGAAACAGGAAGAAAGTAATTAAATTTCATAGCACACCAATTATGCTTTTATCTTTTTCTAAAACCAAAAGTGTAGAAAATTTAAAAAAAAAAAAAAAAAATCTTTAGTTTTCATATAAAAATGCTCTATGTATTTCTGATAAAACTAGTAGATAAATACCTCTTTTCTCTTGAACTTTCCTGTGATGGTTCACCAAATACATAACTAGTTCGCTTACGAGTGGTTCCTTTAGTCGAAATAAAAATAAATTTCGTTGGCACAGCATTTGCCTTTAATGACCTCCTGTTCGTGAATGGCTGGTATGTGAAACATTCTTCTTCAAAATGTTCAGAGCAAATTCTGGTAGTGGGGGTTGGATTGAAGTTTTCCCTTTTTATTCTTACTATCCACTCTTTATGCAGATTTTCATCCTTAGGAAACAGATGGAAGGAAATCTTATTTTCTTTACATCTGTCTTTCATATTGTTATTTGAACAACCGTATGCACAACATGTAGTAGGCATTGTCAACACTCAAAAACTAGAAATGTAAACAGGAATTTAGAAATCAAACTAAAGATTAAAACTATAATGGGAAAATGATAAATGAATTATCAGATCAAGGAAAGAATTCATAAATAAATATTAACAATCAGAACATGGTAAAGCAGCGAACAAGAGAGTATCATGAAGATAACAATAACATATAAGAGTGGCAAAAATTATACTAACCAAATGAATGAACAGTTAATTAACGTTTGAAATAATACTTAAAACTGAAATGCAAATTTCATAACTAATTAAAAATAAACAAAGTTTCCGATTTTTCAACACAGCTACAACAGCACAAGCTTGTTTGTTTACATTAGCAGTCCTTACATCACGTGACCTCCGACGTCACCGGAATGTATCTCATTCGAGGCTGTTGTCTGCCGACTGCCAGCAAACGGAAATAAAAAGCACCACCTGCCATATCAAAAGCGAGCCAAACCGGCGATGAACAGCCTAAGCTATCACTTGCCAAGAGCATAAGTCACGTGGTGTATGTTGGAGACAAGGAGATTCTAACCTCCTTGGTTGGAGACACCCTAGCAGACGAATTCTCTGTGGGCGTAATGCTTAAATGCTAATTGCTTCTGCTTATATTTGCCCAGTTGGGCTTTAATAAGCTATATTGATCTAAACCCCTAAGGACAATCAGAATGTCTGAGGCGTCTACCTGTTATATGAAGTCGTAAACTACACGTTTTGTAAACCACATGAGAGGCGGAGTTTAAATACGTCAAAATGACGTCACCAGAGCCAACCAATCAAAATTTCCTGTTAAGTTGAAATTTAGTCTCACCCATCTTCCGGGGTGTTCGCAACGACTTCATATAACAGGTAGACGGCTCACCCATAGAGAATTCGTCTGCTAGGATGTCTCCAACATATACCACGTGACTTAAGCTCTTGGCGCTCTTGGGGAGTGATAGCTTAGGCTGTTTATCGCCAGTTTGGCGCACTTCTGATATGGCTAGTTGTGCTTTTTATTTCCGTTTGCTCTGGCAGTCGGCAGACCAACGGCCTCGAATTAGGTTATTCGATTTTTTACAATTATTTTTAGATATAACTTAACCCCTTTTTCCTGAATATTTTATCTATATTTGTAATAATCGCTTTAAATTATTTGCGCCATTATTTAAGATGTTTAGGTTAAATAATTTTAGGAAGAAAATCTAAAATAAATAATAAAAAAATGAGAAGAAACTTTAATTTTGAATAATGTTTAAAAATTAATTGCACTACTTTTATAATATTTGAGAAGGTAAAAAAATCTCGTTTATTGTTAATGCATTGCATCCTAAAGAGAAAAGAAAATCACATTGTATGTATTTATGCTATTCATGAAATATATACTTACAGACTGTTAACTTTCAGCTGGAACTATAAACTATTACTATCCAAAGTTATAATATAGTTTATGATACAAAAAGATAAATTATACTGAAATCTTATTACAGAAAAATATTTTCCTTTCTTATATTTAAGTAAACATAATTTTACTTAATTTAAAGTCAGAAATAGTTTTCGGAACAATTTCATTTACCTTTGACCTTTCAGTGTTACCAATAGTACTTGCATTTTGGAAATTTACGATAGTAAATAAAATGTTTAGTTTTAAAAAAATCTTTCACTGATTGTAAATGCCCATTTTTTTTTTTTTTTTTTTTTTTTATTTTTTCCAGTTACTTGCATATTGAAGTGCTTATAAACTTAGCAATGTCTAGAAAATAATTTCATGCAAACTTGGAAGCTACTGCCTTAACTGTATGCTGCTATACATTAAATTTAGTAAGATTTCATATTTTGCACATCAGCTGTAAAATGTACATTTCCAAAATAAAATTTTATTACAGAATTATAAATTCAAACATGACAATACATATTATATTTTATTCCTCTATCCCAATTAAATAAACAGATTACGAAAATGTGCATTTAAATATAGTATTTACTATAAATATATCGGGAACAAATACCAAAAATCACCTACTCAAACTGGTAGTCAAGTATATTCCAAATTTCCTATTTTTGATATGTGAATAAGTAATGAGCTTTTTAAAACAAAAACACACAATTTGGCTGAAATATAGAAACTACACATTATTATATACTACATGAAGAACTTTATGAAATACAATACCCTATATAAGGCTCTGATATGAGAAATTTGACCTTTTTTTTTTTGAGATAATATAAATTTTTTTAAAAAAGTTAGCTTGTAAAACCATGGAAATCTTTATAGATATATAAGGGCGAGTCAAATGAAAGTGAGCCAACCCCTCCTCAGCAAGAATGGTTCGTTCCATCATCTGCGGCGCATGCGCGTAGCACAGAGACAGCCTTCATTTACGAAAGTGGAGCGAAAGTGTGAGGTTAAAGTTCTTTAAGGCGCTCTTACACTGGGTTGAAGACGGTAGCGTGACATAATGGACGCTCCAAAAGAGGAACAGCGTGGTGTGGTCAGGTTTTTGACAGCTGAAGTTGTTTCCCAACATGAAATTAGTTGCCGTATGACTGCTGTGTACGGTGAACATTGCATCGCATTGGCCACTGTGAAGCGTTGGAGCAAATGGTTCAGAGAAGGACGTGAAAGTTGCAAAGACGATCCAAGACCGGGCCAAAGCCACCTTGCAATCACCCCCGACACAATCAGTCACTGTTCGGTTCACACCATAATTCATGATCATCTCGGTTATCGGCTTTTGTGTACTCAATGGATGCCCAAGATTTTGAACGACCGCCAGAAGACGGAGAGGTTCGGCGCTGCTTTGACTCATCTCATCCGGTATCACAATGAGGGTGACGACTTCTTTTCTGCAATTGTGACCGGAGAAGAATCATGGTGAACTACGAACCTGAAACACGCCGGCAAAGCTTACAGTGGAAACATTTGAATTCACCACCTCCGAAGAAAGCAAAGGCTGTCATTTCCTCGGGAAAGGTGCTATTGACTTTTTTTTTCGATCGTCAGGGGCCATTACTGATTGAATTTGCTAAACGTGGAGAGACTATCAATAGTTCGCGATATTGTGCAACGCTGGATCGGCTGCGTGTCGCAATCAAGAACAAACGACCTAGAAGATTGACGAATGGTGTGATCTTGCTACACGACAATGCTCGTCCCCACGTCGCTGATGTGGTTAAGACACAACTGGTAAAGTTCAAGTGGGACACGCTGCAACATCCTCCACACAGCCCAGATTTGTCGCCATGCGACTTTCACATTTTCGGGAAACTGAAAAACATCTCAAGGCTACCAGATTCGTGTCGGACGACGCCGTGAAGGAGTCGGTTACAGACTTTTTGAATCGACAGCCCAAGGAGTTTTATGAGACGGGGATCACGCGGCTCATTTGTCAATGGGATAAATGTCTCAATGTTCATGGAGACTACCTTTAAATAAAGTACTCTGTCATATATTCGCATTGGCTCACTTTCATTTGACTCGCCCTTGTATAAAGAATGTGATATTTACTTTTAAAAAAATCAATACATAAAACAGTGTAAATAAAATACAAACTACAAATTAAAAATACATGCTTTTATTTTAACAAATACAGAGCTTTAATAAAACTGACTGTTTCACAGAAAAGGGGAAAAAAAAAGCTTTTATGAATAGAAAGTAAAAACTAGTAAAGATATAATGATGAAAGCCTCATTCAAACCTGCAAAAGTTCACTCAGATATAGTTTTGATGTTTTTTTTTTTTTTTTTTTTTTTTTTTTTTTTTTGACAAACTATATATATATACTGTTTGTATGCAACAAAAAGTTAAGGCCTGTTTTAAAGAATTTTTTTTTTTAAATTTTAACTCCTACTAAATATCTTAATACACACGTAATCCTCATTATAAATTAAAGAAAATTCTATAGTTATGATATATTTATGTTGCTAAAAATAGTTTTAAAGGAAAAGGTTTTTAAAAAATCTTAAATTAAACAAATATTACTATGAAAGCAAAAACTCTGCAATCAAATATTGAAGTGATTAATTTATAAATAGGTGGCACTTTTAAGTATACGCAATCTGTTGACATTAACGAGTTAATACCATTTTATTACTTATAATGTTTGGTAAGTTCGAATTCACTGCCACTTTATTCCTGCTTTACCAGATCATTCTTATGCATTAGCTAAATTTTAAAAATTTAGGATTTATTCATGCATTATTAGCTAAGATATACTAGTATACAAATTTTCAGCTCATTTATAGACTTTGAATTAGCTTTTCTTTTTTTTAACAAAGTAAACATATCGCACAATATTATCTCAATAATTTAATAATAATAGCATTTTTCTTTCTTTCTTTCTTTTTTTTTTAAGCAACCAAAACGCGTACGATTTGGCGAAAAAAGGTTAGCGCCAATTGGCGCAGCTTTTTATTTCAACGGAGTACACGGAAAAAGAACATAAAATGCAATTATTTGTAAAAGGTGATTCCAGTAAATAATGTCACAGTATTTATTACATTTTGATGCTATTAATACATGCTGAAAATGTCACATACAGCGGCAATTTTCTTATACAATATGGCTGAAACTTTCCAACCAATTCAACAGAGATAGTAAAATGACAAAAATACTGGAAATAAAATAATAAATCATGCAGTTTTAACTTAGCTATGAAAGGTTACAGGTCCCCCTTTTACAAAACTTTCTTTACATACATAGGCGCTGCAGCGGATAACCATTTTTTACTAAATTTTATGTGACCAAGCAGAGCAGGCATCTTTCGTCCCATAGAAATGAATGTAAAGTATTTCCGGACTTTCGGAATTCGACCAGCAGTCACGTGACACTAATGTTGGAACCAGTCAGAGGTTGCTATAAGCTCTCTACCAGTATATATCAAGTCCGTTACAATTATGCGACTACAAACGCTGACGGTTTACGGAAGTTAGCGGGTCTCACGTGACTGGTGGCAACAATACGTCACAAACTATTTGTCTGGGTTACTATAATTGGCTGTTTTCCACTTTTTTATGTGAATTTCGAGAAGTTTAGTTTATAGAAAATCCTTAATACCATGATGTAAACAAACAACGATGGCAAAAAATTATTTGGTAACTACATCCATTACGTATTGATAAATGTTTCGACATAATTACATATAACTGCATTAATAACCAAATAAAACAAACTTAGATTACAAATGCGTTGTGTAATGGAGCATGTAACTAAAACTTCAGAATTTTAGAATCCGGAAGATTTTTTTTTTCCGAGTTAGAAGTATAACAAAATACGAGCAGTGTTCTAATAAATTTTTAAATCTTCATATTCTTTAATATTACTGCTGTTTTTGATAACATGATCATAACGTAACTGATGATCATAACATAACTGATAATTAATTATACTGCTGTTTTTGATAACTTTAACAACTTTCGTTGGTGTTAAAATAAAATCTATTAATTCTGCTGAATACTTCTTTTCATGAAAGCACGAGAATATTTTAATGGGATTATTAAAGTATCTGTAATAAAGAAAAAAAAAAGTAGGTTAGGAATAAACAGTAAGTAAAAGGAAGATTACTAATAATATATATTAACTATTGTATATATGTGTAATTTTGTGAATTGTGAAATAATGATATTTGTTCATTTTATAATTTAATAAATAAAAATTGTGAAAAAATTATATTTGTTTATTTTATAATTTAATAAATATTATGAAAAAGCTACGTACTTTTTAAAAAATCATTTGCACTTTTTTTTCATTATTGCATTTAAGTTTTATTCATTATTTGAATCAATATATATAAGAATATAAGAGAATCGTATACATTTTATAAGTAAAATATTATACGCAGTATGAATGGAGATATGTTACTGTAAGATCCTAAAGTCTGGTAAATCCTAGGTTTTACCAGTAAAACCTAGCTTTTACCAAAGTAGCTTGTTAAAAGCTCGAAGTATGCTTTAATATGATTCCACTTCAGCCTTTGAGGTAAAACTGAGGAGTTACAAATGCCTTCTGGTAAAATCCTGAAACGAGGGATTTAAATCAACCTTGAATAAGCCTCCGCACACAAATTCCGTCATGACACTTTTCTGTTCCTGCCTCTCCTTATTTGCACCATTCGCAGTCTAACTTGGACATAATTTAAATAAGTGTAAGCAGCTACGATCTAAAAAAGAAGAAGTTAGTCCACAAGTGCAGAATCGCCCACTTATCGATGTGCACATGGACAAAGTCAAGGGAGTGCGTAGTGCCAAGTTTGTGTAATTCTCTGATGTTATTTTAAGCAAAAATAGGTCGTTGTGTACATGGACACTGAGTTTGTGCAATTCTTAGACTTGTTATTTTCAAGTTGGCGATTTTGAGAAATGTGCTAAGCAGGGGTGATTCTGCACTTTCCCTGAAGTTTGTTTCCATTTTTACATACTTTGCTTTTTTTATTTTGCTGATGGGAAATGAGTGATGTTATGCGGAAAAAGACTATGACATTTTGTCTGAATTTGTAAAAAATAAGCCTGATAACTGCTTTTATTTAACAAGTGAAAAATGTGTGATGGAGAAACAAACAGTTCATTACAGAAGGTTGAAACGCTGTCGTATTCTAATTGGAGGAAAGGACAAACTTATAATATCACTATTTGCAAAAATCCTATATTATGTTACAACTGATGAAGTCTTCAACACAGCACTCATATTGCAATTGGCCATGGTGAAAGAACTTGCATGATTAAAGAACTGAATCGTAAGTACAAGAATGTAACAGTAGAACCTATCTTCACATATCTAAGACTATGCGAACCATGTCAGAAGAAACAAAAAACTGTGAAAGAGGGGATTGTAATTAAATCAGCTGTGCATAGTGAAATGAATTCTCGATGCCAAGTCAACCTAATAGATATGCAGTCCAATACTGATCATGATATGAAATTCATTTGAGTGCATCAAGATCATCTTACATAATTTGTCCTACTCCGAAGTTTACACAGTAAAAGAATTGTTGAAGTAGCATATCACTTTCTGGATATTTTCATAGCTTTTGGAGCCCTGAACATTCTTCATTCTGATAATACGAGGGAATTTTGCAACCAAATCAAATCATAAACAGTTTATGTGAAATGTGGAGTGATATAAAAATAGCTCACTGAAAACCGAGACACAGTCAGTCACAAAGTTCTGTCGAACGGGTGAACCAAGATGTTGAGAACATGTTGGAAACAAATAAGATAGGAAATTGGTCAGAAGGATTAAAATTTATTCAAAAATAAAAAACAAAGCATATCAGGAGGGATTCAAATGTTCATCTTAATGAAGCTATCCTGTGATGTCTTGCAAAGTTGTCCTATGAAGCTAGGACTTGGTAACTCAGTTTTGCCACATAATTTGATTAGTAACATGACCACTGAACAAGATTTAGAAAAAAGTTATAAGTATGTATTACTAATGAATGTGTGGTTAATACAGAAAATGGGAAAACTAATCTCGAATCAACAGTTGATTTAGAATCGCAAGATAATAATAATGCATATGAAAAATAATCAGGCATAACAATGGAAGCAGATACTGAAGTTTGAATTGAAATGAAAGAACCAGATATATGCTCTGACACAACGGGTGCAATTATCAAGAAAACTCAAAATGTGAAAGTGTTTCGAGAGACAGTTAAGGAAGGACTTCAGAAGCAGGCAAAGAAGATGAAGACTGTGTCTACTAAAAACTTTCCAAAACCTACATTTGGACAAATACTTTTGGAAAAATTTTAAAATAAAAGTACCTGATATTGATAGATCAAAAATGGATCCAAAATCAATAATAGCCGTTATTAGAGATATTTAAGATGATGAGTTTTTATGTTTTTGATAGTAAGTTCGGTAAATTAAAATCGTTGTAAACAGGAAAGCAGTTTATTTTTTGTAAAGAAAAATTTTTTGAACATTGAAGAAGTTGGTATAGAAGAAGTAAGTGTATGTGAAATAGTAAAAAAAAAAAAAAAAATTTCTTTAGTTGGGGGACAAGGACTTAGAAAAGGCAGCTGTTAAAAAAAGTGTACTACGAACATCTGTTTGTGCAAATCAGCTGATCTACTTTGTAAATACAAATGCCATAACAATCAAACTTGTTATAACAGATAATAAAATGTATTAAAGTAGTAGTACTAAAGAAAAACATGCTACAGTTTTCTTATTTTTTTTAGTTACATGCTTATTTAACTCTACCTTATATGTTGTGGTATTTCAATTCCTAGGTTTTTAATCTTTTTTTTTTTTTTTTTTTTTTTTTTTTTCCCCTCGTTTTCAATCTTAGAACTTTGTATTTATCAAGTAATAAAACAGAAGCTGCTTACAGTATCATCTGTATTCAGGCTTACAGTACTGGATATTAAGATCCTTCAAGATTCAGTGTTATTCAAGTTTGGCATGTTTGATAGTGAATATAAGTAAAATATGTTACAAATAAGAAATATTTGAATTTCAGTTATTATACTTGATACTAAAGTCATAAAAATGTTATTTATTCCTTGTTAGTTGAAATCATATTTTAGGATATTATGAGTTAAATTTCGTAAACTATATACTTAAAAAGGAAAACCTTTGAAAATTTGCCCTTAGGTGATAAAACAATATTAAAATATAGCATATAAGCATAAAATTAGAATTCAATAGCCAAGCCAGAATTTAAATTACTAAAGTTTAAAATAGTGTGAAGAAAGTCTCACGTTATTTCGAGCTTCCCAATAATGTTTAAGTAGAGAATTCTTTGTTAGAGCAGGACAAAGAAGGAAGTGATCACTATGCATAAAGCCAGAATGGCAGAGATAATCAAGACTATTAAAAATTCCAGTCTTACTCATATGGACAGCCCAGCAATGTTATTCCACTGCTAATCAAAACACAACTATTGTATCTTCACAAGGGCACCAGTCTAGTAAATCATCAAAATCCTTGAGTTTTTCCCTCAATGTAAATTAAACAAAACCCTGCTGAATTTTAAGCTTCGTGGCTCAAAGTTTATCTGAGACATCTATGAAAGTCTAAGAATGTTGTTGAAACTGGAGTTGGAAATTTGTATCTCATGAGACATGCACAGTTGTCCAGTTCAGTATAAAAGTAACTCTTAGGGTTGTTTTTTTCAATGCCAGTCAAGGTGAAGAATCTGATTTTGCATTTGTTCTAATTTGTTCTTCAAATCCTCAAAGGCAGTTATTAATTGAGTGCTGGAATATTTCATAACAGTAAATAGGTTTGTAGGTTGTAAATAAAGTGGAAGTCGCATATCCCCACCTTACTCTTGTTGTTTAATTACATTGAAACAATTATTTATCCTTAACGTTAGTTCCTCCACCCATTAATTCCAAGACCAATTCCTATTTAAGACAATTACCATGTAGTTAAAAGTTTAGAAACAATTATTTCAGTGATAATTCCTCCAATCCATTAATTCCAAGACAAATTTCTATTTAAGACAATTCCCATTTAGTTAAAAGTTTAGTATTGAGGCACATGGATATTATTATATAAAACTCCAAGTCAAAAGGCTTGTGACACAATACAAAAGTTATACAGGCAGGCTTTTCTGTTTCTATGCATGTTATTTAATTGGCACCAAGTACTCAAGTCTTCATGACATCATTTAATTAACTATTTCTGTGTACCTTTTTTGAGGATGGAAGACCATATCACCAAATTTTCAGCATACATCAATACATTTACATCCCTATCTTCTAACATAAATATAAGATTGTTGACATGTATATTACAAAGGAACAGCTGAACATAGTATCCTAGGGAAGACGGGACTGAAGTTGCTTGTGATGAGATATGAGTAAAGTGTAATGCAATATGTTGTGTTATTCATAACACAGTGCATTTATTATAAGACAGATCATTTAAAAAATCATTATTTGAGTTTTGCATTTCTATTTTTTATTTTATTTTCTATTACTTGATTCTCCCTTTAAAACAACTGTAATAACAGAGATACAAGACTGAAATAATGATTTTGTTTCTTACCTGCTTTAAAATGAACACACTGTATGTCAGTGTTAGACTATCAAATTATATTAGAAGTTAGAATATCAAATTATATGGAACTAGAAGCATATCTTCTGTCCTTCATTTCTTTCCAAATTCAGTACCAAGCATCATTTCATCATGTGGTGGAATATGCGAATTAAACTGTTGGTCATACAGGTATAATTCCACTGCACTAATGCTGCAGCCATCCAAATTTTGATAGAGAACACCCCTGGGGATACATTTGAGTGTCTTCCATTTCTCGTTCCCTGCCACCAAACCACTCAAGAGGACTTTTGGCTCACTAGTCTTTTTAAATGGCCGCATATCACACACATACTATTACACTAACAAACATCCATGCACTCTCTGGAATTTGAACCCAGGCCCAAAGTAGTATACTTTTAATGAAAACATAATTATAAGGTGGCAGATGAAATTTTGGTAGTTTGAATTTATTTGACATTTCCTATGTTATTAATTTTATGTGTTCAATTGTTATTATTTTCACTTCTATGTGCGGTTTTTATTGTTTCTTTTTTGTGCCAAAGAATTCAACGAGTTCATAGTACAACATCTGTCATGATGCAATAACTTTTTTTTTTTCTCACAGTTTACATAAATACAACTTTACAATGTTTGTAAATAATGCTTTTATATTCAATTATCTGGATTTAGTATTTAAAGTAACAATACTTTTCCATTATGTGCCTGCCACCCTTTTTGACACCTGTGAAAGAGAAGCTAAACACATGTTGAGACCTAATGGTAGCATTATTAGTGGACTGTGTGTATGAACAAGAATAATTAAATACCCACATACTATTACAATAATACCTATAAGATGTGTGGCAGATGCATAATGGAAAAGTACCAGAGTAACTTCAATTAAGAAGAAGAGCTATCAAAAGCTCAACATTGGCTGGGAAATTTGTGAAAAGTATGTAATATTGAGAGAAAAATTGTGAGATTTTGCATAAATAACTAAAATAAAATAAATTGATGTAGTTCAAGAAAAATAAATGAAAAGGCTGGAGGTAAAAATCCTGAGTTCATGACAGTTACTTCTGACTATGATCCTAGTATAAAGTGACCACATTTTCATTGAGACAAAGCGGGACAAATGGAATGAAATGAAAATTGTAATTTAGTTATGAAAGCAGACCAATAATTCAAAAAATATATTTTATTGTATACATTCATATACTTTTCTATAAATATACAAAAATATATTTATTATTAACTATTGATAACTATAAAATATTTGCAAAAAACAATAATTTGAATACTATATTTTTTAATTAATTTAAAATTTAATTAAAAAAATTATGATTTTCATTCACAGTTATATTTTTTATCTGAGTGAATACTTTGCAATAGATTCGGATCATTTATTGAAATGTCGTGAAATTTCTCACATGAATTGGTCAAATTATATTTTACCCGTAATACAGATTTTAGAGTTTTAATGTTCAACTGCATTTTTTGAATTATCCATATTTTATTGATACTAGAAAACACACGTTCTGTTGCTGCATTTGTTCCTGAAAGAGCGTGTGTTCTAAAGTTTTCAAAATATTTTCATAAGGAATATTATTCTGTTTAAAATGAAGGAATAACTCCGTCCATTTTTTATCTGTTTCCACATTTGCAGACAACCTATATTTCATTTTTTCTTCAGTAACATATCTTTTTACCAATGACACCTCATCAAAAAGACCATTTTCGCAAATATTATTTTTCAGAAAATGGTTACTACTATATTAAAAAGATTTTTCCACGTGTTCCCATAAAATCTCCTTTTTTAATGTCACCCAATTCTTTTATATTCACAAAATTCTACGCTTTCACAAAATTCTACTAATATATATAATATTTTAAATTTAAAAATATTTATAATATTATATATATTATACTAATATATATAATATTATAAATATTTTTAAATTCACAAAATTCTACGCTTTCACAAAAATCCTTCAAACTTTCAACACGTGCAGTATATATATAAAAATATGAATAAATTTTTGCAATAATATTTTCAAGATCCACTGGAAGTAATTCAGATGCTGTTTGAATAGTATTGTGTAGAATGTGTGCTGGACAAGCTACTCTAATAATTTTGTGGTTCAAATGTTCGTTAAGTTCGTAAAAACGTTATTGATGCTTCTTCTAGCTTTTCCACCAAAATTTGCATTAGTGTTATCCTCACAATAGGCAATGATTTTATAGTTCAAATTATTATTTTTTAAAATAGTACTTATTGAATCAAAAATTATTTCTGAAGTTTCACCCGGCAGTAAAATAAAATCTAATATTCTAATTTTAATTTCTGTTTCTAGATCAAAAAGTTTAACAATTGTGGAAAATAATTTTAAATCTTTGTGGCTGGAAGCATCATAATATATGGATATAAATGTGCATTTAAAATCTAATAGTTTCTGCAATTGTGAAAACGAATACAGTCAAAAGTCTTTAATCCGGACTCGTCGGGACTTTGGCGATTCCGGATTATCGATTTTTCCGCATTATAGATCATCAGTTTAAATCTGGTAAGATTGCATGCAGAAATCATAAAATTAAAAATATGAAACCGTAATTTATAAAATAATGAGCAATTATGATCTAAAGGGTATCAAAATTTACAAAAAAAAAGAAGCTTAATATTTATTTGTTTACTTTATTGAACATTTCTTTCAACGCGCGCATGCGTAAAGCATACATTAGGCATAGTCGAAATTAGAAAATTGCAACCAGAAAACTATTTGATTTGTATTCGTGATATTTATAATGAGGAGGAATTTGATTTAAATCATATCAAAGACCGAGTAAATCCAGATGAAATACAACATTTAGTAAGGAATTATAAGCCGACTAAAATAAAAACATCTGCCCTGAAGATAACGATAGTGCTGACAGATCAACTTCCAGTTCATCGCTCGCCGCGACGTCCCCCCCCCGCGCAGAGCAGCGTGAAATTGATAAACAGATTTCGGAACGGTTAGATAAACAAAGGATATGCCTTTATCCATTTTTTGTAGCAGTTCCACTTTTTGTTTGATGGACATCGAAACATACTTTCGTTTTGTAGATCCTTTGGGAGCTCCAGCATCGGAAATCCTATTTGACATAATCGAAAGTTCAAGCTTACTTTTATAAAATTGCTCTTACAGTCTGCAAAAAATAATAAGCCGGATCCAATTCGAAGATTAAGGAACAACGCAATCATCAACATTAACTGTAATAGATAATTAGATAATTTTAGCTTATACCGTCCGTTATTAAACGCGCACGCGAAAACGTATTCTACGCTTGCGCAGACGCATATGCAAGTCGTAAACGTCTTGCGCACACGCGTAAACGCCTATGCGCATGCGTCAGCGCGGCGCATGCGCAGAAAGATTTTAGCTTTGAGGTTCGGATTATGGGTGTCCGAATTAACGACTTCTGACTGTATAGTGAAAAAACATTACAAATAATTGCTTCAGTTTTTGTCGTTGCATCTGCAAATTTTTTGTTGTACAATGTTTTGATCATTTACGATGTACAATCAATTGATCAGAAACTTTGATTGTGGTTTATAGTGTGGAAAGCAAATAGCCCTTCAGCTAATGCTAGCTGTTCCTCCATTAACAATAGAT
Organism: Stegodyphus dumicola; assembly: GCF_044657685.1. Classification (NCBI taxonomy): domain Eukaryota; kingdom Metazoa; phylum Arthropoda; class Arachnida; order Araneae; family Eresidae; genus Stegodyphus; species Stegodyphus dumicola. The sequence goes on from NC_140778.1 coordinate 53,642,266, forward strand.
ATTCCTTGACGAGACGTAACGACAATGATCGAACACCACCGAGTAAATCTAACTTATTACATCGCCTATTTTAGTGTACTCTGCATACATTTTATGTGTTTTTTTTATTTATGTATTTTTTATTTCTTTATATTTACTATAATAATTAATAAATAATAGGTAATATATTTTAACAGTACATTTAAAATAAGAAATGCAGATGTTTTCTAAAAAAGCGGGACATTTTTAAAAATCTGTGGGGCACGGGACAGTCCTCCAAAAAGCAGGACTGTCCCGCCAAAATCAGGATGTGTTGTCCTAGTAATTTTGACATTAGTAATAATGAGAGCAATAATTGAATTGCTTTAGCATTTTTCTCTTCATAAAAGAAATTGAGTAATGTACTTCAACATTGATGTGATAAGATAGAATCCTTCTGTAAGTGATGCCAAAGAACTGAAAGCTCTGCTAGAGAAAGGGGATAATTATTTTATTTTAGAAAATATTCACCAAATCATTGCATCAGGGACTTGAACAATGGAGATCATAATTAATTAATCATAGTGAAGAAAAAGACCATGCATTTTGCTTCTGTTTTAGCTGTTTTTCAGTAATAAAAAATCATTCTCTTATGATGGATATAAGGACTTGGAACATTTACATCTGCCTCTGAAATGAAATAAAAGATGTCTAAAAACCACCTGAAACCTCATGAGAGCTGGCACTAGAATCTGTGCGGTCACACCAGATGACATTATTTAGAAATAGGGGCCCACCAGCGGCCGAGCGGTAAAGTCGCCGAACACTGGTAGTTCGGTCCGAGGTTCGAATTCCGCAAACGGGCTGGCTGCATGGCCGTTTTCGTGGTTTTACCCATGTGTAACGTGTATACGAGCCAGTTTCCCTTAGAAAGTCCTCCACAAAGGCACCCCTCCCCTTAGGCAGATAGCCCTCAAGGCTTTGCCATAGTTAAATAACCTAACCTAACATTTAGAAATAGTTGAGATTACAACAAGTGGAAAAAAAAATCTAGTGTTGAAAAGGCCTAATCGTGAATACCATAAGAAATGATTCACTTGTAATCTAAAATATGAGACAGTAGATTCGATGCAATAAAATTATTAAATGTAGGCTTTAGTGTACAAAAGCATAGCAAAACATGTAATGGCCATTTCCCAAAGTTCAGCTGAACTTTAATATCCAAATTGTTACTGAAAATATCTAAAAGACTACTTTAAATTATTTCAGAAAAAAACATTAAAGTAAGTTGGTTTATTTTATTTCTGGGACTAAATAAAAGAAAATAATTTATGCAGAAAAGCATTAAAATATAATGATTTATTTTGTTTCTGAGAAGATAAAACTGAGGAAAAGTTATGCAGTCAGGAATGCTAAGTAATGCGACATATTTTTAGATAATAGTCATTAAATGACATAAGCAAAATACATTATAAGGTTTCTTATGTGGATGAAGGTATGTTCCATGTATAAAAATTTCTGAAAATTTCACATATGAAAATATATTCTGAAAATTCAATTTAAACTGAATATTTATATTAACAAACATTTATCAGATGCAAATATTCTTGTCCCAAACATGTGTGCTCAAAGTCATGACAGTAGATACCACATGAAAAGAATACATTTAGGAGTTCCATAAATAATGCATTAGGGATTTGAAGCACAGAGCTGATTTTTATATTATCTCTTTACATTCTCTGAATCATAAGAACTGATTGAATTGGAAATAATGCCTCAACGTTTTCTGGTGAAAGGTCTAGAAATTATGTGTTTTTATAATTATAAATATCAATACATATTTTTGAGGTTACACTGAGGAATTTTTAAAACATATATTGCAATGCTGACTCTAACTAAGTAGAGCATTACGTAGATATTTTTTTGCCTTAAGCAGAGGCATACCCTATGTTTATTGAAATTAATGATATTTATACACTTTCATATTCATTGAAGATAAATATTTCAAATCACAACATTCTAACACTTATAATATGTTCAATCATAGCTTTATATATTCGGAAAAATTATGTTACAAATAATGATCTATATTTATAAACTGAGAAATGTTTAAAAAATAGCAAATATCAAAGAAACAGAATAGATAGCAACGTAAAAAATGCTGTACTAATTATGTAATTTTATATACAGTCAAAAGTCGTTAATTCGGACACTCATAATCCGGAATGATCGAAAATCCGGACCTCAAATCTACAAACTTTCTGCGCATGCGTCGCTTTGACGCATGCGCGTAAGACCTTTACGGCTGCGAATATGTGTGTGCGCATGCGCATAATACGTTTACGCAAGCGCGTTTAATGTATAACGGACGGTATAAGCTAAGCTGAAATGATCTAATTCAGGTAATATTGCAGATTGCGTTGTTCCTTAATCTTCGAATTGGATCCGGCTTACTATTTTTTGCAGACTGTTAGAGCAATTTTATAAAAGTAAGCTTGAACTTCCGATTATGTCAAATAGAATTTCCGATATATATTTACTAATATGTAAAGGATCTACAAAGCGAAAATATGTTTCGAAGTCCATTAAACCAAAAATGGAATTGCTGCAAAAAATGGATAAAGGCATATCCTTTGATTATCTAATCATTCCGAAATATGTTTATCAATTTCACGCTGCTCTGCGGGGGAAGGGAATTGGAAGTTGATCTGTCAGCACTATCCTTATCTTCAGGGCAGATGTTTTTATTTTATTTGGCTTATAATTCCTTACTAAATGTAGTATTTCATCTCGATGTACTCCGTCTTTGATATGATTTAAATCAAATTCCTCCTCATTATAATTCGCTTCCGATAGTGAAGAAAGTGACACAGAGGTTATTGAAAACGAAAAAATTTCGATTGACAAATTAGTCGGTATTCTCGACACAGCAATTATAGGACTTGAACAGCGGAACTTTGTAACTGAAGAAGAAATTATGTCTGTTTATATAATTAAAGAGAAAGTATTATCACATAAAACAAAGCAACTTAAACAACTTACATTGAAAGAAATGTTTAATAAAAAAAAAATAATAAATATTAAGCTCTTTTTTTTTTTTTTTTTTTTTTGTAAGTTTTGATATCCTTTAGATCATAATTGTTCTTTATTTCATAAATTACGGTTTCATATTTTTAATTTTATAACTTCTGCATGCCATCTTACCAGATATAAACTGATGATCTACACTCACGTTTGTGAAAATTGCAACACCATGAAGGACTTACGCTAGTGAGCTGAAATTTTCAGGAAATGCAAAGTAGCGCATGATATGCAAATGATTAGAATTGCAAATCCGTAGCGCATGCGTATGCTGAGCAGCGCCCTCTGAACGGCTGATGGATCCGAATAAATAGACGGCTGTAGCGAGGCGTGTATGGTTATCGGTGGTTATCTGCTAGTGGTAAACGTTAACTCAATCTGTACTTATGCCTCGTCGACGAAAGAGAGCGAGATTTGAACAACTTACAGAGTTTGAACGAGGGAGAATCATCGGCCTTCGTGAAGCTGGATTGTCGTGTCGTGCAGTAGCCTCTCGTGTGCAGCGTAACAGCAGCACATTGATGCGCGTTTGGAAGCAGTGGACGGACGAGTGTCGGACAACTCGGAAATCCGGGAGTGGAACCCGAAATGTGACGTCAGCTCGCGATGATAGACACCTGGTCCGCATGGCGCGGACGGACCGTACAGCTTCCTCTAGACAATTGACAGCACTGTGGTCAATAGCTACAGGTGTTTCATTGTGTGCTTCATCAATTCGTAGACGTCTGCTGCAGTGTGGACTGCGCGCACGGACTCCTTTATACAGGATCCCCCTAACGCACGACCATCGCCGCCTGCGGCTACAATGGGCCAATCAGCATAGAGACTGGCGTGCTGATTGGCAGCATGTCGTGTTTTCTGACGAATCCCGCTTTAATTTGTGGTACCATGATGGCCGCATTCGTGTCAGACGCTATGCCGGTGAACGCCTCCTTCCGGAGTGCATTATCGAACGCCACAGTGGACGAACACCTGGAGTTATGGTCTGGGGCGCCATAGCATATCATAGACGATCTCAATTGCTACGAATTGTGGGCAATCTGAACAGCAACCGGTATATCCGTGAAGTTCTACAGCCCGAAGCTGTTCCCTTCCTTCAAAGCTTGCCAGGAGCTGTATTTCAACAGGACAATGCCCGCCCTCATACTGCTCGGTTGTTAAATCCTTCTTTGCAGCGCAGCAGGTACAGCTTCTTCCTTGGCCTGCGTGTTCCCCGGATATGTCGCCAATTGAACATGTGTGGGATGTCATTGGTCGGCGTCTTGCTCGTGATCCTCGTCCTGTTGCATCTACAGACGAACTTTGGGTACGCGTACAAACGATATGGAATGCTCTTCCTCAGTCAGACATTCAAACTTTGTTTGACTCCATGCCACGTCGTGTAGCAGCACTTATTGCGGCGCGTGGTGGCCACACAAAATACTGATTCTGATCTCTTGTTCTTGTTTGTTTGCTTTGAACATTTAATCATTTATTTGTACCACTACCACTCAACTGTGTATTAAATTGCATTCAATTATGACGATTCCTTCTTGGTGTTGCAATTTTCACAAACGTGAGTGTATAATCCGGAAAAATCGATAATCCGGTATCGCCGAAGTCGAGACGAGTCCGGATTAACGACTTTTGACTGTATATAATTTAATTCTCCTTACCTTTATAGAACAAAATCATCAATATTTTTTCCAGAAGGAATTTGATAGCTTAATTCATATTCTATACAAAGAATAGATGAAGATGTTTCATAATTTTTTATTATTTTAAGATTATAGAAGCTTCTCTTACCATCAGCTACAGTAACTGGGAATATTAGCCTTATTTCAGCTTCAAATTTCATTATGATTGAACTAGGCTGTAATTAGAGAATTATCTTCAAAAGATTTAAAGCAGTCTTACTGTTCAAATAACTGGTTTTTAAAGCTAGGAAGTTGTGATGAAATTTTTATTTGTATATCATTTAGGTATTTAAATGTTAAATTATAAGCTTCTTCATTTGGATAGCTTAAATTTTATTAATGTTAATTTTTCACTGATTAGAAAATGAAAGTCAAAAGATAACTCGTTAAATTTACATATCTCAGTTTTTTTTTTTTGTTGTTGTTGTTGTTGTAAGATTAAAACTTTAAACTAATAAACGATTATTACTTCTTTCATTTCTACTACGAGAATTCCCCCCCCCCCTACAAAATCAGTTCTTTTATCAATTTATTACATTTTCACCTTCTCTTCAGATTAGGTTACTTATATTTAAAGCTAAATATCAAATTTCTAAAAAATGTTTTCAGAAATAATTTTATGTCTTCATTCTAATCAATGACAATCCCTCTTTTTTATATTTATATAAATAATTCAATTCAGTTGTAGATTGTCAGGATTTCTTTGATATGGGAGATGTGAAAAATTAGCAATGCCTTCGCCGGGACTCGAACCTAGACCTCTCGAATACGCACCGAGTGTACTACCATTACACCACTAAAGCATGCAGAAAGGAGGGGGAAAATACCTTAGGGAACCCAATCGCCAAATCCTGATGGCGAAGAATCATCATCCACCATCTTTTAGGTCGGGGCCACTATAGAGTCATTAGGTTATTTTCGAGCAAGAGGATGTGGGAAATGAGAAATACCCTCGTCAGGACTCGAACCTCGTCCTTTCGAATACGAAACGAGTGTGCTAACAGTTACATCACGAAGGCATGCTGAAAGGAGGGAGAATAACAAAGCAAAATAAAGGAAATTTTCTCCTGGGAAATTTGAAATGAAATTTAGAATGCAAAAGTGGGCTATTGTGGTAATAATTGGCAATTAAGAAAGCATTTTTAGATTTGAATATAAGCTACCAGATTATAAATAAAGGTACAGCAGTGTAAATAAAAACTAAATAGTAGAGTAAAGCAGAAGAATTATTGCTGATTCCATGGACAGATCCCGACTTTTTAAGAGGAATCATAATAACATATATATATCTATTGGGTTTTAACGAAACTTTCCCGCCACCGCAAATATCGTCTTCGCAAACATAATACACTGGCGTGTTTAATCATATTTTGTCAAATGGTTTTTGGCATTTGAAAAAAAGAGATTTGTTTAGAACACTCATAGAGATATTAGGTATTTTTTTGGAAGCAGAACAAGGGAAAAATTAGCAACACCTTGGCCGGGAATCGAACCACAGACCTCTAGAATATTCGCCGAGTGTGCTGACCACTACACTACGAAGGCAGGAGAAATTCTTTATATACTCTCCCTTTTAAAGGGCGTCTGGGGTTTTAGGGGACCCAATCGCCAAATCCTGTGTGTGGAGAATCATCATCAACCACCCTTTTAGTTCGAGCGCCACTGTAGAGACATTACGTATGTTTTGGGAGCAGAAGTTAAAAATGAGCAACACCTTCTCCGGTAATCGAACCACGGACCTCTGGAATACGCGCCCAGCGTGCTGACCACTACACTGCGAAGGCATGCTAATAAGGCGGGAGAACTAGCTTATACACTGTGTTGTGAAATTTGTAAAAAATTATCGTTACTTTTACAAGGTGTCTGAAATAGAACTATCACGCTACCAGATTAGAACCATCATTTACTTCCAATTCTGTTTCAAAAAATCAGCTACAAAATGTCACCAAATCATGTGCTACAGCTTTAGGTACTAATGTCGTAAAATATGACACTGTGAAGGTTTGGAACGGAAAGTTCAAAAACAAGGGCTGGGCTCAAAAGCAGAGCGCTCTGACAGGCCTACTGACGTTGATGAGGCCCACTTGCGAGAACTTGTAGAAGAAAATCAGTATAGAACCCATCGAGAGCTTGCTAAGGAGTTAGACGTTAGTCCCATATCCATTAGCCGCGCTATACGTCGCATAAACTTGACGTATAAGTTCAATCGCTGGGTGCCACATGAACTGTCTCAAAAAGATACGGATATACGTGTTCGGGCCTGCACTAATCTGCTCGAATATCAACGCAAGGACAAAATTCTGGACCGGATCGTCACTTGTGATGAAAAGTGGATTTACTTCAATAACACAGGCCGAAAAGAGGGTTGTTCTGTGTCCTGTGAGCCCGTTGGCAGCGTCGCAAAGTGCAATTTGACTAACAAAAAGATACCTTCCAGAATACGTTGGCTCATGCGAGCAGAGTGTGGTCGGGCGTTGTACTGCTGAAAGAAGGCATTGGCCACTCCCTGAAGGTACAGAAGTGTCAGCAGCCGCAGCACATGATCCACGTATCATTGGGCCGTCATAGTGCCTTGAATACGAACTAGAGGTGACCTGGAATCGTAAGCAGTTGGCCCCCAAACCATGATGTCGCTCAGTAGAGCGTTCCACAATTGCTGCCGGGATTGAACTTGTCTCCACATCGACGCCACACTCGTACGCGGAGACTATCATTGGAGAAACAGAAGCTAGTCTCATCCTGAAAACACGACCTATGTGCCATTCCGTCGTCCACATCGCTCGAGCACGGCACCATTGCACACGTTGGAGTGTATGATGTGGGGTCAATTGCAGTTTCTTAGCGGACGCCACCAATGCAGGCCACTAGCCACCAATCGACGGCAAATAGCTCTGGTCGATATTGGAGCATGCAGGGTGTCTTGAACATGCTGCAGAATGGAGGTAGTGCCACCTCCTGTCGTCGAATGCGTCGGTCCATACGTGCTGACGTCACTCTGGCTGCACCGGCACCCGTCGAACTTGGCACATTTCCTTGTTCCAACCATCGTTGCCACAGCTGGTACACTGTGGATGCATCAAGGTGTGTGTCAGCTGAGATTTGCCGTATGGATCAACCTGCCTTTCTCAGCCCGATCACCATGCCCCTCTTAAAATCTGCTGTAACTGCCTCCGTTGACGGCCTGGCATTCTCTGCCTCTAAGATAAAAACAGATTTTGTACGATGATTTCCCTAGCAGAAATAACGGCACTAAAGTTGAACATTCTGCAGGTTCCTTCCCTTATATCTTTTTCAACGTGCGTTGGAGAGCTGCACATCTCACATCATTCGCATAATTCGGTGAGGTGCGTCTACCCTGAAATTTGCGTAATTTTTAGGCCTGTCCTGCTTGGTGTTGCATTTTCCAATGTTGGGTAGTGCATTTTCTCTCATATCCTTGTTTTAAACAGTGCAGAATTTCGATTTTTGTACCGTTAGATAGGACGAAAAATAATATTCCAAATTAAGAGTTTTTGGAACTTCTAAAGTAATTTACCAAATTTGTACTTTTTAAAAAAAAAATCATTCAGTTTTTTTTTATTATGGCGTTATTCTTGATTGTGACGAATTTATGATTCGAAATATTTGATCCTTCGTTTTTAGCAACGTACAGTTTCAAGTGATGGGCATTTAATTTGCATACAAATGCAGATTTCAGCAGGTAAATTAGGTACTAATTATGTTAACAGATGCGGGCTTGGAAGAGTTTGGCGCGTTTTAAAATATTTTGAATTTTCGGAGAGAGATTATGTTGCAATAAGACATTTTTAATCATCAAAGCGTTCCCTCAAAGCTATCGGCAAATAATGTTTACTTCTTAAATTTTATTTGAAATAAAACAGAGCCTGGTATATAACGCAATTCGAAAAGGAAAAATTTCCATATTAAAAATTAAAGGGCCTGAAATAAAAATAGAATTTTTATCTTATGCAAACATACACATATACAAAGTGATTAAAAAATATCAGCCAAAAATGAAAGGCAGATAGAGGGGATGAAATAAAGAGATTTTGTAATGGAATATGTGCGCTTTGAGGGGATACAGGCCGTTGTTGAGCGGTAAGTAAAAGCTTTTAGCTGGCGAAAATCGTCGTTACTCTTGCAGATTTGGAGCGGCATGCATCCCTGAAAAAACACGAAATTCGGCGGTAAAGCTCAGAACCAAGGATACTGCCTTGTGGGATACTGGATCTTATAGGTCTTGGAGTTGATTTTTCATTTCCTTGTGCAACGAAGAATGTACAGTTTTGCAAAAAGGAGAAGATCAGAAGAATAAGTTCTCTAGGATCTAGTTTGATAAGCTTGAAGATGAGCCTCTCATGGCAGAGGCGGTCAAATGCTTTTGCCACGCCCAGCATAAGGAGCGCAACACTTATTGTGAAATGCAGATCCGACGAATTCAACAATTCTCACGAGTTGGCAAGTCATGCTAAGATTTTTTCTGAAGCCTTATTGATCGTTAGGTAAAAGATGAAAATATGGCTCGATTCTTGTAAGTATAATTCGTTCCTAAATTTTTCCTAGGCTGGATAACAGACTGATAGGTCGATATCCGTCAGGTTTGGTGAGAAGAAAGGTCTTTGCTTGATAACAAGGATCAGGAAAATAATTTAGTGTGAAACAGGCGTTAAGTATGCTGGCAAATTTACTGATAATATTTCTGGGCAAGTTACGAAGCATTTTGTTGATATCTTATAATGTCGTGAAAGAAAGGAGTGGCACTTAAAAACAAAGGCCATAAATTATTGATAATAATTATTGGTAATTTCTTTTCATCCCCCAAACTTTTTTTAAAATTTATTAAATGAAAATAAAACAAATGCATATTGAACTATTATTCTGTATAGGAAGCATATCCAAAATGATATAAGGGAAAAATTATCTGAATAGAGGAGAAACAAACAGTGCGTTTCACAAATGGGATGACAACTCTACGCTGGAAAAATAAGCTTGACATTTTCATGTTGATTCATATGCATAATCTAGTGGTTATACACTGACTACCAATAAGTATTTGGACACCTATGCAAATGATGATATCTGCGGTCCTAAGGTACGTCAAGGACTCCGACGATATATATCGTGTAGGAAACAGCATCGGCTTTAGTCGCGTGCAAGATGCCTCGCAGTTCGGAGCTCTCTGATTTCGAGAAAGGTATAATTATCGGGTATCACAAATGTGGCCGATCCTTAAGGGACATATCTAATGATCTGAAGTACCCAAAATCGACAGTGGCCTATGTGATTAAGAAGTGCAAGGTGTGCGATGATTGTCGGAATGTGCCCCGAGTCGGCAGACCAACGAAACTGGAAGATAAAGACCGACGAGTGCTGTCCAGAGAAATTCGGAAGAACCACACCCAACCAATGTCCCTCATCCGCGAGGAGTTTCTACAGGTATCCGGGAGTATTGTTTCAATGAATACCATCCGTAAGGAAGCACATTTGCTTGGTTTTCATGGTCGTGATGCTGCCCATAAGCCTTTGATCACAAAGTCCAACTGCGCTGTTCGGTTAATGTGGTGCAAAGCACATCGAAATTGGACCGTAGATCAGTGGAAACGGGTTCTTTGGAGTGACGAATCAAGGTTCACCCTTTACCGTTCGGATGGCAGAGTCCGGGTCTAGCGTCTACCTGGAGAACGTCTCCTGCCAGAATGCATTGTGCCAACAGTCAAGTTCGGCGGAGGTGGAATTATGGTCTAGGGGTGTTTCTCCTGGTATGGGCTGGGACCCTTAGTCCCCATTCATGGTAAGCTCAACTCCGATGCCTACTGCACTATTTTGGATGATAATGTGCTTCCTACGTTGTGGCAGTTTTACGGGTTGGACCCGTGTTACTTTCAGGACGACAATGCCAGTTGTCATGTTTCGACGTTAACCAAGGCTTGGTATGGTGCCAATGGAGTTCATCGAATGGACTGGCCTGCCAAGAGTCCAGACCTGAACCCTATAGAAAACCTCTGGGACGAGTTGCATCGCCGAATTCAGGGGTGCAATACCCGTGCAAAATTGGCGAAGGAACTTCTATGTCTTCTCCAAGCCGAGTGGAAGAATATACAACTAGCTGTCATACAAAGACCTGTGAAAACAGAGTCGTAGGTAGTGTTTTCAGCGCCCAGGGACAACTGAAGATTTCGCGCTCCCTACTGCTTGCCAAGTATGAAAAACATTTAATTTTAAAATGTCGTTACATCAGTTTGGCGCCCGTTGGATTCTGCGCCCGGGGACAGATGCCCCCCTTGCCCCCTCTAGCTACGCGCCTGTGTGAAAAGTATGCCCTGGAGGGTCCACGCTGTAATTACCTCTCGTGGAGGCTCTACCAATTATTGATTTTGAATAAAATTATTTTTTCTTTTCTATCACAGGTGTCCAAATACTTATTGGTGTCCAAATATCACAGGTGTCCAAATACTTATTGGTAGTCAGTGTAGCTGCTGGGAAGTCAAAACTCGAAATTGCAGCTTGTTGCTATTCCCTCGTGTCTAACGTGATTTATAAGCCGCTTTCTCTCGAAGTCTTCGACGAACTTAAAAGTTAAATTAATTAATTAAAGAAATTCGAGGACTATCTGTGTGGGAAGAGATGCCGTCGTAGAAGACTTCCTAAGGAAAGCAGGCACACATTCACGTTTTATATGAGGAAAGCCATGAAACCTTTCATGTTCGCCTGAATTTTAACCCCGGTTGACCTACCAGTGTTCAGCGATCTTACCACTCTTTCGCTGGTGGGTTCCTCCACAAAAGTATCCATATTTTAGGCAACTAGCAATGAACTTCTGAAAACTAATGAGCAGATTTTAACGAAATTTGCTATGAATATACATTTATAACAGAGAAAGAGATGTATTATTCAAAAATCATTTCATATATGCGCGATTGTCAATAAAGTTCACGATGCAAGGATGTCGAAAATCCACGTTGTGATATCGAACTAAAAATAAGTGCAATATGAGCTATGTGTCCCTCTCACAGCCAGACAGGTCGCGCAAGGTGACGCCATACTGGACATGAGGCAGTTAAGGAATCCCTGTGTCAGGCGATCCTACTTCTACAGCAAGTCAGTTTTCAACTTCGCTTTAGTTCTTGGAGGGGGAAATGGCGAGATTAAACTGGACTACCAAAAGCGTCATCGAAGACATGTTTTATAGGATTAAGGTGAGGACATCTAGCTAGCCAGTCCATGTTGACAAATATACTTACTTTACTTTACAAGTAATGGTTGACTAGCTGAGCCCTTTATAGACGACCGTTATCGTTTATTAACAGGAACCCACCACCAACTGCGCTCCTGGAAAGTCGAAAAGAGAGCTCTAAGATCTCTCTATACCTTGTAATAGTCTGGAAGCATTTGTCAAACACATGCAGGGTGTGTGGCTATTCAACATAATGCCTGTTCAAACCATTACACTTCCACAACCATAATGATCTTTTTTCTGATGAAGAGGGGGTGGTATCTTGTTGCATACTCTCTCCAGATAACAGAGGCGTAGCTAGGTTTCCAGCGCCCGGGAGCAACTGAAGATTTTGCGCCCCTTTCTCTGTGCCAAGAACTGAAACATTTCATTCTAAAATTTCGTAACATCAATTTGGCGCCCCCTGAATGCTGCGCCCGGGGACAGATGTCCCCCCTTGCCCCACCCTAGCTACGCCACTGCCAGATAAAGATACGCTAAGAATCAGTGCCCCAGGATGAATCGCGGCTCACCTGTGAAAAAGCACGCTGTTCCGCTGAAATCTGGCTCAAGGCACGTGTCATTTATACTATGCTAAACATGCTCTCTTCCGTGCTGCAGTGAGCAGAACACAACCAGAGATTTTCCTGGCATACAGCCCTATCTCACGAAGCTTTGAGGCAACTGTAAACCGTAAAACTCGAGTTACATTGACAGCACACATCTCACGTAACAGCTGTAGCGGTCCTGTGTCGCCGCCCTGAATGTGCTAAATTATGATTCTTTCATCGTTTTAAATGTTTGTGGACCTTGTCCAGGTCTTCTTGGTATAGATCCATTGTGTACTTCTCGGAAGTGCATATAAAATAGGAACGCTATAGATCCATTGTACTGAAACTACTTCCGGAAAATGGCAAATGACACTGGACTTTACATTGCAGCCATCTACGCTTTTGACTGTCCTATCTCCAATCTACTGACAATCCCCCCTTATTCCATCATCTATACATTCTTGGCTACTAATTTTACTTGATACGTCATAAAATTTACCCCACTCTTGCGAGAAACACAGCAAATGTTGTGAAGAAGTACAAGTACACAAATCGCCGAAAACCCTTCGTGCGGCCTAGATCCCCTCCGCAGATATGCGTACGCTTTATATTCGACATGTTTCATCATAATTCTTTAGTGCCATAATTTAGTATCTTTGGTTCAATACTTTTTGTAAAAATAGACATAATTTGCAAATTTTCTTAATTTTGCACTTCAGTGTAGTTATGCCAAGGCCGTCTTAACGCATGTGTTCCTCAGCCCCAAGTGCGTACGGGCCCTATGCTTATGCGTTTATATTTCACTTACATTTCATTTTTCTGAGCAGTGGCTAGCTACATATCTCTTCAGGTGTCAAACTGATGTTACGAAATTTTAGAATGTTTTTCATTCTGTAAATTTTACTACTTTCATGGGGAGGGCACAAATAACCACTATAATGGTTTGGTTTATTAGATTACGACAAAGCACTCGAGGGCTATCTGCCTTAAGGGAGGGATGCCTTCATGGAGTACTTTTTATGGAAAACTAGCTCGTATACACGTTACACATGGGGAAAACCACGAAAACGCTCATGCAGCCAGCCCGTTCGCGGGATTCGAACCTCGGACCGAACTACCAGTGTTCAGCGGCGTTACCGCTCGGTCGCTGGTGAGCCTCTATAATGACTCTTCTCATTAGGGAACAGTAATAAAGGAGGGCAGAAAAGTGATTTGGATCGTGCCTTTCTAAAGGGCTTTACAACCTTTTTTTCGCTGTTCTAAAGGATGTTTTCCGCGAAAAAGCGCGAATTAGGGAACTCAACAACATGTTTCAGCTGTTTTTAGAATGATGTCTGTTTGTGTGTGAAAATTTTTTCATCCACAATAACACTTGCTGGAACTTCCAAAAATTGCCATTTTCCATATTTAAGCTTTCTACATTCGTACATAAAGAGTTGATTAGATTTTGGGCAAAATTGGACAACTAGAAGTGGTACTTTGCTTGAAGCTCATAAGGCCTGTTTACACTACTTATACTCCAAACTAGAGCAAAACTTGTCAGCAGTCAATGTGTGAATGACATTTTTACAAATTTGAAAATGTGCATATAAAGCATATTTTTATTACCCATTTATTAATTTTTAATTAAATCATTAATTGTAATCCATTTAATTAGATTAGCTTAAAATATCTCTCTATATAAAATTGAATAAATAAAAATCTTATAAATTATATGCATATTTTATTAGAAATTTTCCTTTTATTAAAGCAGAAATATCAAAATTTACTAAAACATTATTGATGCAAATATTTTAAATCACAAATAATCATAGAGAAAATTAGAATCCATAAATCGTATATATTTAGGTTTCTGAATTCTGATTTCTATAGAAAAATAAAGTTAAAAAAAATTGAATTTTAGATACAGAAGAATAGTACATATAATGATAATAAAATTACTTATAATTTCTTTACAAATAATGAATATAAATATTTATAGGTAGCATGCTTAGTAAGATTAAGCTCTAAATTATGGAATTTTTTAAATAAAGTTTCTTTTCCCATTATATTTAACTTTTCAATTAGAACTGCTTCAAGAGTTTCATGCCTAAATATAGTTAAAATCCGGTCTTATCTTCTTTTCTTTTAATGGAAAAAAATTCTTTTGCAAGCTGTATTGGAACTTAGTATAAAAAAAGATATGAATGGGTGCATTAAATACAAAGTAATGCTTTTTGCTTTAATAATAAGCAAAAACCACTACTTTGTATTTAATGCACCCATTCATATCTTTTTTAATTTTACAGTTTTTCTCCATACTATATCAAATCTGCATCTTCTTACTTTCCAGTTTTGGCATTTAAGACTTTCATATCAATGGGAACAACTAGATTTTTCTTAATATTAATACACTGGAAGTGATACTTTTAACACTTGGAACAGGCTTTTGTAAAAAGACAAGAGAAACTTCTGAAATTTGGTATTTAAAATAGGTACATGATTGAGAACAACATATTATATTTATAAGCGTTAAATGTATTTTGGAATTGTGCTAAATGCTATGAGAATAAATTCATTATGAAGCAATTAAATGTATTAGCCTTAGTCCATAATTTCATATTTATTTCATTTTTCCAATAAAAGAATGCTTTCACCAAATGTTACTGTTATGTGTTATTTTTAAGGATACAATTTAACAACTATACAAAGAAATGGACTGACATAGTTGACACTATATTGAGAATTCTAAAGATTTAAAAAAATATATGATTAAGTCATTGATTTGTGAATCCGAAACTATATATGACCGCACGATGACTTCCGCGAAAGTCATCCTGTGGTCATATATGGTTCCGAGTCCACAGGATGACTTTTCATGTACCATTATTTTATTTTATTTTTTTTTTATATTTGATGGGAGGGATGAATACTAAAAAATGACCAGTGTTTATAATTAAGACTGAGCCATAAAGTTAACAAATTAATTAGATTTCATTTATAAATGATCAACTAGATGCTGATAGTTCACTTAAAGCTCGTTACTATTCTGTCAATTCCACGTCTCAAAATGGTTAGAGGCCACATTTCTTAAATCTGAGGAATATTTAGTTGCAATATTTGAAAATAACAGAAATCTGGAATAAAAACAAGTGAAACATATCATCCATCTTCTGTGAAATATACCATCTGCTTTCTTAACAATTAACAAGAATTCAAATGTAACTTTACCAGATGTCCTTTAAATTCTATATGGGGAACATATTTTTATATGTCCTAAAAGCAATTATTTTCTGAAAGCTTTACAAATATATTGCACAGTCAATCACAAAAACAATTGCCATTGGGACTTAATCTCTTCTTATACTGGCATGACATCCATCCATATAAGAGATCATTCAGCTACCATGCAACTAAAAAAATTATTTCAACAAAAGTGTTTTAAAGCATAAAAAAATATGTTACATAAAGACAATAAAACTTAAATTTATAATTTCACTTTTAATGTTACACAAAATTTAGATCCTTAATAACAGCACAATCAAGATTAAATATCCTGTTACATTAAAAACTTCATTAATGTCTAATTCATCAATCATCTGTATATTTTGTATGTAATCAGCCTTTATGAAACCAGTCATACAAGAAGGAATTCCCAATAAGTTACCGAAAAATAGAAATCTGGTTTTCATATAAAAAGCAGGAAATTATGCTTAATTCTTTTCAGTCATATCCTAAAATATATTTGAAAATTCCAGAACAAGTTAAAACGGGTTCCCGGATAAAAGACCACTGGACAAATCCCATTGTGATAATTGCCGGTGCAACAAATACCTATGTGGATAGCAGCCAGTGACACACTTATGAATATAATTTACTTAAATATTTATTAAATACAGCAGTATTATATATCCATAACATTTAAATGTTAAAATACAGTAAAAGCTGGACTATCAACTAACTGGAAAATTTTTAATTTCAGAAAATTTAAGTGACATATAAAGCAGGGACAGGCCTCCAGAAACCCTGCTGATAACTTCTAAATTGTGAACAGATTTACATTTACACACCTTTCTTACATTCCCTCTTCCCCACTGCTATATCCATCATACTGTTCTAAGAATTCCTCCAGAGAATAGGCCTCACCCAAGGCTAACAGTAACTATAATAATCCTTATTGTTGGCTCTGATTCTTCTCACCAGTTGTGGGAAGTTACACAGTTTAGTTCCCATTAGAAGTCCTTTGTTACTACTAGAGGGGAACATAGATTTCTTGTGGTGAACAAACAGGACCAAGGTCACTGCATAGAGTGGAAATTTGGAAGTGCACTTGAACACAGGTGTTCTACCAGAAATTGTTTTCACCTGTTTTACTAACAGATTTTTCATTAAATTGGTCCTCAAGTTAAATAGGCTATAGGTAACAATTTCTAAACATCTTTTAGTGTGACAGGAAATTAATATTGTAGCTATTTTGATTAATTATCCATCTACTGACTGAAAATCTTTGCCAGAACTTGACTGCAAAAATGGAAGATTCTTCAACATATAAAAAACAAAATAATTAAGTTTTGAAAAAGGTGAAAACAAGCAAAATTTAATGAAAGACTTTAGCATCGGATTAATTATAATTTATGACATTAAACTAGGAAAAAATGAATGA
The DNA here is from genome assembly GCF_044657685.1 of Stegodyphus dumicola. Classification (NCBI taxonomy): domain Eukaryota; kingdom Metazoa; phylum Arthropoda; class Arachnida; order Araneae; family Eresidae; genus Stegodyphus; species Stegodyphus dumicola. Next base: position 53,659,387 of record NC_140778.1, read on the forward strand.
ACAATGGTGATACAAAGTGCAAAATTATCATACAAAATTTAAGTTTTTGATATGCTATATCCTTAACTTGAATCATGATATTAAATAAAAATTGGCCATTTTCTTTAAGCTCCCACTGGAATGAATGGTGCAAATTTGGCAACATCTCCTTTAATTTTCATGATGACATTTAAGAAGAAGATATTTTAATTTTATATGGCAAAAGCCTAGCAAATACATACAAATTTATATGTGAAGTTTTTTTTAAACGTTACATAATTAATTGTAGGCTTTTGATTAGAAGCTGATAACAAATAAGAAGACAGTTTTTATAGTATTAGACCTGAAATTTCTTTCTCCATTAACAGGACTTTTCTGCCAATTGCATTTTATATATGCCCACAAGCGGCCGAGCGGTAAAGTCACTGAACACTGGTAGTTCGGTCCGAGCGGTAAAGTTGCTGAACACTGGTAGTTCGGTCCGAGGTTCTAATCCCGCGAACGGGCTGGCTGCATGGATGTTTTCGTGGTTTTCCCCATGTGTAACGTGTATACGAGCCAGTTTCCCTCCTCTTTGGCAGATAGCCCTAGTGTGCTTTGCCGTAATTAAATACACCAACACCACACCATTTTATGTATTATTATCCGGAAATTTTATTTATCAAGAATTTGCATATCCCAAGCATTTCATAGTCCATCTCTTACCGTGTAATATATATGAGAGTCAAAATATGTATTATTATAGTAGTAAATGTGTTAATGAAATAGCAATAAAATCATAGAAACTTGATTACTGCAGTTAAACCGATTTTTAGCATTTCATTGAAATTTTATTATCATTTTCACATATTCCTTTAGTTAGGGATAGATTTTTGTTGTTGCCTACATAAAAGAGAAAGCTTAAAAATTGCATCCCTGATGCTTACTGAATATACAAATTTTATTTCATTTATGTACTGAATTTTTTGATATTTCAATCTTCACTTAAGTTACATGCTCAGATTTATTTTGAAAGGAAGAATGCCTGGAAGTAAATAATTTTACATTTTATTCAAGTTGGCTCAGTCTTAAGGAAATAATTCTTAATATTTCTTCTTTATTACCTATTGCTATGTAACACTTCAAGAAGCGTTTTTTTTTTTTTTTTTTGGCGATTCTTATTTTAAAGTTATTTTGGAAAATGCTTTCAGTTTACTTACACAGAGCATATTTCTTCATACCCTATGTATACATGAACTGATTTATTAGCTTAAAAACTGATCCAATATACATTCTTCCACTTATGGAATTTTTCAAAATAAGATGAAGACTGACTCCAAGACATTGAGGATTTTGATTAAAAAAATAACTTTTTCTATAGCTCCCAGAGAGAAAAATCTCCAATCAGCAAAATATGCACTGATCTGTTAAAAAAAATTCTATCTATGTTCGAACTTTGCAAAAGTTAATGTTTAATTGACTAACAGAACAGCGCATTGTAATGGCTTAAGCTATTGTATCGACCACCACAACATTCTGAAAAAAAGAATGGCGGCTTTGAAAGTTCCCACGGACAGAGCATTTCTTAACGAATTCTCAGAAAGAAAGTGACCAGCAGCCACAAAACAAACTCAAGTTTTTGTTCCTCTTATAGTTGTCCGAAGGGAGACATTGTTCTGTTCCCTTTCATCAGTTTATAGGTGCGTTGTCTCAGACCACCTGGTTTGAGTCCCCAGGCTGTCTTCATTATATCCGATTTTTAATCAAGGTTCTCTTGCCAGTCAAGAGGCACTTTTAAAATTACGAACAAATGAGGATCCTCAATATTTTTTCAACATGCCCAGGACAACTTGAACAAAATCATGGAACGTAGTTTTAGAGAAGAAGTGAGAGTGAGTTACAGTAAGTGAAGAGAGAAACCTTCTCTTGGTTTTTCCAGCTTGGTCATGCGCAAATTTTATTTCGCTCTGCGTAGAGTGACATTAATATCTCTGCCAAGAGTTTACAGTGAGGTAGCCTCGCGTTACCTTACCAGACAGCATCCAACTCAGTCCGGGAACCACTAACTTGGAGAGACGATTAATTCTAAACAGCATCATCTTGAATTATTTTGAAACAAGAGCTTTTATCTAGAATCAGTGCTAAATGGAAACTTTATTCACAATGTCTGGTTGTTATAGTTCCCCCCTCACCCTACAGTGAGTTTATTTATTTTTGCATATAGCCTAGAAAGAACTCCAATAAATTTATTTACACTACCTCTTGCCTTCTGAATTCGTCACAGCATAGAGGACTTCATAAAGACTGGCTCATATTTACATACACAGTATGAGCAAAGCTATAAAAGCAGTGTGAAACTAGCCTCTTTGCCAGCATTCAAACCTTTGTTAAGTGATAAAAGTTTAGAGCTGTTTTATTCACTTAGCCACAGGTGAAACTGATAGGGTCAACTACCCTCAGGATGTTTGTGACAGCAGTCGTATGCTTTTTTTTTAATCAATTAACTGAATATTAAGAAGTTTTTATTGTGAAAATAGTACTTATTACAAACTAAGAGTCATCCTTTTTGAAAGTCGAATTCCTTGAACTAAAATTTTTGGTAAGCTGGCCCTTTCTTGAATTGCTTTATAACTGTTTTCTTACCTTCCTTTCTTGCTAAGTCAAAATCAGACAATATCCTTTTGCATTAGAGGTCATATAATGTCCTTTGTGAAATTTTGAAATACGAAATAGTTTATCTTGTGATCTTTTAAGAGAAGCTGCATGCCTTCTTGTGGCAATTCAAAAATGTATTAAAAGGTAGTTTTATAAATACAATCTACATTTCCTCCATTTGGAACACCATGGAAATTAACTATTTCAAATCTGCATTTTTATCCTAAGCTCTAAAACATTAATGCCCTAATTGCCAAATTTTTTATCTTAATGATAATCCCCAACTCTATGCAAATACGAATACCTTATTGTATTTTATTAAAGTTAAAACATTTAAAAGTTGTGTTTTAGCTTCACACTGCTGCCAGTTACTGTTTCACTCTATAGATAGCTACTGATAAACATATATTCGATTACCTGCTGGGTTTTAATGGTTCATTTAAAAAAAAAAAAAACACAGAAAATTTGAAACTAGTATATGCACTTCTGATATATAACTAGAAATAATAGATTTGATCAACAACTTGTCTTAATTTTAAAATGTCAACGAAATAACATCTGCTAATGAGTAAAGAAAGTATATCTGACAAGTGAAAAATTAAGACTACTCAGTCAGTTTAGGATCACCGTTGACTCTCCCAATATTAGTAATAATAAAAATTAAATTGAGATATTATGAATTTTCTCAGGGGGATTATTGAATACATTTTCTTCTTTGAAAAATAAAAATAGTTAGAAAAGGAATGAATTTACTCATTAACATATTTAAAATGGAATTAAAAGCAAAGTGCAATCAACAAACCCAGTAATTATTGTCCTGACCAGAAATTAGTTGACTTTTATAATTAATAGATGCAAAAGAGTTTCGTCTTTTTCTCCAGTAAGAATCAAGATTTAACCCGCGAACACGAGAACACGCGCCGGGTATGTCATACCCGAATAAAAAAATTGTAATTAAAAATTTGTCAACAAAAATTAATCGTTTTTTAAAAGAAATTAAATGTAAAACCAAGTTAATACTTCATTTTAGACAAAATAGGAAACAATAAGGCGACTTACAATTTTTTGAACATTGTTTACAAAATGAGGTCATATGTTTTATACATATATTTTTGCTACTATTTTCACAAATGAAGTTGGGAAGTAGTCTTTCTATCCTTTTTCTTGGGGCACTCTGTACACCTCTTGTAAGTCATTTTAGGGGACAGTTCATTGTTAACATGTTCATCGGTGGTCAGTGTTTGTCCAGAATCAGGAACCACAGATGCTCACCGTCATTCATTTTGAACATTTTTCTATTAGCTGCATCCCTAAGGCTTTGAGAAAAGTACTCATCCCGTTCACGAGTGAAATTTTCTCGTATTGAATAAATATAAATATTTTTATTGTCAACTACATGTTTTAACATATCTTCATCAATAAGCAATGACAAGGAATCTAAAGGTGTTGAGAATTTTTTAGAATACTTTGTATTTCCAGGGGGTTTAGTTATAATATTTTTGGAAATTTATTTTTGTTCCATTTTTTCCAACATAAAAACTCTGCTACATTCTAGAGTTTCATTTTCTGTTTCTGTATCTGAATCACTACTCTCTATGGGTGAATCATGATTACTATTATATTCTTCATCATCAACATCTTCCTCTTCTTAACTCAATGAATCCTCATCAGAAGAAACTGTTTCAGGGAGATTTCTCAATCTTTTCATCTCTTCATCGTAAGGAATATACGGAGCCATGCTTACAACTCAAGAAAAACCTATACTAAAGCTTGAAAACGAGAAGTGACTCACTGAGAAACGCGAGTACACGCACGGGTATGACATGCCCGAACAATGCTGTTCCTAAAAAACCGTTGCACTTGCCATCTCAGGAATTTCCCCCATTTAAGTATGTGATCTTGAACTCAGCTACACCAAGTTTCGTCCTTTTATGAAATAATGGGCGAGAAATATACAAAAAGAAAAATGCACATGGTTATGATATACCCGCCACGTGTGCTCGCAGGTTAAAAAGCTGTTTAGTAAAATTATTCAAATTGCTCATAAAAAAACAGAAATTGGTCATCCTATCAAACTTGAAATGCAATCTTTAAATCGGAATATATAATTCTTATAAGAGCAAGTTTTATTTTCTTACCTGAAAAAATTGCTTCATGACACTTCTGTCTTTGATTATTTAAAAACAATGCAAACTTTGTAAAAACAAGTGTACAAAAACATATTCTCATAAGACAAAAATGAAAATTTAACATTAAGAATGTATGAAAAAGAAATTTTATATGTACATTAAATATATTTATGTAAATAAAATTTAAAAAGTAAATTCTTCTAGCTATTGCCTATGAGCTAAAGTGATACTTTGGTTCCTTTGCTAAGTAGTATGAACACAAAGTAAAGATTCAATTCTAATTCAAAAAGTAAAAACATAAAATATATGAAATAATAGTTAAGAAAATTAGAAAGCTTAACTTGATTTAAACTTAAAAGTTGATACGTAGAATAAAGCTATCTCAAAACACATTAGAAAAAATACTACCCCCCCCAAAAAAAAACTACAGCTAAGCAGCGTCGCCTTGCATTTTCCCATTTACCGCTGCTTAGTAGTAGTTTTTGCTTTTCAACATTTTTTGTAGTATTTTTTCTAATATGTTTTGAGATAGCTTAAACTTTATTCTACATACATATAAACTTTAAACTTTGAATCAAGTTAAGCTTTCACCATTTTTTAATTTTCTTAATTAGTATTTCATATATTTTGAGTTTTTACTTTTTGAATTACAATTGGATCTTTACTTTGTGTTTATACTCCTTTGCAAAGGAACCGAAGTATCACTTTAGATCATAGGCAATAGCTAGAAGAATTTACTTTTGTCACATAGGCAATAACCACAGTGGGTTTATTTTTGGTGCTTTTATCCTCCTGTCACTGTTAAAAGGTTATAGTACTAGAAAAGCATAAAAACAGTATTTTAACACATTGTGAAAATCTAACTTAAGCATTAACTATAAAGAATACTTAAAAATTCTTTTTTTCAAATCCATTGAGACAATATAAAAATACACAGGTTTCCATGCCATCCAAGAGGTACTGTGCAAGCTCGTTACCATGCTGGTTCCCCTAAACTAACATTTTTACATAGCTGCTCTTTTGGTAACGTCAATTCTGAACATTCAAAGAAAATTATATCAGCCAGTTGAAAGAAAAATGATAATTTAAGGCCTATATAAAAACTATGTTACAAGGCTTTAAACAGCCAATTTTGAAGCTAAGTACCATCAAGTGTTACTAAAAATAACAAGACAAGACCAATTTAATACGGGAAATACATTTCGGAATTAAATTTCACAAACATTCAATTCAAGGTTTAAAGCAAGAAGAAAGAAAATTCATACTAAATGCAGTCTTTGAATTTACAAGTTACGACAGTAAAATATATAAAAAAAAATTAGGGCACAGGAAACACAAGATAAAATACTACCTACGTGAGTTTAATGCTATATCAATAGGTCAGAAAACAAAAATTAAATAATATTTAAAACAAATGAATTATATATTTAACATCTATATTTTCACAATCTCTCCACCTAATTGTGTAAAAATAAACTTCCTAAATTCATATGAATTGAAAGCCTGTTTAACATCTAAATTTCTGCTAATCTGATAGGCATAATAACAAATGAATACTCCACAACTCATGCCATCATTCTGAATAGCGTGATTGGGAAACGAACAGTACCAATTATCACATATATCTAAAACATTATTAAGGATACTTTGCCACAAATGAATTAATGAATACACAGAATTTTGAATGGCATTAAAACCAAGTGGATCATAAAACTGAAACATTCTATCTTTAATCTTTGCAACAAGTAAAACCCAATGATTATTATTGATAAGAGCTGGAATAAAAAAGAAATCAACAGATGCAAAATCAGCTTTTTTCCATACATTTGGAGTTTTATTACCTGACTGAAAAAATGGTGTATGGTAACATTTGGCAGCTATGGAAGAAGTATTATGAAGAATGGTAAAAAAAAAAGCATCAATAATATTGTCACTAAGCCAGCCAAGCTGAAAATTATTATTTACAGGCTTCAGGGCTAAATTTCTTCATTTGAAATATAAGGATCAAGAGATTTTATATCGAGATATGTTAGATGTGTTTCCTCAGCTCGCAGAACACATTTTGAAATATCGGATACATTAAGCTCAGGGGTGAAAGAATTATATTTAAGTAAATTGCTACCCTTAACCTTAATTGTGGTATCCTGTGATGATTTATGATCATTCACATTAATATTATTTGATAACCCTAACAAACCTTCCTTGACATTTTTTTTATTGTAAGTATCGGGATAATCTAGAATTTTACGTTTTATACCTTTCATAGATGTTGTACGAAACAGAGTTTGACGTGATAATTTTAAATTTGGAGCAACCTGAGTAAATGGCATTTTATCAGAAAAATCTTTCAAATGGTTTGATTTTATTGCACCTTTACAATAAGAAACTATATCTTTTAAATTCTTTGTTATACTAGGTATTAATATCTTTTGGATTGTCGGATGCGGCAACATAACTAATAATTCAGACATTAAAGTCTTACAAGTGTTAATTTAGGTTCAGTGTTACACACAACAGTATCTGAAATAGCATTAGATTTTTTAATCAATTCTAGAGGGGACTAGTTTTCTGCTTTAAGGATATCTGTTGCAATTACAGAAGGACTTGGTTGCCTGCATGTAATTGAATGTATTTTATGTATGTGTTTACATAGTGTGCTGAAGTCTGGACAATTACAATTATATAAACGATGACACAGATTTAGACAGGAGAGGTTAATACACTTTGAATAACACTGATCTGTTTCTGAACATAGTTCATGCAACCGCTTAACTGTATATTGAATATTTTTACGTGTCTGTGATTTTATAGACCACAAACAAGGATGTGTTTCTGTTACATCACTATCAGGTATTTTCATTCCAGATTCATGTCGTTTATTATAAGTTGGCGGGTAGATGCTCTCTTTACAGTTAATTTCAACTTTATACTTATAAGCCATGTAAATATCTTCTTCAATTTTTAAAAGCACATTAATTAAATTATCAAGGCGTCTGTTAAATTTACATGGTTTTCAATTTATTGTGAAATGACTTGCAATACATGTTAGTATCTGTGAATGCATGAGGGAAGTTTCTGTATGCCATTGACCACAGACTTGCTCGACAAAAATAATACTCCTCAAAATAATTTACAAACGATGGTGCAACAGCTCGAAACTTTTGAAGGAAATTATCCATCATAGAAATAAATAAATAAGAATTAGTTTCTTCAAGCAATATAACTAAATTAAAATAAATTTCATCCCTAAGTTTTTGACTTCAAACCATTCGAAATACACTACGTTGCCATGCACGATGTACATGCTATTTACATAGTATATGTTTAATACCTGGACCAAATGCTTTTTCAAATGCAGGATGTGTAGTTTTATCATCATCTGTCATTAAACAATTAATATTAAGCTCAGGTATTACACATTTGATACTAAGAAATAAATTGTACATCGTATCCTGATCCAACTGATTTGAAATAAAATGTGCTACGGGGTAACCACTACCAAATTCATCTGGGACAATTAAATTTAGCAAATAAAAATCATACTGATTTGTTTTGTGAGTAGAATCTATACATAAAATCCTGCCACAACCTTTAATCATCATTTCTTTTTGCTCCTTTGTCTGCAATCCTAGTGCAAAAGACTTATTTGGAAAAGACAGTGTGTCAAGGCCTTTCGGACCATACAATGTTGGTTTTCCTTGAGATTTGTAAATAAGAATAGGGTCATACGATTCCTGCCTAAGTTTCTCAACCATGGCAGCAACAGAAAGTGAATCATCACTAAGAGAAGAAATCATTACACGCTTTACATAGTAATTTATAGTCCTACATGTTACAAAATTATCTTTAATACTTAAGCTCTCTCTATTATCACGTGATCCACTTCCATCTCGGATAAATTCCTGAATTTGATCGGTGGAAACACCTAACTGAGCATAAGTTTTGATTTGATCACGACAATTCTGACTAAGCTGTTGAAATTTGGTATTTTCAAACGACAGCTCATGATTGTGACCTGAATAAAAAATAGCTGTCACAAGATCTTGTTCCTCAGAAACTAAAATTCTGGATGGACATCTGAAGCCTAATGATAAAGAACCTTTAAGATTTTTTCTACTTGAAATTGGCACTGGTTTTTTTGTGTTACATTGAAGTGACAACAATAATAATGGTATGCTTTATTAACTTTATGTTTACTCCTAGAACACTTCTTAAAAGAACTGAATGTTTCCTTAGACATTCTAACCACAGCTGAAACTCCACCATTGATGAAAATGTAAGCTCCTTCACATCCATCTCACAATTGTGAAATTCAGCCAAATGTTTATTACGATCACTAATAAACCGGAAGGATGCCTTGCAATCCGGAAAAATACACGGTTTACGAATATTTAAATTATTTTTAGAACAGCAAAACTTCTTATGATGAAAAAGGTTACTGCGGGTTTTACAGTCTATCTCACAGTTGTCACAAATATATGATTTTGAATCAATTTCAGAAGACACAGATTTACACTTTTTTTTATGATTAAAAAATGACTGTCTTGAAGCATATGACTTCATGCATACCTCGCACGTTCTTGGATATTTATTTTCTATTTCATCATTCTTTATGGTAGTACATAAATTATCCTTATTTAAAATTTTACAGTTACGTTTGTATCTTGATAAAGTTTCTTTACAAGAGAAATCTTTCTTACAACATGGACAAATTATAGTCTTTATATTTGGGTTAACAGAGGTAATAACTTTGCAGTTTTCTTCAACATACCCATTTTCAGATTTCTGTACATTACTTTCACCCTGATTAGAATCATTTGCACCCCCAAACTTAATGTTAGAACATTCTGAATAATTTTTAAGAATAGAAAACTTGTTAAAATGAAAATATGGATGGTAAGAATTAAAATTTGCACAAGAACCAACAACTGATGGAGTATTGGAATTGGTGACAAGCTCAGTAGATGAAACAGAGCCGCAAAAGCCAGTAGGCTGAGAAGTGACTAACGACATAAAAGAAAATTTAGATACAGATGTAGTAGCATTCTGCAAATCTGAATCAGAGCAAACAAATGAACCCTTAAAAACTGGAAAATTCGACATGGAAGTACAAGAATTGAAACTGATACCAAGATGAGATGATGATGAATTGGAATCCGAAGAGCCTGCAGGTTGAGAATTAGACACTGAATTTCCAGGAAGTTCAGAAATAGCTGCAGTATCAGGAAGTTGAGATCCAGTAGAATTTAAAACACCTGATGTAGTGTGGACAGTACATTCGAGAGCTGGAAAATCCAATATATCAAAACACTGGAACTGCTATCCAAAATTGTACTAGAAAATCCATGTTTTAAAACATCTGAGTAAAGTGGCTTAAGAGGTGGATCCAAAAAATTTACACTAGTGCCAAATGAATATTCAAGAAGTGGAAAATCTGATAAACTCGGAATACTGGGATTAGTATTCAAAACAGAGCTAGTAAAACAATCATGCTTTAAAACATCTGAATAAAGCGGTTTAGAAGAAGAAACATGACACAAAAAATTTCTAGAATTACAAACCCGAACACTGGAAACTAAAGAACGTTTCACAACATCTGAAAAGAGTGGTTTGGAAACAGAAGCACCAAGACTACTACCCAAATGAGTACTCAGAACAGAAGGAATACTGGTTAATGCTGGGAAACTGCTAAGGGATGTAGAACAAAATGGTGCACTTACCTCTGCAACAGTCAAACTTCTCCTGATATCTTTTAGCAAAAATTTTCCCCAGCTGCTGATTACCTCTCCGATTAAGGTGTAAACCGTCTCTGGATAAACAAGTACTCCAAGAATAATCAAAAGAGCTGCAAAAGAAAAACCCATCTTTACCTTCGTATGTTGCGAGAAGTCTTGAATTTATTTTTAGTATCTTCCTATTAAGTTCTTGTAGGTGATACGTGTTACAATCTCGATATAAATCCCGGCATCGTGGGAGAACACCTGAAAACAGAATGACCTTCGGGTTTAATCGTTCAATTCCCTTATATAGACAACCATATTTACGATGAATTTCATCTAAATCGTCATTTGAATTATTGGTACCAACGTGGACGAAAACTAAATGAAAATGGTTGTTCATAAAGGCAATCTCACGTGTCAACCTTTCAATCCTAGCTCCTGGAAAGCAACGAAAATCAACTTCGTAATCAGGTAAATTCGCAGACAAATATTCTTGTAAATATTTAATTATAGAATTCCCGATTATGAGTATTTTCATCTTTTCAGATTGCTTAGACAAACACATAACTAAAATAAGATAATTAAAACTCAAAATATCAGCGCTAATACTACGTACCTTGCTACAACAGCAGTACGAGCAAGCAAAATGGCGAGAACCTGTTTGCTTACTTCCAAAAATTACATTTGGCTTCATTTTTCAATTTTGGCGCAAATTACGGTACCTCTTAAGGCCCGTTTACACTAGCGGAACTTTGGTCCCAAGAAGCGTAAGCTAACGTCCTAAGAAACGTAACCTAAGTCGAGCGGTTAATCTTCAAAGGGAATTGACGTAAACCCAAGAGATGGAAAATTTTAACTCCGAACCTATGAGATGAAAGCTTTGGCCAATCACAGACTTACAAACTATCACAAGGGTTTTGTTGATGCTTTAAGCGAAAAACATGGCTGAAGATTTGACTACGTCTGACTGCAAATTAATTGCAGAAGTACAACACCATCCGATTTTATGGGATAATAGAAAAAAAGAATATCGAATGAAAAGAGGACAAGACGTTGCTTGGCTACTGGTTGCCGAAAGATTGAACCGAGATGGTATGTATCCTTTTATTTATTTTTTTGCTCCTTTCGGATTGCAATGTGCTCTCTTTTATTCTAGTTCTCTTTCGGCTAACGCAATTGTTCAAGTACAAAATAGGTTTAATAACGATTACACGATAAAAATTTGTTGACATATGTTAAATTATATCATTTTAGAACATTTCTGAAAATCTGAGTTTCATAAAATTTAAATAAGCTCAGTAGATGGATTTTTTTTAAATTAAAGTTTATTAACTGCTTTAAAATGTATCTAAATGTACACTGTTCTATGAAAATTATATGCAGCAACCTTCAATTATATATATTTAAAATTTTTCCCAAATTATAGCAATTCAGATGATTACATAATTTTAGCTATTGTCTTTACATTAGTTTGTTCTTCTTTTTTGCAACATGTTACTGAAGGCTTATGAGAAGAAGAAAGTAAAAGTAGTAAGTGTGAAGATCAACAGTAGTAAAAATTTGATTAAAGTTCTCCTCAATTTTCAGAAATACATTTTCTTCATTTCTCATGCAAATGTTTATTCCGAAATACATAAAAAATCCCTAAATATATAAGATCCATATTTCATTTTCATATGGATACATTTTGAATCTCATATAATTAGTATAATTGTTTGCATAAAATATTAATAATTAAACAGTAATTAATTACAGTGGTTGAATTAAAATTTCGGCTATATTTTTTTTTAATTTCACAGTTGAAGAGGTTATTACCGGTGGCAGAATCTGCGTAAGCAATATAGCCGAAGAAAAACAAAATGCAAAAGTGGAGCTAGTGCAGAGTCTGCAGAGCAGCAATGGCATCTGATGCCCTAAATGTCATTTTTGGATCCATGTATCCGCCATCGAAAGTAAATATTCAGAATCAAATTATTTAGTTATGTTAAATATAAAATGATAAATTTTCATATTAACAATACAATCTTACTTGTTAGTAGTCTGTAATATTATAAAGCATAAATGGATTATTTGGAGTTATCCTAGGTTGACTAGCAATCAAAAATTGTAACTTTATTGATATAAATTTATTAAATATGTTAGATAGTCACATATGTGGATATAAACCAATTTACTTAAGAAATTCCTCCCCTTAGGCAGATATGCTTTGCCATAACTCAAATTCTATCCAAATATTTACGCTCTGGAAAACAAAAACTTCTACACAATTTTTTTTAACATTTATTGCCTCATCACTCGTTATGAATGGTTTAACACCTTGTAAATGTGTTGTAATAAAACTGTATTACACATTATAGTTTTTTTCTAACGTGTTTGGGCCAACTGAAGTTCTTACCCTTAAAAAATGTTGTAGAAACTTTGCTGTTCTGTACTTTTTTAATCTTTCCAATTAAAAATAGGCCAATATTTTTGCAATGTAAACTTATTAACAAAGTACAGCATATGCATAATATAAACAAAGCACTTGCTCTTTCTTTTGAAAGCTGAGTTTCTAAATATTTTGATGAAGACTCGTCTGTATATGTTTTTTTTTTCTTTTTGTGGCCAATTTCTTTTTATAGTTTATCCCTCTATAGTTGATGCCCATATTTCTGTACTCACACAGCTCAAAACTGATGTGTTACTGACCATTTTGATGTTCAGAAGTTAGTCTTTGAGATTATGCATACCTGCTTTAATTTTATGAAATTACTTTGCACTTAACACATAAAGCCTGGGATTAATTATCATAATACCATCAGATCAAGGAGTTGTGCTTAAATTATTACATTAATTCATAATGAAAATAAATACAAAAGTATATATGAAACTGAATTAAAAAATGAAGTTGTGATACTTTATTACTGAACTAACTGTTAAAATCTTTCATGGCATGAAATTTTTCAAAACAGTCCCCAAAGTATAGTGATCTTTTTTTATTTATAGAATGTGAAATGTGTAAGCCAAGATTATATAAAATTGTCTTAAACTGTAAGATACAAAAAATTTGATAAAATTCTCTTGTGATTGTGTTTCTATAAAAAGAAATAAGAGTTATTAGTGGCTCAATATTTTCATTTATTACATAAGGGCTTTGTATGCATATTCAAAATTTCTTCAATGAAGGCAAGAGATTCTTCTTTTTCATCTAAAATATTGATTTCTTTATAATTACTATATGAAGTCATTTAAAGTCATCTCTATTTAGGGCATACTACATTATTGTTACTGTCAAAAACACTACTGTCATCACAACTGTTAAATTGCAGTCTCCATTACATCCATGTTATTTAACTCATAATCCCGCTCATCTTCACTATTATAAATTTGATTTTCTATGGCATTAATATAAATAAATGTTACATTATAAATAACATTTATTTGGATTAATGAGAAGGATGAAACTGTTTGTGCTGAGATGACAGATTGTCATAATTTTGTTCCCTGGTTAATTTTAATCTGAGATGCGATTCCACATCCAATAATCTGTTCCATTTTTTCATCTTAATGTCTACAAATACAGGCAAATACCGAAAATCCGCCAACTCCTGAAATCCGCGTTGCCTCTCAGAATATAAGCATTCAGTTTATATTCTGAGTTTCTTGGTTTCGGAAACCGCAACATTGAGTACAAAATATCGAAGAAAAAATACTTACCGAATAATGACGTCATAATAACTGGATAATAATGAGTCATAATGGAAATACCAAATTTTTGACATAAAAAGTTTAAGAAAAAAGATAAGTTTTTTTTCCTTCTAAACTGCATCGAGGTAAAAAAGCAGACGATTCACTCTTTGTTCAAGTTCATGATTCAGGTTGTTGTATTTTCTGAGCTTTGTTATTTTCACAAGATTGTTTAGTGCTGCCATTTTTTTTTATCCGGATATTTTGTGGATAAATTAAGAATATTTTAAATTTCAGTCCTTGTTAATACAATGACAGATAAGAAACACACTCATGATTTTACTGCTTGCAACTTTGAAAAACGTAAACACGTTGCATTGACAGTAACGCGAAAAGTGCAAATTAGATGGAGGCAGGTGCTACTCCTCTATATAGCAGAATGGTATGGAATTGGGACATGATTGTGTATGATATACGGAAAAATAAAGAAAAGCTGTTGACATTTTACAGCAACAGTGATTCTAACGCTGCAATCCGAAATCTTTGCATGAGGCGAAATCGGCAAACCTCGATGCTGTGTACATATAATTCAATGAATAATATAATCATATATGTAATAATAATTTAATGCATATAATAAATTATTGCAGTAATGTATGTAATTTAATTAAATGTATCTAATACACCTTATTTATTTTGCACCATACGTCGGAAAATAAATTATTCATGTCATTTTGCCTTCTCCATATTTGTACGATAAAATTATTAGTGAGTAAATATGACAATTTGGTTGTATATTGCAGTACAAAAGATTCAAAGAGTGATGATGATTTTACCCCTTCCCATATTTGATAAAATATTTTAATTAAAAACAAAATGTGATCCAGCATTGCTCCAAGAATGTAATGACTAGGAATTACCCCATACAACTGGATGTGACAAACTGTATTTTTTTAGAAATTATTCTTTCAAATATTAATAAACACAAAATATTATGTAAGAAAAGAATCCAATGGGATGTTATAATTCAAATTAACAAAAAAAGGCTTTTTAGTTTCAGGTAATCACACTGAAGCAAGAAGACTCTTGGTTTACATTATTTTTCATGCTAAATTTTAAGATCTATTTAAATTGTCTGCAGTTCATAAGTAATAAAACTTAAAACTATTTAATGCAGTAACAAATAAGATTCTAAATTTGCTTATTTCACTACCTAATTACAAAATAATATGTATTATTTTGTATCACAAAATAATCATTAATGTATTAAAAATATTTTTCATATGCATTTGATTTTTTTCCTTGTTTTCTTTCTAAACAGGACACAGGCAAACTTTCAAGGAAACAAAGAATTCGAGGAGCTTAATTTCACAGTAGAATCTGTTGTCTCCGAGTCTTCAGATAATATTGAATATCCGACAGAACCTGAATATGTGGAGCCATCTGTTATTCACGTTATGCCCTCATGTGAATCACCTTTATCACCTGCATCAAGCTCCAGACAAATCTTAGATAACACTAATTCAAATAATAATGATGAAAATACTCCTAGAGGGAAGAAAAGAAAAAAGAAAGAAACAGTTGAAAGTTCATTGCTTTCTGTTATTGATGAAACAAGTAAATATTTAAAAAATCACCATCGATGTGAAAATGATGATGACGATGATGATAATTTATTTTTATTGAGTCTCCATAGTGATTTGAAAAAAATGACCGATGAAAAAAAATTGGAAACGAAAATACAATTTTTACAAATTATGGCAAGAAATAAATGAAATTATTTGTACATAACACTAATCATTTGTTTTATTTACATATTTCATAAATATTTTCAAAAAATAAATTTACACAAGAAATGCTTTCCTTTCTTGCCATGGTACTGCTCCTTCTGCAGAAAAATATTCACAAAAATTATCTCGAACTGCAGATGCAGCACGGGATGAATTATTGGCCCCTAGACGGCCAAGAGGTTGCCATGTAAATTCTTCTGTTCTCCACATACCTTCTTTAATGGTGGCATTTGAAAGAAGAGAATCAGCAAAGTTCACTGGACAGTATTTCTTAGCTGCCTTTCCCAACTTATTTTTCATTAAGTAATTATGAAGGCAACAGCATGCCAAAACTACTTTATTAGCATGCTCTGGGTTCAGGGCAATTTCAGTACGAAGTACTCTCCACCCAGATGCCAATATGCCGAAAGCATTTTCAACGCACCTCCTTGCTCGAGAAAGTCTGTAATTAAAAATTTTTCTTTCATTCGACAGAAATTTGCCAGGATAAGGGCGTAAAATATTTTTCCTGAGTGGAAAAGCCTCATCTCCAACAAATACAAAAGGCAAAACTCGATCACTGTTTAATAATGGTGTTGGATTTGGCAATGAAAACAAAGTTTCACTAACCAAAGCTTTACCTAGTGAACAATTACCGAAAATTCCACCATCACTGATGCGTCCATAGTTGCCTGAATCAACACAAAGGAAAGTGTAACTAGCATCTGCCACTGCCATTAGGACTATGCTGTTATAGCCCTTATAATTATAATATGTTGATCCAGCTGACGGTGGAGCTTGTATTTTGATATGCTTATCTACAAGGAAAAAAAAAGCAATAATTATTAATTGCCTAAAGAAAAATAATATACACTTTAATGATAAAAATTAATATAAATACTTTTTCCAATAATAAATTCAGTTCTTAAAAAAGTTCTTAAATTAGAAACTTGCAAAAAAATTCCTTTTTATATTAAAATTTGTTTTTCATTTATTTATTATGAAACAATTCCAGTCTTTTGATATTTTAAGACAGCTCATATATCAAGTTAGATGATTCTGCAATATTTTATATTTATCTTTGAAAAGAATCTTCATTTGCCTAATTTTAATATAATGCAGTTTTTGTATTTCAAAAGTAGTCACTGACAAATAAATATGAAATGCAAGACATAATACATACCATCGATTGCACCAACACAGTTGGGAAAATTCCATTTATATTCAAAACCTTCTGCTATTACAGCCCATTCATCTGATGATGCTGGTATAGCCATAACCAGTAGCTGTAAGACTTGCCATATGACATCACAGGTCTCTCGAATAATATGTGAAACTGAAGATTTAGAAACACGGAAAGTGTATGCCAGGTCTGTATAATTAGTTCCAGATGCTAGAAATCTACAAAAACATTCTGAATCAATAATTAAATTTTTGCAGTTTTAAAAACATGTTGTTTAAAAATGAACAAAGGGCAATCTGTAGCAGTATGCAAGTTTTAAAAAAGGTTCTTTTTTTGGGGGGGGGGGTCAGTTTCAAAGAGATTGCAATTTTCTTTCTTATTATTAAACCATAGAAAATAAATGCTTTATTTATGTAACTTATTTTGATAAAATTATTCATAATTTTTTAAATGCATTACAAATTTTAAAAAAATATGAATTTTAAAAAGTTCAATTAGACAGAAGTATAAAATGTTCTGACAAGAACATTAATTTTCAATTATATATACTACACAAAACTGGAATTAGATGTAATAAAGACTTTCAAATAGAGCTGGTGCCAGAGCATATGCAACCAGTGTGACCACACCAGATGACAAAATTATTAGAATTTAGGAAGGAATCAGGTGGCAGAATTTCAGATTTGTCGAGTTTGCACCAGGCGGTAAATTGTCTAGCGTCGACACTGCTTTCAAAACAAATGTATATATTTATATTTACCTTAAACAGATGGCAAGTCTCTCAGATGCTGAAATTGATTTCCTAAAACGTGTTTCTTGCTTCTGTAGTTTATCTTGCAGTAAATGAAGAAGATGATCATATTGTTCTCCCTACATGTAAATTCAATAATATTATACTTATGAGTAAATTGAACATCAGAACTATATTTAATTATCTAATTAATATAAAAACAAATACAAAATAATTTATATTGTGCTAAAATGATTAGCCAAAGTAAGAGAAAATAATTTTGTTGTCTTGAAAAATTGCTTGAAGTATAATCTTACTATTTCTAACAATTAACACTTTTAGCGATTACTCGCATGTTATTAACAAAAATAACATAAACTCCATAATTAGAAATGATTTTAGCCTTCTGGGAAAGTGATGACTTTCAACATGATTGTTTGATTATGCACCACACACTAGGGTTACCTGCTTAAAGGTAACCCTAATGTCATGAGGAAGATTTAAGGTAAACTAATTTACATTTATATCTTGGACAGATATGCACAAAATGCCTATGTTCTAAACCCTTTTATCAGGTATTGAACAATTAATGTTCAGTGTTTTTATTTATTTAGCCACTGACGGGATATTATAGCAACCTTCAGAGAATATAGTTATCTGTGATTGTCATTACCAATGTTTGTTTATATTCTCAGGAATACTTTTGACTATTGAAGGTGCTCAACATGAGGGGCATCACTATATACTTATATTGCCGAAATATATACTGTGTTGCTGCAACTATGATCAGTGAAAAATATTCAGTTATTTATCTTACAAATTTGAAAAAATAAAATATGATAATTCTGATTAAAAGGAAAATTACTCTCCATTTCAATTTCACTCTCATACTCTAACAATTGCTTAATTTTTCAGGTAGTAGAATTTCATTAAATAATCTATTTTGATACAACTATTCTTACATTCTTTTAGAGGTTAAGTGTTTTTCATCATATTACTACAATATTCTCCAAAAATGATTTTTTAAAATATTTACATGATTTAATTTTATTGCTCATTTGTCAAATATAAAACACAGGTGGAACAGGAATGCAGAAAATCTTTTAAAAGCAAGTCTTTTTATGGATCTCCCAAATTCTCTAGAATATATTATTTAAAAGCCTAATTATTTTATATTTCTGGTTCTACAAAAGTATTTTCATGACAAAGTGAAGCAATACTAATAAAATTTATGACAGTAATAATTAAAAAATCTACGGATACAGAATGCTGGGTATTTTCTAACAGAGGAACATATCCTAATACACGATAGTGCATTAAAATGTTGACTTTCCAACATCTGGCACATCTAGTAATTTTACATTATACTCAATCTGATATTACGTTTCATTAAGGTAATTGAATTATAAACAACCTTCATTAATAATGCGCTTAATAAACCAATTAAACTAATTTAAACTAATTAGTTATAACTAATGCTAGTCCATAATTATATAAAAAATCATTTTGTCGGTAATTAAATAGCAATGTAATCATTAATCCTATTTCCTTAGTATAAATTACTAAGGAAAAAAATTACTAATTTACTGATATATAAAAAGAAATATTTGACAGTCTTTCCTTCAATTTTTACTTTCAGGTTTTGCTAAAAAATAAAAATAACTTACCGTCATTCGAGTATAATTGAAAAATAATTCTGGGTACTTCTGCCTCAGTGACGGAAACAATGCTGCATGAGCGGAATACGTATCTCGCTCTTGAAATATTGACCGAACCCATTCCCGCCTTGTAACGCAAACGCTTTTGTACAGCAAATACATACATATTAAATTATTTCTCAAATGCATAACGCGCTTTCTTTCTTCAGCTTTTTTAACTTTAGACATTCTACCGCCAACTTTCGATATTGTACCCCAAAATAGGAAATATTGCCCATGCGCAAATCAAAGCGACTTTATTGGTTGGGGGTAGTAATTCTTAAGCTTTGAGACTTACAAGTGTAAACAGGTGGGATCCTTGGGAGTAACAACTTAAGGTTAGCGTACGTTTCTTCGGACCAAGTTCCGCTAGTGTAAACGGGCCTTTAGTATTGCCATCGGTCACGTGAGACCCGCTAACTTCCGTAAACTCTCAGCGTTTGTCATCGCATATATCTGCAAACCTCTTTGATGCATCACCATGGTCATCAAAATTAGCAAACCACTGCTGGTGTAAGGAATATAATGTTTTCTGTGTTAACTGGAATTTAAGACACATTTTTTTTCGTTTATAACGTTTAACCGGGTAATTTCAGTACATTAATACTAATTTATATTTTTTAAATGATAAAATTTTCGTTATAAATGCTTATATATTATCTTATGCTTTATATATTCTTTTCTGTGCTAACTTGAATTTAATACAAATTTATTTTCGTATATCACGTTTAACCGGTTAGTTTTACATCTACATGCATATTATCTGTGAATTTTTACTACCATATGCTTAATATATTGTTTTGTCTGCTAACTTGAATTTACATGCACTAAAAATCACGTTTACGGCTCGGCTCATCATCGTTGAACCGCGAGCTTGGCGAGTAAAAATGCAACGGCGCCAACGGGTTCTCTGCGGATGAAAACCCAACCGAAGAATCTCTAAAGACCCAACGGAGCGCTTGTGAAAGAAAATGGTGGGTTAGACCGATTTACCTAAATCGAAAAGACCAAGGGGCGCAACAAAGTTTTATAAACGAAATGCGACTGCAGGATACTGAGTCATTTTTTAATTTCTTCCGGATGACTCCGCAAAAATTTGATGAATTGCTATCAGTTGTTGGTCCATGAATTACAATGAAGGCCACTTCATTCAGTAATCCCATCTCTGCACAAGAAAGATTAGCTATTACCATAAGGTAAGTAGAGTTCACTATTTAAAATTCATTTTTAAATTCGGTTGATCTTTACAATATGGTAACTGGTAGTTTGGCGACATTTTGGAGGCGATAAAGGTTACTACCTGGGACTTTGGTAATAATGTGAGCAGTACTCAGTTCCGATTACGCATTATTTTGCGTGAGGGAAATGAGAGATCATGGGATATGTCATGTGATATAAATGGACGAATTACGGTTTTTTAATCGGAAAAGGGGGGAAATCGGGAAAAAATGTGGATATTTTGTATTTAGCTTTATTCTGTGTTGTGTGAAACAGTGTTGTTTAATTTTTTATCCCATGGCCCTAAATAAAGTGAATTCGAAATGGGTATTTAGGCATTGTGATAGAGAAAAGTTTGCTTTTTATTTAGTGGAGGAAGTATGGAGGAAAAATTCGCACAAAAAATCTTTCAATAATTTTATTGAATGAATTAGAAAAGTGTATCCACCACATAATGAAGATTCTGAAGAAGATTAGGTAAGTTAGTATTTTTAATTATTTGAGGATATTATTTTTATGCGTTGTTCTAAATGTAAGGAGTAAATAAAGTAATATGGTATTATTGGAAAATTGTTATTAGCAATGATTTAGTTTAAAGTAATTAGGATTGTAAGCTAATTTTTATTAATTTAATGTATGTGCTTATTTATATTTTAAGTAGTGTTTTTGAATTTAATTATATTTTAATGAAATGATAGTTATTTTGTGAATTTTATGTTTGTAGGAATTTGGTATACGTTTAAGTTGAAATAAACGTGCATGGAAATAATTTAAATATTTGATACTAAGTATTTGTAATGCTTGCAGTATGAATTCGTTGGTGACGTGTATAATGTAATAGATGATTTAGAGGTAAAAGTTTTTGGATATTTTATTTATTTTATATGTGGAAATGTTCATATTTGTAAAGGGTAAATACTTTTTCGCGATCAGGTAATTTCATATATGTTATTTTTACCGGGTTTAAAGATTGAGAAAATTGTCATGTATTTTCATGAAATTTTTCTAATTTATGAGAAAAAAGCAGTGTACATGGATATAGTGAAGAGTGTGCGCAATGCCATTTTTGTGCAATTCTGTGATGTTTTTTTAAGTAAAAATAAGTCGGCGTGTACATGGTTTATGTGTATGTGTTATTTTGAAAAACGCGTAAGGAGTATGGTATTGTGCACTTTTCCCCCATTTTGCAGTGAATATTTGTCATGATTAAGCAGTTTTGTTTGATAAAATTTCTAGCATAAGTGTAATTCGGCTAGTAGATTGTTGGAAAAAGTGTTCCGTAGATAAAAAGAAAAGAAACATGTCTTTACTTCGTGAAGACAAAATGGCGGCGGGGGAAAAAAATAGAGGGTTGCTGTAGGAGAGTTGGTTGCCAAATTTTCGCCAAGTTACCATAATGTAAAGATCAACCTTTAATTCTATTTTCCATAGCATATTTCGACATTTATTTTCATATTTAAGAAAAAAACTATTTTATAATGCAATGTATAAATCTATTTAATTAATTAGTTACTTTCATTTTTTTTTAAATCTGCATGCAATTAATTATTGTATATATTTAGTGACAGTAATAAAAAGAAAAAGCCAGAAAGCCAGTAAAGTAATCTGTTTAATTCCTTTGTTGAAATGATTTACAATAAAGATATTCTGAATGATAAATAGCAAACATATAATACATAAGTAGAACTAACCTAATTACATTTATTGGAAAGGCAGCATCTTTTATTTTTATGTGTTTGAAAGATAATAATTATATATCTTTGTCTTTGACATTTTACCAGTTGCGTATGCAAACTGTTTGAAAAGATGGTAAACAGCCGCCTTGTCTACTTCTTGGAAAAGAATAATATTATATCGCCTTATCAAAGTGGTTTTCGAAAAGGGAGAACAACCGTAGATAACATGCTCCTCTTAGAGACATCCATTCGAAAAGCTTTTGTAAGAAAAAATCACCTTGTCTCAATTTTCTTCGATATAGAGAAAGCTTATGATAAACAGTATACTTTGCGATCTTCACGAGAGTGGCTTGCGCGGCAACCTACCAATTTTCATTCAGAATTTCCTGAACGCTAGAACTTTTCAAGTAAGAATTGGCTCTGTTTTTTCGGATGTTTTTCAACAGGAAGAGGGTGTGCCTCAAGGCTGTGTGCTTAGTGTAACCCTGTTTAGTTTAAAAATAAACTCAGTACTAAAAGAACTTCCTCCCACCATCTTGGGATCTCTATATGTTGATGATCTGCAGATTAGCTGTCGAGGGGCAGACATGAGATACGTAGAGAGGCAGTTGCAGATAGCTCTGAATAAGATCCAAGAATGGTGAAACAAACAGGGATTTACCTTTTCCAAACAAAAAACTGTGTGCGTGCACTTTTGTAGGAAGCGAGGTCTCCATCCTGAACCTGAGTTATATTAGTTCCACTCATTGCAAACCTTTATTCATAATCATGAACAGCACTAAGAACTTATACAGAAAAAAATTACAGACGTCCACCTTGAGCACATCCAACACCAACACATTTGGTGAAGGAAAACACATGGTCAACAGACTCTTTAGTCAATGTTACAGTTACATATGAAAATTTAAAAACAATAACACAGCAAAACAAAAATGTTCTGAAAATTCACACACTTAATTTAAAAAAATTAAATGCACATTGTTACAGTTATTAGCAATGACAAATAATTATTACACTTTTCTTTCATAATTTAAATTGATTTTTTTACCAATGTCTGAGCTATCACCAGGCCACTGAAATGCTAAGTTCAAATCCAATGTATTGGACTGGTGCAGCCATCTACTGACAAGATAGTGAAATGCAAAGTGTTCTAACATTACTCCCTCACCAGTAACTAAGTTACGATACTTAAATTGCATTGGTAAGGTCAATAATCGAATAACGTGATCACTACATCTCATGATCAAAATGGGGAAGACTCAGATAACCGGCACTTGGCGCAATTTTTTCCGCCATCTTGAATCGGCGAAAATCGCCGAATCCTCGGAAGGATTTTTTGACGCCAAGAGCAAATTTCCAAAATTTCCCTCCTGAGCCGGACATAGGGGAGAAACCGGTGCTAGGCGAAAATCGCCTGAGGCTAAATACAATAACGCGTTTGCGTTAAAAAGGTAAACAATGTACATAAAATTAATTTAGTTGTTGATATGTTAAAGTTAATCTACATACATGTTTTCACCTTAGTATTTTAGATGAAGGCACAGCTTTAGTATAGCCCACCTGGAATTTTAAACAAAAAAAATATCACCAAGAGCGGCGATAAATGATATGATCTGGTAACCCATACTATTCGCCAAACGCAATGTAAACAAGAGGATGGAATTACGGTTACAGCTAATTTAGTAGTCAGTTACATTTATTCAATTTCAATACAAATTACCGACACATCCGTTTACTCAAAGTTTAATGCACGTGCCCTGTATTCTTACTTTTCCGGTATAGATTTCTCTTAAAATTTGTCTCATGCTGGAGGAAATACAACATTTTAAATTAGAATTCTACTAAAATTAATATCTAAATACACAATTCGTAACACTGTTATTGGCGATTGTTTAACGCTCAGATACCGTGAATACTATTTTGTATATATATTTTTGGCTACTTGAGGTGATATTTTTGCGTTTAGTTATTGCTTGCTCTAAAACTGCTGTTAGTGATGTTGTAATTAAATATCAGGAGATTATAAAGGAAAATTTAAGGTGGGAGTTTTCAAACAAGCGTAAAATTTTGGGAACAGATATTTTATGTATGAATTGACAATAGAGTATGAACTTTTTAGAAGATTTTTGATGGATTGTCGATTATTGAAGGATAACGTTTTCTGTGAAAAATGTAAGATACCATGCTGATTAGTTAGTCAGAAAAAGTCATCGAATGGTAGTATTTGCAAGAAATGTACGGCTGAGAAATCAATTAGGCTAGGATCTTGATTCGCCTGTAGTAAGCTCAATTTTTCTAGAATTTTTTTTTTTTTCCCCCAACGCGAATCAATGGAGTTGCTTATGCGCGAATTTCTGCAATTCTCCGATTTCTTTTAAGTGAAAGAAGATTTCTTAGTATATGAGCAATGCAGAGTTTATTCAATTTCTGATTTTTAAGTAAAAAGAGATCGCTATATACATGGGCTAAGCCAAAGCGCTGCGCAATACCGAGGTTGTGCACGTGCCTAGTTTGTGCAATTCTAGGATGTTTTTTTAAGTGAAAATAGATCGATGTGTACATGGGCAGAGCCAATGTAGTGCGCAATGCCGAGGTTGTGCGCGATGCCTAGTTTGTGCAATTCTAGGATGTTTTTTAAGTGGAAATAGATCGCTATATACATGGGCTAAGCCAAAGCGCTGCGCAATGCCGAGGTTGTGCGCGGTGTCTAGTTTGTGCAGTTCTAGAATATTTTTTAAGTGAAAATAGATCGATGTGTACATGGGCAGAGCCAATGTAGTGCGCAATGCCGAGGTTGTGCGCGGTGCCTAGTTTGCGCAATTCTAGGATGTTTTTTAAGTGAAAATAGATCGATGTGTACATGGGCAAAGCCGATGTAGTGCGCAATGCCGAGGTTGTGCGCGGTGCCTAGTTTGTGCAATTCTAGGATGTTTTTTAAGTGAAAATAGATCGATGTGTACATGGGCAAAGGCAATGTAGTGCGCGGTGCCTTGTTTGTGCAATTCTAGGATGTTTTTTTAAGTGAAAATTGATCGATGTGTACATGGAGAAAGCCAATGTAGTGCGCAATGCTGAGGTTGTGCGCGGTGCCTAGTTTGTGCTATTATAGGATGTTTTTTTAAGTGAAAATAGATCGATGTGTACATGGGCAGAGCCAATGTAGTGCGCAATGCCGAGGCTGTGCAATTCTCTGATATTTTTAAGGTGGAAATAGATGGATGTGTACATGGACACCGAACTTTGATGCTTTTCGGGCGAATACGGATCGTTGTTTACAAAGGAAAACGAGATAATGTGTGATGACGAGCTGTAATGTAACGTATTTTATATGCAATGTTTAACATATCGTTTGTGTATTTTAAATTTGTATTGTTGTTTTAATTGTGAATTATACTTAAGACATCATTTTTCATTTAAATTGTATTTTAATGTTTTGGTTTTGATATGTTTATAATGCTTTCCGACTTACGATTTATATCGATAGCCCGACGATCTACTCAACAGTAGCAAAACTGTAAACTTTGACCCTATAAGTAACTTTTACCTCATTATTATAATATGTAGTGTTTGCAATCGTAATCGCACTTGATAATACGAGTTCTTTGATAATACAGTGTCTCACAAAAGTGATGGGACACTTGTGCTTTACAAAAGGAAACTGTAATAAAATAAATTAAAAAAACATGTAAAAATTTTTTGTGGGTGTGTTTCATACTTAAATTTAGTAACAATTATTACATCACATACATTTTCTCAAAATATTAATTTAATAAAAATACAATTGTTTAGAACGGAGCAAAAAATGGCTCACATAAGTGATGGGACACCATTAGATACTACTACGTACTATGCAACAAAAATCGTCTGAAGTCAGCTATAAAAATATTTTTTTGGGTTTTTATTTTTACTCAAAGCAATTGGCAATAATTTATCGCAATCGTCTGCAGTATTTCTCTCCAGTTTGTTTTGGAATTTTTGTGTTTTTTATCTCTGTGCAGCCATGAATGCTAAACGAAAAGAAACTTTGCCTGAAATTCGAAAATTAGTTATTAAGTTGCATATTGAACGTGGAAATTCTATTAGAGAAACTGCTGAAACCGTTAACCTGAGTCATTCAACAGTTTTTAATATCATTAAACGATATAAAAAGAATCATATGATTCAGGATAAAGAAGACCTGGCCGACCATCAAAGCTATCCAATGGAATAAAGCGAATTATCGTTCGAAATATTAAAAAAAATCCAAGAATGAGTGCTCCCAAAGTTGCTGCTGATTTACAAGCATTATATGGAGTAATTGTTAATCCTGAGACTATTGGAAGAGTAATTAGATTTGCTGGATATCACGGTAGAGCAGCCAGGAAAAAATTCTTCGTGAGTGAAAAGAATAGAAACCTCAGACTGGCTTTCGCAAAATCCAACATAAATAAGAATTCTGATTATTGGAATGAAGTTATATTTGCTGATGAGAGTAAATTTAATATATTTGATTCTGACGGTAAAATCTTGGTGTGGAGAAAACACAGGAAAGACAATTAATTAAAATCGGTGCTTCAAGAAGAATGGGGTAAAATCACTCCAGAAATCGCAAAAAAATTAGTCGAATCCATCCCAAGAAGATTAAATCATGTTTTAAAAGTAAAAGGAAATCCAACAAAATATTAAAACCTTTTATAAAGTAAAATTTTTGGATAAATATTTGATGGAAAAGTAAGTGTCCCATCACTTATGTGAGCCATTTTTTGCTCCGTTCTAAACAATTGTATTTTTATTAAATTGATATTTTAATATTTTGAGAAAATGTATGTTATGTAGTAATTGTTACTAAATTTAAGTATGAAACACACCCACAAAAAATTTTTACATGTTTTTTTTTTTTTTATTTTACTACAGTTTCCTTTTGTAAAGCATAAGTGTCCCATCACTTTTGTGAGACACTGTATGTGTGTGTGTATGTGAAGCATTGCTTAGTGTTCCTAATTTGTAGTATTTATTTTCTTATAATATTTTCTTCCATTGCGAGAAATTAAATTTTTTATTTATTTATGTGTAGAATTCTAGTATGCCTGCCTACAGAGAATATAATGTGATTTAGAAATTTAAGAACCTGTTTTTCATTAATGTGAAGTTTAAAAATTTTTAGAAAATAATTAAAATTGTCTACTTACTGGTATATAAGGGATTATGTTGTTACGTAGCAAAACGTTAATTTGTAAATATGATAAAATTGATATGTTCCAGAATATTAATTAAAAAAAACTTTTTTTTTATTTGTATAAATGCTAAAGCTTAAAAATCTTTGAAAATATGGAAGCTGTATGAAATACAAGTATGAGAGACTGCGACGTTCTTTATCGTTGTAATAACTGGTAGAATTCGCTTACTGTATCATGATAATTTTAAATATAAACAATTTATTATACTTATTTTCAGTTACGCCTAAGCTCAGAAATGTAAATTTAAAGAATTTGATGTTAATTTACAATAATAAACAATTCATTATTTTTTTTTAAAGAGAAAATACAAATTACGCGTAGCATGGAGAATACATTGTGACGTAACACCAAATTATTTATTAAAGGTGAAATAGCTAAAGGTTTCCGGTATTGTTTTTAAAATTACATCCTTTTAACCTTAATCATTTCTTAATATTTCTTTCTCTTAAAACCGTGTATAACAGTCATAAACTTATTTCTATTATCCACGATTTCTGGTGAAATCAAGATGGCTACCATTTTTTTAAACACGGAGTTTCGTCGAAAATCTGGATGGCAACCATTTTTCAAAACAACGTATTTCATGTGCTTTGGCGCCAAACCAAATTCGCCAAACTTTGAAGGTGGGCTATACTAAAGCTGTTCCTAGATGAAGATATATAATAACTCCAACATTATTACCTTACCAACTTAATACTTTTCTTTTTTAATTCTGACCATTAATTTCTACACTTATCTATAATAATAGTTAAATATGTTTGAAAACATGTTCTTCATATAAATGCAGTAAAGATTATGCAAATGGAATATTTATCACGTAAGTAACGTTAAAAATTTTAAAAGATAAAATATACATGAGTATATTATTTGGAGATACTCAGATAACTCGGATGACATTTTATTTTGATGAACTAAACCGTTCATTATAGATTTACTTTTACTCTCTATATTAAAATAAACTTATGTTAGCATTTTATATAGAATAAATATCTTATATAAAATTATCCATTCATATTATATTACCAACAAATTTATAATAAAATATATGAATGAATGAATGCAAAAATAGGTACAAGAATTTTAACTTACCCCATTGCAGTTGTGCATAACGTGTTGTATATCCTTTTATTATATTCTTGTTGATATTTGCAGTTCTTCTAAAAAACAGTTTCTTGAAATATTAACATCCGAGGTTCGTGTTTTGAAATAATTAATCCAAATCACTTTGTTGTACACTTATGAAATGTTCACACTGCATGCAACACAAATCTAGTAGCTTGCACTATCCTCCTCATATCAGGTCTCAGACTCAGAGTCATACTTAACATTCTTAAAAACTGACTGGCTTCAGCATCTGTTTAAAATATTCCATAATTAAAAAGGTGGGGATAAATAGATTCCATTTCCACATCACCTTAGAAGTAGGTTTGCACTTGCTTTAAAAAAACAGAAACTGTAAAATACTCTTAAAGAAGCATGCTAAATATTTCAATTGTTACTTTTAAGTATTAATTTCAGTTTTAAGGAAATGAAAGTTGAATTATAATCATGAAGAAATTGGTTATTGCGAAGCATGACATGCATAACAAATTAAGCAATATGATACTATGGAGATTTCCGGTTATGTTTTTACCACCAATCCTCAAATTCCATATCACAGATTATGTTCTTACTGCATTAATATAAATATTAACAAGACATAGTGCACAATAAAAATTAAACTTTATTTAGGAACATCGCGCATACTCCCCGACAGCCTGCCTGTTTCGCTCTGCTCGCTACTCCTAAGAAACTTCTCCTCTAGGGTTGCCACACTTATCGGAGGGCGCAAGGCGCGCTCCTTATCGCCATCACCACAGAGTTTCCCCCCAGTTCCTTTAATGGCTATTCAAAGGAACGACATAGGTTATGAAATTATCTCAGAGTATCCGTGCTGTCGGGTATTTTTTTTATGATTACAAAATTAGAATATAAAATTAGAAAAGATCAAAATGCAATTCAATATATAACAAGGTATTGACACATATAATAAACATGAAATAACAAGAAATATGTTAAGATATGAATTTTAAAAAAGTGTTTTAAATTGTTATGTAAGAAGCAAGTTTCTTAGGAAAGTGAACATGTCTTCCCGATCTGGTGACAGTTTGTGTCTTAGAGAGTTCGTTTGCAGATTTATTCTGCTGAACTGTCTAAGTCTTTATTTGTTTTCAGTTCAGGCAAATTAGAGTCCGAAAGCAAATAGGCTGGTTTCACACGGTCTATAGACACAGTAGATTTCAGACCGTTAACATCAATTGTGAGTTTTGTCCGTTCTAGAAAGGACTTTATGCGGACCTGTATATGGTTGGCACAGAGGTGGCTTTACTCGATCGACACGTAAGTATACATGCGTACACGACTTTAAGGTAGCACTTTTCTTGGCAATGTGCAGATGTTGCTATTGGATTGAATTGTTGCATTCTATGCCTAAGATTCGTGATAAATTGTGTGTCATACGGAGATATCTTAGATGACGTTATCATATCACTAGGCAGCTTGAGAGTTGTGCCGTACACCAGTTCAGCACAAGATGACTGTAGATCCTCCTTTACGGCTGTCCGAATACCACGCATAACAACTGGTAGTGTTTCAGTCCAGTTATTGGTCTCGTGAGCCTTGAGAGAAGATTTTAAATGTCGATGAAATCGTTCAACAATGCCGTTTGACATTGGATGATAGGCTGTTGTTGTGATTCTGTTCGTA
Organism: Stegodyphus dumicola; assembly: GCF_044657685.1. Classification (NCBI taxonomy): domain Eukaryota; kingdom Metazoa; phylum Arthropoda; class Arachnida; order Araneae; family Eresidae; genus Stegodyphus; species Stegodyphus dumicola. Next base: position 53,689,749 of record NC_140778.1, read on the forward strand.
CCCAAAATGCGCGTGAATTCTGCAAAAAGTGCGGATCTCATTTGAGAACCTTGGTCTGTTGTTATGATCGATGGGCAGCCAAAACGAGATATCCAACAGTTGAAGATGGCTTTGCAAATGGTTTCCGTTTTCATATCCGGGATGGGAATGGCTTCAGGCCATCTGGAAAATCTATCTATGAGAGTCAAAAGGTACACATTGCCTTCTGATGGAGGTAACGGTCCGACGATATCCATATGGATTTCTGAAAAACGTGCATCAGGAAGAGAGAATGTGCCCAGTGGTGCTTTAGTATGCCTAGTAATTTTCGATTTTTGGCAAGATTCACAGGATTTCACCCAATTTTTGATATGACGTTTCATATCGGGCCATACATAACGAGAACAAATAAGCTTCGTAATAGCTGCAATTCCTGGATGTGACAGATTATGCAGATGATTAAAGATGAGTCTGCGAAAGGAATTCGGAACAAATGGACGAGGAATGTCCGTTGATATGTCACAAAGAATATTACCATCAGAATATTGGCACGGTTTAAATTCCAGTTTCAAAGATGATGTGTTGTTTTTGAGAAGGTCTTGTACCTCCGGATCATGCCGTTGAGCTTCCGAAAATTTTTTAAAATCCAAAAATGGAGATTTTGTTATGGAATCAATTTCGATTCTTGAAAGAGCGTCAGCAACGACGTTTTTTGAACCTTGCACATGCCTAATATCAGTAGAGTACTGAGAAATAAAATCTAAATGGCGCAATTGTCGAGGTGAACATTTATGAGGGTTCTGTTTAAAAGCGTATATTAACGGTTTTTGATCCGTATAAATTATAAAATTTCTGCCCTCTAACATGTGTCGGAATTTCTTAATTGCAGAATAAATAGAAAATAATTCCCTATCGTACGCGGACCATTTCTGTTGACTTTTATTGAGTTTCATAGAGAAAAATGCTATAGGTTCCCATGTTTGTTGAGACAACTGCATAAGTGTGCCGCCTATTGCGACGTCTGAGGCATCTACCCAGATGCTTAGCTGGGCTCCGGGAATAGGGTGTCTCAAAAGGGTAGCCTGAGCAATGGCATTTTTGGCAGCAATAAAGGCTTGTTCAGCATTCTCGTTCCAATTTAATTGTGGGGATGAATCCTGAACACGAGAATGAGATTTCTTTTTATTAATATAGCCTTCTAACAATTTTATTAAAGGAGAAAGAATATGTGCTGCTTTAGGTATGAAACATCTATAAAAGTTAAACATGCCTAAAAATCGGCGAAGCTGAGTGAGAGTGGTAGGTTGAGGAAAATCTAAAATACATTTGACTTTGTCAGGAAGAGGTTCAATTCCGTTTTCACTAAGGTGAAAACCTAAGAAATCAATAGATGTTTGACCAAAGGTGCATTTTGAAACATTTATGCAAAGTCCATATTCCTGAAGTTTGGAAAATAAAGCTTTCAAATGCCTGCAATGTTCCTCAGAACCTTTAGAGGCTATGAGCAAGTCATCGACAAAAGCGTAAACGCCTTCTAAACCCCGCGTGACTTCATCTATAAAACGTTGAAAAGTCGCAGATGCATTGCATAAGCCGAATTGCATACGGGTACTTTCGAATAAACCGAATGGTGTGCATATGGCGGTTTTGTGGATGTCGGCTGGGTTAATTGGTATTTGATGGTATGCCTTAATCAGGTCGACATGACTAAAAATTTTAGTACCGTGCAATGCAGGAGTAAAATCGGCTAAGCATGGAATAGGGTATTTGTCTTTTATTGTTTGAGCGTTCAATGCTCGATAATCTCCTACAGTTCTCCATTCCAGACTTCCCTTTTTTGGAACCATGTGAAGTGGGGATGCATAATTGCTGCTCGAAGGTCTCAAATGCCCCAATTGCATCATAGTTTGAAATTCTTGTTTTGCTATTTTTAAGCGATCTGGAGCTAACCGACGAGGTTTTGCAACCACAGGTGGACCTTTAGTTATGATATAATGAACGGTGTTATGTTTAACAGGTTGGTTAGGATCTGGTAATCTAGTAACTGAAGGAAATTCTTTTAAAATTTTGTGATATGGTGTATCACTAAATACAGTTTTTACTGAATAAATGCTTGCATTTTTCACGCAACCGACGGTTTTAAAATGCGTTTTTAAATCTTTGAGACATTTGTTTCTGAGATCAGGCACCAATTCAAAGAAATGGAGAAAATCTGCTCCAAGAATGGGTGTACTAACATTTGCTATAAGAAAAGTCCATGTAAACTGTCGTCTTAATTTGAAATCCAAAGAAAGTGTTTTTTGACCATAAACATGAATAGTAGAAGAATTAGCAGCGAAAAGTGTTTGTTGGGACGAATTCCGTTTTTGAGAATTATTTGCTGGAAGTAAGGACACGTCAGAGCCGGTATCGACCAAGAATGAAAGGTTTGTTCTACGGTCACGAACGAACAGGCGATGTGAAACTTGAGGCAAAGAATAAGTCACCTCTATTCTTTGCTGGTTTCGTTTCCCTGCCATGAACAAGGTTTTGTACATTTGTCATCTCTACACTTTTTCCCAAAACGTCTATGATACCAGCAAATAGAATAATCTCTCCTTTTGGAATTGCTTCTTTCCTTATTGCGATCTCCGCGATTTGGTGAGCGACCACGAGAAAGAGAAATGCGATCAATATGTTTGTTTAAATAATTTATCCTCAAGAGACTGATCGACTGTGCGAGAAACGGCACAAGTCCCTGGGGTTGGATTTACTTCTAAAATTCTGTCGGCAATTTCTGCACTTTATCTACAGTTAAATTGGAAATCGCTGCCAAAATAGACTGAACAGTCGAAGGCAAACGTTGAAGGAATAATTCTAACATTAAGTTATCAGGAACATTTAAAGATTCTGCTCGACGTTTCATATTTCTAAGGAAATCGGAAGGTTTTCGAGAACCTAATTCTTCTCCAGATAATAATTGGCGAATTTCTTGCTGAGAAGATTCTCCTGAACGATTTATTAACTCAGTTTTAAGCTTTGCATATGGATCAATAGGGTCTGGTTTCATAAGTAAATCCCGTACTAGTGATGCAATATCTGGAGGAAGATGAGCAACTACATAATTATATTTAGTAATGGATTCTGTGATAGGTTTGGGGGTGGCAAGAGCAAAAGTACTTTCACACATAATAAACCATAAAGATGGGTCTGATCGGTTATAAACCGGAATTTGGACGGCATAAACATCAGACATTGTGCAAGGTTTTTAAGCCAAAATAAAAGCAAAAATTTAACTAAAGAAAATGAAATTAAATGATAAGTAGAAAACAGAATTATAAAATGATCTATAATTACTACTCATCTGTGATCCGGAGGACGAAAACCGATGTAATCCATTACTTCTGGTTTGGAGATCTTGAGTGATGGCTTGTAGTCAAAACCGAACGTGCTTGAGAACTGTTCATACGATTTAACACAGTCCAGGTTACCATTATGGAAATTTCCGGTTATGTTTTACCACCAATCCTCAAATTCCATATCACAGATTATGTTCTTACTGCATTAATATAAATATTAACAAGACATAGTGCACAATAAAAATTAAACTTTATTTACGAACATCGCGCATACTCCCCGACAGCCTGCCTGTTTCGCTCTGCTCGCTACTCGTAAGAAACTTCTCCTCTAGGGTTGCCACACTTATCGGAGGGTGCAAGGCACGCTCCTTATCGCCATCACCACAATACGTTAAATATTTAAAAATTTTTAAAGTAATTATGTCTGTACATCAAGTGCAAACCTACATCAGGAGGTAGGAATCGTGATGCGTTTTTTTTTATGGAGGTGTCGCCAAGAGCCATAATCCTCCGAAGAAATGTCTCATCAACTAAAATGGTTTTACCTGCAAGGCAAATAAAAGGTAAATGAAACATATTATCACAATTTTGCAATAAAATGGCGTCTACCAGGCGAGCAAACTATTTTCATAATCTTCACCATGTGTAAATTGATTATAAGCCAGTTTCCCTCAAAACGTCCTTCACAATGGGATTCCTCCTTTTACACAGATAGCTCTTTTGACTTTAATATGTTAAAATGTCCTAACGTAACTTAACCTGCAGCTTTTGTCCACACGAATTCTCCTGCATAACTAGGCAAGCAACTTTCCACCAACCAATTCCCAGCTCAATTACATCTTGAACAGTCGATAACATTTCCATTTTATGATTTCTATCATCTGCAATTTGAAGCATTGCAACTGGAATATTTGCTGTTCTTCGGCAAACTGAAAATTAAATAAAAATGTTTATTATATTTTAACAATTGGCATCTTTCTGAAACTATTATTTCGGAACATCTGCAGTATTCTAAAGAAAGCATCACTGCAGTGTATTGTTAGCAGTGCATCTGTAAGTATTGGCTAATACATAAGTACCCTGAAATATAACTAATTATTATTTACATTATAGGAATGCAATAAAGGGCTATTTGCCTAAAAGGAGAGGTGCCTTCATGGAGTACTTTTTAGGGGAACTTACTTGTATTCATGTTACACATGGTGAAAACTGTGAATACTCTTGGGAGCGAAGCCAGCCTGTTTGCTAGGATCTTCATTACGGTTAAACTACGAGTATTCAGTCATTTTATCACTCGACTGGTAAGGGACTTAAAATATAAGGTAATGCATATCTCATTAAAAGTTGAATTAAATACATGGCTCAGTTAATTTGTGAGACAAAATAAATACAGAAAAAAATTAAGAATCCTTTACCTGCTCCACCAAGTTGTGTACTGTGATGAGAGGCAAATACCTCACAGATTTCTCTACAATAGGACATAAAGTCGCATATTGTTTCGTCGCGTATTTCTGGCAACTTCTGCTCTTTCCTCCATGACATAAAATTCATCTTTATAAACGTGAAATTCATCTCCAGTACAAAGAGGAATATGAAGACCATGCACTCCCTGACTGGAACTTTGGTCCCCTCAAAAAATGTGCCTGCAACGGGGTTAACCATTCCTGGACACTTGCCTCTATTCCTGTTGCTGCAAATCCATCTCCAGCCAAGTTTTGCTTCTTTCCTGGAATTGGCATTCATCTTATGACCACATTTTGGGCAAGGTGGGGCCTCCTCTTTTTTCGGAAGCAAGCCAGCTTCTGTTGCTAAAATAACTGCCTTTTCTTCATCATTAATCAATGACATTCCTGTCATCATGTTGAAGTATTTCAATTTCTGCATTAATGATGAAGTAGCCATAGCAAAGAAAAAATAGAACCTAACAAAATGAAATTAAATAAATCAAATCAAATATTAAATTAAATGTATTATTTTTAAATTAAAAGAGATGTTAAATTTAAGCTAACAATATATCAAACTAAAACACTGATAACATACAGAAATAAAGGCTTAGTAGTACAGGGAAAAAATGCAGAAATAAATATTAATAACTTCTGAAATATGAAGAAATTACAAATATTCCTAAGTTACAGAAATAAAAATTTTAATATAAATAAAAATTAGTAATTCAAATATGCAAATATCAATAGATGCAAAGAGATAAAAATTTAATTGAAAAAATACTTGCTTTGGCAGGTGATTCCTCTTGAAGCGATACACACAGGGCACTCAACCAAAATGATGTAGGTTCAGAGTTGAGAGGTCAAAGTTCGCGGAGTTTTGCGCCTACGTCATTTCGCAAAAAATCGATTCCATGTAAATAATCAAAATTTCGTAGAAAAATTTGTTTGATCAAAATTACTTGCATAAACACGTATTTTATATTTTTATTTGTTAACATAATTTTGCATTAATAAGTAGCAGATATTTTTTCAATAATAAAAGTTTTTGCAAAAATTAAATTTGATAGACGACTGTGTGAAGAAAAAGTGTTCCTTTTTTAATATGTGTGTCTTTAATGTTGTTTATAAATGAACTGAATGAAAAGGTTATCTGAATTTTGAAAGTAAATCGGCAATAAATTGGATACCACTGTGGCGACATCATTCGTGTTAATGAAGCCTTAATGCAAATACTGTACCAACCCGATGACTGATTTTTTGTCTGTGTGATTCTATATCTAAAAAATGTAAACAAATATTAATCTTATTGGAGTAAGAGCAATGTTTAACATTTCCTATGTTCAAGACATGCACAACCACAAAGCGAATCCAGTGCAGCTTAACCGTAACCGTTCATTGAAATAATCTTGACTTAACCAAAAGACTTTGTCTGTCTGTCTGTCTGTCATGACATCTGTCTCTCTCTCCCCCCTCCTTTTTTTTTTAATTTTCGCGTTTTTTTTACAGGTTTTTCAAAAACCAGCATCTTTTGAATTTATTAGCACGGAAGCAGAATTTTTTCCCCTTCGTCTTGAAACAAGAAAATAGATTTAATGTAGGTAAACAAAGAAATGTAATCCTGAATTGCATACTGCAGGGAAACAAGATTTCTAACAATATATTTCGGTTATGTATTTGTTGCAAATACGGTGATGCAAAACTTTCAATATGTATATTCATTACCATTAAAAACTAACATGAGTAACAACACAGCAGAAAAAACTATGAAGATAAATCGTATTCAAAGGTTTGAAGATATAAATTTAATTAACTTTTATTTGTTTATCTAAGAAAGAATTTTGCTCATGTTTTGTTTAATAGTTTAAATTTTTTACTCATACACCGAATTTTAATCCGCAAAATCCTCTAGGTAAAGAAATCAGTGAAATATCCTTGACATAGAAAAGTAGCAGAATATTGTTTCTTTAATATTTTACATTAACTTATTAGCATTTCAAAATCTTATAAGTTTTTTATTTTGATATAAACTTGATGAGAAGGGATTAAAAAATTGCTTGTATGATACAGAGTATCTGTCAGCGAGATAGCGGTAAAACTGTTGCAACCTAGTAGTTCGTCTTGGAATTAAGTTCCGACTAACGGATTTCCGCCATCTTGTGCAAATAACCCGCGAGTGCTTTTCTTATTCTAAATAATTCGTGTTAGGAGTACAATTAATTTATTTAGAAATTAATTCCAGTTTGTTATAGCTAGATAAATAACATATACTTAAATATTAAGTAAATAATTTTAAAAAATGTGTCAATGCGAACGATAAGTTAGGAAAAGACCATATGTTATCTACTTTGTTTTATTAGGATAATTAATTTATAAGGTCATTAAGTTGTTTAGAAAATAATTTATAAGGTAATTAAACGACAACTGGGAGCCCGTCTCCTGAACTTCTTAGTTTCTGGGATAAACCACAATTCATATTTAATTTAATAATAATTATTAATGAAATATAATTAATTAATCATATTTAATTTCTTAATTATTAATGAAATATAAATAATTAATCATATATAATTTCTTAATTATTAATGAAATCTAATTAATTAATCATATTTAATTTATTAATTATTAATGAAATATAATTAAATAATCATTTTAATTTGATAATTATTAACATTTTTAATTTGATTGATTATTTAATTTTTAAGTCATTAATAATTTTAATAGTAATCTAAAAATACAACAAACAGCTTATGAGCGTATTCACCACGTCTACTGACAAAGTCACGTGATCAACACGAAGATTCATCTGCAGAGTCGCATGACAGCCGAATTAAGGCGTAAGAAAATATCCCTTCCCTTTTCCCTTTCTCCCTAGCTTAGTGAAGGTTTAAACTTGCAACCTGAACTGTCCTCCCACTGTTTGGCGCCTATCGCTCAAGTAGGTGAACGCGATTTCTGGAAGTTCGCCAAGTGCCGGTTATCTGAGTATCCCCTCAAAATGCACTTCACGTATAAAAGAATGAATTTCTAAGCTTGCATCTGGTTCTGAATTGTAAGGTTATAGCAAATTAAAATACAAATAATAATTAAGGTAGCTGGAACTTCAAGATATATCACTAATCTTTTTTGTTCCATGCTGGAAATCCACATAATTGTAGATACCACATTCAATATTCTATACATTCATTATACATTTCATTATTATATCTCAAAGTTAATATATACATACATACTCCATATCTGGGCTTAACTGAACAATTCAATGACATGCTTTCAGTGACATGAAAATAGTTAACACCAATAAAAATCTGATCAGTATTACTAAAATTTTCACATTTCATAGCAGGTATTTTAAACACCAAATGCACTTTTCTTATTTTACTCACTCCTGACTGACTCAATGCAACACTGTCCTGAATATACACCTTAGCAACTAATATTCTTTGAAAATTATTAGTTTTCTGAAAAACAGGTATTAGTACTGCATTAAACTGCAGCTGGATAGAAATTATATTTGCTCTAAAGCTCATATATGCCTAATACCAACATGATTAGAATACTACTTATTTACATGCAGCTCAAATTCTTAATTTTCAATATTGCAATCTAACATTAACAAATTAGTGAAAAAGACATATTTCATAATACATAGATATATGTGCACTACACTATATAGCACTGCAATATTCTAACTGAAACAATAATTGTATTTTATAAGATAGCTTCCAAGGAGGTAATGCAGATGTTATGCCTAAGCAAAAACACACTGTATTCCAAAACACAATAATACCAACCCTTACAGCTAATACATGCATATAGAATTTGAAGCAAAAATTTCTAGAACAGTAAAAACAATATGGAAAGTATATCTGAATATATTCATGAACAGTAATATATTGCTCAATATCTACACCACTACGACTCTGGTATATTACAGAAGATACATAAATTAGAAATTATAAAATCAGTATACATTATTGTGAAGGAGATAAATACGATATGACATGAGCACTAATTGGGGAAGTAGATCATGAATAATAATATTTGCAGTAACAAGAAATAAGAGTTGTGATTTAGTTTTAAGTTCGAAACCTAACAGGAGATTTATTTCTCTACCACAACGAGTGTTTGTTGGGAAATTACTATGATGCATTTCCTTTGAGGATCCACCATTGACATCGTCGTCAAGAAGCTGATTCGGTAGTTCTGGCATGCTATCTGCATTCATAAGGTAAGCAGGTTTCAGCCTAGCAATAGAGATGTTAAACATCTTTTCCTTTAATATGCACAGAATAATACTTATCATGTCTTTCTGCTACAGGAAATGGGCCATCATATGCAGGCTCTAGTGGTTTTTTCACCCGATCAACTCTTACGAACACATGAGTACAGGTCCTTAAATCTCTATGTACAAAAACTTTTTGATAAGATTGACATGTATCTGCAGACTTCATTGGCTTTGCTAGGGCCATCTGCTGCTGAAGATTGTACACAAATGTGTCAGGTTCAACGTGGACACTGGGTTTTTCAAAAAATTCACCAGGAAGCCTGATATTGGTACCATATACCATTTGAGCAACAGAATAGTTTGTACCATCTCTGATAGCAGCTCTTAAACCCAACAAAATAGTGGGTAGCATATCACTCCATTTTACATTATTGTGAGCTTATATTGCAGCCTTTAGTGTCCTGTGAAAGCGCTCTATTTTCCCATTACATTGGGGATGATAGGGCGTTGTATGCAGAAGTTTAGCACCACAAATAGCAGCAAGATTTTTAAACATTTGGGAGGTAAACTGGCGACCTTGGTCAGTTAAAATACACTGTGGCACTCCAAATCTGCTCACCCAATGGTCATAAAAAGCTTTACTCACCAGTTCTGCAGTGATCTCTTCTAATGGAACTACCTCCATCCAACAGGAAAATCTATCAATGCATGTTAGACAGTAAATTTTACCATTAGATGGTGGCAAAGGCCCAATCAAATCAATATGAATGATGCTAAATCTGGCATCAGGTTCTAGATATGTACCAAAGGTCGATTTGGTGTGTCTTGTTACTTTAACTTTCTGGCACTGCAGACAAGCTCTAGCCCAATCACTTGCTTGTTTCTTCATCCTGGGCCATACAAATCTGCAGTTATCTGTTTTACAGTGGATCTGACACCAGGATGTGCAAAACTATGGATATGATCAAAAATTTTCTTGCGAAAACTTTGAGGTACATATGGGCGAATATTGCTAGCTGAAGTATCACACCATAGGACATTTTTAGATTGTAGTACATATTCCTTGAAAATTAATGAGGTGTTACTTGCAATTAATTCTTTCAACTCAGGGTCATTCTGTTGTGCCTTTGCAATTTCTTCATAATCAATTACAGATATCTCTTCAATTCTGGAGAGAGTATCTGCTACAATATTGTCCTTTCCACTAATGTGCTGTATATTTGTAGTAAACTGGGAGATGTACTGTAACTGACGCAGCTGCCTAGGTGAAGCTTTATCATTCTTTTGCTTGAATGCAAAAATCAGTGGTTTATGATCAGTGAAAATTTGAAAATCTCGTCCTTCCAGCATGTATTTAAATTGCTTCCCAGAGAGATATATTCCAAGCAATTCACGATCATATGTACTGTATTTTCTTTGAGCCCCATTTAGCTTCTTTGAATAAAATGCAACTGGTTTCCAGTTACCATCTTCATACTGTTGCAAAACTGAACTAATTGCCCAATCTGAGGCATCAGTGCACAGAGATAATGGACATTCAGACTTTGGATAACTTAAGAGGGCATATTAGCCAAGTCAGTTTTGCACTTCTCAAATTGCTTTATGCTTTCTTCAGTCCAAGGTACTTTACTTTTATCTTTTTTTTTTTTTTTTTTGCTCCCTTAAGCATTTCATGTAGCATGGCCTGGGTCTGCGCTGCATCTTTCAAGTACCTCCTATAAAAATTTACCATGCCTAAAAACGTTCTTAAGCCATGAAGAGTGGATGGCAGTTCATAATCAAGAATAGCTTTAACTTTGTTTGGCAGAGGTTGCGAACCAGAAGGCGTAATGAGATACCCCAAAAATTCAATTTCTTTAACTCCAAATACAGACTTTGACACATTTAAGCATAGGCCATATTTATCAAGCCTTTCGAAAATTAAGCTCAGATGTGTTTTATGCTCATCCTCAGATGACGAGGCGATTAAAACATCATCAAGATAAGGAAAACAGAAATCAAGCCCTCGAAACACCTCGTGTACAAATCTTTGAAAGGTTGAGGGAGCATTTCGGAGACCAAAACTCATAACGTTAAACTCGTACAGTCCAAATGGTGTAATAATGGCTGTTTTTGGTTTATCCTCCTCAGCTATGGGTATTTGATAGTATGCTTTGAATAGGTCTAATTTTGAGAAAATTGTTTTCCCACTCAAGATTAAATGAAAATCCTCAATCCTAGGAATCGGGTATCTGTCCGGAATAGTCTGCTCATTCAGATGTCTATAATCACCACATGGTCTTAAAGTTCCATCTTTCTTTGTAACCAGATGCAGAGGACTAGCCCACTGTGATTTAGATGGCCTGATTATACCATTGTCTAACATGAACTGAAACTCTTGTTTTGCCAAATTCAGTTTCTTAGCATCAAGCTGCCGAGCACGAGAGTAAACTGTCTGTCCTTTTGTAGCAATATAGTGCTGGACCTTATGTTTCACTTTGGTGTTCAATAAATTGGGCTTCGTAATACCAGGGTACTTTCGCAACAGCTCAGAGAATTTTACAGAATTGCTCACTGTGCTAATCGCAGTATTTTCAGTTACTGACATTACATCACTATGTACAAACATATTTGTCACACCATCAATTAATTTTCTCTGGCAAATGTCAAGCAGTAAGTGAAACTGATTCAGAAAATCGGCACCTAAAATTCCTCTGTTTACTTTTGCTACAACAAATGGCCATTGGAATGGGCAACGTAGCCCGAGGTCCACGGTCAACACCTTACTTCCAAACGTTGGGATTTCAGTTCCGTTAGCTGCGTATAGCTTGTATGAAGTGCAGGTACTTTTAGATTTCGTATCAGCTGGAATCAAGCTGATATCTGCTCCACTGTCAATAAGAAATTTGATTCCTGTTTTTCTGTCTTTGATAAAAAGGCGAAATTTGCGGCAATTAATGTTTCCAGTAGCAGCAGGGCTTGCCGCTGATTCTACTGCTAGTTGCAGTTTTCCGGCTGCTTGCAACTGCAGGGAGGTTTGCATTTATCAGGGTAGCATTTTTTTCCAAATTTGAAATGGAAAAACAGTATTTTCCATCTGGGTCAAAACGCTTGCGGGATCTGCTGCGACTCCTATTTCTTTGATGGCTTCGCCTTCGTCGTCTGTCTCTCGTGTGTTGAACGCTCAGAGTCGCAATTTGTTGCTCAAGTGAAGAAATTTTTTTTAGCAACATATCATATGGGCCAGCTTCTTGGACCACACTCGCGAGCTCTATCCTTGGATTCATCTCAAGAATTTTGTCGGCCATTGTGGCCAACTTATCAGTACCTTCATCACTAACAATTAAAACGTTTTTTACTTGGTCTGGCAGTTTCTCCATCCATAAAGTTCTCAGAACTTTATCGGACACATCATCAGCATCTCCAAGGGCACGCATTTTTCGGAATAGTTGGCTGGGCTTTAGGTCTCCCAATTCTAGTCCAGTTAGCAATCGCTTGATGCGTTTGTTTTCACTTTCTTTAAAAGTGCTCAGAAGTCTTTCTTTAGCGGCTGAATATTTGTTTGGCGTGTCGTCTCGAATGATGTCCCAAATGTTTTCTATAAATTTGGGTTCAAGTTGTGCAACCAGGTAATTAAATCTTGTGTCTTCGGAAGTAATTCCACTGATTTTAAACTGTGCCTCTACGGTGAAAAACCACATTTCAGGTTTCTCTACCCAAAATGGCGGTATCTTAACACTCACTTTACTAGCTTCAAGTTTTGAAGTAGATGCAGATTCACTGTCCAATGGCATGTTTGCAATTTTAAGTCAAACTAAAACATTAGCATTCCTAATAAAACACGGGTCACCAGATATTAGTTCCACTCATTGCAAACTTTTATTCATAATCATGAACAGCACTAAAAACTTATACAGAAAAAAATTACAGACGTCCACCTTGAGCACATCCAACACCAACACATGTGGTGAAGGAAAAAACACATGGTCAACAGACTCTTTAGTCAATGTTACAGTTACATATGAAAATTTAAAAACAATAACACAGCAAAACAAAAATGTTCTGAAAATTCACACACTTAATTTAAAAAAAATTAAATGCACATTATTACAGTTATTAGCAATGACAAATAATTATTACACTTTTCTTTCATAATTTAAATTGATTTTTTTACCAATGTCTGAGCTATCACCAGGCCACTGAAATGCTAAGTTCAAATCCAATGTATTGGACTGGTGCAGCCATCTACTGACAAGATAGTGAAATGCAAAGTGTTCTAACAGTTATATCTCAATGGTCGAATTATTCCAGTTGCGCCCGAAGTAAAATTTTTAGGAGTGATGTTCGACCAGAAATTGATTCTCCTTCCTCATGTTTTAACCCTGAGAAAGAAGTGTCTAAAAACACTAAATATTTTAAAAGTGTTGGCGAACACCTCCTGGGGTGCAGATTGTTGCTCCATGCTTCGCATTTACAGAGCCCTTGTTCACTCTAGACTGGACTATGGCTCAGTTGTTTACGGATCCGCTCGGTCATCAGTTTTGTTAAAACTCGATCCTGTTCACCATCAAGCTCTGCGGATTTGTTCAGGAGCTTTCAGAACTTCTCCTGTCCAGAGCCTGTATGTTCACTCTAACGAACCATCACTTTATTTGAGGCGTGAGCAATTGTCCCTACTGCAATATTTTAATATTCTATCACAACCTGAACATCCCAATAAGCTGTACTTACTTGATGATGTGTGTAACACTTTATTTGAAACACGTCCATCCTGTGTTCCTACCTTTCCTTTAAGAGTTCGCCCTATCATTGAGGAACTTTCCCTCTCTGATATGCGTCCCCAAGCAGTACAGAATTTTGAATTCCCACCTTGAGAAAATGCACGGATTCAGCTTCTTTATGTTTTCAAGCATCACGTCAAGGCAAGCACCAATGACATCATTTATAGACAACTCTTCGCTGAGCACAGGCACAAATATAGCAGTTATCTTCCAGTTTATACAGATGGATCCAAGTCAAAAGATCATTTCGGGATGGCATTTGTAATTGAAGACCACATGGAGGGCAGACGCTTGCACCATGCCTTCTCTGTCTTAACATCTGAATTAACTGCAATATATTATTGTCTTTTGTACATCTCAAGGCTCTGCCACAAAAAGTTTATAGTTTATACAGACTCCTATAGTGCACTGAAATCTTTCGAAGCTTTTGCTAACACTCAAAACCCAGTCATAGTGGATGTTCTCAAGATACATATAAACCTAACGAGTCGTGGATATGAAATCCTGTACTGCTGGGTTCCCGGTCATGTGGGAATTAAAGGGAATGAGCTGGCAGATATCACAGCGAAATGTGCTGTTGAACTGTCCAGTCGCCTCATCCCTTTTGGAGACATCTGTTGTGTTGTGAAAGAGAAGATACGAAAAAAATGGCAGCAATTTTGGGATGTTCAGCGTCAAAACAAGTTAAGACATGTAAAGCGTAGAATTGAGCATTGGGATTTTGCTGGAAATCGTAAAGAAGAAGTTCTTTTGACTCGCCTCAGAATTGGTCACACAAGAGTGACACATGGCTACCTTTTAAAAGCAGAGAATGAGCCATTTTGTTCAAATTGTAATGTTTGTCTATCTGTCCGTCATATTTTAATTGAGTGTCCATATTTTAATAACCTTCGTCAGAAGTATTTTAATAGCTGTGACTTACCTCTCGACCGTTTAATCGGAAGGGAGGTGAATTGTAATTTATTTTATTATTTAAAAGAGACTGCTTTTATCACCTAATGTAATTTGTTTTGAAAATTGTGTCTTGAATTTTAAATGTGTGGTTTTAACTTGTTTTTATATGACTTTATCCTCTGGATTTGATACATTTGTCTACTTGTTTTTATTTATTGTATTTTAATTTCATCAATTGTACTCACCCCATCTCGCGTTTGGCGCACTATAATCAACTTTGGTTTTGCGCCATAATCTCTCACTCTCTCACTCTTGTCTTTGACATTTCAAGTGTATATTATTTTCCAGATTCTTGGCGAGTGGTGATTCCATGACCAGCATCTCCTACTTGTTTCGTTTTGGGAAACCAACAGTTTCAAAAATAGTTAGACAGATGTGTGATGCTATATGGGTTAACTTGTCTCCAGTGGTATTAAAACCACCCACAACAGAAAAGTGGAGGGAAATAGCAACTATTATAAACAATGAGTGGGAATTTCCAAACTGCATTGGAGCTGTTGATGGGAAACATATAGTAATGCAGGTAAAATTTTCATTTATAGTGCTAATTGATTTTTTTAAACCAATAAGATTATATATATGAATTAGACACTCAATTGTCCTTGTCTTTTAACTATGAATTTTTATTATCCAATAATCCACAGAAATAGTATGAATCTCACAAAAAGTAAACAGCAAATAAAAAAAAAAATTCTTTAAAATACATCATTTATTCTATGAGCAAAAATGTTTGGAATAAAGTCTAAAATATTGTGTGAAAGAATATAATACTCTGCTATCAAGTAAATCTAAGTAGGTAGAATTAAAAATTGACATGCAATTTCAGTAATTATGGTATGTAATATTTCTTATATTATTTCTTTGGATCATTATTTAATTCTTTCGGCTCTAATATTTGGTGACAACAGTTTAAAAAGTGAAACGACATTTATAGTGAACCAACACAGAATGCCAGAACGAAATTAAGCTCTTCTGGGCTAATAAATAAATAAAATAAAAGAGGAGAAGTCAAACATTCATAAATCAAAGATTTTTTGAAACATTGTATCATTAAATTTGTTTACATTACATCATTTGTTAAACATAACATTTTCATCATTAGCTACTACATAAGAATCATTTGTTAATTTCATGTCCTGTAGTTCATGTTCATAGCAGCCCTAAATTGCTTGCAGACAATGTTTATAAAATACATCATTTTGTTACACCACTGGCTAAGTTTTGGCAATTATTAGGTGAATTAAACTCTTTCCACATGTGCTTTTTAGGAATGCTACCAAAATTGTTACTTGGGGTAAATGGAGAGATAATCCATAATTAGAGTTTAAATATTAATAATACTAAATGAAAAAAGTAAACTTTCTTTTTTTAAAGTCTAACAAAAAATCCTGATTGTTCTTCACATCCTTTTGCCTGCCTCCTTAAAGCCACTTCTGATAACATTAAATATATTCGATATCAATTATGTTGAGACTTGACACTGTACTGGATATATTTTAAATATTACCTTTTTAACAGTAACTAGCTAAGTAGCTTATTTTATTTGTTCAAATTTTGATTCCAAACTTTTTATCTATGCTATACTAAAACTGTACCTTCATTGTCAACTGCCTATTCCTGGTGGTAGTAGGAAATGTTTTTATTTATTTACATATTTATTGCATTCATGATTCCGAAGTTGAGAGATAATTAGAGTTGAACTGTAAATATAATTTAAAAAATTAGATACTGTTAAACATCTGCAAAATGTTAAAATTAATTCATAACTTTCTTGTTGGGAATTTTATGGTGTAATTAAAACTGTAAACCATTTCTGGAAAATGTCATGTCTAATGAAAAATACTACTGAATAAATAAAGTTCAATGTTTCAGTAAACTGTTTAAGACTTTTAAATAATTTCAAAAATATATTCTGGGTTAGTTTGATTTTAAATATGTCCTAGTTTGGACCCTAAAAAATATGGTAAGCCTACATATGAAATACTTTTGTGTAAAAAATTTCTGTATTAATAAGTTAGTATCATAGTAATGTCAATAAAACATTATCAAATATATTATTTTGTACTTTTAACAAAATGGCAGTTTTTATCCATTTATACATTTTTTATAATTGTTAACAGTTTTATGAATTATGTAGATATTTGAATTATGAATTATATATTAGGTCTTTGGATATTTGTTCTATATGTGAAGCATATAATGTAATAACAGGTATCTCTTAAGTCTTTATCTAATTTCAAAATGTTGCACTGACTTGAAATAATACAAATTTATTAGAAAATGCAAAATGATTGTAGTTACACCATGTTTAATGTGACCTGTGGCTGCTTGACACAAATGAATATTTCCAACCTGTAACATTATCAAACTGAATGAAGACTTTAGGGACACCCTGTACTTATAATGAGGCATGCCTCTGGCACATTTTGTTCAAAATTTAGAATTGCTTTTAAAGGTATATGCAGTTTAAAGGTTTTAGTCTTAGGAATTTTTTTAGATAATTTTCTTTTTCAATATTTATTTTTTTTAATAACTATCAACTGGCTCTACATATGTTTTATATTACAGGCTCCTAATTCTTCGGGGTCTGCATTCTTTAACTATAAATGTTCCTTCAGCATTGTTCTGCCTCCTGCATGCGATGGAAAATACTGTTTCACTATTGTCGACATTGGCGGTTCTGGTAGGCAGAGTGATGGCGGGATTTTTCATTCCTCAACTTTTGGTCAGGCTCTTCAGAAGGAATCACTGAATATACCAAAGCCAGAAGCAGTATGCCCTGGCAAATATTTGCCTTATGTTTTTGTGGCTGATGAGGCATTTCCTCTGAAGAAAAATTTAATGCAACCATTTCCTTGTCGCAACCTTGATACACCAAAAAAAAATTTATAGTTATAGACTGTCTCGCTGCAGAAAATTGATTGAAAATACCTTTGGAAATTTTGCATCACGTTTCCGGATTTTCCGAAAACCAATCATTAGTAAAACAGAAACTGTGGAAAGTATTGCAAAGGCTGCAGTTTGTCTTCACAATTATTTGAAAATATGTAATGACATGTTGCCAATTGCAAATAGAAAATATTGTCCATTTGGTTATGCTGATTTTGAAGATCATGAAGATCATGATGGACAATGGAGAGCATATGGTACAGGTAACGGTTTTACAGATCTGGCCAGAAGCAGCTCCAACATGTATGGCAAAGAACCAACCAAAATCAGAGAAGAATTTAAAGAATTCTTTTGTGGTGTTGGTGCTGTTCCTTAGCAGATGAAGCAAATTTCTGCTTCCAATTAATTTGAAAATTTTTATCAAGTACAGTCATCATTAGCAGTTTGTATTGTTAATAATGCCTATTTGGTGCAGATATTTTTTTAAATATAATTCACTCCATAATATCTATCTAGAAATGTGTAATATATGTATTTTAATGTGTATGCAAAAAATAAAATTCTATAATAGTATGCAAGTTATAGATGAAAATTTGGTTGTGCAAATTTAATTTGCACATGTACAGCCACCATAAACAATTTCTATTTCATGTGTTCTGATTGTTACACTTGTTTGGAATACTGATAATTAAATTTATGATGAATAAATATATTTGGTTAATTATATATTAACTGCTTGCTTGATTATCCCGGGTTTATATACATTGCAGTTAATTATTATCCCAGCAGGCGGAACAGGTCATTTGTTTTCTCTATTATCTATTAGACACCGGCTTGTGGATTAGCAATGTATAAAGAATGATAGTCGCGTTGAAAAAAGTAAAAAAAATGGCGATGATGCAAGATAGCGAAAGCAATGATCTTTCAGATAGTGATAATAACCTCAAGGCATTTTCCAGATGTTACTCCTGTATATAGAATGTCAGATATAACTTTGTGTTATCCCTCGTTTCAAAAACTATCATACAACGACTAATATATAATTTTTTTTTATTTGCCCGAGATAACTCAGGACAGTAAACTAATATTAAACCTAAATGCTTTTACACCTTTAAAATTCAACCTAAAATCTGTATATTTTTTGCTTTGTTTCCTTGCATTTAATAATAAAATAAAAAAAAGTGATGATTTTTTGCAATTTTTTAAAAAAAAATTTGCAAGGGAAGCGGTTAAGGCAGTTAAATAAAATTTCATAGAAAAAATTCATATGTCACATTTATGTCAAAATCCTTTTTTTTACACAAGCACAAGAAGTTACGTATTCATATTGAAAAAAAAATTATTTTTTGAAAATTCACACATATTGCAAAATATATACAGCCTTCATTTTACCAAAAGTAAAATTTTTGATATATCCTCCATTGCCTTTTTTCTTTTTTCTTCGTCAAAAGATCTCAGAACGCATGAAACATACATCATAAAGTGATGCATAGCATCCTTTGGAGTTGTCTCCTCCTCCACTAGCTTGCATAGGGCAGCGTCCACGTTATGCTTTTTCTTTTTTAAGAATATAATCCTCCTTAAATGCAAAAGCAGCTTTTAAATTGACAGAGTAATTATATTGTGATTATGAAGATAAAAAAATTTAAATGCTTAATAAGGACAATAAGCCAAAAAATACATAATTTTAATACCTTTAAAGTCATAAGATTAACTCTCATAACTGAAATGTATTGTAATGAGATAAGCATATTATATTACGCAGTAATCTGAATCTAAATTATATTTATTGCATTTCATATTTATGCCACCTGACTATGCAAAGTGTGAAGCAAGAAAAATATTTAAAAATTACAGTTGCAAAGAATATTTAACATTTTAAATGTATAATGTTATTAAATAAATAAATACATATGCATGCACACACCTATATATATATGTAATATTTTGATGATGATGAAGAAACCAATTGTTCAGAGCTGGTGTTAGCTTATAAAGAATAAAGAAGCATAAAAATCATTCAACAGTCCAACATCTGTTTATTATTTTCCAAATTTACATGTTGAGATTCGCAGCATTTTGGGTTGTAATTCACAGCCCAACAAATTTTAAATTATGCAGATTACATTTTAAACAATGGATGAGAGTGGCAAGTGAAGCAATACAGCTGCAAGCAAATAAGCAGAAAAAAGAGGAATATGCAGTTTATAATGATGATATTTAAACAAGAATTTTAACTTAACCGTACTGGCTGAGAGTTACTGCACACTGATATGATTACATTTGAGAGATTAATATTCAGATGACGCACTATTATTTCTAAGATGGGGAAGGGACATATCCAGATTACAAAAGATATGTATAGGGCTATTGTCATTATTATTTAAAGTAATATTACCTTGTGGAGTTGAGATACTTGATTCCCCATAAAAAGGGAAAATCTGTGTGGCTGAGGTACTGCACTCCTCAATAACAGAAACTTGGCTGCCGATTCCGAAGCCTTCATCGTCAACACTATCATTTCCATTATTTTCGAGAGAGACATTTAGTTCATCTGTTATTGCCTCCTCTGGTAAGGAAATATTTGATATTGATCTGGAATACAATGTGTATCTATCTCTCTCTATATATATATAAACATATAAAAAGGTAATAAACATTTCTGTTTAAAACTGCCAAAGAGTTCTCGACTTTTGCAGATAATTAGAAGGTATCTTAAAAGATTATATGAAAATACCATACTTGAAATAACAAGTTTATAAGTGATAAAACTGTGAAATAAGTGATAACATTTCATGATAAGATGAAAGCTGTCATGCTGCTTAAAGGCTTAAAATAAACTCATAACAAATTTCAATACTTAACAACATTATTAACACGCCGACTGCCACCGCACATTTTGGATTCCAGTCCGAGAAGCCAAATCTATTTAATCATATAATATTAAAAATGCTAATTATCATTCTTTTGTTAGACAAAACTATTCGCAGAAGCCCACTACGAGTTAATTCACCCAGACAATCGAAATAGAAACAGGGTTGGAATAACAATATTAGAATAAGAATGGAAATAAGATTTTGGTGAAACCGAATATAATCCGCGACTACAACAATGGAATGTCTAGCACTGACTGATCAGATCAAATACTATCATACTATACAGCTCTTCAAAAGGCAATTAGGTGACTAAAAAAAGTTGCACTACATATTATTTAGATATATATACATAATGCACACAAAGTAAAGTGTTCCACAGTAAAACTAATAAAGTTCAGAGAAAAATTTGTGAAGACACTGACTGGCAAAAATATTGAATCAGATTCAGGTAAAAAATCAAAATTGGACGACCTACATTATTTGTAAAGTATTCCCCCTACTGCAAAGAAGCAATGGCCGACAAAGTCTTGTCAAGTTTATACAAGACCTCAAAAATGCAGGGAGAAATGCGTTATTTCCGTCCAGTTTATGAAGAAAAGCCAGCTCTTTGTAGTGAAGATTGTTTTAAAATTTATCACAAGCAATAAATATATTCTTTTTTTAACTAATAAATAAACATTGAATGTATATTTTTGGTTTATTTTCAATAAAATTTTTATTATTATAAGCCAAACTTTGACTGTTTATTTTCTTCCAGGAGGCATATAAAATTTTTATTCTTATAAGCCAAACTTTGATTGTTTATTTTCTTCCAAGAGGCCATCCATTCATATTTAGACTTATAAACTAAGAACTAACTTGTAGCGGCGCAAAAGTGGCAAGTCGAGGAACTAAGAGATAACTCGTACTGGGCATTCTGAAGAAGGGCACTAATACAAGTTATCTTGTGTTAGGTAGTCAACATGTTAATGATTAAAAGACATATTAACTTTCTTGATACTCATAAATATAGAAAGATTGAAAAGTCATGCCTATCAGGTAAATGTATTATCATAAATTAGACAGCAGTTGTAGTAAATATATTATCTATCGCTATATGGTACTGAAAGAGTTCTTACAATGTGTACACACGCCATGTGTCATCGAATGCTGATAACATTACAGCTGTATTTGTGTTGAAAGTAGATGTATCGTTTTCCCAGAAGTAACAAAATTATTGAACATTTTTTTTGGGGGGAGGGGTATTGTTGACCAGTACTCGAAACTATAGGAAACAGTGTAGCATACCAGGATATTATTACACAAGTCATTTTGATTCTTGAAGCCGATGAACATCATTACTGATTTTTCGTTTGGTTTTGTGGAATTATGGCAAAGCTAACGAGAGCTACCTGGCCTAGAGGTAGGGATGCCTTCGTGCAGGACCTTTCTAAGGGAAACATTTTCTATGCACACACACCATATACAAATTTTCAGTACAGATTTAAAATTCTCGATAAAAATTAGTGTTGTCATGCAATTTTCATATTCGCTACATTTCTTTAAAAATAACATAGTCAAAAGTCGTTAATTCGGACACCCATAATCCGGGCCTCAAAGCTAAAATCTTTCTGCGTATGCGCTGCGTTGGCACATGTGCATAGGCATTTATGCGTGCGTGCAAGACCTTTACGACAGTGCATATGCGTCTGCGCAAGCGCAGAATACGTTTTCGCGTGCGTGTTTAATGTATAACAGATGGTATAAGCTAAAATTATCTAATTATCTATTTCAGTTAATGATGATGATTGCGTTGTTCCTTAATCTTCGAATTGGATCTGGCTTATTATTTTTTGCAGACTGTAAGAGCAATTTTATAAAAGTAAGCTTGAACTTTCGATTATGTCAAATAGAATTTCCGATGCTGGAGCTCCCAAAGGATCTACAAAACGAAAGTATGTTTCGATGTCCATCAAACAAAAAGTGGAATTGCTACAAAAAATGGATAAAGATATATCCTTTGTTTATCTAACCGTTCTGAAATCTGTTTATCAATTTCACACTGCTCTGCACGGGGGGGGGGACGTCGCAATGAACTGGAAGTTGATCTGTCAGCACTATCGTTATCTATAGGGCAGATGCTTTTATTTTATTCGGCTTATAATTCCTTACTAAATGTAGTATTTTATCTCGATGTACATGTACTCCGTCTTTGATATGATTTAAATCAAATTCCTCGTCATTATACCGTAATTTCCGGAAGAAACGCCTCAGCGTTTTCGTGTTTAAAACTTAAATTTTCAGCAGGTGCAGCGATTCTACCCATGCGGCGTTTAGGTGCACTAAAAATAAAATATTTCCTATGATGGTCATTGTACATAGTTTGGATGGCCTTGTGCATAGACTGGTGCTGTTCCCACACAAAAGACCACTCAGTTGCTTTTTGCGAACGTTATTTTGTTTACATTCTTTCCCTTGAACGGACCTACATGCCTTATTCACCCTAAACGAGATCTCAGAACAATAACATTCTTCCCCCTTTCAAATCAACATTCTCATCAGTTTGAATAGTCTCTTTCCTCTGCCATTCGATGAATCTTCCAGGACCCGTCCTCTCCCCACCCCTGCCTTTTTTGCAATTTTTTTCAAAAGCGGACACGATTCCACCTGCCTCGCAATAACGAACTCTGACGTATTTCCCCTTCAGCATGAATGGATTTTTCTTGGCATTCTGCCAAATACAGATCCCATCAGTTTGGGTACAAGTACTTGTTGGATAGTTTTTAAGTAAGAAGGGAGCGGAAAATTTTTGAAAATGTCTCTAAACGGCACAGAAGCTATACATTTCTTACCTTTAATTTATTTTTGAGTTATGGTTTCATTTCATGCATTTTTCTTAACTGGTATGTCATATATAAGGACTTAGGTTGAGTTTTTGCATCTATACGGCCCACGACGTTGTCACGCACAATTTAATCTATTGCGGCGTTTCTGGGTAATTTTAATTTTTTCCCGCCATTTTTCTCGAGTGCGGCGTTTACACTGATGCGGCCTTTCTTCCGGAAATTACGGTAAATATCACGAATACAAATCAAATAGTTTTCTGGTTGCAATTTTCTAATTTCGTCTATGCGTAATGTATGCTTTATGCATGCGCGCGTTGAAAGAAATGTTTAATAAAGTAAACAAATAAATATTAAGCTTCTTTTTTTTGTCAATTTTGATACCCTTTAGATCATAATTGCTCATTATTTTATAAATTACAGTTTCATATTTTTAATTTCTGCATGCCATCTTACCAGATTTAAACTGATGATCTATAATCCGGAATCGCCGAAGTCCCGACGAGTCCGGATTAAAGACTTTTGACTGTAACATTTGGTAAGAGCATCCATTTATTTTATTTGCTATACTGTTTCTTTAAAAATAATACATGGCAATAACATTTGATGGCAAAGTGGTTCAATACAAATTTCTCCGATTTTTAAAATAAAGATTACAATTTTTATCAGAAATTAAAAAAAAAATATTAATTGTAAATGTGCTTAATTTTTAAAAAAATGTTATCTGTTTAAATTTTGATATATATATTACAAATAATGATTAAGAGCATTTTTGAAAGTGTAATGAACTGTGGAATATTGATTATCATACAGTTTGCTGTTAAATATAGGTCCCATACAGCAATTTTAGAAAAAATTAAAATAAAACTGGATTACTTTAAAAACAGCATATGTAAAAATAACCAAATATATTTCAAATAAAATAATGTTTTTACTTCCTTGGTAATGTATATGGGAGCAAAAAGCTCATCATATCGGCATACTTCCAAGGGCGCTGAAACTGTGCCGCTCTGCCACTTGGTAGTTTTTTCCGGCGCCTCACGTAGGTGTCTCCTAAGAGATGCCACTTTGCTTGGCATTCTGCCTCTAATAATATGAAAATGGGTAAATTAGACATATAATACAGCAAATAAATCTGGTCATATAAAATGCATGTCCTATAAAAACAAACTAACATGCTACAATGCTGATAAAAGAAACAGAAGTATGCTACATGACTGCATTCCTTGATTTTTGCTATATTATCTATATAAGAACAAAGTAAATACATAAATATTATGATAGAATAACAGCTAATATAAAAAATATCCACAAATTTATTTTTAATTCTTATTTTGGAGAAGATATGGTTATTACAAAGAGATGTGAGGCAGCATTTTTTTAAGTGGCTGAATTTCATATTTCTCATTTTCTTCTTGACTGCTTTAACTGGCATTGAAACTGTGCATTATTAAAACAGCTTGCAAAGTAAGATGCATATTAAAATAGTTCATAATTCTCCAGATATTACCAAGATGCATTATGCAAAAACACAGTATTACAAAAGTCTTGTTGTATGCAAAAATTTCAGATAGGATTACATACAAAAGTCAGCTTGTTTTTAGGTTAACATGTATTTGCACTTAATGTGCACTATTTACATTTTAAATGCTTTGCATATGCATCCATTAAAAGGAATTGCATTTGCAAAAAGGAAAAGGAATTGCATTTGCAAAAAGGAAAAGGAAAGAAATTGCATTAAAAGGAATTGCAAATAAATTTCCATTAAAGGAAAAGCATTTGCATCCTTTTAATGGATGTAAATGCATGCATCCATTAAAAGGAAAGATGTGTAATATTTTTAGGTAATAGTATATCTGTGGCTTTTGTAATGGATAGAATTCAAAATTAAATGGTGCCAAATGTATTACAATATGTTTAGATGCTTTTAAGAGACTGAATATTATACTAGATCCATTTTAAAATAAAAAAAGAACTATGTGAAATATTTCCATGCCTTATTTTATATAAATCATCCTAGATCAATCACTCACAAACTAGACCTAGTTAAGAATAATTTTGTTCTAATGTTAAGTGTGGGAATAAAAGTGATGTATATATATATCTTATAATGCAGGAAGATTATATATTAAGGTATATAACTATCTAAATTGCAGAAGAAGCTTAATAAATTATACAGAAATCTATCTCTTTATACATATAGGTTAATATGCACTGAAATTTTTATGTTAAAGACCAGATTGCAAAGTTAGCATTTAGATAATTTGTAAAAGTTCATGCACATATAATGCAAAACAGGTGATTAACCTACAAAATAGTATGAATTTACTGATTTTATTTTAAAATATTTTGTTGCAGAATATAAGCATATCATGCCTATTTGTATTATTGCAACACATATTTTAAGCCCTTGTCTTGTTGAAGTAACACAATATGAAAACGATTCCTAAAATTAATTTATTATCAATGAAATTTTTGTTTTTTAAGCATTTTATGTTAGTGACTTATAATTAAAACACCATTTTATGTTAATGATTTATGATTAAAACATTTATTGATCTAGGGAAAACTGGGATAGTGCTTAGTTTAATCTTAGTATCCGGTGCACATGGGATTTGGCTACTTTTGGCGACTTTATGATGAGCAATAAAAACGGGACATATACGATGAGTAGTAAACGGGTCATTCAAAGAATATATATAGTTATACATAGTATATACTATGTATATAGTGATATTATACATAGTATATACTATGTATATAGTGATAGTATAAAGTGTATAGTATATACATATACGTTCTTTGGGTCATTTTTGGTGTTGGCGATAATTTTCAAAACTGCGCCAAGGCTGCACCATATACTAGGATTTTACCCAGTGCTTTAAATATGTTAGTCCAGATACTGGTTATTTTTAACATATTATAAAGGTAACTAGATTACATGAAGTAACTGAAAAGTGTCAGCTAATTAAATTTCATTAACTTTTAGAAAGAGTTGTAAATGTTAAAGTTAATGAGGAGAAATTTTTTACACGCTAAAAGAATACCTTTGCTTTTGTGTACTAAAACATCAATATATAACTTTTTCACTACGCTTTCATTGCAGTTATACTTCGTTTGATTAAAGATGCAGTATTTATATTTATTGTTAAATTATCATTTCTGTATGAATAAAGCAATACACTTTATATTTTAATTATGTAGTTTAACATACCAGCAATGCACAAAAAAACATTCAGAAAAATATCACTTACAGCTAATATTTAAAGAACAGCTGATTTCCTGCCACGCATTTCTTCTGACACATGTATCTTTATATTTGGAACTTGTCACATCGTACAACACTGGATGTCACTGAACTTCATCTATCAGCATTTCATTGACATCCATTGCATTCTCCATTTTTGTTGTTGAAAACAAGCATTGGCGAAATTGTTCATTTCATTGGCTTCTTTATGGCACGTGACCCCTCCGTATTGCGGAGATGACGGATAGAAGTTGAACATTGTTGAACTCCATCCGTATGTCATCCGTCATCACACATCCACTGGATTGCAGATGTCAATCAAAGTGAAGTCGCTCGCTGATTGGAGAAATGCATAGACACCACAACGCATACGCAGCAGTGGAAACGGGCCTTTTACAATTTGCAGAATCAGAAGACTAGAATAGATTTTGATACGCACTCCAGGACTAACCAACAGGAATACAGGAAATCTTCACGTCTATGTTTCGGACCTTACTTGTCATTTCTTAGGCAGTTTACCTTCTTCTCCAGAGTTGGTATACGAATGGCTCATCATTGCAACATCTTCTGAGAATACCATACTTTTGGAATTTTCTGCCTACTTCGTCATGTTATGTGAATTCTCAATGAGTTACATTCAGAATGAGACTAGCCTAGGCGCCTGTATACATGTGCTTCGCACCTGAGCCTTCGGCGTCGAACAGTCAATTACATCTTTCTTGTCTGGAGCGCGAACCTTTGCCTTCGGTGTCTTTCGAAACTAACTGGGCTGGAGTCTCGTGGTGGAAGTGCTAAGTGGGAAAAGAAAGTGGGGCGGAAACATTCACTATTGGCAGGCATAAGAGGGTGGGGGTTCAGAGCCATAATTTTAGAGGTTACTAATTAATAGGTAAATTAACTAATGTCCTCTAAACAGCAGTTCTGTTCTAGGTAGTTGTCTATGTTACTAGGGTTGAAGATCTTCACATAAAGCAGAAACATTATATGTGAAAAACATGCTGATTAGTATTTGTATAAAAGGATATACATACTATTACAATTCCAAGTTATTTGCACAAAAATGTTAACATGAATGAAAATGCCTTCATGTAAGAAAATGTTTCTATCCAACTAATGAAGAGCTATGAAAATTGTAATAAAGGATCCATACTTTATACAAATCATTTGTTTGAATGACATGTTTTATATTTTAAAAAAACAGAGTATAAGAATAACTCTGTATGAAGAAGAAAACATTTAAAAATTTAAATTGCAAAATATCACAGATGACAATTCCTGTAGGATATTAGTCCACACCAGATCTTTTAAAAAATTCAATTTATGATTTGCTTTAAAAAAATAACGGCCTGTGCTACAAGAGCCCTTGGATTTAATCTTCAAATGTTCCATATTTGATCAGCATTGCCAATGACTTCTATTCTTGAAGTACTTCTGTGATTTTTGCAACAAATATTTACACTAATTACCACGATATAGTTTCCTGCAAACAGTACATTAAAAAAAAAAAAAGATATATATATCTATAATTGTAAAATAATCTTACTTTAAACAGAGATAAAGACTAGAATAACATTTTCTTTTAATTTTTGAAATTTTATTTGAATTTTAAAAATATACAATGTAAAGCCAACAAATAATGTCAAGAAATTATCCAATTTGTATAAACGTATATCTAAACAAATTTTTTAATTTTAGAATTGTAAGCTATCACAATACATTAGAAGTCTGCATTAAAATATGAAACCTTGTAAATATGAAACCTTGTATAATTATAACAAAAATTTATTAAGGTTCACTGAAAGGATGAAATTATGCAATTAAAGGATACTTAGTGAAATGACACGAATCTGGGTGAGAATTTAGCATATAGATTTCTCAATCGATTAAAAATATGTATGAAAAGAATAAAGGCTGAATCAGAACATTTAAGAAACACTAATTAATATCATTTAAAATACTGCTAGAGTTGTATTTAATTTAATAACTTTTTAAAAATTTATTTAAATATTTTCATTTTTTCAAATTATATTCCTCTAAAATAACTTTCAGCTGCTCCGCAACTCAATTTTCAGCACTGTGGTTACTGATTATAATCCTTCCTACGAGAATTTCAGTATTTATATCCTACATTATTTCATTTCAGTACTATATATCCTACATTACAAATGGATTATAACTGATGATTTTTGTATCTTTCTGTAATTAATTAAAAATTATAGTGGTAAAAATACAAAACTATTTTTTATTATTAAAATGATAAAACATTTGCTTTCTGAACAAATGAGAGATAAATACTAATATAATTGCTCACTGATATGGAACAATCACATTTTTCAAACAGACTAACAATTTTCTAATTTCTGACATCCAACAATGCGCAAGGCACTTTCAAGTAACTCCAGTAACTGTCATTGCAGTTCAGTTCTATAAGTAACTGTAAGTAACTCCAGTAACTGTCATTGCAGTTCAGTTGTCCAGTAACTATTACAAGACATTACTGGAGTTATGTCTCACATTAGAAGTTTTTCACTTCCCATGTTTACATGAGCCTGATGCAATTTCCATTCAAAAGCAGCCATTCAGTTTCAGTTCGAAAACAGTCCTAAAAAATTAGAAATGTCTTGTTCATTCTACTTGCCTTAACTCCTCCAATAATCATTATTTGGCATGTTATTTTAACAGAAATCAGCTTCTGAATTGATTAAAATATGAAAATTCATAGTTCACATTGATTCATTTGTATGTGTGTGGTTAATTTTTTCACACAAAACACCAAATACACTGCCCTCCAAAAGTAAAGGAACAGCATGATTTTCAAAGCTCAGGATTACAAAAATGTCAGTAACATTTAAATTCACAGTTCATATGCATGACAGTAACAAAGCTTAACAAAATATATGCAAAAACAATACTTTTGTTTTATCATAAGCATGGTCCAATGTCTGTGAAATTAGTTTAAATCCAAGGATTCTGTGTCTAGAAGACATGTTCGAGGCAGACCTAGAGTTACAACACCTACAGGAGACTGTTATTTAGCTCTTTCAGTCCAACGAAGGAGTAACATTATTCTGCCTCAACCCATAGCAGATTATTTACTGTTCACAGGAACAAGAATCTCAGCTACTATAGTATGCCAGCATAACACAGATCTGTATGCAAGACAAAGAGTCATTTATGTCCCTTTGACCCAAGAACACAGAGGTACCCATTTATGTGGTGTAAGACAACATGTCTCCTGAACCAGTCAGCCATGGCCATCTGTTCTCTTCACAGATGAGTCTAGGTTCACACTGGGGAGTGATTCAGGTCACTAGCTGATCTGGAGGGAACAATGCACCAGATACGATTAATCCAACATTGTGGAAAGACACAGTTACAGAGGTGTTGGAATAATAGTTTGGGCTCTTGGTGGTTGTAGTGACCTACATGTGTTCCATGGAGGAACTTTGACCGATGTGAGATATCAAGATGAGATCCTTGATCAATATGTTCAATCATATGTCACTGCTATTGCTCCTGGATTTCTTCTGATGGAAGACAATGCGCGACCACACCGAGGTCCGGTTGCTGAAGAATTTATTGAGAGTCACAATATGTAGCGGATGGAATGGCCAGTGCAATCCCCAGACCTAAATACAATAGAGCATGTATGGGAGACAGGTTGCTGCTTTAGTTCCTCCTCCAAGGTTGTTGGATGGCTCTGTGTCTGATCACTACTTCCAATTTCATTGACCGACAACTTAATTGACAGCATGAAACGTCACTGCCGCCAATGTATTGCAGCTAGGGGTGGACACCTCCCTTTGTGTCCACACCCTAGCTTATTAGAACACATTTCTGTAATGCTGCCAGCCCATTTTTCCTCAAAAAACTGTGATATACTATTTTTCCAAGACTGGATTTCTCTGCCAAGAGTACATTTTTTTGTTGAACATTAGAAACGTTCTATGTCAAGAACTGTTTAGTGAACATGTCCTGTAAATTTCTTGCTTTTATGTTGCTCCATTCTCAAATTAGACACACACACACAAAAAAAAAAAAACGTGCTATTCTTTAACTTTTGGAAGGTCATCTAATTAAATGTTGTTAAAAATACCTATACTTCATTCAGATACAAAAAAGTATTGTTTCACTCATCTAACACAGCAGTATAAGCACACTGTAATGTATCTAGCACTTTTTGATTATCCACAAACCCCACCAAGAAGCTCTGACAAAGCTCTCCTTTTTGGCTATGCATCATATTATCAAAAAGCATTTAGGTGGTGATATTCATATTTGTGTAGATTCCTCTAAAATAATTTTCAGCTGCTCCGCAACTCAATTTTCAGCACTGCGGTTACTGATTATAATCCTTCCTACGAGAATTTCAGTATTTAAGCAAAGCAGTGCTTTATACGCTGCAGTTTTTCTCATCTTCATTGAATTCTCAGTTTAGCTTTCTGCACACACACACACAGCATAGTGCCAGAATCAGATGGACAAGAAAAATACCAGTGCTGGAAGGAAAGATGTGTGCATGTCTTCGGAAAAAAGGAACGTAAAAAAAAAAAAAAAAAAAAAAAGCCAGCCGCAGAATGGTTTGGCTTGGTTTAGTTTATTATGAAAAAGCAGACTTGGGTTATTGGCATGAGGAGTGCCATGCCTTCATGGAGGATTTTGAGGGAAACTGGCTCATATATATCTTACACATGGGGATAACCACAAAAACACTGATGATGAAATTCTTAGAATCTAACTCGGGTCGAAACTACCAGTGCTAAAAAATTTCATAACTTAGCTGCTGATGGCCTGGCAGTACTGTATACATCACTGACAAATATGTGAAAATATCCAAATAAATGTTGCACACAATCACCAACAAGTTTGTAAATGCTCTTCAAATTCACCATTAATTTCATGACGTTTGAGTGAGGGTACAAATAATCAGAAAGTACCATACACTTTATACAGATATTTCTGCAGATGTGTGTTTGTATATTCACATATATGCAGAATTTTGAATATAAAAGGCATGATTATTTTTACATAAAGTTACTGCATAATAAAAAATATGATTGTAAATAGTAATGAAACAATATTACAATAAATATCAATCAAACATTACTACAGCAATATTTAAATATATAGCAGTGAAAATTCCGACAATACTTTTGAATAATGGCAGCCAAAATAAAAGTAATAATAATAATAATAATAATAATAAACTTAAATTTCTCTTCTTAATTAAATTAAATCTTCTCTAAAGCAAAGTATTTTGGCATTAATATTAATATATTATTGTTATATCAGTTAACATTTGGATCAGCTGTATCTTAATTTGTGCTTAATTGCACAGTGCTGAATTAGTCTATGTTCCATATATCTTTTAGATTTTATTCATGAGAATATTATGAAAAACTGATACTTTTCTGTTATTGAGATCATGATCAGAAATATTTTTATATATGCATCATGCATACATTCAAATATAATAGAAAAGTACCAAAAAATGCATTAGGTATGTGTAATAATACACTTGTGCAAGAAATTTTACTGTTAATGACTGATCATTAAAACAGCTATGTTTGATTTACTAAATATTAAAAAAAAACTGATACTATTTAATTATCAATTATCTTTCACTCATTTATATGAAGTCGCACTTGCAGAATTCATCCCATTATCTGCTTTATATATACATGTATTAATTAGCATTTGCTTTTAACAGGAAGAAGGGTTAATCTTTGGATTATGGTAACTTGGCGATTTTTTGGCCAAGTTACTGTTAATGACTGATCATTAAAATAGCTATGTTTGATTTACTAAATACTAAAAGGAAAAAAAAAAAAAAAAAAACTGATACAGTACAAAGTCCGTAATCCGGACTCGTCGGGACTTCGGCGATTCCGAATTTGGGATTTTAACGGATAT
This sequence comes from Stegodyphus dumicola, assembly GCF_044657685.1. NCBI lineage: Eukaryota > Metazoa > Arthropoda > Arachnida > Araneae > Eresidae > Stegodyphus > Stegodyphus dumicola. Next base: position 53,722,197 of record NC_140778.1, read on the forward strand.
TAGATCATCAGTTTAAATCTAGGAAGATGGCATGTAGAAATTATAAAATTAAAAATATGAAATTGTGATTTATGAAATAATGAAGTATTTATGATCTAAAGGGTTATTTTTAAAATTTACAAAAAAAAAAAAAAAGCTTAATATTTATTTGTTTACCTTATTAAACATTTCTTTCAATGTAAGTTGTTCAAGTTGCTTCGTTTTTTGTATAAATGCTTTCTCTTTAATTCTGTAGACAGACATAATCTCTTTACTTACATTGTTGAAGTCCTGTAACTGCTGCTTCGAGAATTCCGACTAACTTGACAATTGAAATTTTCTTGTTTTCAGTAACTTCTCTATCACTTTCTTCATTATCGGTAGCGGTATTTTCTGGATCTAGAACCATACTACAAATTTCACCATTCATTAATTGACTGATAATTGAGAAGCACTGTCATCACAATGAAAAACTTCTTTTATATCATCTTCATTTATTATCGCTTCTCCACATTTCTTTACAGAATCTGTTAATTGGAAAATTTCACTTTTATTTTGCGATATCCAAAAACCTTTAAAATTAGCTAGCCTTCATTATATATATATTTGGCTATGCATCATGAGCTTGGCGACTAACAACAAGTTGTTCTGTTAAATTTTATCTTGCTTCTATCATGCACTGAGACAATTATGGCTGAATTGTATTAGTTTAGCTATCTATTATATTTGTGCCTATTTCTTGCTTATCAGAGTTCTGAATAAATAAATTCCCACATATACTTAAGGCGCTCATAATCTTTGGGTCTTATTAAGGGCCGGCACTAGATATCTTACCGCCTGATGCAGTCTCTGTGGGTGGTGTGGCCATAGGAGCCCTCGTGCTGGTTCTGGGTTTATGTGAATAACAAATCAGTTTCAAATAGCCCTAAATGTAATCTTTGGGTCTATGAGTATCATCAACAAAATCTATTTTTAGCATACATAAAGAAATTTTGTTAAATTTTTCCTCGTCAACACTTTTTTAGCACATTGAACTTAAATCTGTAATTATCGCCAAGCCTAATGTCAACATAAAAGGTTACCATACTCCTTTATAATTCAATTACTAACATAAAACAAATATTTAGGCATTGCTACATGAGTCATTACTCAAGTTGTCATGTTTTGATTAATATGCGGTGATGAAAGGAAAGTATAATAAATAATGACTCCCCAGGTTGGCGTCAGATCAACAATGTGTCTATGTAGAATGCTTCGGTTTGAGACATGTGCCAAGCAGATACTGATGGTACGATATACAGTGCCAAACAGATACTGATGGTACGATATAAGCAGATACTGATGGTATGATACAAGCAGATAATACAAATTACTGATGGTACAAATTTTATGCTAAAATGATTATTTCTTCAATAACAAGGTATTTTATTTAGTGTCAAAGTGAAATTAAGAATCGAGACTCTCCAGATGTTTTATTATGCGCGGAGGGGGGGGAATTAAATGCGCATGCATAAAGCCTACTAGAAAAATGTTGGTGGTGGTTTTGAGGTCCGGATTTTAGATCATTCCGGATAATGGACGTCTGGATTTCAGACTTTGTACTGTACTATTTAATTATAAATTACCTTTCACTGATCAATTATGAAGTTGCACTTGCAGAATTCATCCGATTATCTGCTTAACATATATATTAATTAGCTCTTACTTTTAACAGGAAGAAGCTTTTCACATAAGTTTAGACCAAGTATAACTATTAACCAAATAAAACTATAAGAAAGTACCAACAACACTAGGTAAGCAAGTAAAATTATAAGAAACCAATTAATACAATGAGAACATCAAGTAAAACTATAAGATAACATTTATGATTATAATTAAAACAAATTAAGATACGGACTGGATTTATAAATATATGTATGTGTGTATTCATGTATACAGTGAAACCTCCTTACAACAATATTTTAGGGACCAAATAAATATATTGTTGTAGAGAGGCATATTGTTATATCCAGGGCCCACATATTTTGAGCATTTAATAAGAGTTTTTTTTTATTATTATTAGTTTAAGGTGCATAACATACTACTTTTAAGTCTATATTTAGAAGAAATTAATTTGTAAAATACTAATAATAGTGGTTTATATACTAAAAAAATAAATAAATAAGATAAATTCAGAAAATAAGCACAGACATATTCACATACCTGAAAACACTTTTTATTGAAAATAATCCAATATTTTTGTTTGTTTATTGATTTTTTTAACTGTTAAGTTCACAAATACTGTATGCATTGAGTTTAGTGCACGAAAATGTTCTTCATTTGTCGACGGAAGGCTTGGAAAAAAATGTCCGTAGAGAATTCACAAATTGAAGAGCTTCCTGAGATGACAATAAGGACTGCGATGGACCTGTATTATCATCATCATCTTCATCATTGTTTCCTATCTCATCAGTAATTTCAGAGAGAATATCTTCATCAGTAACTCCTGCGAAAACCATAAGATCATCATCTGCTGTTAAATAGTCTTCTATACTAATTCCAAACTTTTTACCGCTTGTTTCCTCAAGTTGAGATACGGATTTTTGATGTGCAAAACACATTCTTGATCATCTGAGAGATCATTGTCTATGAAATTTTCAACATTATCAGATTTCTTATCTTCCATAACACAAAGACCGGCCTTTTTCCAGCAATTCCGAATGGTTTTTTCTGTTACTTCCAGTAAAAATCCTTTCCTTCGTTTCAATATAATGAATATTGAATCTTGTAGGAAGAATAAAGCTAATTTTTCAGAATAAACAAAATACCTTTATTTAAATTTTAAAACAGAACCAAAAAAAAAATAAATACTGCAGCTCTAAACTATCAAAATTTTAAACTCTTAATTACTGTAGTTAAAACTCTTACAACTATTCAAAAATTAAAAACATTCAACTCTCTAAACAAAAAAAATATATAAAAATCTTTCGAATCCTCTTCTTGTTGCCACACCGTAAAATGCAAGTTCTTGTCCTATTATTTATATTTCACGTTCTCTTTAAGTCACGATCTTCACAAGTCATGATCTTTACAAGTCACGATCTTTACAAGTCCCCCCACAAGAAGCACATTCGTCACCGTAGAGACAATGTTGCTCAGAGTTCATTGAGAGAGAAAGAGTTAACAGCTAACCTTGACAAAGCATCAGCATTCCCATGTGAACTTCCTTTGCGGTATGTCACAGTCATGTTATACCGTTGTAACGCTAAGGCCCAACGAGACAGTTTAGCACCATGAGGGGCGCCTTGGGTCAAGTAGGTGAGGGGATTGTGATCAAACACAATCTGCACTTTGGCACCGAAAATCCATGTGTCAAATTTTTTCAAGGCTTCGATGACACAAAATGCTTCTCGTTCGATGGTTGACTATCGTTGTTGACAGGGCGTTAATTTCTTGCTGAAGAATGTTATGGGCATTTCTTTTGTAAATGGCTTATGTTCATTATCATTCTCACCTATGGTAGGCAATCCTAGTAGCTGTTATTCCTTATCATCTCTCCTCTCTTCTATCTTTCCAATGGCTTTGTCAAGTAGCTCATACCATTTATCGATTGTTTCAACTTTATCAATTTCTTCAAATATGGGATTTCTGTGCTTGGTGAAAGTCCTATAAACTAAAAAAAATCTCAGCAATTTTTTTTTTCTGCTTTTTCTAATAATTCTTCATCAACATGATGTAGATCGTCTACCTCGGACTCGGGCTCTTCTATTAATTCAGCAATTCCTTCCGTTTCTTTCTCGTCTTCCAGTTCTTCGCTTTTATCCGAATAACTTTCTGTTCAATCTTCCGTGTTTTCACCCTTGAACTTGAAAGGTTTCTGTGGTTTTCAGTATCATTGTGGATGACATTTTCCTTTTCAGTTTCAACTTTTGTTGTATAATCCACATTTTCTTTTTCATCTCCCAGTTCAACAGTATCTATGCTGTCCTTATTGTACTTTTTGTTTCTGTTATCATCCAGAATTTCTTTTTCAGTAAATTGTAATAGTTCACTGTTATCTGCAAGTTTATTTTCAGTTTCAAGATCTGCAGCTTCTGTGTGATTTACATTTTCATTTTCAGGTACTAAGTCAGCTTTCATACTTTCCTTATGGATTATTAAGTCATTCTTTTTATCATCTACTTTTTCCTTCTCGTTTCCAATTTCAGCAATATATTCTTTCTCTTCTATGTTCTCATAATCAAGATTTACTTGAGTTTTATTGTCATCTGTAATTATTTCTTTTTCAGCTGCAGTTTCAGCATCATCTGTATTTTCTGTTTTGGTTATTGGCTTCACTTGAGTTTCACTTTCATTGACAGTTTCTTTTTCAACTGGGATTTCAGTCTCACCCATAAATTCGTTTTTACTTTCAGGTGGAATAATTTCTACATCTGTTATTTTGCTGTCAATTAACTTTTCCCCTTTGAGTTCATCTTCTGTTTCTACCCTCTTAGTTTCTCCTGTTATAATTTCTTCCTTCTGTGCTTCCTGTTCAACAATTTTATCTTCTATCATTTCTGTTTTCTCCATTTCTGTAAAGGGCAGTTCTTTACAACTTCCACAGAATTTTTTAACATCTTGCTTAATAGTAGGCCAAAAGAATGAGTACTTGATTCGTTGAATTGTCTTTTTCTCACCGAGGTGGCCGGCAAGAGGGATTTCATGTGCCATTCTTAGGACTTCCCTTCTTTTTTCTAAAGGTAATACAACTTGCTTAATGTTTTCACCACAGATATATTCGGAATGAAGTAATATGCCATCATCGAAAGTATATGAATTTTGATTTTTATTTGCCCATTCAAAGCATTTTTTCAGAGTTTCGTCTTGTTCTTGATGTGTCTTGAATTCTAGTCTTACCTTGTTCGTTGTTTTCAGAGACTCTATGTTTTCTTGGGAAATCTGATTAACAACAGCCAAATTTGTAGTAATGTCTTCAACTGGTGAGGGTTTATCATCTGTCTCTTTGTACTCTAAGGGGGATGCATCCCAATGACGATCACAGTTCCACAGTTCGATATTTCCACAGAGTGTTTCATAAGCTGAAGAACTCAATAGCAAGTCGGTAACTAGCTTTTTTGAAACAGCACACGTAATGGACACTCTACCGTGAAAATCATCGTCAATTTTCATCTGGAAAATCTTTAGTGGAGTAATTTCGTTTTCACCAAAAGCAGAAGATATCTCTATTTTACTTTCTTCTTCGCAAGGTATGTTGTCAACCAATTTCTCACGGACTACTGAAATTTGTGCTCCCGTGTCTACGATTCCATTTAGAATAATACCTCCACATTTAACTTTGACCAGTTTTAATTCATCTATGTTTCTAGATACGTCCACTGATTTTGAGACAGGAATAGAGATCTTGGCAGTTAACACTTCTGGTTTTTCTTTTTCTGCTAGGGGTGCTTGTGTTTGTATTAAGTTGTTTTGTGCTGTTGCAGAAGCACTTCTTGGTATCCGATTTTTGGTACATAACTTAGATGTATGACCTTCTTTTCCACAATTATAGCAAGTTAATTTGAAATTAGTCTTTTGTGGTTCGTCACTCTTACGGGATGGGTACACTCTTGGCGTGTTTTCAGCGTACAGCGATTTATTTCTGAAAGCTCTTTCTGGAAGTGGAGAACGAGGTTGCCATTTTTTATTAGTTCTGTCTGCTGATGGATTACCACCATTCTGTTTTGAGATATTACGAACACTGTCATATTCGTCAAGTTTATCAGCTAATTTGGTTGGAGAAACGAATTTCGCCCAGTCGTCAAGAAGATGGTCTCTTACTTCATAGGGTACTCTTTTCTTAATTTGGTCAGTAATAATCAAGTCTTTTAACGCGGCAAAATTTGTGATTTCAAGACCATTGATCCATTCTTCAAAATAACTTGTAATTTCGTAGCAAAAATCTCTCCATGATTTTTCAGCGCTCTTTTGGTGCATCACAAATTTTTTTCTAAAGCTTTCAGGATTTAATTTAAATCTCTTCAATAAAATGGCCTTGATGTACTCATAATCTTCAAAATTTTCTTCAGATTCCCTACCAATTAATTGAATGATTTCAGATGGCATTAAAGTCAATAAACATGAAACCCAATCTTTAGGATCAATCTTTGTCCTTTTAGCTTGTCTTTCAAATAAGGATAAATAAATCACAATATCATCGTGTCTTAAATTGAATTTGGGAATAAGCTTAATTAAATCAAAATTATGATGTCCATTTTCATTTGTTGGTGGAGTTTGTGTTAGTCGAACACGAGATTCAATTTCGAGTTTCCTCAATTCAAATTCCATTTGCTCTCTTTTCTGCTGTGCTTCTAATTCTTCTTTCCTTCGTCTTTCCTCAATCTCTTCTTTTTCCTTTCTTCGGTGTTCCTCAATCTCTTCTTTCTCCTTTCTTCGCTGTTCCTCTTCTTTTCTTTTCCTCTCTTCAATAATCGTTAAAAACACTTCTTTAGCAAATGCTTCATCATATGTATCACTTTGAATTATTTCATTTTTTATCGCCACGATTTTCATACTTGGATCTACTTGAATTTCTAATTCAGCAGCTAAAGCCAGCAAATCCTCTTTTTTCCCACGTCCCATAAAAGCCATGTCTCGATTTTATTCAGCCAATAGACTCTTAGTTTTATGAAAAGCTATTTTTTTTCTTTTCTTTTTCTATTTAAATATAATTCACAATGAATTTAATTTTATTCGACACGAAAATCAATCAGTAGAATCAATACTTAATGTGTTGTTCACTTACTCTGGCGAGTCAACCGAAATTACATTTGAACACTGGCGTATTCATTACTTTGAAAATTACATTTGAACACTGGCGTATTCATTACTTTGAAAATTACATTTGAACACTGGCGTATTCATTACTTTGACAAGTAAATAAACTAAGATTCCATGACGGAAACAATAATTAACTTTTTATAATCTTAATTAACTATTTTACGTTTCCAAGGTAAATTGAGCTCTCAACTGAGTTATTTTGGTTCGTAATTATATGCGGAGAAATCCGGATCCTGTCGACTGCGCCAGTAAAAATCCTTTCCTTCGTTTCAATATAATGAATATTGAATCTTGTAGGAAGAATAAAGCTAATTTTTCAGAATAAACAAAATACCTTTATTTAAATTTTAAAACAGAACCAAAAAAAAAATAAATACTGCAGCTCTAAACTATCAAAATTTTAAACTCTTAATTACTGTAGTTAAAACTCTTACAACTATTCAAAAATTAAAAACATTCAACTCTCTAAACAAAAAAAATATATAAAAATCTTTCGAATCCTCTTCTTGTTGCCACACCGTAAAATGCAAGTTCTTGTCCTATTATTTATATTTCACGTTCTCTTTAAGTCACGATCTTCACAAGTCATGATCTTTACAAGTCACGATCTTTACAAGTCCCCCCACAAGAAGCACATTCGTCACCGTAGAGACAATGTTGCTCAGAGTTCATTGAGAGAGAAAGAGTTAACAGCTAACCTTGACAAAGCATCAGCATTCCCATGTGAACTTCCTTTGCGGTATGTCACAGTCATGTTATACCGTTGTAACGCTAAGGCCCAACGAGACAGTTTAGCACCATGAGGGGCGCCTTGGGTCAAGTAGGTGAGGGGATTGTGATCAAACACAATCTGCACTTTGGCACCGAAAATCCATGTGTCAAATTTTTTCAAGGCTTCGATGACACAAAATGCTTCTCGTTCGATGGTTGACTATCGTTGTTGACAGGGCGTTAATTTCTTGCTGAAGAATGTTATGGGCATTTCTTTTGTAAATGGCTTATGTTCATTATCATTCTCACCTATGGTAGGCAATCCTAGTAGCTGTTATTCCTTATCATCTCTCCTCTCTTCTATCTTTCCAATGGCTTTGTCAAGTAGCTCATACCATTTATCGATTGTTTCAACTTTATCAATTTCTTCAAATATGGGATTTCTGTGCTTGGTGAAAGTCCTATAAACTAAAAAAAATCTCAGCAATTTTTTTTTTCTGCTTTTTCTAATAATTCTTCATCAACATGATGTAGATCGTCTACCTCGGACTCGGGCTCTTCTATTAATTCAGCAATTCCTTCCGTTTCTTTCTCGTCTTCCAGTTCTTCGCTTTTATCCGAATAACTTTCTGTTCAATCTTCCGTGTTTTCACCCTTGAACTTGAAAGGTTTCTGTGGTTTTCAGTATCATTGTGGATGACATTTTCCTTTTCAGTTTCAACTTTTGTTGTATAATCCACATTTTCTTTTTCATCTCCCAGTTCAACAGTATCTATGCTGTCCTTATTGTACTTTTTGTTTCTGTTATCATCCAGAATTTCTTTTTCAGTAAATTGTAATAGTTCACTGTTATCTGCAAGTTTATTTTCAGTTTCAAGATCTGCAGCTTCTGTGTGATTTACATTTTCATTTTCAGGTACTAAGTCAGCTTTCATACTTTCCTTATGGATTATTAAGTCATTCTTTTTATCATCTACTTTTTCCTTCTCGTTTCCAATTTCAGCAATATATTCTTTCTCTTCTATGTTCTCATAATCAAGATTTACTTGAGTTTTATTGTCATCTGTAATTATTTCTTTTTCAGCTGCAGTTTCAGCATCATCTGTATTTTCTGTTTTGGTTATTGGCTTCACTTGAGTTTCACTTTCATTGACAGTTTCTTTTTCAACTGGGATTTCAGTCTCACCCATAAATTCGTTTTTACTTTCAGGTGGAATAATTTCTACATCTGTTATTTTGCTGTCAATTAACTTTTCCCCTTTGAGTTCATCTTCTGTTTCTACCCTCTTAGTTTCTCCTGTTATAATTTCTTCCTTCTGTGCTTCCTGTTCAACAATTTTATCTTCTATCATTTCTGTTTTCTCCATTTCTGTAAAGGGCAGTTCTTTACAACTTCCACAGAATTTTTTAACATCTTGCTTAATAGTAGGCCAAAAGAATGAGTACTTGATTCGTTGAATTGTCTTTTTCTCACCGAGGTGGCCGGCAAGAGGGATTTCATGTGCCATTCTTAGGACTTCCCTTCTTTTTTCTAAAGGTAATACAACTTGCTTAATGTTTTCACCACAGATATATTCGGAATGAAGTAATATGCCATCATCGAAAGTATATGAATTTTGATTTTTATTTGCCCATTCAAAGCATTTTTTCAGAGTTTCGTCTTGTTCTTGATGTGTCTTGAATTCTAGTCTTACCTTGTTCGTTGTTTTCAGAGACTCTATGTTTTCTTGGGAAATCTGATTAACAACAGCCAAATTTGTAGTAATGTCTTCAACTGGTGAGGGTTTATCATCTGTCTCTTTGTACTCTAAGGGGGATGCATCCCAATGACGATCACAGTTCCACAGTTCGATATTTCCACAGAGTGTTTCATAAGCTGAAGAACTCAATAGCAAGTCGGTAACTAGCTTTTTTGAAACAGCACACGTAATGGACACTCTACCGTGAAAATCATCGTCAATTTTCATCTGGAAAATCTTTAGTGGAGTAATTTCGTTTTCACCAAAAGCAGAAGATATCTCTATTTTACTTTCTTCTTCGCAAGGTATGTTGTCAACCAATTTCTCACGGACTACTGAAATTTGTGCTCCCGTGTCTACGATTCCATTTAGAATAATACCTCCACATTTAACTTTGACCAGTTTTAATTCATCTATGTTTCTAGATACGTCCACTGATTTTGAGACAGGAATAGAGATCTTGGCAGTTAACACTTCTGGTTTTTCTTTTTCTGCTAGGGGTGCTTGTGTTTGTATTAAGTTGTTTTGTGCTGTTGCAGAAGCACTTCTTGGTATCCGATTTTTGGTACATAACTTAGATGTATGACCTTCTTTTCCACAATTATAGCAAGTTAATTTGAAATTAGTCTTTTGTGGTTCGTCACTCTTACGGGATGGGTACACTCTTGGCGTGTTTTCAGCGTACAGCGATTTATTTCTGAAAGCTCTTTCTGGAAGTGGAGAACGAGGTTGCCATTTTTTATTAGTTCTGTCTGCTGATGGATTACCACCATTCTGTTTTGAGATATTACGAACACTGTCATATTCGTCAAGTTTATCAGCTAATTTGGTTGGAGAAACGAATTTCGCCCAGTCGTCAAGAAGATGGTCTCTTACTTCATAGGGTACTCTTTTCTTAATTTGGTCAGTAATAATCAAGTCTTTTAACGCGGCAAAATTTGTGATTTCAAGACCATTGATCCATTCTTCAAAATAACTTGTAATTTCGTAGCAAAAATCTCTCCATGATTTTTCAGCGCTCTTTTGGTGCATCACAAATTTTTTTCTAAAGCTTTCAGGATTTAATTTAAATCTCTTCAATAAAATGGCCTTGATGTACTCATAATCTTCAAAATTTTCTTCAGATTCCCTACCAATTAATTGAATGATTTCAGATGGCATTAAAGTCAATAAACATGAAACCCAATCTTTAGGATCAATCTTTGTCCTTTTAGCTTGTCTTTCAAATAAGGATAAATAAATCACAATATCATCGTGTCTTAAATTGAATTTGGGAATAAGCTTAATTAAATCAAAATTATGATGTCCATTTTCATTTGTTGGTGGAGTTTGTGTTAGTCGAACACGAGATTCAATTTCGAGTTTCCTCAATTCAAATTCCATTTGCTCTCTTTTCTGCTGTGCTTCTAATTCTTCTTTCCTTCGTCTTTCCTCAATCTCTTCTTTTTCCTTTCTTCGGTGTTCCTCAATCTCTTCTTTCTCCTTTCTTCGCTGTTCCTCTTCTTTTCTTTTCCTCTCTTCAATAATCGTTAAAAACACTTCTTTAGCAAATGCTTCATCATATGTATCACTTTGAATTATTTCATTTTTTATCGCCACGATTTTCATACTTGGATCTACTTGAATTTCTAATTCAGCAGCTAAAGCCAGCAAATCCTCTTTTTTCCCACGTCCCATAAAAGCCATGTCTCGATTTTATTCAGCCAATAGACTCTTAGTTTTATGAAAAGCTATTTTTTTTCTTTTCTTTTTCTATTTAAATATAATTCACAATGAATTTAATTTTATTCGACACGAAAATCAATCAGTAGAATCAATACTTAATGTGTTGTTCACTTACTCTGGCGAGTCAACCGAAATTACATTTGAACACTGGCGTATTCATTACTTTGAAAATTACATTTGAACACTGGCGTATTCATTACTTTGAAAATTACATTTGAACACTGGCGTATTCATTACTTTGACAAGTAAATAAACTAAGATTCCATGACGGAAACAATAATTAACTTTTTATAATCTTAATTAACTATTTTACGTTTCCAAGGTAAATTGAGCTCTCAACTGAGTTATTTTGGTTCGTAATTATATGCGGAGAAATCCGGATCCTGTCGACTGCGCCAGTAAAAATCCTTTCCTTCGTTTCAATATAATGAATATTGAATCTTGTAGGAAGAATAAAGCTAATTTTTCAGAATAAACAAAATACCTTTATTTAAATTTTAAAACAGAACCAAAAAAAAAATAAATACTGCAGCTCTAAACTATCAAAATTTTAAACTCTTAATTACTGTAGTTAAAACTCTTACAACTATTCAAAAATTAAAAACATTCAACTCTCTAAACAAAAAAAATATATAAAAATCTTTCGAATCCTCTTCTTGTTGCCACACCGTAAAATGCAAGTTCTTGTCCTATTATTTATATTTCACGTTCTCTTTAAGTCACGATCTTCACAAGTCATGATCTTTACACTTCCCACCAACTTCCAGCAATATTGTCACACGCTTCCTTGACATTTACAGTTTTGAAAGGGTCTTTATTTTCAAAGTTTACAAGTATGGAATCCACCAACTGTTTTCTGTAATATCCTTTGAAGCACTTAATTATGCCCATATCAAGAGGCTGTAAAATTGAAGTGCAATTGGCAGGGAAAAAAGCGATTTCGATATTTTGTAGCTTTGGAAATGACGTGTGAGCACCGCAGTTATCTATCAACAAAACGATTTTTTTCTTTCTCTTCTTCAATTCATTGTCTAACTTCTGTAACCATTCAGAAAAAAATTTAGACATCATCCAAGCCTTCTTATTTGCTTTATACTCCACGGGAAGACTTTTCACGTTCTTAAAGCACCTTGGCTTCAATGATTTACCAATGATGAGAGGTTGTATTCTATGTGTTCCTGTGCTATTCGTACACAGAAGAACAGTCAGTCTCTGCTTTGATTTCTTCCCTCCGTAACACTTTTCACCCTTGAATGCCAATGTTCGATCGGGTAGGAGTTGGAAAAACAGCCCAGCTTCATCTGCATTATAAATGTCTTCTGGAGCATACTTTTCTAAGATTTCTTTCATCTTGTTTTGCCGCCATTCATTTGCGTCGTTTATCGGGGCTGACTTTTTCTCTCCGTGAACTTCTTGGAAAGTTATTCCATGACGATCTCGAAAACGCATTAACCAACCATTGCTAGCTTTGAAAGTTTCGTTCCCTAGCATTGCTGCAAATTTCCGTGCTTTTGCACATAATAAAGGTTCATTTATTGGGACATTTGTTGCTCTCATCTCTTGAAACCATTTTAAAACAGCAGCATCAATGTTTTCATTTGTCTCAACTTTCAGTCATTTTCACTCTGGGTTAATTTCATTTGAAGTTACAGCACCTTCGATTTGCTTTCTCTTCTTTAGGAACGTTGAAACTGTAGATTGTGTTAATCCATGTTTCTTAGCCGCATCAATCTGCTTCATTCCCTCATCAATATCATTGATAACGTTCAGTTTATCTCGAAAAGATAGTTGCTTTCGCCCTGCCATCTTAGGGAACAATGTCGCATGAAAGAAAGAAAAGTTTAAACCAAATGTTTCGCGTAGAACTCAAAATCGTTAAAGACTATAAAACAACCTTTGAACTCACTTTTCAGTACGTCACTTAACAACACCCCGCCTCCATCTTCCCCTGTTCCTCTAACATAGGGCACTTGTTCTGTGACAAGGTGACCAGACAGGTCTAGATGTCCTTAAACCTTATCAGAATTCCAGAGCTTACTGGGAAATGAGACTAGGCATACATTTACACTTCACCCCCCTCACCCACTCCAATTCCCAAAAGGGTGGTCTTCATCTGTTTTGAAATCTGAACAATAGCTATTTATTCAGGGATAAGTTGAATATCCACAATGAGTCTTAATAGACGGAAAAAATAACAAAAGAAAATGAAAAAAAAAAAAAAGCATTTGAAAATCAAAATATTATTATAAAGGGAGAAAATAATACTGAAATTTAGATTGAAAAAATCATTTTACAGAGGTTTATTGTTCTAGAGAATATAGCAATATTGAGGGGAGATTAACATTAGTTTATATGCAAAATCACCGGGACCACAAAACATTATTGTAGTAGAGGGAGTTATTGTTGTATCGGGTATCGTTGTAGCGAGAGTTTACTGTATTTGTAAGTACATATGGATGTCTGTGTGTATACACACACACGTATGTTTACATGTGCAAATACATACACAGATTTGTGTATACATTCAGAATGACAAAAGAACATCAAATAAAATACAGCAATGTTAGTTAAGAGAATATCATGTGTCATTGGCAGCACAGCTTGAAACTGATATTTTAAATTTATAATACTGTGTGCATAACCTTGGCTAAGTGATATCACATTTCTGGGCATTTTCAAGATTTAAGATACAGTCAAAAGTCGTTAATCCGGAATGATCTATAATCTGGACCTCAAAGCTACAAACTTTCTGCGCATGCGTCAACGCTGCACGAAATACTTTTACGCGTGGGCATAATATGTTTATGCATGCATGTTTAATGTATAACAAATGGTATAAGCTATGCTAAAATTATCTAATTATCTATTTCAGTTAATGTTGCAGATTGCGTTGTTCCATAATCTTCGAATTGGATCTGGCCTATTATTTTTTGCAGACTGTTAGAGCAATTTTATAAAAGTAAACTTGAACTTTCGATTATGTCAAATAGAATTTCCGATACTGGAGCTGCCAAAGGATCTGCAAAGCAAAAGCATGTTTCGATGTCCATTAACCAAAAAGTGGAACTGCTGCAAAAAATGGATAGAGACATGAAGAAAGTGACAGAGAGGTGATTTGTTTCTCTAACCATTCCAAAATCTGTTTACCAATTTCACGCTGCTCTGCGGAATGGGGGGGGGAACGCCGCGACGCGCAATGAACTGGAAGTTGATCTGTCAGCACTATCCTCATCTTCAGGGCAGATGTTTTTATTTTATTCGGCTTATAATTCCTCACTAAATGTAGTGTTTCATCTCGATGTACTCTGATATAATTTAAATCAATTTCCTCGTCATTATAAATATTACGAATACACATCAAATAGTTTTCTGGTTGCAATTTTCCAATTTTGACTATGCGTAATGTATGCTTTACGCATGCACGCGTTGAAAGAAATGTTTGATAAAGTAAACAAATAACTATTAAGCTTTTTTCTTTGTAAATTTTGATACCCTTTAGATCATAATTGCTCTTTATTTCATAAATTACGGTTTCATATTTTTAATTTTATAATTTCTGCATGCCATCTTGCCAGATTTAAACTGATGATCTATGATCCGGAGAAACCGGTAATCCGGAATCGCCGAAGTCCTGACGAGTCCGGATTAAAGACTTTTGAATGTACAATTATGTGGCAGATTCAATGAGAAAGCAAAAACTTCCAACCTGCAATGCTAAACAGGATTTCAATATTTGACATCTTTGTACAGTTTACAAAATGAAAAGGATTCAAATTTGGAGATGATTTCAAGAACTACAAAACCTATACAGTCTGATTTCAAATAAAAGAAACAATCTAAACCAGTATTTTCCAATGTGGGACACATGCTCCACAAGAGGGCAATTCGAAAATAGACTCGTTCGGACTTTAACGGGGCAAAGAATGTTCAAATATCCGCATTTTCTTCAAGAAGTCGAAATTTCATTTTTAATTCTCAAAAATAAAGACTAATGTAAGTCATGTATGCATAAAAGTTTTTAAATTGTGGTGCATTTTAGATATTTTAAACAAAATTTTCACTTTAGATATGGCCATTTAAATGCTTTTGAATTGGCATTTTAATAGCTGACCATTTCGCTTTCCACGTTTTTCGTGCATTTCAGCCAACAAATTCATTTTATTTTTTACTGTAGGAATGGGAGCAGCAGGTGCTTACAGCTTTGTTTACTGTTAGCGGTGTGACAAATATTTTAATTGATCTTATACAGTCAAAAGTCTTTAATCCAGACGTCCATAATCCGGAATGATCTATAATCTGGACCTCAAAGCTACAAACTTTCTGCGCATGCGTAAACGCACGCATGTTGCAGATTGCGTTGTTCCTTAATCTTCTAATTGGATCCGGGTTATTATTTTTTGCAGACTGTTAGAGCAATTTGATAAAATTAAGCTTGAACTTTCGATTATGTCAAAAAGAATTTCCAATTCTGGAGCTGCCAAAGGGTCTACAAAGCGAAAGCATGTTTCGATGTCCATCAAACAAAAAGTGGAATTCCTGCAAAAAATGGATAAAGGCATATCTTTTGTTTCTCTAACCATTCTGAAATCTGTTTATCAATTTCACGCTGTGTGTGTGGGGGGGGGAGGTCGTGGTGCGCAATGAACTGGAAGTTGATCTGTCAGCACTATCCTTATCTTCAGGCCAGATATTTTTATTTTATTCGGCTTATAATTCTTTAATAAATGTAGTATTTCATCTCAATGTACTCTGATATAATTTAAATCAAATTCCTCGTCATTATAAATATCACGAATATACATCAAATAGTTTTCTGGTTGCAATGTTCTAATTTTGACTATGCGTAATGTATGCTTTACGCATGCGCGCGTTGAAAGAAATGTTAAAGTAAACAAATAAATATTAAGCTTTTTTTTTTTTTTTTTTTTTTGTAAATTTTGATACCCTTTAGATCATAATTGCTCTTTATTTCATATATTAAGGTTTTATATTTTTAATTTTATAATTTCTGCGTACCATCTTACCAGATTTAAACTGAGGATCTATAATCCGGAATCGCCGAAATCCCGACGTGTCCGAATTAAAGACTTTTGACTCTATTTATCTCTTTCAGGCCTTAGTGAAATGAGTGGTGCACACAAGAAGAAAGTTCATCAGTATTTGGAAGAATATTTAAAATTTGGTTTCATTACTGCTATATATGATGAACGGTCACCTTTTTATCTTTTATACCACCAATGCCTGATCAACAAATCAATGAAACGAGGTCATCTTGAGGGCGAAACATAATGCTCATATTAATTCAGATTTAAATTATTTCGAAACTTTAAAGAAAAATTTTGAAAAAAAGAGTAACATTAAAAAGTTTCAAGTTACTGCTCATAACACAACTGTTAATCGAACTTTTGAGGCTAGTTATCAGATTTCATTACTTATCGCTAAATATGAGAAAAGTCATACTATATGGAAGAATTTAATCAAACCATCAATATCAGCATTTCTTAAAACGGCTCTAGAAAGAGATGACAAAGACCTTAAAGTTATGCCACTAAGTAACAATACTGTTAGCAAAAGAATAGATGAAATGAGTGAGGATACTGAAATACAAGTTGTTGAAAATCTGAAAACTTTTGATGCAAACTTTCGATCAACTTTGAGAGACAGTGAGGACATACTTATGTAAGCTATATTGATAAAGGTTATTTTGTAGAAGAAATGTTGTTCTGTAAATCATTAGAAAGCACTGCTACCTGCAAACATTTTTATAGTAAGCTAAAAAAATTACTTAGATGTCAAAAATATACCACTGAAAAACATAAGATTTTGTGCTTCTAATAGGATGCACAAAAGATGGTGCTTCTAATAGGATGGGGAAGAGAAATGTTGCTTCAAATTGATGAAAGATGAGAATCCAAAAATGCTTCAAAAGATGCACAAAAGATGGTGCTTCTAATAGGATAGTGAAGAGAAATGTTGCTTCAAATTGATGAAAGATGAGAATCCAGAAATGCTTCTTGTGCATTGTGTTATTCATAATAAAAACCTGGTAGCTAAAAACATTTTGCCTATTCTAAATGAAGTACAAATTCAGGTGTAAAGTGTATCAATGCTATTAAAGTTAGTGCCAAATCTGAAAGTCTTCAAGTTATTTTGTGAAGAACAAAACGAAGACTATACGAGACTTATACTTCACACAGAAGTAAGATGGCTATTGAAACTGTTTGAAAAGATTTATGGAACTATTTGAAACTGTTAGTTATTTTTTAAGTGACAAACCTGAAATGAAAACCCTGTTAACGGTTGAGGGCAAGGCATTTGTGAATTATTTAGTCAATATCTTTGAAAAACTAAATATATTAAATAAACAACTTCAAGGAGCAAATAAAGCTCTTGTCGATACAAAAGCTAAGATATTTGGTTTCATTACCTTTATTGAATTATATCAGGCATATATTTACAACAAAAATTTAGGAAAATTACATTGCTCCAAAAAGGTGAAGTGGCTGATACCGCTATACATGTTATTGTCAATCATCTGAAAATTTTATTGGCTGATTTAAAAGAAAGATTTTTCTGATTTGAAAACAATTGATTTCCCAGCTTGGCTGATGTAGCCAATGTTAGTGGATTTGGGTGATATTTGAAATTTGCAGCATCAAGAACTCACAGAAATGCAAAATAATGAGCCAGTTAAAACTCAATTTAATATAAAAGGAGCGATGGCATGGCTTTGCGAGAAAACCGAAATCAATACCCAAATGCAACAAAATGTGCAAGAGAACTATAGTTACCATTTCTATCTTCCTATTTAGCTGAATGTGGATTTAGTGCCATAAATGATTTGCTCGTAAAAAAAAAAAAAAAAAAAAAAAAAAGAAATTGGCTGGATATAATAAAATGGAGAGACCTGAGACTGAAGTTATCTAAATTGGAATCTGACATATAATCTCTTTCCAGCAAGCACAAAGTGCAAGGATCTCACTAAATTTAAATAATTACTAATGCTAAATATATAGAAAAAAATTTATTAAAATTATTTCATACTTGAAATTTAGTTTTCCATTATATGTTTTTAAAGTTTACTTACTGTGTTTGCTCACAAAATTTCCTAGTGATTTCTTCCTAAAACCTATCATTCAAGTTTCTTTCATGAACATTTCAATTTCTGAATATTAAAAATTATGTATATGCTAAGGGGAGCATAAGATTTTTAAAGATGATTAGGTGGGGCATAGCAGAAAAAAGGTTGGGAAACACTGGTATAAATCTTCTCAGTCAGTCTACACACATGATGTTTTAAATCTTTGTTTACAAATTGTTTTTCTTCAAAATATTTTTAACATCTAGTGCTACACAGAATCTCATAAAACAATGTTATATTTCTCATCTCTGAGCTGTTTAAAAAATACTGTAAGAAATGCAATACGAATTAAATATTCAAATTTGAGGAGGGTTGGAAGAAACACAAAACAAATGCAATCCGATTCTGAACAAAAGAAACAATCTAAACCAGCTGTATTTAAATGAAAGGTCACGACAATTTATAGTGGGATACAAGAGTGATAAAAATTTTATAAGATCTGAATTGATGGTATACAACTAAGGATTCGCTTTGATTTTGGGGAAAGATTTTTTGAGTTGTCTGCATTTTTATGCATTTGCACTGCTATAAAGTTTGAATACCATTGCTCTAAACATACAAATATAAACAGAAAAGTACCAAAAAATGCAATATGTACGAGTAATAATACACTTGTGCAAAAAATTT
This sequence comes from Stegodyphus dumicola, assembly GCF_044657685.1. Lineage (NCBI taxonomy): Eukaryota > Metazoa > Arthropoda > Arachnida > Araneae > Eresidae > Stegodyphus > Stegodyphus dumicola. Next base: position 53,740,917 of record NC_140778.1, read on the forward strand.
TGCTGTTAATGACAAATCATTAGAAGAGCTATGTTTGATTTACTAAATATTAAAAAAAAACAACAACCTGATACTATTTAATTATCAATTACTTTTCACTGATTTATATGAAGTCGCACTTGCAGAATTCATCCCATTATCTGCTTTATATACACATATATTAATTAGCATTTGGTTTTTACAGCAAGAACCTTTTCATATATGGTATGATCAGATATAACTATTAACCAAGTACATGTTATTGTCGATCATCTGAAAATTTTATTGGCTGATTTTAAAAGAAAACATTTATGGTTACAATTTTAAAAAACTACGATATGGACTGTATGTATATGCATGTATATGTGTAAGTACACTGTGCAAAAAAAAAGGGGGGGTACAGTTCTATATCTCTCGTTCTACTGGGCCGATTGACAAAATTCAAATTGTGTAATCCATGTCTCGAAAGCACGACTTAAAATATGCATTGGATTTATATATAGCATTGTTCTAACATAGGTATTTTGACACAAAATCGGACTTTTTCTGAAATAACACACCATTTGTTTTCCATATTTCGATTCTATGACTCAAATTATGCCTAGATTTAACTTTTGCAAAATTTGGAGCGAAATTTACAGAGAGATTCACAAATTTATCTTGGAGTAAATTTTTTCAGTTTGCGACATGAATAATTCACTTGACAAATTTCTTAATATATAGCAACCAATTTTCCTTTCCCTTCCATTATGCCGGAGCGGATAAAAAGTCACATCTTTCCTACTTTCAAATAATTTTAGCAAAGTGACTAAACCACTTTTTATGGCTTTCAACAAACATGCCAAATTTCAAAATGCACCAATATATAAATTCAAGTATATCTTTGGAAATTTTGAATTAAAAAACTGTAATTTTTTGCAGGTATGCTTAGAAATATGTCTACTTTAAGATGATGGTAAAAATTTTATAGATTACAGTTCAAAAATTTTTCTGAAAAATTTATAAAAAGTATTTAAAAATACAATTTTTGAAAATAAATTATAAAAATGGGTGAATTTCATTTGGAAAGAACCTGAATTTAAAAATGTGAAAGCAAGAATCAAATATGTTTAATAAAAAAATAGGTTATTAATAAATATATACCAAATTCAATTAACATCGAGGAGCTAAAACTTTGAGAGGTAATTTTTTAAAAACTACTCGTGTGATTTTTCACAATTTGGTAGTTTGGCGTAATTTGAATCGTAGAATCAAAATATGGGAAAAAATTGGTATGTTATTTCAGAAAAAGTTCGATTTTGTGTCAAAATACCTATATTAAAACAATGCTATACATAAATCTAGTACATATCCTAAGTCGTGCTTTTGAGACATGAAAAACACAAGTTGAATTTCATCAATCGGCCTAGTAGAATGGGAGATATAGAACTGTCCCTTTTATTTTTGTGCAGTGTAACATATGCCTGTCTGCATGTATACACATACATGCACATACATATATACCATGTGCACATACACAGATCTCTGTATACATTCCGAATAACAGAACCTCAAATAACATACAGCAATGTTAGTTCAGAGAATCCCATGTGGCACTGGCAGCACAGTTTGAAATTAATCTTTTAAATTTATAATACTGCGTGCATAACATTGGCTAAGTGATATCACATTTCTGGGCATTCTCAAGATTTAAGATAAAATTATGTGGGAGATTCACTTTCAATAAAAAAAATTTCAACCCGCAATGATATCATAAAGCAATATATTTGATACAGTCAAAAGTCATTAATTCGGACACCCATAATCCGGAATGATCTATAATCTGGACCTCAAAGCTACAAACTTTCTGCGCAAGCGTCGCATTGACGCATGCGCAGCATATTCGCAGCGTAAGACCTTTATGGCTGCAAATATGCTTGTGCGCATGTGCAAAATACGTTTATGAGTGCGCGTTTAATGTATAACGGACAGTATAAGGTAAGCTAAAATTATCTAGTTATCTATTTCAGTTAATGTTGCAGATTGCGTTGTTCCTTAATTTTCGAATTGGATACGGCTTATTATTTTTTGCAAACTGTTAGAGCAATTTTATAAAAGTAAGCTTGAACTTTCGATTATGTCAAATAGAATTTCTGATATACATTTACTAACATGTAAATGATTTACAAAGCGAAAGTATATTTCGAAGTTCATTAAACAAAAAGTGGAATTGCAGCAAAAAATGGATAAAGGCATATGCTTTGTTTATCTAAACTTTAACGTTTGTTTATCTAAACTGTGTTTATCTTTAACGCCACAGCGGGTGCGCAATGAATTGGAAGTTGATCTGTCAGCACTATCCTTATCTTCAGGGCAGATGTTTTTATTTTTTTTTTGGCTTATAATTCTTTACTGAATGTAGTATTTCATCTCGATGTACTCAGTCTTTGATATGATTTAAATCAAATTCCTCGTCATTATAATTCGCTTCCAATAGCGAAGAAAGTGACAGAGGTTATTGAAAATGAAAAAATTTCGATTGACAAATTAGTCGGTAGACACAGCAATTATAGGACTTGAACAGCGGAACTTTGTAACTGAACAAGAAATTACGTCTGTTTATAGAATTAAAGAGAATGTATTATCACGTAAAAAACGAAGCAACTTAAACAACTTGCATTGAAAGAAATGTTTAATAAAGTAAACAAATAAATATTAAGCTTTTTTTTGTAAATTTTGATACCCTTTAGATCATAATTATTTTTTATTTCATAAATTACGGTTTCATATTTTTAATTTTATAATTCCTGCATGCTATCTTACCAGATTTAAACTGATGATCTATAATCCGGAAAAATCGATAATCCGGAATCGCCGAAGTCCCGACGAGTCCTGATTAACGACTTTTGACTGTATAAACATATCATAAAGCAATATATTTGACATCTTTGTACAGTTTACAAAATGCAAAGGACTCAGATTTGGAGAGGATTGCAAAAAATACAAAAAACATAGTCTGATTCTAAATAAAAGAAACAGTCTAAACTTTCTCAGTCATCCAAGACACGTACTGGTTTAAATCTTTGTAAATTTTTTTCCTTTTTTTAGAAAAATTTCAACCTGCAGTACTACGAAGAATGTCATAAAACAATAATATATTTCTCATCTTAAGCTGTTTAAAAAATGCTGTACGAAATAAATGCAACACAAATTAAATATTCAAATTTGAGGAGGGTTGGAAAAAGCACAAAACCTATGTAGCCTGATTCTGAACAAAAGAAACAATCTAAACCAGTAGTATTTAAATGAAAGGTCATGGCAATTTATAGTGTAATCACAAAACCGACACAAATCTTAGAAGATCTGAAATGATGGTATAGAACTAAGGGTTCACTTTGATTTTGGGAACGTTTCTTGGGGTTGTCAACATTTTTATGCAGTTGCACTGCTATAAAGTTTGAATATCATTGCTCCAAACCTTTCCAACGAGAAATAACATTCGCTGCTTTAAGCCATTCTTTAAAAATATTAAACTTCCAATAGTAAGGAGGATCTCCTAAAGCAATATGCTTCACATCTTTGTATTTTTTACAAAATGCAAAAGTGTAATTCATTCAAATTTGAGGAGAGCTGGCGCAAATACAAACCCAGACATTCCGATTCTAAATAAAAGAAACAATCTAAACTTTCATAGTCAGCCTAAATGAATGTTGTTTATGATCTTCCTTTAATAAAAGGACTGGATGAACACACAAATGTTCTTATAAGTGTGTAACTTTAAAATGGATAGAAATTTATCTTGCATAAATAATGTTTTTTGTCTTGTAAGAATAAAGAAGCTGGATTAGTATTTAATAAAATGGTAATGTTGATACCTCATACAGGATCAGCATCAGTTGTATGTCAACTGGCATAATTTCTGAAAATTCCCAATTCTAGCACATAGCCACCTATCTAATTTGGTTGCACCTAAATTCTGGCATCCAGTACAGCTGAACCAGAACTTCAGATCACATAATGAAGTTTCTTTGCTGCATGGACAAGTCCTTACTTCATTAAAAGTTAAGATTGTTACTAATGTAAGATCTCCTCAAAACACAGGAAGTTTTGTGTAGACAAATATGTTTCTTCAAACTTCTCTGTCTAAATGACTTGTTACCTGCATAACTTGCAATATTTCTCTCCTATATGTATTTATATATTTAACCTTCAGAATAAATGACTTGTTTCATGTTATGCATTATGGTTTCTATGCCATGTGAATATACATATGCCTGTCTATTCTTTTGACTAAATGACTTTTTACACACTGCACATACATGACGTTTCTCCCCTGGGTGAATAAGCATAGGCTCCTTTAAAATATCCTTTCAACTAAATGACTTACATACTTTGCACACATCAGTTTTCACCTGAAGTTTAAACATATTTAAAACACCCTTCTGACTAAATGACTTTTTACATACTTCACAAACATGAGGTTTTACCCCCATGGGAAAAAGATATGCTCTTTTAAACTATATTTACAATTGAATAATTTCCTACATTAATCATACATGAGTATTCTCTCATCTGTGAATAAGTAGATGCCCATTTAAATGATGCTTCCGTTTAAATGATTTATTACATATCTCACATACATAAGATTTCTCTCCTGTGTGAATAAGTATATGCTTGTTTAAAGCACTCCTTTCTCTAAATGCTTTATTACATACATCACACACATGAGGTTTCTCTCCTGTGTGAATCAGCAGATGTCCATTTAAATGACCCTTTTGCCTGAATGACTTCTTACATACTTCACACACATGAGGTTTCTTTCCTGTGTGAAGAAGCAGATGCTTAGTTAAATTACACTTCAGACTAAATGACATTTTACATACTTTACACATATGAGGTCTCTCTTCTGTGTGAGTAAGCATATGGCCATTTAAACTACTCCTTTGAGTAAACGACTTCTTGCATATTTCACATACATGAAATTTCTCTCCAGTGTGAATAAGCATATGCTGGTTTAAATTACGCTTTTGACTAAATGACCTTTTACATACTTCACAAACAAGAGGGTTGTCCTCTGTATGAATACATAGATGCTTCTTTAAATTACCCTTCAGTCTGAATGATTCATTACATCCAGACAGAGAAATTTTCTCTCCTGCAAAGGTATGCATGTGTGCTTTTAAAATATTAGTTTTTTCAAATTATTAGTTACTTCCTAAAGTAGAAAGTTTCTGCACTATACGAATAAGCAGTCAGCTTTGATATCATATTAATTTACTACCTACTACAGAATGATATAAATTCGATGATGTAAAATTAATTATTACACAGAAATTTCATCCGAAGTAGTTCTTGGATGCTTCACTCTAGTTTGTTTAATCTTGCGGAAATTCACATAATTATCTTTACAAAATATCAATACATATTATACATGAGAGTTGACTAGTCATATATGCATGCCTTGATTGCCAGGATATCATTAAAATTTAATTTCGTATATTTCACAAATACAATTTCCTGTCCGAAGAACAGGTTAACTAAATCTTGGATGGGCCTCTAGCAAAGAACAATACATACTCTTTGCTTCTAGTACCATTAATGAATAACGGGTGGTTTATCGCACAAGCGGCTAGACTCCCAAATCTCACTTTTGCTCATCGTCTGGGTTTCGGAATGACAGAGGGAAAAAGGGAATTTCGTCCAGCGCTCACAAGCCAGGACTTAGAAAAGAAGGACTAGCTCATAGTAGAGCTACTAGAGATACAGGCTGACTCGTCAGCCATTTTGAATCTAAGCTTTAGGGTTGCAATTTAGGTGTGGAGCGGCAACTTTGGCTCTTTAGCGCTGTCCGCTAAAATTTAACATTCTAGAGAATCCGAATTTCAGCTTTTTTCTGCACTCCTATAAAGATGTGTGGCTTTTTCCCCTTCTTTTGTCTGCAGTACAGATTCTTTCTCGTATTTTTTTTTTTTAAATTGCCAAATTTCTCGTATGATTCAAGTTATTTTAAAAGTTTCTAAAACATTTTCACATATCATATTTCAAATTTGTATTTTTAGTTAAAAATGCTTTCTTTTTGAATTCCTTTATTCAATTTTCAATTTTTTCTTTTAAATACACGCATAATGTTATTCATCTCAAAATGTATTTTTTGACAAGAGCTTTTCCCTCAACCTCCATTAATTTAGGATAAGGTTTAATCTTTAATTCTTGTTTTTTATTTTTAATATGTTATTGAATTTTGCTCACATGGAATCAAACGTCTATTACTGTAGCAAATTTGTTAAAAATGTTATTTTGTGTGTGTTTCCAGAAAAAGCTGCTAAACACTTTACATGATTTTAAATACTGATTCAGGATATACACCTTTAAATTATAATGCTTTTAGAATGAAGTGCAGAATGCTATAAAAATTACTTCAATGCTCAGATGACTGTGGGATTCATAGATTTAATAGAGTAAAAAATTCCATTAAATTTTTTTTTTTTCTTTATTTAGCTATAAACAGTATTAAAATAATACACACACAAATAAATAAAAATAAAAATAATACCTTTACATACAGAATTTACAGATACTATTTACTTATAAGTTTATTTGTTGTTGATGGTTACTTTTTATTATACTTGGAAAAATTATACTTACATACATATGCTCTTAATATTACACGTATCTGAATATTTAAATGATAATTCCATAACATAATAAGATTCAATCTATATCACAGCAAAGACAATACTTAAATCACAGTTCTTTTTATTAATTAATTTGCATAACTAAAAACATAAAAATATTCTTTAGCTTCAAATCTATAAAATAAGTCCTCTAGTAACAAACATATGACAAACACATATATTGAAAATAAAGATAAATAAATAAAAATGTTTTGCTTTTTGGTCTAATGTAGTGCAATTAGTCTATTATATTCAAATTTTATTAAAACATACTGCAGTAATTGAATTTTTTCCATTATACATCAAACAGCTTTATATAGAATGATATTATATTAGTTTTACTTTTAAAACTAATATAATATAATTAATTCTCATTTATATGCGGAGATGTTTGAATAAATGCAAAAAACCATCTGAATAAATTTTAGCCAACACTATTCACATAGTATTCTTGTTTTCAAGGTATATCATTTTTATTTTGTTCTTTTTCCATTAAAGGAGCTAACCTAAGACCACAAACGTTCGATAATATTCAGGTCTGGTGACTGTGGTGGCCAGGGGAGATGGGACAACTCATCCTCGTGCTCAGAAAACCAGTCCTGGACAATGTGAGCTGTGTGAACAGGGGCTTTGTCGTCTTGGAAGACACCATCACCATCGGGGAACAAAGTTTGTACCATGGGATGAACTTGATCGGCCAAAATGTTCACATAAGTCTTGGCAGTCATGTGCCCTGACACAGTTCATTTGGGGCTAGCAGAGAACCACGATATGGCTGCCCAAACCAGAACAGAACCCCCGCCATGTTTCACTCTTGGCAACAAACAGTCTGTATTATAGGCTTGAGATGGCGTTCTCCAGACGTAAACTCGGCTAGAAGTGGGAAACAATGTGAAAGAAGACTTGTCAGACCATATTACTCGCTTCCACTGCTCTATAGTCCAGGCTTTATGACTTAAACACCACCTTTTCCTGTTACGGGCATTAGCGTCACTGATGAGTGGCTTCTCAATTGCAGCACGGCCAGCAATTCCCTGTTTATGAAACTCCCTTCTCATTGTTTTGGTACTCACAGGGTTCGGTAACACAACATTCATTTCAGCAGTAACTTTTGAAGCTGTGGTCTTCTTATTTTTCGTCACAATTGCCCTTAATGATCGTCTGTCACGATCACTCAGGACACACTTTCGTCCGCCCTGTGATTTAGCAGATGATGTTTTTCCGCTTTTCAAATATGCGGAATAAATCTTCGATACAGTACCTCTTGAAACACTAAACACCTCGGCTACCTTGCTTACGGAAGCACCTACCATACGTGCTCCAACAATTTGCCCACGTTCGAAGTCTGTTAACTCTGACATAGTGCAATGACAACCTCACATAACAGTACTCCGACAACAACTGAACTGTTTAGCACATTTACGAAGTTGTATAGGTGGCGTCAGTAGTCAAAAACGCCAGCGCCACGTACATTTCATTAAAATCAATCTTTCTTTTCAAACATGCATTTCACAAGGTGTTTCCATATTTTTGTCCATCCACTGTATCTCATTGATATATTATAAATATAGCTTAAACATGTTTTATGTGCATACCCAAAGGGGGTGGGAAGTAAGCCTTGATTCAAAATCTGTTTTAAAGCAATAAGTAAATAAATAAAATACACTGGTTCTATTAGAATGTCAAAAAATACTGTTATGTATTCTATAAACAAATCCAAATTATCACATCATACTATATAACCCTGGTACAAAAGAAGAAATGTCTGATTAGGAACATACTCTATTTATTTGGTAAAAAAGAAGAGTAAAACATATGCAACATCCCATTATGAAAAATCCTGCAAGCCATTACAATACTATAAGACATTGATTAGTAAGGTAAACATCAGTTGATCATTCTTTCACAACAGCAATAAATGTTTCATTTAAAATTCCTAATAACATGCCAAAACAGATTCACAATTGATGCCTCATTTAAGGTCACACAAAAGTAAATCCGATTTAGCTGACTATGAGATCTTCTATTGCAGAGGACTTTCTAAGGAGAACTGGCTTGTATTCGCATTACACATGGGGAAAAACCACAAAAAAACCAACCATGCAGCCAGCCTGTTCGGAAATAGAACAGAAGATGGAACTCCCAGCATTCAGTAACTTTAACCATTCAGCTGTTGGTGGGCCTAATTATTATTCGAAGAGACAAACAGCAATTTTTCAGTGACAACTACTCTACTTTTTTACAGACAGAACTGAACAGCAAAAACTTCTTAAACTCTTGATTAGATTCTAGTTTACTTTCTTCCTTTTAAAAGCAGGAGATGCAAAACTTTGCCGCTGCTGCCTTTTATTTTGAAGAAGCTTCTTGAGACCAATTCCACGGGCAGTCAAATAATATTTTATTATCTTTGTTTTGATATTGCAACAGGAGGGAATATTTACCTCGCCTGCTTTCTTACAAATCATATTAACAAATTCCACATCCATAGTTACATTTCCATGTATTATTTCGTCTCGAAAATTTTGAATTATTTTTTCACACAGAAGGCACAATTTAAAAATTTCTGGAGAAGGACATTTAAGCCCACCTAAATTTGCAAAATTAATTATGTACTGCTTATTTTCATCAATGGAAGGAGTATTTTGCTCACAAACTAAGAGAAACTGTGAGCATGAATTACAAGCATTTTTCAAAACAGAATTTATTGCAGCTCCTGCAATATAACAGACGTTATTTTCCTCACTAAGGGTGAGATTCTGTAGAGATACATCAGAAACTTCTGGTATGGTAACAGGCTCTAAAGCTTTTTTCTCCTTCAGAAATTCAAATTCATCTTTCGCATAGTTTAATAAGTAAATATCTGAATCAGTAGCATAACTGGAGTTCTTAATGTCAGATATGAACTGAGATAAACAGATAAGCTTTAATGCTTTCACATCTTGCAAAGCACTTGGCTTCAAACCAGCTTTTCTGCGTATCTGAGAAAATACATTTTCTAGAGCATCTTGTGTCAATCTGCTCGTCAAAATAAACTGAAAATCATTCAGAAAACATGCCTCTGCTAACTGTATGGCTGATAAAGCAGAAAGAATCAAACCAGTATGTAATGGTTTCCACCCTTTACCAATTTTTATAAGCTGTATAACATTAATAAATTCAAAAAGTAACTCAATTTTTTTGCTTTTATTTGTCACAGAAATTGAGTTCTTTCTACATCTAGAGGATAGCATTTGAAACCACTGACATATAAATCTTATCCACCATGCTGTTGTAAGAGCATTAGGGCTTATCTCTTTTAAAGCTACTGCCTTCTCCAATCCCACAGCTGTTTTAATTGGAAAAAACCTCACAGCAGAAGCAACATTCATTTTACCAAAATGTGAGGGGAAGAGGTCTTCTTTGCTGAGATGATGCATAGTTCTCAAACCACAATTTTGGTTTGTTTCAGTAATCCAGATATCTTTTATAAATCCTGCAGATACATGCAAAGTAACCAAATTTTCTTTATTGCAAACATAACTGGGCAGTTTTATACTATGATTAAGAGTTACAGACCAGAGATTTTTTAAAAGATGTGGCAAATACATAAATAATTTTGCCCTTAATTTCAGTAGTGAAATTATTTCTTTGGTTTCAAGAAACAGATATTCCCAAAGAATTCCACAGGCTTCTATTTACTGCTGCCATATCGCTAACAATACCAACAACATTAAATCCAACAGAATTGACAGCTTCAATAACATTGACAACAAGTTGTTTGAGCTGGCATCCTGTTACCTGTCCAGTTATTTCATGGGCAACCACTTGCTTCCATTTCAGCTTCAAACCTCTTAGTAAAATAACTAAATAGTGATTTCCTGCACCCTTTTGATTTCCTAATGTACATTTACCAATAAATTTCCGTTTTGAAATATCAAAATCAGGATTGCCAGAAATCTCCATTTCATCCAATGATAAAATACAGTCTTTATCACTAGCATTCATTTTTTCTCCTTTAATTTTCAAAGGTTCAATCATCTCACCGATGACTCCAAAATTCATTTCAAGACCTCGAAGTCTTTTATTTAAAGTGCTGTATGAAGGCACGGAAAACCTATTCTGTGCAAGTAATTATAACCATGCTTGCCCAAGGCAAATCTAACTTTGAGGACTTTTATTATTCCCTCGTTAGACCATTTTGCAATGCTTCTACGAGGAATTTTCAACATTGCTATTTGTTCATCTGAAAGAAATGTTTTCACTCCTTTCAGCAATTCCTCATGCTGTACTTGAAGGTCATGAAGTTGAATTTCAGTGCTATGCCATTTTTTTAAAACATTAATTTCATTTTTTTTTTGGTTGCTGTAAGTTCTTTCAGTAATATTTTGTTCTGGCATTGCAGAAGCGAGATCAATTCAGTCTGCTGTTTTATAAAATTCCTTAAAAGAACATCCTGGAATAAAGACAAAATCTATATGAATAATCATCAAAGAAGGGGGGGGGGAACACAACAAACAAACAAAAAAGATCTGAAAGGTTTCAGATTTTAAATTACACCCAAAGGGGCCTTTTTTTAACATTTTGTGTTTCACCTTTATTTATTAAATATCAAGTTTTTCACACTTAAACTATAAAATTCAGTTCAACAGCAATATTGCAAGATAATTTTAAAATGAACATATCTTCAGAATTCCCGATTCATTGTCTCACACGCTGGAGATAAAAGTGTCTTTTCTGTACAACATTGCCATTGCTCGCTTTGAAATCCTCAAGTTTGTTAATCAAAAATTCGTTAAAGTTTTACAACATATAAAATATATATTAAAACAAATTCCGAATTTCAAATTCGGTCTTCCAGATGTCCATATTCGCAGTAGAATTAAGTCATTCAAAATTTGATGGCTCTAGGTACCGTTGTTTTATCAGAATGCAAAAAACATACATGCATTTATGCAGATTCTTCACTATATAATTTCTTTAAATATAGTACAGGGTGATAATATTTGGTGGCAACAATTTGAAAAGTGATGCAGCCGTTTATAGTGTTTCAATACAAAACGAAAACAATAGTCCTTCAGGGACAAAGCCCCTTTGGATTAAATGTCAAACTTAAACAGATAATAAATCCACAAAATAAAAATGCAAGTTCCAGGTCTCTTTTCCTATACTAAGGTGGGTTTTTAAATTTGACTCTATTGTTTTCAGCATTTTCTAGATTATTTTTGTTTTATTTTCTAATATTTAAAATTTATTTCACTTAAAAATAGATTTTTAAAATTTATTTCCAGCTTTTCAAGGGATTGATTATCTCCATAATCATGAGCAATTTAATAACACAAATTATCAACTTATATCACAGCCTTCACAAATGCTGATGAAATTAATTAAAATTAATTACAATTTGGTTGCAAGATGAATCTAAAGGTTGTTTTTGCAAACAAAACTGAAATTTACATAGAGAATTTGCAACTATTGATGAAATTAATTACATTCCTTTTACCAAAAAATTACTTTATAGAACATTTTAAATGCATATAAGGAAGTAATTTAATTATACATTAGTTATCAACTTACATCAGAGCCTTCACAAATAGATGGTATTTCATTGCAAAATGAGGCTAAAGGCTGTTCTTGCAAACAAACCTGAAATGTACACAAAGAATTTGTAAATGCTGATGAAATTAATTACATTCCTTTTACCCCCCCCCCAAAAAAGTTAATAGAAATGTTTTGTATAAGCAAGCAATTTAATAATACACTAATTATCTTACATGAGATCCTTCACAAATAGATGGCATTTTATCACAAGATGAAGTTGAAGCTTGTTCTTGCAAACAAACCTGAAATATATATATAAGAAATTTAGAAATACAGATAATATAAACTACATTCATTTTAAGAAATAATTATTTTACATAACATTTTATAATTCATAAATAGATAATAAATTGTTAACACTCAAAATTCAAAAATAATTCCATAGCACAACAGCCAGATATAGTACAGCTGTTTAGCAACCATAAGACAAACAATTTCATATTTCAGAAATCGTATAAAAATTCATTAATATATGTAAAACATATGACATTTAATAGCTGCTCAAATGAACACATAGAATAGATTCTTTACTAGCAGCTGTTATACTAGCAGCTGTTATTTAATCAGAAGGTAATGCTAAATGTTGTTGCAAACACACCTGAGATGTACTGTAATGTACACATTTGCAACCACTGGTGAAATGAAATAAAGTGCATGATTATGAAGATGGAAACATTTAAAAAAACAGTACAGTTTACGAATAGATGTTAAAAAACTATTAAAATTTTTTAGAAGTGCAAAATGGCAATTTACATCAGATACTTCGGCAGCAAAATTTATTTCTCCAAAATATGAAGCTGAAGGTTGTGGCAAATGAACCTAAAAGAAATTATAATATATGAAATATGTGGAAGTGAAAGAAATTATAAACTCTGATCGGATAAAAATAAATACAAATAATCATTACCATTTTCAAAGTAACTCAACTTATAAAAAAGCATAAATACATTGGACTGTTCATAGCATTCATACTTCTTAAACATACGTAAATATTACGTTAATATATTTTTTAATTTTAGAAACAGTGTTAATACTTTTTAGAAAAAGTTTATAATACTAAATATTTAATAACTGTTCAAACGAAGACTTACAACAGATGGTTCAGCAACAGAAATCGCTTCAGTTGATAAAGGTAAACCGTGCAGCAAGCCACCCTGAAGATGCAAAAATTATGAAACACATATAAGTAAGGATACCTGAAAATGCTGATAAATAAAATATACTTAATGTAATTTTAATAATAAATAATATAAATAATCCTAATAAGTTTTGTAAATCTTTAAACAAAAAATAACAACATTCAGACAAGACATTAAAATATACATTTAAATCAATGTATTATAACTATATTATTGTATTACTCAAGATTAAAGTTATTAATTTCAATATTATTTCTTTTACTTACTCCATACATATTTCTCTCTATTTATCTGGAATTTAAAATTAAGCAAAAAAGCAACTTTAGTTTAATACAAATTTTGATTTAAACTCTTTTGACTTTGAAGGCAATCAGATACCGGTTTCTTTCTTTTAGGAGCAAATTTGAAGAAACCAGACCCATGTATGACCGTCCTCGAAAAACTACAAAAACTTTATTCAAAAACTACATCAAATTGAGGTTTTATGCTTAATTTTCAACATATGATTATAATAACAAAGTACATACTTAATTATATATATAACAACAGCAAAATTTTAATTTTTTAATCTAATCTTAGGGACTGTAATTACAGCTTTATCACATAATGCCTTAATTTCAATATTTTGATTCTTTTATAAAGCAATTTAGTCCATTTGTAATAAAAACATATTTTTTTATGAAAAACCATAAAAATAAAAAACACATACATTACAAAAATTGGATGTAACTGAACGGTGCTTTGGTAAACCAATGCCTTTTAGACGCTGTGGGGGATTAGGCACAGTGAAAAGAGTTGGCACAGCATTGGGCTTGAGTTTTTTTACGCCCATCTTGCCTAGAGCATTCAAATTGATTTTCTTCAAAATGTACCTGCATATTTAACAAAAGCATGCATGAAATTTAACATTAAAATCAAAAGCACTAGTATTAAATTACAGTTACATATATTATAATTTAAGAATGTAATTTTCTGATAAATTTAAATTTTTTTATGAAAATAGAACAAAATTTTTAAAAAGTAATCATGTTTGTAAAACTACTTAAAACATATTTCCTGCTCACACACTAAAAATAAATTTAAAGTACCTATAGTTAAAAATACAACATTAAGATTTACTACTACAATAATATTTAAATTAATATTTAACTTCTTAAAAATGTCTAAAAATACGGAATATATTTATCTTACTATAAAGAAAAAACAAAATCATTTATTATTTGGATCATACCATCCAGTTTTTAACATTGGCGCCAACTATCCGATTTGGCGACAATACATCAGAATCAAAACATAGAATGCTACTTTAAATCACCAATCGTACAGTAAAATTAAAGAAAAGAAAAAGGCACATCACATTTCTAACTGAGCACAAAGTTTACATGAAATGTATGATACAAATTTTACAAACGGTATAAACTTTTCACGATAACAAAAGAAACAACATGAAACGACGATATTTTACTGCACAAACACATACACATTCCGCAGTTGATTTTGTACTTATAAAATCAGTTGATCGTCAATAAGTGACAGTTAAATGAAAATAAATATTTTAAAGTACCAAGAAGAGTAATTTTTCTAACATTCTATGGAAAAATACGAAGCTGAACTTACCTCACAAAGATACGCTCCTGGGCCCGGGATCCATTGATCTCGACGAGAATTAACTATCCATTTTCTTCGTCTTTCTTCATTTCTAGGGAAACGAAACATCCTAAAGTTATTTTTAGACTGATTCGCACAATTTGGTGCAGCACAACCACCCATTTTTCTGAAAATTAGGTCGAAATCGATCCACAAATATGTCAAGAAATCAGTGCTAATCCAATAGCGGGAAATTTTCCGTAACCGGCCCTTGGCTATTTTTTGGCCGCCATCTTGGATTTCAAAAACGCGCCTAGGCGCGTTTTTGAAATCCAAGATGGCGGCCAAAATTGTTTTCCCTGTCCGAGGGAAATCGGACAGTCTGCCTATTTACAATTCTAAATTACATTTTTGGAAAGAAAAATTAAATTCAAGATTAAAAAAACTTTTTTTTAATGAAAATGTAACTTTTTTAAAAGCTTCATTTATTAGCTAGAATGATTCCAGTTTACTTATCTGTATTATCACAGTGAATAAAATATTATTACTGGCTTATCAAACATTAATAACAGTATAAATAGAGCTTTGGCCCGATTGAATAAACGTAAGAAGACCAGCTAACAAAACGTGTAGCCGCATAATAGGGTTTTAAAAACGATGTTTGAAATTTCAGCTAATATCTGTAATGCATCCCCGTCATTAACTCCACATGGATTGCCAAATATTTACAAAGGCACCTTCAATTTCGTAGCTTAATAGTAGCTACTTTTGCAGTTATTCCAGCAAGCCCTAGATCAGAAACAACAGCCATTTAATGCACATTGGTCTCAAGTGTCTTTCCAGTGCAGGATTTACGTATAAGCTACACATATAAGCTACTATTATATATAGCTTAGGGCCCCCACTTTCTTCGCCCCCCTAAAATTAAAATATAGTATAACAGACTTATAAAGGGCCCTATATTTCAAACAGCCTAGAGCCTTATCAAGTCTAAATCTAGCTTTGTGTCTTTCTCAGAAAGGAATTCGTGCTAAATAATTCATGTGAATATGGGAGCTTCGACAGAGGTTCATCATGCCCCAACCCATTGCTTTACAAAATTTCACTTAATACTCACATGCATGAATGACGTAATGGGCTGGAGCCACTCGGGTTGGAATCATAAACAGTGGCTCAGAGTCATGGGATTATCTTCAGAAATCATGTGAAATCTCGCCTACAAAAATCTTACTCTCCCATCTTGGGTAGTAGTAGGTATAGGCTCAATAAACAGTCATCCACTTACATATTAAAAATGGCGAAGCGGTGTCACGCAACATGGGACTGAGTAGCAGTGAGTTCATCTGAATCCACAGTCTGCGCTGAGATCTAGAAGACCTCTTTATAAGAAAGGAGGAAAACTGAACTTACATAAGTGCATCCTTATGTAAGTTCAATTTTTGTTTTCATTACTGACTAATTAATTAAGCAAAGGATCAAATAAATCTTCGGCACCTTTATGCAAATTCACTTTACTGGACTTTATCATCTATAAATACAGCTTCTAAATTCTAGATCACAAGGGCTCTGTTAAAAGAATCAAGCAAGCCAACTAGATATCTAGTTTGCCTTGAATCAAGATGGTTTGATAAGGAGTACATCATAACTGGGCCGTTCCTAGGCCATTAGATGCCCGAGTACATTCGAGATTGCCGCCCCCAAATTTAAAACAAAACGCTCAATGATTAATAAAATTTATATTTCATACTCACTAAGTACTTACATATGACACATTGTATAACAAGTACTGACATAATATGACAAGTATTTACAATGAATTTGAAATATTTAGGTATCGCGGAAGTCCGGCCGCCCCTGATTTTCGAAGCCCGCTTACTTTTACGCTCTCCACCTTCACTAGGAACGGCCCTGCATCATAAAGATACTTGCACACCTGTGCAAATCGTTGTTGTTTGATAATCCTTGTTACCTAAAGAAATTGTTAGAAATGCGCCTGCCTTGAAGACGAGCGTCCCTGATGAGTATCATTTTCTAACTTCAGAAAAGCACTCTTCATAAAAGTGCATACTTATGTAAGTTCAATTTTTGTTTTCATTACTGACTAGCAGTGGAATAGCTAGGGTGGGGCAAGGGAGGACATCTATCCCCGGGCGCAGAATTCAGGGGGCGCGAAATTGATGTTACGAAATTTTAGAATGAAATGTTTTCCGTTCTTGACACAGAGAAAGGGGCGCAAAATCTTCGGTTGTCCCCGGGCGCCGAAAACCCTAGCTACGCCTCTTCTGACTAATTAATTAAGCGAAGGATCAAATAAATCTTCGGCACCTTTATGCAAATTCACTTCACTGGACTTTGTATAAATGTACCCTTTGAGAAATGTGTGACGAGCGTTTCCGTAGAAAGATCTTGTTTTTCACAAAAGTGCCGAAAATTAATTCCATCCACTGCATCATTAATTAATTAATCTGCAATGCAAATGAAAACCCCATTCGCATAAAGAGACCTGCCTTAAATTGTCCGTATCCTTACAGAGGTTTCATTTTTCAAAATTACAGATTGATTTTTTGTAAGGTTCACATGCCTTTATGCCAAGGCACCCTTACAAAGAATTTTATTTTTTCGAACAGCGATCGATCTTTATAAAGGTGTATTCACCATTATATCTGGGTGCTATTATGAAGGTGTCTCTAAGAACCACCGCAAAAAAATACCATACATCGCAGATTATCATCGCAATAACTGGGCACATTGCAGATAAAATTAAAGAAAGGCAAGGTGAGCTGCATAATATCCATTGATTCTAGATACTCCTGTTGGAGCCACAATTGCATATATGTTTGTGCATTTTAATTTTGGTATAAGCATATACACAGCTTCCATAACATGCGACCCATCCTCCTATATACCAGGTGTTTCGGTTGATCTTTGCCATTTGACATTCTATATTCTTACCCTGAAGAGACCATGTTCATTGAAACAGGTTCTGATGCAAATGTGCAAACATTAATATTATGATACACATGTGGTTGGGCACCTTTTCCCATACATTCTTACAGTGGCTCCTCCATTGCCGTCAGCTGTTTGATACACGAAGTGAATGTCTGCAAACTCTGAATTCGTAAAACGGTATATACTCTGTGGTTGGAATCAGAAAGCTCTCCAAGTGCCTACCAGGAGCACTGGTACTAAATACAGATTTATCTGTTTTTCCATTTCTGGCCTTGTTGCTCCATATAAATACGGTTTATTTCGTTTGATTTTTATTAAAGATGAGTCAGCCTGTATATATAACAGAAAGGTGAATTGTATTTTGCGATGCATATGAGAGGTTATCTTTAAAGTGGGGGAACTTAACAAAGCAAGGTTATTCGTAATTATGTCATAACGAAAAAAATTGTTTTTAATATTATATAATCCTAACTAATATTATAAATGCGAATGCGAGTTTGTTTGTGCGTTTGTTTATTACCCTTTCACTTTTTAATTACTTAACCGATCACCATGAAATTTTCAAGAAAGATGAGAAAAGGTTATAGGCTATATAATGTAACTTATCAGTTGAAACTTAAACTATACAATAAGTTTTATAGTTAAAATGATTGCCGTTGTATAAACATTAAATGTTAAACGATATAAAAGTTTGTCTGCGCGCACAGGTGCTTGGCTTGTCTATAAAATGTTTGCGTGGTTTAAGCCACGCAAACATTTTATAGACAATAAATATTTAATAAACATTTTATTTATAACCTTTTCTAATATACAGGGGCATAGCTAGAGTTTCCAGCGCCTGGGGTCAACTGAAGCATTTGCGCCCCATTCTATGTGCCAAAAATGGAAAACATTTCATTCAAAAATTTCGTAGCATCAATAAGGCGCCCCTTGGATGCTGGGCCCAGAGACAGATAGCCTCACCCTAGCTACGCCACTGCTAATATATCAAAAATATTTCTTGAAAATTTCATGATGATCCGTTAAGTAATTAAGGCGTGAAAGCGTAACATTTATAAATTTTTCCTTGTTTAATTTTATTATTTGAAATCCTTCAGGATTTACGGGTTTCGGGTCATCTTTCACAAAAATTTTTCAGTCATTAAGAAAATATACGTAGCAGTTTTACTAGATTTCATGGCGATACACTCCACGTAAATACAAAATATCCGCGGTCTATAGGTATAGAAGAAGGGCAGTATTTACTGAAATTTTACGCAGAGTGTATTTTTAAAATTCACGCGAAGTTGAAACTTATTTAAGGACATTAACGCGAGCGAAGCCGTGGGTAAAAGCTAGTAAAACTATAAAACATGAAGCCACATTAAATTAATTAACTGGAAAACAAGGGGCCCACCAGCGGCCGAGCGGTAACGTCGCTGAACACTGGTAGTTCGGTCCGAGGTTCGAATCCCGCGAACGGGTTGGCTGCATGGGTGTTTTCGTGGTTTTCCCCATGTGTGACGTGTATACGAGCCAGTTTCCCTTAAAAAGTCCTCCACGAAGGCATCCCTCCCTTAATGCAGATAGCCCTCGAGTGCTTTGCCGTAATTTAATAAGCCAAACGAAGTCTGAGAAAAACTAATCATTATTAATAGGAAGAGTTATAGGTATTTTTTCCTCTTTAAAGCGGTCTTTAATGGTATAATCGGAAGCCCGCCCGCCTAGAAATCATGAGGTTAGGAGTTCGAAACTCGGCGAGGGCAACGTATATTTTCCCTGCCTATTGGCGCCTGAAGTAAAATGTGGTAGCCTATAATATGTCACTATCAGGATTTAGCAACTGATCCTTACCTTCCTTGTCGCCCTAGAAGTGGGGGAGAATGCAAGGAATTTTCTCCTTTATTACCGAAATGGAAAATTTGGCTAGGGTATTGCACCTTTTTCATATTCTGGCTAGGCAGAAGAGTACCAGGGGGAGCAGAACAGCCAAGCCACTGATTAAGAGGAGAGGCCTCCGAAGAACCTTAAGTTTTTAAGTATATATTAAAAAAAAATGAAGCTAAAATGTGGTCTGTATTGGGAGAATCAATCCCTAACTCATAATTGGCACTAAAGATATCTTTGGGACGGTGTATGTTTCAGTTGCTCCATGCTAGAGAAGCTTTTTGAAGTTGAAGTGGATTAAAAGCTATCTTCGATCAACAAGGTGCCAAGATTTAATGGCTTGTCAGTCTTTTTGCATTGAACATACGGTAGCTAAACATGTTAATGAATTTTCGACAAAACTATAAACAAACTTTCGTAAGTCAAAATTCACTAAAAACAGTTATAGCTTTTTTATTTTTAGAAAAGTTAACAATATTTTTTAAATTATCAAAAATAGCTGATTAATAAGCATTTTTAAATATAAATTTGTTTTCTAAATGTAATTTTTCCCCTTAATCTTAAGACTTGCTTTTCAAATCAATTCAAATATTTAATTTTAATTAAATAAATGTTAATTTTATATTTGTGTTGACATTTTGTATGGTGATCATTCCGATATAGGGTGACCAAGTGAGATTTCCATCCTGAGCATCGATAATTAAGTCTTGCACTGCAGATAGAATTTTGCATATTTGCCCTATTTCTTACTTTGACAAATGTAATGATTTTACAAAATTACATGTTCTATTTGTACAACTTTTCCATCCTTAGATCAGCATAAAACCTATTTCAAACATTCTGCGTGTGTGTATTTATGTTTTATTTAAGCTAATAGAAAATATTTAATAATGGAAATTTCCTTCATCCAGAGTCAGTTTACAATCCATAAAAGATAATAAGATTAATACCAGTAATAATGTATAAATAATGTAAATAATGAGTAAAATGCATAATATATTTTAATAAATGAAGCTGGAAATTGCAGATGTGTGCATCTTGATATAAATACTGATAACCAAAAAAACAGAATAGAAATTTGTGCTTATTTGAAAAGTGAATAATACAGGCAAAGTTAAAATAAAAATAAACATTATCAATGAACAGTAACATTACTTATACTACATTAAGGGGAAGCAAATGTGTATATGTAAATGTGTGCATTAGTGGTATTTATGACTTTACACTGAAATTCTGATTCCCCCATGAGGGGGGGGGATCAGAATTTTTTTAATAGGTAAAGAAGCTAATGGGATAAATGAAACTAAGGGAATTATTGATATGTTGTCCTCTATTAAAGACATATGTGTTATTTTGTTCCATTGGCTAATTCATTTTCACATTGGACTTGTAATTGAATTTTAAATTAAGAATGAATCTGTGTGCTTTTTCAGGGAAGGGAAGTTATGCTTTATAAAATTATAAGTATGCAATATTTACAATTAAACAGAAAATGAGAGGTGTATGAAAAAATTACAAGAAAAAAAGGAAATTTTAAATTTTTTGACAGGATGAAATTTAAAATGCTTATCAGTCATGGTTAATAAAACTTAGCTGAATATTAAATATATGTATCAAATTTATTGAGAATAAAAATTGAAGCTAACAGAATGATAATAATAAATTAAAAAATTTATTTACATGCATACAATTTTATGTTAAATATACAGAAAATTTTCATACGAGAATACAAGAATAAAGAATTGTTTTATTAAAGAGTCTTGAAATAACTGTAGCTTTTTCTTTCACTTTTAAATTCAATAACTCTTAAAATTATAGTGATATTTATAAAAGCATAATAAAAATAATTTGATTAAACATTCCTTTTACATATTAGGCCAACTAATATTACATATTACAGCTCATGAAATGTTTCTGGTATGGAAAAAAGGATCCTTCTAAAAAATTTTCTTTACATATATATAACTAAAAATGTATCAGTTCATTTTTTCTATAATTATGTTTTATGAAAATATTCTTAAACTATTGAAAAGAATGAAATTTCCTTCATTTTCAAATGATTATGAGATGGATTTTAATGTAATGCTGATAAAGAAGATATTTTAAACATTAAAACAGAAAAATCTAAAATAGCTAAAACATATACACCTTGGATAAAAATTTGCGAGGAAAAAATTATAAATATTAATGAAAATAAAATTTTCATAGCACATAATTTTAGCATTTTAGTAAAAAATTATAAAAATTGCATCATTATACTTTACATACAGCCACTTTACTGAGATATTTATTTCAATATTAAATATATAAATTTCATGTTTCATTTCCTATTTATCTATTTCACTATCTTCTAATTTGACAAATTTTGTCTCAAATCTCAGATAATGCATTAATTCTAGATTCAGCAGCAATTACTTTCACAAAACATATATGAAATTAACAAGATGCTATTAATTTTGCACGAAGGCTTTCCATATAAAATTAACTTCTCAGATTTTCTACATTTATATAGTTCTATATAAAAAGAGCATTTATTTTGGAACATAATGACCAATATGAAGTAATAATACATAATTTATAATTTTAATAGTCACAGCATACTGAGATATTACATTTGGCTCATTGTAGAACCATAGCCTGCATACCCAGCAATGCAATCATTACCATCCAATGATACAATCATTTTGCTTATCATATGATAAGCTTGCTTTAAATTGATTTCATTAAAGGGTACAATAGAATACCTGCCATAGCTTTTCAGTTTATTGCCATATAACTTTATCGCACTAAGCACAGCAACTGAAAAATTGGTCACAAGATTTGTGGCTTAATTGTCTGATTTTCCGAGATTTAGGTATTAAGTTTTTATTTTGACTGACATTCCTCTTTGGAATGTCACTGGGTTTGCTTGATGCAGCTACTTGCCCTGAAGATGGTTAGCTTGGCTGTTCACAGCTTTAATGAAGCTTGCCGCAGGGTGGTGAATTCTACTGCATAACTAAGCAAATAGCTCCTTCACATTTACAAGTCTGCTGCTTCTGCACACCTAATCAGATGGAAGGGATAAAAATTATAAACATAAATAATTACAAAATCGATTCACAATAAATTTTATATTTTAGTTAATTTATTTATTGAATAAAATAAATGTGAAAGTAATTAGAAAGCAGCACTGAATTAAAATATTAGTAATACTCATAGTGTAACAACCCTGATACTGCAAATGCTAAATTAAACGAGTATTGGGACTTTAAAGCATTAGAAATGAGTGAGTGTTGCATACAAAGGTTAGCATTTTGGATGCATAAATTCATGTCACACATAGAGAAAATTATGAAAACTTCCATGCAGCCAGTCTATTTGGCAGGATACACAAGTAATAAACATGTTTAATAATGAAACATAATAAAAATATTAATAATTAATGAGGGAAAATTTATAGTTTTGTTCTTTTTATTTAAGTTAATATTTCTATTGTGAAAACTATTCACTTTCTCTTTGCCAGTACTAAACATTAATTCTGAATTATAATAAATTTTCCAACTGCTCTGTTATTCATTCACAATAGTAATGGCTTGAGTTAATTTCTTCTGCGTTTATTTCATTTATAACCTCCCAAAGTTTTCAACTACATTTTATCCTATAGTTCTAATCTGAGGTAATGTGCTGCAAATATCAAATGTTAAACTGTCATAATAATAATACTATAGACAACTGAAGTTAACAAGCACATATTGTAAAGCTTCAATCATATGCAGAAGTGATTTATATGCAAGTACAGTCAAAAGTCGTTAATCCGGACTCGTCGGGACTTCGGCGATTCCGGATTATCGATTTTTCCGGATAATAGATCATCAGTTTAAATCTGGTAAGATGGCATGCAGAAAAATTCAAAATTAAAAATATGAAACCATAATTTATGAAATAAAGAACAATTATGATCTAAAGGGTATTAAAATTTACAAAAAGAAAAAGCTTAATATTTATTTGTTTACTTTATTAAACATTTATTTCAATGTAAGTTGCTTCGTTTCATGTGATAACACTTTCTCTTTAATTCTATTAAACAGACATAATTTCTCGTTTAGTTACAAAGTTCCGCTGTTCAAGTCCTATAATTGCTGTGTTGAGAATACCGACTAATTTGTCAATGGAAATGTTTTCGTTTTCAATAACCTCTGGGTCACTTTCTTCACTATCGAAAGCGAATTATAATGACGAGGAACTTGATTTAAATCATATCAAAGACGGAGTACATAGACATGAAATACTATACTTAGTAAGGAATTATAAGCCAAATAAAATAAAAACATCTGCCCTGAAGATAAGGATAGTGCTGACAGATCAACTTCCAATCCGCGGCGTGAAATTGATAAACAGATTTCGAATTTCAGAACATACTTTCGCTTTGTAGATATAAATTACATATTAGTAAATATATATCGGAAATTCTATTTGACATAATCGAAAGTTCAAGCTTACTTTTATGAAATTGTTCTAAAAGTCTGCAAAAAATAATAAGCAGGATCCAATTCAAAGATTAAGGAGCAACGCAATGTGCAACGTTAACTGAATCAGATAATTTTAGCTTAGCTTATACCTCCGTTACGCATTAAACGCGCATGTGCACAAACATATTCGCAGCCGTAAAGGTCTTACGCGCACTCTTAAACACCTGTGCGCATGCGTGAACGCAACGCATGCGCAGAAAGTTTGTAGCTTTGAGGTCCGGATTATAGATCATTCCGGATTATGGGTGTCCGAATTAACGACTTTTGACTGTATATCTTTATCATTTGGCCAATTTGAATTCAACAAAATAATCTAATTTTCATAACTTTCTCAATTTTTATTGTCTGCAGATAATCAAAACCATTTTTAAAGAGGGACTACTGCACATTATTGTTAAGAAATATATCACATCGACATTCTTCAGCTTTATTACTTTTTAACTTTAACAAATTAATATTTAAGTACTAAAAATTAAATATAACACAGTTATAGCTCTGAAGCTATGTGACAGATGCGACGAGCGAAAGCTCTGAAGTCAGATTCCAATCAGTCTGGGTCGTATTTATTTTGCATATAAAACAATACATGTGAATTCTAGTTAAATAGAACCAATGACTAAAAAGCACTTGTTTTAAAAAATACATAATAAAAATGTATTTTTCATATTACATATCAATACATATTAAAATAAAGTCGTAGCTGCCCGGATGGTATAGTGATTAGGGAAGCCTGAGTACAATACTGAGGGACCCGGGTTCGAATAACGAAAAAGGCATGGATGTAAATTATCTGTCCCTTCATAGGAGGCAAAGGTGGCCTGCCTATTAGGTGCCTCCATAATAGATCACCATATCTGATTTTAGGAGTGGCCAATGCCGGCATAGGCAAGCATCCACCATTGGAAACAAAAAGTACATGTGCAAGAAATGGAGTTATTCTGATGCTAATGGTTTCATAAAATTAATTATTCTTTTCTGATAACTCGATTCATAATTATAATGTGGGGAAAAAAGAAGAAATATAGAATATCAAATCCCATTTACTTTCCTGAACCAAAGTATGAAAGTAACAGCACAGTGTATAAAAATGTTGAACAACTGCATCGTCTGTTAACACAGTTATAACTGAAGTACTGTTTTGAAGAAGGGTATGGAGTTTTATGGCAATTAGCATATACTTTGATGCTTCTTATTTCATTAAAGCTAATTCTTATATATAGGCATAGTAATGTTTTGTTCATCAGCATTTTATGAATTATTGACAATTTCAAAACAACAAGTATAAATATGCAAAATAAAATAAGGAGCTGTACAACTTAAAGCTCATATAAATTGGAATACCTTATGTTGGAGCATTGCTGAACTCATACTTAAAACAGAATAAAATGATAAATGAAAATCAAAACACTACTATATATGCACTGTATGTTACTTCCTTATTAAAGCAGACAGTCTGGATATATTTAAAAGTTACAAGTTACAAATTTGGTGATTCAATCAGCTTATTTTGTTATGGTGTCTTTATTAAACAATAATCAAATGTCACCTATGGATATTCTAATATATTTTAAGAACATTAGGCTTAAATAAAAAGTTAAACTTTACCTTTCTGGATTTTGGAAAGCCTAACAGATTTCAGTTCACAAAATCCATTTCAGTCCCATTTATTGCTATTACAGGCCACACATCGAGCAAAAGCTTTCATTGAAGGGCAGTTCAACCTGAAAAAAGAAATTAAATCACCATTTAAAATTTCATGATCAGGGTAACAATACAAAGGTTTAGCACTTGGCTTATAAATAATCCTGCTCTTTCAGAAAAATTTAATTGCCATGACAATAGATTTAGGTTAGTAACTTATTTCTGTAAAAAAATGTTATGCCCTTTCCAGGAAAAACATGAGCACACATATTTACCATATAACATATTCCTCGAAGTATAACACAATGGCTTCAAATCACATTAATTAGAAAGTTTGATTTTATTTCTACTTTAACCAGGTTGCCTTCATGGCCATATGACATACAATATATTCTTTAAAATAAAGACTAATGTAACAGATTCAAATAACAAATTTAAAAGTTTTGCCCCATAAGTGAAAACATAACTTTGTGAAATAAATCTTGCATCCAATTTAAGGCCATGAGAACTGATGTTTGACAAATACTAAAGAAAGTTTATTTATATTTTTGATGCATTAGACATGAACCTGATTTAATCAAAAAAACTTTAATATGGGGAATAGGTTGGAATAGCTTTAACTTCTTTGATAAGCTGAAGCATGTTTAGAACAAAATGTTTTAATGACAAGTAAATTTCCATCATTTGCAAATCATTATATTATTAGAAAATACATTTTAATGAGATACTAACAACTATGACATTTTATGCATAAAAAGAGTAAAAATTAAGCCAGTTATCATTTGGCTTTGTGGTGTCATCGAAGCTTTGCTTCTTCTCCCAGCATAAATTCTTTGGTGGTACACTACTATACTGTCAACAATATTGTTTTCATATTAGTTCCACAACAGTAAATTAACATGTTCCAGTTCAGAGTTTGAATGCATCTGAAATGTTTTGTGCACAGTTTGAATTTAAGAAAAATCTCTTTCTTTCAGACTTATATTTTCAGCTTAATATTCTAATGATATACTTTTTTTGAAATCATATACTACAGCTATATCCATTTGACTTTGAAGGGAAGATTAATAATTTTTATCTTCTTATATCCTACCCATATATCTTTCTTTCTAAGTAGCTATGTGCAGAGTTAAAAAATGTATAGACATATAAAAATAATAAGGATAGCTTAATTATTTTTATTGAGAAAAATTAAATGTGCATAGCTATATATGTAAGAATACATAATTAAATTAGTCCAAATCATATTTAATGCATCTCCATATCTATTTTAATATTTTCATTTAATATGTATTTAAATGCACTAATCATTTTATCATTAGAATTCTAGTAAAAGTAAGAAAAAAGCTATAATAAATTAAATGCTGTTGTTGTTGGTATCATTTTAACTTTGCCCAGTTTGTCTTCATGGCAATAGCATTATTTATAACATATATAATACCTAAAAAAGGAACATTTTGTTATGTTAATAATAATAATTTGCTGCATTTTTTAACTCCCCAAACCCCATAAACGTTTTGCGAAAATATAAAAAACTTTATTTTCTTTTACCGTTATAATCCGTAATGTTCGTTGCGAAAATATAAAAAACTTTATTTTCTTTTACCGTAATGTTCGAAAAATAAACCCCATAAACGTTTTTCGAAAATATGAAATAATAATGATTTGCGACTTTCAAACTTTATTTTCTCTTACCGTAATGTTCGAAAAGTAAACAGAAAATTTCCCTTTTCCTCCTTCAGGAAAATTCCCTGTGTGGGTTGCAACAATTATCAAGGTTACCATATTCTGGCGCACGTACGCTCACTTCCGATGTAAACAAATCCGCAATTTCGCCAAGTGCCGGTTATGGAAACATCCCCCCAATGGCGAATACCAACAAGTTAGCTTCAAAATGGATGATGATTCAGCTCCCCTTTATAGAGCTGTTCTCCCTGAAGCAGAAAGTGAGAAGTGATGACGTAGCCATGACACTGAGCGCGCAGATGCAATTCACAGCTTGAAAATTAGCGATTTTGAACCAGCGTTTGAAATGAGCTGTGTGTGAAAGATAGCTATAATTTGGAAGAGACAATGTTACTGCTTTATGCATTTTAGACTGAACCATTAAAAAATTTAATAATACTTACTCAATTTTAAAATAATAGATAAAATGTGCTACTCTTTTAACATAAAGTTCCGTGGGTTTTTTTTCAATTTTTATTTGCAGGTTTTTTATTTAATGAACGTTTATTTCTAATCATTTCTTTATCTGCATGTGGACTGAGAAAATTTTTATACTGCTTCTAAGATAACTATAATAGCAGCTATTTAAATTTACTCAAAAAACAATTTTACATTGACATAATTTTAAACATATATGACATATATGGCAACATTTCTGCTAATCTACGTTTGATTTTTTGCCTAATTGTAAATTTTACATTGTTATAATTCTCTTCCGATTCAATATAATAATTTTTTAAAATAATTTTGTAATTTATACTTATATCTATATTACAATTAAATAAATATATGTAAGATTGTTACCTTAATTTTGACAAAATAGCTTTACTCAGAGTACCTAATACAGTTATTTAATTTTTCAAAAGTGTGAGTAAAGGAAGCAAGTCTTTTTATGCCAATTATATACTATTATATTTTATCTAGAATGCTAATTTAGCACAAAATCTAATCAATAATTAGTTACAAAGGATACAATAAGAATAACTTTAACAAGTACTTAACAAAATTAGTTTGTTAAATACTTGTATTCTTGTTGGTACTATTTTAGTACTATTCGTAATACCGAAGATATTATCGATTAACTCATAGAAGTCAGATGCTTTTTGATTTCATGTGGGATGGAGTATACCTTTTGCGGTACTTTTTGAAAATAATGTTTTCTCTGGAACGACTTTTTGTCTCTCGTTTCCTTTGACCATTAAATAATTCGGTTTTAATTTGTGACATAATTTGATTTCTTCTCAATCTCTATTTAAAACCTCTTTAATAATAACAAAATTTAAAACAGTTCCATCTTCTAAAACAAATCCTTTATCTAAAACGTGGTTTCTCAGCAATTTGAGGCAGAGCGCGAAATGAGACCTCTGATTAAAACAAACTGCACATTTTGAAAAGAACCGAGAACTTGGTCCAGTTTAGAGTCATAGCAGAGTTTTCAATCTATATGCATTTCGTCGAAACTGAGAACGCATATTTTTTCTACAGAATACAAATATTCGCCTCTTTCCTTCTTTAGAGTAAGAACATCACTTTGAATTCTTGGACTACACTAAAATTTAGCGCAATATTTCTTTAGTTTGCTAATACTAGGTAAAGATATTCCAGTTTTTTTCTTATTTTTTTTTCTTTCCAAAAATCATAGCTTTAAGATGACAGAGCTTTTATGAGAATGCAACATGAAATATCTTCACTAGTCCACCTGATTTTTTCCTTCTTTTTCGGTAATGCATTAATCTGCGTCTTTATGAAAATAGGCTTTAGACATTTTTCCAAATTCAGCGATTTGTGCTCCCCCCCCAAATTTCGCTATTTGAGATTTTAATTTCTGATACCAATTTCTGTCTAGATGTCGTCCACCTTCTTTGCCGCTGAACAAACATTCTAAAATTTTTCTTTTCTGTATTTTTCAATACTTTAATACAATTTTCTAAGGATATTACTTTGTTCTTCAAATTATCAATGCATTCTTGTTTATCCTTAAACTTAAGGCATTCTATCTATATTTTCATTTGTGAGTTTTATTTCAAAATCATTAAAATTTGATTTACTATTGTCATCATCAATTTCGATTTATTATTGTCATCATAATTTACTTTCGGCACAGCATTCCATTTCAACAGTTTCTTTTGTGGCTATCCAAACAAGCGATTTTTCATATCATCTTCATAAACACTGCATAGAAAATGTTCGCTGCAGATTTTTCCGCTCTTCGCATTAATAGAATCTTGTCTTTGACATTTGTGTATCCATTCTTTCGTCAAAAGCAAAACCTCATTTGGATCCTTTGGTCCCATGAAATAAAATATCTCATCCTTTCATACTTCTGTAAGTGCTACGGCAAGTTACTACAGCGCAAAAAGCCATATTACGTAAATGGTACTTTACAATACAGAATTTAAAATAAAAACTGACTAAAATTACATATATATAAATTATTTTAAATGCATACATTATTAGAAAACAGATATATATATGATTAAAATTAATTTGGGATATGTAACCTCTAGAAAATCGTCTCGCAGCTGAATGAAACTACAGTTTTAAACGCGGGAAATCAGAACAGGTGGCATTACAGTGACGTCAGATTACTGCCTGTTAATTATCCCCATTAGGCTCGCGTCGGCGAGGAGTCGAACAAAGAAATGAGCTAGCCCTTTCTATTTATCCCTGTCACAAGCGCTCGCTATTGCTCAAGGAGGTTAGAATAGAATTACTTTAAAACAAAAATTTAACCATAGCAAAGGATTTCATTATAAATTTAACATATTTTTACTGGAAATTACATGCACGGAACAGCTTAGAAACATGTACGTTTCACTGCCTTTTTTTATACATGTTTTGAAGTTACAAACATGGACCAAAGAATTTGTAAGGGAGATTACAAATTCTTACAAATTCTTTGCATGGACGCCGTTTGTTCGGTGGAGTTCATTCCCCGATAGTGGAGGAAACTACGAACCCTCCCTCCTTCTATTTTAACCTCCTTGCTATTGCTCATATTCGAAGACTGCGTGCTTATGTTACTATTGAAATGCTAACGAATAAGTGTCACTGCTGCTATATTTACATAGCTTAGTTTTTCATAAAAATAAAGTGGCTAATTTCATTCAATATGCTGTGTAAGATTAACTGTGTGTAAAATTTCCGTTTGTAAATTGTGCAAAAGTTTGTCTGAATGCAAATATTTCGCATATTTATATTATCCAATATGAGCAGGCGATCCCGTGCCAACAGGTGACTGCATTTTGGCTAATTAATTGTTAATTACATTAATTTAAATCTCATCTATATAATGGGTAAATAAGGATATTATCGGACTTTTGTATGAGGAAAATAAAGAGTTTTGCTTTTCATTAGCAGCTTTGATTTATGAATGTAAAAATCCTTGTTTGTAAGAGATTGAAACTTTTTCAAAGGTACTATATAAGCATTTATTTTATTTAATATTTTTCTTTTCTTACGCTTATTATCTTCTAATTCATACAACTAGTTGACGACTTTGGCAAAAATTGTGTGACTAACTTTATGGCTTATAGGTAATATTCTGTTCTTAAATAAACAGGAAATTGAATGTGGAAAAAGAATAACCTGTATATTCAAACTATTCCGTTTTGAGGACCGTAAAAAATTGTAGCCAAATTGTATGCGCAAAAGCGCCAAATCTAGCAAACGCGCCCATTTAACTGCACGCTAAATCTACCGTACGCACTGATTTCAAATTGCGTAACTTTACATAGTTCTATATTTCTTAAAACGCCATTGAAATACTAGATTAATTTTTAAATCCTTTTTTGATATCATATGGATTTAACAATTTGGGAATTGTCCATGACGAAAAGTCCGCAATAGAATTTTTTCAAAGAAAAGGCATCATTCATTATAGAAAATTATGTTTGAACAACCAACGAGATGAAATTAACCTTTAGCGATAACTCGGCAGCGAAATAGCGATGTAGGAATCCATTCAGTTATGTTTAGCCTTTTTTTATACAAATTATAATAATGATCTGAAATAGTTATTTACTCTTATGCTTCCATTCACTTATGTTTAACCTTGTTTTACATAAATTATAATAAAAATATTACTTGAAATTAACCTTTAATTTAAATTAAAACAATAATCGTAGATAGTTATTTACTACAGTAGAAAGTCTTTAATCCGGACTCTTCGGGACTTTGGCGATTCCGGATTAGGGATTTTTCCGGATTATAGATCATCAATATAAACCTGGTCAGATGACATGCATAATTATGCATAAATTATAAAATTAAAAATATGAAACCGTAATTTATGAAATAAAGAGTCTGAAAGGTATCAAAATTTACCAAAAAAAGCTTATTATTTATTTGTTTACTTTATTAAACATTTCTTTCAACGCGCGCATGCGTAAGGCATACATTACGCATAGTCGAAATTAGAAATATGCAACTAGAAAACTATTTGATGTGTATTCGTGATATTTATAATGTCGAGGAATTTGATTTAAATCATATCAAAGACGGAGTACATCGAGATGAAATACATTTAGTAAGAAATTATAAGCTGAATAAAATAAAAATATCTGCCCTGAAGATGAGGATAGTGCTCACAGATCAACTTCCAGTTCATTGCGTGCCGCGACTCCCCCCCCCACCTGGTAGAGCAGCGTCAAATTGATAAACAGATTTCGGAATGGTTATAGAAGCAAAGGATATGCCTTTATCCATTTTTTGTAGCAATTCCACTTTTTGTTTGATGGACATCGAAACATGCTTTCGCTTTGTAGATCCTTTGGCAGCTCCAGAATCGGAAGCTCTTTTTGACACAATCGAAAGTTAAAACTTACTTTTTATAAAATTGCTCTAACAGTCTGCAAAAAATAATAAGCCGGATCGAATTAGAAGATTAAGGAGCAACGCAATCTGCAACATTAACTAAAATAGATAATTAGATCATTTTAGCGTAGCTTATACCGTCCGTTATACATTAAACGCGCATGCGTAAACGTAATATGCGCATGCGTTAACGCATTATGCGTTTACCCATGCATAGAAAGTTTGTAGCTTTGAGGTTCGGATTATAGATCATTCTGGATTATGGACGTCCGGATTAAAGACTTTGTAATGTATTATACTTCCTATCTTGGGTTAGGGTTGCCGAAATTATTTTTGGCAGCACTTGCATCAACAATAGTTTGGCTATTTTTAAGGTCCTCAAAACGGAATAGTACCGAGTAGCCTTTATGGCTGTTATTTACATTTTTTAAGAGCAGGTAGGTACTGTTCTGTGAAATGACAGTTAAATGAAGCATGTTATTTAATTCCTGAAACACATGTGTGGTACATGCAAGCACGGATCAGCTGCTGTCGTCTTTATGCAGAAAAAAAATGATTAAAAAATTGAAACTGATTGTAAATAAGTAGATTTTTTTAAAGGAGGGCATGAAAAGCTACATTTTAAATTATTTTCCTCTTATCTTTGGTTTAGTATGGCAAATTTAATATTGACTTTCAGGCATTCTGCAAAAATAAAATTCTCGTAAAATTTGCTAGTTCATTTTATAGAATGATTCATATTTTATTAACTATTAAGTGCATACACATATTCTATGAAAAGAAAGATTTTCAAACATTTTCCTGTTGGGAGAAATTTATCTGATATTTCTTCTCTACCCTCAACATCTTTGAACTTTAAATATGTAATTGATTGTATTCCTCCCGAAATCTATGTTTATTTAGTGCCATTCTTTGTACATAAACCACATGACTATTCATTACTGGAAGAAAAAAGAAAAAAAATTAAAATAAGAGTAGTGAAATTGGTCCACTGAAGCATGCGTTATACAAATTGTTATGCCATTTTAATACATGTAGACATCAAAACAAAAACGACAAAAGTATGTTTATATATTGCTACAGCAATACCTAAAGTAAGAATTGAGAGAAACATTATAGGAGTTACACAGTTGCATTAAAAGTAACGAAAGAAATAAAGAGCATATGTTAGTTATAATATTGACGAGGATAAAAAAAAGCAAAAAAAAAAAAAAAAAAAAAAAAAAAAGGTATAAAATGTTATCATCAGAAATATTTATATTGTAATCTTCCTACTTTTTCTAGCTGTTACATTCCATTACGCTGCCAGAATCCAAAGCTCATGGCATGACAATACTTGCTGTGAGATCTTAGTTTATCATCTATGCTACTTCTGGAAATAACATTCTTAGAGACATTTATTCAATAAAGTGCATCTTAAATTTATATTAAAATTAAAATTATACATTACTTATTTGATTGATTTAATATAATAATCAGACTTCTTGACAATTGACATTGAAGTTGGTCTATGAATTGTGTGTAACATCAATTCTATAGATCTGTATTTATTTTTTATATTATTTTCACTCATCTGTTAAAAAAAAAAACCTCTTGAAAAATTAGACAGTTGAGATTTATATATGCATTTTAATAATATCTTTTTATATTATTAATGATATTATATTTAATAATATCATTTAATAATATTTTAATATTTTAGTAATAATTTTTTTCCCTATGCAACAACTAAATGAAGATATACGAGGGCAATCCCAAAGAAAGGTCTCCTATTTTTTGAGGACGTAGAGAAAGTTTTAATACGGTTGTTTGCAACACTGTTGTGAGTGGTGCCTTCTCCGCTACCACATAAGAACGCAGGCGCTTCGCTCGGATGCTCATATATATGCATAGAAATATGTATTGTTAAGAAGGAAAGAATATGTATTGTTAAGAAGGAAAGCTTCGCAGCAGCAGGAGTGGCTCCCTCCGAACGAAAAGGGACACAACTGCGCATGCGTGAAATATCTGTTGCCAAAAAGCGCCAAAGCTCGAAGCTCATGTCGAAGTTCGAACAGGTTCGACGGTCACGTTTATCAAGAGTTTAAATCTGCGTGACTCCATTTTTTTCCCCTACGTATTGACAGATATGAAATCAGACATCAAACTGCGATATGGATAATACAAGTTCAACTAGTAAAGCAAAAAAGCATGAAAATTCGAGTTTAAATTATCGCGAAAAGTCAAAGAACGATTCATCTTAACCCGTCTTCCTCACTTTCCTGTACACGTGGCGAAGGTGGAAAATCTCGCCAACAGGTTCCGTCGCCAAATCCCTTGGCGAATTGTCCCTCTTCTTTCTAGCGGCGTAGAAGACAAACTGGTTTACATTTCGTCTATGGAGCCTTTCCTTCTTTACATAGACTTTCTTTGGCTCAGTCTTGGCTTGGTACCCATTCGAAATGGAGCTCCCGATAAACGTTACCGCCAAGTGCGAAGTGCGCGAAGTTATTCGATTTTTGAAGACACTGAAGAAACTCAGAAGGGCAATTCAGAACCGGAGAAGAGGGATGTTGAGCAAGGGTGTAAGCATTCTCCACGACAACGCCCGTCCTCACGTCGCCTGTCAAACCGTCGATCTCCTGCAAAATTTTGGTTGGAACGTCATCACACACCCACCCTACATTCCGGACTTGGCACCCAGCGATTTCCACCTGTTCCCTAAGTTGAAAAACATTTGTCTGGACGGCGATTCTGCTCCGATGATGAGGTGAAAAATGAGGTCAACGCTTCCTGAAGGGCATGGCGGTATGACATGGGCATTATGAAACTGCCACAGCGTCTACAAAAATGCATCGAATGAAATGGCGATTATGTTGAAAAATAAAGCATTCTTCAATCTTTAAAGTGATGTAGCAATTATAAAAAATAAACGGTTCTTTGTATATCTAAAAATATAGGAGATCTTTAAAGTGATGTAGCAATTATAGAAAATAAACGGTTCTTTGTATATGTAAAAATGTAGGAGACCTTTTTTTTGGGATTGCCCTCGTATTTCACTTTGAACTATCAATAGATTTGATTTCTGAGGGGTATTCAATGTAATGATCATTTGCCAGAAAATGCAGAAACCCAGTCTAATAAAAGGATATTTGAGAGTTGCACTTTCAGTTGCTAATTCAGCACTTTCAGCTGATTTTTGAGTTCCGGAGTATATCATAAACTTACATAAGTGGATTGCCCTGGCCAAGCCCGCGCCAAGCCTAATCGGCGTCGTCGTGCAAATGTCCTAGCGAGCACCTTTATGTAGTAACGATATTAACAAAATTAATTAAAAAAAAATAAATAAAGTTTAACATTTGTCTAAATATGCAAACCTTTTGTGCTTTGTTAAAATCCATACTTAAACCTATTTATTGAACATTTATAACATTTATGTTATCTAAAGCCTCCCAAACGCTATAATGGTTAGTTAGCGTTGCTGACTGCCGTGCCGAAGTGCTCGGGTTCGAATACGGGAGAAGATATGGATGTTTGTAAATGTATAATGTCTGTGCGGCATGGGGACACTCTAAATATGCGAGGTGAAAGCCCTCTTGAAGGGTTGGTGGTAGAAGAAGAGAGGTGGGAGACGCAGGACCCGGCCCCCTAGGGGGTTCTCCATCAAAATTGGGGGCGAAACTAAGCTAAATCAAGGTAAGGTGATGAAGGATGTTGCCAACGACAGGCGTATCTTGCGCTTTCGAGGAATTTCGTGGGCTTGGGCTGCTTATAAGTCAGACAAGTTAGCATTAGTAAAC
The DNA here is from genome assembly GCF_044657685.1 of Stegodyphus dumicola. Lineage (NCBI taxonomy): Eukaryota > Metazoa > Arthropoda > Arachnida > Araneae > Eresidae > Stegodyphus > Stegodyphus dumicola. Next base: position 53,777,138 of record NC_140778.1, read on the forward strand.
GGCAACATGTTATAAAATGTAATACTGCAAGCGAAGCGAAATAATATACTAAACGCACTGGATACCAAATATATTGCTGAACGCTATTTATTATTTTAAATTCAAAACGAAGTAATATACATATCTAATAAGTTTGCACTGAATAAATTGTAGTTCTCAGCGTAGTTTACAACAAGGTTCAAAACGTCATTACAAAAGGGCACAAAAATGCTTTATAGCTGATATCTAGGGATATATCCAAAATTCTTTTCTGTACACCGCTGTGTTGTCGACGACGATATATCTCAGAGTTTCAACCGGCAATGCTATATTTCCTCTAAAAGTTTGTAAAAACTGCAGTTCATGCATAAAATCTATATACTATTTATATCGCATTGATTTTTATCAGTTAATGCTTTTTGCAGATTTTGACATGAGCTGATCTTGTAAATCTATGTGAACGGATGCCGATGGGTATATATGGGTACAGGTTGGCGCCGTAGACGCGATCGACAAATTGCTTAGTCATTATTTTGTGTCTCCTGTTGCAATCGTAGAAATTTGTGCAACATTTAACTTTTCTGTGATATTTTTTGGTGATTGCTTGATGTTATATTTATTCTACATAAGAAAGGTAAGGGCAATTACATATTATGTTAAACTTGGGTTAGCTTTTTAATTCAGAAAAGCAACGATTTGAGCATAAATACTCGGAATTCTTTTTTTTACATGAACCATTTTTTTTATTAAACTAAAAATTGTTATCTTTCGAGAAGAAAGGATTGGCATACTTACGGAGTACCACTGAATTTAAAATATACCTATTTGAGATTTGAAGTGAAATAAAAATATACAAGTTATTCTGAAATCAAAAACTGCCGATTTTCCGATTTCTTGCTGTACGGGAAACCGAAGGAAAATGCTTCGTTGTTTCATTACGTCTTTAAAACATGCTTTAAATTTGATTTATTTACTTTAATCAACAAACGAGTACCACCACCACCTCCTTCAATTATTTGGTATTGATCTAATAGTTCATATATTTTCCAAGCAATGGTTTAAGATATACACTGATGTACAAAAATTAAGGACGAAGTCGAAAAATTAGCATATCAGCTGAACAAAGAGGCAGAGCGGACAGAAAGACCAATCAGGAGATTAAGTAAGGTGATGTACGGTAGCACATGCGCAGATATGCAGGTAGACGTAATGGGGGAGTGTCTGAGTAGTATAAAGCATGTTGTCGGTATAAGATCAGTATTTCTGACAAAGAGATTGCACGCCGCATAGCAGTTGAGTTGCTGCCTCAGCGAGAAATGGCGAATAATCAATCTGTTAGATGACATCTGGATGCTTTTACCCGAGGTCGAATCATTGGGAAGTTGGAGGAAGGCCTCAGTGTGACAAGTGTGGCTGCAGAGTTCGGAATTGCTCACAGCATCGTTTCACGACTTTGGACACGATTTCAAACTACAGGAACAGCTATCCGGGATTTAGTAGTGGTCGTCCACGAGGAACCACACTCGCAGATGACCGGTATATTGCCTTACAGGCCAGAAGAAACAGGCGGCAGACAGCGGGAGAAATCGCTAGACACACGACACAGGCGACTGGATGACCGATATCGCGTTTTACCGTGGTCAGAGGACTGCACGGTGGTGGTCTGTTTGCACGACGCCCTGTACGGTGTGTACCTCTAACGCCTGCCCATCGCAGAAGGCGTTCTCTGTGGTGCCGGGAACACCGGAATTGGAGAGACAATGAATGGGGACGAGTACTCTTTACAGATGAGAGCAGATTCAGTCTGAGTAGCGATTCTCATCGCATACTCATCTGGAGAGAGCGGGGAAGCCGCAATCATTCCTTTAACATCATTGAAAGGGACAGGTATGGAGGTGGCGGGTTTCTCGTTTGGGGAGGCATCATGCTTGGTAGTCGTACAGACCTTCACATCTTCGACGCAGGTTCAGTCAACGGGACCCGTTATTTTAACGAGATTCTTCTTCCATATGTGCGTCTTTTTAGAGGCGCTATGGGTCCGCAGTTCCTTTTCATGGACGACAATGCACCATGTCATCGCACAGTAGCTGCCGAACAGCTCTTAGAGAGTGAGGATATTGAACGTATGGATTGGCCGGCACGATCTCCGGATCTCAATCCCATCGAACATGTATGGGATTTTCTAGGCAGACGCTTGGCAGCTCGTACCTTACCACCAGTAACGATTCCGGAGCTTCGATTGGCGCTGCAAGACGAATGGGCAGCAATGCCTCAACAACTCATTGACACCCTCATTCTCAGCATGGGCAGACGCTGTGAAACCTGCCTAGCAGTCAGGGGAGATCATATCCCCTATTAAAGACCGGATGTTTCTTGCTGGACACACATCACAGGGATGTTTTGGCCTTCAGTCGCATTGCGTTCCATGCTACTTTTTCAACAAAGCTTCTTTTTATCCCTCTGATTTCTCTTTTAGTAAGTATTGCTTACATTACTCATGTCCTTACGTATTGGGGATCTTACGGTATTAAATGTGTTGTAAAGCTTTTGTACAAAGTTATATTGAAAAAAACCGTCTCGTCCTTAATTTTTGCACACCAGTGTACTCACTTTTTCAGAAGTAAGATAAAATATTTCAAACAGTGACTTTATGCTTTCTGAGTGTTTTCAAGAAGCGTTTTACGCAATAGTTCTTACAATAGTTATTTTCTACTTTTATGTTTATTCTACGTTTTCTGTTTTCATGTTTCCTCAGATGTCGGAAGGAAAAAAAAAAAAAAAAAAAAAAAAAAAAAGAAACTTTGATTATGAAGAACAAGAAGGTGAGAGGAAGACTTAATAAACCAGAACTTTAAAACTACTCAGTTTTTCCAAAACACAAAGAATACCTAACCTGACGCTACTCGTACTAGTTGTCCATTAACGTCTCAGCTATCGCTGAAATTACCAAAAAACCAAATAATCAGAAAGAGGTAGAAAGTGTTTACACCTGGGAATTACCTTTAACTTCAATGCCAGCCTGTCGAAAAAACAGAGGGAATACTATTGAAATCTACAATTTCTGCTGTAAATACGCATTTGCCCGTGCCTGGTGATTCCAGATTATGCCCAAGTCCCTTATTGCCATCCCAAGTTCAAGCCTTAATAGAAAATTGTTCTAGATATTACCAAAACTTGGTTTCGAGTTTCAGTTTCCCAAAAGACAAAAATAGACGTAATTTGTTTTAAATGTACTTTTGTCGAATCTGGCCTGTCCGATTTCTTAAAACGATTACGAAAGAATGAACCTGTTAATTCTGAATTTCAAATTTCATTAAAAAAGAGACTAAGCATTGGCACGATATTATTGAAAGAATTACCTATGCCATCCAGTTTTTAGCGAAATAAAACGTAGCCTTCCGTGGTTCCAGTAACAAATTATTCGAAAGATATAATAATTTTCTAAAGTATATTGAAATGATCACCAAATTTGACACTATCAATGTCTGTATATATTAATAAAATTCAAATTAAAAAAATATGCTTCATTACCTTGGAAATAAAATTCAAAATAAAACAATAAGCTTATTAGGTGATAATATAAAATAAAATTATTTTCAATAAAGTAGAACAGGTAACGAGTCTTTCTATTTTATCTTCCTATTTCAACAGATACGACCGGTGAAGGACAAACAACATTCTTATTAAAAACGTTAGAGGAAAATGGTTTAGATATTAGTAATTTACGCGGCGAAGAATACGACAATGGTTCAGCCGGGACAGGTAAACAGTTTTCGTGCAATTATGCTCAAATCGTTACTTTTCCGAATTAAAACGTTCAACTAAGTTTAACATAATATGTAACTGCACTTACCTTTTTTATGTAGAAAACAATAACAACAAGTAATTAAAAAAAAAAGATAAATGTTGCAAAAATTACTACTATTGCAACAGCAGACACAAAATAAGGATTAAGCAATTTGTCGAATGCGTCTACCATTACATCCGCATCGGCATCAAGTATTTTCACGTTCAAATAAGACAGAAGAGAACACCAAAGACGAACTCCTGTTCTGGTTATACCTTTCGGTCAAATAAGACAGTGTGCTAGGAGGAAGGGCACGCAGACCTGGCAAGGTCGAGGCTGCCTTAACACAGTTAAATGCCCCAACCCCTAGAAGTGATCCAAGAAGCCGCCAACCTATCAGTCGAGCCGACGAGCTAAGAGTAAGCTGAGTCGACAGGAATACTCAGAAATTCACATTCCACGTCCCCGTTCTGGAGGGGTGGTAAAACATTTACCATCAATAAGGGCCTCTATCCCGGAAAGCAGGGCGAAGTCATTTAAACACTGTCAGACGGCCTTCAATCCGGCCTGCTAACACTACGTTATGCTATACACATCTCGGCTTTAGAGGACACCAGTGTAAAACCAAGGAAGTAAAATGTTGTTTTAAAACTTTGTAGATGCACTGCATAAAAAAAAATTGGTACTGTTTTGTTATCTGGACCGGAGTCGTCGCCAAATGTTTAGCTAAACTCGCCTAAAGAGAATGGTTCATATAAACTCATAATAAATTTCATATTATAGTTAAAGAAATTAAATAATGAAGAATCTGCATGAATGTATGTATGCTTCTTGCAGTGTGAAAAAACGACTGTACCTAGAGCCATCCAGGTTTGAATAATATAATCCATCACCCGAACATGGGCACCTGGACTCCCGTTTTTCGAATTTGTTTTATTATCTCTTTCATATTTTATAAAACTATAAGGAATTTTTGATTATTTTCAACGATTTCAAAGCGAGCAGTGGCAACACTGTACGGAAAATAACACTTTTATTTGCAGTGCGCGAGACTGGCTGTCTATCCGAATTTCTAAAGATATGATGTTTTAAAATATTTTGTGATATTGCTGTTGAATTGAATTTTGTGTGGTTTAAGGGCGAAGAACATGATATTTAATAAATAAACATGCATGTTTTGAGGCTCCAGGCGCCCACTGGAAACTTCAGGCAGTTTAAAGGCTAGCTAAATTCGCCAACTCCATCGACGGAGCTGTTTCGCCCCGGACAACTATGAAAGCTGACTATATAGCTCCGTCACAACCAACGAAACGGACAAGACAGACACAGACATACCAGACGAAGGACCTCCGTCCCAGGTCCTCACTATGTGGGACCCATTCAGAGTTTGGAGTATTCCCCGTCCGTGGGACCTCGTTCTCGCGAGCGCAACCCCCGCAGTCAAAGCCGGGCGGCTTTTACAAACATTGGGCAGTACTAAATCGTTGCAATTGAAATACGCTGTCACCTGGTCGCCGGGCACCACTCCTTTGGCAAAACCACATTGTAGAAGGTGCACTGTCTGCATTATGAGTCCCCGCCACGAGAACTGAATGAGGTCAAACCCCCGGGAACTCAGTCAACAATACGTACTATATAGCTCCACCACAGCCGGAGGAACAGACACGACAGTACCAGTACGGTACCAGTCCAGTACAGTACCAATCCCTGCCGAACCTGGAAAAACCATCGCCGGCGATGACTCCAATCCTGTGGAGACTGATTTTAAACACTCATGGCCGAGACTGCCTAGGTACAGATCCTAATCAGTAGCTTCCCAGGTTTTACCTGAGCCCCAGAGAAGCGTTCAAATAAGACAAGAAATTTCCAGTTCAGGCAGGCACAAAGACGAACTGCTTGTTTTAATGACTGAACGGCGCCTTTTTGACTCGGCGCCGACGTACGCCGCACGACCTTGCACCTACTGTCGGCGCGGGCTGGCCCTGGCTCATACAAGAACTGTCATATTTATTTATGCAATTCTTGATGTGTAATACGACTTTTTAATTCAGCCTGATTTATATTTTATAATGTTAATGGTTCCATAACATTAATAATTACGAAACAAAAAAAAATATAAATCTGTTTATTTGAAGATGTTTGAAAACAAGCAAATATTTACTAGTGTATATATTCCAGGAACAGAGCAAGAAATTTGAAATAGTGTTATATACATTAATGTATATTCAAGAACAAGAACAATTATAAATATTCAAATAATAATGAATCCAAATATCAAATAAATTCTTTTTGTTTTAATGTATTAAACATATTAAGCATAGATGTTTGAATATCAGTGACTTCTGATGCTATCATTATTTACACATAATGTATCCTTCACAGTTTCTTAGAGGTTAAATTTAAAGTAGATGCTTGACAAAAGAATATTTCAGCATGTATGCACATTTCCATGGATAAATTAAAGGAAATATTGGAAAAATGATCTGAAATTACACCACTGTCATTTGACTTTATTTATAAACGAATTAAATCAATAAAATTTATTAAAAGTAGATATTTTTTCGTATCATGTAATTAAATTTAAGAGGAACAATTTTAAAGGCTGCGAAGTTGTATCCAGGAAATACGAGTATACATTTTGTCAGTTTTATTTCTGATGTCCTAGAAAGAATCCTCATTATGGAAGTATCTTGCTGACATAAGGAACTGACATCCAAGTTCTACAGTAATTACAGTAAGTCATTCACCGGGATATTTAGGTAAGAGAAATGTTAATTTTATTCATAAAAAAGTGATTTACAGGTTTTTATATATTTGTAGTTACATCCCAGTATAACAGTTTTGCAAAGTTAGATAACTGCTTGTAAGATAACCTGAAAATCTGTACTTTATCAGAAATGTTAACCTATCTGTATCTGTTCAGTACAGATGTACTTTGCAGCCTATCTGTATTTGTTCTTGAAATAAGGGTAGCTTGTACTTAAATATTTGATTTATTTGCGAGATTTTCAAAGTTAAAACTTACTTGCATGACTCAAACAGCATAAAATAGGCAGACCCAACTTGAAAAGAATAATAAATTAGAACATATTTAGAGAATAAGATAAGCTGCTTGATTTGCATTGTAGTGGCATAAAGCAATATGTTAATATGAAATTAAGCGTCCTAATGTACTGTAATATACAGTGTAACACACAAATACACCAAGTGCTGTAAAATTATCTTTAATGCAGAGAGGATTACACACTAAAAGTCTTTATATGTATAAAAATGTATAAATAGACTTAAATGGCAGTTGGTAGTTGAATGACAAATAAAAGTCTGCATCTAAGATTTGAGATTTGGCCATATCATATGCATCCAGTTTCTATATATGTATAGCTGATGATAACTCTGAATGTACTTATATGAAATCGTAAATTTATAAATGATGAACTTGCTAAAAATGTATGCCAATCTCAATATTTACAACATGTTTTGTAGAATGGCAACTGCATTTTTATATGAGTTTCATCATGTTAGTTTGGCAAAAGAAAGGCCAACTTATACTTAACACCTGTCAGATAGGGTGAAATTCCGGTTCCCAGTGGATGACAGGAAATTCATCACTAGGTGGTGCTCGCGAACCGCTGTACTTTGGCTATACATTCAACATTTGCAACTTACCTTATTAGTAGCAGAAAGTATATTTTATTAAAAAGTATCGCTGTTGGCTAATAGTAATACAGGATGGTATATTGTTGCATACCATAAAAAGTTTTCTTCCTTTTAACAAATTTTTTAGTATTGTATTTAAGTAATTATTCGCAACATATAGCTGATGGAAATGCTATACATAATACAGAGCATTTCCATCAGTTACATGTAATACAGATTTAATATAAATACATATTACAAATGCATTCTACAAAATTTCTTAAACAAAAGCCATCACTACGAAAAATTTTAAAGTTTTAAAATTCTTTTGATATGCTTTTCCCCCATCAATTTTACATAAACAAGCTTCTAAATATGTTGTGCTTGTGTATTTAGCTTAGCTTCTCATCTTAGAGTTATTGTAGTGTGCTGTCAAAAATTTGTTTATTAACTGCAAATTTCTTTAATCAAGTATTAGAAAAACTTGTTTTTGCGCAATAACTACAAAATAAGATGATAATAATTTATTTACCATAGAAGTATTAATTATGTTATCTCCTAATACAGTCAAAAGTCGTTAATCCGGACTCGTCGGGACTTCGGCGATTCCGGATTATCGATTTTTCCGGATTATAGATCATCAGTTTAAATCTGGTAAGATGGCATGCAGAAATTATAAAATTAAAAATATGAAACCGTAATTCATGAAATAAAGAACAATTATGATCTAAAGGGTATCAAAATTTACAAAAAAAAAAAAAAAAAAAGCTTAATATTTATTTGTTTCCTTTATTAAACATTTCTTTCAATGTAAGTTGTTTAAGTTGCTTCGTTTTTTATGTGATAATACTTTCTCTTTAATTCTAGAAACAGACATAATTTCTTGTTTAGTTACAAAGTTCCGCTGTTCAAGTCCTATAATTGCTGTGTCGAGAATACCGACTAATTTGTCAATCGAAATTTTTTCGTTTTCAATAACCTCTGAGTCACTTTCTTCACTATCGGAAGCGAATTATAATGACGAGGAACTTGATTTAAATCATATCAAAGACAGAGTACATCGAGATCAAATACTACATTTAGTAAGGAATTATAAGCTAAATAAAATAAAAACATCTGCCCTGAAGATAAGGATAGTGCTGACAGATCAACTTCCAATTCACTGCGCGCCGCGGCGTGAAACTGAGAAACAGATTTCGGATTTCAAAACATACTTTCGCTTTGTAGATCTTTTACATATTAGTAAATATATATCGGAAATTCTATTTGACATAATCGAAAGTTCAAGCTTACTTTTATAAAATTGCTCTAACAGTCTGCAAAAAGTAATAAGCCGGATCCAATTCGAAGATTAAGGAACAACGCAATCTGCAACATTAACTGAATTAGATAATTTTAGCTTAGCTTATACTGTCCGTTACACATTAAACGCGCATGCGCACAATCATATTCGCAGCCGTAAAGGTCTTACGCGCACTCGTAAACCACTTTGCGCATGCGTGAACGCGACGCATGCGCAGAAGGTTTGTAGCTTTGAGGTCCGGATATTATAGATCATTCCGGATTATGGGTATCCGAATTAACGACCTTTGACTGTATAAAATCAGTAGAATGCACATATGTTTACATAAATAAAGCCACTCCGTTACTCGGCTCTGTGAGCTAAGTATTTTATTCTTGTATGTTGGTAAATTGTGTGTTTTTTGCTTTAATAATGATTGATTTACGTTGTTCTTATCTTCCAAATAAGGTTTTTATGCCTTTATTTAATTTGCATGCATTAGTTGTAGAATTATCAACAATTTTAATGTTATATAAGTGCGAATAAGCCTAATTTTTTTACTATAGCAGGCATATTTGTTTACATTTGAAATTTACCAGAATAGTGAATTAAGTCTGTTTCTGCACATTCAGTGTCTTTTTTGCCAAATGGAACCAAAAGTAGGCTTTCAGTTTTGCGCATTGAAAAATCTGCCTTCTTGCTCACTGGCGAAATTGCTTTTTTCACACAGAAACTAATTTTAATTGTATACTTTTTTAAAAAATTGTTTTAACTTTATATGGTGTTTTACATTTTTCAATTTTTAATGAAGGTATTTTGAGGTTTAATGTATTTTTGCCTTGCTGTGAAATGAGAACTGAATTGATTTAATGAGAAATATATCTAATGAAATTCGAGGACATAGGTTTAAATGAAATGCAGCAAAAAGTGCGTATATTTCTGTACAGGAAGTCATGTCGTGTATACATTAGATTTTTTAAAAAACAGATTGTAAATTGGATTTTAAATGGATTCAGAGGAGAATTTTTGTGATGTCTGTACATATGTATCTCACGCAACTTAAAAACGAGTAGCCATAGAAAGTTTAAATTTGTATATGTTTAAATTTGTATATGCTGTAAAATATTTTTGCATCTCCCTTTTTGGTTTTCATCGGCCCCACCAAGCGTTTGTATGTATATATGCATATTCCCACTCTGTTGCGATTGTAAACTGAGCTTGGTGAGCTCAGTTTTTATTCTTGTATGTTGATAAATTGTGCATTTTTTTGCTTTCAAAGTGATTGAATGATGTTCTTCTTCTGTTCCGGTTAAGGCTTTTATGCCGTTAGTTAATCTGCATGCAATAGTTGTAAAATTATCAAAAATTAAAAAGTTTAAGTCGTGCGAACCCTAATAAGATCGACATTTGGTTACATTTTAAACTCCTTAGTAGAATAGTGAGTTAAATCAGTTTGTACGCCAACTTTAGTATCTCTTTGTCGAATTGGACGAAAAATACACTTTCAGTTTTGTGCACCGGAAAATCTGTCTTCCTGCCCGCTGGACGAATGGCTTGGTATTACGTAGTAACTCTAATTTTAATTTTAAAAACTGTTTTTAACTGCATTTGGTGTTTTAGGTTTTTCTGTATTTTACAATTTTTAGTGTAGATGCTTTGAGTATTTATGTATTTTGGCCTTGGCACGAAGTGAGAACTGAATTAATTGAATGAGAATATATTTCTGATGAAATTCGAGGAAATAAGTTTAAATGAAATTTAACAAAAAATTTGCATAATTTAATTTGCCTTACAAGGAAGTTACGTTGTGTCCACGTCAGATATTTTTACCATATGCAGCCATATTTGTGTACATTTGAAACTTTGCAGAACAGTGAATTAAGTCAGTGTCTGCACCTTCAGTGTCTATTAGTAGTAGTATTGTGCACTAAAAAATCTGTCTTCTTGCTCGCTGATCGAATTGCTTGTTTCTGCGTAGAAACTCCAATTTTAATTGTAAATATTGTTTTTTAATTGTTTCAACTGTATTTAGTGTTTTATATTTTTACATAATGAAATGCATGAAAAAATACGTATCATGTAATACTCCGTACAATGAAGTCATATGTTGTGTACATTAGATTTCGTTTTCTTATGTGTTAATAAATTGTGCATTTTTTGCTTTAAAAAATGATTCAATTATGTTGTTCTTAGCTTCCGGTTAAGGTTTTTATGCCTTTAGTTAATTTGCATACAATAGTTGTATAATTATGAACAATTAAAAAATTTTTTAAGTGCGGCTAAGCCTATTTTTACTATAGCAGCCGTATTTGTTTACATTTGAAACTTACATTTTGCATATAGGACTGCTATAACATGTAGCTGAGCACTCCCTTTTAGGTTCCAATCGACAGTACCAAAATTATATAAATATGTATATATACATATATGCCCGCTCTGTTACTCGGCTCAGTCAGCAGAGTTTTTTTTATTCTTATATGTTGGTAAATTGTCCACTTTTTGCTTTGCAAAAGACTGAATTATGTTGTTCTTATCTGTGGGTTAAGGTTTTTATATCTTTAGTTAATCTGCATGCAATAGTTATAGAATTATCAACAATTTAAAAGTTGTTTCAGTGCGACTAAGCCTAACTGAATAGCCATTTGTTTGCATTTGAAACTTAGCAGAATAGTAAATTAAGTCAGTTTCTGCACCTTCAGTGTCTTTTCACCGAGTGGGACCAAAATTAAACTTTTAGTTTTGTGCACTGAAAAAAATGTGCCTTCCTGCCCGCTGGTCGAATTGCTTGTTTTTAAGCATAAACTCTAATTTTAATTGCAAAAATGTTTTTTTAACTGTTTTAACTGCACTTGGTGTTTTGTATTTTTCTATATTTTTCAATTTTTAATAAAGGTATTTTGAGGTTTCACACAATTTTGCCCCGTCGCGAAGGTGGACCTGAATTAATTGAATGAGAAATATATCTCCCATGATATTCGAACAAATACATTTAAATGAAATCCAGGAAAAAATGCGCATAATTTAATATTCCGTTCAAGGGAGATAAAAGGTAGATAAAATTGTGCTGTGTCAGGAATAGTGCCGCGGCTATATATCTATAGATAAATAAATACTGAGATATTTTAATATCAGCATTTTATTTAAATCAAAGAAATTACTCACAATGTAGAATTGTTCAAAACATTTAATAGTAGTTTAATTGTATGAATCGTACGAGCAAGTGATTAGTAATGTTTTCAATAGCTTGAGTTGTCTCGCTACAAAATTCGGCATTTCTCTTCCGGATTCATTGGTGCATTCAAAGGGCAATTAAAATCCCTGGAAAACTGAAGTGAATTTGACATTGCTCCTATGACCCTGAAACGGAGGATGCACTTTAAAAACGTTTGCATAGACGATGATTCCAAGTGTTTAAAAATTTTGTTCAAAACATCTAAAATTTGTTTGGGAACCAATTAGTCAACAATCCGTGCATTAGATATTGGAAATGAAACACCGAGCTTGAATATGATTAAATCACATATGTAATATTTCTCATTAAAATATTGATTTGTGTAAATGAAAAGCTGACGACGGCGTTCAAGTCTCCCTTAACAGGACACGGCGGGAGTAGTTGTGCTCCCTCAAGTTTGGGAAGGATCGGATTTCCGGAACCGACCAGTTTATGGGAGGAGTCTCGGGGTTTGTTCTGGATCTCCTGGAGAGAGTGAGTATAACTACGAGGCAATGACGCGCATAGCATAGTCTGTCCTAATCCCCTCTCCTGTTCCAATCCGTCATTGGCCTCCTCGTGGTCAAGCTGGTAACCAAGTTCGCCTGGGCTAACTATGTTCGGATAACCATCTTTGGGGGTCGTCGGAGATTGGCAACGCTTGAAGCGGGGATTCCCGACCTGAGGACTATTACCAATCGGGATTTATGCCACCCCGCCCACTAAACAATCTACCATGTGACGACCCCACAGAGCAAGGGCAGACAAAGGCAGTACCAGTACGGTCCCTGCCGAGCCTTACCCTGTTCCGAGATCCCTCAGGCCTTCTGTGAAGAGTGATTATATACCCCTGTGGTTGAGACTGCCTAGGTACAGATCCTAACCAGTACTTCCCGGGCATTTGCCTGAGTCAACCCCGGACGGAACTGAGACTAGCAGTCTTAGGTAGATCAATATCTAGACAGCCTTGACGTTTCGGGTAAAACGACTGTCCTCACAGGACTAGAGCCACCGTTTATTAGGTGGTAGGTTCAGGCTCGGCAGAGGCCGTACTGGTAGTGTCTTGTTGTCTACCCCTTGGTTGTGGGGATGTTATATTTTCAGATATCGCAGGTTGTCTTTGGGGATTGGCGTCCCTTGTCAACTCCGGTAAGATAAGAGAAGGGCTTCCTCGTTCCGAGAGTCTTAACAGCACTACGAGTTCCTTCGCCCCTTAGAACCAGGCACAACCTCCGCTCTCGCACCTTGAAAAGAAGAACGCATCGCATAAAGCGACACTGGTCGTCAATTTGCTACCTGCCAATCGCTTGGGCTGTCCGTCGCAGTGGGACATTACCCAGCGAACCGGAGGGCACTACCCCCGGACTACTAGAGCCACCCCGCTCTAGGACTCCCCAGACCACCGGGCCGGCCAATGAGTGACCTTTCCAGGGCCTCCAGATCCACTAGGTTCATAAATGTTTTACCACCGCGGACGACACTGCCTAGGTACAGATTCCAGCCAATAGCTTCGCAGAGTTCTCTACGTCGACCCCGGGGGCGCAACACCGGTAAATCTGACTGTTTTATAAGCATTGTAATTGCTTTCCCAGACTGTGTGATATTTTATGTAACCCTGAGTTGACCAAGGGAAGTTGCGCCTCTTTGAGGAGGTTGAGGCATTTTTAAACGTGTATGACCGCCTAGAGAGGATGGATCTGAGAGCCTCTTCCTCTTGTTCACTGTCCCTTAACAGGATATGGAATAGCTATTAATTTTTTAAACTTAGCTTGATCTTTTTGGATATTACGGGAGAGAAACAGATTGATGATATCAAACAGCGAGCATTGATTCGAGTCCAGTTTGGATGCACATGAATTTGTGGAAGGCACTGCGTAAAAATTGTGTTTTATCTGTGCCATTCTTCCTAGATCCGTCTCCTTTTCTCGCAACTGCTCCACGAACTCAGGCGTACCATTCAAATTTGTAGAGAAAATTCGTTTTGCTTAAAGGTAGTTTTTCGCGAAAAGCTGTTTTCTTAATATACGGCGAGGATCTAGCTAGAAGTGTTGCTCCGCCTTATTTTTGTTGCGCCCGGTTGAAGAAAACCACATACTGCTAAGTTACTGAAGTATTTTATAGTTGAAATAAATGATTTATCTAGTATACTATGAAACATGCGTATCAGAGCCTAGCTAAGGTTTTCAGCGCCTGGGAACAATTGAAGATTTTGCGCCCCTTTCTGTGCGCCAAGAATGGAAAACATTTCATTCTAAACTTTCATAACATCAGTTTGGCCCCCCACTGAATGCTGCGTCTGGGGACAGTTGCCTCCTCTTGCCCCATCCTAGCTACGCCCCTGGTGCGTTTGATCCGATTATAGGCGAACCAATACAACACACCGCGCTCTTGTAATTGGTTGCCGCCCACTGTGTGACTTTGTTTTCTTTTCGTAGCATCTGTCAATATAAAACCATTATTTAAATATGAAATGCATAGCTATTTTTGTGGAAGAGATTTACAGCGCTTTCGTCGCTTTTTCAGTTGATTTAATTATGTATAGTTAGACCGTCTCAAACGCAACCTTGGCTGGCATTCTGCCAAAACAGTCCAAACTCCTCCAAAAGGGGCGTTATTACTTGCTGTGACGTGAAAAGTCACGTGAAAATGTTCTCCTTTTCGGTAGAGAGAATTTATATGCCGGAGGGAAAGTAAGTCCCAATTCTTCCACCCTATTTTGAGAATAATTTGGTCCGAATGGCCCATGCGTGTTTATGCTCATGGTCACGGATTAGGTGGTCGAATTATAGTGGCATACACATTTGCTTTCAAGAACCATTCCCGTGTTTCACTTACCTAAACTTCGGGGGCACATAGGGACCGAGAAACTGTTGCTTGAGGTATTCTTCCGTTTGTTTCTCACACATTACCTGAAACAGATTTAATGTCATGCATTTACTTTTTTGTGCTAATACACCGAGAAATCATTAAATAAAATTATAGCATTATCTATTGATCTTGCACGGCATCAGGCGTGAAAGAATTTTATGATTTTATAATATACTATATATTTATATAATAATATTTTATGATTTTATAATATAATTTATTTTATGATTTTTATGATTTTATGAAAGGAAGAAACTGTTTTAAACAATAAGCGTTTATTTATTATTGAAAACTTTAATCCATTCAACGCATGTATGATATTGCTGCATTTTATTCGTGAGTGTTTAAAATTAATGTTTTAAATTTCATTCTCGTTTCTTTCTTTTTGAAAACATTCCTCTTCAGTAAAAAATTAACTGCCATTATTTAAAACTTAGCGGCATTGTAAAGCTTTTAAAAATCTGATATCAAACGCTTGACGTGAACATATTGGATAGATATAAGCATATGAGAATATTTGAATTTAATTATTTTGACTATTACACTAATAGCTATTGAAATGCATAAGTAATGTAACATACTACTTTGTTTGAATATTAAAATTAAGATGAAACTATTGTTAATACTGAAATATTTTGAAATAAAAAAAGCAATTTATTGCTTGCAATCCTTTATTTTATCCTCCTCATTCTAATAAATTTCTACTAATTTTCAAATAAAAATTTGATAATGTTGGATTTTTTTAACATTTTATTAATTCAATTCAAGATGTTGACACATCTGTGTGCGCTGTAATATTTCCTGTTGAGAGCAAGATCAAAACATAAGCTAAAATATCAGTTCTAAAGATATGCTGTTTCTAAATATGTTATTCTGTTTTTCAAATTTTGTAAAGCTTTAACGAATTTTGGATCAACGAACTCAACAATTTCGAAGCAAGCAGTAGCAACACTATTAGAAAAAAAAAAAAAAAAAAAAAAAAAAAAAAATTCTGTCTCCAGCGCGCAAGTCTGTCTCTCACAGATTCTAAAGATACGCTGTTTTTAAATATTTTTCCTAAACGGACGTTAGCTCAGATGCTCTCGATACATTTATATGTGTGTAAAGTAAGAAATGCCAGCGATTGGCGCTATGTAAAATCGGAAAGTTTTCAGATTTTTATTTCATTTATTCCTCTTTATATTTTATCCTCTTCATTCTAATATATAGACTCATAATCTGAGAAAATATATCTGTTTACCATCGTAACTTCTGTTTTTCTTGTATATCAACAGAAAATTTCTAGTAGATTTCAAATAAAATTTTGGTATTGATATTTCCTTTCACATTTTATTAACTCAATATAAGATCTTGTTGTTATTTCTGAGCGTGCTGTAATGTTGGCTATTATAAAGAATAAAACCTAAATATGACCTGAAATTCATGATACAGTTGCACCGGAAAAACTGAAGAATACATTTGCTTATCCACTGAAACGTGTTTTGATTTCTCTCCAATTTCAGAAGTCGAGAAAATGTATCAAAGAATTGTTCAGTATCTCAATGCCAAGAAAATTCGAGAAAAAAGGAAAAGTAAATTACCAATTTAATAAAAAGATCACAAAGCAGAAAAATATTTCGCAAGTAAACTTGGAAGTATCATTCTCTCGTATTTTAAGTTTGCCAAGTTTGCCATAATTTGTCTGACAGTATTTTGCAGAAATTGGTCTGAATAATAAATTACCACGTTTATTGTTTATTTCAGTATTCATCAAATAGGATACGATGATCCATTTTGGTATTAATTATAAGTGAATGAATACTGTTACCAAATGTACAGTACTGCAATATTCTCCAATATTCATGTTCGGGTAAAATAAATAACTTCTCCATATGTATCTTATTTTCTTGAGTGTGTCCGCCCCGCCCCCGTTTTTTAGTAAGTTTACAGCTTGAAAACTGAGAGGCAAAAGTATGAGGAGTATGCTGCTTCTAAAGCGATCGCTTGAACGATAAACATAAAACATTAAAAAGCAGACATTACGGCGCATTAATATTATTACATTATGCATTTCGAAAGATTTCTCAATTTCAATAACATGCTTTTTACCTATAAAAAATTATTTCCTGTTCGTTCGCACATTTTACGGAGAGAAAATCGGAAGTTCCTAAGTCGAAAAGTAAATCAGTAGTTTCTAAATTACGTGCTGAAAGAATTAGAGCCAAAATACCTGAGAGGACGATATAGGCAAAAAAAAAAAAAAAAAAAAAAAAAAAAAAAAAAATACGGCATTTACGAAACGACGATTGTGTGATAAAGATTAAATAAGTATTTAAAAAATATACGTCTGTTTTAAATTATTATAAAATCAATGCCGTTTAACACTTTCATTTATAAAATTCATTACCGAAATGAGTGATTTTTTTTAAAAATCAGTGCATGTGTTGGAACTGACGATCACTGGCTTTTAGACACTGCAAAAAACTCAATTCACTGCAAATATCAAAAATACCTTTTCCCGGTTTTTCCTTCAATCATTAATTTCTCTTGCGTGCATTCTTAGGTACTCCAGGATAGGTGGTACAGTTGCGGAAATTTATTCAGCCGTTTTATTTAAATATTACTTAATTGGTCCAAACAATATTTCTTGGAAACGATGCATCCTGTCCATATCTTCCCAAGTACCACCATACCATATTAAAATCGATCACCTTCATTGAAAAGAAGGAATTATTCTTGACACTTTGGACCCCCCCCCCCCCCGTAGAGAACTCTGAGATGTTACTGTCTAGGATCTGTATCTAAGCAGTCTCGGTCACGAAGGTATCCAAATCATGAACCTAGTGTATCTAAAGGACCCGGATGCTTAATGGCAAACCGCACATTGAGTTGATCAATGTTAAACGAATTTGCTTACTGCGCATGCCCAAAAGAGAATTTGGCGCAGTTAGACTCTGGCGCAATTTTAAACGAAGATAAATACGGTATATGGTTGATATTATGTTATCTTGGACGTAAACAGTTCGAGGTTTTAAAACGTGTCAGGTTGTAAGCTGCTTCATTACTTGGAATGTAAATGTCGATTGTAAACTACCCAAATTCTCTTTTAAAAAGGATTACAAAAAAGGAAACATTACAAGATATATTAGCTGATTATACTTCTGAGGAATAAAAACAATTGAGTACTTACCACACTTTCTATTCATATATACTTTAACAAATTAAGAATTAAATCTAGTTTAAATTACTGAACTAAAGGTCAAATAAATTATTGTAAGTAAATGAAATAGACTGTTGCAATTGTAAACAGTCGATAAGACCTACATGACGAACAGGTAACTTGTGTAAGGTTGCTTATGTTTAGTCGCCAGTATTTTCACCCACGCCAGCGGTACACCATTGAGCATGCGCAGTAAGCGAAATTTGGTAACATTAATCAACTCAATGTGCGGTTTGCCATTAAGCGATCCGGATAGATCACTTATTGATCAGCCTTTGGGTCTGGCACGTCTTAGAGCTCAAGGCTCTAGTAGCCTGGGCTGGCGTCCCGGGTTCTGCGCCTGGAGGTGGCGTTCCGGGTTTTCTGGGTAATGTTCTTGGGCGACGGGCAGGCCTTGTAACTGTTAGGTAGCATACTGATGACCAGCGAGGCCCTGGGGTGTATGTTACACCAGATGGGTTGGTGCCAATACCTCCAAGATTCGAGGACAAAGGTTAAACTCCCGGGCCTGGTTTGGCGGGGGACGCACACTCGTACTGCCCTTTAATGCGGTGGAACGAGGAATGCCATTGACATTTTGGAACTCCTATGTCCTGACCCGCTTGCTGCGCAACAGTTTTGAATCCCATGTGTGACTTTCCATGAATCCTTTTTGCTTGGTAGGGATTGTCAAACGTCCTCGACGTTCCTCATAATTTCTTGTGAATATTCAGATCCGTCCGATCTGCTTCAAATTTATCTCTAATTATGGTTTTGGTAAATTGCGCACACTGATGTACTCAAAACCCTGTATTAAAGTAGTATCTTTACATTTCAACTGCGTTTTTGAGCTTCTAGTAACACTTCAAGGTAAATTTTCCTCGTCCAAAGCTCAGCCTGGATATATCTATTACTTCAACACTGTTAAATATGAAAGAAGAAATAAATTTCAAGATTTTGAACATTCTGTCCCAAACACTTGTAGAGATATTAGGTATTTTGGAAGCAGGAAAGATGAAAAATATGCAACACCTTCGCCGGGAATCGAACCACGGACCTCTGGAATACTGCGCCCAGTATACAGACCACCACACTATGAAGGCACGCAAAGAAGGCGGGATAAATACCTTATATATAGTTCCCCTTTTAAAAGGCAATTGGGGTTTTTAGGAGACCCAATCGCCAAATTCTAGGTGGGGAGAACCATCATCCACCACCCTTTTAGTTCAGGCGCCACTGTAGAGACATTAGGTATTTTGGAAGCAGGAAAGAAGAATCGAACCACGGACTTTTGGAATACGCGCCCAGAGTGCAGACCACCACACCACGAAGGCTCGCAAAGAAGCGGGAGAAATACCGTATACACAGAATGCCACCTTTACTTAGAAGGTCTATTTTTCAAGAAATTTGGCCAGTTTTCGTCTTCGCGAAGAAATGATTTTTCAATTTTTAAAATATTTCTTGTAAATATCATAAACCAGTTCACAAAACACTATTCTATTAAGAGAATTTTTAGCCAGATAAATAGTTTTCAGGAGATTAAATTGTAAAGCCTTTTTTTTTTTCTTTTCTGGATCATACAAAGGTAGACTCTACTGAAAAGACTGAGTAGCGAATTCTCGCTGTCTTTGAAGAACAGGCACTGCAGAAGAAGGTTTAAATAATCTCTTTTATTTGAACTAAACGAAGGTTGCACTCGGTCGGAGCTCACAATTACCACCAATTGTGGCTAACTAACTCGAAGAGAAATTAAAAATGTGAAATCACAATAAGTAAGATGGGCTACGCGATTGGCTTTTTATTTGTCTAAAGTGCTAAATCAGGTGCCCACATCAAAGCCGAACCTAGAATATTAATATGAATATGATATAAAGAGAGGGAACAGCTTTAGAACCCAGAACTTTAACCAAATTTTAACGAAAAATTTTAACCAAAACCAGCACACCCAGAATTTTATCCAAAAAAATATCGCCAAGGATGGCGATAAATGATATGATGTGGCAACCCACACCCGTTTACGAGCATGTGGTAACCCATACTATTCAACAAACGCAATGTAAACAACCGTAAATTTCTGATTTCTAAAAAGGGTGGAATTACGGTTACAACTAACATAGAGAACAATTATTAAATTCTTGCACTATGTACTATAACATAGACCGAAAAAGGGAGATATAAAATTAAGAATGGGAATTCAACTATTTTCTCTTAATCTTCTTAAAGGTGCAGTCAGAAGAAAGGTGCAGATTTAAGAAGTCAGTGCAGTCTACTGATTCTTAGACTCTACTGAGTATTTTCTGAGCCTTTCTCATATACCTTCTTATTCTTGGGAGCACTGTGTTATTGGTTTTAAACCAACCTTATAAATTAAGACACAATAACACGCCGAATAAATACTAATTCAGAAGTCAAACAACAAAAATCAAACCGCAAATGTTGCGGTTTTGCAGTTGAAGATGATGGTTCGGTAAAACCATCGAAACTAGTCCTGTGAAAATTTTGTAAATTAACGCTGATTTTTGTTGTTTGACTTCTGAACAACCTTATAAAATTAAGAATGGTATTTTAGCTCTTTTTTCTTAATCGTTTTAAAGGTGCAGATTTGAGCAGTCTACTGATTCTTAAAGACTACCGATTATTTTCTGAGGCTTTCTCCTATACCTTGTTTTTTTTTAAAGCACCGTGTTGTTGGTTGCTTTTTAAACCATTCTTATAAAATTAATAATGGTAATTCAGCTCTTTTCTCTTAATCTTCTTAAAGATGCAGTCAGATGAAAGGTGCAGATTTGAGAAGTCAGTGCAGTCTACTGATTCTTAAAGACTACCGATTATTTTCTGAGCTTTCTCGTATACCTTGTTATTTTTGGAAGCATCGTGTTGTTGGTTGCGTTTTAAACCAACCTTATAAAATTAAGAATGGTAATTCAGCTCTTTTCTCTTAATCATTTTAAAGATGCAGTCAGAAGTAAGGTGCAGATTTGAGAAATCACTGCAGTCTACTGATTCTTAAGGACTGTACTGATTATTTTCTGAGGCTTTCTTATATACCTTGTTATTTTTGGAAGCACCGTGTTGTTGGTTGCTTTTTAAACCAACTTTATAAAATTAAGAATGGTAAGTCAGCTCTTTTCTCTTAATTTTCTTAAAGGTGCAGTCAGAAGAAAGGTGCAGATTTGAGAAGTAACTGCAGTCTACTGATTCTTAGAGCCTGTACTAATTATTTTCTGAGGCTTTCTCATATACCTTGTTATAATTTGAAGCACGGCGTTGTTGGTTGCGTTTGTATGAATAGTAACATTTCTATAACTTTAAGTACAGCAGGTATTAGAGTAAGTAGAAGGATGTTGATGAAATAATCGATGGTGGTAGACAACCCATTGCAAACGTAAGAAAAAGACGTCAATGTAAAATTTATAATTAGAGTAACTTTAGACTAGTGTATGTTTTAAAAGGTTGCTTTTTTTTTACCCGATTTTCAAAATCTTTCAGCTCATTCGTAAATGAATTCGACAGCAGACTAAAATTCCAACATGGAATCAGTTCTTAATTCATTTTATAAAACCTAAGCTGTATTTAATTTTCAATGTTATTTTACCTATGACCTACGTTCCAAAAGAAAATTGAAATATCCTCTCCTTTTTTCCGAGGTGCATGTGAAAGAGGATCAAATCTCTACACATAATAAAAGGAAGAGTTTGTGTGTCTTTCGTTCGAGCTGCGCGTAAGCCAATAGACCCAGGGCTACGAAATTTGGTACATAGGTGCATCTAGACAGGAGCTAGTGCACCTCGAAACGATTTTTTTTTTCAAAATTCGAATTACATTTTTTTAGTCCAAAGGGATTTGAATCCCGAAGGACTATTAGTTTCGTTTTGGCATTTTGCGTCGGACTCATAAATGTCGGTTCACTTTTCAAACTGTTGCCACAAAATGTTAGAGTCCTGCATTATATTTGAAGAAATTAAATAGTGAAAAATCTGCATAAATGTATGTATATTTCTCGTATTGTGATAAAACAACGGTACATAGAGTCATCGAATTTTGAATAACGTAATCCTCCAACGAATATGAGCATGTGGAAGACCAAATTTGAAATTTGAAATTTGTTTTATGATCGATTTCCTATTTTTTAAAACTTTGACGAATTTTTGATTAACAAACTCAAGGATTTCAAAGCGAGCAATGGCAACGTTGTACAGAAAAAACATTTTTATCTCCAGCGCGTGAGTCTCTGTATCGGAAATTTAAAGATATGCTCGTTTTAAAACTATTTTGCGATATTGCTGTTGCACTGAATCTTATGGTTTAAGTGCGAGGAACATGATATTTAATAAAGAAAGGTAACACACAAAATGTTAAAAAACGCCCCTTTGGACGTAATTTAAAATCTGAAACATTTCAGATTTTGGTTTTTTTTTCTTATTTTATGTTTTTTGATGAAATCGATTATTGTCTCTCATTATACCAGCAACAATGGCATAGAGCCATTGCTGCTGATATCAGTACTGTTGCCCTTCGGAAAAATGAGCGCTATAATTCTGTTCAGTTTTTACATTTAATGTTTCTCTTGGATAGTGGACGTTTGCCGAGAGGTACTTGGATACGACGTTTGTCCAGTTTGTCGAGAGGACGTTTGTTTTTCGGTACATTTAAAAGCCAGACGAAGGCCGGCCGCCTGGCGGCTAATATGTAATAAATATGAAAACAAATGTCATTGGCTTCAGAGTATCCAGACAAGTACAGTCCATATTCGCATACGGGAAAAGAACCATAACAAGTGATAATGTAAAACGGTCTCTAGGTGTTATGGAAAAAAAAATATTACACTTACATTTGCTGCACTTATCCAGAACAACTGATTCGGCGTATATTTTAACCAGGGATACATTTTATTTTTTGAATTTCTTATGTACTCCTTATATGCCTGTAAAGAATAATGAAGTAAATGCAACAGAAAAGTTATAATTAGAGAATGAAGTTAGATGTTGTTTTTACTAATACTCACTTGTCTGACCTATGGTCAGCAAAAGCCTACGAAAATCCTCATGGCAAGGAGCGGAAGTTTAAGCCTGCCGTTGTCGCTGTTGGCGTACCATCTATATACATTTGAATAGGCTTGAGCACATTACAGGTGACAGTGCGATTTAGTTCGGTTCCACCCCCAATTTTGATGGAGAGCACCCTGGGAGACGAGTCGGAGTGTCTCCCATCCTTCTTCCCCTACAAGCAACTTCTCGAGAGGACATTCAGCTTGCCGCATATTTAGAATGCCCCCATGCCGTACAGATACTATACACTTACAGACATCGGGATTGGAACCCGGGCAGTCAGCGACGCTAACCACTATACCGGTTGGGGTGTTAAATTTAGCTGCAACAGGTGAATATCAGCTGAAAACAGTATTCCTCTGCCGCCATCAAGAGATAAACTTCATGTCCATTTATACTGTTTTATTTAATAAACTTTGTTTATTCAAATTAATTTTCATATAAAAAATGATGATTAATTGAAAACTATCCATGATTTTTAAGGTAAAACCGCAAGGAGATACCCTCCAGTAATTGTTCATTTTAAAGGAAACTTAAAACATTTTGCAAAGAAAAATCGAGGAGATTTTAAAAAGGCCAGGACAAATACAAACTTTTAAATTCCTGAAAATAAACTTGTAGAGTTATTAGGCCTTTTTGAAGCAGGAAGCAAGAAAAATGTGCAATGTCCTCGCCGGAACTCGAACCTGGTACTCTCAAATATGTTCCGAGGGCGCTACCGTTACACCACGGAGATATGTAGAAAGGAAAATAGCTTATATACTGCCCTTTTAAAGGGCAATTGGGGATTAGGGGACCCAGTCGCCAAATCCTGGTGGTGAAGAATAATCATCCGCCATCTTTTCGTTCGCCGGGATTCGAACCTGGACCTATCGAATACGCGTGGTGTGTGCTAGCCGTTACACCACGAAGGCGTGCAGAAAGGAGGAAGAAAATACCTTATATGTGGCTGGCTCGCTGTTCTCCATTACTGTTTGAACCGTTGGCCCGTGCTATGACCTGATGGCTGAACTTGTTGGATGTTTCTGCCCGGGAAAGAAGGGAGGTTTCACCCCTTGCAAAAACAACAGCAACAATAATGTTATAAACTGCTTTTCCGACCAGAATGTAAGACTTGTGAGTAAATGACCATGGGCACTAATCATTGAAAGACAAGGCATGAGGGATAGTGCCTTTACGTCTTAATAAAACAGATCAATTTTAATTAGGTGTATTTTGAATCTACATAAAATTACTTTTTAGGACCTTTTTTGTGGACTCATAATAAATAATGAGAAGAATGCTAATTTTATAGGATGTTTATTTGATTAATTGGGATTTACCATCTATATGCAATTTGAGCTGGGGTTCCATTTTAAGAACTATGAGAATATAAAATACTATCGGGAAAAAATTTATCAGAAGAAATTATAAGAAACTGCAACACCACAATGGTCGGATTCGAGTTTGGAGACACCGTGGTGAGAGGATGCTGAACAGCTGCGTTATGCACCGCCACACTGGTCTTGCACCGGGTATTATGGTATGGGGCGGTATTGGATATCACTCTCGCACTCCTCTAATAAGCATTGCCGTTACTTTAAACAGCCAGAGCTACATCTCCGAGGTGTTGGAGCCAGTTGTGCTTCCTTACCTTCAGGGTCCATAGCCATATTTCAACAGGATAATGCGCCCCCCCCCCACACGTGGCACGCATTGCCCAAGGGTTCTTCGTCAATCGCCAGATTGAATTACTTCCCTAGCCGGCTCGCTCTCCGGATCTTTCGCCGATAGAAAACATGTGGTCCATGGTTGCTGAACAATTAACTCATATTACATCCCAAGCTGCCACACCAGATCAACTTTGGCAGCGTGTGGAAGCTGCTTGGTCTGTTGTATCCCAAGAACACATCCAAAGTCTCTTTGAATCAATGCCGAGGTGTGTGGCAGCGGTGCCGACAATGGGCGGCTACTCTGGCTACTGATTCTGGAAGAAACCACACTTCACAGAAGTTTATAAATTTAATAATTTGATACTTGGTCAACATGTTATCTACTAAATAAATTTTGTTGCGACATCGCTTATCTTTCTTGGTGTTGCAATTTGGGTAGCTAGCAGTGTTCTTGTCATGGGGAAAGTAAAACCATTCCAAGTGAAGTTCGTACATTGTCGAAGTTTGAGGAAAACATAGTTGGTCCTCTCTCGATGCGAAAGCGTTAAATACTGTTGAAAGGCTTTTATAACGTAAACAGTTAATGAGCTTTATAGCTATTTACAATACAGGTAAAAAGTCTGCGTGAGTTACATGGATATGTTTCGCTCAAACGGCTATAACATATTTTATGTATCACAATAAACAATTAGCAGAGTTACAGATACAAAAATTTTTAAAAATATATTAAGTAAGGCAACAAACACAATTACTCATGGTTAAATCAGACTACATGACATTAATTTAAAGATATTACTAGCTGATAACCGCCCGCTTTGCTGGGCATACTGTCTATTTGAATATGAACCTAGACTTCTTGTATGGACGAAATGTCTAATTTCGAACTGATAATTAATGTAAATTAAGTTTAAAGTCGGGAAATATAATGCCAGGCAGTGAATCTGTCATACACAGATTTCCACATCACCCATGAGGTACTGTGTATTGGGATGCGTCCCCATTGTTTAACATGGTGGTATCCCCAGTAGGCCTACAGCACGAAAAATTGCCAACATAAAACCAAGGATATATTTTGAGAATTTTTTAAATATTTCTTCATTTTTTTATTTATTAAATCAAAATTTTTAACAGTTATAATTATTTGTTCTTGATTTTTTATGCTTGATTTCGTCGATGAACCGCGAGCTTGGCGAGTAAAAATGCAACGGCGCCAACGGGTTCTCTGCGGATGAAAACCCCATTTTTCATTCGGCTTTGGTTAAGAATATTTTTAAGAAATCTTTCACATACTTGTAATTAATCAATGTAAAAAACCGAAATTTGGAAATCTTAAGATTTATGGGTGAATTTTAGCCTTTAGTGTAGTGAGGTGAAAGAAATCTAAAATTAGATCTAAATACCATTATAGGGTTACACTTGATCTGATAATGCCGTTTTAATATGTAGCGTTCCTCATTCCTTTAGTCTAAGATGAACGTTGAGGAACCTAACGATTTATAGCTGAGTTCAAACAATTTAATATTTAAATATGTAGACTCAAGAAGGGTTAAACTACCCTTTATTTCACTCAAAAAAGAATAAGAAACGGCCCCTTTCTCGGGCTTACAACAAAGCCCCTACTCGGCCTTTAACTCAGAATAAGGAATAAGAAACGAAACTATAACTATCTAAGGGAGACTTAGCCGAAGCTAAGCACAAGTATATAATGAGTAGTTGCCCCTTAATTTAAACTAGCCGGCGAATATCAAAAGGTAAGTAATAATAATGCCAAGCGTAACAGCTTTAAGAGAGACGTAACCCGAAGGCAAACACGCGCTACTCAGGACTCTTAAGCCCCGTTCACAAAAGCAGATTCGACCGGTAGCGAAAACCGGTTCTTCCAATGTGTCCCGTCGTCACCATCGAGATAGATAAGGCCTGCGCTCTGAAACGAAACTGGCTTGTGACGTCACGGTTAAGAGACCCTCAGCAAGCTTTTTGTTGGCTTTTATAAGTTGTAATTTTTTATCCATTATGTTTTAAGAATTGAATTTATGTTTACTTTTGACATCTGAAGCATCATCTCTTGTAATAATTACTAACACTAGTAATATAAAAATTGTCAGCAAAATTTATGATTATTTATTTTAATTGGAAACTAATTTTATATGAAATAACTGTCCTAAGGGGTTAAAAGCATAACACTTATTTCATTACATAATATGTAGAATATCAAATGCAGAGTAAATTTGATTCTTGACAGAGTACTGTGTTCTTAAATTTAAATATCGATGTTTTTTGCAAATCGTTAAATATCATTTTATCATGATGAAACTTAAATGCATATGTTTAGCTAATATAGATTCTGTTCACTTTTATATATGTTATTATCATGCAATCAGTTTGTTTAAAATTTGTTATGCAATATAAATCTTTCTGAGAATGATAGAAAAGTTTCTAAAGTAATGTATGTAACATTCATATTAAGGTAATTAAATTGCGAAACTGCAAAATTAAATTTTAAAAATGTACAGTTATTGAAGAAGCAGTAGTAATTGAATTCATATGTAGACATACTTGTTTTCATTGTATTCAATGCAATGCAATTTTAAAAACAATTTTTTTAATTATCTTTTAAATTACAATCTTTAATTTGAGTACGTGGCACCACCAAAAGCTATGTAAGTTAAGTTAAGAAAATTGCTTACAGAAAAGTTTTGAACATGATGTTAGGATTTATATTTTCTTTTCATGTGGATATTAATAGAAAAAATATTTTTAGAACAGAGGTAACGCTTATAGTTAAATAGGTATGATGCAAATATTTGCAAGAAATTTCAGTTTCTAGAAGTTTTTTAAGTATTTCGTATATTTTAAAAATATTTTCAAAAAGATTGTGTATAACTTTATTTGAAAAACTTTTTTCCTGTCTTATTTGGAATTTTAATATTGATAGTCTTCAGAGCTATGTAATAAACATTATCTCAATTTAACTACAGATTCTGTCGAATAATTATGTAGCATTAAGAGGAAAACATTAACTGTAATACAGATTAACATACAATATGTAAGTAAGAAATAATTTTAAGACTAGACTATTTAGTAATTTATTACATTCAGAAAACTTTTCTGACTGATATAAGGCATTTAAATGTTAGTCTAAATATTAAAAGTAGTCTCTTGCATTCGTTTTATGTTTTATAATCCTGCTACATTAATATGATAGACATAAAAAATATGCAATAATTATAGAATGAGAGATAACATGTGTTCCCACTGGCAAACATTTTGTTAAAGTAGTGGGTGAAACAAAAAAATTTGATGCGGTGATGAGAATCCACGAGAAACACAAAGACAGTGCAGAAAAATCAAAGTAAAAATTTTAGCTACTTGAATTTTAAAACCAATTTTTCTTCAAAGAAATGATTTGCTTTTAAAAGCACCACACCATTCTCAAATAATTTTGTTTTGAAAATAAATACCAACAAAAGAAAATGAAAATATTTCATATTCGTATAAGCTTTGTAAAACATTATATTGCAGCTTGTAATTTTGTTTTAGACTGATTTTATAGTATGAGATACCAATTTCATAGAATAGGTTTAGAAAAACGGGTGTTTAGCAAGGAAGCTAAACTGCGCGAAGACCGGTCCCCTAGCAGTGACGTAGTAACTCAGCGCGCAGGCCTTATCTATCTCGATGGTGACGGTCCCGTTCACATGGGACAAGCATTAACTGCCTCGCCGAATTGGAGGTAGAACTTGGTTGAATGTTCCTTACCTCTTGGGAGCAGGGCAAATGGGGAGATTTCCCGTACTATACTGCGCGGTTCACTTAATTTTAGTTACTGCTCGCTGGACTGTCAGCGAAACAATCGCGCTGATAGATGTCTGGGGATGTGATAGCATACCCCAAAAAATTAGATAGAACTGTACAAGATACGGAAATTATAGACAAATGCAGACAAGGTTATCTGATGCTAGGTATTCCAGAAATATCGTTCAAATTAAAACTAAAGTTAAGACAAGTGCATATCGGCTTCAACGCGACAAGGGACTCGGTACTTTTTGAATGATTTTTTTTTTTTTAATTTAAGCATTTTCGTCTACTTTTTATGAATATTATTAAATGATTTTGTGAGACAAAATAATTTTAAACTGAAAAAAGTTTTTGCTAGTATTTTTTAAATTTAAATTTTTGAAGAAAACTTTTACAATTAAAATGTCTTTCTCCTCCTACAATTTTCAATGTCTCCCAGTTTTTTTATTATATTTATTAGAGTGTTCTTAATAACTTCAAGGAATGATTTTGCAATTAATGAATTAGTTTCTGAGAAAAAAAATACACTTTTATCTAAAATTTTTAAAACAAATATGATCTCAGTCACATTTTCATTTCAAATAATTTTTTCCTTTCAGTATTTTGCAAAACCCATCCTTGTTTCTATAAAGTATATAATTTTAAATAAGCAGTAAAAATAATAAAAAATTTAGTCCATACCTGTATATGTTTTAGGACTTTAAGTAAAAGGATTTATTGAAAAAAATGCAAAAGGTTTCTCAATTTGCATTTGCAGTTTAAGGAATACAAACTGTTTAAATAGACATTTAATGATTTCAAATCTTTAAAATTTTATTACTGAATTTCTGTACATATATATATATATATATATATATATATATATATCAAACCTAGTGCTATTTATTCAATTGGTAAATATAAACATAAATTACAAACCTTTTTTTAAAACCTTATGTGACCAGAAAAATTGCAAAAACTCATAAAACAAAAACAGTAAAGAAAAATTCGCAAGCAGAATTTTTCTTTACCTGTTTTTGTTTTGTAAATCACGTTCAAAACAATTTAATACATTAATTAATTATAGTATTGTTGCGTGCGTACGGGTTTGTAATAGATTGATAATAGATCGTAAATGATTGTTATTGCATTCAAATCCGATGATAGCTTAATTAAATTTATTTTATCAACAAAAACACTTCAAAGTTCTGGAATTTTCCACAGAAATACTCGTACAAGTGTTTAGAATATCACTAAGTATAATCAGTAGTTATGCTTCAATCTAATAAGAACGTTAAACACAACGGAATGCAAAACGCATCTTAAGAGAACGTTAACTCAGAAATATCTCCAATCTAACGCTGAACTAACAATTCGCAACAATTACAACTTATATAGCATAAATAATGTCATAAAAATAGTGTGGTATAATGAGATTATTACTTTGAAACCGATGTTTCGAACTGATGCCCAAAAAGAACCAATATTTCCCATTCTCTTTCATTGCACATCTTTCAAAAAAGTAAAAAAACTCATCCAATTAATTTCCTGTATAATTTTTTTAAATGCGAAACGTTTGTTTTATAAGCTGTAAAAATGTGGAAGTTTGTAGCCGATATATTTTTAGATATGAAATTTTAAAATTAATGGGTGTCAAGCAGTCTAAAAATAGGAACGATTTTCAAAAATTCTCCCAAAATATTTTTAAAAAAAATTACGCTAAAAATTTCATTTAATTTTTTTTTCCTCCACAGTGTGTTATGGTGCAAACTATAATATTCTGAGATTCTCAGTTTATTTGTGAATATTTGCAAAAAATCGTTTCAACTTTAAATTTGAAAAAAATCTAATCCTCTAAAAATCAAAAGTATGACACCACATCCACAAGCAGTGTATGTACAAAGTTTGAATTCTATATCTTATCGGAAAGCAGTTTAAAAATCCATGATCATCTTTTAAAAATAGCAACAAGCACTAAGAGTGAACTAAATAACAGCTTATAAAATAATAATAATAATAATTAAAAAGCATATATTTTTCAGAAACCATTACGAAAGTTCAGATACCAGTTGCGAAAGTCCAGATTACAAAATTAACAACAGTAAACAACGTTAAAAATGTGTAAACAGTATTAGAAATCTGCGAATTCGGAGACGTGATTGTTCACAGAGGCTTAGGTGTAAAGGGGAAGGAAGACCGGTGGTCCTCTGAACGGGTCCTAAAGACGAAACTCTTTCATGTCTCCTTTTTCTCCCCTTGCTAACGGCAGCTGTGCGAAGGAGCGTTGCATGTGAACGGGGCTTTAGTTCTCTCTCAGGAAGTAAGTTGAACCTTCTTTAAATACTTCTTCTAATTCGCTTGCATTCAACGAGAAATCTGAAAACTCATTCTGGTAGGGAATTGTAAGTGGGAACAAGAATTGATAGGAAAGAAACTTTGAAATTAAAATAACTGTTATAAAATTCAAATAAACCTTACAAGTAAAATAATCCTAATAAACGTGAAGGTAATTATCGCTGTATCTGAGAACAATGACAAAGTTCTAATAAGGTTAAAATAACCTTTTTATTTTTGCACCATCAGCGGACGAGAAGTAAAATCACTCAACACTGAACACTCGTCCTGGGTTCGATTCCTGGACTAGCTGCATGATCGTTTTCGTGGTTTTCCCCGTGTGTAGAGCGTATACTGCCCGTTTCTCTTAAAAAGTCTTCCACGAAGGTATACTTCCGATTAGGCAAATACCCCTAGTGTGCTTTGCCATAATCTATCAAAACCAAACTTTTATTTAAACAAGCTTTAGAATTTACAGGCTCTATCTTATGCTAGAACATAAACACAACTGGTGTTGATGTAAATAAATCGATCATCCCAATTTCAATAAAATGTTGAAAAGTAGTCAATGACTACACAATTAAATACTACTCGAAGCTGGCTCAGTGTCAGTGCCGGCATTGAGAAACCGCATAGCCGAATAATTACAACTATTAGAGGAAACTACCCTGTAGTGACATGCGATGTTACGAACACACTTTTTCTCAATTCCAAAAGCCTCAGTTTGAATTTTAACTATTAATCTGCATTCTGAAGGGGAATATGGTGAGGACAGACAAATTATAGTAAAGACAGAAATTATGAATAATCGATTAATAAACATACGAATGTTGCTATTTATATTTCTGGCAGTGGCAACAGTAAATGTTGCTAGGCGACCGCAGACGATTCCAGTCTAAACTTTGATATTTTAACCGTAATATCCTCAGAACGTTTTCCCAAGTTTAGCGTGATTAGTGATGTTTACAGTAAATTGGAAAAACAAATCCCGGGCAAAAAATGCAATTGATTCGTGAACATTTTTCGAGCGATTATTTTTCATAACTTTCGACATGAATTATTAAGACAAGAGTGCTTCGATGAACTTAAGTTTTTATAGAGCGATAAAGCACCATTCTACATCACTGTAAAAAATTGGTGTAACGAATAATGTCGCGGTCGAAGTTTGTTCCAGGACGAATTCCGGGAAGATCGTCCAAAATCGGTTGTTGTGCTAGAAAATAACGATGCTGTGCGTTAATTGTTAAACATTATCCTGCGGCATACCATGAGTCTGTGGCATCTTTGGACATTAGTATGACAAGCATCAATAAGATATTACATGAATATTTTTCCGCAAAAATGATTTGTTCGCGTTAGACACCGCATAATCTGACAAATTCTCAAAAGAAGATGCAAGGAACTGTTTTAAAAATGCGTTCACGGTGCATCAAAACCTGCGTATAACATCTACACAGGTGACGAATCGTAGATCTATGCATATGAGCCCGAAACATAACAGCAGTCGGTTGTATGGGTCTTCCAAGACTAGCCAAATTCAATAAAAGTTGTTCACGAAAGAAGTAAATGTTTGCCTGTTTTGTCGGCATTACTGGCCACGTGACGACTGAGTAACGCAGAAAGGTCAATTTCGAATGGTAGACGGCTATTTGTTTGCCAGAAGTTATGAGAGAAATTCGAAAAAAGCAGAGGAGGCGAATCATTATTCATCATGGCAATGAGAGCTCTCACACATCGGCTCAAACAAAGGAAATTTTGACAGGCGAAAACATCGAATTAATGGGTCATCCGCCGTACAGCCCTGATTTGGCACCCAGTGACCTTTTTTCATTCCCGCACATCAAATCTAAATTACGTGATCAGCGATTTGCGACACCCTAAGAAGCGGTTGATGCATTTAAAACGCAGGTTTTGGATTTGCCTCAATCGGTGTGGGAAAAGAGCTTCGAAAATTGGTTCAAACGCGTGCAAACATGTATTGGAGAATATTTTGAAAAAACAATAAAACAATTTCGATCATAAACATTTGTTTTTTCCTTATTAGGCCAGAAATATAAACAGAAACTCTCGTAAGCTCCCCTACACTTTCATTTTAGGCTTTTAGCAAACTACTTCAATAAATAGTTAGTGTGGAAATCAAACCGCAAAGATTATTAATAAGCTGCCCATTTAAATTCATCTTGAATTTCTTGGCAACACTACAAAAGATAAAACCGCGTGACTGAGTTCTAAAGATGTAATAGTGTTTTTGCAGTTTATTATCTCTGAAATGACATTATTGAAAGCTGCTAACGGTACAAAAAAAAAAAAAAAAAAAAAAAAAAAAAAAGTAAGGCGTTTACTGATCCCGCGTAGGCGGTCAGACCTGGACAAATAGAGACCTAAACGAAATAAATCTGACATTTGGAACCAGTGGGTTTCTGTTTATGATCACACATCACAGTAGCATTTACTAATTCCTGAAAGTCGTTTTTTTCACTGTGATTTTTCCTTTCAAGTTTCTATGTGTTTAAATTTTAATTGTTCTTTTCTAGAGTCTTACCGTCTTTGGTAACATAAAATGGGGGACACTAAAAAGACTGTAGAGGAATAATCCTCTTGTCTTAAACTACAAACAAAGAAAGAAAGAAGACGGATGTAAATCGTCCTATTATTCGAACACAAAAATTAACAAAGACCCAACATGGGTTTACACAAGACAAGCACTTCTGGCTTAACAGAAATACGCTACGTTGAACAAATTCAAATTACCATAGCAGCTCACAGAATAATTTAATGCTTAGGAAAGGCTCTAGTTTGTAGAAGAACCGGCGAAACAACCCCAATGGCTAGAAGCACTCAATGCCTTAGAATCAAACCGCTTAAGTCCCAATCACATTATGTTTCGACTACGAGGGGCTGGACGTCGAAAGGGATGCTTCTCAGAACTGCACATTTCCAGGCAACCCAGGTAGCTAGGTTACCATTTTCACTTACTGCAAAAACTTGAGCGCCAAACAGTAATCGATTACCGCTCAGATTGGGATCACGTGATCCTTCAGAAGCAGAACTTTCGTCAGATCGGTTGATCTTTACCAGGGACAGAGCCGAAACATTTTCGGCAAGGTGTCTAAAAAATCCTTCGTAGCTGGTACATCGTTTCCGTAGCTAGCGGGACCTCGTTTCCCAGCGGAGCTGTTTTTTGTAGGAATCCTCCAGTTTAAACCAGTGCAACCAGAATCTCATCTCTCAGAGAAGTCCCGTCTAGCAGGGTTTAAGAGGTTATCACATCTAGCCCATCGCTAGATGTGATAACCTCTTAACAATCCCGGCACAAAGTGGCCTGGAATAGGCAGACACGCTCCAACACAAACTTCCAAAATTCTTGCTTAAATAGCACTTCTTTCTACCTTAATCTGAATAAACGGCTTCCTACCTTAATCTGAAATCTGAATCTATCTCATTTACATTCTCGCATGAAAAGCGTGGGTGAAAATAGAGTGATAGGAAGGGTATGAATGAAAACGTCTTGCTAAGTAGTTATTACTAACAGTTTTTTTTATCTTGCTATTTACTGAAATACATTAGTAAAGTTTGAAAGTGAACAGCTTATCAACGCACAACATTATTTAAATGCCACGTTTTACTTGTAAAATCCGGGACTTAAACAATCTTCGAGTTTTTAGGTAAAATACATAAATCTTAGAAATATCAACTTTTTACTGTGCCTTGAATTTGGTCTCTTTCTGTACTGTAATTAAAACTTAAATAATAATTTTACGGTTTCAAAAAATTGAGCTATTTTTCTTACCTCATAAGCCAAATTCAAACCAGCATTGTCAAATACATTTTGTATTTTTGTTTCATTGCTTTTCACCTGTGAAAAATACAATAGTTTCAGGGGAAAGTTTCAGTTCTAAGAAAAGCGTACATAGAATTGCTATGCAAGAAGAGTCCCTTTTAAGATGTTTTGTGCACTCTTACGACACAAAAAAATATGGCTGCTATGGTAAAAAAATTAGGCTTAGTCGCACTTAGACAAGCATTAAATTATTAACAATTATACAATTGTAGCATGCACATGCAGATTAATTGAAGGCATAAACCTTAACCGGAAGATAAGAACAACATAATTCAATCATTTTTAAAGCAAAAAAATGCACACTTTACCATCATATGAGAGTAAAAAACTGAGCTCAAAAACTAATATATATACTTCTGGTGCTGCCAATTGCAACCAAAAAGGGAGGAGCACAACTATATGTTATATCAGTCCTATATACAAAATTTCAACTTTCTGAGTTACTCGTTTATAAGTTATGCGAGATACGTATATATAAACTCGTACTTACGTTCATGTATGTATCTCGTACATATGTATATAGGTATCTCGTACATACGTACGTACGTACAAACGTCACGAAAGAAATCTCTTCTGAATCCATTTAAATCCATTTTATAATCCGTTTGGGAATAAAGTGTCCTTTATTCTGTCTTTACGTAGAGATGTCACTCAAAATCATCGTTAAATTGCGTTCGATATCGTTTAAAATGGATATTTTCTTTGAAATATTATACTCGGAATTTGAAGATGTTTG
The DNA here is from genome assembly GCF_044657685.1 of Stegodyphus dumicola. Classification (NCBI taxonomy): domain Eukaryota; kingdom Metazoa; phylum Arthropoda; class Arachnida; order Araneae; family Eresidae; genus Stegodyphus; species Stegodyphus dumicola. The sequence continues at coordinate 53,812,467 of NC_140778.1, forward strand.
GTGCACACTTACCACGCATGTACCATACAATGCATCTCTTCTTTCTCAAAATAATATTACACTCCTTTTTATGATAACCTAAAGTGATTTCTGGTTAAGAAAATTTAATTTAAAAATCTGCTATAAAGTAATTCTCCTGCCATTTTATTAAATCTATTTTATAACACATGAGCTCAGGTTTAAATTTTAAGATAGAAAACGGTTTTATTAGATAAACGCTCTGTTAATTTTTAAATTTTTATATAAGTGTCATAAATATAGAAATATGAACACAATCAAGTTTCAGAATTATTTTATGCATATCCCATTATAAGAGAGCAGGATCCCACTTGTGGCTCGCGGGCACTTGCTAGCCCGCAATCCTATCTGTAGGCTCTCACCAGCCACAATCACAATACCGCCATGAGACCAAAAACTTTACTCTAATTCTACTTTAAAGAAATCTTATGCGGACACCACATGACTTTCTTGTGCAGAATATTAAATTATACGTATTTTTTGCTGCATTTCATCGAAACATTTTCCTCGAATTTCATTTGAGATAGATTTCTCATTCAATTAATTCAGTTGTCACCACGGGCCAAGGCAAAAATACATAAATCCCGAAAATATCTTCCTTAACAAAGGAAAAATATAGAAGAACACAAAACACCAAATACAAATAAACAATCAATTTCTTTTACAGTTAAAATTAGTTTCTACGCAAAAACAAGCAATTCGACCAGCGGCCAAGAAGACAGATTTTTCAGAGCTCAAACCACTCGGCAAAAAGACACTGAAGGTGCAGAAACTGACTTGATTCCCTATTCTGCTAAGTTTTAAAGATAAACAAATATGGCTGCTATACTAAAAAAATTAGGCTTAGCCGCACTTAAACAAGCATTAAATTGTTGATAATTACACAACTGTTGCCTGCACATGCAGATTAACTAAAGGCATAAACCTTAACCGGAAGATAAGAACAACATGATTCAATAATTTTTAAAGCAAAAAATGCATAATGTATATATATATACTTTTGGTGCTGCCGATTGAAACCAAAAAGGGAGGCGCAGAGCTATAGCAGTTCTATATAAAAAATTTCAACGTTGGGAGGTTACTCGTTTATAAGTTATGCGAGATACGTATGTATAAACTCGTACATACGTTCATGTATGTATCTCGTGCATACGAACGTACGTACAGACGTCACGAAAAAATCTCTTCCGAATCCATTTAAGTCCATTTTATAATCTGTTTGGGGAAAAAGTGCATTTTTATTTTGTCCTTATGTACAGACACACTGGACGAAGGACCTCCGTCCCATGTCCTCACAATATGGGACCCATTCAGAGTATGGGTATCCTTCGCCCTCAACCTCACGAAAGCCTTTCGCACAACTGCAACAAGTGCGGTGACTGTCCTTGCGGCGTTGCTGCCTGTCCACATCAAAGTAGAAATGGAAGCGGCATATACAACTCTAGTATACTTAAGAAAAGACGTCACATTCTACAACAGCACCTACAGCCCAGTCCAGTTTGAAACACCTGGACACCCTCTCCACACACACCCGGCAATTAAAGGCAAAGGAATTTCTGTCATCATCTCACGCACCTCTACCAACACTGGAATGCAAGTACCTTCACAAGGTACCCACATCTTTAAAGATGGTTCCGAACAAGAGGAAGGTGTAGGCAGTGCCTACATCCACTACCAGGATGGCCTGTTAGAACAAGAATGGAAAGGTCATTTCCAAAATCACAACAGCATCTTCCAAGCGGAGGTCCTGGTCATCACAGCAGCAATGCAGCACATTGTCCATAATGATCTAACTCATGCCACACTTCATACAGACAGCTACTCAACACTTCAAGCCCTCCAGAACCATCAGCACAGATCTCCACTAGTCATCGCCCTTCAGCTCCTCTTGCAGCAAAATTCCCATATGCACACGACGCTGATGTGGATAAAAGCACATGCCAACAACGAAGGCAGTGAGTCAGCAGACCGTTTAGCCAATCAGGCAGTAACCGACTCAAATGCACAGCAGATCCACCTTCAAGCCCCACCTTCCTACCTAAAGGGGCAGCTCCGGAGTAAAGGGCTCCAACAATGGCAGGAGGAATGGAACCATAGCACAACTGGCCGCCGCACCTACGATTTCTTCCCAAAAGTCAGCACGGATAGACACATCGCAATCGCTCCGCTGACACGATATATCACGGGACACAGCCCATTCCCCAGCTACTTTCAAAGGCACAACATCTCATCAACAGATATATGCGTCTGTGGAGCCCCAGGCAACCCAGACCACTATCTTTTCACCTGCCAGCTGACAAAAGACCATCATCTCCCATGTCCAACCATGAACAGAGATGCGTACCACCGCTTTATCATCACTCACAAGCCAGCCATAACCAAAATCTGCAAAGCTATCACTGAAATCGGGGCAATGGGCCAAAATATCTGCTCACCGCAATAGACCAAGACCCATCCAGCAACTCTTTAAACACGATAATCTTTTCGTCCCCCCTACCGACTATCCAACCTTTTCAAAAGCTTTTCACTCAGGGGCCACCCCCACAAGTTTTTAAACAAAAGCTCCTCACCACCAAGCCTTCAACTTTACGTGCACACGTCAATCTTCTTTAGAACTTACCTTACCGGTGTGCTAGCAGAGTACCAACTGTGTCAACTCAAAGTGCCTTCGAATGCCTACATCACCTTCCAACCTATTGCAATGCATGGTACACCGCACGTATACATCATGCACCAACTCCGACTATGCCTAAGCACTACATAAGTGCACACATCATCAGTGAACATCAGTACCTACAATGTGAATTAGATAATTCTCTTAAACTTGTTCACAGTCATAGTAACTGTGCAACCATTGCGACTGTATACTGAAATTACTGTGCCTAACATAGTGCCTGCGCTGTAGCGACTGTACCAACCTATAGCAATTGCATTAAAACTTAGTGACTGTGCCAAACTCCAAATTTAGTGGTATTAGTACCACAGTGTACACTAAACTTTAGTGTAGCCTGAACTCTTGCAAATTTGAATTATAGTGCAGACTGTACTTTCAGCGAACTCTAACACTAACTCCTGACACCATAACTCTACATCCGGTACTAATTGCTTCATCTCTGTGTTTAAGTGCTCATAGCACATTTACAACGACAAGGATACTAGCAATACACATATGACTCCCTTTATCCCACTCTGTATTTTAGTTTTCTTTTAAGTATTTATTACTCTTGTTTTTACTCTCGTATCTTACATATGTGTCTCTCTTCATATTTATCTTAATATCAATGCATCCTTATGTTCGTATCTGTTAGTATTTGTTTGTTTTTGCCTGTATATGTATCTATTCTTGTATTTGTTTTGTATATTTTTATGTATCTGTGTTATTCCAACAGCCATGCACACTAACAAAGTTATTGTCAAGCAACCATTGTCAAAGAATAATCCTCAGCCCTTGTTTGGCCATGTATTGATCTTTAGATCTGTATTATAAACTCCCGAGGCAGCCTCACGGGGCCCCAGGGAGTTGTTATTTCTAGATAGGGGAGGGCGTGGGACACACGCCTGTTTACTTATGTTAAACACCAGGCGTCCCCGTCTTCCGTCACCTGTCACCTGTATAGAGTGACAGAATTCATCGCTGAAGGTTTCAAAGAAAAAGCACTGGAGCTCTTTTTCTCGATATATGGAAGGCATTCGACCTCGTGTGGCTAGATGGTTTACTTTACAAACTTATTTCTCTGGTTTCCCAGGGTACATCGTAAACACCACTAGATCCTATCTCTATGAGAGGCACTTTGTCGTTCGCTGTAAAAATACATATTCTACTCAGAGAAACATACTTCCAGGGGTCCCTCAGGGGTCTCTGACAGGTCCTATTTACTTTCTATTATATACGAACGACATACCACATACCCCATACACTAAAACCCGAAAATATCTACCTTAACAAAGCCATGCATGCTGACGACACGGCGATCCTTGCAAAAATGCATCCCTAAACCATGTAGTACAAGCATTACAAATACACATACAAAAAAAAAAAAAAACACTTGAAGCCTGGCTTAAAAAGTGGAAGATACAAATAAATGTGGATAAGTCAGTTGCAGTATTATGGAAAAAAAAAAAAAAAAAAAAAAAAAAAAAAAAAAAAAAAGATTGCTCTTTTACAAAGCGGTGTTGCGTTCCATTATAACCTATGCCTGTCCTGTTTGGGGCTTTGCCAATACAGTACATATGACAAAAATGGCAAGTATTACAGAATGTTACGCTTAGGCAAATAACCAAGAGTCACTGGTGTATTAGAAATGCAGACATTCACAAAGAACTTAAAGTTCTAGAAATTAAAAAATTCATAGCCAAAATTGCCAGAGAATTCTTCAAGAATATGTACAAGGTAGAAAATGAAAGCATTCCTCTACTTAGCTATGATTACAACAAAAACAACATAATACAATCATTTTTAAAGCAAAAAAATGTACAATTTACAAACATATAAGGGTAAAGAAACTGAGATCACTGAGCCGGGTAACAGAATGGATATATATATAAATATATTTTATACGTTTCGTGCGGCCGATTGCAACCAAAATACTAGGTGCACATCGACATGTTATAGGAGTCCTATATACCAAATTTCAACGTTCTCAGGCTACTCGTTTTTGAGAGATACATACGTAAGATGATACGTACGTAAATACGAGATACGTACGTAAATACGTTCGTACAGACGCCACGAAAAATTCTCTTCAGAATTAGTTTTAAAGCAGTTTTATAATTTTTTTTGGAGGAAACGAGTCTTTTATTCTGTCCTTACGTACAGATATCACGCAAAAACATCGTTAAATTGCATTCGATAGCGGTCAAAATGGATATTTTCGTTGAAATATTCTCCAAGAGGTACTATTGAAACTTTTCGCGATTACAATACTTCCTTTTTACTTCGTATAAGGAAGTAAAAATTCGATTGACTTTTAAATGGCCTTAAAAATTTCTCAAAATAAAGCATACATGATGCCAGACACTTTGCTGAATTCTATTAATTTTTATTTTCAGCATTTGCTTCAAAAACGTTTCTTTTTGGGAGATGTAACACATTTCTTTTTAAAGTTAAATTGCCCATCTTGACCATCCTGAATGGTTGATCCAACTTAAGTAGTCTTTTATTATTAGCTTAAACGGATCATATACAAAAAGAGTGTAAAGTCGTAAATGTGTCTTACTTTTAAGTTTAATCCATAGTCATCTTCAGTATAGTTTTTATATTGCATATAGAAACAAAAGGCGAACGAATTGAATGTCCTCACCACATATCGGCTCCACCAGTCGACGTTATCATGCGAATGACCTGTGATGTCAACATCAATATTAACAAAAGGCACATGAAAGAGACATCATTTTAGTTAATAAAAATCTTAAGCAATTATTTATTTCCTAAATGGTAGTTATAATTTTTAACACTTGTATTTTTCTCCCCTGTGCGGTTGCAAAGCAAATGGAATTTATAAGGTAAATTTAAAAGGCGACAAGAGCTTGGAATGTGGGCGCGCATTTAAAGTGTTGGATGAATTAGAAGAGTAAATCAACCTATCTGTTGTATCATAATTCCATAAGAATGGGTAATAAATAAGTATAATCATCTCTCATTATCAACAAGAATCATACAGTACAAATATCCAGCAGGAACTCGTCTACGATAGCGTGCCTGTTCCTTCTCCAAGAGGTACTATTGAAATTTAAAGCAAAACTCGCGCATGTCTCCCTAGTTTAAGAGTTGGCACTCGTCTTCCACCAAAAGGATTTTATGTCAAAATGTAAGAAGGTGAGTATTTTTGAGAAAGAGACGGATAGTTTTACGAATTACTTTAACAGTGACGAGAAGGAAACAAGTGGAGCTACCTGAAATACGTTAAAAAGGCAGTACGTTTCGAAACAGAACCAATCAGAATTCTTTAACGCTTTCCGGCACGCTACCTTTTATATGTTGGAGTTTTGATGAAAAAAAGGTAGTGTTGCTGGGGTTTTGATGAAAAAAAGGTAGTGATGTTGGCGTTTTGATGTAAAAAAGGTAGTGATGTTGGAGTTTTGATAAAAAAAAAAAAAGGTAGGCAGTCTAATTAGGCCTAGAGGAGTACACAAGTAAGATTTTGTGAAGATACCATTTATCATTTAATTCTGTGGGTGTGTCTAAAGTGGGCACACTGATTGAATAGAGCTTCGAAAAGAGTGCTGAAACGAACATTGCTGTCAAAAATGCCAATGAGATGCGGAGAAACAAAGAATACAGACTCTCAGTTGTCCTAGATTATCGGTGAGCTCGGTCTGGGCACACCTGGGGTTCGCGGTTTGATTTTAGGCAAGATTTCAAGGAAAAAATTTGAAACTAATATATAATAAGGAGATTAGCATACAGCCAAAAAATAACATAAAAATTTCTTTTCAAACAATTCCTTTTTATACCCTAAAAAATCTGGAAGATTTCTTTGAAAAATGAGGGTCTTAAAAAACTAAACATGGCTAAAATATGTGGACTGGTTTGTGTTGAGCTGCTGTATATTATAAATAAAGAAGGTTCAGAGTAACATATAGTAACCTATAAATTCTTTTCATTCAATTTTTCTTTGCCTACAGAAGGACATTTTTAGGTGTGTGACGCAAAGGGTTGAACACAGTGTGCCGCAGAGGGTTAAAAATCGTTGATGTTATTCGATCCATGATGTAAGGTGTCGATTGTGAGATTGCATTGAAAACATAGGTAAAAGACCGAAATCTCTGAAAGTCGGTGAAACAGTTATGATAAAATGTGAAGAAAATGGTAACATACGAATTTTTAAATCTTAAAATGAACATATTTATTTCCATTTACTTCCCGCTTGTAGATCTACCACCCTCGTGGCCTCCGGACTCTCTATCATTATGTCTTGTTAACTTTCCTGTTGAACTTTGGTATTTGTATAGTTGTAAAAAGCACACAAGATTATTAATTGCAGCTATTTTAATTATGATTTGTATATTACTTGCTTTGAATTTTGTAAATTTGATATTTTAACAGAATTTCTCTGGGAATCCCGTACAAGTCCCATGGTTGCTTACTGCTCACGTGATAAGCGGTCACGCCACTTTCAGCTCCTACCCCCTTGGACCTACTTGCTTGCAGATCTGAATAAAAATTTCGTGTATTTACACTCTAAAACGAGACTGAAAAAATGATCTATGGATTTTTTAAAATATGTAGGGTGGTCCGTGAATTTTTGCAAAAGGTAATTTTGTTTTCTGGTAAAACCATCTAAGGGAAAGGTGTACGGGTGGGGTATCCGCCGAAAACATCGCAGACGAAAACGTCGCGGAGAAAACAACGCAAGCCGAAAACGTCGTGGGAGGAAAGAAAGCAAAGAGAAAACATCGTAGTATAAAATATTGTCGTCAAAAGTAAAGCGGTTTTAAAAACATCGTTGTAGAAAATATCATGGTAAAACAAAAGCACCTACATGTGTGCATTATTATGGTCAGGATAAATCATCGCCTGACCATAATAATGCACACATGTGTTTTCAAGGTTTCAAAAGATGTAAATGATTTTTCGCATAACGATTTGGGAGCGCAAGAAGGAAATTTTTACTTTTATATTTCATATTTTTGAATGGACTAATAAATTTTTGTTGAAAAGTAAGAAGGAAACTTAAACATCTTAACATTGAAAATGAGTACAGAATTAATGCAACTTATAGCACTATTAATTAACAAAGGTCATTAATGAATTAATCTTTTTTTTTATAAAGTTTTACTCATAATTTTCTCATGAAAAATACAGCCTAAACATGTGTAGAAAAAGGAAGATAAATAACTGCGTCAGGTTACCACTATAAAAAGTGCTCAGTTAATTATCAAATTAATTAACTATCTTTCATGTTTGTTAATCTGATATTGTTTTGGCGAAAATTATATCTTGTTTTATTTCTGTTTATTCTTAAAGTGTCGTTAGCATTTCTTGCGTTTCCATATCCTTATGCTAATATGCATTTACAACTTGTAAATTCTGAAAAACGCATATGTGTGATGTTATCGTCATGTGATGATTTGTAGGTACTTTATTTTTTGGGACGATATTTTCGACGACGACGTTTTTAAACCGCTTTATTTTCGACGACGATATTTTGTACCACGATGTTTTAGAACTGCTTTCTTTTCTTTTCTTTTCTTTTTTTTTTTTCTCACAGGATGTTTTGTACCACGTCAATTTTCACCTTGCGTTGTTTTCTCCGCCACGTTTTTGTGCGCGATGTTTTCTGCTGGAACCCGCGGGTGGTTATTAAGGGCAGGTCCATTCTGGGAATTTTAGTGGCCACTGAACGTTGTACAGGTGAACGCTTTTTTGTATAAAACACGTTCATAAAAAGAAGGATTATAATGTAGTTGTACGGTTATTACCCCAGTGTTAATTTAAAGAATCATGGACCAACAAACTATTCCTCTACAAATGGGAAACAAGCAGAACAGCCATGATTTCTGTAAAACGGAGAAAATGGGCCAGAGGCTAGAAGTCGAGAGGGAATGACCAGTACTTTGGGCAGCCTGTTTACAAGAATATGAAAGCTATAACAACAGAAGATTTGAATTCAAAAGGAGGAGGCCTCATGTCATAGTTCAAACGTTTCCTGTTCGTATTCTTGATTAAATAATGTTCCCCAATAACTTGATTGCTCCTAGAGACGAAATTCCACAGCCTCAAAAGAAACTTGATCTTTCTCCATTGATTTCTTTATGAGGACAGTATAGTCTGGTATAAAAAAATAAACTGAGAGTAATAATCCAATAAAAGCATAATATTATGAGATAGCAGCTATTCCGCGCGCCATTTATCAACAGCTTTTAGAAAAATTACGAGCGCGATTACAAGAGGGACATAAAAGTCGACATCTTGACAGTATTAGTTATAAAAGTTAAATTATCGGAAATATTTATTCCGTTAAAAATAAAAGCTGGGTAAGCTGATTTAATCCTATGCTTTTATCTGATTTCCAAGACGGCAAACATTTGTGGTTGCTATGGTGCATCAAATGATTCGCACATCATATTTAAGCAATTCTACAACGAATGATCGATGGTGACTTCAGTTAAATAAACAATTCTGCAACGACTGATCATTGATGACTTCACTTACGAGAGAGCAGTGATTTTGATGACTATTGACAGACTGAAATATTTGAACAGATTGAAAAAAAAGCAAACCTATGTTTAATGTTGCTCTACACTTCATAAATAATATTATGGATATTCAAAAATATTTCTTTTCCCAGTTTTGGAAAATATAATTTATATTACTTCAGTATTTTTCAGATTTGTACTCATCAGATAAGTGGTGTTCCACCTAAGTTTATGTATACAACTAAGTCTTAATCGAAGGCATATTTCTGTTAAAAGTTGAAAGATTTACTAATTTTAAATCTTCGGAAAGATATTTTCACGAAATCATATTATTTATATGTATATTTTATGAGCTTGATATTTTATTTAAATGTCCAGAGTGTTTTAGCGGAGATTAACATACACATGCCTGCTTATTACATTTGATTTCGCCATTTTTCTTTCGCAAATGATTTCGCTCTAACTGTCAAGCAAAGTTTTAAAAGTCTTTTAGCAATCAGGGTATTCAAACTGTTTGCTAACATACTAAAGCATTCGCAAAATACGTTTATTGAATATTGCATGGATTTTTATATAACCTAAGTCTTCTCATGAAATTCTAATTATCCGTGGAAAGAAATTCATTCCAACAAAAATTCGTATAAGTGTGTTTTAGCTCTTTGACAGGAACACATTTTGGCCCATATCGACGCAAAAGAATTAAACAGAGCTCTACATGTTTAGCCCAAAGGGCGTTAGAACAGAAGGGCTATTAATTTATCTTAGGCATTTTGCGTTGGTTCGCTACAAACGGCGTTTCACTTTTCAAACTGTTGCCACCAAATATTAGAGTCCTGCATTATATTTAAAGAAATTAAATAATGAAGAATCTCAATGAACGTATATATTTTTCTCGCACTATGAAAAAACAACGGCACCTAGAGACATCAAATTTGAATAACGTAGTCTTCTATTAGAATACGGACATCTGGAAGCCCAACTTTGGAATTTTTTCTTTTTATCGGTTTCGTGTTTTGTAACACTTTAACGAATTTTTGATTAACAAACTCAACGATTTCAAAGCGAGGAATGGCAACACTGTACGAAAAAAAAGTTTTTGTCTCCAGCCCGCGGGATTGTGTATCGGAGATTCTAAAGATATGCTCTTTTTAAATTGTTTTGTGATATTACTGCTGAACTAAAGTTCATGGCGTTCATGGAACTAAAGTGCGAAAAACATGATATTTAATAAATAAAGGTAACACACAAAACGTTAAAAAAACTCTCATTTGGGTGTGATATAGCATCTGAAAGTCTGATTATTTTATTTATTTATTTAATTTTTTTGAAATTTTTTTCTCACTTTTTTACATGTATACGTACGCTCACTAATATTTTAACATGTATGATTATTTTACCTTCTCCGAAGACTGCTTGTAACATTTCTCGAGCAATCATGGGACCGAGTGCTCCCCAATTGAGAGAGCTGAGAAAAAATATTCCAATGAATAACAAAAAAATTGTAAAATTTTTGTTGTACATAATTGATATCAGGTAATAAATAAAGAAGCATTTCAGAAAATTTAATTTTAAAGACATATAATTCTGAATATCAGTAATGCAAAACATTTGGAAATGTCTTCGGAAATTTTTTGTACCATGCATTTATCATCCATTCGGTTTGGAAAGCATTTTCGCTGTATGAAACTTAGACTTTATCCTGCATGCGCTTCCGTATTCACAGCTTTTGCATTTCCGCAAAACTGATCATCATTTTTGCATTGCACATTTAATTTATCGTTAACTGCTCAACAACCTGAGAGATTTAAAAGCAATTAAGTGGCTTATTGATTTGAATCTTTATTTATTAATAATACATCTAATTCGTGTAAATCAGAATTTGTATAATTTGTGCTAAGTTCAATTGATATTTATATTATCAGTTATATAAAAAATAAGGTCAGAAAATATTTGTGATTAAAGTAGATTGAAGGTTACCCCTTGTATTATAGCGAAGTTGTTTTATTTATCGCTAAGTTGTGGTTTCGTTTATCGCCAAGTTCTTGTTTCATTTATCGCGAAGTTGTTGTTTCATTTATCCCGAAGTTGTTGTTTCGGTTATCGCGAAGTTGTTGTTTCATTTATCGCGAAATTGTTGTTTCATTTATCGCTCGGTTGTTGTTTCGTTTATCGCGAAATTGTTGTTTCATTTATCGCTCAGTTGTTGTTTCGTTTATCGCCAAGTGGTTTCATTTATGGTAACCCGAGTAATTGAATGTTCCATAAATATACTTTTACCTAGAATTGGATGCTCCTTTGGCTTTTCAAGTGAAAATATATCGATGTGTACATGGACAAAGTCAAGGGATTGCGCAATGCCTAGTTTGTGCAATACTGTGATTTTTTTAAGTGAAAGTAGGTCAATGTGTACATGGAAACCGAGTTTGTGCAAGTCTTGTTATTTTGTTTTTGTATAGATGCGATTATTGCCAAAAATCGCTGCTAATAAAAGAAGCCGGCCGTATGGGCCTTTATTGTCTTCAAAGACTTCTGAAAACTACAGTCCAATGAAATAGGTCAGTTCTAAATGTATAACTTATATTGTATACAGAGGTTTAGCCTATAATTATGAAATGTGATAAAATTGTTCTATTTGATAATGATATAATTTTCTAATTAACTACGTATAATTTCTTTATATCCCGTATTTGTAAACATTTGGATATATCATAAGTAACGTTTTTTACGTATTTCTTTTCTACTTGACGGGGAAAGGCTCACGGCGAGTGAGCCGCCTGGGGATTGTCCTGTCGGCGAAAGATCAACGGTGAAACAGCTATAGCGAAAAATCCTTGACTCTTGAAATGACGTCATAGAAATAATAGTGCATTATAAAAAAGAAAAGTGTTATAAAATGTAAACCGTGTTAAAAAAAATTGAAGAAGGCTACAAAATTTTTTAAAAGTGGCTAAGAATTCAGAATGGCTGATAACTTACTGTGGTCGATCTACGTTGAAAAATGGTTCTCGCAAAATGCCTGCTGGCAATTCTGAAAAACAAATTTTTTTGTTGTGAGAGAATAAAGAAATAATAAAAATTAAGTCTGCTCCAATATCATTTTAGTGTTTTGAAACATTACAAATACGTTAAGCATTGGATATATAAGTTTTAAATTAATGATATAAAATTTCATCACAGTACACTAAACTATCTTCCCCCTTTTTACCATCCAACAGTCTACATAGATAACATTTTTAGTCCAAAAATTCGATTGTGGGTTTTCAGTGAATAAGCAGGAACTAGGGTTCCCACAGCACGTTTTTAAAATTTTCAGAATGATGTCTAAATGTACGTGAGGATTTTTTACATCCACGGTAACAATTATGTTAAACTTTCAAAAGATTTCCTTTTCCGTGTTCAAACTTTCTGCACTCATTTTCGTTGGTTGCTTAGTGTCGCGTCCTTTCAGAAGTCAAATGGATCCATGCGTAGAAATCAGTGCTTCTGCCAGTTCGACAGTCTTTTCACTATACAGCCTCTCCTTGGAAAGGAAATTCCCCCCCCCCAAGCTTTGCAGAACTTTAAGTATTGCCGGACAGGTTGTAGAATCATTAGGTATTTTTTGAAGCAGGAAACGTGAAAAATGCGCAACGCCTTCGCCGGGACTCGAACCACGGATCTCTCGAATACGCGTCGAACGTGCTGACCACTAGACTACGAAGGCATGTTAAGAAGGCGGGAGAAATACCTTATACAGAGGCTGTTCACACATTTTTTAGACGATGTATATTGTATTCACAAAACTAAATTGCATAAAATTCTTGTGTTTTAAATGTTCTATTTGACATCCCTTATTCTGAACTATCTTTTGACACCGCAATTTCCAGGATAATAATGCCTTTTGAAGTGGCAGAAGAGGTATTCTATTCCATTCCTCCTGAACAGCTTTCCAGAGTCCTGTTAGGGTTTTGGGACAACGTTTGGATAATGCAGTTTTTAAAAGTCCGAAAGCACAAAAATCCATAGATGACACATCGGGAGATTTAGCAGGGATATCAGTGAAGGGTATGGCCTTGATACCAGTTTTTTGTTCCATTTCTTTTAGGAAATTTACAGTGGATTTTGATGTGTGACTGCTAGCTTTGTCCTGATGGAGTCTCACAGATTGATGGCACTGTGGGCAAAGCGATGATATTTTATCCAGAAAAAATGGCGATAAAATATATTCCTGATAGTATTTGGAGTTAATCTTGACATTTTTTTGCACTCTCTTTATTTTTAACTTGCCATTATAAGAAAAAACCAGCAACAATTATGAATCCCTTAGAAAAACTCTCTTTCGATTCTTTGAACCATGTACTTAAATTTTTTCCATCCCTTTTATGATAATAAATGGCTCTTTTTTTGCTACAATCATTTAAATACACACATGTTTCATCTATTGTGACAATTGTTTTCCATTTTTCTTTGGATAAGTGTTTCTCATATAGAATTCTGCAGCGTGTCCTGCGTTGAGCGATATGCTTTGGAAGAAGACAATGCACATTGCGTTTTTTCGCTTTCTTAAGATATAAATCAACGTTCATCATTTTGTTTACAGTAGACACCGAGCATTTTAACGATTTTGCAACTGTCCTTTGACTAAAGGGATTTTCTTTTAACATTAAACAACGTACCTTTGCAATAGTCGAAGATGTTCGTTTTTTCCTTGGATACTTGTTTAGAATTTTTGTCCCACTTGAGGCTCCAATTTGACGTTTTTTTCCTTTCTTGTTAATGATATTACCTATCGACGCTTTAGATGTAACAAAACCATGACTCTCACATCGTTTTTGGATAACGGAGTATGCATATTTCTCTTCGGAAAGAGCGTAAATGAAGCCTTCGAACCACTGCTTTGTTAAATTCGCCATTTTGAATAAAAACAAAACTTTTCAGCCACAGACGATAATTTTGACTTTTAAAAACACAGTACAATTGCAATTACTTCTTTTGCAGCAAACGAATTTTTATTACCGCTTACCAAAATTGTCTAAAAAATGTGCGAACAGCCTCTGTAAGGTGAAGATGCGTTCTGGAGAAAGCTTCGTTTCGGGGCAGTTTCTACAAGTTCTATATGATCTGGTACCGTTTGCATTAATTTTCATTCTTCTAAAACGGCGGGTCCTCAATCTAGTAATTGTGTTTTTGATTTCTCTGTTTGCATCAAGGTCACGTATCCGATGGTCTGTCTATCTTAATAGATTTCTCTGAGTCCATATATGGAAATGCATTAGTATCTTCAAAATTCTGTATTCATGTAAAGAGTTGAGTAGATTTGGGATAAAATTGGACAAACGGAAGTGGTACTTTACTCGAATTTTATTGTTTAAGGTTTTTTATATCAGTGAGAATAGCATAAAAGGTTTCGGTTAAAATCGATAAACTAGGAGTGATACTTTATTTGAAGTCCTGAACAGATTTTTCGTGAAAAAAATATTACGGTATAATCCAGAACTTCTCAAATTTGGTATTTAAAAATCGCATATGCATGTACAATCATTACTGGAAACAACACGTTCAATTTTAACTACTGAAATTATATTGTAGGGATTTGTTTATTTTTCTAACAGTTATTTTTATTTTGGAACAAGCCTTTCCTATACATTCTAATTTCATACCTACATTTCCCTGTCAGAATGAGTTTTCAGAATTACAATTTTTATAAATAAGGTAGAAACAAGTATTTAAGCTGAAGTCTGAGTTACTTTAGTAGGAGAGCGTGTTCTGCCTTTTGACCACGTTGCTGCTTATTAGTTTAAGCTTGCTATTCCACGACCGTACCTAATACTGTAAAGACGCCAGGATTCTTTTTGGATGCAGGAGACTTGAAAAATGAGCAATGCCTTCACCGGGAATCGAACCAAAGAACTCTCGAATATGTGAATATGCGTTTCTGAAAGTTTTCTTATACGCACCATAAAAAACAGCAAAAGAAATAAATATTTTGTGAAACGTAAAAAATTATGAATATCAAATAATAATAAATGTAATCATGCAAATTTGAATAAAATGGCGAAGAGGAAAAAAAAAATGTGTAAAAACAACTATTTTAGTGGCGCCACCTACCGATCTGTAAAGTAACTACACATTTAAAATTGGTAGATTGGTATTGGGAGAATATGGAATTTTTTATTAATGGAGGTAAAAATGACTTTAGTTTCAAGGCTGAGTGGCAGAATATGGCAATTAAAATTAGCCTTTCACAAATTGTTACCTGAAAATAATCGGACAATTAAGAAGCATTCAATAAGCATTTGAATTGATTATAAAAATATTTAAGATGTTAAAAATATTTGCATGTAATATCAAGTCATTTTTCCCGTTACGTTTTTTCCCTAAGGGGGCTCACTTTTGTGAGTACGGGTGTGGCAATCCCGAGGAACCCTAGCCATTCAGGGGATCATCTTCTTGGTGAGACGGGTGTCACGATCCTGGAGCCCCAGTGATCTATCCTCTTTTCCGTCTCCTCTCCTCTTAGCTGGAACTTTCTCCCTTCCCTTCTCCCTCGTGGTTTCTCTCTACGGAGTTTGGGGCTCGTCACGAGAAACTGGAACAGACCTTGTCTCTAGTTCTCGAGTGGCGAGAAAACTGCCGACGTGTTTGCCGTGCGTGGAGACCCGTGTCGCTGGAAAGGAGGGTCCTGGTAGTTGAGGGGCGAGGTACTGTCCCCAACACACTGCTTTGGCCTCTGCTTCAGCTAAACGGGAGGCACCTTAGTCATCCTCACGGGTGTCAATCGGCTGGTCATTAGTCCTTGTGTCAGTGGCTTGGGGTCAAGCTCTCGGGAGTACCTGCTTTCGGGAAAGCCGACTGTGGGGCTTCAGTTTGCGTATAGGTCCGGCTAGCCCTAACACAGGAATCTGTGTTCCCTTGTTGGGCTCCGGGGTGGGCGGAGCCGTCGGACCCGAATCTTTTCTATTTTCAATATGGCAAATTCACATATTTTTTTAATAAAAGATTTTGAAGTTACTCCAGTCTCTCAACCTAGTTCTGAAACGTCTACTACTAAACCAGTCACTCAATCTAGTTCTGAAACATCTACTAATAAACCAGTCATTCAACCTAAATCTGAAACGTCTACTACTAAACCAGTCACTCAACCTGTCACTCAACCTAGTTCTGAAAATTTTGCAAAAAAGTTACGTACAGATGCAAATGAAAAAAATCATAACAATAGTCCCCGTTTCCTAGTCATCTCTAGTCCTTATGGCGAAATGCATAAGATGTCTCCTTTCGTAATAAACAAATACATCCAGTCCCTTATTGGTGAGCCGAGAAATATAAAGCGTCTCCGCTCCGGAGATTTGCTTATTGATACAACCTCAGCCATCCAGTCTGCTTCTTTACTTCAGATAACTAAACTTGGGCAAGCGAATGTCACTGTAACAGCACATAAGTCACTGAACTATTGTTGTGGTGTAATCTCAGAATTCGACCTTCTGTATGTTTCTGAAGAAGAGATCGCTTCTGAGCTATCCGACCAAAATGTCTGCGGTGTAAGGCGGATCAAGATGCGTAAAGAAGGTAAGTTGATAGACACGAAACACGTGATCCTTACCTTCAACACACCTGATCTGCCTAAGAATATTAAGGCCGGATATCTAAAAATTCCTGTAAGACCTTATATTCCAAACCCTATGCGATGTTTCCAATGCCAGCGTTTCGGCCATTCTAAGACGTCTTGTTGTGGCAGCCTCACATGCGCCCGATGCTCACAGATTGGCCACGATTCTGATAATTGTACCGCTGCCCCTTTGTGTATAAATTGAAAGGGTGAGCACCCAGCATTTTCTCGCTTGTGCCCAAAATGGAAATCGGAAAAAGAAATCCAGACTACAAAAGTTACTAGGAACATCTCTTACTCCGAAGCCAGAAAATTAGTCCAGAGCACACAGCTTCGACCAAATACATCATACGCGAGTGCTGTTAAATCATCTCGTACAGTTGCCACCCAAACATCAATAGGCACACAGACCCTACCAAATAAAACTCATCCGCCTATATCCAACAAGAAAAAAGAAAATGCAACCCATATAGTACAAAAAAAAAAAAAAAAAAAAAAAAAAAAAAAAAAAAAGAAACAGTTATTCAAAGTAAGCCCAAAACTGCCACACAAAAAATATCAAATAAAAATAGAAGTCACAGCAATAGTTCTCTTGATGAGATGAATTCTGAATCTCTAGATTCAGACAGTATGGAAGTGGAGGAGGGAATGGAAGTTCCCGTACATCTACTTCCACGAAAAACAAAAGAAGAGCACAGAAAAAACAAAAACCATTCATAATGGCCACCCTCGTGTCATGGAACTGTCGCTGTTTCCACCGAAATTTACTTGACATCAAATCTATAATAAATGTGTATCATCCTGTGTGCTTAGTAATAATACAGGAAACAAATCTGAAACCAGAACAGCATGCAAAACTTCGGAGGTTTTCTTTCGTCAGGAAGGATAACCTTGCAGGTGAGCGTGCCAGTGGAGCTGGAGGTCTCCTCACCTCACTGGATTATCCCTCAAATGTACTTTCTTTGACGACATCCCTCCAAGTTGTCGCTACTCAAATAAATTTTGATATTGTTGCTTCATTTGTTTCTTTGTATTTGCCTCCAAATGAGCACATTTATCAGCAAGAGATTTAAATAATTGAATAGAGCAGCTGCCTGAGCCTTTTATCATAATAGGAGATTTTAACGGCCATAGTCCACTCTGGGGTAGTAAAGATACAAATTGCCGAGGAAGACAAATGGAGCAGATGATCGAAGATCATAACCTTTGTCTCCTGAATAATGGGCAGGATACATACTTCCATGAGCCTTCAAGGACTTTCCACGCTCTCGACCTTGCCATCTGTTCACCATCTCTGTTGCCATTTTGCACTTTTAGTGTCGGAAATGACCTGTACAACAGCGATCATTATCCCATTTTTGTATCTCTTGCACGAAGAGGAGCAAACCCCATGTCGAGAGTCCCTCGGTTTATTCTGGACAGGGCAGACTGGGAACTCTTCTCTTCCATTGCAGAGTTCACAGATGAAATGGTAGAAGATGCGCATATCGATGATGCTGTTGATGCTGTTACAAATACTATTATTCAGGCAGCTATGCTTTCGATTCCTAGAACATCAGGAAAAATACTTAAATATTCGAAACCGTGGTGGAATCGCGACTGTCATGAAGCACTGAAAAAACAGAAAAAAGCATGTGGTATTTTTCGTAGGTATCCTACTCTGCGAAACCTCATAGCATTTAAAAGAGCCAAAGCAAATGCACGAAAAGTAAGGAGGCAGAGCCAAAAGAATTCTTGGATTTCCTATGTGTCGTCAATAACATCCTCCACGCCTAGTAAGCGAGTTTGGGAAAGAGTTCGAAAAGCATGCGGCATATATAAAGACTACTCACTTTCCTTTTTGGAAAAAGATGGCCGAGTGATTAGCTCCATAGAAGAAATTGCAAATACTATAGGTGAGATATTTGCTGCCGTTTCTTCCAGCAGAAACTATTCACCTGCATTTCTGTCTATCAAGCTTCACTCTGAAATCAATCCCATCGAATTTAGCTCTTCCAAACCTGAGCCTTACAATAGAGACTTTACTATGCTGGAATTAAGGAGAGCTTTGTTGCAGACACATAGACACATTGTCCGGGTCTGGATGGCGTGTATTATGAAATGCTAAAGCATCTGTCCTATAAGTCACTGACTGCCCTTCTCACACTTTACAACAGAGTATGGAAGGAGTGTACTTTTCCCAGTGCATGGAGGCGAGCTGTTGTCATTCCTATTGCGAAGCCAGGGAAAGATCCGAGAAATCCATCCAACTATCGGCCAATTGCCCTTACCAGTGTTTGAAAAGATGATACACAGCCGCCTAGTCTAGTTCTTGGAAAAGAATAATATTATATCGCCTCATCAAAGCGGTTTTCGAAAGGGGAGAACTACCGTAGATAATATGCTCCTTTTACAGACATCCATTCGAAAAGCTTTCGTAAGAAGGAGTCACCTTGTGTCGATATTTTTTGACATTGAGAAAGCTTATGATAAGGCATGGAGATACAGTATACTTCGGGATCTTCACGAGAGTGGCTTGCCCGGCAACCTACCAATTTTTATTCAGAATTTCTTGATTACTAGAACATTTGAAGTAATGATTGGCTCTGTTTTGTCTGATGTTTTTCAACAAGAAGAGGGTGTGCCTCAAGGCTGTGTGCTCAGTGTAACTCTTTTCAGCCTAAAAATAAATTCTGTATTAAAACAACTTCCTCCCACCATTTCAGTTTCTTTATATGTTGATGATCTACAAATTAGCTGTAGAGGTGTGGATATGAGACATGTAGAGAGACAGCTCCAGATCGCTTTGAACAGGATCCAGGAATGGGCAAAAAGACAAGGATTTACGTTTTCGAAACAGAAGACTGTCTGTGTGCATTTTTGTAGAAAGCGAGGTCTCCATCCTGAGCCTGAATTATACCTTAATGGGTCTGTGATTCCAGTAGAATCTGAAGTAAAATTTTTAGGGGTGATGTTCGATCAAAAATTGACTTTCCTTCCTCATGTCCTAAACTTGAGAAAAAAAGGTACAAAAATTTTAAATATTTTAAAAGTCCTTGCGAACACCTCCTGGGGTGCAGAGCGTTGCTGCATGCTTCGCATTTACAGAGCTCTTGTTCGCTCTAGACTAGACTACGGCTCAGCTCTTTATGCATCCGCTCGGTCTTCAGTGTTGTTAAAACTAGACCCTGTTCATCATCAGGCTCTATGGATTTGTTCTGGAGCCTTCAGGACGTCTCCTGTCCAGAGCCTTTATGTTGACTGTTACGAACCATTACTCCGTTTGAGGCGTGAGGAGTTGCCTCTTTTACAGTATTTTAATATTTTTTCTCAACCTGACCATCCTTATAACTTGTGTATACGTGACAATAGCTGTGACCTTTTATTTGAGGCACGTCCATCCTGTGTGCCTTCTTTTCCTGTCAGAGTTCGTCCCCTCATTGAAGAATTCTCCCTGTCTGATATTTCCCCACAGGCAGTACAGCATTTTGAAATTGCACCTTGGGAAAATGCACAAATCCACCTTCTTGACATTTTCCACAATTACGGAAAAACAACTACAAATGAGAGCATCTACAGACAAATTTTTGCTGAGCACAAGCAGAGTTACAGGAGTTATGTTCCCATTTATACGGATGGATCTAAGTCAGCTTGCCATGTAGGCATGTCATTTATAATTGGTGACCACATGGAAGGCAGACGTTTACACGACGCTTCTTCTATCTTAACCTCCGAACTGACTGCCATATATTATGCGCTTTTGTACATCTCAACGCTACACCATCGAAAATTCATTGTATATACGGAATCCTACAGTGCATTGAAAGCTTTAGAATCCTTTTCTAGCACTGAGAATCCTGTGATAGTGGATGTTCTCAAGTTGAATATTAAATTGACATGTGGTGGATTTGAACTTCTGTACTTCTGGGTCCCCGGACATACAGGAATAAAGGGCAATGAGCTTGCGGACATCGCAGCGAAATCTGCTGTTGAAATATCCGGCCGCCTCATCCCTTTTAAAGATATCCGTTGTGTCATAAAAAAGAAGATCCGAAAGAATTGGCAGCAACTTTGGGACATTGAACTTCATAACAAGTTGAGAAGGGTGAAGCCTAAAATAGAGCATTGGGATACTACTAGCAATCGCAGGGAGGAAGTTCTTTTGACTCGCCTTAGAATTGGTCACAGTAGAGTGACACATAGCTACCTTCTGAAAGCTGAGAACGAGCCTATGTGTACAACTTGTAATGTTTGTCTTTCAGCCTATCACATTTTAATTGAATTCTCAAATTTTAATAGTCTTCGTGAGAAGTATTTTAATAGCTGCGACCTGCCTCTCGACCGTTTAATCGGAAGAGAGGTCAATACCAATTTGTTTCACTACCTCAAGGAAACCGGTTTCTATTATTTAATTTGATTTTTATCCTGAGATTTTATGTTGGAATTTTAATTAATCAGATGTTTTAGGATTTTATATCTATACTGCATATCTCATTATCAAAGTCATATTCAGCATTTTCAGCCCATCATTTAAATATCATTTTACTTGCCTCGATTTTAAAAGTGTGCTATTGTCTTTATATATTTTTTTCCTTTTAGTTTATATGTTAAAAAAGAATCATGTGTTTGGCGCATATGGCCTATTGAGCTTTTCGCCATAAATCTACTACCACCACCCGTTACGTTTTTGATTATTTTGTAACTGTGCAAGTGACGTTCACAAAATTCAAAAGAGGATTTCTGAAATTTGAATTTATGACTATTTCTGTGACACTGTATAGGCAATATTTGTTTTGCTCATTGCGTTTTCTTGTGGTGCAGCTAGCACTACCTTTGGCTAACTGTCGGAATTGTTTTCGCCTAATAAAGACACTATCTTAGGCTAACAGTTACGAATCTGAATTCTGGTGAGAAGTATAGATAATGTTTCTTGTTTCTTGTTGCAAAAATAGCTGTAAAATAGCTCCCACTTAAGTAGTGTTCTGTTATCGGGACCGGTTTCAGAAATGTATGAAGGTGTGTATGTAAATATATGCATATATGAGTACATGTATACACACATACAATCGTACTTACATATATACATGCATATATGAATGCATACATGCAGTTCTGAAAACAGAACAGTACCAATATTGTAGACCGTAGTTCCTCCCCATTTGAATTTTGTTGACTGCATCTCGACATTTTCTCCTCAGTCTTCTTTCAAATGGGAGAGAACTTGAGGAATTTTTGTTAATAACACGGCCAGCTAGGAATCCGGATTTCCAATCCTTGTGGGGGCATAGCCTATGTTTCTTATTTCTTTTTCTGAAAGGATTAATAGCTGTACAAAGGTTCCCAACCAAACTATTGTGCACCGCAAGTCATCCCTATTTGAATTCTGTTGACTAATTGTTTTCTCCCCAATTACCCTTTAATTAGGAGAGAATATGAGGAAATTTTGTTGGCAACACGGCCGGCTGGCATTTGGAAAATCTTGAGTTCAAATCCTGGGAAGGGTGTAGCTTAGTTTTCGTGTTTCTTCGACCGAAAAATGTAGCCTAATGACTGTTACATTTTGCCCTTTTCATGAAATTTTATATAATAATTTTATATAATTTGTATAATAATGGTTCATTGAAACTAAAATATGACTTGTTTTCATCTTTCCCTTCGGGCTCACCAGTCGTAGAAAGGTAAAGTCGCTGAACACTGGTAGCTCGGTCCGATATCCGAATCCAGAGAACGGGATTGCGTGGGCGTTTACGTGGTTTTCCCGATGTGTAACGTGCTTACGAGCCAGTTTCATTTAGAAAGTCCTTCACGAAGGCATCCCTCCCCTAGGCAGATAGCCTTCGAGGCTTTGCCGTAATCGCGTCATAGTTCACTGCGTCATACTCACTGCTTTCAATAGTTCACTTCGGTATGCGAGGTGTAATGACTTCGATGTTTTTCAAATTTATGAATTTTGTTTGCTAGAAATTTATAAATTTGGTTCAACTATTGTATTATTTTCGGGATGTGCAGTGGTTTTGGTCCATCTCTTTTTCAAATTTCTGTATTTTATTTTACTAGAAATTCATAAATTTGGTCCAAGTATTGTATTATTTGCGGGATGTGCAGTGGTTTCGATCCATTTCTTTTTCAAATTTCTGTATTTCGTTTTACTAAAAATTTATAAATTTGGTCCAAGTACTGTATTATTTACTGGATGTGAAGCGGTTTCGATCCATTTCTTTTTCAAATTTCTGTATTTCGTTTTACTGGAAATTAAAAAAATTTGGTCCAAGTATTGTATTATTTACGGTTTGTTTTTATGTGCAGTGGTTTCGATCCATTTCTTTTTAAAATTTCTGTATTTTGTTTTACTAGAAATTTATAAATTTGGTCCAAGTATTGTATTATTTACGGGACGTGCAATGGTTCCGATCCATTTCTTTTTCAAATTTCTGAATTTTGTTTTACTAAAAATTTATAAACGTGCACCAAGTTTTGTAATTATTTATCTTTATTCGTTTCGGTTACTATTTTATATATATATATAAAAAAAAAAAAAAAAAAAAAAAAAAAAAAAAAAAAAAAAACATCATTTTATTTTCTTTTGAGCTTCCAGTATGTTTGGCTAATGGAATATTTTAAAATGTTAAAATCACATTATTTCAGCAATTCAGTTTGGATGCAACAATTCAGATTGCTGATATTTCAGTAATTTAATTTTTGAATTTTTAAGGATGGATTTTAGAGAAGTGCTCTGATAATTCCTTAGTCTGAAGATTTACAACCTTGTAGGAGATTGGTCAAATAATGAACATTTTAAATCATTATATTAATATAGGATGCCTTCCGTCTTACTAATCTGCTCGCTTGAGATCTCAGAAACAAGGCAATGGCTACACCTCTCGTGGCATCAAACCCTGAAGATGATTTTGCGTAAAGCGTAACACCATGTTTTGTTTTTTATTCTTTTTTTTTTTTTTTTTTTTTTATTTTTATTTTTATTTTTCAATTTGTGACCTGCAGTAATTACTTTACTCTGCAGTGTTACTTTTGTTTCGGAACTTTAGTCTAGTTTTAATATACAGTATTTTATTTTTGTTGTTTTGTGAGGAATGTGATTTTAAGAATTGAAGTTTTTACATTTTTTATGTATAATCATGAGAATATCTGAGCTATTAAGATTGTAACAATAAATTTCAAAAGAAGAAAATTGCTTTACCAATTCTGTTATAATCATGGTTATAAATAATCTTTGCAGAAGATCCGTCCGTATATTCCATAAAGCTGTAAATGAATAGTCAGCATGAAAACAGACTGAAACATATTTATTTTTAACAATAAACTTCTTATTTAATAAAACTTTTCCAAAAAATATATACTTTTAAATTAGATTTCCCAGAATGCGGAATTACCTGTGTTTCAGCATAATCTAATGCAAATATACATCCTGATCTTAAAAGTTCATATAAGTCATATATTTTCACAAAATAGTAATAATAGACATATACAGGGTTTATCCGAAAAGCAGCAGGACTGAATTAAAAAAAAGCTATTCACAGTTTTGACATATCGACTTGGTAGTTTTCAAACTGTTCTCCTTCTGCATTAACACACCATTTCCAGTGACTCTGCCAATCTCTGAAGGCTTCCTGGAACACAGAAACTGAAATGCTCTTCAGCTCCCTCGTTACCGGGCTGTAATTCAAGAGGCCGCAATTCGGCCTTTTGAATGGCCTGGACCGAGACTTAATGTCCTCATTCCATGACTCTATTCAGTCGGTAGAAGAGGACGAAGTCTGAAGAAGAGACAGCTCTCTCGTTAACGGGCTGTAATTCAAGAGGCCGCAATTCGGCCTCTTGAATGGCCTGAGCAGAGACTTAATGTGCTCTTTTCATGACTCTTTTCAGTCGGGAGAAGAGAAAGAAGTCTGAAGGAGTGACAGCTCTATACTTACCGGGCTGTAATTGAAGAGGCCGGTAATTCGATCTCTTGAATAGTCTGGACAGAGACTTAATGTGCTCTTTTCATGGATCTTTCCAACGGGAGAAGAGGAAAAATTTTGAAGGAATGACAGCTCTCTCGTTACCGGACTGTAATACAAGAGGCCGCAATTCGGCCTCTTGAATGGCCTGGACAGAAACTTGGTGTCCTCATTTCAAGACTCTTTTCAGTAGGGAGAAGAGAAAGAAGTCTGAAGGAGTGACAGCTCTATACTTACCGGGCTGTAATTGAAAAGGCCGGTAAATCGGTCTCTTGAATAGTCTGGACAGAGACTTAATGTGCTCTTTTCATGGATCTTTCCAACGGGAGAAGAGGAAGAATTTTGAAGGAATGACAGCTCTCTCGTTACCGGACTGTAATACAAGAGGCCGCAATTCGGCCTCTTGAATGGCCTGGACAGAAACTTGGTGTCTTCATTTCATGACTCTTTTCAGTCGGGAGAAGAGAAAGAAGTCTGAAGGAGTGACAGCTCTATACTTACCGGGCTGGAATTGAAGAGGGCGGTAATTCGGTCTCTTAAATGGCCAGGAGCGAGACTTGATGTGCTCTTTTTATGAAACGTTTCAACGGGAGGAGAGGAAGAAGTCTGAAGGAGCGACAGCTGTCTCGTTACCGGGCTGTAATTGAAGAGGTCGGTAATTCGGTCCGTTGAATGGCCTGGACCGAGACTTGGTTTTACTCATTTCATGACTCTTTTCAGTCAAGAGAAGAGGAAGAAGTCTGAAGGAGTGACAACTCCCTCGTTACCGGGCTGTAATTCAAGGGGCTGCACTTCGGCGTCTTGAATGGCCTGGACCGAGACTTGGTGTCCTCATTCCATGAACTTTTCAGTCGGTAAAAGAGGAAGAAATCTGAACGAGTGACAGCTCCTTCGTTACCGGGCTGTAATTCGAGAGGACGGCCATTCGGCCTCTTGAATGGCCCGGACCGAGACTTGGTGTCCTCTTTTCATGACCCTTTTGAGTAGGGAGAGCAAGGAGAAGTCTAAAGGAGTGACATCTTGGCCATAGGGCTTTTTGGGAAAGCTAATGTAATGCCATGTTTGTTCAGGAAGTCCATATCAGCGAAGCCAGTGTGTCTCGGCGCATTTGATGGAGTGGTGGATTTGATGATCCTCACTCTGTGATGGAGTCTCCATGATCCAGCGATTTCTAGATGGACGCAGGCGAGTCGTTTCCGAAGTCTTTGAAGTACAGGTACAGCTCAGATGTTACTCCTTAAGACTTCTTCCTCTTTCTCCAACTGAAAAGGGTTAAAAAAGATTGCACCTCCACGGCTCGATCCAGGCCTAAACTTTTAACTCAAACGCACAGATAGGGTATCAGCTCTAACATGACTTATCTCTCAAGGTGTAAGTTTCTCACTTCTAAGTACGCACAGATAGGGTATCAGCTCTAACATGACTTATCTCTCAAGGTGTAAGATTCTCACTTCTAAGTTCAGTATAAGCCGCGACACAAACTAGTTAGGACTGCTGAAGAAAACTGCTGAATTCAAAGATTATGCTTTTGCCATTTAGCGATAAGAATTGCATATCTACCTGACCTAACTGCTTTTCTACTGCCTATGTTTAATTGCTATTCTCGAACAGTCATTGGAAATGAATTGATTTAATCCTTAGGGTAAAGATTTATTTGAAAAATTCTTCTGTTGACTTTTCGCAAACAGCATTCACTGAAGTACTGCAAGAAACTTGCTCCTATAACTGATACCATTCACTTTTGCCACGAGCAAGAATGTACATGTTTAATTTTAAATGACGATTAAGATTCATTATCCATAAATTAGGCGAAACAGGTTTAAGTCGTCAAATGTGCCCAAACGGCTAATATGCTTTGAAAAATACCACCTTCGATAATTGCTTCTTAGACGCTTGTATGACTGACCAGAATTATTGAAATTCCACAAATTGCCTACATATTCCATGTAAATATTTAATTGCTAATTGGTATGGAATTATACTTGCTATGGAAATTATTATTGCTATGGAAATTATTATTGCTATGGAAATTATTATTGCTATGGAAATTATAATTGCTATGGAAATTATTATTGCTATGGAAATTATAATTGCTATGAAAATTGATTATGCCTTTCGAAAATTGAATTGTTAACATTGCTACGAAAAATTAATGCTTACGACATGAAGAATTTCTCGCCTTCTGGTATTGATGCGAAGTGGCACCATTTCTTTTTTCAATAAACGCAAAAGGGCGAAGAGTGAAGTTCAAAGTTTAAAGTTCGGCCATTCAAGAAACCGTAACGAGGGAGCTGCAGCGCATATTAGTAAGTCTTCAGTGTCTGGCAGAGTAGCTGGAAACACCGTGTTGATGTAGAAGGGGCATATTTTGAAAACTTTGAAAACTATTAAATCGATGCGTCAACATTGTGAATAAGTATAAAAAACAAAATTCAGGATTGGCTTTGTCATTTCTGTCCTTTTCTCTTTGATTGCTTTCTTCAGTTTCATAAGTCGTTGGTGGTAAATATTCTCAGCTGATCGTTTGGATGATTGGAAGCAGATCAAAATATACACCTTTGTAAATCCTACCTAATTAACAGCATGACCTTTTTTGATTCAATTTAGCTTTCGATATGATTTGTGTTGATTCATCATACTTGAATCATCATCTTTTTAGTCCAAAGGGGCTTTGTCCCTGAAGGACTATTGTTTTGCGATTTTGCGTTTGTTCACTATAAATGTCTGTTCCACTTTTCAAACTGTTGCCATCAAATGTTAGAGTCCTGCATTATATTTGAAGAAATTAAATAATGAGAAATCAGCATAAATGTATGTATATTTTTCGCATTGCGATAAAATAACGGTACATGGAGACATCGAATTTTGAATGACGTAATCCTACTGCGAATATGGGCATGTGGAAGCCCAAATTTGAGATTTGGAATTTGTTTTATTATCGATTTCATATTTGTAAAACATTAACGAAGTTTTGATTAACAAACTCAAGGATTTGAAAACGACCAATGGCAACGTTGTACAGAAAAAAAAATTTTTATCTCCAGTGCGTGAGACTCAGGGCGGAAATTTTAAAGTTATGCTCAGTTTAGATATTGCTCTTGAACTGAATTTTATGGTTTAAGTGCGAAGAGCATGACATTTAATAAATAAAGGTAACAGACACAATGTTAAAATATCTGATGTGTTATTGGGTTGAATTAAATCTACTTCGCCGACAGCGCATAAACCACAATAGAATAAATGCATTCTTTAAAATTCACTCTAGTATTTGTTTACCATAGCGACACTCTGGCGCTAGATTCACTTAACAGTATTACTAATTATATAACATTTAACTTATATAATAGTTATATAACGGAAACTAAGTTAACTGTTATATAATCCAATAATTATATAACAGTTAACTTATATATTTCGTTCATATTATAACTCATAATGCACAAAATTTATATCATTTAAAGAATAGAATTATCTAATCGTTGCCACATGTTCTATTCAAATACTATAACAAAGCTAGAATGATGTATAAAAGAAATTAAGCAAACAAATCAAAAAAGAAACAGTTTTTCACAGACGATTGAGTATTTCTCATTTAATTAATTCAGTTCTCACTTCGCCAGAAGGCAAAAATACATAAAAACTCAAAATATCTATATTAAAAATTACGAAGTAAATCTTAAACACTTATTTCCTCGAAAAAATTCCAGAAAGAATTAAGCATGATTTAATTGGCAATAATAAATGAAAGCGTTATCTTTGTTTTTGCGAAGCTAAGTTTCTCTAGATTGGCAACAAATCCACTAGTCTCCTGTTTCAAATGTAAACATCAATGGCCGCCATAAAAAAAGGCTTAGCGGCACTTAGACAACTTTAAAGTTGTTGATAAGTCTAAAAATATTGCATACCGATTTACTAAAGGCATAAAAACCTTAACCGGAAGATAAAAACAACATAATACAATCATTTTTAAAGCAAAAAATGTACAATTTGCAAACATATAAGAGTAAAGAAACTGAGATGACTGAGCCGGGTAACAGAGTTCATATATATATATATATATAAATATATTTATATACGTTTGGTGCGGCCGATTGCAACCAAAATACGAGGTGCACATCTAACATTTTATAGCAGTCCTATATACGAAATTTCAAAGTTCTGAGGCTACTCGTTTTTGAGTTATGCGAGATACGTACGTACATACGCTCGTACAGACGCCACGAAAAATTCTCTTCAGAATTAGTTTTAAAGCAGTTTTATAATTTTTTTGCAGGAAACGAGTCTTTTATTCTGTCCTTACGTGCAGATATCACGCAAAAACATCGTTAAATTACATTCGATAGCGGTCAAATTGGATATTTTCGTTGAAATATGCTGCCTGAAACTTTTCGCGATTACAATACTTCCTTGGTATAAGGAAGTAAAAATCTCCCCTTTGGACGTAATTTAAAATCTGAAACATTTCAAATTTTCTTTTCTTTCTTTCTTTTTTTTTCAGTTAATGTTATTAAAGACGATCCATTATATTAGAAGGGATAATTCATTTCAAAAAAGGGGTCGACTGCATAAAGTTTGAAATGCCCGAACCGGAAATATTGGTTCTCTGTATGAAGTGAATTTCTTTCAAGTTACGTCAGGTTATGAGACTCTTAACGAGTCCAAGACATCAGATGTCATTTTCAATTTTGTATGTGATACATATCTAGCCTTTTTTTGCAGTTTCTCGCGCAGTTATATGGCCATTCGGTTCAGTTATGGCTTTAATTTTGTCATCATCAACTTCAGAAGTACGGCCAAAACGTTGGCCATCTTCAAGTGAAAACGTCTCCAGAACGAAATCTTTTAAACGAATTCTCACACACGTGTTATGTTAAGTAATCAACACAATAAACTTCACGTTTCTCTCTGCGAACCTCAGCCGCTTGCTTGCATTTATGAAAAAAAAAAAAAAAAAAAAAAAAAAAAAAAAAAAAAGAAAAAAGAAAAAAGAAAATTTGAAAGGTTTCAGATTTCAAATTACGTCCAAAGGGATATTTTTTAACATTTTGTGCATTACATTTATTTATTAAATATCATGTTCACTTAAACCAAAAAATTCAGTTCAAGGGCAATATCGCAAAGTAATTATAAATTGAGCATATCTTTAGAATTTCCGATACGCAGTCTCACGCGCTGGAGATAAAAATGTTCTTTTTTGTACAACGTTGCCATTTTTCGCTTTGAAATCTTTGGGATTGATAATAAAAAATTCGTTAAGGCTTTACAAAATATGAAATCGGTAATAAAACAAATTCCAAATTTCAAAATTGGGTTTTCAGATGCCCATATTCGCAGTGGGATTACGCCATTCAAAATTGGATGGCTCTAGGTACCGTTGTTTTATCACAATGCAAGAAATATACATACATTTATGCAGATTCTTCATTATTTAATTTCATCAAATATAATACAGGGCGATAGTATTTGGTGGCAACAGTTTGAAAAGTGATACAATCATTTATAGTTTTTCAACGTAAAATCGCAAAACGAAAACAACAGTGCCTCAAGAACTCCCTTTGGACTATAAATATGTTGAAAAAGTTTATTATTACACCCCTTGTTAAAACTGGCAGAAAACTAACCAGTTGTAAGAAACAAAGGCAGTGGGTTTGAGTAGCAACCTAAAAGTATCAGCTTTCCAGTCTCAAAAGATTGTAAGATTGACATAAGAATAACAAAACGAACATAACGCTACCTATTTATGCAAACCAAAATTCCTTGCTTGCGAGCCCAAAATTCGTTGCTCCCTTGTACGAAGTAAAGGAAGTATCGTAATCATGAAAAATTCCGGGTACCATATTTTAATGAAAGTATCCATTTTGACAGCTATCGAATTCAATTTAACGATGATTTTGCCTGACATCTGCTTGTAAGAACAGAATAAAGGACTCTTTTTTTTCCCCCCAACACAGGTTTCAAAAAGAATTTAAATTGGATTCAGAACAGACTTCTTCGTGATGTACGTACGTATGTATGTATCTCGCATAACTCAAAAACGAGTAGCCTCAGAAAGTTAAATTTTGTATGTAGACTGTTATAACATGTAGCTGTGCAACTTCGTTTTTGGTTGCAATCGGCTGAACCAAAAGTATATAAATATATATGTATTGTAAAGAACACTTCTGAACTCTCTACTAGAAAGACCTATGATGCTCTCGACTAGAGAGAACGTCGTTAGCAAACTCCTCACACTACGAGTACTTTAATTCATTTTTAATACCTATTTTAAAGAACTGTGAATGGCAACGACTTAACTGAGTAATACGCATGCGTAAAGAGATGAGCCTTCTGGTCAGACGCCTGACAGAAAAGAGAGAGTTTG
Organism: Stegodyphus dumicola; assembly: GCF_044657685.1. Lineage (NCBI taxonomy): Eukaryota > Metazoa > Arthropoda > Arachnida > Araneae > Eresidae > Stegodyphus > Stegodyphus dumicola. The sequence goes on from NC_140778.1 coordinate 53,843,509, forward strand.
GGAAGCTCCGCCAGCGAGCTGAGGTGTGGAGACTTTATTCGTCCAGTGATGATGAGTGCTATCTTCGTTAACGTCTCTGATCGTGTCACCAGCTCGGATATCTACTATAGTTTTCTAAATGTCTAGAGTTTAGTCTATAGAAGTAGCACGTCAGTGCATACCAGTTTAAACACTCAATGTGTTTGATTTATATATCTAAAAAGATATTTTCCTTTTGTGATATATTCGGGAAAACATTTTCCCATTAACACGTAGCACACCAGTGCATTTTATAGCACGTCAGTGCATAAGAGTTTTTAAGACAATCAAAGTGTTGCATTTATATATCTAACGAGATATTTTTTTTTTGTATGATTATGGGAGAAAATCCATTCCCGTAAATAAATAGCACATCAGTGTATTTATGTTTAAAGTTTAGCTATAAATTGATGTGATAGAATCTGAACTGTTTATTTGTGTATACGTGAAAGCACATCAGTGCAATATTGCAATTTTCATTTCTAAGTCATTAGAAGAAAATTTATGTTAAATTCTTGTGAACGGTGCAGCCTTGGCGCGATTTTGAAAATTATCGCCAATACCAAAAATGATCCAAAGAACGTCTATATATATACTATACACTATTGTGTGTATATACACTATATATATAGTATATACTATGTTTAACCATATATATTCTTTGAATGACCTGTTTACTACTCACCATATATGTCGCGTTTTTACTGCTCATCATAAAGTCGCCAAAAGTAGCCAAATCCCGTGTGCACCGGATACTAGGATTAAACCAAAAGCTTGTTACTTAAGGATTTAATGTTGGTAGATCAGATTAAAAGGCGCACGCCTAATGAGTTTAAGGAACATTTTATAGATGAATGGGCCACGATTACTTCACCAAAACAGTTGGTGGGTAAAATAGAGGAATTTGAAGATGCGAAAAAGACGATGGTTGGGAAAACGGCATTGGGTGAAATGAAAACGAAAACATCAGGTAGACAAATGGGTGTTTTTAGTCCACTGGTAACGTTTTCTCATGAAAGCACACCAGTGCTGTATTTTAATATGATCCGGATTTTCTAATAAGTAGAATGTAAATTTGATCATTTCATTGTATAAAAATTTAAGCTTTGAGCAGTAAAGAAATGTTCTAATAGTGTTCTGATTGAAACCTGCGCCTATCGAATTTACGTAGTATTTGCGTTGGCCATGTGGTTGCCAATGGACGTAGTTGTCATGAAAACGATAGTTAATTAAAGGTGGTTATATTTATTGGCGCCACCCTGGTTTTTCTCTGTCTGGCTGTACTGGATGAAAATAATTTGTTATTAATTTTTTTTATACGAAATATTTAGGAAGGATATTTATTCGTTTTCTGTTTTAATGGAAATAAATTCAAAATGATTAATGCTTTTATTAATCTTTTTTTTTTCATTTGCCTAATTTTGTAAGAAAGAAAAAAAGTTAGTGTTTTTTATATCTCTGATATATTTTTATGTGTATTATTTGTGAATAACTATTTGAGTTCTCCTTGTCGCTTCAGAACTTGGGGAAATAGCTTTAGAAGATATGAAAGTGATAGATTTAAAACAATTAATAACGAATAGTAAAAATTATGAGGAAGAATTTGTTAAAAATTTGTTAGAAAGTATTATGACTAATAGGATAGAAAAGGAAAACTTAGAGAAGCAAACACTTGTTGCGAAAGAATTACAGTTAGAACAGGAAGCTAGGGAGAGGGAATTTCAGATACTACAACAAAATAAAGAAATTGAAAAGCAACAGTTAGAACTCGAATGCCTTAAAGCAAAACAGAACACTGAATCTGCTAAACCTGGAGGTGAAACGGTATTTAATCAGAATTTTCAGAAACTAATGCTCAAGTTTAATTTAAAAACTGATGATATCAGTTTATTCTTAGAACTTTTTGAGAGGCAAGCTAAAGTTTTAAAATTGCTTACGTATCAATGGGTGTCATATCTCATTGGTGTCCTTCCGGTTGAGGTAAATAATATAATTGCTAGGGAGCCTGAAGAACAGGCTAGAGATTACCAACATATTAAAGAATTACTACTTAAACGATTTAAGTTAAGTGCGGAGAAGTTTCGGCAACTTCTTGTTAAGACTAAAAAAAATCCGGATTCTACGTGGTACGATTTTTATCACGAAATTAAAACATTTTTAGATGGGTGGCTCAAGGGATTAAAAATCGAAACATTTGAGCAACTCAAGGATTTAATGTTGGTAGATCAGATTAAAAGGCGCACGCCTAATGAGTTTAAAGAACATTTTATAGATGAATGGGCCACGATCACTTCGCCAAAACAGTTGGTGGGTAAAATAGAGGAATTTGAAGATGCGAAAAAGACGATGGTTGGGAAAACGGCATTGGGTGAAATGAAAACGAAAACATCAGGTAGACAAATGGGTGTTTTTGGTCCACTGGTAACGTTTTCAAAAATAGAAAAAACCCTCAAGGCACACAATTTAAAAAAGATGATGATGCACGCAATGTTGGGAAAAAGTCGGACTCGAATTTTGATAGGAGAAAAAGACTCCAGTGTTATGAATGTGGATCTTTTGACCATTTACGTCCTCAGTGCCCTAATTTAAAAACTCAAAAGGCAGATTTGTATCGGATAAGCGGGAGATCAGAGAAGAATCTGTTTAATCCCTATACATTAATGGAAGAGTAGATGGTTTTGAAGTACCTATTCTAAGAGATACAGGAGCTATGGTAGATATTATTTGTCAGAAATATGTAGACAGAGGTAGAATGAAGGGAGAACATGTGTGGTTTCGACATTTGTTGGATGATCATATGACTTGTTTACTTGTTGCTGAAGTAGATATTGAATGCGATTTGGGTACAGTAACCACCAAAGCAGCTGTTATAGGAGACCACTTAGACCAAGGACGATATATATTAGGCAACCAGACAGCGGCTCTTCTCAGAGGAACTGAGAAAAATTATTCGTTGTATGTCGGGAATGTTAATGAGGTCGTTACTCGATCTCAAGCACGACAATTTAAGGAAGCGGAAAATTTATGTGAGACGAATCAAAATTTTGAGCAGAATGAGTTAGAATTAGAAGAGGAGGACGATGCTCATGAGAGGTCTGAAAACAGAGAGATATTGCGTCCTGTCGACCTTTGTATCCCCCCAAGTTCTGCGATTCAAATAAGACTCAAGTACTTTTTATTGATGAACAACAAAAAAGTAAAGAACTTGCCGCTTTATTAGAACTAGTAAAAAGCGGAAGTAAAACAAGTTATGGGATTAAAAATGGGGTTTTAGTAAAAAAGAATGTAAATAAGTTAGGAGGAGAAGAACATTTAATTGTTGTTCCAGAAAACCTCAGAGAGAAAATTAAAGCAATTTGTCATGAAGGAACTTCAGGTCACTTAGGAGTTCTGAAAACAAAAGACCGGTTACTAAGACATTTTTTCTGGCCAAATTGTTATAAAGACATTGAGGAATTCGTTAAAACGTGCGACTCCTGTCATCGTGTAGGAAAAGCAAGTGACAGAAAGAAAGTACCTGTGATATCTGAAGTCTTTAGTAAGGTTAATGTAGATGCTTGCGGGCCTATGCCTACATCTACTGAAGGTAATAAATATCTTATTACAGTTATGTGCTTAACATCTAAATATCCTGACGCCGTCCCGGTGCCGGGTATAACGTCGAAATCTTTTGTAAGTGCACTCTTGCAGGTATTTAGTCGGATGGGTTTTCCAAGGGAGGTTCAAACTGATCAAGGAAAATCTTTCATGAGTCGCTTAACCGTTGAATTTTTGAAGAAGTTTGGTATAAAAATTTCTAGAAATTCGGTTTACCACCCCCAGAGCAATCCTGTGGAACGGTTCCATAGGTCAATAAAAAGTGTCTTAAAGGTATTGAAGCTGCCCCAAATTGGGAAATACAAGTACCTGCCGCTCTCTTTGCTCTGCGAACAGTAACTCATGATAGTACAGGATTTAGTCCAGCTGAATTTGTGTACGGGACCAACCTCAGAACACCTGTCGCATTATTGTATGAGAAATGGTTAGATCCTCAGGAAAAAGAAGATACCGTAATAGAATATGTTTTCGAATTAATCAATAGGCTAAAGAAAAGTAGAGAATTAGCTATAGAGAAAATGGAAGAGGTGAGGTTCAAAAGGAAGAAATGGTATGACAAAAATGCCGTGAAAAGGGAATTCCAGCCAGGAGATTCTGTATTAGTATTAGCAGTGAACCAACCCCATAAACTCGCTCCTAAATGGAAAGGGCGGGGAAAAATAGAGAAAAGATTATCAGAAACAAACTATGAGGTTAGTTTTGAAGGGAATAAAGTGTATCACATCAATATATTAAAACCTTATCATAAGATACCTGAATTTTTGAATATGGTGCTCCTTGACAACGAGGAGATAGTTGAACCCTCGGAATTAGAGGAGGATTTTCCTTATATGTTAACCGACCCCAATGTGTTTGATTTTAATGAAATAATAGCAAAAGATAATCTTAAAGAAAGACTTAGTGATGAATAAATCCTGCAGTTGGGAAAGTTGTTGGTAAAGTTTTCTGCTATATTTTCGAATATTCCAGGGAAAACAAATTTAGTCGAACATGGTATCGAACTAATCAGTGACAAACGCGTACAGCACAAACCTTATAGAATGACAAATCGACAGAACGAAATTCTTAAATTCGAGATGGAAAAAATGTTAAAATACAAGATTATTGAACCAGGACCCTCTGAATATACTTCACCTATGATCTTTGTTGAAGCACCAGGTAGGGATCCTAGTCCGTGTATTGATTACAGAAAGTTAAACGAAATAACGCGTACTGAGTTCTATCCGATCCCCAATATAGAGCAACGTGTTGAAGCTGTTGCAGCAGCCAAATTTATCACCTTGATAGACTTGACCAAAGGTTATTGGCAAATTCCGCTGACCCCTAGAGCGCAGAAAATTGCTGCATTTGCTACAAATTTTGGCGTTTGCGCATGCCATTTGGGCTTAAAAATGCTCCTTATTATTTTAGTAAAATGATGAGCGAAATATTTTGCGGATGTGAGAAATATTTTACCCCTGATTTAGATGATATTGCTATTTTTTTTCTGAAACGTGGGAGGACCATTTACAACATTTACATGAAATTTTAGAAATAATAAGAAAAGCCAATTTAACTATTAAACCCTCTAAGTGCAAGTTTGCACAAGAAGAAGTGCAATATCTCGGTCACATAGTAGGTCGAGGAAAACGTTCTCCAGCAGAACTAAAAATAGAATCGGTTCAAAATTTCCTGTTCCCACAACTAAAACTGAGATTAGAGCTTTCTTAGGGTTATCTGGATATTACAGACAATATATACCTATGTTTTCTGCTAAAGCCGCACCCATGACAGATTTGTTAAAAGGGAATAACAAAAGGGGTAAAATTGTTTGGAATGATGAATGTAATGAATCATTCAAATTGTTAAAAGAAAAGCTATCTAGTAGGCCTGTGCTACATGCACCCGATTTTTCTAAACCATTTATACTACAGACAGACGTATCAGATCAAGGATATGGTGTTGTTTTAGCCCAGAAGGATGATAAAGGGAAAGAACATCCTATATTGTATCTCAATAAAAAATTTACAGATAGTGAGTGGAAGTATTCCACCACTGAAAAAGAGTGTGCCGCAATTCTGTATAGAATGAAAAAATTGAAAGGGTTTATAGATGGGCAGACAAAATTTTCAATTCAAACTGACCATAATCCCCTAGTATGGCTAAAAAATAATGCAGGTAGAAATGGTCGATTGTTACGATGAGCCTTAGCCTTGCAATCTTATAATTTTACCATACATCATAAAAAGGGAAGTGACAACTTAAATGTAGACTGCTTAAGTAGAAACTCTGTACATGCCAGTTAAATAGACTAGTTATAATTTCTTTTAAATTGTTTTGTTATTTGATTATACATATTGTATTTTTTTTAATTCATACTACATAGTAAATTGTTAGCTTTATTCATAAAGACAAAATTTTTGTATTGGTTTTTCATATATTGTATATGTATTTTTATATGTGCTCTTTTCATGATGGCGTGGTTATGATAGTGGAGGACCTTTGTAACAGTGAGGTTTAAAATTAACTGGTAAAATGTTCAACGATCTCTATTGAAACCAGGAACTGTGAACTGTGAAGGTTTACTTTTCCTGTGTCCGGAGAAACAAAAACTGGACGCGGAAGGTGTTTGTTTGTAGCCAACGCCTGCCTGAACTTGTATTTCATCCCGTAGGAACTTAAAAAAAGTTTTGTTTCCTCTGTGTATGAGGAAAACAAAATCCGGAGGCGGAAGGAGCTAGTCTGTAAAGAACGCTACTGAACTCTCTACTAGAAAGACCTATGATGCTCTCGACTAGAGAGAACGTCGTTAGCAAACTCCTCACACTACAAGTACTTTAATTCATTTTTTTAGTACCTATTTTGAAGAACTGTGAATGGCAACGACTTAACTGAGTAATACGTATGCGTAAAGGCCAGAAGATGAGCCTTCTGGTCAGACGCCTGTCAGAAAAGAGAGAGTTTGGGAAGCTCCGCCAGCGAGCTGAGGTGTGGAGACTTTATTCGTCCAGTGATGATGAGTGCTATCTTCGTTAACGTCTCTGATCGTGTCACCAGCTCGGATATCTACTATAGTTTTCTAAATGTCTAGAGTTTAGTCTATAGAAGTAGCACGTCAGTGCATACCAGTTTAAACACTCAATGTGTTTGATTTATATATCTAAAAAGATATTTTCCTTTTGTGATATATTCGGGAAAACATTTTCCCATTAACACGTAGCACACCAGTGCATTTTATAGCACGTCAGTGCATAAGAGTTTTTAAGACAATCAAAGTGTTGCATTTATATATCTAACGAGATATTTTTTTTTTGTATGATTATGGGAGAAAATCCATTCCCGTAAATAAATAGCACATCAGTGTATTTATGTTTAAAGTTTAGCTATAAATTGATGTGATAGAATCTGAACTGTTTATTTGTGTATACGTGAAAGCACATCAGTGCAATATTGCAATTTTCATTTCTAAGTCATTAGAAGAAAATTTATGTTAAATTCTTGTGAACGGTGCAGCCTTGGCGCGATTTTGAAAATTATCGCCAATACCAAAAATGATCCAAAGAACGTCTATATATATACTATACACTATTGTGTGTATATACACTATATATATAGTATATACTATGTTTAACCATATATATTCTTTGAATGACCTGTTTACTACTCACCATATATGTCGCGTTTTTACTGCTCATCATAAAGTCGCCAAAAGTAGCCAAATCCCGTGTGCACCGGATACTAGGATTAAACCAAAAGCTTGTTACTTAAGGATTTAATGTTGGTAGATCAGATTAAAAGGCGCACGCCTAATGAGTTTAAGGAACATTTTATAGATGAATGGGCCACGATTACTTCACCAAAACAGTTGGTGGGTAAAATAGAGGAATTTGAAGATGCGAAAAAGACGATGGTTGGGAAAACGGCATTGGGTGAAATGAAAACGAAAACATCAGGTAGACAAATGGGTGTTTTTAGTCCACTGGTAACGTTTTCTCATGAAAGCACACCAGTGCTGTATTTTAATATGATCCGGATTTTCTAATAAGTAGAATGTAAATTTGATCATTTCATTGTATAAAAATTTAAGCTTTGAGCAGTAAAGAAATGTTCTAATAGTGTTCTGATTGAAACCTGCGCCTATCGAATTTACGTAGTATTTGCGTTGGCCATGTGGTTGCCAATGGACGTAGTTGTCATGAAAACGATAGTTAATTAAAGGTGGTTATATTTATTGGCGCCACCCTGGTTTTTCTCTGTCTGGCTGTACTGGATGAAAATAATTTGTTATTAATTTTTTTTATACGAAATATTTAGGAAGGATATTTATTCGTTTTCTGTTTTAATGGAAATAAATTCAAAATGATTAATGCTTTTATTAATCTTTTTTTTTTCATTTGCCTAATTTTGTAAGAAAGAAAAAAAGTTAGTGTTTTTTATATCTCTGATATATTTTTATGTGTATTATTTGTGAATAACTATTTGAGTTCTCCTTGTCGCTTCAGAACTTGGGGAAATAGCTTTAGAAGATATGAAAGTGATAGATTTAAAACAATTAATAACGAATAGTAAAAATTATGAGGAAGAATTTGTTAAAAATTTGTTAGAAAGTATTATGACTAATAGGATAGAAAAGGAAAACTTAGAGAAGCAAACACTTGTTGCGAAAGAATTACAGTTAGAACAGGAAGCTAGGGAGAGGGAATTTCAGATACTACAACAAAATAAAGAAATTGAAAAGCAACAGTTAGAACTCGAATGCCTTAAAGCAAAACAGAACACTGAATCTGCTAAACCTGGAGGTGAAACGGTATTTAATCAGAATTTTCAGAAACTAATGCTCAAGTTTAATTTAAAAACTGATGATATCAGTTTATTCTTAGAACTTTTTGAGAGGCAAGCTAAAGTTTTAAAATTGCTTACGTATCAATGGGTGTCATATCTCATTGGTGTCCTTCCGGTTGAGGTAAATAATATAATTGCTAGGGAGCCTGAAGAACAGGCTAGAGATTACCAACATATTAAAGAATTACTACTTAAAAGATTTAAGTTAAGTGCGGAGAAGTTTCGGCAACTTCTTGTTAAGACTAAAAAAAATCCGGATTCTACGTGGTACGATTTTTATCACGAAATTAAAACATTTTTAGATGGGTGGCTCAAGGGATTAAAAATCGAAACATTTGAGCAACTCAAGGATTTAATGTTGGTAGATCAGATTAAAAGGCGCACGCCTAATGAGTTTAAAGAACATTTTATAGATGAATGGGCCACGATCACTTCGCCAAAACAGTTGGTGGGTAAAATAGAGGAATTTGAAGATGCGAAAAAGACGATGGTTGGGAAAACGGCATTGGGTGAAATGAAAACGAAAACATCAGGTAGACAAATGGGTGTTTTTGGTCCACTGGTAACGTTTTCAAAAATAGAAAAAACCCTCAAGGCACACAATTTAAAAAAGATGATGATGCACGCAATGTTGGGAAAAAGTCGGACTCGAATTTTGATAGGAGAAAAAGACTCCAGTGTTATGAATGTGGATCTTTTGACCATTTACGTCCTCAGTGCCCTAATTTAAAAACTCAAAAGGCAGATTTGTATCGGATAAGCGGGAGATCAGAGAAGAATCTGTTTAATCCCTATACATTAATGGAAGAGTAGATGGTTTTGAAGTACCTATTCTAAGAGATACAGGAGCTATGGTAGATATTATTTGTCAGAAATATGTAGACAGAGGTAGAATGAAGGGAGAACATGTGTGGTTTCGACATTTGTTGGATGATCATATGACTTGTTTACTTGTTGCTGAAGTAGATATTGAATGCGATTTGGGTACAGTAACCACCAAAGCAGCTGTTATAGGAGACCACTTAGACCAAGGACGATATATATTAGGCAACCAGACAGCGGCTCTTCTCAGAGGAACTGAGAAAAATTATTCGTTGTATGTCGGGAATGTTAATGAGGTCGTTACTCGATCTCAAGCACGACAATTTAAGGAAGCGGAAAATTTATGTGAGACGAATCAAAATTTTGAGCAGAATGAGTTAGAATTAGAAGAGGAGGACGATGCTCATGAGAGGTCTGAAAACAGAGAGATATTGCGTCCTGTCGACCTTTGTATCCCCCCAAGTTCTGCGATTCAAATAAGACTCAAGTACTTTTTATTGATGAACAACAAAAAAGTAAAGAACTTGCCGCTTTATTAGAACTAGTAAAAAGCGGAAGTAAAACAAGTTATGGGATTAAAAATGGGGTTTTAGTAAAAAAGAATGTAAATAAGTTAGGAGGAGAAGAACATTTAATTGTTGTTCCAGAAAACCTCAGAGAGAAAATTAAAGCAATTTGTCATGAAGGAACTTCAGGTCACTTAGGAGTTCTGAAAACAAAAGACCGGTTACTAAGACATTTTTTCTGGCCAAATTGTTATAAAGACATTGAGGAATTCGTTAAAACGTGCGACTCCTGTCATCGTGTAGGAAAAGCAAGTGACAGAAAGAAAGTACCTGTGATATCTGAAGTCTTTAGTAAGGTTAATGTAGATGCTTGCGGGCCTATGCCTACATCTACTGAAGGTAATAAATATCTTATTACAGTTATGTGCTTAACATCTAAATATCCTGACGCCGTCCCGGTGCCGGGTATAACGTCGAAATCTTTTGTAAGTGCACTCTTGCAGGTATTTAGTCGGATGGGTTTTCCAAGGGAGGTTCAAACTGATCAAGGAAAATCTTTCATGAGTCGCTTAACCGTTGAATTTTTGAAGAAGTTTGGTATAAAAATTTCTAGAAATTCGGTTTACCACCCCCAGAGCAATCCTGTGGAACGGTTCCATAGGTCAATAAAAAGTGTCTTAAAGGTATTGAAGCTGCCCCAAATTGGGAAATACAAGTACCTGCCGCTCTCTTTGCTCTGCGAACAGTAACTCATGATAGTACAGGATTTAGTCCAGCTGAATTTGTGTACGGGACCAACCTCAGAACACCTGTCGCATTATTGTATGAGAAATGGTTAGATCCTCAGGAAAAAGAAGATACCGTAATAGAATATGTTTTCGAATTAATCAATAGGCTAAAGAAAAGTAGAGAATTAGCTATAGAGAAAATGGAAGAGGTGAGGTTCAAAAGGAAGAAATGGTATGACAAAAATGCCGTGAAAAGGGAATTCCAGCCAGGAGATTCTGTATTAGTATTAGCAGTGAACCAACCCCATAAACTCGCTCCTAAATGGAAAGGGCGGGGAAAAATAGAGAAAAGATTATCAGAAACAAACTATGAGGTTAGTTTTGAAGGGAATAAAGTGTATCACATCAATATATTAAAACCTTATCATAAGATACCTGAATTTTTGAATATGGTGCTCCTTGACAACGAGGAGATAGTTGAACCCTCGGAATTAGAGGAGGATTTTCCTTATATGTTAACCGACCCCAATGTGTTTGATTTTAATGAAATAATAGCAAAAGATAATCTTAAAGAAAGACTTAGTGATGAATAAATCCTGAAGTTGGGAAAGTTGTTGGTAAAGTTTTCTGCTATATTTTCGAATATTCCAGGGAAAACAAATTTAGTCGAACATGGTATCGAACTAATCAGTGACAAACGCGTACAGCACAAACCTTATAGAATGACAAATCGACAGAACGAAATTCTTAAATTCGAGATGGAAAAAATGTTAAAATACAAGATTATTGAACCAGGACCCTCTGAATATACTTCACCTATGATCTTTGTTGAAGCACCAGGTAGGGATCCTAGTCCGTGTATTGATTACAGAAAGTTAAACGAAATAACGCGTACTGAGTTCTATCCGATCCCCAATATAGAGCAACGTGTTGAAGCTGTTGCAGCAGCCAAATTTATCACCTTGATAGACTTGACCAAAGGTTATTGGCAAATTCCGCTGACCCCTAGAGCGCAGAAAATTGCTGCATTTGCTACAAATTTTGGCGTTTGCGCATGCCATTTGGGCTTAAAAATGCTCCTTATTATTTTAGTAAAATGATGAGCGAAATATTTTGCGGATGTGAGAAATATTTTACCCCTGATTTAGATGATATTGCTATTTTTTTTCTGAAACGTGGGAGGACCATTTACAACATTTACATGAAATTTTAGAAATAATAAGAAAAGCCAATTTAACTATTAAACCCTCTAAGTGCAAGTTTGCACAAGAAGAAGTGCAATATCTCGGTCACATAGTAGGTCGAGGAAAACGTTCTCCAGCAGAACTAAAAATAGAATCGGTTCAAAATTTCCTGTTCCCACAACTAAAACTGAGATTAGAGCTTTCTTAGGGTTATCTGGATATTACAGACAATATATACCTATGTTTTCTGCTAAAGCCGCACCCATGACAGATTTGTTAAAAGGGAATAACAAAAGGGGTAAAATTGTTTGGAATGATGAATGTAATGAATCATTCAAATTGTTAAAAGAAAAGCTATCTAGTAGGCCTGTGCTACATGCACCCGATTTTTCTAAACCATTTATACTACAGACAGACGTATCAGATCAAGGATATGGTGTTGTTTTAGCCCAGAAGGATGATAAAGGGAAAGAACATCCTATATTGTATCTCAATAAAAAATTTACAGATAGTGAGTGGAAGTATTCCACCACTGAAAAAGAGTGTGCCGCAATTCTGTATAGAATGAAAAAATTGAAAGGGTTTATAGATGGGCAGACAAAATTTTCAATTCAAACTGACCATAATCCCCTAGTATGGCTAAAAAATAATGCAGGTAGAAATGGTCGATTGTTACGATGAGCCTTAGCCTTGCAATCTTATAATTTTACCATACATCATAAAAAGGGAAGTGACAACTTAAATGTAGACTGCTTAAGTAGAAACTCTGTACATGCCAGTTAAATAGACTAGTTATAATTTCTTTTAAATTGTTTTGTTATTTGATTATACATATTGTATTTTTTTTAATTCATACTACATAGTAAATTGTTAGCTTTATTCATAAAGACAAAATTTTTGTATTGGTTTTTCATATATTGTATATGTATTTTTATATGTGCTCTTTTCATGATGGCGTGGTTATGATAGTGGAGGACCTTTGTAACAGTGAGGTTTAAAATTAACTGGTAAAATGTTCAACGATCTCTATTGAAACCAGGAACTGTGAACTGTGAAGGTTTACTTTTCCTGTGTCCGGAGAAACAAAAACTGGACGCGGAAGGTGTTTGTTTGTAGCCAACGCCTGCCTGAACTTGTATTTCATCCCGTAGGAACTTAAAAAAAGTTTTGTTTCCTCTGTGTCTGAGGAAAACAAAATCCGGAGGCGGAAGGAGCTAGTCTGTAAAGAACGCTACTGAACTCTCTACTAGAAAGACCTATGATGCTCTCGACTAGAGAGAACGTCGTTAGCAAACTCCTCACACTACAAGTACTTTAATTCATTTTTTTAGTACCTATTTTGAAGAACTGTGAATGGCAACGACTTAACTGAGTAATACGTATGCGTAAAGGCCAGAAGATGAGCCTTCTGGTCAGACGCCTGTCAGAAAAGAGAGAGTTTGGGAAGCTCCGCCAGCGAGCCGAGGTGTGGAGACTTTATTCGTCCAGTGATGATGAGTGCTATCTTCGTTAACGTCTCTGATCGTGTCACCAGCTTGGATATCTACTATAGTTTTCTAAATGTATTAATGCCCTCAGGCGGCTCACTTTTGTGAGTACGGGTGTGGCAATCCCGAGGTACCCTAGCCCTTCAGGGGATCATCTTCTTGGTGAGACGGGTGTCGCGATCCTGGAGCCCCAGTGATCTATCCTCTTTTCCGTCTCCTCTCCTCTTGGCTGGAACTTTTTCCCCTTCCCTCTCCCTTGTGGTTTCTCTCTGCGGAGTTTGGGGCTCGTCGCGAGAAACTAGAGCAGCCCTTGTCTCTAGTTTTCAAGTGGCGAGAAAACTGCCCACGTGTTTGCCGTGCGTGGAGACCCGTGTCGCTGGAAAGGAGGGTCCTGGTAGTTGAGGGGCGAGGTACTGTCCCCAACACACTGCTTTGGCCTCTGCTTTAGCTAAAAGGGAGGCACCTTAGTCGTCCTCACGGGTGTCAATCGGCTGGTCACTAGTCCTTGTGTCAGTGGCTTGGGGTCAAGCTCTCGGGAGTACCTGCTTTCGGGAAAGCCGACTGTGGGGCTTCAGTTTGCGTATAGGTACGGCTAGCCCTAACACAGGAATCTGTGTTCCCTTGTTGGGCTCCGTGGTGGGCGGGGCCGTCGGACCCGAATCTTATATTTTTCAATCATGGGTTCCTTATTTATTTTAAAAAAACCTGAATCAAACGACACGAATCAAGATGTTGAAACCATTGACAAATCTGTGAGCAAGAAAATTCGTACCGATGCAAATTCCAAAGAAACTACTGAATGTCCTCGCTTTGTTGTTGTTACCAGTGCCTCTGAAGAATTTAAAAAGATGTCTCTTTTCCTGATAAACAAATACATTCATTCCTGCATAGGTGAGCCAAAGAACATAAAGCGTCTCCCTTCGGGAGACCTGCTTATTGATACCTTTTCGGCCACCCAGTCTGCTTCACTTTTACGACAAACCAAACTTGGACAGTTATCTATAACTGCGTCAGCACACAAAACACTTAATTTCTGTAGAGGCGTGATCTCGGAAATCGACTTCCTGTCTGTTCCTGAAGAAGAGTTCGTTTCCGAGCTATCTAACCAAAATGTATGTGGTGCAAAGCGGATCAAGGTGCGTAAAGAAGGTAAGTTGATCGATACGAAACACGTGATCCTGACCTTCAAATAGCCTGATCTGCCGAAGAATATTAAGGCTGGATATTTAAATTGCCCCTTAAGGCCTTATATTCCAAACCCCATGCGATGCTTCCAGTGCCAGCGTTTTGGCCATTCCAAGATGTCCTGTCGTGGGACCCAGCGTGCGCTCGATGGTCGCCGATTGGCCACGATAACGATAATTGCACCGCTGCAGCACTGTGTATTAATTGCAAGGGCAACCATTCAGCATTTTCCTGTTCCTGTCCAAAATGGAAATTAGAAAAGGAAGTTCAGACCATAAAAGTTTCTAGAAACATTTCATATGCTGAAGCCAGAAGACAAGTTCAAAGCACACAGCCTCAATCAAACAAATCATATGCCGGCGCCGTTAAATCAACACGCACTATAGCCACTCAAACTTCCATAAGTACACAGACTCCACCAAATAAAACCCAGCAGCCTGCAATTAAGAAAAAGGAAAATCCAACCCATGTCATACAAAATAAAGAAATAACAATCTTGAGCAAACCAAAAACTGTGACTCCAAAAATAGTATCCAAAAATAGAAGCCGAAGCAATAGTTCTGTAGATGACATGAATTCTGAATCTCTAGATTCAGACAGCATGGAAGTGGAGGAGGGAATGGAAGTTCCCGAGCATCTACTTCAGCGCAAAACTAAAAAGGACCACAGAAAGAACAATCATCAATCATAATGGCCACCCTCGTCACATGGAACTGTCGCGGTATCCACCGAAATTTGCTTCATATCAAAGCTATGATCAATGCTTATCATCCTGTGTGCTTGGCAACACAAGAGACAAATCTGAAACCAGGCTAACATGCAAAACTTCAAAGGTTTTCTCTCGTCAGGAAGGATAACCTTGCAGGTGAGTGTGCCAGTGGAGGTGTATGTCTCCTCACCTCACTGGATTATCCCTCAAGTTCCTTTCCTTTGACGACTTCTCTCCAAGTTGTCACTGTACAAGTAAATTTTCATATTGTAGCTTCAGTCGTTTCTCTTTACCTCCTAATGAGCACATTGATCAGCAAGATTTAAATGATCTTTTAGAGCAGCTGCCTGAGCCTTTCATCATAATAGGATATTTTAACGGCCATAGTTCGCTCTGGGGTAGTAAAGATACAAATTGCCGAGGAAGACAAATTGAGCGAATGATCGAAGATCATAGCCTTTGTCTCCTGAATAATGGGCAGGATACTTACTTTCATTAACCTTCAAGGACATTTCACGCTCTCGACCTTGCCATCTGTTCACCATCTCTGTTGCCATTTTGCACTTTTAGTGTCGGAAGTGATCTCTACAACAGCGATCATTATCCCATTTTTGTGTCTCTTGCACGAAGAGGAGCAAACCCCATGTCTAGACTCCCTGGGTTTATACTAGATAGGGCAGACTGGGAACTATTCTCTTCCATTGCAGAGCTCACAGATGAAATTGTAGAAGATGCGCATATTGATGATGCTATTGATGCTGTTACTAATACTATTATTGAGGCAGCTATGCTTTCCATTCCTAGAACATCAGGAAAAATACTTAAATATTCGAAACCATGGTGGAATCGCGACAGTCACGAAGCACTGAAAAAACAGAAAAAGCATGGGGTATTTTTCGTAGATATCCTACTCTGCGAAACCTTATAGCATTTAAAAGAGCCAAAACAAATGCACGAAAAGTAAGAAGGCAGAGCCAAAGGAATTCTTGGATTTCATATGTATCGTCAATAACATCCTCTACGCCTAGTAAGCGGGTTTGGGAAAGAGTTCAAAAAGCATGCGGAATATATAAAGACCACTCACTTTCCTTTTTGGAAAAAGATGGCCGAGTGATTAGCTCCATAGAAGAAATTGCAAATACTATTGGTGAGACATTTGCCGCCGTTTCTTCCAGCAAAAACTATTCACCTGCATTTCTCTCTATCAAGCAGAACTCTGAAATAAATCCCATCGCATTTAACTCTTCCAAATCTGAGCCTTACAATAGAGCATTTACTATGCTGGAATTAAAGAGAGCTTTGTTGCAGACACATAGGTCTTCTCCCGGTTTTGATGGCATAAATTATGAAATGCTAAAACATCTGTCCTATAAGTCACTGACTGCCCTCCTCACTCTTTACAATAGAGTGTGGAAGGAGTGTATTTTCCCAGTGCGTGGAGGACAGCTGTTGTAATTCCTATTGCTAAGCCAGGGAAAGATCCAAGGAATCCATCGAACTATCGGCCGATTGCCCTTACGAGTTGCGTATGGAAACTGTTTGAAAAGATGGTAAACAGCCGCCTAGTCTACTTCTTGGAAAAGAATGATATTATATCGCCTTATCAGAGCGGTTTTCGAAAGGGAAGAACGACTGTAGATAACATGCTCCTCTTAGAGACATCTATTCGAAAAGCATTTGTAAGAAGAAGCCACCTTGTCTCGATATTCTTCGACATTGAAAAAGCTTATGATAAGGCATGGAGATACGGTATACTCCGGGATCTTCACGAGAGTGGCTTGCGCGGCAACCTACCAATTTTCATTCAAAACTTCTTGAACACTAGAACTTTTCAAGTAAGAATTGGCTCAGTTTTTTCGGATGTTTTTGAACAGGAAGAGGGTGTGCCTCAAGGCTGTGTGCTCAGTGTAACCCTGTTTAGTTTAAAAATAAATTCTGTACTAAAAGAACTTCCTGCCACCATCTTGGGATCTCTATATGTTGATGATCTGCAGATTAGCTGCCGAGGAGCAGACATGAGACATGTAGAGAGGCAGCTCCAGATCGCTTTGAACAGGATCCAGGAATGGGCAAAAAGACAAGGATTTACGTTTTCGAAACAGAAGACTGTGTGCGTGCACTTTTGTAGAAAGCGAGGTCTCCATCCTGAGCCTGAATTATACCTCAATGGATCTGTGATTCCAGTTGCACCTGAAGTAAAATTTTTAGGGGTGATGTTCGAGCGAAAATTGACTTTCCTCATGTCCTAAACTTGAGAAAAAGTGTATAAAAGTTTTAAGTATTTTAAAAGTCCTGGCGAACACCTCCTGGGGTGCAGAGCGTTGCTCCATGCTTCGCATTTACAGAGCTCTTATTCGCTCTAGACTGGACTACGGCTCAGCTGTTTACGGATCCGCTCGGTCTTCAGTATTGTTAAAACTAGATCCTGTTCATCATCAGGCTCTGCGGATTTGTTCTGGAGCCTTCAGGACATCTTCTGTGCAGAGCCTTTATGTTGACTGTCACGAGCCATCATCCCGTTTGAGGCGTGAGGAGTTGTCTCTTTTACAGTATTTTAATATATTGTCTCAACCTGACCATGCTTACAAACTGTGTTTATTTGATGATAGCTGTGACCTTTTATTTGAGGCGCGTCCATCCTGTGTGCCTTCTTTTTCTGTCAGAGTTCGTCCCCTCATTGAAGAATTCTCCCTGTCTGATATGTCCCCACAAGCAGTATTTTGAAATCGCACCTTGGGAAAATGTACAAATCCAGCTTCTTGACATTTTCCACAGTTACGGAAAAAGAACCACTAATGACATCATGTATAGACAAATTTTTGCTGAGCACAGGCATAGTTACAGGAGTTATGTTTCCATATATACGGATTGATCAAAGTCAGCTTGCCATGTAGGCATGTCATTTATAATTGGTGACCACATGGAAGGCAGACGTTTACACGACGCTTCCTCTGTCTTAACCTCCGAACTGACTGCCATATATTATGCGTTTTTGTACATCTTCAACGCTGCACCATGGAAAATTTATTGTATATACAGACTCCTACAGTGCATTGAAAGCTTTAGAATCCTTTTGTAGCACCGAGAATTCTGTGATAGTGGATGTCCTCAAATTGAATATTAAATTGACAAGGTGTGGATATGAAATTCTGTACTGCTGGGTCCCCGGATATACAGGAATAAAGGGCAATGAGCTGGCGGACATCATAGCGAAATCTGCTGTTGAAATGACCGACCGCCTCATCCCTTTTAGTGATATACGTTGTGTCATCAAAGAGAAGATCAGAAATAAATGGCAGCAACTTTGGGACATTGAACTTCATAAAATGTTGAGAAGGGTGAAGGCTAAAATAGAGCATTGGCATACTACTTGCAATCGTAAAGGAGGAAGTTCTTTTGACGCGCCTTAGAATTGGACACACTAGAGTGACGCATAGCTTTCTTCTGAGAGCTGAGAATGAGCCTGTTTGTACAAATTGTAATGTATGTCTCTCAGTCTCTCACATTTTAATTGAATGTCCATATTTTAACAGTCTTCGTGAGAAGTATTTTAATGGCTGCGACTTGCCTCTGAACCGATTAATCGGAAGAGAGGTGAATACCAATTTGTTTCACTACCTGAAAGAAACAGGTTTCTATTATCTAATTTGATTTTTGTCCTGAGATTTTATGTTGGAATTTTAATTAATCAGATGTTTTAGGATTTTATATCTATACTGCATATCTCATTATCAGAGTCATAATAAGCATTTTCATCCCATCATTTAAATATCTTTTTACTTGCCTCGATTTTAAAAGTGTGCTGTTGTCTTTATATTTTTTTCCTTTAGTTTATATGTTAAAAAAGAATCCTGTATTTGGCGCATATGGCCTATTGAGCTTTGCGCCATAAATCTACTACTACTACTAC
Source organism: Stegodyphus dumicola (assembly GCF_044657685.1). Taxonomy (NCBI): domain Eukaryota; kingdom Metazoa; phylum Arthropoda; class Arachnida; order Araneae; family Eresidae; genus Stegodyphus; species Stegodyphus dumicola. The sequence continues at coordinate 53,862,476 of NC_140778.1, forward strand.
TACTAAATGTATTAATTAAATGTTGTATCTGTGATATGTTGTGTGAATAAAAAATGATGCATCACTACTAACAGTGTTAATTCCGTTACCACTGAAGCATCCACGACGTCACAGTATTTACCTAGCCGAGTAACAGAATGTATACACACTCTGTTACTCGGCTTGTGCAAATTTTTCCTTTATAGATGATTAAATTATGTGTTTCTTTTCCTCCGGTTAAGGTTTTTATCCCTTTAGTCAATATGCATGCAATAGTTGTAGAATTATCAACACTTTAAAAGTTGCTTAAGGGCGGCTAAACCTAGTTTTTTTACTATAGCAGCCATATTTTGTTGCATTTGAAAATTAGCAGAATAGTGAATTAAGTCTTTCTGCACTTTTAGTTTGCAGCAAAACGAAACTTTTAGTTTTGTACACCGAAAAATTCTTCCTCGCAGACAAAATTGGTTATTTTCGTGTAGAAACTGTAATTTTAATTGTGAAATATTTTAAAATTGTTTTAACTGTAATTGGTGTTTTATGTTTTTCTACATCTTTCAATTTTTAACGAAGATATTTTGAGTTTTTACGTATATTTGCTTTGCCGCGAAGTGAGAACTGAATTAATTGAATGAGAAATATATAACTAATGAAATTCGGGGAAATAAGTTTAAATGAAACGCAGGAGAAAAAGCGCATTATTCAATATTCCGTAAAAGGAAGTCATGTGGTGTACACATCAGAATTTTTGTAATTAAAATACAACATACGTATCTGTTGGTCTACGTTTGAACCCCAGTGCTGTGTTGGAGTGAGGATGAGTTTTCAAGTGAGAAAAGGAATAATCAGTTGACCATTTGCGCACTTTCATCTCTTTGTCGAAGTAACTTTCGTTGCTTAGTGTCAACTGTAAAACAATCAAGATTTACTGTACAAAGTCTTAACAGAATTCTGCAGACTTTATAGTTAAGACAGTTCTTGAAAATTTTCGTAGAAAGATTGGTACTTACATTTTCGTATCGCTCTGCGATACGAGAATTCAGAAGCCTTGTTGGATAACTAATATGTATGTCCATATTTAGAACCTAAATGATACAAACATACAAGTAGAATAATTGGTCCTAAAATGTATTTGTAAATATATAACTGCTATTTAATTTTTAGATAAATTTTTATTCATTATGTCAAAACCACAAAAACATTCAAGCTAAATTAGCAAAATATTAGGCGATAGTGATGGGATGAGGCGATATACTGGATAAGAAATTTCATTTGTCAGCCTTCGTATTTACGATGTTTAGAAGAGATTACACATTAAAGAGAAATTAAAGCTCGTTTAATCTAAAATATAGCAACCAGTTTGGAGTAACACAAGTTCCATAGACTCTAAAATGAAATATACGGGCAACTATGAAGATTTTATGTGTTAGCATAAATTTAGGTGTTTTGCATAATGAAACTCGATAGGCATACGAAACGAACGTGCGCCAAGATATATATTGGCGAGAGAAAGTAAAGTTCGCGCGCAATGCAGTATATTTGACTTTCACCTTAGCTACGTGCAGTGTATTTGATTTTCACCCTAGCTACTTATATCACGGCCAAACGTCTAATTCAGTTAGTACTTTCTCTTTTCAGGTACGGTGTCAAAGTATGTTCCTGTTTTTTCTTATTGCCTAAATAGGTATGCTTGAAGATGTATAACTTATATTTGTATGTAAGTTATCTCCTTTTCGATAATTCAGTGTTTTAATGTCTGTGAAGATTATTACTTTTTGTTATGCTTAAGTTAAGCAAAATTCTCCTATTTTATTAAATAAAGATTTCGTAGTTAATTTTTTTGACTTATGATTCTTTAATGAAAACTGTGCCTGAGGAATATTACGCCTTCAGTGCTAATGCACAAACCAACATTATGTGAAGCATTTCATTCCAAGCACTCGCCATCAAGTATATACTAAGATATTAACTTTTTCGAGTTCTATTGAAACTTAATAAACAAAACACAAATATTTATAAAAATTTAAAAGGGTTTTTCTTATTTTTTTAATGTAATATCTGTAAAATTTACAGCCTAAGAAATAGAGAATGATTCACAATAACGTTGAAAAACAAAAACTTTAGCTTATGATGTAGAGAAATCAAGTTTTTTTTGGAAACAGGAGCGACAAAAAATGAGCAACGCCCTCGCCGGGAGTCGAACCACGGATCTCTGGAATACGCGCCCAGCATGCAGACCACTACACCACGGAGGCACGCTAAGAAGGCGGGAGAAATACCTTATATACTTCCCCTTTTTAAAGGGCGACTGGGGTTTTAGGGGATCCAGTCGCCAAATCCTGGGTTTGGAGAATCATCATCCACCCCTTTTAGTTCGGGCGCTACTGTACAATCATTAGGTATTTTCAATAGCAGGAGTGATAAAAAACGAGCAACGCCCTCGCCGGGAATCGAGCCACGGACCTCTGGAATACGCTCTCAGCATGCAGACCACTACACCACGGAGGCACGCTAAGAAGGCGGGAGAAATACCTTATAGACTCCCCTTTTTAAAGAGCGAATAGGGTTTTAAGGTGCGTTCAGACGTGGGCGTAAAGCGCATAGAGGCACAGTCATAAGGGCATAAAATACGGGACATCCGTTCACACCTGCGAGACGGAGTCTAAGCTGTGGCCAATGAGAGAAGCTAGATTTGCGCATGCGTGGATGTGTCTACACCTTTCGCGCGCTATTTTCTAGCTCAATTGATTTCTCGTGCTCGCTCTGCTCGTTTTCGTTATTTTGTGTCATGGCTTTTTCAGCTCAACACAAAGTTTTACTGTTCAACAGAATGCTCTTTTATCTGCCCTTCTTATAAGCCAAGAAGCAACGGAAGAAGGTAAAAAAAGAAAAGAACGAAATGGTCTAGAGATATTTTTTTGAAAGACCAATAATTGGTTGGCTCATATCTTTCTGTGCAAAGCAGTATGGAATATTTCTGCATTGTACTGTAGTACTCTCTATGCTATAAACATACACATGCATATTTATATATATAAAACCTTCTTCAATTTTTGTATATAATTTCTCTTATGAGAAATACGATATTCTATATATGCCTAATTTAAAAAAAATCTTGAAGATAACTAACAGATAGCCTGTATATAATATTTTTCCATTTTGCAGGTGTGAAAGCAGTTAAGCTAAAAACAACACTTACCATACATTATTATTATTTTTGTGGATAATTCTGCAAACTGGTACGTTTACATCATATGAGTAATTAAAATAAACTCTGCTGTGCTGTGAGATGTCATAGATGTAAGTTTCATCCACGTCTGTTGTCAGAAGTAATTACTTTTAACGATTTTTCATTTGCTGACAGATTATGACAATTCTTCAATCACTGGCAGACATGCATATTAAAGCACCAAAAACAATTTAATTTCAACATATGCTCTCATTTCTATTTACGACCAATATCTCAAAAGTAATTTCACATTGACAAGTTTTAGGTACCCAAGTCTTCAAATACAACAAAATTATAAACATTTATACCGTATCGAGGAATTTCTACTAGAGAAATAAGTAGCATGAATTTAATGATCAAAATTCCATTCAAATGATAGTAATAAAGAGTGGATAATAATAACAAATACTATTCATTAAATTATAGTCCATGTTATGAATTATGTGTGCTATTCAGTTTCATTAAAAGTCAATTCCTTTCATGGAGAATGTAATTAAAAAACAGAACAGAACATCAACAGGAGACAAAACTGTCTAGACTGTTGACTGTTGTTTTAAGGATATTTCACATTTTTCTTTCTTGGAATTCATAAGAGCATTTTCTCAAAAGATTAAACTTTTATTACTTATACAAAGCTTACACCATTGAATTGTCACTATTCTTAAATAAGTGAAAATAATTTTTCCTGTTTTTTAAAAGTAATATTTTTACTGTAAAAAAAAAGCAGCAGATTTTTGATATTGATTCCATGTTTTAGTAAAATTAATTCATGAAGTTTGTTTGGAAAGAAAATCAGCATTTGAAGCAAATAGCAATACAATATTTCCAGCTTTTTCAATAAATTTATTCTTAAATACAAAAATAATTAAACAGGAAAAAAATATAGCAATAATTTTTTAAAAAATTATAGACAGAAAGAAAGTAATAATAATAATTTACACAGAAAAAAATAAAATTTTTGCAATCATGCATTTTTTTAAAGAATTTTCACAATAAAATGAAAAATATTGGATGGGATCAATCATCTACAGGATCATACACAGCGTGCATAATCCTGAGCTTAACTTTCGCTTTACGAGTTTCATCCATATTTTTCAATATAAATTGAAAAACTCATTAAAAATGCATTAAAAACTCATTAAAAAATGCATGTCATCATGGTAGATTTCTTGCGAGATCAACTCTTTATTTCGTTCGGATACGATTGCAACTCATTATTTCGTTCGGATACGATTACAACTCATTCGGATACGACGTGTTCTATATTAAAAAAAACGTCGCCTTCGATGTGATAGCGAAATCGTCTAAAGAAAGCCGCTTCGTTTTAGCTTCGCTCTGATTGGTCGACGCTTACCCCAAACTCGGCGTAAAGTTAAAAACTTTGAACCCTATGCCACGAGCCCTCAACCAGATTCTGTGACGTAGCAGAGACTGGTTGCCTTGGCAACGGAGCTCGGCTTTAACCACTTATGCCCTTTACGCCCTCGTCTGAACGGGGCCTTAGGGGACCCAATCGTCAAATCCTGGGTGTGGAGAATCATCATCCCCCACTCTTTTAGTTAGGGCGACACTGTAGAGACATTAGTTCTTTTTTTTTTTTTTTTTTGGAAGCAGGAGAGATGAAAAATGAGCAACGCCTTCGCCTGGAATAGAGCCGCGGGCCTCTGGAATACGTGCCCAGCATGTGGACCACTATACCACAAAGGCACGCTAAGAAGGCGGGAGAAATACCTTATAATGGTATACAGTACAACTCCAATTATCCAAACTCCAACTATCCGAATAACTGATTATCCGAATCACTTTCAGAATTTAAGAAAAGAAGACGGAAACGTGCCGCGATTCACAAAATGATGATTCTGTTTACGAGCGCTATTTGTCCTTCTCTCCGCTAAGCTAGAGTAGGCGTAGGGCGAACATTATTGGGATGATGAGACACCATCTCATAGTGCATTTAATTTTTCTATATTTTGTCTATGAAACTAAATGCACAGAGGTAAGATGATTAAGCAGTCCCCACATTTTTCCACAACTCCCGCAATTCCCTTTGTTTTTTTACATCCCCGTGTTTTCCTTTCTTTATAATTTACGATATGACCACAAATACAAACCAGCAAATTTCAGCTTGAAATCCTTTTCAAGTAAAAAAATTACTACATTATAAATTACTTAAAAAAGAACAGTTCGAGACTTATGATACAGTACAACTTCATTTATGCGAACTGCGACTATCTGAATCCCTGATTATCCGAATTTCTTTCAGAATTTTTTAGAGTGAACTGAAGAAGAGAAGTAAAAGGAAATAGAAACTCTAGAAAAGAAAAGAGAAGAGACAGAAGAAGATGAGGATGACATGTTACTTGAGGACTTAATAAACATTATTTTGAAAAATTCCTGCATGTTCAGAAGTTAGTACTGAGGATACAGTACAACAATTATCCGAACTCCTACTATCTGAATCGCTGATTATCCGAATTGCTTTCAGAATTTCAGAATTTTTCAGAATTAACTGAAGAAGAGAAGGAAAATGAGGAAAAGGAAATAGAAACTCAAGAAAAGAAAAGATGAGACTAACGTGTTACTTGAGGAATTAAGAAACATTCTTTTGAAAAATTCCTGCATGTTCAGAAGTTAGTACTGAGGATACAGTACAACAATTATCCGAACTCCTACTATCTGAATCGCTGATTATCCGAATTGCTTTCAGAATGTTTCAGGACTAACTGAAGAAGAGAAGGAAAATGAGAAAAAAGAAATGGAAACTCAAGAAAAGAGAAGATGAGACTAACGTGTCACTTGAGGAATTAAGAAACATTCTTTTGAAAAATTCCTGCATGTTCAGAAGTTAGTACTGAGGATACAGTACAACAATTATCCGAACTCCTACTATCTGAATCGCTGATTATCCGAATTGCTTTCAGAATTTCAGAATTAACTGAAGAAGAGAAGGAAAATGAGAAAAAGGAAATAGAAACTCAAAAAAAGAGAAGATGAGACTAACGTGTTACTTGAGGAATTAAGAAACATTCTTTTGAAAATTCCTGGATGTTCACAAGTTAGTACTGAGGATACAAAAGAATGGATGGTGTGTGATTCGTCAGACCCTGGGTTTCAAATTCTAAATGATTATGAATTTATTGAAAGTGTGAGAGAAGAAAGTGTCTAAGATGACCTTAATGTTGAAGTTGAAGCAAACACGGGACCATCAGCTAGTGCAGCGTTTGTCGGCCTTGAAACTGCGTTGAAGTGGATGGAGCGTCAGCCCGAGTGTGACCACATGCAGTTTTTCATTGTCAAGCGGATGCGCGGCTTGGCTACCCGAAAACGGATGAAGACAATCAAACAGCTTATTAAAGCCTCTTTTCCTTTAAAAAATAGTTTTATTCTCCCATTTTCAACATACAGTAATTAATTAAAGTGTACGTAGACGCTTCCTTCGGAAAAAATCGAATTATCCGAATTTTTGATTATCCGAATAGAATCCGGTCCCAATAATTGATTTGGATAACTGGAAGTTCTACTGATATTATTGTGATATCATATATATAATATAATCAAGTATATCCCTATATCCTTCATGTATATCCTTGTACCTTTATATCATATATGATATTATCTTATTATTAACATGATAAAAAACAAATCCTGCAATCATATTATGATTGTTTATCTCAACGATTTCGAATTTTATCTACATTAAATGGGTGTAATGGAATGAAAAAGCCTAAAACAAAATTAATATCATCTGAAAGGAAAATGGTATATTTTTATCTTAACAGCGTAAAGCAATTATATGAACTATTCATATTGTTACGACATGTCCAGCTGCGGTAAGATAACTTCTCCGCAAAGCTAGTTTAGGGTTGCCAGATTTGGCGCGAAATCGGTCATTTGGCGACAAAATTACCGTATGTCATAGATGAAGCAAGAAAATTCTAGAACGTATTCTTACCGGTTTGTCCAGAATGTTCTCGAAAGCAGGTTACAAGCAATATAAACCCTCCCTGTACGCGGAGTAACAGTGTATCCCTGTACGCGGAGTACAACAACATTACTAATGTGTGCTGATATATAATGCCATTATAAATAATAATAAGCCAATATAATGCTGCAAAGCCTCTCAAATTATGTACGCAAAGCAGTGAAAAATCTAATTTCCAAATCCAAAGTTAACCATAGCAGTTGCGAATAATCAAACAATTAATATATGAATTCATATAAACAGTTAATATATCAATTCATATAAACAATTCGTGGTAATTATGTGTGTTCATATACGGCTTTCCGCATATTGGATCCTTGATGGGGGACATATTAGAGCATTTTTGTAATACTGCGCGTTGCTTTTGTTTAGTTAGAGTGTATTTTATTTAATAATTTTATTTGCAGCTTCGGTCACTTATTGGGCTTGTACTTTAGTGTATTTTTTTATTTGGGGCATTATAATGTATATTTTGTAATTCTAAATCTATCGGAATTTGAATTGTAAAAATAGCACAACTAGAATATAAAATATGAACAGTTTTGGGACGTTTTACCAGCTAGAGAATATTCTAGAAGATTCCAGAAAAATAATTTTTGATGATCTAGGAGTGATTTTTCTCCTAGCTTCCAGAAGACTTGAACAACTCTATAAAATCTTTAGCTACATTACAGTTACACAACCATTAATTCAATTATTCAGTCGATAAAATACATCTCTATTGAATTCCACTAGCTAGCGACTGTTTTAGATTTTGTTTCGTGAATTATTTTAGTTATTTTTTAGTTATTTTAACATGATATTCCTCATGTTTAAAAGAAAATTTGACTTGTTGTTGTTCTATTTCAGCTGCTTTTACTCTTGGAGCTGTTTAGTTTGCTGCATGAACTGTTATCTACTCCTTCCTGTTCATATATCACGATTATTAAGTAGATATTGATGAATCTAAGTACATAATGATCTTATGCATGTCCTTCATAAATCTTTACTTTTAACTGAGTAATGTCATACATGTAATTTTATTAACTTTTTTTCAGCAGTTAATTCAGTTGTTAAGTCGAATAAAAAATGTCATTATATTGTATGCTGCATATTTTTCAAATGCATATTTTTCAAATGCATATTTTTCAATGAATTTACTTTTTCTGTAGTGCACACGACAGCTTTATTAGGCACATGTGGCATAAGCCGAACTTCGTTGCTAAGCAACCACACTTGACGGAAACAGGTATAAAGATTTTTTCCAAATACTCTTGCGGCTCAAGTCTGTTCAAGTATGGTATAAGAACTAACTATTCACAACGAGACTGATATTCGGCCGACGATTTCACTGAGTCATCTACACATGCACGCATGCGCAGTGTTAATTTTCCTGGATTGGCAACGGCTTAAACACTTTCCGTAGGCAGGAAAGAAATTAATAACATTCATGACTTAGGATTATGACAATTATGGCATGCACACCTTGCACAAAAGTAAATGGGACAGTCCTATATCATCCGCTCTGCTGGACCGATTGTCGAAATTTAACTCGGTTTTTTATGTCTCGAAAGAGGGACGAAGGCTATGTATTGGATTTATATACAGCATTATTGTAACATAGGAATTTTGACACAAAATTGGTCTTTATCTGAAATAACATACCATTTTTTTTTCATATTTGGATTCTACGACTCAAATTATGCCTAAATATTTAATTTTGTAAATTTTGGTGAGAAAGTTACCGAAAATTTTTAGTTTGCGCCAAGTATAATTCACTTGGCGAGCTTCTCAATGTACAGCGACCTATTTTCCTTTCCTTTTTTTTTCATTCTACACGAGCGGAAAAAATGTAATCGTTCACGTTTTCAAATAATTTTAACACAGTACATAAAACCACATTTGACATTTTTATCGCTTATTACAAATATCTCAAACTTCAAAACGCGCCAATATGTAAATTCACGAATAGCTTAGGAAATTTTGAATAAAAAACTCTAATTTTTTGCAGGAATTCTTAGAAATACATCTAGGTTAGGTGATGATAAAGATTTTACAGGTTTTAATTCAAAATGTTTTTCTAAAAGTTTATAAAAATAATTTAAGAATACAAATTTTAAAATTAAGTCATAATAAATGGGCGAATTTTATATGGAAGAAACCTAAATTTTGAAATGTGAAAGGAAGAATCAAATAAGTTAAATAAAAATAGATTAAGTTAGATATTGATAAATATATACCAAATTCAGTTAACATGGCGGTGCTAAAATTGTGAGATCTAATTTTTTAAAAACTAATAGTGCAATTTTCACAAAACTTGGCACATTGGTATAATTTGAGTCATAGAATCAAAATATAAAAAAATATTGGTATGTTATTTCATAAAAAGCCCAATTTTTGGTCACAATACCTGTGATAAAACAATGCTATATATAAACCTAATATATAGCCTAAGTCACGCTTTCGAGGCATGGAAAAACTGAAATTAAATTTCGAGAATCGGTCCAGTAGAACGAGAGATATAGAACTTCCCCAATTTTTTTTTTTTTTTGGTGGTGTGCAAGGTGTAAATTATAATATGAATGCTTATGTTTTTTTTTAATTTATAATATTTATGATTGTTCATGATACAGTAACAAAAAGTAAGCAATGTAACAAACTTTATTTCTGGCAGTCATTGAAGTCTCTACATCCATCCACTCACTCTCTAGAACGACATTTGCCATAACGTTTTTTAGAGTAAGAAACATATGGTCTACCTGAAAAATAAGGATGAAATTTTACAAAAGCACATTATTATTTAATTAAAAATTGATCATACCGTTTTACAATGCATGACTGAAGTACATTCATCGAACTAATGCTATAATGTTTCAATAAGAGAGTATCAAACGGTTCATTTACTTTTTGCATGTATTAGCCCAAAGATCATTAGACCCAAACGGATATTAATTTCAAGACGGCATTTTGCGTCGTTTCACTTTTCAAACTGTTGCCACCAAATATTATCTATATTTAAAGAAACTAAATAATGAAGAATCTGCATGAATGCTTGAATGTTTCTCGCATTGTGAAAAACAACGGTACCTATAGCCATCAAATTTTGCATAGCATTATCCTCCGAACGAACATAAGAACTTTAAAGCCCGAATTTTGAATTTAGAATTTGTTTCATTATCTGTTTCAAATTTTTGTAAAACTTTTACCAATTTTTGATTAACAAACTCAATGATTTCAAAGCGACCAATGACAACACTGTACGAAAAAAAAAAAAAAAAAAAAAAAAAAAAAACATTTTTATCCCCAACGTGCGAGGCTGTGTATCAGAAATTCTAAAGATATGCTTTTTCCAAATATTTTTTGATATTGCTGTTGAATTGAATTTTATGTGGTTTAAGTACGAAAAGCGTGATATTTAATAAATAAAGGTAACACACAAAACGTTAAAAAACATTTTGGGCATAATATAAAATCTGAAAACCTTTCAGATTTTTTTCTTAATTTGTATCGATTATTAATATTCCAGAAAGTAGGAATATGTATTCCGGTTTCTGGTATTTTGTACACCGGGAATGCGATTTAACATTATTGGCTTTCTACAGCATTTTATGTTTGAAGATAAAAGGATATTTAAGCATTAATCAAAGGCTACTTACTTTATAATAGGTTTCTCTATCTAAGTGATATTCCACATAATAAGTATTAATTGCAACTGCCAAATTATCCATAAGGGAAGAAACGCATTGTTTCCAACGTGGTTGTTTTTCTGGGACGTCTGGCTTGTCCAATGGCCTTTGACCCAGAGTCCTCCATTCCTTCGACAATAGGGGCAAAGTCTCATGAACAACTCTCCAGTTTATATAATTAGCCACCACTCTGAAAAGAGAAATTGACCATACAGTGGGAAAAGCCATCGAAGTAGTCTGAAAACGTTAACATCTAAGTAGTCGCTCTTACTTCTGAAAAAAAACCGCCATGTATTTTCTGTAATAAAAATCATGTCTGCAGTTATCGTGGTTGCAAAGAATAATAGGAAAAGTTCGAAAAGAAAGCTGCCCCACCTATAGCAGTTATCCCACCTAAAAAGGAAGAAGATTCCCCTCAACTTAGACGAAATGACTCAGAAAAATCCCTTAAAACTGCTTTATAGGGAAAAACTGAAGAAAGAGTTCAAGCAGCACCTCCTGGATTCAGTTAGTTCTAGCCCTTTGTTGCTCAGTGTTCCATTACATGGAACACCCAAATTAAATCGCTTCTGAAACCGTTAAATTCAACCGTAAATGGATAAAAATGCCTTTATAATATACTTCAAACTTCTCTTTTTAAATAGTAGATGGCAGCATATCACAAGGAGACCCAGAATTTTCATTTATGATGTGTTATTGAAATCCACTTATTTTCTAATAATTTTCTATATTTTTTTGTGACACAAAAAAAAAATTTGTTTAAAAAAAATTTTCGTATAATTTTGATGGCTGCACTCTATATTATTTGTTATATATTTTTTTTTTACATTTTTCATACAAAAAGCATGCGCAGAATCATTAAATTAAACGGGGTGTTCCATTAGCGGGAACACTGCGACTTGAAAGATCTCATGCTATTACGCATCAGAACATCTGTCTTAGGAGAAAACATCTGTTGTATAGGTTTTCTATTTCCGTTGTTTTGGGAGAATGAATTCAAACAAAGCAGTCTTGAGGGGCGAGGTGTGGTTTGTGCTATGAAAGCCCTAATATGGGCATCTTGAAATTTTTGTGAGTAGTTTTCAGGCGGGAATTTTATCAGTAGCTTGAGTCATCTTTACTTAGGGGAGCTGCAAGAATTATTTTGCTATCGCTTTTTAGTCTCATTCCCGTTTATTTACAATAATTGTGTAGACATTTTTTGTGTATGTATATCTTATAGCTCATTTTTCTTTATTGTTAATATTAATTGCAGTTAATTTTTTATTATTAATTTTGCATAATTGGCAGGAAAATCTTTCCGAAGAGGAAAGAGTTTCTTTTTCTCTTTCTTTTTACTTGGAATTCTAAACGTATTGTTTCACGGAACAGAAGCCGCACAAAACAGGTTTTTTGTTCAAAACCTGCAAAGTTAGCTTGTGCTTCTATCAAAAAGATGTGACATGCTTTGAAAATTTCACGAAGCTATGAAATCGAAAAATTTGTAAATATTTTTCTATATAGGACTTGTGTATATACATATATTTATCTCATTTATCCATATATATTCAATAAAGTTGTGTATATCCAGAAAACCATGCATACATCTATAATACAGTGTTTTTTCATTACTATACATAAGCTTCTACTTATTTCCGTGCTTCACTGCAATGCTCGCTTAGTCGCACTTTTAAGAGCTCTGGTGGCGCAATGTTCCACCTCATGGAACACCCACAAAATTGAAACGGTAAGTGCAATTTTTACAAAATTTTATCTGTATACTCCTTTAGGCCTAGATAGACTGCATACAACTTTTCCTGTTGAAATATCGACTTTAAAGTGTAGTGCACCACAAAGGGCTAGGGAGTGTTGACTGAAGCCCCTCCTGATGAAAGTAACGAAGCTGTAGATTAGCTGAAAAATAAAGAAATAAATTACTTCCTAAGAACTATTATCTAACAAGTAGAAAAGATATGTGTAGCAAAGACTACAGCAGCAAAGTTATTAGCTGTATTCAAAGCTGCCATGACTCTGATGAAAATCGCTGAAGCTAAAGATTAAATCGAAGACTCAAGATCACGGGTTGAAAGCTCGACTGGACTTTTCTGATTGACTGTATTTGCATAAACATTTTGCTAATTTCCTGCTCGTGTAAGTCCGTAACTCACAAGTCATGGCTGACTTCACGCACCATTGATTTAAATTTAAAAACAAGCGAGCGACCTTTGCCCGTATTTGATATACTGGATAAAATTCTTTAGAAGTTGGTACCAGAAAGAGAAATTGATGATTCTGATTCTGATTGCTAAGATTATTAAAGAACTGGATTAGCAGGATGCAAAATTCAGCTTCTCCTGCAGTTTCTAGGACTTACTGATGACTTGAATTCTAATTCTCTTATACTAAGTAACCAGTAATGAATGTGAGCAACTGTAAGTAATGAATGTGAGCAACTGTAGTAAGAATGTGAGCAACTGTACCAGACCTCACGATATGGCGCCACCTCTAAGCCACGAACTTCCGTACTTCTACATTTCTGATGACGTTTCGACCTAACACAGTTATGGTTTGGCTGTTTTGTTCGCTTCTGATGAATTTTGCATTTTAGATTATGTATTTCTTCTATCTGCAGTTAATCGTATTTAAAATGAGCCGGAACGTAGCTAGTAATTTACACCAGCTAGTCGCGGCAGAAAGCAGAATATAGAATTAATTTCAGCCTCTCTAGTATGACTTTATATCCCAATCCATTATGACTCTAGTTTGATCTCTCAAACGGATCCTAATGAGTCTCTGATCCTAATGAGAGGAGTCCTAAATATGGTCAAACTAGAGTATCAACGATAATTTTGCTTTCTCACTTTGTCGACTTACTTGGAAACTCTTTACCACTTCATGAGGTATGTTTCACGATTACATGAGGCACGTTAAGAAATTAAATACTAAATGCACATATTTAAGCAGCGAAACAGATTTAAGGATTTAAAGAGAAAAATCGCATGTTTAGAAGAAAATAGGAATCGTGAAAGGTATTTACAGAAAACATTTCTACGCTGAAGACATTTTAGAACTAACTGAAATTAAAACAATGAGAAATTAACATCCTTAGCTCAAAACTATGCAGGATCTCTTGTCAGGAATTAAATGTATGAGAGGTATATTCGCACTGTGTCGACAGAACACTGCTGCCGCATTTACCTTTGCAATCATGGATCGCAGACTTATACTTCCACTTATAACACTATTTTAAAAGATATATAATTTCGCTTTGCAATTTTTAAATTTAAGAAGATTACCTCCGGAAAAGTTACCCAGAATCTAGTTACATTGAGTAAATGTTTATGCTCAAAATAAAATTTTACAAAAAGGTTTGATAAGACAAAAATTGACGAGATCCGTCAATTATGTCTTACCAGAGTCAATTTTCTTCTTTTTTTTTCATTATGAATGCAGTCTTTTACTAAATATAAATTATGGGCACCAAGGGTACATATAAAAAATTTAGACTTCATATCTTTCGCAAAACCGATATTTAAAATTAACATTGGAATATACATGAATATTTGCTTCTTACAGATATTTGTGCAATTTAGTATATGTCTCCACGACTGACGGTTGTGACAGTAAGGGCTCCACAAGAAGCTTTGTGAATACCAATAAGAACTTGAACACCTATGATAAAAATAACAATATTCAAATTAAATAGCTGGTGGGGCCTCCATGAGAAAATACAGCCTCAGTCCTCCGAGGCGTGCTTTTCACAAGTCTTTGTATGACGACTATTGGAATTTTCTTCTACTTGGCTTGGAGAAGACATGTCAGTTCCTTTACCGATAGTTGCATTCCTTAATTCGGTTATCCAACTCGTCTTAGAGGTTTCGATAGCGCTCGAGTCTCGGCTTTGGAAGTTTAGTCTATTCTGTTAAAGCCATTGTCATCATACTAATCCGCGGTGGACCTTGCAACATGACAGCTGGCGATGTCATTCTGAAAGTAACATGGCTCCAGCCCGTAAAACTGCCGTAACGTAAGAAACATCCTGTCATCCAAAATAGGCATCGGTGTTCAGTTTACCATGGACATGGACCAACGGTTCAGTCCATGCCAAGAGAAACACCCCCATAATCATAATTCTACCTCTGCCAAACATTATTGTCGGTACAATGCGTTCTGGCAGTAGGCGTTCTCCGAGAAAACGCCGGATTCAGACCTCGCCATCTGAACGGTAGAGGTTGAATGTCGGTTCGATTCGTTGCTCCAGAGAACTCGCTTCCATTGATCAATGGTCCACTGTCCGCGTGCTTTGCACCGCATTATCAGGAGAAGCACGGTTGAACTTTTTGATCAAAGGCTTGTAGGCAGCAGCTTGTAGAGTTGCGCGCCTCCAACCTGCACGCAACCAAGAGGTGACTGTTGAAACTGGAAAATAGACAGAGTCTTGCTAAGGGTTTAATTCCCTTTTTATTCAGCTTAAGAAATTACAATTGCGTGCTCTTGTCGCTCACAAACTACGCCGACCCGGCGGTAAAATAAAAATAAGAACCTGAAAAGAAATAATAACAAGACTCTAACTACGAGGCTCTCTAAACGTAACTAACCTCACCGCGTTTTACAATACCGCTGCTAATTCAGCAAACTTTGAATATCACGTTGAACGATTAACAATTCTGCGAGGCAAGCACACAGGCCGAAACGCGGGGTTCTTCAATTTCTGGCTAACTACCTCCGCGCTCGGGAAGTAAGAACAGCACACCTCGAACTCGTTTCCATTCTATTTAACTCAGAATACTTCCGCTGATACTTTGAATCCTTGCGCGTTCTACTAAAATTTACATACTCTGGCATTGGCAGTTCCAGGGGAAAGTAAGGCTTGACAGGAAAGATAGTTTAAACTTAAAATAAATTTTAGTTAAAATAAATATAAACCCTACAAGCTCAACCATGAAAACGAAGCAGATGTTCCTTTCTTAAGGATGATATTCATTGAAAAAATACTTCTGTTTGCCTTTTGA
Source organism: Stegodyphus dumicola (assembly GCF_044657685.1). Classification (NCBI taxonomy): domain Eukaryota; kingdom Metazoa; phylum Arthropoda; class Arachnida; order Araneae; family Eresidae; genus Stegodyphus; species Stegodyphus dumicola. The sequence goes on from NC_140778.1 coordinate 53,878,322, forward strand.
AACTAATAGCGTATGTGGGCCAAAGGCTGGAAGAGGTTCTTCCGAATTTCTCTGGACAGCATCCGTCGGTCCCTATCTCCCAGTTTTGAGGGTCTGCCGATTCGAAACAGATTCCCATAATCACCGCTTAACTTCACTTCTGAATAACACAGGCTACTGTCGAATTTGGGTAATTCAGCTCATTTTATATGCCACATAAGGATTGGCCACCTTTTGTGCTACCCGAAGATGTAACTTTGTGATACCCTTTGCCAAAATCAGATAGCTGTGCATTTCGTGGCATCTTCATGCCACTAATGCAGATGTTGATTCCTGCACAATATTCAATGGTGGAGGGCCATGACGCACATTAGGACCGCAGGTATCGGCATTTGCAGGGGCTAAATATTTATTGGTAGCTAGTGTACATATGTATGTGTTTATATGTATATAATGTATATGAAAAGTCAACTAATTTCCGATCAATAGCGATAATTATTTGCTTTTAATTTAATTTCTTTTTCAAAGTTTGAAATTTTGTTATTCATGATTTAAATTCAAGTCCCCGTAAAACATTTATGCAAGTTACTTTAAAAAACAATTTTCGGAATTAAACTTTCTACATATGGGTTCCCTCTTTTTTTTATATTTCTACTAAATTTATGTTAGGAGATAATATAATCAATATTTCTTTATGTATATAATGTATATGAATGTATGTGTTTATATGTATATAATGTATATGTATGTATATGTTTATATGTATATAATGTATATGTATGTATATGTGTGTGTAAAATAAAAAATATGTAGATCAAAATTATAATTTAAAAAGCCTCTTAATTGCTCATTTATAATTTGGGTGCTTCCACTCTAGAAATAACTTTCGTGAAACTGCATCATATCCGAAAACTAATTCTCTTTAATGCCATCTTATACATCTGCATTGTCTATAAATTGTAACCAATGAGATTAACGAAAAATGTTACTATAAATACTGTTGCAATGCAATGACGCCTCCTTCTTTCTCTGTCTTCGCTTGCTAGCTAAAGGACGTCTCTTGCTTAGCTACTTCTATTAAAAATGTAATGCCTCATCATCAAAATTGTGGGCTGCAGATTGGACCCAATGTGATGTGCCGTGCCATAGGGGGATCAACAATGAATAAAAAAAATATTTGGATTATCAAGTGATTTTTATGAATCTTCAAAAGTTCTCCGCATCTACTACTACGTAATTGATATTTTCAGCGATGATCTAACCAAAATACACTCGCGACTGCAAAATCATTTCTTTTCTAGTCAAGCACTCATTTCTCATCAATTTTCTGCAAATAACTAAATTATATCATCACATATAATTAAAATAAAGAATACGTAACATCATATTCTAACTTTAATTTATAATAGCTCCGTAAGTTACTTTTAATTCAGTTATTTTTTTCCTATCGTAAAGTAGTAATATGCTCATAATAAATCTTTCTAAAATGCGTGATTTCAAAATGAATCCTTGTTACGCCATACTTATATAACGCTTATGACGCACGTTCTTACATAACCCCAAAACTCTTTTAGTAAGTAATAATATTGTATTTTGTGAACCAAAACCTTAATTAAACAACTGGAGAAAAGTTATTACTATCTTAATGTTGAAAGTCTTCTTGAATCTAATAACATTTGGATGATGCAAACTCGCTAAAATAATCATATCTAAACTAAACTCAGTGGGCCAACAACCCTAGTAGGCAAGCAGCCCTAGTGGGCCAAGGCCAGCAGTGCGCCGAAATCTGCTTTCTTGACCGTGGGCCCAGGGGTGCGTAAGCATATGCCCTGAACAAGTGGTCAGCTTGCCGCAGGACCCCCAGTGTTTAGTCCCCAAGCGAACCTGGTACTCATTTTATCGACCCAAAGGATGAAAGTCTGAGTCAACCTTGCCCAGCCCGAGGATCGAACGCCGGACCTGTGGTGCTGTTGCGCAATGCCCTAGGCGCAAAATAATCATATCCCTTGCAAAAAATATAAATCCAGTTTCGCAAATAAATTTTGTATCGAAATCAAAAGAATAATATTTTATTACGCTATAAACTACTGGAATGGCCGACACGGAAAATGTTTTTAGTAGGCGTTTTCTAAAATCATAATCGTATGCGTAATTATTTTATTTGTGATGAAATGTTTGATGTTGGTTGATCTAGAATGTAATATAGCTGAAGCATAAATACTTGCCTGGTATATCTCTTCCAATTTAAAACTTCTTTTTCTTGAAAATAAAATCTAGACAAACACAACTGAATAGGCACAACCGTTCTTAAACAATTGCATTTGCAAATTTCACAAATTTATAGCACACTTGACCAAGAAACAGATACGCTGCAAAGTATGCCAGAAGGGCAAAGAAGCTTAGAAGAGTGAATATTTCATTATAGATATGCTAGGAAAGTTCCTGATCTATTTTCTTCCTATTGGTTAATTATTATTGGCTAAAGGTTAGGTTCGAAAAATTTTGATACTCTTATTCTTGGCTAAAAGGCATTTTGCGTCATTTAAGTGAATGTGCAAAAAATCTTATTAAGATATACAGATTATGCAGAGTTTCTATGTTATCTTCATTAATGTCAGTTTTGCCTAAAAGGAATAAAGTGGTGTCAAGCTTTAAAAAAGGGCCCACCAGGGGCCGAGCGGTAAAAGCCGCTGAACACTGGTAGTTCAGTCCGAGGTTCGAGTCCCTGCGAACGGGCTGGCTGCATGGGCGTTTTCGTCGTTTTCCCCATGTGTAACGTGGATACGAGCCTGTTTCCCTTAGAAATACTTCCACGGGGCATCCTGTAGTGCCTAAGGGTTGAGCACGCAATAAGCCCCAAAAAGCTTTAAAAAGTTTCTTCTACAATACATTAGTGAAATAACTGAACCTTATTAATACAAACTGCAGGAATATTTTCACTGTATGTGAATATTCATATTAACAGATACTTTCACATAAAGCAAATTAATACAAGTACAGCTGTACAGACATTAGGTATTTTGGAAGCAGGAAAGATGAAAAATATGCAGCGCCCTTGCCGGGAATCGAACTGAGGACCTCTGGAATACGCGAGAAGCGAGCAGACTACCACACCACGAAGGCATGTCAAGAAGGCGGGAGAAATACCTTATACAGAAACTGATATAAATCTCACCATAAACAGTAAATGTAAACTAGTACTCAATGAATTTCATTTTAGAGAGATACATAGCAATACAGCATCAGCTACTAAAGAATTTTGCAGTAGGACAAAAATTAATTTTGAAAGTAGTGGGCCAAGGCCAAAAAAAAAAAAAAAAAAAAAAAAAAAAAAAAAAAAAAAAATTATAACTTGTAAATTTATAATTGTGTACCCTCTGCAGTATAATTATGTAAAATTAAAATCTTTAATAATGTATCTGAAAATAAAATGCATAAAAACATTTCAGCATGAAAAAAATCATGCCGTCATGGAGAATTTTCTAAAGGCAACTGGCTTGTATATACGTTGCACACGAGGAAAACCACGAAAACTCCCAAGCAGCCAGCCCGTTCACGGAATTCGAAACTCGAGCCGAATTATAAGTATTTTAGAGACTTTACCGCTCGGCCGCTGGTGGGGGCTGTTGCCATTCCGAATAATGTGTGCCAAAATTAGCGTTTTTAGAGATTTTAATTAATATCTCTGCTGACTGAAGTCGTACGAAGATGAGAAGGATCGAAACGACTTCACACGAATTTTTGGAATCCAGTTGTACATCTCTTGAAATTCAAATCCCCGCCGTTCCGGAGGTAATGATGCCACAAACAAACAAACAAACAGATTTGTCCTTGAAACGAGCTGAACCTATAAGCATGCCTTCGTGGTGTAGTGGTTCTGCACACTGGGCCTGTATTCCAGAGGTACGTGGTTCGATTCCCGGCGAACCCGTCTGCTAATTTTTCATCTTGCCTGCTTCCAAAAAATTACCTAATGTCTCTACAAACCTGAAACAAATTACTGCTTGAAACGAGCCTGTGTTGTTCAGTTGGGCTGTTAAATGTTCGGTAATAGATGTGCCGTTACTTTGCATGACAGTAATGTACTTACGTATAAGCTTCTTCGAAAAAGATATAGTAAGTTTGAGAACTTTGCATCGACGGAAATGGTATATATTGTGTATTCGATATTTAGCAGCCAATAGGAAAAATGTGTACTATACCCAGGAAAGATTTAAAAATCACAGTATGGTAACATGAACTTTTTTTTAAGTGAAGAAGCATACTAAAATTCAGTTCAAAATCTAGTTTAAAAAATGTAGAATAAAATTCAGGACTAAATGGAAAATGATACAGTTAGGAATACGAAATTCCGCAGTCAGTAGCAAATAAGATCACATTTTGAGACAGAATTTCAAAAAAGAATTCAAGAGTTTGCGATATAAAGAAGAAGTATTTTATTATTTTTTGGATAGAATAACATGGAAATTAAAAAAAAGATTTTTATACTATAACCTTTAGTTTAAATTTATATAATAATCAATGCATTAAACGAAGAAAAATAATTTATCTTATAGTTTAATGGGAACAATAGATTAAATAATTCTACCTCCAGACTTCATCTACAATTTTCTAAACGAATAATAAAAGTGTGGGGTACCATGTTCAATTAAAAATATAATAATAGCTTATACATTTGGCAATGCAATTAACTTAATATAAACTTAAGTAATGGTTATTCATTTCAAATTACAAGTAAATTATTAGATTTCGATATATTGCGATACCCTACAATTTTATTGTTCGCGAAATAAAATGGTATATGATTTCCGTAAATAGAATTATTTAATATATTACTTCCGTTAAACTATGCTATAAATTATTTTTTTCATCTTTTACAGAGGGTGTCCAAAACCTTTTGTAACGATTTTGATTTTCACCATGAATTTAAATACCATGAATTTTCACCATGATTATGAAATACAAACGCCAGTGGTATACAATTGGATTAAGATTTAATTATCGTATTAAAAATATTCTCTTCTTTATAATGTCGCTGAAAAATAAACAATAGATCGAAGGCTATATTTTTTCCGCCCCCCGAAGAGAAATACACTTATTCAGTTTGTAGAGACATTGAGTATTTTATTTTTTTTTTTTTTGGAAGAAGAAGTGAAAAATGAGCAACGCCTTCTGCAGGAATCAAACCGCGAATCTCTGGATTACGCGCTCAGCGTGCAGACCGCCACACCACGAAGGCACGCTAAGAAGGCAGGAGAAATATCTCACATACTCCCCCTTTTAAGGGCGACTGCTGTTTTAGGCTACACAGTCGCCAAATCCTGGGCGTGGAGATTCATCGTCCACCACCCTTTTAGTTTGGGCACCACTGTAGAGACGTTAGGTATTTTTTGGAAGCAGGAGGAATGAAAAATGAGCAACGCTCTCGCCATGAATCGAACCGCGAACCTCTGGAATACACGCTCAGCGTGCAGACCACCACACCATGAAAGCACGCTAAGAAGGCGGGAGAAATACCTTATTAATATAAAATCTGAAAAGCAGGATTTCAATATTTCTACACGAACAGAAGTGACATAACTAATATAAAAGGAAAGAAACTTCATAATTTAGATCTGACTGGGAAAAAAGCAAAAAATGCATACCCAACAAAGGTAGGTTCAGCTCTTATTAAATCCAAAGTGGCAGCTCATGTTTTAAAGGAAAATCCAGCTCCTCAAAGAGCTATTGCAAAATCTTTAAGTATCTCTGTAGGAACTGTGAACAAAATTTTAAAATTTGATTTAAAACTAATTAAAAGAGAAAAACATGATGTTCATCGCCTAACCCCAAAATATATTCCTCAGCGTGAGATTGTGCAGATTGCTGTAGGAAAATTATTTGGCAGGGAAAGAAAGGAAACATATATAGTTACAACTGATGGGGCTTGAATACATTTATCTGGCTGCAATAAAAAAAGATAGATTGACTGCCCGAAAAGAGGAGAAAAAGACTTAATATTGTTACGAATTTGGTATTTAAAGAGCTAATGTTAGTTCAATTATAAATTAAATGGTTTTATTTCTCGCGCAGTGCAGCGCGTGACGAATATTAAAAGAAAGCTAAGCCGGAAAATTGAAAATACAAGAGCGCGTGCATTAAATAAATAAATATCTCTTTTTGATTTCGAGAAAGTACTGGAAAATGCTAGCGCGTGATTTTAAAATCTTATAAAAGGAGGAAAACATCTCAGTTCGTAGTAGTTGCTTAGTTTGTTGTTGTTTAAAAAACTGCTCTTGTTGATTGTAGCGAATTCGCGGATTAGCGTTCTTTAGCTGTTTTGAATTACGTTCTATTGGACATTTGAGTAGTTAAAAGATAACTACTGTGAGATATTGTAATACTGCATGATAATTTGAGAAAATTTAAGCATTTTTGTTGTGATAATAATAAATTGTTGTTCATTTTTCCTCGGACTTGTGCATTCATTTCATAACGAACCCGTACGCACGCAACAATATGTTAGTTCAGAGAAAGCACGGAAAGTTTTTCTAAAGGTTTTATGCTTATTACCTGATTCTCTTACAACGGAAAACTTAAAATAAATAAAGTAGAAAAAACTCTATAAGATATTTCTCCCGCCTTCCTAACGTGCCTTCGCGGTGTAGTGGTTCTGCACGCTGGGCCGGTTTTCCAGAGGTCCGTGGTTCGATTCCCAGCCAAGGCAATTACACATTTTTCATCTCTCTGGCTTCAAAAAAATCCTAATGTGAAAATCTTCTCTAATGATAAAATGCTCTCTGGCTTCGAAAAAATCCTAATTCTACAGTGGCACCCGAACTAAGAAGGTGTTAGATGATGATTCTCCTCACCCAGGATGTGGCGATTGGGTCCCCTAAAAACCCCAGTTCCCCTTTAAAAGGGGGAGACTGTAAGGTATTTCTGCCGCCTTCCTAGCGTGCCTTCGTGGTGTAGTGGTTCTGCGCGCTGCGCCAGTATTTCAGAGTCCGTGGTTGGATTTCCGGCGAAGGCTACTTTACATTTTTCATCTTGCCTGCTTCCAAAAAATACCTAATGTCTCTAAAACTGTCAATAACAATTCGGATTATTATCAAAAAATTAGTCGGACATAGTTTTGAAAGTATTTCGTATTTTCAGTACAAATTATGAAAGTAAACTCGGTTTATTGTTTGAATGCTATAGGTACTACTTGTAACGTGCTTTCTTTAGGGTTTATTAATGACTATGTTACTTATGTCTTTGTGTTCTTGAAGGCCTTGTATGCCACTGTAAACTTATTTTGCTTAGTGATAATAAATAGCTTCTGGAGGCAGGGGCTTTAATCCGTGTAAGGCAGACATCATGCCAGCTAGGTAATGGAGCCCCTGTTCTCTGGTTAACAGTATATTTACACCTATTTTTCAAGAATAAATTCCATCTCTTTATCCAAACATTCTTCAGTGCGTTAAGTTCCATCGGGATAAGGCTCCGAGCGGTACCTCTAAATCTACTGCACTATTTTTTTGAGAAAATGAGAAATGAAGCTACTTCCTTTAAATCCATCCACCCAAGTCCCCTGATGTGTCTCCTTTGGATTACTGTGCATCTGGACTTTTAAAACCAGCTCCCTCTAAGCGGCATCGCAAAGCGTTAGATGGACTCTGGAAGATTGTGAAGGAGGAGTGGAATAATTTCTACCTTGATGTTTATAGAAAAGGACTTTTATTTTGGAAATCAAGAAGTAATAGCATAGTTCATCAAAAGGGTTATCAGATTAAACATATTAGAAAATTAAATTCTAAGGTTATGAGGTTCCTACCTAGAATTTACAACTAAATATATAGAACCTTGAGAACTGGTAAGCGAATAATCGCTTTAGCTCAGAGAACAGAAACTCAAGAAGCGTTAATTACCCTTTATTGCTGAAAATAAAGTTTACAGATGGCCCTTTCTCAGGACGTACAGAAGAGCCTCCACTTAAGTTTTAACTCAAGAACACTAAGAACTAAATCTGAACTAAAACGATATAGCCTAAGCTTTCAAAATTCTACAGGAGTTGGCCCCTTAACACTAACTAAACGGCGGAGCTATCAAGGGCCTCAATTACGACCTAGTGTAGTAATAGCTGGAGAGAGTGTAACCCAAAGGAAAACGCGCGCTAGTCAGAATCTCTGAGTCTCTCACGAAGTCACTGGAACTTCGGCTTTAAGTACTGCTCTTCTTTCATTTGCATTTAACCGCAATTCTGAAAACAAATTCTGGTAGGAAATTGTAAGCAGAAATTAGGAAAGATAGGAAAGTGCTAAAAATAACTGTTAACAACTTACGATAAACCTTACAAGGTTTATCTCTACATAGTCTGTCAGTGTGTGTGTCTTTCGTTCGTGTGTGTCTTCGTAAGCTAATAGACCCACGGCTATGAAATTTGATACATAGGTGCATCTAGACAAGAGCCGGTGCACCTCGGAGCGATTTTTCGAAATTCGAATTCAAATTTTTTTATTTTATCTTTTGTGATGAAATCGCGTCATTTTGAGACATAATGGGCTATAGGAAAACAAGATCTTACTCTACACACTCCATTTTCACATAGTCACGAAACGTAGCCACTTAGCTATTTTGCGAACTTAAAATAAATTTCGTGTTTAAATAAATCGATTAAATACGAATTTATTTAACAAAGGGAGCTTAACACCTTTTCAACGGGATTTTTTCTAAAAAAGCTTATTTTAAAAAATGTACAGTTTATTTTTCTTTGATTTTTGGACACGTTAAACTTTCAGGCTTGCGACTGCTTTTACAAAAAGAATTTTGGAAAAATGATAATATTTTGCATTTTTAAAAAAAATTTAAATGAAGCTTCCGAGTACACTTTTCATTTTTCATATCTCACATCTTTAAAAATGTGATTTTGGCAACAATTTTCCTGTCGTATTATTGTTGATAGATTTTTGATGAAATCGCATCATTTTGAATAGTTTCCTTCCTTTAGAAATATGGGTTTGGCAACAATTTTTCATCGTATTTCTTATGTCACTGTTTTTAAGAGATTGGCATATTTCATTGTCATTTATATATATATATATATATATATAATACATTTTTAGTCCAAAGGGGCTTTGTCCCTGAAGGACTATTGTTTTCGTTTTGCGATTTTGCGTCGGACTCATAAACGTCGGTTCACTTTTCAAACTGTTGCCACAAAATGTTAGAGTCCTGCATTATATTTGAAGAAATTAAATAATGAAAAATCTGCATAAATGATTGTCTATTTCTCGCATTGCGTAAAACAATGGTACATAGAGCCATCGAATTTTGAATGACGAAATCCTACTGCGAATATGGGCATCTGAAATCCCAAATTTGGAATTTGTTTTATTATAGATTTTATATTTTGTAAAACTTTAACGAATTTTTGATTTACAAACTCAATGCTTTAAAAGCGAGAAATGGCAACGTTATATAGAAAAAAAATACTTTTATCTCCAGCTCGCGAGACTGTGTATATCGGAAATTCTAAAGATATGCTTAATTTAACATTATTTTGCGATATTGCTCTTGAACTGAATTTTATGGTTTAAGTGCAAAGAACATGTGATATTTAATAAATAAAGGTAACACTCAAAACTTTAAAAAAACGCCCCTTTGGACGTAATTTAAAATCTGAAACATTTCAGATTTTTTTTTTATTGATTTTTTTTTATGAAGTTAATCTGCAGAGTAAAATTCTGCGCTGAATTTTATGTTTTTTGAGTTGCTTTCATGTTATTTTTTGCTTATTTCACTGTTTGTAAGATATTGAAAAGTTTTGGATGATTTTTTTTCTTGAACGGAAAGTTGGTTAATTTTTTATTAGGATAATTAATATTTGTATTAAGGGATATAGCTTATTTCATTGTCATTTTTTTCCTCTTGAAAATATAAGAGAAAATATTATTAATTATACTTTGCTTTTCAGAATTTTTTGTTTTTTGTCTTCTTTTATGTTATTTATTGCTCATTTCACTGTTTTTAAGATATTGAAAAGTTTTGAGTAATTTTTTTAGGAAACAAAGTTCTTAACCTCCTTTATACCATTTGAGATCTTAAGATTTTGCAAAGGGAAGTTGGTTAATTTATTTATTAGGATAATTAATATTTGTATTAAGGGATATTGCTTATTTCATTGTAATTTTGTTATACGTAATAACTTTTTTTATGAAGTTGTTCTGCAGTGTAAAATTCTACGCAGTTGTTAAATTTAACGTTTGGTGTTCCCTTCAGCCCTTTTTCCGGTACATTTAAAAGCCAGACGAAGGCTGGCAGCGAAGCTGCTAGTTTATACATAAATCTTTGCAAAATCGTTACAAAAATCTCTCTGTAAAGGAAATAATGGGTTGTCCCTTTAATTTATTTAAGGTTTATTTCATTTAATTTATTAAAGTTTATTTAAGGTCTATTTTATTTAATTTATTAAATTTTATTTTACTTAAGGTTTATTTTATTTAATTTATTAAAGTTTATTTAAGGTCTATTTTATTTAATTCATTAAATTTTATTTTACTTAAGGTTTATTTTATTTAATTTATTAAAGTTTATTTTATTTAAGGTTTATTTTATTTACTTTACTAGCAGCTTCCCTGCCAGCCTTCGTCTGGCTTTTAAATGTACCGGAAAAATGGCTGAAGGGAACACTAAACGTTAAATTTAAAAACTGCATAGAATTTTACTCTGCAGAACAACTTCATAAAAAAAGTTATTACGCATAACAAAATTACAATGAAATAAGCAATATCCCTTAATAAAAATATTAATTATCCTAATAAACAAATTAAATATCTCATCAAATCATTTTTAAAACAAATGCAAAATTAAATTGTATTTTAATATTTAACAGCCATAAATAATGTTTAAAACATTAGATTAAATTCATAGATATTAATAAAACCAATTACGTTTTAAGTAAGGTGACGTCATTGATTACATCATCCACAACATAAAGTTATATAAAATATTATAAACAACAAAATTTTTATTCCAAATAAAAATGCAAAATTAAGTTGATTTTTAATATTTAGAAGAGATAAATAATATTTAAAACACGGAATTTATGCATAATAAACTGCATTATTTTTAAAATAAAATGACAACAAAGTATCGGTTACCATAAATAACTTATCCACCAGTGAGTTTACCATAAGTCGTATTACTCGCCAAAAGAAAAATTGCCAAAATCCGTGCAACCGTCTAACAAAGTAGCACCAAAAATTACAATGAAATGAGCTATATCCCTTAATACAAATATTAGTTATCCTAATAAAAAATTAACCAACTTTCCGTTGAAGAAAAAAAATCATGCAAAACTTTTCACTATCTTACAAACAGTGAAATAAGCAAAAATAACGTGAAAGAAACTCAAAAAACAAAAAATTCCGCGCAGAATTTTACTCTGCAGAACAACTGTATAAAAAACATCAATAAAAATGTATTATATATATAAAAAAATGGCAATGAAATATGCCAATCTCTTAAAAACAGTGACATAAGAAATACGATGAAATGGCAATGAAATATGCCAATCTCGTAAAAACAGTAACATAAGAAATACGATGAAACATTGTTGCCAAACCCATACTTCTAAAAGAATGAAACTATTAAAAATGATGCGATTTCATCAAAAGTCTATCAACAACAATAAGAAAGGAAAATTGTTGCCAAAATCACATTTGTAAAGATGTGAGATGTGAGAAGTGTACTCGTAAGCTTCATTTAAAAAAAATTTTAAAAAGGCAAAATATTATCATTTTTCCAAAATTCTTTTTGTATAAGCAGTCGCAAGGATGAAAGTTTAGCGTTCTAAAAATCAAAGAAAAATAAACTGTACATTTTTAAACATAAACGTTTTTAGAAAAAATCCCTTTGAAAAGGTGTTAAGCTCCCTTTCTTAAATAAATTCGTATTTAATGGATTTATTGAAACACGAAATTTATTTTAAGTTCGTAAAATAGCTAAGTGCCTACATTTCACGACGATGTGAAAATGGAGTGCATAGAGTAAAATCTCGCTTTCCTATAGCCCATTATGTCTCAAAATGACGCGATTTCCTCACAAAACATAAAATTTAAAAAATTCTAATTCGAATTTCGAAAAAATCGCTTCGAGGTGCACTGGCTCTTGTCTAGATGCACCTATGTACCAAATTTCGTAGCCGTGGGTCTATTAGCTTACGCGTAGCGCGAACGAAAGACACACACACACACACGCACACAGACAAACTCTTTGTTTTATTATATGTAGAGACTAAAGTTTATTTTACTTAAGGTTTATTTTATTTTAAGTTTAACTTATGGTTTATTTTATTTAAGGTTTATTTAATTTATTTAAGGTCTTTATTTCTTTAAGGTTTATAAGTTATAAAGGGTTGAATAACTCATCGTGTTAATAAATATTCCGTTCCGTCTGTTGCTTTCGAATCCGGTACTTGGCCGGAATGTAATCTCAGTTTGAGACATCAGTGTTAAAGAATGGATTTTTTTGTCATTCCTGTTTTGCTCGAGTTTCAAGAAGAAATTACGAGGAAACTTTCTTCAGTTAGGTAACTGTGAAATTGAAAAAAATCTGATGTGTACACCACATGACCTCTTTGTACGGAATACTAAATTATACGCAATTTTCCTGCATGTTATTTAAACACATTATTATTGAATTAACAGTTAACGAATTTTGAATTAAATCTACTTCGTCGATAGGGCATAAACCACAATAGAATAAATGAATTCTTTAAAGTTCACTATATTTATTTGCCAAAGCGACACTTCGGCGCTAGTTTCACTTAACAGCGTTACATCTCATTCATTTTATAACTCAGAACGCATAAAAATTATATCATCCGAAGAATTGCCACAAGTTCTATTCAAATATTATAATAAATCTAAAACGATTTACAAAAGAAATTAAACAAATAAAAAAGAAACAGTTTTTTGCAGACGATTCACTTCGCGTAAGGCAAAAATACATAAAAATTCAATATATATTTTGATTAAATTTGAAAGTGTTAGAAAAACACAAAATACCAAATACAGTTAAAACAAGTTTTACGATTAAAATTACAGTTTCTTCGCCAAAACAAGCTAATAACTTAAATGTTAACTCCACAATGAATTAAGCATAATTTAATTCGCAATAATAAAAGAAGATGTTACTTTGTTGTCGCGAAGGTTAGTTTCTCTAGATTGGCCACAATTCCACTATTCTGCTAAGTTTCAAATGTAAATAAACACGGCTGCCATGGTTATCATAAATTAGTCTTAGGGGCACTTAAAAAACTTTTAAATTATTGATAATTCCACAATTATTGCATGCAGGTTAACTAACGACATAAAAATCTTAACCAGAACAACATAATTCCATCATTTTTAAAGCAAAAAAATGCACACTTTACAAATATATAAGGGAAAAAAAAACTGAGCTCACTGAGCCGAGTAACAGAGCATATGTACTTTTAGTGCGGCCGATTGCAACCAAAATGGGAGGTGCACATCTATATGTTATAGCAGTCCTGTGTACAAAATTTCATCGTTCTGATGCTACTTGTTTCTGAGTTATGCGAGATACGTACGTATGCATAGATGCCAAGTAAAAATTCCATTCAAAAATAATTTAAATCAGTTTTATAATTTTTTTTCTTGTGGAAAAGAGTCCTTTATCCTATTCTGTTCTTACGTACAGATGTCACGAAAAAACATCGTTAAATTGCATTCGATATCGGTCAAAATGGATATTTTCGTTGAAATGTGATACCCGAAATTTTTCGCGATTACAATATTTCCTTTTTACTTCGTACAAGGGAATAAAAATGAAGTGGATAATTTTAATAAAATGTTTCAAACGCTCTGTAATTTCCTGTCTCTTCTCGATCATTTTTTTTTTTTTTGACATGGATAGCTACTTTCTCTAAACTAAAGCAAACTCTCAAATATTCTCCGATTTTTTATCATTTACATAAAATTTGATTACAATATTCCACTATTGTTATAAACGTGGATTCAAAATTTAAACTTCAAATATTATTTTCCAAACTGAAACTGGCGATTGCGTTCACTCAAATTTTACGGGCTAACCACTTTTATATTAAAATTGACTAAAAGTATTCAATTAAGTGAAATAGCAGCCAGTTTGATCTCATTTAATCAAACTAATTACTAATCAAATTACGCTGGGTTTAATTTATCTTTCTAACAATTTTAATTTAAGTTTTCCTTCTTCTTTTTTAAATTCCTACTATTAGCTCACACTCTCTTTATATCTTGTTCAAATTTTCAATCGTTAGTAAAATACTTTTACTCATCCACTCAAGTTCAAATACATTTTTTTAAAATTTGTAGTGAATGACACTTGATGTTAATGTAGATTTTTCGCATATTAAAGTCAATTCCTACTTATTTATTCCTGTTTATCGGAACTAAAGATATGCTGTTTTTTTTACTTCTTTGTACGAAGTAAAGAGGAAGTATTGTAATCGCGAAAAGTTTCAGGCAGCATATTTCAACGAAAATATCCATTTGCACCGCTATCGAATGCAATTTAACGATGTTTTTGCGTGATATCTGTACGTAAGGACAGAATAAAATACTCTTTTCCTTCAAAAAAATTATAAAACTGCTTTAAAATTAATTCTGAAGAGAATTTTTCGTGGCGTCTGTACGAACGTATGTACGTACGTACGTTCGTGCGTGCATACGTATCTCGCATAACTCAAAAACGCGTAGCCTCAGAACGTTGAAATTTTGCATATAGGACTGCTATAACATGTAGATGTGCACCTCGTATTTTGGTTGCAATCGGCCGCACCAAACGTATATAAATATATTTATATATATATCCACTCTATTGCCCGACTCAGTGATCTCAGTTTCTTTACTCTTATATGTTTGTAAATTGTACATTTTTTGCTTTAAAAATGATTGAATTATGTTGTTTTTATCTTCCGGTTAAGGATTTTATGCCTTTAGTAAATCTGTGTGCAATATTTTTAGAATTATTAGCAATTTTAAAGTTGTTTAATTGCCGCTAAGCCTGTTTATAATGGCGGCCATTGATGTTTACATTTGAAACAGGAGACTAATGGATTTGTTGCCAATCTAGAGAAACTTAGCTTCGCCACAACAAAGATAACGCATTCATTTATTATTGCCAATTAAATCATGCTTAATTCTTTCGGGAATTTTTTCGAGGAAATAAGCGTTTGAAATTTACTTCGTAATTTTTAATACAGATATTTTGAGTTTTTATGCATTTTTGCCTTCTCGCGAAGTGCGAACTGAATTAATTGAATGAGAAATACTCAATCGTCTGTGAAAAACTGTTTCTTTTTTGTTTTATTTACTTAATTTCTTTTATACATAGTTCGAGCTTTATTATAGTATTTGAATAGAACATGTGGCAACGATTAGATAATTCTTTACATGATATACATTTTGTGCATTCTGAGTTATAATATGAATAAAATGTAACACTATTAAGTAAACCTAGCGCCAGAGTGTCGCTCTGGTAAACAAAGTGAATTTTAAAGAATGCATTTATTCTATTGTGGTTTATGCGCTGTCGACGAAGTAGGTTTAATTCAATCTAATAAGTTTAAATAAAATGCAAGAAAAAATGCATATAATTTAATTTTCCGTACAAGGAAGTCATGTGGTGTACACATCAGATTTTTTTTTTAAATATTTTATAAGACTAAAAAATAATGACTATTTATTAGGAATTCTCATGTGCTGTAAAAGTTAATTTTACAGGGTTTTTATAAAGTCCCGGGCCCATTTTGATGTTTAACAACTCATAAAATAATTAAGATATAAACAAACTTATGGCATTTATTGATGGAATAACTTATATATTTTCCTTTTCAGGTTTGAATATCTTTATTTTTGTAAATATCGTCTGCGCGTGTGGTTAATTTCAGGTAATTTCATTTTCCAGTCTAAATATGTGTACTTTTCTAAATATCGTCTGCTTATTAATGGCATTTTTCTCTCTTTTGTTTTTCGCATCTTTTTGGCATTGTTAATCGCCATGTGTGCATATGGGGATCTGAAAACCCCCATGAATACCGTGAGGCACAAAAGGATCCCCTAAAAGTTAATGTGTGGTGTGGACTAATGCACGACCGAGTCATTGGACCTTTCTTTTTTACAGAAAAGAAGGTCTCATCAGTCGTATACTTAGACACGTTGGAAAACTTCGTATTTCCACAACTAGAAGAGCTTCAGCCACATGTCTTTTTGCAACAAGGTGGTGCACCACCTCATTGGGGTACCATCGTTCGTAGTTCTTTGAATGACCATTTTACAGGAAGATGGATTGGGCGAGGAGGTCCAATTCCTTGGCCACCCAGATCACCTGATATAACGCCGCTGGACTTTTTCCTTTGGGGATTTGTAAAAGACAACGTTTACAGGAGGAGAGTGTCGAACATGGATGACCTAAAAGCCAGAATTACAACAGCAATAGCCTCTGTAGATGCCGACATGCTTGCCGGTACCTGGCGTGAAATTGAATTTCGACTTGATATTCTTCGTGCGACGAAGGGGGCACACGTGGAAGTTCATTGACAAGGGTCATGAAACTTTTTGAGTCTATCTAACCATTTATGCTATTAATTTTAATCTATCTTTAATATTTTACGAGTTATTAAACATCAAAATGAGTCCGGGACTTTATAAACACCCTGTATAACGACTTATAAATAACAGTAGATGTCTGGAATAAATGGCATAGTAATATTTAGCAAATCTAAGTGGCAACAGTAAGACTGAGTTCTAAAGTTTTTTAAAGTGTGTGAAATTAAAGAATTGTAGTTTTATAGAGTTGGATGCAGCGGATGTAATGTCCCATTATGTAGCGAAAATTCTCCCCATATTTCTATGTTAACTTCATAATAATATATGTTTAAAATATAACCCTTTAAAATGTCCCTTGCTTATTAAGATAAACAAATGGCACTGTAAATTATGCAGTAATATATCTAGGACGAAAACTCTTCGAAGCAGCTCAAGCATATGCCGCCTTGAGTCGTATGAAATCATTAGATGGAATATTAATTGAAGAACTGGACTGCTCGAAACTCACTGGAAAGGTTCCTTGCAATAATGAAGCATTACAAGTGATAGACAGAATGAGAAATTATGGAACACCATAAGCTTCGTATATTAGAAACGATAAAATGTTAATCATGTTAATAAACAGTAACTAAAATAAAATTTTTCTTTGTTGACCTAAGCAGTAGTTGACTTTAATTTTTTTTTATATTACGTGTTTCTCTTATACACTGCTTATGTCTTATAGTTTTAGAAATCAGTTTTGAAATAACTGTTTAACTTAATGCCGGTATGAAATTTGTCTTACCTTTTGTCAGCATTACGGATGTAACTGCTGAAATATCTGAGGTAAAAATAATCATCAATAAATAAATTATCATCTTTAGAAATTCTAGCATCTACTAATCCATTCAAGTACTTCAGCCAGTCAACCTATCGAAAGGTAAAAGAGAAATGTTCCCTATATTTATTTGCGCACAAAATATTTTCCAAAAAATCTTTCAATAAAACAAAAGAAATATAGTTTAATATTAGAATGTTTATTAGTCCAAACGGGCTTTGTCCCTGAAGGACTATAGTTTTCGCTTTGCGATTTCGCGTCGAATCACTATAATGTCCGCTTGACTTTTCAAACTGTTGCCACCCAATGTTAGAGTCCAGCATTATATTTGAAGAATATAAATAATGAAAAATGTGGCATAAATGCATATATATTTCTCGCAATGTGATAAAACAATGGTACACAGAGCCATCCAATTTTGAATGACGGAGGATTAGGAGGATTACTCCTACGAATCTGGGCATGTGGAAGAACAAATTTGAAATTTGGAATTTGTTTTATTATCGATTTCATATTTTGTAAAACTTTAACGAATTTTTGATTAACAAACTCAAGGATTTCATAGCCATCAATGGCAAAACTGTACGAAAAAAAAAATTGTCTCCAGCGCCCGGAAATTCTAAAGATAGGCACAGGCTCATTTTAAAATTATTTTGCGACATTGCTATTGAACTGAATTTTATGGTTTAAGTACAAAGAACATGAATAAATAAAGGTAACACACAAAACATGTAAAAAACGCCTCTTTGTATGCAATTTAAAATCTGAAAACGCAATTTAAAATCTGAAAAATCTTTCAGATTTTTTTTATATATTTAATTGTTGATATGTTGCGAATATGTTGATTTCTCGACAAAGAAAACGTGAAAAGCTAACTGTGTGCTGTTTGTGATGTGAATAAAGGACGCATCCTTTCCTAGCTGGACATAAACTTGCAATACATGACCATGAATAGCGTAATGCGATAATAAGTCCTTACGTTCGTCTCCACTTTAAAGCGCGAGTGGTGAGAGCCCGAGACTCAGTCAACTAAATAAAAGTGGCGAAGATATATCGTTCCCCGTACTTTTAGATACTTACGTTTAAAAAAACCCCGTAAAGAGGCTGTGGCAAACATCAGACTGCAAGCAGGCCTCGATTGCATGGTACATCATCTTAATTGGTGTCCTTCCATCATGTCCATAAATTAAGAATAATGCAAAATCAGGCAAAGGAAGAGTTAGAAGCAAAACAAATTTGGCTTATTTGCAAAGCTTATTTATTAAACAAAAGGTAAAGATCAAAAAAAGATGCTATATGTTTGATATTATTAAAAAAATTAGCGATTTTTTCTCCCTGGAGCAAATTACAAAAAAAAACCTATTTACAAAAAACCAATATTACATGGTTGGTATGATTATTAATACATTGTATGTCTCCCAGACGATGCAATAAAGTCCGTACAACGTCTAGGCATGCTGAGTATCAAATTATCGATCTGATCTTGGGGGATATTACACCACTCAAAAAGCAATGCTCTCCGAAGTTCCGGTAGGCATGTAGGAGGAGGTTGACGGGCTGCAACTCGTCGGCCAAGCATATCCAACACTGGATTCAAGTCCGGTGAGAATGCTGGCCAGTCCATACGGCTGATATCCTCGGATTGAAGGCATTCGCTTACGATGTTTGCTCGGTGAGGACGGGCGTTGTCATCTATAAACACAAATTGTGCGCCCATGGCGCCCCGAAACAAGCTTGCATGTTGTTCCAGAATGACGTCCCGATAGATTTGGCTTGTGATGGTTCCAATTTGAACATGCAGGTCAGTTCTGGAACCCAGAATAATTCCACCTCAAACGAGCACTCCTGCGCTACCGTAACGGTGTCGTTCAATGATGTTTTCTTGGTGATAACGGGTACCTGGAGCTCTCCATATGAAAGTCCGGCGGGAATCAGACTGCAAGCTAAACCTGGACTCGTCGGAAAACTTCACACAAGCCCATTGTTACGGTGTCCACAATGCATGCTCTCTACTCCAGGCTAACCGCAGGCGACAGTGAGTTGCAGTAACTGGAACGCATCTGACAGGTCTACGAGCATATAGACCAATCTGCCCTAAGCGTCTGTATACGGTCTGCCTTGAAATTGTCGTACCAGTGGCTGAAGAGAGCTGACGAGACAGGTCTGAGGCTGTGCTCCGCCTGTTTCTTTTGGCAGTAACTGCCAAATACCGGTCCTCATTCGGCGTTGTAACTCTGGGGCGACCTGTGCTGTAACGTCTCCTCACATTGCCATCATCTTGGAATCGTTGTCAAAGCCTGGAGATGACACTCTGGCCAATTCCAAGTTCGTCTGGTACTGCCAGTTGGAAAGCCCACATTCCAAATGGCACACATTTCAAACGGCCGATAATTTTACCACGTAAAAAATCATCCAAATGCGTTCATTGTGTCATAACTATTCGGTTAATGCACTGAAATGCTTATAAAGCGCCTGTGAACAATTTTACTTCTTTGCCTGTATTCCTTATATATCACTCTCTTACACTCTCGTCATTGTGACGTACCATCGGTGTCATCTGGTTACTTCCTGAAATTTGCATATGATTCTTGGAGATGTGTGTAGTGATTTTACATGTGATATATTTATTTTAGAGTTCGATTTCCGCGTGAATTCGAATTATCCTTAGTTTATGGACATGAGTGTAGTATATGCCAGAATGCAGAGCATCTTCTCATATGCCCAGAACTTGATAAACAGTCTCAGAAACGTGGTGAGATAAGTAAACTACAGTGGAACCTCGAGATACGAGTTTAATTCGTTCCAGCATTGATCTCGTTTAGCGAATTATCACATCGTATCTACAAGCAAACCTCCCCATTGAAAATAATGGAAATCCAGCTAATCTGTTCCGCATCCTAAAAATATCATGGTAAAGATCAATTTTTCTAATAAGTAACACTGGTAAATAATATAACCCTAGTTTACCTCTATTAAATAAAACCAGTAAGAAATAATAATGAGAGAGGAAGGAGATAGCTTCCGACACCGAACTTCCTTAGAAGCTTTTCCTTATACTCAAAATCCAGTAATAGTGGATGTTCTCAAGTTACATATAAACTTAATGAATCGTGGATATGAAATCCTGTACTGCTGGATTCCCGGGCATGTGGGAATAAAAGGGAATGAGCTGGCAGATATCACAGCGAAAAGTGCTGAACTGTCCAGGCGCCTCATCCCTTTTGGAGACATCTGTTGTGTTGTGAAACAGAAGATCCGAAAAACATGGCAGCAACTTTGGGATGTTCAGCCTCAAAACAAGTTAAGACATGTAAAGCCTAGAATTGAACATTGAGATTTTGCTGGAAATCGTAAAGAAGTAGTTCTTTTGACTCGCCTCAGAATTAATCACACAAGAGTGACACATAGCTACCTTTTAAAAGCTGAGAACGAGCCTGTTTGTTCAAATTTTAATGTTTCATATTTTAATTGAGTGTCCCTGTTTTAATAGTCTTCGTCAGAAATATTTTAATAGCTGTGACTTACCTCTCGACCGTTTAATCGGAAGAGAGGCTAATTGTAATTTATTTTATTATTTAAAAGAGACTGGATTTTACTACCTAATGTAATATGTTTTGAAGATTGTGTCTTGGATTTTATTGTGAGCTTTTACCTTGTTTTTATATGACTTCATCCTCTGGATGTGGTACACTTGTCCACTTGTTTTTATTTATTGTATTTTAATTTCGTCATGTGTAATCATCCCATCCTGTGTTTGGCCCGTCATAACCATTTTTGTTTTTGCGCCAAAAACCTCACCCACTCACTCACTCACTCACTCCGACACCGAACTTAACTGCTTCTCGTTAATTCACACCAACAACAGTTCTAGGAGTTTTGGACGGTGCTGGAAGTAACGGTAACTCCTTTGCCTGCAACAAGTTTCTTAATTTCTTCGTTGTTCTTCAGAATAGTGCAGATCGTCGATGTCGAAAGGCCGTAAGTCTCTGCCAATTCCCTCATTCTTACACCCCGCTTGTTTATCTATGATTTCGTTCTTAATTTCAACGGCCATGGCTTCCTTATTTTTCTTTGCAACAATCTTGTTGGGAGGCATCGTGAAATAATTATGTCCACATTAAATGTAATAAACAGTTGACTCACAAGCGCGCAAACACGTAGTTCAAAGAAAACCGAATGAGCTGAGGAGAGATTCTCCGAGTCGAACTCGATCGGAAAATGGCGCCAGGCATACCAACAGCCTGCTCATTGCTCGTTACTCGAGTCAATGCTTGTATTTAGAGACAAATGTATCGCTCACACTTTCCCCTGTATCTCCAATTTCTAGTACATAGAGGTGCTCGTATCTCGAGGTTCCACTGTATACTGGAGTGCCAGAGCTTCCATGAACTTCTTGTAAAGACTACACCTCTTACGTTCCTTTCGTTGTTGTATAAATTTTTAACTTTTTACTTCTGTTTCCATGTTCATTTTGTAAGGATCCTAAGTTTTACTAACGTTTATTTTATTTTAAATCTTTACTATCACTTCTTATTTTCTACTTCCGGCCAGAATTAAAAGCTTTAACTTATTTATGCAAATTTGTCTTGCTAACGCCAAGTACTTAAGTTGTGGCTTTTTGCCAAGCAAGAGAGAGGAAGGAGTTATTAGAAGCAGGTCGCTTGCCATAGTAGTTTTACTCGGTTGCTGGTTGCCTTCAAGGCCAGAGGTTTAGTCCGCTTGATAATTTTAAACGTATCGTAGTTTTAGCAGCTCTCTGTACTACATACGGATTTTTGTTAAATAACGGCCAATCTTAAAGTTAGGCACTTGTACAGTAAGAACCCGCTTAACGCTGTTTCGTTTAGCGCTGTTTCGGTTTAGCGCTCTTTTATTTCAACCCGGGGATTCCACGAAATCGCTCGCAGCATACGGGGATTCCCCGAAATATTATGCAACGATAGGTTTCAAATACATATCCGAAAGAGCGTACTTTTATTTCTTGTTTGGTGCGGTATTGTAGAGACATATTTTGAAGGGGTAAATGTGGAAGATGTCGAAGAAATAATTCAAGAAGCAGCGGCTAGTCTTTCTAATGATGAACTCAAGGAATTAACTGAACAAGAAGAAAACAAAAATGTTGACAGCAGCGATTCAGAAGAAGAGCAAAAAGAACTTTCGATGGCGTTTGTAAAAAGGAGTTTGTCTACCATAACTGAAATAATGGATAAATTCATTGAAAAGGATCCGAATTTTAACAGAAGCTCAAAAGTAAGGCGTGGTGTTAGAGATGCTCTATCCGTTTATGAAGAACTTTTAAGAGAACAACGCAAAAGAAAAAGGCAAACAACATTAGATGCTTTTGTCACAAAAAGGCAGAACACTGAAAACGCGGAAGGCTAACTAAATATGACTGACTGAGAATTTTATTTGTTTTTTTAAGAATATTCGTTTTGTTATTTATATTTTGTTTTTATTTTTGCAAGAAATAATAATGTGGTATTAATTTCGGCTTTAAGAAATAAATGTTTGGTTTTATTTTTATTAAAAAAACATACTTCTTAAATTTAATACCTAACCAATTTCCTAGCCATCTTTCCCTAACCCCAATATTTACATGTAAAGATAGCCTCGTTTAGCGCTGTTTCGCATTACGCTCTACTTTGATGGAACGTATCCCCTGCGTTAAGCGGGGTCTTACTGTATATTAATTATAGTTAGGCACTTGTAATTAAATTAAAACTTGTATATAAGTTAGTTTTAGTTAGAGTTTTAGTTAATATTTTTATATTCTTACGTTCAAACCACAAGTGGTTGGTCTCTGTATTCCGAAGTTCCGGAAATCGCTGTAAAGATAGAAAAATAAAGGGTTTCGTATACCCTTCCTGTGTGTATTGTCTACTTCACAAATTTATTGAACATAGCTTGAGTAAGCTCCCTGTTCCGAGTCACGACAGTTCATGTTTCCAAAGCAAGTAAAGAGGAATACAAATCCTGATAGTGGCGTCCGACGAAGAAGAATAACCATGGCCGAGTTTCAAGAAGAACCTGTGGAGCCGGCAGAAGCGGCTCAGAATCCAGAAACGCCAGCTGCCGCCCTGGAAGGATTTGGGTACATCGTCCAGACCATGCGCGCATCGATGAAACCAGAAGCAACATTCAATGGAAACTCACAGGTAACCAGTTTTTTGGAAAAATTGGATGACCTATTCATGCTGTATCCAGTCCATGAATTCCAGAAAGTCACCTTAGCTACCAGCGCTTTGAGGGGCCAAGCGCTTAATTGGTTCAAATGCATAGGCAGAAACCTCTTGGGTCAAGCGGGAAGCCCCACCTATATTTACGAAAATTTCAAGACTGCCCTACTAAAAGCCTTCCCTGTTGTATGGGATCGTGCGGAATTAGAAACGGAACTTTTCAGTATATATCAGCAAAGAATCGAAAATCTCTCAAGCTTTATTTTAAGAAAAACTCACGTCTTCAAACTCTTGTATGGAAACCGTCCGGATCCTGAGATAATTCAAGTGATTTTGCCGACGTTACTGCCCCAAGTGCAAGACTTTATTGAATTAAGAAATCCGACTACACTGGAAAAGTTATTTGAGCTAGCAATCCAGTTTGAAAGTAGAAGAACGGCGGACGTTGAAAGAAGACGCCAATATCAACAGCGAAGCCAATTTGGTGCGCCAAGACTACAGCAAACTCAAGCACACGGCTACGGAAGCAAAGCGAATCAATGGGCAAGGAAACCCGAGCATTCAAAAACAGCCGGCGAACGTCGACAGTTCAATAGCAATCCAGGAAAAAAGACTCAAGGCCAGTGGAAAAAGAAGGAAAGCACGGAAATGAAAAATAATTTAAACTAAAACGGACTTCTGCTGACGGGAGGGTGTGGAAATCCGAAGGCCACGAAAACCCCTCTTCCTTCAAGTTAAATACAGTAATGGTGAAAAATTTGACTCTTCCGAAGATTGAAGTGTTGGTGAATAATATCCCAGCCACCGCACTTTTGGATACAGGCGCGCAGTGTTCCTGTGTGGCAGAAGATTTTTTTAGGAAGTATTTTCGTAAATATCGTATATATAATTCGGATAATACGACAGTGTTAACTGCGGAAGGAGAAAGATGTAAGTGTATAGGTAAATTACCGCTGTATGTCCGTATCAAGGACGAACAAGTAAAGGTTATGTTTTTCATAGTAAAGAATCTGCAAGCACATATTATCTTAGGAATAGATTTTCTTTCAGAGGCACAAGCAACGCTAGATTTTAATGAAGCGTCCCTTAAGCTGACAATGAAACCAGTTCGTGGAGAAAAGGCTGAACCGCCGATGTTAAATCTTGACCACCTGCCTAATGACGAGCAAGGAAGAATCCGACAAGTGGTAACTGAATTTGCTTCGTTATTTAGTGATATTCCAGGATTTACTCAGGTTACTAAACATAGTATTGACACCGGAGATTCAATGCCAGTTCGCCACAAAGCATACCGGTATGATAAGAATAAGGAAAAAATTATAGAATGGCATATCACCGATATGCTACGTAAAAAGATCATAACGCCCATCTCAAGTAGTTATGCTAGCCCGGTGGTTTTATGTAAGAAAAATAATGACTATCCATTGACACATCCAAAAAGGTGGAGATTTGCAATTGACTACCGTAAATTAAACTCCATAACTAAATATCCGGTATATCCGTTACCTATTATTGAAGAAATTCTAAGGAACATAACATCCACCAAATATATGAACGACTTTAGACTTAACGACTGGTTATTTTCAAATAGGAATTAGGCCTGAGGACGTGCCTAAGACTGCTTTTATAACCAAGTCTGGCACTTATGCATTCTTGCGTATGCCGTTTGGCCTTTCAGGGGCACCGGCAACATTTCAGCGATGTATGGACATTGTGCTAAGGCCTGTTCTTGGAAAGACCACATTTATCTATTTAGACGATATCATTTTTACTAGTGATAATCTGGACCAACATGTACAGGATTTAAGACAGGTGGTTTCATTATTAAATGAGGCCGGTCTAAAAGTTAATGTCGAAAAGTGCAAATTTGCAGCCCCTGAATTAAAATATCTCGCAAATAGGTTACAAAATATCTCAGAAAGGAATCGAGACGGACGAATCAAAAATAATCGCTATGCAAAAGTATCCGCCGCCAAATACGGCGAAGAATCTCTCTTCTTTTCTAGGACTTTGTTCATATTATAGGTCCTTTATAAAATATTTTGCAGCTATTGCTGAACCATTGTTAAAACTAAAAAGGGAAAAGGCAAGATTCTCGTGGACGGCCGAAGCCAATAGTGCTTTCGAAAAATTAAAGCAAGCATTAACGCAAGCCCCTGTTTTGAAATTTCCTGAGAACGATGAGAATTTAGAAATTTCAGCGGATGCTTCGGATTATGCGGTGGGAGTGGTACTTTCGCAAAATCAGCAGCCCGTGGCATTTTTTAGTAGAACTTTAAATCAAGCACAAAGAAATTATTCCGCGACTGAGAGAGAGGCACTTGCAGTTCTGTCAGCAGTGCAAAAGTTCCGAGTCTATTTTGGAAGGGCGCCAATAACAGTGTATTCTGATCATGCGGCGGTAACTAGATTGTACTCAGGGAAAAACTTATCCCCAAGGTTAATAATATGGGCACTCAAGTTACAAGAGTATAATCTGCTAATTAAGCACACCCCCGGAAAGGAAAATATCGTAGCAGATGCCCTATCCAGAATAAAAATAGATGAAGAAGGTAATACTGTAAAGGTGGCAATCCTCACAGCATGTACGATACATTCCCGAGAAACTGTAATAACCGAACTGGGTAAGGATCCTGAATTTAAAAATATTTAGCTTTAACTTATTTATGCAAAATTTGTCTTGCTAACGCCAAGTACTTATGTTGTGGCTTTTTGCAAGCAAGAGAGAGAGGAAGGAGTTATTAGAAGCAGGCCGCTTGCCATAGTAGTTTTACTCGGTTGCTGGTTGCCTTCAAGGCCAGAGGTTTAGTCCTCTTGATAATTTTAAACGTATCGAGTTTTAGCAGCTCTCTGTACTACATACGGATTTTTGTTAAATAACGGCCAATCTTAAAGTTAGGCACTTGTATATTAATCCAAAGTTAGTTTTAGTTAGAGTTTTAGTTAATATTTTTTTATTCTTACGTTCAGACCACAAGTGGTTGGTCTCTGTATTCCGAAGTTCCGGAAATCGCTGTAAAGATAGAAAAATAAAGGGTTTCGTATACCCTTCCTGTGTGTATTGTCTACTTCACAAATTTATTGAACATAGCTTGAGTAAGCTTCCTGTTCCGAGTCAGGACAGTTCATGTTTCCAAAGCAAGTAAAGAGGAATACAAGTCCTGATAATTTAATCTGATTCTTACTTTAAATATTTGTTCTTTTTTGGTTGATTTTGATCATTGCTCTTGTGCGATACTTCAGCTGTTTTATAGGTTTCGATTGATCTTTCAATTAAGGCTGTATTTAAGAACAACAACTTTTACTTAAGGTCCTCTGCAGTCTTTTCAAGTTTCTTTGAAGCACGGGACATGAATGCCTAATGTGGCTCACAGAGATATGAGTCCTGGATCTTTCGTTTTCTACATGATGTGCTAGCCATTTATACAGAACACGATCGGAGAAATGCTATAGTTCCTTATCAACTCAAACTATGAACAGATTATTTGATTCTAGAATTAATTAAACACAAGTGCTAAGAATTAGTTAATTCACTTAATATTCTTATAAAAATGAAAAACAATCTTGTAGAGTCATTAGGATTTTTGAAGTAGGAAACACAAAAATTGATTTAACCCTCGCCAATCTGGGCCTCTCGAATACGCGCCGAGTGTGCTACCGTTACACCACGAAGGTATGTAGAACAAGGAAGAAAATACTCTCTGTCTCCGTGGAACGGTGTTTGATACCCCAGAATACTTGAGCAACCATGCTCTACCCCTTGTAGAAGAGTCTGCGAATTCCGAATGGTATGATGGAATAACCTAAAAGACATCTAAGGCAATTTGTTTTTTATAACAAAGATTTTAAAATGAGTAATTAATAACTTAGAATTCATATTTAAGCCAGAAATTAGGAAATGCTAATTAAATGTTAAGCGATATCAAATGAATGCAGGCCATAAGTCGTCGAGCTGGCAAGTGTATGGATAAAGGGAAAGTTAGGCGAACACTGGTAATTTTAATCCGATAAGCAAAACATAAATTCTAAGAACGTAAGACTAAAAATATTGCATAGCAGATACAATAACAGAAGATTAACATAAACCTTAAAGGTAATTATAATAAATATTACATAATATATATGTTTAGTTGAGCCATGGGCCTGCCCATATTTGCTAGGTCATTGTAGTCATAATTGCAAATCTTAATGACCGGGTTGTTAAATGTTTTTTGTCTTTCATGAAAGCTTTTAGCAAGTTTATAGTAATGAGAGCGTAGTTGCTCCATACCCAGTTCTTCATGACTTCTGTTGTTGCGGATATATACCACTGTGATTTAACTATTTGCCTAAGAACAGAATTTTGGCAAGTCTGTAATTTTTTCCTATTGCATTTTTTGGTATAGGCCCAAACTGGACTATCATAACAAAGTAATGGTCGGAGAACGGACTTATAAATGAGCAACTTATTATCAATAGATAAAACACTGTCTCGAGCAATTAAAGGCTATAGTTTAGCTTTACGAATTCAAAACGTTTGGATAATAGATGTAATGTGTGAGATCTATGTAAGAGCTTTGTTGAGGATCACCCTAAGATAAGAGACCTGCTTGGCACAGGGAATAGGGGTGCCATTAAAATGAGATTTTTCTTGAATTTTCTTTTTTTTTTTATTGAACATAATGGCCAGTGTTTTATCCACGTTGACTTGAATTTTCCATTTTATAAGCCAAGTCTCTAATGTATGGATGTAGTTTTGTAATCGTTGAATAACTGGACCTACGAAAGCAATTTGTACTAGGATCGCAGTGTCGTCTGCATTCATAGCCAATGTTGTGTCGTGTGTGGATGGTATGTCATTCACATAAACATTAAAAAGTGTCGGTCCCAGTAAGGACCCTTAAGGAACACCAGCCTAGATAGCATTGCTCGTGGAGTTTGTGCCAGAAACGTGACGACAGGCAGAAAATATCTTATAAACTTAATATCCTTACAAAAATATGCACGCAAATATGTTTTGTATTTTATCTAAGCTAATATATATATATATATATATATATATATATGTTTCGGCCACCAGAGTCGTCTGCCTGTCTGTCAGATCTTATTTCGCAATGCGCAGATCGTATGCGCAGCTCACATTTTGTTTTTGCATTCTTGCAAACACTGTTACTTTCACGCTTTACTTTTTGTTGTGTTGTGTTCTAAAATTGGAATCTCTAAAATAAAAGTTAAACTATAATCCCTTCGCAATGATTTATTCTTATGTTTATTAATTTAAATTTAAGATACCGCCACGCTACAATATATATATATATATATATATTCGTTTGTTTTTTCGTTTGTTCTTTTTACTTTAATTATATATATATATATATATTGTTTTTGTTTTCGACTCTAGCATGTATTTCCCTTAATTGTAAAAATAGAATTTCCTACTACTCTAGTCTTTTTAATTTTTTTTAAATACTATAATAAAATTTTTATTTATATTTTATTATTCTTTTAATTTTAATAAAAATCTTGATGGCTAAATGCATGTTGGGACACGTGATACTTTCGCCTATTCAAGTTCAATTCCATTCAGTTCAATTCCAGCCATTTCAATTTCATCCTATTCAAGTTCAATTCCAGCCATAGTTCAATTCATTATGCGTACTGTGCGCACGCATAATGAATTGAACTAATAAGGACAAATTGCGAGCGTTCTTATTGCGCGCTCAACGATTTATGATATAATCAATGTTCCATTTTTAGTTAGTTTGTTTTTGAATGTTTTAGAAAATGGATGTGTAGTGTTTGATCTCTTGTAATAACCTCTTTGTTAAACATATATAACTTGTGCACAGAAGTTTTAACAAAACTGCACAGAAGTTAAACAGCTGATTCTGTATGGTTTGGTTTATTTGGTTTATTTTTAATTATGGCAAAGCACACTAGGGCTATCTGCCTAAGGGAAGGGATGCCTTCGTGGAGGACTTTCCAAGGGAAACTGGCTCGTATACACGTTACACATGGGAAAAATCACGAAAACACCCATGTAGCCAGCCCCTTCGCGGGATTCGAACCTCGGACCGAACTACCAGTGTTCAGCGACTTTACCGCTCGGCCGCTGGTGGGCCTGGTTCTGTATGTATTTTTGGATATACCTGAGTGAAGATTCAGGTAAGTTCTGCTTTACTTATCTACTGTGGGAATGCTTTACGCATTAATTAATATTGTTTATTGATAATCGATGCAATATTAATTTGGTGCTACTTTGGTAGAGGGTTGCACAGATTTTGGCGATTTACGTTGGCGCAACTGTTGGCGCGGTTTTAACAATCGTCAGCCATCTTGAAAAACGCTGTTTTTACGCATTTTGCCCATAGTAAAAAGTATTCGAAACTTAAAAAAAATAAATATTGTTAAAAATAATGGATTAAATTTGGTACTTTTCCGTTTGGCCGGCGCAAATCTCGCCAAGCA
The DNA here is from genome assembly GCF_044657685.1 of Stegodyphus dumicola. NCBI lineage: Eukaryota > Metazoa > Arthropoda > Arachnida > Araneae > Eresidae > Stegodyphus > Stegodyphus dumicola. The sequence continues at coordinate 53,908,318 of NC_140778.1, forward strand.
GACTTTATTGGCGACAACATACAGTATACACATAAAAAATATTTAAAAAAATGTTACTTCTAAGAATTCTTTTTTTGAAGGCATAAACATTTTAATATCTCTTAAAATTTTATAAAAAGCCAATAAATAAAGAGAGTAAATTTGTAAAAAGACATTAATTTAAGAATTTACTATGCTTTCATGGTTCAACATCTTGATTCGCCGGTTCATATCACGTGACCCCAAGCGATCTCATCTCACGTAAACTACTCTACAAAAATCTAATGCTCGCAGTAATTATCTACATTAATTTCAAGTTAAATCTTAATTTGGAACACAAGTTTAAATGCAAGAAATATTTCAATTCGTACGAATAGCTTAGAAATTATGTAAAGCTGCAGTGCTTTACTTCGCTAATGCATTCTCATTAGAATTGATGAATTTAACCCTTGACTTACATTTTCTATATTTTCGGCTTCGGGTAAGCGCTGTGATTGCATCCTTATTGACTTAATTACCGAAAATCGCCTTAGACATAAAACTGAACTATCTGATAAAAATTCTATGTAATTATATGCCACTATTGGAAGAAAAAATCAATCTGATAAGAAAAAGCTGCGACTTGATTTGAAAATGAGGCGTAAAAGGTTACCAGCGAGAATATTCCGTTTGGCATCGGTTGTACCATTATTGGCGACTTTATCGCTTGCGCCGGCAAAACGGAAAAGTACCTTAAATTTTTGTTGAAAACGTTGTTTTTTAAGATGGCAGACAAATGTAAATAAATACATTTACTACGAGTATAAAATACTAAAGTAAATTATTACTTTCATATTACTTTCATTTATTATTATTACTTTCATATAGCAATGAAATAGAATAAAAACACCGCTATAAAAACATTGCGCCAATATTTAATTGGACTAAAATATTACTTAAGCTGAATATCAAATTAAAAAGCATCATACTACCGTTTCAAAACCATCATACCAACGTTTAAAGAATTAAAAGATTATTTAAATTCAAATACTTTAAAATAAGTAAATAAGAACTACTCTGGAACTGAAGAAGATTACTGCCGGTAAAAAAGTAGGAATATCTAATACTTTTTTGGTTAAAATGCGGTTTAGCCCCCTGCTTGGCGATTGTTTTTCAATGGGCAATAAACGCGCCAACATGGCTAACCCGATGTTTTGAAGCTGTGTTGTTATTCTGTTGCCACTAAATGTTATCGCCCTGTGCTATATTTAAAGAAATTAAATATTGAAAAATCTGCATAAATGTTTCTCGCATTGTGATAAAACAACGGTACCTAGAGCCATCAAATTTTGAATAACATACGTTTCCAACCTAATATGAGTATCTGGAAGCCCAAACTTGGAATTTTTTTTATTATCTGATTGATATTTTGTAAAACTTGAACGAATTTTTGATTAGCAAACTCAAAGATTTCAAAGCGAGCAACGGCAACACAATGCGAGAAAAAAAAAAAAAAAAAAAAAAAAAAAAAAAAAAAAAAAAACATTTTTACGTGCAGAGTGCAAAACTGTGTATCGGAAATTCTAAAGATATGCTCATTTTAAAATTATATTGCGATATTGCTGTTGAACTGAATTTTATGGTTTAAGTGTAAAGAGCATTATATTTGATAAAGAAAGGTAACACACAAAACGTTAAAGAAAACGCCCCTTTGGGCGTAATGTAAAATCTAAAAGCTTTCGTTTTTTAAAATTTATTTATTTATTTATTTTTATTTTTACTTGTTAATTCTGTTGCGGTTTGAATATTCTTATGCGGTGGTTCTTTTTTTAATCGAGTGTTTTCCCCCTGTGGGTTTTAGCCTTTTTTCTGCATATATTACTGAAACGGCGTATAAAACGTTAGTAAATTTATTTAAAGATGAGGAGGGATCCAAAAGGGTTTCCCCCTGAGATAAATTCATATATAAAACCCCTCTAAAAGACTTTACATTTTTCTTGAAAAGGGTAATTGAAAAAATTTTTCTTGTATGGTTCGTTTTAAAGTTACTTATTTTTAATATTTTGTATTTCTTTTTGGCTCAATCCTAGAAGATTGGAAAAGCTGACGTTGTGCTATTCTCTGATGTTTTTTTAATGAAAATAGATCGATATGTACATGGGTAAAGCAATGCAGTGCGCAATGCCGACGTTGTGCGCGATGCCGAGTATGTGCAATTCTGAGATTTTTTTTGAAATGAAAATAGATCGATGTGCACATGGGCAAAGCCAATGTAGTGCGCAATGCCGAGGTTTTGCGCGATGCCGAGTTTTTGCAATTCTGGGATGTTTTTTTAAGTGAAAATAGATCAATGAGCACATGGGCAAAGCCAATGTAGTTTGCAATGCCGAGGTTGTGCGCGATGCCGAGTTTGTGCAATTCTGGGATGTTTTTTTAAGTGAAAATAGATCAATGTGCACATGGGCAAAACCAATGTGGTGCGCAATGCCGAGGTTGTGTGGGATGCCGAGTTTGTGTAATTCTGGGATGTTTTTTTAAGTGAAAATAGATCGATGTGCACATGGGCAAAGCCAATGTGGTGCGCAATGCCGAGGTTGATGCCGAGTTTGTGCAATTGTGGGATGTTTTTTTAAGTGAAAATAGATCGATGTGCACATGGGCAAAGCCAATGTGGTGCGCAATGCCGAGGTTGTGCGCGATGCCGAGTTTGCGCAATTCTGGGATGTTTTTTTAAGTGAAAATAGATCGATGTGCACATGGACAAAGCCAATGTGGTGCGTAATGCCGAGTTTGTACAATTCTGGGATTTTTTTTTAAGTGAAAATAGATCGATGTGCACATGGGCAAAGCCAATATAGTGCGCGATGCCGAGTTTGTGCAATTCTGGGATGTTTTTTTAAGTGAAAATAGATCGATGTGTATATGGGAAAAGCCAATGTAGCTCGCAATGCCGAGTTTGTGCAATTCTCTAATGTTTTCTAAGTAAAAATAGATCGACTTGCACATGGACAAAGGCAAGGCAGTGCGCAATGCCAAGTTTGTGTAATTATCTGAATTTTTTAATCTTATTTAATTGACTTCAAATTGTATAGCAGGCTTTTCTATACACTGTTTCTGGTATGCATAGTGACTGATATCTCTTTAAGAAAATATGTATGCACGCAAATAAATTTTAACAAATGAATCCTTCGCATGAATCATGCATTTTGCGAGAAATAAACTTCCATGTTTGAATGAAAATATTGTAAATTTCTACGAGGTTTAAACCTCTCGCATTTGTTCTGAATTACACGTAGCGCTTAAGCGAAACTAATGGTATTTTGTGTTTTAAACTTAAATTTCAGATTTTATTTTGTTTTTTAATTTCATTATATTTGTTGTCTTTTTTTAATTTCCTATCGTTGACAATATTACTTATCGTAGCTTTAGATATCGAAAAGCCATGGCTTTCACAGCGTTTTTTAATAACTAGATACGAATAAATTTCTTCGGAGAGAGCACAAATGTACGAAGAGAAATTGTCAAGTAGCAGACGATAATTTATGTTTTCAAAGATATATACTTGCAGTTAAAAAGAATTTCCAAGCAGACGATTTGTCTTGGAATTTTTACTTCGTAATTTGGGCATTTAATTCAGTTGCCGTTTGAATGTTATTTGGTAGTTATCAATCGAGTGGTTTTATCTGTGTGTTTTTAACATTTTTCTGCATATATTTCGTTAAATAACAGTTGCTATGGATTTATCTGTGATGCTGAGAGAGGTGAGTGATTGTACATGTAAATTTATTACTTTATTGGAAGTGCAAGGGAAACGTGCCGTCATTGAATGGTGTATGAAAGTTGGTTTGATTGCTACTTTTTTTGTTTGTTCGAAATGTAGTGAAAATATGCGTTTTTGTGAGAGAAAGGGAAGTATAGATGGATTTGAATGGCGATGTAGAAAGCAAGGAAAAGTGAATGCGCATGATTTTGTAGGAGTATAAGGAAAGATTCATGGTTTAGTCATAACCATTTGAGTATATGTTATATTTTGAGAATTACGAGGTGTTGGTTTTTGAAAATGGGAAATGAATCTGTGATTCAAGAAGTGAAAGTGCATGAACATGCTGTTGTTGATTGGTTTATGTTTTGCAGAGAAATGTGTATGACGACTGTGATAAATGATAGTGTTCCAATTGGTGGTGAAGGAGTAATAGTTGAAGTGTATGAGAGCAAATTCTGGAAAATGAAGTATGGAAGAGGAAAGCCTGTGGACGGTCATTGGGTAATTGGTGGTATAGAGAGAGGAACGAACAGATGTTTTTTAGAGAGGTTGAGAATAGATCAAAGGAGAGTTTGGAGAGAGTGATAGTTGAATGGGTGTTGCCGGGATCAACTGTGGTTTCAGACTGCTGGAAGGCATATGGTGGACTAAAAAATTTAGGTTATAGCCATCTGACTGTCAACCACAGTCTGTACTTCCGTGATCCCGAGTCGGGTGCGCACACTAATTCCATAGAAGGTACCTGGTCTGGAATCAAACGCCATTTACGTCGAAATACAAACCACGTAGATGGCGAATTTGATTCATATTTAGCGGAATATATGTGGCGAAAATGGCACAACCACTCACTAAGTGATGAACATTATCGTGTCTTTTTAGCGGCAATCATAAAGATTTATCCGCCGGAAACGGCCGATAAAACTGAGTAAATTTTCTTAAAGACGGGGTTTAGGGAGGTTTTCCCCCGACATAAAAAAAAAAAAAAAAAAAAAAAAAAAAAAAAAACTCAAAAAGACTTTTTATTTTCCTGAAAAGGGTAAGTGAAAATATTTTTTCTTTTTAAAATTGCTTATTTTTAATATTTTCTTATTTTCTTTCACTGTGAGAAATTATATTTTTTAAATGTATTAATGTGTAGAATTCTAATACGAGAGTATAGAACGTGGTTTAGGAACTTAAGAAACAGAGAAATGAAAGCTGTGTATGATGTTGATATTCAATCAGAAATATTTTTCTTTTTTATTAATGTAAAGCTTAAAAATTTTTAGAAAATAATGAAGATTATTTACTTACTAGTATGTAAGAGATGGTGTCGTTACCTAGCAATAAGGTAATTTTGTAAAGATGATAAGTTAAAATGTTCCGCAATATGAAATTAAAATTTAAAAAAATCTGTTTTTATTTGTATAAATACTAAAGCTTAAAAATATTCACCCTGTATGAGAGACTGCGACGTTGTTTACAGTTTTAATAATTGTTACAATTCACTTACCGTATTATAGTAGTTTGAAATACAAAAAAATTAGTATACTTATTTCTACATCTGTAGAGAATACATTGTGACGTCACAATCTTAGTCCCACCCATTTATGAACGTCACATAGCTCCGCCTTCGCAACTTTGTTTATGCAACGTATTCTGATATTTTACTGTCGATTTTCAAAAAATCGCCGCTGCTGAAAATCGCCAAGGAGGGGCCTAAAGCACATTTTTACCACTTTTTTTTTTTTACCGTTACAGCGTTATTTCTTCCGCCGTGAACCACAATACCATACGGCCGTCCTTAGAATCGGCTCTTTTAACGATCTTCATCTGTGATCCACATTCCTCGCACTTCATTGAAGAAGCAATTAGCGAGGTTTCCTCAAATTTAAAATAAATTTCCTCTGACTCTTGTAACGATTTATAAATAAATCTTTGATTAGGAAAGCCAGTTTGGCCAAAATAAGATCTCAAAGGACAATTTTTTGATTCCGATACCAATAATTCTTAGTGCTTATCAATAACAACATTAATCTTTGAAAGGGACATATCCTTTCCCTATGAAATCTAAGAAATTCGAAGAGAAGAATAATAAAAATTTAAAATGGCGCCGTAATGCACAAATACTCAGTAACCAATAAGGGAGCTGATTACAGCTCGTTAATGCACAAATATTCTGTAACCAATCAGGGAGCTGATTACATCACGCATAGAATTAAAATTATTTAAATAATCATACATAATAAAATGATTTTTCAAAAAAATGCAAAATTAAATTGCATTTTAATATTTAACAGCCATAAATAATGTTTAAAACATTAGATTAAATTTATAGATATAAAAACCAATTACTTTTAAAGCAAGGTGACGTCATTTATTAGATCATCCACAACATAAAATTATATAAAATATCATAAAGAATAAAATTTTTACTTCAAATAAAAATGCAAAATTAAATTGATTTTTAATATTTAGAAGCCATAAATAATATTTAAAACATGGAATTTATGCATAATAAAACGCATTATTTTAAAAATAAAATGACAACAAAGTATCGGTTACCATAAATAAGTTGTCCAGCAATGGGTTTAGGAAAGGAATTTCAATTCCGTATCCAGTTTGGGAAAGGAATTTGAATTCCATATCCCTAACATCTAAATAAGAAACTGTTGACAAGTTAGATAACCTGATGAAATGTTTATGTCCCAAGATTGAAAGCGAAGAGAAAGTGCGTCTAGCACGTACCGGATTTAACCGTGAAACCGAAATCGAAAGCAAAATTATTTCACCCGCGTCAGCACGACGGGAAAGATTTACTCCGACAGCTGCAGAGTTTTGCAACTTTTCGGATATTAAAAAAGAAACTTCTGTATTTTGTAACAAAGCACATATAAGTAGCCAGTGTAGGTATGCTGATAATTTGCCTTATGAAGAGAAAAAGCAAACACTATTAAAAAAAGGGCGCATGTTTCAGATGTTCAGCAGTAAGAAATCATATTTCTCGATTTTGTAAAATGAAAATACCACCCTCTGAGATTTGCGTGTACTGATTAATGTGTATTGAAAATTGTAATCGCGAAAATTCAAACCAATCGCCCCAGGTTGAGAAGAAACAAATCGAAAGAAAGGACTCCGCTTTATCTAACAAAACAGCTACTCGTAAAGTTCTCTTGCAAACATTTATTGTTCGTCTTTGGAATAAGAATAAAACGAAATACGTAAGGGTACTAATTGACTCAGGCAGCAGTAAATCTTACTTGTCAAATTTCGTAATAACGGAAATAGGATATGAATGTATTGGTGAAGAAATTTTAACACATACTTTACTCAGCGGTATAGAAACTACGGAAAACACATAAGAAATATTTGATTCGACTTAGCGACTTTTCGGATAATTATCGATGTAATTTTGAGGTGTTAAATCAAGAACAAATTGGTTCCAAAATCCCAAAAATGCCGCGTGGTAAATTTATGAGTGAAATTAAGAAATATAAAATTTTCCTGTCTGATTTGAATGATAAAGTAGATCTGTTGTATCAGTTCTCTCCTGATGAGATTCGTGGATTCGTAGGGGCTGATGTCGCAAGTAAACTGTATAGCGGAAACATAAAATAGTTAGACTCAAGTCTAGTTTTTATGAAACGCGGCTTGGATGGACACTAATGGGTAACGCTGATACGATCGAAACTTCAGATAGCACGAATAGCGTTATGTCGCTACATGTAAGATGATGGGAAGGTACATTGTACACCTCCCGTGGATACAAGGACATCCTACCTTGCCCAGTTGCAAAAATGTTGCAGAACGAAGGCTAAAGGGCTGCATTGATTCACTGAAGAGGAGTGGAAGTTTAGAAGCATACGAAGAACTACTTAGAGAGTGGCTTCAAGGAGATGTTATTGAAGAAGTTAAGAACTCCTGTAACGAAGAAAGTGAACACTACCTCCCTCACAGGGCTGTAGTGAAAGAAAATTCCACTACAAGAGTGAGACCTGTTTTTGATGGATCGGCCAGAGAAAAGAACCTCACCTTCTATGAACAACTGCCTGGAAAAGGGCCCCAATACAGTCGAGCTCATTCCAGCCATCATGAATCGATTTAGATTAAAGACAATAGGCGTTGTTGCGGACATTCGTAGAGCCTTCCTACAAATTGGACTGAGTGTAAGTGATCGACTATATCTAAAGTTTTTATGGTGGAAGGGTGGTGATTCGGCCAAACCTAAAGTTTTCCAGCATAGACGAGTTGTGTTCGGGTTTTCTTGTTCCCCGTATCTTTTGGGAGCAACCATTTGATTTCATTTACAGAATGCTCCTCACCGTTTTGAAAAAACAGCCAATAAGCTGTTGGAATCCTTTTACGTGGATAACTGTGTTATTACTGTGGAAAACCCCGAAGAACTTGAGAAATTTAGGGAGGAATCCAAACTGGTTCTTAACACTGTCAAATTTGAATTTCGAGGGTGGAAGCACAGTTATAATAATCAAGAATCTGAAATCCCTTTGTCGAAAAATGAAAAGAATATTCCAGTTCTAGAGCTTAAGTGGAAAGAATGACGCTTTGACGGTAGATTTACGAGAAAATGTTGAAGACGATACAGCTGTGACCAAGAGAAAAATCCTGTCAGCAGTACATAACATCTTTGATCCCCTTGGCTTTATCTATCCTGTTACTATGGTACCAAAAGTCCATTGCATAGAAGTTGGAGAAGTGGAGACGGGAACTTTCTAAGCTGAAAGAAATAGAAATTCTTCGATGTCTTATCCCGAATTGGGAAGTACGAAGAAGTCTAGCATTGCCTGTATTCTGTGATAATGGTTCTAATTTTTCAGGAGTTGAGAATTTGCTGAAGAAAATTGATTGGGACGTCATTTCCCAATACAGCGGATCTCAAAAGATCATTTGGAAATTTATTCCTCCGTCTGCCCCGTGGTGGGGTGAGTGGTAGGAACGTTTGATAGGTATAATCAAAGGTATTTTACGAAAGGTTCTAGGAAGAAGTTCACTAAATTTAGAAGAAATGAACACCGTTATTTGTGACATTGAAGGTGGGATTAATCTACGACCTTTAACCTACATTTAAGAAGATGTTTATTTAACTCCACTTAACCCTTCTATGTTTTTGCATGATCCCAGATCTTGATGTTCTGGATTCGTCGTCTCTAAATAAAAGACATGTTTACCGACAACGTGAAACAAGATTTACGAAAACGATTTCGTACTGAATATTATGAAATTTACACCAATCATCGAAATCTCCTAAAAATCAGAAACCCTTCCAAATTGGTGATATTGTTCTGGTTTCTAGTGACAACGTCAAAAAACTTGAATGGCCTCTGGCTAGCGTAGTCGAACTCTATCCTTTTGAAGATGGACTAGTTTACCTAGTAAAAATAAAAATGAAAAATGGAGAATTACTCCGCCCAGTGCTTAGGTGTAAGCGTCTTGAAGTGACTGATAAAAGTGACCCTGTTATACTGTAGCAGAACAAGATTCTATTCCCAATGAACCGAAGACTTGAAAATCGTCTTTCAGAGACCGCTTCTGACAAGCCAGTACTAGCTCGAAAGATAACTCCTTGTAAACAAAGAACTCTTAATGACTTTTTTCCAGAGACTGTTCCTGAAAAAAGATCCAGATATGGACGATTAATTAAACCTAGAATTAAGATTTGAGATTCCCTGGTTCGAATCTGAAAGGTTGGAGTATGTTGGTATACGTGATACTTTCGCTCGTGCGCACGTATAACGGATTGAACTAGTAATAAGAAAAGATTACGTGAGTTTTTATCGCACGCTCAATGATTTATGATATATAATCAATGCTCTATTTTCAGTTAGTTTGTTTTTGAATGTTTTAGAAAATGGATGTGTAGTTTTTGATCTCTTGTAATAACCTCTTTGTTATAACTTGTGCACAGATTAAAAAGTTTTAAAAAACTGATCCTGTATGTATTTTTGGATATACCTGAATGAAGAACTCGATGATTCAGGTAAGTTCTGTTTTTCTTACCTACTGTTGGAATGCTTTCCGCATTAATTAATATTGCCTATTGATAGGAGACATAATTGATATAAAATTATACATGTTAAACTATTTTTATTTGGGCATATTAATAGATCAGGCTAAGTTTTTATCAAATAGTGTAGAGCAATCAAGGGAGAAAGATGCCTAAAAGAAGAGATGCCATCATGGAGGAATTTTGAAGGAAAACTGACTTTGAGTTCGTATTAAAAATAATGCATGTAATTTTCCTTCAAATAATATTTCTACAAATTTCTTATCTAAAAAATTCCCATATATGCTAAATTGTTGTGAATTACTTTATTCGAAAATATAATGAATGGACAGAAATTAAAGGTTTACACATTCCGAAATTGAAAAATATTAAATATGTATGTGTATTTATGCATGTGCTTGCGAAAAAGCATGTGTATCTGTCTTTACCAAAATAAGTACTTAAATATTTATTAAATTATTTATAAATGTACTTGGAAATGAAGGATTTATTTATTCATAAACTCCTGTGAAAGTTACTGTGAAGAAATCTAGTTATCAAATATATCTAAGTTTATAATGATTATAAATATTATCTCAGTACGTAATAACCTTAACATTTAATTGTAACCATAAATTGAAATTCTGTTGACAAATGCGTTAATGAAATTGTTTAAGCAAGAATTGTTCGTACTGGAAAGCAATCTGTTAAAAGGTATAGTAAACCAAATTCTATGAGAAGCGTACTTAAGGAAGTAGTACGTAATTAAGAATTATTAGAACATGTATTGCTGAAATTAAGGGTAAAAAAAATCTGATAAGTATTAAAAGAATTATTTCCTTACATTTTACAATAACTCAGTTACATGTTTAAAATAATATTAAAAGAAAAAAGAATCCTTTTTTCCCGTTTAGAGATACTCATAGAATGTTAAGTACATGGAAATGAGCACCAATATTTAATGTAATTTACTATTAGAATAAAAAGGGATTCTAATTTGAAATGGACCGAATAGAGCATTAATTATAAATTGACTTAAATTTTTCGATTGAAAAGATGCCTCAGAAGCTAAAAACATGATTTCATATTTGAGAAAGTATTTCAGGAAGAAGCTCTGTAAATAGAAAGGAAATAATGCGTAATATTAATATTACAATAAACTTCTATCTTAATTTTTGTAATCCTTAACCGAATAAAATCGAAACTACATTAAATATTTTAAGTAGGTAGTCAGTTGTAATTGTAAGGTAGTAAATCTCTATATATGTAAATAAAAATATCATTCTTCTAAATTTATTTCTCCTGATAAAGCAGGAAACGGTCTTTGAATTACCTAATAAAGTAGGTTAAGGATTTTACTTATCCTCTGTTATTTAATTTATTCATTTAATCATCATTATCATTATCATTACCATTACCATTATCAATTATTATTAAACATCATCATCATCATTATCATTATCAATGTTTTAGTGAATCTGTAAAAATTTTATTACCAAAGTTTGAGTGTAAAACGATCGTGATTAGCCAAATCACACCACGTGACTTTACCTACATTCATTTCTGACGGCCTGCAACATTTGACTCCAGTCCTAAAAATGAATTTTCAAGATTATTTCTCGATTTACGCAAATTATGAACGTGGAAACTTTTCCATTAGCTGGTTTACATCACGTGACCAAAAATTGCAAGTTTCAACATTCTGTATACCTAAAAGGCTGTGTAAATAGTTTACGAGTATACTTCTTGTTTTATTCGCAATATAATTTACATGAGTACTCCACGAGAGTCTTTGATTTATGTAAACTTCTAAAGATTTGGCCTTATTACCCACCGGAACACTTTGACCAAATAGGTAAAGCGGCTTATCTGTGAGCTTGACTTTCTTCCTTCTAATTAATAGTCGCTGCGATTTCCACGCATTAACAGAAAACTTCCAATTGGAGCACCAATCCTCAATGTCGAAAATAATATCCTGCAGAATATTGACTGCTCTATTTGGTTGTATAGATCTGACTGCCACCGCTGTATCACCCGCGTATCAAGCCAGTAAAGTATTTCTGTTAAGCTTTTCTAGCAGGAAATCCGCCGCACAAAAAAACATAGAAGACTGGGCCAAGACAGGATCCCTGGGGGACATCAACAATCAGGTGTGACCGTAGTGCGTCTTTCTATTTTCTTAGAACACATTCTGAGTAACATAAGTTACGCAATTTTCAAACACTTTGCAAATGGACATTCGCAAGCTTAAAATGATTTTAAGTACACTGTTCCTGTTTTGAATTGCATAGTTATAATACGAATTCATTACTAATGTTTTCATTTTATGAATTATGCTAAAAAGAATTTCATAAAAAGGCACTTACGTCTTTTGCTTCATCCATAAGCCTCTGAACCTTTATCTTGTGCCTTATCCTGTGATCAGAATTTGAAGACATCTGAGAAAAAATAGAAAGTTTGTTTAGATTTAAGTGAGCTTTATCAGTTCGAAAATATGCATGAGCATTGCTTGGAGAGAGATTAAAAGCATCAAATGCAGCTTGAAGTTATTTATTCAGTAAAAGATATTTAACACTAAAAAATCAAATTACCATATATGAAATCCCTAGTAACTGTAAATTGTAGTACAAGTACTTACATTTCTTTCCTGTTTTGCATAATTTTATGTAAACAAGGATCCATGAATTATTGCTCTTTTGGAAGCAAAATAAAAAATCTGGTTAATTTATTACAGAAAGATTTTAATTTACAAAATTGATTGATGCCTGGGATTTAACTTCTTAAAAAATCAGACCTAAGAGACCCCCCATGTTCGTATCTCTGACACTTTTGAAACTTGTTCGAGAAAAGAATTTAATCACACAAATATTTACGAACTTCACAAATAAATTTTGTTGGGTAGAGGCGAGCGAACGTTTTTTCTTATACGCATGCGTATTAATTATGATGGCGCAGCTGTCTCTTCTACCGACACATCCGTCATTCGAGCTTCGAGCATAGGGAGATGCTGATATGTTATTTGCTGTGTGATGCTCAATATGATTTCCTGTGTGATATTTTTATTCATTATTCATGTAAATAAAGTGTGTTGTCCTACGATAGCTTCTTTACTCTAAATATTGGCCTCTGAACAACAAATGGTAGCAGCTCCGTGGTTTTGTCAAGAAGAATTGGATATAAGAGACCAAGTCGAAACCGAAACTGTCTTAGTGGAAGCTAAGAATGGAGAAGTGGAACGTTCCCGAATTAACTGGAGAGAACTATTTTATTTGGTCATTGAAAATTAAAGCTGCCTTATCACTGAAAAGACTTGACTGGGTAATTTCAACAGTAAAACCAGAAAATTTAGACGAGAAAGATGAAAGATTGTGGAATGAGAAAAACGCTGACGCCGTAGCATATATAAAACTTTCACTATCGGATCAACAGGCGCTTCAGTTCTCCACAGAAGAGAATGCAAAAATTCTTTGGGAAAAAATAAAGTCAACATTTACTGGACAATCCGAAGATCGAAAAATAGATGCTGGTAATTAGTTAAAAAATTTAGAAATGAAGTTGCATGAGTCGGCTAATGATTATATCGCTAGAGCGAGAGGAATAGCAACTAAGTGTCAATCGCTAGGACTAGATGTATCTCCTCGGGAGCTGGTGTTTTACACTGTCCGTGGACTTCGTGGAAATTTTTCTCGAATTAGGGAAATTGTAAAAACTCAGCGTGAAAAAACAATTGACGAAGTACTCGAAATACTCCGTGAGGAAGAGTCCGTTCACAATTCAACGAATGGGAAACGACACGATGGAAACAACGCAGAGGCGTTCATATCAAGAAGGAATAAAAACTATAAGCCAAGAAATTGTTACATTTGCCGACGACCTGGTCACATCGCGAAGGACTGCTATTACAGAAACAAGAATTCAAAATGTAAGTTATCCAAAGGTAACAAGGACAGAAAGAAGTCGCAACCTACGAATGTGAACGTTTCATCTCGTTCTGATGAAAGAGAAAGTGATTTTGCTCTTCAACTTACGCGTGAAAAAAATGATGAATGTGATAAAATTTGGTTGCTGGATAGTGGTGCAACCGGACACATGGCAAAAGACTTCTTTTGGTTTCAGAATATTACACCAGAGGTGAGGGAAATTTACCAGGCAGGTAAACACTCAAAAATATATTCAGAAGGTATTGGTAATGTTAAAGCAAAAGCTATAAATTCAAAGAATTCTAGTTTTAATAATTTAACTATTAGTAATGTTAGTTATATTCCTGATTTAAGAAATAACTTATTGTCACTCACTGCCTTAATGGATAGAGGATGTAAAATTGAATCAAGGAATAATTCTGTATTAGTTTTTAGTAGGTGTAATGAATTACTTTTTAAAGCATTTAAGAATAACGGTAGGCTTGAAGTTAATTTAGAACCATATTATAATTCTGAATCTTGCATTGCTAATGATTGTACTGGTAATAATTATGAACTTTGGCATACTAGATTGTGCCATTTAAATCCAAAATACATGCTTAAAATGAAAGAATACATTGATATTAATGATGTAAATGATTTTAAGTGTGAAACCTGTGACATAAGTAAAATAACTAGAAAAAGTCACCCAAATATTGACATTAATCAGAGTTCAGAAATTTTAGAATTAATTCATTCGGATCTATGTAGCCCTGTTCAAACTGAATCAATTGGTGGGTCTAAATATTTTATGATCTTAGTGGATGATTTTTCTGAAATGTATTTTACTTATTTTCTTAAAAGTAAAAATGAAGTGTTTGACGCATTTTGTAAATTTAAAGCTAAGTATGAAAATTTAACTGGTAAAAGAATTAAACGTTTGAGAACAGACAATGGTTTAGAATTTGTAAATCAACAATTAGATAATTATCTTGCTAATTCAGGTATTTTTCATGAAAAAACAATTCCATATAACAGTGAGAGTAATGGGAAAGCTGAACGGGCAAACAGAGTTCTTTTAGAAAGGGCTGGGACATTACTACATGAGAGTGAGCTTGTAAGGATCTTAAGTTTTACTAACGTTTATTTTATTTTAAATCTTTACTATCACTTCTTAATTTCTACTTCCGGCCAGAATTAAAAGCGTTAACTTATTTATGCAAAATTTGTCTGGCGAACGCCAAGTACTTAAGTTGTGGCTTTTTGCCAAGCAAGAGAGAGGAAGGAGTTATTACAAGCAGGCCGCTTGCCATAGTAGTTTTACTCGGTTGCTGGTTGCCTTCAAGGCCAGAGGTTTAGTCCTCTTGATAATTTTAAACGTATCGAGTTTTAGCAGCTCTCTGTACTACATACGGATTTTTGTTAAATAACGGCCAATCTTAAAGTTAGGCATATTAATCCAAAGTTAGTTTTAGTTAGAGTTTTAGTTAATATTTTTTTTATTCTTACGTTCAGACCACAAGTGGTAAGTCTCTGTATTCCGAAGTACGGAAATTATTGTAAAGAGTGAAAAATAAAGGGTTTTGTATACCCTTCCTGTGTATCTTGTCTACTTCCCACAGTTATTGAACATAGCATTAGTAAGCTCCCTGTTCCGAGTCAGGTCTGTGTATGTTCCCAAAGAAAGTAAGACGGAACATTGAACTTGATAGTGGCGCCCAACGAAGAAGAATAACCATGGCCGAGTTTCAAGAAGAACCTGTGCTGCCTGCAGAAGCGGCTCAGAATCCAGAAATGCCAGCTGCCGCCCTGGAAGGATTTGGTTACATCGTCCAGACCATGCGCGCTTCGATGAAACCAGAAGCAACATTTGATGGAAACTCACCGGTAACCAGTTTTTTTGGAAAAATTGGTCTACCCCGTGCACGAGTTTCAAAAAGTTACCTTAGCTACCAGCGCTTTGAGGGGCCAAGCGCTTAACTGGTTCAAATGTATAGGCAGAAGTCTCTTGGGTCAAGTAGGAAGTCCCACCTATACTTACGAGAATTTCAAGACTGCCCTATTAAAAGCCTTCCCTGTCGTAAGGGATCGTGCGAAATTAGAAACGGAACTTTTCAGCATATATCAGCAAAGAATCAAAAATCTCTCAAACTTTATTTTAAGAAAAATTCACGTCTTCAAACTCTTGTATGGAAACCGTCCGGATCCTAAGATAATTCAAGTGATTTTGCCGAGGTTACTTCCCCAAGTGCAAGACTTTATTAAGGACATTAAGGAATCCGACTACACTGGAAAAATTATTTGAGCTAGCAATCCAGTTTGAAAGTAGGAGAACGGAGGACATTGAAAGAAGACGCCAATATCAACAACGAAACCAATTTGGTGCGCCAAGACCACAGCAAAGTCAAGCACACGGCTACGGAAGCAAAGCGAATCAGTGGGAAGGAAACCCAAGCATTCAAAAACAGCCGGCGAACGTCGACAGTTCAATAGCAATCCAGGAAAAAAGTCTCAAGGCCAGTGGAAAAAGAAGGAAAGCATGGAAATGAAAAATGATTTAAACTAAAACGGATTTCTGCTGACGGGAGGGTGTGGAAATCCGAAGGCCAAGAAAACCCCTCTTCCTTCAAGTTAAATACAGTAATGGTGAAAAATTTGACTCTTCCGAAGATTGAAGTGTTGGTGAATAATATCCCAGCCACCGCACTCCTAGATACAGGCGCGCAGTGTTCCTGTGTGGCAGAAGATTTTTTTAGGAAGTATTTTCGGAAATACCGCATATATAATTCGGATAATACGACAGTGTTAGCGACGCAAGGAGAAAGATGTAAGTGCATAGGTAAATTACCACTATACATCCGTATCAAGGACGAACAAGTAAAGGTTATGTTTTTCATAGTAAAGAATCTGCAAGCACATATTATCTTAGGAATAGATTTTCTTTCAGAGGCACAAGCAACGCTTGATTTTAATGAAGCGTCCCTTAAGCTGACGATGAAAACAGTTCGAGAAGAAAAGGCTGAACCGCCGATGTTAAACCTTGACCACCTGCTTAATGAAGAGCAACGAAGAATCCGACAAGTGGTAAGTGAATTTGCTTCGTTATTTAGTGATATTCCAGGATTTACTCAGGTTACTAACCATAGTATTGACACCGGAGATTCAATGCCAGTTCGCCACAAAGCATACAGGTATGATAAGAATAAGGAAAAAATTATAGAATGGCATATCACCGATATGCTACGTAAAAAGATCATAATGCCCATCTCAAGTAGTTATGCTAGCCCGGTGGTTTTATGTAAGAAAAATAATGACTATCCATTGACACATCCAAAAAGGTGGAGATTCGCGATTGACTACCGTAAATTAAACTCCATAACTAAATATCTGGTATATCCGTTACCTATTATTGAAGAAATTCTAAGGAACATAACATCGACCAAATATATGACGACTTTAGACTTAACGACTGGTTATTTTCAAATAGGAATTAGGCCTGAGGACGTGCCTCAGACTGCTTTTATAACCAAGTCTGGCACTTATGCATTTCTGCGTATGCCGTTTGGCCTTTCAGGGGCACCGGCAATATTTCAGCGATGTATGGACATTGTGTTAAGGCCTGTTCTTGGAAAGTATACATTTATCTATTTAGATGATATCATTATTACTAGTGATAATCTCGACCAACATGTACAGTATTTAAGACAGGTGTTTTCTTTATTAAATGAGGCCGGTCTAAATGTTAATGTCGAAAAGTGCAAATTTGCAGCCTCTGAATTAAAATATTTAGGTTACAAAATATCTCAGAAAGGAATCGAGACAGACGAATCAAAAATAATTGCTGTACAAAAGTATCCGACTCCAAACACGGCGAAGAAGCTCTCTTCTTTTCTAGGACTTTGTTCATATTATAGGTCCTTTATAAAAGATTTTGAAGCTATTGCTGAACCATTGTTAAAATTAAAAAGGAAAAAGGCAAGATAATCGTGGACGGCCGAAGCCAATAGTGCGTTCGAAAAATTAAAGCAAGCATTAACGCAAGCCCCTGTGTTGAAATTTCCTGAAAACGATGAGAATTTAGAAATTTCAGCGGATGCTTCGGATTATGCGGTAGGAGCGGTACTTTCACAAAATCAGCAGCCCGTGGCATTTTTTAGCCGAACTTTAAATCAAACACAAAAAAACTATTCCGCGACCGAGAGAGAGGCACTTGCAGTTCTGTTAGCAGTGCAAAAGTTCCGAGTCTATTTTGGAAAGGCGCCAATAACAGTGTATTCTGATCATGCGGCGGTAACTAGATTGTACTCAGGGAAAAACTTATCCCCAAGTTTAATAAGATGGGTACTCAAGCTACAAGAATATAATCTGGTAATCAAGCATACCCCCGGAAAGGAAAATATCGTAGCAGATGCCCTATCCAGAATTAAAATAGAAGAAGGTAATACTGTAAAGGTGGCAATGCTCACAGCATGTACAATAAATTCCCGAGAAACTGTAATAACCGAACTGGGTAAGGATCCTGAGTTTGGAAGCATTTATGAGTATTTAAAGGATCCTGAAAATTTTAGCCACCAAGATATTCTGGCGATAAGAAATAGGGCGGCCCATAACGAACTAATAGATGGTCTGTTATTTTATACAAAAACTACGAATTCCAACAACGAATTTCGACCTGTTATCCCAGCTAGTCTTAGATTTATTATCCTGCAGGAGCTCCATGACAGCCCTTTAGCTTCTCATGCTGGTATTCGAAAACCTATCCAACGCGTACGCGAGGCAGTCTATTTTCCTGAACTGCAAAAGTTAACAAGGGCGTATGTCCAGTCCTGCCCAACATGTCAAGCAGTTAATTATATTAATTTCCGCCCGGCCGGGTTTCTAAATAGTATTAAATCCGAATTTCCAAATGAAATAATTGGCATCGATTTATTGGGCCCTTTCCCAAAATGTCAGTTAAATAAAAGTCGCTATCTCCTTGTTATGGTTGATCATTTTAGTAAGTGGGCCGAAATTGTTCCCTTAAAACGAGCCTCCGCGAAATTAGTTACTGATTCTATTTTGAATAAATATATTTTAAAATACGGGGCGCCCCTAAAAGTTATATCGGATAATGGTTCTCAATTTGTAGGTAATGTATTTGAAGACATGTGCCAAAAACTGGACATACGTCATTTAAAAATGGTCCCGTATCGGCCGCAATCAAATATAGCAGAACGGGTCAATAGAAATATAGTGAAAATTATCCGTAGTTATGTTAAAATTTTTCATAAATGCTGGGATAACTATGTCAATGAATTTGCTTTCGCCCTTAGGACCGCAAAACATGATACAACGGGCAAAACTCCTGCTGAGTTATTTTTAGGCAGAAAGATTATAACGCCGTTAGATAAATTATTTTATGTGCAACAAAGAGCCCCAGAATTTAAAATGGGTGATACAGAAAATATACTGAAATAGCACAGAGAAAACAGAAGCTTTATTATGATTTGAAACGACGGGGAGTAACTTATAAAGTAGGGGATGAAGTGTTAAAAATTAAGCATTCACTTTCTTCAGCACCAGAAGATAAAACTGCCAAATTTTTTCCACGATTTGAAGGATTTGAAGGACTTGTCTATGTCATAGAAAAAATAACTCACGCTGTAGTGGTGTTAAAAGCCAGAAATGGTGAAACGTGCTCCGCAAACATTGATCAAATAAAACCCTACTATGATCGTAATAAAATGCAAATTTTCAAAGATCTTTTGCAGGATCCGGCACGGCAGACACGGCAGGCACATGCTCCAGAGGTGGAACAACGTCAAGCACAAGGACAAGGCATTAGGAGGCAGGAGCAATTGAAAAGAAAGTTTGCCCGTTGGAAAATTGAAGGTAACAAGAAAAAGAAGCCGTTCCACCGTCCAGAAAAGAGAGCTCACGAACACCCCCAGAATGAAGAAGGGAGAAGTAAGACGAATGCAAAGAAAGCCAGGAGAAATAACGGCAACTATAACCCGGCTCCCAAACGGAAGATCGACTCATCGGACAGGACTCTCCGCAGCAAATGTCGCCGAACTGCGGAAGGGCCACTAGCGGCCGAGGAAAAGATACAAGGAAAATTTGAACGGCCAGCAACGAGGTCCAAGCAGGAACGCGAAAGAAGTGTCCCGGTTCCGCCAAGACCAGCTGCCATCAAACGGCCAAGACCACAGGCAGAGGCGAAAAAGAAGGTATTCAAGGCTGACTGAACTGGAGGAAAAAGAAAGCTTCTAGAGGAAGGCACTGAAGGGCGAGCCCGCGCAAGAAGGAGGATAAATCAAACCAGAATCTGCGCTACCTTCCAGGACTGGGCTCAGAAAAGAATGTCCGAATATCACAAAGATAAGTAAAATTTTATGTTACTTTGCAAACTTAAGTTAATCTTTCATTCTTACTGCAAGTGGCAGATTTCAAGAAGTTTTACCTCATGTGAGGTCTACCTTTATCGCCAAAAAGGCGAGAAATGAGTCGTTACCGATTTTGGTATTATGTTTTTCAATTACTCGCGCGTAAAACTAAAGTTGATGTATAATAGGAATGTGTAAATACTTAAATATTGTAAAAGTTATTGTATAAATTTTATTTAAAACATTCTGGCAAGAAAGAAGCTTTAGTCTGAAAGACTTTTCGAAATGTAGTATTTCAATGTAGAAGAATTGGCACTTGCTTGGGAAAGAATAGAAGTTAACAATGTACTACTAATGTATGTTTTAAAATGCGTAAAATTAACGGCATGTTAATATGTTCTTATATACAATGGGAACTGTTATTTTAAATGTTAAGAAATACTATGATATGGTAAAAGTGAAAGTAATGCCAAAAATTTTTTTTTATTCGTGTGACTGTAAAAAGACCAAATTATGGTGAATATGTGTTAAAGGTTGAATGAATGTAGTTAGGCTCTCTGACGCTACACTTCAGAGTTAGCCACTTTCAGAATAGTACCTCAGAGTTTAGAGTTGAAAATAGGGTGTGTTACGAGGTCTTGTCATGTTGAATTTTAACACGTTAGTGTTTTGATTGTAGGAGGCAGTGTTGAACACGTATACATAAACACATTCGTGTTTGGTGTTCTTTTACAACACATGTCAGAGAGCACGGGGAGAGATAATTAAAATAGTCATGAATGAAATAAGAATGTTAAGAGAAATATAAATATGCATGTTACTTGCCATTTCATTGTGTAACATTTCATTAAACTAGTTTTCCTTCCAGATCTCTGGAAGGAACCAGATTTGAATAAAAGCTCCTGTTTAGATGCAGTACAGATGAAAAATTGGGTGTCCATGGAGCTGCTATTGTAAAAACAAATTTTTTTTTAAATTTCTAGTTTCTAGTGAGAAATGTTTGTAAAAGTTTGGCCTCGCGTTAGATTCTAGAGCTAAAAGTTTTCAACAAGTTCGTTTTAGACCTCAGTTTCAAACTAATTAACTCTGGCGGGAAGTATGTAAGGATCTTAAGTTTTACTAACGTTTATTTTATTTTAAATCTTTACTATCACTTCTTATTTTCTACTTCCGGCCAGAATTAAAAGCGTTAACTTATTTATGCAAATTTGTCTTGCTAACGCCAAGTACTTAAGTTGTGGCTTTTTGCCAAGCAAGAGAGAGGAAGGAGTTATTAGAAGCAGGTCGCTTGCCTTAGAAGTTTTACTCAGTTGCTGGTTGCCTTCCAGGCCAGAGATTTAATCCTCGTGATAATTTTAAACGTATTGTAGTGTTAACAGTTCTCTGTACTACATACGGCTTCCTGTTAATATCCGGCCAATCTTACACGTAGGCCCTTGTTGATTATTCCAAATTTAAGTTAGAGTTTAGTTATATTTTTATATTCTTACGTTCAGACCACAAGTAGTTTGTCTCTGTATTCCGAAGTACGGAAATTATTGTAAAGAGTGAAAAATAAAGGGTTTTGTATACCCTTCCTGTGTATCTTGTCTACTTCCCACAGTTATTGAACATAGCTTTAGTAAGCTCCCTGTTCCGAGTCAGGTCTGTGCATGTTCCCAAAGAAAGTAAGACGGAACATTGAACCTGATAAGCTTCCGGTAAAATTCTGGGCAGAAGCAATTAATTTTAGTGCTCAATTAATTGCTTGGTTAAGATGTAAAATATAAAAAATACGATGGCTTTGCTATTTGTGAACCAGCAACCTTTAATTAATTTTCTGCAATTCAGCATCTCCCCATAGACCATTACCTTCTAGAACATTCGCGCCTATTACATAACTCCTCATATAAATGCTGCGTCATAAGTTTTTCTACATTTTTTAGAAGCTACTCTGTTACATAACCTTCCATATAAATGCTGCGTCATAAGATCTCCTAAACAGATGCCTTCTCGCCTTCGTCCTGCTAACGCTTCCTCTATGCTCCTCTTTCTTTGTTAGAACGTTATGACGTATTAAAGTTTTAAGTCAGTCGTATCTAATAGTTCAATTACTGAATAAGTTATTTAATTAACTCGATCTGGAAAAAGTCATCTGCTATAAATTAAAATAAAGATATGCTTGCTGTTAAAAGTGAAAAGTCCTGAGTCGTCATTTCTCTCCGTGCTTCAATCATCTGCCAGAACGTGTAATGGAACAGCCTCGCCATTCGCCCACGATGTGTTGGAATAACTGAAACATTACATATATATTTCTTCGAATATATATCTTCGAATATATATATTTTGCCCTATTATTGATCCACGGAACATGCTTGCCTTTGGAAAATACCATTGTGTGCGATACTGTAATAGACGCTTATGATTAACAATAAAATATATATTAAAACCGAAACTAATACATTCTGAGCCGAGATTTCATCTTGAAGTTATGTTGTTTACTCACTAACTACTGTGCTTGCTCTGTCTATCTTCGAATATATATATATTTCTTCGAATATATATATTTCGAATATATATATTTCGAATATATATTTCTTCGAATATATATATTTCAAAAAAATATATTCGAATACATATCTTCGAATATATTTCTTTAAATATATGTCTTCGAATATATATATATATATATATATATATATATATTCCCCTATAACTGATCGATAATATATATATTCGAAGACAGACAGAGCAAGCACAGTAGTTAGTGAGTAAACAACATAATATCAAGATTTCATCCTGAAGTTATGTTGTTTACTCACTAACTACTGTGCTTGCTCCGTCTATCTTCGAATATATTTCAAATATATATTTCGAACATATATTACTGTGCTTGCTCTGTCTATCTTCAAATATATTTCAAATATATATTTCTTCGAATATATATATTTCAAAGAAATATATTCGAAGATATATCTTCGAATATATTTCTTTGAATATATGTCTTCGAATATATATATATATTCCCCTATAACTGATCGATAATGTATATATTCGAAGATAGACAGAGCAAGCACAGTAGTTAGTGAGTAAACAACATAATATCAAGATTTCATCTTGAAGTTATGTTGTTTACTCACTAACTACTGTGCTTGCTCTGTCTATCTTCGAATATATATATTTCTTCGAATATATATATTTCGAAGAAATATATTCGAATATATATCTTCGAATATATTTCTTTGAATATATGTCTTCGAATATATATATATATTCCCCTATAACTGATCCACGGAACATCCTTGCTTTTGGCCAATACCATTGTGTGGGATACCGTAATAGACGCTTATGATTAACAGTAAAATATATATTAAAACCGAAACTAATACATTCTGAGTGGAGATTTCATCTTGAAGTTATGTTCTTCTCTCACTAACTACTGTGCTTGTTTTGTCTATGATCGAATATATATATTTATTCGAATATATATATTTTCTCCTATAATTGATCCACGGGACATCCTTGCCTTTGGTGAATACCTTTGTGGTGAATGGTATTTGGTGAATACCAGTTGCTTATGATTAACAGTAAAATATATATTAAAACCGAAACTAATATATTCTGAGCAGAGATTTGTAGTGTGTGGTGGTGTATTTAATTATGGCAAAGCACACTAGGGCTATCTGCCTAAGGGGAGGGATGCCTTCGTGGAGGACTTTCTATGGGAAACTGGCTCGTATACACGTTACACATGGGGGAAAACCACGAAAACACCCATGCAGCCAGCCCGTTCGCGGGATTCGAACCTCGGACCGCACTACCAGTGTTCAGCGACTTTACCGCTCGGCCGCTAGTGGGCCGAGCAGAGATCTGATCTTGAAGTTATGTTCTCTCACTAACTACTGTGCTTGGTCTGTCTATCTTCGAATATATATCGTATTTCGAAACTGTAATGGTTGTGATGCAGGTTTTAAGAACAAGTGAGATTAATGGAATAATTTAAGTGTTGTGTTAAGAGATTAAAGGGAAATATTGTATTAGTCACTACGTCTGCAACTACTTTTTTATGTCATCAGTATTCCAAATTATTTCATATATATTTGTAAGATGAAAAATGTGTAAATAAAAATTATAATTTAAATTAGCAATAGCTCTTAATTCTTTCTATTTTGGGTAGTTTCGCTCTCTAGTCTAAAGATAGTAATAACAATTTCTGAACTGCGTCATTTCTAGATCAAACCATACATATGACTTAATATTGGTAAGGACGTATCTAATTCGGAGTTTAAATTGAAACTTTCTTTTAATAAGCTGCCATATTGGATAACTGCGGGCTTTGCTTCTACCTTTATCATCATCAAGACGCTGCTTGATGCTTTTCTTTCTATCGCAACAATATCTAAAAGGTGACTGCTCTGAAACAGGCATGATTAGTACGTGTAGTGAACTGTGGCCGCAAAATATTTACAATAAAAGAAGTATGATTTTTGAATCTGCATGACTTCATAGTTTCTTCTTCATTCCGGATTTACTATGTGTGCTTCATCTATATGTGTCATTTCCAAATCATTACATATCAAAATTGCATTTCATATCATTCTAGGTTTTGCTAATACTGTCGTGTAAAGTTTATCCTAAGTTTTTAATAGTTCATTTTTAATTAAGACCATTAATTGACAGGGGCTTTTCACCCAACATTATTAATCAAGCAGTTAAAAATTTCTCATCTCAACGCACTAAAAGGCACACTCTTGTATTAGGAGATTATAAAAATTCTGTTGTCGTTCCTTTCTTTCCATCAATTAGCTATATAGTTGCATATATTTTTCAGAAATTTAACTTTCGGGTCTTTTATTCTCCCATCAATAAAATTCCGAGTTGCATACTCAAGGACTCCATTCCGGATATGGATATGAAGTGTTTTTTAAACCAAAGTGAACCAAAGTGGTGTTTTTTTTAATGGTCTGGAGCTTTATTTAATAGCCATTAGCTTTGCTCCACTACAAGGGCCTGAAGAGGTGGCCATTTCATGATGGAAATACGTGAGTGTCCGCCGAAAACATGGCGGCAAAAACAACGCGGAAGAAAACGTCGAGGAGAAAACAACGCAAGGCGAAAACGTGGTAGAAAACATCGTGGGAGAAAACAAAGCAAAGAGAAAACATCGCAGTTCTAAAAACATATTGGTACAATGTATCGTCGTCGAAAATAAAGCGGGTCAAAAACTTCGCAGTTTAAAAACATCGTCGTGGAAAATATCGAGGTAAAAAGTAAAGTACCTTCAAGTCATCGCATGATGATAACATCGCAGACGTACGTTTTTCAAGCTTTAATAACTGTAAATGGATATATTCGCATAATGATTTTTGTGAGCTCAAGATGGAAAGAAGGACAAATCTTACTTTCATATTTTTTATTAACGAATAAATATTTGTTAAAAATGTAAAATGGAAACACAAGCATAGAAAATTAATGCAATTTCTAGCACTTAATAGAATTATAAACTGGCATAGTTAACTAACAAACGTCATTATTTTTTTATAAAATTTTACTGGTAGTTTTTCATGAAAAGTATAATGTGTAAAAGAATAGAAAAATATAGATAAGTAACTGCATGACCGCATCTATAAAAAAGTTAATTATGAGATTATTTTCTTCACTTTAATTATTCTGATATTCTTAGAGTGAAAATTATTTATTGTTTTGTTTAAATTTCTTTCTCTGTTTCTAAAAAATTAGTTAAAAAATTGTGAAAGTAAAAATTATCATTCTTTCCATCTTGCGCTCACAAATCATTATGAGAATATCCAATTACAATTATTAAAGCCTGAAAAACGCACGTTTGCTATGTTATCGTCATGAGATGATTTGTAGGAACTTTATTTTTTACCACAATATTTTCCACGATGATGTTTTTAAACTGCGAAGTTTTTGAACCCCTTCATTTTCAACGATGATATTTTGTATCACGATGTTTTAGAACTGCTATGTTTTTCTTTTTGCTTTATTTTCTCTCACGATGTTTTGTACCATCACGTTTTCGCCTTGCGTTGTTTCCTCCACGACGTTTTCGTCCGCGATGTTTTTGCCACGATGTTTTCGGCTGTAACCAAGTACGTGATAGGTGGCTACCGTTGCCTTCTGTAACGGGATAGACAGTTACAACCATGCCTTCTCTTGGATTCGAGCCCGGGCCCATTGCTACGGCAGCCAGGGTCGCTCACCATTATACCGACTGGGCGGTTAAATTGATGTTTTGTTGGGACAGTTGGGGCACTGTTTCCTATAAGGAACAGTGCTGAGGGTTGCCAAAACTGCAATAATACAGCAAGGGCTTGTTGTCAAACGTGGCTTCGTTACTTTTGGGTAAATTTAAATAAAATTTATATTCTTCGTTCAAAAACATTTTGGAAAATATTTAGACTTTTAAATCTACTTTACATAAAAGGAGATGACTCTCTCTATATATAATTTTAGTTAAATCTTAAATTTACGCAAAAATGCCTTTATTAAATTTAATAAAAATTATGTATCTTTCATTGAAATGTATTCAGATTTAATAAACTGAATTTTGATAAAATATCGTGATGAAATATCATAAATGCATAAATCTAAAAATCAAGTATAACCATAAATAAATAGATTAAGAGTAAACGGAAGAGTCTTCTGCACTTACGATTTTGAGACTGTTTTCGAAAGCCTCTACTTTAAGAGCGATGTCCAAATAAGCAGGGTTAAATATGGAACTGGGCTCCAATGAGGAATCATCATTTGCACTTAATAGGCGAGCTACTTTCAGCATCAAATCAAAGTAACCGAATTTTCCCTCTGTATTTGAAGGGAACAGGCGTTCACGACCTAATTCTAAGGACGGCTGATCCAGCTTGAAGAAAAGAGTGATATTTTTTATGAGTTAGGTAAAGGAAAGAAATTTCATTTAGAAATATTTTTTCTGGAAATATGAAATTAACTTAAAGTTAATAAAACCAGAAATTAGAAAAGGAAGTAGGAAAAGATATGGAACAGTTCTATATCTATTGTTCTAATGGGCCGATTGACGAAATTCAACTTCCATGCTTTGTTGTCTTGAAAGCTCGATTTAAGATTTATATTTGATTCATATATAGCACTACTCTAATACAAGTATTTGACAAACAATCGAATATTTTCTGAAATGACATTTCTTTTTCCAATTCCATTCTACGTCTCAAATTCTGCCAAACTACCAACTTTTGTGAAAATCGCTTGAGTCGTTTTTAAAAAATTAGCTCTCAAAATTTTAGCTCCTCCATGATAATTGAATTTGGTATGTATTTGTTAATATCTCTTATTTTATTAAACTTGTTTGATTCTTCCGAAATTTAAGTTAATTCCAAATAAAATTCGACACTTTTTATTATTTATGTTTAAAATTTGTATTTTTAAATAATTTTTATAAATTTTTCAAAAAACATTTTGAATTATAAAGTTTAAAATTTTTTAAATCATCTTAAAGTAGCTGTTTTTCTAGGCTCATATGCAAAAGATTAGAGTTCGTTGTTCAAAATTTTCTAGGATACACGTGAATTTACATACTGGTGCGTTTTAAAATTTGGCATTGTAAGAATTATATTAATTTTATTAGCAGTTAAATTTTGAGTTAAACTTCCTTTCCTATCGCTTCTTAATTTCAACTTTCCAATTCCAGCCAGAAAGTAGTTTTATAATCACTTTTGAATGCAAAGGTATTTAACCGCGGACTTCTGCTGTCTTAGTCGGAGAGAATAAGAGATTCTGGCCTACACGCGTCCATCTTTTTAGGCTTTTCTCTTAAGCTATTATTACTCTCGGCCGTACTTTAGGCCCTTATTAGCTTCGCAATCAATTAGCGTTAAGGGACCAACTCCGCTAGAATCCTGATAGCTTCGGCTATATCATTTTAGTTTAACGTTAGAAAATTTTTAGACTTTAAAGTCTTAAACAAGGTCGTTTAGGGACCTTTAATTTTCCACTATTTAAAGTCTAGTCGGGAGTTGTGTTAGGATTGTGTTAATTTTATTAACAGTTAATTTTGAGTTGAAATTCCTTTCCTATTGGTTCTTAATTTCATCTTACCACTTCCGGCCAGAACGGGGTTTTAGAATCCCGTTTCAATGCAAATTGAGGAAGAGCGCTATTTAACCGCGAAGTCCTACTGTCTTAATCAGAGTGAATCAGGGATTCTGGCTAGCACGCTTCCGCCTTTTTAGGCTGCTCTCTCTAAGCTATTATTACGCTCGGCCGCACTTTAGGCCCTTATTAGCTTCGAAATCAATTAGCGTTAAGGGGCCAACTCTGTTAGAACCTTGATAGCTTCGGCTATATCTTTTTAGTTAAAATTAGTTAAGTTCGAAATCATTTAGCGTTAAGGGGCCAACTCTGTTAGAATCTTGCTAGCTTCGGCTATATCTTTTTAGTTAAAATTAGTTAAGTTCGAAATCATTTAGCGTTAAGGGGCCAACTCTGTTAGAATCTTGCTAGCTTCGGCTATATCTTTTTAGTTAAAATTAGTTAAGTTTTAATTCTTAGTTTCCTAAGTTCAAGCCCGAGTGTCGGCTGTATTGTAAAACTCCAAGACGGAGTTCTGTTAAATCTTATTTGAATAATAAAGGGTCTTTTAACCCTTTCCAAGTTTAATTACTGTCTCACGAACTCAAGCGATTATTCGTTTACTAGTTCTTAACATTCTTCACATTCAAGTGTAACTTAAAGCACACAGTAGAGAATCTTACAGGATATTTGTTGAAAGCCATACTACCGGTTGGGCGGCCATATGATTTGAAAGTAATATTATTACCTTCCTCAATCTGATTTGCAGTTTATGTTCAACTTTTTTTTTAATATCGCCAATTTAAACGTACTCAAAATTATCTAACTTGGCCGCACATTTATGGCACAAATACACTGCTTTAGAATTATAATTAGAGACTTATATAGGCTAAAGTAAATACACTGACTTACGATAAAGTAAATACATCCACGCTAAAGTAAATACACTCACGCTAAAGTAAATACGCTAAAATAAATACACTCACTTTTATCAGATAGCCCGTGACACTTTGAAGATCCTCCACTACAGACAGACCTATAAGGATGTTATGATTTAAGCCCTTCTCGCGCAGTTTAATGAGATGATCAATCCAGTCATAGGACTCAGGATCCCAGCTGTCTCCTTCAGTGACTGGCCAGCCACCGAGATCTTTCAGAATCTTCTTCAAAGGTTCACTTCCTGCTTTCTTGAGGCTTTCTGTCCATAAAAATAATTACGTAAGTGCAGGATTTATCAAGAACTTTTTTATCAGCATTAAAAAATTTTTTAATTAAAAGATAATTTTAAAACGTAAAAAGTATATAAAAAAAATTAAAATTTGTTTCGCTTTATTTAAAAATCTGATGTGTACACCACATGACTTCCGTATGGATAATTAAATTATACGCGTTTTTTCTTGGGTTTCATTTAAACGTATTTCCTCGAATTTCATTACAGATGTACTTCTCATTCAATTAATTCAGTTCTTACCTCGCGGCAATGCAAAAATACATAAAAACTCAAAATATCTCCATTAAAAATTGAAAGAACATAAAACATCAGAAATACAGTTAAAACATTTAAAATTACAGTTTCTACGCAGACACAAGCAATTCGGCGAAAAGGCAAGAAAGCAGATTTCTTGGACCACAAACCTGAAAGTTTCCACTCGGCAAAAACACAGTACAGGTGCAAAAAAGACTTAACATTTTTTGCTAAGTTTCAAGTGCAAACAAATGGCTGCTCCGTTAGGCTTACTCAAACTTAAACAACTTTTAAATTGTTGATAATTCTATAACTATTGCATGCAGATTAACTAAAGGTATAAAAACCTTAACCGGAAGCTAAGAAAAACATAATCCAATCAGTTTTAAAGCAAACATTGCACAATTTACCAACATATAAGAATAAAAAAATCTGCGCTGACTGAGCCGAGTAACAGAGCGGGCATATATATATATAGATATTTATATAATTTTAGTCCTGCTGATTGCAACCAAAAAAGGAGACGCACAGCTACATGTTATAGCCAGTCCTATATGCAAAATTTCACCGTTCTGAGGCTACTCGTTTTTGAGCTGTGCGAGACACATACATACATACGTACGTACAGACGTCACGAAAAAAATCTCTTCTGAATACATTTTAAATCAGTTTTATAATTCGTTTATAACTCTATAAAAACACTCCTTTATTCTGTCCTTAAGTACAGATGCCACGCGAAAACATCGTTAAATTGCATTCGATTGCGGTCAAAATGGATATTTTCTTTGAAATATGATACTCGGAATTTTTTGTGATTACAGTACTGCCTTTTCTTCGTACAAGGAAGTTAAAAAGAAAAATATTATTCTATATGGATTGCGTAGTACATGGCATTAGGAACATATTTATTAATTAAAGCAAAGCTGCAAATATTCACTGAAATTCTCATTTGGTAATAACCTAAATTACATAACTATATGCATTACAGAAAAAAATTAAGAATTTAATTGCAGGTTGTATAAAAAGAAAGAACTCAGCAAGGCAACTGATGCTTAGATTTTTAAGCAATAACAGTCGGATAAAGTTTGGGAGATAAATAAAAGATCTTAGAGCAACAACTGAGAATCCATTACAAATGAGAGCGCATAGAAGATAAATTAAAGACAATCTGTTTTGAGCAACTAAAAATTTTGTGAGTGGTGACATAAAGTGTGCGCCAAAAGACTACTGGAAAAAAACCTAGCAAAGGAAGCTATGTGAGGGACAATTGTTCCACAAATTGAGAGAAAAAACGCAAAGAGGAAATATAGTGGTCAAAGCAACGACAAAACCTGCCAGTTTTAAAATTTCGTTGTACAAAACATTATGGTACATTATGGTTACATATAAAGCACCTCAAAAACTTGGAAAAACTCAGAAACGGAGCAGCACGCGTCAGCAAGTTGGCAGTAGCAAAAAAAGAAAAAGAATGCGATGTATTGGAGATTGGAGATGAAAACAAAGTTTAGAATTATTTAATTTCAATTTAGATTTATCCTTACTGGCTAATATTAAATTTACTGGCTAATATTATTATCCTTACTTGCTAATATTATTTTCCTTACTGGCTAATATTATTATCCTTTACTGGCTAATATTATTATCCTTACTGGCTAATATTATTATCCTTTACTGGCTAATATTATTATCCTTACTGGCTAATATTTTTATGCTTACTGGCTAACATTAAATTTCGGTTCCCAAACTTGAAAGGGTTATGGACTGGTCTTGCGTAAGTATTTGCGTCATTAGCTTTGTGTCAGAGTCTTAGTGTCACATTCATTAGTATCGAAATAACTCAGTTCAGAACGATTTATTGTAAGCAATTAATATTTTTTGAGAAGAAAAGGTAAATAACCGAATTAAGATAGAGAATCAAAGAACTAAGGACCCGAATTAGAATTTTGATTTACATATTTTCCTCTTATGCATAATTTTGAAATTGCTGGTACGTGGATGCATTAAAACATAGTTGCAGACATTAATCAATTCAGCTCGTTCTATTCCTAAGAAGCTCGTATTTAACATAAATTACCTTCTGCAATGGTCGCAATCTATGGGCCTGCTCTTGGTGACTTTGTACCTTGTCTACATATTTATGATAATTTATTTCGATGGAGGAAACAATAGCAAACAGCAAGCCAGTCGACAGGGAGAGGTCAGAGAGAGATAGCGATGTGTCTAAAATTAAATTCCTGTTCAAAACGATTTCGTTTCTGTTTAATTATTTTTTGATTCGGTTCCCTAATTTAAATTTATTATTGGATGAAGCTCTATGTAAGTAATCTTATGCAAGCAATCTTATGCAAGTATCACAGGACCATTAATCTTAAAATAAGCGGGGTTTATTATCACCATGCAAGATCCTAATGAGTTTTATTAAGAGTTAAATTAGTTCCTAAATTTTCTTATTTTCCCTGGCATTCCTTCGCCAGGATGCAAAAGAAGTAGATGAACCAGAGTATTTAATCTATTGGAGCGGAAAGGTTAGACAGAGAATGTGATTTCGCTAGTGAAAGAAGCACGTTTGCTATTTTGTCCTCCAGCTGTTAATCTTAGCAACGGCTATGCATTCTAAATGTCTAGTTAATAAATATATCGCCATTATACGTTTCTGATTCAGCTTGTTAAATTAAATTGAATTGTGTAGTCTTGCTCTACATCGTAACCTTTTAAATTTATTGTTACATCATATCATTTACGTTCTCGCCGCAAATGGACGGTGTTTTGGTTGTAAGCACGTAAATTCGTGGCACCTGTTAACTAGTTTGGGATAAAGAAGTAATATAAAAAAAATTAAGCCAATTCCTACTTATGAGAATTTTTGCCACATAATGGGACATTACATCCGCTTCATCCAACTCTATAAAACTACAATTCTTCAATTCCATTCATTTTAAAAATCTTACTGTTGCCACTTATTTTTGTTAAATATTACAATCCTATTTATCACAGTCATGTACTATTTATTATCCATAAGTTGTTATAAAATTGATTTTTACAGCACGTGAGAATTCCTGATAAACGGTCATTATTTGTAAGTCTTAATATGTGAAATATGTGGAATTTTAAATAAGTGAAATTTTAAATTTTAATTATCTTTAATACGTGAGAAAAACTGTATTGACATCAAGTGTCATCCACTACAAGTTAAAAAAATGTATTTGAACTTGAGTGGATGAATAAGAGCTCAACAGCGGCAGCCCGGAATAAGAGTATCAAAAAAAATTTTTATAAAGGCATATATACCTTTTTGTTATTCGGCCCATACTTACATATGCCTCACCAACATGGACAAATGTCAGCGAAAAGATATCCAGTCTCTTCAGATAATACAGAATAAGATTCTCAAAATTATCACCGGAGCCTCGTATTGTGTACGAAATAAAAATTTCCGCGATGACCTCAAAGTTGAGCTCATCTCCGAGTTTCCGCACAGACTAAACTCAAAATTTTATGACAAGGCCATCAGAAATACGTCAGACTGCCTTTCGGAAATTTTTGCCTATGAAAGACTCGACGAGGACAGAAATATCAGGCCCTACGCAGCATTCATTCACGCAAGTCAGAAAATGCATAGCCATGACAGCACCAGACAGCCTTCCGCCCAGCCCGCATACTAGGAGTATTTCACTCAAATTAACTGCATTGAAAAGCATACTCGGGACTTTACTACTTTTGACGTTTGCGTAGTAGGATTCAAATGACTATTTTCTCTCTCCTGTTTGGACTTCAGCTCATCACACTCACACCGAAAGTGAGTCTGCAGAGACACCGTGTCCCATTTTATTAATCTCAAGTGTTCACAGCTTTATGGTGAAACAATGATGAAGAGCCATTATGTGTGAGGCGCCTAGTGAGATTCCGTGATAAGCTCTGGTAAGAGCAGGATAAATTCCTGCTGAACACTAGAATATGCAACTAAGGCATCAAATATTTTATCAACGATTGAAAATTTGAACAAGATATAGGGACAGTGGGAACTAATAGTAGGAATTAAAAAAAAAGAGTCCTTCATACCCTTTTTCTTTTGTTTTCATCTTCACTCCCGTGCGAGAATTCACAATATTCAAATAAATCTAGTGACCATTTTATGATGGCAAAACATACTAGATAGCACAAGTACTTACTTTTTAAAACAAAAAGGAGGAAACAGATAATATAGACAGTGAAAGAACTACTGTAAATCGCATTATATATATTGCTACGAAATGTCCAGGCGCGGTAAGATAGTTTTCCCGCAAAGCAGGCTTAGGTTTGCCAGAAAATGTCAAGGGAAGGCAGGATTACCGCATTTGGAGAGAAATCACCAATTTGGCGACAAAAGTGGCGCATGCCATAGATGGATGGAGAACCTTCTGGCACGATTTCTTACTGGTTCAGCCCAGAATGTTCTTGAACGCAAGCCAAAAGCTATATAAACCCTACTGGTACGTGAAGAGTTTGCGTACAGTTGATGGAGTTGATAGTCGGTCAACGAGCCAGTGTCTCGTAGTCTAGTGCCGAGTTGGTCGTCGAGCGCACCGAAAGAGTCTTAGTGTATCGCGAGTTAGTGCATCGTCGAGTTTGATCTTAGAGTGAGTTGAGCTCCGGAAACGACTGAACCGAGGAGTCGGGAGCTGTGCTCTAGTGCATCGCGAATTGTAGCGTGGAGAGTCTCGAGAGTGCGTGGAGCTCCGAGAACGACGGAGCAGAGTCGGTAGCTATACTGTGGTACTTTGCCGTGAAGTGTCTCCACCGTTATAGCCCAATTGCCTGAAGGCTATGTCGCTGATTGTTACAGCGTGTCTATAGTAGTTCTTCGACGACTTTAAAACGTAATTTTTGAATGACTTGAATGATGCTGACTAATAAATTGTGTTTCCATTCTTTATCAAGTGCTGTTCTCGTTATTCACTGGAAATCCACGAACCCCCGTACGTAACGGAGGTGTGAAGAAAAAAACGTAACAATATTTTTTATCTTACACACACGCACATTTTAGAAAATTTTGGAAGCATTATTTTATCTACTTAAGCTACAAAATCCTAACTTTGAACCAATATCTTTGATATTTCTTTCACATCTGTCATGTATTTTTCGTTCAATTGTTTAAATTTCTCAATTACTCTCAGTTAGTGATCCATTGCACATTATAAAGCAGACAATTATAAATCAATAACATGGTTAGCTGCCAAAAATTTCGTCCCGGTTTCCCCCTCCTAGGAATGTGTATTTCATATTACACTGGTGTGCAAAAACTAAGGACGAAGTCGAAAAATTAGCATATCAGCTGAATGAAGAGGCAGAGCGGACAGAAAGACCAATCAGGAGATTAAGTAAGGTGATGTACGGTAGCACATGCGCAGATATGCAGGTAGACGTAATGGGGGAGTGTCTGAGTAGTATAAAGCATGTTGTCGGTGTAAGATCAGTATTTCTGGCAAAGAGATTGCACGCCGTATAGCAGTTAAAATCACACCGAGTTGCTGCCTCAGCGAGAAATGGCGAATAATCAATCTGTTAGACGACATCTGGATGCTTTTACCCGAGGTCGAATCATTGGGAAGTTGGAGGAAGGCCGCAGTGTGACAAGTGTGGCTGCAGAGTTCGGAATAGCTCACAGCATCGTTTCACGACTTTGGAGACAATTTCAAACTACAGGAACAGCTATCCGGGGGTTTAAAAGTGGTCGTCCACGAGGAACCACACCCGCAGATGACCGGTATATTGCCTTACAGGCCAGAAGAAACAGGCAGCAGACAGCGGGAGAAATCGCTAGACACACGACAGAGGCGACTGGACGACCGATATCGCGTTTTACCATGGCTAGAAGACTGCACGGTGGTGGTCTGTTTGCACAACGCCCTGTACGGTGTGTACCTCTAACGCCTGCCCATCGGAGAAGACGTTCTCTGTGGTGCCGGGAACACCGGAATTAGAGAGACAATGAATGGGGACGAGTACTCTTTACAGATGAGAGCAGATTCAGTCTGACTAGCGATTCTCATCGCATACTCATCTGGAGAGAGCGGGGAAGCCGCAATCATCTCTCGAACATCATTGAAAGGGACAGGTATAGAGGTGGCGGTGTTCTCGTTTGGGGAGGCATCATGCTTGGTAGTCGTACAGACCTTCACATCTTCGACGCAGGTTCAGTCAACGGGACCCGTTATTGTAACGAGATTCTTCTTCCATATGTGCGTCTTTTTAGAGGCGGTATGGGTCCGCAGTTCCTTTTCATGGACGACAATGCACCATGTCATCGCACAGTAGCTGCCGAACAGTTCTTAGAGAGGGAGGATATTGAACGTATGGATTGGCCGGCACGATCTCCGGATCTCAATCCCATCGAGCATGTATGGGATTTTCTAGGCAGACACTTGTCAGCTCGTACCTTACCACCAGTAACGATTCCGGAGCTTCGATTGGCGCTGCAAGACGAATGGGCAGCAATGCCGCAACAACTCATTGACACCCTCATTCTCAGCATGGGCAGACTCTGTGAAACCTGCCTAGCAGTCAGGGGAGATCATATCCCCTATTAAAGACCGGATGTTTCTTGCTGGACACCCATCACAGGGATGTTTCGGCCTTCAGTCTCATTGCACTCCATGCTACTTTTTCAATAAAGCTTCTTTTTATCCCTCTGATTTCTCTTTTAGTAAGTGTTGCTTACATTACTCATGTCCTTACGTATTGGGGATCTTACG
Source organism: Stegodyphus dumicola (assembly GCF_044657685.1). Classification (NCBI taxonomy): domain Eukaryota; kingdom Metazoa; phylum Arthropoda; class Arachnida; order Araneae; family Eresidae; genus Stegodyphus; species Stegodyphus dumicola. The sequence goes on from NC_140778.1 coordinate 53,944,525, forward strand.
GTATTAAATGTGTTGATTTGGAAAGCTTTTGTACAAAGTTATATTGAAAAAACCATCTCGTCCTTAATTTTTGCACACCAGTGTAAATTTAAGCTAATTAGCTGATTCACACATTTTCACATGGTGAAATAAATATTGGGTTGTAACGAAAGTTTCCTGCCAAAAAAAAAAAAAGGTTTTTAATAAAGTAGCAAGAAAAACATGAAAGCAGTACATTTGGTGCGGGTAGTAATTACCACTCAAATCTATGATTTTCTGCCAACGTGTTGGTAGCTTTTTAAAGCTTTCGGCCCAGAAACTTGGTGCCCGAAAGTCCAAAAACAGGTCAACTTCATTTCGAACGTCATGTGCACATTGGAAGATAGCACCGGCAAGACGTAGCTGCTGTGTAAAAAAAAGGTAGATGTCCGATTGAGCGATATCAGGGCTATATGGTGGAGGGGGCAAAAGATCGAATTCGTGTCCATACAGAGTCCAACCGCTGAATGTGGTCTTGAATTATCTTGATGGAACATTACCTTTTTGCTCTGGAACTCATTTAGAAAGTTTTTCCTTTATAGCAGCGTCAACACGCACTAGTATCTCGCTGTACACTTTACTGTCGAGGTGGTTTTACCTTTTTTCAGATACTCTTTGTGGGTAATAGCACGGAAATCGCACCAGATACAAAGCATGGTCTTTTTGTTAGTCAAATTGCGCTTTGTGACGCTGCCGACGGGCTCGCCAGGCGCAGACGAATCCCCTTTTGAGCCTGTGTTTCTGAAGTAAATCTACTTTTTATCACAAGTGACAATCCAGTCCAGAGTTTTCTCTTTGCGTTGATATTTGAGCAGATTAATGCAGGTCCGAACAATGTCTGTCCCTATCTGCTTGAGTCAGCTCATGCGGCATCTAAGCGATTGAACTTGTACGTCAAGGTTATGCGATACATAGCTCGACTAATGGGCATGCCACTAACTTTTAACTCCTTCGCAAGCTCCTGAGATATTGCATACTGATTTTATTCCACCAGTTGTCGCAGGAGGGGACTTCATCAACATCAGTAGGCCGGCCAGAGCGCACTGCTTCTTAAATGTCATCGTCCTTGTGTTTCAACATCTGGTACCAAACCTTCACAGTGTCACATGTAACAACATTAGTACCTAAAGCAGTACGCATGATTTGCTGACATTCTGTAGCTGATTTTTTTGCAACAGAACTGGAAGTTCCATTTCAGACAAGTTGAACTTAATAATAACAATATTTTTTTATAAATTTCACAATACTGTGTTCTAAAGCAAGTCTTTTTCTATTAAATGTCAAAAATTGTCTGACAAAATACGATTAAACACGCCAACGCTAACTGTTTGCGCAGACTATATTTGCGGTGGCGGGAAACTTTCGTTAAAACTCGAAGTTAGAAAAATGTTTAAAATTAAAACAAGATAGATATTATTGAAAGCAATTTCATTCCTAAAAATGTTTCATTTATAAATATGACGCATATTTAACTAGACATGAATGACTAGCTGCAAAATCATTGACACATTTATGTTTTCATAATTTACGTATAATTAAATGATAAAACTAGAAATTCAAAACGAGTATTACCCTCATCCATGCAGGACTTATACATTTCTTTTGCCATTCGAATGTAAGGAGGATCGATTCCTGTCGCCATTTCTAAGAGAGCTAGAAAAAAAAATAACGTTTATGTGACTGAAACAGCACGAGCATCTCCTTTTTTACAATCCTTTTCAATCTGCAAATCGTTATTGTGCCCTATAAAAAATTACCCGTTAATGTGCCCCTGCTAAAAGTGCCCTATAGAAACCAGTAAAACTTTTTATGCGTATCATATAATTCCATGGATTTCTCCTGACTTTTACTGGCTTCTATTGGTCTCTGCTCATTTTTCTTACTTATATCAAAATGCCGTACAGTGAACCAACGAGAAGAGGCACCCAGACCCAACTATATAAAAGCCATACGCAGTGTTAAACACCCTTAACCTTTGGAGGCGATCCGAAGAGGCCACCCCTGATCAAATCAGGGGGACAGAAAATAGCAAAGTCTGGTAAATACAAAGCTCAAAGCTAAGTCAGTGGCCAAATCGTCACCGAAAAGAGCAAGAGTCCAGGTGTCTCTCCTCCAGTATTGATCAGGGGAAGCCAATCCCTCCTGGAAAACCTTGTAAATTTAACCATGTAGCGTCCCCACAACCAAGGGTTACAACAAGATTTGGGCATTCTCTGCTCCGTCAACTCAACCATAGTACAGGTCCACTTCCCTTTTGAGGCACATCATAGAGGTTCAACCAAGGGGATTACCCTTCCAGAGGAGCGGCGCACCACCTGGAATTCACTAGGCAGCACTGGTCGTCAATTGGTACTTGCCAGTTGCATGGGCGAGCCCGTCGCAGTGGGTCGTTACCCAGCAAATCGGGGGATCACCCCCCGGCTACGGATTCACACCGCTCAGAACATGCCAGATCTCGAGGCCGGCCAATAAGTGACGTTTCCCATAGCCTTCAGAACCACCAAGTTCATAAATTTTATACCCCCGTGGCCGAGATTGCCTAGGTACAGATCCTAGCCATTAGCTTCGCAGAGTTCTCTACGTCGACTCCTGGGGGTTAGACAAGTGTGTACCATATGGCCCCTGCCGAGCCTGAACCTACCAACGTATAAATGATGCTTCTAATCACTGTGAAAGCTGTTAAATGTTTCTTCAAAACTCGAGTCTGTCTCGATATTGATCTAGCCAGACCGCCGGTATTGCTTCCAGTCGCCCCCCCGGGGAAGGAATGCCCTACAGAAACCAGTAAAACTCTCTACCGGTACCTTTCTGCTGGTAATGGGTTCTGCTAACTTTTACCGGTTTGTATTGATCTCTGTGGATCTTTCTTACTGGTTTCAACTGACAGCCATGCAACCATCATCAATGTTAGAACCCTCTACTAGTTGCTATTGGTTTATATTGACTTTTATTGGTTTTCTTACTTGTATCGAGAGAATTATATGGATACCAATACGATCGAAATGGATGTTAATATATCTTCTGTTTGTTTATATAGGTTTACATAGATTTTCCTGACGTCAATAGACCTCGTCAATGTTCCTGACGTCAATAGCTAAAATAATACTGGTATCTGTGGATCAAAATTTCTTCTGACGACTGATTATTTTAAATTATTTATTTAATAAATTTATTTATTTGCTTCTGTTGAGATAAAAGATTATTTCAGTTTTGTAACCAATTACGAACGTTTAAAATTAAAAAAAAAACCTTTTGTCTCCATCACTTTAAGACGAGCAATATTTCTATGACGTTAAAGTTTTACAAAATGCCGCCTAGACGGTATAGTGGTTAGGAGAGCCTGACTGAGATACTGAAGGGCTTAGATTCAAATGCCGGAGAAGGCATGGTTGTAACTGTACGTTCCTTCATAGGAGGCAATGGTGGACCAGCTCTTAGGTGCCTCCATAATAAAGAGACTAAATCTGGCCTTAGTTAACGGACTCTGTTACAAAACTGTAACTGTTCACAATCTGCCATTGAAAAAATATATATATTTAAGAATATAAATGAACATGGCCTCTTTAAGACCACCTCAAATGAGCTCATGAATAATTCTTCTGAAGTTGTAAATACTTTATCTTCTTTATTGTTTAAATCTCTATATTATATTAGTGCCGCATATTTAGTGCAAGATTTAAGTCAATATTTTCACAGATTTGAACACGTTGTTTGCTCTCATTGCGAACGCAAATTAGAAATGGGACTTGTATACATCGTTTATTATTTTCTTTACATTTCAGAAGAGTTCGATGTATTGATACTTTATTTGCGAAATGCAATTGCAAATTGCTGTTGCAAGATTTATGTGAATTACCGCCACTTACAGCAGCCACAATAAATACTTATTTTCCGTTTATCTACTCTTCGGAGTTTATTTATTTCTTAGTTCAGGCCCTTCCGTATCCCCTGGATTTTAAGTTTTTATACATGATACTCCTCGGGAACAAGTGATAGATGAAGTAAACACTACTCCAAGTTGAAACTTCTTTCCATATAAATTCTTTCCATGTAAAATGTCATGATCTCCGATTAAGGCCGTCAGAGTACCATGTTAACTTAGCTGGTCGTTTTATAGAGGGTTTCCTATATATCATCATTTATTTGTTTTGCAAAAGGTTTCAGATACGTCCAAACGGGTGGTGTTTTTTTTTTTTTTTTTTTTTTTTTTTTTTTTTTTTTTTTTTTTTTTCCGTTTGCAGACACATACACATTTTGAGAGCATTTGGGCTAACGGCACATTGGGCTAAAAATGTTTACAAACAGCATATCTTAAGAATTTCCGATCATTCGCTTATTAAGTCTCGCGCGGTAGAGCTAAAAATGCATAATTTTTCGCAATGTTGCCACTTCTTGCTTTAAAATGGTTGAATTTTTCTAATCAAAATTCTTTAAAGTTTTACAAAATATGAAACAAACCAATAAAACAAATTGTAAATTCCGGCTTGCAGGTGCCAATGTTCGAGTGGAGGACTATGTTATTCAAAATTTGATGACTCTAGGTACTGTTGTTTTTCCACAATGGGAGAAACATACGTATATGCATGTAGATTCTTCGTTATGTAGTTTCTTTAAATACTATGAGATAATATTTTGTGACAAAAATTTGAAAAGTGATTAGAACATTTAACGTGATTCCACGCAAAATGCCTTTCTAATAGCTCTTCTGATCTAACGTCATTAGATCTAATAATCGATACTTATTCTCAAATCCATGAAACTAAGCACATAGAGTATATCTGAAATGTGGTTAAATATTTAATCACATCGTGCGCCTTTGGAATGTTAAAATCTTCTTATAATTCTTAAATATGTTGTTGCAAATAATACCACTATAAACAGTCTTTTTCCATAAAATTGACAAGTAAACTGCTGCATTACAGCCAGATCTCTTCAGTTTCATGACGTCACTATAATTTTAGTATTAAATTGCCTACACGGCAATTATAATTTGTAGCTAGTTGCATATCAAATGTCATTGGACTTAGAGAGATATGTTCGTGCACGTGACTCTTTTTTATATGAAAAGCGTTCTGAATCTTTTTTTCCCAATGGCAACCCTTCAACCGACTACGGCTTAGCCACTACTAAGGCTATAATTTGTGGTCACTTTATTAAGGTGATACTTAATAGATAGGCCACCTTTGCTTGCTAAGAAGGGACGGAGAGCTACAACCATCCTTCTCCAGGATCCGAACTCGTGTCCCATGGTATAGCAATCGGCTCCACTAACCACTATACCATCTGGGTGGCTTCAATCTACTGCCCTGTTCATTTTCCTGCGCAATACGCTACTGATATTTCATTCAGATATATAGCCCTTTTGCTGACGCAGTCTCTTGAGACCAGTCGAGAAACAGAACAGATGCAAAACTAAGAGCTTGAATGAACTGATTCGAAATCATAAAGGTATTACTCATGCGTATCATGTTAGAACGTCATAGATGGTTCCAGAGGAGATGTGTTTAACATAGTGAATGCGTTTGGTTACAGAAAGATGTGCACCAAATAGATATTCAGGACTTTCACGGAAGATATAATGGCTCAATGGAAAGCATTCTTTTATGCAAGACATTATGGCCAGAAACTTCTGGAGGCATTTGTTGACAGTTCCTCCACAATACGATACAAACATTATATTTCATTCCGATATGTAGCCCTGTTTCTGACGCAGGCTTGAGACAAGAGGAGATGTGCTTAGCATTATGAATGCTTTTGGTGACAGAAAGATGTGCACTAAATGGATATCCAGAACTTTCACGAAAGAAATTATTGCTCAATGAAAAGAACTCTTTTATGCAAGACATTATGGCCAGAAACTTCCTGAGACATTTGTTAATATTGGAAAATTTTGTTCAGAACTATACTTAATTAATTTACAAACTTATTATTAAATAAATGGATTGTAAGGTTTATATTAATTTACCTAACAGTTAAATTTTGAGTTGAAGTTCGTTTCCTGTCATCCTGAATTTCAGATTACAACTTCTCGCCAGAACGTAGTTTTAAAATCGTGTTTGAATGCTAATTGACAAGAAGTATTTAGCAGTGAAGTTCTATTGACTTCGTTAGAGAGAACCAGTTATTCTGGCTAGCACGCGTCCGCCTTTTTAGACTACTCTCTCTTAAGCTATTATTACGTACTTAGGCCTTTGATAGCTTCGCTGTTATTTAGAGTTAAGATGCCAACTCTGTTAGAATTTTGATTGCTTCGGCTATATTTTTTAGTTAAGGTTAGTTAAGTTATTACTTTCCTGAGTTCAAGCCAGAGTAGAGGCTTTATTGTAAAACTCCAAGAAGGAGTTCTGGGAAATTAATTTGGAATAATAAAAAGTATTTAACCCTCCCACGTCTTATTCTCTGTCTCACGAACTCAAGCGATCATTCGCTTATTACACAGTACAGAATCTTACAAGGTATTATTAATTTTTTGCATGTGGAAAAATAGTTTTTTAAGTTGTACTTGAGAAATGTCAACGACATTTAAAATTTTTTCAAAAGATAATTTGCGTTAGTTTTAAACTTGTATTTTAGTGTATAATTTTACAAATAAAAATTATCGAATTGTTAAGCACGTCTTTTTTCGTGAACAGTGTATCCTTTTTGATGGTGATATTAATATTTTACGTTTGAATTACATATGATTCCGCATTTAGGGACTTGTTATGTTTGAGTAAATTTTGCATATATAGCATACAACATGTAAATTCTTTTCTTAAAGGATTAAGGTGTGGTAATGAGTTGGTTTGTTAGGAAAGTAAGATGGAATCACTTATACGTAATATATCTAAGAATATTTTAATTCTCTGTAGTATTTCGCTGCCAACATTAACAACATTAGCTTTTTCCGTTTCGTGTCTAAATTCTGTTGATGTTTCTGCGAGATAAACTCAGCTGCTCATTGTCTTCAAGTTATGAGATTTCCTATTTCTGTAAAGTAAGTTCAAGTAAATAATTTACTTTCTCGAAAGAGAAATGCACCTCGAACAAATAATCATCTACACTAGAAAGGAAATATATTCTTATAGACAAGCATGACCTATAAAGGACAAGCATGACCAAGCAATATATAGTTTCGTGCGTATGGTTTAGCAACATATTGTACGCACACAAGTCTGATGATAGGTTAATAAAATTTGTTTTATCAGATGAAACACTTCAAAGTTCTAACAGAATCGCAGAGTACAATCAGTAGTTAGACTTCAAACTGCTAACAAAAATGAACACAAGCAATATAAAGCTCATAAGGTTGCAGCTAATATAGTGATCAATTACTTTTACTTAATTACAATACCATTTACAGTAATACAGAGACCGGACTAATGGTCTCCAAGTCTGGCGACTTTTGGCGATTTATCGCCAAATTCGGAGTCAAATAAGTCACCAAAAACCGTTATCAGCTTGGCGATACCTCGCCAAATTACCGAGATACTCATTTACTCAATGTTAAATGGACTTGCCCCTGTATTGCTACTTTTCCGGCATAGCTTCTCGCTTTAGATTTTTTGCGTTACATTACACAAAAAAATACAACAATTTCACATATAATTCAGTAAAATCGTCAATTCATGTTCAAAATTCGTAGCAATATAATGCTGCACGTTCCTCTGATTCAACTAATGCGTGTAGCAGCTGGCGGTGTAGCAAATGGCGGTAGGACAATCTACTGACAGGGAAGGCACACTTTTATTCTCTAACGATCAAACCTGCGAACATATTAACAATGGGTTCCGTATGTTTACTCAATGTTCACTCTTTCCTCCTATTCAAAGCTACTACATCGAAATGATTTCTAGTCAACATCGCTTTTTGATATTCTCTCTTATATTAATCATGAATGAAAACTAAGTGGCAGGAGTAAGAGAGGCTCATTATTTACTTATGCCTTATTTTCCTGCTCCTCCAATTAATATGCAAATTTCATCTCAATAGGCTGCATCCATCATTATGTTGTAGGTTTAAATATCAAATTAAATTTAGCTATACTAAAGTAATTTTGCTGATTACGAAAGAAGGAGTATTAATTCCTTTATAATACAATTAAATTTACCTGTAAAGTAATTCTGCTGCTTACGAAATGGGGAGTATTAATTCCTTGGTACTACTTTGGTAGACGGTTGCACGGATTTTTGGCGACTTACGTTGGCGCAATTGTTGGCGCGGTTTTTACAATCGTCAGCCATCTTGAAAAACGCTGTTTTTACGTATTTTACGCATAGTGAAGTATTCGAAACTTAAAAAAAAAAAATAAATATCGTTAAAAATAATGCATTAATTTTTGTTGAAAACGTCGCTCTTTAATATGGCAGGCAAATGTAAATAAGTACATTTACTACGAGTATAATGTACTAAAGTAAGGTTAAATTATTACTTTCAGTTAGCAAAGAAATAGAATAAAAATCCCGCTATAAAAACATTGCGCCAAAGATTCATTAGATTAAAATATAACTTAAATTGAATATCGAATTAAAAACATCATACCAACTTTTAAAAGAAATATTAGTTAAACTCAAATACTTTAAAATAAGTTTTAAAATACTAATTTTAAAACTTAATATTACTTAAATTTATAATTTTAATAATATTTAATTAATAATTAATAATTTTATATTTTTAATAATATTACTTAAATTTATACATATTAAAACCAATTACTTTTAAAATAAGGTGACGTCATTGATTTCATCATCCACAACATAAAATTATATAAAATATGATAAATAATAAAATTTATATTTCAAATAAAAGTGCAAAATTAAATTGATTTTTAATATTTAGAAGCCATAAATAATATTTAAAACACGGAATTTATGCATAATAAAACTCATTATTTTTCAAATAAAAGGACAACAAAGTATCGGTTACCAAAAATAATTTCTCCAGAATAGGTGTACCATAAGTCGTATCTCTCGTCACAAAAAAAACGTCAAAATCCGTGCAACCGTCTACCAAAGTAGCACCAATTCTTTTATAATAAAATTAAATTTACCTATAAAGTAATTCTGCTGCTTACGAATGAACAGAACATGTTAAAGTAAAAAAAAAAAAAAAAAAGGGAAAAAAAAAAAAAAAAAACTGAGTCGAAAGTGAGTTTTCAAAAGTAAAATAGATCATGTATTCTCACTGGTCAAAATATTCGTTAAGACCGTATAATCCATTACCTTATGCAATATTATTCAACATATTATGTGACGAATTCCTTGTGAAATGTAAAATGAGAAACAAGTCACTGCAATAAAACCATAAAAGATATTTTTAGCTTGTAAACCATCAAATTACAGCTAATCCTGTATCCTTATTTGAACTTTGTAAATGCGTCTGTCGGCAGATATAAAGAGCGATGTATAATTTTGATTGCTGTTGTAGACGTTGAATTATGTAACATAGTTTAGCTACTTAAATATTTAATCAAATTTGAGACAGCGTCAAATTACCGAAAACCTTCAGCAAAGGTGTGATTTCAGAAAATGCGGGAAAAATTCATTCCACTTGTGATTTCATTAAAGTATTAAACTTCGGTGCAAAGAAGTGTCAAATTAATATTCAGACGCGTTTTAAAGTTATTTAGCCTTTTTTTCCCAATTCCTTGTCTTAACATAAACATTTCGTGGTCATTTTTATTTAAATACTTTAACCGCCATAGCAAGGAGCAGAATTTCGCAAAAAATTATTTTACCTACAGGAAACTGCCATTCTTAAAATGTATATACATATATGGCCCACTTAGTATTCCTCACATTTACCTGAACCAAATTATTTCGAAGCATTGTAGAGTCATTAATTTTTTTTTTTTTTTTTTTTTTTTTTTTTTTAATGCAAGAGATGTGAAAAATCTGTAGTGCCCTCGCTGGAATTCGAACCCGGATCTCTCGAATATGCATCGAGTATGCTATCCATTACACCACGAAGGAATTCTGGAAGGACGGAGAAAATGTTTTTATATACTACCCCTTTTAAAGCACGACTGGGGATGAGGAGATCCCACTAGCCAAATCCTGGATGTGACGCGTTATTGTTCCCCACCTTTTAGTTCGGGCACCAGTGTTGTGTAAATAGGTTTTTTGATGCAGATGTGAAAAATATGCAAAATTCGTGGGCATTCAAGCCTCGGCGGGATTCAAACCTGAACCTCTAGTGTACGGGTTGGAATACGCGCCGACCATTACACTACGAAGGCATGCTGGAAGAAGGTAGAAAATACCTTATAAGACTTTAGAAAAAGGAATGAGTTTGTTCCTTTTCGGAGAAAATTTTAAAATTTCAAATCTTGATCTATCTCGTTAGTTTATCAGGACTTGTGTTCCTCTTTACTTGCTTTGGAAACATGAACTGTCCTGACTCGGAACAGGGAGCTTACTAAAGCTATGTTCAATAATTTGTGAAGTAGACAATACACACAGGAAGGGTATACGAAACCCTTTATTTTTCTATCTTTACAGCGATTTCCGGAACTTCGGAATACAGAGACCAACCACTTGTGGTCTGAACGTAAGAATATAAAAATACTAACTAAAAACTCTAACTAAAACTAACTTTAGATTAATATACAAGTGCCTAACTTCAAGATTGGCCGTTTATTTAACAAAAGCCGTATGTAGTACAGAGAGCTGCTAACACTACGATACGTTTAAAATTATCAAGAGGATTAAACCTCTGTCCTTGAAGGCAACCAGCAACCGAGTAAAACTACTATGGCAAGCGGCCTGCTTCTAATAACTCCTTCCTCTCTCTCTTGCTTGGCAAAAAGCCACAACATAAGTACTTTACGTTAGCAAGCCAAATTTTGCATAAATAAGTTAAAGCTTTTAATTCTGGCTGGAAGTAGAAAATAAGAAGTGATAGTAAAGATTTAAAATAAAATAAACGTTAGTAAAACTTAGGATCCTTACAAGTTTGAGGTGCAAAAATCATTTTTCTTACTCTTGAGTTGGTGTGAGATACGATCTTCAAGTTTTGAATAAACTGAAACATAAGATTCGTTCTCGGGAATGGTATTTCTTTTCAGCCATCCACCGCAGGCAAATTGATAGAAGTCATCACATGGGTTCACAGCCTCATCTAAATTGTCTTTTATTTCAAAAGCTGAAAGATAATTAAAAAATGTCAGTTTCAAAGGATAATTTCTCCGGTTTCAGCCAGTTTTAAGTTATAGTTGCGATTCTAAATTACTGGAGCATTATGAATCATTAATATCAGCACAGCTAGAAGACACCGATGTTATTTTAGAGATTACTGCACAATTGTTAAATGGATATACATACAGTTGTAAAGAGACCATGACCTGTATTTTATATAAGAGATGTCTCCCGCACTGATATCTTTTCTAGACTTCTCAACTTCCCCTCACTCTCGCCAGGCTGTAAATATAAAGTTAAGTAAAGTGCTTATTTAAACGGGTGGCTCTCTCAGTTTATTCAAAGAGTATTTCGCTAGCCAAGCGCACGTTTCGTTGTTATTTCCCTGTTAAGCTACTAAGATTCTTAGCCCTTTCAGACTTAGTATCACGCCGGTTGGGTTTCTGTGAGTACCCCTCTTAGGCGTAACTTAAGTGCTATCTTGTACTATTTATTTTAGGTTTTACTTAAATTATATTCTACGTTTTAGTTTTCAGCGTAAGTTAACGGTGTTTTTGTAGCGCACGAAGACCGTGCCTTTCTGTTAACTATTTGAAATAATAAAGGGTTATTTTTACCCTTCGTCTGAGTCAGTAGTTTTATTCACGCCTATGCGAGAATTCGCCAGGTCATTATAGGGTCTATTCTAGTGTGTGTGGGAAAGAAGAGAAAGGCTCTATAATCTGAGAGGTGGATATTGGTTATTCGTTAATATTTCTATTGAAAATCTCACAAGCAGGATTTCTTTTATCAAAATCTCGGTGCATATCCAACGATTAATGTCCCAGTTGTCACCACAGAATTTGATATTGTAATTTTGATCATTCATAAAACAACTTAATAAAAAGTTTTACTCACACATTATACATGTTTGCTTATCTGGCAATGGTCAGCACAAGCACTCGACACACACATTATACATGTTTGCTATTGTTACCGGTCTCACTTATCATGCAATGGTCAGCACAAGCACACGACTCACACATTATACATGTTTGCTACTGTTACCAATCTCACTTATCTGATAATGGTCAGCACAAGCACACGACTCACACATTATATATGTTTCCTATTGTTACCAATCTCACTTATCTGACAATGGTCAGCACAAGCACACGACTCACACTATACATGTTTCCTATTGTTTACCAATCTCACTTATCTGACAATGGTCAGCACAAGCACACGACTCACACTATACATGTTTGCTATTGTTACTAATCTCACTTATCTGACAATGGTCAGCACAAGCACACGACATTCATCGTGAAAAGGAGTCAAATGAGCCTGTCGTTGGCAAGAGCCTTGAGCACCATATAGGCGACACCCCGACTTTGTCCCCCCCCCCCAATTTTGAGAGAGAGCACCCCGGGGAGAGACGATTCCGAAGGCATATAAATGCTTGCTTCTGTGTTAGCAATTTTTGGATTTTTCCCTTCGTCCCTGAAGAACTATTGTTTTCATTTTGCGATTTTGCTTTGAATCACTATAAACAGCAAATCACTTCTCAAACTGTTGCCACCAAATATTAGAGTCCTGCATTATATTTGAAGAAATTAAGTAATGAAAAATCTGCATATGTGTATTTTTCGCATTGTGACTGTACATAGAGCCATCGAATTTTGAATGACGTAATCGTCTTACAAATATGGGCATGTGGAAGACCAAATTTGAAATTTGCAATTTGTTTTATTATCGATTTCATATTTTGTAAAACTTTAACGAATTTTTGAGTAATAAACTCAAGTATTTAAAAGCGAGCAATGGCAACACCCTATGGGGGGGGGAACCCTTTTTATCTCCAGAGCGCGGAACTGAGTATAGGAAATTCTAAATATACGCTGATTTTAAAACTATTTTGCGACATTGCTATTGAACTGAATTTTATGGTTTATGTGCAAAGAACATGATATTTAATAAATAAAGGTAACACACTAAACGTTAAAAAAAGTCCCTTTGGACGTAATTTAAATTCTGAAACCTTTCAGATTTTTTTACATTTTTTAAAAGTAAAATTGCTCGCTTAGGAAGTGACGAAATAAATAACTTAAGTAACATGATTATTCGCTGAAAGTTAGTTTTAAAATTCGATAATAATTCCCTAAACGTTTACGAATGTTATTAATTTTAACTTATAACCTTGATTAAAGAAAAATCTTAGCAAATGAAAAAGCAGTTAAAATGCGTAAATAAACTAGCATCTGGACGCTAGTTTGTTTACGCATTTTAATAATTTTTTAAATGTTAAGGTTTTTAGTGGCCCATTGAACAGACGAGAACTTGGCTTTGACATAGTATTCATTCACCAAGGAAAGCCAGAATTTCCGCCCGAGTGGGCATACATGAAAGATCGAGTTGTCATGACTTCCCTTTCCTACAAATCTTATAGATGTTAAACAAGGCATCACATGCTATACATGAATTACTTACTGTTGCCACTTATATTTTTTAAATATATTAAACAAGGCATCACACGCTAAACATATATTGAGATAAATTCGGGAACTTCTTGAGTATCGAATTCATGGTTGTTGTGTTTCGAAAAGGAACACCGCATTAACCATTTGTAACTTAGCGATGTAAACTTCAAAAAATGTTTTTCTACCCGTATGAGTCATGCTATTCAAACTCTCATTTCTTTTAAAGTTAGTGCTTCATTTAGGCTAACCTTGTATTTTTTACGAAATTTTTATTTGACTGCTGTTTTGACTTAATATAAAATTGTATTAGAAAGAGAAATATTCATAGCACAGAAAAGCTCCATGTAATTTTCGAGCAGAGATGGATATTTTAATATTTTAACATAATTGTTTTTAATAATTTTATATCATTACATTTATGTATATTTTCTGTATCTTCTGTATATATTACTTTTACATTGTAGAGACATTAGGATTTTTTGAAAGCAAGAGACTTAAAAAATGAACAAACGCCTTCGCCGGGAATCCAACCACGGACCTGTGGAATACGCGTCCAGCATGCAGACCGTCACACCACGAAGGCATGCCAGGAAGGCGGGATAAATACCTTATATACTCTCCCTTTTAAAGGGCGATTGGGATGATTTTTTAAGGAACCTAGTTGCCAAATCTTGGGTGTGGAGAGTCATCATCAACCACCCTTTTAGTTCGGGCGTCACTGTAGATACATTAGAATTTTTTGAAAGCAAGAGACTTGAAAAATGAAAAAAAAGTCGGAACTTTAACGATGGACGTCTGGAATACGCACCCGGCGTGCAGACCACCACACCACGAAGGCATGCCAGTAAGGCGGGAGAAACACCTTATACTCCCCCTTTTAAAGGACGACTGGGATTTTTTAGGGGACCCAGTCGCCAAATTCTTAGTGTGGAGAGTCATCGTCCACCACACTTTTAGTTCGGGCGCCATTATAGAGACATTAGGATTTTTTGAAAGCAGGAGACTTGAAAAATGAGCAAACTCCGGGAATCGAACCATGGACCTCTGTGGAATATGCGCCCAGCGTGCAGACCATCACACCACGAAGGCATAGCAAGAAGCCGGGAGAAATACCTTATAACATAATCAGCAGTTAAAAAATATTGGAGAGGAGTTTGCCAACCGTTACACAACGAAGGCATGCACACAGCAGGGTGAAAATACTTAAGGGGCGAACGGGGATTAGGGGATGCAATCGCCAATTCCTGATGCTGAAGACTCATCATCCATCACCGTTTTAGTTCGGGTGCCACTGCAGAGTTATTAGGTTATTTTGAAGCAGGAAACTTGAAACATAAGCAGTTTCCTCGCCTGGACTCAAGCCGGGAACTCTCAAATACCCACCGAGTGTGTTAACCTTTACACTACGAAGACATGCAGGAAGGAAGGAATAAATTTATTATAAAATTTAAAATAACAATAATAAATTTAAAGAACAAGTTATATAATTATATTATAAAATTTAAAGAACAAGTTATATAATTATATTATAAAATTTAAAGAACAAGCTATATAATTACATTATAAAATTTAAAGAACAAGTTATATAATTATATTATAAAATTTAAAAACTAGTAAATTTCATTTGCAGAGCAGAAAAATCCAATTAGGAAATTTTACATTACCGTCTTTGCGACACTGGGAATTATAGCAAGCGTCGCAGTGTGAATAGCTTCTGATATTAGATACTAGGTCATCGACGTTAACTAGCCTGTTTGTAAATGTTTCTGAGTCTGAAACAGAACATTTCATACATGTTTTAGTTATATTATGTAAAGCTTTAGCAATGGAACAAATGCAGTGAGATGCTAATTTTTATTCCACACTCCAAAGGATTTGCACTTCATAAATACTAAGAAACGTAACGTCCCGTAATTGCTAATTGAAGTGAATTAGAAAGATTTCCGATGGTACTCCAGCAATGAGACAGTAACCGCTTCCTGTTGTTTTTTAGCTTTACAAGAAAGTTTTCAAAAGAGAGGTTTTGGCGGCGACGCTTGCTGTAGCTTTTGTTATTTCTTCCAGTTCGGGCATAGTAGTTAACCGGGATTAGCCCTTTTTTCTATACAAAGGAAATATTGTACACCTTGCATACACGCAAAAAAGTGGAACAGTTCTATATCTCCCGTTCTATTGGATCAATTGTCGAAATTCAATTTAGATTTTCCCTATCTCGAAAACGCGCCTTAGGATATATATTGCATTTATATATAAGATTGTTCTAACATAGGTATTTTGATTCAAAATCGGTGAAATACTGTACCCATTTTTTTTCCATATTTCGATTCTACGACTCAAATTATGCCTACATATTAAATTTTGTAATTTTTGGTGATAAATTTATGTAGAAATTTAAAAATTTATCTCGCGCATTTTTTTTTTTTTCTTTTGTGTGTGTGTGTGTGTGTGTCAGTTTGAGCCAAGATTAATTCACTTGACGAACTTCTTAATTTACAGCAACCGATTTTTTTTTCTTTTTTCATTGTACATGAGCTAAAAGAAGGTCATCGTTCATATTTTCAAATGATTTTAACAAAGTGCCTATATAACACTTGGCATATTTGTTATAAGCGATAATAACGCCAAGTGTTGTATAGGCATTTGGCGTTATATAGGCACTAAAACGCGCCAGTATGTAAATTCCCGAATATCTTAGGAACATTTTAAGCTAAAAACTTTAATATTTTTGTAATTACGTTTAGAAATGCATCTACTATAAGATGATGGTAAAAATGTTATAGGTTACAATACAAACTTTTTTTCGAAAAATTTATAAAAATTATTTAAAAATACAAATTTTAAAAGTAAATCATAAAAAATGAGCAAATTTTACTTGCAATGAACCTAACTTTCGAAATGTGAAAGGAAGAATCAAATAAGTTTATTAAAATAAAGAGATATTAATAAATATATGGCGAATTCAATTACCATGGAGGAGCTAAAATTTTGAGAGCTATTTTGTCAAAAACTACGCTCGTTATTTTTACAAAACTTCTCACTTTGCTACAATTTTAGTCGCAGAACCGAAATATGGGAAAATATTATTATGTTATTTCTGAAAAAATTCAGATTTTGTCCGATTAAATACAGTATCAGTTCCATTCATGCAAAGATCTGAAACCGTAAACATTTTTCAGTTATTTTTTTAAAAATTCTTCTTTTTAAATCTAAAAATTTGTTGCCTTCCTACATTTCGGTAGAGGCCAAGGCCCACTCGGCGCCCACTATGTAAGCCCTTTGGGAAGGGGTTGATGATTTCGCGGAAAAAGGTACGTTTTTGACAACCGCGGAAACACGAATCGCGGAAAAAGGAAGACACCGTATCTTCTTCGCCATAATCCATTCACTTGGACCCCACCAAGAATGCAACGTAAACGCTAAATGTTTCACAAATGCATAAATTGCATAAATGCATTGTCTCTGGCGTATAAACGGCATCTTCATTCTTCCATATACTTAACTGCATCAGCCTACAATTTTCATACTGATCTTTATCCAATAAGATACTTCTAGTTAAATCTGCCGGTTCAAGACTAACGGTTCAAGACTGCCGGTTCAAGACCGCTGCAAGGTGTGTTACCATGAGGGATGGCATCAAATTTAGATTATTTCCATACCAACGTAAATCTTACCCATTTACCATTAGTCCATAAGTTCGTGCGCATTAGGAATTCACTATGACGCATTTACTAAAAGAATACAATTTTGAACCTGTTGAAACTTGTCATCTTTTAACTAACATATTATTCATTTCATCACCAACTTTTGTAAATATCCAACGCATTTTAATACCCATAGAAGATAAATATAGGTAATCAATACAAACGTGCTGTGCTACATTTTTTTATTTTCGTCTGGTGAATCTGCCAGGTTTGCAGCGATAAAAATTAATAGTGTACATGGTGAACACACTATTAGTGTAAGGACTGCCCAGAAATGGTTTAAAATATTTAAAGTTGGGAAAAGCAGCATTGATGATGAACCCCGTTCAGGACGTCTTGAACTGTTAGAACCAAATCAAACGATTAATTCAGAAGTTTATAGTGAACAGCTTTGCCGTCTAAACTCAGAATTGATCAAAAAACGCCCACGATTGCGTATTGGCAGACCGCACATTGAGTTGAACAGTGTTAAACGAATGTCGCATACTGCGCATGCCTAGAAAACAATTTGGCGTAATTACTATGTTGGCGCGATTTGAAAAGAAGATAAATACAGTATATGGTAGATGTATCGCCATCTAATTGTAAACAAATCTGACGTTTAAATCTTCCTAGAGTATAATGTAAATTAATTACTGTGTTAAAATACTATTTTTTGCTGTACTGCTCAAACAACTAGAAAGCTGAAATTATTGCGAAGTAATGTGAAGCAGTGTTTACATTCAAAATGTAAAATATAATACTTATGAAATTCTGCACATTCCTTTGGAACTGTACAAATTTTCGTTCAGAAAGAGACTGAAATTTAGGATATAAAATTTATTCATTATACTTTTAAGCAATAAAAACAATTCAGGATTTAACATACGTTCCATTCGTACATACATAAAGAAACACTGAGGAATATAACAAGTGCTTGCAAATAACACTGAAGAAATTTTACAATTCCTTAATGCTAGTTATTAAATTCTTTGAAATGAGAAAATAAAAGCGCGAATATACGCTAACAAACTAAGCGAGATACTCCAGTTTACAATTACTGAATTATAACATGTAAACAAATTACATTTAAATAACGAATTATTACGAACATATGTTAACAAATATTAAATGCACTGTTATTAACAAATTAAAATGAAACATATATTAGAAAAATAAGCAAGTGCAATCGGTATGGACGTTAAAATAACTAATAAGCAAAGTTCCACAACATTGCAGTTTTAACCATCACTCGAACACACTCGACAGCCATGGAGATCACGAATAAGCTAACGTAGGGTTGCTTAGTCGCCAATATTTCTCCCCGCGCCAAAGGTACACCATCAAGCATGCGCAGTAAGCGAAATTCGCTTAACACTGTTCAACTCAATGTGCGGTCTGCCATTACGCCCCACGATTAGAGAATATCAAAAAAGTGCGGTTTCGTCATGATAACGCTAGACTGCATACGGCTCGAACAACGCTGCAAAAAATTAGTGAATTTAATTGAAAGCTTTTACCACATCCTGCTTACTCCCCAGATATTGCCCCAAGTGATTATTCACTTATTTCGTGCCTTACAAAATATTTTACTGGGAAAAAAAAATTAAATTCTAAACAGGATGTACACAATCAGCTTTCAAGTTTTTTTGCATCAAAACCAGTCTTTCTACAGCAATGGCATAAAAACGCTGCCTGTAAGATGACGAGACATTGTAGTTAATGGAAGAAGACTTGATTAAAATGTTAAATTGTGTTTTTTTATATTATTTAAAAATTTACCAAAAAATGCGCACGAATTTATGGACTGACCCTATATTCTCGTGGTAGCGGCAACGATTCTTCACAGTGTGTTATTTCATTCAGAGGACGCGTAAATACAGCGCATTTCAAAGAGAACAAGTTTTTGGGTGGAGCAAATCAAGAACTGTTGTAAAATCTTTTAAGAATATAGAAATATAAAAATATGATATCAACCTTTCGTTAAGCATCCGTTTTCCAGACATAGTTCGGAAACATAAAAGTCTCTGCGCTGCGAAATCATAGAACCTGTTCCGTTTAACGTGCATAGATCCGGTTCATAATCTGGAAGAAAACGTTTAACCAATTTTAAAAGTTAATGATAAAAACTTTTATATGTATATCTAAGTAACAATAATATACACGTAAAGGATGTTCAAATTAAAATTGTGCGGCACATTTAAAAGTATATAACCTAATTTATATTAGGGTAATGCATTAAACGCCAGCACTCAATAGAATACCCAGACATTTTATACAATGCCTCACTTTTTTAGACAAAAGCTGAAACATGAGAATTTTTATCCGAAAGGGAAATTTGCTCAGAGGGCTATTAATTTAGTTTTCAAATTTTGCATCGGTTCGCTCTTCAAATTGTTGCCACCAAATATTAGAGCCCTGCGTTATATTTAAAGAAATTAAAGAATGAAGAATCTGCATGAATATAGGCATGTCTCTCGCACTGTGAATAAAAAGACACATCAAATTTTGAATAACGTAGTCCTCCATTAGAATATGGACATCTGGCAGTGCAAATTTGGAATTTGTTTAATTACTTACTTCGTATTTTGTCAAAAATTAAAGAATTTTTGATTAACAAACCAAAGATTTCAAAGCGAACAATGGCAACACAGTATGAGAAAAAAAAATTATCGCCAGCACGCGAGACCGTGTATCGGAATTCTAAAGATATGCTCTTTTAAATATTTTGTGATATTGATGTTTTATTTAATTTTATGGTTTAACCCTTTCCGGCACGCTACCTTTCAAAGTCGGACTTTTGATTTAAAAAAAAAAAAAAAGTGGACAGTCTAATTAGGCCTAGAGGAGTACGTAAGTAAAGTTTTCTGAAGATAGCACTTATCGTTTTAATTCTGTGGGTGTGCCCAAAGTGGCACACTGATTGAACAGAGCTTCGAAAAGAGTGCTGAAACGAGCATTGTTGTCAATGAACTGACCGATGAGATGCGGAGAAACCAAGAATACCGAATCTCAGTTGTCCTAGATTATCGGTGAGCCCAGTCTGGGCACACCTAGGGTTCGCCGTTTTATTTTAGACAAGATTTCAAGGTAAAAAATTAAAACTAATATAGAATAACTAGATTAGCATACAGCCAAAAAAATAACATAGAAATTTCTTTTCAAACAATTCCTTTTATACCCTAAAAAAATCCGGAAGATTTCTTTAAAAAAGGAGGGTCTTAAAAAACTAAACATGGCTAAAATATATGTACTGGCTTGTGTTGAGCTACCATCTACTATAAATAAAGAAGGTTCAGAGTAACCTTAAGTAACCTATAAATCCTTTTTCATTCAATTTTTCTGTGCGTACAGAAGGAAATTTTTAGGTGTGTCCAGACCGGACACAATGTGCCGCAAAGGGTTAAATGCGAAGAACATGATATTTAATAAAACGTAGCACAGAAAACGTTAAAAAACACCCCTTTGAGAGTAATATAAAATCTAAAAGATTTCAGATTCTTATTTTTTATATACTGTACCTTGCCATTCTATATAATATCTAAATGACAAATGTTCCTTAATCAAAGTATGAAAAAATGTTATTGTTAGTCTATTATGTAAAGGACATTCATTCCTCAAAAATACAATATTATTTAAGAAAATAATGAATAACTCCCAATACACAACTTTTATACAAATGCGTAAACAATTACTGAGATTATTTTGGTACACCATAAAAAAATATATATTCTTTATCTGGCTAAGACTGGGTAAGAAAAAAAAAAAAAAACATTTTTATCTCCAGCGCGCGAGACCGTTTATTGGAAATCCTAAAGACACGCTCATTTAAAAATTATTTTGCGATACTGCTGTTGAATTCAATTTTATAGTTTAAGTGCGAAGAACATGATATTTAATAAATAAAGGTAACACACAAAACGCTAAGAAAATGTCCCTTTGGGCGTAATGTAAAATCTGAAAGCTTTCAGATTTTATTATAACTTTTTATTTTAATATGTTTTTCATTAAAATTCGTATACGCTTCAAATAAAGTACCACTCGCGCTTGCTTACTTTTATTCAGTATCTAATTATTTTTTTCAAATGAAAGCATAATTGGGAGTTTGGTATAAAAGTTATCGTAAACAAAACAATCACCCCGTACATGCGCATAGACAGACGGACATAACATTAAGTGAAAACATAATTGTGGAGAGCCTATTTCGCGCGAATTTACTGAAAATACATTTTTGAAATGAAAACCTCACCTACCTTACACATGTATATTTGTTGTAGGTGTGTTAGAAGAAAAACATATCATAAAAGTAATTTTCTAGATTATTATTATAAGAAAATTGTACAACAGATTAAGGAAATTGGATTATAGGTACGTATTTTTACAGATTTTGCATATATGTAAATAACTTTAGTGAAATCATACGTGCAATTGTTGTATTTTTTGTATAATGTAACATGAAATGGTTGAAAGGAACATAGTTCTGCCGGAAAAAAATTAAATAATTTGGAGTACATACATTTTATCATGAGGTTAATGGCTCTCTCGTATATTTCTCTCGGCAGAGAAGAAGTATGAAAAGTCTGACTTTAACAATGTGTAATTTTCTCTCGTGAAGATACTTTAAGGATCAAGTTTCTGTTCCTTCCCTTTGGGCAAGTTAGAAAATCTTTAAAAATTTACTGGCTAGGGCTGCTGCGATTTTTGCTTTGTAAATAAAGAGAAGTGTAACCAAAAAAAGTATATTTATCGCATTGATACCTGTCCGTGTTACCGAAGGATTACTTAAAAACTGTCGAGCCCCGTTAAAAGCAAAAAAAGCCCGTTCATGACCCCGTTAAAAGCCCGTTCAAGAGAGCAGAAGTGTGGTTCGTTATATCCGGGTTGCTACATCCAATTCGATAAGAAAAGCATATTATTTCACAAAAATAGCAAAACAGTAAAGATATGTATAGTTGCAGAGAAAAATGAAATGACTTTTGTAAAATTTATCCCATATTTCTCAAAAGGCCCAGATAATGCAGAACTCCAAGAACAGAACTTAAATGGCAGTTTCATTTCAAAAAACAATTAAGAGAAAATGTTCGTTATACCGGGGGGGGTATTCGTATAATTATTTCAGGCCTGCTATTATTCTGTTAATTCCTGTTTTACGAAAACGGATAATCAAAAATATTCTCGAATTTATCTTTAACTTTCAGTTACGATATGTATGGTTGCAGAGAAAAATGCAATGACTTTTGTAAAAAATATCCCATATATCTCAAAAGGCCCAGATAATGCAGAACTCCAGTTCAGAGCACAGAAGAACTTAAATGGCAGTTTTTTTTTAAATTAAGAGAAAATGTTCGTTATATCCTGGACTATTCGTATAATTATTTCAGGCCTGCTATTAAAACTCTTTTTACGATAAAGCATTGGAAATATCTCTTTATTTTAGACTAATACTGAATATAAGCCCTCTAAAGGAAAGGGATTATGAAAGGTCTACAGAAGTTTTCAACGAAAGCTAAATTTAATTTAAAATTATGTTTTGCCTAAGTCAAACTAATCTGCATGTATTCTGCAATTTGCGATGAGTTTATTCACTTTCATGGTATTCAGTCGCTTTAATTTTCACCGTTGTTTCTCCCGTATTCATTTGACACCCCCTTTTCCAGACATGAACAAACACTACTGTTTTACTGACAAGAGCATTTGTATGTCTAAAGGTTAAAAAATATCGCATAAAAGCAGGATATCGATTCAGCACCAACTAACTACATTCTGACATACGCACCATTAGAAAAATTTAATTTAGATTCGGAAATCTCTGTCCTGAAAATAAAAGCTATTTAGTTATGCCATAATTTCCACATAACCGTAACCATATTCTTGAATGTCATCAAGAGTTAGACTTCAGAATCAGTTATTCTATACACTGGTTAGTACTGCCAGTCTAAACAGTATTTTAAAATGCCGTACATTACGGCGTATAATGTTCACATTTAATACAAAAAATAGGACGGAAATTTACGGGTGCGCGTTGTACGTCGGATATAAAAGTGATGGCTTAGTAATAAGGAAAAATTTAGATTTTTACATGCACCAAAATGCTGCTTGTTTAAAAGAAATGATATACCTTATGAAATTAAGCATTTTCATTATCGGATAACATGAAGAGTTCGTCATGTTTGTCTTCCGTTATAACTTCTAGCGTATCATCCAATTTAGTTTCATCTTCAACATCATTGTTATTTTTGTTCATAAGTAAATACTCATTATTTGTTATATCTTTCACCCACACCAAACATCCTTCCTGCAGCACAATTTATATTTTCTTCCACAAAATGAGTGGTTTTGCATTTGAAGCCAGTATTGTGTTGGTTTCTTTTCGCGAGAGCCATATTTTCTACTATAAGGAACTTCTATAAGGACTATAAGAAGTTACTACTATAAGGAGACATATTTACTACTATAAGGAACTTCTATAAGGACTATAAGAAGTTACTACTATAAGGAGCCATATTTACTACTATAAGGAACTTCTATAAGGACTAACTACTATAAGAAGCCATATTTACTACTATAAGGGATTTCTATAAGGACTATAAGGAGTTACTACTATAAAGAACTTCTATAAGGACTATAAGGAGTTACTACTATAAGGAGCCATATTTACTACTATAAGGACTAACTACTATAAGGAGCCATATTTCCTACTATAAGGAATTTCTATAAGGACTATAAGGAGTTACTACTATAAGGAGCCATATTTACTACTATAAGGACTAACTACTATAAGGAGCCATATTTACTACTATAAGGAACTTCTATAAGGACTAACTACTATAAGGAGCCATGTTTATTACTATAAGGAATTTCTATAAGGACTATAAGGAGTTACTACTATAAGGAGCCATATTTACTACTATAAGGAAGATTAAGATGACTTCAGATGACTACAGAAAGAGAAAACATCTAATTCCTAACTTCCGAATTTATTCATATTGGAAATGCTTTACACTAGCATTCTGTTGGACAACTGCACTAAATACAATCCACCCTCTTTGCCGAAATATTTACTCTCTCAAGCATTTAACCCACACACATATTATTCCCTCTATCTCTTGTCAATGCGGTTTACTATAATTCAAAAGGCTATGATAAAATGTTCGAATACGTAACTCTCAAACGATAAAAGCATTGCAGATGTATCTTTTAGGTTTCTTCGTGAAGAAATGGGGCGCGTTATACTAGGAATATACCTAAAAATTAATAAAAGGTAGCTTGAAATCACAGATGCGGGTTATACACCTGTGCGAGACATACGCCGGAAAATATCGTAATTGCATGCACATTTTTATATCCAAATTAACTGCTTTTATTTATGAAAAGGCTTATTTTCACTTATAACATAACTAGCGAAAGTACTCGATGCCACTTACGTTAGATTGAGAGTAATGTATTTAAGAACATACAGAACGATACCGCTGTAATACTGCTCTAATAACGATGCAAAGAATACGATTCATAGTCATACAATTTTTAATCTGATGCGATATGAAAGCCGCATAAAAAATTTCAGTAGAAAAATAAACAAACTCTCATTATATCCCCAACAATGGCACGCAGTTTTTAACGATTTTCGTCTTTCTAATTAAGTGGTCATAAAGGCTCAGGTTCCATCCAATATTTCACCTATATCAATTTTAGACGGTTAAATGTGGCAAAAAAAAATGTAACATAATGGATCAGCAATCAATAACGCGAACAAATGAACAAACACACAAAAAGGCATTATTCTTTATAAATACAGATTTTGTGAAACTTGCATTTTTTTTATTAGCAAATCCTACGATTTGAAAGCGCACAATAACAACTTTTCGAAATAAACCATTTTTATCTCCAAAGTTCCAGACTGTTGCCACTCGTAAAAATGAGTGCGAAAATTAGCGCTTTCAGAGTTTTTAATTAATATTTCGGCTGATTAAAATAGTAAGAAGCTGGGAATATACGAAATGGCTTCCCAAGAATTTTTGGAATCGGGAATAATGTATTTAATGTTTGTCATTGCTATTTTTATTTTGTTGTAAAACTTAGAGATTTTTTATTAACAAACTCTACGATTTGAAAGCGAACAGTAGCAACACTTCTCGAAAAAAAAAAAAAAAAAAAAAAAAAAAAAAACCAGATTTTTATCTCCACCGTGCGAGACTGTTGCCACTCGAAAAAAAAATGAGGGCGAAAATTAGCGTTTTCAAAGTTTCTAATTAATATCTCTGATTTTAGCTATTTTGTTTTGGAAAAAAGTGGACGTCGACCTTTCCCAGAACCGGAAAAAGAATTGTAGAAAGTTTGGTGACGATAGCTAAAGTAGTGACTGAGTTAATTGCGAACAAACACACAAATAGACATTCTTCTTTATATATATAGATTAGTTTGAAGTACAGAAAATATACTTTAACATATCGAATAAGTAGTTTTACTTACCTAACTCTTTAATGTCAAAGGATGACATACACAGTAACTTCAGGAAAAGAGCAATATTTATATGACCGTACATTTTAAACCTACTACCTGAAAACTCTTTTTTATTACAAGGATCTGTTTATTACTGCAGATTGTTCAATTTTCAATATAATTTTTCCGAAAAGACAAGGTCTGGCAAACAGATTCCTTCCCTGTAAAACTAAAACTAAATCTTTCTGAAAGGATCTACCAGAGTGACAGCATGACATAAAATGGTCCCACGTAAAGGTTCATTTATGTACTGTTAGAGATCATGTACGTCGCATAGTTTTAAGTGTCATATCTCATACATCAAATCATTGAATAACCCGTGTCAAACTAATGAATGAACTATTGTTTCCACATCAGAAGCATGTCTGAGTGAACACATCAATTAAACAATACTTATCTCGAGGTCGAAGACCAGTTAGGTGAAAAACTGCTGGCATTGTATTGTAGATATAACAGCTGCACCAGAAAGAAAGTTTCGAAGCGTCGGATTAGAACCCAATTCAAATGTCAACAGCACTCATTCGGATACAGAATGATGCAATTTATGTGTCACTACACACGTGAAAAAAGTTGAATAAATGGCAAATTATCATTCAATGGACATAATATCTGCACTTTGACGAATGTTTGTAATGCTAGGGTGAAAGGTACACTCTATATAGACATAATTTAAATATTCCTAACTTTATGCCTATGGCTCCCGCCTATCTTTTAAAGTGTGGCCGCTCTGTGCGATCACAATAAAATTGTTTTAAGTTTTCAATAAAATTATATGTGAAAAGTTTCTCATTTTTAATGAAATAGAAACTGCATTCAACACAGATACCAGCACAAAGCAAAATGCGAGAGAATTCTTTTTTTTTTCGCTCGTGCATTCGCCAACCTAATTCCCCATAACTAAAATCGAAAATAAAATAAACTGGTTCATCTCGAGAGCAGGGTTGCCAAACTGGCGGTAAAAAATTAGTAATTTAATAGCTTTTAAATACGCAGTATAAAAATATAGCTACATCTCTACAAATAGAATATTACAAAGTTGAGATTCACCTCTGGCACGGAACTTGAATGCAGCCGGTTTGTGTGATATTTCAAAAGCCTTCTGGCAACAAACAATTCTGAGCCTTTGGCTTTATGAGATTTGTATTTTTTATAAAGAATTTGGTACGTTTTCCGTTTTGCGCAGGCGATAAAGTCGCCAGTAGTGGTACAACTTATGCCAAACGGAATATCCTCTCTGGTAACATTTTACACTTCATTTTCAAAACAGATCGCCCCCCCCCACTTCTTATCAGATTGATTGTTTCTTTCAATACTGGCATAAGATTCCATAGAATTTTTACCAGATAACTCAATTTTTATGCCCTAAGGCCATTCGCGGTCATTAAGTCAATTAGGATGCAACCACGCAGCTTACCCGAAGCCGAAAATATATAAAAGGCAAAGTCGACGATTAAATTCATCAATTCTAATGAGGATCCATTAGCGAAGTAAAGAACTGCAGTTTTACATAATTTGTAAGTAAGCTATTCGTACGAATTGAAATAATTCTTGCATTTAAACTTGTATTCCAAATTAAGATTTAACTTGAAATTAATGTAGATAATTACTGAGAGAATTATATTTTTGTAGCGCAGTTTACGTGAGATAAGATCACTTAGGTTCATGTGATATGAACCGGCGAATCAGGATGTTGAACTATGAAAGCATAGTAAATTCTTAAAGTAATATCCTTTTACAAATTTATTGTCTTTATTTATTTTGTCTTTGTACAAAATTTTAAACGATATTAAAATGTTTATGCCTTCAAAATAAAAAATTCTTAGAACTAACATTTTGTTAAAAATTTTTTATGTGTATACCGTGTGTTGTCGCCAATAAAGTCTGCTTAGTGAGATTTGCGCCTGTGAAACGGAAAAGTACCAGTCATAATTTTTATGAATGCTCTATAAAAGGGAAAAAAGATATACTTGCGAGATGTGTCTTATGCGCTGGTTCCAACCCTGTCGTCAGTTCTGATTGTCCTGAACACCCCAGCAACAAAGTAAAAAACAGCAAGCAGAAGCCTATATTTAAAAACAATTTTCCTAAACTTTACCGAACATACTCCAACCTTTTCTCACTAATGCTAAAATTTACGCAGATGCTATAAACTGCAACAAAGATGCTCCACAGCAAGAAAAGCCAAAAGTATCCAACACTGGAAATTTCGATGAATTAAATCTCTTATGCAACAAATAGTCTGAGAGACTTATGCAACAAATTTAGCAGTATAAATAAAGAAAACGATAAAACAGAGTTTCCTCTGCAAGCATTTCACCTCTTCATTTAAATGCTTATTCGCCACTCTGACTTAGAGCTACGCAGCCGAGCGGGATAAACTCGGCGTTTGTATTTGGGCAAAGAGATCGTGAGTTCGACTGCAGTCGAGCTCAATAAATATTTACTGGGACTTGTAAATATTATTTCTTCATCATTTTACTTTTTAGATTTTTACTCTGCTTTTTTTACATGCGTTGTGTATTTCTATCTTATGCTTTCTCAACTATTTAACCAAGAATTAATTTTAGCACTTGTGATATCTCAGCCATACGATCTCTCTGTTTCCTGATTCCTTCTCCACCTCACGTGCCTGCCTCTTCAGCGTTACTGCTTATCTTAAAAAGATTGATTGCCATAATTGCTTATTCAAGAAATTACTCACCATTATTGAAATTCACGCTGAAGAAGTCTAAAGTCTACCGGTATTTCACCGGAAATCATGAGCATATCGTTTTTGAGGACATTTCAACATATGATATACATAAGCCAGGAGGCTGAAGGCTTCTTATTATGGCTGATGATCCATGATCTGTGGAACTCCTGGAAGGAAGAAATCTATATCTCCTCATACTGAAGTAAATCATTAATGATGTATGTATATGTCTTATCGATGAAGAACTGACTTCGGCATATTTTCTGTTTTGTTAAAGGTCTTTAGTTGGAGAAGTGTATGCTGAACAACGGACAATAATTAACACACTACATTTACTTTTAGTTCCGGTGGCGCAGTCGCTAGCGCGTCGTGTAGCTGTACCACAGGTGCGGGATTCGATCCCCGAGCTGGGCAAGATTGACTCATCCTTTCTTGAATGGGTCGATAAAATGAGTACCAGGCTCGCTTGGGGACTAAACACAGGGAGGAATATTTCGTAAGTACGCATCTGTATCGCCACAGAGGGAGTGGCTTCTAGAATGGACCAATAGCCTTCCAGTAATATTTTTGTCATTTCGGATAGCGTTTGCACGCTTTAAGCAAAAATCGTTGAAAATGTTTTGCTACGCATTTTCCTGTACAAAATAATTAAAGCATCATGGATTTCTTGCGAAAATTTTCAGTACGAAGTTACATCAAATATTAGCATAATTACATACGTAAGTAGTAGAAGTCTTAGCATTTTTTAATACTTTTCTATTATGAGGACCGGATTCAGAATGTATGTATGTATACACTTGTGTGTGTATGTATATGTGTGCATACACACACATACATACGTATATACTTATATACATGCATACACGAACACATATATCCATCCATACTTGCATACCAACATACATTTCTGAATCCGGTCCCGATAATGGAACAGTACCCTTTTTTTAATTACAGTCCGCATATGATAATAACCAACGCGCAGATTTATTCAAAATGAACTTTCCTAATTTTCATTCCTACACATTTAGTGTGTTAAATTTCGCAATAATAACTGTTAACTCTTAAATGCCTGCACAAGAAATGCTCTTCAGATAGAATGAATTTATCTTATTTAAGACGAATATATTTGATTTATTCATGCATAACTTTTAATGTTAACAACGTGTATAATCAGATCCTTCAAAATACATATTTTGAATCTTACGCTTTCAGAATCAAAGGAATGCGGGTATTGAGATATAAAAATAATAGATTCGTTATAACACTTCCAGTTATTCTCAGCTCACTAAAAAAATTATATATTTGAGTTCTCTTAATACGTAAGTATTAGTAAATGCATAATATTTGAGGCTAATTGTAGCTTGAGTCATTTTATAGATATAAAGAGCGATAATATGTCACGAATATTAATCCGAATATCAGTGCATGATAAGTTTCGTGAAAGTGAAATGTTGACGATTAAATAAACTTATAAAATGAAAGCACTACGAGATTTTCTATGATAGAATAGACATTTAAAATATGCTTTTACTTATATTTTTATATTTCAAGCTTTTGCCCAAAAGCGGTAATAAAGCATAAATAACAACATGAGCTTATATGCACAGTTTCAAAAATTCAGCATCATAAGAGCAATAAAAGGTCATTGGTCCATTTCCTGAAACCCCGCCCTCAGTTGCAATACTGATGTGCACTTGTGAATAAAGTCACCGCTTGCCCAAGGCTCCGGGGCCCAAGGTCAAGAAAGCAGATTTCAGGGCACTGCAGGCCTTGGCCCACTAGGGCTGTTGCGCCACCGAGTTTATTTTTAGTTTTGCATTTACTTTTGCCTTCCAGTTGTTAAAAAAAGAAATCAAATACTTTTTATATTTTGCCAAACAGACAAACTCTTTAACAATTATGTATTCTTCGGAAAAGGAAAATTTAAAGCCCATTCAAGCACCTCATCACCAAGAATATTGCACTCTGGGGAGGGTGCCTTCTCATCGATGAATTTTAGGTCCGCCAGAAAGGGAAAGCTCTTAACCAACGGAGATTCTCCTTGGAACGAATCCTGCTGTCTCTTACCGCTCTCCTCCTGCCAAAAATTTCTCCAGAAGAATTCTGGTACCCTCAGCATATAACCCTCTGGATATTTTTATATAATTAACCCAACATTAAAGTTTAATAGAAACTTTCGTATTCATATGACTCAAATAAATATTCTAAGGAAGCTGTTAATGCATTGCCAAATGCATTATTTTTTTGGTCAGACTAATTTAAGCCATCTGAAGATTCAATAAATTGATCATTTACGTAGTGACTGAACAAGATAAAAATTCACTTTGATGAATTAAATAATTCTTTTCGACGTTCTTCAGAAGCAGGAGCAAACAATTGCGTGAAAAGGAGTAGGTGACAGCTTGTTGGCCAGCCTGGTGATTGGAACGAAAGTAAATGGAAATATTACACGTATTTTTTGTAATAAGAATTGGTTCATATTGGTTTCCACGTATTTCTCGGATGTAAAAGTCTTGACCACTACTGTGTGATATACTATCGATTTTATTCTACTGCCAAAACTACCAAAATTACAAAACGCTCCTCTTTGAAGGGAAATTTGCATCAATTTTTATTTGAGTCTAAGACATACCTCTCCAACACTTACATGCATATTTCCGTCTCCCTAGATACTAAGAGGTAACAAATGGATGATAAATTGAAAAGATTATCTAAATGCTCAAACTTTCGCTTAAGGGGACTCATACACCTTAAACCCCTTATGATCTTCGAATATGTGACTGTTGCAAGAATTGGAATATTTTATTTATTTTAAAAGCAATTACTTCCAACTTTTTACATATGACTACATAATATAGCTGCTTTGGAAAATAGTAACCAGAAAGTTTGTGTTGCCACAAATATTTTTGTAATTTAATCCTCTTTGTGACAAAATATTTCGCCATGTTTCCACCTTGCGCGCATGATATTTTAAAAATGGCTAATGGTACATACTTGAAATTTGATGAAATTCTTTATATGGGCACTACTTTCTAACTGAACCAACAATCTGATGAATATTTTAATATTGAAAAATTTTATGGACGAAAACATTAAAAATTTTTTTAATAAAATACGTTTTATAAACTTAACTCAAAATAAAATAAAAATTTAACAAGAAAGTTTTAGAATTTTAGGTTCACAGTAGTTTCCAAATGTTATAAAAGCTATATATTATATATGGAATTAAATTATGAAACAGAATGTTTTAAAATGTGCGCGCAAGTTGGAAACATGACGAAAAATGTTGTCACAAAGGGGATTAAATTATAAAAATATTTGTGGCAACACAAACTTTCTGATTACTATTTCAGAAAGCAGCTTTATTATGTAGTCAGTTGTAAAAAGTTGGTAGTAATCGCTTTTAAAATAAATAAGTTATCCCAATTCTTGCAACAGTCACCTATTCGAATATCTTATGAGTTTTAAGGTGTATGAGTCCCCTTAACTATCATGATTAATATAATACACTTAATTCAGAAGGGCAAACATTAACAAAAATGGGCGAAAAATTGCTAAAATTGTTATCTACCACTGAGCTTTCTTAAATCGCTCCACAGGTTTCAACGTCCCACCTTCTATTTCCGATGTGGAAAATTGCGCCCCCCCTTAATGGCAGACACTAGCCAGCATAGGCTTTGGCCACTAATAAGGTCAGAAGCGGTGGTCATTTTATTATGGAGGTTTTTAATGAGACACTATCGTTACCTCCTTTGAACGGGCAGACAATTTATATCCATGCCTTCTCCGGGATTCGAACCCGGGGCCTTCGGTAGGCAGTTAGAGTCAATAACAACTTTCCCGTCCGGGCGGCACGTGAAAAACTGCAGAATTAATAGAAAGGGATTTCTTCAAAAATTCACTTTTCTTGCAAGAACTCGTGCTCAGATATTCAATACAGTGCGCTGACATATTAACCAAAAAATCGCAACAGCATTTTTCTACTCAACTCTCATATCTTCCCAACTAAAGCCTAACTTAAGAAGTAGGTTCGTAAATTATGCATACTTTTGCTTTCAAAAGTGATTTAATTATGTTGTTCTTATGTTCCGGTTAAGTTTTTTTTTTTTTTTTCCCTTTAGTTAATTTGAGTGCATTTGTAGAATTATCAGCAACTTAAAAGTTTAAGTGGCGAGTTAAGTTACGAGCTAACGAACCACCATTTGTTTACATTTGAAACTCAATAGAATATTAAGTCAATAGTAAATTCAGTTTCTGCACCTTCAATGTCTTTTTGCCGAGTGGGGCCAAAACTAAACTATCAGTTTTGTGCCCCGAAAAATCTGCCTTGTGCCCGCTGGCCAAATTGCTCGTTTTTATGTTGATACTCTAATTTTAATTGAAAAAATTGTTTTTTTTAACTGCTTTAATTGTATTTGACGTTTTATGTTTTTCTGTATTTTACAATTTTTAATAAAGATGTCTTGAGTTTTTACGTATTTTTGCCCTGCCACGAAGTAATAACGGAGTTGATTGAATGAGAAATGTATCTCTTATAAAATGCACTAAAAATGTGTATAGCTGAATAGGCCATATCATCAAATTTTTTTTTAATGTATAAGGTATTTCTCCCGCTTTTCTAGCGTGCCTTCGTGGTGTAGTGATCTGCACACTGGGCCGATATTCCAGAGGCCCGTGGTTCGATTCCAGGCGAAGGCGTTTGCTCATTTTTCATCTTTTCTGGTTCCAATTAACCTAATGTCTCTACAGTGGCGCCCGAACTAAAAGGGTGTTGGATGAGGATTCTCCACACCCAGGATTTGGCTATCGGGTCCCATAAAAACTCCAGTCGCCCTTTAAGAAGGGGAGTATATAAGGTATTTCTCCCGTTTTCCTAGCGTGCCTTCGTGGTGTAGTGGTTCTGCACGCTGGGCCGGTATTCCAGAGATCCGTGGTTCGATTCTCGGCGAAGGCGGTTGCTAATTTTTCATCTCTCCGGCCTCCAAAAAAATCCTAATGTCTCTACAAATTAATACGAAACTACAGTTTTAAAAGGCTGCGTACTAATAAGCTTCCCCCCCCCACACACACACACACCCAAGGGTTTACAAATTAAGTGTTTTTATTTAAAGACTTTGTATTACGCAGTTTAGAAGTGGTATCATAAAAGAGTCTAGCAGTCATAATACCTTCAACAGCACATTTATTTGTTCAAATTGACTCTGTATCCGCAATTTTTAGAGCCACCAGTTACCTAATGTCTAAAATCAAGAAATATGGATAATTTCGTCTCAACTTGATTATGGCTGACTGAACAGACTGAAAGCATTGGTGCTACCATTACGAGACGTAAATCGTACGTCAGTTTCTCCTAGAAAGTCCTCCCCGAAGGCATTTTACCCTCAGCATATAACCCTCTGGATATTTTTATATAATTAACCCTACATTAACGTTTAATAGAAACTTTCGTACTTCTGTTTTGTTAAAATTTATTACTCTCTAACATTTCAATAAAGAAATCTAATGTGGATACCATTTGATTTCCTTGTACAGCCTATTCAGTTATGCCCATTTTTTTGGCGAACATATTTCGTCGAATTTCATTAGAGTTGTATTTCTCATTCAGGCAATTAAGTTCTCACTTCACGGCAAGTCAAAAATGCGTAAAAGCTCAAAATATCTTCAGTAAAAATTGTAAAAAACAGAAAAACAATTTTTACAATTAAAATTAAAGTTTCAGCGAAAAAAAAATTGTAATTTTTATATGATGTTTTAATTATATGCAATTTTAATTATATAAAAAGTTTTCCATGATTCTTTGGGGGAAACAATATTTTAACTTCCTTTATACCATTTGAATTCTTAAGATTTTGCAACGGGAAGTTAGTTTATTTATTAGGATATTTAACATTTGTATAAAGGAATATTGCTTATTTCATCGTAATTTTTTTAATATGTGATACAACTGATGATTGATTATTGATGTTTTACATATGTTACCATGAAAGACCGAAATTGGAGA
Organism: Stegodyphus dumicola; assembly: GCF_044657685.1. Taxonomy (NCBI): domain Eukaryota; kingdom Metazoa; phylum Arthropoda; class Arachnida; order Araneae; family Eresidae; genus Stegodyphus; species Stegodyphus dumicola. The sequence continues at coordinate 53,978,988 of NC_140778.1, forward strand.
ATGTCGACTTTCACCGGAGAATATCAATATTCACCAAATACGTCGGTGAAAAACCGAATATTCTTGTATATTCGGACCCTCACCGGTGTATGTCGACAATCACAGATATGCTCTGGTGAAAGTCGACAAGAGAGGTCATAAAGTGCCATAATAGTTTAAGTTGTTGCAATAAATAAGATTTGAATCACATAATTCAGTAAGTTTTTTATTACTGTTATTTTATTTTCTCATTTAGAACGTACTGTATAATTAAGTAAGTTTTTAACTTCTGTTATTTTCCTTTCTCATTTTGAATGTATTGTGTGTTTTAGGTTCTCATGTTCTTAAGTTCTTATTTGAAGTTTAAAGTGCGTTTATTCGCGACTGAATTACGGAGAAGAAAATATAATATTGTTATATGTTTAACAGTCACCATTAGTACATGGTGAATGTCGACATTGACCGGTGTAAGTCAGAAATAAGAGTATTTGGAAAATATTTCGGGCATACACCAAGAGACTATGTGAATGTTGACATTCACCGACATTCTCCAGATTTCGGTGTTTCACCGTAACATATATATACATATAAGTTGTTTTGCAGAGAGGAATTATGTGCAGGTTTTAAATTTAATGTTTGGTGTTTCCTTTACGCATTTTTACGGTACACATAAAAGCCAGACGAAGGCTGGCCGCGTAGCGGATAGTAATTAATAAATTGAGGAATTACTAGAGGGCCATAATGAGCTCAAATAGAAAGAACTACAACAGTTTTAGATGACGGTAACCAAAGGTGACTAGAGCGGGAAAGGCTTCAGAGAAAGAGGAACGTAGAAATCATGATCTTAGTTATATCATTCTAAAAAGTTCTGAAAAATGGTACATCTATTGCTTTGTTAGGGTTACATTGTTTAATGGAAACTTTTCACCTTATACCATTTTTCAAAACTTTTGAAAATGATATATAACTAGTCACTGCTTTTTCGGATGCCACAGACTGTCCTTTCATTTCACCATCGATAGGGAATAGCTGATATACTTTGCACTTTGTAATCGATTACGAAGTCTGGATGCTTCGTTTATGTTTTATTCCGAATTGCGATAAGGTTGTTTTATGCGGTAGGGTTGTATGTAGAAAATCTGTAGAACATAAAGTGGCCCTATTTAATTTTTTTCTTATTATACACGAGACTGGATTGCGAGACTTGTTATATACGAGACGCAATGCGAATAAATCTCTATGATACAGTCAATTGTTTCCGTTACTCGAACTAATTCATCGTGACACCTTTTTAAAAGTCTTAATAGACAGAAACTGGCTCGGCTCCCATTGCCGATACAATGATCAAAAGTATTGTTTAGCTTAGTTCTTTGTTAATAAAAAAACAGCAATCGTGCATGTAATGAGTCTAAAAAATAATGAAAATTAATATACGTCTGTATTGTCTGAGCATAAATAATGCATGATTTCAAATTAGATATTAGAGTCTAGTGATTGTATATGTACGATTTAAAATAATGGTTATGTATGGTAGAGCACATGACGAAAAGAACCATTGAATTTTATTTATTTGAAAATTTCGTAATCGATAAACAACGCCCACTTTCTTATCGATGATACAAGCCTGTCTATCGATGGTGAAGGACAGTACAGGGTGATTATAATTAAAGTTTAAGTTTCAAAACGCTATAAAAAAAGAACCACTCATGAAAATGACGTCAAATTTGAAAGGAATGTTATTGAAGAAGGCGGAAAGCGTATGGCAGAAGAAAAAATTTAGTTTCAAAAGTTAGCAACAGATGGCGCTGCAAGCGGAAGAAGACGTAAATTAAAATGTTAGTTAAATTTCAGTGTTATAAAGCCGCCAGGTACCAGGCTGTTCCTCATTTTGCGACTCAGGCGTTCGCCATGGGTGTTTCACTGCAGGACCGCGCTCTGCTGGTAAAGCTGTATTACAAGAATGATGATTGTGCAAGAGTAGCTCTGCAAAAATTCAGGACACTGAAGGGTATAAAAGAAGGCGTTGGTCCAATGAGTGTCGTAGGTCTAAAGAAAATTATGCAAAAATTCGAAACGACAGGTACGAAACATCCTGCAATGCTATCCGTACAAAATTGGCCATGTGCAGGAGTTGCTTCCTTCTGACCTGACAGCTAGGGAGACGTTGGAAATTTTCCACGGCCATTCATTATCCACTTTCCATATGACCATAAGCCCATTTCCATATGACAGGATACGTGAATACCCAGAATTGTCGAATATTGGCAACAGAAAATCCACTGGCAACGCACCCCGTACCACTTCATCCTGAAAAGGTCACGGTATGGTGTGGCTTTACGGCATTAGTCATCCTACAACCATATTTTTTCGAGCAGACGGGTGCTTCCGGTCCTGTTACCGCAATCGTCACTGGTCAGAGGTATGCGTCCCTTTTGCGCAACCACGTGATTCCAGCTCTGCAACAGCGTGGATGTGTGAATGAAATCATTTTTATGCAAGATGGCGCTCCTCCGCACATTGCATATCCCGTGAAGCAGCTGCTGAGGCGCCATTTCGGAAATGCTCGAATTATCAGCCGTCATTTTCCTACAGCCTGGCCGTCCCGATCGCCTGATCTTACTCCGTGTGATTTCTGGCTGTGGGGATATCTGAAGGATGTTGTGTTCCATGCTCCAATTGCAAATTTAGCGGAATTAAAGGCACGCATTTCGCAAAACATTCTGAACATCACCCCGGAGACACTGCGATCCGTCGTGGAACATGCTGTTTGTCGCTTTCAACTTGTTGCACACAACGGTGGACACAATATTGAACATGTTTTGCGACAGTTCCGAACTTCTTTGATGAATGGTTCTTATGCGGTATGCCGCCGCAAAACTCTTGAAACCAACCGATTTGTCCCTTCCGATGTGATATGTACAGTCATGCAAATAAAATTATTCAACAATTCTAATTTGTCAATGCGTTTTAATGTGTAACTGCCACCTTAGCCGTTGTTTTACGAAACATTTCTCGTTTCTCGTCGTGATTCTGCCGCTTACAGCGCCATCTGTTGCTAACTTTTGAAACTAAATTTTTTCTTCTGCCATACTCGTTCCGCCTTCTTCAATAACATTCCTTTCAAATTTCACATCATTTTCATCAGTGGTTCTTTTTTTATAGCGTTTTGAAACTTAAACTTTAATTATAATCACCCTGTATATACCAGTGATGGCGAGCCTATGGCACGTAGAGACGTATCAGTCGGCACGCGACTAAAGTATTACTTCCTTAATCAATAATCACAATAAAATGATACAATGTAAATTAAATAAGTGTTTTAGTCTGTTTTTGAACGTTTCACTTACTTACGTATCGCATAATGCCACTGGCATAGAGCCTAAGCTAGATATAAGATTTTCATATATCGCCATAGAAATGATATACATATTTATTGACCCAATTTATGACGTTTCAATTATTTGGGCCAATCATATTACTTGGTACATGGCAAAGAATACGCCAATGAAGCGGCTGATGTTTGGTAAACGAATTCCCCCCAAAAATTCGCCACCACTATTCTACGCCATCCGAAAAAGCGGTGAAGGTAACGTAACGTAAAATGTTTCAATGATAATGTCATGTTTCGCTTTAGAAGCATTTTGTACAAGCCAAATAACAATAAACAACGATGAGGAAACGTCTGAAGCGGAATTGACTGGCGTTAGAAATGATATAAGACGTTTCTGAAAGACAGTATCTTCTTTTTCTTATAACGTATAGAAATCTGAAGTTCTTATATTAGAAGTTGACTCTTCCACTGAAACGATAATAGTTCTTTCCTTTCACTTGCTCTTAACTTGCTGCTTACGCCATCTGCTGCCTTTGAACAGGTATGGTAAAATCAAATAGAGTTTCGGGTTGTTTTGTCCGTTTAATATCGTGTTTACCTTTTTCAGTCTTAGACTTGCTTCTGTAGGTTTTGCATTGTAATTTTGTGCACAAAGTAATGCTATGAAGTTTAGATAAGCATTCATTTGTGGTTAGGGAACAGATTTCCCATTAATTCTCTACAGAGATTAATTTTGGCTTCAGAGTTATTTCCGATGACCAATGAATAACCTTAAGGAGAGGATTACAGTATTTGACGGCATATAAGACGCACTTTTTTTCCTAAATTTGGTCTCAAAAAGGTTACCTGAAGGACACAGGTTAACTTTCAATACTGAATGCTTTTTTTAGCTCGGATAAAGGTCTAGACACACATAACTTTTTCTACATCTGCCATAATTATTTTGCGCATGCGTGAAATATCTGTCGCCTAAAAGCGCCATAGCTCGAAGGCCACGTTACGTCTATGGAACCTTTCCTTCTTTACATACACTTTCTTTGACTCAGCCGACACACGTGTCGGTATCGGTGCTACTCTGTACAAACGTGCCGGTATCGGTACTTAAAACTATTTGTTTAAAAAAAATACCCTGGAAAATATGACTACAGGAAACAAAAGATTAAGCTACACAATTCAGTATAAACTAGGAGTGTTAAACTACGCCAAAGTGCATGGAAACAGAGCAGCAGCAAGGCATTTCGGTCCACCACCTACTGAAAAAATGATACGTACTTGGCGACTGCAGGAAGATAAACTGAAGAGTGCTAAAAAACTTCCAAAGAGTGTAATTGTTCATGTCCATCTGAAAGGCTGGATGGATGATATTGGAATGAAACTGTAGTTACAGAACGTACGGGCGAAGCGACCTGGTGGACTCTTAAGAAAACCCTCTCTTTTGGTTTCGGATCAGTTTAGCGCCCATAGAACTGAATCTATAAAGAATAAAACGAGAGAATTAAAAACCCAGATACCTGTCATTCCTGGTGGACTGACTAGCCAATCGCAGCCTTTAGATGTATCGGCGAATAAGCCATTTAAGGAAAAAGTGCGAGAACGATGGAACAAGTGGATAGGAGAGCCACATCACGCCCTCACACCCTCAGGTAGAATGAAGCGGCCCTCTATTTTACAAGTGTGCGAGTGGGTAAAAAGATCTTAAGATCTTAGGAGGACGTAAAGGCTGAAGTGATTAAGTCCTTTAAGACGTGAGTGCGGAAGCAGTAATGCTCTTGACGGAACAGAAGACGACGCATTATTCGAAGAAGGTAATATTAGTGATGACGATATTCTCGTTTTCGATGATGATGATAGAGAAAAGGATTTTTATGGTTTTGAAAGTGATTAAAGTCTAATTTCATGATAGCAACATTTTCCTTGAACCTGTGTTTTTTGTTGTTTCGGGTTTATTTTATATTATGTTTGATTGCTGTATATTCATTGATTCATTATTGAAATTTACATATCATGTTCAAAATTGCTTGCCGTTTGTTAATTTTCCTTAATAAAAATATGTTTTGTAATTGCATTCAATGATTGTTTATTTGGCTTTTGTGAAACGTGATAACTAAAAGAAAGCACATTTTAAGTTATCGTGGACTATTGAAACTTTTTTCCTTGTGTGTGGCCTTCTAAAAAAGGGTGCGTCTTATATGCCAGTGCGTCTTATATGCCGTCAAATACGGTAAGTCCGTGAACCGATGTTTCACCATACTGGAAGAATAAATATCATCTCTGGAACTGTTCAGTTTGAATGCTGGAGCTTCAGATGAATTTTACCTAAAAAAATGAAAAACGCCGTGTTATTAATGCATAAGATTTTTGTGTTTTTCTTTAATCATATGAAAGGTAATATGTTGAAAAAAAAAATTAAAAAATGAAAATTACAACTTCAACTGCATTGCCTAAGAAAAATTGGGGTAGTGATTACAAACAATTTATGAAAATATATGTAAAATATAAAATATCTACCTTTCTAATAAAAAAAAAAACTAAAAAAAAAAAAAAAAAAAAAAATCTGAAATGTTTCAGATTTTAAATTACGTCCAAAGGGGCGTTTTTTAACGTTTTGAGTGTTACCTTTATTTATTAAATATCATGTTCTTTGCACTTAAACCATAAAATTCAGTTCAAGAGCAATATCGCAAAATAATGTTAAATTAAGCATATCTTTAGAATTTCCGATATACACAGTCTCGCGAGCTGGAGATAAAAGTATTTTCTTTCTATATAACGTTGCCATTTCTCGCTTTTAAAGCATTGAGTTTGTAAATCAAAAATTCGTTAAAGTTTTACAAAATATAAAATCTATAATAAAACAAATTCCAAATTTGGGATTTCAGATGCCCATATTCGCAGTAGGATTTCGTCATTCAAAATTCGATGGCTCTATGTACCATTGTTTTATCACAATGCGAGAAATAGACAATCATTTATGCAGATTTTTCATTATTTAATTTCTTCAAATATAATGCAGGACTCTAACATTTTGTGGCAACAGTTTGAAAAGTGAACCGACGTTTATGAGTCCGACGCAAAATCGCAAAACGAAAACAATAGTCCTTCAGGGACAAAGCCCCTTTGGACTAATAATAACCCTTTATTTCTTCTATTAAATTTGAGCATGCTCCCCTCTTCATTCTAAAAATATCAAAGCAATATTTTTCTGATGTAATTTCTTCTTGTAATTCTGAAAAGTGATCCGTTACCTGATCTCTGTTGCGCAATTATTCCTGGAATTCTATGATATCTTAACCCAGTATCCGAATAGTAATCTGTTATGTATCTCAAATTTAATTCACTTAATGCAAAGATTCTTGAGATGTGATCCGAAATATAATCATTATCTTGGTTTAAAAAGTCTTTCCTGCGCAACAGTGCCATTGACCAAGGAACCTAATAATCATTTATCGCCTTCCTATCCGCTTTTTGCTTTAGTGTTGTACTGTGTATAAAAAAATCATTAAAATACAAATAAATAAATAAATAAAATATAAAAAACTAATGTAAAAAAAAATCTGAAAGCTTTCAGATTTTATATTATGCTCAAAGGGGCGGTTTTAAACGTTTTACCTTTATTAAATACCATCTTCTTTTCACTTCAACCATAAAATTCAATTCAACAGCAATATCGCGAAAGAAATTCTAAATGAGCATATATTTAGAATTTCCGATACACAGTCTCACGCGCTGGAGATAAAAATGTTTCTTTTTTTCCTACACTCTTGCCATTCCTCCCTTTGAAATCGTTGAGTTAGTTAATCAAAATCAAAAATTCGTTAAAGTGTTACACAATATGAAATCGATAATAAAACAAATTCTAAATTCCAATTTTGGGCTTCCAGATGCCCATATTCGGAGGAGGATTACGTTATTCAAAACTGGATGGTTCTAGGTACCGTTGTTTTATTACAATGCGAGAAACATGAATACATTTATGCAGATTCTTCATTATTTAATTTCTTTAAATATAACACAGGTCGAAAATATTTGGTGGCAACAATTTGAAATGTGAAGCGGATATTTAAAGTTTTCAGTGCAAAATGCCAAAACGAAATTCATATCCCTCCTGGACAAATTGCCCCTTTGATCAAAAAATTGCTAAAAACCTGTAAAACAAACAACAAAAGTTTCTGAAGTTTTCAGATTTTTATATTACGCCCAAAGCGGCCTTTTTTCTTCAGTGTTTTCCGTGTTACTTTTATTTATTGAATATCATGTTCTTCGCACTTATACCATAAAATTAAATTCAGCAGCAATATCACAACATAATTTAAAGAGAGCATATCTTCTTTAGAATTTCCGATACACAGTCTCGCACCCTGGGAATATTTTTTTCCTCGCTCAGTGTTGCCTTTGCTCGCTTTGAAATCGACGAGTTTCTTAATCAAAAACTCATAAGGGCTTTATAAAATATGAAATAGACTACAAATTCCAAATCTGGGCTTCCAGATGCTCATATTCGAATGGAGGACTACGTTATTCAGAATTTGATGTCTCTAGGTACCGTTGATTTTTCACAGTGCGAGAAACACATACATTCATGAAGATTCCTCACTATTTATTTTTTTTTAATATAATGCAAGGCCCTAATATTTGGTGGTAACAATTTAAAAAGTGAATTAACATTTGTAGTGAACCGACGCAAAATGCCAAAACGAAATTAAAAGCCCTTCTGGGCAAATTATCCCTTTGGACTAAAAATTCAAAACATGATTTCAATCATTTTTCTTATATAGAATCTTTCTCGATCCATGTGGCTCCCCCTAGCATTTTCATTTTTAACTATTTTTATGTAGTTTTCCTATTTCTGCACACATAGTCTTTCTCTCTCTTAATCTTTACGTTCCTGGGTCTAGTAAATATTGCTTGTTATGAATAAAATGTACTAATAAAAAAGACACTTGCTCACTCTTTTCAGTACAGTTTTTACTGGAGAGTAGTTGGGAAGAGATTTATTGACAGAATAAATGAAATACGTGAAAGTTATGTTAAAAATTGTATGGAAAGATTTCCAATGAAATATTTAAATCAGAAAAGCTGAAGTAAATAGGAGTAATGTCATATGTATTGAATTTTTCTGCTAAAATCTTTTCCTTTCCAGATGACTGGAAGGAGTTCAGTAGCTGATTTATTGTAAATTGAAGAAAATGGTTGCAAGATCTAGCTCTTCATCACATAGATGCAAGACTACTTCTAAGATAAGTTCTATGTTGTGTAAGAAGTTGGCTTATGGTTAAACAAATTTAAGTTTCATCACATAGATGTAAGGCTACTTTCAAGATATGTTCTATGTTGTGTAAAAGTTGGCTCATAGTTAAAAAAATTTAAGCTTTATCACGTAGATGTAAGACTACTTTCAAGATATGTTCTGTGTTGTGTAAGAAGTTGGCTCATGGTTAAATAAATTTAAGCTCTTAACAAGCTTGTTAAAGACCTTCATTGTGAGTATTGAAAGTCTGGTAGGAAAAGTTATAAGAGTTTATATCTTTTTCTAACCAGATATTTTATGTTCAATACCTTTACTGTCATTCGCCTTTTTATTTTTTTGTGCTAAAATGAAAATTTGAGTTGGCGTGCATTCAAATGAGGTAGAAAGAGATTGTATTTAAAGGAAGGTTTTAGATAGTTGAATCAGAGCATGTTCTGCCTGTCGAAGGCCACGTTACCAGTTGAAACTCTTGATTGCAGTCTGTATTCAGCTTTGCGGAATTCTTGCCATTAGGCTTCGCACGCCGGCATAAGTTTGAGTTTATTTGTGAGGTATTTATTCTGTGTAGCCTTTCGCTAACTTAACTTAGCTTAGCCTTTCTCTAACCTAGTTTCTGTGTAGCGAAGAAGCTAGACTTTCGATTCTATGTAACTTTTCTCTAACTTAGCTTATAAAGTTCTAACTTAACTTCTAACTCTTCTTAGCCTAGATTCCGTGTAGCTAACTTAGTTCTCTGTAGCTAACGTATTCTGTGCTAAAATAGCTTCTAGCATTCTAACTTAACTTCTAACGCTTCTACGTTAACTAAGCCTAGATTCTGAGTAGCTTTTCTCTAACTTAGCTTCGACTTAACTTAGCTTTAATCTGATTTTATTACTATTGAATTACGCCATAAACGCTGGCTGGTTTTGTATGCACTAGAAGTGTCTTCTGTTAAATTACTGAGTTCTAATAAAAGGATATTTTACCCTCTTCTTATATTCTCTGTCTGATTGCTGGACTTAATAATAAGTCGCTTAGGGTCAGCTTAAGTCTCAAGCTTAGTTTATGCTTCCAAATAAGGTGAGACACTACAATCCTTTAAAATTAAAACATTTTAGAAATATTTTAGCTGTAAAGTTTTACGCTGGTGTACTGATAATTGTAGATAACATTTATGTATTAAGAATTAAAGCAAAATATTTACAAAAGTCGATGTGATTTGAAAAAAGGGGTCAATAATAAACTACTCTTAGCTGTGTTATATTTCGATGTGGAGGATTTAGATAGAAAGTTTATTTTCACTTCGTCATTTGTCTATTATAAAACTTTTGCAAATAAAGAGAATTGGCGCGAATCTCATATTTCTGAAAAGAAAGCAATTGGTGCTATGAACCTTGGTCATCAGTTATCCTTCGAGTGGTTATTCCAGTGTATTTTGTTCGGGTGCTGTTGTTGTTCATCCCCACAGACTAGCAGCGCTAAATCAGATCCATGACATTGCAAACCATGTGAACCCTAAAGAAATCCATAAACAACAATGGATTCTCAGTAAGGTGCTACATAGAGAGTCTCAGGCAAGCAAGAATAAGACTCATCATATTCTTGCTTGGGAAGCTTGCTCAGAAGAAAGCTTCATGCAGACTTCAAATTAATTAGAACCCTGAAAAAATATCAGAGATCTAAGATACACACCAAGGAAGTGGGTGAGGTTGGTTTGATCTTGCCTGTTGCAACCAAGTGCCAGAAAATCACCCGGCCGATTACTCTGGTACAAGACGACTTATTCATGGACGGAAAAAATAGCCAGCTTCCCTGGTCAATGGCTGGAGTACCAAAGATAAAAAGACTGACTCCGTTCCATTTTACGCCGATTTTAGTAAGAATAAGCCTGATCATGTTCTAGCTTGCCTGCAGCTCTTGCTTGGGAAGCTTGCTCAGAAAAATGGTTGATGCAGACTTCAAAATACTTTAAACCCCCAAAAAATTTCAGTGATCTAAGATACCCACTGAGGAAGCGTATGAGGGTGGTTTGATCTTGCCTGCAGCAATCAAGTGCCAGAGAGCCACCTGGCCGATTACTTTCATACCAGATGACTTATTCATGGACGGATAAAATATGCAGCTTCTTCGGTCAATGACTGGAACCCCCGCATTGTGCTAACTGCAGGTAATTGATTCTTTGTCCGTAATGGAGGACTTCCTTATCGATCCCTTTCTTAGCCCATCGGCTTTCTTCCCTTTTAACTTAGCGTATGCTCTTTCTGAAGCGTTTCATTTCTAATAACGAAGATGTGGAGGTTATTGCATTAACTGCATACATAACGCCTTGGTCCTTGGTCCCTTGGTCCAAGGTACGAGTAGAAGACTGACTCAGCTCCATTGCCTGCAGTTGGACAAAAAGGAATGGCCTTCACGCCTAAGGTGGTTCTATCAGGAGTAAATCCCGACTTTCGATTATTTTCTTTATGTAATTTGATTCATAACTCCTCTTGCCAAATACTTGCGTTTGCAAATTTTTTCATGATCTGTTTCTAAATAAATATGGCATTTTACAAATCGTTTTATTCTGATGTAGTCATAGATATTGCAATCATTTGCTAATGACCACTTGGATATAATAACATTTGATTTACTATTAATGTGAATATACTTATCCTACCTACTAGAAATTTATATCCTACCTGATCCTAAATTATGCCTCTCCTTACATACAACTTTCATTTGAAACGCACGCTTCTTTCATATTCTTCATCAACTGATTCCATCAGTGTCTTGAAATGAAAAGCAGTACCTGGTTTCTAAACAGAAGAAAAATAGCTGATTTTAAAACTTATTCGTGTACACAAATGGCTGAAGCAACTGAAGCACAATAGTTGAACATGGATCTAAAATCTACAATGAATTTTATATCAGATAGGTTTGTTTTTAAGCAGAGAATGTAAATTAGTGAACAAGATAAGGAATTTAAATATACGAAAAAGCATGCTTAGGTAAACAAAATTTTGGACGTAACATTGAAATTTACGCAGTTTTATATCTTAATAGAATTTACTTCCATTTTTTTTTTTTTTTTTTTTTTTTCATCCCAGCATTAAAGGAGAAAGAATGAAGAAATACAGTGTAGTTTATTTATTGTGGCATTGTACGTTAGCGCCATCTGGCGAAATGGAGATTCGCAGAAGATTTACGAAAGTGAACTGCTCTTATCCTCATTACGCAGGGGAAAAACTATGAAAATTCCATGCAGCCACCTCGTTCGCCTTGAATTGAACCCAGATCGAACTACTAGTGTTCAGCGACTTTGCCATTCGGCCATTGGTGGGTCCATGAAATATGAATTTGCTTTATTGTTGAATAAAACGTTTATTACGTTTAAAATAATTCCTTTGAACAGTATGAAAAAGCAGTTTTTTTTAACAAAAATTTCAAAAATCACCCTATTCTAAAATGGAAATTTCAGGTACTTTTATTACAAGATTTCTGCATAAGCTGCATGAAACTTAACACATATATTTTCCTTGCCTGCTAAAACCTATGTAAGCATGTCTTTACTTTTTTTACTTATTAGGTGTTTCCCCTTAGGCACTACACGGAAACGAAGGGATGCCCGGGTAAACTGGCTTGTATCCACGTTACACATGGGGAAAACCACGCAAACGCAGATGCAGCCAGCCCGTTCGCAAGGCCTGGAACCCCGGACCGAACTACCAGTATTCAGAGGTTTTTACCGCACCTCCGCTGGTCGGCTATGTCTCTACTTCGGGAAAGAAATTAATTGAAAGTCATCAAATGTAGTAACTGAGTTTAGTTGTAATGTTCTTCGATACTTTGTTCATTTACTAGGTTCCTCAAAGTTATAACTTACAACGAAGCCTCCACTCAGGCTCTTAAATCAGCATAAAACTAAACAGACTTATCTTGACAGAAATACCTAACTTAGTTGGCCCTTAAATTCAACTAACCGGCGATTCTCAACAGGCACATAATACAGCCGAGAGTACAAGAACGAAGTAATCAGAAGGCAAACACGTGCCACTAAGCACTCCTGAGCACTCTCTCTCTCGAAGCAAGTTGAATTTCCTTTAAATACTTCTTCTAACACATTTGCCCTTAACGCGAGTCTAAAATTTTATTCTGGTAGGGAGTTATAAGTGGGAAACAATAATTGAAAGGAAAGGATTTCAAAATTAAAAATAACTGTTACAAAATTAAAATACACACATAGTGTACATGCAAATATACATAAATATAATTACGTTTATAAAATATACATTATACATAAATATCGTTGCTCATAAATCTGCTTTTTAAAGTTTTTTATTTGTTTCTTTCCTTCAATATCTTGAGATGAATTTGCCGAATAGCTTTCAGATGTCTAAAAGCCCGAAGTATTCATACAACAACCTTCTCCCATTGAAGAAAGCGAATTAATTGTTTGTCTAAAAAATTTTATTTATTTGCAATCGACATTAAAACTTCAATTAATTTTACTTCCTCCTAAATGGTAACTGATGGTTTTATAATTCATTATGATTTTTCCAGATTACATTTACAAGAAAAAAAGATGCTGGCAAAATGCAGAAGGGTATTTAAAAGGCACTTACTTTTTTCCTCCAACGTAAATAAATCAAACCAGAGAATACTATTATAAGGAAAGCAAATAAACTTCCAATAAGTGCAGGAAAAGTGCTTTCTTTGCTCTCACCTGTAAAAACAAAAGTGGTAACGATTAGTTAATTGTATATATGTGAATTATGTACGTATATAACTAACTCACAATAAAAGCAAAACTTACTAGCGTTTAAAACAGCCCTAGAAATGAGCTTAATCCTAAAGGACTCAAGAATTAGAAATTAGTATAAGCGTGTTGTAAGTAAACCGTACAAGTTGCTAATTTTGAACGTCGACACATATTCCTTTGATTTTTCAAAAATATAGTACTGTACGTTTACTAATATTACTCCAAATCCTGTTGCTAACCCTTAAGCCCTTTCGGATTATATTCAGTACAGTCTTCTTTCCAATTGAGAGCCTGAGATTTTAATTAAAACTAAATTATTCAAATAAGCAAAACTAAAATTTAAAACTACATTATTCAAATAAGCTAAACTAAAAAATTAAAACTAAATTATTCAAATAAGCAAAACTAAAATATTAAAACTAAATTATTCAAATAAGCAAAACTAAAATATTAAAACTAAATTATTCAAATAAGCAAAACTAAAAAATTAAAACTAAATTATTCAAATAAGCAAAACTAAAAAATTTAAACTGAATTATTCAAATAAGTACACCAGATAAAAAAATTAAAATCTGAAAGGTTTCATATTTTAACGGGACGCCCAAAACTTTTTGTTTAAGTTTTCTACGCTTTCGCTGAGCTCGCAGTCTACCAGTCTGTTGTTACACTCCTAAGAGACTTGTGTTTTTTGTCTTTTTAACTTTATTGTTCATCATCATTTGCACTTACGCCATATACAACTCTATAGCAAAATTTTAAAAGAAGCACAGCAATGTACGTTTAGAATTTCCGATGCAGCGTTAAATGTTCGCATATATGTTTCTTTTTCCTTTTTTTACAGCATATCTTTAGATTTTAACATGGACAATGTCAGATGCTGCAGATAAAAATTTTCATTCCGTATACTGTTGCCATTACTCGTTTTGAAATCGTTGAATCTGTTAATCAAAAACTATTCAATCAAATCAAGAATCAGATTGTGGTTGTGTGATGATGTGTAAAAATGTCGTTTCAATTTAACACATTTTATTTCCAAACGAAAAAAAAAAAAAAAATTGAGAAGCCTATTCTGAAATAAATTACATACCATAATGGGTGGAATTTTCCTCCATTATGAAGAATGAAATGATGTAAAAAGATAATTATTTTCTATATATGATGCAGAAAGATAACAATGTAAAAAGATAAATATTTTATACAAATGATGTAGGAAGATAACAAAGTAAAAATATAATTATTTTCTACAAATGATGTAGAAAGATAAAAATGTAAAAAGATAATTATTTTCTACAAATGATGTAGAAAGATAAAAATGTGATCTGCACCCATTCTTCAGCACATTTTTATCTTTCTGCAATGTTATGATTATATGCGACTGATGAAAGAGAGGTAAGTGGTGATGCTAGTTGCATAGGGAACAAAAGCAGGAGAATGTGGTGCGTTCACAAAAAAAGCCTGGGAGAGAAGTAAAAATATTGTTTCCCCAAAATGGATTCGGTTAGCTTGTTCTTGACTGGCTAAAGCGTTTATGCGAAGTTATTTGCGTCACATCATCACGTAAAAATCCTTTGATATGGATTAATTTGGAGAAGACGAAATTTAGATGTATATTTTTAGCAGTTACTATTTTAGAACATAAAGGGGAAATACCCAAATTAAAATGAAGAGTTAAGGGACTATAGAAAACTAAAATATGGCATTACTTATTTTTTATTTTATTTAGATAGTAGTAAAATGCAGTTGCTGGAAATAATCTTAAATAAATTTTAACGAATTAGTAATGCAAGAAAAATGCTGAAAACAAATTATAATGCATAATATTTTTTCAAACTGTTCAAATAATTTTCTAGAAGCAAATTATTTCAGATTACCTAATAGGATTCTTTCGCAGTTCCCATTGAGGTCTTTGAACCCTATGTTGCATGTACACATCTTTCGTCCGTAGCTGTTAAAGGAGCAATTTTCACCGCTTCCGCAACTGCACTCTGCGAATGGTATACGGATGGGTAAAAGTTGAATGATTATTAATTGTTACAGAAAGAGAAAGGTATAAAAAATGCCTACTTTTTATATTATTCAAACTTGCGCCTTAAATTTAATGCACAGTATATGATAATGATCTCTTTAAGTCGCAATAGAAAAATATTATTTTATTAGCGGAAACTTAGAAAAACAATATTCTACAGTTACGCTCTTTATAGCAATTTGCAATTAAGGGTTTTTATGGAACATTTTTGAAATAAATTAAGGGTTTTTATGGAACATTTTTGAAATAAATTAAAATCTATTTAAAAGTATTATTGAATACTTTTCATATTAGCGAATTATTTCGAATGCTCAATCGATTATTTGGATGTGATACATTTCATTTTTAACACCTGTGGAGACATTAGGTTACTTCAGGTCACGTGACTACTTAAACTGTGGGTCGCGATCCCCAAGGGGGTCACGTGACTTATTGCAGGATGTCGCCAAAAATTTTGCCAGTTTTGATATTTCTTTAACTTATTATAATAATTTTACAATTACCAAATATTTTTACACAGTGCATCTGAAACTAGATAAAGATAAGACAATGCAGTTAAAGAAAAAATGAAAACGCTTCGACGCATTCTTTTTATAATATACACGTTCATTTTCCTTGCTTTGCACGTGACGTTGTCATTCCGTCCGTTACTTATTTAGAATTTTCACATTATTCTATGTCTTAAAATTAGAAATTAAAGTTAATGACCTAAAAACTGCAATTGTATATTACAGTACAAGTGAAAAAATTGACAGTTTCACTTCCGCGTGTGTCGGAGTTGCGCAATACTTATGAGGTCCCACAAAATTTTTGTAAATATTATGGGGTCCTGGGGGTCGCAAAAAATCTCAGTGATAAAAAGGGGTCGCGAATGAAAAACGTTTAGGAAACCCTGGGTTATTTCGAGGCAGGAGACATAAAAAATGTGCAATGCCCTAGCCGGGAGTCGAACTTCCGACCTCTCGAATACGCGCCAAGTCTGCTGACTATTACACCACGAAGACATACTAAGAAGGCGGGAGAAATACCTTATATATAATCCTTTTAAAGGGCGACTGGGGATTAGGGAACCAAATCGCCTAATCCTGGTGGTGGAAAATCATCATTCACCATTGTATTTAGTTCGGGAGTCACTGTTTTTTTTTTTTTTTTTTTTTTTTTTTTAGCAGGACAAATGAAAAATGAGCAACACCCTTGCCGAGACTCGAACCTGGAACTCTCGAAATACGCGACGAGTGTGCTAATCATTACACCAAGAACACATGCAAAAAGGAGGGAGAAAACACCACATATACCAAGAATCCTAAAGCTAGTACATCTGCACAAGAAATACATAATGCTTTCGTCAATATCCAAACTTCTTAAGATGATATCCTACACTGCATTTAATTAGGGATAGCCAAATGGAGGATCGTTCATTAATTTAAGTTCATTCAGTACAGCAATTAAGATTGCATCAGAATTCGCAACAAATTTAAATACTTTATTTCAGTTGAATCTATAAGATATTTTATTTAAATTCAGGTGACAACAAGGAGGAATTAATAATAATAACAGTCATTTCTTCCAAAAAAACAGTCAAACACTAAATTAATGATTCTCTACAGATTTTTCTACAGAGAATGTTGTTAAATCGAGGATATAATTAAGCAGATTAAACCTCTTCGTGAATTAAATTTTAAACCTGATATATATATTTAAAAAGCTGACATGACTTCCTTGTACGGAATATTAACTATACGCATTTTTTTTTTTCATGCATTTCATTTAAACTTATTTCCTCGAATTTCATTAGAGATATACTTCTCATTCAATCAATTCAGTTCTCACTTCGTGGCAAGGAAAAAATTCATAAAAACTTAATATATTTTCATTTAAGGTTGAAAGATATAGAAATGCATAAAACACCAAAATACAGCTAAAACAATTAAAAAAATAATTTTTGCAATTAAACTAAAAGTTCCCTTTTGGTCCCACTCGGCAAGAGAACACTGAATATGTAGGAAGACTTAATTCATTTTTCTGCTAAGTTTCAAATGTAAACAAATATGGCTGCTATGATAAACAAAAATTAGGCTTAGCCGCAGTTAAACAACTTTTAAATTGTTGATAATTTACAGCTAGTGTGTGCAGATTAACTAAAGTTATGAAAACTTTAACCGGAAGATACGAACAACACAATTAAATAATTTTTAAAGCAAAAAATGCAACATTTATCAACATATGAGAATAAAGAATAAAAAAACTGACCTCGCTGAGCCGAGTAGCAGAGTGGGTATATTTATATAAATATTTGTATACTTTTGGTGCGGCCGATTGAAACCAAAAAAAAAAAAAAAAAAAGAGCTTCACAGCTACCTGGTATAGCAGTCCTATACAAAATTTAAACGTTCTGAGGCTACTCGTATTTGATTTATGTGAGATACATACATACGTACGTACGTACAGACGCGACGAAAAAAAATCTCTTCTGAATGCATTTTAAATCAGTTTTATAATTCGTTTAGAGTAAAAAAAAGGTCCTTTTCCTGTCCTTATGTAGAGATGTCAAGAAAAAACATCGATGAATTGTATTCGATAGCGGTCAAAATGGAAATTTTCGTTGAAATATGGTATCCCGAACGTTTCGTGATTACAATACTTCCATCACTTCGTATAAGGAAGTAAAACTGGTAAACATTTTGCTGTAGTATCCATTTGTTTAATCCTTTTAGGACAAAAGTATAACTGTTTTAGTAAATATTTAATACAGGATAATTTTCCATGGTTTTATATATTTTGGACTAAGCAACAGGAAAAAACATTGGAGAATATCGATAAATTAGTTTAGATAATTATACAGACTTTAACCTGTTAGCTTTATTGGTTATAGTAAACTAGAAAATGTCTAGACTTATCTCTTCTAGACCCCCCGGAAATGTGAATATGTTCCATGTACAGCTTTCCTACACATGTTCCAGGCATGTGTAGAAAAGTTGTACATCCCCAGCTTCGAAAAAATATAGGTAATCAAACGATAAGCAGTCTATATTCCAGGGAATGCACGAAGTGGTACACTATTACAATTTATACATACATATATCGTAGCCGAAACTTCTGTAATACAATAAATTGTTTAATTCAGCTGTTTTCATTTCAGTGGAGTAATTAAGTACAGTACAAAGTCCGAAGTCCGGACGTCCATTATCCGGAATGATCTAAAATCCGGACCTCAAAACTACCAACAAAATTTTTCTCGTAGGCTTTACGCATGGGCATTTGATTTCCCCTTCCGCGCATAATAAAACACCTGGAGAGTCCCGCTTTTCACGCATCTCAAACCGAAACATTCCACAGACATACATCGTTGATCTGACGCCAACCTAGCGAATCATTATTTATTATACTTTCCTTTCATCATCGCATGTTTATCAAAACATGACAACTTGAGTAATGACTCATGTAGCGATGTCTAAACAAATTTTTTATGTTAGTAATTGAATAATAACATAACCTTTTACTAATTAAGACACAATAACACGCCGCACAAATACTAATTCAGAAGCCAAACAACAAAAATCAGCGTTATATCTTCAAATTTCGTCAAGTAAGCAGGTAATACACAGGCTGGTGGTGGTGGTATTATTTTTTGTGGGCTTATCGTGAACGGCTGTGGGACCCTGGTTTATGGTAGAACAGACCATGAAAGCTGCGTATTATTTCAGCCTGATTGCTGATCAGTCGCACCTTCACATGGCGTCTGTCTTCTGAACTGGAAATGGGATCTTCCAGCAGGACAACGCCCTATGTCAAAAGGCTCGAATTGTATTGGAGCGATTCGAGGAACATAAGGATAAATTCCAGTTAACGTCCTGGCCACCTAACTCGTCTTAACTTAAACCGATAGAGTACATTTCTGATGTCATGGAGCAGCAGCTCAAAGCTTAAACACCACCATGAGTATCTCGACTTTCCATGACCGCTGCTTAGAGATTTGATACAACCTGTCACTACTCATCCACAAAGAACTTGTGGCATCCATGCCAAGGCGAGTTGCAGCTGTCTCGCTGGCCAAAGATCGCGCAACGCGTTATAGAAGTAGGTGATAACAATGCTTTGGCTCTTCAGTGTATATACATAATATAAGACAGTTTCATAATATTAGATTTCCGGACTCTCCTTATATATAAAATAATTGAAGATTTTTCATTTGTATAACATTGCTACCTTCGAATTTCCCATTAAGTTCTTCAAATGCCTTACTACAGATGCACTTCTTTGTTCCCGTTTGTGTACCTCCCGTTTTCGCTGCAATCGCTCGCACGCACACACACACACACATAAGTATATATATTCCCACTCAGTTAGCCAGCTCTGTGACCTCAAATTTTTTATTCTTAGATGTTAGTAAATTATGCATTTTTTGCTTTAAAAGTGACTGAGTTAGGTTGTTCTTATGTTCTAGTTCAGGTTTTTATGCCTTTAGTTAATGTGCATGCAATAGTTGTTGTATTTAACAGTTTAAAAGTTTTCTAGGTGGTACTTAACGAGGCCGCCATTTGTTTACATTTGAAACTCTTAGCAGAATAGTGAATTCAGTTCGTGCAGCAACTTAAGTGTCATTTTGTCCAGTGAGGCCAAAAGTTACCTTCAATTTTCTGCACTGAAAAATATGTCTTTCTGCCCGCTGGCCAAATTTCCCCCCCCCCCCTTTTTTTTTTTTTTTGTAGAAGCTAAATTTTGTAGAACAACAAAAAAAAAAAAAAATAAATAAATAAAAAAAATAAAAATAAAAAAAAATAAAATAAAAATAAAAATAAACTTGTTTTTGGTAGAAATTGTTTTATAAATCTGTTAACTGCATTTTGTGTTTTAGGTTTTCTATTGTAGAGACATCAGGATTTTTTGGAAGCAGGAAAGATGAAAAATTAGCAACCGCCTTCGCCGGGAATCGAACCACGCGCCTCTGGAATACCGGCCCAGCGTTCAAAAAGACACCAACGAAGGCACGCTAGGAAGGCGGGAGAAATACCTTATACTATATTTTACAATTTTCAATGAAGATGCTTTGAGTTTTGATGCATTTTTGACTTGTCGCGATGTGAGAACTGAATTAATTGAAGGAGAAATATACCTCTAATGAAATTTGGAGTTACGTTTAAATTAAATGCAGCAAAAAATTTGTGTGATTCAACAGGCCTTACAAAAAAGTTATGTGCTTCTACATAAGATATTTTTTTTAAGTGTTACAATGTTTTCTTTCATCCTGTTATACTTACCCTCGCACCATCCGCTAAATTCTGCAAATCCCTCGTTGCAGAAACACTTCTTTTTTCCGAGAACGTCTAAACCGCATGTTCCATTGTATCCACAGTCACATTCTGTACAGAAAAGAAACAGATAATTAGTAATACTTTTAATATGGTATAAAATATTGTCGAGAATAAAGATATAAATAAAAACAATGTCTCATGAACATAATTCACAACTTGTCCATGTTAAATTAAATATATGACAGTGAAAAATTGTAAAAAAAGCATTTACAAATTACTTTTCTCGGCCTTTAAATACAGTTATGTGTTGCAATTTGAGAAAGTTTTTAAACAGATTTAAGCTCATTTAATTATCACTTAAATGAGTTCACAACCGTTAATAAATCTCAATATGATTTGTAATAATTTATTTATAAATAAGTAAATCTTTCAGTAATTGATTTTTATATAGGCAATACTCTTAAATTAGATGGAATATTTATATTATTTGTAACGCATAATTTTTTATTTTTTGCCAACCACCTGTTAAACATTATTCAATGTAAATTCCTACAGTCAAGATTTTTCATTACAGAGTAGCAAAAGGTATAAACTACCTTTCGAAATGAATTCACGAAACACTTTTGAAATCGATTCAAAATTCCATTCTCAATAATCTGGTCAACGATAATAATACATTTTTTAATTATTTGAAACTTAAATGTGACTTCCTTTTAAGTCCGACGTAATACATCTTGAAGAATAATTGTTAACTTCAACTGCCTTCTTTGAATTATATTTATTGTGAAACAAAATTAAAGCATTACTTTTATATATGTCAAATATTTAAGGTGGTGCTTCAGATCTAATTTTAATTGAATTCATTCTTTTATCCAAAGTCCGAACTTCACTTCCATTGATACTCAAAGCAAAACCGATTAAATTTGGCTTGACAAACAAGGTTTCAAGCCCAGTTTAGACGAATATTGTTTTCATTAATTCAAAGGAGATCTTAGAGAGAGAAAACATGAAAAGAGATAGGTGAGAGACATTTTTCGGCAATTAATGCAGCCATATTTTGCAATGTGTGTGTATCAATCATATTTTCAGACTTTTTTACATAAAGATTATATGCACCGGTATTGATTATTAATACCGTTAACAGGTTACCGACTTAATAGCACAGCACCTATTAGGTTATAAGTACTAGTTCCTAGGTTACAGGTACGGTGTTAATAAGCACAATACCTATTTGATTATAAGCGCTAGTTACTAGGTTAACAGGTACAGTGTTAAAAGACACAGTACCCATTTGATTATACATACTAGGTACGGCATTAATAGGCACAGTATCTATTGGGTTATAATTACTAGATCCTAGGTTATAGAGACCGTGTTAATAGGCACAATGCCTATTAGGTTATTAGTACTAGGTTATAGGTACAGTGTTAATAAGCACACTACCTACTACGTTATAAGTACTGGTTTAGGTTATAGGTACTGTGTTAATAGACGCAGTATGTGCTAGTTTATAAACAATAGTCCCTAGGTTATAGGTAAGGTATTAATAGTCACAGTACCTGTTAGGTGACAAGTATTAGTTTAGGTTAAAGGCACGGTGTTAATAGGCACAGTACGTGGCCTAGTTACTAAATTATAAGTACGATTATAATAGGTGCACTACCAGTTTAGTTGATAAATACAAGTTACTACGTTATAGATACGGTGGTAATAGGCACAGTACCTATTAAGTTTTAAATACTAGGTACGGTGTTAATAGGCGCAGTATCTATTAGGTTGTAAGGACTAGTACTAGATTATAGGTACGGTGTTATAGGTTATATAGGTACGGTGTCGCGAGCCTGATATGGCTCTCGCAGGCAATTTGTGCGGCTCTTGCATATAAAATATATGTATGAAATAGGGTAAACTAAAACTATTCAGTGTCCAAAAAGAAGTAATTAATTTAGACTCTTTTTACAAAGTTATCAGGGATTTCTTTCTATTTAAAACCTCCTCCACTACTTCTATAAATGATGTAAATATGAACTTGTGGCTTTGAGAAAATCTAGATGCGGCTCTTGAACATTCCTGAATTCAAACGTGCGGCTTTTACTGACAGGAAATTTTCCAAACCCTGTCATAAGCAATAGTTCCTAGGTTATAGATCTGGTGTTAATAGTCATAGTCACAGTACCTATTAGGTTATAAGTACTAGTTACTAGGTACGGTGTTAATGGGCACAGTAACTATGGTGATAAGTAGTAGGTTAGGTTATATGTACGGTGTTAATAGGTCCAGTACTTGTCCTAGTTACTAGGATATAAGTAAGACGCTAATAGCCGCAGTATCTATTAGGTTATAAGTGCTAGTTACTAGGTTATAGAAACGGTGTTAATAGGTACAGTACCTATTATTACCAGTGATAAGCACAAGTTATAGGTACAGTGTTAATAGAAACAGTATCTGGTAGGTACTGTGCCTATTAAGTGTTAAAAGGCACAGTACGCTTTGTAAAACTATCAAGAGTTTAAAAGTTGTGTTTAAGTCTTGCTAAGCCTAACGAGGACACCATTTGCTAACATTTGAAACTCTTAGTAGAGGAATGAATTAAGTCAATTTCTGCACCAACTTCAGGAGACCATATGTCGAGTGAGACAAAATTAAAGTTTAAATTTTGTGCACCGAAAAATATGTCTTCTTGCTTCCTGGTCGAATTGCTTGTTTTTGCGCAGAAACTCTAGTTTTAATTGTAGAAATTATATTTCTAAGTGTTTTTAACTGCATTTGGTGTTTCATGTCTTTCTGTATTTACAATTTATAATGAAGATACTTTGAGTTTTTATGTATTTTTCCCTTCCGCGAAATGAGAAGTGAATGAATCGATTCAGAAATTTATCTCTAATGAAATTCGAGGAAATAAGTTCATGATGTTCCAACCTAGAATTTACGGCAATGTGTGTGGAACCTTGAGAACTGGTAAGCGAATAATCGCCCCGTTCAGAAAGATAGAAACGTAAACTCACGAAGGGTTAATTACTCTTTATTGCTCAAAGTAAAGTTCACAGACGGTCCTCTCTCAGGACATACAGAAAAGCCTCTACTTGTGCTTGAACTCAAGAATACTAAGAAATAAAACTTAACTAAAATAA
The DNA here is from genome assembly GCF_044657685.1 of Stegodyphus dumicola. Taxonomy (NCBI): domain Eukaryota; kingdom Metazoa; phylum Arthropoda; class Arachnida; order Araneae; family Eresidae; genus Stegodyphus; species Stegodyphus dumicola. Next base: position 54,002,678 of record NC_140778.1, read on the forward strand.
AAAGATAAAGCCGAAGCTATAAAAATGCTACAGGCGTTGGCCCCTTAACGCTAACTAAACGGCGAAGCTATCAAGGGCCTGAAATACAGTCGAGCGTAATACTAGCTAGAGAGAGTGTAGCCAAAAAGCGATCCCGCGCTGATCAGAATCTCTGGCTCTCTAACGAAATTAGTAGAACTTCGACTTTAAACACTTTCTCTTCCTGCATCTGCATTTAACCGCGATTCTGAAAACAAATTCTGGCAGGAAATTTTTAAGCTGAAATTGAAAGTGACAGGAAAATGGCTTTAATTAAAAATTAACTGCTAAAAAAGGATAAACCTTGCAAGTTTAAAGGAAATGCAGCAAAAAATTTATAAAATTTAATAGGCCGTGCAAGGAAGTCATGTGGTGTCCAGATCAACTATTTTTGAATAGGGAAAAGCACGCAATTGTTATGTCCGTACGGAACGTAATGACTTCGTGGAGAACGTTTTAAGGAAAACTGGCTCGTTTCCATGTCATAAGGGAAACCAAGAAAACTCATACCCGACAAGCCCATTTGCAGGGTTTCGAACTCAATGAAACCAATGTCTTAGGCATCTTAACGCTTCGGAAACTGGTGCGCAGTCTAAAGCATAGTCCGAATACCTGGAAGTCCGATTGTCAGATATTTTTGTTTTCATTTTCAAGTCTCGTATACACTTAATTAATTTTTTTATATTGTTACAAAATGTCCAGGCGCGGTAAGATAGCTTCCCCGCAAAGCAGTTTTAGGGTTGCCATAAACTGGCAAGGGGAAGCAGTGTTGCCACATTTGGCGAGAAATCACCCATTTGGCAACAAAACTGGCGATATACCTTGGACGGATGGAGAACCTTCTGGAACGAATTCTTAAAGGGTTAGCCCAGAATGTTCTCGAACACAAGCCGAAAGCTATATAAACCCTGCTGGTTCGCAGTCAGTCAGTTAGTGTCTCAGAGTGTGCCTCGTCGAGAGGGAGAGTGAGAGTGCCTCGTCTAGAGTGCGAGATAGTCAGTATCGAGTTGGTGTCTCGTCTAACGAGTCGATCCCTGCGGAGTCGATCGAGTTGACAGCCGGGAAGCGAGTGTCGAGTGGGTCGTCGAGTGCACCGAAGGAGTCTGTTCGTGTATCGCGGTTAGTGCATCGTCGAGAGAGCGTGTTGAGCTCCGGGAACGAGTGAACCGAAGAGTCGGGAGCTGTGCTCTGAGTGTCGTCGAGTGCATGGCGGGTTGTAGCATGGAGAGTCTCGAGAGTACGTGGAGTTCCGAAAACGACCCAGCAGAGTCGCGAGCTGTACTCTAGTGCTTTGCCGTGAAGCCGTCTCCAACGTGCTAGCCTGATAACCTGAAGGCTGTGTCCCTGATCGTGTCGGCATGTTTATAGTAGTTCATCGACGACTGTAAAAGTGTTTTGGAGCTGTCCTGATTAGTACTGGCTAAATAAAGTGTGTTTCAATACTTCATCAAGTGTCGTCGTTATTCACTCCAAATCCACACGAACCCCGCAAGAACGTGAAGGAAGATAATAACGTAACAAGTGGTGTCAGAAGAAAAGAAAAACGCATCAATATATTTCTAAAATTTTGTTCCTTGTATGTTAGTTATTTACTGAAATAAAACTTTAAATATAGAGAAAAATACGGAATTTTTCGAAACATAATATTCCGATCTTAATAACTCATCTTTATCGATTTCTGAATTATGTAATTAATGTTTATATTCGACATCTTGCTGAAAGAGCTAAGTACAAAGAAATACTTACCGCATGTTTGTGTGTGGTAGTTGAAGTTTGCGTTGGGGTTTAAGCATTCACATGCAGCTCTCTGCATGATTGGGTCATAAACGCATCGTACATCAGAGTCATAACCACATATAAACTTCCCCCTGCAAACAGAAATTTCGGTGCAAAAGTCACCGGTAGTTCCTGGCAAGCACTCGCAGAATTTTAAATCGTGAGTTCCGTTGCAAATGCCACCATTTTCACACATTTCTGCTTCACAAGGTGCTAAAAATAAACAGAAATCAAACAAAATCTTAATATTATAGAAAATGCGTTGTTATTGCTGCGTGCGAGTTCGTAACAGATTGAGAGCACAAGTCCGATAATAGGTTAATAAAAAATTATTTTTATCAAAAGAAATATATCAGAACTTTGGAATTTTCCACAGAAATATTCATGCAAGTGTTCACAGTATCACAGTACAAGTGTACACAGTATAATCAGTATTTACACTGCAAACTACTAAAAACGTTAAACACAACTTAATAGGTTAATTAAAAATTATTTTTATCAAAAGAAATATATCAGAACTCTGGAATTTTCCACAGAAATATTCATGCAAGTGTTCACAGTATCACAGTGCAAGTGTACACAGTATAATCAGTAGTTACACTGCAAACTACTAAAAACGTTAAACACAACGCAATGCAAAGAGTACCTAAAGAGAATGCTAATCATAAGTCACCCTGAACTCGCAACATAACAACAGCTGCTAATTAAACAACTGGGAGCAGAAGCTCTCTCTTCGGCCCTGAATAGTTTTCAATCGACCGCGAGATATTTCTAGTACTTTCTGTTTCTCGAAATTACTGGAAAGCAATAAGAGGATCGAATTACGGTTACAACTAACAATTACATTTATTCAATTTCAATACAAATTGCTGATATACCCATTTACTCAATATTAAATGCAAGTGTCCCTGTATTCTTAATTTTCCGGCATAGCTTTCTCTTGAAGATCTGTCTCGCGCTACATTACACAGAAAAAAATACAAACATTTATTACTCCAAAGGGGCAGTTTGCCCTCAAGGACTATTATTTTCGTTTTTGCATTTTGCTTTGGTTCACTATAAATGTCCAATTCACTTTTTAAATTGTTGCCACCAAATACACTCATGTCCATAAATTAACGATAATTCGGAGTCACGCGGAAATCAAACTCTAAAATCAATATATCACCTGTAAAATCACTACACACATCTTCAAGAATCATATGCAAATTTCAGGAAGTAAACAGATGACACCGATGGTACATCACAATGACGAGTGTGTAAGAGTGATATATAAGAAATACAGGCAAAGAAGTAAAATTGTTTGCAGGCGCTTTATAAGCATTTCAGTGGAATAACCGAATAGTTATGACACAAAGGACGCATTTCGGTAATTTTTTACGTGGTAGAATTATCGGCCGTCTGGAATGTGGGCGTACACAACTGGAAGTATCAGACGAACTTGGAATTGCCCAGAGTGTCATCTCAAGGCTTTGGCAACGATTCCAAAATGATGGTAATGTGAGTAGACATTACAGCACAGGTCACCCCAGATTTACAACGCCGAATGAGGACCGGTATTTGGCAGTTACTGCCAAAAGAAACTGGCGGAGCACAGCCTCAGACCTGTCTCGTCAGCTCTCTTCAGCCACTGGTACTACAATTTCAAGGCAGACCGTGTACAGACGCTTAGGGCAGATTGGTCTATATGCTCTAGACCTGTCAGATGCGTTCCACTTACTGCAACTCACTGTCGCCTGCTGTTAGCCTGGAGTAGAGAGCATGCATTGTGGACACCGCAACAGTGGGCTTGTATGATGATGTTTTCCGACGAGTCCAGGTTTAGCTTGCAGTCTGATTCTCGCCGGACTTTCATATGGAGAGCTCCAGGTACCCATTACCACCAAGAAAACATCATTGAACGACACCGTTATGGTGGTGCAGGAGTGCTCGTTTGGGTTGGAATTATTCTGGGTTCCAGAACTGACCTGCATGTTCAAATTGCAACCATGACAAGCCAAATCTATCGAGACGTCATTCTGGAACAACATGCACGTTTGTTTCTGGGCGTCATGGGCGCACAATTTGTGTTTATGGATAACAACGCCCGTCCTCACCGTGCAAATATCGTAAGAGAATGCCTTCAATCGGGGGATATCACCCGTATGGACTGGCCAGCATTCTCACCGGACTTGAATCCAGTAGAGCACGTGTGGGATATGCTTGGTCGACGAGTTGCAGCCCGTCAACCTTCCCCTACATGTCTACCGGAACTTCGGAGAGCATTGCTTTTTGAGTGGTGTAATATCTCCCAAGATCAGATCGATAATTTGATACTCAGCATGCCTAGGCGTTGTACGGATTGTATTGCATCGTCTGGGAGACATACAATGTATTAACAATCATACCAACCATGTAATATTGGTTTTTTGTAAATGGGTGTTTTTTGTAATTTGCTCCAGGGAGAAAAAATCGCTAATTTTTTTAATAATATCAAACATATAGCATCTTTTTTTGCTCTTTACCTTTTGTTTAATAAATAAGCTTTACAAATAAGTCAAATTTGTTTTGCTTCTAACTCTTCCTTTACCTGATTTTGCATTATCCTTAATTTATGGACACGAGTGTATTATCGCCCTGTATTATATTTAAAGAAATTAAATAATGAAAAATCTGCATAAATGTATGTTTCTCGCATTGCGATAAAACAATGGTATCTAGTGCCATCCAATTTTGGATAACGTACGTTTGCACCCTAATATGGGCATCTGGGAGTCCACATTTTGGATTTGTTTTTGAGCTGTTTCATACTTTGTAAAAATTTAAAAAATTATCATTAACAAACTCAGCAATTTAAAAGCGAGCAATGGCAACACTCTACGGGCACAAAAAAAACCTTTTTATCTCCAGTGCGAGGAACAATGTATTGGAAACTCTAAAGATAGGCTCATTTTAAAATTATTTTGCGATATTGCTGTTGAACGGAATTTTATGATTTAAGTGCGAAGAACATGATATTTAATAAATAAAGTTAATACAAAAAATGTTTAAAAAACGTCCCTTTGAACGTACTTTAAAATCTGAAACCTTTAAGATTTTTTTAAGTTTTAATTTTTTGTGTCATTATTCTACTAAAATTACCTATCTAAATACAAAATTCATAACATAATTATTATTAGCCCAGAAGGGTTATTAGAGATATCTGTAAACAAATGTTCGTTTCCACGGGCGCCTGGGCAGGAAGCCCTATCCCGATCTAAGTAATAGTTTGTTTTCGAACGCCCAGCTAATGAAGTGTGAGATAAGCAATTTCAAGAAAATTTCTTAGTGTATAAAGTATTTTCTCCTGCCTTCTTAGAGTGCCTTCGTGGTGTAGTGGTCAGCACGCTGGGCGCGTATTCCAGATATCCGTGTTTCGATTCCCGGCGAAAGCGTTGCTCATTTTTCACTTCTCCTGCTTCCAAAAAATACCTAATGTCTCTACAGTGGCGCCCGCATTTCGTTTTGGCATCTGGAAGGGTGGTGGATGATGTTTCTCCACACCCAGGATTCGGCGATAGGGTCCCCTAATCCACAGTCGCCCTTTAAAATGGGGAGTATATAAGGTATTTTCTCCCGCCTTCGTAGCTTAGTGGTCGGCACGCTGGGCATGTATTCCAAAGATCCGTGGTTCGATTCCCGCGGAGGGCGTTGCTCCTTTTTAATCTCTCCTGCTTCCAATTAACCTAATGTCTCTAAAGGTGGAGTAAAGTTGAAAAATGTGAATGTTGCAGGAGGCAATTATTAGCATTAGGATGGTCTGCAGGAAAAACATGGAGGTTGATGTAACGTGATGCTTCAGCAAGGGTAGTCAAAGCTCTCTAAGGAGAGGCTGACGGGGAAAATGGAGTCAGTAGGCAGGAAACTTTCCTGTCAGTCGAGCAGGAGGCTTTTGGTCTAAGTGGAATCTGGTTCGCTGGACTAAGTGTAAGTTTTCTCACGTGCAAGCAGGGTGGAGGAGACCCTTTTCATTATCACACGATTTAGAAGGGATGCCAAAAAGTGGAGAAGGGGTAATGGGTACAAGTAAAAAAAATTTAGCCGCCCAACTGGGTATAGTGGTTAGCATCCCTGCCTGCCAACCGAAAGAGCCCGCGTTCGAATCCGGAGAACGCATGAATGTTTGTAAATGTATGTATAGCGTCAGAGCGGCTTGGCGGCACCCTAAATATACGGTGAGCCGAAAGTCCTCTCGTGTTGTTTGGTGGAAGGGGAGAGGGGTGGAGACAATCGGACCCATCCCCCCCCGGGGTGCTCTCCATCAAAATTGGGGGAGGAACTGATCCAAATCGCATTGTCACCTGTCAGGTGCTCAAGGCTGTCTCCAAGGACAGGCTTAATCTTGCTCGCCTTGCTGCGACGAATTTCGTGGGCTTGGCCTGACTGCGTCAGACAAGTTAGCATAAGGAACAACAAATAAAATTTAAGAACAAATAACTAATTTTAAGTTAATACTTTCAAGAGCAAGATAATAAATTTTGAGAGCATTAAGTACTATTTACCATTATGGTTTTGCATTAAACTTCTCAATAAGGAAAAGGGGGTACATTTTATCTATTAGGGTGACTGAGCGTCAAGGAGTTTCTTAATATTTTTGTTAAATAGAAAAGTTACCTTTGAAAGTCCAAACAAATTTTCTAATTCTTTCATGGCTTAATGCTACTAGAATAGGCGGCATTTTGCGTTGAATAACACAAATGCTGTGTATTACTCTTCAAATTGCTGCCACCAAATATTATCGTCCTGTATTATATTTAAAGAAACTAAACAATGAAGAATTTGCATAAGTATATATATGTTTCTCGCATTGTGTAAAAACAACGCATCAAATTCTGAATACCGTAGTCCTCTACCCGAACATGGGCATCTGGAAGCCTGAATTACTAATTTGTTTTATTTTCTATTTCATATTTTATTTTGTAAAATTTTAACGACTTGTTTATTAAAAAAACTTATGTCTGAAAGCGAGTAGTGACAACACTGTAAGGAATGAAACATTTTTATCTCCAGCGCCGCAAGACTGTCTATGTGAAATCCTAAACTATGCTGTTTTTAAATATTTTTAGCCCAAAGTGGCGTTAGCCCAAATAATCTCGAAACGTGTATGTGTCTGCAAATGAAAAAAAAAAAAAAAAAAAAAAAAAAAAAAAAAACGTCAGTTTGGGAGTATATAAAATCTCAAAAACTTTCAAATTTTTTTTTTTTTAATTTCTTTTCTTTAGCATTGGCCGAGTGATTTTCTCGCGGTATCCTAAGCTATGAGAAACGAATCGCTTGTTTCTTCAATCACGATAAAAAATTGAAAAAATGAATAACAGAATTAAGAATGTCATGCAAGTTTTATATTTATTACCGAAACATAAAGATTTTTTCTACAGCAAAAAAGAAACGTCTAAAGTATAACAGAATTCTGTAAACTTTGTGAACCCATTTAGGCTGTAAACTTCTTGATAACAAATTGTCTACTGAATGTTTTGATAACAAAAAAAAAACAAAAAAAATATATATATATATATATATATCTTTTTTCTGGCTAGTATTACATTTGTTGAGATCAAATTCAGAGATCTTATTAGCCCAAATGGCTATGAATTTTCGAAAACTGTAAATGCCCGTTTCACTTTTCAGATTGTTGCCACCAAATGTTATCGTCCTGTATTATATATAAAGAAATTAAATAATGAAGAATCTGCGTAGATGTACGTATGTTTCTCGCCTTATCATAAAGCTATGGTAACTAGAGCCAGTTTTGAACAACGTAATCCTCCACCGAATATGGGCATCTGGAAGCTCTAATTTGGAACTTGTTTTGTAACACCTTAACGAATTTTTGATTAAGAAGCTCAACAATTTCAAAGCGAGCAATGGCAACACTGTACGGAAAAAAGAAAAAAAGCTTTTATCTTCAGAGCGCGAGACTGTGTATGGAAAATTCTAAAGACCTCGTTTTAAAATTATTTTGCGTTATATTGCTCTTGAACTGAATTTTATGGTTTAAGTGCGAGAAGAACATGATATTTAAACACAAAACGTTAAAAAGGTTGTAGTGTCATTAGGATTTTTTTGAAGCCAGAGAGATGAAAAATTAGCAACCGCCTTCGCCGGGAATCGAACCACGGACCTCTGGAATACCCGCCCAGCGTGCTGAACCACTACACCACGAAGACACGCGAGGGAAGTGGGAGAAATACCTTATATACTTCCCTTTTTAAAGGGCGACTAGGGTTTTAGGGGACCTATTCGCCAAATCCTGGGTGCGGAGAATCATCATCCACAAACTTTTTTAGCCACTTGTAGAGTCATTAGGATGTTTTGAAGCCAGCGAGATGAAAAATTAGCAACCGCCTTCGCCAGGAATCGAACCACGGACCTTTGGAATACCGGCCCAGCGTGCTGAACCACTACACCACGAAGGCACGCTAAGGAAGTACGAGAAATACCTTATAAGGTAACACACAAAACGTTAAAAAAACGCCCCTTTGGCCGTAATATAAAATCTGAAAGCTATGAGAGTTTTTTTAATTTTTTTAGTTAATAAAATAAATATTCAGACTTTAACGCCATTTGAAGTACTTTGTATTATTGTAAATAACATTGCATATACTATAAATGCATGAGGCACATTGTGTGTAACATCGCATTTTAACTTTCGTTTTGTGTGTTACAGATTGGCAACTACTGACTGATGTCTTAGTACTAATATGATTTGAAAATACCCAAGGATCAAACCCCAAAATTTTTTAATATGATAATTTGCAAATTATGATAAGGATTTTTTGGCTTATGGCAACACAGGTGACAGGTATCTGCGTTACATTCGTTACGGGTATTGAAAGAAAACTGGCTCATGTTGACCTTCCACAGTTTCGGTGTGGTTAATTACAGCAGAGCCTCGAGGGTTATCTGCGTAAGGGGAAAGATGCCTTCGTGGCGGACATTCTAGGAGACACTGGCTCTTAGACGCGTTACATAAAACAACCAAGCAGCAGTCTGTTCGCGGGATTCGAACCTCAGACCGAACTACCAATGTTCAGCGACTTTACCGCTCAGGGCCACCTTCTACAGGGAGAAACCACGAAAATTTTCCAATCCGTTGGCCAGATTTTAAACTGTGGTCGAATTACCAAAATTCAGCGATATTGTTGCTGGGTCGCTGAGCGCAGCCTGAGATAATCACTGACCTAACTTTGTTGTAAAAGTCTTACAGTGTTAATAGTCAACCTCGCAGAAAGGATTATTTTTTCTCTATAAAAATAAAAATGCTACAAGGGTATACAAGGCCTGTGTATAAGCGCAGATACGCTAAATACAGACACTGTCTTGTACAAGTTACATGCGATAATTAGATGTAATCATGACAGTTATGTGCACATTTAAACATTATCTGAATTCATATTTACAATATATGTACTGAGAAATCAAAGTAAACTTATAATTTAGTTACACATTGACTGGATTTTCGATGTCATTTTTAACGGCTTTACAGCAACAATTTTAACAAGTACATAAAAATGGACGGAAGATCATGATACAAATTAATTGCCAACTCATTGTAGCGGTTTGTTTTTTATGTAAAATAATAAAGATAAGTTGCTACATAAAAAATATACGTTGCTAATTGTGTAGATGACCGGGCGCATATTTCACAAGTGCACATCAGCGTAGCCACTGAGGGAGGGGTTTCGAAAATGGACCAATGAACTTCTGTTGCTCTTGTGACGCTAAATCTTCTTGTGAATGTGAACGTATGTTGTTTACGTTTTAATTTGCATTTGTTTCGCAGTTATAGATGTATGGCGTAAAAGTAGAAAATCTCGTAGTGCTTTCGTTTTATGAGTTTAATTAATCGCTGACATTTCACTTTCGAGATTTTTATCACGCTGTGATATTTGGATTGATGTTCACCTCATATTATCGCTCTTTACACCGAGAAAATGACTCAGGCTATAATTAGCCTCGAATATTTACTAACAAATGTGCATTAAGAGAATTCATGTGCATAGTTTATTATTATTATTATTTATTGAGCTGAGAAGGACTAGAAGTATTACAATGAATCTAGTGTTTTCTTATTTCAGTGCTTGCATTCATTTGGTTTTTAAGTGTAAGATTCAGAATACATATTGTGTATGATCTGATTATATCCATTGTTAACATTAAAAGTTGTATGTGAATAAATTGAATATATTCTTTGTGAATAGATAAATTCATTCTGTTTGATGAATATTTCTTGCGTAGACAGTATATTTAAGAGTGAGCAGTTATTAAATGTGAAATTTAACACACTAAATGCAATTTAGTGAAGTTCACTTTGAATAAAAGTTTGCATTGGCTATTATTATAACATCTTTTTCTTATAGACTGAAATAAAAAGTGCCGACTTCTATTTACATATATAACTGGTGTAAATATTTTTCTCATACGAATAGTTTTATGTAAAGATTACATTTAGGCTCAGATGTTTATCACATATTTCTTTCTTCATCTTATTTACCACTTATTAAGTAATATTTTACATCGATATTTTTGCGAAGTATCCAACATGTGTTTGCATTTATTTCAAATTCTTTCAACCAGGTAGTGAAATCTTCATAATTGCTTATATTTGATCTAACTTCGCAATGACAATTTTCAGAAGAAATAGACGATGTACAGAAAATTGCGTGGCAAAATATTTTCAACCCGTGCGAAAGGTCATGTGACATGACAGAAATATTGCTGGATGCTTATTGGTCTATCCTAGAAGCCACTCCCTCGGTGGCTACACAGATGTGCACTTGTGAAATATGCTGACCGGGCAGTGATTTTCCTATTGGTATACATTGATTCTCATGGAAGTAATTGTGCCATAGGTGCACGAGGGATTAAAATCGCAATATTGAATACAGTTATGGTTTGGTTAAATCATTAAATCATAAGAAGGTTAAATCATTAAATTACGGATATTGAGGGTTTAGTTGTTATACCATACTAGCTCTCTCTTACCCGACATGGACTGCAATACTAGTCAAGGGCATAAAAGTATTTGTGTTTTAATTCTGTTATGAATTGTTTCTTTGCGGGGATTTTGCATGTTTCAATTGGCTTGTGTCACATGATACCAAGGCTGGTAATGGTTTCGGTGGTGAATTTAGTTCTGGCAGTTTCACTTTTCTACACGCGCAGCATATTCCTGGTGCTTCATTCTTCAATTTGAGGGCTCTGCAATACGTGCATAATTCATCCATCTTTCCAACGCCCCACTTGGATGAACACTGTAATCATAATTAGCATAGTAGTGGAATGCACAAAGATTTAAATCAGCATGCAGTATTCGTCTGGATCCAGCAGTGCATACTCGAACATTTTTAAGTCTTGATGCCCGTTGCTCGTCTGTTTCAGACGAACGGGCTTAAGCAGTGTTTATTCGAACGTTTTCAAGTCTTGCTTCCCTTTGCTCGTTTAATTCTAAGGCTCCCGATGCCTTTTTCTTTTGTGCTTCAGGTGTAGATCGAGCATCGATTTTCGTTTCGGAGGCATAATTGATTTCACAGCGAAAATAATACTTCGTGGCAACTCTTACAAATTCGCTTCCAAAAACCAAAGATGCGTGAAAAATTAAATATGTTTCGCATTGCTGGATAATAACACACATTAAAATATTTTAATTTGGACAGTGGCAACGCATCTATCTTAAAAAGCCGAGTTTGTTTAATAAATCCGAGACAAATTAATATAATTGCGTTTTCCGGGTGGCAACACAATTTTTCTGATTAAATTTGAATCATATATACGGTACGCTTTGCATAACGGCAACGTGAAGCTTTTAAATCGCTGATATTTTAATCAAAAGTTCGTTAAATTAGCGTAAAATATGCGTATATAGAGTCCGGGCCTTGTGGGCTGGTTTTTTGAGAAATATTATGTAGATGGTGACCTTCCTCTTGTTTTCAAGGTCGGGTATGGGAAGTTTCATAAAGATCGGAATTAAACTGGAGATTTGAATAAAAGATAAACAAACCAACATTTTTATATACATGGATTAAATGAACTGTTTCAAAGATGGAACTTACATCTGCACATTTTCTGCTTGGTGTCAAAGTGTTTCTTCCAGTCCAAACACCGACACGAACCTCCTCTTCGCATGATATCATAAAAACACGTCATATCTTTTCTACAAAAGTTATCTTCTTTGCATTTCGTGACTTCGGAGCAAAGGTCGCCTGTAGTTCCCGGCATGCACTCGCAAAATTTGTTATCTCCATGACTGGTGCAAATCCCATAATTATGGCAGCCACGTGATAGACACGGTTCTGAAAATAATGCAAAGTATGAGTTATCTAAAACTCAATTTTCTGAGGCATTTGGAGCTGTAATCACATCGTATAACAGAAAAATTCGTTAATAGAAACTAAATTTAACGATAGCAAATACAGCTATTAATACTGTAAGGTATATTTTACTTTTAGAACAGTTATTTTAATTTAGTGAACCTTTCCTGTCTTATCTTGTTTCAACTTACAACTGCTTACCAGAATGAGTTTTAAGAATCGCGTTGAATGCAAATAAGGAAGAGAATAGATTTTAAGTCAACTGCCTTCGACAACTCTTGGAGCGAGACAGCTTCCGTCCTACGGTGTTAGTTGCCAATCGGAATTAGTGCTGTCCCACCCACTGACATCTAAAATGTTGTGACCTCACAGAGCAAGGGCAGACAAGGCAGTACCAGTACGGTCCCGGCCGAGCCTTACTTTGTCCCGAGAGCCTTCATGCCTTCTGTGAATTATGCCCATGGGGTTGAGACTGCTTATGTACAGATCCTAACTAGTACTTCCCAGGAATTCTCTTGAGTCAGACTTCGACAGAGAGAGTTAGGATTCCTGAGTAGCGCGCGTTTGCCTTTAGGATACGTCTCTCTATAGGTTTCTAAAAGTAGAAGTTCCGGAGCCCTATGGAAAACCATCATGAAAGGGGAACAAGAGTAAATAAATAAATGAAATTACTATTAAAATCATTAATAATTTAAAAATTAAATATTTAAAGAGTATCCAATTAATTAACACTTAATATTTATTAATTATTATTAAATTGATTCATAATTAATTAATTATTATTTATTAAAATAATTAAAGATTAAAGTAATTAAATAATATGTAAAGAGATAAATTAAAATTTAATAAGGATTTTTTTATATAAGGTTATTGCTAAAAAATAAAATTTTCGAGATCAAATTTCTACTGAAATAATTATTCAGTTACATGAAAAAAAGTGCTAGAGTTTTCTTATTATTGACAATGGTTCGCTCCGGCTAGAATTAGATAATGTCCCAAAAACTAAGAAGTACCGGACGCGTAATGGCAAACTGCACATTCAGTTAATCAATGTTAAACGAATTTCGCCTACTGCGCATGCCCAGAAGAGAATTTGGCGTAATTACGACTTTGATACAATTTTAAAAGAAGATAAATACGGTGTGGGATTGATATTCTATTATCTGGGCGTAAACAGTTCGGGGTTTCAAAACTTGTTAGGTTGTAATTTCCTTTATTACTTAAAGGGTAACTATGGATTGTAAACTACTGAAATTTTCGTTTGAGAATGATTACAAAACAATAAACATTACAGGATATATTAGCTGAAACTTTATTGAATATACTTGTGAGGAATAAAAGCAATTGCGTATCGTAAATAACTATATGTTCATTCGTATATACTTTAACAAATTAAAGAATAAATCCAGTTTAAATTACTGAACTAAAGTCAAGGAAATTATTATAAATAACTGATATTAAATACGAGTATAACGTTTATGAACAAAATAAACCAAAATGAAATGAAACAAAAGCAAATGCATTAAGCACAAATAAATTTCGGTAGTATTGTAATTGTAAATAAGCGATAAGATCTACATGATGAACAGGCTTCTGTAATGGTTGCTTATGCTTAGTCGCCAGTATTTCCTGCCACGCCAATGGTACACCACGGAGCATGCGCAGTAAACGAAATTCGTTAACATTGATCAACTCAATGTGTGGTTTGCCATTACGCGTACCGGACTGGACTCCGGTGGGCTATGGCGCAATTTAAGCTCTGTCTGTCTAAGGTGTTACGTTCGGCCGTATTATGTGCCTTTTGATAGTTCGTCGGCTAGTTTAAGATTGCCAGCCAACTACTTTACAATTGCGTTAGCTTCGGCTAAATCGCTAAAAGTCATTAGTTAGTTCTCTTATTTCTTATTTTTGAGTTTAAGCCCAATTGGAGGCGTTGCTGTACGCCCGAAGAAAGGGGCCGACTGTTAATCCTATTTTGAGTGAATAAAGGGTAATTAATCCTTCATGAGATTACGCTTTCTGCTCTTTGAACTGTTAAGCGATTATTCGCTTACCAGTTCCTCGACATTTCATTTAACAGGATAAAAGTGAGAAACTCTATAATACTTTAACAAATTTGATATTTTATGCCTAGTGTAACGTCTTCAGCTATTTTCTGACGACCACCTCGAAATTCTCGGAGAAGTTATTTTCTAATCACCATATAGTATTAGCTTATCATTAATTAAACCGTTCTGCAGTCTTTGTTCCTTTTCATGGTAGTCAAAGAAAAGCATTGTTTCGTTCCTGAAAAAAAATTGGAACGCGGAATCCCTTCATCCAAATTACCACTCATCTGTTTCTATCTGGTTTGTAAAGGGGTTATCACACATGGCTACAGTGCCTGCTAGATGGAACTTTTCTGAGAAACGAGATTCTGGTAGCGCTGGTTTTAAACAAGAGGATTTATAGAAAAAAGAGCTCCGCCTGAAGCGAAGTCCCGCCTAGCTACGGAAACGTTGTTGCGGCTAAGCGGGATTTTTCAAACCTCATCGAAAATGTCTCGGCTGGTCCTCAGTCCCGGTTAGAAACAACCAATCAGACGAAAGTTCTGCTTCTGAAGCCTCACGCGATCCCAATCTGAGCGATAATCGATTAGTGTTTGGCGTTCAAGTCTTTGTAGTAAGTGAAAAGGGTAACCTAGCTACGTGGTTTCCTGGAATTGTTCGGGTTCTGAGAATTGTCCCTTTCGACGTCAAGTCCCGCGTAGCCGAAACATAATGTGATTGGGGCTTTATGTATCGACTGGCCATCACCGACCACCCTGATTTAAGTAATAAGTGGCTGCCCGAGAATTCTCATGGAAATTTTCACCAACCTGTCAAGATTGTACCCGTAAACAATCCGGGTGCCCTCGCCAATCGAGAGATCAAGGAAGTTTAAATTTCGAGGTACTTGCGCACTAAGCCTTTACCTCCACATAGTCAAAGAGTAAAAAATATCATCAAAAGAGGGGTTTATCTAATACGGTAAAAATTTTGAAAAGCCGAAAATAATAGCTTTAAATGTTAAATGCCTTTGCACTGAGAAAAAATGCAAAAACTCAGAAGGTTCTATAAATTAAATTTTGCGTCGAAAAATTAAGGACCAAAATAATTTAGAAGGGAATATCAGCATCAAATAATTCTGAATCGAATAATAAAAGCTTTATGTTTCCTTCAGTCTTGATATTTCTACTTGTGATGTCGACCACAAGAGAACGAAAGACCCGTGAAGATTCTATGAAGAGACGCTCTGAAAATGCTCGGGCAAATGAGAATTCAGGAAGTCGTCCCGATACATACAGGAAATCTTGTACAAAAACACTGAACGCAGTTTCAAGAAGAGCTAGTTAGTTAGTTTTTATTGGCAATAGAGAGACTTTCTCGCTTGTGCTTCCAGCTTTATAAACAGCAATTTTTTGTTCGCTCTGCCAGAAACATTTTTATGTCTGCGGAGAGATCCAGTAGTCTAGTCGGATTTTCTGCAACTTAACTTGAGAGCAACCTGCTCGAAATGGCCCCGGAGAGGCAGCAACACTGCTTGTCTTACACATGAACTTCACCCTGCATCAGAAAGAAAAGCGCCTCGAGGACTTTAACTTCCAAGTAAGGGACAGGAACTTTGACAGAATTTGTGTATCATCTGTTTTATTTTTTGTTTCATACTTTTTTCTCTTCCTTGTTGATGAGAACGTTATCTTGTAAATTATTTTCATATAGCCTAGAATTAGAATCTTTTTATAAATTAAATCACATAAATTAGTAATAATAAATTAAATAAATTAAATCTTAATTAATTATCTTTAAATAAGTTAATTAATTATTTTAATAATTAGATAATATTATATTATCATTAATTAAATCTTAAACTACCTTATCTAAAATTATCTTAAATAATTAATTAAATTATCTTAAATAAATTAATAAAAATTCCTCCTTGTTTGTGCCAACTAGCTACACAACGTAACATTTGCTTCTTTCAATAAAAAAATATTAAATACATAACGTTACTTCATGATAAAAATATTCACGAAAAAAAAACTGGAATAAGAAAATTCCATTGAAATTTCAGTTCCATCAAAAATAGTCCTATATTTCTATCAGCTAATACATAATCAGTACAGTAGTTAATCAATAAAAGATCCATAAGGGAACCGTCAAAACATTGCTTTAAATAATAAAGAACTTCAGACCAGGCGTTTTGTTTACAGAGTACCTTCGCAATTAAATGCAGTTACCACATCTTTGTTAATAAAAAGGTAGTAATTAAGGGAGAGCATTCGCTAAAGAAGGATGAAAAGAAAAAGCTATTAGAGCTAAGACTGGAGTTCGATAAGAGGTAAAGAGCTTCGTTTAAAGCTCCTCTTTGTCGGTGAGCAGTAAAACCACTAAGCACCGGTAGTCCAACCTTAGACTCAAATGCAGGCAGAAAGGCTAGCCGCGTAATAAGTTTCGTGACTTTTTTCGAGTGTAAAAGTCCAGTTCACATTAAAACATGCTCCACGAAAGTATCTCTCCCTTTAAGTAGGGGATCATTACGTACTTTGCCATAATCAAAATAAACCGAAACTAAGTTTAGAGTAACTAATTTCCCACATTGTCCATTTCATAGACATGCTCAGTATATTATTATTATCTAAGTGCTCCGCCCTCAGGCACTAATGGAATGGAGGGATGTCTTCGTAGAAGACTTTCTAAGGGAAACTGACTCGAAGTAACATGCTACACATGGGGCAAATCACGAAGACGTACATGTAGCCCGCCCGATAGGTTAGCAGGATTCGATCCTCAGATTGAACTACCAGCGTTCAGGGACTTTATCTCTCGGCCACTGTTGAGCCTACGCTCAGTATATAACGGCTATTTTTATTTTTCTCTATATTTGTGTCTCGAATAATTTCTTTGTCACTCAAAACTTGAAAATTTGGTTTGTTCTTTTTTACATTTACCCATTCCAAAACGCCCTCCTTTTATCCTTTCAATCATATAAATGAATTAATTTTCAATTAGAGTTGTTTTTCTTTAAAGATGCAAACGACATTATTTAGCATCATGCAAAATAAAAAGGACGTTATGATTCAACACTGAAAAAAAAAGACCAAAGATTCAATGTGCTGTAGATATTATTCAGATATTTTATTCTTCTATCAAATACGTTATTTAAGTTTTAGTTTAAACGACTTTTTTTATTTAAAATAATACTATGTAACAACACGTATAATTTTAGCGATCAGTGTTAATGGATCACAGTATATGTTATTTTAAAACAGATGGCGCAAAACAATTTGTTCGATGTTATGCAAATTGTATTTCCTTCTTTGTGCCGAGGAGCGGCGCAGACGCAAATTTGTTAGGATTTTAAAGCTCGCGTTTAGAGCTTTTGGGTTGCTGTGATTTATTGGAGTTCCAACCAGGCAGAGGTTCTTCTGAGTTGCTTTGAGATCCGCGTCACAAGTCAGAGTTTTGTTTGTAGTATTGAAGATAACGAAGAACACCGGGTAATTTACCTTTGCAAGTTTTGTCCTTGTAATCAAACTGCTTACTAAGATTCGAACATTGGCAGAAAGCTCCCATTCGAAAACTGTCATAAGTACACTTAGCATCACTATCAGTACCGCAAAGATTATCTTCCTTACATTCCGTAATTTCAGAGCAATGGTCGCCTTTTGTTCCTGGCAGGCATTCACAGAATTTCAAATCCCCATATCCGGTGCAATTTCCGCCATTTTCGCAGTCATTTTCTTGACAAGGATCTGAAAAATTTGTGACATTATACATAAAATAAAATCTAGGTTACAAAGGTAATAAAAAAACATTTATTATGAATAGAGAGACAATACAAAGGGAATTAAGAGACACGTTTTTGCTACATCATAATTAAATCAATTAAGGCATTTATCTGAACGCAATATCAACTTGTTTAACGCGGCTTTGTAGAAATCACGTTTCTGTCCACGCAGTCAATTCTCCGTGGCTGTTTCCACATCACTGTCTGAATGCCTCATTCCAGTTAAATAGTCCTTTAATTTGGGAAAGGAAAATAGTCACAGGTTGTTAAATCTGGGCTATGCTGGCGCTGACTCCAGTCTTCCCATTTTAACTTTTGCAGCAACTCTTAAGGGGGCTAATACACTTTAAACCCCCTAATGATCTTCGAATTATGGGACTGTTGCATGCATTAGGATATTTTATTTATTTTAAAAGCAATTACTTCCAACCTTTTACAGCTGACTACATAATATAGCTGCTTTGGAAACTAGTAACCAGAAAGTTTGTGTTGCCACAAATATTTTTTTAATTTAATCCGCTTTGTGACAAAAATTTTCATCCCGTTTCCACATTACGCGCATGATATTTTAAAAATGGGTAATGCTACATACTTGAGATTTGATGGAATTCTTTATATGTGCACTATTTTCTAACTGAACCAAAAATCTGACGAATATTTTAATATTAAAACATTTTATGCACGAAAACATTACAGATTTTTTTAATAAAATACATTTTATAAACTCGACTCCAAATTAAATAAAAAATAAAATAACATGAAATTCTTAGAGTTTTCGGTTCACAGTAGTTTCCAAATGTTATAAAATTTATATATTAAATATGGAATTAAATTATGTTTGGAATGTTTTAAACTGTGCGGGCAAGTGGAAACTTGACGAAAAATGTTGTCACAAAACGGATTAAAATATAAAAATATTTGTGGTAACATAAACTTTCTGATCACTATTTCAGGAAGCAGCTATATTATGTAGTCAGCTGTAAAATGTTGGAAGTAATTGCTTTTAAAATAAATAAATTATCCCAATTCTTGCAACAGTCACATATTCGAAGATCTTATGGGATTTTAAGGTGTATGAGTCCCCTTAAGTTTGGCGAGCAGTATGGCGTCGGATATTGCCATGCAGGATGATGACACCATCACCCAACATGCCTGGGAGCTTGCGTCGGATGGCTTCACGTAACCTTGTCCACGTGGCACAAAAACGTTAGGCAGTAGCGTATGACCATGCTCCAGATACTCGATGAGGACAACGAATCACGGCTCGCATCTCCAAGCTAGATTACTTTTCTAAACGGCTTGCCATTTCAATCGTTCTGACGCGTCTGCGAACTTCCTATAGCTACCGGAAAACTCAACTTCCCGCCGTTCAACTCAATGAAATTTCGAAACTCAACTTCCCGCCGTTCGAGGAGATAATGCCACAAACCAACAGACAGACAGATGCGCCCAGATAATACTTAGAATATGAAAATCTGCAAGATATTGACGCAGGAATGTTTATAGAAGTACCTCAAAACAAAATGCCTTTCGTAGGAATTTTTTATCTGTTATTTGTTTTTTATTACAGTGGAACCTCGATATACGAGCACCTCTATATATGAGAAATTCCAGATACGGGGAAAGTATGAGCGAAACATTTGCCTCTAAATACGAGCATTGACTCGAGTAACAAGCAATGAGCCAGGCTGTTGGTATGCGTGGCGCCATTTCCCGATTCGGCTCGACTCGGGAAATCCTCTGGTCAGATCACTCGGTGGTCTTTGGTGGATCCGGCTCGACTCAGGGAATCCTCTGGTCAGATCACTCGGTGGTATTTAGTGGATCACTCGGTGGTCTTTGGTGGATCACTCGGTGGTATTTGTGCGCTTGTGAGTCAATTTGTTTATTATATGTAAGATGAAAATAATTACTTCACGATGCCTGCCAAGAAGATTGTTGCCTCAGAACGCAAAAAAATAGTTGTTGTTGCTGCAAAGAAAAATAAGGAAACAGTTGAAATTAAGAAAGAAATCATAGATAAACAAGCATAGAATAGTGTAAAGCAAGCAAGAATAGTGTAAATGTGACGGAATTGGCATACACTTACGGGCTTTCGACATCGACGATTTGCACTATTCTGAAGAAGCAAGAAGAAATTAAGAAACTTGATATGTGGCCAAAGGAGTTACCGTTACTTCCAAGCACCGTCCAAAACTCTTAGAAGATGCTGAGATTGTTGCTGATTGTTGGTGTGGTTTAACGAGAAGCAGTTAAAAGGGGGGTGTCTAAAGCTATCATAAGGGCAAACTACGGTTACATTATTTATCAGTGTTATTTATTAGAAAAATTGATTTTTATGTTGATAGTTTTGGGGGTGCGGAACAATTTGAAAATAATGAAATAATGGATAATTGAAAATAATGGATTTCCATTGTTTTCAAAGGGGTTTTGTTTCTAGATACGAGAAATTCACTACACGAGCTCAATGCTGGAACGAATAAAACTCACAACTCGAAGTTCCACTGTACTAAGAAAGTGTATCGTAATTTCCATACGTTATAAGAGCTTTTTGCAAAATTTTCAGGAATATTGGCCTGCACTTCTCTTTTACTATTTCCTGAGTCCATCGATCATGGTAAATAGTAGGTTAAGAAGAGCTCTTTTCAGAGAGTGAAGGCAAAACAATCATAGGTTTCTAAGATATTTTTATATTAATTAACACAAAGCAAATTTTTAAGTTTTAATTCTGAATTTACTTCTAGTTTAGACAGGAGCTACAATTTTTTTGTTTTTTTCATTTTACATAACAATTAATTTTCTTTCAGAACAGTCATAATGATAACACATTTACATGTTTAATTTTATAATTTTTTCATTCGAAAACTAATTTTAAGCTAAGTAATTTTTCTTCAAACTACAAATATATTTACTTACATATTTTCACGAAAATAACGACACCACAAAAATGCATAAAATTAAAATGGGGATGTAAAATATAATTGTTAATACAAAAATTTTTACGTTTAAAAAAAAAAGAACGAAATCTGCACATATCTATAAAACTTGAATGTATTAATAAAATATTATACGATAAAAAAAAGCTTACTTTTACAGATTTTCTCCTCGTAATTGAATTCCTCATTTTGTTTGAAGCACAGGCATATAGCTTCCCTTCGATAACTGTCATATATACATATGCTATCATTGTGAGTATCACATAAATTACCTTCTTCGCATTCAATAACTTCTGAGCAGAAGTCACCTGATGTTCCTGGCAGGCATTCGCAGAATGTAAAATCGTCGGATAGGGTGCAATTAGCACCATTTTCGCAGTCACCTTCCCGGCACGTCTCTGAAAATGTGAAGAAACTGCAGGTATAATAATGTTTCAAATAAAAAGGAAAATATAATGTGAACTAAGTTCAAATTCGTGACAGTGGACACTTAATAGTCAATAAATGTTCTGTTCATATCATCAGTCTACTAAGTTTCATTTTTTTGAAAAACAGCCCCCTTTAGGGGCCGAGTGTTTAAGAACAGATGAATATTGGCAGGTGGACTGCCATAGTCGAATGGTCTGACTGTATGTTTGCTTTCCGGGGTTTATCTCAAGTGCAAGGTGAATACGAGCCACTTTTGCATAGAAAGTCCACCACGAAGACATCATTCCCTTTACGCACATATCCCTCGTGTGCTTTGCTATATTATATAACCTAATCTAATATACGAAGGATTTTGACAATATTTTACAGGATCCCTTGATTAGCAGCATTTTATGTTGTGGGGTTGTAGAGACATTACGTTAATTGAAAAAGCCGGAAAGATGAAAAATGAGCAAACGCCTTCGCCGGGAATCGAACCATGGACCTCTGGAATACCGGCCCAGCTTCCAGAACCGCTACCCCACGAAGGCACGCCAAGAAGATGGGAGAAATACCTTATATACTCCCCCTTTTAAAGGGCGACTGGGGTTTTGGGAAGAACTAGTTGCCAAATCCTGGGTTTGGAGAAACCTCATCCAGCACCCTCTTAGTTCGGGTGCCACTGTAGAGACATTAGGTTAATTGAAAACGCCGGAGAGATGAAAATGAGCAAGCTTCTTCGCCGGGAATCGAACCACGAACCTCTAGAATACCGGCCCAGCCTGCAGAACCATTACACCACGAAGGCACGCCAAGAAGGGGGGGGGAGAAATACCTTATAGGGTTCATCACTTCTATTAAACTAAGTGTTGAGCAACCTAGTGAACTACTCAGCGAATAATCGCTTAAATCCAAGAACAGAAACGTAAACTCAAAAAAGGTTAATTACACTTTATTTACTCCAAATAACAATCGGCCCCTTTCTTCGGGCGTACAGCAAAGCCTCCATTCGGGCTTTAAACCTCTCGCTGCGTACTTTTTTTTTTATCAAAATAGGTTCAAAAATTGCGTATTTTTTATTACATATTTCAAATCTTCAAATCTTCATATATTTTAGAGTTAAAATAATTTTAGAGTTAAAATATACAAAAATTTTTTGTAAAAAAGTTTTTTTTTTTTTTTTTTTAATATAGAATTAGATCATAGAAAAAGGTTGTCAGAATACTGAAATTGAAGAATAATGATATAAAAGAAAAATTTTGAAAATTAATATTGGTTAAATTATGATTTATTTTATAAAATACAAAGGTAAAATATATATACTAATGAAAATATTTGCATAATGTAACATTTTGCATATCAATTTTGCACTACTGTCGAACGTTTTCAATAGAAACTGAATTTTCAGATTTATCACTGTCTTCAGAGGAATCCGAGAAATTCTCATCAGTTTCGCTACAACTATCTTCAATACTACTTGAATACTTTTACTTGAAATCAGAGTCAGAACTACTATCAGTGTCGGAAATATCGTTAGGAATATCACTCGCGAAACGCTTCCTGCCAGA
Organism: Stegodyphus dumicola; assembly: GCF_044657685.1. Taxonomy (NCBI): domain Eukaryota; kingdom Metazoa; phylum Arthropoda; class Arachnida; order Araneae; family Eresidae; genus Stegodyphus; species Stegodyphus dumicola. Next base: position 54,025,520 of record NC_140778.1, read on the forward strand.
CATCTTTGAGTTCTGAAAAGCGAGCGCAAAATGCTATATTACGTATTCTTGTGTATGTTTGGCAGAAATATGGACAACTAACGGGATCTGTTAGTCCACATCTAAATAAACAATTAAACACCGCAGAAAAGCCGAAAGGAAACCTTGAACGAGGAAAGAACAGGCTACACAGTTAAATAAACGGGAAAAATTCATCCCCGTGGAAATCGCAGGATGCGCGGCGAGAGGGTTAACTCAAAATATAAGAAACTAATGACGAACTAAAGAGATTTAGCCGAAGTTAACACGATCCGAAACTGGTTGGCCAGTAATATTAAATTAGCCAGCGAAGCTATCAAAATGCACTTAATACGGCAAAGCGTAGTAACAGTTTACACAAACGGATCCAAGAGGCAAACGTGCGCTATTCAGGAACCCTAACTCCCTCTGACGAAGTCAGTGGAAGTTAACTTAATAAATACTGCTCTATTTCTCATATGCATTTAACGCAAGTCTAAAAACTCATTCTAGTAAGGAATTGTAAGCTGAAGCTAGAAGAGACAGGAAGTGGCAAAAACTTAAAAAATCTGATGGGTGCACCACATGATTTCCTTGTACGGAATATTAAATTATACGCGTTTTTCCTGCATTTCATTTAAACTTATTGAATTGAATTAAATCTACCTCGTCGATAGCGCATAAACCACAATAGAATAAGTGCACTCTTTAAAATTCACCATATTTGTTTACCATAGCGACACTCTGGCTCTAGATTTCCTTAACAGCGTACATGTCATTCATTTTTTAACTCAGCATGCACAAAGTTTATATCACCTTAAGAATTGTCTAATCGCTGCCACATGTTCTATTCAAATACTATAGTAAATCTAAAACGATGTATAAAAGAAATTAAGCAAAGAACAACAACAACAACAAAAAGAACAGTTTTTCACAGACGATTCAGTATTTCTCATTCAATTAATTCAGTTCTCACTTCGTGACAAGTCAAAAATACGTAAAAACTCAAAATGTCTGTATTGAAAATTATGAAGTAAACCTTAAACACTTATTTCCTCGAATAAATTCCAGAATGGATTAAACATGATTTCATTCGCAATAATAAAAGAAGGCGTTATCTTTATTATTGCGAACCTTATTTTCTTTAGATAGGCAACAAATCTACTATCCTGCTGTTTCAAATGTAAACAAGCAATGGCTTTCATGGCAAAAATTATTAGGCTTAGCGACACTTAAGCAACTTTTAAATTGTTCATAATTCTAAAAATATTTCATACAGAATTACTAAAGACATAAAAACCTTAACCGGAAGATAAGAACAACATAATTCAACCATTTTTAAAGCAAAAAATGCACAATTTACAAACATATTAGAATAAAGAAAGTGAGATCACTGAACCGAGTAACAGAGTGGAGATATATATACATATATTTATATACTTTTGGTGCGATCGATTGCAACCAAAATACGAGATGCACATCTACATGTTATAGCAGTCCTATATACAAAATTTCAACGTTCTGAGGCTACTCGTTTTTGAGTTATGCGAGATACATACGTACGTACGCACAGACGCCACGAAAAATTCTCTTTAGAATTCATTTTAAATTAGTTTTACAATTTTTGGGGAGGAAACGAGTTCTTCATTCTGTCCTTACGTTCAGATGTCACGCAAAAACATCGTTAAATTGCATTCGATAGTGGTGAAAATGGATATTTGCTGTAAAATATGATGCCTGAAACTTTTCGCGATTACAATACTTCCCTTTTACTTCGTACAAGGAAGTGATAACTGTTATAAAATTAAAATATACCTTACAATCTCTTATGTAATATTTTAATTTCTGTCGATAGCCAACCCTTTCCATATAAGCACAGAGATAGATAGAGCAGTTAATTTTATCTGAGAATGTTTTTTTTTTTTTTTTTTTTTTTTTTTTTTTTATTCTCGTACAGTCAGGACTGCAGAGGAATTTGCCAACAAACTTTACAACCATCATAATCTTTCGTTACAAAACACATTATTGTTTATGGTGGGTGCTTATTTTTTGTTTCCAACAACAACCCTACCAGTCCAGCGGCAGAGACGTCTTCAACAACATACTAATATTTAATCCATTTTACACAAGAAGATGCCAAAGTTTTGCCAATCATACTTATATTGTATTTCATTTCCGATGGATGGTCGAACACCTCAACATAGCAAATTCTCTTTTAATTTAAATTTTCGTTGAAAAAGATTATTGTGTTTATCTGAAATTTATCGATATGTATTTGCTTGAAAACGGATAAAATTCGACTGTTACAATGAAGCGAAGAATGTATGTACTCCGAGAAGTCACACTGCTGTCTTGCGCATCTGATTTTGGAGGATATTGTTACGAATTTTGTGCATATGGTAAATAATTTTAGCGAAATTATACGTGATATTGTAGTATTTGTTTTGTATAATGTATCACGAAAATTTAAAGAAGCATAGGTTTTTGGGACAGTAAGAATGAAGAGCAACTCTCTTAAACACCGAGTAGATACTATTTCGCTAAATTGGTCAGATATCGCCAAGCTGGCGACGCTTTTTGCTACTAATTTCTGTCGCCAAATTTGCCGGGAATCTGCAAAAGTCACCAAACTTGGCAACATTTTCAGCTGTTTCCTATATAATTGTAATGGACATTGTGACTGAGTAACTGTTTTTGATGCTATATGTAGGTGTAAGCCTATCTGGCCATTGCACATAAACAATTAAACACCGCAGAAAAGCCGAAAGGAAACCTTGAACGAGGAAAGAACAGGCTACACAGTTAAATAAACGGGAAAAATTCATCCCCGTGGAAATCGCAGGATGCGCGGCGAGAGGGTTAACTCAAAATATAAGAAACTAATGACGAACTAAAGAGATTTAGCCGAAGTTAACACGATCCGAAACTGGTTGGCCAGTAATATTAAATTAGCCAGCGAAGCTATCAAAATGCACTTAATACGGCAAAGCGTAGTAACAGTTTACACAAACGGATCCAAGAGGCAAACGTGCGCTATTCAGGAACCCTAACTCCCTCTGACGAAGTCAGTGGAAGTTAACTTAATAAATAAAATTCAATCCAACAATTCCGAGAAGTTGAAAGTACTAGATATATCTCGGCCGGGAGGAAACTATATTAGACCAGGGAAAGGGACGCTTTTTGGAAGGTCAAGTGATGCTAAGCCGAACGTGGCTACCATTTTTTTATATTTTGGAACTCAATTTTAGTAGAATAGTGAATTCACTCAATTCACGAACTTCAGTGTCTTTTTGCCCGGTGTGACCAAAAGTTAACTTTTGATTTTGTACACTGAAATTGTTTTCTTCCTGCTCGCTGGTTTTTGCGTAGGAATTCTAATTTAAATTGTAAATTAATTTTAACTGTTTGTGTTTTACGTTTTTCTGTATTTTGCAATTTTTAATCAAGTCCTTTTGAGTTTTTATGTATTTTTGCCTTGCCACGAAGTAAGAACTGAATTTGAAAATGCGAAATATATCTCTAATGAAATTCGAGTAAATAAGTTTAAATGAACTGCAGCAAAAAAAAATGTGTTTAATAGGCCGCAAATAGAAGTCATGTGCTGTCCGTATCAGATATTTAATGTTTTTTACTCACCAATCAGTCCTAATCCGATATAGAATACAAAGAGGAGAATGTAGAACATACCTCTGCAGACTTTTTCCCTATAATCAAACTGCTTGCTAGAATTCAAACATTGGCACGTAGCTTCCATTCGGATGCTATTATATATACATGTGGTATCGTTGCCTGTGCCACAAAAGTCAGTTTCGTTACAATCTGTAACGTCAGAGCATGCGTCACCCGTCGTCCCTGGCAAACATTCGCAAAATTTGAAGTCTCCGTGTCCGGTGCATTTTCCGCCATTTTCGCAATCACTATCTTGGCATGGCTCTGAAAATATTGTAAAACTGTATATTCATGAGCATGTTTAATAAATAATGAATATAAAAGAAACAGTGATATTAAACTAAATCTAAACGAAGCGTTTTAATCTGAGAATATACTTTTAGAATGTTTTTCACTTTTCTCTTTCACCCTTAGTTTCGAGTGCTCAGAAAGAAGATATATCTCGGCCGAGAGGAAACTATATTAGACCAGGGAAAGGGACGCTTTTTGGAAGGTCAAGTGATGCTAAGCCGAACGTGGCTACCATTTGTTTATATTTGGAACTCAATTTTAGTAGAATAGTGAATTCACTCAATTCACCAACTTCGGTGTCTTTTTGCCCGGTGTGTCCAAAAGTTAACTTTCGATTTTGTACACTGAAATTGTTTTCTTCCTGCTCGCTGGTTTTTGCGTAGGATTTTAATTTAAATTGTAAATTACTTTTAACTGTATCGTGTTTTACGTTTTTCTGTATTTTGCAATTTTTATCAAGTCGTTTTGAGTTTTTATGTATTTTTGCCTGGAGTAAATTGTAACTTTTTGGGTACTTTTCCGTTTTACAGCCGCAGGCGATAAACTCGCCAATAATGTCACAACTGTTGCCAAACGGAATATCCTCGCTGATAACCTTTTACGCATCATTTTCAAAACAAGTCACAGCTATTTCTTATCAGATTGATTGTTTCTTTCAATACTGGCATACAATTACATAGAATTTTTACTAGATAGCTCAATTTTATGTCATTCAAGATAATTAAGTCTATTAGGATGCTATCACACTTCTCACTCGAAGGCAAAAATATAGAAAAGGCAAAGTCAAGGGTTAAATTCATCAATTTTAATGAGAATGCAGTAGCGAAGTAAAGCACTGCTGTTTCACATAATTTCAGAGTAAGCTATTCGTACGAATTGGAATAATTCTTGCATTTAAACTATTATTCCAAATTAAGATTTAACTTGAAATTAATGTAGGTAATTACTAAGAGAATTAGATTTTTGTAGCGTAGTTTACGTGAAATGAGTTCATTGGGGTCACATAATATGAACCGGCGAATCAGGATGTTGAATCATAAAAGCATAGTAAATTCTCAAATTAATGTCATTTTGCAAATTTATTGTCTTTATACAAAATTTTAAACGATATTAAAATGTCTATGCCTTCAAAATAAAAAATTCTTAAGAACTAACATTTGTTAGCATTTTTTAAGTGTATACTGTATGTTGTCGCCAATAAAGTCTGCTTGACGAGATTTGCGCCGGCGAAACGGAAAAGTACCCTTTTTTGCTTGTTTCTCCAATATTCTTAATTATTCTATTTTAATTGTTAAGATTGAAACTTCCTTTGTGTATGCATAAGTTTATGTTTGTCGCAGAGTAGGGTTTTCATTTTGGATCATCTTAGGTGCTTACTGCAAATAATTAAAAGCATAGCATAGAACCTTTAAGACGTAAATTAAAATTATAAGACATACAGTTTACAGTATAGCCTGAGTACTGATACTTGATTTTTGTCATGGTTAACAGGTATTGTGTTACATTCATCATTAACTATATTTATTTTAATTTTAAATAATAATAATCAAATTAATTACATTTTTCATATCACGATACATAATTTTAAAAAATAAATTTCGAAATGTATTTACGTGAAAGAAGAAAGAATAAAAAACTAACACATAAAAAAAATAAATAAAATCTGAAAGGTTTCAGATTTTAAATTACGTTCAAAAGGGCGTTTTTTTTTTTTTTTTTTTTTTTTTTTTTTTTTTTTTTTTTAACGTTTTGTCTGTTACCTTTATTTATAAATATCATGTTCTTCGCACTTAAACCATAAATTTCAGTTCAATAGCAATGTTGCAAAATAATTTTAAAATGAGCCTATCTTTAGAATTTCCGATACACAGTTCCGTGCGCTGGAGATAAAAACGTCCTCCCCCCCCCCCGTAGAGTGTCGCCATTGCTCGCTTTCAAATCGTTGAGTTTATTGCTCAAGAATTCGTTGAAGATTTACAAAATATGAAATCGATTATAAAACAAATTCCAAATTTTAAATTTGGGCTTCCACATGCCCATATTCGCAGTAGGATTACGTCATTCAAAATTCAAACAACAGCTCTATGCACCGTTGTTTTATCACAATGCGAGAAATATGCATACAGTTATGCAGATTTTTCATTATTTAATTTGTTCAAATATAATGTAGGACTCTAACATTTGATGGCAACAGCTTGAAAACTGAAACGGACATTTATAGTGATTCAACGCAAAATCGCAAAACGAAAACAATAGTCCTTCAGGTACAAAGGCCCTTTGGACTAAAAATGCAGTTGAATTAAAAATAAAGTTCATAAAGTTTACAGTTCATGGAGTCCATAAAGTTTGATCAGACATTCATAAACTCGCTGGCACAAGTAATCATAATGTCTTAATTAAGCTTTTATGCTCATAAATCAAAGTAATGCAATTATTGTGTGAGTTTATAAATAAAGTAAAGGTACATCTTTGTTATAGCGGCCCTCAGCCTTATTTGGCGATTTTAAATTCGCGCCAAGATCTCAGTCATAATTTCATCAAATTTGTCGAGCGCGAATGTAAAAATAAACAACAAAATATTTAGTAATAATGTTGCGTTCTACGGTTTCGTGGATATGGAGTAATTGACAATGACCCTTGATGAAAAATCAGAACACAATTTTGTATTTCACAAAACAATTCGAAAGGCGCGTTTACAGTCATCGATATCCTACAATGAACACTCTGAAAAGTCAACAACACTGCCTTCAGGCTGTAACGAGGAAGACAGCTTCACGGCAAAGCACTTAAGTGCAGCTTCCGAGCTGGTCGATCGCTCTCAAGTTTAGTTGAATTCAGAGATTAACTTTCGTCTGGCGTTCAGAGAAGACGCAATACTACTCTTTTTTTCCCGGGTACAGGCAGGTTTATATATAGTTTCAACCTACCTTAGCGAATATTCCCGAGAAAACCGCTAAGAAAGTGTATTAGAATGTTCTCACACCGTCTATGCCATATCGCCAATTTCCTCACCAAATGGACGATTTCGAGACAGAACTGGTAACACTAACCCCGCTTTGCGGAGAAACTATCTCACCGGAGTTGGGCTTTCGTAACAATAACAATAATAGTTACATGTCGTTTCCTAAGAATATTTTTAAGGCTCTTTATCATTATTATTATTGTTTCTTTAGCGTATGTCATTCTTCCAGTCAATTGCAGCACTTTCACACATATTAAGCTGTTCGTTATACCATTTCATAGACGTCAACTCCTCTGGCCAAGAATATATAAATCTAATAGCAGTTAAGAACGATATTCTGCAACCGCTAAACCAATTTCCGACACGAAGGCCCTTCTTCTTTTTTCAATTTTTAACACTGCAACTCCAAATGGCTTCGTCTTTAACGTAAAGTTTCATGTTGTGGTCATTTTCGCATACTCGTTTATCAGGTAAAAGACGTTTTTCCTGAAAAAATTATATGGCATCCACCATATCAGAAAACATATTGTTAAATTACACTCGGTATACAGTGGAATTGTTGGAAATGAGAGGGTGGACGCCCTTCCTAAAATGGGCGGAACTTGATGAATGGACCGATAATTTTGATATCCACGATTCAAGAAAAAAGGCCATTTATCATAAATAATTTTGATATAAATCAGATACTGACTAATCATGGGCGTTTCCCGGCTTATTTTAATCGGTTGGCACCAACCGAATAATGATAAATGCTTAATATGTGATGAGATTGAGGACGCCAACTACTTCGTCGATGAATGCACGCTTACCCTGAGTGGAAGTGGGAAATATAGGAAATATTTTAAGGAAGATTTTAAAAGGAACTATTCAAATTTGAAAGATTTTTCAGAGACAATAAGGAAGATTATAAATATGAACAAATATAGAACTGGAATTCGGCCATGAGGCTGAGATTTTATACTTTATATGTTTTTTCTTTTAAACGAAGAGAACGGCCGGACCGCTGGCTCTTTGTTTTGTTGTTAGAATAGCCAGTCCCACTTTTTGGTCACATGGCCGGCTAGGAGGATCGGGGCTCCGCCTTTATGTTGATTATGATGATGATGATGGCATCCACCTCGTTACTCGTTAAATTAAAGATTGTTAACGTCATATTCACAAAAAAAAAAAAAAAAAAAAAAAGCAATGAATATATTTTTAAATAACAGAATTCGGAAAACCTGATCAAAAATGAATAATATAAGAACACGCGGCGAAAAGGCAACACTGTGCTAATATACGAATGCGTGGCGAGGTATATAAGAACACGTAGCCAGATTTTGGAGAGATATCTTGTTTGATTGGCGATTCAATCTTGGGGTCGCTATACCAAAGAAGTACCAAAATAATATATATATATAATTTATTTACTAAAGAAATATTGATTATATTATCTCCTAAGATTAATTTTAGTAGAATTATCTAAAAAGAGTGAATCCATAGTTAGTAAGTTTAATTCCGAAAACTGTTTTAAAGTAACTTGAATATAACTTGTTAAAAATGTTTAAAGAGGACTTGAATTAAATCATGAATAACAAAATTTAAATTATAAAAAAAATTAAATTAAAAGCAAGTAATCATTGCCATTGATCGGAAATTAGTTCACTTTTCAAGGGAAACAAACCAACTCCCGTTCAATGAACAATAATTAAGAAATAAATACGAAGGTGTTTCGTCCTTTCCTCCAGTAATAAGGCGATACCAAACTGGTAATTTAAGTTAGGCCAAATATTTCCGTGAATGGAAGGGATCAAGAACCAATGCAGAGCATCAAAGAACTCATTTTGATTAAGCATTTTCACTAATTCAATTTTGAGTGAAAAGCAATTTATGCAGTAAAATTGATAAATTACTTGAGTAATTGTCCCCCGACACCCTCGTGTTTATGCACTTTAATTCAAAACTATTTGTAAAAAATTAAACATTGGAAATTGGCATTACGAAACGGAACTCAAAGTAATTAAAATAAACATTAGAAAATTACGAAGTATAAGAAATTTTCTTAATCTTAGGAGATAATATAATCAATATTTCTTTAGTAAATAAATTATTATTAACTTACTTTGCAGCTATTGCGCAAGTAGTAGAATAACTTGATTTCACACTGAGTGAATTTAAGATCATACAACATTATATATATATATATATATAAGAAAGTAGCAAGACAACAGGAATTAGAGAGACCTTACTCAAAGAATATGTATTGTTAAGAAGGAAAGCTTCGCAGCGGCAGGAGTGGCTCCCTCCGAACGAAGAGGGACACAACTGCGCATGCGTGAAATATCGGTCGCCAAAAGTCGCCAAAGCTCGAAGAGGTTGGACGGTCTCGTTTATCAAGAGTTTAAAGCTGTGTGACTCCATTTTTCCCTTACATATTGACAGATATAAAATCAGACATCAAACTGCGATATGGATAACACAAGTTCAACTAGTAAAGCAAAAAAGCACGAAAATTCGAGTTTAAATTATGGCGAAAAGTCAAAGAACGATTCATCTTAAGCCGTATTCTTCAATTTTCTGTACACATGGCGGAGTTGAAAAATCTCGGCCAGGTATATCACAAAAGGGGAAATTCTCGCCAACAGGTTCCGTTGCCAAATCCATTGGCGAATTGTCCCTCTTCTTCCTAGCGGCTTAGAAGACAAGCTGGTTTACATTACGTCTATGAAGCCTTTCCTTCTTTACATAGACTTTCTTTGTCTTAGTGGTCAAGAATTTTGCGCACTGAGCTGCAAAATTTTTTTTTTAATTTTATAAGAAAGAGTACTGTTTAAAAGCTGTTTTAAAGCAAATTTTAAAGCAAAAACGTAAAATCATGCAACAACTAGAAACAATAATAAAGCATTAAAAGCCATCTTGTAAAAATTAAATGTTAAAATTACAAATCGAAATGACTACAAAACCAAAATCAAAAAGGGTGAAAAAAAATTTAATAAATTGAAACGCACTAAATTTTTTTTTAAAAAAAGGACTCTTGTAAAAATTAAATATATTTCAAAAATACAGTAAATATGTACAAAAAATTACAGAAAATGGTAAATAACTCAAATCGAGGTTTGAGCCGGGTTTATCAAGGGAAAAGCAGTTCAGAACTCGAATCAAGTTAATACCTAAAGCGCGTTTCGTCAAACGATAATAATCGAGACTATAAGCGTAATTTCACTAATAGAATATTCCAACTTAATGATCTAAAAAAGTTTGGTAAGTCTCAATTATATCCCTCTTTTCCCGACGCGCCGTAAAGCTTTACAAGAAATCTTAATTTAGCAAATGTAAAGTTAAAAGAAAACAGCTAAAAAGCTATTGACGAGCTGTAGTTTAAATTGTACGAGGGCATTTCGAAAAGTAAAGATACACCGTACGCCAGAGGAAAAGAAAAGTTTTGGTGAGCAAGTTGGCAACACAGGTGTTAACCTTGACACGTTTGCTTTCTCCTCGCGGTCGTTCGGCATTTCAACGTTGATTCTGGTTGGAGTAGGTCGTGGTTAAAATGGCTGCGCCGATTCAGAATCCCGCCAAATGCGAAGTGCGCTCCGTCATACGTTTTCTTCATGCAAAAGGTCAGCGACCAGTGGATATTCACAAAGAAATTGTTTCTGTTTATGGGAACAATATGAATCGATAAAATGTAATGAAATGGTGTCGTCATTTCTCCGATGTTCATGACGAACGAAGAACAGGTCGGCCATCTGTGATCTCTGATGCCCTTCTTCAGAGAACAGAGGAAGCAATTCATGCGAATATACGTCTCAAATTGAAACAATTGCATCAGATCATACCAGAAATGTCAATGACACCTCTATATGAAGTTGTGACTGTCAGGATAGGCTTCACCTCTATATGACGTTGTGACTGTCAAGATAGGCTGCTATCACACGGCGGTTTGTTTCGGAAGAACAACTGTTTGGAACAATTTTTCTGCTTTGTCACAACAGCCAATCACCATAGATCGCTTTGGGGTTAACACAGGGGAAACTGGTTCCCCATTTCAAACAAGCTGATAGCTGATTGGTTGAAAACGAACAACTTGCAATTTTTTGGGAAAGGAAGGGAAAAGTCGCGCGTCTTTTTCTTTCAATAGTAAACTAGTGAAAAAAAATTGTCCGAAACAGTTGTTCGAGTGAAACAAACGTCGTGTGATATGGGTACAGGAAAATGTGTGCGCGCTGGGTTCCAACAGCCTTCTATGACTATGGGATACAAAAGCTTGTGCACCGACTTAACAAATGTTTGGATAACGGGGGTGGTTATGTCGAAAAGTAATAAATACTCCAGTTAATAAGATGTAACTGACGTTTTCTAAATAAATGTTTTTTTTTTTTTTTTTTTTTTTTTTTTTTTAAGGAATGCGAGCCATTGTATCTTTACTTTTCGAAACGCCCTCGTATATGTAAAACTTACTATTAAACAAGAAAAAACTATACAAGAAAGCCTAGTTAGGCAAATGTACAATTAAAATAAATAGCTAAAAAGCTATTAACTGTTATAGCTATAACATTTACCTATATATGATAAATTCTCAATCCTTCATGAAATATTAGTAAGATGTGAAACGCAGGCGTTTAGATTACTCCATTTATATAGGGTTCTGAGCTACGACAAAACTTTAAATGTTGCGTATGAAATAAACAAACTTACCTTTGCATATTTTCTCTCTATAATCAAATTGCTTACTGGCATTCGAACACTGGCATCTTCCTTTCATCTGAGTAGCATCGTACTCACATGTAACATTATTATCTATACCGCAAGAATCGGGTTCATCACAGTCCATAACATGAGAACAAATGTTAATGTCTTTCCCTGGTATGCATTGACAATATTTCGATGCTCCATCTCTAATGCATTTGTGTCCATTTTCGCAGTTACTATCATCTTCGCATCGCGCTGAAAAGATTTCAAAATTGGAGTTAAATAAAACATGATATAAATAACTAAAAACGATGGTACTTTTCAGTTATATGGACGCCAAAACCATAGTCAAAATGTACAGTAATGGGTCGAAGACAGCAACAATAGTCATCTCTGTTTTATGAGTAAAACCTGAGCCAAATATTCATGGGTTATAATTTGCAGCCTTTTTTTAACTGCATAAAACATAATTTGATAGATGACTTTCTTCGTATACATTATTTCACTAAAAGCAATTTTTATAGAAAAAAAAAGAAACTGCATTTCAAAGTCTGGGATTTACCTGGGTAAAGATGAGGAGGAAGACAATGAAGTTACTTCAGGATAAAAGGAATTTTTCTAAGCGAAAATTTTGTGAAAAAAATCATTAAATGAACTTGCGTTTTACCGATTACGATACGCCAAAATGGCGTTGCAAACTTAGATCTTGCCGAGAAAAATAGGTACCAGATGTCATACTTAGTTTGAATTTTCTTTCAGCTGTAAAATTTATCTACTCTTCGTGCCATAAACTGACCTCAGTTGAGTTTTGTAATATGCAATTAAAAATGAATAAACTAAAAATTAAAAATGAATAATAATAAAATAACAGAATAGTAGAGATTGATAAAAGTCTTTTTTACGAGAGTAAAGAGTAACACTGGACGCGTTCTTCCTCCGCAGTGGGTTTTGTATAACATATGTAGAGAAACAAAAGAATTATTGGAGAAGTCAAACATCAAGAATCAGCGTTATATTTGCAAATTTTGCAGGACTAGTTTCGATGATTTAATTACAGAACCATCTATCTCAGCTGCCAAAGTGCAAATGAATGAGGTAAGGTATGGTAGTAAGATAAGATAAGAATAGCAGGACAGAAGTTAAGCCGTTTGCGCCATCTATTGATGAAATAAGAAACTAAAACATAATTTTCTTAACGAGTGAAGATAAAAATGGATTGGAATTAAGGTCGCTAACTAGAACAGGAATATTGAATATTTTTTTTGAATGTGAAACGCCTCAAGAAAATCTAATTCACCAATGGAAGATATTTTTGAATAATTTTGGCTGCAGAAAAATGGAAAATGTGATTTTTGGACCATCAGCGTTGGGCAACAGAGGACTTATGTGTTTCCTTTTTCGTAACATATGTCTCATAATCTTTAACACGAAATTTTAATATCTGTTCTAGTTAAGGACCCTAATTCCAACCCTTTAAGAATTTATGTTTTAATTTCTTTTTTATCAACAGATGGCGCCAGTAACTTAACTTCCATCCAGCCCTTATCTTATCACCATACCTTATCTCGTTCACTTGCACTTTGGCCGCTGAGGAGATAGTTCTGTAATTAAGGCACCAAAACTAATCCTGCAAAATTTACAAATATAACGCTAATACTTGTTGTTTGACTTCTCCAATAATCATTATTCAGCTTTTTATTTTAACCTAAACAAAAGAATGTTTTCTTGTAGCCGTTTCGGATCGCTCAGCTAAACTTTACTTTGCGCGACTGAACAAAATGTCGCAGACGATATTAAATTTTCTTTGATTGCTGGAAATGATATAAAACGAAGGGTTTGAAAGAAGCAGTATATGATCAACTGACAGTTAACCTCAGATAAAATACGCAAACAGTTGAAAGAATGTGTGACAGTTCAAAATGGCGTAATAAATGTCAACGTGGCACCTCACGCCTCCATTTTGAATCACACTTAATGGAGATTATGTGCGATGATTACATCAAAAAAAATGAATTTTTTCTCCAAAATGTTGCTCAAACATCCCTAAATTCGTGGCCCCGGTTCAAATTTAAATTCCATTTCGTTCATAATGTATTAAAAATTTATTATTGCTGTTGTAATAAAAAATATCTTATGTCTTTCAGCGGCGCCTGTTTAACAGAAAAGTATCCAAAAATATTCTATAGTCGTAAAAAAATTGCAATACTTCATCTACAACTTTCAGCAATGAAAACAATTCGTATGAAAATAATTTGATGTATATCTTACAAAAGAGTACAGTGCAACTTCAATTTTATGAATTATAAGAATAACGATACGTTTAATTTGAATTTCATCATTGCATGTCCACTGGATGCATGAATAGAAAACTGAAAGGCATTAGGACACACAGTTGAAACTAACCAAATTGAAAAGAAGACTTGAATTAGCTGTTTTAACTAAAGGCAATATTTTATATTACATATACTCGTACGTATATAACTAACAGCTCAGTTTTTGTTATTTTATATGCATGCATTCTCTACAATATACTAACATTTATTCCTTGTGATTTTTTTCTGTTATTTCTCATAACATTATCTCAGTGAGCTGTGATGTATCAACAAAAGTGACAAACACGAACTTCAATCTTGTTAACTGTTAGTGCAAAATGTCATAGCATTGCCCCATAAATTTAGATACACCTAAACTAGCATCTAAATAAATGTAGTATTCATTTATATGTGATCTTTTTTCTTCTTTAGTCTAACGTCGCAATGCCAAAGAAGGTTCCCTACTTACAAGCATCGTTGCTAGAAGAGTAAGGAAACCTATGCTTTCAAGAAAACAGCCAAATAGAGCAGCATTTTTTCAGAAAACCATTTACATTTTTTAAAATTCTGTGTTTTAGTTATAAATGGCATCTTCTCTCAGCCGCTTAATATGTTGGTAAAAGTGAACAAAAAAATAGATAGCATTACTCCGGGCTGCTGCCAAAATCAAATTTACGGGAAAATAATAACCATGTAGCGCAATTGAAAAAATTTTAATCACATTATGAAATACAAATTAAAATTAAAATTTATCATTTGAAGACAAAAACTATGGAATTTCCAGAACTCACCGAAAGATCAGTGAAATTCTAGTATTCACGAGTTACTCTTTTTCAAATAAGATCAGTAAAATCTAGTATTCAGGAGCTACTGCTCTGTTGATAAAATCACTAAAATTCTAGTATTCACGAGCTATTGTTTTGCTGAAAACATCAGTAAAACCTAGTATTCAGAACTTATTTTTTTGCTGATAAGATCACTAAAATTTTAGTGTTCAAGAGTTACCGTTTTGCTGATAAGATCAGTAAAATCTAGTATTCAGGAGTTACTGCTCTAATGATAAGATCAGTAAAATTCTAGTATTCACGAGATACTGTTTCTCTGATAACGCCAGTAAAATCTGGTATTCAGGAGTTGCTGTTTTGCTGATAAGATCAGCGACCTTCCAGTATTCACCAGTTATTGCTTTGCTGATCAGATCAGCAGTATTCTAGTATTCACGAGCTACTATTTTGCTGATAAAATCAGTAGCCTTTTGGTATTCAAGGGTTATTCCTTTCCCGATGAGATCAACAAAACTATAGTAGTCAGGAGTTACTATGTTGCTAATAAAATCAGTTACCTTTTAGTATTCAAGTGTTATTGCTTTGCTGATAACATCAGTAAAATTCCAGTGTTCAGGAGTTATTGATTTGCTGATGAGGTCAGTAAAATCTAGTATTCAGGTGTTAGTGTTTTTCTGATAAAATCAGTGAAATTCTAGTATTCCCGAGTAATAGTTTTGCTGAAAAAATCAGTAACCTTCTAACAGTCGCGAGCTACCGTTTACTGATAACAGCAGTAAAATCAGGAGTTGTTGCTTTGCTTATAAGACCAATGAAATTTTAGTATTCCGAAGTTACTGTTTTGCTCATAAGATCAGTAAAAATCTTGTATTCAGGAGTTCGTGTTTTGCTGATAAGATCAGTAAAATTCTGGTATTCAGGAGTTACTGTTTTGCTCATAAGATCAGTAAAATATTGTATTCAGGAGATAGTGTTTTGCTGATAAGATCAGTAACCTTCTAGTATTTACGAGTTAATGTTTTGCTGATAAGATCAGTAAAATTCTAGTATTCAGGAGTTACTGTTTTGATGATATGATCAGTAAAATCCTAGTATTCACGAATTACTGTTTTGCTGATGAGATCAGTAAAATTCTGGTATTCAGGAGTTACTGTTTTGCTCATAAGATCAGTAAAATATTGTATTCAGGAGATAGTGTTTTGCTGATAAGATCAGTAACCTTCTAGTATTTACGAGTTAATGTTTTGCTGATAAGATCAGTAAAATTCTAGTATTCAGGAGTTACTGTTTTGATGATATGATCAGTAAAATCCTAGTATTCACGAATTACTGTTTTGCTGATGAGATCAGTAAAATTCTAGTATTTACGAGTTACTGTTTTGCTGATAAGATGAGTAAAGTTCTAGTAATCAGGAGTTACTGTTTTCCTGATAAGATCAGTAAAAGTCTAGTATTCACGAGTTACTGTTTTGCTGATATGATCTGTAAAATTCTAGTATTGAAGAGTTACTGTTTTTACGTGGTACTCGAAAGTAAATTGAAAAACATGAAACTTACTTTTGCATATTTGCTCAACATAATCAAATTGCTTAGATGAGTCCGAACAGTTACATACAGCTTGCATCTGGGTAATGTCATACATGCAGGAAGTTTCGTTGCTTGTTCCACAAAAATCCTTTTTCTTACAATCCGTAATTTCAGAGCAAAAATCGCCTTCTGTACCTGGCATACATATGCAAAATTTCTTACCAAACTCACCAATGCACATTCCACCATTGGCGCAGTCATCGTCTTCGTAACATATTTCTGAAAATATCACAAAGTTTGAGATATTAAAACATGCGGTGTAACTAATGGAGATGATAGTAACAAAAATCAACATGAAATAAATAAAATCAAAATGGTTGCAGGCTTATTCTCTTTTTACTTCCACGTACAAAGAAAGTATTGTAATCACAAAAAATTCCGAGTAGCTTATTTCAACGAAAATATCCATTTTGACTGCTATCGAATGCAATTTAACGACGTTTTTGCGTGACATCATTACGTAAGTTGCGTAGGTTACGAGATACGTACGTACGCACAGACGGCACAACTTCTCTTCAGAATTTATTTTAATTCAGTTTTATAATTTTTTTGGGGGAGGGAAACAATCCTTTATTCTGTTCATAGGTACAAATGTCATGCACAAACATCGCTAAATTGCATTCGCTAGCGACGAAAATGGATATTTTCGTTGAAATTTGATGCCTGAAACTTTTCGCGATTACAATACTTCCTTTTTACTTCGTACAAAGAAGTAAAAAAAATGATTTAAAATGAATTCAGAAGAAATTTTCTCGTGGCTTCTATACGTATGTATGTATCTCGCATAACTCAAAAACGTGTAGTTTCAGAACTTTGAAATTTTGCATGTAAAGTGCTATAATATGTAATGTGCACCTCTTATTTTGGTTGCAATTGGCCATACGAAATATATATATATATATATACACCCACTCTATTACTCGACTCAGTGAGCTTAATTTTTTACTTCTGTAAGATTCCAATCTTTTCACTTACAGCTAAAGTTGAGGAACCTTAAGAACTGGTAAGCGAATAATCGCTTTAGTTCAGTAGACAGAGAGAGCACGCGAGGTAAGTACTTCTGCTGTTTTTGTAACATACAGTTTTGGCGTTGTTTTGGATGCCAACTTTGTTGGAAACATTGGTTTTGGGCATAATTCTTGGCGTCATAAATATCACCAAAGGGTATTGTTCCGTCAGAGCAGCGTCAGTTAAAAATGTGCCACATTTTTGCCTCCAATTCTCGCCAAGTATTAAATTATAAAATAATAATAGACTTCAAACAATAAAAAAAAAATTGGTGCTTTTCCGTTTCGCCGGCGCAAATCTCGCCAAGCAGATTGTATTGGCGACAATATATAGTATACATGTAAAAAATGTTAACGAATGTTAGTTCTAAGAATTTTTTTTTTTTTTATTTTGAAAGCACAAACATTTTAATATCGCTTAAAATTTTGTAAAAAAAAAATTGTAAAAAGACATTAATTCAAGAATTTACTATGCTTTCATCGTTCAACATCATGATTCGCCGGTTCATATCACATGAACCTAAGTGATCTTATCTCACGTAAACTGCGCTACAAAATCTTGGCGAAAACATGGCGATTTTCGACGGTACATGGATACCGAGTTTATGTAATTCTTTGATTTGTTATTTCGGCTTGTGTAAAAATCGCCGCTACACAAAGACATGATAATAAGAGAAATAATTGCACAAACTCGGAATCCATGTACACATCGACCTATTTTCACTTAAATCCCAGAATTGCACAAAAATGGATTTGCGCACTCCCTTGACTTTTTCCATGTATACATCGAACTATATTCACTTGAAAGTTCAAAGAAACAGCCAACAAAAAATATGTAATCTGAATAAACTGCATTTTAAATCAAACAATGAAATAACACAAAAATGGAAATTCCTCTTAGCAGTACATGAAGGAAGTATCCACTTACCTTATTTACATATTTACGCGTCTTCAGTTAAACAGAATTTCTTAACAGCATCCAAACATTTCCTAAAATTATCTGAACTAGAATTTGTATCCTGGTGTAGCTATATAAATTCACAAAAATAAGAGTAAAAAATATCTTTCGTTCGAAAATATCCAAAGTTCAACCATACTCATTTCCTCTCCCCAAACAAATTCCTTCCTCCAAAATACTCATTTCCTTCCTCCAAACAAGACGCTTTATAATGGCTACTAAGTAAACTTTCATTTACACACCAGTCAATTAAACTTTTCCCGGGGGCTGGGACATATGTGTCCCATACTAAGGATACAGCAACTGGGGGCTCGGGACAGTTTGCCGTTGATGACAGGGATACGAATTCTAGCGCTTGAGGCTTGATGACTATTTTACGACACCCGGGAGAGGGCATTCTTTTGCGGGATTCCGCTAATGGATTGGGGAAAATTGTCGGTGTTTTAAATCCACATGGCTTGTTTGCAAATTCGGTATCTTCCAGGAAATATTTTGTTGAGAGGAGAAAATAAAAGAACAGTTTGTTACCTCGATTCTCACGCTTTTGCGTTTTCAGGTTTTTGCCTGTACAAATGAGGCTTGGAGGTCAAATATCAAAGAAATTTTATTTTCGGAAGCTCGGCTGCTAAAATTCTTCGGAAATTATTTTAAAACCTTGAATGTACTTAAAATTGGATAATTTTTTCAGTTATTTCTAATTAAATTCTTTTTAATTTGGTTTCGAAACTGTCTTCGATTCATTCTTTTCATGAGTGTTTTATCACTTTATTCCAATTTTTAGTATAAGGCAGTGTAGTAATATAAATATTTCAGGTAATGAAAATTAATTTTAATGTTATTTCTAAATGACATGCATTCCACGACTACCGCTTACTTGAGTGAAATTTTGGTTTGTTATGTTCTAAATGATAACTAGCGGCCGAGCGAATAATATTTCTTTAACTCTGATAATTTGACCTCGATTGAAATTCCGATGAACGGATTGACTGCATGAACGTTTCTTGTTCTCTCACACATGTAAAGTGTATATCAGCCAATTTCCTTAGAACGCCCTCCACAAAAGCCCGTTTTGCTTAGGTAGATAACACTTTATTTAATTCGACAAATAAAAATAAAATTATATTCAAAATAAGAAAGCTAAACTTAGGAGAGTTCCATAACTGTGTTTTGAAACCCTTCCTTTTATCAATCATTTTAATGACTAAATGAATTTTAATTGTGCGACAAATGAAATATGAATTTTTATTAAAGCAATTATTAAGGAACATTTTCTAATTCAAAATTAAAAAAAGTTTCAAAACTTACTTATTTATTCTTTGTTATATGATTTGCGTCTATAATGTCACATCTGTATCAATTTGTTCAGAAATAAGATACGTTAGTTTAGGTTAATTGAATATGGGAAAGCACAGGAAGGCTGCCTACCTAAAGGAAAGCATGCCTTTGTGGAGAACTTTTAGGAGAAATTGAATCGTATTCACGTTTCACATGGGGGAAACAACGAAAACCAACCACGCGACCAGCTCGATCGCCTGACGTTGAATCTATGTCTAACTACCAGCATTCAACGGCTTTAACCTCTCAGTAACTTGTAGTGCTCAGAAAGTAATTAATTTTACGTGAGAATCGTGTTTTGGAGGGAATCAAACAAGATATTGGAATGCTAAGCATGTATACAGGAATTCAGATGTGAACTACTTTTTAGTTCCCTGAATTTAATCCTCAGTGCGAATCTTCGTTAATATTCATTGACTCAGTACGAATCTTCCTTCCCAGCTTCATTACTTCCATAGAAAGCAACAGTAAATAGCTTGAGATCTGAAAATTTCGCATAACAGTTTGATACCTCAAAGGCGATTTTAGCATTCTGAAAATATAGATAATAAAAAACTGAAGAAATATTTCGCCATTCGACAAAGATGTTTGCATATTGAAATTTCAATGCGTTCCTGTATATGCAATTTTGCATTCAAAGAAAAAATGGAGTAGCAATATAAATCATCGAACAACTGTTCCCTTTCTATTCTAAGGTTTAAAGTAGTATCTTATATCGTTAAGTGATAAAATTAAATTTTTGAATACATTAAAACTCAACAAAGATTTTATTTTTTAAAGCTCCAGGGTTTGCATCTGCATTTCTTTCTTGAACCAAAAACTATGAAACGATTAAATAAATTAAACATCTTATATCTCTGATGTAAAGGCAGATCAACTCTGGGACCGCTATTTTCAATGCCACATGGAAAAATAAATAAATAAAAAAAAAAATTCTTGGCTCATGCATTGTAAATTTTTCTTAGTGCTGGACGTTGTTCAATATTAATTTAGTGCAGTACAAACGCAGTGACTAAATTCTATTTCTCCAGGAAAGAATATTACCATAGGTGTAAAAGTATTAACACTCATTTTGGAATCCGAAAATGCTTTTTAAATGGCACTTGTAATAAATAAACTCTATTTAATTTGCTCTTCAACATCAGAATAATAATACTATTAAAAATTTAAATGCATACATTGTTTGAAGGAAATGTTTTAATATATTAAATCACTGAATTTTCGATACGATGACAAGTGAATAAATATATTTAAGACTGATCACTTCGCTAGTTTTTTAGTATATAATATAGGTTCAAGTTTAAAAGACTATTTTAATCGTAAAATGGAACACTTTTTAGAACAAAATTTCTAGTTATAGCATACATTTCATTTGAAGGTAAAATAATACTTTTTCCCCCTTGGAAAAACTGTATTCATCTACTTACAGTGTGAAAGCGATTAGAGTACATCCCGCAATCTAACGCTTTGAGCATTGGAACTAGATTGAACAGTGGCGGCTCGTAATAAGCACTGTGGAACTGCAGCACCCCCTATTTCCACTTATTATTATTTTTAATATTTAATATAGTGTGCCCTTTAGTCTTTAATTCTTTCTTTATACTTTTACAATACATAATCCTTAAGCTTAATGTTGGTAGTCGTCCCCTACTTTGTGAAAAAGGTACGAAATTCTTCGTTTGGAACTGCGCGCTCCACAGTTGCAGCGACGTGGTGTTTGGCTGTTCTGCGCATGCGCACAGAGAAAGCAGCACGCGAGCCGGGTAGAGAGAAGAGCACTGTCGCTCTTGCAGTGCCGAAATTCTGGCATGTTTCCTTTGGAAACGTGATTTCTTTATACTCCGCGCGTCTGGTATTCCTCCAAAAGGTGGAAGTTCACCATACGAACCATAAACAGAGTTGATGAAAATTTTCAACCTTTAAAAAATTGCCTTACTGAAATTCAGTCAACGTCACATGCAGATCAAACTATTGCAAAAGCAACAGGAATTTTAAAATATCTAAATGATGATAATTTCAAGTTTTGGTTAGAGCTTTTTTATCAGATGCCTCATGGTGAAATAATATACAACTAAATGCAATCCAAAGAAATTAGTGTGTTTAATGAATATAACTTTAAACACACACTCAAAACTGCTATTTTAGAATTAAGAAACTCAAAATACTGGGAGATTTTTTCAAAGACACTGATGGCAGAAGCTAAGAAAATATGTGACTTTATACTATGTATTGATATAATGCACAGATATTCTTCCACTAAACACTGAGCAGCTGCTAAATTGTTAAACAAGAAATGCTTTGCTAGTTTTAGGAATGAACATTCTACAGAAGAAATAGTACTGACCACTGAAGCATATCGAATGATTGACAAAGAAAAGCTTGAAACCGAACTAAAAGTATTCTATTGTAGGTCTGATATCCATGAATACTGCAAATTAATTGAGCTACTGAAATTTATCTTCGAAAATAATCTAGATATGTTCTTAGTGAAATTACGAAACAGATAAAAATTCTCTTGAGAGTTACCATGACTACATCAGAGGCAGAAGGCTTCTTTTCAACATTCAAAAGAATGAAAAATTTTCTAAGAAGCACTAGGAATTCGGAAAGACTATATGCGCTTGCATTGCTTTCAATAAAGAAAAATTTCCTCAGTTGTCATCCAGAGATCAAGGAGAAAATTACTGATCTTTTCGCGCAAATTAAAACAGGAAGAATGGATTTCATTTTTAAATGAATAGACAAAGATTGAACTGTAACAATTTTGGTTAAAGTAATTAGGCAATGTTTAATTTTTTTTCTTGCAAAATTTCATGAGGTTTCAAAATAAATTTTTTTATGCATATTTGTTTCCTTTTAGACAATTGTGCCCACCAGCGGCCGAGCGGTAAAGACGCTGAACACTGGTAGTTCCGTCCGAGGTTCGAATCCCGCAAACGGGCTGGCTGCATGGGCGTTTTCATGGTTTTCCCCACTGTAACGTGTATACGAGCCAGTTCCTCTTAGAAAGTCCTCCACGAAGGCATCCCTCTAAGCAGATATCCCTCGTGTATCCTTTAGGCAGATAGCCCTCGAGTGCTTTGCCATTAATTAAATAATCCAATCCAATCCTTTTAAACAATTTTTAAATGTTAAATTTTTTGGAACAGCACCCCCCACTAATTTTAGCCACGAGCCGCCACTGAGATTGAAAGGAAATCCTGAGCGTTTGCCTGCCTGCCGACAAAAGAGCACTAATCACCTACTCGTTAAGGACTCGATTCAATAATTTTTCCCCCTTTCCATAACCGCTGAGCCAAGAGCCCCCAGTGAAGGTACAGCCTTCGCTGTCAAGTCTGGATCGCCAAATTTTGCCGTCAACAAACTGCAAAGATTTATGCCCAAACTCGAGCAATGGTCCTCCATGTGGAAAATCGCAATTAATGCAGACAAGTCCAAACTTCTAATCTTCAAGAAAAAGAAGATGAACAGTCCTCTGACTGCCCAACTGAAACTTTTTCATACCGTGGTACCAGTGGTTAAAAACGCAACATATTTAGGACTCAAGTACAATTCTAATTTCCTGTGGAAGGAGCATGTAGATTATGTCAGAGGCAAGACAATAGGTTTCATACTAAGTCTTACGCCCCTTCTGTCCGCGACTTCTAAATTAGATTTAAAATGTAAAAGACATTTATATCTCCATAATACGGCCCATTTTTGCCTATGCGTCCCCGCATGGGCTTCGGTTCAGAAGAAAGAGTTAAGCAAACTTCAGGTTACTTAGAACAAAAGTTTTAAGAATGATTACAAATGCCCACTATTACGTCTCGCATGGAGATTTAAAAATGGATTCAGTAGAAGTGTATCTACATAAAGCTAATGTAAACTTCTTTAAAAAAGAGCAGGATTGCAATCACATGACTGACCTTAATGTATTAAATTATGTTATTCTCGAGGAAGATGCTATGATACGACCACTTGAGGCCCACCTCACTCGGGACTTAAAATCTATTTTCCTACGTAATTTGCCTTACAGACTGTGCAGAGCTCCTGTGCATTGTATATATATTCTTGTATTTTCTCTTGTATTTATATCAAAATTTGTATTTTATTAATTTCATATTTCAGCATCCTATGTACCATAATTGTATATAACTATATCATTCATGCATTTATATGAATCTTTGTCTTGTATTTTATATGTCTTGAAATTATTTGTCTGATATGTTCCTGTGTCTTACTTAATGCAACAACACAAACATGCAACACAGTATCCTCACGGCTCCTGATTCATGCACTTCTCATCGCTCTTGCCTCTCAACGGCTTTGCGATTCACGGTCGCCCCCTGTAACCACCTTTGACCGTACCTATTTGTCATGAAGTTTAATGTCATGTGCCCACTGGTCTTTATTTTCTTGAGTCGGACAAATCGCGCTTACGCGCGATATTTCGGCAATATCCCTGCAGACCAGACCAGACCCAGTGAAGGTACACAACTGTTTTTTGAGCCCACGGGAAAAGGTTAATGCTTGTTTCCCTTTCGTTCCAAATCCAACAGAAACTTCAAATTAATCTTACCACATTCAGCGAATTTACCGTGTAAACCACAAAATAACAACGTACTTATCCAACACACACAAGGCCTTACCCAAAATCCGACACACAGTGTTCAAATTTTTTCCCATGATTCAAATTCACCGCAACCAATCACGTCATAATAGGTTTTCCATAGCATTCAACAACTCGGGTTGTCATAAATGAAACAACAACTTGGCGATAAATGAAACAACTTGGCGATAAATGAAACAACTTCGCGATAATGCAAGGGGTACCCTAAAGTCAACTCTAACCGCGTGGCTGTTGGCGCATTTTGACTGGTGCCGCTCTAACGGAATTGTACCCACCAAATATGTCAATGTGAACTTTTACCAGAATTACAAACACAACATCATCTAAAAAGCTGCCAATAGAAATAAGAATGTAAAAAAATAAGACAATCAAATATCACTAGATAATTTAGTAAAGTCTGTTTTAGTTTACAAAGCTAAGACTTTTTGAATTAGCATGTCTCATATTAAATACATAGCCATCTGATACTATGATGAAGAGAAAGAAAAAATAAGAAATTTACTTCTGCACAATTTTTGTCTGTTATCAAACACTCTATTACTGGATGAACAATGGCATACTGCTTTCATTAGATTTCTGTCGTACGCACATATAGCTGTTTGGTCGCTACCACAAAAGTCATCTTTCTGGCACGCAACAATATCACGGCAACAATAACCCTCGGTTCCTTCCATGCAGATGCACATTCTTCCTCTGTTACAGCGAACTCCGCCGTTCTGGCATGTCCCAAAGTAACAATGACTCATTTCTGCAGAAATTAACAATTAATACTGAAAAATAAGAATAACAACAACCTTCATATTAAAAATTAATTTTTAAACATTAACAAAAAATTTTAATCCTTTCATATTATGCATGTTATGGACATACGATTGCAAAAATTTAACAATTTCAGCTAAAGAAAGTGATCTTCCAGCTTCGGAGTCAGACATTATGCCCAAGTACGCATTTTATAATCTTTAATTATGATTACTGTAGATATCGAATATCTTACATTAGAAAAGGCGAATGTGCGCTCCCGGGATGCGATGTTCACTTGCATATTTACAAAGCATATTGACCTTTTCTTCTACGTCTACTCTCATTGGATGACACATCTGCTTCATATTTGGAAGGGCGAGTTATCGCCTTGTAGGCTGTGTAACGAACGCCAAACACACCTTGTGGGCTTTCAGTAAAGCGAGGAGGAACATTTGTATGATTAAATTTTTATTTTGTGAATGAAAGCTAAGAAGAATTGGGTGAAATGTATTTTAAATAACCTACTGATCTTGGTAGTTTATTTGGAATTGATTAAAGAATAAATTTAAACTGTTAAAAGTACGGTAATTGTTTTGCAAGAAAAGTGTTTACATGGAACATACTCGTACGTACTTTTTCGTCTTTTCTGTTAGAAAGAGTCTATTATGTAAATTTCCATAGTGCATTAATTTATGCGAAGGCGTCAATGAAACTGTATAACGAAAGGGAAATATATAACTTTCAAAGCACGTAAACAAGCGTTATGCGAGATCTAAACTAAACCATTATCTGAACATAGTGGGGGAATATGGTAAAATAAATCAAAACACAACAAAAACCAAATGAAAACATTCAATAAACGTTTAAGGGCGTCGGACATCTATTCTTTGTGCTTAAATTATCATTAAAATATGACTAAAATAATATTTTATTCCAGTATGCACTATTTCTATTTTAATGCTTTTTGGTAGACCACGCTCATAAACAAACAAAGGCGATGGAGCAAAAGTCGTCCAGCGCAAGATTGTGTAACCCTACGTTTGCTGTCTTAACCAATCGGAGCAAACCGTAGAAGAAACTGTCTGTAGGTTTTGTGAATATGTCTGGTTGTTAAATATTTGCATAATCGTCTGTAGTAACGGTAACCGCCGTCAATAAAAGGTGGTGCTTTTGTTGGTAGCGGTGCAGTTCGTTTTCTGTTCGAAGCAGAGCAGACCTGCCGAGAGGAGATTTGAGGGGATGATGGTTTCCAGTCCAGTCCAGTCCAGTTTCAGTCCAGCCGTTTTTGAATCCAGTTCAATTTAAAAGGGGATTTATGCCAAAGGGACCAGACGGATTTTTGTCCTTATAAGATGTGTTCTTTTCCTCAGTCGCCGAATAGCTGAAAGTTCAAAGCATTCCTAGGAATGTGCGGGTATTTTTCCCCCTAAGATGTTACGTTTGTTCATGATGTTAAGTTATCATCATTTAGGAAATTTTAGTTGAATAAACCTTCAAGTTTGGACAAGGTTTGTGTTTTTCAGAAAATTAAGATTCGAAGTCAGATATATAAAATAACATTACCATAGGTTTTAACGTGAAGAACCAACACTGGTCGTTCGTTACTTTTTCGGATGGCACAGACTGTCCTTCACCATTAGACAGACTTGTATCATCGATAAGCAAGAGGACGTTGTTTATCGATTAAGAAGTTTTCAAATAAATAAAATTTAATTATTTATTACCTCATGAGCTCTACCGAGCACATGAGATAGTTATTATTTAAATCGTAGAACATCATCTAGTCACTAGATTCTAATATGTATTTTATAATCGTGCATTATTTTTGCTTAGACACCAATACAGACATATATTTTTTAGATTCATTAAATGCACGATAGCTGTTTCTTTACTAATAAGAGAACAAAGCTAAGCATATCCATACTTTTGATCATTGTATCAGTAGTATGAGCCAGTTTCTGTTTATTAATACCTTTTATAAAAGTGTCACGATGAATTAATTCGAATAATAGAAACGATTGGCTGTATCATACAAAGTTATTCGAATTGCATCCAGTCTCTTATGTAACAAGAAAAAAATTAAATATGAAGGTAAGCTCTCTTCCTTTCTGCAAGGTTTTCTGTATGCAACTTTATCACAATTCTGCATAAAACATAATAGAAGCATCGACACTTCGTAATCCATTACAAAGTGCAAAGTATATCAGCTTCTTGTATCTTATCTTTTCTTCTGGCGTTAGCTACTAAGACCTATAACCAGTAAATTAACATTATACCAGAGGCCAATAAAGTTTTTTTTTTAAGTTAAAGGTGTATATGTTTAAATACACTGCTTCCGAGGGCGAGATCGATACATGAATAAACTCAGCAATTCAGATTTTAAGTAAAATAGCATATCATGGCATGGTATCATTCAGTGGCGTAGCTAGGGTGGGGCAAGGGGGGACATCTGTTCCCGGGCGCAGCATCCAGGTGGCGCCAAATTGATGCTACAAAATGTTTTAAAGAAATATTTTCCATTCTTGGCGCACAGAAAGGGGCGCAAATTCTTCTGTTTTCCCCGGGCGCTAGAATTCTAGCTACGCCACTGGTATCATTGCCGTGGTAATACTTCAAAGACATTCAAAGTAGAAAGTCCTAAGCGGTGTAAAAAACCCGAGTTAGTTTTCCCTCTGAGGGGAAGATATGATGAATACGAGAGAAGATGGTGCTTCATGTTTGTATGCTCGAACGCTGACTGGAGCCTGTGGGAAGAAATGCCGGTCGAGGAGCAGGGGGGCGTGGCCTAGTCGTAGTTATCAATATCAACTACTTTGATACTTTCATACAGAAGTATTTATACAGGGGGTCTTCTGCATTCGCAGTACTTCCCTGTAAACCTGATGTAATTCCACAATGGGCATGGTGATGAATAATGCCAGAATAAATTCCATGGAGGGAGCAGTGAGCGGGAGGAGATCAATATCAACTTTTCCCCATCGATGGGGAAAGGGCAGTCTGTGCCATCCGAAAAAGCGGTGACGGCGTTTACAGAATGTTAACTTTTGTCTTACCATTTTTTATATTCACGATACTGTTTATACTTAGGATGAAAATTAAAGAACGTATCTGAATGATTTGCTTCTGCTATCTTCATCTGTAAAAAATTGTTACTGCTGCAGTGAAGTGTTTTTACAGAAAATTCGCCATTTTGGTCGAACACCAAATCTTTAGTTTTTCCAACTTGCAAAAACTAAAGCATTTCCAGCTCGAGGATTTTCAACGCATTTTCAAGCGAGTATATTTTAAACCTCGAAGACTTTTACACTTCTCACTTGATATTTAGTTTGGCAGAGTAGCAACACAAAGACGTTACAATCTTAAACGCCTTCTCTCACCGAGAACTTATCGAAAGAAAGTTCTTTTTAATAACCCAAAATGGGCTTTAGTCCAAGTGTGCAATTAGTCTCGAAGCGGGATTTTGCGTTGAATCAGTATAAGCGGCCTATTGCTTTTCAAATTGTTGGTACCAAATATTATTGTCCTGTAGTATTTTTAACGAAATTAAAGGATCTGCATGAATGTGTAGAAGTACGAACGTATTCAGAATTATATAAATATTTAAGTACTAATAATTTATCTAACAGTAATATTAAAAACAATAAATTAAAATTTACGCTTATTTAAATAATCGTTTGTAAAATTTAACTAAATGAAAATACCACTATCGTAATTTTTATTTCAAACGGTTGCTAAGGTGACAATTTTCCTAAAAAAAGAACAGCATTGTTTATAAGAATGTCAGCTGATGGATGAATTTAAAATAGGTTAAAATCGTCGGTAAAGAGTAAATAATATTGATTGTAATAAAATGGTTCCATTAGTACCAACATTGTTTTATTTCAGTGTGTTTTCATTATCTGGTGACCACAAATGTGTGAATGTTTTGCCCAATGTGAGAAAAGGACGTCAAATTTTACAGCCGTCAAATTTGTAATAACGTACAAATTGTGGTTAACGTATCCGAGCATGTGCACCTTAAAGCCCGAGTTTCGAATTTTGAATTTGTTTTATTATCTGTTTCATATTTTGTAAAACTTTAACGAATTTTTGATTGAGAAACTCAAACTTAGATTTTTAAAGTCTCGCAGGCTGGAGATAATTTTTTGGTATTGTTATAAGGCATTTCTCCCGCCTTCTTCGCATGCCTTCGTAGTACAGTGGTCGGCACGCTCGACGCGTATTCGAGAGGTCCGTTGTTCGAGTCCCGCCGAGGGCATTGCTCATTTTTCATCTCTCCTGCTTCGAAATAATCTAATGAGTCTACAGTGGCGCCCGAAATAAAAATGGTAGTGAATAATGATTCTTCACCACCAAAATTTGGCGATTAGGTTCCCAGATCCCAGTCGCTCTTTAAAAGGGGAAGTATATAACGTATTTCTCCCGCCTTCTTAGCATTTCCGCCTCTCAGGTTCTCTGCGCTCTCTCGGGCCATGTGGATTCTTCCTCTACCTTCCCACCTTAGTCTTCCGTAATCCCACGTGCAGACAGTTAACGTCAGGAGCCCGCTGGGCATATCTCGCTGAGCCGGTAACATCGCGCTTCGCGCGATAATTCGGCTATAAATGTTCGGTTCGGTTCTTAGCATGCTTTCGTAGTGTAGTGGTCAGTACGCTCGACGGATATTCCAGAAATCCGTGGTTGAGTTCCGGCGAGGGCATTGCTCATTTTTCATCTCTCCTGCTTCGAAATAACCTAACGACAGTAGTAACAGTGTTGCCATTCCTTGCTTTTAAATCGTTGAGTTTGTTAATCAAAAATTCGTCGAATTTTTACAAAATATGAAATAGATAATAAAACAAATTAGAAACTCAAAATTCGGGCTTTCGGGTAGAAGATTACGTTAATCTGAATTTAATGCTCTAGCAACCGTCATTTTTTCACAATGCAGGAAACGTACATGCATTAATGCAGATTCCTCATTATTTAATTTCGTTAAATAATGAGGAAGCGATAGTATTTGGCGGCAACAATTTAAAAAGTGGTACGCCGTTTATAGTGAACCATGCAGGTTATAACAGATGGAGTAATCATCAAGTCGCAAAATAAAAACTAAGGAAATGTTAGCAATGTGACGATTAGTCTTATCATGGCTGTCACACAGCGTACGGTTAAGACAACGAAACATATTGTTAAATAAAATTAAACTGAATTTCGAAGAAAACCTCAGCGTCCGCAGGCTCAGAAAAGTGATTTTAATACATTTGATTACATAAAATACAATTGAAACTTCCACTGATCTTCCAGGTTTACCATGTATATATTTGTGTTATGGTTACTGTTAAATGTTCATCTAAAGTGTCTTTTCCTCACTAGAGGGAGCCATGAGTTCCACTTGTGAGAGAAATTAAAACCTTGTTTTTTTATTCTTTTTTGTAAACAGTAGATAGTTCGGTTTCGAATCCGTGTGATGGACGGATAAATTGTTTCGTACAGCAATAAGAGAAAAAGAGAGGCTGTACAAGAAAATGTATTTAAATATTAATTTTTTCCTTTTGAATGTTTTATGTAAATAAAATGTGATGTCAAGAAAAAGAATTTTGGTTTTTCTGTAAAGAAGATTGCCAGATGAAACATCACGTCAGATTCAACAATGCATCAGAACAGGTAAATGAAATTTGTTCTTGTTTTTTAAATCAGTTATGTAAATAGAACCTACATCCGTCACTGAATTCTGACAACGTCGATCAACAGCAGTTGATTAATTACGTAATAGTTACCATTTACACATTTTCATATATACTGCGCAGAAAAAAGGGGAGGGTAGTTTTATACCTACTAAGTCTCTATAAGTTCTACTGAGACAATTGAGGAAATAGGCCCACCAGCGACCGAGCGGTAAAGTTGCTGAACACTGGTGGTTCGGTCCGAGGTTCGAATCCCGCGAACGGGCTGGCTGCATGGGCGTTTTCGTGGTTTTCCCCATGTGTAACGTGTATATGAGCCAGTTTTCCTTAGAAAGTCCGCCACGAAGGCATCCCTCCCGTTAGGCAGATAGCCCTAGAGGCTTTGCCATAATAACACACACACACACAATTGACGAAATTCAAATTTTGTTTTTCCTGTCTTGAAAGGACGACTTAGGATATGTATTATATTTATATATGTCAGTAGTATGAAACGGAGAGTTCAGCCACAGGAGGCGGGGCGCGGTGCAAATTCAGAGGCGGTGCAAGCGGAGGCGCAGCAGATAAGTAGGAATGTTTCGGGATTCTTGATTTAGTGAATAAGATGACGTCACACTTTGATAAGAGATTATCTTTCATTGATTTTCCGAAGGTTCTTTGTTAATCCATGTTTAGACCTTATATTTTTCTTTGTATTCCAGCTATTTTACTAAGTATATGATGGTTATTTTCTAGGTACCTTTAACGACGATTATTTTCGAATTTAAGGATTAATTCAGAAGGACTTAATTTTAGATGTAATTTTTTTTTAAGACTTCCCTATATACTCAGAATTTTACCTTATTTCCTAAATCTTCTGTTCATATATACCAGATTTACTTTCCGTAATCTTAATTACATTACTCATTTTTAGTATTAAATTTATTCTACCCAGAATTCCTTTTAATCAATACTTTTAACTTATCTGTTATATTTTACAAGTGTAATTACTAAAACACGCGTTTTTTATGTGTTATTTTATTCAATGTTAGATGCAATTTGTAACTTTTTTTGCTCTTTTTAAAGTTAGCGATCTTCAACATACTCTGTATTTTAACTTATTTCATGAATTTTGATCATATAGATGACCTTTACTTTATTTTAGATGTTACATTTTTAGCTTTTTTTATACATTTTAACCTTCATAATTTCAAATATACTTTTAATTTTAGTTTAATTCCTATATTTTCTGACCATATATAATAGTTTTATTTCATTTTAGATGTAATTTTTAACTTGTTTCGTACATTTTAAACCTTCGTAATTTTTAAAGTACTCTAATTTTGAACTTGCTTATTACATTTTCCTACCATATACCTGACTTATTTAATTTCTAGATGTAAATTTTAACTCCTTTTTCTATTTTTTATCATTTTTAGTTTCCAACATACTAAGAATTTTAACTAATTTGTTATATTTTCACATGACTTTCATTTAATTTGTAACGACTTTCATACGTTTTAACCTTCCTAATTTCAAACAGGCTCTTAATTTTATCTTAATTCCTCTATTTTCTTACCATGTATATGAGCTTTATTTAATTTTAACTTGTTTACATTTTATACCTTCGTAAATTTTACAGTACTCTAATTTTGAACTTGTTTATTACATTTTCCTACCATACGCATGAACTTTAGTTAATTTTAGATGTAATTTTTATACTTTTCTGGCACTGGTTTTCTTTCTAGTTTCCAACATACTCTAAATTTTAACTCATTTTCAATAAAAAATTACAACCAAATAAGTGTTACGTTTTCTTATAATTGTACATATATGTTTGCATTATAGGAAATTTCGATGCATTTTTTGAGAACTGTAATTTGCTAAACATTACCTTTTTCTGAAAGAAAAACTCCAAAGGCCATCTAAATCATTTAACTTTTCCTGCAGTATTTCCAACGTATAGAATAACTCTCTTAGAACTATTTTCTTAGTATTAACAACTAAATATGAAATAAGCATTTTTCACTGCAGAATATTTAAGGTTTTACCCAAATGAGGATATAACCTTTACCGAATTCAAGTTATTTACCCAGAATTCCCAACAAATGTTTAGAAAATGTGCGATAGAATGCAATTTATTTGCCTAAAAATGAGTCTTAACAGATTCTTGTCCGCTCCAGATTTACTAACAGTGGGAAAACCTGAAGTTCACTTTGCCTTGTTAACAACGATATGTACGTATCCTAGTTTAACAGGCTATCACTTCCCTAATCGCTTGCTTACCAGTTGAAGATAATAAAACTACCCTATCTTACTTCGATGACTCATTTTCATAAAGTTGGATATAATGGCCATCGTCTTGGAAAACGTGATTCTACATTTCTAAAAACGTGAAATGTTCTTAATAGTACGTGAAATATGCATAGAATTATATAAAATTTTGAACAGTTTATTGTATTCTTTAAGTAGATCCTTGAGTATTGTAGTCTATGTTCTGTATGTAATTTAGATTATGCAGCTTTTCATCTAGTTTGCATTGTGTAACTATAGCATTATGTGAAATTTATGGATGGTAAGCTTCAAATATGGAACTTAAAGTAGTTTTGTGCAGTAAAAAATGGTAAGTAATATGGGTATAAAATGTCATTAATTCGTTGTAATAGTTTGTGCATGAAAAATATAAATTTCTATCTTCGGAAAAAATATCAGAAATATATCAAATCATGTCATAAATCTGGTTGGTCTTCAAGTTCGACTGAAATGATACAACTTCGGATATAATTTTACATAAGAATATCTAAAATTTTCAATAGGAATTCAGATTTTGAAAATAGTTTTCCATTTTTGATACTGTTTCATTGCATTAAGTCTTCTAACATTGTTATTCACAAATTTTCATGAAAGATGAAAAATATTCGATTTTTTCCATTAAATATTTAGTGTCATTCAGTAAGCATCTGCAATTAAATTCGTATGGCACTCTCTAATTAATGTGAAACGATAAACATTCTTTGAAAAACATATATTTAATAAATAAAGGTAACACACAAAACGTTAGAAAAACGCTTCCTTGGATGTAATTTAAAATCTGAAAAATTTCAGATTTTTTTTTTTTAAATATTTCTTTGTTCCCTTTTTTATGCTTTGATATAGCACATCCGGAAAGTTTGTAAAAAAAATAATTTTAACTGTATTTCATAACGTTACTCATAAATGCAATAAGCTAAAAAATTCTATGAATTGAACAAAATGCTTAAAGCGTGAACCAGCTTACTACTAATATAGAGCTTTTTAATATTGTTTCGCTAATTAACCGGAATGCTGTACGGAGTTGTGTATAATAAAATAAGGATAACCAAAACAATTTTATAAATATAAATTGATACATTACATGTCTGATAATATCTTTTTAAGGGCCTGTAACTGGTTAGCCATAAGTTAGAACTAAACAACTTTATTCTACATGTTATAAGCAACGCAATAAAGGCAGAAACTAATTTCTAAATACTTAAACTGTATAATTTTGTGTATTAAGCAGAAAGCGTTAAATACAACTCTTACATGACAAAAAAAAAATCTCTTATAATCTACGAAATAGTGAAATGTTTGGTATGAAACGATAAAAATCTTGCATGAAGTTCGGTATATGGTCAGTCCCATTATTGAAGATCTCTTCCTAAATTCTGAAATAGTGATGTTTATACTCTTAATATTTTCAAAATTTAGTACTTCATGAATTAAATAACTGTATAGATGTACTAAACCTTATCTAAAATTCAAATATTTTATGAATTGATTTAGAAGTAAATGAGTGGTATGTTAGGCAGTTTCTTTCAGAAATATATCTGTATTTGAAAACTCTGTAGATAATTTGCCTTACTGAAATTCTTCTAAATTTTTAAAAATATATGGGTGATATGTTATCATCTAAAATGTCTTTTCTCTTTGCAAATAGTATATAGAGTTATAATAGGAATTGAATTTTCTTTCTATAGCAGAATTTATTAGTATTTCTAGAAGAGGAATTAGAAAAAAAAAATTCGTGTTGTTGTAAAAAACTAATGTAGTATCTGGTTGTCGTTATGGTAGAAAGTGCTATTCAAACGTTTCAGTGGTAAAATATGATTCTGAAATGTCATTTTCTGAAAATAATCAATGTATATCTCAATATTAGATATTAAGATAGTCAAAATTATAAGTCTTTTACACAATGTGAGCATGAAGCCTTTGAAAAATCTGTTGCAGTCGTATAAAATTTAACTCGAAGATGAAAATTGTTGCTTGCATGATTAAACAATATCAAAATTTGGTTTGAAACTAAATCACTGAGTGCTACATATAGCATGTGATCGTGATTGTTTTAAGTTCTTTGTGTAGAAGATATCCTGTTTTTTAAGTAAAATTATTTTCCTTTTCCAATGAAAGTTAAGTCTAAAGCTAAATCTTTGGAAAAGTGAGATCTTCGGATTTTCGTCTGTTAGGAGAAATGTGCATGCTTACATAAAAATAGAATAGAAGTGTCACTGAATTTTCTCGTCACTACAAAAGGGTAGATTTAGAAAATAAAGGAAAATTTCTAAAAACTTTGGTTCATTACCTTAGTCTTACTTTTTAAAAGTTGATAAGTTATAAGAACACTCTTTTTAACCGTATACTGCTTACAGTAAATGATTTGTTACTCAGGTTTTATATTAATGCATTACAAGATGTTACATTTCATTTAAGTATTGGTAAAGTTTTACTGTTTCTAATGAGTAGGATTTTCTTAATGTGTATGCGGATATTTAATTGCCTTTTCCTCAACAACGCTTGGGAGTAATTTAATAATATGTCGTATAAATATGCTTTTTTAAAAAAAAAAACATAATTAAAAGTTAATTAAAATTACTTAGTAGTAATAAATGTAAAGTGCTAATTGTACTACAGAATGATTCATGACGTTTCTGTGTATACTGCCAAGGGTAGATAAAGTAAACTTCAGGTTTTCCCACTGATAGTAAATCTGGAGCGGACAAGAATCTGTTAAGACTCATTTTTAGGTAAATAAATTGCCTTCTATCGCACATTTTCTAAACATTTGTTGGGAATTCTGGGTAACTAACTTGAATTCGGTAAAGGTTATATCCTCATTTGGGTAAAACCTTAAATATTCTACAGTGAAATATGCTTATTTCATATTTAGTTGTTAATACTAAGAAAATAGTTCTAAGATAGTTATTCCATACGTTGGAAGTACTGCAGGAAAAGTTAAATGATTTAGATGGTCTTTGGATTCAGTTCAGTTATTCAGTTATTCAGTTATGGCAAAGCACACGAGGGCTATCTGCCTAAAGGGAAGGATGCCTTTCGTGGAGGATTTTCTAAGGGAAACTGGCTCGTATACACGTTACACATGGGAAAAACCACGAAAACGCCATGCAGCCAGCCCGTTCGCGGGATTAGATAGTCTTTGGAGTTTTTTCTCAGAAAAAGGTAATATTTAGCAAATTACAGTTCTCAAAAATGCATAGAAATTTCCTATAATGCAAATATATGTACAATTATAAGAAAACGTAACACTTATTTGGTTGTAATTTTTTTATTGAAAATGAGTTATTCCTTATTAAATGTGTATCAGTAAGGAATATTTAACTACTATGATGAGTATTATACGAAGAAATTTCTGTATTTGTGATGAAGAAGGTTAAAATATTCGAAATTATAGTGGAGATTTGGGTAAAATGTCTCTTACTCTTTCTCTCTTTGGTTCCTTCTGTAAGTATAGGTATATTGGTAATGATGTATGTTGTGTAAAATACTTCACAAGATTTCGTTCATAAGAAAATTAATTGGTAAATAAATTAATGTAAACTGACATTTGCGAAAAGAATATTTTAGTCTAAGAAATTAAAAAATAGAGTATGTATGAAATTGTCTAGTGAATTAAGTTAGAACTGGACTAAGTTAAAAAAATGTGTTAACATTATGTGTTAGAAATAAATGCCTATCAATAAAACAAACTTCCAAGAGATGAAATTGTAACATATGGGTAAAATCGATGGTCATTCATCTCTTATTCGATAGTGGAAATGTTTATCTTAGAAATTTATTTTATACATGTAACGTGAAATTTCATCAATTTCGCATAAAAGCCGTTCATGAAGGCAGAAATATCCGTACTTAGGGTAGGAAAAAGGTAATAAAGTGAAAATTTGCATAGTCGAGACATTTAAAGTGACGTAAAATGCATTCAATTTGTACAAATTACTGAATTAAAAGGTACTGAGCGTTCAAAATAATAAGAATTTTGTATGAGTACATGAAAGAATGAATATGGTTCTAAAATTATGGATGAAAGTTGAGATTTTATTCTAAAAATTCGGAATTTATCAAACTAGCTTAATGAGAATCAAGATTGAAACTGAACACTGGTAACATTGAAGAGTTCAAAAACATATATTCAGATATAAAGGGTATTAAGAATTAAAAGGAAATACCAGAATACGTAGGAAATGTTAAAGTTTGAAAATACGAATGAAGTTAATAATGAAGTAAAATAGTAGGATATGTAATGGTAAACGTACTACAGAATGATAAATTGTAGAATTGCTAAATTAAAATAGTAGTATAAAATAGGGACTAAGTAGGGGCTAGTTAAAGGTTGTAAAATAAAATGCTTAATTGAAATCTATCTGTATGTTTAAGAAATTTAAGCATGTTGACTTAGCTGAAATAGTAAAATCAAAAGCGTAATTACAATCAAAAATTATAAAACAGAGTTAAAATTTAGAGTATGTTGGAAACTAGAAAGAAAACCAGTGCCAGAAAAGTATAAAAATTACATCTAAAATTAACTAAAGTTCATGCGTATGGTAGGAAAATGTAATAAACAAGTTCAAAATTAGAGTACTGTAAAATTTACGAAGGTATAAAATGTAAACAAGTTAAAATTAAATAAAGCTCATATACATGGTAAGAAAATAGAGGAATTAAGATAAAATTAAGAGCCTGTTTGAAATTAGGAAGGTTAAAACGTATGAAAGTCGTTACAAATTAAATGAAAGTCATGTGAAAATATAACAAATTAGTTAAAATTCTTAGTATGTTGGAAACTAAAAATGATAAAAAATAGAAAAAGGAGTTAAAATTTACATCTAGAAATTAAATAAGTCAGGTATATGGTAGGAAAATGTAATAAGCAAGTTCAAAATTAGAGTACTTTAAAAATTACGAAGGTTTAAAATGTACGAAACAAGTTAAAAATTACATCTAAAATGAAATAAAACTAATATATATGGTCAGAAAATATAGGAATTAAACTAAAATTAAAAGTATATTTGAAATTATGAAGGTTAAAATGTATAAAAAAAGCTAAAAATGTAACATCTAAAATAAAGTAAAGGTCATCTATATGATCAAAATTCATGAAATAAGTTAAAATACAGAGTATGTTGAAGATCGCTAACTTTAAAAAGAGCAAAAAAAGTTACAAATTGCATCTAACATTGAATAAAATAACACATAAAAAACGCGTGTTTTAGTAATTACACTTGTAAAATATAACAGATAAGTTAAAAGTATTGATTAAAAGGAATTCTGGGTAGAATAAATTTAATACTAAAAATGAGTAATGTAATTAAGATTACGGAAAGTAAATCTGGTATTATGAACAGAAGATTTAGGAAATAAGGTAAAATTCTGAGTATATAGGGAAGTCTTAAAAAAAAATTACATCTAAAATTCAGGCCTTCTGAATTAATCCTTAAATTCGAAAATAATCGTCGTTAAAGTTACCTAGAAAATAACCATCATATACTTAGTAAAATAGCTGGAATACAAAGAAAAATATAAAGTCTAAACATGGATTAACAAAGAACCTCCGGAAAATCAATGAAAGATAATCTCTTATCAAAGTGTGACGTCATCTTATCCACTAAATCAAGAATCCCGAAACATTCCTACTTATCTGCTGCGCCTCCGCTTGCACCGCCTCTGAATTTGCACCGCGCACCGCTTCCTGTCACTGAACTGTCCGTTTCATACTACTTATGGCACTGTTCTAATATAGGTGTTTTGATACAAAAATCTGACATTTTTTTGAAATAAAATACCAATTTTGTTTCTCAAATTTCGCTTCTACGACTCAAGTTATCTTAACCTAGGTGTTAAAGTTTGTAATTTTTGGTGAGAAATTTATGGACAGATTGAAAAATTTATCTTGGCTCATTTTTTTTTCATTCATTTTGCGACAAGAATTCAGTTTGCGACAAGAATAATTTACTTGGCGAACTTCTTAATTTATAGCAACTAATTTTCCCTCTTTTTTTCTTTGTGCACAGGCGGGTATAAAAGGTCCATCGTTCACGCTTTCGAGTAATTTTAATAAAGTGCGTAAAGCACATTTGGCGTTATTATCGCTAAAAATATGTCAAATTTCAAAATGTAAATTCAAGTATATCTTAGGAAATCTTGAACAAAAAAACTAGTTTTTTGCAAGTATGCTTAGAAATACATCTACTTTAAGATGATGGCAAAAATGTTACAGCTTATAATTCAAAATTTCTTCCGAAAAATTTATAAAAGTTATTCAAAAATACAAATTTTAAGAAATATATCATTAAAAAATGTGCTGTTTATACTTGGATTAAGTCTAAATTTCGAATTCTGGAAGAATTAATCAAGTAAGTTTAATAAAGCAGAGATTTTAATAAATATATATCAAATTCAATTAACACTGAGGAGCTAAAATTTTGAGAGCTAATTTTTTTTAAGACCTGCTCCTGCAGTTTTCACAAAATATGATAGTTTGGCATAATTTGAGTCGTAGAATCGAAATATGGAAGAAAAACTGGCAAGTCATTTCATAAGAAGTCCGATTTTGTGTCAAAATACCTATATTAGAACAATGCTTTATATAAATCTAATACCTATCTTAAATCGCGTTTTCGAGACATGAAAAACGCAAGTTGAATATCGTCAATCGGCCCAATAAAACGGGAGATATAGAACTGCTTCCCCTTTTTTTACGTAGTGTACCTAGATTGTATTAAATCTATAAAGTTTATTTGGAATCCGTATGATATTTCTATATTCTAAATAGAAAATCTTTTATGATGTTATGTACTAAAATGTACATAACATCATGTTAAGTACTAAAACTAGAACGGCAGACTGTAACGTTCAGTTATATATCAGACTGTAACGTTCAGTAACTGTTAAACGTTCAGTATTTAATAGCCTAACATGCAAACAACGCCGAATAGAATGTGAACAGCGACAGGGCCATCATTAAGTGGTGACTTCATACTGTGACGTTTCATGATTTCATTTTCGTGGACATTCAGAAATTGCTTACTCCATCTATTCTAACCTCCATGTAGTGAACCGACGCAAAATGCTGTTTTGAGACTAGTAGCCTTTTTGGGCTAACGCTCCTTTGGCTAATACACTAGTAGTAAGCGGGGGTAACCGTGCTACGCCCGAGGCTATAGGGGGCGTGGCCTCCGCCATCTTGGATTACGTAACAACCGAAAGTGACGATACCAGCGCCATCTTGGATTCCTTCCCGCGTTGGAATGACATCGTCAAAGTTTCGTTTTTATGGTGTGGCAACGATCTTTTCAAAGTTTTTATTTTTTGTGGCATCGAATATATATTTTTAGGTTTTGTTGCAACGAACTCTTGAACGTGTTTGGAATGACATCTCTTTTAATTTATTATTTTTAATTATTTGACACGTGATTAATATTAGTTTGATATTTGATTAATATTAATACTATTTTGTATGTCATTAATTTTTTTATTTACTCTTTTTAATAAGTATCTTAATTATTTAGTACGTCATTATTTAATTAATTACTTTTAATGAATTTTTGTGGAAATTAATATTATTTTCCCTGAATTTTAAAAGTAACTCCACGGCTGAGATTCGAACTCGCTATCTCTGGAATGGGAGTCTAGCGCTTTACCGCTCGGCTACCCGGTCCTCTTATCAGACTTGTTATTTGAAACCCTCTTTGGCCCTTTGACTTTTTGCACATTGATGACATAAGGCTGAAAGTCTGAGCATGCGCTTTGACATGAAAACCGCGTCACACATTTGTATTTACATGACGGCTGGATTTCTTTTCGCTTCTTAATCATTACTTTATTCATTGCTGTTTTAAATGTAAGATTTCCCCACAGTTTAATTTCTTTTTATTATTGAAATATTTTTAATTGTTTTCATTTTTCATCTCATTCTTACTTTTTTTAAGTTATTAATTAATTTATTAATTTTTTATTTCATTATTTTCCCTTTCCCAAACATAAATTTTATTTTTAACTTTGTAAAATGACGTTTACTTCCACAAAAGTGAATTTAAATTTTCTTTTTACTTTTTATCTTGCAAAGTTTATTTTTTTATATTTAATTTTCTTTTTGGTTTTACAAAAGTAATATTTATTTTTACGAATTGAATTTTCCTTTTCACTTTTTTATCTTGCAAAAGTTTTTTTTTTTTTTCGAAATTTTTTCCTTTTTGTATTTTTACTTTACTTTATTTAAATTTTTTGTTTATACTTTCTTTTTGGTTTTACAAAAGTAATATTTTTATTTACGAATTGAATTTTTCCTTTTCACTTTTTTATTTTGCAAAAGTTTTTTTTTTCCCCAAAATTTATTCCTTTTTGTATTTTTACTTTATTTTAATTTTTTGTTTAAACTTTTTTTT
The DNA here is from genome assembly GCF_044657685.1 of Stegodyphus dumicola. Classification (NCBI taxonomy): domain Eukaryota; kingdom Metazoa; phylum Arthropoda; class Arachnida; order Araneae; family Eresidae; genus Stegodyphus; species Stegodyphus dumicola. Next base: position 54,066,786 of record NC_140778.1, read on the forward strand.
TGGTTTTACAAAAGTAATATTTATTTTTACAAATTTAATTTTCCTTTCCGCTTTTTATTTAAAAAAAAAAAGTGTTACTACATTTTTAACTTAATTTTTTTACAAAAGTAATATTTAGTTTCATAATTTTAATTTTTTTGAGTTTTTTGTTTACACAAATGCAGTTTTTTGTTTTCTCCCTTATGCATTTTACTTCCTAAAATAAATTTCATTTTTCCCCCTTTCCTTTAAAATTTTTTTTTGTTACATTTTTATTTTACCCTTAACTTTTTCCCCTTGTTTTAAATACAATACGATGTTACATTTCCATTTCTCCAAAAGTAAACTTACCTACATTTCTCTGTCTTTGAAATTTTAAGCTGGAATTTACATGCATATAACTTCACTAGATAATATTTTCTGTAACATTAAGCCAATATACACAATGCTCTTTCTATATAGTTTAACTGGAATACTACATTTCCTACTTTTTTACTACTAAGTTGGAGATACTCAGAACTTTTCCTTCTAATGCATTGTACTAACTATTAATGCCTGTATTAACTTTTTTGGCCAACTATACAAAACTTTGTTGATTCCCTTTTACACGTCTTACTTTTGTTCAAAGGATTCACCAAACTATGTCTGACAAATGTAATTTTTACACTTTCCATTTACACATTTACCCTTATATTTAACTTATAAAACATATTCATGCTGTATTTCTGATTCCTTTTTCCCATAATAAACACAGACTTACACATGTTTCTTTATTGTAAGACTTACTAACTTTAAAACAAATCTTACAAGGAGCAATAAATTTTCATGGTATGAAGCCCACTCAAACCAATGCATGGAGCATTTCTACCCAGTTAAGTTTAGATACATACCAATAGTACTTCATTTCTTCTTATTTTACTCTACAGACATTTATACATATATATTCAGAACACTCCCTTTTATTCAGTAAGATTCATTTATACTACTAACACAAATTTTGCTAACTCTTTGAAATATTTTACGAAAATATCTTGTATTTTCTTGCACACATCCTACTTAAATCACCAAACATACATTGAACCTTGATTTTTCCTTCATGTGAAAACGTCACTCGGATTCTTAATATGATTCCACCATTTACCGCAGAACTTTATAAACACTACTCTATTTGAACTTATCACAGCCTAACTCTCTTAACAAGGTACAGAAGATTGAATTATATTTTAAGTACAGAGAAGAATATCCACATTGTAACGTATTATTTTAAATTTGAATTATAGTCATATTTGTGAAGGAGAATTTAAAGTCTATAATGCACATGGAATTAATATTCAGCCATGGTGATGAAACTTTATCGATTTTTTCTCAACTTGGAATATAAAAATTTGTTAACTTGGAATATTTTTAACGTATTCATTGTAAATTAACTGAAAAATACCCATATTTCACATTGTCAATAATTTATTTAGCACTGAACTCTTACAGCCTTTTGAGAACGAAATTTAATTTATCATACCTGACAAATGATTCCTACATAGTAATGATACATTACACGAAATATTGAGTAGAGTTCCAAATAATGATCTAACATAGTAATTAACATAAAAGACCTAACACAAATAATTTTAAGATAGAAATTTCAAACTGACATTGCTTAACTCTTACAGCTTTATTTGATATTTAACTTCTCATAGTTAGTAAATAAACCTACACACAAATAATTATACATGACAGGTAATAATGACAGAAACTCCATATAATCTACTATAATTACCAACTTTAAAAATTTTAACGCTTTTTAATATGTCACAAGAAAGACCACACTTTCAAAAAAGCATTATTTTAATTAAACATTGGAGTCATACAATTCTGCGCACATGTTTTTATTTATCATGAGCATGACACATAATAAGTAAATAAAATATATTTCACAAACTACGAAAAGCATTTCTCTTTTAACCGACTGTAATCTTAAGAAAAGATGCAGTATGGAGTGCTTAGAACACTCAGTGCCACAGTTCCTCATTTCCCCACGCATTAACCAAAATATACATGTACTTTAAAATCAGTTAAACAAATTCAAATGTTAGTATTCAAACAGGAATACTTCACAAATTAGATGAAAGAGAGGTACACAATGAACTTGAGTGATAAATACAGAAAAGCATGTAAGGACCGAGAAAAAGATGTATTCGTGGAGAACTTTTTAAGATAAAAACTTGCTCTATTTTTGCACATGGGATGCATTTTGCATTTCAGATTAAGGAAGCATTCAAGATAATTCCTGTATAACTAGGGATTTTATTCACACTTGTTAGTAATGTAATTTATTAGAACAGTCGCAGATATATAGGACAAGTATGCCATTTCCAAGGAAAACAATTTTCCAAGACAGACGTTAATAGTGAAATATAAAATGGAATAAGAAAATGCCATATTTCCAACAAAATTAGTATCTGAGTATGCAAAAACATGAACAAGAAACGAATATTTTTTCTGAAAGTGTTCCGAATGTGATAAGTGAGGAATAAGAATCTTGACTAGTTTCATGAACAGAGCATGAAAAATAATGAAGAATTTTTAATTTTATTTTGTCTGTAGTACATTTACTAATGCTAAAATCTTCCATTTGGTTGACTGTACATTTAGACGCAAGTTGATAAATCAGAGTGATTTTGTGTTTTAAAGCTTCAGATTCAGAAATAATACAACTCAAAAGCAAAAAGATTAAAACGACAAGAGAATATACTGCAAGCAAGCGAGCGTGATAAATGACTTTTTGGGCTGATTTTCATGAATTCATAGATCGGGTGCAAAATTTTAATGCACTGTATATGAACTATTTTTCAAATGTATTACGATCACTGTTTTCCAACTTTACATAGACTTTAAGTATGTAATGTTGCGCGCTTCCAACCTGCACGCAACAATAGTGGTGACTGCTAAGAACTGGAAAGTAGACAAAGTCTTGAGAAGGATTTAAATCCCTTTTTATTCAACTTTAGAAATTACAAATGCGTGCTCTTGACGCTCAGAAACTACGCCGACCCGGCGGTAAAATAAAAATAAGAAACTAAAAAAAAAAAAGAATACTAACAAGTGACTAACTACGACTCTCTAAACGTAACTATTCTCACCGCGTTCTAAGATAACGCTGATAATTCAGCAAACTTCTGAATATTGCGTTGAAAGATTAACAATCTGCCGAGGCGCCGCCGAAACGCGTGGTTCTTCAATTTCTAACTAGCCACCTCCACGCTCGTGAAGCAAGAAAAGCACACTTTCGAACTCGTTTCCCTTCTATTTAACTCAGATTACTTCCGCTGACATTTTGAATTCTTGCGCGTTCTACTAGAATTTACATACTCTTGCATTGGCAATTCCAAGGAAAAGTAAGGCTTGACAGGAAAGATAGTTTAGACTTAAAATAAATGTTAGTTAAAATAAATATACACCCTACAAGTAAACATTTCATGTTAATTTACCATTTTTTCCTGAGATTTATCTACGTATTTACTAAATTTTTGCATTTCGTTTATAAATATAATACCAAAAGGACATAAGAGAACATTTGTTTCTTGAAAATTTCCATAATTTTACCCAACTGTTATTTCTTTTATAGCTTTGAAGTAACATTTTAAACACATAGTTATCTTTTATTGACCAGACAGCCGTTGGTCTTGCCAATGTCTGAGGGAAGTCACAAAGCTAGAGAATTTAAGTAATATTTTACCAGTACGGAGAACTTCTTACGGCGTTTTGGATGAAAATTGACCGAATTTAGTAGTTCATTACTAACCTAGGAGCCTTTAACTATTTTTTTTATTCGAAAAAAACACACCTGAAATTATCATCAAGATTTTCCATGCAGATATATTGTACTACTTTTCATGCCATTACATTTCAAATGAAATTTGATTCATTGTCAGATAGTTAAATGTTTGTTATTTTTTCGCATACGAATGCATTTTCGTGTCTCACATACGCTCATTACATATGATTTAACAAAATTACGAACAAGTTAGAAGTTAAATGAATATTTCCTGAAATACTGTACATTTCATTCCGGAAAGTTTACATGAGTACCTTCATTTCGAAACCCCTAATGTTTCTTTTCCTGAATTCAAAGAAAATTTTGAGTGTAGAATTTTCAGTTTGGACAGAAGTTATTTGTGGGTGGCTGTGATGCGTTCGTGTTTTCATAAACCGTTTTTGTGAAACACCCTATTGGTAACCTTTAGAACAGTTTGAATATTACCATTTTTTACCTTGCTGCCACTGCAAATCATTGAATTTTGAAATATTTTCCTTTTTTATCGTTTACAGTGCCTCGTAAAGTCTTGAGAACAAATTTTTACTAAATAGTTATATCATTCGATTTAATAATTTTGTTACACGTTTGGAAGATTTAACTTCACTCTCACGCTAAACCAGAAGTTAAGAAAAGAAATGTAATTTTTATCTTAGTATTCTATGGGGATAGATTAATTTTCTCTGACATTGACGTATTCGTATGTAGATAATAGAGACTTTTAACCCAGCTCATACAGACTTGGAATATTTTCTCTAAGTCACCACGATGACTGACTTGCATTGTCATAGACGTTTTTCTCGTGAAATATATTTCTTTCTTAAAAGTTTATATACTAATTTCTTTAGAAACATGTCTAAGAAAATACCTCATCTTCATAAGAAACATCAGATTTGATTTAAATTAATAATAAAATAAGAATCATTATTTTGTAAATATATTTCTCTTTGACTCAAAAGTTTCTTCTTTATCATATTCGAAATGAACAATTAATTGTACATAACTAATATATTGTATTGATGAACCAGAGTTATATTTTACCTTACTGCATTATATTTCAAAGTGAATGTGTTTTATTGCATCTTTTAACAAAATCTTAAAAGCTTAAATGAGTGTTTCATTACAAAATTTGTACTTTCTAACTTCATTCTACTGAAACGAAAACATTCATAACTTATTACGAAGAAAAAGTATTACATATTATACTTTTTGATTAATTTTCATACCACAGTATTATCTTTGAAAATTTGTTTCCTAATCCACTGCTAATATATTACTAATTTTCGCTCTTTCAATACACTTCGTACGTGATAAAAAAACTCAGTTTAGAAACTTTTTTCCTTAAAGCCTTGTATTGCATTGCCGAACCGGGGGCCATGCTTTCATTTTTATTACATATCATGCGAATATTTAAAAAAAAGCATATTTTTTCCTTCTGTTAGCACAATTTTAACCAGCATTTTACTATTACAGAGACTTCTTTAGTAAAATTTCAAGGGTTAAATTGATCGTTTCATTATTAATTTTGAAGATTCTGGATATATCCTATTTAAGTTCATAACCGATTAGCAAAATAATTTATATATGTACTTTGTTGTCCTCTTGGTTAATTTTTAAAGCGTTTTTCTTAACTATAACACTTGATTTCTAGCGAAGTATCGAAATGATTATTTACTTTCCACTTTTTCAAAAGAATTTCGTAGACACATATGTTCAGTACAGAATATTTTCCTAACTTAAAAATATTATTACCAAAATAGAAAAATATGCAAAATTTTCCGAAAAATTTATATATTTGTTTTTTAAAACATGTACAGGAATACCCACATTTAATTACTTAATGTGTATTTTCCTATATCAGAACTAAAATTTGGAACGAAAAATTTTTAAATAATGTCATATTCCATAAAATTTATGTCTTTGTGATGTCATCGTCTTTTCTCAAACGTTTTGAGAGTAGTCGTTTAGACATTTCGAAACTGTTTTCTCTTTGCTATTGGAAACTATTTTATCTTTGCTGTTGGTATATGCCAATGAATTCTCGATACTTTTTTCTCTTGGTTTATCCTCAGCTTATGAGTTATTTAAATACTTAAAAATATATTTGTAGATCTTTTATGTTGACACTTGCGATAGATTTTTTTTGGACGTTTTTGGAAAATGTATTTTATTTACGTGAATGAAACTGATGTTTTCTTAAAATTTTATTATTCAGAGTGTTAGTCAATTACGATAGAATGCCGAATTTGTTCTCTTTATTCAACATTCATATGAACTACGGTATTCCAAATCCCTCACGCAAAATGTAATTTTTCTATCAGTAATAGGAAGACGAATGGAATAAATGCAGGTTTTGCAGACATAAGATAAAAAATCTGGAAGTAAAAGACATTCTCCAGATCTAAACAATTTAGTAGAATGTGCAAATATTCATCCTATTCGAAGCTTATTTTTTGAATTACATAGAATATAAAATGTAAATTTAATAAAAGGAGTTGTGGGCATTTGATCTTCGCTCTTACATAGAATTTACAATTCTACTTAGCTTTTGTAAGAGCAAAGATTAGGTGCTCACTTAGAGCTTCAGAAGACTGCCGGCGTGTTTCCTCCGCTGGAGCCACTTTTTACGAAAACCTGCTCTATGACTAATTTTGTATAATTACCATCCAGATTTTGAAGAATACTTGATCTTCATTATAACTCCTTTTATTAAATTTACATTTTATATTCTATGTAATTCAAAAAATAAGCTTCGAATAGGATGAATATTTGCACATTCTACTAAATTGTTTAGATCTGGAGAATGTCTTTTAGTTCCAGATCTTTTATCTTATGTCTGCAAAACCTGCATTTATTCCATTCGTCTTCCTATTACTGATAGAAAAATTACATTTTGCGTGAGGGATTTGGAATACCGTAGTTCATATGAATGTTGAATAAAGAGAACAAATTCGGCATTCTATCGTAATTGACTAACACTCTGAATAATAAAATTTTAAGAAAACATCAGTTTCATTCACGTAAATAAAATACATTTTCCAAAAACGTCCAAAAAAAATCTATCGCAAGTGTCAACATAAAAGATCTACAAATATATTTTTAAGTATTTAAATAACTCATAAGCTGAGGATAAACCAAGAGAAAAAAGTATCGAGAATTCATTGGCATATACCAACAGCAAAGATAAAATAGTTTCCAATAGCAAAGAGAAAACAGTTTCGAAATGTCTAAACGACTACTCTCAAAACGTTTGAGAAAAGACGATGACATCACAAAGACATAAATTTTATGGAATATGACATTATTTAAAAATTTTTCGTTCCAAATTTTAGTTCTGATATAGGAAAATACACATTAAGTAATTAAATGTGGGTATTCCTGTACATGTTTTAAAAAACAAATATATAAATTTTTCGGAAAATTTTGCATATTTTTCTATTTTGGTAATAATATTTTTAAGTTAGGAAAATATTCTGTACTGAACATATGTGTCTACGAAATTCTTTTGAAAAAGTGGAAAGTAAATAATCATTTCGATACTTCGCTAGAAATCAAGTGTTATAGTTAAAAAAAACGCTTTAAAAATTAACCAAGAGGACAACAAAGTACATATATAAATTATTTTGCTAATCGGTTATGAACTTAAATAGGATATATCCAGAATCTTCAAAATTAATAATGAAACGATCAATTTAACCCTTGAAATTTTACTAAAGAAGTCTCTGTAATAGTAAAATGCTGGTTAAAATTGTGCTAACAGAAGGAAAAAATATGCTTTTTTTTAAATATTCGCATGATATGTAATAAAAATGAAAGCATGGCCCCCGGTTCGGCAATGCAATACAAGGCTTTAAGGAAAAAAGTTTCTAAACTGAGTTTTTTTATCACGTACGAAGTGTATTGAAAGAGCGAAAATTAGTAATATATTAGCAGTGGATTAGGAAACAAATTTTCAAAGATAATACTGTGGTATGAAAATTAATCAAAAAGTATAATATGTAACACTTTTTCTTCGTAATAAGTTATGAATGTTTTCGTTTCAGTAGAATGAAGTTAGAAAGTACAAATTTTGTAATGAAACACTCATTTAAGCTTTTAAGATTTTGTTAAAAGATGCAATAAAACACATTCACTTTGAAATATAATGCAGTAAGGTAAAATATAACTCTGGTTCATCAATACAATATATTAGTTATGTACAATTAATTGTTCATTTCGAATATGATAAAGAAGAAACTTTTGAGTCAAAGAGAAATATATTTACAAAAAATTCATTCTTATTTTATTATTAATTTAAATCAAATCTGATGTTTCTTATGAAGATGAGGTATTTTCTTAGACATGTTTCTAAAGAAATTAGTATATAAACTTTTAAGAAAGAAATATATTTCACGAGAAAAACGTCTATGACAATGCAAGTCAGTCATCGTGGTGACTTAGAAAAAATATTCCAAGTCTGAATGAGCTGGGTTAAAAGTCTCTATTATCTACATACGAATACGTCAATGTCAGAGAAAATTAATCTATTTCCATAGAATACTAAGATAAAAATTACATTTCTTTTCTTAACTTCTGGTTTAGCGTGATAGTGAAGTTAAATCTTCCAAACGTGTAACAAAATTATTAAATCGAATGATATAACTATTTAGTAAAAATTTGTTCTCAAGACTTTACGAGGCACTGTAAACGATAAAAAAGGAAAATATTTCAAAATTCAATGATTTGCAGTGGCAGCAAGGTAAAAAATGGTAATATTCAAACTGTTCTAAAGGTTACCAATAGGGTGTTTCACAAAAACGGTTTATGAAAACACGAACGCATCACAGCCACCCACAAATAACTTGTGTCCAAACTGAAAATTCTACACTCAAAATTTTCTTTGAATTCAGGAAAAGAAACATTAGGGGTTTCGAAATGAAGGTACTCATGTAAACTTTCCGGAATGAAATGTACAGTATTTCAGGAAATATTCATTTAACTTCTAACTTGTTCGTAATTTTGTTAAATCATATGTAATGAGCGTATGTGAGACACGAAAATGCATTCGTATGCGAAAAAATAACAAACATTTAACTATCTGACAATGAATCAAATTTCATTTGAAATGTAATGGCATGAAAAGTAGTACAATATATCTGCATGGAAAATCTTGATGATAATTTCAGGTGTGTTTTTTTCGAATAAAAAAAATAGTTAAAGGCTCCTAGGTTAGTAATGAACTACTAAATTCGGTCAATTTTCATCCAAAACGCCGTAAGAAGTTCTCCGTACTGGTAAAATATTACTTAAATTCTCTAGCTTTGTGACTTCCCTCAGACATTGGCAAGACCAACGGCTGTCTGGTCAATAAAAGATAACTATGTGTTTAAAATGTTACTTCAAAGCTATAAAAGAAATAACAGTTGGGTAAAATTATGGAAATTTTCAAGAAACAAATGTTCTCTTATGTCCTTTTGGTATTATATTTATAAACGAAATGCAAAAATTTAGTAAATACGTAGATAAATCTCAGGAAAAAATGGTAAATTAACATGAAATGTTTACTTGTAGGGTGTATATTTATTTTAACTAACATTTATTTTAAGTCTAAACTATCTTTCCTGTCAAGCCTTACTTTTCCTTGGAATTGCCAATGCAAGAGTATGTAAATTCTAGTAGAACGCGCAAGAATTCAAAATGTCAGCGGAAGTAATCTGAGTTAAATAGAAGGGAAACGAGTTCGAAAGTGTGCTTTTCTTGCTTCACGAGCGTGGAGGTGGCTAGTTAGAAATTGAAGAACCACGCGTTTCGGCGGCGCCTCGGCAGATTGTTAATCTTTCAACGCAATATTCAGAAGTTTGCTGAATTATCAGCGTTATCTTAGAACGCGGTGAGAATAGTTACGTTTAGAGAGTCGTAGTTAGTCACTTGTTAGTATTCTTTTTTTTTTTTAGTTTCTTATTTTTATTTTACCGCCGGGTCGGCGTAGTTTCTGAGCGTCAAGAGCACGCATTTGTAATTTCTAAAGTTGAATAAAAAGGGATTTAAATCCTTCTCAAGACTTTGTCTACTTTCCAGTTCTTAGCAGTCACCACTATTGTTGCGTGCAGGTTGGAAGCGCGCAACATTACATACTTAAAGTCTATGTAAAGTTGGAAAACAGTGATCGTAATACATTTGAAAAATAGTTCATATACAGTGCATTAAAATTTTGCACCCGATCTATGAATTCATGAAAATCAGCCCAAAAAGTCATTTATCACGCTCGCTTGCTTGCAGTATATTCTCTTGTCGTTTTAATCTTTTTGCTTTTGAGTTGTATTATTTCTGAATCTGAAGCTTTAAAACACAAAATCACTCTGATTTATCAACTTGCGTCTAAATGTACAGTCAACCAAATGGAAGATTTTAGCATTAGTAAATGTACTACAGACAAAATAAAATTAAAAATTCTTCATTATTTTTCATGCTCTGTTCATGAAACTAGTCAAGATTCTTATTCCTCACTTATCACATTCGGAACACTTTCAGAAAAAATATTCGTTTCTTGTTCATGTTTTTGCATACTCAGATACTAATTTTGTTGGAAATATGGCATTTTCTTATTCCATTTTATATTTCACTATTAACGTCTGTCTTGGAAAATTGTTTTCCTTGGAAATGGCATACTTGTCCTATATATCTGCGACTGTTCTAATAAATTACATTACTAACAAGTGTGAATAAAATCCCTAGTTATACAGGAATTATCTTGAATGCTTCCTTAATCTGAAATGCAAAATGCATCCCATGTGCAAAAATAGAGCAAGTTTTTATCTTAAAAAGTTCTCCACGAATACATCTTTTTCTCGGTCCTTACATGCTTTTCTGTATTTATCACTCAAGTTCATTGTGTACCTCTCTTTCATCTAATTTGTGAAGTATTCCTGTTTGAATACTAACATTTGAATTTGTTTAACTGATTTTAAAGTACATGTATATTTTGGTTAATGCGTGGGGAAATGAGGAACTGTGGCACTGAGTGTTCTAAGCACTCCATACTGCATCTTTTCTTAAGATTACAGTCGGTTAAAAGAGAAATGCTTTTCGTAGTTTGTGAAATATATTTTATTTACTTATTATGTGTCATGCTCATGATAAATAAAAACATGTGCGCAGAATTGTATGACTCCAATGTTTAATTAAAATAATGCTTTTTTGAAAGTGTGGTCTTTCTTGTGACATATTAAAAAGCGTTAAAATTTTTAAAGTTGGTAATTATAGTAGATTATATGGAGTTTCTGTCATTATTACCTGTCATGTATAATTATTTGTGTGTAGGTTTATTTACTAACTATGAGAAGTTAAATATCAAATAAAGCTGTAAGAGTTAAGCAATGTCAGTTTGAAATTTCTATCTTAAAATTATTTGTGTTAGGTCTTTTATGTTAATTACTATGTTAGATCATTATTTGGAACTCTACTCAATATTTCGTGTAATGTATCATTACTATGTAGGAATCATTTGTCAGGTATGATAAATTAAATTTCGTTCTCAAAAGGCTGTAAGAGTTCAGTGCTAAATAAATTATTGACAATGTGAAATATGGGTATTTTTCAGTTAATTTACAATGAATACGTTAAAAATATTCCAAGTTAACAAATTTTTATATTCCAAGTTGAGAAAAAATCGATAAAGTTTCATCACCATGGCTGAATATTAATTCCATGTGCATTATAGACTTTAAATTCTCCTTCACAAATATGACTATAATTCAAATTTAAAATAATACGTTACAATGTGGATATTCTTCTCTGTACTTAAAATATAATTCAATCTTCTGTACCTTGTTAAGAGAGTTAGGCTGTGATAAGTTCAAATAGAGTAGTGTTTATAAAGTTCTGCGGTAAATGGTGGAATCATATTAAGAATCCGAGTGACGTTTTCACATGAAGGAAAAATCAAGGTTCAATGTATGTTTGGTGATTTAAGTAGGATGTGTGCAAGAAAATACAAGATATTTTCGTAAAATATTTCAAAGAGTTAGCAAAATTTGTGTTAGTAGTATAAATGAATCTTACTGAATAAAAGGGAGTGTTCTGAATATATATGTATAAATGTCTGTAGAGTAAAATAAGAAGAAATGAAGTACTATTGGTATGTATCTAAACTTAACTGGGTAGAAATGCTCCATGCATTGGTTTGAGTGGGCTTCATACCATGAAAATTTATTGCTCCTTGTAAGATTTGTTTTAAAGTTAGTAAGTCTTACAATAAAGAAACATGTGTAAGTCTGTGTTTATTATGGGAAAAAGGAATCAGAAATACAGCATGAATATGTTTTATAAGTTAAATATAAGGGTAAATGTGTAAATGGAAAGTGTAAAAATTACATTTGTCAGACATAGTTTGGTGAATCCTTTGAACAAAAGTAAGACGTGTAAAAGGGAATCAACAAAGTTTTGTATAGTTGGCCAAAAAAGTTAATACAGGCATTAATAGTTAGTACAATGCATTAGAAGGAAAAGTTCTGAGTATCTCCAACTTAGTAGTAAAAAAGTAGGAAATGTAGTATTCCAGTTAAACTATATAGAAAGAGCATTGTGTATATTGGCTTAATGTTACAGAAAATATTATCTAGTGAAGTTATATGCATGTAAATTCCAGCTTAAAATTTCAAAGACAGAGAAATGTAGGTAAGTTTACTTTTGGAGAAATGGAAATGTAACATCGTATTGTATTTAAAACAAGGGGGAAAAGTTAAGGGTAAAATAAAAATGTAACAAAAAAAAATTTTAAAGGAAAGGGGGGAAAATGAAATTTATTTTAGGAAGTAAAATGCATAAGGGAGAAAACAAAAAACTGCATTTGTGTAAACAAAAAACTCAAAAAAATTAAAATTATGAAACTAAATATTACTTTTGTAAAAAAATTAAGTTAAAAATGTAGTAACACCTTTTTTTTTAAAATAAAAAGCGGAAAGGAAAATTAAATTTGTAAAAATAAATATTACTTTTGTAAAACCAAAAAAAAAGTTTAAACAAAAAATTAAAATAAAGTAAAAATACAAAAAGGAATAAATTTTGGGGGAAAAAAAAAAACTTTTGCAAAATAAAAAAGTGAAAAGGAAAAATTCAATTCGTAAATAAAAATATTACTTTTGTAAAACCAAAAAAAAGTTTAAACAAAAAATTTAAATAAAGTAAAAATACAAAAAGGAATAAATTTTGGAAAAAAAAAAAAACTTTTGCAAAACAAAAAAGTGAAAAGGAAAAATTCAATTCGTAAATAAAAATATTACTTTTGTAAAACCAAAAAGAAAGTTAAACAAAAAATTTAAATAAAGTAAAGTAAAAATACAAAAAGGAAAAAATTTCGAAAAAAAAAAAAACTTTTGCAAGATAAAAAAGTGAAAAGGAAAATTCAATTCGTAAAAATAAATATTACTTTTGGAAAACCAAAAAGAAAGTTAAACAAAAAATTTAAATAAAGTAAAGTAAAAATACAAAAAGGAAAATATTTCGAAAAAAAAAAACTTTTGCAAGATAAAAAAGTGAAAAGGAAAATTCAATTCGTAAAAATATATATTACTTTTGTAAAACCAAAAAGAAAATTAAATATAAAAAAATAAACTTTGCAAGATAAAAAGTAAAAAGAAAATTTAAATTCACTTTTGTGGAAGTAAACGTCATTTTACGAAAGTTAAAAATAAAATTTATGTTTGGGAAAGGGAAAATAATGAAATAAAAAATTAATAAATTAATTAATAACTTAAAAAAAGTAAGAATGAGATGAAAAATGAAAACAATTAAAAATATTTCAATTATAAAAAGAAATTAAACTGTGGGGAAATCTTACATTTAAAACAGCAATGAATAAAGTAATGATTAAGAAGCGAAAAGAAATCCAGCCGTCGTGTAAATACAAATGTGTGACGCGGTTTTCATGTCAAAGCGCATGCTCAGACTTTCAGCCTTATGTCATCAATGGTGCAAAATGTCAAAGGGCCAAAGAGGGTTTCAAATAACAAGTCTGATAAGAGGACCGGGTAGCCGAGCGGTAAAACGCTAGACTCCCATTCCAGAGATAACGAGTTCGAATCTCAGCCGTGGAGTTACTTTTAAAATTCAGGGAAAATAATATTAATTTCCACAAAAATTCATTAAAAGTAATTAATTAAATAATGACGTACTAAATAATTAAGATACTTATTAAAAAGAGTAAATAAAAAAATTAATGACATACAAAATAGTATTAATATTAATCAAATATCAAACTAATATTAATCACGTGTCAAATAATTAAAAATAATAAATTAAAAGAGATGTCATTCCAAACACGTTCAAGAGTTCGTTGCAACAAAACCTAAAAATATATATTCGATGCCACAAAAAATAAAAACTTTGAAAAGATCGTTGCCACACCATAAAAACGAAACTTTGACGATGTCATTCCAACGCGGGAAGGAATCCAAGATGGCGCTGGTATCGTCACTTTCGGTTGTTACGTAATCCAAGATGGCGGAGGCCACGCCCCCTATAGCCTCGGGCGTAGCACGGTTACTACTTACTACTTACACTCATGTCCATAAATTAAGGATAATGCAAAATCAGGCAAAGGAAGAGTTAGAAGCAAAACAGATTTGACTTATTTGTAAAGCTTATTTATTAAACAAAAGGTAAAGAGCAAAAAAAGATGCTATATGTTTGACATTATTAAAAAAATTAGCGATTTTTTCTCTCTGGAGCAAATTACAAAAAAAAAAAAAACTATTTACAAAAAAAACAATATTACATGGTTGGTATGATTGTTAATACATTGTATGTCTCCCAGACGATGCAATACAGTCCGTACAACGCCTAGGCATGCTGAGGATCAAATTATCGATCTGATCTTGGGGGATATTACACCACTCAAAAAGCAATGCTCTCCGAAGTTCCGGTGGACTTGTAGGAGGAGGTTGAAGGGCTGCAACTCGTCGGCCAAGTATGTCCCACACGTGCTCTACTGGATTCAAGTCCGGTGAGAATGCTGGCCAGTCCATACGCGTGATATCCTCCGATTGAAGGCATTCGCTTACGATGTTTGCACGGTGAGGACGGGCGTTGTCATCCATAAACACAAATTGTGCGCCTATGGCGCCCTGAAACAAACGTACATGTTGTTCCAGAATGATGTCCCGATAGATTTGGCTGGTCATGGTTCCAATTTGAACATGCAGATTAGTTCTGGAACCCAGAATAATTCCACCCCAAACGAGCACTCCTGCACTACCGTAACGGTGTCGTTCAATGATGTTTTCTGGGTGGTAACGAGTACCTGGAGCTCTCCATATGAAAGTCCGGCGAGAATCAAACTGCAAGCTAAACCTGGACTCGTCGGAAAACATCACACAAGCCCACTGTTGCGGTGTCCACAATGCGTGCTCTCTACTCCAGGCTAACCGCAGGCGACAGTGAGTTGCAATAAGTGGAACGCATCTGACAGGTCTACGAGCATATAGACCAATCTGCCCTAAGCGTCTGTACACGGTCTGCCTTTAAATTGTCGTACCAGTGGCTGAAGAGAGCTGACGAGACAGGTCTGAGGCTGTGCTCCGTCAGTTTCTTTTGGCAGTAACTGCCAAATACCGGTCCTCATTCGGCGTTGTAAATCTGAGACGACCTCTGCTGTAACGTCTACTCACATTACCATCATCTTGGAATCGTTGCCAAAGCTTGGAGATGACACTCTGGGCAATTTCAAGTTCGTCTGATACTTCCAGTTGGGTACGCCCACATTCCAGACGGCCGATAATTCTACCACGTAAGAAATCATCCAAATGCGTCCTTTGTGTCATAACTATTCGGTTATTTCACTGAAATGCTTATAAAGCGCCTGTGAACAATTTTGCTTCTTTGCCTGTATTCCTTATATCACTCTCGTCATTGTGACGTACCATCGGTGTCATCTGGTTACTTCCTGAAATTTGCATATGATTCTTAAAGATGTGTGTAGTGATTTTACAGATGGTATATTTACTTTGGAGTTCGATTTCCGCGTGACTCCGAATTATCCTTAATTTATAGACATGAGTGTAGATAGAAGCGTAGGTATTGCTTAATGTTGATGAAAACAGACACATTTTAGCTGCTAAGGGGATACATAATATGAAAAATAAATGTCGCGATCAGATAAAGTACATTAAATTAGCATATTTTAATACATAGACAAATTTCATTACCTTCTCCCTGAAATGCTGCACAGGGCTCGGAAATTTCGAAATAACCGCTCCAGCTCATTGTCGGCTGCCAGAGATGGTACGCCCTTACAAGGTTATCATGGTCAGTAAATGATGGTGGATGGAAAATGAAACCTTTGTTAAAAAATAAAGAATTAAAAATCTACGATACAATAAAATTTTATAAGTATAGCGGTCAGTGATGCTGGTAGCTATATGGATTAGCCAGGTTTCGAATCTCGGAGAAATTTTTTATGTTCATGTTTAGAGGAAAATATCCCAGAGGAAGATTCTCCTTCAAAACTAGGAAGGAGCTTCGCAAAGTGAAAAACGTCTATGTGAAAAAGGAAAGGTTCCGTAGACGTAATGTAAACCAGTTTGCTATCACGCCGCCGAAAAGCGGAGGGAAATTTCTCTAACGGAATCGGCGACGGAACTTGGCGAGAATTTCCCCCTCCGCGATTTGTACAGGAAATTGAGGAACACGCGTGTTAAGAAGAAACGTTCTTTGACAAAAACTTTTGCGATAATTTAAACTCGGCTTTTCGTACTTTTTTTGCTCAAAATAACTAATCTATTAATTAATTTACTTGCGCGAAAAAAAGTTTTCGTTTCCTTTAAAGTTTAAAGAAAAATAGAACAAGATTTGTTTTATGAACTCTGGATAAACGTGACCTTTGAACTTCAACACCCGCTTCGAGCTTTGGTGACAGATATTTGGCGCATGAGTAGCTGTTTCCCTCTACGTTGAAAAGGAGCCACTCCTGTTGAGCAGAAGTTTTCCTTCTTAATATTACATATTATTTGGCAAAGGTGCTCAAGACCTGTGGCAACGAGATTCAGTCAAAGAATATTTATTGTTAAGAAGAAAACTTCGCAGCAGCAGGAGTGGCTCCCTTCGAACGAAAGAGGAAACAGCTGCATCTGTAGCCAAAAAGCGCCAAAGCTCGAAGCTGATGTCGAAGTTCGAACAGGTTGAACGGTCACTTTTATCAAGAATTTAAAGCTGTGTGACTTGATTCCCCCCCCCCATATTGACGGATATAAAATCAGACATCAAACTGCGACATGGATAATGCAAGTTCAACAGCCAGTGAAAGTGAAATTTCACCTAATTTTCTTATTCATCTTAACCCGTGTTCCTCAATTTCTTGTACACCTCGCGGAGGACGAAAATCTCGACCAGGTCCGTTACATCACAAAGGGGAAAATTCTCGCCAACAGGCTCCGTCGCCAAATCCCTTGGTGAATTTTTCCTCTTCTTTCTAGCGGCGTAGAAGACAAACTGGTTTACATTACGTCTATGGAGCCTTTCCTTCTTTACATAGACGTTTCTTTGACTCAGTCATGCGCTTCTTGCCACGATGAGATTCCTTTTAGACAACAGAGATCAGTCACACAATTATGGTTGCAGTGAAATGCTCTTCCGATTGCTGAGCTTTCACTTAGATTTACAATGCATAAAAAATTTACATTATTACCATACATAATACCAAATACGTTATTTACAATACACGAAAAACTATCTTCATTACATTACTTGCGTTAATTAATGCACCCGGTCTTAGAACTTTCTAAGCATTTGTATATTATTCCTAAAAACATAACAAACTTAAAAAATTCTACTCAGAGGCTGTTCCTCTGAACTTATGGATTCGCAGTCGGTTTGCCCAAAGGGATTGTTTCGTTCAAATTTCTTACCCTTCGTTATCTGCCAACCTTTCCTCAATTTCCTCACTGATCACTTAATCTCAGCCCCGCGTACCAGATGGTGGGTAAACTGGAATATTATTCGTCTCTATTAACTATTTTATTGTTTATTTAATTTGTCTAACTCCCATCTCTATTTTCAAATCACTAATTTTATATTGATATCAACAATTGTAAGTATACTACCATGTATACCAGATGAGCGGGCTGCGGCCAAAGCAAAATTTATGACTTCTATGTACACCTGAAAAAACATTTATAAAAAAACATTTCGGTATGTAAAAAACAGGTTATTCTTTCCAAACAACTGCCAATTGGTAAATATTTTTTTTGTTGCCAAAGCAGGGGAAAAAATCAACTTTTGACACATCAGATTAATATATATACGTATGACGCTGTTATGTATTAATTGCTTTTATTTTCAAGCTTACGTTTTGCTTACTAATTCAGTTTTGATCAGTAATTGAAGTTCTTTTTTTTTTTTTTTTTTTTTTTTTTTTTTTTTTTTTTTTTTCTTTAGTTGTTTAAAGTTGGTTTAAGTTTAAACTGTAACTTTTGTAAACTTTAAATTTTGGTTTGGTTGCTTTAAAAGTTTTCTTAAATTGAAGTTATTTAGCTTTTTTAATTTGAGTTTAGGGACTTAAGTTTACTTGGTTTTTATACTCTTTTGTTTTTGACCCTTAAGGTTGTTTAACTTTTAACTTTAATTATTTTAAAGTTTTTTTGTTGCACTTTTGGTGTGTTAATTTTTTTTAACTTAAGGCAACTTAATTTTTACCCCTCTTTCTATTAAAGTTGTCGAATACATGTATTCTGACTGGTAGTAAGGTAAATCAATAGTAATTGAAAATCAATCTGGATAATGAGTGTGTATACTCAAAATGCTACTGAAGAAACAAATTATATTGTGCTGACATTTTTTAATGAATTTAATTGTATGTAATAGTTTAAGTTTTAATGTCCTAAATTCATAACTATTCATTGGTTCTGAAATTCTCATCCCAACCGTCGGCTTGGAATTCATTCTCAGAATCCCTTATCAGAGGTTTACTGCACCCCGAAATTCTTTCGCCCAAGCGTTCGAACACATGTCGGATGACGTATTGGATGTTTGCACCATCTGGAAACGGGACCTCGGTTTCAGTGACATCTCTAACAGGGAAAGGTTCTACAGCGAGTTATTGAGGAGGGGAAAAAGTCATTGGATAGGAAGCTCTACGTGGTCGAGTTGCGCCTCGAGCGAGGCTAGTGCCCCCCTCCTTTTTTTCGTCTGTGATGTTATCTTTTGTTGATTTTATTTATTTCGCTAACTACTTTCTTTTCTTTCCAACAGATATGCTGCAAGCCTTGTAAAGATGTCTGAGAATTAGCTATATATCTATTTTCAAGATTTTGTGTGAATAGTTACGTTTTACTCCCTTAAGGTTGTGGGGCTCCGTGTGACCATGTTTTTTTAAAGGTATGTTTTATATTTTTGTGTTCTTTAATTGTTAACCAGCCACCTATTAATAATTGTAGTGGAAATAGTGAGTATCATGACTCTATCAGAAATGTAACCAAATATCCTTTTCACCAAAAATAAACGTTAGTTCTATTTTACTTATCTTGTTTGTAATTATTTTAATTAATTCTTTTACATTGGACCTTAGTCATAGAATGGGTTACTTGCAAATGATTTTTTTTCACAACGCAAATATTTATTGTCGGATTATAATGATGTATGTTCACTTTTGAGTATTCTTGCTGGAAAATGTTTCTTTCTTTTTTTTTTTTTTTTTCGTTTTTATGTTGCACCTATTCACACATTTACCTACTACAATATAGGTATTAACTTGATTATTCAATCACTCAGAAATGATGTTTGTAATGAAGTAACATTTGTAATATCTTAGAATATGGTGTTCTTAATTGTTCAGTTTTTTAATTACATAACAATGTCATGATTTGAATTTAGTCTAATATAACAACTTATTCTTAATATCAATAACAGAATTAACGTCGCAATAATATACTGTGTCAATTATCCTAACCTGAAACAGAAAAGTGGCCAACAGCAGCTATTTATTTAAAATGCTGTCATTAATAAAAAATTTTCCACATACGGTGACATCACATGCTTTCTTCAACGTTAGAATATGACCTTATATAATAATACCGTATACGCTCGTGTTACGTCCGCGCTCACGTAATGCCCGCACCCTACCTTTACAGATAAAATTTATGTACAAAAAGTGACCCGCACAATGTTCGCACCCCAAAAAACTACAGAATTTCTTACTTTAAGATGTATTTTTTAACATCGCCTTTTCCCATTTAATCAATAACATTACTCAATAAACAACTTTAACTAAATAATATGCATTTGTTTTGTCTTTGGTTGGCGCCAGGAGGGAAAGCAGAGACTTTCCTTGCATCCTGGTGCAGCTGTTATTCAGTCATAACATCGGCGCCAGCCATCCACTCGGCAGAGGAGACAATAAATGAAGGCCGTCCAGACAGGTTTTCACCACACTGGCTTCCAGGAAATACTGTTTTGTAATGAAATTACTTTCCCATCCTTCCTCCTTGGAGCATTCGCAAATTTCAAGCTTTCTCATTTCTTTCATAGTATCATTTGGAATTCGTGGTAGTTAGCAAGTAGCGTGCTCGAAATGGGAAAATACAGTAGCTATACAGTGGCGTTTAAACTGAAATTCGTAGAATTTTCGTAGGGAAATGGAAAAAGCGCAGCAGCAAGAGTATATAAGGTGGACGAAAAGCAAGAGTATATAAGGTGTCCACGCAATTGGAGCAATCAACGTGATCATTTGGCGGGAATAACAAAACAAGACGTGCGTTTTGTGGTTCGAAACAAGACGTTTGTTCTTTCATGAAGTCTTGAACAGGCAAGATAAAGTTGACCGTGTCCAAATAAATAATAACGTTTCCAAACTTAGAATAAAACGCAGTTGCGTATAATCGTGATATGCGAGCTCAAGGGAACGCAGTAACACGGGAAATGTGCCAAATAAGAACGCTTGCTGAGGCACGAGAAGACATTCCTAGATCACAATTCAAGGCAAGTGAAGGCTGATTGCGGCGAATGATGAAACAAAATAGATTTTTATCAGTGCTTCAGAACAGATTTTTTTTTAAAAAATAATGTGTGGAAGATTTAAAATAACCAATGTTTATTTAATTTGTGTAAAAGTAAATATTAAAACCGCAAGTTTTTGTTAATTTGTGTCTCTATATTGTGCTCCTGTGCGAACTAAAACGCGCGGAGTGTTAATAACGTAAACGGGGTAATTTATAGTATATATGTGGAGGGCAAAAAGTGAGTTTGTAAATTTTAGGTAACTGTTAAACAATTTTAAATTTGATACTTTTATTACTTGTGCCATTTTCTGCCACTTGGAATTTAACTTGGCTGATTAAAATGAAATTTACACCCAAAATTACTCACGAGAAAAAGCGCAACGTTTGAATAACCCGTGTAATGTCGACACCTGCATTTTAGTGATGTAATTTTTGCAAAAAAAGTGCAGACATTACGTGAGCGTATACGGATATTTTGAAAATACTTATATGATGTAACTAGAAAGCCCGGCGGTCATACGAAATGGCCGCTGTTCTAGATATTATAAATTGTAATTAAAATTATTTGTGCCAAGGTGCCTGCTAATTCAAACTGAATTACCCAGGGCAGGCGGCGAAGACGCCCCTTTGCTTACTGCCCAACGGGGTTTCCCCCTTCTACTTGCTTAAAGTAGAGTGCAATGAAAGAAACCACTGGCGGTACATTTCTTAAGAGCCACCGCTAGCTCAATAAATAAAGGTGATTTAAATAATAAAATGTTAATTCACATGTCAAAGATCTCTTTGTACACAACATTTTTTGTGTAGATCTTTCCATCATTTTTAAGCTCGCCTTGCACAGGACCATCCATTATTTTTTAATTTTACGTCCGTTCTTTCACGAACTCTTGAATAGGCAAGATAAAGTTGACCGTGTCCAAATGCAGGCTAAGGTAAAAAAATGCGAACACGCTTAAGCATTTGGTTCTGAGACTTACAGATGGTCATAGCAAAGGCCAGTTTTACAGGAAATTGTCTACGTCTCAATTGAAACTGCAACCCTGTGCCGCGGCAACTTCACCCCATTGGCTAGTACAGTTACGCAAGCAACCAATAAACTATCGGCGACAAGTAGACACTTAAGCCGCATATAATAAAGATATTTAATTATTTCATTTTATTTGTTTTTTCATCGTTGCCGGTTGCATATTTCCGAATTCTATTATATATAGATGTTGAATTTATTTAATAAATGTTAAATGCACGTGCTCTTGTATTTTTAATTTTTCCAGCTTAGCTTTCTTATAATATTCGTCACGCGCTGCACTGCACGGGGAATAAAAGAATTTACAGTTACGCAAGCAACCAATAAACTATCGGCTACAAACATTTAAGCCGCATGTATATATAAGATACTAATTTATTTCATAATACCTTAAAGCGGGTTTAAATACGTATGTAGTAATCAAATAATTCAAAAGTTTAGATTATCGCTCATGCTTATTTAGTAATAATTATGTGTAAGTACATAATTAAACTTTATTATTAAAAAATGAAGAATCTGAATGTATTGTTACGAATTTTGTACATATAGGGATATTTTTAGTGAAATTGCTGTATTTTTCTGTAAACTACAACATGAAAATCTGGAGGGAGAATTCTCTGCCGGATAAATAAGAATACAGGGGAAAGTCTATTTCACATAAAGGACTATCTCTCTAAATCGGTGAGGATCGTCAAGCTTCCGACGATTTTGGCGACTAATGCTTTTGCCATATTTGGCGAGAAATCGCAAAAAGTCGCCAAATTTCGCGACCGCTTGGCAACATTTTGATCCGGTCCCTTATCTCCGACCGAGTCTTTCCCGTAGCACCTCTCACCTACTTCATAACGTGTCACGGCCCATTTCCAAGCTATTATAATCGCCACGGCACCTCAATACCGATATCTGTGTCTGTGGATCAGAAGGGTCACCAGACCATTACGTATTTGAATGTCTTTTGACGGCTGCACACCATCTCCCGCTACCTACAGATAATAGGAACGCCTATCACCGGTTCCTTATAACGCATAAAAAAGCGGTTAATTCAATCTCCAGCATCATGAATACCATCTCGGTATTGGGCACAGACCTTTGCCTACCGTGCTAAAATGACGCTCTGGTGTACTGACGATAAGCTCTAAGACTAGTCCAATGGAATTTACAATATCTGGGCTTCACCACAACTGTGTGTTTAAGCTCCCGTGCCCACCAATCTAAAGTGGCAATACTAACAATTCGCAAGTACATGACATCTCCTTAGTGAGATGTGTTATGCCTCCTTAATGATATGTGTGTAATCCTTTCAACAGCATGTGAACAGGCATCTTCTTATGCAGTGTTAGTGAACGCTTGTGTGTCTCACGGTGCACTCATTGCTGGGGCACTGCAAAATAATTAGTGCTACAACATCCTCGTGCCTTTTTATCAGTGTTTTTTTATCTATTTTCTTAGCGACGCTACAATAATCAACGTCTTAGAAATATAACTGCACTCTTCTGCACACACGAGCATTTACAAACTCATCGTTCATTATTCAAGATGTACCTGTATTTATATACAACAGAACTGCCTTACACTGACCTTGTGCTCCAGCTTTAATGTGACTTCATGTACTCCATTTGTCTTTTTGTGCCTTAAGTGACTATGTGTATGTACCTGTTTTTGGTGCTCTCTGTTTATGCATTTTACGCATTGTGCTTTGTGTATTGTTGCCTATGTGTTTTTATGTCTTTTTTATGCGTACGTCTTCTTATCCAAGTATTTTTAGTTTAACTACCTACTATCTGTAACACCACAGCTTGCCTCTTCAATCTGTAATACAATCCTACTAATGCCCTTGTAAGGCTATGTACTTCCCTTTGACAACCTCAATAATCTCCTGGTGCAGTCTCGTGTGGCTCCAGGAAGCTTTTCCCGTAGTTAGAAGAGGGCATGGAACGCATGCCTGCTTACGTATATTAGACACCAGGCGTTCCAGTCCTACGTAACCTACCTACCTATCTCCGTAATAGGTATTGTAATTGAATAAATGTAATTGGTTAATGTATTAGCTGTAATCGTATTTAGCCCTTACATACCTTCCAGCAATTTCGAGAAGCAAAGAAAAGTGCTAGAAATACCTTGGCCCCCGGAGAAAAACTATATGAGGCTATCTCCGCCTCAGTTGTTGTGGTTGGTAGTTCACCTTGATTATTGAGATATCTCTGAGTTAACTCCTCTCTTTAGATGCGCTTTGAGCTGCATTCTGCTTAACGTTCATAGTAGTTTCAAGTGTAACTACTGATTGTTTTGTGATATTGCGAAGAGCTACATCGCTAACATATCAAAAGACTTTTAGATATTTTGCCACTCGGGTTTGTGAGGTCAAGCCTTGGAGTGTTCTCTCAACAAACCCAGCTTTTGTTTCTGACCATCCGCGAACAGTTGCGGTTGCGACTATTGACGGGACATGACTGTCTACAGAATCATTTATTTCGCATTGGACTAGCTGATTCGCTGTTGTGTGTTTTATGTAATAGTGGACGGCCAATGACGGCGAAACATTTGGACAATTGGGAAACACTGACAAATTTTTCTTGTAGATTTCAGCGCTATTGGCAAGCAAGGAGTTCAATGGCCTAACGGCCAATGTAACTGCCATTTGACAAATAAATAAACAAATATTGTGAAGAGTCGTAAGACCATTTTTGTGGAAAAGTTCCAGATCCTTAAAGTGTTTCTTTTAACAAAATAATTTTTAGCAACCTTTCATCGGATCCCTATGCATTCAGCCTATTACAAACCCGTACGCAAGCTACAGTATGAATGCATATATGCATAAATGTTCGTCTTTCCCATTGTGGAAAAAACAGTCTCATTGCAAAGCCTAGAGCCATCAGATGTGCGGAGATATTAGGTTATTTTAAGCAGAAGACGTGAAAAATGCTCAATGTCGTCGCCGAAACTAGACCCTCGGACCTCTAGAATACGTGCCGAGTATGCAGGCCATTACACCACAAAGGCATGCTAAGAAGGCGTGAGAAATACCTTATATACTCCCCCTTTTAAAGGGCGACTGAGCATTAAGGGACACAATCACCAAATCCTGGTGATGGAGAATCATCATCCACCTCCATTTTAGTATGGGGGCTACTGTAGTGACATTAGGTTATTTCGAAGCAGAAGACATGAAAAATGAGCAATGTTGTCGCCGGAACTCGAACCTCCAACCTCTCGAATACGCGCCGAGCATGTTGCCATAACACCACGAAGGTATGTTAAGAAAGCGTGATAAATACCTTATAGATGTTGAACACACGTGCACCTAGAAGCCTAATTTTTTTTTTTTTTTTTTTTTTTTTTTTTTTTTTTTTTTTTTTTTTTAATGTATTATTAGAGGGAGGTCGAATTTTCGATTTGGAGTAAATGTTTTTTGCGAAAGAACACTGCCACGGAACTTGCAGAGAATGAATATTATGTATTTCTTATTTGACTAAGTGATTTAATGCTATAATTATACTAAATTTATATTCGAGTCAAAATTTATATTCGAGTTGAACTATTCATTGATTATGCGCTATTCATCTGTTACATTAATTTAAATTTGTTCTACTTATCTGCGGACTGTGATATCACCCTCGACAAAGCAAAGAAAATGCAGCTCATGAGATGACGGATGGCCATTTTTACTTCCTTGTACGAAGTAAAAAGGAAGTGTTGTAATCGCGAAAAATTTCCGGCATCATATTTCAACCAAAATATCCATTTGGACCGCTATCGAATGCAATTTAACGATGTTTTTGAGTGACATCTGACATCTGTACGTAAGGTCACCCCCGGGGGTCGACGTAGAGAATTCTGCGAAGCTACTGGCTAGGATCTGTACCTAGGTAGTCTCGGCCACGGTGGTATAAAATTTATGAATTCGGTGGTTCTGAACGCCCTGGGAAAGGTCACTTATTGGCCGGCCTCGGGGTCTGGCATGTTCTAAGCGGTTGGATCCGTAGCCGGAGGAGGTTTGCTGGGTAACGGCTTTCTGCAACGGGCTCGCCCATGCGACTGGCATATAGTAATTGACGACCAGTGCTGCCTGGTGTCGTATCCAGTTGGTGCGCTGCTTCTATGGAAGGGTAATAGTGGAGGTTGAACTTAAACGAAGTACCCAAAGGGAGAGTAGACCCGTAATGTACTTTATTGTTTACAGGGCGGGGCAGCCAAGATGTACGTAATGACAGAATGAAGGACTCTTTCTCCAATCAAAAAAATTATAAACTAATTTTAAATGAATTCTGAAGAGATATTGTGTGGCGTCTGTACGTATGTATGTATGTATCTCGCATAACTGTAAAACGAGTAGCCTCAGAACGTTGAAATTTGTATAAAGGACTGCTATAACATGTAGATCTGCACCTCCCATTTTGGTTGCAATCGGGCACACGAAAAGTATTTATCCACTCTGTTACTCGGCTCAGTGAGCTCAGTTTCTTTATTCTTATATATTTGTAAATTGTGCATTTTTTGCTTTAAAAATGATTGGATTATGCTGTTCTGGTTGAGATTTTTATGCCTTTAGTTAACCTGCATACAATAATTGTGGAATTATCAACAATTTGAAAGTTTTTTAAGTGCGGCTAAGCCTAATTTTTTTTACGTTAGCAGCCATATTTGTTTACACTTGAAACTTAGCAGAATAGTGGATTTGTTCCCAAATCTAGGGAAAATAAGCTTCGCAATAGCAAAGTAACGTCTTCTTTTACGATTGCGAATTAAATTATGCTTAATTCATCCTGGAATTATCATTTAAGTTGTAAGCTTGTTTTTGCGTACAAACTGTAATTTTAATTGTGAGTTTTTTAATTGTTTTAACTGTACTTGGTGTTTTATGTTTTTGTACATTATATGTTTCTTTCAATTTTTAATGAAAATATTTTAAATTTTTATGTATTTTTTCTTGCCGCGAAGTGAGAACTGAATTAATTAGTAGCGTATGCACATTAGGTAAGTGGCGCTGAATCGTCTGAGAAAACTGTTTTTTTATTATTATTATTGGTTTAATTCCTTTTATATATCGCTTTAAATTAATTACAGTATTTGAATCGAACATGTGGTAATTAAGACACAATAACAAAAATTCTTAAAGTTCAGTTAAAAAATTCTCATCTCAACAGACTAAAAGACACACTCTTGTTTTAGGAGATTATAAAAATTCTGTTGTCATTTCCTTCGTTCCATCAATTAGCTATAAATTTGCACACATTTTGCAGAAATTTAACTTTCGTGTCGTTTATTCTCCCATCAAAAAAATTCCGAGTTCCATACTCAAGGACCCCATTCCGGATATGAATTCCTGGGGTATTTATAGGATTCCTTGCCAGTGTGGTTTAATTTACATTGGCCAAACTAAGACAGCCTTAAAATTTCGCGTCAAGGAACATGAGGCATATGTTAGAAAAAAGGAAGCACAGAAGTCTCTGTTGCCCAACATTGTTGGTCCGAAAATCACACTTTCAATTTTTCTGCTGCCAAAATTATTCAAAAAAATCTTCCATTGGAGAACTGGATTTTCTAGAGGCATTTCACATTCAAAAAAATCTCTCTGTTCTAGTTAACGATCCTAATTCCAATCCATCTTTGCCTTCGGCCTTTAAAGAAACTATGTTTTAGTTCTGGTTTCATCAAGAGATGGCGCCACTAGCTTATCTTCTCTCCAGCCTTTCTTATCTTATTTAATCATTATATCCTATCTCGTTCATTTGCGCTTTTGCAGCTGAGGATGGTGGCTGAGTAAAACCATCGAAACTAGTCCTGTGAAAATTTGTAAATATAACGCTGATTTTTGTTGTTTGATTTCTAAATGTGGTAATTCTTCAAATGATATAATTTTTGTGCATTTTGAATTATAAAATGAATGAAATGTAACGCTGTTAAGTGGACCTAGCGCCGAAGTGTACCTATGGTAAATAAATATAGTGAACTTTAAAGAGTGAATTTATTCTGTTGTGGTTTACGCGCTATCGACGAAGTAGATTTAATTCAAAATTCGTTAACTGTTAATTCAATATGCTTAAATGAAATGCAGAAAAATTGCGTATAATTTAATATTCCATACAAGAAAGTCATGTGTTGTACACAACAGATTTTTTTATACTTGAGTTTTAATAATATCTTATAAGGTATTCTCCCACTTTCCTAGTGTGCCTTCGTGGTGTAGTGGTCAGCACACTGAGCTGGTATTTCAGAGGTCCGTGTTTCGATTCCCGGCGAAGGACGATTGCTCATTTTTCATCTCTTTGGCTTCCAAAAATCGTAATGTCTCTACAATCTAATTGGTGTAATTTATACAGCTGATGCATATGGTGTAAAAAATATTTAATTGGTACATACTTGATTGGCTTTCCTTATAAAAACTCAGGACGTATATAAAAATGTATTTATGAAGATTTAGACAGTATAAAAATTTAAAATTTTGCACAAAGTTAGAGAAAATGCTCTATGGATATAAAAGGTTCCCTCGTATAAAGAATGTTTCTAGTTGCCATTTTTAGTGTTTGAAAATTCATAGCTCCTTCATATTTAATAATATGGGAAGAGAACTCAATTATAGTTGTTTTCTTCCCTTTCTAGGCGTTTTTACTGCAATATGGTTTAATCGAGTAATCATGAACACTTTTAGCATGTCTCATCAAAAATGTTTAAAACACAAAATTCTGTTTTTTGATAACTGTTAAGTGAGGGATCAAAATTATTCTAAGATAAATGCCGGACTTTAACCAGCGAATGATAATGTCGTATATTTCGAGTGCAAAGACTTTCCTGTTTTCATGTGATTGAATAGACGTTGTATTTATTTATATTAAATTTGCAATTTTTCATTTCTAAATCCTCTAATACGAGGGTTGCTATTTATATTCCTGGCCTAATAATAATAAAAAAAAAGTTTATGATCGAAATGGACTTTATTGTTTTTCAAAATATTCTCCTTGAAGGTCAATACACTTTTCCATGCGTTTAAACCAACTTTCGAAGCACTTTTTCCACTCCGATTGAGGTAACTTCAAAACATGCGTTTTGAATGTATCAACCAATTCTTCGGGTTACCACGCTGATCAATGTTTCTTCGGGTTCAACCGCTGACCACGTAATTTATTTTTGTAGTTCGGGAATTAAAAAAAAGTCATTGGTGCTAAATCAGGGCTGGCCGGCGGATGGCCCATCAGTTGGAATTTTTTGGCCCATCAAAAATTCCTTTGTTTGAGCCGATGTGTGAGAGCTCCCATTGTCATGATGAAGAATGATTCGCCTCTTCTGTTTTTTCGAATTTCTCCGATGACTTCTGGCAAACAAATGGTAGTGTACCACTCGGAATTGACTGCGTTCGTCTAACACCACTGTTGCCACGTGACAGGTAAGAAACAGGAAACCATTTGCTTGGATGTGCTTCTTCCGCGAACAACTTTTGTTGGATTTAGCTCGTTTAGGAAAACCCATACAATCGACTACTGTTTTGCTTTGGGCTCATAGATCCATAATTCGCCACCTGGGTAGATGTTATACACAGCCTTTGATGTACCTTGAACGTATTTTTCTAATACTTCCTTTCACCAATCGACACGGGCGTTTGTCAGATTATGCGGGATCCAACGCGAACAAATATTTTTTACTGCTTAAATTGTTCAGTAATATCTTATTGGTGCTTGTCATACTAATGCCCAAATGATGCCTTAATCTCACGATATGTCGCATGACGACTTGCTTTATCAGCTCCCGCGTAGCATCGATATTTTCTGGCACAATTACCGATTTTGGACGACCTTCGCGGAATTCGTCTTGGAGCCAACGTCGACCACAATTGAATTCGTTATACAAGTTTTGTACTTTGATGTAGAATGGTGCTTTATCGTTGTATAAAGAATTAAATTCATCGGAGCACTCTTCTCTTTGTATGAACATTAAGATTTTTGAAAGCAGGAGAGATAAAGAATGAGCAATGTCCTCACCGGGACCCGAACCACGGACCTCCCGACACGTGCCAAGCGCGCTAACCACCCCACCACAAAGGCATGCTAAGAAGATGGGTGATATACCTTATAAACTCCCCTTTTAAAGGGCAATTGGAAATTAGGGAACTCAATCACCATATCCTGGCGGTGGAAAATCATCATCCACCACCTTTTTTTTATTTCGGGCGCCAATGTAGAGCTATTAGGTTATTTCGAAGCAGGAGAGATAAAAAAATGAGCAATACCCTTTCCGGGACCCAAACACGCGCCACCCCGCACCACGAAGGCATGCTAACAAGGCGGGAGATATATACCTTATATCCTGATAATCTACCTGGGAAGTTATGAAAAATAATTGCACGAAAATGTTCACGACTCAGTTCCGTTTTTTGCCGAGATGAATTTTTCAGTTTACTATAAACAACACGAATCAGGCTAAAATGGCAAAACGTTTTGAAGAAATTTTGATGGGGGTTTGATTTTCGATGGGCTTTCGATTGGAATCGTCTGGGGTCGCCTACTGCTGCCAAGGCCAGAAATATGAATACCAGCCCTTGTATCTTGTATATACTTGTGGTTATTTGTACGAAAGTACTAAAAGATTTGCGTGTCATCAGTAAATACAGCTACAGTTTAAGCCGCCCAACCGGTAGGCGTAATGGCAGACCGCACATTGAGTTGAACAATGTTAAGCGAATTTCGCTTACTGCGCATGCTTGATGGTGTACCTTTGGCGCGGGGAGAAATATTGGCGACTAAGCAACCCTACGTTAGCTTATTCGTGATCTCCATGGCTGTCGAGTGTGTTCGAGTGATGTTTAAAACTGCAATGTTGTGGAACTTTGCTTATTAGTTATTTTAATGTCCATGCCCATTGCACTTGCTTATTTTTCTAATATATGTTTCATTTTAATTTGTCAATAACAGTGCATTTAATATTTGTTAACATATGTTCGTAATAATTCGTTATTTAAATGTAATTTGTTTGCATGTTATAATTCAGTAATTGTAAACTGGAGTATCTCGCTTAGTTTGTTAGCGTATATTCGCGCTTTTATTTTCTCATTTCAAAGAATTTAATAACTAGCATTAAAGAATTGTAAAATTTCTTCAGTGTTATTTGCAAGCACCTGTTATATTCCTCAGTGTTTCTTTATGTATGTACGAATGGAACGTATGGTAAATTCTGAATTGTTTTTATTGCTTAAAAGCATAATGAATAAATTTTCAACTAATATATCCTAAATTTCAGTCTTTTTCTGAACGAAAATTTGTACAGTTCCAAAGGAATGTGCAGGATTTCATAAGCATTATATTTTACATTTTGAATGTAAACACTGCTTCACATTACTTCGCAATAATTTCAACTTTCCAGTTGTTGGAGCAATACAGGAAAAAAAATCTAATTTTACACAGTAATTACTTTACATTGCACGTATACTCTACGAAGACTTAAACGCCGGATGTGTTTGTTCACAATCAGATGGCGGTACATCTACCACATACCGTATTTATCTTCTTTTCAAATCGCGCCAACATAATAATTTCGCCAAATTTGTTTCTGGGCATGCGCAGTATGCGACATTCGTTTAACACTGTTCAACTCAATGTGCGGTCTGCCATTACGCAACCGGTAGTGGTTAGCGTCGCTGACTGCCGTGACGAAGAGCCTGGGTTCGAACCCCGGAGAAGGTATGGATGTTTGTAAATGTATGGTGTCGGTGCGGTATGGTGGCACTCTAAAACATGCGGCGAGCCGAAAGTTCTCTCGTGTTGTTCGGTGGAAAGGCAAAGGAGTGGGAGACCCTCGGACCCGCCTCCCGGGGTGCTCCCCATCAAAATTGGGGGCGGAACTGAGCTAAATCGCACTATCACCTGAATGGTGCTCAAGGCTGCTGCCGACGACAGGCGTAATCTAGCGCTCCTTGCCATGAGGAATTTCGTGGGCTTGCGTTAACTACGTCAGACAAGTGAGCATAAGCAACACCAACAACTGTAATTTAAAAGTGTTATCAGAAAGAAAGCAAATGCGTGACGAGTTGTTTGGCGCAGCTCTTTCGCTTTATCGCATCATAGCAACCAATTATCTGCCATAATAAACATTGTTTTGGTTTGATGAATGTTTCAATGCTGATAACTAACTGACTTGGTGCAAAACACGCAATCTGTAACATTTTGTGGAAAGTATAGAAAAAACACGCAGCCGTAGTAAAACACGTCAAAAAGTTGATCCAAATATTATTTAAAAGTTATACGAAACACCTTTATGTGTGTTATAGCAACTTAAAATATCTCAAGTGTTTCTCCTAAAAATGCTAAATAATAAAAATCCTAAGAGAATGAAGGTGTAATTATTAGACAGGACTTAATGGATCTGATGTTGTAACTTGAAAAACCCAAGAGTTTTTTTTTATTTGTTTGTTTATTAGTTTGCTTGAAGGCATCCGGTCAACCTCTGTTAAGGCTTTGTACATATCGAAGAAAAATGCTTCAGTGATGCAATATTTTAAAGAGCCAAAAATATAAATTCCACCAAATTGTATAACTGATAAGAACTGCAGTTCTGGATCGGTACTAATGCGAAGCCATAATACTTGAATTATTTTCGGAAGTATTTCCTGAATAATAACTTCAATAATCTTGTTCAACAAAGAAAGAAGTCTTAAAAGATCATAAAAACTTGCGAGTAAAAAACTTATAAAAGCTTCTTCAGTTCTTTTTATGTCGCTGACAAGTTTTGGTTAGCAGGTTTGGTGTCACTGGCTGAGTGTGATAACGCCGAATCTTCTTAAGATCACAATCCGCTTGCTGATACTTTATCTGATACCTGTTTCTTTTTCTGCTGATATTTTCTCCCTAAGCCCTTAGGCCCCTGTAAGGCCAAAGTTTGCAAAGTTGTCAGAGATTGTAACAGATGCTCTCGAAGGTCCGAAGATAAGAGGATTCTGCCACCTCTGCTGGTGGTAGCTACTTTGCGTATATCAGCACAGAGTAGTGTAATTTTATCCGCATAAGGTAAGTCAGAGTCTAACAAATCGGGTGCGCTAGTAGCCCCCTGTGATGTTTCTCTGGCAGTTGTTAAAACAGATTTACGGGACATTATAAAGTATTAAAGAGCAGTAATAAAACATAGACTAAAAGTGCAATGTCCAAAAGTCACTAAGAACGATCAGATTAGACAGTCCCTGGGCGGTTGTTGGGATTGTCTTTCGTGGGCATTTGGTCTGTTGGACTGCCCCCGGGTTGAATTTGGCTCTGGGTTTGGGCGCCTGGTGCGTGGCGTCTTGTGATTCCTCTTTAGGCTCTAGATATAGGTGGACGTGGTGCTATACCGATTAACCTTTTGGTAAAGGGACAGTGCCCACGTCCTCCGTTGCTTATCGCTTATCGCGTGCCTTCATGGTGTAAGTGGATAAAACGTCCATCTAGCAGTCTTGAGTTCTTTGTTCGAATCCCGGTGGGAGATTGTGCAGTTTTCATGCTCCTTGTTTAAAAACAAAAGCTATATATTCTACAAGTTTATCAATATCTAAAATGGTACCACATGGCATAATCGAGACTGGACAATTTTCTGCTCATGGAAAACAATCTGATGTGAGGAAAACTTTGAGTAAAGCCGAGCATTGCTCAATTGGTTCAGCATTGAAGACAGTAATAATATTTTGTGCAAAGGCTAATAAATTCCCCAGACATTTTGGAGAGACTACCTTCTGTACTTTGTAGAGTTCTCCACTTTGTAAAGGCTAAGTTGCTGTTGAACGTGAAGAATCTTAAGAACTGATAAGCGAATAAATCGCTTGAGTTGTGACAAGAAACAGCAAGATGGGGGGGGGTAAATAATCCTTTATTTTCGTCTTGGAGTGTACAACAAAAGCCGACACTTGGGCTTGAACTTAAGAGGCTAAGAAGTAAGCTAAAACTAATCTAAACTAAAGAGATATAGCCGAAGCTATCAAGATTCTAACCGAGTTGGCCAATTAACGCTAATTGACTGCGAAGCAATCAAGGGCCTAAGAAAGGCGAGCGTAACAATAGCTTACGAGAGAGTAGCGTAAGAAAGCGGACGAGTGCAAACAGCATACCTGGTAACTCTCTCTCTAAGACCCAAGAACTTCGCGGTTTAAATACCGCTCCTCCTCATTATGTATTTAGAAGTGATTCTAAAACTACGTTCTGGCCGGAAGTAGCAAGTTGAAGCTAAGAATTTGACAGGAAAGAAGTTTAATTCAAAATTTAACTGTTAATAAAATTAACATCCTTACAACTTTAATGGCTGTTTTAATATGCTTAACGAGAGGAGTAATATTTCATCAGGCAATACTGTATGCTGGATAGTTCTGTCGTTCGTGAATAAGTTTTATGAACTGATGTGTGCAGTTAGAACACATTCTAATTCGCATTCTTTCCTGAGATTTAAGTCACATAGTTTTGCAAGTTAAAAGTCTATGACATGTCTTTTTAAGTAAAATAGCATGCACATTTTGCCTGAAATCCAAACATAAGAAATTTAGAGACAGAGAAACACAAGAAATTTGCTGCTTTTTCCAATGCAAGCCAAATATTTATCCCTAGAAATGGCCGTTTAATTGTTTTCTAAATCATATTTCCTAGCACATATTTAATGATTAGCAATAACTTAAACGATTACACATTATAAACAACAAAATTATATGAATCTCTGCATCCAAAATTTAACTTCTTTTCTTCATTTCTCAGAGAGGGGATTTTAGACTGGGGAGGCTTTTTTCCATGCTAATAATATCACTCTGCTTCAGTTGATGGATCAATTGGCCAATTAAGGCTTTGTACAAGACGATCGTTTATCCAAATAATTAACTCTATCAGGCGATCTAAAGATGGATTCTCCTGGACATCTTGTCACATGTTTAGGACTTAATGTGATTAATGTGATTATACATTAATTACACATATAAAGTTAAAATATAGGTATGTAAATAAAAGTATAACTTCACGGCGAACGTACCCTACGATGAACTAACCCATCATGGAAAGGACAATCAGTCGGCAAGGAATTTGCTATGGACCACTTCACATTTACGCAGAAAAAAGAAGTAATTAAGGTTGCTTATAATTTACATAATCACTTCTTTACAAATACGTGGCATAAAGAATATAGATCGAAAATTAGATTATTAATACATTATATAGAAAGATTATTATATAGAATGTAGATAGAAAATTAGATTATTAATATATTATATAGATTATTAATAATTATATAGGTAGAAAATTAGAACACAATTAGTAATTATATAGATAGAAAATTATATCAATATCAAATACAACAAAATTATGCACATTTCATAATTACGGGCTAAATTCATTTCTGATATATAC
The DNA here is from genome assembly GCF_044657685.1 of Stegodyphus dumicola. Taxonomy (NCBI): domain Eukaryota; kingdom Metazoa; phylum Arthropoda; class Arachnida; order Araneae; family Eresidae; genus Stegodyphus; species Stegodyphus dumicola. Next base: position 54,101,901 of record NC_140778.1, read on the forward strand.
ATTAGTGTGTGATATAGTTTCATACGGAAAAAAAATTCTGAAAGATTTAAGATTTTAACAGTCCCGAAAAAGGGTTTGCTAAGGTTTTTTACACACTCGCTGAGCTCGTAGTCTACCAGTCCGCTGCTACACTCACTCCTATTTGCCGCTTTTTTTTTTTTTTTTTTTCTTTTATTGGGCATCATTTTCTTCGCGCTTACTCCATATACAATTCAACAGCAGAATTACAAAAATTTTAAAAGTGGCATAGCGGTATACGTTTATAATTTCAGACGCAACGTCAAAGTGTGTGCATACACATTCACTCTTTTCTCAGTTTATCAAAATTTTAAGTTTCACTAACGTTTATTTTACTTTAAACTTTGTTATCGTCTCTTAGTTTCCATTTCCGGTCAGCATAAGCAAAAGCAAGAGTAGAATTTTTATGCTAATGAGTTTGCAAACTGCAAAAGGTATTTAAGAAGTGGCTTCTAGCCAAGAGAGAGAAAGCCTTCCTGGTGCCCTGTTTAGGAATCGAATCTAGAGAAATCTGAACCTGGAGTCGTGTTTATAACTCAGCCATTGGAAACTATTAACCAGTCCCAGGTAATTCTTATTTAAAGTAAGACATGTGTTATTTAGTGTCTGAATGATTGAGATGATTGATTGCAATTATAACTGTAATAATCTATCTTTTATAAGATATTTCTCCCGCCTTCTTAGCGTGCCTTGGTCAAAGAATATGTATTGTTAAGAAGGAAAACTTCAGCAGCAGGAGTGGCTCCCTTCGAACGAAAAGGGAAACAGCTGCGCATTCGTGAAACATCTGTCGCCAAAAAGCGCCAAATCTCGAAGCTGATGTCGAAGTTCGAACAAGTTCGACGGTCAAGTTTATCAAGAGTTTAAAGCTATGTGACTCCATTTTTCTTTTTCCTCCATATTGACGAATATAAAATCAGACATCAAACTGTGCTACGGATAATGCAATTTTTATATATAATATTGATAATGCTAATTTTCTTACTAATCTTAACCCGTGTTCCTCAATTTCCTGTACACTTGGCGGAGGAGGAAAATCTCGGGCCAGGTCCGGTACATCATAGAGGGGAGAGAATTCTCGCCAACAGGTTCCGTCACCAAATCCCATGGCGAATTTTCCGTCTTCTTTCTGGCGGAGTAGAAGACAAACTGGTTTACAATACGTCTATGGAGCCTTTCCTTCTTTACATAGACGTTCTTCGCCTTGGTGGTGTAGTGGTCTGCACGCTGGGTGCGTATTCTAAAGGTCCAGGTTCGAGTCCCGGCGAGGGCACTGCACATTTTTCACGTCTCCAGCATCAAAAAAATAACTTAATGACTCTACAGTGGCGCAAAACTTAAAAGGTGGTTGACGATAATTCGTCACCATCAGGATTGGGCGATTCGGTCATCTCATTCCCAGTCGCCGGGAAGTATATAAGGTATTTTCTCCCTCCTTTCCGCATGCTTTCGGGATGTAACTGGAAGCACACTCGACGCGTGTTCGGAAGTTCGAATCCCGGGGAGGACATTATGCATTTCTCACGTTTCCAGCAAAAACAAATCCTAAGGTATCTAGACATTTATGATGAAAAACAAATACCTCTCAGATTTGTTTTCTACCAGAGACCTTTTAGAAGATTACAAAATCTTAAAAAAATCTAAAAATAAAATAAGTAATCTTCTTCGGTGTTCGTTTCAAATCAATATTAACTCATTGTTATAGTTAAAGTCAGGTTCTCTTTTTCTTCAATAAATTATTCATAATAATTATTCTAGTCATAATAATTTGACTCACAATTATTATTCCACTCACAAGACTTTGACTCGTAATAATTATTCTGCTCATAATAATTATGCTAGTCATAATAATTTGACTCATAATTATTATTCTACTCACAATACTTTGACTCGTAATAATTATTCTACTCATAATAATTTGGCACGCAAGGATTTTTTTCTGAACAAGGAAATTTGGTTTTTACTTCCTATCGGAAAGCCATTATTCTTTATCACTTCAATTATCAACTGCAATAAATAGATAGAGTATCGAGAAACATTACTTTAAAAAAGGTTTTTTATAAATGTAGAATAGGATATGGAAAAAAATGTTAAAATAAGCTCTATAATAGTTGACGTGCTTACCAGATTCTGTCGAAAGTGCCGAAGTTAACAGAACTGTTACAAACAAGAAAATCTTCATCGTTTCAGCAGATATTCGTTTGTTATTAAATTAGCAAATACACAAATAAAAGTAGGTTTTTACAGTCCTGGTTCGTAACTGACCTTTTTTATCTGTACTTTCGTTAAGAGAATGGGCTTGAGCTTTAACATGAAGCAAGGAAATAGCCGTTTATAATTAGCGCGCAGCGGAAATAATTAAGAGATAAGAAAAGTGGCAAGAAATGTCACGTAAGCAACCATAAATAATTATGCCTTGCTGAGCATTTTCTGCTTTACTATGTCAAATAATTGATGCAGCTTTTGACTAATATTTTGCTGTCAGTTAAAATTTTATGCCCTTTAAAAAGCTTAAAAAGCTTGATTGAGTAATTTATTGTACATATCATAAACATTTGTGATTCTGCAGGGATAAGGGGTAGAGTTTTACGCATACTTTCTATTGGTTTGTTGGTTGATTTTTTAATGGCACAAAACCTCGAGGGTTATTATGCGCCAAACAAATGGTGAAAATTCAAGATGCAAAACACACTGTATCAAGTGAATTGATGAAATGGACCTGAGATACTAATGAAGGCATGGAGAAATGACTTGAAATGCCCAGGCACTCTAGCAACAGGTAGATCAGGATAAAAGGGAAATAACTTCAAATCATATGGTAAAAAGGGATGTCTTATAAAAAAAACTTATGAGGTTGATGTGGGGGTTTCTTCCAATGAGATGAAGACATGGAGAAATGACTGAGAAATGCTCTAGCAACAGGTAGAGCAGGATAAAATGTAGTTCAAATCATACGATAAAAGGAGATGTCTTTTAAAAATGTTATGAGGTTGATGTGAGGGTTTCTTCCAATGAGATCTGTTAAGATAACATTCGTAGAGTTAAAATCAAAATCACGTTTATGACTAAAGCATACTTTCTGTAATATTATGCACAGGAATTGAGCAACAGGGGCTATTCGCACATTTTTAGACAATTTTCATTGTAGTTCCAGAAATATTTTACCTAAATTTTTGCGTTTTAAATGCTCTATTAAATAATGCTTATTTTTCGCTATCTTTCGACACTGTGATGTCCAAGACAATAATGCCTTGCGTAATATCGAAAGAAGATGTAGGGTTCCTCGCCCTTTGTCTATGATGAAACGTCGAGAGACATAGTGAGCTACGTAGCGACTTATGGCTCAGTTCAGAATAACAAAGCCCTAGACTCGAGAAGGGTTAAATCAGGGCTGTGGAATTGGTAGAGAAAATGACCGACTCCGAGTCCTATATGTAAACATATACACATGGCTTATTTTTTGTAATATAAAAGAAGTCAGGACTTAATATTTAAAATTAGAAGTTCAGGAGCCCTATGGAAGACCGTCAGGAAAGGGGAACAAGAATAAATAAATAAAATGACTATCAAATCATTAATAATTCATTATTAAAACAATTAAATAATCAATGATTAGAATAATCAAAAATTAAACAATTAATTTGTAGGGATTTATATATTCTATTAACTAATAATTTAAAGTTTTCTTTAAAACTTTTCTATAAGCCTTCATTTCCCTAATTGTCAGTGCCAGAATAGTTAAATGTTATAGCGCGCGTGAACGCATGCAAAATTTCGATGTTGAAGGAAGTAGTTAAAAGCCGAGTTTTGGTAGGAGAAAAGAAGAGTCTGCCGTATGGTTCAAGTGGCTTACTTTGCATTTGCTTTGCTGCCACTAGCTTAGAAGGGGGTTGAAGTTCGGGATCTCGCTAAACCCTATAGGTTAGTTTAGCTCTTGTAAAACATTTCAAATTTTAATTTTCAATTACCTAACTTTCAGTTACCGCCCAGTAGCGTCGCGTTTGACGCACTGAAAATTTTAAAGAGTTAATAAAGCGTTTCAACCCTTCTTCTGTGTAGCTTCCTGCTACTCTTGTATCCAGATAGAAGTTAACCCACCTGGACTCTACAAATTATTAAAATCATTAAATAATCAATGATTAAAGTAATTAAATAATTAAAATTCGACAAAATGTAAAGAGATATATCAAAAATCGTTTGTTAAATTTTAATTTAATTTTATTACTAAAAATGAAATTTTTGAGATAAAATTTCTAGCGAAAAATAAGTTAGAGTTACATAAAAGAAGTTCTTCAGTTACATAAAAGAAGTTTCTTCTTATTTAGGGCTTTGGTGCGGTCCGGCTAGAATTAGGATTTATTCCAAAAACTAAAAACTACCGGCGCAATTTAAGCTCTAGAGTAGATGCTACAGAAAAAAAATTGATGGCATAGCAAATTATTTATATTTAATAGCATTTATTATGAAATGGAAAAACTGGCATCAGTAATTTCTAAGGAACAGTATAGCTTCGGCAAGATCTTCTCTGTTAGAGGACCATAATGCGATTTGATAAACTTCAGAGCTGGGAAGAGTCTTTTCACACTTGACTTGAGTAGGAGGAAGAACTGTTACTGTTAGAGCTACTGCTTTTAACTTTTCAGGATAGATTTTTTTATAAGTTCTAAAAAAGGAGCCTTGCAAAAGCGATCATATTTCTCTATTTCTTCAAAGGCTGCGTAGAAATCTTTTTGTATTTTATCATTTTTATATCTAAAGGCTCTTCCTTCTTTATTTTCATTCGCTTTGCCTTAGCTTTTTCAATATTATCCAAATATTTCTCAAAATCTAATTCGTCACTGGAAGAGGATGATAGAGACTCAGTTGCAATGTCTGCAGTTTGACTGTTCTCATTTGTATACCTCAATTGTTCTGAAAATAATTTCATTCTTTCTGAATGTTCATAGATGGCTTTCTTTGCCTTTTTAATTTGGTCGTCAGCCAAAAAAATTCGGTGTTTTGAATCTACATACCGGGTGATCAAAAAGTCAGTATAAATTTGAAAACTTAATAAATCACGGAATAATGTAGATAGAGAGGTAAAAATTGACACACATACTTAGAATGACATGGGGTTTTATTAGAACCAAAAAAAAAGTTCAAAAGTATGGGTTGGATTTACCACATCTACTGTTATCGGGCCTTTTTTCTTCGAGGAAATGCGTGATTCTGGTTTTGTAACTGCTACCATGACGGGTGAGAGGTACGCCAATATGTTACAGAATCGCATCGTCCCCAGCCTTTCTGATAAACACCTGCTGGAACGTACGATTTTTATGCAGGATGGCGCTCCACCCCATATTGCTAGACGCGGGAAAGACCTCTTGCGCGCGTCGTTTGGTGATGATCGTGTGCTCAGCCGCCACTTTCGTCATGCTTGGCCTCCCAGGTCACCAGACCTCAATCCGTGCGATTATTGGCTTTGGGTTACCTGAAGTCGTGATCGACCGACATCTCTAGAGATGCTGAAAGACAACATCCGACGCCAATGCCTCACCATAACTCCGAATATGCTTTACAGTGCTGTTCTCAACATTATTCCTCGACTACAGCTATTGCTGAGGAATGACGGTGAACATATTGAGCATTTCCTGTAAAGAACATCATCTTTGCTTTGTCTTAATTTGTTATGCTAATTATTGCTTTTCTGATCAGATTATTGCTTTTCTAATAAAACCCCATGTCATTCTAAGTATGTGTGTCAATTTTTACCTCTCTATCTACATTATTCCGTGATTTACTAAGTTTTCAAATTTATACTGACTTTTTGATCACCCGGTATATTGAACCCAACAAGATCTCATTGTCTAGCAAACTAGTTTCTCTTTTCTTCATTGAAGAAATGATTCCTTCTGCAATAAACCCTCCATTTTAGAAAGAACAAACATCACATTCTTCCATTCTCGCCTCCTGTGAATTCTTCAGATTGTATTTTTTTGTGGCTGTATACGGTGTAGTCAGAAGAATTTTCAATTCTGCAAGAACGTTAGTGAAACATTAGGGACATCTACATCTTCTAAAAAAGTTCTTAGTTCTAACAACCTCTCTATCATGAAATATGTACTTTCCCATCGCGTTGCTTGATCAATAATTGCTCCTTTTCCTGATCGCTTCCTAAGAATGGCATCAATTTTGGAAGTTCTTGCTGGTATTACTGCTTACCTAAATTCACCAATGAGATTTGTAACTGAATGAACCAGTTTAATCAATAATGGCAAATATCGCATCTTATCCTCCTAAATTATATTTATTTATTAATATGTCAATAAAATAGAAAATAACTATTTATTAATATATATAGTTCATAAGTAAAAATAGTAACTCAGATTATCATTAATTTTTTTTTTTTCAATTCACTTTAATTTTCATTTCAAATTCAAACTGTCCAACAAAAACTGGACTTGGAGTTGGCATGTTGATGGCGACTCCAGCTCCGCCTCCTTTTACCCAAAAATCTGGCTAACTCCGATTCCGACTCCACAGCCCTGGGTCAAATTACCCTTTTCTTCATCCAAATAAGAATAACAGTCGGTCCCCTTCTCAGACTTACACGAAAGCCTCGAATCGGGCTTTAACTCAGATTAAGAAATAAGAACTAAACTAAAATTAACTACACGAGGCTTGGTCTAAACTAGACACAATTATCTAACGTAGTTCGCCCTTAAATTAAACTAGCCGCCGAATATCAATAGGCACGTATACTACGGCCGAGCATAACAGCTTCAATGGGACTTAGCCTTAAGGCAAACACGCGCCATTAAGGACTACTCTGTATGGAAGTAAGATGAACCTTTCTTAAATACTTTGCAGAGACATTAGGTATTTTTGGAAGCAGGCAAGATGAAAAATGAGAAACGCCTTCGCCAGGAATCGAACCACGGACATCTGGAATACGCGGGCAGCGTGCAGACCACCACACCACGAAGGCATGCCAAGAAGGCACGAGAAATACCTTATAACTTCTTCCAAATGATTTGCGTTCAACGCGATTCTAAAAGCTCATTCTGGTAGGAAGTTGCAAGGGGAAACAAGAACTGAAAGAAAATGGTTTCAAAATTAAAATAACTGTTATAAAATTAAAATATACCTTATAAGGTATTTTATCGCATTACTCTTGAACAACTTTTCGAAGCCCAAGGGCGGTTGAAGATCGACGCTTGGACAATCCGCTTTTTAAAAGTCTAAAAGCTCAAAAATCCATGGATGATACATCAGGAGATTTAGTAGGGATAAGCGTGAAGGGTATATGGCCTTGATACCTGTTTCTTTTCCATTTTTTCCAGGAATTTTAACAGTGGATTTTGATGTCTGGCTGCTTGCTCTGTCTCGCTGCAGTTCTACCCATTGTGCGTAAAGAGAAGGTATTTCATATTTGAAAACTGGGTATAAAATATGTTCCTGATAATATGTGGAGTTGATCTTAATATTTTTTTCCACTCTCTTTATTTCTAATTTTCTGTTATATGAAAAAATAGCAACGATCATAAATCCTTTGAAAATCTTTCTTTAGATTATTTAAACTATGTTTTAAGATTTTTCTTTAACTGCAATAAATGGATCTCAGTCTGGTGCAGTCATTTAAATACACAGTAGATTCATCTATTACTGCAAAATTTTCCCATTTTTGTCGGGATAAATGTTTCTCATAAATAATTCTGCAGCTCGTTCTACGTTCGGCAGTATGTCGTAGAGAAAAACAATGTACATTATGTTTTTTCGTCTTTTTAAGATTTAAATCAGAGTTAATCACTCTGACATCGAACATTTTAATGATTTCGCTTTTTCAGCTTTCCTTTGACTTGGCAGATTTTCTTTTAACATTAAAGATCTTGACTAGAAGAGAAACACGCTAATGTGACAATCAAAATCGTAAAAAACAACCTTATATTTAGCGTAGGTATAATGAAACACTCAATCGATTTCGAGGGCAGCTAAAGGTCCCTCCTCATCAGGAGAAAGAAATACATAGAAAGAAGAAAATAGGAGAAGGAGTCACAGAAACACGTAGTGCTTATCAGCACTGCACGTGGTTATAACTAGATTTTTAATCAGAGTTGCACTGGCCGCCTACTTTTACTGAGCCAGGCTGTCTGATCAAGCATAAAGAAATATTTCTTTCAACTCTGATTAAAAATCTAGTTATAACCACGTGCAGTGCTGATAAGCACTACGTGTTTCTGTGACTCCTTCTCCTATTTTCTTCTTTCTATGTATTTCTTTCTCCTGATGAGGAAGGACCTTTAGCTGCCCTCGAAATCGATTGAGTGTTTCATTATACCTACGCTAAATATAAGGTTGTTTTTTACGATTTTGATTAAAGATCTTGCCTTTGCAACATTCGAAACATTCTGTTTCTTCCTTGGATATGTATTTGGAACAAATTTTTCACTAAGCTAAAGTCTAACTTTTTTTCCTTTATTGTTGTTAGTGTTAGCTGAAATAGTTTTGGATATCAAAAAACCATGGCTTTCACGGCGTTTTTAAAATAACTAGATAGGAAAAATTTTCTTTGGAAAGAGCACAAGCATAGCATTCCATCCATTTGTCCTTTAAAAACGTCATTTTGCATGAAAACCAAACTGTCAAGTAGCTGACAATAATTTATACTTTCAAAAATATAGCTGCAGTTAAAAAAAAATTCCAAGCAGATGATTTTTGTTTTATAGAAGACAAAATGGTCTAAAAATGTTCGAACAGCCTGTATATTCTATCTTCATTACTTCAGCATTTTATACTTGTATTTATGCGAACGCGCATGGAATGCTTGTTCTGAAAGCAAGCTGTTTGCGATACGTTATCCCGAAGTTACGCTATTCCTGTTCGTCTGATTTTCCTGTTCGTCTATGGATGAAGACATAGATTTTTCTTTCTCCATATGTTAATGATTCACCAAAACAGCAACAAAAACAAAATATTTTTTTAATCAAAAATTTCCAGATTTCATATTACTTCCAATGGTACTTTTTATTCTTATTTATTTACAGACACATATACGTTTCAAAAGCGTTTGGGCTAACTCCACATTTTGCTAAAAATATTTAAAAACAGCATATTTTTAGAATTTCCGATACACAGTCTCGCGCGCTGGAGATAAAAATGCTTTTTTTTTCGTACAGTGTTGCCACTGCTCGCTTAAAAATCTTTGGGTTTATTAATCAAAAATTCGTTAAAGTTTTACAAAATATGAAATAAATAATAAAATTACAAATTTGGGCTTCCAGATGCCTATATTCGAATGGAAGACTACGTTATTCAAAATCTGATAACTAGTCACTGTTGTTTTCTTCACAATGCGAGAAACATACAAATATTCAGGTCGATTCTTCATTATTTAATTTCTTTAAATATTATTTGGTGCCAACAATTTGAAATGTGATTGGGATATTGAAAGTGATTCGACGCTAAATGCCGTTTCGAAGCTAATAGCCCTTCTGGGCTAATTCCATTTGAGCTAAGAAAATATTTTTAAAAACTTAACGAATTTCTGCATCATATACAATAAAATGTATTTTAGTATCTAACTTATACTTTAAGTTAGTGTTAGCTTTTTAATTTGTTAGGACGAATTTTTGATACCCTGTAAAGCAATAACATAAAATAGAATATCTTTCAAGCGATCTGATGTAAAAAAAAAAAAAAAAAAAAAAAAATATTTTTTTTTTTTTTTTCAGAATCTATTTAGGTATAATGAATCTCAGAATTTTAATATAATTGAAATCAAACAATTATTCCCTAAGGCATTTTCCTTTCTGTATTGCTAAATTAACGAGACTTTTACATATTTCAGAATCAAATAACTAACTTGACTGATTCTTCATATTCACAGAAAGGACGGTACAGTGAACATTTCCTCAGTTCTTCATTTAAAGCTGATGCTCAAAACATTCCTCTTTTTAGAAAAGTACGCTCCTTTTCAGAAGGACTGCAGTGAAGTATCAGAAAATTCAGCTTAACATCAGTGAAAAATAAAATTAATCCTGGATCTCAGTTTACTTTAAAAATTAAAAATCATTACAATTTCAGCATATTTTACAATAATTGCAAGGATATTATTGTGAGGAATTTTGGGGCAAAAATATGCAAGCAAAAATCCTCCGAACACTTTTATTTACAATAGTAGACAAATATTTAGAAACATTTAAACTCCTCACGCAGGGTTTTTCCATTGCAGGTTAACGTCAGCCTCTTGGAACACTGAGCGGACGCCTTTTATACAGGCAGATACAGAACTTAGATGTCTTGTTCTGCACCCACTTAAAGATCTTTTCAAGGAGGTTAGAATAGAAGGAGGGAGGTTTCGCAGTTTCCTCCACTATCGGGGAATGAAACTCCACGGAACAAGCAGCGTCCATGTTTGTTACTTCAAAACATTGCAAAACGGTAGTGAAACGTACGTGTTTGTAAGCTGTTCTATGCATGCATTTTCCAGTAAAAATATGTTAAATTTATAATGAAATGCTTCGCTATTGTTAGTTTTTTGTTTTAAAGTTATAAAGATGATATCTGTAATTTACTAAGTACAGAAAATCATTAAGAAATATTTCGAAATCTAAATGCACGTGCATAACATTAAAGCCTTTAAAAATTATGATTCTGCATAATTTCAAGAATTTTCTTAGGTTTTATTAGCAACTTCTCGGGTATTATACTTTCCAATTGTTTCTTTAAGAAGTGATATTTCTGATTTATTCGCAATATTAATATAATTTATTAAAGAATCATTTTTACCTGAAATTAATAACAGATAATTATCTAATAAAATGGTAACATGTTGCTTTTTTTTTTTTTTTTTTTTTTTTTTTAATGAAAGTTTTAAATCGATTCTTTTCACAACCAATAATCAACTTATATCAACAAGAAAATAAATATTAATAAAATAAAACAGATTTATGTGAATTCAATGATTTCAGTTTATGCGCGTTTCATATTTATGAATCTCGAAGAAATTACCTTGAATTAAGCTGAATTACAGAAATATACCTATATAAATTTTTGGATATATCTTTTCACATGTTCAACTGTGCAAATATTTTACTTACATTTATCGCTATACTGCCCAGAAATTCGTAAGCTTATACAAAAACATTTTAACAACGGAACAGTTTATCTTGATCAAATGCACAAATTATATCCGTAACAGTTCACAAAACTTAAGAATGAATAGTAATTCATACATAAAGAAAAGCGTTGCTTTATTTAACACCTTCACAATTCATAAAAATAGTAACAATTGATTTCTTACTTTTCATGAAAATTATAAAACGAATTATCTAAGCGTTCAAATTATACAGTTTAAATCCTAGCATATATCATTGTATCTTAAGGAACGAAGATACCAGCTGTAAGCAAAAACATTAAAATGTATTTAACATGTTTCGATTATTATTAAGTCATTTTTGTCACATCTGGAAAGAAGACAACATGACATTGTGATATTTTTTAACATACTTATAAAATTACATAAAAAAAAAAGAAAATCAATACTTACGAGTGAACAGTAATCCCAGGAATATTTTTCAAAAATCTATTTGTGCATCCATATGCAATATAAGCTGACAAGCTTCAAAAAGAAAAGGAAAAAAAAATTTTACAATTACAGACTTCCTTGCGCAAGTCACAGCGATAACAGTAACATGGCCGTCAAGCTTCACCGTTTAAGTTGAACCTTCCCTCCTTCTATTCTAACCTCCTTGGGTCTTTCTGCACCGATGGGCGAATTTGTTTTGCACCCGCTAAAGTCTTTCTGCACCGATGGGCGAAAAATCAAGCTTAGGTGCGAAGTAAAGGTATACAAAAAGGGGAGGGGCAATTTCGTATTTCAGAGAAAAGTAAAAAGGAACTTCGCACATTTTATACGAGTTCGAAAGCCCAGGAAGAAAAGATGGGACAAAATGAAATTTAAAAAATGGCCCAAAAGTAATACGCCGAAATAAAAAAAAAATGGCCTGTAAAAAGAAAAGGAAAAGAAGTAGAAAATTTCCTAAAATACCATTGTTTCCATGAGTGTAGTCAAATGGGGAGGAAGCTTTACAATAAATAGCATTTACAATAAATAGGTTTACAATAAATAAGTTCATTTACTATAAATAGTGTCTCCCAGGTGTATGTAGTGAGTGTGCTTGATACAGCTGAATAGACGTGATGATCGGGGGGCGGAAAGATTTGGAGTCCAATTATATAACAGTTTAAGTCAAGTCAAGAAGCTAACTTTAGCAAGACAGGAAAGTAAAAATAAAATTTAAAAAAAAAAAAGATTTCAGATTTTACATTACTTTTTTTAACGTTTTGTGGGTTAATTTTATTTATTAAACATCATGTTCTTCGCACTTTAAACCATAAAATTCAATTCAACAGCAATATCTCAAAATAATTTTTAAATAAGCATAGATTTAGAATTTCCAATACACAGTCTCGTGCACTGGAAATAAAAATGCTTTTTTTGGTAGAGCGTTGCCATTTCTCTCTTTGAAATCGTTGAGTTTGTTAATCCAAAATTCGTTAAAAGTTTTTAAAAATATGAAATAGATAATGAAACAAATTCCTAATTCCAAATTTGCGCTTCCAGATGCCCATATTCGGGTGGAAACTAATGTTAGTCAAAATTTACTTACCGTAATTTCCGGAAGAAAGGCCGCATCAGCGTAAATGCCGCACTCGAGAAAAATGGCGGGAAAAAAATTCAAATTACACAGAAACGCCGCATCGGCGTAAACGCCGCAATAGATTAAATTGCGCGTGACATTGTCGTGGGCCGTATAGATGCAAAAACTCAACCTAAGTCCTGATATATGACATACCCGTTAAGAAAAATGCATGAAATGAAGCCATAACTCAAAAATAAATTAAAGGTAAGAAATGTTTAGCTTCTGTGCCGTTTAGAGACATTTTCAAAAATTTTCCACTCCCTTCTTACTTAAAAACTATTGAACAAGTACTTGTACCCAAACTGATGGGATCTGTATTTGGCAGAATGCCAAGAAAAATCCATTCATGCTGAAGGGGAAATGCGTCAGAGTTCGTTATTGCGAGGCAGGTGGAGTCGTGTCCGCCTTTGATAAAAATTGGAGAAAAGGCAGGGGTGGGGAGAGGATGGGTCCTGGAAGATTCATCGAATGGCAGAGGAGAGAGAGACTATTCAAACTGATGACAATGTTGATTTGAAAGGGGGAAGAATGTTATTGTTCTGAGATCTCGTTTAGGGTGAATAAGGCATGTAGGTCCGTTCAAGGGAAAGAATGTAAACAAAATAACGTTCGCAAAAAGCAACTGAGTGGTCTTTTGTGTGGGAACAGCACCAGTCTATGCACAATGACAAGGCCATCCAAACTATGTACAATGACCATCATAGGAAATATTTTAATTTTAGTGCACCTAAACGCCGCATGGGTAGAAACGCCGCACCCGCTGAAAATTTAAGTTTTAAAGACGTAAACACCGCGGCGTTTCTTCCGGAAATTACGGTAATTTAAAATTTCTTTAACTATAACACAGGGCTGTAATATTTGGAAGCAACAATTTGAAAAGTGAACCGACATTTAAAGTTCTCAACGCAAAATGCCAAAACAAAATTAACAAACCTCCTGGGCTAAAAATATGTTAAATTTAAAAAAAAGGTAAGTCCTAACATGGGTCCTAACATGTTTGCCTTCACATTGAGACACAACAACCAAAAGACATGTAATATCAGTAGGTAACAGGTAACGCTACAAGAATTACAGTCACGGCTTCGCCGATTTCTCCATTTGACTATCCTACATGGTCAGCCACCGTCAAATGACATTAGCAAGTAGCTTGCATTCACGCTGCACATACAGAAAATCATAAAACTGCGTACAGCCAAACAATCTCCCATAACCGAAATTGGTAAAATCTGCCAAATTTAGCATTTGGAAAAAATGACACATATGCTGCATATTTAATTTTTAACAGCGAAAAATTATTTTTTTAAACACAGAGCTTTTTACTTTTAGAATTAAATATATATGTTATCGGAAAAATTATGAAATGCCCATTGTATATAATGGCGGACGCTTTCAGGCAAATATGAGAGCTATGGCATATTCCGCCTAGGCATTCTATCTCTTTATACAAAGTATGAAGAAAATGTTATGATTTAAAAGGCTTTCATTCCTCAAAAGTATAAATGTTATTTTAAAAAATTAATGAAAGAGTGCCATTAAAAATCTGTTATTCAAACCACGTAAAAAATAGTGAGATGATCTTGATACAACATAATAAATTTATATTTTATATCTGGCTGAGATTAGGAATCGGTAAGATCTACCTGACAAGGGAAAATTAAGTACAGAAACAGTGATAAATTTCAAAACAATGACCTTTTTTTTTTTTTTTTTTTTTTTTTTTTTTTTTTTCTGGCAGGGATTAAAAAGTGGTTGCACAATTCAATATCATTACGTGTAACGTTTTTGTATTTGGATGAAAGTTCTTTCAACAATCTGTTACGTCGTTCGTGTCGAGTACTCAAATGAGTTTTCATGCAGTACGAGAAATAACTCAGCGTCTGACGTTTTCTTTAACAGGATAAATAAACATACTTTTGTTTTCCACAAACATTAAACCCTGATTATTTAGCGGCCGTTAATTCCGTGGTTCCTTCTTACTAGTCATTTTGGCTTTTTTACATCATTTATCAACTGCTGGTAAGTAGTTTCGGTTTTTCGAAACGAATTGGAAATGTAAAAACAGGCAAATCGACAAACTTGTACTCGGCGTAGATTTTGCAGAATCTCGATCGATTTCGAGGGTAAAACTGGTCCGCCTTCATCAGAAGCAAAAATTTCTGCAAAAGCGAAAAAGCGAATGTCGATCATATTAATACCTAAATGCGACCAGTGAAAGAGCCGATAGCGCCATACTACAAAATCTACGCCGAATGCAAGGTTGTCCAATTCTACAAAATATACGCCGAATGCAAGGTTGTCGAATTCTACAAAATATACGCCGAATACAAGGTTGTCGATTCGGCTGTTTTATTTTCCACGTCGGCGTGTTTGTCTTGCGTCTTGAATCGGAAATGTATTTCATACTTTGCCAGATTGTTGTTTGGCGTTCTATAGAATGTCAAGGAAATGTGTGAAATATGGAATCGATTCATACATTGCCGACTAGTTTTAAGCATTATATACAATGCCTATAGGCATTATATAGAATGCCGGATTTCAAACCTTTGCCGGTAACATATACATTGCCCGATACAGAAAATGCAACATCACCAAGATTCGGCCAGATAAATGGTTACAGAAGAAAACATCGTGGACTTAGAAAACACCGCAAGGCGAAAACGCCATGCAGAATTCTTTATGAGAAACATTATGAAAAATCGAAAAATGTTGTCACAATAGATGAATCTTAATTATATTTAAATGACTGCAATAAAAAGAGATTCATTAATTAGCATCAAAGAGGAGAAAAAAATCTTAAAACATGGTTCAAAGGATATAAAGAATGTTTTTGAAAGGAATTTATGACTGTTGCTGGTTTTTCATATATCTTTAAATTAAAACTAAACAGAGTGCAGAAAAATGTTAAGATCAACTCCCACATGTTATCATGAACATATTTTGTGGCCTGTTTTTTAAATATTAAAAACTTTCTCTTTACCCATAGTGCCATCAATCAGTAAAACTGCATCAAAACAAGCAACATGTCAAAATCCACCGTTAATTTCCTGCAAAAAATGGGTGTGTGTGTGATTATGACAAAGCCTCGAGGGCTATCTGCCTAAGGGGATGGATGCCTTCGTGGAGGACTTTCTAAGGGAAACTGGCTCGTATACACGTTACACATGGGGAAAACCAAGGAAAAAATGGAAGAAACGAATATCAAGGCCATACTCTTCACTCGTATTCCTAGTAACCTTCTGATTTGCCACTGTTGGATTTTTTCGCTTTTGGATTTGTCGTAAAAAAAAAGCCAGATTGTCCAAACGTCGACCTACAACCCTCCTTGGCTTCGGAAAGCTGTTCAAGAGGGATGGAATAAAATACCTCTTCCGATATTTCTGAAAATCGTTTAAAAAATGTTGGGCATTCTGTACATTCTATTATCCAGAAGCTTCGCGTACGTAAAGCTAGCCTCTATCCTTTAACTGTCCGAAACAGCGTTGTATCTACTGTAACAAACTAAGCGGCTTCTAAGCATATTTTGTTATGGTTTTCCGGGCTGGGCATACTCATGTAAATCTTACAGGAAAAAGTTGCAAATTGCCCAGAACAGCATTCTTATTTTACCCTGCTTCTCTTCTGATATTATTTTCGCCTGGGCGGGACGTTGCCAGGCGTTTGAGTAATATTATTTAAACTTTATGATAGCGAAGAGAATTAGAAGTTACAAAGAAACCCAACGAGACCAACTGAGCTCATTAAGAGGAACAATGAGATTTCCACTCAAACTAAATTTAGTAAGTTGACTATTGATAATATGCAGAATGATGCTTATAGTGTAGATGTATCTGAAGTTGAAAATATGGACACTCAAGACTGATCAGGGTGACAACAATTCATCCGTTCAACATCCTAAAGTTCAACCAATTATGGTGCGGCCAGGCGTAAAATACTCACATTTCTTTAAAATGCTTAAAAAAGGATACAAACGCAGATTTTACTGATCGCGTAAACAGAGACTTCTTAAAAGTTTTACCAGTCCTAAGACCATCACAGAAATATTACCAGATACATTAATAACAGGCTAATTGACAATTATGTCATAACAGATAAATTTAGAAGGCCAATTAAAGTGTTACCAGTAGACTTGCCAATTGCAGAAATTGATGAGGAACTTAATAATATAGGCTTTAAGGTCAAAAGCATCGGACTCAAAACTAAGATCCCAATACTCCTATATCAAGTACAGCTCAAAAACGAAAACGATGCTGAGCTGATCTATGAAACTGAAAATTTTATTCTATTTCATGTAATTGTAGAATCTTATAGAGTGATGCAATGTCATAATTGCCAGCACTCCGACCAGCCTTCCGAGGTTTGAAAACTAAAATAACTAAATAAGGTGGAAACTCCTAAATCGCTATGTAAAGTGTGCAGGCCAGCACATGTCTGGAAATTTTATTGCCGAACGGCTAGAAGTGCTGAAGTGTTACAGTTGTGACTAAACCGGGCATACCGCGAATTATCGTGGACGAGTCAAATTCCCATCTAACCCAGCTAAATCAATAGCTAACCCACGAATAGGAAAGTGGTACTCATCCTAAAGTTAGATCCAAAATTAATGTTACTACCACTTCTGGTGTTTCTTATGCAAACATTACTAAAAATGGTAGTTCAAAAAATGTAAATACAAATCATAAAAAAGAAACTACTGAGCCAGTTTTTGGCATGCTCTGCGATGTCTCTAAGGATATGCCAAACGTTTTCGATGAATTGCCTATTATGTGTAGTGGACTTTCTCTATTCACTATTTGCCATTTTACTTAAATTGCTGCCCTTTTACTTAATCTCCAGGAAACGGAGCATTCCATAGACAAATTATTTACAGGCTGCTCGGTTTTCTAAAACATTTTTAGTTCTTGAGGTCGGTAAATAATACGTAGTTTTTTATATGATTCTCTAAATGTTGTTTCATGGAACGCAAAGGCCGATGCTATTCGCACCACCGGTGCGATTAGCCGCTTCAGCTATTCGCACCAACATTAACTACGCATGCGCATTGAGTTGTCGGATCCGTCATTTGAACCCAATCGAAAAGAACGAATTCTACGCACGCGAACTGCGTAAAGTGTTGTAGTGAGTCTCCTTTAAAGTATATATAAAAAAGAGCAGATTTTTATGTTCGCAATGTTTATCGTTTTCCTGAACGGTTCGAATAGTTTAAATGACTGATTTGGAGGGAGGGACAAAATCTTGTTTACATATTTTGTACTTCTTAGAATACATTTAGCTTCAAAGATTTGTTTTGCACAATCAAGACTTTAATTCATTCATCTGTGAAAATTTTCGTCTGAGAAAAAATAATAAAAATTTCTACATAGAGGGATTTCTGTGTAGAAAATTTAGACATGAAATAAGTTAAAAGCGATTAAATCAACTATTAAATGAATAATTAATCGTATAATACTGGTTAATAACAATTTTGTATGCTTGTTTATTTTTTTACGGAAATATTTAGCATATTCAGGGCACAAAAAATATTTCGAAAAATTTTAAAATATTAGTACAAACACATTAATAAAATCATGTATATCACATTATCATGTATATTTAATTAAATTTTAATAAATAATGGGATTTAATTTAAAAGACAGAAATAATTTAATGTAAGAGATTTAGATTTAAAAATTTGCACACACAAATGATTTATCATATTTTATAAGATTTTATTTCATAAATAATTTTGATTTTGAAATATGGTATTTGAATCTATAAACATGTGTGGATACTGAAAAAGTGATGCATATATAAGAATATTATGATTTTCAGTAAGTTTTCTTATTGAATTATAAATTCTGACAGTCCTATGCTATAAGACTAGGGTCTAAGTTTGCATAAAAATTCTTCTGTTAAATAAAAGAATGTAAGTAATTTCTTTAGCCTTTTTGTCAATACATTAAAGATTTTTTAACTAATTATAGGTCCTCACTTGCAGTTAGAACCATCCTTAAATCCATATTTTGTCTAATCATTTTCTTAACATTATCATGTATATAGATTGACCTCGTCTTTGTAACTGATAATTATTACTTGCAAATTATTGTCTTGCTGGTGAATATGTATAGTGACACCATGTGTGTTGTACTTCATTAGCTAATTATTTTACTTGTTATAGATTATACTACTTCATTTTAAGGTATAATACTACCTATTTGATTGCATTACATTATATTTTGGAATCCAGCAGCGTTATCTATCTTTATTGCACCATATTAGATACTGTGATCTAGCACATTTACTATGACATATTTCATTATTGCTACATTGTATATATTATTACTACACTGTATTTATATTATTGTTTTATCATAATTATATTATTGACTAGTTGCTATTGTTGAGATATTAGGTAATTTTGGAAGCGGAAGATATGAAAAAATAGCAACGCCCTCGCCGGAAATCGAACCACGGACCTCTGGAATATGCGCCCAGCGTACAGACCACCACATCACGAAGGCATGCCAAGAAGGTGGGAGAAAGACCTTATATACTCCCCCTTTTAAACGGCGACTGGGGTTTTTAGGGGACCCTAGTTGCCAAATTCTGGGTGAGGAGAATCATCATCCAACACCCTTTTAGTTCGGGCAACCACTGTAGAGACATTAGGCAATTTTGGAAGCAGGAGATATGAAAAATTAGAATTACCCTCACTGGAAATCGAACCACGGACCTCTGGAATACTCATCCAGCGTGCAGACCACCACACCACGAACACATGCCAAGAAGGTGGGGAAAATACCTTATAATCTGTGGGATTGATCAGGCATTAAATGGTAACATAATAATGTCAAAATAAGTAAATGCAAGTATTTGTTAATAAAACATATTTTATTTTGAAAGGTTTTTTTTTTTATTTTTTTTATTTTTTTAAATCTAACTGTTTCAGGACACCAAAATATAATGTTGCCTTAACAATCAGCTCTCCCTGTTCTTCCTTTTAACCTGATTGTATTATAAAGGATTCGTACATATTTCTGTGCATGGAAATGAAGGATTTTTAAGGACCATGAATGAAAACAATTAAGGACTTGTCAGCAAAAGGGAACTGAGTAAATTCAATTAAAGATATTATCTATGGCTGAACTTAACTTTTGTAATACCATCCTAAGAATAAATTAGATCTGGAAGCAAGATGCATTATTATTAAACATAATTTAATAAAAATAATTATAAAACAAATTTGAGAATAAAATCAACTTTATAAATTTTCTCAAGTTGCATTAAATATTTTACACTAACAGTTGGACATATTTGAAAGAAGATTAGTGACATTTTATTTATGTTTTACTAACAGTTAGTTTTATATTTACTTTTTCTTTTATGTCTCATTTTGTCACGTATTTGCTCAGTCTAGAGGTTTAGTAAATAGCAGGTAGATTTTGTCAAACGGCATAGGTTAAAATGAGAAGTAAAATTATAATCAGCATGA
This sequence comes from Stegodyphus dumicola, assembly GCF_044657685.1. Lineage (NCBI taxonomy): Eukaryota > Metazoa > Arthropoda > Arachnida > Araneae > Eresidae > Stegodyphus > Stegodyphus dumicola. The sequence continues at coordinate 54,122,070 of NC_140778.1, forward strand.
CTGGTAAAATATGACTGGCTGGTTGTTACCACTGCTGCTTGCCTACAGAGAGACCTGCTGATCAGAACAGACCTGATTGCACAGTTGGCAAAAAGTCTGATGAGCACAGTTGGCAAAAAGTCTGAAAGTCTGATGTAAGCACAGTTGGCAAGTTTTGAAAGTAAGTTATGCTCTATCTGTCTGACGCAGTTAGTATCATAGGTTTGTGCAGAGTTCTAGGGTTGTAACCCAATTAATATACTTAAAGGCTCCTATAAGCTACTAAGGCAACACAGGCGATAAGTTGTTTTTGTATTATTTTAAATCTCACTAACTGGAACTGCAAAGAATAAGTTTTACTTTAATTTTTACATTTCTCTTTTGTATCTTGTGACCACGGTAAGTATTAATGAAAGGCAATAACATGCAGCAATAATTTTTAAGGGTAACCAGTTAGTTACAAATAATTAAATTAGGTAGTTAGATACCATGAGCCATTAAAGATTTACATGGCGACTATTAAATTTTTTTTAAATACTTGTTAAAAAATGCTATTAAAATAATCATTCATAGTTACCATTCTAATACCATTTAATAATTTAAAACATATGTAATTTACGACACTGATTCTTAAACGATATTAGCATAATTAGACATTGAAAGCTACAAAACAATCATATTTTGTAGCAACAACACTCAACAAAATATTTAATCACTTTTTTATTTGAAGCCTTCCCAGACATTTTGACTAATTTATATCAATTTTCTTGTCTTTAAGCATCTTTTCTAACAATTATAAATTTTTTTCAATATGCAAAGCAGTGTTCCCATTAGTTTCTGCTTGCTTTATCTCCTAACTTGTCAATCTGTCGATAATGTATCTTGTAGGGTACCTCATTTGTATTCTATTAATTAAGTGTTGAAGAACCTAGTGAACTGCTAAGCGAATAATTGCCTAAGTCCAAGAACAGAAACATAAACTCAATAAGGGTTAATTACCCTTTATTTGCTCAAAATAAAGATTTAAGAGATGACCCTTTCTCAGGGCATACAGCAAAGCCTTCATTTGAGCTTCAACTCAAAATGTAAGAATAAGAAGTAACTAATGACTAACTAAAGAGATTTAGCCGAAGCCCATAATTTAGTTGGCCCATAATGTTAGCTTAGCCAGCGAAGCTATCAAAAGGCACATAATATGGCTGGGCATAGTAACAGTTAGAGAGACGTAGCCAAAAGGCAAACATGCGCTCTTCAGGAATCCTAACTCTCTCTCTCCTAAATTCAGTGGAACTTTGACTTAAATACTACTTTCTTCCCCTTTGTATTTAACACGATTCTAAAAACTCGCTCTGGTAAGGAATTGTAAGTTGAAGCTGGAAGAGATAGAAAAGTGTCATAAACTTAAAATAACTGTTATAAAATTAAAATATACTTTACAATCTAATGAGATTTTCCTTGATCTGGTAAAAGTTAAATAGTCCAAACTCCCTGACAGATGTGAAGCAAATTATCGTTATATCTGAAAGTAATTACAGTCAGATAAAGAATTAAATAAGTCTCTTATTAAAAAAAACTTAGAACATAAAAACACATTCGTATGCTAGCAAAATACACTACAATTTGTGGTGATGTAATTAAACAGGAACAGTCAAATTCAAACTAAAAATGCCGACTAGTAGTCAAAGACTATACAATTTAATTTTAATCTAAGTTGGCTCAGTAACTCTATCATCGTAACAAATTAAAGTGTCAGCGGCGATAATGCAAACACGAATAATTACAAATTGTCACAACTAGCAGGAACTAATGCAGCATGCAAGGAAGGCCAGAAACACTGTCTTACAATCTAAAAACCTCAGTTTAAAAACTATTTAAATGATTTGCATGCTGGTGGGGAAAAGGAAAGAGGAAGTTACAGTAAAGGCTGAAATTAGAAGCAACTGGTTAATTTACATAATAATAACTGTACATATCTTTAAAGAATAATTTTCTTTCTCTTTATGCATTAGTTTCTTTCTTCAATACGTTTCCTCGCCATTTTAGAATTTTTGGATTTAATTAAAGGTGTCTGTTATTCTAAAAAAACAAATGCATTTAGAATATATAGAAAATCTGCTGACTTTATTTCTTTAGTAATAGTACGAACATTCAGAAAAAATATAAAATTACATATGGCATGGTCCGGTTACATAGCTGGTATGGCAGAATTTTTAGAGTTTAATGACACACCGAGCAACAAAATCTAGGAATGACAAAACTTTTAGAATTTAGGACAGGCACTGGGAGCAGAATTTAGGAAGGCACTAGGCAGCAGAATTTAGGAAGGCACTAGGCATCAGAATTTAGGAAGGCACTAGGCAGCAGAATTTAGGATCCACAGAGATAGCATCAGGTGGGAAAATGTCTAGTGCGAGCCCTATGTATGATGCATTGAGACATATAGAATGAATCTTTTGAATTGTCAGTTTTTAATTTCTTTATAACTACAAAAATTCCTTTCTACAAATACCTGTCCATGTGATAAGATTAGAAATATTTATGATATTTTTAATGCTTGTGCTTTGCGAAAAGAAGAGAAAATAAAGGGAAGATAAAACATGTTCAAAAAATGACTTCTAGTATCAGAAGTAAAACGTTCAAATACTATGTATTCATTGCCAAACATTCTCCAAAAAGTGAGAAATTGATCACAAATTTTCTGTAAAATACATCCATTATGTGTTAATACTATGAAGACATTTCTCATTTTGTCACATTTTTCTGGAATCTTCTAGAATCATGAGTCTATAAATCTTGCCTTCAAAACCTTCTAAACTTTCCAAGTTGCAATGTCAGAAATCCTAAAGAAAAATTACCCCTACCAATTCTGAAACAGCAAAGCAAAAAGCCAGAAATGTTTATTGGGGAAAAATAAATAATAATAATAAATCTGAAAGCTTTCAGATTCTATATTTATGCCCCAAGAGGCTTTTTTAAACATTTTGTGTGTTACCTTTATTAAATATCATTTTCTTCTCACTTAACCATAGTTCAACAGCAATATCACAAAATATTAAAAAAGAGCGTATCTTTAGAATTTTCAATACACAGTCTCGCATGTTGAAAATAAAAATGCTTTTTTTTCATACAGCGTTGCCATTGCTCGCTTTGAAATCGTTGAGTTTGTTAATCAAAAATTCATTAAAGTTTTACAAAATATGAAATAGATAATAAAACAGATTACAAATTTGGGCTTCCAGATGCCCAGATTCGAGTGGAGGACTATGTTATTCAAAATTTGATGTTTACAGGTACCATTGTTTTTTCACTATTGGAGATACATACATACATTCATCCAGATTCTTCATTATTTAATTTCTTTAAATATAATGCAGGGTTCTAATTTTTGGTGGCAAAAATTTGAAAAGTGAAATGCTGTTTTAGAGTGGATGACGAAAAATGGCAAATTAAAATTAATAGCTCTTCTGGGCAAATTGCCCCCCCCCCAAAAAAAATATAAAAGGGAAAAAAGTAAAATTTACTTTGTAATGAAAACTGATGCATATTCTGACACAATTATATCAGAAAAACTCTTACCATGAAAAAATTAAAAAGGAGACATTTTTAATTCATTACATAGCTATTTTGCTTTTGCTATCAGTTGTTTCGATTATTTCGTAAATTATGCTTCATAGCATTTATTACCTGGTTTATTTTTTAGATTCAAAATATTGTATAATAAGTCAGTAAAATAGAAAACAATATCACTTTGTAATATTACGGCAAAAAATAAACATGTTTTATTTTAATACTATTTCTGAAGTATAATTTCATTATACTACCATTAGTTTCATTAAATCTTTAAATGTTATAATGTTTAAGAAAAACTGGCGAAAATTCCCTGATCTCCGAATTAAAAATTTTGTATAGAAACTAATCTTAAAATCGTCAAATTTATAATCATCTAATAAAAGAATTCACATCCCTAAAAGCAAAAAGTTGTTCAAGAGCTCTTCACTAGAAAAAAAAATGAAATAACTTCGAAAAGCTTATGTTTCACTATATTATCACTATTTTGATGAAATTTATTAATATTATAATGTTCTAAAAAAATTGTCGAAAAATTCACAAATCTTGCAATTAAAATATTTCTATAGAAATTTATCTTAAAATCGGCAAAATGTTGATAAGTCACCAAATTTAGAACCATTTAATAAAAGAATTTACATCCCTAAAAGTGAATAGTTCTTAAGAACTTTAATATTGTATTGGTACAAAAACAATTAGCGAAAAATTCACAAATCTTGTAATTAAAAATTTTCTATGGAACTGATCTTAAAATTGCCAAATTTAGAACCATTTAATAACAGAGTTTACATCTGCAAAAGTAACAAGTTGTTTAAGAGCTCTTCATTAGAAAAAATGAAAGAATTTCGAAATGCTTAACTTTTATTTGTTACCTAGAAATTTGAATATTGCACCGTTTTTATTAGAAATAGGAACAAATTATACCCATTCAAATGATTCAATGAACCCATTAAAAGAATGAATTCAATGAACCCATTAAAAAGATAACCATATTTGTCAGTGAATCACCGAAAATATTCCTCCAAAATGCTTATTCTCACTCAAAATGGGAGTTGTATAAAAACAAACAGAAATTTCAGATGATTAAAATTAAAGACCTTTTGCGATTGTAGGTGAAATTAAGGACTTTTAAGAACCAAAAATAGATTCCAAAAAACCTAAGGACTCTTAAGAACTGTATGAACCCTGATTATACTATATATTGGGATTCAGCATAATTACTATGACATATTTTATTATTGCTGCAATACGTTTATATTTTTGTTCTATTAATTGTATATATAATTGAATTGTTGTATTATCAATGACTAATTATATTATCAATGACTAAATTTCTCATTGTTGTAATGAAAGTCAAATCAATATCATTGTTTCATCAAATCCTTAAATCATGTATATATATGTTCACTATTAAAGAGATTAAAATATCTCTAATACTTATTTTAATCAGATTAGTACTTATGCTTTGAAAAGGTACCAATTTTTTATAGCTCACATTAGTTAATAGCTCATTTTGTTAGAGTAAAATTATACCTAACAATTATTTTATTTATTTGCAATTTAATCTATAACTAATGTGTAATTATTATGATTTAAATTAGTTATGCGTGATTAAAACAATATGTAATAATTAAATGTCATATTTTTGTAAAATCATTGAGCTCTAGTATAGAATTGGGTGCCCCTTCGATTAGCAATCTTTTTTTTTTTTTTTTTTTTTTTTTTTTAATTTTGGCGATGAAACCTCATTTCTTGTTACGATGATAGTTTTAACTTTGTTTTAGCTTTCTGATTTTTTTTTTAATGAAAATAGATTGATGTGTACATGGACAAATTTAAGGCAGTGCACAATGCCTGGTTTGTGAAATTCTGGGATGTTTTTTTAAGTGAAAACAGATTGATGTGTACATGGACACTGAGTTCGTGCAATTCATTTTGTTTTTTTTTTGTAGCAGGCATTTTGAAACTGTGCCTTCCTGGTGCCAATCTTGACGTAAAAAATGAAGGGGCACCCAATTGTAAACGTTTACCCAATCATTGTATGAAACGCATTTGTTGAACATATACTGTTAATTAGCTTTATGTCAACAGTTCGTGTTATAAATTAGTACTTTGAAAATTTAACTTACTCATTGCTTTAAAACAAATTGTGATTTTCTTTGAATGTCAACTTTCTCATTAACACACATTATTTTAAAATAATTAAATTCAAAAATATGAAATAGAACTCAGACAATACATTCTACAAACTAGGTAATCTTTATTAAAGTAATAAAAAGATTTCAATCAATAGAATTTGCAACAAATAACAGTTTGGACAAAACCAATATTTGAATAGTGGATAAATTACAGTATTTTGACAAGTCCAGTTATACCAATAAGGCACAAATCACACTGAATACAATTATCTTCTAAATCTTCCAAACAGTCATGCATTTCCACCCCATACAAATGACTGCATTTTTTAATTGCTCAATTATCAGGAAAGCATCTGGTTGAAAAAACTTTCGAATAGATTCAATGTTTACTCTTTCATCTCTCATACGTTGCATAGGTACAATTTGTGGAATAACAGATACTTCATCCTCTTCAATTAATTTGCCAGAAGCTGCTCGCATGGCAACTCTTGAATCCACAAAATAATTTAGTACAATGTCAAGCTTTTCCTTATCAGTCTTGCTTTCAAATGTGTCCTCTCGCACACGCACAATTTGTGGTTTCTTTTTCCTCTGCCCTCGATTCAAACCAATAACAGTTTGGCCAAACCCATTTGCATTGCCTTGTTTTTTAAAGGCCGTATCAATTTTATGAATGACAAATCACAGTTTGTTTGTGATATAGTTTCTTGTGCATCATTTTGCAAAATAGTTTTCTCGGGATCTTGTGAAGATTTTATTTGGTCTTCATTTGGTATATCTACTAAAAGTAAATTGTGTGGCTGTTCTGTCATATCTTCATTTTGATCATGTGAAAATTCAGATACATTAATTAATTTATCTCTTGTTAATAAATTTTCGAAGTCTTTCAGTTTCCCTAAATAATATTGATATTTATCATTTGGCAAAGTGGACATAATTAAGTTAATGTTTTGTGTTATTTTAGTTGTTTCGCTATATTTATTACTTTCAGTTTTCTGCTTTGCAGTAATATGCAAGCCTCCCTGTGGATGCATGTTTTCGAACACAGGGTGAGAAGACAAGTAATATGGTCTAGTCCACCTCACACGAGCAAGTGAACTTAAATATATTGGTAAATTCTTCTATCGTCTTACTGCCATAATATGACGGCATGGCAAACCCATAGAAGAATAAAATCCACAGCTGCATGAATTTTCTGTAGCTATAATAATTGCAGTTCGTTTTCTTAAAATGTAAACATTATTCTCTACAGTTGAAAATGTTATCTTTTTTGACTGTTCATATTCAGTGCAGACATGACCAGCAGCAAACTGAGTGAGATTTTTATTAATTTCTATCTCAACTTCATCAAGATTATCAGTTTTAACAGGCACTTTTTCCATCATTGTTATCGCACGGTGGTCTCGCTCAACATTTGTGGATACAACAGAAATTATCAAGTTTTGAAAAAATTTACCTAGAGAACTATATCTGGTAATTACAGTTTTCAGCTTCTGATTTAAGCTTTCCAGTCTGTTTGTAAGGATCTTAAGTTTTACTAACGTTTATTTTATTTTAAATCTTTACTATCACTTCTTATTTTCTACTTCCGGCCAGAATTATAAGCGTGAAGGAGTTTATGCAAAGTTGTCTGGCGAACGCCAAGTATTTAAGTGTGGCCTTTTTGCCAAGCAGAAGAGAGGAAGCCGTGAGTTCGAAGCAGGCCGCTTACCTTAGAAGTTACGCAGTTGCTACTTTGCCTTCCAGGCCAGAGGTTTTAATCCTCTTGATAAATTAAACGTATTGTAGTGTTCACAGTCTCTGTGCTACATACGCTTTCTGTTATTATAAGGCCAATCTTATTCTAAAGTTAAATTAGAGTTTAGTTTTATTTTGATATCTTTTAAGTTAGACCCCGAGTGGAGGGTCATTGTATTCCGAAGTACGGAAGTCATTGTATATAAAGAAAAAAATAAAGGGTTTTGTATACCCTTCGTCTGTATCCTGTCTACTTACTACAATTAGTGAACATAGCTTTAGTAAGCTCTCTGTTCTAGTCAGGTCATTGTATGTTTCCGAAGAAGGTTAGAAGAAACATTGAACCTGATAGTGGCGCCCGACGAAGAATAACCATGGCCGAGTTTCAAGAAGAACCTGTGCTGCCTGCAGAAACAGCTCAGAATCCAGAAATGCCAGCTGCCGCCCTGGAAGGATTTGGGTATATTGTCCAGACCATGCGCGCTTCGATGAAACCAGAAGCAACGTTTAATGGAAACTCACAGGTAACCAGTTTTTTGGAAAAATTGGATGACCACTTCATGCTCTACCCCGTGCACGAGTTTCAAAAAGTTACCTTAGCTACCAGCGCTTTGAGGGGCCAAGCGCTTAACTGGTTCAAATGTATCGGCAGAAGTCTCTTGGGTCAAGCAGGAAGTCCCACCTATACCTACGAAAATTTCAAGACTGCCCTACTAAAAGCCTTCCCTGTTGTAAGGGATCGTGCGAAATTAAAAACAGAACTTTTCAGTATATATCAACAAAGAATGGAAAACATCTCGAGTTTTATTTTAAGAAAAATTCACGTTTTCAAGCTCTTGTATGGAAACCGTCCGGATCCTGAAATAATTCAAGTGATTTTGCCGAGGTTACTACCCCAAGAGCAAGACTTTATTGAATTGAGAAATCCGACTACACTGGAAAAATTAGTTGAGCTAGCAATCCAGTTTGAAAGTAGAAGAACGGCGGACGTCGAAAGAAGACGCCAATATCAACAGCGAAACCAATTTGGTACGCCAAGACTACAGCAAACTCAAGCACATGGCTACGGAGAAAATGCGAATCAGTGGGCAAGGAAACCCGAGCATTCAAAAACAGCCGGCGAACGTCGACAGTTCAATAGCAACCCAGGAAAAAAGTCTCAAGGCCAGTGGAGAAAGAAGGAAAGCACCGAAAGGAAAAATAATTTAAACTAAAACGGATTTCTGCTGACGAGAGGGTGCGGAAATCCGAAGGCCACGAAAACCCCTCTTCCTACAAGTTAAATACAGTAATGGTGAAAAATTTAACTCTTCCGAAGATTGAAGTCTTGGTAAATAATATCCCGGCCACCGCACTCCTGGATACCGGCGCGCAGTGTTCCTGTGTGGCAGAAGTCTTTTTTAGAAAGTATTTTCGCAAATACCGCATATATAATGCGGATAATACAACAGTATTAGCGGCGCAAGGAGAACAATGTAAGTGCGTAGGTAAAGTACCTTTGTACATCCGTATCAAGGACGAACAAGTAAAGGTGATGTTTTTTATAGTAAAGAATTTGCAAGCACACTTAATACTAGGAATAGACTTTCTTTCAGACGCACAAGCTACACTGGATTTTAATGAAGCGTCTCTTAAGCTGACGATGAAACCAGTGCGTGTAGAAAAGGTTGAACCGCCGAGGTTAAATCTCGACCACCTGCCTAATGACGAGCAAGATAGAATCCGACAAGTGGTAAGTGAATTTGCTTCCTTATTTAGTGATATTCCAGGATTTACCCAGGTTACTAACCATAGTATTGACACCGGAGATGCATTGCCGGTTCGTCAAAAACCATACCGGTATGATAAGAATAAGGAAAAAATTATAGAATGGCATATTACCGATATGCTACGTAAAAAGATCGTAACGCCTATCTCAAGTAGTTATGCTAGTCCGGTGGTTTTATGTAAGAAAAATAATGATTATCCTTTGGAGCATCCAAAAAGGTGGAGATTCGCTATTGGTTACCGTAAATTAAATTCCATAACGAAATATCCGGTATATCCGTTACCGATTATAGAAGAAATTTTAAGGAACATAAAATCAACCAAATTTATGACAACTTTAGACTTAACGAATGGTTATTTTCAAATAGGGATCCGGCCTGAGGACGTGCCTAAGACTGCTTTTATAACCAAGTCTGGCACTTATGCATTTTTGCGAATGCCGTTTGGCCTTTCAGGCGCCCCAGCAACATTTCAGCGATGCATGGACATTGTGTTAAGACCTGTTCTCGGAAAGTCCACATTTATCTATTTAGACGATATCATTATTACTAGTGATAATCTAGACCAACATGTACAGGATTTAAGACAGGTGTTTTCTTTATTAAATGAGGCCGGTCTAAAAGTTAATGTCGAAAAATGCAAATTTGCAGCCCCTGAATTAAAATATTTAGGTTACAAAATATCGCAAAAAGGGATCGAGACAGATGAATCAAAAATAATCGCTGTACAAAAGTATCCGACTCCAAACACGGCAAAGAAGCTCTCTTCTTTTCTAGGACTTTGTTCATATTATAGGTCCTTTATAAAAGATTTTGCGGCTATCGCTGAGCCATTGTTAAAATTAAAAAGGAAAAAGGCAAGATTCTCGTGGACGGCCGAAGCCAATAGTGCTTTCGAAAAATTAAAACAAGCATTAACGCAAGCCCCTGTGTTGAAATTTCCTGAAAAGGATGAAAATTTAGAAATTTCAGCGGATGCTTCGGATTATGCGGTAGGAGCGGTACTTTCGCAAAATCAGCAGCCCGTGGCATTTTTTAGCCGAACTTTAAATCAAACACAAAGAAACTATTCCGCGACCGAGAGAGAGGCACTTGCAGTTCTGTTAGCAGTGCAAAAGTTCCGAGTCTATTTTGGAAAGGCGCCGATAACAGTATATTCTGATCATGCGGCGGTAACTAGATTGTACTCAGGGAAAAATTTATCCCCAAGGTTAATAAGATGGGCACTCAAGCTGCAAGAATATAATCTGGTAATCAAGCATACCCCCGGAAAGGAAAATATCGTAGCAGATGCCCTATCACGAATTAAATTAGACGAACAGGGTAATACCGTAAAAGTTGCAATGCTGACAGCGTGTACAATAAATTCCCGAGAAACTGTAATAACCGAACTGGGTAAGGATCCTGAGTTTGGAAGTATTTATGAGTATTTGAAGGATCCTGAAAATTTTAGCCACCAAGATATTGTGGCGATAAGAAATAGGGCGGCCCATTACGAACTAATAGATGGTCTATTATTCTACACAAAAACTACGAATTCCAACAACGAATTTCGACCTGTTATCCCAGCTAGTCTTAGATTAAATATCCTGCAAGAGCTCCATGACAGCCCTTTAGCTTCTCATGCTGGTATTCGAAAAACTATCCAACGCGTACGCGAGGCAGTCTACTTTCCTGAACTGCAAAAGTTAACAAGGGCGTATGTCCAGTCCTGCCCAACATGTCAAGCCGTTAATTATATTAATTTCCGCCCGGCCGGGTTTCTAAATAGTATTAAATCCGAATTTCCAAATGAAATAATCGGCATCGATTTATTGGGCCCTTTCCCAAAAAGTCAGTTAAACAAAAGTCGCTATCTCCTTGTTATAGTTGATCATTTTAGTAAATGGACCGAAATTGTTCCCTTAAAACGAGCCTCCGCGAAATTAGTTACCGATTCTATTTTAAATAAATATATTTTAAAATACGGGGCGCCCCTAAAAGTTATATCGGATAATGGTCCTCAATTTGTAAGTAATATATTTGAAGACATGTGCCAAAAACTGGGCATACGTCATTTAAAAATGGTCCCGTATCGGCCGCAATCAAATATAGCGGAACGGGTCAACAGAAATATAGTGAAAATTATCCGTAGTTATGTTAAAAATTTTCATAAAAGCTGGGATAACTATGTCAATGAATTTGCTTTCGCCCTTAGGACCGCAAAACATGATACAACGGGCAAAACTCCTGCTGAGTTATTTCTAGGCAGAAAGGTTATAACACCGTTAGATAAACTATTTTATGTGCAACAAAGAGCCCCAGAATTTAAAATGGGTGATATAGAAAAACTAATAAAAGAAGCAAAAAAGAATACGGAAGTAGCACAAAGAAAACAAAAATTGTATTATGACTTGAAACGACGGGGAGTAACTTATAAAGTAGGGGATGAAGTACTAAAAATTAAGCATTCACTTTCTTCAGCACCAGAAGATAAAACTGCCAAATTTTTTCCACGCTTTGAAGGACCATATGTTATAGAAAAAATAACTCACGCTGTTGTAGTGTTAAAGGCAAGAAATGGTGAAACCTGTTCCGCAAACATTGACCAGATAAAACCATTCTATGACCGTAATAAAATGCAAATCTTTTCAGATCTTTTGCAGGATCCGGTACGGCAGACACCGCAGGTACAAGTTCCAGAGGTGGGAAAACGACAAGTACAAGGGCAAGCCAATGAGAGACAGAAGCAAGTGAAAAGAAAATTGCCCCGCGGAACAATTGAAGGTACAAAGAAAAAGAAGCCGTTCCACCGTCCAAAAAACAGAGTTCACGAACACCCCCAGAATGAAGAAGGGAGAAGGACGACGTATGTGGAAAAGACCGGGAGAAAGGACGGCAACTATAACCCGGCTGTGAAACGGAAGATTGACTCATCCGACAGAACTCTCCGCAGCAAAAGTCGCCGAACTGCGGAAGGGCCATCAGCGGCGGAGGAAAAAGTACAAGAAAAATTTGAACGGCCAACAACGAGGTCCAAGCAGGATCACGACAGAAGTTTCCCGGTTCCACCAAGACCAGCTGCCTTCAAGCGGCCAAGACCACAAGCAGAGGACAGAAGGAAGATGTTCAAGGGTGGCCGTAGTGGTGAAAAACGGAAGCTTCCAGAGGAAAGCACTGAAGGGCGAGCCCGTACAAGAAGGAGGATCAACCAAGCTACGGTCTGCAGCACCTTTAAAGACTGGGCCCAGAAAAGGATGTCTGAATATTACAAAGATCTCTGGAAGGAACCAGAATTGAATAAAGCTCCTGTTTTGATGCAGTACAGATGAAAAAGAAAAAAGATTGTTGTATATTCCGGGAGCTGCTATTGTAACAAATTTCTTTCTTTTAAAATTTTCTAGTTTCTAGCTAAGTTATGATTGTAAAAGTTTGGCCTCGCGTTAGTTTCTAGAGCTAAAAGTTTTCAACAAGGTCGTTTTAGACCTCAGTTTCAAACTAATTAACTCTGGCGGGAAGTATGTAAGGATCTTAAGTTTTACTAACGTTTATTTTATTTTAAATCTTTACTATCACTTCTTATTTTCTACTTCCGGCCAGAATTATAAGCGTGAAGGAGTTTATGCAAAGTTGTCTGGCGAACGCCAAGTATTTAAGTGTGGCCTTTTTGCCAAGCAGAAGAGAGGAAGCCGTGAGTTCGAAGCAGGCCGCTTACCTTAGAAGTTACGCAGTTGCTACTTTGCCTTCCAGGCCAGAGGTTTTAATCCTCTTGATAAATTAAACGTATTGTAGTGTTCACAGTCTCTGTGCTACATACGCTTTCTGTTATTATAAGGCCAATCTTATTCTAAAGTTAAATTAGAGTTTAGTTTTATTTTGATATCTTTTAAGTTAGACCCCGAGTGGAGGGTCATTGTATTCCGAAGTACGGAAGTCATTGTATATAAAGAAAAAAATAAAGGGTTTTGTATACCCTTCGTCTGTATCCTGTCTACTTACTACAATTAGTGAACATAGCTTTAGTAAGCTCTCTGTTCTAGTCAGGTCATTGTATGTTTCCGAAGAAGGTTAGAAGAAACATTGAACCTGATATGTTTATAGTCCTGTTTTAAATGATAAAGTTTCTGTTTTGTTCATATAGAACCCATTCATCCTTTATACAATGCCAGTTGTTATTGTTATTGTAATATGTAGTTAAATCATGGATATTTAATGACATTAATTTACTATAATTAATGCCATAATCCTCTTCAGACTCGGAATAGGCTAAATTAGTCAAAATCTCTAGCACTTGATTCTTGAGAGTAGAATTTAATTTATCTAGTTTTAAAGGTATTTCACGTTTAAATGTGCGCAGAGCATGAAAAAGGCATAGCTGAATTTTTGATGAGGGAAATTTCTCTTCAATCACAATTCTATCTGCAAAGTCTTTGTCTCCCACTACTTCAACTTCTGGTCCAGGCTTCATTGCTTTCTTTAAAAAAATCCAGCATTGCCCCTATACACATTTTGCTTTCAGAGCGAATAATGAAGAAAGCAACAACTTCACTTTCACCATTGCCATCTACAGCTAATAAAACAAATAGTGGCAACTTATAATTGTTCAGTTTGTATGTGGCATCAAAAATTAAATTTCCGGATATTTCCTAAACACTACTTGCATTCTAGTATCTTGAAAATACACACATATTAACTCTTTCGTTTCTTCTTCATATGCTACATTTATGACAGCTCCTGGTATACACTTCATAAAGTCAAGCATCCTTTCCAAATCTGTCAGTCCATCTTTTTTCTCATTTTGTTGCAATTTTGTTGATATATTATGCAGTGATTTTAGTATTACAGGTTTTCCTCCTCTCTGCTCCATCAAATTTGCTTGAATTTTTTTCTTATTGCCTCCTGTCTTTATGCTAAGTTCAGCTTCTTTCATCTCCTCTGCATTTAATCTCAACTTCTCTGGAAGATATCTGAACCTTTCTTCACTAAGTGCGTGATTACAGTGTTCCAAAAACGATTCTTTAACGACTAAAAAGGCATTACTAGCGCTTAACTTCAGCCTGAAGTTACATCCAAGCTTCCCAGTTTTAACATTCGGCCTAATGCCTTTTGCCGATGACTGTTTATGAATCTGTAATTTTTTACATTCAAATCTAACATATTTGTACAATAGCGTTTCACGATGTTTATGCCCCTCGTAAAAGTTTTCTTATCTTGTTTTAATCAAAACAGAGAAACTTTGATTTTCATACATTTCTTTCGCCCTTTCAAGTTCAAAATATGTGGAAAACTTGCTTCCACACTCAAAAGGCAAGAACTTTTTTGTCATATCCATCGTTCCTCGAGTTATGTCAAACACGTGAATTTCAGTAACAGTAACTAAAAATTAATTACCAAAGAAATCGCATAGAAGGAAGACAAACAGAAACTACTAAAAACGCTTTTTATTGATGAGCAAGGTTTAACAACATTCGCTCTCGCAACCGCCTGCATTACGGAAATCGGTGTCAAATGCTAGTACCTGCGGCGGATTGTGCGCATGCGCGAACATATGTGGTGCGAATAGCCAAAAGACTATTCGCACCGACCGGTGCGAATAGCCACTGCGGAACGCTGCGGTTTGAACGGTAAATGAACTCCGTGGTTGTAATGGTTAAATGGTTACCGTTAATGGTTTAAACGGTAAGATTAATTAACTCCGTGAATATTCTTTTGTTTGAGCTATGAATCGTCGATGGGAAGTAACAGTGCTCGCAAAGCTGGAAGGATATTGGATGTGCCTCAATCACCGATTCAACGTATCCTTCATGAGATATTGCAGCTCTGTCCCTATAAATTGCAGTCACTGCATTAATTACAACCGAGAGACAGAGCTATGAGGGAATCATTTGCCAACTGCGCTATGGCAAGAATTGAAAGGAACTCTTAGTGGTTGTTCAACGTTTTCTGAACGGAGAAGGAGCACTTAACAGCACACGGGAATGTCAACACCCAGAACACACGTACATGAATAACGTCGAATCCTCGAGAATACACGACGAAGTCACTCCATCCAGCCAATTTGACAGTCTGGTGTTTTGACTTCATCTAATTTTTCACTGCCGGACCATTCTTCGTTGAAGAACCGTTTCCCATATCTCGCTGGAAAACGTGCACAGTAACCGCTGAGCGTTATCTCGCTCTTTTGCGTGACAAAGTCGTGCTCAAATTAAATCAAAGAGGTGTGTTATCTGTAATAAGCTTTATGCAGGATGGTGCGTCCCCACACTATGCCAATCCAGTAAAACGATTCCTGTTAAGTACCTTTGGTGAAGATAGAGTGATCAATCGAGGTTGCAAGATCGCAAGGCCTCTATGATCACTCGACCTCACTTAGGCCGAATTCTGGCTGTGAGGCGATTTGAAATCACTTGTGTAGCGTTCATTTTCTTCAACACTGGGCGAACTCAAAGATACTCTTTGTCGTGAGGTCTCTGCAATTCATTCCGACATGTTGCATTCATTAGTAACGGGCGTTGTGAGTCTCCCGTAATCGTACAGAGTTCTGGAGGTCATGTTGAACAATTGATATTGCAAAAGTAAATTAATGGAGCGTACTGTTGTCCTGTTCATTGTGTTTCGAGTAGTCAGCGTCCTCTGTCGGTGACATTTTTAACTAAAACTTTTTTTGCTGCTAAAAAACTCCGACTTCCTTGTGAGCCCTTTCTTGCAAAATGCACTTCTTTATCATAATTTCTTCCTTTTTTATGAATTTTTAAAGTTTTAACAAACTCTTGACTCGCCCGATATTTTAACACACATGGAGTTTCTCTACAGTATGAATATCTCCAAGAGAGTTGGTTCAGAGTTTTAACACAGTCTCTGTTTGTCTTTCCCGATATTAGATGTGGTAAGCCTGTAATGGATTTTCAGAATACTATATACTGATGCGCTTGAACCTAAAGTTGAATAGCTATTGTATTCAGAATCTGGTCATGGTCATTCAGAATTTGGTCATGGTCATTCAGAATTTGGTCATGGAATTACTTACTACGTTATGTCATGACAATCATTTGTACTTGAATTCTGTTAACTCAGAAATTACTAATTTTAACCTAAAGAGCTTCAGAATTGCGGCATGCATTAGGTGATGAAACATTTAACTACACTTCATAATTACTGTAGTAGAAGCATTTCAAGGTGGAAACTCCTAAATGATCCATATAACACATTCTGAAAGGCAAGCAATGTGAATAGTTATGAGTAGACAGTGAATACAGACTATTGTGTCAAATCGTCTCAGAAACGATTTGAATGGAGTTATGAAGAAGCGAAAAACTTTCGCTGAAGAAAATTTGGTTTCTCTTGAAGATAATATAAGCTGCATATTGCCACGCTCTAGCACTGGCACCACAATCTGATGGGAACTTTTAAACCCAGACTTTGCACACCTAACATTGACTTACTGATATCCAATTTCAGGGCATTCCTAACACTAAACAAGAGTTAGATGGGAAACATTTGACAGGAAAGTTACAGGAAACTTCTCATTTTTTGCATCGTTTTTTCTTCCCATATATGCAGCAACGTCTTTTCACTAAGAAACACATCAGATGATTGCCCAAACTCTACATCTCGCGTAACTTCAGCTCCAAAATTGTAAAGTGAAACGGAAAAAGGATGTACGTGATGATCGATGACAACTTCAGTATACAGTCCACTGCTGTGTTAAAATACTAATACTGAAAAAGGAGGAATAAGAATCATCAGATGCAATGGCAAAAATAGATAATAGATGAAGAAATGGAAAATTGTCTCCAGGAATGCTATATACATGCATGGATTTCCAAATAAGCGCTTTTTAGCAGCAGCATGTATTTTCCTGTAAGTACTTTTTTTTTTTTTTTTTTTTTTTTTTTTTTTTTTTTTTTTGCAACATGGTTTGTGCATTAATTTATCAACACTTATTAATGGCTTTTCAGTATGGGTGCAAATAGCCAGTAAGTACTAACAATCTGTCTAAAAAATTTATACTCATGATAGGCTTAAGCTCTTTTCAACGTTTCTTTCATAAGAGGACATATTGCAAAAGAGCGCCTTTAGTCAGCATTCCTTTAAAGCTGTGATTTATCTTCAATACATAAACATTTTTCTCAAAGAAATAAAATGATTTTTAACTTAGATTAACAAAGTTGCATGCGTCACATAAGCATTCTTCAATGCACATGTAGAAATCCTTACCTAATTTTCCTTATAAAAAACATAAGGCTTCTTTTTTTGTGTACATAAGTATATGTTTGAGTTCTTCCATTAAAATTACCTGATACTTTGTGCCACTCCTGTTTTGTCCCCTGCCCTCTTTGCCCACTGCACTGTTTGTTTGTATTTGATAATTAATGACCTTACTCTTCTGTGTGAATAAGCACATACTTTTATTTTGTTTTAAATTAACGCGCCGAATAACGATTATTGGGGGCGTTTAACAACATGAATCAGCGTAATGTTTGTAAATTATGCAGGACTTAGATTCGAAGGTTCAAATGTAAAGCCAACTTCTTCAGCTGCCTCAGTGTAAATAAGCGAGATAGAATAGTGGGATGAGATAAGAATGACTGGAAAGAAGTCAAGCTATTCGCGCCATCTATTGCTGAAGCAAGCAAACTAAAACAGAATTTCTTTAAAGGCTGAGGGTACAAATGGATTGGAATTAGGGTCGTTAACTAGAACAGAAAGATTCTTTTTTAATTTAAAACTTTTCTAGAAAATCGAAATAGCCAATGGAAGATGCTTTTACACATCAAAAGGCACCCTCTCGTTTTAGATTACAAGAATTCTCTTAGGATTCCTTTCTTTCCATCGATTAGCTATAAAATTGCACATATTCTACAGAAGTTTAACTTTAGGGGCATTTTTCTTCTATCTTCTATCAATAAAATTCCTTATTTCATACTTAAGAACCTCATTCCGAGTATGAATTCTTGTGGTATTTACAGAGTTTCTTGCCAATGTAGTTTAATTTACATTGGTAAAACTGAATGAGATTTCAAATTTTGCGTTAAAGAACATGAAGCATATATTAGGAAAAGGAATACACAGAAATCTTCTGTGGCCAAGCACTGTTGCTCAGAAAATCACTTTCCATTTTTCTGCAATAGTTCAAAACACATATTCCATTCGTGAATTAGATTTTCTGGAGGTGTTTCAAATTAAAAAAGAATCTTCTTGTTTTAGTTAACGACCCTAGTTTCAATTTGTCTTTAGACTCAGCCTTTGGGGAAATTATGTTTTAGTTTTCCTTTGTCATCAATGAATGGTACCAGTAGCTTCACTTCTTTCCAGTCATTTTTATCTCTATATCATATTCTCTCTCGCTGATTTGCACTTGGGCAGCTGAAGAAGATGGCTCTGTATTTAAACCCTCGAAACTAGTCTTGCAAAATTAATAACCATTACGCTGCTTATTGTTCTTGAAATTCTCCAATAAGTGCATGCTTGTTTAAACAACTCTTATATTTAAATAATTTGTTACATATAACACGTATATGAAGCTTTTCTCCCAAGTGGAGAAATATGCGAGCTTTTAAAAACCCTTTAGTGTAAATGAATCATTACCTACTTCACATACATAAGGTCTTTCTCCTGTGAATAAGCTATGCTTATTTAAATGACAACTTCCCCTAAATGATTAAGTACATACTTCCTATTGAATAAGGTTTCTCCCCTATGTTAATGAGCATATGCTTTTTTAAAATACTCTTTTTTTTAATGACCTCTTACATACCTCACGTATGCATAAGAATATGCTTGTTTAAATTATTCTTTAGCATAAAAAACTTATTTCGTATTGCACACAAATGAGGTTTCACTACTCTGTGAAGAAGCATATGTGTTTTTTAAAAAAAAAGTATTTCTTAAAAAATACATAACCTAAAAAGGTATTTCTAAAAATAGAGAGTAAACAAATAGCAGAGCAAAAATACGATGCTTTTATTGGAATTACAAACTATAGCTTTTTTGAACGACAGTATCGCGAAGCACGATCTCCTGATGACGACAACACTCACTCTTGCCAAAACTTATCTAAACTATATATTATATTATTATTATTATTATTAACATACTTTAATACTTCTTGTAAAAATAATAATAATAATAATAAATTAAAAGAAAAAGTTACAAAAGTCCCATCTTATCACAAAGAATTAACAGCCTCGGTTTAAATAAAGGTTTAGTCATTATGTCAGCAACTTGCGCATCTGTAGGTACCTGCTGCACAATGATTTCCTTTTCTAGAACTTTCTCTCGTATGAAAAAGTGCTTGATATCAATGTGTTTTGTGGGTCGATGAAACTCCGGGTTTTGTGACAGTCTCACTGCAGCGGCGTTGTCTACTTGAATTACTGGAGTTTCACGTAACTTGGTTACATCACTAAATAGTCGCTTTAACCAAATTACTTCTCTAGATCATTCACTAGCTGCAATTACTTCTGCTTCAGTCGTCGAAGTTTCACAACTGATTGCCTTTGGCTAATCCATGATATAGCTCCACCACTATATAATATCACTACTCGTTGATTTTCCTGTTTCTTGACAGCCTCCAAAATCAGCATCACTATCATGAATTCATTCTAGAATCATCATGCATTCTAGAATTCCTGGTTTGTATTTATTCTTGTAGGTAACGCCTTTAGTTAGAGAACCTGCTATGTATCTGAATACACGTTTCACTTTTTTCCAATCATCTTTCGAAGGATTTTCTAGGTAACCTGATAGAATGCCAACACAGTAAGCTAAATCTGGTCTTGTGCCTAACATAAGATACATTAAAGCTCCTACACCTTCTCTATAAGGAGAAATTTCTCTGTTTGATTTATCTTCCTTTTTCTTTTCAGTTAGACCTTCCTTCAGGATAGGAGTTGACACTGCCTTGCAATCTTTCATTCCAAATTTTTGAAGAATTTTTCTTGCATAAGCTTGCTGACTAATTTTAATACTTCCATCTTCAAGATGTTTAATTTCAAGTCCAAGAAAGTATACTGCTGGTTTAGTTGTGATTCTGAATCGCAACTTCAATTCTCTGAGAAATTTTTCAGATTCTTGTAGATCTGTTGATGCTACTAAACCATCATCTACATATAAACATACGATTAGCTTCTTGCCGTTATTGTTTCTTATATATAAGCATGGATCAGCTTCACTTGTCTTGAAGCGCAGCTGTGACACAAAATCTCCAAAATATTTATTCCAGCAGCGTGATGATTGTTTAAGTCCATACAAACTGCGTTTCAACTTACAGACTTTCTTCGAACCGTCACTTGAAGAATCTATATACATGCACCTTCTGGTTGCTGCATGTATATAGATTCTTCAAGTTTTCCATATAAGAATGCTGAACCCACATCAAACTGAGAAAGATGCATTTTCTCATTCGCTGCGATGCTCAAAACTGAACGAATAGTTCCTAACTTTGCTACTGGACTAAACGTTTGATCATAATCAACTCCAAAACGTTGAGTACATCCTTTGGTAACAAGTTTAGCCTTGAATTTATCAATAGATCCATCAGGATTCCTTTTGATCTTCTAAACCCACTTGCATGGTATAGCTTTAGCATCTTTTGGTAATTTTTCTACACCCCATGTTTCATTCTCTATCAATGATTTCATCTCTGAATCCATAGCTTCTTTCCAATTAACACTTTGCTTACAGTTGATCGCTTCGTCATAAGATTCGGGCTCTTCAGAATCAATAATAAAAGCTTCACTTATTATTATATAATCTTCAAAACGCTTTGGCTTTCTCAAGTTAGCTCTATCTCTTAGGTATCTTGATTGTGCATTATTTTGCAAATTAATATTTTCACATTCTTCTCTTTCAAAGTGTTCTTCTGATATATTTCCAGATATTTCTTTGTTGTATTCTTTTTCTGAATTATCTTCTTCACAAAGAAACTTTTCTGACTTATCTTTTTCTGAATTTTGTTGATGTTCAGAGCCAGAAATTAGGCTATCTTGATCTTGAATAGGTAACTGCACCCTTTCTTCACAATTTGTGAGCTTTTCGTTAAATATAATATCACGTGAACAGATCACACTATTGGTTTCTTTGATCCATAGTCGGTATCTTTCGTCTCCATCATAACCAATTAAATAAGCTTTTGTAGCCTTATTATCCCTTTTCCTTCTTCTTTGTTTAGGAATATAGGCATAACACACTGATCCTACTATACTATAGATGCTTAATTCGAGGTTTCTTTTTAAACCATAGCTCATAAAGACTCATGCCTTCTACTGATGATTTGCCAGTTCTGTTTAGTACATATATGGCAGTGTTGACTAGTTCAGCCCACATTGCTGCAGGAAAATGAGCTTCAGAATTTCAGTACTTAAATGTTCTTGCCATTTCGATTATTGTACATATGTCTCTTTCACTAGAGCCATTTTGTTTAGGAGAATAATGTGCTGTTAGTCTTTGAGTTATACCTTCAGAAAGCAAAGTAGCACGCACTTTGTCATTGTCAAACTCGCCTCCATTATCGCTGAGAAATTTTTTGACTGAATGTCCTAAGATTTTAGCGAGTACAAGCATGTGTTGTAACATATTTACAACAGCAGATTTTTCCTTGATAATATACCCATGCCGAAACTTTGTGTAGCTATCTTTAAACACAACTAAGTATCTTTGTTTCTGGAAAGATTCATCAAAAGGTCCACAGACATCAGCTGAAATTAATTCACCAGGCTTGCTGGCTGGCTTTCTTATGCCAAATGGTAAACGGTGTGCTTTGCCAAAAGTGCATGGTTCACACAATTTTCTTTCAAATGGGATTTTAATTCCTAATTCTTTCTCAAGCATGCTCTTAATGTGACGTTTATCTTGATGTCCCAATCTCAGATGATATAACTCTAACAAGGAATTGTCTGCTTCAGCAGCATGCACTTCTATAATTTTATCAGGCATAATAGGTTCGATAGCTGCCTTGTATAAAGTACCATATACTTTGCGAGTTCCAAAAAGCGCTACTTGACCATTAACCTTTAACCAGCATTCTGTAACTGTTGAAATAAATTTACGATTCGGATTTTTATCTTGAGCAGCACGTAAAGAAAATAAATTTATGTTTATCTCAGGGACATACCAAACATCTTTAAGGTAAATTCTTTGGATTTTACTACCAATAGTTGTTTTGACACATACTGTACCTTTACCAAGAGCAACTAAAGTTTCTTTTCCAGCAGCCTTGATGCTACAGGGACTATCAAACTTCATAAAGTCAATAAAGTATGTGAAAAAATTCATGATATGTCTTGTAGCTCCACTATCAATCCAAAAAGATGTTTGATCAGTCTTAGCCTCTTCGTCAATGGACATCAGTATTACACTGCCTGTATTTCCTTCATTGGTTTTCGTTAACCTATTCTTGGGTGGTCTTCCATCAGCAATCCACTGTTTACAATCTTTTCCCCGGTGTCCTTTCTTTTTGCAATAATTGCAAATATCTTCTTTTCTTGGTTTTCTTCTGCATTTGTCCTTTTTATATTGCTTTTGTTTTTCAG
Source organism: Stegodyphus dumicola (assembly GCF_044657685.1). NCBI lineage: Eukaryota > Metazoa > Arthropoda > Arachnida > Araneae > Eresidae > Stegodyphus > Stegodyphus dumicola. Next base: position 54,144,768 of record NC_140778.1, read on the forward strand.
ATTCTAACATTACTAATGCCACTTGTTCATTTGTATTGTCTTTCTCATGACTTTTAAATTCTCTTTCATGAGAGCAAAGCTGTGCTGTTAACTCATCAACTGTTCTTTTGTCTTCACTCAAGAGTAACCAACTTGACTTAAACAAATGGTATTGTCCTGGTAAGACATCTAAAATCTTGCAATTGAGTAGCATGTCAGGTAACTTATTTTCATTTTTCTTTTCAAGTCCTGAATTCAACTCATTCCATAAGTTTTTTAATTTGGAAAGATGAGCTGCCATATTATTATTTTGAAATTGAAAAAATTGCATGCATATTTTATACAATTGATTTTCTGATGATGCTTCAAATAACTCATGTAATTCCAACCACACTTCTCTAGCAGTCTGAAATCTCATAACTTTTCGCAGAGATTCTTCCGTCATGGAATTCGTTAATACCATCATAGCACTAGTGTTTGCATTTTGAAACTTCTTAACAGCTTCATTATATTTCTCTTGTTGAGCAATCGGAGCATCTACAGGAAGAATTTCTGGTTTCACTATAGTTCCTTCTACAATTTCTAAAACACCAGGATGATAATTTAAAACAAATTTTATCCTGTATTAAATATAAGCCAATCGCTTTCACCTGATAAAGGCTTTACTTGAACCTTAGATAATTCCATACTTTGATTTCTAAACAACTTTCGATTGCTATAACGAAAACAAAACACTTACTTGATTAGGCTTAACGAGTTCCGTTTCTTCGAGAAAACATCAATTCAAAACATTTGACGCAATATGGGAGCTTGCTTTACCCATAACCTAAAAAGGTATTTCTAAAAATAGAGAGAAAACAAATAGCAGAACAAAAATACGATGCTTTTATTGGAATTACAAACTATAGCTTTTTTGAACGACAGTATCGCGAAGCACGATCGCATGTTCCTAAAACGTACTCGCTGTACCTCCTGCTGTGAGAGCTGCTTCGCTGCTATTGGTTAAAAGAATTTAGACGTAACATAGAGCTTTCGACGTCATTTGTTTTGTCACGTGGTAAAGCTTCTCGTACTCCAGCCATACTTGTTCGGATTAGAGCGATTATGTTTTAATCCTTTAAAAAAATCAATTAAGTCAGAGGTGATTTTATGTACAACTGAATTAATTCATATGTTAATATATATTTTCACTTTATGCAATACACACTTGAGAAATACCGGATCATTACAAAGGAAGGAAAATGGGTTATTTGCTTGAGAGGGTTATATCCATATAGCATTTTGCTAATGAAATGTTGGAAAAACAATATTTAACATAGTTTATTAATCTTTTATCGTGATACAACCACATTTTTAAGAACAAGATTAGAAAGTTTACAATTATACACCTAAATTTAGTTTTCACACTGAGATGGAATCCCAGAAAAAATATTGTTAATGATGGACTAGTTCAAAGTAGTTATATAGAGAAAGCACACGTGGGATCTTTGACTTTACTGAATAACATTTGCCAGTCAATTTACAGCAAAATATATATGCCTACTGTCCATTAAATTAAATATAACCTTTGAATCTCTCTTAATATTCTTGTTTTAAAAGTAACTTGTCAGTTAATTTTATCAGTAACTTTTAGTATGCATTAGGTAGTAAGGAATATACTTTTTAGACACATAAACATTGCTTGGATTATCCTAAATTTTCATTTATATTTTAAAATACACAGTGTCATTTCCATTATCTATTTCTACTTCATTACCTTTTTTTTTTTTTTTTTTTTTTTTTTTTTTTTTTTGAAGATGGGGATGATCTAGTGTGACAAATTGCATTTTTTAAATTTACCATTAATATTTTAAACTACATTTTGCACCAATATTTATGTTTGCTCTCCCATTAAGGGAAACAAGTATAAGTTATTAAATCAAAATTCCTATATTTAAATTAAAATTCCTGTGTTTAATTCCATCTTTAACAACAGCCATAAAATATATGGAATTTACATTCTTACCACAGATGTGATAAGTCATGAACTCATTGGCACTGAAAAGTCATGAACTCATTGGCAACTTTGAAGAGCATTCGCAAACTTGTTGGTGAGTTAGGAGAGGGATGTTTGTTTGCATATCTTTAAATTTATTTCAACGATGCATCCACCACCACCTATTGTTTTACATTTTTCTTCTTCAATACAAGACACGCATAATTCTAGGCTTTTTTTCACCGTTGTTTTCCCTATAAATCTTTTTAATAAAAAAAAAAAAAAAAAACAGAAAAAACAGAAAATTGCAAAATTTTGGCACCAGAATCCTAAAATGAGAAAGGAAAGAGAGGCATGTGATGCCTTTTATGTTGTATGCATGCAGAAAGCAACATCGCCAAAGATTTTACCACAGACAACAGAAACTGCGGTATGTGGTCCACCTGAATGCTGAAGTACTGAAATTCCCATAGGAGGGATCATAATCTGCAACCACACTGGTGAAAATATCCGGAGAAGTGCTGTATGGGAGAATGCTATGTGTATACTTGGGTTGCGATATAAATGATTTTTAGTGACATGTGTAGCCACATAAATTTTTCTTCGCATCATGGTTTAGACCATCAATACTTTTTCACAGCATTCTGGTGAGGTTCAGAAAATTAGAAAGTACCAAAATTCATCATTTTAGAATTATTTTGAGTAAGTTATACACTTTGTGAACTGTGATGAACAAAAATTAATAAGCTGTGCTTCCCTCAAACCAATTTTCTTTCTTCCACATAATGATTTATTTGCATATATCAGAACTTTACTATTGCAATATGCTTTTGGAATGATTATTATTTCAATCTATGAGATTTTTATTTTACCACCAAAGAAAACGCACAGACATCATTGCTGGGAAATAACTACCTCTAAAAATCTGACATGTATTAATAATAAATAGATACCTTTGTCACAATTTGAATTATCATTTTTAAAGCACATATGCTTTATACTTTATATTTAATTATGTTAAAAAAAAAAAAGCACTATCCTACTTGATCTGGTTTTCCTACCTGAGCTGGTGAATGAACTCACTAGTTTGACTCATTGATTAAGATAACATAATCTGTATGTATGGCTTTTACAGTTATATTATTCTTCAGTTCAGAACTAAGTAAGTGCTACATAGCAAAAAGTTAAAGTAGTTTTTTTTTTAAAGTGACCATTGTTTCAGCTAACTTTGGTAGAAAAAATTAGCAGCCCTTAGATGCTTTGCCATGTTCAAGTAACCTAACCAAACCCTCGTTAGAACATTATAAGTGACTACAGCTATAGTTGTGCATAGAACTTTGCAAATAGAAGGATAAATAACATAAATGAATTTTTTCCAGATGAATCTTAATACATCAACACTATCAAGGATCACATCCATGGTCTGCATCAAAAAAATGCCATGTTATGTCATGCATTATGCATCCCCATACAGGTCTGAAACCAAGTGTAATCGTATGGTCCATTACATTCCAGTTGCCTTCACGTTTAATGCTTGCAGTTGCTTCACGTTTAATGCTAATTTCACGTTAAATGCATTATGTCATGCATTATGCATCCCCATACAGGTCTGAAACCAAGTGTAATCGTATGGTCCATTACATTCCAGTTGCCTTCACGTTTAATGCTCATCGGTGGCCAGGGCAACCTGTATGAGTGCAATGGGCAACAAGACATAGGAGCGTCAAAATTTTTAGAATTTTGGCAGGAACTGGAAGGCATAATTTGCAAGCAGCAGTTATTCTATTTAGGTGATAAAATATCTAGCTCTGGCTTCGCTAGCAGCCAAGCAGTAAAGTAGTTGAATACTGATAATTCGACCTGGGTTTACATTCTAGCGAACAGGTTGGCTGCACGTGTGTTTTCATAGTTTTCTGCATATATGAAATATGTATAAGCTAACTTCTCTTTGAAAGTACCTCTACCCTTAGCCAAGTTACTATACTGTAATCAAATAAATTAAACACCCCCAAAAAAACAGCCTCCATGTTTAATGTGCAGTTGAACAGGCGCCATTGTTTAGGGCTACTGTAAATGATTTATCAGATTTAAAAATTCTAATATCGAAAATATTATGCATATTATAATGATTGAATCCAAGTAAAGAATGAGAAATTATCCAAATTTTCTTTACGTACAACAAATGTTTTGCTGTGTATGTTATGTGAGCACCAGCTACATTATGTACAAAAATACCATGTGAGCACAGGTGCATTTTGTACATAACATATTAACAGTACATTATGTACAAAAATGCACTCCTAAATGTTTGCCCAATCGAAGACTTCAAATGTGATAGATGATGCAGTACGGAAACTCGTACAAAAAATGTGAAATCAATAGCCATTTGGAAGTGTGCTATGTGATCAATGTTCATAAAATGTATGTAGCATGCGAGGTAATTTTTTATTTTCTAGTTCATTTCCAAAAATTGATTATTGTATGTATACCATTTATGAAAAGGCAGTATTTTTAAAATCTGATGAATCATTTATTATTACTCTGAGGTTTTCGAAGCTCACTGCTGTCTATCTTTAGAGGTTGTCTAGAACTAGTGATCAACAAGGAATGTATGGCACATAACAGAGAACAAATCCTAAATTCCCACCATTTTTTTTATTGATCTATTAATTCCTTGATCTATGATTTCATCAGATCTGTTATCCACTGAATATATCAGGCCTATGATTATAAAAAAAACTAATGTACCACAGTCTACCCAAGGCTACATCAGCTGAAAACTGGTAATAACTGAAATCTACTTTTCTCACATATTCTAGGTGCACATCCAGTATCTGTTTATCTTCATGCAATGGCTGTACGAGGTGGTATACTCCAAGTTTAACTGTTTTTTAAACCATGTACTTTAACTGATTTGCTTACACATGTACAGTTAAACCATGTATTAAAATTTATTTGTATAATAAATATGGCTTTATCTCCCGTCTTCAGTAATGTTATGCTTTTAAGGGCCATCAGTGTTTTAAGATTACAACAGTTATTTATATTAATGTTAACCCCCCAAAATAATAAATCATTGTGGAAATCTACAAATTAGACAAACTGCAATTATCATTTTCTTCTAATATTTAATCTAAAGCAACGGTTCTCAACCTTTTGACTAACGCGTACCATCTAAACAAAAATTGAAAACCTTTAATATCACCACCACTCCTGAACAAAGCTCAAATCACATAAATTTACGAGTGTTAGAAAAAAAACTCAATCAGGATGTTGGGTTTTAATTTTTTAATTTAATAGTTAAAAATACTTTGCTTCTTTGTATACCATGGTTGAAAACCCCTGATCTAAAGAAATGTTCCTATGTTGTTTAGATTCATCCACAATCATTCTGCAAATAAATTGAGGAAATTTTTATATTTTTATCTATTAACAGTCAAATGGTAACTGCGTTAAGTGATAATATCAGTAGAACATATTCGCTGTACTGATGATTTTCATACTCCTTCTCAAATGTACACATAACTACTAATAATTTATTCATAGTAAATCATTAATAGAAGATTTTACTCTTTGATGAAACACATTTTACTTAACTTATCTTTTATGCACTTTTGTAACATACATGTTAAACGTTAGTTTACATATTTCCTAATTAATATTTCTTTCACTAATTTTCTAATTAATATTTCTTTCACTCAGGTATGAGACAAATATCATTTAGTAGCTTCCATGAGAGCATCTCTCAAGCAAAATACTTGTCAAAATTAATTAATTAGCTTTTAAAGGTACATTAAAAGCATGATGTTATGAAGAAGAGAAAAGTTTCACAAAGCAGAAAAAAATCTAAATTACAAATTAGCAGGAAATCCAGCCTTAGTCCTACGAAGCTTTATTATAGCACTATTATATTTATTGTTTTAAACTCTAATTCATTTACTCAGAAAAACCATTCTATTAAGAAATTTTATATAACCATCATTAAGAAAAATATATTTTTTTTATATGACTACTTCATTTTAGACAATATATTACTTTATGAAGCCAAATAATAGATGTGCAAGACTTAGTTGAATATCAATTGTGTAGATCTTTTGAAATTTTAATATATAATTAGGTGCTTTATTAGTGTTGGAAACATGATTTTGTAAGTAATTATTTTCTTCTCAGAAGACATGCTGTATTTTTGTCTTAAATCTGGCTGGTATTTTCTAGGGAAGATAATCTTTTAGAAGACTTTTGCTTACATTTTTGTTTGATTTATCCCTTAGAAAATTTCATGAATATCATGATGTTGACTGAGCAATGCTACTAAGGCATTAGTTTTATATCATTATGCCACAATGGCAAATGGTATGAGAGCGACTAAATGGCTAGTCAATAAGACAGTGATTATTTCTGGTGTTTTTTATTAAACACGATCTGTAGCTTTCATAAGTATAATAAAATCTGAGATAGAGTTAGTAATTCATCATGAATCAACTTGACTGCTTTATGTAATCTTAAACAATGCCTAAGACCTATGGAAAAGCCACTTTAATAAGGGAGTGTACCAAGTGTCTTTCTAAATTTACAGCTGATATCACTCAAAACAGTTTTATGTATCTTATCATGCACATAAATTATGTCATGATGCAAAACATTTTCCCAACATGATGATAATATAAGTCGAGCCTCCATCAATGCACACTTCACATTATCAGATATACCCCATTAAATAGAGAGTTCCTGATTTCGAAGCAGAGAACCACTGTACACATATATAGCAATCCTGTAACTGTCTAGTAGTGGGTGGTTTTACTATACTTTACCTTGTTGTAATGATGCTATTAATTATATCTTCAAAGATATCCCTAATTAATATATATTCAAATATTAATTTGATCCAAGACACTCTGATATTTATTAGTAACAAAGTGTCATGCACATATTATGCGAATATAATTATTTTGGCTTTGTATATATTGTTAATGGACAGTTTGGACAGTTTGGCTATGTTGTACAGTTTGGCTTCAGGACAGTTTGGCTATGTTGTAATTGTAAGTCACTTTGTTTTTTATTTGCAATCTACTGGTGGTTGGGAAAAGTATAAAAGAAAATCATCTAATATGAATGTGTTGTCAACTCCATTGATTGCTGCATGAAGTCTTTAGGCGCTATCTATCCTGCATCAATAATTTTTTATACAGAAATATGCAATAGTTTTATAAACTATGTAAAGTACTTACTCTTGAAGTCTCTTAGATAACTGTTAATCAATAATACACTAATAGCCATTAAAATTGCTATAGCATGAAGGAAAGCAAATAAAAAAAATATTTGTTGTGCATAAATAGTATGGCATGAAGATAAAATGATTAAATTTGTAAGCAGCTTGGGGGTTTACAAGGATGCGAAATCAGTCGAAACAACTGCTCCACCTGGCAGCTAAAAACGGCCCTTAGGCACTGAGTAGAATTTCACTTGAGTGACAGAAATCGGCATCTCATTCCATTCTGATTCAAGTCCATGCCACACTTCATCAATCGTATTAGATGGAGAGGGTTGCTAGGCCAGTCCTCAGCAAACCACGAGCAGGTATTTTCAATGGGTGACAGATCTGGAGACCGTACAAGCCAGGGCAGCAATCAAATGCACTGCATACCGAGGAAGGTCAGAACACAATGTGCAACATGTGGTCTTGAATTATCCTGTTGGAAGATTGCATTTGGCAGGCCTCAAAGATAGGGCACAACCCCTGGATGTAAGATGTCACATATGTACCCATCTGGCAAAAATTACCATCGATGCGAACTAAAGATGTGTGTGCCATGTGCTCAGTGGCTGCCCATACCATCACATTAGGGTTCTTATGCTGATACTGAATGCAACCAGGCGATGTGCGGTCTCCTTGGAGCCTCTAGACACTTATACGATCATCAGAATAATGCACACAGAAACGGGACTCGTCTGAAAAGACGACATTGTACGCCTCCTATATCCAGCTTTGTTGTTGGACACACCACAGTAGCCATCTTTCTCTGTGCTGCATTGTTAAGGAAAGCTAAAGTAATGGACACTGTGCTGATAGTCCATTCTGATGCAAACGTTGACATACCGTACGAGCAGATACTGGGCATGCTGCAAATATGCCCGTTTTCTGACTAATGGTCTGTGATGTGGTTGTAAATTTGGAGGGCTGACCTCACAATATGCCTGTCCTTTCAGATATTAATCATGGGACGGCAATGAGATCCTGCATGCCGTTCAGTATAATCCTCAGCATTCCATACATGCCATATTCGCTTAACAGTGGTTGGATGTCGACTAGTGCAACGGGCGATATCACAGAACGATAATCCACACACTCTATAGGCAACAATCCTGGCTCTGTTGAATTCTGACCCTTGCTGGTAAGCATTTCTTCTTATTATTCAAGGCATACCATGATATTCTGAGCACATTCCAACCTTGCAAAGTGCTTTCCGAATGACAAATCCATTACACAACTTTTTGAAATTATTAATTCACCATGCCAAACTTTGCCTAGAAATACCATAATGACCGTTTCCAAGTTTTTGAATGCTTATTTTTTTCCTGCGATTCACATAAATTAGTATGCAACTGAATACCCACATCCAAAACTGAAACAATGTTTTTTGATACATTACTTGTGACAATGACAAAGTAGTGTTCTAGTTTGCCTTTTTGTACCTTTTTAAAAGACAGACATCAGCGGCGTAGCGAGAGGGGGTCATGGGGGTGCATGATGCCCCGGGCGCCGCTCGTAGAGGGGCGCCAAATGGTCTCCAAACAAGATTTTCCGGAAAATTTCAGTTTTTATTTTGATCGATTTCTGTAAAATATATTTAAACTTAATAACTATTGTAATTAATTATATATAATTAATTATTTATTTTCTTGATTTGTCTGATAAAATGTGTAATAAAATGTTTGTAGTACATCAACCAAAACGTTCTTCCTGACCACTTTATTTCTCCAAAGTAGAGATATATTAATATTTTTTTAAACGAAATGCACGTATATGTTCTGCTTTTATTTTAAAACAATTTCTCAAACATATCCAGTTTCTAAAATCCGATTCTATAATCTGGAAATGACATTTTAGGAAAATCCTAACGCTTCCGTTACAATGGATTGCGTTTGACTCTCCTGTAAACGACTGATGGCCTTCCTGGCTACCGATTCAACTATGTCATCTTGCTGAGACATCGTATATTCACTGCTACGAAGCATTCAACGCATGTCAATTGTTTTTAATCTCCTATTACAAAAGGAATACTGCAGGTCTCTTCTCACTCCTTATCTAAAACGCATAGTTTTAGACTTCACAGACTAAATTTGCATATTCCCAACTTTGTAAACGTTATAATTTTCCTTTATAATCTCTTCTATTTCCTTTTGTTCAAAAAGGTTGTCGATTATATGGTTATTTCATACCGAACCCACAATATCCCCTAATTGTTTTGAGCAGTGAATATGACTGTATGACGTTACTCCGCAGTAGAAAAGAAACGGAACCTAAAACTCCACTACAAATCTATAGAGGAAATGTTTTTCCAAACCTAAGAGTCGCACTTCAAATACTACTTACTATTTCATTATCAAATGCTAATTATGAGCGGTGCTAAAATTATTAAATAAATTTTCACATATTTACAATCAACGATGGGACAAGATCCCCTAAGTCATCTAGCATTTTTAAGTGTGGAAAGAGAAAAATTTGAAAGGATCGACTTTGATGAAGTAAATAGTAAATTTGCTTCATCCAAGGTAAGAAAAATGTATACATAGTAATTAATTGTATTCATATATTATATTATTATTAATAAATATAAGTGCCTGACCAAGTCGAGGTGCACGTGATTGAAGGGAGGTGAGGGCAAATTAAAATTTTTAAGTTGGCTGGTGGTGTGTCTGAAAATTTTAGATCTTTGGCACTCCAAGCACGAACGTGTCTAGTTGGCTATGTCCTTTTGCATGCTAGGCATACGTATGCTGGAAGGCATACGAAACGTTGCTGTATCATTTTTTTTTCGAGCCTTGATGCCAGGATGTGACAGACGATGTCACTAACTAAAAATGGCATGGTGAAATCCGGAGGGAACATAAGGTCGAAATCTTCAATCCTGAACATCACAATAAAGTGATTTTCCAGGTGACAGCTGCATAGGCTGCAAGTTGAGATTGGTGGAAGATTTGCTTTTCAAGAGGGTTTGTAGTTCTGAATCCCGGTGTTATTCATCCGCAAGGGCAGCAAACTTTATTGGCGAAGGAACGGCTAGTTTTTCAATACGAGACAAGGTGTCTGCAACAATATTCTGCGAACCCTCAATATAACGGATAGCTGTTGAAAATTGTCCTATGAAGTCTAGGTGTCTCATTTGACTAGGAGAAGTTTTATCCTGTTGAAAAGCATAAAACATAAGCCTTTTTAAAGGGCGACTGGTGTTCTCAGGGAACCCCATCGCCAAATCCTGGGTGTGGAGAATCCTCATCCTTTTAGTTCGAGCGCCACTGTAGAGACATTAGGATATTTGGAAGCAAGAGAGATTGAAAAATTAGCAACCGCCTTCGCCGGGAATCGAACCGCGGACCTCTGGAGTACCGGCCCAGCGTACAGAACCACCATATCATGAAGGCACACTAGGAAAGCGGGAGAAATACCTTATAAACGTAGAGTGATAATGGTTTAGATGCGAAAGGATACTGCAAATTTGTTGCCGAAATTAAATCATTTTTGCATTTTTGGAACGCTTCGCAAGATTCTGCGGTCCAGGTTATAACACGTTTATCGTTTTTCTTTCTTCCAACCAAAAAAGAATTTATAGGTGTTTGCATGGTTACTGCATGAGGTAAGAAACGTCGATAAAAATTGAGCATAGCAAGAAATCTTCTTAAGTTCTTCACTGTAGATGGTTCGGGCATATAGCGGAAAGCGGTGACTCTGGAAGGGGTCGAACGCCATCAGCGAAAATTTCATGACCAAGAAAGGATACTCTTGGTTGGCCAAAAACGCATTTGGAAGGATTAAGACTGACACCGTACCTTTGAAAACGTTCATAAACTGTTCTCAAATGTGATAGGTGTTCTTGCTCTGAAGCAGAGGCGATTAAGACGTCATCAAATTAAAGTACACGAAAGTAGAGGCCGATTAACACCTGATTCATGAAGCGTTGGAACGTTTGAGCAGCACCGCATAAGTCGAAAATCATGACCGGAAACTCAAATAGTCCAAAAGGCGTAACCGCAGTTTCAGCTGGGTTAACAGCTGGGACTATCAGCTGGGTTAACGGGCATTTGGTGATACGCCCGCTCAAGATCAAGGGTTTTGAAAATAGCTTTTCCCTCTAAAACTTGCATACAGTTTTGAATGCGCGGGATTGGGTAACGATGAGAAATTGTAGCTGCATTTAACCGGCGATAATCGCCACTTACCATTTCGTTTCCGAACTAGATGGAGCGGACTGGCCCATGAACTTTTTAAAAGGCGGAAAATTCCTCTTTGGCGGCTTTAAGCTTGTCCGGAGGTAAGCGTCTAGGTTTAGCGGCAATTGAAGGTCCGTTAGTTTCAATATAATATCGTTCTTGGGTTCTGAAATAACCATAACTGTGCGAGTGATTGTAGGGAATTCTCTGAGAAGTTGATGCCATGGGGAGTTACCCGAAATCAGTTTAATGCTCAAATCTTCACTATTGCGAATTACTCCCGGATAAGTTAAATTGGTTATGGAATCTATCAAACGGCGATTCTTAATATCAACAAGCAAAGAAAATTTATGTAAAAAGTCTGCGTCAATAATAGGACAGTAGCAATAATGAATTGCCATTGGAAGTTGCGGCGCAATCCTAAATCAACAGATATCAGGCGTTCACCAGAAATTTGAATAGAAGTTCCATTTGCTATATAAAGCTGTAACTTCAAAAGGCGCTTTTGTTCGTGAAAATGTGGTGGAACGACAGAAACATCAGCCCTGGTGCCTACAAGAAACCTTAAGCCCGAATTCTTTTCGATGACGGAAAGGCGTGCAAAATTCCGGCCGCTGTCATTCATGACTTCGAGCAACGGCCCTTCTCGTTTCCCTGGTCACGGTGGGTGGCATTTGCTGGCACGGTGGGTCACACGGTGGGTGCCATTTGTTTGCCTTGTTTCCAAATTTGTGGTGGTAAAAAAGAAATACCCGGAGGAGGGCTTTCATAACGTTTCCTTTGTGGGTTAGGACGTGTATTTCGACTAGTGATGTGGAGAGGTTGCGGTGAAAAGGTTCAGCTTGGATGGCTACTAACTGAGCAACCTGTTTGGACAAATCATCAATTTGAGCCTCTAACGCTATAATACCTGGACCAGGAGCCTGCACTGCGTGTATTTGCGCGGGAATGGCCAGTTCGTGAATTTTATCAGCTATTTCGGGAAGATTTTTAAGTGGCTCGCTACTGGCCGCTAAAATGATTTGCATGTTAGGTGGGAGTCTATTCATCCATAATGTTTTAAGAATGTTATCCGTTAGGTTACGGCGACTAAGTCTGACATTTTAGACAGCAACTAAGAAGGCCTTATATCACTCAACTGTAAATCGTGCAACAGCTGCTTGATTTTAACTGCCTCGGATTCTTCATAAACAGAAATTAATTTTTTTTAAAGATTTGTATTTGTCCGTCGCCGGTGAATTCAAAATTATTTCACGAGCTGTTTGCAGTACCTCTGATTCTAACGCGGCGATCGCTGTATAAAATTGAGTTTCGTCGGCAGTAATGTAACTCAATTTAAATTGCGCATCCAATTGAATGAACCATAACGATGGGTCTCGGGGACAAAAAGGCGGTGGCTTAACTGCCACTCGCCCCAATTGTGAAGCAGCATCGTTGTCAACCACTTTAGATCAATCAAATATGCACAATAATAATATGTATAGAAAAATAATCAATATGTATATAGTGACACAGTTTCTTGGTACTTGAAATCAGAGTTTGGTGTGTTTGGTGTATTTAATTATGGCAAAGCACACTAGGGCTATCTGCCTAAGAGGAGGGATGCCTTCGTGGAGGACTTTCTAAGGGAACTGGCTCGTATACACGTTACGCATGGGGAAAACCACGAAAACGCCCATGCAGCCAGCCCGTTCGCGCCTTGAAATCAGAGAAGTTGGAGGCTCAAATGCAGCAGGCGATACATATATCCGCTGAAATTATGACAGAAATATGTTGACTCATCGGAATGCGGCACAACGCTTGAAATCACAGGCGAAATGTCTTACTTGCATCTCATCACACTGGATAACTTACTGGTGCTCAGAATTTTGACACATAAACTCCATATTCGTGCAATATTGAAGATTGCTATTCGTAATAAATACGGGTCACCAATTATGGTGGTACAATTTTTTGAGACAGATCGTTAAATAATTATAACAATTGAATAGAATAAATATTATTTTGTTTTTGGTTGCTATGGGTTACCAGACTGGCAGAGTTGAGTTGTAGTAGGCAAGTTGCCACATATATATTTATCTATAATGTATATTAAACTTTTAATTGTTTAAAAGTTGTACTTTTTAAAAACACTTATACAAATATGTAAAATAAATAACAGCTTTTTAACTAGTTCTAGATCATCGTATGTCTGATTTTTTTTGCGGACACAGATGCATTTCCGAACCCAAGGCTAGTGTAGTTAGGTAGTGTCTATTCTTAATATATTTTTGAGTATTTTATGGCAGATTCAGCATTTTATTATTATTTGCATTATTTTCTTATTACGAATATATTTTATACATTATATACTGAAAGTTTTCTGTGGGGGGGGGCGCCAAAAAGGTATTTTGCCCCGGGCGCCAGTTATGCTTGCTACGCCACTGACAGACATCATCAGAAGTTGCTCTATATTTTTAAATAATCGAAAACAATATTCTTTTTCAGAATATCGGTTATTACTGCAAATATTAACAGTCCTCCATTTTTTAATTTTAGTTCCAGAAAATATTAACATACCAATGAAATATTAAAAGATTAAACTGTTCTTCTGTCAAAAATTTTCAAAAATACAAAACCAATCTTGTTTTATTAAAAAAATAAATAAAAAATCCCTTCATGCCAAGCTCCAACTCCCTCACAATTGAATCTCTAATGTTAAATCAAAATTCTCTTACATTATATCACAACCTCTGATATTTGAAAATCTAAAGTACAATAATAAATACTTTTATGCTCCGGTAACGAAATTTTTTTTGCATAATTATATATTTTGTTTGCCGAAATTTGTCTTCCTAGTAAACATATCTTATGCCGTCCAAATAAAATACTTCAAGCGTTATGTCTGAAAAGGTTTGTGTTCTATATTCTTTACCAGCTGTACCTTTTAGCGGTTTATTATTAATTCAGAATTGTATATGCATACAAAATTTATTACGTCTTATACAGCAAACTACAAATTACACTTTCACAACAGTTCAGAATCCATGCAATCGGCTTGTCACGTGACCAAACAAGTGACGTTTTTACGTAGCAAGTCGGTCAGCCAATAGTGATTCAGCATTGTCACAGCAGGGGGTACGGCGAGTACGGTTTCGGAACATGCAGTACGATCTCCTGATGACGACATGGAGTTTGAACAATTATGTACAGCCAAACGCCAAATGTTTACGGAAAAATGTACTTTGCTGTGATTGGTTGGAGGGTTATCTTTTTCACGCCAAACTGGACCTGGCGCCAAATACGTAAATCTAGTAAAAATAGAAATCGTATTCCGCCATTTTCGTCGGTGAGTGTTTTTTCTGCACGTGCTAATTCTTAATTTGATTTTGTTATTTGTATTATTTTTATTATGTCTTTGTCTAAGCAAACAGGAAAAATGAAAATACTTATAATCGGAGATTCGATGATAAAATATTTAAAAGAATATTTATTGCTGAATTTACTGGATTATGAAGTTCATTTTCATTGTTTTCCGGGTGCTACGATTGAAAGGTTGACACGCAAGATAACCTTGATAGACAATCAATTTGAGTTAGTTTTGGTTCACGTTTGTTGAAACTAAATAACGTTTGCATAATCCGAGTTCAGAAAACAAAACATTTATTTTACATATTTTAAAGAAATAACATTCTGAAACAACATGTTTCATCTACACAATCAATCGACGCTCTCACCAGAGCATTACGCCATCAAACTTGGCACACATCCAAAAGTTCAAATTGAAGAATTACAGAAGCGTTGTTGCCACACAAGAAAAGACATATAGTTACAACTTCACACAATAATAAAACAAAAACACACTTTTGAAAAATAGACAATAATAATAAAAAATAGTAATAATAAAATTCTTAACAATATTTTCTCGATTATGCAACATCCTCCCCCCTTTTTGAGTCAGTGGCAAACGACTCAAAAACATATGTTATCCTATTAAAAAGGTCTAGTACATTAGGCTTCTTAACAAGCCGTCCTGACGACGTAAATTTCTGTTTTATATGCTGTACGTCAGTCTGATCGTTTTTCTTATCGTCGTTAACGTTAGGCTCTTCAACTAAATAATTTTCATCTAGTTGTATCTCTAGTGGATAAATACGCTGAACGGGCCTTATGAAAATCCCATTCTGAGTTTTTAGTTTAACTGTTCGAACTTTGCCATCCCGACCAGGAATTTTCTCTATAATTTTACCCAAAGGCCAATACAAGCGTTTTTTGAAATCATCGCCTATTAAGACTATCTCCCCAATTTTAGGCAACCGGGTTACTTTATTTTGTGGTTGTTTCATTATTAATTGCCCCAAATATTCTTTTCGGAAACGGTTCCTTAAATCTTTAAGAAGTTTTGTGCGGTATTTAATTCTTCTAAAAAAATGCTGAGAGTCAATTTTATCTATATCTGCTACATTCGAAGTACAATTTTCAATTAAAAACATTGACGGAGTTAAAGGGATAGCATCTTCAGAGTTCTCCGAAATATATGTTAAAGGTCGAGAATTAATTACCGACTCACAATCGCAAATTAAGGTTTCCAGTTCTTCATAAGATAAAACCGATTTTCCCAAAGAACGTCTTAAAAGTTCTTTAACCATGCGAACTAGCCGTTCCCACCAACCTCCCCACCAGGAGGCTGTTGGTGGATTGAATTTCCATACTATTCTCTTTATTTTTGCCTCATTCTCTATTATGTCCCAGTTAAGTTTAGACATTTCGTTATACGTTCCTCGGAAGTTAGTCCCATTGTCAGAATAAATAGTTCGTGGTCTGCCACGTCTGGCTATGAATCGTCTTAAAGCCAAAAGAAAAGATTCTGTTGATAACGAAGTCACCAGTTCTAGATGGATTGCCCTGTACACAGCGCATGTGAAGAGTGCCATCCAAACCTTCTTACCGTTTTTCAAAAACAATGGGCCAGCTAAATCTACTCCCAAAATTTCAAAAGCCCTATAATCTCCTACGCGATCTTCAGGAAGAGGAGTCACTTCGCAAGACATCGGTTTCGCTTTATATCGTTGACGTATTACACACCCTTTTAACACATTACGCACAGTTTTACGTTGTTTTAGTATCCAGAATCTTTCTCTTAAAATAGATTGAAGCATTTGAGTTCCAGCATGACAATGTTTCTTATGAACTGACTCAATTAACAATGTAGTAAAGATACATTTACTCGGTAACAAAATTGGTGTTAAAAATTCAGAATTGTCTTTGCGTTCCAATATTCTAGTTTTAACTCTTATAATTTTTTCATTATCAATGAATACATCAAGTGGATTAAGAGCTCCAATGTCAGGGAAATTTGAGCTTTGAACCAACCGAATCAAAACTTTTTCGGAATTTATGATTTCAGCAACAGTTAGTTTAGATTCTTTACACAAATTTGACTTCTTCCTACAGTTAGAAATAAAACGTAACACCCAACCGGTTACACGAATCATTTTTTCATAATCAGAAACTCTTTCTGCATACCAAGGAGTGGTATCCTCTGAAAAGTTAACATTAATAAGTTTTACCTTCCTCTTTTCCAAGTCAGCTTCGCTCGGCTGACAAACAATATTGGTAGGCCAAAATTCAGGGCTTTCTCTTAGCCAGAAAGGTCCCTTAAACCACTCCGAGTTAATCATTTGTTTAGCAGAGCAACCTCGAGATAACACATCTGCTGGGTTCATATTACCAGGCACATGCCTCCATGATTCAGGTTTTGTCAACTTAGTAATTTCTTTAACACGATTGCTTACAAAGTTTGACCAATTACCAGGATTTCTGATCCACCATAATGCGACTGTGGAATCACACCATAAAGTTACATTTATATCAAAATCATTAAGAGCTTTACAAACAGAATATAATAATCGGGATCCAATGCAACAGGACATTAATTCCAATCTAGGAATCGTCAAATTCTTAATAGGAGCTACTCTAGATTTTGCTCTTAAGAGAGTAATTTTTACACTGCATGAATCAATACTTCTCGCGAAAATACATCCTGCATAAGCATATTTGCAGGCATCGACAAATACATGCAATTCAACTGTTGCAAAGGTTCCAATGAATCGGGGTATTGCCACATTTTTCAACAAAAGTATATCAGATAACCACACAAAAAATTTACTTACAAAATCATGAGGCAATACCTCGTCCCAAGAAAATTTCAACTTCCATGTTTCTTGTAACAAAATTTTTGGAAGCAAAGTTATTGGTGCAAGTATTCCAATTGGATCAAAAATTGATTGTACAATAGACAGAATCAGTCTCTTAGTTGCCTTAGTATCACAAGTTATCATATTTACATTTATATTACACCTTAAAGTATCATTGTCTAAATTCCACAATATTCCTAAAAGAGGTGTGTCCCCAGAATGTTTTGTAGTATATTTGGAAGCAACATTGCTCTCCCATCCCCTTAAATTAAATCTGCCTCTCGACATAAGACTTTTGGCCTTTTGAATTAAATCCTCTTGTTCCTCAATATTGTAAACACCCGTAATACAATTATCTACATAGAACGAATTTTTTAATTTGTCAGCCACATCTAAAAAGTCAGATGGACAATTATTCAAGAGATATTTAATAGACGCACCTAGTAGATAAGGGCTGCAGGAAACCCCAAAAACTACTCTGCAGTGCCTATACACTATTTCTCCCTCATCACTTGGATAGAAAAATCGCAAGTAATCTCTATCCTTCGGAGAAATTCCTAACTGCAAGAATGCTTTCTCTATGTCTGCACTCAGACCAATAGGAAAAAATCTCATTCTGTCTAAAATATCAGGGACTAATTCTATTAAATTAGGTCCTTTCAATAAACACTGATTCAAAGATGGTTTTCCCTTTTCACAAGATGAAGCATCAAAAACGGGTCTTACCTTAGTGCTTTCACTATTCATCTTAATAACCGGTCTGTGTGGTAAAAAGTGGCATTTATTGTTTAATTCCTTTTCCGGAACCTTTTCTATAATATTTAAATTTTCCCACTCTCTAAACACTTCTTGATATTCCTTCAAAGAATTATTTTCTTTTGCCCTCTTTATCATTTTTTGATGACGTGTCAAAGCAATGCTTTTATTATCTGATAAATTGGTAGATTCGCATTTCCAGGGTAATTCTAATTCATATCTACCATCGGGCCGAATAGATAATTTATTCTGAAAATCAATCTCGTAGTCGCAATGAAGATTTTTCATTTTACTATTTTCCGTCGGGTCGGAAATACCCAAAACTTCAAGCTCCCATAAAGATTTCAAAGAAGCATTATTTACATGCAAGGAAAGACTTATTAGGGCATTATCCCTGACAGTATCATTTTCTTTACCCATAACCGTCCAACCCAGTTTTGTTTTGACTGCAGTTAAACCAGAGGGTAATTCTAGGTATTCGTCAGTTAACAGTTTACCAATGACATCTGCACCTATCAATAAATCAATTTCACTTTCCTCGCAAAATGTGTCACTGACCTCAATTTTCCTGCTTTTCAATTCCTCTATAATCTGAGCATTCTTGATTGTTGGAACAAATCCACATATCTTTTTTTCAGAAAAAGCTTCAAAACAACACCTAAAAGTGTTATCTAAACTGCTTATGTCAATAGCAAAAACAGAATGGGTTACAGGCGCAGTTTCCCTCCCCCCAAACAAACCATGAATTACTTTCTCCTGTCGAATAGGATCAGCCTTCATTCGCTTCATAATTTTCTCCCCAACGTATGATCGTTGGGATCCCGAATCCAAGAGAATCCTAATTTTCTCTCTCGATCTTTAACTTTAATTAGAACACATAAAGTTTGCAAATAAACTTTCTCGCTCTTACTATTATTAGAAAGGGAAACATCCAACTTAGAGTCATTTTGTTTTACAGATCTAACATTCTGAGGACACATAAATTTTATATGATCACAACTGCAAATGGGGCATTTAATATTGGCTTTACATTGGTTTTTTAAATGGCCAATTCTTAAACATGAAAAACAAACACCCTTCTTTTGTACAAGTTGCCTCTTTTCATTTAAGCTCATATTTTCAGCTTTAAAACACTTAGCACTCATATGAGGCTTACCACAAAATATACAAACATTTTGCTTACCTTTACTGGTTTCATTTGTACTTACCAGCGCGGCAGCTGTTGCTAAATCTGAATTACCTGAAATAACATTTTTATTAAGACGCTTAACAGAATGAGTAAATCCTGATTGTGCTAATCTAATCATTTCTTCCGATTCTACTTCATGCCTTAAAAAACACATTAGTTTTTCAAGCGTTCTTTCAGAACTCTTTTCCTGTCCTTGTTCAGAAGTTCGACTCCGCTCCCAGGCACGTAAAATATTCTCAGGTAGGCACGACTCCACTAAAGGTCCCAAGAAATCAGCAAACTTTTCCTTGGTGCGTCCTAAGCTTTCCAGTGCTCGTAATTTACTTTCTATACTATCATAAAGTACTCCTAAGTCCGACGCCGTTCTGCCTGTTGTAGCATTCTTTGTAACAAGCCCAAGCAAATCTCTTACATAGATCTGCACCAGAAGGTCTTCTCTACCAAATCTTTCTTTCAGCTGCTCGATAGCTTTAGGATAATTCGCGGCGGTAACAGGAAAACTGTTCAAAAGTTGAGCTGCCTTTGAGCCAGGTACTGCACTTTGCACTAAGTACAAAAATTTATCTTCCGGCACAATATCCGCATCTTCATGAATTTTGGAGAATTGGCTCCAAAAGCCTAAAAATTCTCTTGCATCTCCAGAAAATTTTTTCAGTTCAAGTTTAGGAAGTTTGAACTTCCTGTTTTTATTTTCTTTAGGATCCGAAATCGAAAGTGAAGCAATATCTGTAGTAACATTCATCGAATTCAATTGTCCAATTTTATTCTGAAGTTTCACCTTTAAAGCTATAAAGGAATCTCTGTATCCTTCAGCCGTATTAAATTCATTCTCGAAATCCGCTTCCTTGGTTTGTTCTAAAACACTGCTTTGAGTACTGTCCAAGCGTTCAAATTTGTCAATTAGTTGCCCCAACAACACTTGCAATCTCTCAGGATCCGTACAAGTAGGCAATTCTTCTTCCACAATCTTCGTAGTTAACGTAAACGAAGTACGTTCACTTTTACGTTTTGCTTTTAACAACTCCATTTTAACAAAACGCCTAAATCAAATTTACTCGAAATCACACAAACGTCCTGTCAAACGGACGCCAAACTTTTATGTTGAAACTAAATAACGTTTGCATAATCCGAGTTCAGAAAACAAAACATTTATTTTACATATTTTAAAGAAATAACATTCTGAAACAACATGTTTCATCTACACAATCAATCGACGCTCTCACCAGAGCATTACGCCATCAAACTTGGCACACATCCAAAAGTTCAAATTGAAGAATTACAGAAGCGTTGTTGCCACACAAGAAAAGACATATAGTTACAACTTCACACAATAATAAAACAAAAACACACTTTTGAAAAATAGACAATAATAATAAAAAATAGTAATAATAAAATTCTTTACAATATTTTCTCGATTATGCAACACGTTGGTACCAATAACTCTTGTGACACTTTGGATGATATTCATCATAAATATGATTGTCTGTATAAGGTTATTGAGCGTTTAAACCCGAAGATCATTCTCTTTTCAGGTGTCCTCCCGCGTGAACGAAATTTATTCGAGAATGGTTTCAACCCGTACAGTTTAAAGAAGCTGAACAGAAAATTAGCTCGGATAAACACTAATCTTTTGGAAGCATTCAAAGGCCGAGAAGCTTTTTCTTTTTGCAGATCTGGTGAGTACTATTGGAGTACTTGTCTGTCAAGAGACGGATTGCATCTGAACCGTAAGGGTAATGCACAGCTTGGGAGAATTTTTGTGAAGGACATAAAGAGCGTTTTGAGTGTGAAATCCCTTCCAAAGGTAAGTGCTACATCTTTTTCCTCTGTATCTGCTATTGAGTTTCCAGCTTTATCCACTGTTTCAGGAAAACATCCTTCTGTACCTATCACGATTTTGGATAATTATCCTCGTGCTTCTGTCATTTCAGATACTTCAAGTACTCACTCTAAACCTCTTTATTCAAGTGATTTGAAACGGGTTTCTTCTGTTTGCAGCACTTTGGATAGTCATCCTGATACTTTAGGCTTATCAGATTCTAGTGTTTCAGTTTTGTGTGCTCCTTCAAGTGTTCCTTCGAAACCACTTTATTCAAGTGTTTTGAAACTTTCGCATGTCTGTACTACATTGGATAGTCGCCCTAATGCTTTAGCATTACCTGGTGTTTTGACTGATTTGGATAACCATCCCAGTATTTCAGTATTGTTGGATTCTCCTGATGTTCTTTCTAAACCTCTTTATTCAGATGTTTTAAAATATGGTTCTACCAACACGTCTTTGGATAATCATCCCAGTGGTTTCTTGTTATCGGATTTTCCAGTTCTTGAGCCTATAGCCGACACTGTTTCGAGTATTCTTGACATCACTGCACCAGTTTCTCAGAATTCCAGTACTCCATCTATTTCTCATTTTTCTGCTGATCCAAGTGTATCTGTTTCTCAGCTTTCTGGTTCTTTGTATCCTGTTACAGTTGCTTCTGAGCTTGCAATTAATTCCATTTCATCTGCTTTATCAGATTTTCCATTTCTTGAAAGTGCTGTTAACATTGGTCCAAATAATGTTGATGCCATTGCATCTGTTCCTCAGTTTTCTGTTGCTTCTGTGCTCAATTCTGAATCTTCTGCTTTTCAGGTTCTCACCTATTCTAGTTCTCCTGTTTCAGACTCGGCTTCTTTCATCTCATCAGATCTTACAGTTGTTGATCTTCGATCTCTCGGCTGTTTTTCAACCATTTCATAGATTTCACTTTTTGAAGATGATAATGAATGTTCAAACTTTAAGTTTGGGGGTGCTAAGAGTCCAAATAAATCTGAAAATAACAATAAAATTGAACTCGTGAGTAATTATGATAAAGAAAATTGTGCTTCTAATGGAAAATCTAAGATTTGCCCTAAATGTAAGAAACCTTTTTCTTCTAAACAGTCCTTATCTAATCATAAACGTAACTGTAAAGGTATTGTAGAAATGAAATATCCCAGAGTGTGTGAAGTTTGCATGAAGTCGTACTCCACTAGACAATCATTTTCCAATCATAAAAAATGTTGCAAAGCACCATCAGCTGAATGTATTCCAAAGGCATATATTTGTGACCGGTGTGAGAGAGATTGTAAAAGCCGCAGTAACCTTTTTCATCATAAAAAGATCTGTAGTATTAAAAATCCTACATCTAATAATTCTAAGCCATGTGTTATTCCTGATTGTAAGGAAATATTTTGTTCTGATAATGAATGTAATAAACATTTGGCTGAATATCATGATTATGAGATGGCTATGCAAGAACTTACATTTTCATCAATAGGAGAATTTCAATTCTGGTTAGAATCGCATAGTAAGCAGACATTCAGTTCTTATAAAAAGTCTGCTGGAAGTAGATGTAGGAATGATAAAACTTTTCATTATTACTGTTGTCAATTTAATGTAATGCATAAAAAGAAAGTTCCTGTTTCCAGTAGAAAAAATCTAAAAGATACTTTACCTTCCAACTTTAAGTGTCCGTCAAAAATTTTAGTTTGTGAAGAATCGCACCTTGTCACAGCCATATTTTATTCGAATCATAATCATGAATTGTCTTTTGAAAATAGCAGGTTCCACCAACTTAGTCAGAGTTTCCGTAACAAAATTAAAGCTTATGCACAGTTAGGTGTATCCACGGATCAAATTCAAGAATTTATCAGAGATGGAAGTGGACTGCGGGATAATAGGGAGGGCATATATGATAAAGATGTATTTGTAACACGAAGAGTGATAAACACTTACAAAAAGCGGTTAGTATGTTCCTTTCCTGGTGATGATTCACTTTCAGTTGCCACAATAGTTGAAAAACTCAGGCAAGAATCATATGATCCAGTACTTATTTATAAACCACAAGGAAAGCCAACATTGTACGGTCCAAAAGGGCTTGATGAACTTTCTTCTACAAATGAGTCTTTTGCATTAGGATTGCAGACTAAACAGCAGAAAGATATGATGATTAAAGGTTGCTCCAGGATTTTATGTATTGATTCTACTCACAAAACAAATCAATATGATTTTTATTTATTAAATTTAATCGTTCCTGATGAGTTTGGTAGTGGTTATCCTGTAGCGCATTTCATTACAAATCAGTTAGACCAGGATACAATGTATAATTTATTCCTTAGTATCAAATGTGTAATACTGAAACTTTATGTCAATTGTCTTATGACAGATGATGATAAGACTACCCATCCTGCATTTGATAAAGTATTTGGTCCTGGTATTACACATTTGTTATGTAAATGGCATGTGCATCGTGCTTGGCAACGTAATTTGTGCCGAATGGTTTCTAATCAAAAACTTAAAGATGAAATCTATTTTAATATGGTAGTATTACTTGAAGAAAGCAATTCTGCTCGATTCATAGTGATGATGGATAATTTCCTTCAGAAGTTTCGAACTATTGCACCATCTTTTACACAATATTTTGAAGAACATTACTATAGCCGTGCTATTCTTTGGTCAATGGCCCATAGAAACTTCCCTCATGCGTTCACAGATACCAATATGTATTGTGAATCGTTTCATAATAAATTAAAAACTACATATTTTAGACGAAAATTTAACAGGCGTTTAGATAAATTAATTGAAGTACTTTTAAAAATTGAAGAGGATACATACATGGCTCACAGCTATAAAATTAAAACTAATTACAAGCAGAGTACTTGTCCACCAACATATAATAAGCGACATGATTCGGGAATAAAAATTTTAGATAGTGATGTAACAGGGGCTGGTTTTTTGTTGTGGATTGTAAAATCACAGACTTCTAATATTCAGTATACAGTTAAATGCTTATATGAGTTATGTCCTCAAACTGATCACTATTACTCTAAATGTATTAGCTTATCTTGCTTTAATTTGTGTAGTCATTTATATAATTGTAATTGTCCAGATTTCAGTCCATTATGTAAACACATTCATAAAGTACATTCAGTCAGACAAAGAGATCCATCCTTCTTCTTAACAGATACTTATAAAAGCGAAAGCTGTTCATCAGCCATACAAACAGGTACAAAGTCTGTTATTTCGAATGCAGTAGCATGTAACTTAGAACATAAAATTGATAATTGTAAGACTTTAATATCTGAATTACAGGTTATGCTGCCTAATCCAACAGTTAAAAAAATATTGTTGCCTACTATAACAAAAAATTTGAAAGAAATTGTTTCTAATTGTAAAGGTGTAATAGAGTCGAACTATCTGAAAGAATTTCCTGACAAAATGCCATTTGTCAGTGTTCCCCCAAATTTAAAATTAGCCCGTCAGACTTTGTTTCGTACAACTGCTTCAAAAAGTGCAAAGCGTAAAATTTCAACTTACCTGAATATTCAGAATAAAAAAACCGTTAAAGAAGATTTATTAGGCATTAATTTAGCGTGCACAATTAATAAAAGTACTTTTACTCCCAAGCTTATTGATGAGGATATTTCGAAATGCATTTTATATGTTGGAGAAACACCGCTAACATTTTTGGATGTAAAATCTCTGGATCCATACATTCCATGTGAGGAAATTCAAACATTAAAATCTGCATCTTTAAATTTTCAGCCTGGTTGGCTCAGTGACAATGTTATTGATGCTTTCCTTTTTATTAGTCTTTGTGGTTCTTCTTCAGTAGCAGCCAAGTGTTATCATACACCTTTCTTTCAATCAGGTAGTAAAGATCAAACTGTATGGCAAAAAGAGGATTTAGCTTCTGTTGATTTCTTTTTTATTCCAGTTCTTGTAAAAAATAATCATTGGGTTTTACTGGTAGCAAGAATTAAAGATAAAATGTTTCAATTTTATGATCCGCTTGGTTTTAACTCGGTTCAAAATTCAGTATCTTCATTAATTCAGCTGTGGCAAAAAGTCATAAATAGTATTTTAAACATTAGTGATAGTTGGTGTGTTTCATTTCCAAGTCACACTGTTCAAAATGATGGTATGAGTTATGGTGTATTTATATGCTATTTTGTGCATCAACTTAGCCGATTGGATATCAGCCTTTTAATACATATGATTTCAGAAAGTTTATTTATACTAGTTTAGGTGGGAAGATAAATGAAGGAAAGTAAGTTCAGGAAATAATTTTGCATGTTTTAATGATAAGAAACAGAAGACCAAGATTTTTGAGTTTTTATTCCTACACCAAAGTACATTAGTCAGGTTATATGGTTTCATCTTACACAGTTTTAATCTGTTTCATTTTTTAATACCTTCATTGTGTTGAAATAACAGTGGCTTTCTGAAGCTTGCGAAAATCTTCTGCAGGTCATGATTTAAAATGTTTAATGATTTTTTTTAGTACAATTTAATATTCGTGTAATAAAGTTTGTTTTAAGAAAATTTATTTTTGCTTTATTTGTATAAAAATACTGTGTCTGTATAAAAAAACCATGAATCTGTTTAACCATAGTTCTATTGTTTGTAACCTTTGTTTATAAAATTTTAATTTTTTGTAATTTTTTGCCAAGCCATTGGAAATGAAAAAAAAAAAATTTAAAGATTGAAAACTCAAGTAAATTGATGTGTCTGAGATAATGAGAGCTAAAGTTTTAACTAGTCTGGTTTTGAATGATATATTTAGTATATTTGTTTTTTAAAAATTTTAATTCTCTTGTAGTATTAAATTTATGTAAGTGATGTATTTTATCCTGTTTTTCATATTCAAAATAATTAATATGTCCTAAACTTATTTTTTTTATTAGTATTTTATATCATATAAGTAAACACTTTTTAAAAAATTTAAACAGCTTAATTTTTTTTTCTGAAACTTTCATTTCTCATGAAGTTAGTTTATTATAGGCCTTTAACAAACATTTTTACTTTGGCTAGCTACAAACTTTACTTTTAAAACCTAAATTATAGTAATTATGTAGAACTGAATGTAAAAATGCAAGTTTTGGGGAGCCATTATGGTAACGAGCTGACACAGTACCTCCTGGGTGGCATGGAAACCTGTGTATTTTTATGCTATGCTATTTCTAAATATTAAATTTTGTAAGATCTATCTACTTTTCTACATACACTGACTTAGATCCTACAATGAACCTGGCAAATTGTCACAGGTGTGAAATAAATACCAGCACAGTAGAGGCGTGCAAAATAACCCTTTATTCACCTTCTAAAACTGGGCCGAAATTCTCATAATATAGCCTTCAGACCGGCGTAATCCAAAACAGTTTTGCCTCCTCTTTGAAATTTCCTAATGAGAAAAGTCGTTAGTCCCCCCCCCCCATGGATACAGTAAAATTTACATGTTTGTCAGACGCTGTCCCATAGTAGATGAGTTGCTAGATTTGTGATTTTTTCAATATTTATTTTGCTTTCATTTAAATGAAGTTCTGAATAAATATGCAGTACTGGATGCATATCTAGTGCACTATTTATTTAGAACAAAATGTATGCAATGTTTATATTTCACTCACTATTTCTGATCAATCTCGTAAATAATTTGTGAATTTTTTAACTTTGTTTTCACTCTTCATTTATATTCGCGTATTTTCGTATTAGAAATAAGAAAACAAGAGAAAAATTTAACAAAACATAATAAATACAAACTAGCTTTGTAAATCTGCAGGCTGGAATGTGATTTTTAATAACATATTTTCATTAACAAAATAATGGTAATGACTAATTTAATGAAATAATAATAATAATATTTATTACCATTAGACGATTAGAATGAGATTCAATACAATTAGATTTTGAGATGAACTTACAGCAATAATAAAGCTTTACATAACAACTTTAAATCTGCTTTTTTTTCGGTAATTTTGTTATTATAAATCACAGAATTCTAATCGGTGTGATACTAAACGGATGAGGCCAAAAGGCTTACTCGAGTGACCGCGAAATTACGAAACGTGTGCTAGGTTAGCGAAACACGCTCTGAATAAACTGATATAATCACACATTTAAATAGCACTTCACTTAATTTTAAATTTATGTCCTGGAGAGAATGTGAAGGGAAATTTGAGAAGTTGAGAACAGGAAAACTTAAAATAAATATGTTATGCAAATTAAGAAAAACCATACAATTTGATACATTCAAAATTTTATATATTGAAATTTAATAATTAAATTGCTGTGATGAATCTTCTTTCGATTTCATATTTAGGCCTTGATGTCTGTCAGTGTTGGGACTGTTTCTAATGTTAATAATTTTAAATAGTCTCCTAAAACTAGTTTAAATTTTTGTTTCAGGAGGGATTTTTTTTATAATCAATTTCTTTTTCTCTGTTAGCCATTAAAATCTCTGCTGACATTTTTTTATTGTTAATATTGAAATAAGAGCTTACATGATGTTTTTGTGTCTGTTTAAAGATATAAATGTAAATTAATTTACGTAGATTTCAGTATAGTTTTGACCATATTTCATGAAATCCCAATGGCACTTGTTTTTATGATTGTCTATGTAGTACATTTGGATAGCTTTCAAAAAATAAGTGCTTTTAGGATATTTTCAGATTTCCCTTTTGTGAAAATTAGGACATCTTAGTTCTATGTCTGGTGTCTGGACCCTCCTTAGGATAGCAAGTTCACCTATGCTCAGTTTTGCTTTATTATAGTTTTTCTTGATTGTTATTTTATCATCTGTTGATTATTATATGAAATAAAAATATTTCTTTAATATAATGATATTTGTCAAACATCAGTTACACATGTGCATTTATTAGTAACAACTGTGTTTTATAATGAAATTTTGGTACTGTTTTGTTACCGGGACTGGATTCAGAAATGTACATACATTCATGTGTACATATATATATATATGCTTACATGAACACATACATTTCTGAATCTGATCCTGATAACAGAACAGTACTGAAATTTTTGAAGGAATTGTTTTTAACAAATGATAGACAAAAAAATATGTTAGTTTTTGCATGGGGTGAAAACAAAAAATGGAAATGTGTAATCACTACTTTCAATTAAAGTAGCACAAGGGAAACACTACATTTCAAGACATAAAAGAAATGGTAAGATTTATTTCATAATTATAATATGTTTTGAAAATTACATAATGCTTTTTTTTTTTTTTTTTTTTTTTTTGACATTCTGACAAGGAATTGCAGATATTCCATTTTAAGTGAAGACAGTTTTTTTAAGATTGCTTGGATGTGATTTGCTGTAGATCTTTGAAAACCCTTTGGTAACAGCTGTTCTGACAAGAGAGATTGGATTGATGTGAAGGTGCTAAGATTCTTGGTGTAATGAAATGAATGGCTCAGGACATTATTAAGTAAGGAATAATTTTTGTTGTACTAAACAAGAGTCGCAATGTCAGAGTCTAGTTATGAAGAAAAAGTGAATCCTGTTGCAACTGTCGAATGTCGTATTGGTGATCAATATGATATTAATAGCCAGTCATCTAATTCGTGTAAAAGGTACAATGATGGCTTGCTGGTATGTGGCTGAAAAGCTGCAACTAATCACATTTCCCTGCTTTCCAGTTGCAAATTGCTGTTCTACAACAAGGTAGTGAAATAGCATCTAATGGAAAATATTTGTAGGAATTAATAAATCTCAAAATGTCTGGCATGCTTTCTGTATAATCTAGCAAATCACAATACATGCTTTTGATCAATTTGCATTAAAATCTGTCTTGTTCATTCACAAATGCTACATAATTTTTCCTTTTATTTCTTTCCTTTCTCTTTGAATAATTTTCCTCCTAAATTAATTAATTTTCTTGTTTTTAGAGCAGAAAATGCCTTAACTAACTACTCATTTTCCTATGCTATTATTTTTTGAAAGAACTGTTAGTTTTCCATCATTTGTTGAAAATCGTGAATATTTTTTTTATTGGCTTCACAAAACTGCATTCTTCTGAGGCTTTATATATTGGGATGCACTGATACGCACCGGAGGAAAAGTTTCCCAAATTATTTTCATATTTGTAATGTAGTATAGTTAGACAGCTGCTGATAATTTATTGAAATATTGGGGAAAACAGCCTTAATTCATCTGCAAAATCTGATACATTTTGGTGCTATGTTTTTGTTTTTTGTCTTTTATGACCAGGGTTTAGTTTCTAAAATGCCGAAGCCCTATGCAAGACCATCAGGAAAGAGGAACAAAAGTAAATAAATAAATAAAATGGCTATGAGAAACTTTAATAATTTAAAAACCTAAGTAGTTATAATAATAATATAAAATAGCCCGGATAAGCTGGACCCAACCAGAATTTTTGGTTATAAATTTCGATAGAAAAACTATAAATAGTTTTGTGGAAATAATCTACGCCTCTCACCTGCACATCCATGTCCATATTATTTGTCTATATCAAATTTGCGGCTCCGGGTGGTAAGAGTGGGATGACAACTATAATGAGTCTTACATCAGGAAGCAGGCAGATGAATTAGACTACAGACAGTACCTTACCAAATATGTAACACGACACAAACATTATAAATAAATAATGGAGTGTGGACTGCCAGAAAAACAAAACGATAGATTACTGTACTGGTTTGCAAGATAGCAGATAGTAGTGAATAAGGTAAATTATTAGTAGTAGTACTAGCAGAGCTACCCGTTCTGAGAATGGATTTTATAGTATTCATCTTTAAAAGTTTTTTTTAAGTATATATATTTCATAAAAGTATTGCTTCTTTTAATCTGGTTACAATAACTCCTTGTAAACTACATTTGTAATATGTTCTTTTGAATCTACGGGCAATGCGATTTTTAAATTGTATCTATTTCTTACTCTAGTTAATGTGACAAAAGGTTCAGCTAAGTGTATACCTACACTTTTTTGAATGATTGTCCTTGTGCTTTATGTGTAGTCATAGCAAATGCTGGTATAATTTTTTTTTTTTTTTTTTTTTTTTTTTTTTTTTTTTTAAGAATACTGTTTATTTTTATATATATTTTTACAATAAAAATTAAAATTTTGTTTCATTTGTTATCGCTCCTCCTTGGATCTGCCAGTGCCAAGGGGCCCCCTAGATCCTCTGCGCACAGCGCCGGAAATGAGCTTAAACCAGCACTGAAATGTACAGAGATGAATTAAAATTTAATAAGCAATTTTTAATATAATTTTATTGCTAAAAATAAAATTTTCGAGACCATATTTCTACTGAAATTATTGTTCAGTTACATAGAAGTGCCGGAGCGTTCTTATTTAGGACTCCGGTGCGCTCCGTCTAGAATTATGATTCATCTCAAAAAACCAAGCTTATACAATTTTAGGTCTGTTTATGACTATATACTGTTGGTTAGTTGGTGGATATTTTGGCACATGACTATAATGGGTCAAAAGCATGATAATCTATTCTCTCCTTTAGAAATGGTATGAAATTATAAAAATCAGCTAACACATGTTGAAAATGCATTATGTAATGAGAAAAATGCAAAACAACATAAAAGCAACAAAATAATGAAACGCCTCGTAGTAAAACCGTGATGTGAAGGGATGCATAAAATTCACAAGATCAAATAAAATATAAAGCCAAGTAAAATCTCTAATTATTAAAGTACGTTAAAACGCTTTACAACCACTTCAGATTAAGGAATAAAACCCAGTCTCCCTTAAAAACTTAAATGGATTAATATCTGGTTAATGTTTTCATTAAAGTTAGGGAGAAAACATGAAACCAGTACCTTTATTGCGGGCAGTAATCACTTCCCAAATCTATGATTTTCTGCCAAAGTTTTGGTAGTTTTTCGGCATAGAAACTTGTTGGCCAAGAATCCAAAAAACATCACCCTCATTTCAGACGTCCTGTGCCGAATGGAAGATAGCACCAGCAAGATGTAACTGCAGATGTGAAAAAAGGTAGAAATCCGAAGCAGCAATGTCAGGGCTATATGGGGGGGGGTGTGACAAAAGATTCCATTCGAGTCCTTACAGAGTCCAGTCAGTGAAAGCAAACACATGTGGTCTTGTATTATCTTGATGGAACATTACCTCTTTGCTCCGGAACTCAATTCAACGTTTGCCCTTAATAGCAGCGTCAACACAGACTAGCATCTCGCTCTTTATCTTTTTCCAGATACATATTGCAGATAATACCCCGGCAATCCCATCAGATACAAAACATTATCTTTTTGTTAGCCAAATTGGCCTTTGCGATGCTGCCGATGGGCTCGTCGGGTGCAGACCAACCCCTCTTTTTGGCCTGTGTTGTTGAAGTCCACTTTTCATGACAAGTGATGATCCGGTACAGAATTTTATCCTTGCGTTGATATTCGAGCAGATTAGTGCAGGCCCAAACACGTCCGTCCTTATCTGCTTTAATCATCTCATGTATCACCCAGCGATTCAACTTTAACGTCAAGTGTATGAGATGCATACTGCGACCAATGGACATGGCACTAACTCATTAACAAGCTCTCAATTGGTTGCATACTGCACTTCTTCCACATACTCTCGCAGGCGGACCTCGTCAACATCAGTAGGCCGACTCGAATGCTCTGCCTCTTGAATGTCGTAATGCTTGTTTTTGAAATTTCGATACCAAACCTTCACCAGCACCAGATTTAGATTTGACGAGAGCCTAAGCTATTTGAAATATGGGGCCCTTTATGAGGGATATCAGTCAATTTTTTTATATGGGATATGCTACAATATTTCGGAGGGCCCTAAGCTATGTTCACCTTATACATAAATCCGGCACTGACCTTAACAATGTCAAACATTAGTAGTACATAAAGCTATACGAGGTTCGAATCCCGTGAATGGGCTGGCTGCATGGGTGTTTTCGTGGTTTTCCCCATGTGTAACATGTTTACGAGACAGTTTCCCTTAGAAAGTCCTCCACGAAGGCATTCCTCCCATTAGGCAGATAGCCCTCGAGGCTTTGCCATAGTCACACACACACCTAAAGCTATACACACGATTTGGTGACATTCTGTAGCTGACTTTTTGCAATAAAACTGGAAGTAAATGATAGTTTAAATCTCGTAGCGTGATAGTTCCATTTCAGACATCTTGTACATAATAATAATGATATTTTTTTTTACAAATTTCACAATATAGTGTTCTAAAGCAAGTCTCTTCCTTTCAAACGCCAAAAATTGTTTGACAAAATATGATTCAACACGTCAACGCGAACTATTTGCTCAAACGATATTTGCGGTGGCAGGAAATTTTCGTGAGACCCGATTGGTTTTCCAATTAAAAGTCGAGAGAAGTACCTGAAAAAGTGAAATAGTATTTCCTGAAGTCTATCAAAACGTGAGCATTTCTAACAAAATCTGTCATACAGAACATTAACTCCGATTCGGGCAACATTACCTGGCTGCTTCTAGAGCGCCTTAACATGATACAGAGGCCTTCCTCAGTTGACTGCGCTGGCGGGGCGCCAACCCACCGAACAGCCCGCAGGGACTTCTCATGTTCATCGCCATAATCCATCACACTGAGGGCTACGCGGGGAGCCGTCCCCCACCTCGGCACAGCACTCAAAATCTACATGAGAGCGCCCTCACAGCAAAGGCAACGGATACGACAGTACCAGTACGGTCCCTGCCAAGCCCGCGCCTACCATAGGATGGACCTGTGGTTCTAGTCCTGTGAAGTCTGATTATTTACCCAACAAATCGAAGCTGGCAGGACACAAGTCCAGCCAGTGGTCTGGGAGAACCCCGGGTCTCCTCCCATAAATGGTCGGTTCCGGAAATTCCCACCAGTCGATCCCCTGGGATTGGTTGTTTAGCGTCATTAGCCTATACGAGCAAAGGCTTGGACCAAGGCACAGCATAGTTTCCAGCGGGACCACGAGGAGGCTGACGCTAAGCTGTGGGAGACGCAAGCAGGCAAGCCTAAAGCCATTCCCACAGTCCCCGCCCATTGATCAAACGCCAGGTCTCCTGTCTTCCGCCACTGCCTACGACGATCTCAAGCGCACGGTTCACACCGCCTACAGTGGTTTCCAGCCGGTTTTGGACATTTGTCCTCGGGAGGCCAATCGCCACCCGCCAGTCATATAGGACAGATTAATATTACAACTGGAATATACTGGTTCACTATCCGCTTTTAAGAGATAATTGTGCGTAATTTGGAAGTGACCGTTTGTCAGACAGGTTCAAATGACTTCCTCCTACTCTGATTCCCAATATTTAATTCTAGGCATTATGCTTCTAATTTTATTATTCACTTGCAGGTCCTTGCCATAAACTCAGGATTTTACCCTTGATAATCACTTTAATATTTCTCAAAGTAACAAGCTGATTTAAACAGTCCCACGGCAGATTTTGCTGTGATATCTGCCAGTTCGTTACCCGTTATCTGTATGTGTCCAAGAACCCAGCAGTAAAGGATCTCGTACTCACGGCTTATTAAGTTTTAAGGTAGTCAATAACACTTCTGTCACCATCGGTTTCTGGGTCTAGAGAAACTTTGAAAAGCTTTTTGTGCACTTAACAAATCGGTGTAAGTTGTACAGACATTAGGTTATTTCGAAGCAAGAGACAAGAAAAATGAGCAATGCTCTAGCCGGGACTCAAACCAAGGAATGACAGAAAGGCCAGAGAAATAACTTTATAAACTTTTTTTGGCTTAGATGAATATTTAACAGCGTCATACACCGAATTATTTAAGTTCGTAATACCGATACGTAAGTATCAAAGTAAATATACGAAGTAACTTGAATGTATTGTAATACCGATACATTTAAGTTACTTCAGCTTTAAATAGTCAGCAAGCACATTGCAGCCTTCTTTTCTCTACGTGACGTCGAAACGCAAATGATGCTTCCACATGACCTGCTGTTTTGTTGCCATTAATGTATATTGGAATGTAATTGCAGTGTTCGTTCCTTGTTCATAGAAAAGCTATTTGTAAGCTAACTCGTTCGTGTTTCTGTTATCATAATCGTAAAAGTTTCTATGAGCCGAATTTCTGGACCATCTCACGGTAGGATGTCACGTCATTCTGCTCGGGGCACGGTTATTCACATCAAGCACTGAATATTTTTCTATCAAAGGCTCAGCTCTTGCAGGGAACGTAGGAATGCAGAGAGGCCGTGCTGCAAATAATAAGCTATAGCAGTCATCAAGAGTACTCAGACAAGGATGTTTAGGTTGCGACATTATACGAAACTAGTGATGAAGGGTCAATTGTTCACATTTTAATTTAAACGATGATTCTAAGCAGTAAATGTACTGTTTTTATACAGGAGATATTCTAAAGGCTCTAGGGCAAATCCGCAGAGCTCAATGAGGAATCGAATCAAGTTTCAATAATACAGAAGTCTCTACCGAATCATTAACTTCTGAGCCAGTCTAGACATCGCTGGTGGCTCTTGAGGCATCAACCACTAGGAGTTTTGACCTCTAGTTGGCGTTGTGCTCTGAGGCCTTTGGCTAGAAATAGAAGGATAAACGCTTTTGCGCGACTTAGATTAGTATCTAGATTAAGACACTGTATTCTAGCGATGAGGATTGAAAATTATATGCAAAGTATATAAATGCGTTAACACTAGAATAATAAAATGTGTTGAGAGTAATAATATGGGTTGAAGTAAGGTACAAACAAAGACCTAATCACGTTTTATCGGGAGTCCAGTCTAGAGCGGATGAATGGCCTATATATGCGGGACAATGATCCCATCCTCTGCACCCCAAAAGGTGTTCGCCAGGACCTTTGAGAAGGTAAAAGTTCTGAAATGTTTCTTCCTCAGGTACATCATTCGTGGAAGGAAAGTAAGTTTCCGATTGAACAATCACTCCTAGGAATTTCCCTTCGGGCGTAGTTGGAATTAATGACCCTTCAAGTTAAATCTCGGGATGCAGATTTCCCTTTCTGCAAAAGTGCTTGTGACAGCCTTCCGTTTTGAAGACGCAAATCCATTTTTCTTTGACTATATCTGGATCTTATTAATAGTGATCCGTAATTGCCTCTCCACATATCTCATATCTGCCCCTTGGTAACTTGAAGATTGTCAATGTACAATTATCCTGAAACAGTAAGAGGAAGTTCCTTTAAGATACGGTTTATTTTTAGCGTGATTAAGATAACACTCAAAACACACTCATGAGCAAACCTCGTCTTGTTCAAAGTTATACAAAAAAAAAAAAAAAAAAAAAAAAAAACAGAGCCAATTCTAACTTGAAAACTTCTAGCCTTAAAAAAATTTTGAGTGAAAATTGGAATGTTTTCCACGTCACAGAGCATTTATTTAATTACGGATAAAAGTTAACAGACTAAATAGAGATATAACAGTTGTTTAGCGGTTCCTCGCGCTAGATAAACACAAGGAAATTTTTCATTTTTTTATACAGTCACTTCTTGCCCTCACGGAATCAGAACAAAATCGGAAGTCGATAGCCTCCACCTTCGCATAGTGTCTATCCTTGTCTGTCTCAGGTACGCAGGCGATGATCTGCCTATCAGGTTGTTGGCTGCAGAACTTAGCGTTCTTACACACACACACACACACATTAAAAACGGTGTCACTTTCTGAAGATTTCCTGATGGATTACTAATTATCAGAAACTGCAGTTTATTTTTTATTCTTGTCAGAATTTGCATTTGTCTTAACTTTTATAGAAATAGGACAATTTTCATTTTGTTCATTTGTTTGTGTATTAGAAGCCATATTTAGTGAAATAAAAGATTCAGCCCCGGCAGCAGCCCAGCCCACCACAGAGTCCAACATAGGGATGCAAATTCCTGCGACAGGGTGAACTGACTTTATACGCAATCTGAAGCCCCACAGTAAGCTTTCCAAAAAGCGGAAACACCCGAAACCACTGATACCAAGGACTAGTAACCAACCGACTGACACTACAGGGGACAGCTAAGAGCCTCCTGTTTTAATCTGAAGCAGAGGGCAAAGTAGTGTGTTGGGGACAACCCCACCCCTCAACTACCAGAATCCTCCTTTCCAGCTTTATGGGTGACAAGGCACGGCAAACGCGTAAGCGGTTTCCTGTTCATGAGAAACTGGAAAGAAAGTAATGTAACAGAATCACACATTCAGTCCCAACAACCGAAAAGGAAACCCACTAAGGTGCAAGAAACGAAAATAGAACAGAAAAGCAGAGACGAAAAAGAAAGGAAGAAAGATCACTAGGGCTCCAGGATCGCGAATCCCATTTCACCAAGAGGGTGATCTTCTGAAGGATTAGGATACTTCGGGATTGCCAGACTCACAACAAGCTCTGAGGGTGCTGTTCAGCTGTTATCATTGTTAAATTTATAAGGTATTTCTCCCGCTTTCCTAGCGTGCCTTCGTGGTGTAGTGGTTCTGCACGCTGGGCTGGTATTCCAGAGGTCCGTGGTTCGATTCTAGGCGGAAACGGTTGCTAATTTTTCATCTCTCTGGCCTCCAGAAAATACCTAATGTCTCTACAAATTGATTAAGACAAAGCACAAGAGGCTATTTCTCCAAAAGATTTAACTTTGTAGAGGACTTTAAAAGGGATTCTGGTGAGACATGGGAAAACACGAAAATTATAAACATCCAAACCAGGTCAAACTACTGGTATTCAGTGGTCCTATCCATCCAGCCATTGGTGGGTGTCAACTGCTGTTCATAGCTCGTTCACTGTGAATTTCTTATTGTATCAAATGATTCCCAGCACAACACAGGATGACTTATATTGTTGAAGCTTCTATCTCCAAGATAAAAAATGTAAAAACGTTTACTCATTGATGATTTTCTTGCCTAAAATAGGCATATCTCTGCTTTTCTCAAAGAAATGCCTTTAGAGAGTTCTACACGTCATATATGTAGAATCTCAAAATTAAGTTACACTATAAGGTATTTCTCCCGCCGTCCTTGCTTCCTAGCACGTCATATATGTAGAATCTCAAAATTAAGTTACACTATAAGGTATTTCTCCCGCCGTCCTTGCTTCCTAGCACGTCATATATGTAGAATCTCAAAATTAAGTTACACTATAAGGTATTTCTTCCGCCTTCCTAGCGTGCCTTCGTGGTGTAGTGTTTCTTCACGCTGGGCCGGTATTCCAGAGGTCCGCGGTTCGATTCCCGGCGAAGGCGGTTGCTACTTTTTCATTTCTCCAGCCTCCAAAAAAAATCCCAATGTCTGTCTTTACAGTGGTGCCCAAACTAAAAGGGTTGTGGATGATGACTCTCCATACTCAGGATTTGACGATTGTCCGCTAAAAACCCCAGTCGCCCTTTAAAAGGGGGGGAGTATATAAGGTATTTCTCCCGCCTTCGTGGTTCTGCACGCTGGCCCGGTATTCCAGAGGTCCGCGGTTCGATTCCCGGCTAAGGCGTTTGCTCATTTTTCATCTTGCCTGCTTCCAAACAAAATCCTAATGTCTCTACAACGCCTGCGAAAAGTGTTATCAATCATATGCTCTTTTTTTGGGGGGGGGAACTATTGATCTAGAAATTTTCAGTTCTATCTATCATCGTACAGTCTTAATGTAGAGTCATTAGGATATTTTCAAGCAGGAGACGTGAGAAATAAGCACTGCTCTCACCGGGGACTCGAATCTGGACTTTTCAATGCACCGACTGTGCTAACTGTTACACCACAAAGGCATGCTGGAAGGAGGGAGAAAATACAAATGGTTCATTAGGTTGTAAGATTCTGTAAGTAATCAAGAATACGTGATCGATGACTCATACATTCTTGATATTCAAGTAATGAAAAAAAGTCTTAAACTTCAAAATTTGTGCATGGAAACTTGCTTGTGATATGTAGCAAAAATATATGCTCTATTTTGAAAATGTGAAGTTACAGTAGAGAAAAGCTTTTGTTTTAGTAAAAGCAAAATAATTATAAATTTTTACTATGCAACACATATGTCAAAGACAAGCATGATTGATATACACTGATGTGCAAAAATTAAGGACAAGATGGTTTTTTCAATATAACTTTGTACAAAAGCTTTCCAAATCAACACATTTAATACCGTAAGATCCCCAATACGTAAGGACAGGAGTAATGTACACAACACTTACTAAAAGAGAAATCAGAGGGATAAAAAGAGGCTTTATTGAAAAAGTAGCATGGAGCGCAATGCAACTGAAGGCCGAAACATCCCTTTGATGGGTGTCCAGCAAGAAACATCCGGTCTTTAATAGGGGATATGATCTCCCCTGACTGCTAGGCAGGTTTCACAGCGTTTGCCCATGCTGAGAATGAGGGTGTCAATGAGTTGTTGAGGCATTGCTTCCCATTCGTCTTGCAGCGCCAATCAAAGCTCCGGAATCGTTACTGGTGGTAAGATACGAGCTGCCAAGCGTCTGCCTAGAAAATCCCATACATGCTCGATGGGATTGAGATCCGGTGATCGTGCCGGCCAATCCATACGTTCAATATCCTCACTCTCTAAGAGCTGTTTGGCAGCTACTGTGCGATGACATGGTGCATTGTTGTCCATGAAAAGGAACTGCGGTCCCATAGTGCCTCTAAACAGACGCACATATGGAAGAAGAATCTCGTTACAATAACGGGTCCCGTTGACTGAACCTGCATCGAAGATGTGAAGGTCTGTACGACTACCAAGCATGATGCCTCCCCAAACGAGAACACCACCACCTCCATACCTGTCCCCTTCAATGATGTTCGAGGGATGATTGCGGCTTCCCCGCTATCTCCAGATGAGTATGCGATGAGAATCGCTACTCAGACTGAATCTGCTCTCATCTGTAAATAGTACTCGTCCGCATTCATTGTCTTTCCAATTCCAGTGTTCCCGGCACCACAGAGAACACCTTCTCCGATGGGCAGGCATTAGAGGTACACACCGTACAGGGCGTCGTGCAAACAGACCACCATGGTGCAGTCTTCTGGCCATGGTAAAACGCGATATCGGTCGTCCAGTCACCTGTGTTGTGTGTCTAGCGATTTCTCCCGCTGTCTCCTGCTTGTTTCTTCTGGCCTGTAAGGCAATATACTGGTCATCTGCGGGTGTGGCTCCTAGTGGACGACCACTACTAAACCCCCGGATAGCTGTTCCTGTAGTTTGAAATTGTCTCCAAAGTCGTGAAACGATGCTGTGAGCAATTCCGAACTCTGCAGCCACACTTGTCACACTGCGGCCTTCCTCCAACTTCCCAATGATTCGACCTCGGGTAAAAGCATCCAGATGTCGTCTAACAGATTGATTATTCGCCATTTCTCGCTGAGGCAGCAACTCGGTGTGATTTTAACTGCTATACGGCGTGCAATCTCTTTGCCAGAAATACTGATCTTACACTGACAACATGCTGTATAATACTCAGACACTCCCCCATTACGTCTACCTGCATATCTGCGCATGTGCTACCATACATCACCTTACTTAATCTCCTGATTGGTCTTTCTGTCCGCTCTACCTCTTCGTTCAGCTGATATGCTAATTTTTCTACTTCATCCTTAATTTTTGCACACCAGTGTACACAAAGCATCCTATGACTCTAAGCCTGCAGAGTATCCTATGATGGTATTGACAGTTCAAGAACACTGGCTACTTATATAAAGGCAAGAACCCCAGATGGCCAGTCATTTCCAATGAAACAGTGCAAAAATTTAGTTTCACATATAAATTAGTAACTGAGCTATAGGAAACTTGCATTAGCCCCTTATTAAATTTATATCTAAGCTATAATAGATACAACTTATTCTTCTTGTTTAGACTCAGAAAATGCTGCTGCTGAATCTACACATGCATGTATAATGAATGGTTAACATTCATACCTATTTTTTTAAAACTATTTGAAGAAAGATTTAATTGCAGTTTGTTCACATACAGCTGGTGTGACATTAAGAAGGGGAAAAAAGTAGCTGTAATCAAACTTTTAGATATTTTTCTTAATATTGTAATTTATTACTGTATACTGCTTAGCTTCTTATTTACAGTAGTATCACAAGATTCAGTAAGCAAAACCATTAAAGAAATCATTTTGAAATATTTCTTGATACATTTTATCACCAATCAATGAGATTAACCCTCCAAAATCAATGAGATTAACCTGAGACTGGTAAAGGTAAACGTATTGAAATATTTAAAAATTGATATTTTGTGATTTATTGGTAAAAGATATTACGTTTTTCTCATTCATATACAATTATTAGTATTTTCTGTTTTTGTAAAAAATATAACAGTTCATTAGAATTGCATAAGTTGTTTATATAGAATAAAATGCAAACTCTTTGTCAAGTTTTTCATAGCTCATCACTGCATGTAATCCACAAACAGGATAGGTCTACAAATTACATTAGTAGCAAATATGTGTTCTATAACCAAACATAGGGAAGATTTTGCAATGTTGATTACAACTAAAACCATATTATTTACAGATGCTGCAATATAAATTTTGCAATCGTATGCATGGAAGACAATTCTTCCACTATCTAGTGGTGAAGCATTTGTTGGATAGGTACGTTTGTGTACTGGACATGGAAAATTGTCATGCTGTTACTGAATAGAAATTATATTTACTTGAACATTTTATATGCCATTTCACTGATAAAGGTACATGGGTCCTTTTTTTCTACAGAAACACTGTAAAAGGTATGTCAGATTTTAATACGTTATAGTTGTTATTTCTCTAAATGAAATATGATTCAGAAAAATACACATTTCCTCTCTGAAAACTGTTGTATTACCTAATAATAAATTTCTATCTTTTTTTTGGATTGATCAATATCAGAAGATGACTCAATGTTGTTCAGATGACCATGAGATCATTGACCATACACTCCGCAATCTTTTGCTTTTGGAATGTGCTTTAGACTATATTTATATGCTCCTATTGCTAATAATATCAAAACTCCAAGACTGCATTATAGCTCCTTTGATGACCATCAGCAGGGAAATTTTACTATGTTTGTGAATAGAATTGTGATACCCGGTCGATATGTGTCCTGTACCAACAGGAACACACAATGACCTTTATGGTATTATGTCAAATTTGATGAACTTTTATTTCATTTCATGTAGTAATCATTTTTTATCTGTAATATGTTACAGAATAAAACATTTTAAAACTTACAAATCATGTAATATCTGTATATTAATTTCATTGTACTATAGCTCACTGTATGACTCCCTCTTGAAATTTTGTAGTAATTTAATTGATTTGATTAAAAAAACTGCACCAAATCACAAGGCAAAAATAAAATCCAAATATTGTAATCTGTTTTAGCAGAGTGAATGTACCAAGAAAACAGATAATTCACCCATTTAAATTTTTCATTCAACTCATTTAAGAAATGAAATACGCTCTTAAGTTTGTGTACGATAATTTTAATATTCAATCCTCATACCTTACCTGATTTCACAAAGTAGTTTCAATCTGAAGTATACATGACTAATCATAATTTATCAACAATTCATATAAAAGAAAATAAAAATAGCAAATTATGTATCATATTAAATACATTTAGTGCAACTTTTTGAGTGAATTTGACATCTCGTGTAATTACTCATCCATTTCCAATTCATCAGATCTGTTTTACTTTTCGTTTTGGAACCAGACAGCAAATTTCATTTTGTGAAACCACCAAGTCATTTATCTGAACATGATCAACCATTGACTACTTTTTGAAAATAAATAAATAAATAAACTGAAAGCTTTCAGATTTTATATTATGCCCTGAGGGTTTTTTTTTTTTTTTTAACATTTTGTGTTATCTTTATTTATTAAATATCATGTTCTTCCCACTTAAATCATAAAATTCAATTCAACAGCAATATCACAAATATTTAAAAGAGCATGTCTTTCGAATTCCCAGTACACAGTCTCGCACATTGGAGATAAAAATGTTCCCTCCTCCCATACAGAGTTGCTATTGCTCACTTTGAAATCATTGAGTTTCTTAATCAAAGACTTATAAATGCGTTACAAGATATGAAATAGATAATAAAACAAATTCCAAATTAGGGCTTCCAGA
The DNA here is from genome assembly GCF_044657685.1 of Stegodyphus dumicola. Taxonomy (NCBI): domain Eukaryota; kingdom Metazoa; phylum Arthropoda; class Arachnida; order Araneae; family Eresidae; genus Stegodyphus; species Stegodyphus dumicola. Next base: position 54,187,084 of record NC_140778.1, read on the forward strand.
TGCCCATATTCTAATGGAGACATACATTATTCAAAATTTGATGGCCCTAAACACAGTTGTTTTATCACAACGTGAGAAACATACATACATTTATGCAGATTCTTCATTATTTAACTTCTTTAAATATAATACTCTAATATTTGGTGGCAACAATTGAAAAAGTGATTCACCATTTATAATGAATCAACGCAAAATGCCTAAACAAAATTAATAGCCTTTCTGGGCAAATTGCCCCTTTGAGCTAAAAAGATTATCTTCAAGAAAGCTGAAAATAAAAAAGCAGGAAAAAAAAAAGATTGGCCCACTTTGAGAACAGCACATGACACTTTAGGAGACATTAATTTTTCCTCCCACAGACCCATCCTTTAAGGAATTGGGAAAAAAAAAAAAAAAAAAGAGGAGGAAAAATATTTAAAATAGAAAGCAGATGTCAAATTAAGCATAGCAATGCATATCATAAAGATGAGGTAAATAAAGGTACAGTGAGGACTATACATGCTCTTAATAGAAAAGAAAATAATTATTGATAAAATATTGTAAGCAAAAGCTACAATATCATTTCATCAGAAGTACAGGCAATTATATAAAGCATCGGTTAGAGTAGACTGAAGGGTACCCCTTGTATTATTGCGAAGATGTTGTTTCATTTATTGCCAAGTTGTTGTTTCATTTATGTTGATTGCTGAGTAGTTGAATGTTCTGTACATCCGTAAATATACTCAGTCAGTAAATAAAGTCAAGGGAGTGAACAATGCCAAGTTTCTGCAATTCTCTGGTGATTTTTTAAGTGAAAATAGGTCAACATGTTCATGGATAAAGAAAGTCAAGGCAGTCACAATGCCTAGTTTGTGCAATTCTGTGATGTTTTTTTCCATTAACAAATGTATTTGTTATACCAATGTTTTATTATAACTCTCTTGTCTGATCATAATTTGTAATTTTTCGTGTCGCATTTATGTAGGTCAATGTGCACAAACGAGGTATACATGTGCCGCCAAAAATCACCAATGGGTACTCGTAAATATACTTTTACCAAAACATCACTGTGCAAGTAGTAATACCTTATTGATTATGCCAAAGCATTCAACTAGTTGATTTATACATGTATAATGGAGAGAAAATTTATGTGAAGAGGTCCTTTGCGAATGATTAGCATACTTGATATAAAATAAAATAATGGCTGATAATAGAACATCACTAATAGCACATTTCCTTAGATAACCACTCCCATAATACAAATCTATTTAAGTAAGAGGTTATTCTCTTTGGAAAGTTCGATTGCATTTTCTACAAAAAAAGCACACACTGTTTTGCATATCATTACATTCGTCCATATCTGTGTTGATAGCAAAAACTGAATCATAATATTAAATGATGAGAAATATGCCCAAGGAAATTGCAATACAGTTTAACTAAATAAATGGTTGTATAATAGAAATATAAAATTGCATGTTTCCACAGGACTTTTATTAAGAAATAAGAGCTAAAAATTCAATAATAGTGGAGAGCATGCAGTTGTCATGAAAAATTTCATTCATACACAGTTTATGAGCACTGGGTGAGACAGTTTTGAGAAATAATAAGTAAGAAAGTTTTCTCATCATCATATTCAAAGACATTTTTTTTTCATATTTTGTACTTGGATCTGTTTGGGAAAGTGACTGATTTTGCCATCAGTAAAAGTTATCCTGCTTAAAACAGTTTATTATTGTGTTTTCTGAAACATGGTTTCAAAATATGTATTTAGAAGATGCAGAAAATACACCAAGGAGATTAGTCCTTATTAATTCATTTGCACTTTCATCCAAATTTTCCACAGTATGAAGAATACAGCTCACCTCACGAAGATCATATTCTTTCATCGCTCTATAAAAATTCCTTAATCGCAAACTGGAATAACAGATATCATGTTTTCTGCAAGGAATAAAATTCCAAATTTTCCTCATTATGAAGAATACAGCTCACCTCACGAAGATCATATTCTTTCATTGCTCTTATAATAATTCTCTGATCACAAACTTGAATAATAGATATCATGTTTTTTGCAAGGAATAAAACTTCGGCATACTTTATGAAGTATGTTTTGTGACATGCAGTTGTGAATCAGATCAAAGGTAAAATTCTTTTCATCTTACAATTTCTAAATTCATTCATTAAAAATTTCTGTCATCATCTACACCATACGTTATTTTTTCATAATTTCAAATTCATCAAGAAAAAAATCAAATACATTTGCTCACATTAAATGACATAATAATTACAACAAACGATGAGTCAATTTCCCATGTTTCTGCACAAGTGCCGATGGAACATTGACATTTTGATACACTTAAAAACTCGCAAAACATTAGAATAAATTTTTATTTCAGAGGCAGAAACAATTTAAAAAATCATCACATCTGAAATTTAGTGTCATTCACTTCACAAATGATGTTAAATTATGCGAAAGCACAGTCATTTTACGATTAACTAAATTATCAACAGAAAAAATGCGTTCAAAATTCAGTATTAAAATAGTATTTTTATAATTAAACAGTTTCAGTGCTTTCGTAAGAGGAAAAAAAACTCAGTTTTGTATCCCTGATGGTAATAGTTTTAAATCAATATGCACAAAATTTATTCATACCACTAAAAAAATTATATGAAGTGCTAACAGAGATATTAAAAATTGAAATTGTTTTGTTCTTTTATTTATAATACGTTTAGCAGGAAATAAATGTTAATTCAAAGAACACTGCAATGGAAGTTCTCACATGTCCTATCAAACTTTTGTCAGTGATTTTAACTGAATTATCACCAGAAGAAATTTATTAATAAGCGAACACTACAACAACGAATATCTAAGATATTCTTTGACTACAACAACGTTTGCACCCTAACAAGAAATCTTCGATGTTTGTTTACATCGCACGATAAATTGTTAATCTTTGCCATAATTCACCGCGAAACATGATAAAAAGCCAAATATTGTAACCCATCCAGAAGCCAGTGACGTCACGGTAAACTTTTCCGTACACCTTTGGCGTGTGTCTGTACATAATTGTGACGGACTAATGACGACATCACTGACTGTTGCCAGAACTTATCTAAACTATATATTATATTATTATTTTTTTTATTAACATACTTTAATATTTTTAATTTAATCCTATTTTTAAATGACTTGCTACATACCTCACACACATGAGGTTCCTCTCCGGTGTGAATAAGCGTCTGCTCGTTCAAGTTGCCGTTTCGTCTAAATGACCTATTGCATATTTCACATATATGACGTTTTGCTCCCGTGTGGATAAGCAAATGATTGTCTAAATGATCTGTTTAAATGATTGATTACATACATCACATAAATGAGGTTTCTCTCTTGTGTGAATAAACATATGCTAGTTTAAATGACTTTTTCTCTAAATGACTGCTTACATTTCTCACACACGAGATATTTCTGCTGTGTGAATATGCTTGTATAAATGACCTTTTAGTCTAATTGATTTATTACATATCTCCTGCAATGAGATTTCTCTCCTGTGTGAATAAACATAAGCATGTGTAAACTCTGCTTCTGACAGCATGATTTGTCATATTGCTCATAGCCAGTTTCTTTCATGAATGTACTTTTTAAAAATATTCCCTTTTCCAAATCACACATTAAATCCTATTCAAAGTTTCTTTCCCAGATAGTTAAGTATAAGCTGACTCCACTGGTTTCACATGACGTGAGACATATCTCATAAGAATGAACGGGATCAAAGAATTTGAATGAACAATTTTGAAGCCTAATAAAAAAAACCTATATGTCATTTCGGGTAAAATTCGTAGAAGAGTCTTGGTTGAGACAATTTGGCTCCTTTAAACATGTAGGCGACATTTTATTATGTCAACAGTAGTTATGTACAAAATTTTTTTCCTCTCCCTCCTTCTATTTGCCCACCCTTCGCACATAAGTATAATTTTTTAACCCGCGGGCAGAAAGACTTACTTGGTGGCTGCAAAATAAAACATGCGTTTACTTTTTTACTACTTTCTGAAGATTTCTTATATGTAACTAGTTTTGATGTTGTCTGTGTAATACGATTCTTAAAATAAACAATGATCAGTTTCCGTTCTCAATAGCTAAGTGTACCACATATTGTGTACAGTTAAATGATTAACTTGTTTAGCGAATTTAAATATATGTTACCAAGTTTGTGTACTTAACACTTTATTACCTAGGGAAGAGGCTTTATTTCCCAACATAATATGCAACAAGACATTTAGACAAAGGAATATTTTAAACATGCTTAAGCAAAATCGCACAGCGCAGAAACTTCACATGTGTGATTTATGTAACAAATCATTTAGACTGAAAAGTCATTTAAAGGAACATTTGCTTATTCACACAGGAGAGAAACCTCATATGTGTGATGTATGTAAACAATCATTTAGACTGAAAGGTCATTTAAAGGAACATATGCGAATTCACACAGGAGAAAAACCTCATGTTTGTGAGGAATGTAACAAGGCATTTAGACAAAAGAGTAAATTAAAGATTCATATGTTTACTCATACTGGAGAGAAACTTTATGTGTGTCGAGTGTGTAGTAAGCCATTTCTACAAAAGGATAAATTAAACATACATATGCGTATTCACACAGAAGAGAAACCTCATTTGTGTGAGGTATGCCACAAATCATTTGCACTAAAAGGTAATTTAAAGATGCATACGCTTATTCACACTGGGGAGAAACCTCATGTGTGTAATGTATGTAACCAGTCATTTAAGCTGAAAGGTAATTTAAAGGAACATATGCGTATTCACACAGGAAAGAAACCTTATGTGTGTGAGACATGTTCTAAGTCATTTAGTCAAATTGGTGCTTTAAACAAGCATATGTTTATTCACACAGGAGTGAAATCTTATCTGTGTGAAGTTTGTAACAAACAATTTAGAGAGAAAGATAAATTAAACATGCATATGCTTATTCACACTGGAGAAAAGCCTTATACATGTCAAATATGTAACAGATCATTTAGGAAAAAGGGTAACTTAAACATGCATGTGCTTCTTCATACTGGAGAAAAACCATATGTATGCGAGGTATGTAACAAATCATTTAGGCAAAAGAATCATGTAAACTCGCATATGCTTATTCACAGAGATGAGAAATCTCACATGTGTAATATGTGTAACCAGTCTTTTAAACTAAAGGGTAATTTAAAGAAGCATATGCTTATTCACACAAGAGAGAAACCATATGAGTTATCTGTCTAACAGATCATTTATTTGGTTGGAAGAAGAATTTCAAGAAACAGGTGAATGATTTGGTTTGAAATGTACGCCAAGCAGATCTCGGCTACTGAGCCAAATTATTAATCTCACAAATTTATGCTTACATGATTGTTTTTCCACAACGAGGTATTTTATTTAGTGCTTAAGTGAAATTAAGAATCAGAATTTTTAAGTAAAAATCTCCACATATTTTATTATGGAAGGAAAAATAAAATTAGCATGCGTAAAGCATACAAAAAAAAATGTTTGTGACTTTGAGGTCCAGATTTTAGATCATTCCGGATAATGGATGTCCGGATTTTGGACTTTGTACTGTATATACAGTATATACAGTTTTTATATACAGTATATATAGCTACGTATATGTAGTATATACAGCTTTACGCATGCGCGTTTAATGCGCCCTTCCGATAGTGAAGAAAGTGACAGAAAAGTTATTGAAAATGAAAAAATTTCGATTGACAAGTTAGTCGGTATTCTCGACACAGCAATTACAGGACTTGAACAGTGGAAATTTGTAACTGAATAAGAAATTATGTCTGTTTATAGAATTAAAGAGAAAGTATTAGCACAAAAAATGAAGCAACTTAAAAAACTTACATTGAAAGAAATGGTTAATAAAGTAAACAAATAAATATTAAGCTTTTTTTTTTTTTGTAAACTTTGATACCCTTTATATCATAATAGCTCTTTATTTCATAAATTATGGTTTTATATTTTAATTGTATAATTTCTGCATGCCATCTTACCAGATTTAAATTGATGATCTATAATCCGAAATCACCAAAGTCCTGACGAGCCTGGATTATGGACTTTGTACTGTACAAGAAATTATGGTAATTAACTAAAAGACTGTCATCACTTCTATAATTTTATACTCTCCCCAAAAAAAGAAACTAGTTCTCACTTTAAAGGACAAACATATTGATAAGCATCTCCATTATTGATGTTTTGATATATTGTGATTGATGTACAATAATTGAATTTCCAGTGCTTGAAAGGTTAAGAAAATTTGAAGAAACATTTTATCAGCAAAAAATTCTACTATTTTTGTTAACATCTATGTATGATGAAATCCCTTGAAATTCTAGAGTTTTTTGTTTTTTAATTGAGAAAAAAAAATATATTTCCTCATGCACCACAAAGTATTACATGAGACTTACAAAAACATAAGTAAAAAAAGACACAAGAACTTAAGTAAAAAAACAAAAACGTAAGTAAAATTGTTAGGATAATTTCTTGATTTTTAACTATTCTCTACATATGATTGATGGTATATTTAGAGTGATTGTAAATTTTACCTTTCCCTGTCAGCAATGATATGAAGCTGCCTTTATAATAATTGCTATTGTATTGGGTCATAATTAATTCTCCTTTATATAAGAAAAATGTAATTTGTGATTTGATTTGATGTTAAGATGTGACACATGTATTTAGGTATCTAATGAAATTTGATATTGAATGAAAACATTTAAATAAATCAAAAAAATTTCTTCATTTAATTAAACTGAACTTTAGCAATATTTTAAGTGATTTGCCTAAATCCTTTTTAAATGTTTTGATTTAGCTCCACACACACACACACCCAAAAAATACTTATATTTTTCGACTATATAGTTATTATTCCACCAGAATTCCTTAGCCATTTCACAAAACAGATACACTAAATCTCTTTAAACTGCATAATTTCTTAATCTATGGTAAACACTGATATATTTTATTAACTAGTTTGCCATACAATTTTCTTGAAAAAATCATTGTAATATCTAATAATTTCAGTTTAAAAATGAATGCAGTAAAATTGTTATGCTTGTTAGGATAATTTCTTGATTTTTAACTATTCTCTACATATGATTTTACTTTTTGGTTGCTAAATGAATAGGATAATACATATAATTGCATTTTTAATAAGTAGTCATCTATAAATTCTAAAAAATCAGCAATATATGTTTCTAAATTAATAGAAGTATTAAGATGACATGGGCTTATGTTGTTCTAGGAAAATGTGTATAGCTTGCAAATACTGTAATAACAGTTGCTCGTTATGAAAAATTATATTTCGTTTTTTCCTTTAAATTTCAAATAAAATTTCATAAGTTAGAAAAAATTTTTATTCTCATATATACTTCATACATCATTTAATAAATTAGGTAAAGTAGGAACATATCTCCATACTTTACACAGTTTGCAAGAGATAGCAGCATAGTGATTAGCATACACAAGTCTTATGGAAATCAGTGAAGCATCACAATTGAAATCATAAAAATAAATGTATTGCTGATAGTGAAGCATTTCAAGCACAAATTTCGGACATGCCCTTCCAAAGGTAAATTTCACATAAATTACACTTTTAAGTTAAATAATTATATCAATAAATATATTACTAAACTGACTTCACATGGATATTTTTAGACTGGTGTGAAAACACAGGAAAAAATTATTATAAAGTACACTCAAATATTTATGACTCTCGTAAAAATGTAACTGACTGATGATGCTTATAAAGTTTAATGAATTACAAAAATATTTAGTCAGCTGTTGAGTTTTTACATCTATATATGTTATTCATAAATTGCAAAAACATTTGGTCAGTGTTATGATATATATGATTAATTTTTCATGTAATTGTCATTAGAAAATTATTACACCTAAACAATGAATTGTGAAGGACTTTCTGAAGAGTCATAGCATTACTGAATAAGAAATTACTGAATGGAAGCAGAATTGCAAACAGCAATAAAATGCAATATAAATGCAGTGCTTTTGCAATGAGATTAATGGAAATATTAACAGAAGCAATACAGCTATGAGAAATGTTTTTATATTTTAGTTTTCAACATGATTTATAATACAATACTGTACTGTTTGCTCACTTAAATGCAATAAATAATGAAAAATACTGTTAATTGAATCACATGCATGTTAAGAATATCTGAAAATGGAAAGAATTATCTAAAATAATCAGAAACATTTCTTTAAACTGAAAAAAAGACTTAGACTATGTAAATGGCAATACAAACAAAATTATGCATGCAGAAATGTGTTAAAATACTGATAAATTATTTGGTTCAGTTATGACATGGTAAAACTGCATGGTGCAAAAACATGGTGAACTGCTAAATCATTTTCCAAAAATGATTTAGCATTTTTGGAAAATGATTTAGCAGTTCATCATTAAGACTATAATTACCCCAAATCCAAGAAAAAACATTTTATTTATGTACATGAGTTACTAATCTTTTAAGTGAAAGCAATTTTGCACACCAGAGGTATGATGCAAAACAAATGAAATGTATTAGCATTACAATATATATCACTTAAGCAATTAGATAACCCAAATGATTGTACAAATGAATAAATAAAAATGTTGCTAACAAGTGGGTTTTTTTTAATATTTAGTGTCATTCATATAAGAATATTCATTTAAACTAAAATTAATGAAAGAAAAAAGAAAGAACATCAAAGAGTAGTGATTTAGCAGGTTACTATTCCTTCATAAGTTACCAATGAATTTTTTTGTAAAAATGGGACTAAATTAAAAGAATCGTTGTATTATTATTTTCCTTCTTTTGTACCATTGTAACAAATACAATGCTGCCACAGTAAATAGGACGATCACTTACATAAACGTGACTATTTTTCTTCGCTTCTTTGTATCATCAGAATAACATCGCCATACGAGAAAAAAATAATTGATTACTGTAACATGCAAAAAGCGTTATTTCCCTTTATGTGGTAAGATTACAGCAACCTTGAATTTGATGCATTTTGGCACCAACTAAGGTGGCAGAAAATATTGCCAAGAGCTTGTTTTCTGAAATTTGCCATTACAAAAACCACAACTTTTTATATAAAAAGGCAGTTAACCAGAGTTTAAATTACGTCAGAGCCCAGCTCCGGTACTTCTTAAATTTTGGGGTAAATCATAATTGTAGCCGGAGTGCGAAGGAGCCCTAAATAAGAAGCAACTCCGGCACTTCTTTTATGTAACTGAACAACAATTTCAGTAGAAATTTAGTCTCGAAAATTTTATTTTTTGCAATAAAATTATATTAAAAATTGCTTATTAAATTTTAGTTTATCTCTTTACATTTTATTTAATTTTAATTACTTAAATGTTTAATTATTTAAATAATAATAATTAGTTTTTATTTAATTAAATAATATTCGATAAATATTAATTGTTAATATTGATTAAATAATTAATAATTACTGTGATGATAATTAACTATTTAATTTTAAAATTAATTATGATTTTAAAAGTCATTTTATTTATTTATTTACTGAACAAGGCATGTACATTTCTTGTTTTTTTAACGCTCTTTTAGCTTCATGTACATATAGCTGTCCGGTATTACGCGAGTGTATTATCTCGTACTATTTATAATACATTCACGTAATACTGCTTTCCTAAATACTAAAATTTCTTATTAACCTAACACTTCCCTATGACATGTGGTTTCTGCTCTGCATACATAAACATCAGTTTCTGCAAATTATTTTTCCATCCAAATGACCTCTTACATACATAACATTGCTCCTGGGTGAATAAGCACGTGCTTGCTCAAATGACTCTGTATACAGTCAAAAGTCGTTAATTCGGACACCCATAATCTGGACCTCAAAGCTAAAATCTATCTGCGCATGCGCATAGGCATTTACGAGTGCGCGCAAGACCTTTACGACTGCGCATATGCGTCTGCGCGGAATACGTTTTCGCGTGCGCGTTTAATGTATAACTGACGGTATAAGCTAAAATTATCTAATTATCTATTTAAGTTAATGTTGATGATTGCATTGTTCCTTTATCTTTGAATTGGATCCGTCTTATTATTTTTTGCAGACTGTAAAAGCAATTTTATAAAAGTAAGCTTGAACTTTCGATTATGTCAAATAGAATTTCCGATGCTGGAGCTCCCAAAGGATCTAGAAAACAAAAGTATGTTTCGATGTCCATCAAACAAAAAGTGGAATAGCTACAAAAAATGGATAAAGGCATATCCTTTGTTTATTTAACCGTTCTGAAATCTGTTTATCAATTTCACGCTGCTCTGCACGTAGGGGGCGGGGACGTCGTGGCGCGCAATGAACTGGAAGTTGATCTGTCAGCACTATCGTTATCTTCAGGGCAGATGTTTTTATTTTATTCAGCTTATAATTTCTTACTAAATGTTGTATTTCATCTCGAGGTACTCCATCTTTGATATGATTTAAATCAAATTCTTCGTCATTATAAATATCACGAATACAAATCAAATAGTTTTCTGGTTGCAATTTTCAAATTTCGGCTATGTGTAATGTATGCTTTACGCATGCGCGCGTTGAAAGAAATGTTTAATAAAGTAAACAAATAAATATTAAGCTTCTTTTTTTGTAAATTTTGATACCCTTTAGATCATAATTGCTCATTATTTTATAAATTATGGTTTAATATTTTTAATTTTATACTTTCTGCATGCCATCTTACCAGATTTAAACTGATGATCTATAATCCGGAATCGCCGAAGTCCCGACGAGTCCGGATTAAAGACTTTTGACTGTATACATCATATGCATAAGGCTTCCTTTCTGCGTGCATATGCTAAAAGTCAGTGTGGCACAGCATTTCAGGTCTCCTCTTGGAAGCACTTCCGCAGAGAACCCGGTAAATGTAAACATCACCAACTTTGGCGATAATAGTTCAAACCTGGTAACCTAGCTAATTCATCCTATTCGCTTTCGCGAAGGTTGTCATTCGCATTTGGAGATTTATATTATTCTTCTCTTATTTATTATTTTTTGTCTGAATTTTTTAACAACGAATATATAGAAATATTTTCGCATAATTAAAGAAGTTTTCGTCCCAAGATGCGGTTCTCGGCTCGTCAGTTCGGGATCAAAATAAGAAAATATGGCGGGAGGGGTGAATGCTAATTTGTAACAAGGCTGTTCACGTTATGTTCTTAATTATTAACAGCTGTACGCATGCAGAACCATGAGGTTTCCAACCCCTATAATAATTTTAAAATGTATAAAGTTCTAGTTTTATTAACAATGCTACAGAAGAAAATTTGATTACTGTTGAAGGTTATTTGTATTGTGAAATATATTATGAAAAAGGACAGATATTTGTTTCAACATAAAATGCTTTAAGCTGTATGTAAGTAACTTAAGAATTTAATAAAAATACTTAAAACTATGTAAAAAAAATACTTAAAACTATGTAAAATGGATGTATTAAAGGGCATGGCTCTTACCGAAATACATCAATCAACAAGCAAAGTACTTAATAATGAAAAAAGACGCAATAGAAATATTAGTATTCTATATGAATTAGACAAAATACATATAAGTATAACGTCAACGTAAGTATAAGAATACTAATTTTTATTTTTTAAATGAATTTTTACTTCCCGTTATGTTTAATACATTGTTTTCTGTGCTAACTTGAATTTAATACAAATTTATTTTCGTATATCACGTTTAACCTGTTAGTTTTACATCTACATACTTATTATCTGTGAATTTTTACTACCATTGTCTGCTAACTTGAATTGGTTGATCTTTACAATATGGTAACTGGTAGTTTGGCGACATTTTGGAGGTGATAAAGGTTACTACCTGGGACTTTGGTAATAATGTGAGCAGTACTCAGTTCCGATTACGCATTATTTTGTGTGAGGGAAATGAGAGATCATGGGATATGTCATGTGATATTAATGGACGAATTACGGTTCTTTAATCGGAAAAGGGGGGAAATCGGGAAAAAATCTGGAAATTTTGTATTTGGCTTTATTCTGTGTTGTGTGAAACAGTGTTGGTTAATTTTTGGATCCCATGGCCGTAACTAAAGTGAATTCGAAATGGGTATTTAGTGGTATTGAAAAGGGTAACCTTATATATAAATCCTTATATTTAAGGATAAATATAAGATCCTGAAACAGAAAGAAGAAAAGTTTATCGGACACGTAATCAAGATTCTGAAGAAGATTAGGTAAATTAGTATTTTTAATTATTTGAGGATATTATTTTTATGCATTGTTCTAAATGTAAGGTGGAAAGGAATTTGGTATTATTGGGAAAATTGTTATTAGCAATGATTTAGTTTAAAGTAATTAGGATTGTAAGGTAATTTTTATTAATTTAATGTATGTGCTCATTTATATTTTAAGTAGTGTTTTTGAATTTAATTATATTTTAATGAAATGATAGTTATTTTGTGAATTTTATGTTTGTAGGAATTTGGTATACGTTTTAGTTGAAGTAAACATGCATGGAAATAATTTAAATATCTGACACTAAGTATTTGTAATGGTTGCAGTATGAATTCGTTGGTGACGTTTATAATATAATAGATGATTTAGAGGTAAAAGTTTTTGGATATTTTATTTATTTTATATGTGGAAATGTTCATATTTGGAAAGGGGAAATACTTTTTCGCGATCAGGGAATTTCATATATGTTCTTTTTACCGGGTTTAAAGATTGAGAAAATTGTCATGTATTTTTGTGAAAATTTTCTAATTTATGAGAAAAAAGCAGTGTACATGGATATAGTGAAGAGTGTGCGCAATGCCATTTTTGTGCAATTCTGGGATGTTTTTTTAAGTAAAAATAAGTCGACGTGTACATGGTTTAGTGATATTTTAATTAAATGATAGTTATTTTGTGAATTTTATGTTTGTAGGAATTTGGTATACGTTTAAGTTGAAGTAAACGTGCATGGAAATAATTTAAATATTTGATACTAAGTATTTGTAATGCTTGCGGTATGAATTCGTTGGTGACGTATATAATGTAATAGATGATTTAGAGGTAAAAGTTTTTGGATATCTTATTTATTTTATATGTGGAAATGTTCATATTTGGAAAGGGTAAATACTTTTTCGCGGTCAGGTAATTTCATATATGTTCTTTTTACCGGGTTTAAAGATTGAGAAAATTGTCATGTATTTTCGTGAAATTTTTCTAATTTATGAGAAAAAAGCAGTGTACATGGATATAGTGAAGAGTGTGCACAATGCCATTTTTGTGCAATTCTGGGATGTTTTTTTAAGTAAAAATAAGTCGGCGTGTACATGGTTTATGTGTATGTGTTATTTTGAAAAATGCGTAAGTAGTATGGTATTGTGCACTTTTTCCCAATTTTGCGGTGAATATTTGTCATGATTAAGCAGTTTTGTTTGATAAAATTTCTAGCATAAGTGTAATTCGGCTAGTAGATTGTTGGAAGAAGTGTTCAGTAGATAAAAAGAAAAGAAACATGTCTTTACTTCGTGAAGACAAAATGACGGCGGGGGAAAAAAAATAGAGGGTTGCTGTAGGAGAGTTGGTTGCCAAATTTTCGCCAAAAAATCGCCAAGTTACCATAATGTAAAGATCAACCCTTGAATTTACATACACTAAAAACCACGTTTACGACTCTGCTCATCCTAAGCTTGGCGAGTAAAAATGCAACTGCGCCAACGGGTTCTCTGCGGATGAAAACCCCTCCTCTTAAAGACCTGTATTTAAAGATTTTCTGTGAGCCAAATTTTTATAACTTATTTTAACCCATTTTCTTAAACTCCAACAACTGACTGAAATGATACTTACATCATTCACAAAAGTAAGAAAACAAAACATTTTAAATTATAAATCAAATAGATATACCAAGTGACAAAAGAATCCGATGAGATATGCTAGATGCACCATATGTAGAAAGTTACTGCCCAAAACTTTTGATGGGAAAACCAAGTTTTCACAGACTTGTTGGCCCTAAAGTGGCAAATGTAAACAAATGACTTAAATAATTAAAATAATGTAAAACCACGGGTATTTACCATTGGAGAAAGGGAAAGCAGCATAAAAAAAATTTTAATAAAAACACAGCAGAAATAAGAAAAAGAACCATACAAAAATGTGTAATCTGGTTACATAGGTTGCCATACAAAATAAAATCTTAATATCTCATTACTACCATGCTAGAGAAAAATTCGCTAGATTTGGCAGACAGTGCAGCTAGCACATCTATCAAAAAAAATCTCATGACCGAATAAAGGCAATCATGCCATTCAAGAGATTAATACACCCTTTTCTCGAAATCATTTATTAGACATCTCCAACACATGAAGTTTGAGTAAAATCCTAGTATACGGAGCAGCCTTGGCATGATTTTGAAAATTATCGCCAACACCAAAAATGACCCAAAGAACGTCTATGTATATAGTACATATATTTACACTATATACATAGCATATATTATGTACTATATATATCTTCTTTGAATGACCCGTTTACTACTCATCGTATATGTCCCGTTTTTACTGCTCATCATAAAGTCGCCAAATCATTGGATACCAGTGCACTGGATACTAGGATTAAACCGAGGTTTCTCTTATATGGGCAACCAATATGCTACTTTAAATAGCTTTTTCATCTAAATAAACTGTTACATTACACACACATGATTCCTCTCATGAGTGAATAAATGTATGCTTGTTTAAATCATCTTTCAGTTTAAATGACTTATTATACATTTCATACAGATGAGCTTTCTTTTGTGTGAGTAAGCACATGCCTGTTTAATATAGACTTTTGTCTAAATGACTTCCTACAGATCACACACATATGAGGCTTTTCTCCTGTATGAATAAGCATATGCACTTTTAAATTACTGTTATGATTAAATGACTTGTTACATATTTGACATATATAAGGTTTTTCTCCTGTGTGAATAACCACATGCATGTTCAAATCATACTTTCTTGTAAAAGACTTGTTGCATACTTCACACACATGATATTTCTCTCCTGTATGAATAAGCATATGCTTATTTAAAGCACCACTTTGTCTGAATGATTTATTACATATCTCACACACGTACGGTTTTGTTCCTGTGTGGATGAGCATATGCTCCTTTAAATTACTTTTCTGCTTAAATGACTGGTTACATACATTACACACATGTGGTTTCTCCCCTGTGTGAATTAGTGTATGCACTTTCAGATTACATTTTAGTCCAAATGACTTACGGCATACTACACACACATGGGGTTTCTCTCCAGTATGAATAAGTATATGCTTGTTCAAATCATCTTTTTGAGCAAATGACTTGTTACATACTTCACACAGAAAACTTTTCTCTCCAGTATGAATAAGCATATGCAACTTTAATTTTCTCTTTTGCCTAAATGATTTGTTACATTCCTCACAAACATAAGGTTTTTCTCCTGTGTGAATAAGCATATGCTCCTCTAAATGACCTCTCCGGCTAAATGACTGGTTACATACATCACACAGGTGAGGTTTCTGCGCTGCATGAATATGCTTAAGCATGTTTATATCATGTTCTATTGTAAACAGTAGTTAACAGTAGGTTAACGCTTCGCACACGAGGTTTCTGTCTTTTGTGGTATGCACGTACAGCTTATTCAAGCTTTAAGATGCACAATACAAAACAAAGAATTCATTTGATACAACGATAAAACCATTTCAAACTTTACTGCCAAACCTGAAGATTAAAAAGTAACACCTTTGTAAGGAAAAATTATTACAAGCTCCATGAAATATGACGTCACTCTTGAAAAGACTTTTAGCAATTAGCTTTTTTTGTGTGGCAATGTTATCTGTATTCCATGACTTTGCTTTTGAAAGCATTCGTTTCGGTTTCAGATGTAAACATTAGTAAATTTGAATTTCAATGAAATATTTTGCTTTTGATAGCTTTCGTTTCGGTAAGTAATTGAATAGTAAATTTGTAATTGAATTAGTAAATTTGAATTTAAGGGTAAGATTTGGACCTTTTAGAGTTATGACGTATGACAGTTCCGGGCTAAGTCTACTAGTATATTATCACCCAACTGGCTTCCTTCCACACGACTGAATTACCAACTGTAAGTAGTAAACATTGTTCGAAATTTAATTACTATGTTGAATTGTATTGCATTTTTACTATGGACGCTTAAAAAACAATATTGAAGATTGTTTACTAGAACTTTAAACGATTTTGAAAATGATGAGCGTAATTTAGTTAAAAAATTACAAAGGTTAATTAAAGAAAAAGCGAAACCAGTGCGAGAGCTTGAACAAGCGATGAGAGAACAGTTTTTTTTTTTTTTTAATTTGAGGAAAGTAAGGATATGTAACCAGTCATTTTGAAACATGTTCTCGAAGGAAAATTAAAATATTCAGCAGAAATGGTTGAAAAGTTGACAGTTTTTATGTCGATAACTGTATAAGGAGCGTCAGAAATGATCAAAAATTACAATACGTCACACAGATGGTTACAGACATTTTAGCTGAAAGGAAATTCAAATATTTTGCGAGTACATAAAATTTTAGTTTGCGCAATTTTTTACATCCTTGAAGAATTGTTTTTTGTGTAAAATTTTTTAATCCATTTCTGCCATTATCTAGTATGTATTCTACTAAAAGACAAATAGTTTCATCTTTTTCTAATTTACTTGGTCATCTGCATCCTGAAGTAGGATGCAATTAAATTTGTCCCTCTTATGACAAAATTTACAGACTTATGATTACTGAAGAGAGTATATTGAAATATGCATGTTCTTGAATATATATTTATATTTTCTGACTTTGAAAGTAAGATAGTTAAAAATCTGTAGTTTACAAAGTTTTCTGTTTTTTATAAACTTTTTACAACCTAGATATAGAGAATGATTGAGTAATAATATTACTGATTTTATTGTGTAGTGATTTGATGTATCCTGTATGTAACAAATTTTATGTACAGTTTTATCTTTTTTACCATATGGAGTCCATTAGGATCAAGAGGATTTCCATTGATTGCTGTATTGCTTCCAAATGTTTTTTTCATGAGAAAATATTTTCATGCCACTTATTTTGTGAAATGTGTATGACGTACATCTTGAATATAATTTTATAAACCTGTCAGCAGTAGATTTAAAGAATCTGCCATTATCTAGTCTTAGTTGTGTAGTAACAAAAATTATGTACTGATTTTAGTGTGCAGGTATTGTGTTTATCTTGTACAGAACAAATTCTATATAAAATCTTGCTGTTTTGTTTCAATTCGGAATGTGTGGTAATGTGTAACTATCATATCTAGTGCATCTTTGATGGTTATATATCATCAAACATTCCTGATTATCTACTTAGATCCAGTTATTAGATAACTGAGCTACTTCTTGGATCAAGTAAAAAAAATTGAACTCATAATGAGTTTTATAAGTTTGCAATAGCAAGTTTTGTGTAATAATTTTTAATTTTTGGTCCAGTAGTTTTTCTTTGATTTGCTATATCCAACATTAAGTGAAATAAAACATAATAGCTTTTGTGTTGAGGAAAATTGTAATTTGCAATATTTATGACTATGTAATATGATTATTTGTGATTTTAAAGCATGGGGGGGGGGGGGAATATGAAGCAATTTAAGTACATAGCTTATGCGTGATTTTCCATATTCATATAACCTAACTTGCACTTCATGGCAACTAATAAATAAGGTTATATGCTTGTATATCTGGTACTATTCGGTTTCAAGGGCCGTAAAAAAATTGCAGCGAAAATGTATGCGCAAAAGCGCCAAATCTAGAGTATGCGTTGATTTCAAATTGCGTAAGTTTATATAGTTCTATATTTTTTAAGATGCCATTGAAATACTAGTTTAATTTTTAAATCCTTTTTTTTTTTTTTTTTTTTTTTTTTTTTTTTTTTTTCTTTTTTAAATCCTTTTTTGATATCCTATGGATTTAACAATTTAGGATTTGCCCATGACAAAAACTCGGCAATAGAATTTTGGGTAAAGTGCAGAATCACCCACTGCTTGACATGTTTTTAAGAATTGCACATACTCGGTATCCATGTGCACATCAACCTATTTTCACTTAAGAAAAAAAACCTAGAATTGCATAAAAATGGCACTGCGCACACTCTTGACTTTATGTATGTACACATCGACCTATTTCCACTTAGGTAATAGTAACTTCCAAGTAAAAGAAAATTGACAAAAAACCAATTGTTTTTAAACTTGTAAAAAGCGGCAAACAAATAAGTGAGCGACTCTGCACTTTACCAAGAATATTGTCAAAGAAAAGGCATCATTTATTATAGAAAATTACGTTTGAACAACTAACAAGATGAAATTATGCTTTAGAGATAAGTCGGTGTGGAAATAGCGATGCAGGTATTGATTCAGTTATATTTAGCAATTTTTATATAAATTATAATAATGATCTGAAATAGTTATTTGCTCTTATGTTTCCATTCAGTCAGCGTGTATACGAGCCAGTTTCCCTTAGAAAGTCCTCCATGAAGGCATCCCTCCCCTTAGGCAGATAGCCCTCGTGTGCTTTGCCATAATTAAATTAAATTAAATACACCATTCAGTCAGGTTTAGCCTTTTTCATACAAATTATAATAAAAAAAAGTATTATATGAAATTAACCTCTCATTTAAATTAAAACATCAATCTTAGATAGTTATTTACTATTACAGTCAAAAGTCGTTAATTCGGACACCCACAATCCGGACCTCAAAGCTACAAACTTTCTGCGCATGTGTCGCATTGATGCATGCACATAGGCGTTTACGCATGCGTGTAACACCTTTACGGCTGCGAATATGCATGTACGCATGCTCATAATACGTTTATGCATGCGCGTTTAATGTAAAACAGACGGTATAAGCTAAGATAAAATTATCTATTTCAGTTAATGTTGCAGATTGCGTTGTTCCTTAATCTTCGAATTCGATCCGGCTTATTATTTTTTGCAGACTGTTAGAACAATTTTATAAAAGTAAGCTTGAACTTTCGATTATGTCAAATAGAATTTCTAATATATATTTACTAATATGTAAAGGATCTACAAAGCGAAAATATGTTTCGAAGTCCATTAAACAGAAAGTGGAATTGCTGCAAAAAATCGATAAAGGCATATCCTTTGATTATATAATCATTCCGAAATATGTTTATCAATTTCACGCTGCTCTGCGAGGGGAGGGAAATGATGCGGCGCGCAATGAACTGGAAGTTGATCTGTCAGCACAATCCGGTTGATCTTTGGATTATGGTAACTTGGCGATTTTTTGGCGACCAACTCTGCTACAGCAACCCCCCTTTCCCCCCCCCGCTATTTTGTCTTTACGAAGTAAAGACATGTTTCTTTTCTTTTTATTTACTGAACACTTTTTCCAACAATCTACTAGCCGAATTACACTTATGCTAGAAATTTTATGTAACAAAATGCTTAATCATGACAAATATTTACTGCAAAATTGGGAAAAAGTGTACAATTGCAAACTCCTTGTGCGTTTTTCAGAATAGCACATACACATAAACCATTTACATGTCGACTTATTTTTACTTAAAAAAACATCCCAGAATTGCACAAAAATGGCATTGCACACACTCTTAACTTTATCCATCTACACTGCTATTTTCTCATAAATTACAAAAATTTGTACGAAAATGCAAAAAAATTCTGTGCATCTTTAAACTCGGTAAAAAGCACATACATGAAATTACCTGATCGCGAAAAAGTACATACCCTTTCCAAAGCTGAACATTTCCATGTATAAAATAAATAAAATATCCAAAAACTTTTACCTCTAAATTATCTATTATATTATAAACGTCACCAACGAATTCATACCGCAAACATTACAAATGGTTACAAATACTTAGTGTCAAATATTTAAATTATTTCCATGCACGTTTACTTCAACTGAAACTTATACCAAATTCCTACAAACAGAAAATTCACAAAATAACTATCATTTAATTAAAATATCACTAAACCATGTATACGTCGACTTATTTTTACTTAAAAAAACATCCCAGAATTGCACAAAAATGTCATTGCGCACACTCTTCACTAACACTGCTTTTTTGTCATAAATTAGAAAAATTTCACGAAAATGCATGAAAATACTCAATGTATTCTACTCAAACGTATTTCGAAATACTACAAACATATAACTCACAAAATCACGATCATTAAATTAAAATATAATTAAATTAAAAACACACTACTTAAAATATAAATAAGCACATACATTAAATTAATAAAAATTAGATTACAATCCTAATTACTTTAAACTAAATCATTGCTAATAACAATTTTCTAATAATACCATATTAATTTATTTACTCCTTACATTTAGAACAATGCATAAAAATAATATTCTCAAATCATTAAAAATACTAACTTACCTAATCTTCAGAATCTTCATTACGTGGCACGTACACTTCTACAGAAAGAGTTCCAATCGGCTGCAGTACTACTGCTAATTTCTAAATCCGAAATCCAGTAGTCAACTGGCAGTCTATTCACCCAGTAATAAGAAATTAATAAAATTTCACCCGTACTCAAACTACTTTCAGCAAACCACAGATAAATGTATTAAAAATTTAGAATTCACTTTACATAGCGCCATGCAATCCGAAAATTAATCAACACTATTTCACACAACACACAATGAAGCTTAATACAAAATAATATAGTACTACAGTTTTCCAAATTCTCCCCCCCCCCTTTTCTGATTAAAGAACTGTAATTCGTCCATTAATGTCACATGACATATCTCATGATCTCTCATTTCCCTCACACAAAATAATGCGTAATCGGAACTGGGTACTTCTCACATTATTACCAAAGTCCTAGGTAGTAACCTTTATCGCCTCCAAAATCTCGCCAAACTACCAGTTACCATATTCCAAAGATCAGCCTACTATCCTTATCTTGAGGGCAGATGTTTTTATTTTATTTGGCTTACAATTCCCTACTAAATGTAGTATTTCGTCTCGATGTACTCCGTCTTTGATATGATTTAAATCAAGTGCCTTGTCATTATAATTCACTTTCGATAGTGAAGTAAGTGACACAGAGGTTATTGAAAATGAAAAAATTTCGATTGACAAATTAGTCTGTATTCTCGACACAGCAATTATAGGACTCGAACAGCGGAACTTTGTAACTAAACAAGAAATTATGTCTGTTTAATAGAATCAAAGCGAAAGTTTTATCACATAAAACGAAGCAACTTAAACAACTTACATTGAAAGAAATGTGTAATAAAGTAAACAAATAAATATTAAGCTTTTTTCTTTTTGTAAATTTTGATACCCTTTAGATTATAATTGTTCTTTATTTCATAAATTACATTTTCATATTTTTAAGTTTGTAATTTTTGCATACCATCTTACCAGATTTAAACTGATGATCTATAATCTGGAAAAATCGATAATTCGGAATCGCCGAAGTCCCGACGAGTCCGGATTAACAACTTTTGACTGTATACTTCCTTTCTTATCGTAATTATTAGAGTTGCCACAATTATTTTTGGCAGTATTGGCATCAACAATAGTTGGGTGATTTTTTACGGCCCTCGAAACCGAATAGTACCGTATATCTTTATGTTCATTTTCTATGCATTTTGCTTATACGGCATGTATAATTCAAGAATATGCTAAATGAATTGATTTTAAAATGGAACATGTTACCAGGTCCCAATGGCTCTTGTTTCCAAGATTGTCTGTTTTTGTATAGCTTTCAGGAAATAAGTGCTTTTAGGACATTTAATTTTTTCTGCATTTATGTAATTAGTTTACAATTTGATCTCGCTCTTACCTTTGTTTAAAATAGCTGATGTAAAATTTATCCTTGTGCAAGAATTTTAGCAATTATGAATAGTGACAGCTTGCCGTGGAGGTGGAAGTTAGCTCTCAGATATATGTATTAAAATAGCGGTAAAATTTACGATTGGGTGACTTTTTTTTTTTCTTCTTCTTCTTTTTTGTCACCAGGAAGACACAATTCAAGATGGCCACTACACCAAACCAAAATAAATAAGTCGATAATTGCACAAACTCGGTGTCCATGCGCACATCAATCTATTTCCACTTAAAAAAAAAAAAAAAAAAAAACAGAGAATTGCATAAACTAGGCATTGCGCACTGCCTTGACTTTGTCCATGTACACATTGATCTTTTTTCACTAAAAAAAAATCTGGAAGCTGAAACCAAGTTAAAACTATCATGGCAACCAAAAACAGGGTTTCATCGACAAAAAGTCGAAGGGGCACCGAATTCTAAACTAGAGCCGAAATAGCTTTTCCACTATAAGGGTCGTAAGTTGCTAATCTTAAAGTATCGGTAAAGATTTTTTTTTTTATCTTTACTGCATGGAGACCTACTGTTGCCAGAATCTGAGATGTTATTTCTTATCTGGAATGGTTCTAGATCTTTGAGCTAAAAATGCATTTAAGGGACTTATGCTCCTTAATAACTTACCATTCGATGACGGGAACTTCACGAAAGAATATGAAAGTTTACAAATTTGGAATGACTTCCATATGTTTTATGCATTAATCTGATTAATTAAGGATTTTATGAAGAAAAGCAATGGCTATCCAGATGAAAAGTATTTCCTTTGCAACACCAGCTCTCCAACTAAAATTCATACCAGTGCCAAAAATTTGAAAAAAACTAAGAAAAGTTGTTAAGTTTGTGTTCAGTGAAATTCAGAATCCTCCTGTAATTCTGAATAATAATTTTATTCACCTGAATGAAACGGAATCTGATGACGCTGATGAACTATGAAATAGATGAACTACGTCTGATTGTATGTCTTAGGCAAATCACTTGGGAAATCATTAAGAACCTCTTTGCCTGATGCAAGATTGATGACTTCTCTCTAAGAATTAAATTTAAACTTTTCTAAGGCCTCTCTGCATGATAAAGCCATTGCCACTCTATACAAGGGAGAAATGCAATTCAGCATATTTATGAATTCTCAGAAAGCATCAACTGTCGACTGAAGTGATTATAAAAGAATATCCCATGACAGTCTTGGGAACTGAATCCAACCCTGTCAGCTACTAAAAGAACAGCTACTGTCTCTGAACAGAAAAGATAGATTTTTATGTTGGTCATTAGATTTACCTTTATGTAAAATTCTCCCATATGGGATAATGCGAGAGAAAAAGATATACAGATAAAGATTGCAAAATAAAGTATTCAGAATCGTCACCGGGGCCCCATATTTTGTAAGAAACAAGAACATTCACACTGATCTAAAGTTTGAATCATATCTGCTCAGAACTAATGAAAAGTTCTTTGAAAATATTGCACTCAAAATTCCTATGGACTTTAAATGTGCTTTCTCATAAAATACTTGAAGATCAGCACAGCAGGTTCTTCGCTGCTTTTTACTTTAACTATGCATTAGTAATCACTTAATTCAAAGTACTTTTATGCACGTGACTGACTTTAAAGCCCCTGGCTGGACATTTTCAATGAAGGTATCACTCGACAATTGCTACCTGCAACATGCATTGAAACCATGTGTATAAATCTTCATTATTTTACTCATGATTATTTACTTTTGTTCTCATTAATGCTTTATTTTTACATGTCATTCGTGAATATCATGTATATAGTGTATTTAGTACAATACAAAGTCCGAAATCCAGACTCGGCGATTCCGAATTTGGGATTTTTCCAGATAATAGATTATCAATTTAAATCTGGTAAAATGGCATGCAAAAATTATACAATTAAAAATATGAAATCGTAATTTATGAAATAAAGAACAATAATGATCTAAAGGGTATCAAAATTTTAAAAAAAAAAAAAAGCTTAATATTTATTTGTTTGCTTTATTAAACATTTCTTTCAATGTAAGTTATTTAAGTTGCTTCCATAAAAAATTCTAAAGTTCCTTTTTCTTATATCATATACAGTTGACTTTCCAATGCCGTACTCCTCGCACAATTTTGATAAGGATATGCCTTTATCCATTTTTTGCAGCAATTCCACTTTTTGTTTAATGGACATCGAAACATGGTTTCGCTTTGTAGATCCTTTGGCAGCTCCAGAATTGGAAACTCTTTTTGATATAATCGAAAGTTCAAGCTTAGTTTTTATAAAATTGCTGTAATAATAAGCTGGATCAAATTAGAGAATTAAGGAGCAGCACAGTCTGCTACATTAACTGAAATGCCTTAGAATCTAAGATAATTTTAGCTTAGCTTAATAATGTCCGTTATACATTATTGGCTGTGTATCACAAGATGGGCGGCGAAAGCCAAGTTGTTCCGCTGAGTTTTGTATTGCTTCTATTGCATACGGAATTAAGCCTGAATTGTATTACAGTCAAAAGTCTTTAATCCGGACCTCAAATCTACAAACTTTCTGCGCGTCAACGCATATACGCATAATACCTTTACGCATGCGCATAATACGTTTACACACGCGCGTTTAATGTATAACGGACGGTATAAGCTAAGCTAAAATTATCTAATTCAGTTAATGTTGCAGATTGTGTTGTTCCTTAATCTTCTAATTGGATCCGGCTTATTATTTTTTGCAGACTATGAGAGCAATTTTATAAAATTAACTTGAACTTTCGATTATGTCAAAAAGAATTTCCGATTCTGGAGCTACCAAAGGATCTACAAAGCGAAACCATGTTCCGATGTCCATCAAACAAAAAGTGGAATTGCTGCAAAAAATGGATAAAGGCATATCCTTTGATTCTCTAATCATTCCGAAATATGTTTATCAATTTCACGCTGCTCAACGGGAGGGGGGGGGGAAACGATGCAGCGCACAATGAACTGGAAGTTGATCTTTCAGTACTATCCTTATGTTCAGGGTGGATGTTTTTATTTTATTCGGCTTATAATTCCTTACTAAATGTAGTATTTCATCTCGATGTACTCCGTCTTTGATATGATTTAAATGAAATTCCTCGTCATTATAAATATCACGAACACACATCAAATAGTTTTCTGGTTGCAATGTTCTAATTTCCACTATGCATAATGTATGCTTTACGCATGTGCGCATTGAAAGAAATGTTTAATAAAGTAAACAAATAAATATTAAGGTTTTTTTTTTTTTTTTTTTTTTTTTTTTTTTGTAAATTTTGATACCCTTTAGATCATAATTGTTCTTTATTTTATAAATTACGGTTTCATATTTTTAATTTTATAATTTCTGCATGCCATCCTACCAGATTTAAACTGATGATCTATAATCCGGAATCGCCGAAGTCCCGACGAGCCCGGATTAAAGACTTTTGACTGTAGTTATTTACTATACCTATGTTTATTTCTTGCAGATGCTTAAAACTAATCTGAGTCCTGAATAAATAAACTCCCACATTTACTTAAAGGCTTTACGTAGGGCTGGCACTAGATACCGCCTGGTGCAGTCTCTAAATTCTGCTACAAAGTGCCTTCCTAAGTTTTAAATTTTCATCGCATCTAAACTTTGGATCCCAGTGCTTCCCCCGCCCCCCCAAATTATAAAAAACTTCTCATCTCTTAATTTTGCTGCTCGGTGCTTCCCCAAATTCCAAAAATTGTATCTTCCTTAAATTCTGCCGCCACTTCTAGGTTTATGGTGAATAACATATCAGTTATTCTTAATTAAAATAGCACTAAATGTAATCTTTCGGCCTATGAGTTTCATTAACAAAATATATTTTTAGCATATGAATAGAAATTTTTGTTGAATTTTTCCTCATCAACCTTTCTTAGAGCATTTAAAAAATCTATAATCATCGCCAAGCATTAATGTTAGCAGAAAAGGTTGCCTTACTCTTGTTATTCAATTACTGATATAAAAAAAAGTTTAGACATCACTGCATGAGTTATTACTGAAGCTGTCATGTATTGATAAACATGCGATGCTGAAAGCAAACTATAATAAATAATGACTCAACAGGTCGGTGTCAGGGATATAAAATAGGTGAATGTTTTGGTTTCACGTGTGATGCAAAGCAGACACTCAGCTGCGAAGGCAAATTATTAATATCACAAATTTATGCTTACATGATTGTTTTTTCATAATGATGTATTTTATTTAGTGCCTAAGTGAAATTAAGAATCAGAATTTTTAAGTGAAAATCTCCACGTTTTATAACGGAAGGAAAACTCAAATGTGCATGCGTAAAGCATGCCAAAAAAAAAACGTGTGGCTTTGAGGTTTGGATTTTAGATCATTCCAGATAATGGATGTCCGGATTTGAGACTTTGTACTGTATATTGAAACATGACCATATTTTTCAACTTGCATATACTCACGTGACTACAGCAAAGCACATGATTCGATTACATATAAATCGCCAATGCACTCCCATCTGCCAGTGGGATTGCAGAAGTAAAGTGCCTCATTTTTACTTCTTACTCATAGATTCTCATCCCCCATGGATGAACTCATTTAAGGACTTTTCAGGCATAAGGCCCTTTAGGGGATTCAATGTGGAACTGTAAGAACAGAATTTTTTCCTGTTGTACACCAATATATTCACAAAGCATTTTAGAAACTGATATAAAAACGAAATTTTGTACCGAAATATCCACTTAACTAAAGCAAAACACAAATGAAGAAATTGAAGTAAATGTTGAGGCATTCCCAAAGTTTCTCAAAAAATGGTGCTCTTCTGCCGTGTATATTTGTATTACTCTTATTACTTTTAGAATTTTACTTGATGCCTCATGATTTACTTTTGTGAAGTTACAGCAGAAAGATATTAATTCTGCAAATTTTGGATGACAGTGTATTTTGTTACAATCTGAAGAAAGTCATAAATAATAGAAATATTGTTATAAGAATGCAACCACCTGGGTTACTTGGGAAGATGGATGATTGCAATGGATTCTTGATTTCTTTGAGATAAGCTGTACCGGGTTACAAAGATTTGTTTGCTAATCCTTCATCTATTCACACATTAGTCTGGAACTAAACAAATCTAGACTTTTGGATAATTCTTTCAGTATTTTATTAACAATAAAGTACCATCAGCTGGAAAATATTATTATTTGCGAGGATTTAATTTCATCAGAAATTCATTGCTCAGATCTCCAAGGCAATTCCATTTCCTGTTCCTTTAATTTTTCAAATTTTTAATGATGCTTTTCAAATTCCATGTTACATGAGATCACAACATCAGTTACTCGGAAAACTATTTCTGGATATATATGAATTGCACTTTAGTGAATACTGCATGTTGTAACACATTCTCCCCCTCATCAAAACTATGAGCATTACAGCTCTCACTAAGATGAAAATTTGCCTCTTCAGGCTAATTTTTCACAAAAGGTTTATCAGAAACAGAGCTCATTAATTCGTTAATTTCCATACCTAAGTTCAACAGAAATTTCAAAACTTTTCTGGTAATTGACTGGGTTACTGAATTTTTTTTTATCATCTCCCTAACTTACCAGGTGCATGGTTTAAATTCAGCCACTTTCATATTGATATATAAGCCCCCCAAAAGATTATTAGCAAACACACACAAAAAAAGTGGGGAAAGAAAAATTCTTGACCATTTGATACAAAAGTCTATTTCTTAGTTTTCCTTCTCAAAAGATATAAATAAACTACATATATGTATACAAATACACTCTACATTACACAAAATAAAATTCAAATAAATTACTTTGACAAATACCTAAAAATGTGACACATAACCATTTTCATGTTAAATGTGAAATAATTTAGAACCCTTAAATCTGCCAGCTCCACTGCCTCCAAAATTTTTTTTCTTCAGTACCAAAGATTCTATTAATAGTAGTACCACTTTCAAACCCTCTATCTCTTGACCTATTCCTAAAGCCTCCGTATGACCTACCTCTAAATCTTCTTGCTCCAAGTCCAAATGCAGAAGGTGTATCCATTCTATGTTTTCCAACTCTAGTGGGTTGAACATGTCCTAGAAATACATTTTTGTACTTCTCTCAAAGTAGTTTTAGATTAGTAGTCTGCTTAATGTTAAGATCAGCAGCACCTATATTACTCATCATGCCTTCAAAATCACTAGTCTGATGTAAAGTAGATGAAATAATATCCACCTCACCGGTTGTGTTTGACTGTATGATGAATTTTTTAAAATTTATTTTGATCTACATGTTTAATGTTTCTGTCTGCTATTTCTACCAAAAATGAATGTGGGTTTATCATTGCCAGACCTTGCCATTGAACATATAATATGTTGCTTGAATCAGGTACGAGGACTACGACCCTATCTCTCTTTTATTTAAAAAATGTAAATTATGATTTTGAGCCATATTACCGTGTTGGCAATTTACCACAGGTGGCTTTTACCATCAGACTGGTTAATGGCACTGCCTCTGCCAACCTAGTATGTTGGTCTACCAAGCATAAAATATATTATGTCTTCTTGAATTTGGTGGACCTATGGGTCTGATTAAGTCTACATTGACAACCTGAAAATTGTAAGCCTGATCTTGCTACTGGAGTAATACGTGCCCTATCTTTTACCTTCACTGGCTTAGTTAATTGACAGCTTTAACATAATTCACAAAATTTCTGTACATCTCTTTTCACATTTTCCCAATTAAAATGAATAATGAATTCTGTCTAATGTTTATTTCCCATGTGTCTCCAAAAACTGATGTATGCTTGTTGCCTACTGCTCTAGAATTTCATTTCTTCTACATTCAGGGCAACTATTGCTCTACACTTTGTCTTGAAATTTTGTCTCAATAACTTTCCCTCGCCAAATAGTTTCCTTCATTTACCATCGTTTTATCCCACATTTTAGATAGGTCAGTGCACTCTTTCTACTGCTGCCAAAACTCCGCTGCTTAAGATAAACTAGTTCTTTCTCTTTTTAAGTTCCCATCTGTATTTGCAATAGTTGTAGAATGGCTTTATATGCTTGTTTCAAGCAACCCCAGGAAGTCCTTTGCCTTCCTGGACTAACCACTCCCTCTTCCCTCTCCACTAAACTGCAGATCTTTACAATAGTTATCGTCTCGTAACATATCTAACACATGATGGGGTAGTAAAACATTCTTCAACTAAAGACATTGCCACTGTACAAACTATTTCCTGATGAACAACATTTGTACTGTTTCCGTTAATTAGTGCTAAATGTATTCTTACTAGCTCGCACTTTCCTTGGGGGTCCAAAAATTTATTTCAAGTAAATTGCAAACCCATTCCCAGATCAAAACCCTGGAATTATATTTTCCTTCAGAACAGTTGTCTCACTGCCCAAATCTATTCATGCATAAGTAATGCAATGTTGTACCCAGCTGTTTACATTAACCTACATTCTGTTTAGTTAGCGCGATTCCTTTTTTTTTTTATTGATTGTTTGGACACTTCATTTCCAAAGTATTCTGCTTTGACAACAATAATTCTATCTTTGCAGTTTCGCTAACTTTACCATCATCAACCATACATGTTCTATTACTTTCACAATTCTATCTTTTTCAGTTTTGATAACTTCACCATTATCAACCATACATGTTCTATTACTTTCACAAGTGTGTCCTCCATATTTTTATTTTAAGGGCATTCACTTTTAAAATGCTCATTTGGCCCACACTTGTTAACATGTGAAATTTTTCTGAGGAGAGTTAACAGTATAAGCTTGTATGCTGATGAAAAATTACAACCGAGTGAATAACGCATTTTAGAAAATTCAGTTTTTCTGATTCCAGTAATTTTTTTCACTTGTTGCCTAGTGCTGGAAAGTAGCTGAACTATTGTTTTTGTAATACACCATAAAAATTGAGGTTTCATCTTTTTTTCTCTCTTTATTAACTTGTATTACATGCACAAGAAATTATGGTAATTAAATAAGAGACTGTCATTTTCTGCAAATTTATCCCCCCCTCCAAAAGGAACTAGTTCTCAGTTTAAAGGGCAAACATATAGATAAGCATCTCCATTTTTGATGTTTTGCCATATTCTGATTCATGTATCATAGTTGAATTTTAGTGCCTGAAAGTTCTTAGCATGTATGTATGATGCAATCTCTCGAAATTCTAGATACAATTTTCTTTTAATTGAGGGAGAAAAAATACATTTCTTCCTGCATCACAAAGTATAACAGGAGGTTTAGAAAAACATAAGCACAAAAAGAGCCAAAAACATAAGTAAAAAACAAAACAGTTACAAAAACGTAAGTAAAATTCTAGAGATTTCCAGTGATTGTAAATTCTATTTTTCCCCATCAGCAATGATATGAAGCTGCCCTTATAATAGTATAATGTGTTAATAATTCTACCTTATATAAGAAAAACATAATTTTTGATTTGATTTGATATTAAGATGCGATATATCTATTTATATATCTAATGAAATTTGATATTGAATGAAAACATTTAAATAAATGAAAAAATTTCTTCATTTAATTAACTGTGGCAAAATTTAAAGTGATTTACTTAAATCTTTTTTAAATGGCTTGATTCAGCTGTCCTCCTAAAAAAAAGACTGCTATTATTATTCAACAATACAGAAATCTACATCCTTAATTTCCACCAAAATTCCTCAGCCTATCACAAAACACTGTGTAATTTTCCGATCTACAGTAAACATTGATAAATTTTATTAACAAGGTTATCATATCATACAATTGTCTTAAAAGATTTATTGTAATATCTAATAATTTCAGTTTTAAAAATGAATGCATTAAAATTGTTATGCCAGTTTGGTTAATTTCTTGATTTTTAACTGTTAACATATGATTTTACTTAACTTTTTGGTCGCTATACGAATGGGATAATAATACTTATAATTGCACTTTTTATGAGAAGTAATTTATAAATTCTAAAAAAAATCAGCAATATATATGTTTTTAATTTTATAGAAGTATTAACATGACATGGGCTTGCACTTTTCTAGGAAAATGTATATAGCTTGCAAAGACTGTATTAACTGTTGCTCACTATAAAAAATTATGTTTTTTTTTAAATTTAAATTTCAAATAAAACTTCACAAGTTACAAGAAATTTTTATTCTCATACATACTTCATACCTTATTTAAAATATTTTGAAAATAGGAACATATATCTATACTTTAAACAGTTTGCAAGAAGTAACAGCATAGTGATTAGTGTAACTCCTGTGGAAATCACTGAAGCATCACAACTGAAACAAAAATCAATGCATTGCTGAAATATGAAGCACAAATTCGAGACATGCCCTTCCAAAGCAAATTTCACATGAATTACATTCTTAAGGTCTAAATAAGTGTAAACTGACTTTACATGGTTATTTTTAGACTGAGCAATGGAAAAAAAAAAAAAAAAAAAAAGATTATTATAAAGTACACTCAAATATTTCTGACTCTCATAAAAATTTAATAACCAACTGATGATAACAGACTTACAAAAATTTGATGAATTACAAAAATATTCGATCAATTGTCGAGTTTTTATACTTATAAGTATTATTTATGAATTACAAAAGGATTTGGTCAATTGTTACAATATACAGGGTACTTATAACTAAATTTCCACTTTGAAATGGTCATAAAAGGAAAACTATTGGACCAAATGTTATCAAAGCTGGTCATCTTATAATGAAGTCACATATCACTTAAGCAATTAGATAACCCAAATTATTATACAAATGAATAAATAAGAGTGTTGCTAATAAGTGTTTCTTTAATGTTTAATATCATTCATATAAAAATATTCATTTAAACTAAAATTAATGACAGAGAAAAAGAAAGGATGTCAAACAGCAGTGATTCGGTAGGTTACTTTTCATTCATAAGTTACCAATGAATATTTTTGAAAAAATGGGACTATATTAACTGTGTCATCCAACATCATTTGTTGCATGTTAGTTTTTACTATTTTTTTGCTTCTTTATCCGAAGTACAAGAAGTAACTGCGAAAAATTTCGAGTATAATATTTCAATTAAAATATCCATCTTGACCACTTCTGAAACCGTTTGGTCGATTTTTTTTGCATGACTTCTATATATATATACAGTCAGGAAAAAATGGATTCTTTTTTCTAAAATGGATTTAGAAGGGATTTTTGCACGAGGTCTGTACGAAAAATGTGGGTACTCTTCTGTTATCGGGACCAGATTCAGAAATGTATGTATGCATGCATGTATGTGCATATATATTTTTACTTGTATATGTATGTGTATATATATACATACATCCATATATACATACATTTCTGAATGTGGTCTGATAATAGAAGAGTACTCACATTTTTTCAGGTGACAGATTTCAACTCTAAATACTTGTAATTAGATACAGGGCAGTCACTACAGTCAAAAGTCGTTAATTCGGACACCCATAATCCGGAATGATCTATAATCTGGACATCAAAGCTACAAACTTTCTGTGCATGCGTCGCGTATAAAAATATGCGTGCGCGCATGCGTGTTTAATGTATAACGGAGGGTATAAGCTAAGCTAAAATTATCTAATTCAGTTAATGTTGCAGATTGCGTTGTTCCTTAATCTTCGAATTGAATCTGGCTTATTATTTTTTGCAGACTGTTAGAGCAATTTCATAAAAGTAAGCTTGAACTTTCAATTATGTCAAATAAAACTTCCGATATACATTTACTAATATGTAAAGGATCTACAAAGCGAAAGTATGTTTCGAAGTCCATTAAACAAAAAGTGGAATTCCTGCAAAAAATGGATAAAGGCATAATTCTTTGTTTACCTAACCATTTCGAAATCTGTTTATCAATTTCACGCTGCTCTGAAGCGGGGGTGGGGAACGCCGCGGCACGCAGTGTATTGGAAGTTGATCTGTCAGCACTATCCTTATCTTCAGGGCAGATGTTTTTATTTTATTTGGCTTATAATTCCTTACTAAATGTAGTATTTCATCTCGATGTACTCCGTCTTTGATATGATTTAAATCAAATCCCTCGTCATTATAATTCGCTTCCGATAGTGAAGAAAGTGACACAAAGGT
Organism: Stegodyphus dumicola; assembly: GCF_044657685.1. Taxonomy (NCBI): domain Eukaryota; kingdom Metazoa; phylum Arthropoda; class Arachnida; order Araneae; family Eresidae; genus Stegodyphus; species Stegodyphus dumicola. The sequence goes on from NC_140778.1 coordinate 54,220,010, forward strand.
TATTGAAAACGGAAAAATTTTGATTGACAAATTAGTCGGTATTCTTGACACAGCTATTATAGGACTTCAACAGCGGAACTTTGTAACTGAAGAAGAAATTACGTCTGTTTATAGAATTAAAGAGAAAGTATTATCACATAAAATGAAGCAACTTAAACAACTTAGATTGAAAGAAATGTTTAATAAAGTAAACAAATAAATAAATAGCTTTCTTTTTGTAAATTTTGATATCCTTTAGATCATAATTGTTCTTTATTTCATAAATTATGGTTTCATGTTTTTAATTTTATAATTTCTGAATGCCATCTTACCAGATTTAAACTGATGATCTATAATTCGGAAAAATCGATAATCCGGAATCGCTGAAGTCCCGACGAGTCCGGATTAACGACTTTTGACTGTAGTACACAAAATCATTTGCATCAAGCCAAAATAAAGAAAAGCATAATACTCCAGTTTCGATTGAAGACTACAAGTTGCATAATGCGACTGTAACAGAGGAGTCACAAGTCTCAAATTTATCATCTAAAAATATAAACTGAATATCTGATTTCAATCATTGTCAAGAATGAAAAAAATTACATAAAAGGTATAACAGAAGAGTACCAAAGGTTCTTGTTAATCTAACAGAAATCACATGGATTCTGTTATTCACACGGAAATTCTGTTAATCACATGACCTTCAAATTAGGAAGACAAGAGTGTAAACCAGTCTGAAATAGATAACATGAGATAGTATATTTTATATCTTTGGGCTGTTACAAAATGCCATAAAAAGTGCTATTCCGAATGAATGATTAAAATTTGGTGGGCAGATGGAATGAAAATAAGCAAAATCAATCCATTTTCAATAAGGGAGTCAGTCTAAATCTTTTTAATCAGCTTAAGCATATGGTACTTTAAAAAATTTTTCATACCAGATTATATACTCACATAGCTTTGCAACGCAGTAAAATTTTTTATTAACCTAACATTTCTCTACAACATGTAGTTTCTGTTCTGCATACACAAACATACATTTCTGCAAATTATTCTTTCATCCAAATGACCTCTTACATACATAATAACATTGCTCTCTGTAAATAAGCACATATGGCTGATCTTTAGAATACGGTAACTGGTAGTTTGGCGACATTTGGGAGGCGATAAAGGTTACTACCTAGGACTTTGGTAATAATGAGAAGCACGCAGTTCCGATTACGCATTATTTTGTGTGAGGGAAATGAAAGATCATGAGATATGTCATGTGACATTAATGGACAAATTACAGTTGTTTAATCGGAAAAGGAGGGGAAATCTGGAAATTTCGCATTTAGCTATATTCTGTGTTGTGTGAAACGTGACATTAATGAACGAATTACAGTTCTTTAATCGGAAAAGGGGGTTAATTTGGAAAAGCTTCATTGTGTGTTGTGTGAAATAGTGTTGATTAATTTTCGGATTGCATGGCACTTTGTAAAGTGAATTCTAAATTTTTAATGCGTTTATCTGATAATAATAATAAGTTGAGATTGTGTGAAAGGAAGGATATTACAAGTTTAAATGGCGGTGCAAGAAATATGGTGAAAATGGACATTTTGTGAAAAGGAGTGTAAGGAAGGGTACTTAGTTTGCTGAAAGTAGTTTGAGTATAGGTGAAATTTTATTAATTTTTTATTACTTGGTGAATAGACTTCTAGTTGACTACTGGATTTAGGATTTAGAAATTAGCAGTAGTACTGCAGCGACGTAATGAAGATTCTGAAGAAGATTAGGTAAGTTAGTATTTTTAATCATTTGAGGATATTATTTTTATGCATTGTTTTAAATGTAAGGAGTAAATAAATTAAAATGGTATTATTTGAAAATTGTTATTAGCAATGATTTAGTTTAAAGTAATTAGGATTGTAATCTAATTTTTATTAATTTAATATATGTGTTTATTTATATTTTAAGTAGTGTTTTTTAATTTATTTATATTTTAATTTAATGATCGTGATTTTGTGAGTTATATGTTTGTAGTATTTTGGAATATATTTGAGTAGTATACATTGAGTATTTTCATGCATTTTCGTGAAATTTTTCTAATTTATGAGAAAAAAGCAGTGTACATGGATATAATGATGAGTGTGCGCAATGCCATTTTTGTGCAATTCTGGGATGTTTTTTTACGTAAAAATAAGTCAACGTGTACATGGTTTAGTGATATTTTAATTAAATGATAGTTATTTTGTGAATTTTATGTTTGTAGGAATTTGGTATACGTTTTAGCTGAAGTACACGTGCATGGAAATAATTTAAATATTTGACACTAAGTATTTGTACTGTTTGCGGTATGAATTCGTTGGTGATGTTTAAAATATAATAGATAATTTAGAGGTAAAAGTTTTTAGATATTTTATTTATTTTAAACGTGGAAATGTTTATATTTGGAAAGGGTATATACTTTTTCGCGTAAGGTAATTTCATATATGTTCTTTTTACCGGATTTAAAGATTCAGAAAATTGTTATGCATTTTCGTGAAATTTTTCTAATTTATGAGAAAAAAGCAGTGTACATGGATATAGTGAAAAGTGTGCGCAATGCCATTTTTGTGTAATTCTGGGATGTTTTTTTAAGTAAAAATAAGTCGACGTGTACATGGTTTATGTATATGTGTTATTTTGAAAAACGCGTAAGGAGTATGGTATTGTGCACTTTTACCCAATTTTGCAGTGAATATTTGTCATGATTAAGCAGTTTTGTTAGATAAAATTTTTAGCATAAGTGTAATTCGGCTAGTAGATTGTTGGAAGAAGTGTTCAGTAGATAAAAAGAAAAGAAACATGTCTTTACTTCGTGAAGACAAAATGGCGGCGGGAAAAAAAAAATAGAGGGTTGCTGTAGGAGAGTTGGTCGCCAAATTTTCGCCAAGTTACCATAATGTAAAGATCAACTGCACATACTTATTTAAATGACTTACTTTTCTACGTAGACGTAGTAGACATCTCTCCTGTATGCATATCTTTATGTAAATGTCCAAGTGCCACAGCTTTTTGGGTCTACTCTTAAAGATCTGCATTTAAACATCTTCTGTTAGCCAAATTTTGTTTAATCCTAGTAACCGGTGCACACGGGATTTGGCGACTGTTATGATGAGCAGTAAAAGCGGGACATAATTTGATGAAGTAGTAAACAGGTCATTCAAAGAATATATATAGTTACACATAATATATACTATGTATATAGTGATAGTATATAGTGTATAGTATATACATAGATGTTCTTTGGGTCATTTTTGGTGTTGGAGATAATTTTCAAAATCGCACCAAGGCTGCACCGTATACTGGGTTTTACCCCAAATTTTTTTAATTACTTATTTTAATCTATTTTCCTGAACTCCAACAAATGATTAAAATGATATTTACATCATTAAAAATGAAAGAAAACAAAGCATTTTAAATTTTAAATCCAATGTATACCAAGTGACAAAAGAATCGGAAGATATGTGCCAGTTGCACTATGTTGAGGAAAAGTTACTGCAAAAAATTTTTGGTGAGAAAACCCAGTTTTCACAAACTTGTTAGCCTTAAAGTGCAAAATGTAAACAAAAGACTTAAATAATTAAAACAATGTTAAAACAAGTGTATTTACCATTCCAGAAAGGAAAAACAGCATAAAATGTTAATTAAAATTACAAAAAAGTTATTTCTTACAAAAAGCAGAGCAAAAATAAGAAAAATAACCACACAAAAATATACAATGTGGTTCAATACGTTGCCATACAAAATAAACTCTTATCACTATCCCATAGTTACCACGCGAGAGAAAAATTTGCGAGATTTGGCAGGCAGTGTACCTGGCAAATCTATTAACAAAATCTCATGACTGAATAAATGCAATCATGCCACTCAAGGGATTAATACACCTTTTTCTCAAAATGATTTATTATACATCTCCAACACATGAGGTTTTTCTACTGTGTGGGCAACCACATGCTAATTTAAATCGCTCTTTCATCTAAATAAACTGTTAGATTACACGTACACACAAGATTCCTCTCATAAGTGAATAAACATACAATTATTTTAACCTTTTAGTTTAAATGACTTATTACATATCTCATACAGATGAATTTTCTTTTGTGTGAGTAAGCATATGCCTGTTTAATTTAGACGTTTGTCTAAATGACTTCCTACAGATCTCACACATATGAGGCTTTTCTCCTGTGTGGATAAGCATATGTACTTTTAAAGTACTGTTATGACTAAATGACTTGTTACATATTTGACATATATAAGGTTTTTCTCCTGTGTGAATAACCACATGCACGTTCAAATCATACTTCCTTGTAAAAGACTTGTTGCATACTTCACACATATGATATTTATCTCCTGTATGAATAAGCATATGCTTATTTAAAGCACCACTTTGTCTAAATGACTTATTACATATCTCACACACATGTGGTTTCTTTCCTGTGTGGATAAGCATATGCTCCTTTAAATTACTTTTATGTTTAAATGATTGGTTACATATATTACATACATGTGGTTTATCTCCTGTGTGAGTAAGTGTATGCATTTTTAAATTATGTTTTAGTCCAAATGACTTACGGCATACCATACACTCATGAGGTTTCTCTCCGGTATGAATAAGTATATGCTTGTTCAAATCATCCTTTTGGGCAAATGACTTGTTACATACTTGACATAGAAATCGTTTCTCTCCAGTATGAATAAGAATATGCATCTTTAATTTTCTCTTTTGTCTAAATGATTTGTTACATTCCTCACAAACATAAGGTTTTTCTCCTGTGTGGATAAACATATGATCCTCTAAATGACCTCTCCGGCTAAATGACCGGTTACATACATCACACAGGTGAGGTTTCTGAGTTGAATGAACAAGCTTAAGCATGTTTAAATCATATTTTATTGTAAACAGTTGTTATATAGTACTTCACAGACGAGGTTCTTCTCTTTTACGGTATGCACGTGCTCTTTTAAAATATTTCTTTTCGGAAATGTTCTGTCATTCGGGCTAGACACGACGTTTCTTCTTTGTATGAAAATATAAACAGCTAGCTTTGATCGAAGAAGGCGCTCACATTGGGAACACCCAACGAGATATATACGAGGTTTGCAGATATATGCGACGACAAACGCTGAGAGTTTACGGAAGTTAGCGGGTCTCACGTGACCGATGGCAATACTAAGAGGTTACCGTAATTTGCGCCAAAATTGAAAAATGAAGCCAAATGTAATTTTTGGAAGTAAGCAAACAGGTTCTCGCCATTTTGCTTGCTCGTGCTGCTGTTGTAGCAAGGTACGTAGTATTAGCGCTGATATTTTGAGTTTTAATTATCTTATTTTAGTTATGTGTTTGTCTAAGCAATCTGAAAAGATGAAAATACTCATAATCGGGAATTCTATAATTAAATATTTACAAGAATATTTGTCTGCGAATTTACCTGATTACGAAGTTGATTTTCGTTGCTTTCCAGGAGCTAGGATTGAAAGGTTGACACGTGAGATTGCCTTTATGAACAACCATTTTCATTTAGTTTTCGTCCATGTTGGTACCAATAATTCAAATGACGATTTAGATGAAATTCATCGTAAATATGGTTGTCTATATAAGGGAATTGAACGATTAAACCCGAAGGTCATTCTGTTTTCAGGTGTTCTCCCACGATGCCGGGATTTATATCGAGATTGTAACACGTATCACCTACAAGAACTTAATAGGAAGATACTAAAAATAAATTCAAGACTTCTCGCAACATACGAAGGTAAAGATGGGTTTTTCTTTTGCAGCTCTTTTGATTATTCTTGGAGTACTTGTTTATCCAGAGACGGTTTACACCTTAATCGGAGAGGTAATCAGCAGCTGGGGAAAATTTTTGCTAAAAGATATCAGGAGAAGTTTGACTGTTGCAGAGGTAAGTGCACCATTTTGTTCTACATCCCTTAGCAGTTTCCCAGCATTAACCAGTATTCCTTCTGTTCTGAGTACTCATTTGGGTAGTAGTCTTGGTGCTTCTGTTTCCAAACCACTCTTTTCAGATGTTGTGAAACGTTCTTTAGTTTCCAGTGTTCGGGTTTGTAATTCTAGAAAATTTTTGTGTCATGTTTCTTCTTCTAAACCGCTTTATTCAGATGTTTTAAAGCATGATTGTTTTACTAGCTCTGTTTTGAATACTAATCCCAGTATTCCGAGTTTATCAGATTTTCCACTTCTTGAATATTCACTTGGCACTAGTGTAAATTTTTTGGATCCACCTCTTAAGCCACTTTACTCAGATGTTTTAAAACATGGATTTTCTAGTACAATTTTGGATAGCAGTTCCAGTGTTTTGATATATTGGATTTTCCAGCTCTCGAATGTACTGTCCACACTACATCAGGTGTTTTAAATTCTACTGGATCTCAACTTCCTGATACTGCAGCTATTTCTGAACTTCCTGGAAATTCAGTGTCTAATTCTCAACCTGCAGGCTCTTCGGATTCCAATTCATCATCATCTCATCTTGGTATCAGTTTCAATTCTTGTACTTCCATGTCGAATTTTCCAGTTTTTAAGGGTTCATTTGTTTGCTCTGATTCAGATTTGCAGAATGCTACTACATCTGTATCTAAATTTTCTTTTATGTCGTTAGTCACTTCTCAGCCTACTGGCTTTTGCGGCTCTGTTTCATCTACTGAGCTTGTCACCAATTCCAATACTTGTCCATCAGTTGTTGGTTCTTGTGCAAATTTTAATTCTTACCATCCATATTTTCATTTTAACAAGTTTTCTATTCTTAAAAATTATTCAGAATGTTCTAACATTAAGTTTGGGGGTGCAAATGATTCTAATCAGGGTGAAAGTAATGTACAGAAATCTGAAAATGGGTATGTTGAAGAAAACTGCAAAGTTATTACCTCTGTTAACCCAAATATAAAGACTATAATTTGTCCATGTTGTAAGAAAGATTTCTCTTGTAAAGAAACTTTATCAAGATACAAACGTAACTGTAAAATTTTAAATAAGGATAATTTATGTACTACCATAAAGAATGATGAAATAGAAAATAAATATCCAAGAACGTGCGAGGTATGCATGAAGTCATATGCTTCAAGACAGTCATTTTTTAATCATAAAAAAAAGTGTAAATCTGTGTCTTCTGAAATTGATTCAAAATCATATATTTGTGACAACTGTGAGATAGACTGTAAAATCCGCAGTAACCTTTTTCATCATAAGAAGTTTTGCTGTTCTAAAAATAATTTAAATATTCGTAAACCGTGTATTTTTCCGGATTGCAAGGCATCCTTCCGGTTTATTAGTGATCATAATAAACATTTGGCTGAATTTCACAATTGTGAGATGGATGTGAAGGAGCTTACATTTTCATCAATGGTGGAGTTTCAGCTGTGGTTAGAATGTCTAAGGAAACATTCAGTTCTTTTAAGAAGTGTTCTAGGAGTAAACATAAAGTTAATAAAGCATACCATTATTATTGTTGTCACTTCAATGTAACACAAAAAAACCAGTGCCAATTTCAAGTAGAAAAAATCTTAAAGGTTCTTTATCATTAGGCTTCAGATGTCCATCCAGAATTTTAGTTTCTGAGGAACAAGATCTTGTGACAGCTATTTTTTATTCAGGTCACAATCATGAGCTGTCGTTTGAAAATACCAAATTTCAACAGCTTAGTCAGAATTGTCGTGATCAAATCAAAACTTATGCTCAGTTAGGTGTTTCCACCGATCAAATTCAGGAATTTATCCGAGATGGAAGTGGATCACGTGATAATAGAGAGAGCTTAAGTATTAAAGATAATTTTGTAACACGTAGGACTATAAATTACTATGTAAAGCGTGTAATGATTTCTTCTCTTAGTGATGATTCACTTTCTGTTGCTGCCATGGTTGAGAAACTTAGGCAGGAATCGTATGACCCTATTCTTATTTACCAATCTCGAGGAAAACCAACATTGTATGGTCCGAAAGGCCTTGACACACTGTCTTTTCCAAATAAGTCTTTTGCACTAGGATTGCAGACAAAGGAGCAAAAAGAAATGATGATTAAAGGTTGTGGCAGGATTTTATGTATAGATTCTACTCACAAAACAAATCAGTATGATTTTTATTTGCTAAATTTAATTGTCCCAGATGAATTTGGTAGTGGTTACCCCGTAGCACATTTTATTTCAAATCAGTTGGATCAGGATACGATGTACAATTTATTTCTTAGTATCAAATGTGTAATACCTGAGCTTAATATTAATTGTTTAATGACAGATGATGATAAAACTACACATCCTGCATTTGAAAAAGCATTTGGTCCAGGTATTAAACATATACTATGTAAATAGCATGTACATCGTGCATGGCAACGTAGTGTATTTCGAATGGTTTGAAGTCAAAAACTTAGGGATGAAATTTATTTTAATTTAGTTATATTGCTTGAAGAAACTAATTCTTATTTATTTATTTCTATGATGGATAATTTCCTTCAAAAGTTTCGAGCTGTTGCACCATCGTTTGTAAATTATTTTGAGGAGTATTATTTTTGTCGAGCAAGTCTGTGGTCAATGGCATACAGAAACTTCCCTCATGCATTCACAGATACTAACATGTATTGCAAGTCATTTCACAATAAATTGAAAACCATGTAAATTTAACAGACGCCTTGATAATTTAATTAATGTGCTTTTAAAAATTGAAGAAGATATTTACATGGCTTATAAGTATAAAGTTGAAATTAACTGTAAAGAGAGCATCTACCTGCCAACTTATAATAAACGACATGAATCTGGAATGAAAATACCTGATAGTAATGTAACAGAAACACATCCTTGTTTGTGGTCTATAAAATCACAGACACGTAAAAATATTCAATATACAGTTAAGCGGTTGCATGAACTATGTTCAGAAACAGATCAGTGTTATTCAAAGTGTATTAACCTCTCCTGTCTAAATCTGTGTCATCGTTTATATAATTGTAATTGTCCAGACTTCAGCACACTATGTAAACACATACATAAAATACATTCAATTACATGCAGGCAACCAAGTCCTTCTGTAATTGCAACAGATATCCTTAAAGCAGAAAACTACTCCCCTCTAGAATTGATTAAAAAATCTAATGCTATTTCAGATACTGTTGTGTGTAACACTGAACCTAAATTAACACTTGTAAGACTTTAATGTCTGAATTATTAGTTATGTTGCCGCATCCGACAATCCAAAAGATATTAATACCTAGTATAACAAAGAATTTAAAAGATATAGTTTCTTATTGTAAAGGTGCATTAAAATCAAACCATTTGAAAGATTTTTCTGATAAAATGCCATTTACTCAGGTTGCTCCAAATTTAAAATTATCACGTCAAACTGTTTCGTACAACATCTATGAAAGGTATAAAACGTAAAATTCTAGATTATCCCGATACTTACAATAAAAAAAATGTCAATGATCATAAATCATCACAGGATACCACAATTAAGGTTAAGGGTAGCAATTTACTTAAATATAATTCTTTCACCCCTGAGCTTAATGTATCCGATATTTCAAAATGTGTTCTGCGAGCTGAGGAAACACGTCTAACATATCTCGATATAAAATCTCTTGATCCTTATATTTCAAATGAAGAAATTTAGCCCTGAAGCCTGTAAATAATAATTTTCAGCTTGGCTGGCTTAGTGACAATATTATTGATGCTTTTTTTTTTTACCATTCTTCATAATACTTCTTCCATAGCTGCCAAATGTTACCATACACCATTTTTTCAGTCAGGTAATAAAACTCCAAATGTATGGAAAAAAGCTGATTTTGCATCTGTTGATTTCTTTTTTATTCCAGCTCTTATCAATAATAATCATTGGGTTTTACTTGTTGCAAAGATTAAAGATAGAATGTTTCAGTTTTATGATCCACTTGGTTTTAATGCCATTCAAAATTCTGTGTATTCATTAATTCATTTGTGGCAAAGTATCCTTAATAATGTTTTAGATATATGTGATAATTGGTACATATATGTGATAATTAATCCGATGCTAAAGTCTTTCATTAAATTTTGCTTGTTTTCACCTTTTTCAAAACTTAATTATTTTGTTTTTTATATGTTGAAGAATCTTCCATTTTTGCAGTCAAGTTCTGGCAAAGATTTTCAGTCAGTAGATGGATAATTAATCAAAATAGCTATAATATTAATTTCCTGTCACACTAAAAGATGTTTAGAAATTGTTACCTATAGCCTATTTAACTTGAGGACCAATTTAATGAAAAATCTGTTAGTAAAACAGGTGAAAACAATTTCTGGTAGAACACCTGTGTTCAAGTGCACTTCCAAATTTCCACTCTATGCAGTGACCTTGGTCCTGTTTGCTCACCACAAGAAATCTATGTTCCCCTCTAGTAGTAACAAAGGACTTCTAATGGGAACTAAACTTCCCACAACTGGTGAGAAGAATCAGAGCCAACAATAAGGACTATTATAGTTACTGTTAGCCTTGGGTGAGGCCTATTCTCTGGAGGAATTCTTAGAACAGTATGATGGATATAGCAGTGGGGAAGAGGGAATGTAAGAAAGGTGTGTAAATGTAAATCTGTTCACAATTTAGAAGTTATCAGCAGGGTTTCTGGAGGCCTGTCCCTGCTTTATATGTCACTTAAATTTTCTGAAATTAAAAATTTTCCAGTTAGTTGATAGTCCAGCTTTTACTGTATTTTAACATTTAAATGTTATGGATATATAATACTGCTGTATTTAATAAATATTTAAGTAAATTATATTCATAAGTGTGTCACTGGCTGCTATCCACATAGGTATTTGTTGCACCGGCAATTATCACAATGGGATTTGTCCAGTGGTCTTTTATCCGGGAACCCATTTTAACTTGTTCTGGAATTTTCAAATATATTTTAGGATATGACTGAAAAGAATTAAGCATAATTTCCTGCTTTTTATATGAAAACCAGATTTCTATTTTTCGGTAACTTATTGGGAATTCCTTCTTGTATGACTGGTTTCATAAAGGCTGATTACATACAAAATATACAGATGATTGATGAATTAGACATTAATGAAGTTTTTAATGTAACAGGATATTTAATCTTGATTGTGCTGTTATTAAGGATCTAAATTTTGTGTAACATTAAAAGTGAAATTATAAATTTAAGTTTTATTGTCTTTATGTAACATATTTTTTTATGCTTTAAAACACTTTTGTTGAAATAATTTTTTTAGTTGCATGGTAGCTGAATGATCTCTTATATGGATGGATGTCATGCCAGTATAAGAAGAGATTAAGTCCCAATGGCAATTGTTTTTGTGATTGACTGTGCAATATATTTGTAAAGCTTTCAGAAAATAATTGCTTTTAGGACATATAAAAATATGTTCCCCATATAGAATTTAAAGGACATCTGGTAAAGTTACATTTGAATTCTTGTTAATTGTTAAGAAAGCAGATGGTATATTTCACAGAAGATGGATGATATGTTTCACTTGTTTTTATTCCAGATTTCTGTTATTTTCAAATATTGCAACTAAATATTCCTCAGATTTAAGAAATGTGGCCTCTAACCATTTTGAGACGTGGAATTGACAGAATAGTAACGAGCTTTAAGTGAACTATCAGCATCTAGTTGATCATTTATAAATGAAATCTAATTAATTTGTTAACTTTATGGCTCAGTCTTAATTATAAACACTGGTCATTTTTTAGTATTCATCCCTCCCATCAAATATAAAAAAATAATAAAATAAAATAATGGTACATGAAAAGTCATCCTGTGGACTCGGAACCATATATGACCACAGGATGACTTTCGCGGAAGTCATCGTGCGGTCATATATGGTTTCGGATTCACAAATCAATGACTTAATCATATATTTTTTTAAATCTTTAGAATTCTCAATATAGTGTCAACTATGTCAGTCCATTTCTTTGTATAGTTGTTAAATTGTATCCTTAAAAATAACACATAACAGTAACATTTGGTGAAAGCATTCTTTTATTGGAAAAATGAAATAAATATGAAATTATGGACTAAGGCTAATACATTTAATTGCTTCATAATGAATTTATTCTCATAGCATTTAGCACAATTCCAAAATACATTTAACGCTTATAAATATAATATGTTGTTCTCAATCATGTACCTATTTTAAATACCAAATTTCAGAAGTTTCTCTTGTCTTTTTACAAAAGCCTGTTCCAAGTGTTAAAAGTATCACTTCCAGTGTATTAATATTAAGAAAAATCTAGTTGTTCCCATTGATATGAAAGTCTTAAATGCCAAAACTGGAAAGTAAGAAGATGCAGATTTGATATAGTATGGAGAAAAACTGTAAAATTAAAAAAGATATGAATGGGTGCATTAAATACAAAGTAGTGGTTTTTGCTTATTATTAAAGCAAAAAGCATTACTTTGTATTTAATGCACCCATTCATATCTTTTTTTATACTAAGTTCCAATACAGCTTGCAAAAGAATTTTTTTCCATTAAAAGAAAAGAAGATAAGACCGGATTTTAACTATATTTAGGCATGAAACTCTTGAAGCAGTTCTAATTGAAAAGTTAAATATAATGGGAAAAGAAACTTTATTTAAAAAATTCCATAATTTAGAGCTTAATCTTACTAAGCATGCTACCTATAAATATTTATATTCATTATTTGTAAAGAAATTATAAGTAATTTTATTATCATTATATGTACTATTCTTCTGTATCTAAAATTCAATATTTTTTAACTTTATTTTTCTATAGAAATCAGAATTCAGAAACCTAAATATATACGATTTATGGATTCTAATTTTCTCTATGATTATTTGTGATTTAAAATATTTGCATCAATAATGTTTTAGTAAATTTTGATATTTCTGCTTTAATAAAAGGAAAATTTCTAATAAAATATGCATATAATTTATAAGATTTTTATTTATTCAATTTTATATAGAGAGATATTTTAAGCTAATCTAATTAAATGGATTATAATTAATGATTTAATTAAAAATTAATAAATGGGTAATAAAAATATGCTTTATATGCACATTTTCAAATTTGTAAAAATGTCATTCACACATTGACTGCTGACAAGTTTTGCTCTAGTTTGGAGTATAAGTAGTGTAAACAGGCCTTATGAGCTTCAAGCAAAGTACCACTTCTAGTTGTCCAATTTTGCCCAAAATCTAATCAACTCTTTATGTACGAATGTAGAAAGCTTAAATATGGAAAATGGGAATTTTTGGAAGTTCCAGCAAGTGTTATTGTGGATGAAAAAATTTTCACACACAAACAGACATCATTCTAAAAACAGCTGAAACATGTTGTTGAGTTCCCTAATTCGCGCTTTTTCGCGGAAAACATCCTTTAGAACAGCGAAAAAAGGTTGTAAAGCCCTTTAGAAAGGCACGATCCAAACCACTTTTCTGCCCTCCTTTATTACTGTTCCCTAATGAGAAGAGTCATTATAGAGGCTCACCAGCGACCGAGCGGTAACGCCGCTGAACACTGGTAGTTCGGTCCGAGGTTCGAATCCCGCGAACGGGCTGGCTGCATGAGCGTTTTCGTGGTTTTCCCCATGTGTAACGTGTATACGAGCTAGTTTTCCATAAAAAGTACTCCATGAAGGCATCCCTCCCTTAAGGCAGATAGCCCTCGAGTGCTTTGCGTAATCTAATAAACCAAACCATTATAGTGGTTATTTGTGCCCTCCCCATGAAAGTAGTAAAATTTACAGAATGAAAAACATTCTAAAATTTCGTAACATCAGTTTGACACCTGAAGAGATATGTAGCTAGCCACTGCTCAGAAAAATGAAATGTAAGTGAAATATAAACGCATAAGCATAGGGCCCGTACGCACTTGGGGCTGAGGAACACATGCGTTAAGACGGCCTTGGCATAACTACACTGAAGTGCAAAATTAAGAAAATTTGCAAATTATGTCTATTTTTACAAAAAGTATTGAACCAAAGATACTAAATTATGGCACTAAAGAATTATGATGAAACATGTCGAATATAAAGCGTACGCATATCTGCGGAGGGGATCTAGGCCGCACGAAGGGTTTTCGGCGATTTGTGTACTTGTACTTCTTCACAACATTTGCTGTGTTTCTCGCAAGAGTGGGGTAAATTTTATGACGTATCAAGTAAAATTAGTAGCCAAGAATGTATAGATGATGGAATAAGGGGGAGATTGTCAGTAGATTGGAGATAGGACAGTCAAAAGCGCAGATGGCTGCAATGTAAAGTCCAGTGTCATTTGCCATTTTCCGGAAGTAGTTTCAGTACAATGGATCTATAGCGTTCCTATTTTATATGCACTTCCGAGAAGTACACAATGGATCTATATCAAGAAGACCTGGACAAGGTCCACAAACATTTAAAACGATGAAAGAATCATAATTTAGCACATTCAGGGCGGCGACACAGGACCGCTACAGCTGTTACGTGAGATGTGTGCTGTCAATGTAACTCGAGTTTTACGGTTTACAGTTGCCTCAAAGCTTCGTGAGATAGGGCTGTATGCCAGGAAAATCTCTGGTTGTGTTCTGCTCACTGCAGCACGGAAGAGAGCATGTTTAGCATAGTATAAATGACACGTGCCTTGAGCCAGATTTCAGCGGAACAGCGTGCTTTTTCACAGGTGAGCCGCGATTCATCCTGGGGCACTGATTCTTAGCGTATCTTTATCTGGCAGTGGCGTAGCTAGGGTGGGGCAAGGGGGGACATCTGTCCCCGGGCGCAGCATTCAGTGGGCGCCAAATTGATGTTACGAAATTTTAGAATGAAATGTTTCAGTTCTTGGCACAGAGAAAGGGGCGCAAAATCTTCAGTTGCTCCCGGGCGCTGGAAACCTAGCCTCTGTTATCTGGAGAGAGTATGCAACAAGATACCACCCCCTCTTCATCAGAAAAAAGATCATTATGGTTGTGGAAGTGTAATGGTTTGAACAGGCATTATGTTGAATAGCCACACACCCTGCATGTGTTTGACAAATGCTTCCAGACTATTACAAGGTATAGAGAGATCTTAGAGCTCTCTTTTCGACTTTCCAGGAGCGCAGTTGGTGGTGGGTTCCTGTTAATAAACGATAACGGTCGTCTATAAAGGGCTCAGCTAGTCAACCATTACTTGTAAAGTAAAGTAAGTATATTTGTCAACATGGACTGGCTAGCTAGATGTCCTCACCTTAATCCTATAAAACATGTCTTCGATGACGCTTTTGGTAGTGCAGTTTAATCTCGCCATTTCCCCCTCCAAGAACTAAAGCGAAGTTGAAAACTGACTTGCTGTAGAAGTAGGATCGCCTGACACAGGGATTCCTTAACTGCCTCATGTCCAGTATGGCGTCACCTTGCGCGACCTGTCTGGCTGTGAGAGGGACACATAGCTCATATTGCACTTATTTTTAGTTCGATATCACAACGTGGATTTTCGACATCCTTGCATCGTGAACTTTATTGACAATCGCGCATATATGAAATGATTTTTGAATAATACATCTCTTTCTCTGTTATAAATGTATATTCATAGCAAATTTCGTTAAAATCTGCTCATTAGTTTTCAGAAGTTCATTGCTAGTTGCCTAAAATATGGATACGTTTGTGGAGGAACCCACCAGCGAAAGAGTGGTAAGATCGCTGAACACTGGTAGGTCAACCGGGGTTAAAATTCAGACGAACATGAAAGGTTTCATGGCTTTCCTCATATAAAACGTAAATGTGTGCCTGCTTTCCTTAGGAAGTCTTCTACGACGGCATCTCTTCCCACACAGATAGTCCTCGAATTTCTTTAATTAATTAATTTAACTTTTAAGTTCGTCGAAGACTTCGAGAGAAAGCGGCTTATAAATCACGTTAGACACGAGGGAATAGCAACAAGCTGCAATTTCGAGTTTTGACTTCCCAGCAGCTACACTGACTACCAATAAGTATTTGGACACCTGTGATATTTGGACACCAATAAGTATTTGGACACCTGTGATATTTGGACACCAATAAGTATTTGGACACCTGTGATAGAAAAGAAAAAATAATTTTATTCAAAATCAATAATTGGTAGAGCCTCCACGAGAGGTAATTACAGCGTGGACCCTCCAGGGCATACTTTTCACACAGGGGCGTAGCTAGAGGGGGCAAGGGGGCATCTGTCCCCGGGCGCAGAATCCAACGGGCGCCAAACTGATGTTACGACATTTTAAAATTAAATGTTTTTCATACTTGGCAAGCAGTAGGGAGCGCGAAATCTTCAGTTGTCCCTGGGCGCTGAAAACACTACCTACGACTCTGTTTTCACAAGTCTTTGTATGACAGCTAGTGGTATATTCTTCCACTCGGCTTGGAGAAGACATAGAAGTTCCTTCGCCAATTTTGCACGGGTATTGCACCCCTGAATTCGGCGATGCAACTCGTCCCAGAGGTTTTCTATAGGGTTCAGGTCTGGACTCTTGGCAGGCCAGTCCATTCGATGAACTCCATTGGCACCATACCAAGCCTTGGTTAACGTCGAAACATGACAACTGGCATTGTCGTTCTGAAAGTAACACGGGTCCAACCCGTAAAACTGCCACAACGTAGGAAGCACATTATCATCCAAAATAGTGCAGTAGGCATCGGAGTTGAGCTTACCATGAATGGGGACTAAGGGTCCCAGCCCATACCAGGAGAAACACCCCCAGACCATAATTCCACCTCCGCCGAACTTGACTGTTGGCACAATGCATTCTGGCAGGAGACGTTCTCCAGGTAGACGCTAGACCCGGACTCTGCCATCCGAACGGTAAAGGGTGAACCTTGATTCGTCACTCCAAAGAACCCGTTTCCACTGATCTACGGTCCAATTTCGATGTGCTTTGCACCACATTAACCGAACAGCGCAGTTGGACTTTGTGATCAAAGGCTTATGGGCAGCATCACGACCATGAAAACCAAGCAAATGTGCTTCCTTACGGATGGTATTCATTGAAACAATACTCCCGGATACCTGTAGAAACTCCTCGCGGATGAGGGACATTGGTTGGGTGTGGTTCTTCCGAATTTCTCTGGACAGCACTCGTCGGTCTTTATCTTCCAGTTTCGTTGGTCTGCCGACTCGGGGTACATTCCGACAATCATCGCACACCTTGCACTTCTTAATCACATAGGCCACTGTCGATTTTGGGTACTTCAGATCATTAGATATGTCCCTTAAGGATCGGCCACATTTGTGATACCCGATAATTATACCTTTCTTCGAAATCAGAGAGCTCCGAACTGCGAGGCATCTTGCACGCGACTAAAGCCGATGCTGTTTCCTACACGATATATATCGTCGGAGTCCTTGACGTACCTTAGGACCGCAGATATCATCATTTGCATAGGTGTCCAAATACTTATTGGTAGTCAGTGTATAACCACTAGATTATGCATATGAATCAACATGAAAATGTCAAGCTTATTTTTCCAGCGTAGAGTTGTCATCCCATTTGTGAAACGCACTGTTCGTTTCTCCTCTATTCAGATAATTTTTCCCTTATATCATTTTGGATATGCTTCCTATACAGAATAATAGTTCAATATGCATTTGTTTTATTTTCATTTAATAAATTTTAAAAAAAGTTTGGGGGATGAAAAGAAATTACCCAATAATTATTATCAATAATTTATGGCCTTTGTTTTTAAGTGCCACTCCTTTCTTTCACGACATTATAAGATATCAACAAAATGCTTCGTAACTTGCCCAGAAATATTATCAGTAAATTTGCCAGCATACTTAACGCCTGTTTCACACTAAATTATTTTCCTGATCCTTGTTATCAAGCAAAGACCTTTCTTCTCACCAAACCTGACGGATATCGACCTATCAGTCTGTTATCCAGCCTAGGAAAAATTTAGGAACGAATTATACTTACAAGAATCGAGCCATATTTTCATCTTTTACCTAACGATCAATAAGGCTTCAGAAAAAATCTTAGCATGACTTGCCAACTCGTGAGAATTGTTGAATTCGTCGGATCTGCATTTCACAATAAGTGTTGCGCTCCTTATGCTGGACGTGGCAAAAGCATTTGACCGCCTCTGCCATGAGAGGCTCATCTTCAAGCTTATCAAACTAGATCCTAGAGAACTTATTCTTCTGATCTTCTCCTTTTTGCAAAACTGTACATTCTTCGTTGCACAAGGAAATGAAAAATCAACTCCAAGACCTATAAGATCCAGTATCCCACAAGGCAGTATCCTTGGTTCTGAGCTTTACCGCCGAATTTCGTGTTTTTTCAGGGATGCATGCCGCTCCAAATCTGCAAGAGTAACGACGATTTTCGCCAGCTAAAAGCTTTTACTTACCGCTCAACAACGGCCTGTATCCCCTCAAAGCGCACATATTCCATTACAAAATCTCTTTATTTCATCCCCTCTATCTGCCTTTCATTTTTGGCTGATATTTTTTAATCACTTTGTATATGTTTATGTTTGTATAAGATAAAAATTCTATTTTTATTTCAGGCCCTTTAATTTTTAATATGGAAATTTTTCCTTTTCGAATTGCGTTATATACCAGGCTCTGTTTTATTTCAAATAAAATTTAAGAAGTAAACATTATTTGCCGATAGCTTTGAGGGAACGCTTTGATGATTAAAAATGTCTTATTGCAACATAATCTCTCTCCAAAAATTCAAAATATTTTAAAACGCGCCAAACTCTTCCAAGCCCGCATCTGTTAACATAATTAGTACCTAATTTACCTGCTGAAATCTGCATTTGTATGCAAATTAAATGCCCATCACTTGAAACTGTACGTTGCTAAAAACGAAGGATCAAATATTTCGAATCATAAATTCGTCACAATCAAGAATAACGCCATAATAAAAAAAAACTGAATGATTTTTTTTTTAAAAAGTACAAATTTGGTAAATTACTTTAGAAGTTCCAAAAACTCTTAATTTGGAATATTATTTTTTGTCCTATCTAACGGTACAAAAATCGAAATTCTGCACTGTTTAAAACAAGGATATGAGAGAAAATGCACTACCCAACATTGGAAAATGCAACACCAAGCAGGACAGGCCTAAAAATTACGCAAATTTCAGGGTAGACGCACCTCACCGAATTATGCGAATGATGTGAGATGTGCAGCTCTCCAACGCACGTTGAAAAAGATATAAGGGAAGGAACCTGCAGAATGTTCAACTTTAGTGCCGTTATTTCTGCTAGGGAAATCGTCGTACAAAATCTGTTTTTATCTTAGTGGCAGAGAATGCCAGGCCGTCAACGGAGGCAGTTACAGCAGATTTTAAGAGGGGCATGGTGATCGGGCTGAGAAAGGCAGGTTGATCCATACGGCAAATCTCAGCTGACACACACCTTGATGCATCCACAGTGTACCAGCTGTGGCAACGATGGTTGGAACAAGGAAATGTGCCAAGTTCGACGGGTGCCGGTGCAGCCAGAGTGACGTCAGCACGTATGGACCGACGCATTCGACGACAGGAGGTGGCACTACCTCCATTCTGCAGCATGTTCAAGACACCCTGCATGCTCCAATATCGACCAGAGCTATTTGCCGTCGATTGGTGGCTAGTGGCCTGCATTCGTGGCGTCCGCTAAGAAACTGCAATTGACCCCACATCATACACTCCAACGTGTGCAATGGTGCCGTGCTCGAGCGATGTGGACGACGGAATGGCACATAGGTCGTGTTCTCAGGATGAGACTAGCTTCTGTTTCTCCAATGATAGTCTCCGCGTACGAGTGTGGCGTCGATGTGGCGACAAGTTCAATCCCGGCAGCAATTGTGAAACGCTCTACTGCGCGACATCATGGTTTGGGGGCCAACTGCTTACGATTCCAGGTCACCTCTAGTTCGTATTCAAGGCACTATGACGGCCCAATGATACGTGGATCATGTGCTGCGGCTGCTGACACTTCTGTACCTTCAGAGAGTGGCCAATGCCTTCTTTCAGCAGTACAACGCCCGACCACACTCTGCTCGCATGAGCCAACGTATTCTGGAAGGTATCTTTTTGTTAGTCAAATTGCGCTTTGCGACGCTGCCAACGGGCTCACAGGACACAGAACAACCCTCTTTTCGGCCTGTGTTATTGAAGTAAATCCACTTTTCATCACAAGTGACGATCCGGTCCAGAATTTTGTCCTTGCGTTGATATTCGAGCAGATTAGTGCAGGCCCGAACACGTATATCCTTATCTTTTTGAGACAGTTCATGTGGCACCCAGCGATTGAACTTATACGTCAAGTTTATGCGACGTATAGCGCGGCTAATGGATATGGGACTAACGTCTAACTCCTTAGCAAGCTCTCGATGGGTTCTATACAGATTTTCTTCTACAAGTTCTCGCAAGTGGGCCTCATCAACGTCAGTAGACCTGTCAGAGCGCTCTGCTTTTGAGCCCAGCCCTTGTTTTTGAACTTTCGGTTCCAAACCTTCACAGTGTCATATTTTACGACATTAGTACCTAAAGCTGTAGCACATGATTTGGTGACATTTTGTAGCTGATTTTTTGAAACAGAATTGGAAGTAAATGATGGTTCTAATCTGGTAGCGTGATAGTTCTATTTCAGACACCTTGTACTTAAAAGTAACGATAATTTTTTACAAATTTCACAACACAGTGTATAAGCTAGTTCTCCCGCCTTATTAGCATGCCTTCGCAGTGTAGTGGTCAGCACGCTGGGCGCGTATTCCAGACGTCCGTGGTTCGATTACCGGAGAAGGTGTTGCTCATTTTTAACTTCTCCTGCTCCCAAAACATACGTAATGTCTGTACAGTGGCGCTCGAACTAAAAGGGTGGTTGATGATGATTCTCCACACACAGGATTTGGCGATTGGGTCCCCTAAAACCCCAGACGCCCTTTAAAAGGGAGAGTATATAAAGAATTTCTCCTGCCTTCGTAGTGTAGTGGTCAGCACACTCGGCGAGTATTCTAGAGGTCTGTGGTTCGATTCCCGGCCAAGGTGTTGCTAATTTTTCCCTTGTTCTGCTTCCAAAAAAATACCTAATATCTCTATGAGTGTTCTAAAACAAATCTCTTTTTTTCAAATGCCAAAAACCATTTGACAAAATATGATTAAACACGCCAGTGTATTATGTTTGCGAAGACGATATTTGCGGTGGCGGGAAAGTTTCGTTAAAACCCAATATATATATATATGTTATTATGATTCCTCTTAAAAAGTCGGGATCTGTCCATGGAATCAGCAATAATTCTTCTGCTTTACTCTACTATTTAGTTTTTATTTACACTGCTGTACCTTTATTTATAATCTGGTAGCTTATATTCAAATCTAAAAATGCTTTCTTAATTGCCAATTATTACCACAATAGCCCA
Source organism: Stegodyphus dumicola (assembly GCF_044657685.1). Taxonomy (NCBI): domain Eukaryota; kingdom Metazoa; phylum Arthropoda; class Arachnida; order Araneae; family Eresidae; genus Stegodyphus; species Stegodyphus dumicola. The sequence goes on from NC_140778.1 coordinate 54,241,300, forward strand.
CTTTTGCATTCTAAATTTCATTTCAAATTTCCCAGGAGAAAATTTCCTTTATTTTGCTTTGTTATTCTCCCTCCTTTCAGCATGCCTTCGTGATGTAACTGTTAGCACACTCGTTTCGTATTCGAAAGGACGAGGTTCGAGTCCTGACGAGGGTATTTCTCATTTCCCACATCCTCTTGCTCGAAAATAACCTAATGACTCTATAGTGGCCCCGACCTAAAAGATGGTGGATGATGATTCTTCGCCATCAGGATTTGGCGATTGGGTTCCCTAAGGTATTTTCCCCCTCCTTTCTGCATGCTTTAGTGGTGTAATGGTAGTACACTCGGTGCGTATTCGAGAGGTCTAGGTTCGAGTCCCGGCGAAGGCATTGCTAATTTTTCACATCTCCCATATCAAAGAAATCCTGACAATCTACAACTGAATTGAATTATTTATATAAATATAAAAAAGAGGGATTGTCATTGATTAGAATGAAGACATAAAATTATTTCTGAAAACATTTTTTAGAAATTTGATATTTAGCTTTAAATATAAGTAACCTAATCTGAAGAGAAGGTGAAAATGTAATAAATTGATAAAAGAACTAATTTTGTAGGGGGGGGGGAATTCTCGTAGTAGAAATGAAAGAAGTAATAATCGTTTATTAGTTTAAAGTTTTAATCTTACAACAACAACAACAACAACAACAACAAAAAAAAAAAACTGAGATATGTAAATTTAACGAGTTATCTTTTGACTTTCATTTTCTAATCAGTGAAAAATTAACATTAATAAAATTTAAGCTATCCAAATGAAGAAGCTTATAATTTAACATTTAAATACCTAAATGATATACAAATAAAAATTTCATCACAACTTCCTAGCTTTAAAAACCAGTTATTTGAACAGTAAGACTGCTTTAAATCTTTTGAAGATAATTCTCTAATTACAGCCTAGTTCAATCATAATGAAATTTGAAGCTGAAATAAGGCTAATATTCCCAGTTACTGTAGCTGATGGTAAGAGAAGCTTCTTAAAATAATAAAAAATTATGAAACATCTTCATCTATTCTTTGTATAGAATATGAATTAAGCTATCAAATTCCTTCTGGAAAAAATATTGATGATTTTGTTCTATAAAGGTAAGGAGAATTAAATTATATACAGTCAAAAGTCGTTAATCCGGACTCGTCTCGACTTCGGCGATACCGGATTATCGATTTTTCCGGATTATACACTCACGTTTGTGAAAATTGCAACACCAAGAAGGAATCGTCATAATTGAATGCAATTTAATAAACAGTTGAGTGGTAGTGGTACAAATAAATGATTAAATGTTCAAAGCAAACAAACAAGAACAAGAGATCAGAATCAGTATTTTGTGTGGCCACCACGCGCCGCAATAAGTGCTGCTACACGACGTGGCATGGAGTCAAACAAAGTTTGAATGTCTGACTGAGGAAGAGCATTCCATATCGTTTGTACGCGTACCCAAAGTTCGTCTGTAGACGCAACAGGACGAGGATCACGAGCAAGACGCCGACCAATGACATCCCACACATGTTCAATTGGCGACATATCCGGGGAACACGCAGGCCAAGGAAGAAGCTGTACCTGCTGCGCTGCAAAGAAGGATTTAACAACCGAGCAGTATGAGGGCGGGCATTGTCCTGTTGAAATACAGCTCCTGGCAAGCTTTGAAGGAAGGGAACAGCTTCGGGCTGTAGAACTTCACGGATATACCGGTTGCTGTTCAGATTGCCCACAATTCGTAGCAATTGAGATCGTCTATGATATGCTATGGCGCCCCAGACCATAACTCCAGGTGTTCGTCCACTGTGGCGTTCGATAATGCACTCCGGAAGGTGGCGTTCACCGGCATAGCGTCTGACACGAATGCGGCCATCATGGTACCACAAATTAAAGCGGGATTCGTCAGAAAACACGACATGCTGCCAATCAGCACGCCAGTCTCTATGCTGATTGGCCCATTGTAGCCGCAGGCGGCGATGGTCGTGCGTTAGGGGGATCCTGTATAAAGGAGTCCGTGCGCGCAGTCCACACTGCAGCAGACGTCTACGAATTGATGAAGCACACAATGAAACACCTGTAGCTATTGACCACAGTGCTGCCAATTGTCTAGAGGAAGGTGTACGGTCCGTCCGCGCCATGCGGACCAGGTGTCTATCATCGCGAGCTGACGTCACATTTCGGGTTCCACTCCCGGATTTCCGAGTTGTCCGACACTCGTCCGTCCACTGCTTCCAAACGCGCATCACTGTGCTGCTGTTACGCTGCACACGAGAGGCTACTGCACGACACGACAATCCAGCTTCACGAAGGCCGATGATTCTCCCTTGTTCAAACTCTGTAAGTTGTTCAAATCTCGCTCTCTTTCGTCGACGAGGCATAAGTACAGATTGAGTTAACGTTTACCACTAGCAGATAACCACCGATAACCATACACGCCTCGCTACAGCCGTCTATTTATTCGGATCCATCAGCCGTTCAGAGGGCGCTGCTCAGCATACGCATGCGCTACGGATTTGCAATTCTAATCATTTGCATATCATGCGCTACTTTGCATTTCCTGAAAATTTCAGCTCACTAGCGTAAGTCCTTCATGGTGTTGCAATTTTCACAAACGTGAGTGTAGATCATCAGTTTATATCTGGTAAGATGGCATGCAGAAGTTATAAAATTAAAAATATGAAACCGTAATTTATGAAATAAAGAACAATTATGATCTAAAGGATATCAAAACTTACAAAAAAAAAAAAAAAAAAAAAAAGCTTAATATTTATTTTTTTTTTTTTTATTAAACATTTCTTTCAATGTAAGTTGTTTAAGTTGCTTTGTTTTATGTGATAATACTTTCTCTTTAATTATATAAACAGACATAATTTCTTCTTCAGTTACAAAGTTCCGCTGTTCAAGTCCTATAATTGCTGTGTCGAGAATACCGACTAATTTGTCAATCGAAATTTTTTCGTTTTCAATAACCTCTGTGTCACTTTCTTCACTATCGGAAGCGAATTATAATGAGGAGGAATTTGATTTGAATCATATCAAAGACGGAGTACATCGAGACGAAATACTACATTTAGTAAGGAATTATAAGCCAAATAAAATAAAAACATCTGCCCTGAAAATAAGGATAGTGCTGACAGATCAACTTCCAATTCATTGCGCGCCGTGTCGTTTCCCTTCCCCCGCAGAGCAGCGTGAAATTGATAAACATATTTCGGAATGATTAGATAATCAAAGGATATGCCTTTATCCATTTTTTGCAGCAATTCCATTTTTGGTTTAATGGACTTCGAAACATATTTTCGCTTTGTAGATCCTTTACATATTAGTAAATATATATCGGAAATTCTATTTAACATAATCGGAAGTTCAAGCTTACTTTTATAAAATTGCTCTAACAGTCTGCAAAAAATAGTAAGCCGGATCCAATTCGAAGATTAAGGAACAACGCAATCTGCAACATTACCTGAATTAGATCATTTCAGCTTAGCTTATACCGTCCGTTATACATTAAACGCGCTTGCGTAAACGTATTATGCGCATGCGCACACACATATTCGCAGCCGTACAGGTCTTACGCGCATGCGTCAAAGCGACGCATGCGCAGAAAGTTTGTAGATTTGAGGTCCGGATTTTCGATCATTCCGGATTATGGGTGTCCGAATTAACGACTTTTGACTGTATATAAAATTACATAATTAGTACAGCATTTTTTACGTTGCTATCTATTCTGTTTCTTTGATATTTGCTATTTTTTAAACATTTCTCAGTTTATAAATATAGATCATTATTTGTAACATAATTTTTCTGAATATATAAAGCTATGATTGAACATATTATAAGTGTTAGAATGTTGTGATTTGAAATATTTATCTTCAATGAATATGAAAGTGTATAAATATCATTAATTTCAATAAACATAGGGGTATGCCTCTGCTTAAGGCAATAAAATATCTACGTAATGCTCTACTTAGTTAGAGTCAGCATTGCAATATATGTTTTAAAAATTCCTCAGTGTAACCTCAAAAATATGTATTGATATTTATAATTATAAAAACACATAATTTCTAGACCTTTCACCAGAAAACGTTGAGGCATTATTTCCAATTCAATCAGTTCTTATGATTCAGAGAATGTAAAGAGATAATATAAAAATCAGCTCTGTGCTTCAAATCCCTAATGCATTATTTATGGAACTCCTAAATGTATTCTTTTCATGTGGTATCTACTGTCATGACTTTGAGCACACATGTTTGGGACAAGAATATTTGCATCTGATAAATGTTTGTTAATATAAATATTCAGTTTAAATTGAATTTTCAGAATACATTTTCATATGTGAAATTTTCAGAAATTTTTATACATGGAACATACCTTCATCCACATAAGAAACCTTATAATGTATTTTGCTTATGTCATTTAATGACTATTATCTAAAAATATGTCGCATTACTTAGCATTCCTGACTGCATAACTTTTCTTCAGTTTTATCTTCTCAGAAACAAAATAAATCATTATATTTTAATGCTTTTCTGCATAAATTATTTTCTTTTATTTAGTCCCAGAAATAAAATAAACCAACTTACTTTAATGTTTTTTTCTGAAATAATTTAAAGTAGTCTTTTAGATATTTTCAGTAACAATTTGGATATTCAGCTGAACTTTGGGAAATGGCCATTACATGTTTTGCTATGCTTTTGTACACTAAAGCCTACATTTAATAATTTTATTGCATCGAATCTACTGTCTCATATTTTAGATTACAAGTGAATCATTTCTTATGGTATTCACGATTAGGCCTTTTCAACACTAGATTTTTTTTTTTCCACTTGTTGTAATCTCAACTATTTCTAAATGTTAGGTTAGGTTATTTAACTATGGCAAAGCCTTGAGGGCTATCTGCCTAAGGGGAGGGATGCCTTTGTGGAGGACTTTCTAAGGGAAACTGGCTCGTATACACGTTACACATGGGTAAAGCCACGAAAACGGCCATGCAGCCAGCCCGTTTGCGGAATTCGAACCTCGGACCGAACTACCAGTGTTCGGCGACTTTACCGCTCGGCCGCTGGTGGGCCCCTATTTCTAAATAATGTCATCTGGTGTGACCGCACAGATTCTAGTGCCAGCTCTCATGAGGTTTCAGGTGGTTTTTAGACATCTTTTATTTCATTTCAGAGGCAGATGTAAATGTTCCAAGTCCTTATATCCATCATAAGAGAATGATTTTTTATTACTGAAAAACAGCTAAAACAGAAGCAAAATGCATGGTCTTTTTCTTCACTATGATTAATTAATTATGATCTCCATTGTTCAAGTCCCTGATGCAATGATTTGGTGAATATTTTCTAAAATAAAATAATTATCCCCTTTCTCTAGCAGAGCTTTCAGTTCTTTGGCATCACTTACAGAAGGATTCTATCTTATCACATCAATGTTGAAGTACATTACTCAATTTCTTTTATGAAGAGAAAAATGCTAAAGCAATTCAATTATTGCTCTCATTATTACTAATGTCAAAATTACTAGGACAACACATCCTGATTTTGGCGGGACAGTTCTGCTTTTTGGAGGACTGTCCCGTGCCCCACAGATTTTTAAAAATGTCCCGCTTTTTTAGAAAACATCTGCATTTCTTATTTTAAATGTACTGTTAAAATATATTACCTATTATTTATTAATTATTATAGTAAATATAAAGAAATAAAAAATACATAAATAAAAAAACACATAAAATGTATGCAGAGTACACTAAAATAGGCGATGTAATAAGTTAGATTTACTCGGTGGTGTTCGATCATTGTCGTTACGTCTCGTCAAGGAATATCTATTGTTAATGGAGGAACAGCTAGCATTAGCTGAAGGGCTATTTGCTTTCCACACTATAAACCACAATCAAAGTTTCAGATCAATTGATTGTACATCGTAAATGATCAAAACATTGTACAACAAAAAATTTGCAGATGCAACGACAAAAACTGAAGCAATTATTTGTAATGTTTTTTCACTATACAGTCAGAAGTCGTTAATTCGGACACCCATAATCCGAACCTCAAAGCTAAAATCTTTCTGCGCATGCGCCGCGCTGACGCATGCGCATAGGCGTTTACGCGTGTGCGCAAGACGTTTACGACTTGCATATGCGTCTGCGCAAGCGTAGAATACGTTTTCGCGTGCGCGTTTAATAACGGACGGTATAAGCTAAAATTATCTAATTATCTATTATAGTTAATGTTGATGATTGCGTTGTTCCTTAATCTTCGAATTGGATCCGGCTTATTATTTTTTGCAGACCGTAAGAGCAATTTTATAAAAGTAAGCTTGAACTTTCGATTATGTCAAATAGGATTTCCGATGCTGGAGCTCCCAAAGGATCTACAAAACGAAAGTATGTTTCGATGTCCATCAAACAAAAAGTGGAATTGCTACAAAAAATGGATAAAGGCATATCCTTTGTTTATCTAACCGTTCCGAAATCTGTTTATCAATTTCACGCTGCTCTGCGCGGGGGGGGGGACGTCGCGGCGAGCGATGAACTGGAAGTTGATCTGTCAGCACTATCGTTATCTTCAGGGCAGATGTTTTTATTTTAGTCGGCTTATAATTCCTTACTAAATGTTGTATTTCATCTCGATTTACTCGGTCTTTGATATGATTTAAATCAAATTCCTCCTCATTATAAATATCACGAATACAAATCAAATAGTTTTCTGGTTGCAATTTTCTAATTTCGACTATGCCTAATGTATGCTTTACGCATGCGCGCGTTGAAAGAAATGTTCAATAAAGTAAACAAATAAATATTAAGCTTCTTTTTTTTGTAAATTTTGATACCCTTTAGATCATAATTGCTCATTATTTTATAAATTACGGTTTCATATTTTTAATTTTATGATTTCTGCATGCAATCTTACCAGATTTAAACTGATGATCTATAATGCGGAAAAATCGATAATCCGGAATCGCCAAAGTCCCGACGAGTCCGGATTAAAGACTTTTGACTGTATTCGTTTTCACAATTGCAGAAACTATTAGATTTTAAATGCACATTTATATCCATATATTATGATGCTTCCAGCCACAAAGATTTAAAATTATTTTCCACAATTGTTAAACTTTTTGATCTAGAAACAGAAATTAAAATTAGAATATTAGATTTTATTTTACTGCCGGGTGAAACTTCAGAAATAATTTTTGATTCAATAAGCACTATTTTAAAAAATAATAATTTGAACTATAAAATCATTGCCTATTGTGAGGATAACACTAATGCAAATTTTGGTGGAAAAGCTAGAAGAAGCATCAATAACGTTTTTACGAACTTAACGAACATTTGAACCACAAAATTATTAGAGTAGCTTGTCCAGCACACATTCTACACAATACTATTCAAACAGCATCTGAATTACTTCCAGTGGATCTTGAAAATATTATTGCAAAAATTTATTCATATTTTTATATATATACTGCACGTGTTGAAAGTTTGAAGGATTTTTGTGAAAGCGTAGAATTTTGTGAATTTAAAAATATTTATAATATTATATATATTAGTATAATATATATAATACTATAAATATTTTTAAATTTAAAATATTATATATATTAGTAGAATTTTGTGAAAGCGTAGAATTTTGTGTATATAAAAGAATTGGGTGACATTAAAAAAGGAGATTTTATGGGAACACGTGGAAAAATCTTTTTAATATAGTAGTAACCATTTTCTGAAAAATAATATTTGCGAAAATGGTCTTTTTGATGAGGTGTCATTGGTAAAAAGATATGTTACTGAAGAAAAAATGAAATGTTGGTTGTCTGCAAATGTGGAAACAGATAAAAAATGGACGGAGTTATTCCTTCATTTTAAACAGAATAATATTCCTTATGAAAATATTTTGAAAACTTTAGAACACACGCTCTTTCAGGAACAAATGCAGCAACAGAACGTGTGTTTTCTAGTATCAATAAAATATGGATAATTCAAAAAATGCAGTTGAACATTAAAACTCTAAAATCTGTATTAAGGGTAAAATATAATTTGACCAATTCATGTGAGAAATTTCACGACATTTCAATAAATGATCCGAATCTATTGCAAAGTATTCACTCAGATAAAAAATATAACTGTGAATGAAAATCATAATTTTTTTAATTAAATTTTAAATTAATTAAAAAATATAGTATTCAAATTATTGTTTTTTGCAAATATTTTATAGTTATCAATAGTTAATAATAAATATATTTTTGTATATTTATAGAAAAGTATATGAATGTATACAATAAAATATATTTTTTGAATTATTGGTCTGCTTTCATAACTAAATTACAATTATCATTTCATTCCATTTGTCCCGCTTTGTCTCAATGAAAATGTGGTCACTTTATACTAGGATCATAGTCAGAAGTAACTGTCATGAACTCAGGATTTTTACCTCCAGCCTTTTCATTTATTTTTCTTGAACTACATCAATTTATTTTATTTTAGTTATTTATGCAAAATCTCACAATTTTTCTCTCAATATTACATACTTTTCACAAATTTCCCAGCCAATGTTGAGCTTTTGATAGCTCTTCTTCTTAATTGAAGTTACTCTGGTACTTTTCCATTATGCATCTGCCACACATCTTATAGGTATTATTGTAATAGTATGTGGGTATTTAATAATTCTTGTTCATACACACAGTCCACCAATAATGCTACCATTAGGTCTCAACATGTGTTTAGCTTCTCTTTCACAGGTGTCAAAAAGGGTGGCAGGCACATAATGGAAAAGTATTGTTACTTTAAATACTAAATCCAGATAATTGAATATAAAAGCATTATTTACAAACATTGTAAAGTTGTATTTATGTAAACTGTGAGAAAAAAAAAAAGTTATTGCATCATGACAGATGTTGTACTATGAACTCGTTGAATTCTTTGGCGCAAAAAAGAAACAATAAAAACCGCACATAGAAGTGAAAATAATAACAATTGAACACATAAAATTAATAACATAGGAAATGTCAAATAAATTCAAACTACCAAAATTTCATCTGCCACCTTATAATTATGTTTTCATTAAAAGTATACTACTTTGGGCCTGGGTTCAAATTCCAGAGAGTGCATGGATGTTTGTTAGTGTAATAGTATGTGTGTGATATGCGGCCATTTAAAAAGACTAGTGAGCCAAAAGTCCTCTTGAGTGGTTTGGTGGCAGGGAACGAGAAATGGAAGACACTCAAATGTATCCCCAGGGGTGTTCTCTATCAAAATTTGGATGGCTGCAGCATTAGTGCAGTGGAATTATACCTGTATGACCAACAGTTTAATTCGCATATTCCACCACATGATGAAATGATGCTTGGTACTGAATTTGGAAAGAAATGAAGGACAGAAGATATGCTTCTAGTTCCATATAATTTGATATTCTAACTTCTAATATAATTTGATAGTCTAACACTGACATACAGTGTGTTCATTTTAAAGCAGGTAAGAAACAAAATCATTATTTCAGTCTTGTATCTCTGTTATTACAGTTGTTTTAAAGGGAGAATCAAGTAATAGAAAATAAAATAAAAAATAGAAATGCAAAACTCAAATAATGATTTTTTAAATGATCTGTCTTATAATAAATGCACTGTGTTATGAATAACACAACATATTGCATTACACTTTACTCATATCTCATCACAAGCAACTTCAGTCCCGTCTTCCCTAGGATACTATGTTCAGCTGTTCCTTTGTAATATACATGTCAACAATCTTATATTTATGTTAGAAGATAGGGATGTAAATGTATTGATGTATGCTGAAAATTTGGTGATATGGTCTTCCATCCTCAAAAAAGGTACACAGAAATAGTTAATTAAATGATGTCATGAAGACTTGAGTACTTGGTGCCAATTAAATAACATGCATAGAAACAGAAAAGCCTGCCTGTATAACTTTTGTATTGTGTCACAAGCCTTTTGACTTGGAGTTTTATATAATAATATCCATGTGCCTCAATACTAAACTTTTAACTAAATGGGAATTGTCTTAAATAGAAATTTGTCTTGGAATTAATGGATTGGAGGAATTATCACTGAAATAATTGTTTCTAAACTTTTAACTACATGGTAATTGTCTTAAATAGGAATTGGTCTTGGAATTAATGGGTGGAGGAACTAACGTTAAGGATAAATAATTGTTTCAATGTAATTAAACAACAAGAGTAAGGTGGGGATATGCGACTTCCACTTTATTTACAACCTACAAACCTATTTACTGTTATGAAATATTCCAGCACTCAATTAATAACTGCCTTTGAGGATTTGAAGAACAAATTAGAACAAATGCAAAATCAGATTCTTCACCTTGACTGGCATTGAAAAAAACAACCCTAAGAGTTACTTTTATACTGAACTGGACAACTGTGCATGTCTCATGAGATACAAATTTCCAACTCCAGTTTCAACAACATTCTTAGACTTTCATAGATGTCTCAGATAAACTTTGAGCCACGAAGCTTAAAATTCAGCAGGGTTTTGTTTAATTTACATTGAGGGAAAAACTCAAGGATTTTGATGATTTACTAGACTGGTGCCCTTGTGAAGATACAATAGTTGTGTTTTGATTAGCAGTGGAATAACATTGCTGGGCTGTCCATATGAGTAAGACTGGAATTTTTAATAGTCTTGATTATCTCTGCCATTCTGGCTTTATGCATAGTGATCACTTCCTTCTTTGTCCTGCTCTAACAAAGAATTCTCTACTTAAACATTATTGGGAAGCTCGAAATAACGTGAGACTTTCTTCACACTATTTTAAACTTTAGTAATTTAAATTTAGCATTTTAAACTTTAGTAATTTAAATTCTGGCTTGGCTATTGAATTCTAATTTTATGCTTATATGCTATATTTTAATATTGTTTTATCACCTAAGGGCAAATTTTCAAAGGTTTTCCTTTTTAAGTATATAGTTTACGAAATTTAACTCATAATATCCTAAAATATGATTTCAACTAACAAGGAATAAATAACATTTTTATGACTTTAGTATCAAGTATAATAACTGAAATTCAAATATTTCTTATTTGTAACATATTTTACTTATATTCACTATCAAACATGCCAAACTTGAATAACACTGAATCTTGAAGGATCTTAATATCCAGTACTGTAAGCCTGAATACAGATGATACTGTAAGCAGCTTCTGTTTTATTACTTGATAAATACAAAGTTCTAAGATTGAAAACGAGGAAAAAAAAAAAAAAAAAAGATTAAAAACCTAGGAATTGAAATACCACAACATATAAGGTAGAGTTAAATAAGCATGTAACTAAAAAAAATAAGAAAACTGTAGCATGTTTTTCTTTAGTACTACTACTTTAATACATTTTATTATCTGTTATAACAAGTTTGATTGTTATGGCATTTGTATTTACAAAGTAGATCAGCTGATTTGCACAAACAGATGTTCGTAGTACACTTTTTTTAACAGCTGCCTTTTCTAAGTCCTTGTCCCCCAACTAAAGAAATTTTTTTTTTTTTTTTTTTTTTTTTTTTTTTTTTTTACTATTTCACATACACTTACTTCTTCTATACCAACTTCTTCAATGTTCAAAAAATTTTTCTTTACAAAAAATAAACTGCTTTCCTGTTTACAACGATTTTAATTTACCGAACTTACTATCAAAAACATAAAAACTCATCATCTTAAATATCTCTAATAACGGCTATTATTGATTTTGGATCCATTTTTGATCTATCAATATCAGGTACTTTTATTTTAAAATTTTTCCAAAAGTATTTGTCCAAATGTAGGTTTTGGAAAGTTTTTAGTAGACACAGTCTTCATCTTCTTTGCCTGCTTCTGAAGTCCTTCCTTAACTGTCTCTCGAAACACTTTCACATTTTGAGTTTTCTTGATAATTGCACCCGTTGTGTCAGAGCATATATCTGGTTCTTTCATTTCAATTCAAACTTCAGTATCTGCTTCCATTGTTATGCCTGATTATTTTTCATATGCATTATTATTATCTTGCGATTCTAAATCAACTGTTGATTCGAGATTAGTTTTCCCATTTTCTGTATTAACCACACATTCATTAGTAATACATACTTATAACTTTTTTCTAAATCTTGTTCAGTGGTCATGTTACTAATCAAATTATGTGGCAAAACTGAGTTAGCAAGTCCTAGCTTCATAGGACAACTTTGCAAGACATCACAGGATAGCTTCATTAAGATGAACATTTGAATCCCTCCTGATATGCTTTGTTTTTTATTTTTGAATAAATTTTAATCCTTCTGACCAATTTCCTATCTTATTTGTTTCCAACATGTTCTCAACATCTTGGTTCACCCGTTCGACAGAACTTTGTGACTGACTGTGTCTCGGTTTTCAGTGAGCTATTTTTATATCACTCCACATTTCACATAAACTGTTTATGATTTGATTTGGTTGCAAAATTCCCTCGTATTATCAGAATGAAGAATGTTCAGGGCTCCAAAAGCTATGAAAATATCCAGAAAGTGATATGCTACTTCAACAATTCTTTTACTGTGTAAACTTCGGAGTAGGACAAATTATGTAAGATGATCTTGATGCACTCAAATGAATTTCATATCATGATCAGTATTGGACTGCATATCTATTAGGTTGACTTGGCATCGAGAATTCATTTCACTATGCACAACTGATTTAATTACAATCCCCTCTTTCACAGTTTTTTGTTTCTTCTGACATGGTTCGCATAGTCTTAGATATGTGAAGATAGGTTCTACTGTTACATTCTTGTACTTACGATTCAGTTCTTTAATCATGCAAGTTCTTTCACCATGGCCAATTGCAATATGAGTGCTGTGTTGAAGACTTCATCAGTTGTAACATAATATAGGATTTTTGCAAATAGTGATATTATAAGTTTGTCCTTTCCTCCAATTAGAATACGACAGCGTTTCAACCTTCTGTAATGAACTGTTTGTTTCTCCATCACACATTTTCACTTGTTAAATAAAAGCAGTTATCAGGCTTATTTTTTACAAATTCAGACAAAATGTCATAGTCTTTTTCCGCATAACATCACTCATTTCCCATCAGCAAAATAAAAAAAGCAAAGTATGTAAAAATGGATACCAACTTCAGGGAAAGTGCAGAATCACCCCTGCTTAGCGCATTTCTCAAAATCGCCAACTTGAAAATAACAAGTCTAAGAATTGCACAAACTCAGTGTCCATGTACACAACAACCTATTTTTGCTTAAAATAACATCAGAGAATTACACAAACTTGGCACTACGCACTCCCTTGACTTTGTCCATGTGCACATCGATAAGTGGGCGATTCTGCACTTGTGGACTAACTTCTTCTCTTTTAGATCGTAGCTGCTTACACTTATTTAAATTATGTCCAAGTTAGACTGCGAATGGTGCAAATAAGGAGAGGCAGGAACAGAAAAGTGTCATGACGGAATTTGTGTGCGGAGGCTTATTCAAGGTTGATTTAAATCCCTCGTTTCAGGATTTTACCAGAAGGCATTTGTAACTCCTCAGTTTTACCTCAAAGGCTGAAGTGGAATCATATTAAAGCATACTTCGAGCTTTTAACAAGCTACTTTGGTAAAAGCTAGGTTTTACTGGTAAAACCTAGGATTTACCAGACTTTAGGATCTTACAGTAACATATCTCCATTCATACTGCGTATAATATTTTACTTGTAAAATGTATACGATTCTCTTATATTCTTATATATATTGATTCAAATAATGAATAAAACTTAAATGCAATAATGAAAAAAAAGTGCAAATGATTTTTTAAAAAGTACGTAGCTTTTTCATAATATTTATTAAATTATAAAATAAACAAATATAATTTTTTCCCAATTTTTATTTATTAAATTATAAAATGAACAAATATCATTATTTCACAATTCACAAAATTACACATATATACAATAGTTAATATATATTATTAGTAATCTTCCTTTTACTTACTGTTTATTCCTAACCTACTTTTTTTTTTTTTCTTTATTACAGATACTTTAATAATCCCATTAAAATATTCTCGTGCTTTCATGAAAAGAAGTATTCAGCAGAATTAATAGATTTTATTTTAACACCAACGAAAGTTGTTAAAGTTATCAAAAACAGCAGTATAATTAATTATCAGTTATGTTATGATCATCAGTTACGTTATGATCATGTTATCAAAAACAGCAGTAATATTAAAGAATATGAAGATTTAAAAATTTATTAGAACACTGCTCGTATTTTGTTATACTTCTAACTCGGAAAAAAAAAATCTTCCGGATTCTACAATTCTGAAGTTTTAGTTACATGCTCCATTACACAACGCATTTGTAATCTAAGTTTGTTTTATTTGGTTATTAATGCAGTTATATGTAATTATGACGAAACATTTATCAATACGTAATGGATGTAGTTACCAAATAATTTGTTGCCATCGTTGTTTGTTTACATCATGGTATTAAGGATTTTCTATAAACTAAACTTCTCGAAATTCACATAAAAAAGTGGAAAACAGCCAATTATAGTAACCCAGACAAATAGTTTGTGACGTATTGTTGCCACCAGTCACGTGAGACCCGCTAACTTCCGTAAACCGTCAGCGTTTGTAGTCGCATAATTGTAACGGACTTTGCATCAAACTATTCTGTCATCTTAGATAATCAATTATATTTTTTATTTCAATTTAATCATCTATTTATGTCACACATGCCATCCTCTGAAAGGTTATTGTTAGAAAAGCATTAACAATATATTATCTTGTTTAAATTTTACGCCATAAAAATTGATTTATTCTCATAATTTTAGATGACAATAACCAATAATAAAAATAAAAGCATTACTTAATTATTTAAATTGCACATTTTTGCGGCCTACGGAAAAATATTATTTTAGAGGTTGGAAACCTCGGTTCTTACAGCTGTTAATAATTAAGAACACAACGTGAACAGCCGTGTTACAAATTAGCATTCACCCCTCTCGCCGTATTTTCTTCCCTTCATCCCGAACCGAGAACCGGCATCTATCTACGAAAACATTTCTATCTGTTCGTTGTTAAAAAATTCAGAAAAACTAATAATATATAAGAGAAGAATAATATAAATCTGCAAATGCGAACAACAACAGTGATAATTCAACAAAGTGAACGTAAGAAGAATGGTTGTAAACTTCGAAGAAGCGAATAGGAAAAAATATCCGCTGGGTTACCAGGTTTGAGCTATTATCGCCAAAGTTGGCGATGTTTACATTTACCGGGTTCTCTGCGGGAGTGCTTCCGCTCCGTTTTGCTTCCCGTTTCTTTGATAGTAAAAGAAGCAAAACTTTTCTGTGTTTTACGTCAGGAACCATATCAAATTCAAAACAAACAGCACTCGCTTAGCGGGAAAAGATCAGATGTTCAGCGTACTCTTGCGAACAGGTTGTTTGGCGCCAAAATATTACAGTGACACCTAGCGGCGGAAAATGAAAATGATCTACGGAAACACGACAGTGGAAACGCTTGTACGGATGCCGTAGGCGTCTCTTTAATTGACGCAACGCATTCGTACGCAGTAGTAGAAACGAGCCTTAACATTGCTGCTTGGAATCCGGTTTGTAGTTTTTTTGCCGCTCTGATCTTTCCAATACAGGATATGATGGCAGTTAAGAATGCATTGATTTTCTCATCTTGGATCCAATTAAGGGCATCGTTTAGGTCTTTCGGCGGGGGCAGATTTTTCCTTGCAATTTCTCTCCGTAAGTGGGTTTTTCTTCAATGGGGTTTGGGCTGTCTTAGAACTGAGAAAGTTTTCTTTAGAGAATTCAGGTACTTTCGGCTGGGGCGGACTGCATTTTAGCTGCTCACGTGGCAGAGTCTACAAAATATGCACTTCGGCTTATCCTCTGGTTTCATGTCGCATTCGCTACTTCTGTGCTGTTTCCCACACTTCACACACCTCACCGGATTACTGCAACAGTATTGAGAGTGTACGAACTGCTGTCAGCGGTAGCATTGTACGGACCTTTTCTTAGGGTTGAATTTTTCAATAACGACGTTAAAGCTGAACATTCTATTTAGCCGGGACCCACCAGCAACCGAGTGGTAAAGTCTCTAAACACTGGTAGTTCGGTCCGAGGTTCGAATCCCGCGAACGGGCTGGCTGCATTGGGGTTTTCGTGGTTTTTTCCAGATGTGTAACGTGTATACGAGCCAGTTTCGCTTAGAAAGGTCCTCCACGAAGGCATCCTCCCCTTAGGCAGATAGCCCTAGTGTGCTTTGCCATTACTAAATACACCACACCACTATTTAGCTGGTGTATTTTGTTTCCTTCCGGGGTTCTTTTGAGTTCAAGGAGGTAGATGGGGAGCTTGATTTTCTTTCCTTCATGACTTTTCGAAAAGTGCTTCACTTTTAAAATAGGGAATTCTTGAACTTCAGGTCTTGGATGAAAGGTTCTTCATTATAACGCGGATCCGTTTTTCAAATCCCAACTGGTAGGAATAGAAGGGTATTTTCTTCTCTAGAAGTTCAAGAACCTGACAGACTGACATGAAGAACCTGACTGACTACAGTTTGATGAGTTCGCTCATTTGGGAATCATGGTGCCCTTAGTCGTTCTTCGAGTTCCCTGTGGCGCGTCAGGTGTTCCGTTGCGAATTCCTGTAGAAGCAGCTGTATTTTTTCCTCTCCGTAGTCCTGCATTAATTTCTGAAATTTTTCTTCTCGGATTCCTTCATCCTTTTCAATTTCCATCTCCGGAATAGCGTTATCCTTTTTGCTTTCACTTTTTTCCTGAGTCTGGGGTCCTTCAAAAATTCTTTACGTTTCGATGTGGATGGTAACGAGAAAGTCCTGAGTGCGTGCAATCGCTGGCTTCATCGTCTTTATTAACTGCGCTAAAAAGGAAATGTTTACTGTGTAACCACAGCCAACTCTATAATGGCCTTGAAGTGCAAAAGTCACGTGATCAAGATGGTCGATTTATTCTGACCAAGGAGGTCAGAGGTCTATTCTAACCCCCTTGGTTCTTATGGTAGCGTGTGGCTACGAAACTGTTGTCGTGAATTTTATGGATATATATTTTGCCAATAGTGTTATGTAAGTAGATTATTTTGGTATTCTAAGTGATTTTAAATAACGTGAGCTTTATGTAATGGTAAATAATAGTTTTATCTATATTTCGTTTTATATATTTTTAATTTTTAGATTTATTTGGGAAAATATGTAGCTGTTTTCAAGCCTATGCAAGTGTTTCGTTTTAACAGCGAATGCATTTACTTTAGTTTGAACATTTTGAGTAGTATTGGTTTGACTATTTGTTTGGAAATCAGGAATTCTTTATTATTTTCGATTATTTGTTTCTAATAACATATTGGAATACAGAATGCCTCGACATTGCAGTGTATTTGGCTGCAAATCCAATTACGACAAAAATGAGAATGTCACTACTTACTCTTTACCTAAATCACCTAAAAGAAGAGCTCAGTGGTTAAGGAAAATTCCAAGAGATTTAAGCAAATTAAAAAAACCCGTAATTTGTATAAAGCATTTTGATGAATCACAGATAATAAGAAAGGACTGTGTAATCTATAAAAATGAATATAAAGAATATGACAGAAAAATCCCTGGTCTCATTCACGGCGCTGTGCCATGTATATTTGAAAATGCTCCCTCATATTTAAGTACAAATAAATCCAAACCTCGCAGACTTGTTGATGTAGAAGAAGTAAATTATAAGAAAGCCGTTCAGGAAAGTTTACTTCAGCAGAAAGCTGATTTAGAAAAAAGTGCATTAAAATGTCCTCAAGATGTGATCAATTACTTTCGGGAAAACGTATGTAAATATAAAAATAAATGGTTTTACTTAGATGATGATGATGATGATATAATTCGCTTATGTTTATATGCAGCTCATGAAAATTGTCCAAAAATTTTGGGATGCATCATTATAAGTACTGACATGAATTTTGAAGTATACATTGAAAATCGGAAAGAAAGTAAGAAGAAATTTTCAAAATCACCCTTTGTTGATACAATTTCAGTATTACATGATTTAATGAACAATGTTGAAACTTCTGTTACTAATACAACATTTCCATCTGTGTTAGAATCAGCAATTACATTACTAAATTCTGTTGATTGTAATTTAGATAATTCTGAACATATTTCTTTTATAATAGAGCAATTAAAATTGTTAAGAGTATCAAAAAATAATAGGCGTTACAGTAATAGAACTTTAATTTTAGCTTCAACATTATTTGTGCAATCTTCTTTGGCATACAATGCTTTACTAAACTGCGACTATTTGTGCATTCCAAGTACTCGAGTCTTACGCAATATTATGAGTAGTTATTCATTGTCAAAATTAAGTTTGGCTGGCAGCATTAATTATTTAGAGAGGAAAAAATGTTTTCTTAATGAACAAGAACTTGTAGTAAATGTTTTATTAGATGAAATTTACATTCAGCCTATGTTCAACTTTAAAGGTGGTTCTATTTATGGAGGTTCTCATGATAAACCAGCACTTGCTGCCAAAACAGCTCAGGTTTTCATGATAACATCAGTTTTTTCTTCATATGAGGATGTAGTTAGTATTGTTCCAGTTAATGGATTGCAAGCTAATGAGCTACAAGATATGATCCAGCAGATTTTAATAGCATTAGAAAATATAGGATTTAAAGTTGTTTGTTTGATTTCTGATAATAATGCAGTGAATAAACGCGCATTTGAACTAATGACCCCTAATAAAACTTTGCAGCCATGTATTAAGCACCCTTTAGATGATTCAAGGCTTCTCTTCTTTCTTTTTGACACAGTTCATATGTTAAAATCAGTACGCAATAATTGGTGCAACAAAAAATTAATTACATTTCCTGATCTAGAAAATAATGATATTTTAAAGAAAGCTAACTTTAACCATTTGGAAATCATGTATTGTATAGAGAAATCTTCCATTGTTAAATATGGCCATTTACTTACAAATAAAGCTCTTTATCCTTCAACAATTCAGAAACAAAACGTGAAACTAGCACTTCAAGTCTTAAATGAAAAAAATATAGCAGCATTAAAATGTATATCAAAAGATCATGCAGATGTTTTCGTGAACTCAGATGAAACTTGTGATTTTATTTCAGTATTCACAACATGGTGGAAAATTGTAAACTGTAAAAGCAATTTTGAAAGTAAGCGCTTTAATGATAAATTTCGTGGTGCTATTAACTCTCAGAATGTTGAGCAGATTAATTTCTTAAAGAAACTAGTATTGTGGCTTAAGATATGGAAACAGTCTGTTCCAATAAAAGAAACTTTATCATCACAAACATTTCAGGCATTGATAATAACTACAGATGCATTCATTCAATTGATTCCATATTTGTTTCAAAAGTATGAGGCTGAATACATATTATTAGGAAAATTTCAAACTGATGCTCTTGAATCACGTTTTGGAATGTATCGGCAAATGCCAGGTTCAAATTATTACATAAATTACCTACAATTATTAGAAAGTGAGAAGAAGCTTTGTTTTAAAAGCAATATTATAATTTCATCATCAAATATCAATATCCCTTTAACTTCTCTTTTACCAGATTATGATAAGGATTCTATCTTTACCTTTGTGAATATTGATGATTATTCAAATTTAGTAGTTAATGATTTTTCTACAGAAAATGTTCCTTCTGATATTTTACCAGTGCTAGTTTATATTTCAGGTTATGCTTCCATGAAAGAATTAAGGGTGGTAAAATGCAGTATTTGCCAGGACTGGTTGCAAAGTGTTCATTCGGTAGATATAGCAGATGATATTTTTGGTTTTCTTAAAGAATTAGATAGGGGGAAATTAACTTTACCGTCTGAAGTTGCTTTACTAACATCTTCAATTGTACATTTCTTATTTGGTGGAATTCTCGAGAGCATGGAAGATACATTTCTTATATCAGGAAAGCAACTGGGTATTTTATATAAGTTATCTTGCATACAGTTAGGTAGAATTAACTTTCATTTAACAGATTCTTGCATTTGTGGAATGACTTTGCAAACCCGATTAGAAAATATCTGTTTGATAACTTGTAAAATAATGTTAAATAATTACACAAAATATAAAAATGACGAAATTAATATAAAATGTTCATATAAAAAGTTAAAAAATTTACCAGTTAATTTCAGTTAATAAGTCACAACTGTTTGTTTTTATGTATGCTTCTGCATAAATGATGTATGATATGTAGGATGTGTGTATATGGCACAGGTTCAAGTTTTATGAATCTATTTTTGATAGTGGAATAGGCCTGTAATTTGGGGACACCACTGTAAAAAAAAAAACGAGCCTAATCACTTACCTCTTCGGTGGTTAGGAAAAAGTTATACAACATAAAACTGGAGCTGGCACAAATAGAAGGTTGTCCTTTTTATGAATGTAATTAGCATTTAATTTGCCAAAATTTTCTTGAAAGATTTATTTATAGCATAACATGCATGTAAGTTTGTTTTTATACACAAATTTCCTAGCATTTAAGGAATTTTTAATTCATTTCCCCGTTTTTGATAAAATTGTGATATTTAAGTTTTTATTAGTGAATGAAGTGATGAGAGATGACTATGAATATTTGCATTCTAAAAATTTATATAGCTGATGCGACGGGAGCGGCATGAATTTTTACAAAATATTCTACTCTTAATATTTATTTTAGTGTTAAGAAAATCTAAATAAAATTTACATCTATAAACCTATTGAATTTTTCCCCTTTTGTGGATTTTATATTATTTTGGAAACAAATTTGATTTAGAGTACATAAATGGATTCCATTTTTATTCAAATTGCAGAAATAAAGTTTTTATCTGGTGATTCTCAATGAAAATTTTAGTTACATAAACAAAGTACAATTGTTTTAAAAATTATTGAAGATATTCATTTTACCGGCTGTGAAAATATTACACTATGAAAAATTTAATGCAAGTCATGCGACCTAGTCACGTTTGTTAATTTCACTTATATTTATATTAAGAGAAAACTATTATTTTTGGCAAGTTAAATTTCGCGCTTATAGCGAAGAGAAAAAGATCGACTATTTTGATCACGTGACCTTCCGAAACTGATTTCGCTTCAAGGCCATGATAGAGTTGGCTGTGTGTGTAACCCAAAGGGTCACTCTCAAACGTCAAAGCAGTGCTAAGTCAAAAACTAGAAGTACACTAACCGACCGCCTACAGGACTGAGTCAGTTCTAAGTAAAATCGCGGAGCTTGTCGCGAACGACGCACGCTCCGCTCTTGGGGAACGGATTGAGTCTCCAGACCGAAAAGAATTAAAAAAGAAAGTTTGTTTTTTGAGAACTGGCAACGATAAGTGTATGCTTTTAGAACAGTGACGCAGTAGACTAATGACGCTGTTAGATATGTAGAACAATGATGCCAAGTAGTTAGAAGTGTTTTTTGATAGTGTAATGATTTAGATATTGTTCCTCTTTGTGTCAGATGTCAAATAAAGTGATTCATACAAAATAGTGCCAATTTTAGATGAGTTTGGAACCAAATCGGAGTCTACTAAAGCGGCGGACCAGAATCGAAGAAAGCGGATCATAAAGGTAAGCAACCTTTCTTTACTTGCTTATCTAGAATTTTGAACGATCTGTTTTTTACTGAATTGAAACGATATAAATTTTTTGGCGCCCGAACAGGGATCGCCGATGTAGATTATATTGAAGTGAAAGATTTAAGAATGTTTAAAAAATATCTCCTTTTGATTTGAGAAGTTTATTTATGATTTGAGAGTACTGATTTTTAATTTGAAATATTTTCTATCTGAAATATTTAAACATGTTTACTAAAATAGAAGAATTAAAGAAAAGACGAACTGTAGTTAGGAGTATGACAACAAAGTTGATAAATAATTGTAAAGAATACCTCCAAGAAACAGAACACGATTTGTGTATTCTTAATGAAAATATTGATTTATTAGATTCAAAATATAACAGACTAAAAGAATTAGATAAACAAATACAAGAATTAATTGAGGCTACTGAATATGAATCGGAATTTGCAACTTGTGAAGTTTATTCCGAGAAAATAATTTCCATGAAATCAAAACTAACATTTATGTTAAAAGAGAATAGGAAACCTGAAATTCCTGTTTCGAATACAATTGGTAATACTGTGAATAATAATATTTCAAATATTTCTGTATCTCATTCAAAAATTAAATTGCCTAAATTATCGATCAATAAATTTAATGGCGATCCTGTTAATTGGTTATCATTTTGGAACCAGTTTGACAATGCGATACATCAGAATAGTGATTTAACAGATACAGACAAATTTAATTATTTGCTATCATTTTTATCAGGTGCTGCTTGTAATGCTGTTAGTGGTTTTGCATTATCAAGTGAAAATTATTTTGCCGCAATCGAGTTACTTAAAACACGCTTTGGTCGAACAGATTTAATTATAAATGCACATATGGGAAAACTGTTAAATTTAGAACCTGTTAGGAATGCTAACAACATATTTGCATTACGTAAATTGTATGACGATATCGAAATACAGATAAGAAGTTTAAAATCACTTAATGTTACTTCTGGCACATATGGCACGTTATTGACACCAGTTTTTAATTCCGAATGAACTGAATCTTGATTTCCAAAGAAAAAGGAAATCGAAAGATAATTTCGATGTAAACGAATTATTAGAGTTCTTGAAAACGGAAATTGAGTGCCGCGAATCCATGCTACAAATTCAAGATAAAATAAACAACCATAATTCGAGCCACTTTCCTAAAGAAAAAAGAATAAATAAAATTTCTATTCCAACGGCTGCTGTGTTAAAGGTTTCAATTAACAGCTGCATATTTTGCGAGGATTCAGAAAAAGAAAAACATACTTCCGATGCTTGCCCGAAGTCTGTAACAGACAGAAAGGCGTCACTTCGGAAACTCGGAATATGTTATTTATGCCTTAAAAGGGGTAACCATTTGGCAAAAAATTGCTTTTCGAAGATAAAGTGTGATTCATGTGGGTGGAAACACAACAGTTTAATCTGTGACAGTAATAGTTTACATGAGAAAAAATCAAATAAGAAGAATCTCAATTTGACGAACAAATCATGTTTAGAGAAAGTTTTATTACAAACTTTAGTTGTAAGAGTGCGTGGCAATGGTCCAGAAAAATACTGCCGCTGTTTTATTGATTCTGGGAGTCAACGAAGCTATGTATCTAAATTCTTAGCTAATGCTATGCAGTACGAATGTATTAACGAAAGCAGTGTGATTCATAGTCTGTTCGGAGGGACTGAAGTGGTTGAAACTCATAAACAGTTCATTGTACGTTTAAGTAGTATCAAAAACGATTATCAGTGTAACTTCAAAGCTTTTGATCAAGCGAATATTTGTTCTGATATTCCACAATTGAACATCAAGCCTTATTTAAATGAGTTAAAAACCCATAACATATTTTTGAATGATGTTGAAGGTAGGCATAAAAAATTGTTCGAGCATTCTCCTTCTGAAATTCATATCCTCATAGGCGCAGACATAGCGGGAAAATTGCTTACAGGGAAAATAAAGAAGTTAGAATGTGGATTAGTTTGCATTGAAACTTATTTAGGCTGGAGTATCATGGGGAAAATTCCCGTAGAAATGGAAAATAAATATGATTGTTCTTATGCATTTTCTATGTTAGTATCAGAATAGTAAAATTTCTGATTTATGGAAACTTGATACACTTGGGATATTAGACCCTTCAGAAAGTCAAACTAAAAGGGAATTAGAAAAACAAACAATGACACATTTTCTTTCCAATGTGAAAAGAGATGAAGAAGGAAGGTTTCAAGTTTGTTTACCTTGGATTGAAAATCGTTCCCTACTTCCAAACTATCGAGAAATAGCAGAAAAGAGATTAAAGAGCACAGTGAAGAATTTAAGGGATGGGGGATTTTTAGAAGATTATAACGCAATTTTTAAATCTTGGGAAGATTATAAAATAATAGAGATTGTTCCTGAGGAAGAAGTTAATAACCCCTCTCATTATTTACCCCATCGTGCTGTTATTCGAATGAATTCCACCACGACAAAAATAAGACCGGTTTTCGATGGATCCGTAAGAACTAAAGGATCACCCTCCGTAAATGACTGTTTGGAAAAGGGTCCAAATTTGATTGATACTGTTCCAGCTATAATAAATAGATTTCGACTGGGAAAAATTGGCGTGAGCGCTGATATTAAGAAGGCTTTTCTGCAGATAGCACTTAATCCTAAAGACAGAGATTATTTAAGATTTTTATAGTGGGAACAGGGAAGTTCTGAGCGTTTGAACATATACAGGCATAGAAGAGTGGTCTTTGGAATAACCAGCAGTCCATTTCTCTTAAATGCAACACTAACGAAATTAATGAATGAAGTACCAGAAAATTATCGTGCGAGTGCTAATAAATTAGTAGAATCCTCGTACGTTGATAATTTAGTTACAAGTGTGAATGATGAATCAGAATTAAAGAAGTTAAAAAATGATGCCACTGAAATTTTGGCAAGTGCTAAATTTGAATTACAAGAGTGGGATATAACTCTCCTCGAAATAAAAGGGATGCATTTGTTGTTGAACCCATTTTAGAACAGTCGAAGCTTGATAAATTAAATGAGAATGAGTTTTTCGATGATCCTTGTGAAGCTAAAACGGTCAACATTTTGGGACTTCTTTGGAATTTGCATGATGACACATTAAGTTGTGATATTAAGGGATTAAATGAATCAAAAAACAAACCTGTTACTAAAAGAACAATTTTGTCTGAAATTCATAAAATTTATGACCCTATTGGATTCACCTGCCCTATAATTTTAATTCCTAAAATTCTGTTACAAAACTGCTGGGAATTAAAAGTAACTTGGAATGAAGCTCTTCCTGAAGAAATTCAAAGCAAATACATGAAATGGAAAAATGATGCAAATCGTTTAACAGAAATAAAAATTCCTCGACAGATGATGCTTAATATTGATTCTGAATTGAAATTATCCTTTTATATATTTTGTGATGCATCCCGAATGGCATATGCAACCTGCGTTTATTTAAGAAATAAAAATGAAAATGAAGTTTCTTGTCATTTAGTTCAAGCACGATCTAGAGTTGCTCCTCTAAAACCCACATCAATTTGTAGACTAGAATTATTAGCTTGTGTTGTTGGTGCAAGATTAATGAAATCTATAAAACAAGATTTGAAGGAAGAAAATATACCTACGTTTTATTGGACAGATTCAAGGAACACATTGTACTGGATTAAGAATGAAGAAAATTGGGGTGTATTTGTTATGAATAGGGTGAAAGAAATACGAGCTCTTACTAATCCTGATACATGGAATTATGTTCCTGGCAACTTGAATCCTGCGGATATTCCATCAAGAGGATGTTCTGTTGAAACTATTAAAGCCAAAAGATGGCATGAAGGTCCAGCATGGTTGAAGTTGAATCCAGACTGTTGGCCTACTTGTGATATTTCTCCCGACAAAGATATGATTGATCGAGAAAGAAGAAAAACACTTGTATCCTCGTTAACAAATGTAGATGAAGAATTTTCGCATTTCTCACAAATTTCTTCTTTTGAGAAAATAATTAGAGTTACAGCCTGGATAAAAAGGTATATTGATAACTGCAGAGATAAAAACAGAACAACGTCAAAGAACTTAGAAATCGAAGAATTGAAAGCAGCTGAAGTCCTTGTTTGGAAAATTGTGCAAAGGGTCTCCTTTAAAACAGAAAAAGATAAACGCTTACGAAATTTAAAACCATTTGTTGATTCATCTGGTCTTTTAAGAGTAAAGTCAAGAATATTAATGAGACAAGACTTCGAAAATTTTAGAACACCTGTAATCCTACCTCCTGAACATCCAGTTGTCTCTAAACTGATTATGGAAAAACATGAACAACAAATGCATTGCGGAACTCAGACTTTAATGGCAATGCTACGAGAAAATTTCTGGATTTTGAAAAGTCGTAAAACTATTCGTAAAGTGTTGAAAAACTGCACTAAATGTAGAAGATTTGATTCGAGGCCCTCCACGGTACAATCCGCACTTTTGCCAAAGGACCGTGTTAAAGTTTCTTCTATTTTTGAAGTGATAGCTATCGACTTAGCTGGCCCTTTGTTTTTAAAAAAGGTGGATTTTGGGAAAGAATGATTGGCCTTATGAAAAACATTCTCAGAAAAGTTTTAGGTAATGCCTCACTGAAATATGAAGAACTCTATACGATCCTCTGTGATTGCGAAAATATCTTAAATTACAGACCATTAACTTATATTTCCGAGGACTTGGAACTGGAACCCTTGACACCTGCAATGTTTTTTCGTGATCTAAAAGAAAGTGGCGTTCCAGATCTAGATATTATTGATGCCAAATACTTACAAAAAAGGTATGCATATTAGATGAAGGTTAGAGAAGATCTAAGAAAACGGTTCAAAACTGAATACTTAGGACAACTGAAAAACCATATTTTAAAAACAGAGAAATATGTTAAACTATCGGTTGGAGACATTGTGTTAATAGAAACATCTGAGAAAAGAATTAAGTGGCCTCTAGGAAAAATTATAACACTCATCCCAGGAAATGATGGTGTAGTTCGTTTAGTAAAATTACGCACCAAAAGTGGCGAAATCCTTCGACCCATACAACGAATTTATCCGTTGGAAGTCCATTTACAAACGGATAATATAGGAGACTGTTTGAGAAAGAAGCATTGTGATAAAAAAATGTGTGATAAGCCTGCAACTTCTTTTGGATCTACAGAGTTTCGTGCCACTGACAAAGATCAGTCAGATGAACTCAATCAGAATCCCCTTAAAACAACTAGATGTGGACGAGTGATTCGAACTCCTGAACGATTAAACCTCATGAACTTTCAACCAGACTGTGGCTGAGTTTCAACTTGGTGAACTTGGAGCGCAAACAACGCACGCTCCGCTCTTGGGGAACGGATTGAGCCTCCAGACCGACGAGAATTGAAAAAGAAAGTTTGTTTTTTGAGAACTGACAACGATAAGTGTATGCTTTTAGAACAGTGACGCAGTAGACTAATGACGCTGTTAGATATGTAGAACACTGATGCTAAGTAGTTAGAAGTGTTTTTGATAGTGTAATGATTTAGATATTGTTCCTCTTTGTGTCAGATGTCAAATAAAGTAATTCATACAAAAAAGTGCCAATTTTAGATGAGTTTGGAACCAAATCGGAGTCTACTAAAGCGGCGGACCAGAATCGAAGAAAGCGGATCATAAAGGTAAGCAACCTTTCTTTATTTGCTTATCTAGAATTTTGAATGATCTGTTTTTTACTGAATTGAAACGATAGAGCTAATCAAAGTGCATCCAACACGCTCGGAGTCACAGCTCGTAATTGCACGCCGAAATGAAATTATTCCTCAGCATCCAGTTGCAGCTATCATCCAACTGTTTCACGCACCAGCTACGAATAATCCAAAGCCAAAATTGCTATATTTTCGATTCAATCTACGATAAATCGCTCATCTAACTTCTACAGCTCATCGTTATAATTGCATCAAGATTTACACGCCTTATTGCTATCTATAATCTTCAATATTTAATTTTAGGACTTTCATGATATGCTACGCAAATTTAAAGGTATGCACACCATCTTACGTTGCTAAACACAGGGTAGGAAAGTGTTC
This sequence comes from Stegodyphus dumicola, assembly GCF_044657685.1. Taxonomy (NCBI): domain Eukaryota; kingdom Metazoa; phylum Arthropoda; class Arachnida; order Araneae; family Eresidae; genus Stegodyphus; species Stegodyphus dumicola. The sequence goes on from NC_140778.1 coordinate 54,268,935, forward strand.
CAGGAACTTGACGGCGTGACTTCGTCGCTTAAGATAAGGGTAGCCGAAAGTAGAGGGAGGGGCGAGGGACAATTTCCTGCTGAAGTCTAAAGTCAGGAAATAGAAAGATTTTTTTTTTTTCAGTGTTAAAGTAATATAAAGGTATTTTAATTTTAAGATTAAGTTTACGAAAATGAACTAGTATCAGTATTGGAGTAAGTATTAATTATTACTGAAATTATTTAGTTCTTCGAGCATTAAAAAGATTATGCGCATTTTTTCCATTATAGTGTTAGCCTTTCTAAATTCCTTTAGATTTTTATTTATTAAATATGTCATTTCTGAGAGTGTATTCCAAAAGATTGATTCAAGCTCTTTAAGAGCTTTAATAAATTCTAAAAATCCTAAAGATTGATAAGATGTGGAAGATTGTGCATTTTTTCTTTATTTTGGAGCTGTAAAAGCTTGCAGATTGAGTCTGATTAGTGTTGTCTAAGTGTTGAGGGTTTGAGCAATGTGTTTTGTTTGCATCAATATCTGAAAAAAGTTTTGTGGAATGTATGATTTTGGTTTAGGGAATTTTGAACAACCACGGTACGTAGGTGACGAGGACGCCTGGTGGCTACCAGAGATAAACAGGCACGTCTCCCTTGCCTTCCACTATCTAGTGACAACAACTCCCTGGGGCCTCGAGGGACCACACCGGGAGTTTTTTGAGAACACAAAAGGAGTTTACATGAACAAACAGGAGCGACTTTTGACATTGCTTGATTAATTACAGGTATGAGACTTGTGGGGCGGATTTACAGATGCGGGGCTCAGAGCTAAGTACTAAATATATGAAAACACAAAAAACCCTAGTAACCAACAAGCACGGTAAGACGCTGGATGGGAATTATTGCTATTTACACAAAGGGGATTTTCAATATGTCCTTTATGTGGGCAGAGTGAAGTTTTATGTTCGCCGGCACTTTTTGCGCATCTAGGAATAAGAAAGCAGTTTTCAGACGAATTGTGCCATTTTTGGAACAGGTACCTGTACAGGTAGCCATCCTGTAACACGGTTTCGCTATCACACGAATCATAAATCGCGAGAACTCTCCTACAACACGGTTTTACTCTAATACTATAAGAAAATTGCCCAAGCAATCCCAAGAAATTTAACGAATTCCGCACGACGTTTTTCCATATCGAGCAGAGCACAAACATAGTCCCCTTTGAATACGGTAGCCGAAATATAGGCCAGATTTGCAGGGTCTAAAAAAACGGCTGTGACCCAAATATCGGTCAGAGATATTCTGCCCCGGGTATAGTCATTATCTGACAACCTTTCCTGCCACTCGTCCGATCACCTTCGCCCTATTCTTCTATCTGAAAACTGACAAAAGCGACACCCTAAAGGAAAGGTTTCAAAAGAGTAGTAGTTTCACATTTTAAATGGCAGTTGAAGAGGGGGGAAGTAACATCCCTATTTTCCGTCTAAGTAAATTTTTCCAAACTTTTCAGTCTTTTAAGGGTATACGAATCCTTATTTCGTAAGTCCTGCCAGTTATCTTCCAAGATCCGGTTCCCGTAAGAACAAAAATCCTCATGGAGTCGAGCCACATAATGAAAACCGACCGTTAACTTTTTAAACGGTAACAAGGGAAAATCGTTTCTTTCCATGACCGTCAGTGTGCCCACTTTGGGCACACCCACAGAATTAAAACGATAAATGACACAATTTTACTTGTGTACTCCTCTAGGCCTAATTAGACTGCCTATCTTTTCTTTTTTTTTTTTAATCAAAACTCCGACTTTAAAAGGTAGCGCGCCGGAAAGGATTAAGGGCCTCATCGACATCTGGATCCTTGCATTCACGCTTCCGTTTTTTGGAAGTTCCTCCTCGTCCTTCACATTGTGCCCATTCTTCTAGCAGCTCATTCTCTTGTTTTATCAAGCGCAAAATTGTAGTCTTTGCCAATCCGGTAATTTCCACTAACCGACGCTGACTAGTGTTTCGTGGTTGTTGTTTGATCTTTTCAACAACAGTTTGATCAGTTCACTGACTGAAGTAATCTGAAGAAACTTTCGTGTTTCGGGGTTAAGATGTTGAGGTCAAGACAGAGATAAAATGGTCGCCATTCAAATTACCCCAAAAGGGGTAAAATCTTCCCAAAAGGGTGGTGAAATTATAGCTTTCTCGTGTAAACTTTAATCATGATTGATAGGCGGGAATTCCTTTCAGGTGGAGCCGGACACTCTATCGTTCCTTTCCTCGAAAATCGGAGACGCAGTGGGACCAATAACCTCGTTGGCGGCTACTGGTGGCTCTGCTTTAAGAAAGGTCAAAGAAAATGGTTCACCTCCCACTGGTTTGTTCTTTTCGTGCACTTTGAGGAATTTCTGACCTTTGATAAAGATTTCTCCAGGGGAGCGCAGCTACAGATCCTCCCATATGTCACGGACCACTTGTACATCTACTGTACGCGGCCGACTTGTGGCTTCTGTTTCTTATTCGCTCTCACGTTGTTTTGGTCGATTAAACGGAATTTTGGTCCAGATAAGCGAATAATATTAGGTTTATCTACATACAATTTGTTTCGGCTCTTTAGGATTCGGTCCGAAAAAGCGTCTGGTCCGATTATCTGGTGGTCCAATTAACCAGATTCGACTGTATTATGAACTCAGATTTATTTAATGCATTTACTTTATGCTTTTGTTTGCATGTGCAATGTCTAATTTTTTGCATAATTCATTTGGCAACTTTCAACCTGTAGTTAAGAAACACTGTTCTAAAGAAATTAAAAATATCATGTTAACGTTTGTCTTCGCTTCACACTTTGAAAAGGTAATAAATGCTTTCCTGGTTGTAGAATGCTGAATAAATTAAGTTTTCATGCTTAAATTAATTTCATGTTTAAATTAAGATGCTCTGCATCTCTGAATGATTAATACTATAACAATATTCAACTATCAGGAATCTCGTTAATCTCGGTTTGTGACACTGGGTCAGTAGCCACGCTTATTAATGAAAAACATACCGCAAGATTGGTTCTCCACCATTACATACCTCCAGAATTATGTTCTCAGGAATCGGCCGAACAAAGCATTGGATTCCTTCAAAACTCAATTGAAATTCAAAACACTATTCTACCTGATAAAATCCATGTAGTAAAAGATGACATGATTTCTCTTGATGCGATTATTGGAATTGACATTTTGCAACAAACTCATTTACATTTGATAAAGACGATATTCATTTATGCAACAGTAATGATGTTTTGTTAACATTGCTAATATTACCGATAATCAACCCTTTCCAGTTGATCATTCCCATCGAATTCTGGAATTCACGAAGAAGTTCAACATATCGTTATTACTTACAAACCCGATAAAGTTGATTCTGCTCTGAAAGATTTTAAATTAATGATCGAAAATGCAAGTCAATTGAAGAAAACAGTTACGGATGATGATGATGATGACGATTTGGAATTGTATTTGGATGATGACAACATGGATGAAGATGATGTTGATAACAATGGCGAAGATGGGGATGACAATCATGAAACTGGTAATGCTGCTGCTAATGATGATGATGAACATCGTGAGCATAATACTTAAGAAGCTTTAAAAAATAAACTAGATCTGTTAAAGCAAGATTCACAAAAAAGTGCTGAACAAGCAAAAGAAGTGCTTTTTGCTTCTTTGCTAGAAGTGCAGAAACATCCAACGAAGAGAAACCAGAGTAAACTTTCAAGTCGGAAAAGACTCCGAAAACTGAAAAAAGGAGCTTTTCACAGAAGGCTCTTGATGATGAAGCTAGAAAAAGAGTAGGACATACTAGAACCCTCTATCTAGGAAATTTACCTAGTGATATCACTACAAAAGTAACCAAAGCTTTGTCTTCTGATATTTTAGATCTTACTGTGCCGAAAAAAGAAGCAAAGAAACAAAAAGTATTATTCACTATTTACTAGTGAAGCTAAAGCTAAGGAAAATCACAAGATCTCGCAGGAGAAAAAATTACTACGTCAGCCTGTTTTTTTGTTGGTGTGAAAAGCAAAAATAGATCAAAAGCAGCAAACGAACAGAAAGAAAACAGGTATAATCTAAGAAAATGATTTGTCTCTGGCATTCCAGTCGATATTACAATTTCTCAATTTACTGAATTTTTTCCAAAAGCATCTCAGATAACTCTAAATTACTTGTATATTGAAATGCTACCGTAAGGAAAAAGATGCAGCTGAAGCTTTTGAGGCAACAAAGAATGCTAAAATAGCAGGGAAAAAAATTAGTTTTATATTCTTTAGCTGCTTCATGTCCAAAGAAAGGCAAGAAAAGAGCCTGGGACCATAAATAAAGAAAATTTAAAAGGACTTCCACGGAAAATTGAATTAGAAACAGAGCGAGATGACAAAAACGCTGTAAACATAGCCCGTTTACAGAAAGAAAATATACGATAGCATAAGCAACGTCGCAAACCTGCCTGTAACTACAAGCTCGGAGACCAAATGGCAATACAACGCACCCAGTTTGGACCTGGACTGAAACTTCATCCGAAATTCTTCGGTCCTTATGAAATAACGAAAGTTCACTCATCTAATCGTTACGAAGTACGAAAGATAGGAACCCCATAACGTCAACCTGTGCTGATGAGATGAAACGGTAGTGCACAAGCTGAACATTCGCCACCAACACATTATTTTTCTCACTTCTGCTTTCTTTTTCTTTTCTTTTCAGATATCTTGCCTTCTTCAAGCAGCCGTGGACGTACGGTGCTGTCGAATGGCCGTGTGGAAATATGCTTCTTTTTATAAGTAATGATGGCAACGCGCTCACCGGTAAGATCACGTGACCATTTTCGACAGGCGAGAAGCTAGACGGTAATGATGATGAAGTTTGAAAAACAAAAAGAACCAATGGTTAAAAAAATGGGTGCCAACTGCACTGCAACCTGAACCTGTATTAAATGTTAAATTTGGTGTCGTATGTTTTCGACATTTAACTTATATGGTTGAATTTTGTCCAGATTTACAATGTAATTTTACGCTCTTTCTTAATGGTTCTTTACTTGGGTTTTAAATGTGGCCGAGTGATTAAGTCTATTTCTATTTTCCTTCTGAGTTTAAAATTTACACAGGTAAATCTAATTCAGCAGAACATCTAAGTGCTCTCAAAAGTTCGGGACCCTATGTAGGTCACTAGTTCAGTCCACTGAATATTGGAAGATTCATCCAGGCTCGATCTCAGGCTGGCTGCATGGTTTGCTTTTGTGTGCTTTCCAATATGTAGCATTAGTGCAAGCCACTTTCCCCTAGAATATTCTTCATAAAGGCATCCCTTCCTTAAGGCAGACAGCCTTTTCAGCTTTCTCATGTTCAATTAACATAACCTGAAAACACTCAATTTACCATTTGTGAATTTACATTTTCATATAAGTACTATATTCCGAGATATTATCAACTATACATATATAGAAACTGGATGTATATCAGGTGGCCAAATCTCAAATCTGGCATGGAAACGTTTATTTCTCATTCAGCTACCATGTGACTATCTTTTAAACCTATGAGAGTTTTAACCGCATAGACTTTAAGGGTGTCATGCTATCTGCACTAAAGAAAATTTTACAGGGTACTAGTGTGTGTCTAAGCAGGGCATTATTTCATATTGACAGAAGTCATCACTACACTAAAATGCAAGTTCCTGTAGGCAACCTACATCTTGCTAAATCAGGTGCTTCTCTTATTCTCTGTCACCAACGTACCCTGAAAATGTTCCAATTTGTTACGTTCTTTCAAGTTGAGTGTGCCCACTAGATTCTGTTTGAATTATGCAAATAAGTGCTATCTTTAAAAGTCTTAAATAAAACAAGTATTTAAGTCCAAACTACCCTACCTTCATGATATTCCAGGTTGTATACAGATAGCATATCCACAAACCCTGCAGACCTACTACGGTCTGCTCTCAATGGATGAAGCGTTGGTCGGTCTCCTTGTCAGTCATTTTTGGAATGGCGAGTTATCTATCACCTTGCAGGCTTTGAAACGAACGTCAAACACTCCTTGTGGGCTTTCCGTAACTCGAAGGGAAACAGCGTTTGTTTCATTAGATAAACTTTTATTTTATGAATGAAAGCTAAGGCGAATTGTGTGGAATATATTTTAAATAACTTACTGATCTTATTAATAGTTTATTTGTATTTGGTTAAAGAATGAATTTAAGCTGTTAAAAATACGGTAATTGTTTGGCATGAAAAATATTTACATGGAAATAGCTTATGTACCTTTTCGTCATTTCTGTTTGAAAGGGTCTGTTGTGTAAATTTCCATACTGCAATAATTTATACAAATAAAGGAATATTAGAAAAATTGAAATAAAATTCAAAGTCTTCATCAGCGGATGTTGGGTAGCTTTCAGTGCGATTATGTATTCTGAAATATACATAGAGATACATTAATAAATACTTTCATTTTTGGCACACTTTATGTAAATTATGCAGAGTTTAAATGTATGTTCTTTTAGAAATTATATAATATTCTTTAGTGATTTATAAAGCATTTTACCTCGAATGTATTACGAACAATATAAACTTGCTAAAAGAAAGTCAATATTACATATTCTGTAATAATGGTAAGTCTACAGCAGTCCTAAAATTGATGCCAATCTTAATAAATGATTTCTGTGTTAAGATTCAGTAAGAACACAACATAATCTCAAATTATATTTTTTATAGGGATAACAGCAACAAACTGCGACGGTTATAAAACACAGATAACTTAATTTAGGATTGACTTTTTTTTTCTTTAGCAGAATTGTTTGGTTGAATAGATTTTTTCTTGAATGTACTGTTAATTTCCACTTGTGAGTCTTAAATATTAGATATCACCTCTCTCACAGTAGAACAGATTCTCATTGTCCAGGTTCTCATTGGGGAGTGATTCAGGTCACCAGCTGATCTGGAGGGAACAATGCACCAGATGCAACCAATCCGACATTGTGGAAAGACACAGTTACAGAGGTGTTGGAATAATGGTTTGGGCTCTTGGTGGTTGTACTGACCTACATGTGTCACATGGAGGAACTTTGACCGGTGTGAGATATCGAGACAAGATCCTTGATCAATATGTTCACTCATATACCACTGCTATTGGTCCTGGATTTCTTCTGATGGAAGACAATGCGCGACCGCACCAAGGTCGGGTCGCTGAAGTTGCTGTGTACTGTGCTGTTAAATACTTTCGGCACAATTTGGAAGGACACAACTTTATCAGTTTCACCAATCATTAATCTTCACTTTTAGAAAAAAACTCACACTCATGCTCTCCTCGTTAGCTTTGACAGTTGGATTGTATTACCTAGTTTAGTACAGACATCAAACATGTCTCTGGTACTGATAATTGTATTGCTGATGGTGTTGGTGTATTGAGAATATTGCAAAGCACACTAGAGCTATCTGCCTAAGAGGAGGGAAGCCTTCATGGAGGCCTTTCTAAGGGAAACTGCACATTGATCCAACGTTTAAAATTTATGTCGGCATACTGAACAATAGAATTCGTCCCTATATTCCTGTCAATGTTAGATGTGAAGTGTTTAATGCCTTGCACAATTTGGCACATCCTGGAATCTGTGCCACCAAAAAGCTGATTGCAGACAGATTTGTCTCGCCAACAATGAACCAGGATGTCACTAAATGAACTCGTTCACGTATTAGATGTCAACGGTGTAAAGTATCCAGTCACACTCACAGTCCCATTCAACAATTTATCCTTCCAGCAAGACATTTTGATCATGTGAACTTAGATTTGGTAGGCCCATTGCCTCCTTCAAATGGTTATACTTAACTTCTCACTTGTTTTGACCATTACACAAGATAGCCCGAAGCCATCCCTATTGAAAATATCTCTGCTGAAACTGTAGCTCAAGCATTCATCTCCCAGTGGATTTCGAGATTTGGCATGCCTACTGCCATCACTACTGATCAAGGCTGATATTTTCAATGTCATTTGTTCTCATCCCTCACCTCTCTTGACATTTGCCATATCCAAACAACACCATACAATTAATCTGGAAATGGGATGGTGGAACGATTTCACCGATCTCTAAAACAAGCCCTGAAGTGTCACAATAGCACATACTGGACAGAAACCTTACCCCTAGTCTTGCTCGGTCTTCATACAGCACTTAAAGAAGATACTTGTGCCAAAATGCTATATGGTGCAACCCCCCATCTGCAAGGTGAATTCTTTCATCCAGAATCCACTCCAGCCAACGATCTTTCAACCTCTGCATGATACTATGAGCAATATCTCGCCAACCCTGACATTTTCACATAACAAGCAAAGCTATTTTGTACATCCTGTGCTTGAGACATTTCACGTATTCGTGCGTAACGATGCCATTAGGCCTCCTTTAACACCTTCGTACGATGGCCCATTCAGAGTTGTCAAATGGACACCTAAAAATTCCACCATCATCTGCAATGGCAAACAATCAGTGATTGGAATCGATCGTCTCAAATCAGTATTCCTGATGCAAGATCCAGCAACTGTGTTGTATTTTATATGTGTTGGGTACTGCTCAGTTATGATTACAAGTTGTACACAAACATCGTTTATTCTACATTACTCATCAACTATTCTATATTACAGTTATAGTTAAGATAATAATAGATACAGTTACAGTTACATATATAACATCTCCCTTTTTTATAAAAAATAATAATAGTAGTAAAATTAAACATATTCTTTTAAATAATAAGGTTTCTTAACAGTCCTACCAGATCGAGTGACGTAGTTATGTCCATTTGAAAAATTTGATGATACTATACTTCTTTTGCTATTTGGTGACACAACACTTCTGTTAGATTTTGAAGGACTTACAGGCACATCTAAATTTGAAGTACTCCTACTATTTTCATGTATCTCGGGCTCATCTATAACTTCATTCTCATAGTTGTTTTGTATTGCAAACTCTTCCTGATTAGTTCCTTTAAGAAGGTCTCTTCTGTTCCGTTCTACAATTCTTCCATCTGTTCTTATAATCCTATATGAACGTGGTCTTTCTGCTTCTTCTATAATTTTCCCTCTTTCATTTAGTTTTTTCCCTTTCTCTTTTATGTAAACATGATCTCCTGTTGTCAGTCGTTTTAATGGTCTTGCATTCCTATCATAATAACTTTTTTGTAAGATTTGTCTCTTCAGTAAATGTTGTTTATGGTCTTCATATCGTTTAGCTTGGACAAAATTCTCTTTTATAGGCATCAATCCATTTACTTTTCTTCCAAACATCAATTCTGAAGGTGACTTAATTTCATCTGAAATAGGAGAGTTACGATATTCCAGTAAAACTAAATATGGATCCTTGTTGTCAACTACAGCTTTTTCTAACATTCGCTTGACAGTTTGAATATGTCTTTCAACCATTCCATTAGACTGTGGGTATTTTGGACTTGAAGTTCTGGTTTCAAAATTCCATCTTCTTGCAAAATCTTTATATTTCCTGCAATTATATTGTGGACCATTATCCGAATATACTATTTTCGGAATACCATGTCTTGCAAAAATTGATTTCAATTGCTTTATCACTGCTACACTTGACAAATCTTCCAAATGTCCAATTTCAACATATTTGCTAAAATAATCTATAACTATTAGATAATCCCTTCCTTGAAAGTAAAAGAGGTCTGTTCCCAATACTTCCCATGGACCATTAGGTATTTCTTTAGATATCATTGGTTCTTTAGTATTAGCTTTTTGTAAACTTAAACATGTTTGACAATTCAGTACCAAATCTTCAATTTCTTTGGACATTCCTGGCCAATATAATATTTCTCTTGCTTTGATCTTGCATTTTACTACTCCTAAATGACCATAATGAATTCTGCTTAACATATCTTTTCGTAAACTTCTTGGTACAACAACACAGGAATTTTTAAATATTAATCCATTTGCTTCTGATAGTTCTTCTCTGAAGTTAAAATATGGTTTTGCCAGTTCTGGAACCATACATTTTTCATCTGGCCATCCAGTTTTAATTAATTTTCTTAAAACTTGTAGTTCTTCATCTTTTTCTGTTTCCAGTTGAAAAACTTCCATTTTACCATTAGACATTGGTATACATTCTACAACTAATCCAACATGAGCTTCTATTTCTCCTTCAAAGAAATCAGATCCTTTATCAGTGAATGATCGTGATAATGCATCCGCTATAAAAAGTTCTTTTCCTGGTTTATATTTTATCTCAAACTGATATGGCTGTAATCTTATACGCATTCTTTGTAGTCTTACAGGGCATTTATTTAATGGCTTTTTAAAAATTGATTCCAGTGGTTTATGATCACTTTCCACAGTAATATTTTTTCCAAATATATACTGGTGAAATTTCTCACACGCAAATACAATAGCTAAAGTTTCCTTTTCAATTTGAGCATAATTCTTCTGTGTATCTGTTAATGTCTTAGATGCATATGCCACTGGTAAATTATTCTGCAGTAAGACTGCTCCTAGTCCTTCTTGAGATGCATCTACAGATAAAACTACTGGCATGTTTATATCATAATACTGTAAAACTGGTTTATTTACCAAGACATCTTTTAGTCTTCTAAATGCTTTTTCATGTGTTGCATTCCAGTTCCAGATAACTTGTTTTTTCAACAAATCTCTTAAACATGATGTCAATTCTGATACATTAGGTATAAATCTAGAAACATATGTAATCATTCCTAGGAAAGTTTCTAATTCTTTCACATTTTTTGGTGGTTTTATATCTAGAATAGCCTTAATTTTGTCTTCATCTGGTTTTAAACCATCTTTAGAAAATATATGTCCCATATATTTCACTTCATTCAGCCCAAATTTACATTTATTTAAATTAAATTTAACATTCTTTTCTCTGGCTCTGTCCAACAACTTCTTTAATCTTGAATCATGTTCTTTTTTATCTTTACCCCAAACTAATAAGTCATCTATATATATTTGAACTCCTTCTAAATCACTAAAAATTTCAGAAAAACTTCTGTGGAAAACTTCTGGTGATGAACTCAGTCCATATGGCAACCTTAAAAAACAATATCTACCAAACGGAGTGTTAAATGTAGTAAATTCACAACTTGAATCTGACAGTTTAATTTGCCAAAATGCTTTGTTTGCATCTAAAATACTAAAGACCTTTGCATTTGTCATTTGAGATGAAATTTCTTCAAAGGTTGGTATGTGATAATGTTCTCTCAGTATATTTTGGTTAAGGTGCTGAGGATCTAAACACACTCTTAAATTTCCATCCTTTTTCCTTACTACCACTAATGAATTCACGAATTCTGTTGGTTGGTTAACTTTCTTTATAATACCATCTTTTTCCATTCTTGCTAATTCCTTTTTTAATGGATTTAATAAGCTAAGTGGAATTTTCCTACAGGGTTCTATTTTACCAACAGCTCCTGGTTTTAATTTAATATGATATGTATATCCAGTTAAATTCCCAGTTCCTTTAAACAAATCTTGATATCCTTTTAAAAGTTCTGGTAACTTTTCATTAGAATCAGGATTTACTGTACAAATCCTTTGTATTAGGTTTAATTTTTGCAATGTAGGTAACCCTAAAATAGCTGGAACATTTTTATCACATGCTACGACTTGAAATTCTATTTCATCCTTGTTCCCTTTTGATGTTTCACATAATAATTTACATTTTCCAACTACATCAATTGTAGTACCATTGTAATTATTTAAAGTGACTTTTGATTTAGTGAAACATTTCTCTCTTAAATTTAATTGTTTAAATTTAGGCAATGGTAGCACATTACACTGAGCTCCAGTATCCAACTTAACAAATAAATATTTAGATATGTTTACTTTTAGTTTTTCAAACCATTCGGTTTTATTTTTAGAAAATGGATTTATATCTTCTACTGACCCTAAAATATATTCATTACCATTATTATGTAACTCATGCTCTAAATTATTCTGTACAACATTAACATTTTTAAAAGTGCACATTTTAGAAAAGTGATTTTTCTTTTTACAGTACAAGCAAATCTTATTATAAGCAGGACAGTTGTATAACTTATGAAAAGTTCCACATTTTCTACATGGTTTTGGATTATTGTACTTATTTCCTTGATAGTTTGAAGAAGATTTAGTACTTTGTTTTACATGATAGTCTTTCTTACAAGGCTGACTTTTTTCTTCTGAAGGTCGAAATTTATTACGTTTGATAGCTTCTATTTTATTTTCTTCAGTTAAAGTTTTCAGCTGAAGTTCTGCTAATTCAGAAGCTTTACACATTTTAATACATTTTTCCAATGTTAACTGATCTTCCCTTAATAATCTGTCTTTGAGATTTTTATTTAGAATTCCACTTACTATTCTATCCCTTATTAAACTATCTTTTAATTCTGCAAATCCACAGTTGCTACTTAATTTCTTTAAATCGGTTAAGAAATCATCAAACGATTCACCTACATGTTGTGTTCGACAGAAAAATATATGTCTATCAACACTTTCGTTTGCTTTCGGTATGCAAAAATGTTCGAAAGCTTCAATTACTTTGTCAACATCCTTCTTATCTTCTTCACTTAAATTAAAAGTATTAAATTTTTCAAGTGCTTCTTCACCAATTATATGCAATAAAATAGCTACTTTAATTTCAGGTGATTTAGTAATACCACCAGACGCTAACATATAAATTTGGAATTTTTGTTTCCATTTCTTCCAATTTTCGCCTAAATTTCCTTCGAAACTTAGATTACTTGGTGGCTTTAATCCATCCATATTTAATTTAGGACATTAAATAGTTTATATATACGTATTTTTAGCCACTTCCAATAAAAATAAACAACTCACTTACCAGCGATATAAGTTTCGATTTCACAGTAAACAACTTCCCATGATGTTTTTGTTTAGAACATCTTTACCGAGGCTGCATGGTTCTTGAAAAAAGATTTTCTTTTTTTTAATCAACGACGGGCTGCGCCATGTGTTGTATTTTATATGTGTTGGGTACTGCTCAGTTATGATTACAAGTTGTACACAAACATCGTTTATTCTACATTACTCATCAACTATTCTATATTACAGTTATAGTTAAGATAATAATAGATACAGTTACAGTTACATATATAACAGCAACTTCTCCATCAATATTACCCAAAGAAGAAGGCTTAAATCCTGTTAAAGAGCAACCTAAAACTACCAGATCTGGAAAAACGGTTAAATTTAACCCAAAGTATTTATAACATACCAATGATACTTGAAGGGGGGAGTACCGTGGTGTTCTCTCAGATAATTTAACTTCTATTCAAGATATGGCACCACCTGTCAAATCCAGTTCATAATCAGACAAGTGACATCAGTGATCACTTGGACTTCTCGTAAGGAAATTGTACGCAACGATGGCATGAACTGAGTCCCAAGCTCTACTTTGGTTTTTTAATGTATTTTTGATTGTAATTTAGTAGAGTACAAAGTCCGAAATCCAGACATCCATTATCCGGAATGATCTATAATCCGGACCTCAAAGCCACAAACTTACGCATGCGCGTTTGATGCTCTCGTCCACTACGCATGCGCATAAAGCCAGTAAAGCGTTTACACATGTGTGGCTTCCGATAGTGACAGAGAGGTTATTGAAAATGAAAAAATTTTGATTGACAAGTTAGTCGGTATTCTCGACACAGCAATTACAGGATTTGAACAGTGGAACTTTGTAACTGAACAAGAAATTATGTCTATTTACAGAAGAGAGAATTAAAGAGAAAGTATTAGCACAAAAAATGAAGCAACTTAAACAACTTACTTTGAAAGAAATGTTTAATAAAGTAAACAAATAAATATTAAGCTTTTTTTCTATAAATTTTGATAACCTTTAGATCATAATTGCTCTTTATTTCATAAATTGTGGTTTTATATTTTTAATTGTATAATTTCTGCATGCCATCTTACCAGATTTAAATTGATGATATATAATCCGGAAAAACCTCTAATCCGGAATCGCCGGAGTCCCAACGAGTCCGGATTATGGACTTTGTACTGTATATAATATATTCTTTTGTTATAGTTGAAATGTCTATCCTTATTTCCTTAAAACATATTATGCAATAAACACACAACCAACAAAAGTCTATCAATGTCCAGGAGAAGTCGTTTGCTCAATTCGTTGAGGTGGCAGGCTGGATGGATGAAAATGGGGATGTCACAAACTGATGCTGCTGGAGGTCTCAATGTCTCTTGTAGTCCACCATCTATGGAATTAGTTTGAATCCAGGGAGTTTGTGTCTAGAAAACAAGTTCCAGGCAAACCTAGAGTTACAGCACCTGCAGTAGACTGTTACTTAGCTCTTTCAGCCCAAAAGAGGAATAACATTAATGTGCCTCACTCGTGACAGATCATTTAGTGACAACAGGAACAAGAATCTCAGATGCTACAAGGCATAGGTACCTGCACAATACCAGGTCAGTATGCAGCATGACCAGTTGTTTGTGTACCCTTGACTCAAGGACAGAAAGGTGCCTGTTTATGTTGGTCAAGAGAACAATTTTGCTGAAACAGTCACCAATGGGAATCTGTTCTCTTCACAGACGAGTCTAGGTTCACATTGGAGAATGATGCAGGGCATCAGTTGATCTGGAGGGAATAACACACCAGATACAAACATTCCCACATTGTGGAAAGACACAGTTACAGAGGTGGTGGAACTGCCTTACATGTGTTTCATGGAGGAACTTTGACCGGTGTAAGAAATCGAGACAAGATCCTTGATTGCTGCAGATTAAATGAGCTTGAAAAAGGAGTGTTCCATGTCTGGCCATTGCTTCCCATTTCACTGACCAACAATTTAATTGACAGCATGGAACGTCGCTGCCGCCAATGTATATTGCAGTTAGGGGTGGAGACATTCCTTATTAAAAGATATTTCTGTAATGTTGCCACCCCATTTTTCCTAAAAAACTGTAATATACTGTTTCTCCCAGACTGGATTTCTCTGCCAAAGTTCAATTTTTTGTTGTAATTCATGTTGGTGTTGAACGTTAGAAACATTCTGTGTCGCATTCATTAAAGAATTGTTTAGTGAGCATGCCCTTTAAATTTCTTGCTTTTATGTTGCTCCATTCTCAAATTAAGACACAAAAAATATGATATTCTTTAACTTTTGGAAGGCCGTCTAATTAAATGTTGTTAAAAATATCTATACTTCATTCAGATACAAAAAAGTATTGTTTCATTCATCTAACACAACAGTATAAGCACACTGTAATATATCTGGCACTTTTCGATTATCCACAAATATCCACATCCATTATCCCAAAATTCATCCACAAATCGCTATGCATCACATTATCAAAAAGCATTTAGGTGACAACATACGTATTTGTGCAGCATCTTCTCAAATAAATTTCAGCATCTCCAGAAATTTTCAATGCTACGCTTACTGATTATAATCCTTCCTATGAGAATTTCAGTATTTAAGCAAAGCAGTGCATTATGCATTATAGTTTTGGTCATCTTCACTGAACTCTCAGTTTAGCTTTTAGCAGACACACTGCATAATATGACTCCCTTAAAGGCATCATAAGCCACATCTTTGCTCACTGTTTTAGGATTTTAGTCCCAAGTTTGTGCAATTCTCTGAATTTTTTATATTAACAAAAAGATATCACTATAAGAAATAATAGTTCCAGAATCAGATGAACAGCAAAAACACCAGTACTGGAAGCAGAGAAGTGTGTATGTCTTTGAAAAAAAAAAAAAAAAAAAGGAATGTAAAAAAAACAGGCAGCCCCAGATGGTTTGGCTTGGTTTAGTTTATTTTGACAAAGCGGACTTGGGTTATCTGCATCAGGTCAGTGATGCCTTAATGGAGGATTTTTTAAGGAAAACTAACTCACATACATCTTAAACAGAGGTAAACCATAAAAACAGCCATGCAGTCAGATTATTTCCCTAGAATCTAACTTAGGTCCAAACTACCAGTATTCAGCAATTTTATAACTTAACTGCTGGTGGGCCAGCAGTACTATATGCATCAGTGACAGAGATCTGAAGATATCCAAATAAATGCTGCTCACCAAATTCACCAAGTTTGCGAATGCTCTTCAAATTCACCATTAATTCAGGTTGCAAATAATCAGAAAGTACCGTATACTTTATACAGATGTGTGCTTGTATATTAACATATATGCAGCATTTCTTCATAAAGTTATTGCATAATAAAACCATATGACTGTAAATAGTAATGAAATAATACTACAATAAATACCAATGAAACATTACTACAGCAATAATAAAGCATATAGCAATGAAAACCGTGTCAATACTTTTGTATAATGACTGAAAAAAATACTTAAAATAAATTTTGTCTCTACATATTCACTAAAGCAAAGTATTTTGGCATTACTAATGTTAAGTTATTGTTGTTACTTCAGTTAACATTTTGATTAACTGTACCTTAATTAGTGCATATAAACTGCACAGCGCTAAATCTTTTAGATTTTATTCATGAGAATATTATGAAAAATGGGTACTTTTCTGTTATTACGACCATATTCAGAAATATGTTTGTGTATGCATCATGCATGCATACAAATATAACAGAAAAGTACCGAAAAATGCAATATGTACGAGTACTAATACACTAGTGCAAAAAATTTTGCTGTTAACGACTGATGATTAAAACAGCTATGTTTGATTTACTAAATATTAAAAAAAAACTGATACTATTTAATTATCAATTATTATAAAGTCGCACTTGCAGAATTCATCCCATTATCTGCTTTATATATACATGTATTAATTAGCATTTGCTTTTAACAGGAAGAAGGATTAATCTTTGTATTATGGTAATTTGGCGATTTTTTGGCGACCAACCCTGCTAGTTTTTGTTTGAACCCTATTTTGTTTTCACGAAGTAAAGGCATGTTTTTTTTTTTTTTTTCTTTTACTGAACATTTGGTTCATCTTTGGATTATGGTACCTTGGCGATTTTTTTGCGCAAATTTGGCGACCAGCCCTGCTACAGCAACCTGCTAGTTTTTGTTTGGTCGCCGTTTTGTTTTCACGAAGTAAAGGCACGTTTTTTTTTTTACTCAACATTTTTTTCCAACAATCTGCTAGTCGAATTACGCTTATGCTAGAACTTTTATGGAACAAAACTGCTTAATCATGACGAAGATTAGATGCAAAATTCGGAGAAAGTGCAGAATCGCAAACTGCTTGCCACGTTTTTAAGAATTGCACATACACGGTATCCATGTACACGTCGATCTATTTTCACTTAAAAAAACATCCCATAATTGCTCGAAAATGGCATTGCGCACACTTTTGACTTTATCAATGTACACTGCTAAAATCCTAGCTAGTAACCTTTATCGCCTTACCAAAATGTCGCCAAACTACCTGTTACCATATTCCAAAGATTAGCCAGAAGAAGCTTTTCATATAAGGTAAAATCAAGTATTAGCACTAACTGATTAAAACTATAAGAAAACATTTGTGGTTATAATTTTAAAAAACTAACATATGGACTGTATGTATATGCATGTGTTCATGTATGCATGTATGTGTATAAGTACACTGTGCACAAGAAAAAAAAAAAAAAAAATGAAACAGTTCTCAATTGCGCTTTCCATGTCTCAAAAGCACGACTTACGATATGCATTGGATTTATATATAGCATTGTTTTAACATAGGTATTTTGACACAAAAGTCCGATTTTGTGTCAAAATACCTATATTAAAACAATGCTATATATAAAAGCAATACAGTCAAAATTCGTTAATCCGGACTCGTCGGGACTTCGGCGATTCCGGATTATAGATCATCAGTTTAAATCTAGAAAGATGGCATGCAGAAATTATAAAATTAAAAACATGAAACTGTAATTTATGAAATAAAGAACAATTATGATCTAAAGGGTATCAAAATTTACAAAAAAAAAAAAAGCTTAATATTTATTTGTTTTCTTTATTAAACATTTCTTTCAATGTAAGTTGTTTAAGTTGCTTCGTTTTTTATGTGATAATACATTCTCTTTAATTCTTTAAACAGACATAATTTCTTGTTCAGTTACAAAGTTCCGCTGTTCAAGTCCTATAATTGCTGTGTCGAGAATACCGACTAATTTGTCAATTGAAATTTTTTCGTTTTCAATAACCTCTGTCACTTTCTTCGCTATCGGAAGCGAATTATAATGACGAGGAATTTGATTTAAATCATATCAAAGATGGGGTACATCGAGATGAAATACCACATTTAATAAGGAATTATAAGCCAAATAAAATAAAAACATCTGCCCTGAAGATAAGGATAGTGCTGACAGATCAACTTCCAATTCATTGCGCAGCGTTAAAGATAAACAAAGTTTGGTTGATCTTTACAATATGGTAACTGGTAGTTTGGCGACATTTTGGAGGCGATAAAGGTTACTACCTGGGACTTTGGTAATAATGTGAGCAGTACTCAGTTCCGATTATACATTATTTTGTGTGAGGGAAATGAGAGATCATGGGATATGTCATGTGATATTAATGGACGAATTACAGTTCCTTTAATCAGAAAAGGGGGGAAATCGGGAAAAAATCTGGAAATTTTGTATTTGGCTTTATTCTGTGCTGTGTGAAACAGTGTTCGTAAATTTTTGGATCCCATTGCCATAACTAAAGTGAATTCGAAATGAGTATTTATGTATGTATTAATTTAATGTATGTGCTCATTTATATTTTAAGTAGTGTTTTTGAATTTAATTATATTTTAATTAAATGATAGTTATTTTGTGAATTTTATGTTTGTAGGAATTTGGTATACGTTTTAGTTGAAGTAAACGTGCATGGAAATAATTTAAATATCTGACACTAAGTATTTGTAATGGTTGCGGTATGAATTCGTTGGTGACGTTTATAATCTAATAGATGATTTAGAGGTAAAAGTTTTTGGATATTTTATTTATTTTATATGTGTAAATGTTCATATTTGGAAAGGGTAAATACTTTTTTGCGATCAGGTAATTTCATATATGTTCTTTTTACCGGGTTTAAAGATTGAGAAAATTGTCATGTATTTTCGTGAAATTTTTCTAATTTATGAGAAAAAAGCAGTGTACATGGATATAGTGAAGAGTGTGCGCAATGCCATTTTTGTGCAATTCGGGGATGTTTTTTTAAGTAAAAATAAGTCGGCGTGTACATGGTTTATGTGTATGTGTTATTTTGAAAAACGCGTAAGGAGTATGGTATTGTGCACTTTTTCCCAATTTTGCAGTGAACATGATTAAGCAGTTTGTTAGATAAAATTTCTAGCATAAGTGTAATTCGGCTAGTAGATTGTTGGAAGAAGTGTTCAGTAGATAAAAAGAAAAGAAACATGTCTTTACTTCGTGAAGACAAAATGGCGGCGGGAAAAAAAATAGAGGGTTGCTGTAGGAAAGTTGGTCGCCAAATTTTCGCCAACAAAACACCAAGTTACCATAATGTAAAGATCAACCCAAAGTTTAGATAAACAAAGGATATGCCTTTATATCCAATTTTGTAGCAATTCCACTTTTTGTTTAATGAACTTCAAAACATACTTTTGCTTTGTAGATCATTTACATATTAATAAATATATAATCAGAAATTGTATTTGACATAATTGAAAGTTCAAGCTTACTTTTATAAAATTGCTCTAACAGTCTGCAAAAAAAAAAATAAGCCGGATCCAATTCGAAGATTAAGGAACAACGCAATCTGAAACATTAACTGAAATAGATAATTAAATAATTTTAGCTTAGCTTTGACCGTCCGTTATACTTTAAAAGCGCACTCATAAACGTATTTTGCGCACGCGCACGAGCATATTCTCAGCTGTAAAGGCCTTATGGCGACGCATGCGCAGAAAGTTTGAAGCTTTGAGGGTCCAGATTATGGGTGTCCGAATTAACAACTTTTGACTGTGCATATCCTAAGTCGCGCTTTTGAGACATGAAAATAGCAAGTTGAATTTCGGCAATCGGCATAGTAGAAAGGGAGATATCGAATTGTTCTCAAATTTTTTTTTTTTTTTTGCGCAGTGTTTTTCTGCACATATGCACACACATACACACATGTACATATGTGCACATACACAGATTTCTGGGTACATTCCGAATAACAAAATCTCAAATAAAATACAACAATGTTAGTTGTGAGAATCCTATGCAGCACTAAAAGCACAGTTTGAAACTGATCTTTTAAATTTATAATACTGCGTGCATAACCTTGGCTAAGTGATATCTCATTTCTGGGCATTCTCAAGATTTAAGATAAAATTATGTGGGAGATTCACTTCCAACGAAGAAAATTTCAACTTGCAATGCTAAACATGATATCATAAAGCAATATATTTGACATCTTTGTACAGTTTACAAAATGCAAAGGGCTCACATTTACAGAAGATTGCAAGAAATACAAAAAACATACAATCTGATTCTAAATAAAAGAAACACTCTAAACCTTCTCAGTCATCCTAGACACATGCTAGTTTAAATCTTTGTAAATTTTTCTTCTTTTTTTTAAAAACAATTTCAACCTCCAGGACTACAAAGAATCTCAAACAATAATATACTTCTTTTCTTTGAGCTGTTTAAAAAATGCTGTACGAAATGTAACACAAATATTCAAATTTGGGCAGGGTTGGAAGAAACACAAAGCCTATGTGGCCTGATTCTGAACAAAAGAAACAATCTAAACCAGTAGTATTTAAATGAAAAGTCATGACAATTTATAGTATAATCACAAAACCGATACAAATCTTAGAAGATCTGAAAGGATGGTATAGAAATAAGGGTTCACTTTGATTTCGGAAATGTTTCTTGGGGTTGTCTGCATTTTTATGCAGTTGCACTGCTATAAAGTTTGAATACAATTGCTTAAAACCTTTCCACCAAGCCATAACATATGCTACTTTAAACCATTCTTTAATTTTTTTTTTTTTTCTTTAAAAAAAATTAAACTTCCAGTGGTAAGGAGTATCTCATAAAACAAAATGCTTCACATCTCTGTACTGTTTACAAAATGCTGTGAAAAATGCGAGAGTGTAACAGATTCAAATTTGACAAGAGCTGGTGGAAATACAAACCCATACATTCCAATTCTAAATAAAAGAAACAATCTAAACTTTTACAGTCAGCCTAAATGAGTGGTATTTAAGATCTTCCTTTAATAAAAAGGCTGGATGAACACACAAACGTTCTTATAAGTGTGTAACTTTAAAATGGATAGAAATTCATCTTCCATAAATAATGTTCTTTATCTTGTAAAAAGATTTAAGAAGTTGAATTACTACTTATTTAATCAAATGTCATTTTTTATTCCTCACATAGGATCACCATAAGGCTTTATGCCAACTGGCATAATCTCTGAAAATCCCTAATTCTGACACATAGCCGCCTCTCTAATTTGGTTGCTCTACATTCTGCCATCCAGTACAACTCACTTAGACCTTCAGACCACATTATGGAGCTTCTTGGCTACATGGACAAGTCCTTACTGCATTGGAAATTAAGATTGTTTCTAATGTAAGATCTCCTTAAAAGACAGGAATTTTCCTTTGCGTAGACACACACACACATTTCTCCAAATTATTCTAAATGACTTGTTACCTGCACAACTCACAATATTTGTCTCCTATGCGTATTTATATATTTCAATCACCTTTTAGATTAAATGACTTATTCCATGTTATGCTTTATGGTTTCTCTGTCGTGTGAATATGCATATGCCTGTTTAAACTATCCTTTCGACTAAATGACATTTTACATAACATGCACACATCAGATTTCCCTCCCGAGTGAACACGGCAGAGTAACCTGATGTTTTACCTTACATTTAAACATATTTAAATCCCCCTTTTGGCAATATCACTCTTACATACTTCACAAACATGAGGTTTTACCCCTACATATGCATTTTTAAACTATACTTACGACTAAATGATTTTTCACATAATTCACACACGAGTTTTGTCTGCTGTGTGGATAATCATATGGCGTTCTAAATGATGCTTCCGCCTAAATGATTTATTACATACCTCACACACATGAGGTTTCTCGCCTGTGTGAATAACCATATGCTTGTTTAAAGCACTGTTTAATGCAAACGATTTATTACATACATCACACACATGAGGTCTCTCTCCTGTGTGAATAAGCAGATGCCCATTTAAATGACCCTTTTGTCTGAATGACTTCTTACATACTTCACAGACATGAGGTTTCTTTCCTGTGTGAAGAAGCACATGCTTAGTTAAATTACACTTTAGACTAAATGACATTTTACATACTTCACATATATGAGGTTTCTCTTCTGTGTGAGTAAGCATATGGTTATTTAAATTACCCTTTTGAGTAAATGACTTCTTGCATATTTTGCACTCATGAAATCTCTCTCCAGTATGAATAAGCATATGATGGTATAAACTACCCTTTTGAGTACATGACTTTTCACATATTCCACAAACATAAGGTTTCTCGTCTGTATCAATACGCTGATGCTTCTTTAAATTACCCTTAAGTCTTAATGATTGCTTACGTATCCCACACACACAAAGTTTCTCTCCTGCAAAGGTATCCATGTGTTCTTTTAAAATATTACTTTTTTCAAATGATTAGTTACATACCTCCTAAAGTACATAATTTCTGTCCTATACAAAGACATATAAGCAGCCAGCTTTGATATCATATTAACTTACTACATACCACACAATAATGTAAAATTAATTATTACGCAGGAATTTCACAGGAAGTAGCTCTTGGATGCTTCACTCTAGTTTTTGGCATTTTGCGAAAATTCACATAATTATCTCTACATAAATATCAATACATATTATATATGAGAGTTAACTGAAGTGTAATATAAGCATGCCTTGATTGCCAGGAAATCTTCATTAAAAATTAATTTCGGATATTTCACAAATACAATTTCCTGTCCAAAGAACAGGTTAACTCAATATAGGTAAACAATGAGATGGGCTTCGAGTACCAGTAATGAATTATGGCTGGTTTATTGCGCTACGTTACTAGCTCTGTTGAATATTCTTTCGTTGAATAAATGGAAACTTACACGAAAAAACATCTATGTACCTAGATGTAATGCTGTTATTACCCCGCTAGAAAGCAGGGATTTGGCAACGGAACCTAACGGGAGAGAATTTCCCTCTCCGCGATGAGCATACTAAATTAGTAGCGTCTAGCTATACTTCACGCATGCGCAATAAGCATATTTTCAGCATGTAACCTTCGTCGCTTGGCCAAAGAACATCTATGTATGTTTGGCTTGTCGATGAATTCACAATTCAGATTTCAGCGATGTGAAGAGCTGCGGAATGTGTGCATAGATCATGATATTGATGTAAGCATGATTACAGAGACTCACGCAAAACAATTCCACCGTGTAAACATTCCAAATTATGCCTCATATAATTGCGACCGTACTACCCATAGGTGGAGTTATGATTTTTGTCAAACGAAGTTACACTTCTTGTCTTATTAATTCAAGGACGGGTAATAACTGTGAAATTGTTACTGTGAAAATTACGCTTCCGGCGTTTGGTGACATTAACTTTTGTGCTGTGTTCAGCCCACCTCAATAGAGAATTAGTTAAGCTTTTCTTGACTCTGTCTTACCTGAGTACATGAAAATTACAGATGGGGACCTTTAACTCAAAGAATGTAGCATGAAGCTGCAGAATGGGTAATGCTAATGGAAACGTTTTGTGCAATTATGTCATAAGCCACCTTGTAGTCTCGCATGCTCCTAGCGAGTATACGTACAGACTGGATCGACTGATAGATCGGACATTCTTGATATTGCTCTTTCAACTACTACCAACCCAATTGCATTAGACGTAGTCCATGAATTAAATTCTGACCACCTATTTGTCATAGCAACTCTTGGAATTTCCAAAACCTCGACTCATGGAGGTAGGAAGTAAGATGGAGTCGCCCTAAACAAGTTTCTCCGTACCCTGCTCTGAAGCACCGGCGATCCCTACGTGGTGACCAAAACATTGGGTCATTTACCATTGAGTTCTATGGGATTTGAAGCGTTCGGGTGTAAATATTTTGTAATTACGTAGCAAATATACGTATAAATGTATATATTTTCTTTTTCTACAACACTTCAGAGTCCTAAGTATGTGAAAACAACATATTTTTAAACAACATTTCATTCTGAACGGAATTAAATGCTGTACTTTTCACAGGACAGTTTTCTCAGAATGGTTTAATTTGAATGAAATATTTTCACAAGTTTTCGTTAATTACATTAGAAAAAAAAATTAAGGTAATTCGATTTTATTCGGTTAAGGTACAAAAATTAAGATCAAAGTTTATTGTATTATTAATATTAAAATTATGCATTATTTCTTTTCTATTTATAGAGCTTCTTCCTAAACTACTTTCTTAAATATGACATGATTTTTTGGCTTCTTTTAAATCGAAAAATGTAATTCAATTTATAATTAATGCTCTATTCGGTTCATTTTAAATTAGAGAATTATTAGGAATTAGCGAAATACTTTAAATAAGTATTTCGCTAATTCCTAATAATTAAATAAGTATTAAATAGTATTTGACTTTCTCTGAACATTTCTGAAAGGGAGTAGTATTATTTAAAACTTGTAACTGAGTTATTATAAAATGTAAAGGGAATAATTCTTTTAATTATACTTATCAGATTTTATTTTACCCTTCATTTCAACAATACATATTCCAAAACTCTTTATTACGTTCTTAAGTGCGCATCACCCTCACGGGGCTCACTTTTGTGAGTACGGGTGTGGCAATCCCGAGGTACCCTAGCCCTTCAGGGGATCATCTTCTTGGTGAGACGGGTGTCACGATCCTGGAGCCCCAGTGATCTATCCTCTTTTCCGTCTCCTCTCCTCTTTGCTGGAACTTTTTCCCTTCTCTTCTCCCTCGTGGTTTCTCTCTACGGAGTTTGGGGCTCGTCACGAGAGACTGGAGCATCCCTTGCATCTAGTTTTCGAGTGGCGAGAAAACTGCCCACGTGTTTGCCGTGCGTGGAGACCCGTGTCGCTGGAAAGGAGGGTCCTGGTAGTTGAGGGGCGAGGTACTGTCCCCAACACACTGCTTTGGCCTCTGCTTCAGCTAAACGGGAGGCACCTTAGTCGTCCTCACGGGTGTCAATCGGCTGGTCACTAGTCCTTGTGTCAGTGGCTTGGGGTCAAGCTCTCGGGAGTACCTGCTTTCGGGAAAGCCGACTGTGGGGCTTCAGTTTGCGTATAGAGCCGGCTAGCCCTAACACAGGAATCTGTGTTCCCTTGTTGGGCTCCGTGGTGGGCGGGGCCGTCGGACCCGAATTTTTTCTCTTTCAATTATGGCTTCTCTATTTATTCTAAAAAACCTGACTCAAAAGACACCAACCAAGATATTGAAATTGTTGATAAATCAATTAACAAGAAGACCCGTACCGATGAAAATGACAAAAGTACTGAAATCATTGACAAATCCAGTACCAAGAAGATCCGAACCGATGCAAATACCAAAGAGTCTACTGATTGTCCGCGCTTCCTTGTTATCTCTAGTCCTTCTGGTGAACTGCAAAAGATGTCTCCTTTTCTGGTAAACAAATATATACATTCATGTATAGGTGAGCCAAGGAACATAAAGCGTCTCCGGTCAGGAGACCTGCTTATTGATACCATGTCGGCCACCCAGTCTGCTTCTCTTTCCGGACAAACCAAATTTGGAGAAATATCTATAACTGTGTCAGCGCACAAAACACTTAATTTTTGTAGAGGTGTGATCTCGGAGATCGACCTTCTGTGTGTTTCAGAAGAAGAGTTCGTCTCTGAGTTAGCTGACCAAAATGTCTAAGGTGCTAGGCGGATCAAGATGCGAAAGGAAGGTAAGTTGATCGATACAAAACACGTCATCCTTACCTTCAACACGCCTGATCTGCCTAAGAATATTAAGGCCGGATATCAAAATCTTCCTGTAAGACCTTATATTCCTAACCCTATGCGATGTTTCCAGTGCCAGCGTTTCGGCCATTCTAAGATGACTTGTCGTGGCAGCCTCACATGCGCCCGATGCTCACAGATTGGCCACGATTCCGAAAATTGTACCGCTGCGCCTTCGTGTATAAATTGCAAGGGTCAGCACCCAGCATTTTCACGCCTGTGCCCAAAATGGAAATCCGAAAAAGAAGTACAGACTCTTAAAGTTACCAGGAACATCTCGTATGCTGAAGCCAGAAAACTAGTTCAAAGCACACAGCTCCAATCAAACAAATCATATGCCAGTGCAGTTAAAACAACACGTAGCATTGCCACCCAAACATCAATAGGCACGCAGACTAAACCAAATAAAACCCAACCGACTACATCCACCAAGAAAACAGAAAAGTCAACACATTTAATACAAAATAAAGAAACAGTCATTCAAAGTAAACCCAAAACTGCCACTAAAAATGTATCAAATAAAAATAGAAGTTCCAGCAATAGCTCTTTTGACGAAATGATTTCTGAATCTGCGGATTCAGACACTATGGAAGTAGAGGAGGGTCTAGAATTTCCCAGGCATCTACTTCCACGAAAAACCAAACAAAAGCACAGAAAGAACAAAAACCAGACATAATGGCCACCCTCGTCTCATGGAACTGTCGCGGTTTCCACCGAAATTTGCTCGACATCAAAGCCATAGTTAATGCTTATCATCCTGTATGCTTCGCAGTACAGGAAACAAATCTAAAGCCAGAACAACAGGCAAAACTTCGGAAATTTTCCTTCGTCAGGAAAGATAACCCTGCAGGTGAGCGTGCCAGTGGAGGTGTAGGTCACCTCACCTCACTGGATTATCCCTCAAATGTGCTTTCTTTGACGACATCCCTCCAAGTTGTCGCTACTCAAACAAATTTTGATATTGTTGTTACAGTCGTTTCTCTGTATTTGCCTCCAAATGAGCATATTGTTCAGCAAGATTTAAATGGTCTACTAGAGCAGCTGCCTGAGCCTTTCATCATAATAGGAGATTTTAACGGCCATAGTCCTCTCTGGGGTAGTAAAGATACAAATTGCCGAGGAAGACAAATTGAGCAGATGATCGAAGATCATAGCCTTTGTCTCCTGAATAATGGGCAGGATACTTACTTCCATGAGCCTTCAAGGACATTCCATGCTCTCGACATTGCCATCTGTTCACCGTCTCTGTTGCCATTTTGCACTTTTAGTGTCGGAAATGACCTGTACAACAGCGATCATTATCGCATTTTTGTATCTCTTGCACGAAGAGGAGCAAACCCCATGTCGAGACTCCCTCGGTTTATACTGGACAGGGCAGACTGGGAACTCTTCTCTTCCTCCGCAGAGCTCACAGAGGAAATGGTAGAAGATGTGCATATCGATGACGCTGAGGAAGCTGTTACTAATACTATTATTCAGGCAGCTATGCTTTCGATTCCTAGAACATCAGGAAAAATACTAAAATATTCGAAACCGTGGTGGAATCGCGACTGTCATGAAGCACTGAAAAAACAGAAAAAAGCATGGGGTATTTTCCGTAGATATCCTACTCTGCGAAACCTCATAGCATTTAAAAGAGCCAAAGCAAATGCACGAAAAGTAAGAAGGCAGAGCCAGAGGGATTCCTGGATTTCATATGTGTCGTCAATAACATCCTCCACGCCTAGTAAGCGGGTTTGGGAAAGAGTTCGAAAATCATGCGGCATGTATAAAGACCACTCACTTTCCTTTTTAGAAAAAGATGGCCGAGTGATTAGCTCCATAGAAGAAATTGCGAATACTATTGGTGAGACATTTGCTGCCGTTTCTTCCAGCAGAAACTATACACCTGCATTTCTCTCTATGAAGCAGCACTCTGAAATAAATCCCATCGCATTCCACTCGTCCAAATCTGAGCCTTACAGTAGAGCATTTACTATGCTGGAATTAAAGAGAGCTTTATTGCAGACACATAGGTCTTCTCCGGGTCTTCATGGCGTGAATTACGAAATGCTAAAACATCTGTCCTATAAGTCACTGAGTGCCCTTCTCACTCTTTACAATAGGGTGTGGAAGGAGCGTACCTTTCCCAGTGCATGGAGGAGAGCTGTTGTCATTCCTATTGCTAAGCCAGGGAAAGATCCAAGGAATCCCTCCAACTATCGGCCAATTGCCCTTACGAGTTGCCTCTGCAAACTGTTTGAAAAAATGGTAAACAGCCGCCTAGTCTACTTCTTGGAAAAATATAATATCATATCACCTTATCAAAGCGGTTTTCGAAAAGGGAGAACAACCGTAGATAACATGCTCCTCTTAGAGACATCCATTCGAAAAGCTTTTTTAAGAAAAAATCACCTTGTCTCAATTTTCTTCGATATAGAGAAAGCTTATGATAAGGCATGGAGATACGGTATACTTCGCGATCTTCACGAGAGTGGCTTGCGCGGCAACCTACCAATTTTCATTCAGAATTTCCTAAAATCTAGAACTTTTCAAGTACGAATTGGCTCTGTTTTGTCAGATGTTTTTGAACAGGAAGAGGGTGTGCCTCAAGGCTGTGTGCTTAGTGTAACCCTGTTTAGTTTAAAAATAAACTCAGTATTAAAAGAACTTCCTTCCACCATCTTGGGATCTCTATATGTTGATGATCTGCAGATTAGCTGTCGAGGGGCAGACATGAGATACGTAGAGAGGCAGTTGCAGATAGCTCTGAATAAGATCCAAGAATGGTCAAACAAACAGGGATTTACTTTTTCCAAACAAAAAACTGTGTGCGTGCACTTTTGTAGGAAGCGAGGTCTCCATCCTGAACCTGAGTTATATCTCAATGGTTCAATTATTCCAGTTGCGCCCGAAGTAAAATTTTTAGGAGTGACGTTCGACCAGAAATTGACTTTCCTTCCTCATGTTTTAAACCTGAGAAAGAAGTGTCTAAAAACACTAAATATTTTAAAAGTGTTGGCGAACACCTCCTGGGGTGCAGAGCGTTGCTCCATGCTTCGCATTTACAGAGCCCTTGTTCGCTCTAGACTGGACTATGGCTCAGTTGTTTACGGATCCGCTCGGTCATCAGTTTTGTTAAAACTCGATCCTGTTCACCACCAAGCTCTGCGGATTTGTTCAGGAGCTTTCAGAACTTCTCCTGTCCAGAGCCTGTATGTTGACTCTAACGAACCATCACTTTATCTGAGGCGTGAGCAATTGTCCCTATTGCAATATTTTAATATTCTATCACAACCTGAACATCCCAATAAACTGTACCTACTTGATGATGTGTGTAACACTTTATTTGAAACACGTCCATCCTGTGTTCCTACCTTTCCTTTAAGAGTTCGCCCTATCATTGAGGAACTTTCCCTCTCTGATATGCGCCCCCAAGCAGTACAGAATTTTGAATTCCCACCTTGGGAAAATGCACGGATTCAGCTTCTTGATGTTTTCAAGCATCACGTCAAGGCAAGCACCAATGACATCATTTATAGACAACTCTTCGCTGAGCACAGGTACAAATATAGCAGTTATCTTCCAGTTTATACAGATGGTTCCAAGTCAAAAGATCATGTCGGAATGGCATTTGTAATTGAAGACCACATGGAGGGCAGACGCTTGCACCATGCCTCCTCTGTCTTAACATCTGAATTAACTGCAATATATTATTGTCTTTTATACATCTCTAGGCTCTGCCACAAAAAGTTTATAGTTTATACAGACTCCTATAGTGCACTGAAATCTTTAGAAGCTTTTACTAACACTCAAAACCCAGTCATAGTGGATGTTCTCAAGATACATATAAACCTAACGTGTCGTGGATATGAAATCCTGTACTGCTGGGTTCCCGGTCATGTGGGAATTAAAGGGAATGAGCTGGCAGATATCACAGCCAAATCTGCTGTTGAACTGTCCAGTCGCCTCATCCCTTTTGGAGACATCCGTTGTGTTGTGAAAAAGAAGATACGAAAAAAATGGCAGCAATTTTGGGATGTTCAGCGTCAAAACAAGTTAAGACATGTAAAGCCTAGAATTGAGCATTGGGATTTTGCTGGAAACCGTAAAGAAGAAGTTCTTTTGACTCGCCTCAGAATTGGTCACACAAGAGTGACACATGGCTACCTTTTAAAAGCAGAAAATGAGCCTGTCTGTTCAAATTGTAATGTTTGTCTATCTGTCCGTCATATTTTAATTGAGTGTCCATATTTTAATAATCTTCGTCAGAAGTATTTTAATAGCTGTGACATAACTCTCGACTGTTTAATCGGAAGGGAGGTGAATTGTAATTAATTTTATTATTTAAAAGAGACTGGCTTTTATCACCTAATGTAATTTGTTTTGAAGATTGTGTCTTGAATTTTAAATGTGTGGTTTTAACTTGTTTTTATATGACTTCATCCTCTGGATTTGATACATTTGTCTACTTGTTTTTATTTAACTTTGGTTTTGCGCCATAATCTCTCACTCACTCACTCACCCTTAAGTGCGCATCTCATAGCATTTGCTTTAGAATACCTTTTAACAGATTCCTTTCCAATACGAACAATTCTTGCTTAAATAATTTTATAACGTATTTGTCAACAGGATTTCAGTTTATGTTTACAATTCAATATTAAGGTTATTATATATTTAGATAACATTTATAATCATTATAAATTAGATACATTTAATCATTAGATTTCTTCACAGTACTTTCACAGTTGTTTATAAGTGAATAAATTCGTCATTTCAAATAAATACCCATACATATTTCCTATTTATGATTTCCGGCATGTGCAAATCTTTAATTTCTGTGCATTCACTATATTTTTCGTGTAAAGTAATTTACACTAATTTAGCATACACCCGAAAGTTTTACATAAAAAATATATATGAATATAATTTGAATGAAAATTATAAGTATTATTTTTAATACCCACTCAAAGGTCAGTTTTTCTTCAAAATTCCTCCACGATGGCATCTCTCTCCTTAGGCATATAGCCCTTGCATGCGTTACTCTATTTAATAAAAACTTAATCTGACCTATGTGCCTAATTACAAATATTTTAACATACATAATTTTATATTTACATTTAGCCATCAAGTTTCAAACTTTTCAAATCTTCTAGAAAATAAATTTTGGCAGATCTCTTTTAGCAATTTTCTTAAAATCTATATTTTTGTAGTGCAACAGCTTAGAATTTTATAAAACAAATTCATAATCAAAATCGCTGTTGTTAGTTATCGAAAAATAACCAAGATGTGATTTTTGCGTAAATGTCAGTAAACTATACAAATTACTATTATCCATCACACTATGAATGTTTCTTTCATGCGAGAGTGTCCCTTTTTCGATTTCTATGGAACTGTCGTGTGTCGAAATACTATCAGAATCTTGTCAGGCGAACTTCTGAATGTAAACAAAGAACACCCCGTCTGGTGACCCAAGCTTCAAAGCAGTGCTTCACTTCTAGCGCGGAATGGCCCCTCCTCCCTTTCCTACCTCCATGCCTCGACTAGCATGTTTAGAACTTACCCTGACTGACATTATATTTAGAACTTAATAGATGCCGCTGCTGCCTTTCGTGGCCAGGTGGTAGGGCAAGTTGCGTAGCGAGAGCGGGACAAGGGGGTGTATGATGCCCCGGGCGCCGCTCGCAGAGGGGTGCCAAATGGCCTCCAAACAAGACTTTTCGGAATATTTCAGTTTTTATTTTGATTGATTTCTAAAAAATATATTTAAAATGAATAATTATTGCAATATAATTAATTATTTTCTTGATTTGTCTGATCAAATGTGTAATATTATATTTCAGTACATCAACCAAATATATCCTCATACAAAATGTTCTTTCTGACCTTTTTGTTTCTCTAAAAATAGAGATATATTTTTATTTTTTTAAAACGAAATGCACGTATTGCTGCCGCTTTTTATTTTAAAACAATAACACGACTTAGTCCCGAATATCGCAAGCTTATCCATTTTCGAAAAACCGATTCTATAGTCTGGAAATGACATTTCGGAAACTCCTAACGCTTCCGCTACGATGGATTGCGTTTAATTCTCCTGTAAACGACTGATGGCCTTCCTAGCTACCGATTCAATTAAGTCATCTTACTGAGACATTGGATATTCATTGTAACAAAGCAGTAAACGCATGTCAAATGTTTTCAATCTCCTACTACAAAAGGAATGTTGCAGGTTGCTCCTTACTCCTTATCTAAAACACAAAGTTTTCGATGTCACAGAATAAATTCGCATATTTCCAACTTTGTAAACGTTATAATTTTCCTTTATAATCTATTTCCTTTAGTTAAAAAGGTTGTCGATTATCTGGTTATTTCATACCGAATTCACAATATCCCCTAATGGTTTTGTCCAGTGAATGTGACTGCAAGACGTTACTCCGCAGTAGAAAAGAAACTGAACCTAAAACTCCATTATAGATGTATGAAGAAAATGTTTTCCAAAACCTAAAAGTCGCACTTCAAATACTCCTTACTATTTCCTTATCAAATGATAGCCAGAAACGTTCGTTCAGCAAATTAAAATAAATTTTGACATATTTACAATTAACGATGGGACACGATCCCCTAAGTCATCTAAGTCATGACCGACTTTTTGACGAAGTAATTGATAAATTTGCTTCATTCAAGGCAAGAAAAATGTATACATAGTAATTGATTGTATTGATGCATTATAATATTATATTATTATTAATAAATATATCTACTTATCTATAATATATATTAAACTTTTAATTGTTAAAAAAATTGTACTTTTTTAAAAACAGTTATATAAATATGTAACATAAATAATACCTTTTTAACTAATTCTAGATCATCGTATGTCTGATTTTTCCGCCGACACAGGTACATTTCCGAATTCAATACTAGTGTAGTTAGGTAGTGACTATTCTTAATATATTTTGGAGTATTTTATTTCAGATTCAGCATTTTATTATTATTTGCATTATTTTCTTATTTCTAATATATTCTACACATCACATTACTGTATTTTGTTTAGTACGCTTTTTAGTTGATAGAGTTTAAATTACATACTCTAAAATTGGAAAGACATCTTAAAAGTAGTTATACGAGGGCTTCCCTCGAATGCACCCATCAACGTCCCCCTCCAGGCCGCAGTCGATGTATTCGGATTTAAAATTCACGAGATCTCCCAACTCAAAAGATGGAAAACGAAAATGCCAGTGACACTCTTCTTACCTCCAGACCCATAACAGTTCGAAAGCTGACAAGATTTACCATGTAATTGAACTTCTGGGAACCGAAGTCAAGATCGAGCGTTTTCGTGGAAGGAAAGGCCCCTCACAGTGTTGGCACTGCCAGGGGTTCTTTCACAGCTCGGAAGTTTGCCACCTGCCTCAACGATGTGTTCGCTGTGCCGGACCTCACCAAACCTGTGACTGCCCAAAACCATTCGAAGAACCTATGAAGCGTGCGAACTGCTCTGGAGACCACGCCGCCAGCTGGCGTTTCTATGCAAAATTTCCAAAATCTAAGAACTCTGCCAACTAAACATGATACTCGACCCACCCATCCGTTGGTCTCTCCCAGAAAAATAACTCACAAAATAATAACACTTCCCACCGGCTGCACCCATATCCAATGCTAGAAAAGTTTAACCCGGGGTTTCGTACCAATCTGAATATGCATATGCTTGTTTAAAATATATTTTGGATTAAATCATTCATTTTACATATTTCACACACTTGACGTTTCTCTCCTGAATGAATAAGCATGCGCTCGTTTATACTATCCTTTTGACTAAAAAACTTCGCACATATGAAGTTTCTCTCTACACAAATAAGTATAAGCAAGTTTAAACTACACATTTGTCTAAATGAGTTTTTCCATGCTTCATACCTGACCTTTCTCTACTTTGTGAATAAGCACATCCCTTTTTAAATTACACCTTTCTAAAAATGACTTTTTACATACTTCACATACATGAGGTTTCTCTCCTGTGTGAATAAACATACGCTCATTTAATTTACTTTTTTGTCTAAATGACGTCATACAAACTTAACACATGTAAAGTTTCTCTCCAGTGTGGATAAGCATATGCCCGTTTAATTCACTTTTTACACTAAATGACTTCAGACACACTTCACACACATGAAGTTTTTCTTCTGTGTGAATAAGAAGATGTGTCCTTAAATGGCTCTTTAGTCCAAATGACTTCTTACATACTTCACACATATTGTAAGGATCTTAAGTTTTACTAATGTTTATTTTATTTTAAATCTTTACTATCACTTCTTATTTTCTACTTCCGGCCAGAATTATAAGCGTTAAAGTATTTATGCAAGGTTTGTCTGGCGAACGCCAAGTATTTAAGTTGTGGCTTTTTGCCAAGCGAGAAAGAGGAAGCAGTTAGTCGAAGCAGGCCGCTTACCTTAGAAGTTTTACTCAATTGCTGGTTGCCTTCCAGGCCAGAGGGTTAATCCTCTTGATAACTTTAAACGTATTGTAGTGTTCACAGTTCTCTGTACTACATACGGCTTCCTGTTAATATAAGGCCAATCTTCCACATTTATTATTTCAAAGTCAAATTAGAGTTTAGTTTTATTTTTATATTTTTACGTTTAGACCACAAGTAGTGGGTCTTTGTATTCCGAAGTACGGAAGTTATTGTAAATAGAGAAAAATAAAGGGTTTTGTATACCCTTCTTGTGTATCCTGTCTACTTCCCACAGTTATTGAACATAGCTTTAGTAAGCTCTCTGTTCCGAGTCATTTCCTTGCATGTTCCCGAAGAAGGTAAGACGGAACATTGAACCTGATAATATGAGGTATTCCCCCTGTGTACCCAAGCATATGCGTCTTTAATTCTCCTTTTTGAATAAATGATTTCTTACAAATTTGACACACATGAGGTTTTTCTCCTGTCAGGAGAGATGAATAAGGAGATGCGTCATTAAGCGGGTCTTTCGTCCGAACGCCTTCCTGCATACTTCACGCACGTAAGTTTTCTGTGTGAACAAGCATTTGGTTGTTTAAACTACCCTTTCCACTAAATGACTTTGTACATACTTATGCACACATTGTGTTTCTCTCCTGCGTGAAGAAGCAGATGACGATTTAAAACAATCTTTTGATAGAATGACTTCTTACGTACTTCAGACATATGAGGTTTCTCTTTGGTGTGAGTTATGGCAGTTTTTGACTAAATGACTTTTTACATACTTTGCACACATAAGGTTTTCCTCCTGTGTGTGCAAGCACATGCTTCTTTAAATCTCCCTTTTGAATAAATGACTTCTTACATATTTCACACACATGAGGTATCTTTGCTGTGTGAATAAGCATATGGATTTTTAAATTATCCTTGCGCCTAAATGACTTATTATATATCTCATACACATAAGGTTTTTCTCCTGTGTGTGCATGCATATGCTTCTTTAAATCTCCCTACATGACTTCTTACATATATCATACACATGAGGTTTTTTTCTTGTGTGAATAAACATATGGTCTTTTGACTGAATAACTTTTTAAACTTCAGCTCAGGCAAAATGCTTTTCGGTGCCATTCGGATGATGCTAACCCGATGGAACCTAAATTAAGGGATTTTCGAGTCCGTGAAAGTTTCTTTTAAGATTCTGCAGTGATAGAATAAGCAAAAATATGACAATAGTCTTTGCTGGAGTGTATCACATACAGTCACTTCTAAGTCTATAATGTGAAGCCAATAGAGAGTAGAATGCTAAAGTCATGGCTTAGCCAAAGAAGACATAAAGAAATGGCAATAACTGAGGGGAAAAAATCTGTAAGCTTTCAGTTTTAATATTACTCCCAAAGGGGAGTTTTTAACGTTTTGTGTGTTACCGTTATTTATTAAATATCATGTTCCTCGCACTTAAGCCATAAAATTCAAATCAAACAGCAAATCAATAGCAATATTTAAAAAAGTATATCCTTAGAATTTACGATACACAGTCTCGTGCGCTGGAGATAATTTTTTTTTTCCCTGTACAATGTTGCCATTGTTCGCTTTGAAATCATTGAGAATAAAATGCTTATAAATGCTTTACAAAATATGAAATAGATAATGAAACAAATTCCAAATTTGAGCTTCCAGAATCCCATATTCGGCTGGATACGTATGTTATTTAAAATATGATAGCTCAATGTGCCATTGTTTTATCACAATGCGATAAATTTTTTCTCTCTCTGTATCAGTTTAAATGCGTCCCCTTTCATACTTGAATGTGTTACGAGAAGTTTGGAAAATTACTGTAGTTTTAAGAAACGTTCAATAATGTGTACCGCGGAAATTTCAAGGAGGTTGGAATAGAAAGAGGTAGGGTTTGCAGCAAAGTTCTTTAATACAATTAAAGGTTTGCAGTTTCCTCCATTATCGAGGAATGATTTGGTTTATTTAATTACGGCAAAGCACACTAGGGCTGTCTGCCTAAGGGAAGGGATGCCTTCGTGGAGGACTTTTTAAGGGAAACTGGCTCGTATACAAGTTACACACGGGGAAAACCATGAAAACGCCGATGCAGCCAGCCCGTTCAGGGGATTCGAAACTCGGACCGAACTACCAGTGTTCAGCAACTTTACCGCTCAGCCGCTGGTGGGCCTATCGAGGAATGAAACCTAACGTAAGAAACGGCGTCTATGTTCGTAATGTCAAAACATTGCATTACGGCAGTGAAACGTACGTGCTTCTAAGCTATTCCATGCATGCATTTTCCATTAAAAATTTGTGAAATTTATAATGAAATGCCTCGCTATTAATATTTTTGTTTTAAAATAATAACGACGATATCCATAATTCACTATGTATAGAAAATTATTAAGAAATAGTTCGAAATCTAAAAGGATGTGTATAAGATTAAAGCCTTAAAAAATTATGTTTCTGCATACTTAAAGGATATGTTTAAGTTTTATAGCAACCTGTTGGAAGTACTTTCCAATTTTCCTAAACAAAAGTGTTGCTTTTAAAAATAAGCTGTGAAAAACTTAAAAAATCTTAATAATTTTCAGAATATTTTCTTATAATAAATTAAGAAATGCTGTGATTGATAGGAATAAACTGTTTCTTAACAAAATAATTTTTTTTATGATTATATGCCATATGGCTTATGTACAGATCAAGCATGGCCGAACTAAAGCTCGGCATTCATAATTCACTCATGCTTAGAAAGTTCTCCACAAAGGCATCCCTCCACTTAGGCATGTAGCCTTCAAGTCTTTGCCATATTCACACAAACCATCCAAACCATAATTCACTCATATTGTAATGGAGTAGTTTTACTTTTGAAACATTATTGTCATTTAAACAGAATTTGTGTGATATGATGTCACTTTAATAATCACCAATTTAATTTTTTGAAATCACATTGTGTATATAATAATTTCAAACTATGCTTTATTTGCTAATCTATGATAAGTAAAAATAAGCCAAATAATTCCATATCTGTAATTATCTATTATGATTTTATTTATTTGTCAAATGCCAGTTACATTGGCCGTTAGGCCATAAAAATCCTTGCTTGCCAATAGGGCTGAAATCTAAAAAAAAAAAAATTTATTAGTGCTTCATCCACTCGTCCAAATGTTTCTCCGATCTATTATGATGATTGCTATTTTTGAAATATGCAGTGGGTATCAAGGTAGCAGAAAAGATAAATGTACTGTATGCTGATAACACCTGCATTTATAATGTACTTCGAATTTTACCGAATGCCCTATAAATATGTGTAGTTGTAATTTGCATTAGGAAAAACAAAACATGTCTTATGATCCAAATTGCCAATGAATTAGTTATGTGATGCAGTAGAGAGGTTTGTTCTTTATATTGGCTCTGAAGTTAATTGTGTGGCCTGAATGAGCGCATAATAGAAAAAAACTTAACTATACTTTTCTTTAATTCTGATAGTTTGATCTTTATAGTCCTACGTTTTTTTTTAAACTTTTCCATGTTTGTTACTATTTTATAAGGAGATTGTATAGGTTAAAATCAAGAAAAATCCATAGTTCTATATTTTCAAATTACTGCTTTATTTTTACATTATTGTAAACAGCAGGATATGTTTGTTCTTTTATTTGCAATGTACTGCTATTAAAATCTGTTTTTAGTAATTATAATACAGAAAAAATGAAAATCTAAAGAAAAGGCTTTATTTGTTATCTGAAAAAGTAAGTATAGAAAAGTTTCCAATTTGTGCATACAAAGGAATATGCTTCCTCAAATATAGAACAAAAGCAATAAGAGTTATTTGTTTATGTTTCTAAATAAGCATAATTTTTGAAATACAAAAATCACTTTATATAAAATGATTCTTTTATACTCAAAAGCTTTGCTAATTTTGAAACATCATAAATACCTAATTATGTTTCTTGAATATTTTTGAATTTCAACATGCAGTCAGTTTTTGTGGATTAAGTCATGTGTAATGCAATGCAAGCCAGTTCCCCTTAAGAAAATTCTCTACAAAAGCACTCCCTTATGCATATTCTCTCATGTGCTGTGCAATACAAATAATCTAACCTAATTTTTTTATAAACATATCTATTAACAATTAGCAATTTTGCCATGTTCTGTGAATCAAGTCTGTAGTATCAATAAAGAATTATATTAACTAACTGACTGGCAGGTTATTGCCGGCAATGCAGTCCTGTGAACTGTGTATCCGGTTCTATCAAACTAGTCCCAATGGCGACATCACGATAAGTCAATCGTCACGTACATACAGTAAATAGGAGGTGGCAAAGGGGGGACCGGCATCATTCGGTCAGGAGAGCTAAGCATTATGGACAGAGGTGGAGATGTTGTCATATAATACAAACAAACTATTTTCAAATATATACAAAATTATCAAGTGGGGAAGTTCGAGTTACAGACGTGGGCCGCGAATGGACGTAGGTCTTTATCCTCCATTAATATGACATAGTTGAAAGTCAGAAAAATATTCATGTGATCACATCTAAGTGATCTTATCATAAAAGTGCGATCACACTTAAGTGCCTTATCATAAAAGTGCGATCACACTTAAGTGCCTTATCATAAAAGTGCCTATTAAGTTTGCGTATGTGCTCCTCAAGTGTATCCAGACGCAAGTCATGGTGAAGAGTTAAGTTACTGACATACATATGCGCGTTAGTAATAGTACGAAGCACTCTATTCTGTATTAGTTGCAGCCTTTTAATATCATTTTTACGTATCGTCGACCAAGCAGGCGATGCATATGTGATGACTGGCCTAATAGTAATGAGGTAAATTAAACGCTTTCTTCTTAGGTCAAGACTTGAAAATTTCCCTAGAAGGGCCTTTAAGCTATTAATAACATGGATCGCCTTTTTGCGAACATGTGTGATGTGTCCCTCCAGGTAAGCTGTTCATTAAAGACTATACCAAGATAGGTGGCATTTCGAACTTTTGGGACAACTTCATTAAATAATGTAACATTCTCCTGCACAGGCGTCCTGGTGTGTTTTCGTCGCACTATGAGCAAGTTAGATTTTTGCGCGTTTATGTCCAATTTGCGCACCAGTTCTCAATACTAGGCATGATGTTCTGCAGCTTACGAATAGCAAAATTTGCATTTGCGGACTTGACGGCCAAGGCCGTGTCGTCCGCGTAACATCACAGGAAGAAATTATTATCTAGCTGCGACCTAGGAAAATCTGCTACATACAAAAGATACAAAACGGGACCTAAAATGGATCCCTGAGGGACCCCTGCATTTATTGGCCTGACGCTGGAGTGATCTTTTCCAATAGCCACCGTAGTTCTATTTTGGTTCTACCAAGTTCTATTTTGGATGAAGAACGCAATTAGCTGAATTAGCTCCCTTTCTATATTATAATGGATTAATTTGAAGATAAGTCCCTCATGCCAGACGATGTCGAAGCTTTGGCCTCATGTCGAAAGCTTTGGCCATGTCTAGCATGAGGATTGCCACATTCTGTTTCTTATGAAGTGCGTCTCCGAAAAACTCTGTAAGTCTTACTAACTGCTTTGTGGTGGATAACTTGCTTCAAAACCCGAACTGCTCCGGGGGAAGGACGTTCAGATAAGGCTTTAATTTGTTAAATATAACTCTTTCGTAAATCTTTCCAAAGCCTGGAAGCAAAGTGATAGGCCTGTATCCATCAGGTTTTGTTTTATCTTTGCCGGGATTTGGAAGAAGTATGACCTTCGCATGCTTCCATTTAACGGGAAAGTAACTTAACATTTATGATGCTAGTAAATATCGTGATGCAATTGACAGGCAGATTTCTAATAGCCGTGTTACTAATCATGTCATAGCCAGGTGCCTTTCGTCTCTTTAATTTCTTAATAATATCCTGGACCTCAGAGGGCGATGAAAATTTTGGGAGATTTCTGACTATCGGAGCGTTTAGCCAGTCGCGTAAATAATCGCAAACTTCGTAGGTAAAATCAATATTACGTGGGATGCGGTTTGGCATAAATTGCTATTCAAGGTGCTCCGCCAGTACGTGTGCTTTTGCGTTGTTAGTAGTGGCAATATTGTTGTCAGTATAAATGGGCCTGTTGCAAGTAGCAGTACCTTTAAGGTTTTTAATAAACTTCCATAGCGAACCGTCCTCTGGGTTTAAATTCAGGATCCTTTCTTCTCAAACCTCATTTCTATGCTCAGCAATTTTCTTTTTAATCAGCC
This sequence comes from Stegodyphus dumicola, assembly GCF_044657685.1. Lineage (NCBI taxonomy): Eukaryota > Metazoa > Arthropoda > Arachnida > Araneae > Eresidae > Stegodyphus > Stegodyphus dumicola. The sequence goes on from NC_140778.1 coordinate 54,309,488, forward strand.
TGTTTAATTGATTTAACTCTCTCTTAACCAGAGGACTCCAAGTCAAATTCCATCTTTTCCTTAGTCGGTTTCTATCTTTAATTAAGTCCCTAATGCTCTTCGGCAGTCTACCGGCAAATTCCTCCTTATTAACCTGACGAGAGGCGTTATTGACTGGAATGTTTATGCTGTCTGTCAAATTATCAATGGCTGCATCTATATCATTTCTGGTTCTTAGACTTCCAATATTCGGAGGGTTCACCTGCAAGATGTCTTTGAAAAGGTTCCAATCAGTAAGATTAATTTTCTCGCAGCTTCTTTTTTTGGTCGTACCAAGTGTAACGAGGACCGGCAAATGATCAGAAGTCAGCTCATGTACAACTTCAGTGAACATCGGAATTGAGGTGTTAGTAAGTAGCAAGTCGAGGATATCTGCCTGATGAGTATTTTCAGGACGATATGTAAATTCTGCAGGCGCTTCGAGTGTAATTGGGTAATTGTTCAAAAAGTCATACAGGGTTTTCCCGTTTTTATTTGTAGAACGACAACCCCGTTCTCTGTGCTTAGCATTGAGATCGCCTGCTAAGATAAACTGGTTCTGTTCAAGACAAATATTCTTAAGAATATCTTCGTTGAATTTCACTTAAGGAAGATTGTAGAAGGCACTAAAATAGATGGTACCCAGAAAGGGTAATAAAACCGAAACTGTAACTAACTCGTGAGAGTTCTTTCTATCCTCGGCAATTAAGCAAGATTGAAGGGAGTTTCGAACGTACACCGCAACACCCCCCGCCCTCTGTGACTCAGCCTGTCGCAACGATATGTACGAAAATTGTTGATACTAATGCTACTACACGGAGTAGCGTAGGTCTCCGTAATCAGGGCGATGGCAACTTCATGATCAAATGGAAAATTTTCAAACTCCATTAATTTATTTTGAATGCTGTGCGCATTCCAATACACTAATCTGATGGGAGCCTTAGTAATGGTGTTATTGGCTATTATGTTCACCGGATTTGGGAGTTTCATCAATTAAATTTTTGGCGTGTTGTAATTGTTTTGAAAGTAAGAAGCCGGAGCTTTTAATGACACTTACTAATTCCGCTAAATCCTCGAAAACCTCTTTTTGCTTCTTTGATAGTGTCCGTGTAGAGGCCAGCGGATAAAGCCTGCGCAAATGTTTTATTTTCTGCTACACGGCTTGGGAAGGTCTTAACCTTGTCTTGTTTCTTCTTAGGGAACTTTACACACCCCCTGAAGTTCGAAGTGTGTTCTAATTGACAGTTCGCGCACTTCGGGGGTTTCTCCTTACTTTTATTTGGACATTCATAAGAATAATGTTCTTCCGCGCATCTCACACACTTGGGGGTAAAGTAGCAACCGGCCTGGGTGTGGTGGAACCCCTGGCAGCGGTAACATTTCAGGGGCCCAGCCCGACCGCGGTAATCCTCAATTTTGGTACCAAGTCCACATAAATTAGTCATATTATAAATTTCTTTCGATTCGTCTTTTTTTGAGGAGTGTAATTAAGAATAATGGTAACTTTATAACGTCACCGTTACGCCTACGGGTCATCTGCTTAATAGATTTAACAGTAAAGTTTTGAGCTTCGAGTGCGTCTTGTATGTCATTGATTTCAGTATCAATTAGTAAACCCCGGATTACAACCTTTAAGTCTCTATCCTGAGGGAGTATAAATGAGTGGTGTTCAATTTTGGCAGCACGAAGTAGTCTAACAATGACTTTGTAGTCATTAGCATCCTTTGCAAAAACTTTAATACCTTTAGGGGTATTTTTACTCATGACATCTATGTTTCTCTCAATGAATGCGTTTCTTAGATTTTGAAAAATTTTATTACTAACTCTGATGGTAATGGGCGGAACTCTACTTTTCTTAACAAATTCCGCTTCAAGGTCATCATTTCGCGTGGTAGTGTCTATTTTTGAAGTGCTAATCTGCTCATTAGCAGCAGAGGAAGTATCCATTATTTGGTTATCAGCTGTATTTGCATTTTCTACATTCTCTTCAATATCAGAATTTTTAGCGTTATTCGTTTTATCCTCCTCATTATTGTTCACCTTAGAAGGAGATTTAGTCATATTTTTATTTTTACCCGTACTCTCTGTGTTGCTTTTAGCGGGTGCAATATCGGGTTTAGTTAAGGAAGGTAAAAGTTACTTATAACAAGTGCTTTGTGCTCTTGTTTTGATTTCATCACCGTCGCCTTAACAGTACGACTACGTACAGTTTGATCGCCTCGCCTTTTCCTGTAAAATTCCTCATCGGAGCTTACATCTTGATCTAATGTTATTTCATGATCCGAATTAAACGCAGAGTTTTCATTCAACTTTATAGGACTACGAGAACGATCGTTGTCACTGTCTGTAGCATTCATGTCATCTTTATCTGCATTAGTGTTATGTCTAGTAACGCCACGTGTGTCACTATCTGATCCTGCAATGTAATTTTCAATACATGCTAGCATTTGTTGATAAAATTTATAATCGCGCTCCTTATCACTCGCAAGTGCACCAGCAACGCTACGTACCTCATCCAATTCGGCTAAAATCTGCTGAAAAACTAGCCTTACTCTGCCCATGATCCAAACGAAAAAGGAAATCGAAGCGCCCCAAAACGCTCAAAAGAAACCTGCGCCCTGCTACGGGGCCCGCTCGACGGCGTCCCGGCAGACAGATGGGCAGGCGGAAAACTCACTGGGCTCCTGACTAACGCGTAACTGCGAAAGCAAGGGAGTAATTAAGTAAGCTAAAATTCCAGCTAAAAAATCAAATAAAACAAATCAGTGGCTAAACCAACACCAATAAGCAAGCAGACGTTTTAGAGCAACGACATGATAAATCAATCCTTTGGCGTTGAGTCGAACCGAGCATCCACTAAGCCTAGCACGTGGCTGTACTCATCAACGTGTGAAATCGTCGCAGAGACCGACAATTTCAGATCGAAAAGAAAGCACAAATTTGTACGCTTGTATCCCACACAAGACCTTTTTACAGATCTCAGAACGCAAGGTTCAACGAGAATCCAACCTTTTCAGAGCGAGATACAAGGAAAGCTAAAATAGTAGATAAATCAGCAAGGCTTAGCACAGAGCGAGGGGACTGAGCACCTTCACGCTCAGCGTCCAGCCAGAATTATATTAAAAATATTCTGCCTCTTTTAACTATTGCTTTTGTGTGTGTGTATGCATGTGTGTACGCATGTGTGTATGTCATACCTTCAGACATAACATGAATGTTTTGATTTTGTATCTTATCCCATGAAGAACAAAAAAAGTTTTTTTTTATGTTATTAGAATAGAATGAAAACCTTCTGTCATTACCAAATTTAAATTTAGTCACAGTTTGCACACAATTTGAAAAATTTCCTCTGTTATTACCAGGTACATTCTTTGAGGAATCTTGTTCATATCATGCTGTACACAGGATGGGTTTCGTCTGAATCACGACATGGTGCACTCCTGTGCCCAGTGTTGTCGACGATGTCCACTGTAGGTGCACCTGTTTCTGTTGTAGCGTCACGGGAAGAAGCAACAGTGGTCACCGTGGGTTGACTGTCCATAGTGCTGAAGACATCGTCTCACTGCCCGCAACTCTTGGGTTTTAATGCTTTAAGACCACTGAGATTTTGCAAGGCTTTCAATATGGCTCTCTTGGACCCATTGTTCTCAAATTCGCCTTACAGTCATGGGATCCCGACCAACACGGGCAGCAATGTCGCGGAAGAATAAAACGTAGTCCAAAGAGTCCATGATCCTGCCGTGATCGAATTCGAACGCATACTAGTAAGAGTTTCTTCTTTTTATAGGGGGCATAACACAAGCTTAACCCGAGAGCAACTGATGCTTAAATACGATTTCTGAATGAAAAACCCGCTGTTCAATTTTTTTCCATTTATACACAATACAGATGTCATTACTCATACATGCTTTGTGCGTATGCGCTGAAATGCTAGTTGTTTGTATACCCAGGATGCAATACTTGGAGTTCATGCAAATTTGACATTTATTGCATGCCGCCTTAATGATGTTGCAATTTTAATTGGCAGCAGCGTAATGTCATCAGCTGACAAATAAGTACTGTTGCAAATAAATTGAAATCTATAGTACGTACATACGGGTATACATACAGCCTATATTATAGAAATCGACTCATTGAGAAGTTATCCAAATAGGTAGAAATAGCGTATGGCTATAACTTAGACGAAATATGGAAGTGATTAACATTTGGTACTGAATGATTGACTAGCTATGGAGCTCCAGCAAATTCCAGCGAAGTATCTGGATGAAATGGATAGCTATTTCAATACATCTAACTCGACTGTTCTGGCAACTGAGCTAGCGATGGAATGGTACACAAAACAGAAGACATACATAACTTCCATGTAAGTATGGTTCCGTCAATCTACGTAGATTGTAAAAATGTCTCGCATACGGGTTTGTGAAAAGTATGAGCAGATGTCACCATATAAGAAGACGAGAATAATGGCGGCTGCAGGACAGATAGATATTTGGATTCCTGCAAGGGCGTCAAGAATATAACAAGCAAAAGACATTTATGAATACAAAAACGTAAGTGATGCCATTCACAAAAAGGGTAATATTATTTTTAATAGTTTGCTGGCTTTGCCGCAACATCCTCCCCACCCTAGTCAACCTCCAGGGGGATGACCAGCTGCACAGATCGGGTAATGGTATGTCCATTGGTGCGCAGAACACAAGTACGGACTTTCTTGTCGCGGCCAAGGATTAACTCTTCAACACGTGCCATTTTCCAGGTGTGGCGAGGTCTAACATCTTCTTGTAGTAGGACAATGTCCCCTTTCCGTATTTTATTTGTTTCAGATGGATTCCGCACCTGATGAAATGCACGCAAGTCCATCAAATATTCCTTTTGCCATCTTTTCCAAAAGGAGTCCATCAAATGTTGACGATTTTTCCACATATGATTTAAATTTGTTTCAAGATTTTTGGGGCTGGAAGGAATAGTGGTTAATTTCTTTCCTATGAGGAAGTGCGAGGGTGTTAAAGCTTCCTCAGAGTCATCTTTTATTCCATATTCGTGGACAATCGGTCTACTGTTAAGAGCGGCTTCAATATCATATAATACAGTGACCAAACCAGCGTCATCCAAAAGAGCCTTACCTAATGTTTTCCGAAGGCATCGCTTAATTGAGCCTATCATTCTTTCTCACCATCCTCCCCACCAAGCCGCTCGGGGGCGATGAATTTCCATTTGATGTTGTGGTGGGTATAAAACTGTTGTGCCTTGGCAGAGGATCTGGTATCCCACAATAATTTCAGCTCTTTGTCTGCAGCGCAGAACGTTGTGGCATAATCAGTGTACACTGTATGAGGAAGTGAACGTCTAGACACAAAACGTTGTAATACAAGTAGGAAGACGTCAGTACGCAGATCGGAAACTAATTCTAAGTGGATAGCTCGAGTTGTAGCACATGTGAAGATGACAATGTAAGCTTTTGTAACGGAGTTATTATTTTTTACGTAGAGTGGTCCAGCAAAATCAATTCTGGTAGTTTCGAAAGGAGATGACTTTTGAATTCGCTCAGCTGGTAATGGAGCTTCTATCTGTTCACTTCTCTTTTGTTTCAGTACTTTACATGGACGGCAAGTCTTTATCAACTTTTTAATGGCTTGTCTTGCTCTTAATATCCAATATTCTGAACGAAGCTGAGAAAGTACAATCCGAACACCGAGATGATGCATTGGTAAATGTGTTTGGCGTATGAGTAGGCTTGTAAAATGATGAGAACCTTCCAATAATATGGGATGTTTTTCAGCATGAGATAAATCAGAAAATTGTAGTCGACCACCAAGAAGTATAATATTGTTTTTGAAGAAAGTGTTAAGTTGTTTTATCCTTGATTTCTTAGGGAGTGATTTTCCTGTCAACAGAGCTTCATATTCTGAAGGAAAGGATTCTTTCTGAACGGTCTGTATTCAATAAATACGAGCTTGATTCAGTTCTGTGGCATGTAATTCACCCACTAACTTTTCTTGTTTCCTACAGTTGTGAATAAAGCGAAGAATCCAAGATGTTACACGTAACAATCGAACGTAAGAACTGTAGTTTCCAGCCTTTATGATTGGTTAAGTAGATACGATGTGAAGGGTCTGAACTTTTTCTTTCTTTGCCTCGAAGTTATGACTGTAATCTTTAGAAATAGTATCAGAATGAGGCCAATATTCTAGAGATTTGACTAACCATGGAGGGCCGTTCCACCAAATTTCCAGGTTTTTTAGTGTTGATGGTGAAACACCTCGAGAAAGTTTGTCAGCTGGATTGTCTTTGCCAGGGCAATGTCTCCATTGTATAGGAAATAATTTCTGAAGAATTGGTACAGGAAATAATTTCTGTTACTCTGTTGCTAACAAAAGTTTTCCATTTGTTGGGGTCGCTGAGTATCCACCCTAACACAACTTGAGAATCACTCCGGAATGTTGCATTTGACGAACAGATGTTTGTTTCAGCACAGAAATATTGCAACAATCGTGCTGCCATCAGGGCCGCCAAGAGCTCCAAACGAGGCAAGGTAACTTTCTTTATGGGAGCTAGTTTGTTGCTACTACACACTAAATTCACATTCGATTGGTCATCTTTAAAGGTAACAATGTACAGAACTGAACGATAGGCACGTTCAGATGCGTCACAAAACACATGAATAGCAAAAGGAAGTTGTGATGAAATCCCTATGCATCGAGGAATTTGAAGGGAGCAACAGATAGAAGCTCCATTACCAGCTGAGCGAATTCAAAAGTCATCTCCTTTCGAAACTACCGGAATTGATTTTGCTAGACCACTCTACGTAAAAAATAATAACTCCGTTACAAAAGCTTACATTGTCATCTTCACATGTGCTGCAACTCGAGCTATCCAATTAGAATTAGTTTCCGATCTGCGTACTGACGTCTTATTACTTGCATTACAACGTTTTGTCTCTAGACGTTCACTTCCTCATACAGTGTACACTGATAATGTCACAGCGTTGTGCGCTGCAGACAAAGAGCTGAAATTATTGTGGAATACTATATCCTCTGCCAAGGCACAACAGTTTTATGCCCCCCACAAGATCAAATGGAAATTCATCGCCCCCAGAGCGGCTTGGTGGGGAGGATGGTGGAAAAGAATGATAGATAATAGATCGTAATTAAGCGATGCCTTCGGAAAACATTAGGTAAGGCTCTTTTGGATGACGCTGGTTTGATCACTGTGTTATGTGATATTGAAGCCGCTCTTAACAGTAGACCGATTGTCCACGAATACGGAATAAAAGATGACTCTGAGGAAGCTTTAGCACCCTCGCACTTCTTCTTAGGAGAGAAATTAACTACTATTCTTTCCAGCTCCACAAATCCTGAAACAAATTTAAATCGTATGTGGAAGAATCGTCAACATTTGATGGACTCCTTTTGGAAAAGATGGCAAAAGGAATATTTGATGGACTTGCGTACATTTCATCATGTTCGGAATCCATCTGAAACAAATAAAATACGGAAAGGGGACATTGTCCTACTACAAGAAGCTTTACACGTAAGCAGCCGAAAACGAAGCGATCGCTACGTTGCACGATATGGTTTCGATCGGTGCTGCAGGGCTCCGCACGAAAAACGCGTCAGATGTGACGTCACTCTCGTATCGAGATCTCGTCGCACTGAAGGAGCATACGGCCCATTCACGGAGCACAGCCAACTCTATCATGGCCTTGAAGCGAAATCAGTTTCGGAAGGTCACGTGATCAAAATAGTCGATCTTTTTCTCTTCGCTATAAGCGCGAAATTTAACTTGCCAAAAATAATAGTTTTCTCTTAATATAAATATAAGTGAAATTAACAAACGTGACTAGGTCGCATGACTTGCATTAAATTTTTCATAGTGTAATATTTTCACAGCCGGTAAAATGAATATCTTCAATAATTTTTAAAACAATTGTACTTTGTTTATGTAACTAAAATTTTCATTGAGAATCACCAGATAAAAACTTTATTTCTGCAATTTGAATAAAAATGGAATCCATTTATGTACTCTAAATCAAATTTGTTTCCAAAATAATATAAAATCCACAAAAGGGGAAAAATTCAATAGGTTTATAGATGTAAATTTTATTTAGATTTTCTTAACACTAAAATAAATATTAAGAGTAGAATATTTTGTAAAAATTCATGCCGCTCCCGTCGCATCAGCTATATAAATTTTTAGAATGCAAATATTCATAGTCATCTCTCATCACTTCATTCACTAATAAAAACTTAAATATCACAATTTTATCAAAAACGGGGAAATGAATTAAAAATTCCTTAAATGCTAGGAAATTTGTGTATAAAAACAAACTTACATGCATGTTATGCTATAAATAAATCTTTCAAGAAAATTTTGGCAAATTAAATGCTAATTACATTCATAAAAAGGACAACCTTCTATTTGTGCCAGCTCCAGTTTTATGTTGTATAACTTTTTCCTAACCACCGAAGAGGTAAGTGATTAGGCTCGTTTTTTTTTTTTACAGTGGTGTCCCCAAATTACAGGCCTATTCCACTATCAAAAATAGATTCATAAAACTTGAACCTGTGCCATATACACACATCCTACATATCATACATCATTTATGCAGAAGCATACATAAAAACAAACAGTTGTGACTTATTAACTGAAATTAACTGGTAAATTTTTTAACTTTTTATATGAACATTTTATATTAATTTCGTCATTTTTATATTTTGTGTAATTATTTAACATTATTTTACAAGTTATCAAACAGATATTTTCTAATCGGGTTTGCAAAGTCATTCCACAAATGCAAGAATCTGTTAAATGAAAGTTAATTCTACCTAACTGTATGCAAGATAACTTATATAAAATACCCAGTTGCTTTCCTGATATAAGAAATGTATCTTCCATGCTCTCGAGAATTCCACCAAATAAGAAATGTACAATTGAAGATGTCAGTAAAGCAACTTCAGACGGTAAAGTTAATTTCCCCCTATCTAATTCTTTAAGAAAACCAAAAATATCATCTGCTATATCTACCGAATGAACACTTTGCAACCAGTCCTGGCAAATACTGCATTTTACCACCCTTAATTCTTTCATGGAAGCATAACCTGAAATATAAACTAGCAATGGTAAAATATCAGAAGGAACATTTTCTGTAGAAAAATCATTAACTAGTAAATTTGAATAATCATCAATATTCACAAAGGTAAAGATAGAATCCTTATCATAATCTGGTAAAAGAGAAGTTAAAGGGATATTGATATTTGATGATGAAATTATAATATTGCTTTTAAAACAAAGCTTCTTCTCACTTTCTAATAATTGTAGGTAATTTATGTAATAATTTGAACCTGACATTTGCCGATACATTCCAAAACGTGATTCAAGAGCATCAGTTTGAAATTTTCCTAATAATATGTATTCAGCCTCATACTTTTGAAACAAATATGGAATCAATTGAATGAATGCATCTGTAGTTATTATCAATGCCTGAAATGTTTGTGATGATAAAGTTTCTTTTATTGGAACAGACTGTTTCCATATCTTAAGCCACAATACTAGTTTCTTTAAGAAATTAATCTGTTCAACATTCTGAGAGTTAATAGCACCACGAAATTTATCATTAAAGCGCTTACTTTCAAAATTGCTTTTACAGTTTACAATTTTCCACCATGTTGTGAATACTGAAATAAAATCACAAGTTTCATCTGAGTTCACGAAAACATCTGCATGATCTTTTGATATACATTTTAATGCTGCTATATTTTTTTCATTTAAGACTTGAAGTGCTAGTTTCACGTTTTGTTTCTGAATTGTTGAAGGATAAAGAGCTTTATTTGTAAGTAAATGGCCATATTTAACAATGGAAGATTTCTCTATACCACACATGATTTCCAAATGCTTAAAGTTAGCTTTCTTTAAAATATCATTATTTTCTAGATCAGGAAATGTAATTAATTTTTTGTTGCACCAATTATTGCGTACTGATTTTAACATATGAACTGTGTCAAAAAGAAAGAAGAGAAGCCTTGAATCATCTAAAGGGTGCTTAATATATGGCTGCAAAGTTTTATTAGGGGTCATTAGTTCAAATGCGCGTTTATTCACAGCATTATTATCAGAAATCAAACAAACAACTTTAAATCCTATATTTTCTAATGCTATTAAAATCTGCTGAATCATATCTTGTAGCTCATTAGCTTGCAATCCATTAACTGGAACAATACTAACTACATCCTTATATGAAGAAAAAACTGATGTTATCATGAAAACCTGAGCTGTTTTGGCAGCAAGTGCTGGTTTATCATGAGAACCTCCATAAATAGAACCACCTTTAAAGTTGAACATGGGCTGAATGTAAATTTCATCTAATAAAACATTTACTACAAGTTCTTGTTCATTAAGAAAACATTTTTTCCTCTCTAAATAATTAATGCTGCCAGCCAAACTTAATTTTGACAATGAATAACTACTCATAATATTGCGTAAGACTCGAGTACTTGGAATGCACAAATAGTCGCAGTTTAGTAAAGCATTGTATGCCAAAGAAGATTGCACAAATAATGTTGAAGCTAAAATTAAAGTTCTATTACTGTAACGCCTATTATTTTTTGATACTCTTAACAATTTTAATTGCTCTATTATAAAAGAAATATGTTCAGAATTATCTAAATTACAATCAACAGAATTTAGTAATGTAATTGCTGATTCTAACACAGATGGAAATGTTGTATTAGTAACAGAAGTTTCAACATTGTTCATTAAATCATGTAATACTGAAATTGTATCAACAACGGGTGATTTTGAAAATTTCTTCTTACTTTCTTTCCGATTTTCAATGTATACTTCAAAATTCATGTCAGTACTTATAATGATGCATCCCAAAATTTTTGGACAATTTTCATGAGCTGCATATAAACATAAGCGAATTATATCATCATCATCGTCATCTAAGTAAAACCATTTATTTTTATATTTACATACGTTTTCCCGAAAGTAATTGATCACATCTTGAGGACATTTTAATGCATTTTTTTCTAAATCAGCTTTCTGCTGAAGTAAACTTTCCTGAACGGCTTTCTTATAATTTACTTCTTCTACATCAACAAGTCTGCGAGGTTTGGATTTATTTGTACTTAAATATGAGGGAGCATTTTCAAATATACATGGCACAGCGCCGTGAATGAGACCAGGGATTTTTCTGTCATATTCTTTATATTCATTTTTATAGATTACACAGTCCTTTCTTATTATCTGTGATTCATCAAAATGCTTTATACAAATTACGGGGTTTTTTAATTTGCTTAAATCTCTTGGAATTTTCCTTAACCACTGAGCTCTTCTTTTAGGTGATTTAGGTAAAGAGTAAGTAGTGACATTCTCATTTTTGTCGTAATTGGATTTGCAGCCAAATACACTGCAATGTCGAGGCATTCTGTATTCCAATATGTTATTAGAAACAAATAATCAAAAATAATAAAGAATTCCTGATTTCCAAACAAATAGTCAAACCAATACTACTCAAAATGTTCAAACTAAAGTAAATGCATTCGCTGTTAAAACGAAACACTTGCATAGGCTTGAAAACAGCTACATATTTTCCCAAATAAATCTAAAAATTAAAAATATATAAAACGAAATATAGATAAAACTATTATTTACCATTACATAAAGCTCACGTTATTTAAAATCACTTAGAATACCAAAATAATCTACTTACATAACACTATTGGCAAAATATATATCCAGAAAATTGACGGCCACAGTTTCGTAGCCACACGCTACTATAAGAACCAAGGGGGTTAGAATAGACCTCTGACCACCTTGGTCAGAAAAAATCGACCATCTTGATCACGTGACTTTTGCGCTTCATGGCCATTATAGAGTTGGCTGTGTCACGGAGTATAAAGAAGGAGGGGAAACTGGTATTACAACTTTTCCCAAAAATGGTCCTCTTTTGTCGCATTATTTATAGAGGGCGCTGCAATCGTTAGCTTTTCTACTTTTCGTAGGATTTGACATAGGCAGCAATATAGAAAATATTGATTTGATATCAATTTCCATCATGAGTAATTCTTGTAATGCAACCTGCTTCGTCCCTGGATGCAACAGTGGTTATACATCTGTTAGGCAGAAAAATAAAAGCTTGGGAATCAAGAATCCAAGTATATTTAGAGCTCTAAAGGTGAGCAACATTTATATCATGCCTGATCACAGTCAGACGAATTTATATAACTTTACAGAACGTCTGAATTGCTAGTAAATAAGAGAGTATTTAAAAAGTAATAGATTGTATATTAGTTAAATATTTCACAGAACTTTAAATTGGAAACTAGTTAAATATTTCACATAACTTATGTGCATTTGCATTTCGTGCATAAAAGCAGGCAATCCTGAGATTTTAAAGTTAAATACATTTCTGGAATTATGCAAGAATGATGGAATATTTGCCTCTTTATTTCATTTACAGAAAAGAAGATTAACTCATTTCCCCTTCTTTTCCGTTTGAAGTAGGTTTTAAAAATAAATGGAAATGAAGACCGTGCTGCTTAAAATTAACTTTACTTACATGGTTGAGTAAAAACATAACAGCAGATAAGTATAATGAAAAATTGATTTTCCATGAGATAAATTCAGTATATTAAATAAGTTATAAATATTATAAAATCATGCCACCTAATCACATAATTGAATGGCTGTTAAAAATTAAGATTTAAATCTTGATACACTGCACAGTGAGAACCATTATGCACAAGGATTTTAAATTTGAATATGTAAAACTATTCAAGCGTTATGTGCTGCAATTAAATTTTAATTCGCCATTACTATTTTCAAATTAAATTTTAATCATTAAATATTAAATTTCTTTTACTGCGAGTCTTTAATCGTTGAAAAAGAGATATCAAATTGAGAATAGAAAAGTAAATAATTACTGCAAGAGAAAACAGACTTTAGTTTTATATAGTTAATGATATTTTTTAAATACCGCAGCAAGCATTCATTAGGTATTCTGATATTAAACTGGTAGTTTTGCTACAAATGTAATTAGAGTCTGTTAGTAAATGATCAGTTCAATAAATGAAAATAAAAAATAGGGGATCTTTTCCAGTAAAACATAACACATGCAAAGCATTTTTTTTTTTTCCAAAAAAGCTACATGTACCAATTTGAAACTTAACAGCAAGAAAATATCATAACATTATAGCTGTGATAAAATTTTTCTGAACATAAGAACTTCATCATTTAGGCTATTGAATAGGATAGAATTTTCCTCCTTTGGAAAGAAAAGAGGACATGTACTCTTAAAATAAAAAAGATCTGCATTATATTTTTAGTTAAAATAATGCATTTATTGGTTAGAAGTTAGTTCAAGCAGGACAAAATTAAAGATAGATTGAATTAGTCAATATTTTTTTACTCTTTATATTTAATTATGAATAATATAGTTCAGCATAACCAAGCGTTCAGAATACTTAACTGAATTCAAATCCGAATTCTATTTTAAAATCTTTTGAAATCAATTTGAAACATACTTCTCAAATAACAAATATATGGAAATTTTTAACAGAAAACGATAAAAATATCAAAATCAAAACTGATATCTGATTCATAAAAAAGAATAACTTATTATGATAGTAAAGAAAATTTACTGACTGAAGCAAAAAATTCTATAAGCTTCATTAAAATTTCGCCACAGTTTATATCAAGCTGTGTATCTAAGCATCTTACAAAATGAGAGACGCGAAGAAACTATTCTAATTAAATTTAACATATATACAGCAAGTATTATTACTAGTAATATGATTCTTTTTCTAAGGGGGAGGGACTGAAAAATAATCATTAAATTAATCATTCATAAATCTTCAAATTAATCATTCATAAAAAGTACTACAAGCCTTAAAACATGAAAGCTGTAAATTAATTTTATAATTTGAGGAATAAAATACAATCATTAGTGAGCAGAATATTATAACGCTAATAATAACGCAATCCATCACATTAAAAACATAAACATTTTTTCATTCGGTAGTAAGCTTCGCCGCCTGACTACTCAATAAATGTTTACATTTGGAACTACTAAGATGGAACAACAGCGCCATCTAGTGAACGCGACATTTTAGGACCGTTTTTCTACTAGGCAGTTTCACCTACTTCATTATACTCCGTGGGCCCATTGTTAAAGCTCCTATATTAGAGGAGCCTTACCCATTGTCCTACTACAAGATGTTACACCTCGCCACACCTGGAAAAAGGCCCGTGTTGAAGAGCTAATCCTTGGCCGCTACAAGTCCGCTACATGTCCCTACAAGTCCGATACTGTGGCCGCTACAAGTCCGTACTTGTGTTCTGCGCACCAATGGACATACCATTACCCTACCTGTGCAGCTGGTCATCCCCCTGGAGGTTGACCAGGGTGGGGAGCATGTTGCCAGCGAACTATTAAAAATAACATTACCCTTTTTGTGAATGGCATCACTTACGTTTTTGTATTTATAAATGTCTTTTGCTTGTTCTTTCATGTTTATGTTAGGAAATAAATACGTATAAAATACTATCTCCTAATAAGTGCTACTGAAGAGAATTTCAGTACTATTGAAGTTTATTGGTATTGTCAAATATATTATGAAAAAGACAGGCAGATGTTTCAACATAAAATGCTTTTAGCTATTTGCAAGTAAATTTAAAAAATAATAATAATAATAATAACACTGAAAACTGTTTATATAAAATTGACCTGTTAAAAGTTATGTATTCATTAATTTATTACAGGGCATGGCTCTTATTGAAATAAGACTGTTATTCAATGATTGTTTGAAATTGGACATTTCTTACTACTTGAAACCTATTTCACCACTTTTAGAATTATGTAAATATGCAGTTGTGGCTTTTGGGAAATCTAGTTATGGCTCTTACTGACATAAAGTTTGGCCACTGCTGATCTATTATATTTGTCTATTGTATTTATACCTATTATACTAATTATCAGATACAATTTTGAGAATATCAACAAGCAAAACACTTAAAAATGAAAAAAGACACTTATAATGGAAATATTAGTATTCTATATGAATTACAAAAAGTACATACAATGAATAATACCATAACTAAACACTTCAAAAAGAAAAAAAAAATTAAGTGTTCCCTACCTCGGTACTTAACAAAGCAATCCTGCCATACAACACATAATTAACTTTTCATTACATGATATTGCAAGCATTTTCTTTACATATGTCCTACGAGTGATTAAGAAGGCTGAAATCCTGATGAACGAATTATTATTATTGATACTAAAGTTATTTTTCTTGAAAGCAGATCCTTCTGCTGAAATAATTTGAACAAAAGGGAGCTGAAAAACTGTCTAGCTCTATATTGAGAAATTTAAAATGACCCGGTAAGAACTAGTACGCAGAGTAAAATTACAGCCGTTTTAAAGAAGGAAAAAAATGCCAGAACTTCAAATGAAGAAAGAAATTTTGAAAATGAAAGGCTATCTCATTCCACCGAAAAAACGTTCTCTGTTGATTAGACTGAGCAATGACAATGAAGAAATTTATTAAACTAAAGTTGCTTTAAATTAAAATAGGTAATATTTTTTGTTTTGTGTTATACACATATATATATTTTTAATAAAAATTAAGTTGTTTATGTATAATTAAAAAAATATTTGTTTTTAATAAGTTTTCTGAACATAACTCCCCTTTTTATACTGGTCTGGGTCTCATACAACACGGTTTCACACAACTCGGCGTTTTCTAAGAACCTATCTACCGTGTTACACGAGGGTTACCTATATTTAAATTCATTTTTTTAAAATTGTTTTTCGCTTATCTTCTCAAGCATACAGCGATCTGTTTGCCTTAGGAAGACATAAAAGGATCAGCATATTGCAACACTGGTGATCTACCAAACTCGTTTAATTTTACACTTATTACATAAAGCATGCTCGATGTACTAAGAATTAACAATAAATTAACAAGTAAATCTAAAGCTATGTCATAAAAAGTCAATTTTTAAGAACTTGTATCAGGTGGACAGGCAAAACTCATTCTATCACCTACACTTTATACACATATTATTTAATATTTGATTCAGATCAAAATAATATTTTCAAATATGTAAAAGGCATTTAAAACATGAAATTTTAAACTTTCATAATACAAATTTTAGAAGTCTTATAGTATTTAAATATCTCCTTAAATTCAATACATTTATTTCTTCAGGTTTTAAGTCTTAATAATGATAAAAAAAATGCAGCTATAATTTTTTTAAAAAATTTTTATTAAATAAAACAAGCCAACTAAAACAAATGCAATGCTACTGCAATCAATGCCACGGAATAAAAATTAAAATGATCTGGCAAAATTACATTCTGTGAAAATTATGTAATTTTCCCAGATTCAAATTCTTATTTGTGTTAGAAGTTCAACTTGCACCCATCAATTGAATATAATTACAGTCAAAAGTCGTTAATCCGGACTCGTCGGGACTTCGGCGACTTCGGATTATCGATTTTTCCGGATTATAGATCATCCGTTTAAATCTCGTAAGATGGCATGCAGAAATTATAAAATTAAAAATATGAAACCATAATTTATGAAATAAAGAACAATTATGATCTAAAGGGTATCAAAATTTACAAAAAGAAAAAGCTTAATATTTATCTGTTTACTTTATTAAACATTTCTTTCAATGTAAGTTGCTTCGTTTCATGTGATAATACTTTCTCTTTAATTCTATTAAACAGACATAATTTCTTGTTTAGTTACAAAGTTCCGCTGCTCAAGTCCTATAATTGCTGTGTTGAGAATACCGACTAATTTGTCAATCGAAATGTTTTCGTTTTCAATAACCTCTGGGTCACTTTCTTCACTATTGGAAGCGAATTATAATGACGAGGAACTTGATTTAAATCATATCAAAGACGGAGTACATCGAGATGAAATACTACACTTAGTAAGGAATTATAAGCCAAATAAAATAAAAACATCTGCCCTGAAGATAAGGATAGTGCTGACAGATCAACTTCCAATCCGCGGCGTGAAATTGATAAACAGATTTCGAATTTCAAAACATACTTTCGCTTTGTAGATACAAATTATATATTAGTAAATATATATCGGAAATTCTATTTGACATAATCGAAAGTTCAAGCTTACTTTTATGAAATTGCTCTAACAGTCTGCAAAAAATAATAAGCCGGATCCAATTCGTAGATTAAGGAACAACGCAATCTGCAACATTAACTGAATTAGATAATTTTAGCTTACCTCCGTTACACATTACACGCGCATGCGCACAAACATATTCGCAGCCGTAAAGTTCTTACGCGCACTCGTAAACGTTTGTAGCTTTGAGGTCCGGATTATAGATCATTCCGGATTATGGGTGTCGGAATTAACGACTTTTGACTGTATATGTTTTTAATTGCATTGTTTTGATTGCCTCTCTGTTCTATAAACGTATAGGACTTTAATTCAGCCAGACCCCAAAATGAAATGTGTTCCGCTATTTAAATTGTTCAATTATTTGTTATTAAATTCATTTATTTTTTATTTTATCTTTATTCATGAATCTACTTTGTGAAGCTGAAGAAGAAAAGGAAAAAATATTAATCTTAACGTAACATATATACCGGTGTGGTTTTTTTGTCACTGTGGAATTTTATCAGCGTGCGCTTATATCTATGTGGGCTTTTATCAGCGTGCGCTTATATCTATGTGGGCTTTTATCAATGCGCTTATATCTATGTGGGCTTTTATCAATCAAATATTTCTTTCAATGTAAGTTGTTTCGTTTTTAATAACCTCTGGCTCACTTTCTTCTTTATCGGAAGCGAATTACAGTCAAAAGTCGTTAATCCGGACTCGTCTTGACTTCGGCGATTCCGGATTATCGATTTTTCCGGATTATAGATCATCAGTTTAAATCTCGTAAGATGGCATGCAGAAATTCTAAAATTAAAAATATGAAACTGTAATTTATGAAATAAAGAACAATTATGATCTAAAGAGTATCAAAATTTACAAAAAAAAGCTTAATATTTATTTGTTTACTTTATTAAACATTTCTTTCAATGTAAGTTGTTTAAGTTGCTTCGTTTTATGTGATAATACTTTCTCTTTAATTCTATAAACAGACATAATTTCTTGTTCAGTTACAAAGTTCCGCTGTTCAAGTCCCGTTAATTGCTGTGCCGAGAATACCGACTAACTTGGCAATCGAAATTTTTTCGTTTTCACTAACCTCTCTGTCACATTCTTCATGTCTTTATCCATTTTTTGCAGCAATTCCACTTTTTGTTTGATGGACATGGAAACATACTTTCGTTTTGTACGATCCTTTGGGAGCTCCAGAATCGGAAATTCTATTTGACATAATCGAAAGTTCAAGTTTACTTTTATAGTATTGCTCTTACAGTCCGCAAAAAATAATAAGCCGGAATTCGAAAATTAAGGAACAACGCAATCATCAACATTAACTAAAATAGATAATTAGATAATTTTAGCATATACCGTCCGTTATACATAAAACGCGCACGCGAAAACGTATTCTGCGCTTGCTCACACGCATATGCGCAGACGTAAAAGGTCTTACGCGCACGCGTAAACGCCTATGCGCATGTGTCAACGCGGCGCATGCGCAGAAAGTTTTTAGCTTTGAGGTCCGGATTATAGATCATTCCGGATTATGGGTGTCCGAATTAACGACTTTTGACTGTATAGCACAGAATGTGTCTTGAGTTAAAATAACAAAATAGACAAAGTATGAAATTTGGTGAATGATTCATACTCTAAAGTGGCATTATAAAAGAAGTATTTCGTCTCAATGAATTTCAAAACAAATTTAGGCTCCCATTTCTCATAAGGCTGATTTGGAAGCACTACTGCAAAGAATCCGTTAAATGTAAACATTGCCAAAAATGGCAATAATAGTTCAAAGCTAGTAACTCAGTGAAATCAGTTGTCAGAGGTAGCCACTTGGTTCTACAAGCGCTTAGAGATTGTGTTCTCGTCTGTTGGGGGCTCCATTTTGCTGCTGGATAGTAGTGCATCACTACCGGATGAGGTGGTGAAAATAAAGCGGGGGTGAATGATAATTGATAACATGGCTGTTTAGAATAATATGGCTGTGTTCTTATGTAATTCTTAAAAAACTTCAAACATGCAGAACCATAGGGTGCCCGACTCCTAAAACATTATGATTAACGTGGGCTGCAATAATATACATTTTAAATAATTAAGTTTTCATTATCTATAAATAAGATTTAAATCAGTTTTCATGCTTAAAAATTTGATATATTTTTCATGTATTTTAACAATTACTTTTCAGAGGATGCTAGGTATTTATATACAACAAAAGATTAAAATGAAATAATAAGTATTATTGGTTCTCTGAGATGACAAAATACTTTTACGTATTCCCAAGGTTATCAAAGTTAGTAAACCACTCCTTTGAGTAATTAATCAAAATTTGAATGACTCTTGAAAGATAGCAAAATGTATAATGTTGTTCTAGTTTTATTTACAACGCTACTTTAAAAGATTTGAATATTATTGAAGATTCTTGGCACTGTTAAATTTATTATGAAAAAGGCAGTCGTTTGAAAATAAAATGTTTTACGCTATCAGCAAGCAAATTCAGGAAACAACTTGCTTCTGTAAAATGAATGTTTTAAATGTATTATTTAGTAATGAATCCATTAATTTATTATACGTACAGTAGGACTAATTATTAAACACAATTTTGAGAATATCGAGAAGCAAAGCACTAAATGAAAAAGACACTTTTACATGTACTAAAAATATTAGTATTCCGTATGAATGACAGAGAATATATGTAATAAATAATACCATGGCCAAATACCTATATAAACAAAAACAAAGTATTCCCTACCTCGACAGTTGAAAAAGTAACCCTGCTATGCAACACAGAGTTAATTTCTGATTACATGATATTCAGAGTTTCCCTACAAGTGGTTAGGACCATTCAATACTGGTAGTTTGATCTGGGTTCATATCATGATTAAAGGGTTAGCTGCATGGTTGATTTTTGTGGTGTTCCTAATAAGTAATGCAAATACAAGCCAGTTTTCCTTAGAAAGTCGTTCATAAAGGCATCCTTCTTAAGGTCGACAGCCAGTATGCTTTGCCATATTCGAATAACCTAACCTTTCCTTCAGATTCTACACTGATATGTTATATCTGTTGTAAGCAGCACAATGATTATTCAGCTTCTATCCGTGTGGCAGGAGTATATTTAAAACATGTCAAAACCATGGGATTCATAACAAAATTGGCCATGCTTTAATCTTGAAAACTTTATAAATTTTCCCGATTTTCTTACGTCATGGGTTTCACTAACAAGATATTCATACTTTTGTTCAAGTTCACAAGCAGTCGAGCAATACAATTGTTGAATACTGGTAGTTTGACCAATGTTTCAATCTTCAGTATTCAGTATTTTGAGCCATCACACAGTCATGCTCCCTAAAGTTATTACTGCTTGGCATTATAGCAATCTCACTTGACCATGTTACCCTCTTTGTCAAAACTAATTTATCAGCTGCAGTCTATCTAAAGGCTCTCACCATAACAGACATTTAAAAAGATCTTAGAATAAATAGGTTTGTCAATGTCTGGCAACAATTCATGAACTTTTCACGCAAACAATTTTTGACTCATTTCAGATACAACATTTTGAGAAGAGTTTCATCTGCGTTTTTCATACGTATGGCTGCATCATTCAAAAGAAAATAATGTTGTCATGTTTAATTTCATCAGGCCTGATGAAAAGTCTAAAATACTGGAACTGCTGGTTTTTCCCACATCTGTTATAAGGAGAAATAATTTCAATGATATCCTGGAACTGGATTTATCCTAGGGTACATATTAATTTGTCAACATCATTGGTTATTTCATAAATGGAAATGAAAATATTGCTTTTTCCATTCTCACTTTGGATATTCTAAATTATACTAATGTATACAGCATTGAATTATGTCCAGTTTAATGTAAATTTGCAGGACATCATTTCTTATAAGTTTCCAAATATCTTTCCAGAAATGGACTTTCTTCTTTCCAAAGTGAAATGTGTGTCATTTGAACTGATTATGGCATGATAAATAGTCATCACTTTGGCATTCATGCTTGTTTCATTATTTTATGGTGACAATTATTTTGCTATTTATACATTTACAAAACTTTAAATTTAACAGAGATATAAAAGTGAAGCAGCAATTATGTTTCCACTTCTCTATGTTGTATATATAAAGGAATAATAATAAGTTCAACAGAAATTTAAGCAAAAACTTTATTTCCATTGCTGTAATTGCTTATTGTAAGTTATTATTGGTCTGAGGCAATATTTTTGATTGATTAGTATCAAATTGAATGTTTCTGCACATCGATAAAAGATAAAGATTCTTTTCCTGTAGCATGACAGGTCTGGAGCAATTTCCTTACCAGCACAGTTTTTTGGGAAAAAAAAGGGGGGACCAATACAAATTTAATAAAAGCGATATGAAATATGTTAAGTTTCACTATATTCGTCGGGACTTCGGCAATTCCGGATTATAGATCATCAGTTTAAATCTGGTAAGATGGCATGTAGAAATTATAAAATTAAAAATATGAAACCATAATTTATGAAATAAAGAGCAATTATGATCTACAGGGTATCAAAATTTACAAAAAAAAAAAAGCTCAATATTTATTTGTTTACTTTATTAAACATTTCTTTCAACATGCGCATGCATAAAGCCTACATTACACATGGTGGAAATTAGAAAACTGCAACCAGAAAACTATTTGATGTGCATTCGTGATATTTATAATGACGAAGCGTTTGATTTAAATCATATCAAAGACGGAGTACATTGAGATGAAATACGACATTTAGTAAAGAATTATAAGCCGAATAAAATAAAAGCATCTGCCCTGAAGATGAGGATAGTGCTGACTGATCAACTTCCAGTTCATTGCGAGCCATGACTTCCACAGTGTGAAATTGATAAACAGATTTCGGAATGGTTCCAGAAACGAAGGATATGCCTTTATCCATTTTGTGCAACAATTCCACTTTTTGTTTGATGGACATCGAAACATGCTTTCGCTTTGTACATCCTTTGGCAGCTCTAGAATTGGAAATTCTTTTTGACATAATCAAAAGCTCAAGCTTACTTTTATAGAATTGCTCTCTAACAGTCTGCAAAACATAATAAGCCGGATCCAATTAGAAGATTAAGGAACAACGCAATCTGCAACATTAACTGAAATAGATAATTAGATAATTTTAACTGTCTATTATAGATTAAACGCCCATGCGTAAACGTATTATGCGCCTGCATAAATGTATATACGCATGCGCAGAAAGTTTGTAGCTTTGAGGTCCGGACTTTTGACTGTATATACTTTAATTTATATGCTTTATCATGTTTAACCGATTGATATTGTCTTTTCCTGCTAAGTTTAATTCATATGCTTTAAATATCATGTTTAACCAGTTGATACTATGTCTTTTCCTTCTAACTTTAATTTATACACAATTAATATGTTTCTTTAACTTTTATGCTTTAAATGTCATGGTTAACCTGTTTATTTTACTCCTATATGCTAAATATCTTATATCTTGAGTGTACATCACTAAAATCATGGCCTAAATATCCTACAACTTAACTAACCGCTAAAATCATGGCCAATTAGACGTTGGTGAGCTTGGCAAGTAAATATGCACTGCCGCCAATGGATCCTTTGCTGATTTGCACAAACACTTCAAAACAAAGCAGGAATTATACAACAAATTTGAAATTTAACTTGGTAAATAAGCATTAATACATATAGAAAGTTACAGTGTGCACTTGAAAATTAAAAATCATGTTTTATTCTGGAAATTAAAAAAAATTTCCTTAAAGACACATTTAGTAAAAAAGTCTTTATTACATTTATGCAAAAGATATTTTCCAAATGTCTTTTTACATCACATAGGATTTCTCTACACCAAGGATATGTGCAAAAATTTATTCAATTATTAAGTCAACTGCTATAGAAGCTGAGAAACAGATTTTCATGTCTAACCTCAGAACTATAATTAAATTTTGTGGTAACACAAAAAGGAGCCAATTTTAATTCAATGTATTTACAAGCTACAGCATGCACAGGGTGACGAAATATTTAACCATTCTTTAGAATTTCGGAACAAGAATTTGAAAGCGGTAACATGAAAGTCAGCAAATCTCAATGGAGCCAGATGTCAAAACCGTATACAGTCAAAAGTCGTTAATTCGGACACCCATAATCCAGACCTCAAAGCTACAAACTTTCTGCACATGCGTACGGCTGCGAAAATGCATGTGCGCATGCACATAATACGTTTACGCTTGCGCGTTTAATGTATAACGGACGGTATAAGATAAGCTAAAATTATCTAATTCAGTTAATGCTGCAGATTGCATTGTTTCTTAATCTTGGAATTGGATCCGACTTATTATTTTATGCAGACTGTTAGAGCAATTTTAGAAAAGTAAGCTTGAACTTTCGATTATGTCAAATATAATTTCCAATATATATTTAGTAATATGTAAAGGATCTACAAAGCGAAAGTATGTTTCAAAGTCCATTAAACAAAAAGTGGAATTGCTGCAAAAAATGGATAAAGGCATATCCTCCTTCGTTTCTCTAACCATTCCAAGATCTGTTTATCAATTTCACGCTGCTCTGCGGCGGAAGGAAAGGGGGAAACGCCACGGCGCGCAATGAATTGGAAGTTAATCTGTCAGCACTATCCTTATCTTCAGAGCAGATGTTTTTATTTTATTTGGCTTATAATTCCTTACTAAATGTAGTATTTCATCTCGATGTAGTACTCCGTCTTTGATATGATTTATATCAAATTCCTCGTCATTATACAATCAAAAGTCGTTAATTCGGACACCCATAATCCGGAATGATCTATAATTTGGACCTCAAAGCTAAAAACTTTCTGCGCATGCGCCGCGTTGACACATGCGCATAGGCGTTTACGCGTGCGCGTAAGACCATTTACCACTGCGCATATGCGTGTGCGCAAGCGCAGAATACGTTTTTGCATTCGCATTTTATGTATAACAGATGGTATAATCTAAAATTATCTAATTCAGTTAATGTTGATGATTCCGTTGTTCCTTAATCTTCGAAATGCATCCGGCTTAATATTTTTTGCAGACTGTAGGAGCAATTTTATAAAAGTAAACTTGAACTTTCGATTATGTCAAATAGTATTTCTGATTCTGGAGCTCCCAAAGGATCGTACAAAACGAAAATATGTTTCGATGTCCATCAAACAAAAAGTGGAATTGCTGCAAAAAATGGATAAAGACATGAAGAATGTGACAGAGAGGTTATTGAAAACTGTTCATGCGATGCGTGCGTTGTTATACAACAATTTCAAATTAACTAGAAGTGGACTGTACTAAATATTTTATTCGACAACTTTAATCAAATGCGTGCCATCTTTCAAGCGATGACTTACTACTAACAACAACAACAATAAAAAATAAAACTGAGTAAGCGTTTACAGGGTTGCTGTAATGAACATCTGCGCCATGCAAGGCGCCAAGAAGAGAAAAAATGACGTAATCTTACAGTTAAATAGTCTTAATGACTTAACATACCCCCCGGCATTGAAGGGTTACTTCAATAATTTCCTGCGATAATACTCATAATAACCTACAAAATTGTACAATTACTACCTTATACAATAAAGAAATACGAATAATATCTCTCAATTCAATATAATAATATTCAATTTTCAATACAAAATTTTATACACAATACAATGTACAATACAAGTTTTATAATAATAAGCTAACACTTAACTAACTTAGGAAGCTTCTTCTTGGGGTAAAATTGCAATTTTTGTAATTCCACGCTTAATGATGCCCTTTGCTGTCTGTATTTCTACTACTCTAACCTTACCGTCAGCTCCAGGAAAAATTCTTGTAATGCGCCCTAACACCCATCTACAAACAGGAAGCTCACCCTCCTTAACTAGTACTAGCATACCTATTTTAATATTCGTTTGTTCTACCTTCCATTTTGAACGCTGTTGTAGTGTGTTTAAATAGTCCCTATGCCAACGATTCCATATCAACTGAACAAATCTGGTAGTTCGTTTCCATCTTGAGAGTCTGTTTTCAGGTATATCAATTAATTCGGGTTCTACTATAGCATTCAAGGGTCTTCCAATGAGAAAATGACCTGGTGTTAATGCCTCTAAATCATTTACATCGGAAGATAAGGGAGTAATAGGGCGAGAATTTAAAACAAACTCTATCTGAGTTACTACAGTTGATAACTACTCGAAAGTCAACCTTGCATTACCTACAATCCGCTTTAAGTGATATTTCACGGATTTTATTCCAGATTCCCATAGTCCACCAAAATTAGGTGTCCGTGGGGGAATAAACTTCCATACTATTCCTTCTTCACCTAAATAATCTGCTAATTTTTTGTCAGGATTTCTAATTAAATTGTTAATTCTTTGCAATTCGGCATTTGCGGCAATGAAGTTTTTTGCATTGTCTGAGAAAATGATTGAGCATTTTCCGCGCCTAGCAATAAATCTCTTTAAGGTGGCAATAAATGCGTCAGTGGTGAGATCACTCACTAGTTCGAGATGCACTGCCTTTGTTATAAGGCAAATGAAAAGAGCTAAATATACCTTATGAAGAGTTCCTTTCCTCTGTCCCTTGTACCTAATAAAAAATGGACCGCAAAAATCGGTGCCGACATGATTAAAGGGTGAGCTTGGATTTACGCGCTCTGCAGGTAATGACCCCATAATTTGTTCGATAGTGACTGGTTTATTTTTACTACAAATTATACATTCATGGGTAATCTTTCTAGTTAAATTCCTACCTTGTAATGGCCAAAATTTCTGTCTCATAAAACACAATAATGCTTGCGAACCTACGTGTAAATATTTCCGATGATAATGCTCAGCAGTCAGCTTAGTTAGTTTGCATTTAACAGGCAAAATTATTTGATGTTTTTGTGAAAACATTACATTGGCCCCTTGTAATCGGCCTCCTACTCTCATTACATTATTTGCATCCAAAAAAGGGTTCAAAGAAAGTAAATTACTTTTATTATTAATGGGTTTACCTTGTGCGAGGGAGTTGTATTCAGAATAAAAAACTACATTTTTGAACCTCTCTTACTAAAAAGGATTCTGCCTCATTTAACTCCTTTGAACTTACTCCTCCTGTTCTTCTCTGTGCTCCTTTCTGTTTTGCACACCTAGAGTTCCAAATGAACCTGAAAATATAACTAACAATACGTAATAATTTTAAATAATTGTTAGTGATATCTAGGACATTTTCAATAAATTTTGAAGGCAAAGTGCATAAACAAGCAATGTCAGTTCTTTTTCTCAGTTCATTAGAAAATGTCTCTGTTTTTTTCTAATTTTTCAAAGTCAATGTTCTTGTTAGGTATGACACCTTCACTCAAGAATGGAGGACATTTCCACCACAGATCAGCATCATGCAGCTTGTCAAAATTCAGTCCTCGGGAAATAAGGTCTGCCGGGTTCTCCTCTGAACGCACATAATTCCACTGGCATGTCTGTGTTAGGTCTTGGATCTGCAACACTCGATTAGCAACAAAAGTTTTTAGTACATGCGGAGGATTCTGAAGCCATGCTAACACTATGGTTGAGTCACACCACAGACATATTTTGCTGATGTCCAATTTCAATAAAGGCACCACCTTTGCAACAAGCTGTGCTAGCAGTACAGCTGCGCAGAGTTCCAGTCGAGGTACTGTCAGCGGTTTTAGTGGAGCTACTCTGGACTTGCTGCAAAGCAAATGTGAAGATAAATTATTGTCACTTCTACAGCGTAAATAGATGGCTACTCCGTATGCGTGTTCTGATGCATCTGAAAATCCATGAATTTGTATATCAAAAAAACTATCCTGTAAAACATATCTACTGACTTTCAAATTGTTGATAGATTGCATTGAATCAATAAAAAGTTGCCAATCCTTAATTATCCTTTCGGGTAGCGTATCGTTCCAATCAAGCTTCAATAACCAAAGTCTTTGGATGAAGATTTTTGCTTTTGTTATCCCTGGACCAAGCAGTCCTAATGGATCATAAATGCGAGCAATATCAGACAACACTGTTCTCTTTGTGTAAGTAGTTGGTTTCTTGATGGTTGATTTGTACGAAAAACAATCTATTTTGGATTCCATAATAATCCTAAAGTTTTGATGCTCTGATCGTCATCGAAATTACTGAAAGAATATTCCTCTTGTCCATCCGGAAACTGCAAAAGATCAGGATGATTAGCACACCATCTGTGCAGACGCATTCCTCCACGTGATAATAGGTTAATCAATTGCGACTGTAATTCTTTAGCCTCTATTAGAGTATGGGCTCCTATGAGTACGTCATGGACATAAATATCCCTTTGTACTATTGGCGCTGCTAACGAAAAATTGTTTTTCTCGTCTTCTGCTAAGTGATTAAGTGTTCGTGTTGCTAGATATGGTGCGTTGGAAGTACCGTAAGTTATAGTCTTCAGTCTATAGACCTTAACTGGTTCTTCTTCACTACTCTTCCATAAGATGCGTAATAAATCTCTTTGATGTTCTTTAATCAAAATCTGACGATACATTTTTACAATGTCTGCTGTGAAGGCAATTTTATGCGTTCGAAATCTGAAAATAATATCAAATAGTTCGTCTTGAGCTAACCCTCCATTCAGCAGAATATCGTTTAACGAAATTCCAGTAGTCGTAGGAGCAGTGGCATCGAACACTACCCTAAATTTAGTGCTAGGTTTCTCGGGCCTGAAAACCCCATGGTGAGGAAGATAATATGAGAAACTAGAGCTATCCCCTTCATCAATTTCTTCGGAATGGCCTAATTCATTATATTCCTTAATGAAATCTTCGTATAAGTGTTTCATTGCGGGATTGCGAGTGAAGCGTTTAAGTAGATAATTCAATCTTTTGCTAGCGTTTTCTCTCGATTCCCCTAAAAGGCTAGGTCCTTCCTCCTTAATTGGCATTTCCACTGTATATCTGCCATCATCTTGCCTCGTGTGTGTACGAAGAAAGTGCTGTTCACAAAATTCCTCTTCCTGTGCTTCATTAATACCTTCAATCTCCCAAAACCTTCTCATGTTGTCAGATAAATTATTCCCATTTTCCACAAACCCACAAAAATTATCAACACTGCCTTGCTGCGGCATGCGCACTGACCCGCTAACGATGTATCCAAAAAGTGACTGATGGAGAATCAGGTCTTGCATATTTATTCTATTTGTTCCCAGTAAATCAAAAAATATTTCGTTAGATAATAAAACATGTATTTGACCAGGTTTATAAAACTCTGGATCAGCTAAACCAATGAGTTGCAACTGCTTAACATCAGGAATGTTTATATATCTAGCAGGCGTTACGCGAGTTATTTTTGGAACAACAAAAAATTGTAAGGTACGAATAAAATCTCTAGTAGCGTTAGCGATGGTTGCTATAGCTTTTTCCTTAACACCCATAACTGTACAATTGATACCTGAAATAGAAGCGTTTAATTTTCTTTTCTTCAAATTCAATAACTCAGCACCTTGTTCAGTAATGAAATTATTTTGAGAACCGGAATCCAGCAAGGCTCTCAGCGAAATAAATTTTCCATCATTACCCTTAACGAAAATAATTGCAGTTGAAAGTAGAACTTGTTTATTAAAAGAACTGGAAATATTCAACGCAGTACCGTTAATGGACTTTGCTTGGTTGGTTTCATTAGTGTCACTAACCTTTTGGCTGCTTGCCATTGGAGTAAATGTATCAGCATTTGGAGAAAGATTACTGCTTAATTTATTAGTCTTGTTTGTGATTTGATTCGATGTGCCATTTGCTTTATCGAAATTTTCTTCATTTCGATCAAAATGTAAGAGCGAATTGTGAAATTTCTGACATTTTCTGCATGTATTAGAACTTTTACAGTCCTTGATTGTGTGGACCGAAGATAACAATTGAAACATAGTTTTTTTGTCTTTACAAATTCAAATCGTTTCTTGACTGTTAGATTTAAGAATTGCGCACATTTCAACGATAAATGACCAGCTTTACAATAAGGACAATTTTTTGAAATTTCTGAAAGTGATGTAAGAGCTTTGTTATTAAATGAACGTTTCGATTCCCCATGCGGAGGTTTGTAAGCGTGTTCGTAGGGTGCGAGCGTGTTCGTTCAAAAAACATGTCAGTTGTTTAACCGTTCCCATCTCGTCTTTTTTAAGTGACCTTTCCCACCAACACCGAGTATTTCTATCCAACTTTTCAACTAATAAATAAACAATTAACGTGTCTGAAAATTGTTCCACCTTTTGCTCCAGTGCTTCCAAGGATCGTAAACATTCATGCACCTTATCGATAAATTTTAAAAGCGACGAAGTAGAATCACTCGTTTGAGGTATAGAAATTAATTTCTTTATGATAGAATTGATCAAATCTTTTTTGTTGCAATAGCGCTCAACCAACAGATTCCATGCTATGTCATAATTTGAATCTGAAATTGGAATGGACTGAATAATATTTAAAGCGTCTGCCTTACACGAACTCTTTAAATATTGCAATTTTTGCGCATTAGTTAATTTGCTATTTTTATGCACAGCTGCGGAAAATAAATCCTCAAATTCAATCCATTCTTCGATTTTCCCACTAAATATTGGAAGAGACAATTTAGGCAATTTTATATCCGAAACAATTATGTCTTTACTCGAACCGTTTTCATTTGAGCAGCTATTCCTTTGAGAACGGATCTCAGAAATTTTTCTTTTAATTTTCAAATGAATTTCATCGAGATTATCTACTACATTTTCCTTTTCCTTAACGAATTCGTCAGTGTCCTTTTCTTCACAATGTGCAAATAAAGAATCGAAAATGTTACTTAATTCCTTTTTAAATTCTAATATTTTTGATTCGTATAACTCCAATAAGGAAATATCTGCTTCATTCACTGTAGAATTTACCTTATTTTCAAACTTTCTGATACTGCATTTTAAACTCTTTTTGTTAGCTTTAATTGCTTTCAATTTACTCATCATGATCAAATAAATAATTTATCACTTACCGTGATTGCAGATTTCTCGACAGCAACACCGGAAATGAACGATGACACAGTATTTAATCTTAATTGCGTAATCCACACGAAAACGAAAGCATTCCAAACACTCTATATGAAGTTATGCGTAACACAACCAAAAAGTATTACAAATGTTCTAAAAAGTTAATTTTAGCAACGATATCTTTTACCTGTGGCTCGGCGGGCCATAAAGTGTTCATGCGATGCGTGCGTTGTTATACAATTTCAAATTAACTAGAAGTGGACTGTACTAAATATTTTATTCGACAACTTTAATCAAATGCGTGCCATCTTTCAAGCGATGACTTACTACTAACAACAACAACAATAAAAAATAAAACTGAGTAAGCGTTTACAGGGTTGCTGTAATGAACATCTGCGCCATGCAAGGCGCCAAGAAGAGAAAAAATGACGTAATCTTACAGTTAAATAGTCTTAATGACTTAACAAAAACGAAAAAATTTCGAATGACAAGTTAGTCGGTATTCTCGGCACAATTAACGGGACTTGAACAGCGGAACTTTGTAACTGAACAAGAAATTGTGTCTGTTTATAGAATTAAAGAGAAAGTATTATCACATAAAACGAAGCAACTTAATACAACATACATTGAAAGAAATGTTTAATAAAGTAAACAAATAAATATTAAGCCTTTTTTTTTTTTTTTTTGTAAATTTTGATACCCTTTAGATTATAATTGTTCTTTATTTCATATTTTTAATTTTAGAATTTCTGCATGCCATCTTACGAGATTTAAACTGATGTTCTATAATCCGGAAAAATCGATAATCCGGAATCGCCGAAGTCAAGACGAGTCCGGATTAACGACTTTTAAATGTAATTCACTTCCGATAAAGAAGAAAGTGACCCAGAGGTTATTAAAAATGAAACAACTTACTTTGAAAGAAATGTTTAATAAAATAAACAAATAAATATTAAGCTTTCTTTTTTGTAAATTTTGATACCCTTTAGATCATAATTGTTCTTTATTTCATAAATTATGGTTTCATATTTTTAATTTTATAATTTCTGCATGCCATCTTACCAGATTTAAACTGATGATCTATAATCCGGAAAAATTTATAATCCGGAATCGCCGAAGTCCCGACGAGTCCGGATTAACGACTTTTGACTGTACTTAATAATTGACAATAAACATGGACATATAAGTATAACGTATCTGAAACATTTGCATAGACCATAAGCAGTAGGTAGTTATATAAGTAGTTATATATTAAAGCAATAACACAGTTAATTTAGAACTCAAACAACAAAAATCAGCAGTATGTTTTCAAAGGATTAGTTTCGATGGTTTTACTGAATCATCATCCTCAGCTGCAAAAGTGCAAACATCCACAGTTTTTTTATTTTTTTTAAATGAAAAGTTACTTATGTGGTGCAAGTAGGTGATTTCCACACCTTTATTTCAGAAAGATTCCCAAACTGGATATTTATTATAAAATAGTAAACATTATCAATATATCAAAAGAAAATATACTTGGAAATACAGATTTAAATTTTAAAATAAGGATTACATGATGAATTTAAAAAAAAATTAAATTTTCTTTTTCAAATCTTTATTTCTTTTTCTTTTCTATTTTCTCCACCCCTAGTACACAGCTATCTACTTTTGCCGAAAATAAATTGGAGAATTGTTCAGAATTGGATTCATGCAGCACATGGCTGTCGAGGAAAAGCATTTACTCATTGTTCCATTTAAAACATTTTCAGCAAAATTCCGTTTTCTTGCAGAAATTTTATCGCAGTATTTTTCATTGCTCGCAGATTCTACAAAATCATATTTTAAGGCAAAAAAATCACAATCTGTTTATAAATACTGTTGAACTTTGGAATACAACAAAAAGAAGACACACAAAATGGCAAATTTAGTTGACTGAAAGATTAGGCTGATCTTTGGAATATGGTAACTGGTAGTTTGGCGACATTTTGGAGGCGATATAGGTTACTACCTAGGACTTTGGTAATAATGTGAGAAGTACTCAGTTCCGATTACGCATTATCTTGTGCGAGGGCAATGAGAGATCATGAGATATGTCATGTGACATTAATGGACGAATTACGGTTCTTTAATCGGAAAAGGGGGGAAATCTGGAAATTTTGTATTTAGCTTTATTCTGTGTTGTGTGAAACAGTGTTGGTTAATTTTTGGATCCCATGGCCCTAACTAAAGTGAATTCGAAATGGGTATTTAGGCATTGTGATAAAGAGAATTTTGCTTTTTATTTAGCGGAGGAAAAATTTCCAGAAAAAATCTTTCAATAATTTTATTGAATTAATTAGAAAAGTGTATCCGCCACGTAATCAAGATTCTGAAGAAGATTAGGTAAGTTAGTATTTTTAATTATTTGAGGATATTATTTTTATGCATTGTTCTAATGTAAGGAGTAAATAAAGTAATATGGTATTATTGGAAAATTGTTATTAGCAATGATTTAGTTTAAAGTCATTAGGATTGTAAGCTAATTTTTATTAATTTAATGTATGTGCTTATTTATATTTTAAGTAGTGTTTTTGAATTTAATTATATTTTATTTAAATGATAGTTATTTTGTGAAGATAATAGTTAAGAGTGTATGCAATGCCATTTTTGTGCAATTCTGGGATGTTTTTTTAAGTAAAAATAAGTCGACGTGTAAATAGTTTATGTGTATGTGCTATTCTGAAAAACGTGCAAGGAGTTTGCGATTGTGCACTTTTTCCCAATTTTGCAGTTAATATTTGTCATGATTAAGCAGTTTTGTTACATAAAATTTCTAGCATAAGTGTAATTTGGCTAGTAGATTGTTGGAAAAAGTGTTCAGTAAATAAAAAGAAACATATCTTTACTTCGTGAAGACAAAATGGTGGCGGAAAAAAAAAAATAGAGGGTTGCTGTAGCAGAGTTGGTCACCAAATTTTCGCCAAAAAATAGCCAAGTTACCATAATCCAAAGATCACCCAAAGATTATTATACACATGGCTACTGGAAGAATGGTTATGCACATTGTTGCACATGAGTTTGGCATATACTGAAAATATGGCAACTTCTATTTAGGTGGCTTCATTAATATGCAAGTACCACAAAAAAAAAAGTTTATTTTTACAAGAAATTTTGATTTCATTCAAGGACACTACAACACTACACATACCGGCTGCATTAAAGCATAAAAAACAGAGCCCAAAATTAATGTTCTAAACATACGATATTGAACACATAAACTCGCAAAAATCAAAATTCTAAGCATTCTCAACATTACAAATGGAGTTCCAAATGCCAATAAGAAAGCTAGAACTGGCAGTTTTCAGATAACCGGCCCTTGGCGATTTGTTGACATCTCGGAAGAGTGCATGTGCGCCAGATTATGGTAACCCTGACAAGAGTTACAAACCTGCAACCAACTCAGGGAATTTTCCTGAAGGACGAAAAGGGATTTTTTCTGCTTACATAGATTTAGGAAACGTTACGGCAAGACAAAATAGAAGTTAGAAAATCGCAAATCATAATTAGTTCATATTTTCACAAATCGTTATCGGGTGTTAATCATAATTAGTTCATATTTTCGCGAATCGTTATTAACACCCGATGACGCTCTATTCCCGATAATGATAAAAATAAAGCTCTATTCTGTTTACAGAACGTTAAGGGTAAGACAAAATGAAAGTTGGAAAATCGCAAATCCTAATTAGTTCATGTTTTCACAAATCGTTATCGGGAGTTCATTTCAATTGGAAAAAATAAAGCTCTATTCTATTCATTTCTACCTTTTGTAAAATAAGGTAGTTGCATGACCCCTCCCCCCCAAAAAAAATCGCAAATAATAATTACCGTAATTTCTGGAAGAAAGGCCGCATCAGCGTAAACGCCGCACTCGAGAAAAATGGCGGAAAAAAAATTAAAATTACACAGAAACGGCGCAATAGATTAAATTGCACGTGACATCATCGTGGGCCATATAGATGCAAAAACTCAACATAAGTCCTGATATATGACATACCAGTTAAAAAAAATGCATGAAATGAAACCATAACTCAAAAATAAATTAAAGGTAAGAAATGTATAGCTTCTGTGCCGTTTAGAGACATTTTCAAAAATTTTCCGCTCCCTTCTTACTTAAAAACTATCCAACAAGTACTTGTACCCAAACTGATGGGATCTGTATTTGGCAGAATGCCAAGAAAAATCCATTCATGCTGAAGGGGAAATACGTCAGTTTCGTTATTGCGAGGCAAGT
This sequence comes from Stegodyphus dumicola, assembly GCF_044657685.1. Taxonomy (NCBI): domain Eukaryota; kingdom Metazoa; phylum Arthropoda; class Arachnida; order Araneae; family Eresidae; genus Stegodyphus; species Stegodyphus dumicola. Next base: position 54,343,855 of record NC_140778.1, read on the forward strand.
GGAGTCGTGTCCGCCTTTGAAAAAAATTGCAGAAAAGGCAGGGGTGGAGAGAGGATGGGTCCTGGAAGATTCATCGAATGGCAGAGGAGAGAGACTATTCAAACTGATGAGAATGTTGATTTGAAAGGGGGAAGAATGTTATTGTTCTGAGATCTTGTTTAGGGTGAATAAGGCATGTAGGTCCGTTCAAGGGAAAGAATGTAAACAAAATAACGTTCGCAAAAAGCAACTGTGTGGTCTTTTGTGTGAGAACAGCACCAGTCTATGCACAATGACAAGGCCATCCAAACTATGTACAATGACCATCATAGGAAATATTTTATTTTTAGTGCACTTAAACGCCACATGGGTAGAAACGCCGCGGCGTTTCTTCCGGAAATTACGGTACTTTATATTTTCGTAAATCGTTATTGGGAGTTAATTGCAATTGAAAAAATAAATCTCTATTATATTTATTTCTACCTTTTGTAAAATAAAATAGCTACCTCAGATGCTAAATTTATGTAGGGAACTTACTACTTAATCCGGAAATTACGGTACTTTATATTTTCGTAAATCGTTATTGGGAGTTAATTGCAATTGAAAAAATAAATCTCTATTATATTTATTTCTACCTTTTGTAAAATAAAATAGCTACCTCAGATGCTAAATTTATGTAGGGAACTTACTACTTAAATCCTACATTACTAAAGATATCACAAAACAATATATTTAAAATTTCATACTTTTTACAAAAATGCAGTGAAAAGTGGATTAGAGTGCAAAATATAAATGAAATTTCTATTTAAATGAAAATGTTCACTGTTTCAAACATTTCATGACAGTACCTGAAACATAGAAATGTCATATCAATAAATTTCCTGGTTCAGAACAGTATAATCAATCTCTAACTTTTCACTGTTCGAATAAGCTGTTTTAAACCTTTCATAACTAACTAAATAACAAAAATAATAAAAGACTTTTTTAAATCAGGAATACTTTAAAATGACTCTCGTGAAAATGAGGTTTTCCTCTTGTGGAAAAAGTAAATGATTTATTAAGAATTGTGATAAAAAACAAGTTAAACACACCTCATCAAAGACTTATAGCATGGAGAAATCATTAGTGCACAGATAAGTAAGGTTTCTTATTAACACACACATGTGCACAGAGAATTACTTTCGTATTCCGTAGGCATGCATCTTTCAATTCTTTTATCATCCAAGTGATATGTTACATACGAAACTCACAGAGTTTTTCTCCAGTATGAATAAGTATATGATTTTCCAAATTCCGTTTGAGACTAAATGACTTATTACATATCTCACAAACATGAGGTTTCCCTCCTATGTGAATAAATACATGTTTGTTTAGACTAACTTTTTGAGCAAATGATTTATTACATATCTCACACACATAAGGTCTCTCTCCGGTGTGATTAAGCCTATGTATGTTTAAACTATGTTTCTCAGTAAATGATCTATTACATATCTCACATACATAAGGCCTCTCTCCCGTGTGATTAAGCATATGTCTGTTTAAACTATGTTTTTGAGCAAATGACTTATTGCATATCTCGCACATATGAGGTCTCTTTCCTGTGTGATTAAGCATATGTCTGTTTAAATTAGCTTTTTGAGTGAATGACTTGTTACATACCTCACACATAAAAGGTTTCTTTCCAGAGTGAATAAGTATATGGTCATTTAAATGAGCTTTTTGAGTAAAGGACTTATTACATTGCTCACATGCATAAGGTTTCTTTCCTGTGTGAATAAGAATATGGTTGTTCAAACATGACTTTTCAACAAATGACTTATTACATACTTCACACACATGAGGTTTCTCTCCTGTGTGAATAAGCATATGGGTTTTTAAAGAACTACTTCGAACAAACGACTTGTAACATACCTCACACACATGAGGTTTCTCTCCTGTGTGAATAAGCATGTGGGTTTTTAAATAACTAGTTCCAACAAATGACTTTTTACATACTTCACAGACATGTGATTTCTCTCCTGTGTGAATAAGCATATGGGCTTTTAAATAACTAGTTACTACAAACGACTTGTTACATACTTCACACAGAGGCTTCTTTTCTGTGTGAATAAGCATATGGCTTTTTAAATAACTCTTACGGGAAAATGACTTATTACATACCTCACAAACATGAGCTTTCTCTCCTGTGTGAATAAACATATGGGTTTTTAAACGACTTTTTTCAATAAATGACTTATTACATATCTCGCACACATGAGGTCTCTCTCCTGTGTGAATATGCTTATGCTTGTTTAAAAAACTAGCTTGAACAAATGACTTGTTACATACCTCACAGACATGAGGTTTCTTTCCTGTGTGAATAAGCATTTGTTTATTTAAATAACCTTCTTGAGTACATGACTTGTTACATAGCTCACACAGATGACATTTTTTCCTGTGTAAATATGTTCATTAAAGTGCCTCTTGAGTAAATGACTTTTACATATTTCACATACGTGAAGTTTCTTTCCTGCGTGAATAAGCAAATGCACGTTTAAAATGCTCTTTCATCCAAATGAACTCTTACATACCTTACACATGAGTTTTTCCTGCTGTATGTACATGCAGATGTTTGTTGAAAGAACCACACCATCTACATATCCCATGCACAAGGTTTCTTTCGGGAGTCAATACATGTATGATTGTTTAAACCCTTTAGTCTAAATGACTTGTTACACACAGATTACATGAGCTTTCTCTTTTGTGTAAATAAGCATGTGGACTTTGAAACTAGAGTTACCAGCAAATGATTTATTACATACTTCACACCATGGTTATATCACACGGTGCATTTAAAAGTAAAGGTGGGTTTAATTCACCCTTTTGTTTTAAATGACTTTTACCTACCTCACTTTCTGTTGAGTAGGTACGAACTGTTTTAAGGAGTTTCTTTCTACACGATATTTTCCAATATACGTTGTACTGAAATATATTGGAAAAACTGAGAGGGTCACTTTGGAATCAAGAACTTATCACTTATTCATGTCATTCTGAGAAATGTTACAATTTCAGGATGAAACCTGGAATGCTCAGAGCTAAGCAAAGCAATTGGTGCATGCATATGTTATATGAAATGCTAATACATATTACACAGAAGACAGATCTAGAACCTCATACTAAAAGCATGGTTTTCAGGTATACATTTCATGAGAAATAAGTTTGTTGTATTTCGGACTCTCATGATTTGTCACCCTAGCACTCATGTAGTTTAGTTTGTCCATTCATTGCTTCAAATTAAATATGAAAGAGATTAAACAATTTTATAACTACAGCAATGTTTCGAGGAAATATTTACGACGTACAGGAGAACAAACAGGAGCCGTTGCGATTTTTTCTATGTTGTAGAATGATCAACCACTTATTTCATCGCCAAGTTATTTACCATGAGCTTTTAGGCTCAAGCCCATTTCACGCTTTTGTCTCAACGAATTTTTTCCAAACCTCACACATAAAAAACGCCATGATCTTTCTCCTCTGATAAGAACCGAATGTAACGAAGTAAAAAATGGTTCCCGTTTTTAAACCAAGGAGAATATCTATTATCTATTCTAACCTCCTTGTTTCACAAAATGTCAGCCAAGAGTTTGATGTTCCCCAAATCTACTGCTGCCAAAATCTAAATATGAAATATACATTTTTTTTTTCTTTCTTTTTTTTTTTTTTTTTTTTTTTTTTTTTTTTTTACATACGATTTTCTGGGTTTACACTAGCTACATAAAAATCGAGTGTAACAGAATTACCCGCAAATCAGAACCCGGAAACGTGCCTTTAATATCTTTGTTGGCATTAACAGCTTGGCGAAACATTTGGCTTTATTTTTAGGTTGGCGCCAAGGAGCTCCTTGTTCTCGCCATGCCAGCTACTTCGCGCATGCGCAAAAATTATTCACCGAGGCCAAAGAAGAATATTGCCTAAGCGAAACTAGTCGACTTTTCTGTGACGTCGAATGGCCTCGTTCGAAAAGGGAAGGTAGTTCTGAAATATGCGTCCGCCGACCGTAAAATATATTATTCCCCTGATTGAGCTTAATTTTTGACAACAGCGCAGATTGGTTTGTTAACCGCGTAAGCAGTTAAAGCAAAGAATATGTATTCACTTTCTTTGGTTAAGGCGAAGTTGTCATCTCACCTGTTAACTTTTGAGAACGCAAAGCATTTTTCACTTCATTGCATACAGTTCTTATCAGAGCAAAAAAATCATGGCGCTTTTTGAATGTAAGGTTTGCAGAAAGTCATTTAGACAAATGCGTGAACAATCCACCGCTTGAAATGGGTGTGAAGTGAAAAGCTGATGGCAAATAACTTGGCGAATAACTTATACGACAACAAAAATCATAACGGCTTCTATTCTTACTCTTGTACGCCATGAATATTTCCTGACAACGTTTTTTGTAGTTTTAAAATCGTTTAATCTCTTTTCTACGTAATTTGAAGCGATGAATGGAAGTGCTAGGGTGAGAAATCATGTTAATGGCAAATATAACAAACCTATGTTTCATGAAGTGTGTGCGTATGTTGTGGTTTTAAACTCCTTATGCTTATTCACACAAGAGAAAAACCTTATGTATGCCGTGTGTACCAATTCATTTTGACTAAAGGTGTAGACATTTAAATGATCATATAAGTATTGACAGGAAAAAAACTTCCTGTGTGAGGTATGTAGCAAGTCATTTAGTCAATACGGTTCTTTAGAACAAACATCTCAGCAGAAAAAACTCCCGTGTAAGGTACCTAAGAATTCATTTGGAAGAAAGAGCATTTTAAACATACACATGTCTACTCACGCAGGAAAGGAATTTGGTGTCTGTGTAGTATGTAACAAGACATTTACTCAAAAACGTAATTTAAACAACCATATACTTATTCACACAGGAGAGAAACCTCATGTTTGTGCGATATGTAATAAGTCATTTACTCAGAAAGCTCATTTAAATAGACATGTACTTATTCATACAGGAAAGAAACCTCATCTGTGTAAGGTGTGCAACAAGTCATTTACTGAAAATACTCAATTAAATGAACATATACTTATTCACACAGGAGAGAAACCTCATGTGTGTGAAGTATGTAATAAGTCATTTAGACGGAAAAGTGATTTAAAAAGCCATATGCTTGTTCACACAACCACGCGCTTATTTACACATGTTTGTGGGATATGTAATAAGTCATTTGCTCAAAAAGCTTATTTAAACAGACATATACTTCCTCATACAGGAATAAAGCATCATGTGTGTGAGGTATGCAACAAGGCATTTTGTCAGAAAGTACAATTAAATGAACATATGCTTATTCACACAGGAGAGAAACCTCATGTGTGTGAGGTATGTAACAAGTCATTTAGGCAAAAGAGTAATTTAAAAAGCCATATGCTTATTCACACAGGAGAGGAACCTTATGTATGTGAGGTATGTAACAAGTCATTTGTTCGAAAGCATTGTTTAAACGGCCATATACTTTCTCACACAGGAGAGAAACCTCATGTGTGTGAGATATGTAATAAGTCATTTAGGTGGAAGGATAATTTAAAATGCCATATGTTTATTCACACAGGAAAGAAACCTTATGTGTGCGAGGTATGTAGCAAGTCATTTGTTCAAAAGCAGCGTTTAAATTACCATATGCTAATTCACAGTGGAGAGAAACCTCATGTGTGTGAGTTTTGTAATAAGTCATTTGCTTACAAATATACTTTAAACAACCATATACTTATTCACACTGGAAAGAAACCTTATGTTTGTGAGGTATGTAATAAGTCATTTACTCAAAAAGGTCATTTAAGCAAACATATACTTATTCATACAGGAAAGAAAGATCATGTGTGTGAGATATGTAATAAGTCATTTAGGCAGAAGGATTATTTAAAAGGCCATATGTTTATTCATACAGGAGAGAAACCTCATGTGTGTAAGGTATGCAACAAGTCATTTGTTCGAAAGAGTCGTTTAAATGGCCATATGCTAAATCACACATGAGAGAAACCTCATGTGTGGAAGATAGGTAATAAGTTATTTACTCAAAAATCTAATTTAAAAAAGCATATACTTTTTGGCACTCCATGTGATTAGTTGGATGATAAAAAAATTGGAAGACTCATGTGTACTGATAATAGAAGGCTAGTGTCTTTAATGGAAAAGTTTGTTTTATAAGAACCTTTACTTACCTGTGCAATAATGATTTGTCCATGCTATGAAGCAATGTCTGTGTATGAGGCAGTTTAACTTGTCATTTCATCTCGATTCTTAATAAATCATTTATTTGTTTCAACAAGAGAAAAACTATATGTTTGCGAGATAAGTCAGAAGTCATTTTAAAGTATTCTTGATTTAAAGCAACATTTCTTATGCTTAGTATTTAATTAGTACTGAAAGTTTAAAACAGCAGGTTTTGAACAATGAAAAATTGGACACTGATTATACTGTTTTAAATCGGGAAATTTTTAATGTGATATGAATTGTTAGAAAGGTTGGAAATATTGAACATAAAATATGAATGAAAATTTCGTTCACATTTTACATTGTAATCCAGTTTTCATTGCATTTTTGTAAAATGTACATAATGTGAAATATATCCTTTTGTGGTTTTTTTAGTATTGTAGGACCTAAATATTTCTTTCTCATTAGCCTTTGGAACTCTCCTTTTTAATGCTGAGAATACTTAGAATTTAGATTTTTGAAAGCTTATGTGTTGAGTATCATCTGTCTAAAATATTTTGAGCTATTTTCTTGATGCCACTGTGCAGCTTGTAGTGTCTTTGAAAGAAAGTGAAATTTCTTGAGGAAGTAAGCTTTTTTCTAGTAATTACGTGTTAATGCAGCCACCTTAATACAAATTGCCATATTTTCAATATTTGCCAAACTCTGGCAACCATGCACATAACCCTTCTTCTAGCAACTATGCTTATAATAATCTTTTAATAAAGCAACTCTACCATTTTGTGTTTTTTTTTTTTTTTTTTTTTTTCAGTTGAAGTCTAACAGTTTTTTTTTAAACAAATGGGGATATTTTTTGCTACAAGTTAGTTTTAAAGTATGGCCTTTCAGGATTTATAAGCAATGGAATATAAAACTGTAAACACAGAATTATACTGAAAATTTTCTAAATGGAACAATATGGGTATTTCTTTCCTCGATAGCTGAGTTCTGAATGAACTCAATTCTGAGTAATTCTCCCCTTTTTCTTTTAGGCAAAAGCAGATCACTGTCTACTTGAAGAATAGAAAAACACAAAATAATAACAAAGTTTTGAAAAAGAATTAGTTGTATTTTTTTAACGCAATACTTAATCCTTATTTAATAATTCAAATGTGGGTAAAAATTTACTGTAATGCACCTCTTTGGTGAATCAGTGCCAGGAAGGATCAACACCAATTTCAAGATGGTCACTACACAAAATAAAAATAAGAAGTCAAAGACAAACTAGGTGTCCATGTAACACATCAACTTCTTTTAACTTAAAAAAAGTATAATAATAAGATAATTCCACATACTATTCATGGCGTGCTGCCTTAACTTTGTTCATGTACACATCGATCAATTTTTACTTAAAAAAAATCAGGATGCTAAAACAAAGTTAAAACTATCATGGTAACCAGAAAAAAAATTTGCCACTGTTTTAACACAAAGAGAGGAACAAATAACCAAAAATACACAAACAGTTAGTTGGATTAGTTGGATGATAAAAAAATTGGAAGAATCATGTGTACTGATAATAGAAATAAATAACCAAAAATACATATTTCCTAACGTAAAAACATTAACAACAAATCTTTTAACAAAAATTAACACAGAGACGAATGCGTAAATGAAATGTCAATTTTTTAACATACATTTTTTTTAATTGTGCATACATTAAGCTTGCATATACATGCACATTTTTGTGGCCTACGAAAACAAATTATTTTAGGGGTTGGAAACCGCATTGTTCTGCGTGCTTACAGCTGTTAATAATTAAGAACATAACGTGAACAGCTGTGTTACAAATTAGCATTCACCCCTCCCGCCATGTTTTCTTCCTTTCATCCCGAACCGAGAACCGGCATCTATCTACAAAAACTTTAATTATACTTTAATATTTCTATCTATTAGTTGTTAAAAATTCAGAAAAAATAACGTGGAAAATTAGAAAAAATAATAATAAATAAGAGAAGAATCATATAAATCTGCAAATACGAACAATGACAGTGATAATTCAACAAAATGAACGCAAGAGGAATGGATGCAACCTTCGAACAAGCGAATAGGATGAATCCGCTGGGTTACCAGGTTTTGAACTATTATTGCCAAAGTTGGCGATGTTTACATTTACTGCGTTCTCTGAGAAAGTGCTTCCATTAAACCAGCTTTCGTGCAAAATTCAAACGTCTCAAAATCAAACGTCGTTCATCAGTTAATCCATACAAAAGCCTCAAATTCACAATTTCATCATAATCCTACCCCTCAACATTCATCCTCTTAGTCACCTCAGGCATACTCAAATGTTGATACCCATAGCAAAATAATAGTAAGTTCAAAGTACAAGACCGTACTATGCACGTGTAACCGAACACAGGAATTGAAAAAAATGGTAAGAACCAAAAAACCCAGATCAATACAGAGGGGTCACTAGGTTAGAGTAGATTGATAGGTGCCCCTTGGATTACTGCCAAGTTGTTGTTTCATTTATGGTAACCTGAGTAGTTGAATGCTCTAGAAATCCTATTATGACATAATTGGTTGCCTGATTGCAGTGAATTTGAATGATGGGATGGATTTTTAATAAGAAGTACATTGTTATTTTGTGGTTTATATGGTAAAATGGCTGAAGGTTGTAAGATTAATTTGAAGTTTCTGTACGATTTGGAATGAAACAGAAAAAAGTTTTAATTGACTGGTGTGTTAAAGAAGGTTTACTTAGTTGCTATTATAAGTGTCCTGTTTATAGGAAGGAAATACGTACGGTCGAATGTCGGAGGATACCTGCACTATGGAGGATATTTTTTACTCTTATTTTTGTGAATTTTTGTGGTGACACCAGTATATAGATTCTAGTTCAGATAATTTTAGGATACTGTTAAGGAATTTTATTTGACTGAAGACAGGAAAATTTGTAAATAAGGTAACTGGACATTTCCTTTGTGTATTGCTCAGATGAATTTCCTATTTTATGGTATTTCATTGTTTAATTTAAGATGTAGTTTATTGAGATTATATATTTTTTGTTGGCTGCTCTTTTGACTTTTTAAGTGAATATAGATTGATGTGTACATGAACAAAGTCAAAGGAATGCGATATACCTCTGATTTTTTTAAGTGAAATTAAGTCAAAGTGTACATGGATACCAAGTTTGTGCAAGTCTTTGACTTGTTATTTTGGATTTCTGTAGCAAGAATTTTTGGTGCAAAAATTGGTGCTACACAAAGCCAACATAGCAATTCAAAAAATTGCACAAACTCAGTGTCCATGTACTGCCAAACATCGGCAATTATTGCCAAGGAGAACCCGTAAATATATTTTTATTAGTTTGTTATTACAAAAAATAGCCAAAATCTAAATTTATCATAACATGTTTGGCGATATTCACAGAAATAATCCCTTTTTAATGAGAAAAACTAAAAAGTTTTCAAGGGTAGTTTCACCAACATTAGGGTTACCGAAAAACCTATTTCACGCAGTGGGCTTCCAGATTTTACAAACAACCAATACCACACGGTGATTTTTTCATACAAAAACCAAGGGGGTATCGTACAGTAAAGATTAGCCCAAATTCATATTTTCAAGTATGTTTTCTTTTCATGTATTGATAATGTTGACCAACTTAAAATAAACATTGCTAGCTTGACAATCTTTTTAAAATAAATGCACAAAAAATCACCATTTTGTACCTGATAAGGGACTTTTAATTTTTCATCTGCAAATAATCCAAGAATTGTTCTAAGATCATTGTGTTATATATAACTACCTCTTTTCTTGCTCACGAGCCCATGCAAATGTTGCAGATACATTGATACCATGTTCATTGTCTATTCTTAAGTGTTCAATTTTGACATCTGGTTCTTGTGGAATCTGTTACTTTCATGTTACCTCCTTCAAATTCTTCTTGTTATGGTTAACTATTTCATCATAATGTGCATGCAGTAGCTTTTAAGTAGTCAGTATTGCACTATTAAACTTCGCTGTTCTTATGTTAACACAAAATTTAATTATAGTTCTGTGATTAGACATGAAAGTATGTTTGTCAACTTCAATAAGCTTTCAATCCATTTTTGCATATATCCATGCTGTAGAAAATTTCCATGTGCATAAATATATAAAATGGCATTTGGACAATATCTTTTCCATAAATGTAAGAAACAGTTATTTACTAAATGTGTCTTTAGGATTTTTTTTTTTTTAATTATTTATTTTTTTTTTTAGTTTTCACTTCTTTTTAAAAGTGTCAGAAGAAAATATAATTAAAAATTTTCAAGGACTGACTTTCTATATGCATTAACACTTATGTACCAAACTAGAATCTCATATTTATCGTATAATTCTTGCTTTGTTTGGAAGTGTTTAAGATCAACATTAAGCAAAATGGGAGTCTAAATTTATTTTTAAATTCACTGAGAGAGCATGGTGAAGTATTTCTTTATGCAACTTTAGAATAGGAAAGAATCTTCAGAATTTCATACTTAATTGTCCCTTTTGTTGTTTTTAACTTGAGAGACTCTGTGTTAAAATTATATTCAATTCATCTGTGCAAACCAAAACTCCTAACAGAAATAAAAACTCTGATTTGGCAAAATTATATTCTTAATAGAATATTAACTTTGCCAGTTCATTTTATTTCATGGAATTGATTGAAGTAACATTGCATCTGTTGTACTTTGCTTGTATAATAAATCTTTTTTTTTAATTATTCCTGTAAATATTTGTCATTATTTACACCTTTAGGAGCTAAAATAAATGTATTGAATTTAAGAAGATGTTTAATTATAAGTATTCTAACATTTCTATTCCTTTTGTTTGGCGCATCATAATCATCTTTGGTTTTTTTGCCAAAAAACTTACTCACTAACATTTCTATTATGAAAGTTTGAAATTCGATATTTCAAATAACTTTCATATATTTGGGAAGATTACTTTGATCTAAACAAATATTAACTAATATGTCTGTAAAAAAGTAGGTTATCGAATGAGTTTTGTGAGTATCACTTGATTAAAGTAACCACATTTTTATTGAGACGAAGTGGGACAAATGGAATGAAATGAAAATTGTAATTTAGTTATGAAAGCAGACCAATAATTCAAAAAAATAATATATTTTATTGTATGCATTCATATACTTGTCTATAAATATACAAAAATATATTTATTATTAACTATTGGTAACTACAAAAAAAATTGTAAAAGAATATAATTTGAATATTATGCTTTTTAATTAATTTAAAAGCTTATTTAAAAAAATTATGCTTTTCTTTCACAGTCATTATTTTTATCCAAGTGAATACTTTGCAATAGATTCGGATCATTTATTAAAATGTGGTGAAATTTCTCACATGAATTGATCAACTTATATTTTACCCTTAATACCGATTTTAAAGTTTTAATTTTTAACTGTGTTTTTTTCAATTGTCCATATTTTATTGATACTAGAAAAAACACGTCTTGTTGCTGTATTTGTTCCTGGAAGGGTAAGTGCGTGTTCTACAATTTTCAAAATATTTTCATAAGAAATATTATTCTGTTTAAAATAAAGGAATAACTCTGTCCATTTTTTTGTCTGTTTCCACATTTGCAGACAGCCAACATTTAATTTTTTCATCAGTAACATATCTTTTTACCAATGACACCTTATCAAAAAGATCATATTCGCAAATATTATTTTTCGGAAAATGATTACTAATATATTAAAAAGACACAATAACATGCTGAACAAATACTAATTCACAAGCCAAAACAACAAAATTTGAAAATATAGCACTGATTTTTGTTGTTTGACTTCTGAATTAGTATATTAAAGAGATTTTTTCACATATTCCCTAAAATATCCTTTTTTAATGCCATCCAATTCTTTTATGTTTGATTTCTGCACTTTCACATAAATCCTTCAAACTTTCAACACACACACTATATATACAGTCAAAAGTCGTTAATTCGGACACCCATAATCCGGAATAATCAATAATCCGGACCTCAAAGCTACAAACTTTCTGCGCACGCATGCGCGTAAGACCTCTACGGCTGTGCATGTGCATAATACGTTTATGCATGCGCGTTTAATGTATAACAGACTGTATAAGCTAAAATTATCTATTTCAGTTAATGTTGCAGATTGCGTTGTTCCTTAATCTTCAAATTGGATCCGGCTTATTATTTTTTGCAGACTGTTAGAGGAATTTTATAAAAGTAAGCTTGAACTTTCGATTATGTCAAAAAGAATTTGCGATTCTGGAGCTACCAAAGGATCTACAAAGCGAAAAGCATGTTTCGATGTCCATCAAGCAAAAAGTGGAATTGCTGCAAAAAATGGATAAAGGCATATCCGTTGATTCTCTAACCATTCCGAAATATGTTTATCAATTTCACGCCGCGGCGCGCAATGAATTGAAGTTCGTCTGTCAGCACTATCTTTATCTTCAGGGCAGATGTTTTTATTTTATTCGGCTTATAATGAAAAAAATGTTTAATAAAGTAAAATAAATATTAAGCTTTTTTTTCGTAAATTTTGATACCCTTTAGATCATAATTGCTCTTTATTTCATAAATTACGGTTTCATATTTTTAATTTTATAATTTCTGCATGCCATCTTACCAGATTTAAACTGATGATCTATAATCAGGAAAAACCGATAATTCGGAATCGCCGAAGTCTCTACGAGTCCGGATTAAAGACTTTTGACTGTAGTTCCAATTCCAGAAAGCTTTGGAAACGAATGTAAATGTTTTATATTTTAATGTATCTGGTTAGCCTTATTTAATAATTAAAATTTGTATTTGCATTTGCTCAAGTATATTTCATTGTCAGGTGTTATTTGCCAACTTACAAGAAATACTTTTTATTTAAAAATCTTTCTAGAAAAAAAGGTACGAAAACCACCACCTAGCAGCCAATAAGTAATTTTTACCTTTTCATATAATAAAAATGCACCAAATTACATCAAAATGGGTACAACTCTGATATACGCCCTAATTTCACCAACTGTTGCGACATATGTTCTGCGCTGGTTTTTGGCGCGATTGCGTGTTGTATGGCAACCCTGTTGACGTTGAAAAATCTTTCTTTAGAGCTCGTTGGTTCATATCTGTGTCTGAGAAGATAGGGGGGAAAGGTAAAATGGCGGAAGTTGTTGAATGGAAATTCAGCAAAAGGAAATATTGTGCCCATCCTGTTGAGGGGCAGTGGGTGTTTAGAGGACTGGAAAGAGGGTCTGGGAGATTATTTTTAGTGGCTGTGCATGATAGAAGTAGGGATTTGGGATTATTTGTGAATCATAGTATGAATTTTCTGGATAGTGTGTCTGGCTAGTGATTACTTGGCGGCATGTTAAAGGGGGTATAAAATTGGTATTTCTGCTGTTCGAAAAAGCATTAATTCATGGTAAGTGCATTTTATTTTATTCTTCTGATTTTGTAGAAAGTTATGTTCATTGTTTTTTTTAGTATGAATTTCTGTCATTATTGACGTTTTTTTTTTAATTGTTTGAAGTTTATTTTAGTTTATTTTGTTAATTAGTGCGTAGTGTCTAGATTGTGCAATTCTTAGATGTTTTTTAAAGTTGAAACAGAATGCTGTGTACATGGCATTCTTTGAAATTTATTGTTGTTATGTTAATGTATTAAAGCGAGGTGTGTGTAGTTCGTAGATTCATTCGTTGCCTAGATTGTGCCATTGGTAGATGTTTTTTTAAGTTAAAACATATCGCTGTGTGCATGGATTCTTGTCAAATATTTTTTTTAGATACTTTACGTTTTTTCTATCTAAACGTTTTGTTTTTGTTTCGGATTTTTAGCTTAAATTGTGTGTTCAAAACGTGGTTTTTGCATGTGCAAAATCTGCAGTTTTGGAGACATTTTAGGCTTAAAGTTCGAAATGTAGACAAAAAATTTAGATAGTAATATGGCAGCGTGGAGTTTCTCGCCAAAAATGTTTGGTGAGAACTTGAGGGCGCATATCAGAGTAGTTCCTCAAAATGATTTTGTTAATATGGAAGTACCAAAATTTATTTAAATATTTTGTCTTTTGTATTTCATAAGTAATCAGAGAGTTTAATAATCATGTATTATTCACTGCAAATAATATGTTTTGCTATGCAATAAGCTTTTCTGGTGAAATATCCCTGCCTCAAATACTCAAAATAATTCATATAAGGTGTGCCTACGAACACATACATGCAGATTTATTCATACACATATACGTAGTAGAACACAAATGCGAACATTTTACCTCGAATTCAATATTTATTTACAACAGTATTTAATGTTAAATGAAAGATACATTTAAAGTGGGAAGCTAATCACAAAATTATAAATAGTTTGAGTATTAATTATAAAAATTATTGGGCCTATTAGTTTTAGGCACTAATTGATTGTAATGAAGTAACTATCAGATAAATGTATATATATTCAGAACTATGACTGCAGCTCTAAATGTAAATCCATATGGTATATAGAAATATTTAAATTGGCATTTAATTAAGTACTTTTGCTAGTGATATAAAATTAATATAGCTGATGTATCATTTGTACTGTATACTGAGCTTTAAAACAAACATCTCAAGGCAAAATTTTCCTCCTTTTGCTTTTTTTCACCGCTATAATAACATCTTCGATAAGATTCCAGTTCCTGAACATACATTTCTCATTTCCATTTATTGCTAGTAGTTAATGGATCAAAATGATTTGAATTATTATCTCAAATGAAAAGGAGAAATTTACTTTAGTGGAGGTGCATGTCAAGCACAAATTTGGATAAACTGTGGTTTTAAAATACATTCTTAATGTTACAGAATAGAGTACATACTGGTACAGATATCAAGTTCATACCAAATATGAGTTATGGATGTTGATAGAGAATATAGTTCATACTGGTAAAGATATCAAGTTCATACCAAATACGAGTTGATATATAACATGTTGGATGTTGATATATAACATGCTAAAAGAACTGAGTATAAATAAAAAAGAGACATGTGAGTTTGCATGTACTAAATATATATTGCATACAAATTATGAATTGAATTCTAAATATAAATTATAATGTATCTAAATATAAAATTTAATTTAAAAGATAATTACGATAATGGATACTATTCTGTTTTGAGGGCCGTAAAAAAATTGCAGCGAAAAATGTATGCGCAAAAGCGCCAAATCTAGCAAACGCGCCCATTTAACACATAAATATGAATAAATTTACCTTAGAAATTCCTCCCTCCAGACATCACTTTTATTAGAAATATAATGCTCATGTATCTTGCTTTAAACATTTAATGGACAGACTGAATAAATTTTCCTGCAGTGAGCAAGTTTGACACCTGCAGCTTAAGTTGTGTATTATTTTCTGACTAGAGAAAGGAGAGATAAAACTACTATGAAGCTAAAATTAAAATAAAAGCTATTAAGTCAGCTTGCAGTAATTTAATTCCTGTTGCTAAATGATGAAATTCGTTGCACTAAAAATTTTTAAAGATTCGTCGAAACATTGAGGAGTGTAATTCACATGCAGACTACTTGTATTTTCTAAAGTATGAGTAATATCTCTTAAACTACTGTTCTAAGTACTGTAAACTATTATCTACCTATATCTGTTTAGTCTTTACTGTGGCCTTGGGAAGTCGCACATATAAATTAGTAATGGCAAAATGACAGCCCAAAGGCAAAATCCAAATTATAAATCTGCTTATTTTTGTTTTTATTAAATTTTATCATTGAATTTATCATTGGATTTCTACTTGTATACTTGAATATGTTTAGAAATAACTTCCTATATTTAGTCAGAAGTCAACTGTCTCAAGGTTTCAACAAAAAAAAAAAAAAAAAAAAGCAAGGCAAAGAATGTTTCTATAATTGAGTATGGAAAATCAGACAGCAGCTACTAACCTAAAAGGAGGAATGGTTTCACAGAGGACATACTAAGGTAAACTGTTTCATATTTACTTTAAACAATGGACAAACGAAAGAGGAATGGTTTCACAGAGGACATACTAAGGTAAACTGTCTCATATTTACTTTAAACAATGGACAAACGAAAGAGGAATGGTTTTACAGAGGACATACTAAGGTAAACTGTCTCATATTTACTTTAAACAATGGGCAAACGGCATAAACAGGTATATAGCCAGCCCATTTGCTAGTGCATGAACCTATATAGCAGGAAACTAAAAGATTTGAAAGTTTCCTCGAACATATAAATGTGCCTGTGAAAAATGATATGTAATTAGAACAAGGTTTTAGTGCAAGTGTACCAGTATGAAAATCATATCAAATGTTATTAAATTCCTTCTGCAAACATTTTGTTGTTTTCGATATTAGGGAAAAACTGTCTTCCCTGAAATCAAGGAAATGGTTGTTTGCTGAATCTTGTTGCAAAGGACCAACAATTTATTAGAAGTTACAGAGCTGAAAAATTCCAAAGGAAAAGTGAGAATATAGCAATTTAACAGTTTCTTATTACGAATATAGAGAGAGTATCGATTACAAATTGTTCAATCTAATAATTGTTATGTTTGTAGCCTTTAACTAGTCAGCTGTAGCTGTTTTTTTTATACTTCTGGTAATCTCAAAATGTATTCACACTTTATCTTGTCAGGTCGTCTATTCCTAACCCTAATAGACTTCTTCATGTCACCCTATTTGTATTGCATTCCCATCATACCTATTTGAAACCGGGGCACTTTTTAATTCGATGCAGTCTGGGTTATCAAAATTTGTGAAGCATCTGCATGACAATATGGGGAAAAAAGGGTACAGTTGTCAAGGAAAAAATGAGACAGTTTTATTTAGTCAGTGAACAAAATTCAGTCTGCATTTTTCATGTCTCAAAAATGCAATTTAAGAGTATGTTAAGTTTTATGTCAATTTAAGATATATTGTATATTTATATGTAGCACTGAGAATAAGAAAAATAAAATTGTTCGATGTAGATTTTTTATTATAGCAGCAGGCCCGCGCCTACAATAGGTGAAAGGTCGTGCGGCACGTGACAGCGCCGGGCAATCATTGAAACAAGAAGTTTGTCTCGCTGCCTGTCTGAACTTAAAAATTCTTTTTTCATTTGAACGCCTTTCCGGGAGTCAACTCAGGTAAAACCTGGAAAGTTACTGATTAGGATCTGTACCTAAGCAGTCTCAGCCACGGGTGCTTAAAATGTCTCCATGAACATGAACATGAAGTAACTGGAAACATGAAAGCAACTGGAATGTAATGTCGCGAACGGTGCACGCTCCGCTCTTGGGAACGGATTGAGCCTCCAGACCGACGAGAATTGAAAAAGAAAGTTTGTTTTTTGAGAACTTGCAACGATAAGTGTATGCTTTTAGAACAGTGACGCAGTAGACTAATGACGCTGTTAGATATGTAGAACAATGATGCTAAGTAGTTAGATGTGTTTTTTGATAGTGTAATGATTTAGATATTGTTCAACTTTGTGTCAAACGTCAAATAAAGTGATTCATACAAAATAGTGCCAATTTTAGATGAGTTTGGAACCAAATCGGAGACTACAAAAGCGGCGGACCAGAATCGAAGAAAGCGGATCATAAAGGTAAGCAATCTTTGTTTATTTGCTTATCTAGAAATTTGAATGATCTGTTTTTTACTGAATTGAAACGATATAAATTTTTTGGCGCCCGAACAGGGACCGCCGATGTAGACTATCTTGAAGTGAAAGATTTAGGAATGTTTAAAAAATATCTCCTTTTGATTTGAGAAGTTTATTTATGATTTGAGAGTACTGATTTTTAATTTGAAATATTTTCTGTCTGAAATATTTAAACATGTCTACTAAAATAGAAGAATTAAAGAAAAGACGAACTGTAGTTAGGAGTATGACAACAAAGTTGATAAATAATTGTAAAGAATACCTCCAAGAAACAGAACACGATTTGTGTATTCTTAATGAAAATATTGATTTATTAGATTCAAAATATAACAGCCTAAAAGAATTAGATAAACAAATACAAGAATTAATTGAGGCTACTGAATATGAATCTGAATTTGAAACTTGTGAAGTTTATTCCGAGAAAATTATTTCCATGAAATCAAAACTAACATTTATGTTAAAAGAGAATAGGAAACCTGAAATTCCTGTTTCGAATACAATTGGTAATATTGTGAATAATGATATTTCAAATATTTCTGTATCTCATTCAAAAATTAAATTGCCTAAATTATCGATCAATAAATTTAATGGCGATCCTGTTAATTGGTTATCATTTTGGAACCAGTTTGACAATGCGATACATCAGAATAGTGATTTAACAGATACAGACAAATTTAATTATTTGATATCATTTTTATCAGGTGCTGCTTGTAATGCTGTTAGTGGTTTTGCATTATCAAGTGAAAATTATTTTGCCGCAATCGAGTTACTTAAAACACGCTTTGGTCGAACAGATTTAATTATAAATGCACATATGGGAAAACTGTTAAATTTAGAACCTGTTAGGAATGCTAACAACATATTTGCATTACGTAAGTTGTATGATGATATCGAAATACAGATAAGAAGTTTAAAATCACTTAATGTAACTTCTGGCACATATGGCACGTTATTGACACCAGTTTTATTAAAATTAATTCCGAATGAACTGAATCTTGATTTCCAAAGAAAAAGGAAATCGAAAGATAATTTCGATGTAAACGAATTATTAGAGTTCTTGAAAACGGAAATTGAGTGCCGCGAATCCATGCTACAAATTCAAGATAAAATAAACAACCATAATTCGAGCCACTTTCCTAAAGAAAAAAGAATAAATAAAATTTCTATTCCAACGGCTGCTGTGTTAAAGGTTTCAATTAACAGCTGCATATTTTGCGAGGATTCAGAAAAAGAAAAACATACATCCGATGCTTGTCCGAAGTCTGTAACAGACAGAAAGGCGTCACTTCGGAAACTCGGAATGTGTTATTTATGCCTTAAAAGGGGTAACCATTTGGCAAAAAATTGCTTTTCGAAGATAAAGTGTGATTCATGTGGGTGGAAACACAACAGTTTAATCTGTGACAGAAATAGTTTAGATGAGAAAAAATCAAATAAGAAGGATCTCAATTTGACGAACAAATCATGTTTAGAGAAAGTTTTATTACAAACTTTAGTTGTAAGAGTGCGTGGCAATGGTCCAGTAAAATACTGCCGCTGTTTAATTGATTCTGGGAGTCAACGAAGCTATGTATCTCAATTCTTAGCTAATGTTATGCAGTACGAATGTATTAACGAAAGCAGTGTGATTCATAGTCTGTTCGGAGGAACTGAAGTGGTTGAAACTCATAAACAGTTCGTTGTACGTTTAAGTAGTATCAAAAACGATTATCAGTGTAACTTCAAAGCTTTTGATCAAGCGAATATTTGTTCTGATATTCCACAATTGAACATCAAGCCTTATTTAAATGAGTT
Source organism: Stegodyphus dumicola (assembly GCF_044657685.1). NCBI lineage: Eukaryota > Metazoa > Arthropoda > Arachnida > Araneae > Eresidae > Stegodyphus > Stegodyphus dumicola. The sequence continues at coordinate 54,363,441 of NC_140778.1, forward strand.
AAAAACCCATAACATATTTTTGAATGATGTTGAAGGTAGGCATAAAAAATTGTTGTTCGAGCATTCTCCTTCTGAAATTCATATCCTCATAGGCGCAGACATAGCGGGAAAATTGCTTACAGGGAAAATAAAGAAGTTAGAATGTGGATTAGTTTGCATTGAAACTTATTTAGGCTGGAGTATCATGGGGAAAATTCCCGTAGAAATGGAAAATAAATATGATTGTTCTTATGCATTTTCTATGTTAGTATCAGAATAGTAAAATTTCTGATTTATGGAAACTTGATACACTTGGGATATTAGACCCTTCAGAAAGTCAAACTAAAAGGGAATTAGAAAAACAAACAATGACACATTTTCTTTCCAATGTGAAAAGAGATGAAGAAGGAAGGTTTCAAGTTTGTTTACCTTGGATTGAAAATCGTTCCCTACTTCCAAACTATCGAGAAATAGCAGAAAAGAGATTAAAGAGCACAGTGAAGAATTTAAGGGATGGGGGATTTTTAGAAGATTATAACGCAATTTTTAAATCTTGGGAAGATGATAAAATAATAGAGATTGTTCCTGAGGAAGAAGTTAATAACCCTTCTCATTATTTACCCCATCGTGCTGTTATTCGAATGAATTCCACCACGACAAAAATAAGACCGGTTTTCGATGGATCCGTAAGAACTAAAGGATCACCCTCCGTAAATGACTGTTTGGAAAAGGGTCCAAATTTGATTGATACTGTTCCAGCTATAATAAATAGATTTCAACTGGGAAAAATTGGCGTGAGCGCTGATATTAAGAAGGCTTTTCTGCAGATAGCACTTAATCCTAAAGACAGAGATTATTTAAGATTTTTATGGTGGGAACAGGGAAATTCTGAGCGTTTGAAAATATACAGGCATAGAAGAGTGGTCTTTGGAATAACCAGCAGTCCATTTCTCTTAAATGCAACACTAACGAAATTAATGAATGAAGTACCAGAAAATTATCGTGCGAGTGCTAATAAATTAGTAGAATCCTGGTACGTTGATAATTTAGTTACAAGTGTGAATTATGAATCAGAATTAAAGAAGTTAAAAAATGATGCCACTGAAATTTTGGCAACTGCTAAATTTGAATTACAAGAGTGGGCATATAACTATCCTCGAAATAAAAGGGATGCATTTGTTGTTGAACCCATTTTAGAACAGTCTAAGTTTGATAAATTAAATGAAAATGAGTTTTTCGATGATCCTTGGGAAGCTAAAACGGTCAACATTTTGGGACTTCTTTGGAATTTGCATGATGACACATTAAGTTGTGATATTAAGGGATTAAATGAATCAAAAAACAAACCTGTTACTAAAAGAACAATTTTGTCTGAAATTCATAAAATTTATGACCCTATTGGATTCACCTGCCCTATAATTTTAATTCCTAAAATTCTGTTACAAAACTGCTGGGAATTAAAAGTAACTTGGGATGAAGCTCTTCCTGAAGAAATTCAAAGGAAATACATGAAATGGAAAAATGATGCAAATCGTTTAACAGAAATAAAAATTCCTCGACAGATGATGCTTAATATTGATTCTGAATTGAAATTATCCTTTCATATATTTTGTGATGCATCCCGAATGGCATATGCAACCTGCGTTTATTTAAGAAATGAAAATGAAAATAAAGTTTCGTGTCATTTAGTTCAAGCACGATCTAGAGTTGCTCCTCTAAAACCCACATCAATTTGTAGACTAGAATTATTAGCTTGTGTTGTTGGTGCAAGATTAATGAAATCTATAAAACAAGATTTGAAGGAAGAAAATATACCTACGTTTTATTGGACAGATTCAAGGAACACATTGTACTGGATTAAGAATGAAGAAAATTGGGGTGTATTTGTTATGAATAGAGTGAAAGAAATACGAGCTCTTACTAATCCTGATGCATGGAATTATGTTCCTGGCAACTTGAATCCTGCGGATATTCCGTCAAGAGGATGTTCTGTTGAAACTATTAAAGCCAAAACATGGCATGAAGGTCCAGCATGGTTGAAGTTGAATCCAGACTGTTGGCCTACTTGTGATATTTCTCCTGACAAAGATATGATTGATCGAGAAAGAAGAAAAACAGTTGTATCCTCGTTAACAAATGTAGATGAAGAATTTTCGCATTTCTTCTTTTGAGAAAATAATTAGAGTTACAGCTTGGATAAAAATGTATATTGATAACTGCAGAGATAAAAACAGAACAACGTCAAAGAACTTAGAAATCGAAGAATTGAAAGCAGCTGAAGTTCTTGTTTGGAAAATTGTGCAAAGGGTCTCCTTTAAAACAGAAAAGGATAAACGCTTACGAAATTTAAAACCATTTGTTGATTCATCTGGTCTTTTAAGAGTAAAGTCAAGAATATTAATGAGACAAGACTTCGAAAATTTTAGAACACCTGTAATCCTACCTCCTGAACATCCAGTTGTCTCTAAACTGATTATGGAAAAACATGAACAACAAATGCATTGCGGAACTCAGACTTTAATGGCAATGCTACGAGAAAATTTCTGGATTTTGAAAAGTCGTAAAACTATTCGTAAAGTGTTGAAAAACTGCACTAAATGTAGAAGATTTGATTCGAGGCCCTCCACGGTACAATCCGCACCTTTGCCAAAGGACCGTGTTAAAGATTCTTCTATTTTTGAAGTGACAGGTATCGACTTAGCTGGCCCTTTGTTTTTAAAATATGGATCGAAAACGTGGATCGTTTTATTTACATGTGCTGTATACAGGGCAATTCATCTTGAACTTTTAACGTCTTTGTCAACAGATAACTTTTTATTGGCTTTCCGACGTTTTATAGCACGCAGAGGAAGACCTGAAATTGTCTACACTGATAACGGTAGTAATTTTATTGGTACAAATTCGCTCTTAAAAATGATTGACTGGGATAAACTTATTAAAAATGATGTTGTCAACCGCATTAAGTGGAAATTTATCCCACCAGCTTCTCCCTGGTGGGGTGGATTTTGGGAAAGAATGATTGGCCTGATGAAAAACATTCTCAGAAAAGTTTTAGGTAATGCCTCACTGAAATATGAAGAACTCTATACGATCCTCTGTGATTGCGAAAATATCTTAAATTGCAGACCATTAACTTATATTTCCGAGGACTTGGAACTGGAACCCTTGACACCTGCAATGTTTTTTCGTGATCTAAAAGAAAGTGGCGTTCCAGATCTAGATATTATTGATGCCAAATACTTACAAAAAAGGTATGCATATTAGATGAAGGTTAGAGAAGATCTAAGAAAACGGTTCAGAACTGAATACTTAGGACAACTGAAAAACCATATTTTAAAAACAGAGAAATATGTTAAACTATCGGTTGGAGACATTGTGTTAATAGAAACACCTGAGAAAAGAAAAGTGGCCTCTAGGAAACATTATAACACTCATCCCAGGAAATGATGGTGTAGTTCGTTTAGTAAAATTACGCACCAAAAGTGGCGAAATCCTTCGACCCATACAACGAATTTATCCGTTGGAAGTCCATTTACAAACGGGTAATATAGGAGACTGTTTGAGAAAGAAGCATTCTGATCAAAAAATGTGTGATAAGCCTACAACTTCTATTGGATCTACAGAGTTTCGTGCCACTGATAAAGATCAGTCAGATGAACTCAATCAGAATCCCCTCAAAACATCTCGATGTGGACGAGTGATTCGAACTCCTGAACGATTAAACCTCATGAACTTTCAACCAGACTGTGGCTGAGTTTCAACTTGGTGAAACTCATCGGGGGGAGTGTGTCGCGAACGGCGCACGCTCCGCTCTTGGGAACGGATTGAGCCTCCAGACCGACGAGAATTGAAAAAGAAAGTTTGTTTTTTGAGAACTGTCAACGATAAGTGTATGCTTTTAGAACAGTGACGCAGTAGACTAATGACGCTGTTAGATATGTAGAACAATGATGCTAAGTAGTTAGATGTGTTTTTTGATAGTGTAATGATTTAGATATTGTTCAACTTTGTGTCAAACGTCAAATAAAGTGATTCATACAAAATAGTGCCAATTTTAGATGAGTTTGGAACCAAATCGAAGTCTACAAAAGCGGCGGACCAGAATCGAAGAAAGCGGATCATAAAGGTAAGCAATCTTTGTTTATTTGCTTATCTAGAAATTTGAATGATCTGTTTTTTACTGAATTGAAACGATATGTAATGGCACCATACGATTACACTTGGTTTCAGACCTATATGGGGATGCATAATGCATGACATAATGTGGTATTTTGTTGATGCAGACCCATGGATGTGATCCTTGATGGGGTTGATTTACTAACATTAATCTGGAGAAAATGAATTTATATTGTTTAGCCTTCTATTTGCAAAGTTTTATGCCCAACTATAGCTGTAGTCACTTATAATGTTCTAATGAAGTTTTGGTTAGGTTATTTGAATATTGCAAAGTATACGAGGGCTTCTTTTTTTTTCTATCAAAGATTACTGAAACAATGGTCACTTTAAAACACTCTTTGATGATGCAGATAACATTGAACAGTACATATAAAGACTAGTTGCTATGTAGCACCACCTTAGTTCTGAGCTGAAGAATAATATAACTATTGTTGTGAAATGAACTGAAGTAATAACCGGCGCGAGGCGCTGCTGTTTGTGACGTCAGCCTGCGTGCTGAGTGTTTTCGAATGTTTTGCTTGGAGACGTACGAAAGCTGATCTCGGAAGAGTGATACTGTTTTGATGAAAATAAAGAATGGCTTATTAAGAATTTTTTGTCTTTATTCATAATGCACCCAGCCTTGGGTATAGGCAGCCCGCAACCGAACGAACTGTTTTGAATATATTTGATTTATATATATTTGATATATATAATATATATTTGATATATTATATATATTTGATTTATATATTTTCTGTGTTCTTCGTAACATAGTGGTACCCTCGGCGGAACCGGGTGCTATGAATTAGAATTTTCGGATTTTGAATATACTTTGAAGATGGATTTGATCGCTTTAAAGGCCCAAAGAAGAGGACTTAGAATTGCGTTTTCGCAAACCTCAAGGAAAACCGAAAGTGAATTAACTGAAGAAGTAAGAGATTTAAAAATACTTTCGATTTTGAAGTGTCAACTTTGTGATAAATTCCAGAGACCTTGACGTATGCCAGAGTGCTATATCGCAGCAGATTTTGCAGACTGAAGATGGAGAAAAATTATTTAGTGATGATTTTCAAGAAGCGGTGGATTACCGAGATAAGTTTCTAGAGCAGTGTGCTGAAATAGATGCGGAAATACAAGCCTCCTCTCTTCCAAGTAACTTCGAATCTAGGAAATTTAAATATCCTAAAATTGAGCTTAAAAAATTCAGTGGTGAAGCTAAAGATTACCTGACTTTTTGGAGTCAGTTCCAGAAAATCCACGACGACAAAAGTATCGCGGGTGAAGATAAAATGCAGTATCTGTTGCAGGCCATGGAACCCAAATCGAAAGCAGAACGCCTAGTCCTTAGATTCCCGACAACGGCAGCTAATTATCCTAAAGCCATCGAACAACTAAGAGAGCGCTTTGGACGCGAAGAGTTACTTGTGCAAATCTATGTGAGAGACTTGTTAAGCCTAGTGATGAAGAACGCTGTAACCGCAAGAGCAAAAACTGATCTACCCTCCCTGTATGATGAACTAGAAGGAAAATTGCGAGCGTTGGAAAGTTTGGGGAGAACCCAAGAAAAATATGGGGATTTTTGACCCCCTTAGTGGAAAGTTGCTTACCAGAAGAAGTATTGATGGCTTGGGAAAGAACCAGAAATCACGACTCCATTGAAACTAAAGGGATTCGATCTTTGGAACATTTAATGAATTTCTTTAAACAGGAAGTCAAGGGAGAAGAGATGGTTCAACTCGCAAGAACTGGTTTCGCTTCCCAGCAGAACCATCGGAAGAAAGACTTTAACCACGAACAGGTAAAGCAAAATGAACCCGTAACAGCGTCAGCTCTTGTAAGTCTTGAGAATTCAGGTAAGAGTGTTCCGAACTGTAATTTTTGTGAAAAGAAACATTTTAGTGAAAAATGTTACTCTGCAAAAAAAAAAAAAAAAAAAAAAAAAAAAAAAAAAAAAAAAAAAAATGACTTTAGCTGAAAAACAACAATTGTTATTGAAAAAAGGTGCTTGTTTTTCTTGTCTGAAAAGAGCGAATCACGTTAGTAAATTTTGTCCTTTGAAAGGTAAGTTAAGTTGTTCTATTTGCAAAAGTTGTAATCATTTTGATGTAATGTGTAATCAAAAGCTAAAAAATAACGATCAGATACATGTTTCAAAAGAGAGTTCTCTGTCTAACTGTGGCAGAAGCGAAACTGTATTTTTGCAAACGGTTTGCGTTCGAATTCGGTGTGAAGGTCGTGAGAAAATTATTCGCTGCATAATTGATAGCGGAAGCCAAAGTAGCTACGTTAGTGAAAGTATGATGAGTCAGCTTAAAGCATCTCCACTTCGGGAGGAGACAGTTATACATGCACTGTTTGGGGGGGGGAGAAACGAAACCTAAACAACATGAAGTGTTTTCGGTCGAGGTCAGCAATTTAAAAGGAACGTTTGCATGTAGTTTTGAAGCACTTTCTGAAAAAAGGATTTGCGGTTTTATTCCTAAGGTTAAGAATAAAGAGATTTTGAATGAATTAAAAGAAAAAGAAATCGAATTTTCTGATCCGTTGCGAAAGGAAACTGAAATTAACCTTTTAATCGGAGCAGATGTTTTAGGAAAATTATTGACGGGAAATTCTATTGAGTTACAGTCCGGGGTAACGGCTGTGGAAACGAAACTTGGGTGGACGGTATTTGGAAAACGAAATTAGGGTGAAAAGGATAATATTTTGAAAACATTTTCAATGCATGTCAGGAGAATTCCTCTGAATGAGTTATGGGAACTTGAAAAAATAGGAATATGCCCTCCAAACGAAACTGTTAAAATGACTGAAAGTTTTAATTTATCTGAATTTGAGAATAAAATAAAAATTCTTCCGGATGGAAGATATGAAGTAGAACTTCCATGGAAATGTGATACGACACATGTTTTGCACAGGCACTACACTATAATTCAATAAACTCAGGAACAATGGACTGTATTATATCTCACTTTAATTCTCATTAATTTACATCGTTCATGGCCACTCGAAGCCACGAATTCTCTCACACGCTTTTCGCTCACAATCTCATGTCACAAACTCCAAGAGCTCAAGACGCATGCGCCGACGCTAGTAATGAAATGCGCGCGCAGGCGCAACATACCGCCCGCCTTGACATGATGTAATCATTCAAAATTAAATCTTACAATAAAAAATTACAGAGTAACAATATGAAATACGGGTAAATAATTATAAACATCAAATAATAACATCAACAAAATCAAACTACTATAATAAGAAAATACAATAATTAATTACAAACATACTTTTGTTTAATTTGGCATAGGTAAAAGACAAATTTTATTAATTGATCTTTTAAAAATACCTCTTTTCGTTTTCACTGAAACTACTCTAACCTTATTGTCTTTACCTAAGAATATCTCTACGATTCTGCCAAGAGGCCAGTTACATACAGGAACATTATCAGTCTTTAAAATTACCATAGTTCCAACCTTGACATTGTCTTTTTCAAAGAACCATTTAGTCTTCCTTGCATTGCACTCAAATAGTTATTTCTCCAATACTTCCAAATTGTTTGCACTATTTTAGTCAATTTTTGCCAGCTCTTTAATCTATTATCGTTAACGTTTAAAATATTAAGTTCTGCAATAGCCGTGATAGGTCTGCCTATCAGGAAGTGGCCTGGTGTCAAGATATCAAAATCCTCTGGTTCGGATGATAAAGGTTGCAAGGGCCTAGAATTCAAAATGCCTTCAATTTGAGCAATTACTGTAAGAAACTCCTCATAGGTTAGTTTCAAATTGCCTACTACGCGTTTCAAATGAAACTTAACAGATTTGACGCCTGCCTCCCAAAGACCTCCATGATTGGGAGCTGTAGGGGGAATGAACGACCAATCAATACTCTCACTCGATAAATAATTACCTAATTCATCATCTGGTTTGCTGACTAGCCTATTCAATTTCTTTAATTCTGCGTTACTACCAACAAAATTGGTTGCGTTATCTGAAAATATGCGTGCACACTTGCCTCTCCTGCTGAAAAAACGCTTTAAGGTTGCAATAAATGCTTGACTAGACAGCTCTGTTACCAACTCAAGATGACAAGCTTTGGTAACAAAACAAACGAAAATGCACACATACACCTTGTTAAGGCGACCTTTTCTCTGATGTGAGTATTTTATAAAATAAGGACCAAAAAAAATCAACTCCAACACAATTGAATGGAAAATTCGGGCTGACTCTTTCTTGAGGGAGTTGACCCATAAGTTGTTGACAGGGCACTGATTTTGCTTTGAAACATACGACACACTCATGTACTATTTTTCTACAAGTGTTGCGCCCGTTTAAGGGCCAAAACCCTTGTCTAACAATAGACAGTAAGCCTTGTGGACCAATATGCATGTACTTCTTATGAAACATCACAATAATTAGATTAGTCAACTTATGATTCTTTGGTAAGATTATAGGAAATTTTCTATCAAAATTCAACTTACAATTAGCTAATCTGCCTCCAACTCTTAAAATTCCATATTGATCTAAAAATGGAAAAACACTTCTTACCTTGCTATCTGGAGGTACCTTACCCTCCTTTTCAAGGCTTGAGATTTCTTTTTTAAATTCACTATCTTGAATTAGCTTAATCAGTTTAAGTTCAGCTAATTTTAATTCTGAGCTCTGAAGAGGACCTGAAACCTTGTCCTTCCCCTTGCAGTTGTTTACAAACCTAAAAATAAAACTTAAAACACGAATAATTTTAGTGTAATTGTTACTTAAATTTAAGAAATCCTCAATGAAAGGGTTAGCTTTCACATTAAGAAAAATATTAGAGTCACTAAGGATTTTAAGTTCGTCTGGAAAGTCCTTCACAATGACTTCCACCGGAATCTCTCTATTTGGGTAGTCGTCGTATCTCAGGAACAGAGGGCCTTTCCACCACATATCATTTTGTAGAAGTTTACTGGGATCCAAACTCGGGATATAAGGTCACTCGGATTCTCCTTTGATGACACATGACGCCATTGATGACCATTAGTCAACTCTTGAATTGTTGCCACTCGATTTGCAACAAATGTCTTCAACTGGTAAGGTTCCTTTTGTATCCATGAAAGCATGATCATGGAGTCACTCCACAGATAAACTTTGTTCACAGGAATCTCTAATGCAGATATTACTCTAACCATCAACCTTGCAAGTAGTACTGCCGCACAAAGCTCCAGTCTCGGAATAGTAACTCGTTTAATAGGCGAGACTCTGGATTTACTCGTCACTAGTCTTGTCTTCACTTCTCCATCTCTCGAACGGCACTTGCAATATATGGCTGCTCCGTATGCTACCTCAGAGGCATCTGAAAATCCATGAAGTTCCACATAGTCTACTTCTGCAATAAGAATAAACCTTTCAATTTCTATTTTACTTAAAACTTCCAGTTCAGTAGAGAACTTCTTCCGTTCATCAGCTTCATTTTTTGGTAGTGATTCATCCCAATTCAGCTTTAACAACCACAACCGTTGCAGGAATATTTTGGCTTTACTTATGATTGGCCCTAGTAAACCAATCGGGTCAAACAATCTTGCAATTGTGAACAATATCTGTCGTTTGGTAACAACTATGTCATTATCGAGTTTCACTCTAAAACAGAAACAGTCTCTTCTAGACCTCCAAGACACTCCAAGTGTTGTAGATTCTGCTTCATTAGGAAAGGAATAGGAGTGATCTTCTTCCGCAAGTTCAACATGATTACTGCACCACTTGTGCAGTGTCATTCCTGCACTCTTCAGTATTGCAGTTAACTGAGATTTAAGCTCATTAGCTGTACTCAAAGATTCCGCTCCACTAAGCACATCATCCATATAAAAGTTTTTAAGTAAGGCTGGCGCAGCTAATGGAAATTTTGGACCTTCATCAAACGACAATTGTTTAAGAGTTCTCATAGCTAAGTATGGCGCACTAACTGTACCGTAAGTCACAGTATTAAGCTCGTAGATTTTCACAGGTGCATCATTTCCTTTTTTCCACAGGATTCGCTGCAAGCATCTCTGTTCAGGGTTAATTTTAATCATTCTATACATTCTTCTAATATCCGCCGTAAATGCGAATGGGTACTTTCTAAATCTAAGCATGATTGAAAAGAGATCATCTTGAATAACCCCTCCATTACGTTGTAAAGAATTTAGCGAAATTCCATTTGATGTTAAACACGATGCATTAAACACTGTTCTCAATTTAGTTGTTGTTTTTTGAGGTCGGTATATCCCATGATGTGGCATTTAGTATATTACCCTAGGCTCATTTTTCTCTTTAACCTCAGTCATATGCCCTAGCTCTTCATATTCCTTTAAAAAATCCTGATACAGACTCAAATATTCAGGGTCTTTAACTAATCTTTTCCATAGGGAATTTAATTTCTCAAGGGCAACATCCTTTGAATTTCCTAAGCAAATGGGATCTTCCTTTAGTGGCATTGTTACAATGTATCTCCCTTCTTCATCCCGCTTATGAGTTTGCACATAATGTTCTTCACATATTGCTGTTTCTTTATTTTTTGGAATGGCTATTTCAACATTCTCTATTTCCCAAAATTTTCTCATTGTTTGTTCTAAGTCATTAGATGTTTTCATTAACTCACAATGTACACGGCTCTGTTCTTCTGATGTAACGCTTCCCGACACTATAAACCCGAACACGCTGTTTTGTAAGATAAGACTCGAGTTTTCATATCGAATTTGTTCAGATTTTAATATCTCAAAGAAAACCTCAGCTCCTAAAAGCATCTCTATACGTTCTGGAACATTAAAATTCTTATCAGCTAATTTTATGTTACAAAAATCCTGCATTTTAATATTAATTTTCCTTGAAGGAATAAAGTCTTGCGTGATTTTTGGTACTACTAATAAGTCTAAATGTCTCACATAACTTTTATCTTTATTGCTAATGCATGCCGAAACTTTTTTCAAATTGTAAAAAAGGAATCATTTAATCCGGAAATCGTAATGTTTACCTTCTCAGAATCAAAGTTGAATTTATTCGCACAGTCTCTGCTTATAAACGATGAAGTACTGCCGCCATCAAGTAATGTTTTGACTGGATGTAGCTTACCCATACTATCACTAATAAAGCAAATAGCCGTGCTCAGAAGAACACTTTTTTTGGATTTGTTTACACTAATCGCTGTAAGTAGAGTATTACCGCTGTTAGGCAGAGAGTCTGGCGCTAGGGGGGAAAGCACACTGGAACTACTCGCTGTTTCGTTTTTATTTTTTTCCTTCTCTTTCGATGATTTAATTTCTACTGGAAAATGCAATGTCATGTGGTGTCTTTTCCCACAAACGAAACACGAAAACTTTGATTTGCAGTTTTTGACGGAATGGTTTAATGCTAGGCAATTAAAGCATAATTTATGACTTTTGATGATTTCAACCCGATCATTCACCGGTTGTTTCAAGAAATTTGGGCATTTTGCCAAAAAATGATTTTCCTCACAAAGAACACACTTTAAACCTTTTGCATCGGCAAGGAATACCTTTGAAACATTTTTCGACGTTTTGTAATTGTCGCGAGGTTTTTGAAAACTGTCCATTGCGGCAAGGGACTTTCCGCAAGATGTGAAAAATAAATCTGCTTCCTTAGCCATTTGTTGAGGCGGAAACCAACTTTCAGCTTGCCTTACAGAAATATGGGCTGACGTTTCTCGATCTAATGTCTCAAACAATTTGTCTGATATTATTAACTGCTTCAGAGTTTCAAAATCAGACACTTTCCTCAATTTTAAGTAATATTCGAAATTTGTGGTTAATCGCGACACGAATTGCACATGGGACTCATTTAGGCGTTGATCCTTTTTAAAATTTTCTAAAACAATTTGTGGTGTAGGTTCGAATTCTTTTAGAATAATAGCTTTTACTTTTTCATAGTCACTTAGCTCCTCATCTCTAATATACACGATAATGTTCGAAGCCCGTTCCCCTAACAAGTTTAACAATATTTCCGCTTTAGATTTCTCAGGCACATTTTTTGTCGCGAAAGCTCTTTCTAAAGACGAGAAAAAATAACTCCAGTTTTCAGGTTTACTCGGAACCTTCAATGTTAGTGTTCTTATACTTTTAATAAGAGAATCTAAGGAATCGGAACTTTCTCCTTTAGTTTCGTTTTGATCATTATTAACACTTTTGGTTTCAGCTCGCAATCGAGCAATTTCCAGTTCTGGTTTACATCTCTCTAATTTAATTTGTTCTAACTGTAATACTTTAGCTTCTTCAGATTTACGATGCTCTACTATGGAATTACCCAACTCTATTACCGAATTTGGATCGGATTTAAAAGCTTCACTACTTTTAATCGCTAAATTTAAATCTGTAACAGTTATCTTTTCACTTAACTCTATATTCAGTTCTAAAGCCAATAGCTTTAAATCCTCTTAAGTGCACCTTTTATCAACATTATACTCTTAATGAAATAACACAAGATAATACGTAATTCTCTTCAATTACTTAAACACAGTAACACAGTATATAAATATATAAATACTATAAATTTTCTCAAAACTCTTACACAGTATCTCAAAATAACAAAATGGCACTTTATTCTTAAATCGAAACTGCTGACTTACTTGTTATTTGTAAATAACTCTTAATCCATAGATCTCTGGCCCATGACGGACCACGATGTTTTGCACAGGCACTACACTATAATTCAATAAACTCAGGAACAATGGACTGTATTATATCTCACTTTAATTCTCATTAATTTACATCGTTCATGGCCACTCGAAGCCACGAATTCTCTCACACGCTTTTCGCTCACAATCTCATATCACAAACTCCAAGAGCTCAAGACGCATGCGCCGACGCTAGTAATGAAATGCACGCGCAGGCGCAACAACACATTTAACCAATAATAAAGAATTATCCTGGGAAAGGTATCAAATATTGATCTATAAACTCAGATGTAGTAAATTTTTCGATGATTATCAAAATGTGTTCAAGGAATGGGAAAGGTTGAATATTATTGAACGCGTATCAGAAAACGAACTGAATAATAAATGTCATTATTTGCCGCATAGGCCTGTAATCAAATTAGGAAGTGAAACCACGAAAATTCGTCCTGTTTTTGACGCTTCTGCTTCTGAGAAAGGGAAACTCTCTTTGAACGAATGTTTGTGTAAAGGAATAAATCTTATTGAATTAATACCTGATATTCTAGATCGTTTTAGAATGTATCCGATTGATATTAGTGCCGATATTGAAAAAGCTTTTTTAATGTTATCCGTCGTATCTAAAGATAGAGATTTTCTCAGATTTTTTCCCCATGCAATGAAGGGCAATTAATTTATAGGCATTGCAGAGTTGTGTTTAGAGTTTCTTCGAGCCCCTACTTGTTGAACGCATCTATAATGCATCTATTAGAAAACTGTCCAAGTCAATATAGTGAAGTTGCTCAAAAATTGAAATCGTCATGTTATGTGGATAATTGTTTATCTAGTGTTTTTAGTATTGATGAAGAGTTTACCTTTATTGAACATTCCAAATTAATCATGTCAAATGGATGTTTTAACTTGCGCGGTTTTGAAAGCAATGTGGCTGGTACAAATATTAACAAGCATTCAGGGGATACTTCCGTTTTGGGGGTAATTTGGAATTTGGATAATGATACGCTGAGGTGCTGCACAGATGCAAATACATTGACTTGTGACACGAAAATCACAAAGAGGACAATTTTTGATCCTATTGGTTTATTAACGCCAACTACATTGCTTCCGAAACTGTTGTTGCAAAAATTGTGGAAAGTGAAAATTGCATGGGATGATGAATTGTCTCCACAGCCGACTGTATCATGGCCTTGAAGCGAAATCAGTTTCGGAAGGTCACGTGAGCGAAATAGTCGATTTCTTTCTCTTTACCATAATCCCGGAGTTAAACTTTACCGAAAATAGTAGTTTGTATTAAAATAAATATAATTAATAAACGTGAGTAGGTCGTATGATTAACATTAAATTTTTCATAGTGCAATATTTTTACAGGCGGTAAAAATGCATATCTTCAATAATTTTAATTTGTACTTCGTTTATGTAACTAAAAATATCATTGAGAATCACCTCATGCGAACTTTATTTATGTAATTTTGATAAAAATGAAATTCATTTATGTAATCTGAATCAAATTTATTGCCAAAATAATATAAAATCCACATAAGGGGGGAATTCAATAGATTTATGGATGCAAATTTTAGATTTTCATACTAGTAAAATAAATATTAAGGGAAGAATTATTTTGTAAAACTCCATGCCGCTACCATCGCATCAGCTATATAAATTTTTAAAAGTCAAATACCCATAGTCATCTCTCTTCACTCCATTCACTAATAAAATCTGCATATCTCAATTTTATCAAAACAGGAAAATGAATTAAAATTCCTTAAATGCTAGAAAATTTGAATATAAAGATGAAATTACATGCACGTTATACTATAAATAAATCTTTCAAGATAATTTCAAAGAGCTAAATGCTAATTGCATTCATAAAAAAGGATAGCCATCTATTTGTACCAGTTCCAATTTTATGTTGAATCACTTTTTCCAAAGCATCCAAGAGATAAGTGATTAGGCTTGGTTTTTATTAAAGTGATTTCCCCGAATTACAGCCCTATACCACTATTAAAATTAAATTCATAAAACTTGGAGCTGTACCATATACATACATGCTACATATTATACATAATCTATGCAGAAACAAAGCATAAATCAAAATAAACAATTGAGCTATTAACTGAAATTAATTAAATTTTTTAAAATTTTTATATGAACATTTTATATTAATTTTGTCATTTTTATATTTTGTATAATTATTTAACATTATTTTACAAGTTATCAAACATATTTTCTAACCGAGTTTATAAAGTCATTCCACAAGTGCAAGAATCTGTTAAATTAAAGTAACTGTATAGTGTACTAACCGTATGCAAGATAACTTATATAAAATATCCATTTGCTTTCCTGACATAAGAAATGCGTTTTCCATGTTTTTAAGAATTTCACCAAATAAGAAATATACAATTGAAGATTTTAATAGAGTAACTTCAGATGGAAAATTTTTAATTTCCCCCTTATCTAATTCTTTAAGAAAACCAAAAATATCATCTGCTGTATCTACTGAATGAGTACTTTGCAACAAGTCCTGGCAAATATTGCATTTTATCACCCTTAATGTTTTCATGGCATCATAACCTGAAACATAAACTAGCACTGCTAAAATATCAGAAAAAACATTTTCTATAAAAAAATCATTAATAAGTAAATTTGAATAATCAATTAATATTCGCAAAAGTAAAGATAGAATGCTTATCATAATCTGGTAAAAGAGACATTCATATTTGATGATGAAATTATAAAACGAAGCTTCTTCTCATTTTCTAATAATTGTAGGTTATTTATTTAATAATCTGAACCTGACATTTGCCGATACATTTCAAAACGTGATTCAGGATCATCAGTGTGAAATTTTCCTAACAATATGTATTCAGCTTCATAGTTTTGAAACAAACATGGAATCAATTGAATGAATGCATCTATAGTTGTTATTAATGCCTGAAATGTTTGTGGTGATAAAGTTTATTTTATTGGGACAGAATGTCAAATATGCCATTAGAAAGTAATTATCAAAATAAGGAATTCCTAATGTACTATTCCAAACAAATATCCAAAACAACACTATGCGAAACGTCCAAACTAATGTATTCGATGTTATGTTAAAACGAAATTACTTGAATAGGATTGAGAACAGCTACAAATTTTCCCAAATAAATCTAAAAATTAAAAAAGTATAAAACAAAGTATAGATAAAAATATTACTTACCTTAGCGTCAGTGATTTAAAACCACTTAATAGCAAAATATACATCTAAAAAATCCGCCACCACGGATTCACAACCATACACTACCACAACAACACATCGACAATCTCGATCACGTGACTTTTGCGCTTCAAGGCCATTATAGAGTTGGCTGTGATTGTCTCCAAATGACGTAAATATATTTTTGAACTGGTTTAAAGAACTTAATGTTTTGAAAGATGTTACTTTGCCTCGATACTTGTTTATCAATGACACGTCTGAACTACATGTATTTATGGATGCTTGCAAGGGGGCGTATGCAGCGTGCGTCTTTGTTCGATCAGTGTTTAACTCTGAAGTAAAAATAAATCTCGTACGGGCGAAGTCTAGAGTATCGCCTTTGAAAGCTTTAGGCATCGCTTAGAATTTATGGCCTGTTGTATAGGTTCTAGACAACGAGATAGTATACTGGTAGAGAGCGTATTGCAACCTTCAACCGGTTCCAACATTAGTGTCACGTGACTGTTGCGCGAATTCCGAAAGTCCGGAAATACTTTACATTGCTTTCTATGGGACGAAAGACTGCTGCTCTGCACAAGCGTCTAGCCCCTCAGATGCTAGTTTCCTCCTGATTCCTCCCTGATCATTTGCGCAGATTCACGCGCAGCGTGTTTATGTCAGGGAGCTCGGCATGCAGAAAGGAATCAGCTGGCACCGACGCCGTGCCGTCAAGTTACGAAAGTGCTGCGCATTACTCATTGCAAATTAATTTCTTTTATTAGTTTTTCTACAGTATTTTTCTTTTTAAGTCGGATACATATTTACATGTTTGATATTGATTTTTGGTTGTTTCTCATTTTCTATCAAATAATATATTATTTTGATTTGTGTATAAAAGAATTCCTGATATTTATTCATTCATTCATCTATACATCATCGCCCAAAGCTATTACAGATGCAGGTATCAAAAGCTAGAAGCTCATTTCTTGTCTACTGAAGGTGTCATTTAAAAAGAGATTTTTAAAAATTCGGCACCCAATGGGGGGCAGGGCAAAAAATGTTTTTACGTTTTTTCATATAAGGAAGAAACAGATGTACACAAGAGTCTTGCTTTAAAATGTATGGAACATGAATACTTAAAAACCAGTTTCAGAAGTTTGACACCCCCAAGGACCCCTACCCTTGAGAATTCGGGCTGTGGTAATAAAAATTTTTATTAAGGTAGTACAATAATTGAGACAGATCGTAATAATCATAACAATAGAATAGAATAAATATTATTTTGTCTTTCATTGTTATGGGTTACCAGACTGGCAGCATTGTTATAGGCAAGTCGCCACAGGGGAAAACATGTTTTCACATATTTCTTCACACTTTAGATATCCGTAAGATTCAGTGGTGGATAAGGCTGGTGCGGTTATGGGCTGATCAAGAAATTCGAACAATCGAATTGACACAGATGACTCGGCGAGACAGCCCTGCGAGGGAGGATATGTGTGTAGAATTAATACTTTCTCTGAAAAGTATATCTTCCAATGGTATACAAAATGCACAGATACGACAAATGGCAAAATCTATTCTGGATAAAATATCAACTTTTAGAATAATTTTGTCTGCTCGTGTATATTTGAAAATATTTCAATATACTAAGCCAGTAATGAAATATTTGCAGACTAATAAGGATTAGATTACATGCTAGCATATAATATAGTTAGGGAGGCTGCAAGCTCTTTAAAAGCCATCTCTAGAAACTTCAATTTAACATTTAATGCATCAAAATTGTTTGCAACGGATTACAATAATAAATTAGAAAGGCTGGGTTGTGATATAAAAGAAGAGCTACCTGTTAGAAGATACCAAAAGTGAAACAATTAGACGATGAAGAATCGGCCGACTATAATTTAAATTGCTCTATCAAACAAATTATTGTCTTTACTTTTATATTGGATAACGCCATTTAATCGATGAACAGTAGGTTTAAAGGGCATAGGAAGTTGTATGAAGACATATCACTTCTCGATCCCCAAAACGTTTCGAAGCCATTTATCTTTTTCAAATGGCGCGTCACAATTTCCACAGTGTTTCACAGTAATGGTCAGCGTTTACTGTTTCACCACGTGGAAGGAACTGAATGAGCAGAATGTTCTTCTTGTCTCAGAACACTGTGCACATAACTTTGTGTACGGATAGCGTCTGTTTGAATTTCGTCCCGACTGGAGATCCACTATGCTGTCAATGCATTGACTGCTGCTTGGTTTCCGTGGCGAAGTGCAGAATCCAAGTCTGATTGCCTGTGACGATCCCATTGAGGAACTTGTCGCCGTCATCGTGATACCGTTACAGAAATGTCAGTGCTGCTCCTAAGCGTTCAATTTTGTGTTCAGATGTCGGGTTTTTCGGCACCCACCTGGCACACAATTTTTTTTTAACAGCAGGTGCTTAGTTACAATCTCTTGCAACAAGGATTGTGATATCTGCAGAAAATGGCTGCTCAGCTTCTTAATTGTGAAGCGACGGTTCTCCATCACGAGCTGCCGCACAAGCTCAACAAGATCATCATTGATGAGGGACTGTCTGCCACTGCACTCTTCATTATGAGCACTTTGATGACCTTCTGAAAACTGCCTACACCAAAGATGCATCATCTGCTTTACTCATGATGTTTGTCCCATAGACCTGACAATTAATTTCAATTGGCGCAGTACTTGCATTCAAGAACTTTATCACTGACCCAACCTCGCAGGCGGCAGGAAAAGGAATAAGAGCTTCCATTTCGGACCACTGCAACCACGCTACTGGCACGAGGCACAAGCGTCTAGCCCCTCAGATGCTAGTTTCCTCCTGATTCCTCCCTGATCATTTGTGCAGATTGACGCGCAGCGTGTTTACTCCAAAAAGCTTGGAGTGGTCAAAGCCGTTTTTTTTAAACGACACTCGTTTAAAACGTTGCAAACTTGGTGCGCATTGGCATACATATTTATTTGTTCAGATGTTTTATTATAAATCTATACATAAAGGAAGAATTCCTGATTTATTTACGTACAGATCATCGCCCAAAGCTATTAGAGATATCAAAACTTAGGAGATTATTCCTTTTGTACCGAAGATGTTATTTAAGAAGCGATTTTTAAGATTCGGTGGGCAAAGCGTGTTTTTATGTTTTTTTATATAAGGAAGAAACAGATGTACATAAAATTCTTGCTTTAACTCTTTCGCATCGAGAGAGGGCAAAATCTCAATTCCCCAAACATCAAAAACGCCCGTATCTAAGAATTTCTCCTGGAATGCTTTTCCTTCCCCCATGACAAGTTGAATACTACAGTGCTAACAATAGCCTTACTTAAGTAAAGCGAGAACTTCTTTCTTCGACGCTTTGACACTGCGTGAAGTTCCCCCTTGGGACGGGATTGCAACTTCGGGCATCAAAAGCTAAACACTGACAGTAAACAAAGGAAAGGAAGGAACAAAGGAAACAAGGAAGCTACTTTTAGTAGCTTCAAAAGATTGATTGACATGTGATTTAACAACGCCTGAAAGCAATGAGTAAGGCAGTAACGTGATGGGGGAAAGCACTGGGTAGGAAATTATTCGGGCGTCCAGCCGATGTCTGATTGCTCGGGCGCTTGGGGCGACTTCGATGCGAAAGAGTTAAAATGTATGGAATATGAATACCTAAAAACCAATTTCAAACGTTTTCAAAATTCGGCCCCGAAGGGGGAGGGAACGTGTTCTTTGCATATTCCTTCATATCTCAGATATCTATAAGACAAACTTATGAATTATTGCTGTAAAATGTAAGGAATACGAATAAATGCTGACATCAACATGTGTGGGGAGGGGACTGATTGGCATAAAATACAAGTTTACATAATATACAAGTAAGCCTTATTCAAGGTACAGGAATACCAGGTACCTTTACCAGATATGTAAAGCTAGTTAACATTAAAAAAAAATTAAGGTTTCTACCATTTAATGTTATTAATAATTAAAACCCCAAAATAAAAATGTAGCAGCATGTGGCAATTCACAAAACTGTGATGAGATTGTTACAATGTTCAGTTAGTTTTAAACAATTCTACACATAATAAAATGGCCAGTGCACAACATGTGAATGTACATGGGGTTGAATAATTAGAAAATAAAAAACTTGACAAATATTAAATAGTAGAAAATATTGCTTACTGTTCAAATTTGGGATTGACTCAGTTTCACCAAAATATATTTATCAACATTAAAATGTTTGGTAATAATCTATTGACTGAACAGTATAAAAGTCAATGAATGATTGATTGTATGGACAATATTTGGTACTGTTGGACTTGGGGGGGAAGGAAGACAGTAATGCAAGGAGGATGAACAAAAATAGACTTACTCATTAATCACAGAATACATCAGCCTATCACGAGGACCTGAGATAAAGGTTTTAAACCCTGTTCTGAACTTCTACATCTGTTCCTGATCATTTTAAGGATCAAAGTGGGAATTATCTTATTATTAAAGAGAAGTTCTGAAGAATGAGAGAGATATTATATAAATAAGGAAAAAATATCATCTGACACATATAAAACACTTACAGGCAGTTGAAAGAAGGTGTTTTAGATGATAAAAATGGACAAAAGGAATTGTGAATAGGTACTAATGACTTGTTAAAATATATATTTTTCACTAGATGTGTTAAATTTCTTCTGTGGTATTATGTGTAAAATTTTTGTGATCCAAAATAATTTTTAGAATTGTATTCTGTGAAGTTACTAATTTTGTCAGTTTCCTTTTCGTTTTGTATTTGAGAATCTTTTGGGTATTATATTTTTATTAGGTGGAATATCTTTATTATCTTGTTTAACACATCACATTGTTTGTCAGATTTTAATGAATCTACTAATTCTAAACATGTTTGTTTTCGTTCATTCTTTCTGTGTTTCCACGGGCATAGCTAGAGGGGGGCAAAGGGGGCATCTGTTCCCGGGCGCAGAATCCAAGGGGCGCCAAACTGATGTTACGACATTTTAGAATTAAATCTTTTCCATCCTTGGCGAACAGTAGGGGGCACAAAATCTTCAGTTGTCTCTGGGCGCTGAAAACCCTAGCTACGACTCTGTGTGTTCCAGTGAGAGGGTCTGTGATTTTTTTTTCGGCTACTTAATTCAAAATTCATTTTCATCACCTATAATAAGTGGATAATTCATTATGTATTGTAGTTGTAGTATAAGTAGCAGTATTTCTAGTGTGCTGATGTAAGTAATGTATTTAATAAGTAGCAGTATTTCTAGTGTGCTGATGTAATTAATGTATCTAATAAGTAGCAGTATTTCTAGTGTGTTTGCACATACTCCACCTAACTTATAAGGTATTTCTCCCGCCTTCTTGGTGTGGTGGTCACCACACTGGGCGCATATTCCAGAGGTCCGTGGTTCGATTCCCGGCGAAGGCATTGCTAATTTTTCAATCCCTCTTGCTTCCAATGTAAAATTCTAATGTCTGTACAGTAGTGCCCGAACTAAAAGGGTGTTAGATGATTGTTCTCCACACCCAGGATTTGGCGATTAGGTAAAGTATTTCTCCCACCTTCTTGGCATGCCTTCATGGTGTGATATGTATCCAGAGGTCCGCGGTTTGATTCCCGGTGAAGGCGTTGCATATTTTTCATCTTGCTTGCTTTCAAAAAAATATCTAATGTCTCTACAAACTGATGAATCAATACAGCTGCATATATATCATTGAATGCATAGATTACACACAGTGCACTGTATGTGACATGTACAAGTTTTGTTACTTTCACGTATAGTGTATATTTCTGTATGTGTTGATGAAACAGACCACCCATTCTCATTCTCTATTACTTATAAATATAGTGTTTCATTTTTTTTTATGTCTGATTCTTAAAAGCCAAATCTTACTTGTTAATTTAACTTTATTTGCTGTAATTAAGCAGTTAATCATTTTATCTCTTACAAATCTCATAATACCATGTATGGTGTTATCCAATCTCTTAACATTTTTTCCATGAAGATAAATATATTTTAATGTTCGGTGAATTCGATAGGCATTTTTGTGTTAACACCACTGTGAAGTCTATAACAGTATGCCCAGCTAGATGTATTTTATAAATAATATGTTTCAAAGTAATTTATAAATTCAATAGTGTCAGGATCTCCTTTAAGTAATTTTATTGCTGCTTCGGTCAGTGTATGAAAAGTATGAATGTCTTGTTCTTCTAAGAGAGATCTAATAATTTTATATCTTTTTGCCTGTTTTTCAACACCATTGATTTTCTTTGTTTTTAAATTGTTTGTCCAGGCTCTATCAATATGCCATGCACAAAAAAGACGTTTCTGTAGTAAACCCATTTCAGACATAAATATTTGTGGTTGTATTTGCCCAACATTTTCTTTAATACATGAAAAAAAAAATGATAGCGCTGGTTGATCACATGGATTAGAAATTAAAAATGCACATGGGAATCCTTGGCACAAATCATCTATTGTAAGTAAAGTTACGAGTTCAAATCTGTATGCATTCACCCCATGTGTACCATCAATACATATACAAGTCAGAACTAAATTTTTTCAGTATCTCTCTTTGTGCTTCTGTCATCATTATCAAAACAAAATCATTTCCTTTTAGAAATGAATATTGTGTACAATATTCACTCATGCTATGTTGATCCCTGGGTTTTATAAAATGAAATGCATGGATGTTCAGAATTTTGCATTTCAGGTACCCACGTATCTACACAAACCTAATCATTTTCATGTTTAACAGAATTAGAAGACAAATTGAAAGATTTTTTGATGTTATGTAAATCTTGTTTTGTAAGTAAATGAACCTTCTCAAGCCCAGCATCTCATAGAGAATTTCTAATTTCATCTAAAATATTATCCAGAGAAATTTTTGCTGCTATCTTTGATGCAATATTTTTTATTTCATCCGTTGTTAAAAATAAGTGACCTAAATCATTCCGATGCCCAATATGTATTTTCTGATATGTGTGTGTGTGTGAGATTATGGCAAATCCTTGAGGGTTATCTGCCTAAGGGGAGGGATGCCTTCGTGGAGCACTTTCGGTTTAATCCTAGTATCCGGTGCACACGGGATTTGGCTACTTTTGGTGACTTTATGATGAGCAGTAAAAACGGGACATATACGATGAGTAGTTAATGGGTCATTCAAAGAAAATATACAGTTAAACATAGTATATACTATGTATATAGTATATATAGTATGTGTGTATAGTATATATATAGATGTTCTTTGGATCATTTTTGGTGTTGGCGATAATTTTCAAAGTCGCGCCAAGGCTGCACCGTATACTAGGATTTTACCGCACTTTCTAAGGGAAAATGGTTCGTATACACGTTACACATGGGGAAAACCATGAAAACGCCCATGCAGCCAGTCCGTTCGCGGGATTCGAACCTCGGACCGAACTACCAGTGTTCAGCGACTTTACCGCTCGGCCGCTGGTGGGCCCTATTTTTCTGATACGACACTACACATTTGCCATCTGTATGTTCTGTTACTTTTAATTCAGCTGGGCAATATGCATTTATTTTATTGCTATCAAGGATTTTTAAGTGACGCAAACCTTTACTTTCTGATATAAAATTTCCTGAACAGTGGCATTACACCATGTATATTAAATATGCTTACTCCATAAGAAATTTTGACTTCGTATTATTTCCAATTTCTGCCTTCTATGCCAAAAAGTCATTAAATGAATTAAATTCCAGCTCAGTATGATTCAAATCAACATCATGAACATTATTGAAATGAAATATTATTTCTCGCTTTTCAAAATTAGCATAACATACAGGACACACATAATTACCTGTTAGAAGTATGAATTTTATTTTGATGATATTTCCAATTTTTTAGGTCACTAAATTTCAGATAGCAGTCCTCACATTTGTAGCTTGGTGATCGATTACTTTATAAAGAATAAATAATGTAGTATTATTAGAGTGTAATGTGTTGGTATGGCGTTTCAAACTGCATTTATTTTGGTACGTTTTTAAGCAATCAGAGCATACAAAATTATTCTCAGCCACACTAAAATTATTTGCACAGTCAACCATACTATTAGAACTTAGTTTTCAGAGACTCAATTAATGTAATATTATTGTAATGAAATTTATGTGCATGGCGTTTCAAATTGTATCTATAGTTGAAAGTTTTAAGCAATCACAGCAAACAAAATTACTCTCAGCTATACTAAAATCATTTGCACAATGAACCATATCACTCGCAACACAATCAGAATTATCAGACATACCACAATTGTAATTATCGCACACGGTTATTCCTTCCTGATTTTGATTCGATTTAGAATCAAACACACCTTCTGAGGAAACAGAAGTATTTGGCCCTGAAATGGGCAGTTTTTCTTGATTTTGTGCAGAAGATATAATAATCGAAGCAAAATAAAAAAAGAGAACTGTATCAGCGATCACACGCTACCACAGCAGTTAAAGAGCAGAGTAAATAATAGTAAATACGAGGCGCCTTCAGGAAAATGACGACATGCGCAGTAACCTGCGCAGATGTTCAGGGAGGAACCAGGAGGAAACTAGCGTCTGAGGGGCTAGACGCTTGTCTGCTCTGCTTGGTCACATAAAATTTAAGTAAAAATGTTTATTCGCTGCAGCGCCTACGGATGTAAAGAAAGTTTCGTGAAAGAAGGACTTGTAACCTTTCATAGGTAAGTTAAAACTGCATGATTTATTATTTTATTTTCAGTATTTTTGTCATTTTACTATCTCTGTTGAATTGGTTGGAAAGTTTCAGCCATATTGTATAAGAAAATTGCCGCCGTATATGACATTTTCAGCATGTATTATTAGCATCAAAATGTATTAAATACTGTGACACTATTTACTGGAATCACCCTTTACAAATAATTGAATTTTATATGTTTTTTCCGTGTATTCCGTTGAAATAGAAAGCTGCGCCAATTGGCGTTAACCTTTTTTCGCCAAGTCGTACGCGTTTTGATTTCATAAACAATTACTGCCTGCGATAAAAAAAAATGCTATTATTAGCATTAAATTATTGAGAAAAGATTGTGCGATATGTTTACTTTGTTAAAAAAAAGAAAAGCTGAAGATCTTGATTCATGCAACAGTGACCCTAAACAATTAAACAGCATTATTTTAAAAATCAGATTACTTTTACAAAGCTCAATGCTTTATCATTATTTTCTATAAAATCTATTAAAATAAAAATAATCTGGATTATAATTCTGTCTCATCTACGATGTTGTTAAAAATTTATTATAATTGAAAAAATGTGATGTGAAAAACTTACCATATTTTAAATAGTATTTAAAAAAAAAGGAGAGTGAGAGAATTTTTAACTGTAATATCGTTTTGATCCTAATAATAAATACTGAGTTGAAGTTTGTTACCGTTCGATACATATTCAATAAAATATTTGTTATAGTTAGTAAGATGTATTGATCCCCGCCATGACATTCACATGAGTGTGGAAATCAGTAATTAAGATTGCATTATTTTGTCCCAGTAATATAATCTCAAGAAAAGAGAGTGCATTATTTTGTTCCGGTAATATAATCTCAAGAAAAGAGAGGCAATCAATGGCATAAATACATATAATACAATGTGATTTTCTTTTTCTCTTTAGGATGCAATGCATTAAAATTAAACGAGATTTTTTTACCTTCTCAAATATTATAACAGTAGTGCAATTAATTTTTTAACGTTATTCAAAATTAAAGTTTCCATCTCAATTTTTTATTATTTATTTTAGATTTTCTTCCTAAAATTATTTAACCTAAACATCTTAAACAATGGTGCAAATAATTTAAAGCGATTATTAAAAATATAGATAAAATATTCAGGAAAAAAGGGGTTAAGTTATATCTAAATGTAATTGTAAAAAATCGAACAACCTAATTCGAGGCCGTTGTCTGCTGACTGCTAGCAGACGGAAATAAAAAGCACCACCTGCCATATCAAAAGCGAGCCAAACTGGCGATGAATAGCTTAAGCTATCTCTCCCCAAGAGCATTAGTCACGTGGTATATGTTGGAGGCACCCTAGCAGACGAATTCTCTGTGGGTGTGCCGTCTACCTGTTATATGAAGTTGTTGGTTCTAGACTTGCAAATTCTATTGTCAAGGCTCTCAGTTTGCCCGATTTAAAAGTTACCTTCTGGTCTGATTCAACCACTGCCCTTTGGTGGATAACAGAGCAAGGCAATTGGTCCGTTTTCGTCGAAAATAGGGTTAAAGAGATTCGAGAGTTAACGCTAGGTCATTCATGGAGACATGTCCCAGAGAAACTAAATATTGCCGACTTGTTATCGCGCGTATGTTTTGCGAAGCAGATGCTTCGGTCTAGATGGTGGGAAGGCCCTTTGAGGTTGCGAGAAGGCCCTGAAAACTGGCCCACTGGGGAGATTATTTGTTTGCATGAAGAAGTAGAATTGGGGAGGAAAAAGATAGAAATAGTGAATATAAATGAAAATATAAATGAAAATAGTGAATATTGATCTATCAAAAGACGCACCCCCTTGGCGTCGAATCAGTGTATCCAATTATGATAAAATGATTAGAGTATTTCCATGGATATTTAGATTTGTAAATAATTGTAAAGATGGTTCTGAAAAGAATAGAAACATTGAACTTTCACAGTATGAAATTGAAAATTCTGAGAAAAATTTAATTCGTTTGGTTCAAAATTATTATCTGACTGATAAGAAATCTTATAATTTTATTGAAACGCTCATTGATGATGATGGTATTCTGAGAGTTAAAACGAGAATACTAAATAGAGATGACCATGAATCTTTTCTGTATCCAATACTGTTACCAGAAAAATGTGATTTCGCTAAGTTATTAATCAGAAATGTGCATAATAAGAACTGTCATGCTGGTCTTCAGTTGTTGCAATGTATATGACGAGAAAGATTTTGGATAGTCAGAGCTAGAAAGGCCATTAAAAATGTCCTCTTTAACTGTATCTTTTGTAAAAGATTTAAAACTAAGGCTATGTCAAGTGAACCGACACCTCTGCCACCAGACCGAGTTACGGATTGTGCGCCATTTGAAATCATAGGGATTGATTTGGCCGGACCGCTGTTTTTAAAAAATGGAGGAAAGGTGTGGATCGCGCTGTTCACCTGCGCTGTGTACCGTGCCATTCACCTTGAACTCATAAATTCTCTTTCGACTGATGCGTTTCTCCTGGCGCTTCGACGATTTGTTGCTAGGGCGGACGCCCTAGAATAATCTATAGTGATAACGGGACAAATTTTCGGGGTGCATCTAATGATTTATCAAAACTAAATTGGGCTAAAGTATTAAAGGAAACAGGAACTAAAAGGATACTCTGGAAATTTATTCCACCTACTGCAGCTTGGTGGGGTGGCTGGTGGGAGAGGTTGGTTCGTACAGTAAAAGAATTGCTGAAACGTACTTTAGGTAAATCAGTGTTATCATATGAAGAACTTTATACTATTATTTGTGATTGTGAAACTATAATTAATTCTAGACCCTTAACTTATGTTTCTGAAGATCCGCAAGAATTAGTGCCTCTGACACCCGCCATGTTTCTTATCGAGAACAGAAATTCCAGTGTTGAAGATCTTGATGAATTAAATTCGTCAAGTCTTAATAAGAGATTAAAGTATAGAACTAAATTGTTAAATGATCTGAGACAACGATTTAGAAAAGAATACCTTAGTCAACTGGTTCAAAAGCATAATGAAAAACGATCTCGGGAACCTGTAGTAGGAGAAATAGTACTAATGGAGGATGATAACAGAAAACGTTTATTTTGGCCCTTAGTCCGAATTACAGAACTGATCCCTGGACGTGATGAAAAGATTCGTACGGTTAAACTTGAGACCCGGCATGGAACAGTTATACGACCAATACAACGCATCTTTCCTCTGGAAATACAGGCCATTGACAGAAACATAATTCCTGATAAGAAACTGGGTGCATATAATATAAATACTTTTTGTACATTTATATATATATTATATAATATATATTATATAATATATATATAATATATATATTTTTATTTTTAAAAATTTTTTTCAAATCTCTCAGAAAATATTTTCCAGCTCATCTCAAAATGACCCTTCTACTCATTTTCGAAATAAGACACTGTGTCTTACTATTTTCAATTTTTTCAACTTTCTAAGAAAAAAAAATATTTTCCAGCAACATCTCTCAACGTGAGCCTGCTTCATCCTTTCCGAAAAAAGACACGTTGGTATCGTCTTCATGGGTGTTTCTCTGAGATCCTTTAAAAATGGTTTCAGAATCCACTCGACAGGATTTGTCAAAGTATTCCGAGCTTCGCTTCAGAGGGCGTGCGCTGCTAAACATACCTGATTTCAGGGAAAAGAGTTCCGCGAGTCGTTGGAGGAGATATCCAAAAAAAAAATAACGTGGTTGTGAGTCAAAATAAACGAATCATTTTCACTTGAGCCATCACGAGATTTCAGCGACCACAAGAGGGTGGAGAAGATATTTAAAACACATCTCGTGGAGATGACTATCTCGTAAGAAAGAAACCTAACCGTCCCACCACACCTACACAAACACACGTTTTTTTAAAAGGATCATGCTTTTGGAAAATCATTTCAACTTTGAATAGGAAATTAATGTTTTTAAGAGAGGATCTCATCTAAAACGTTAAGTAAACATGTCAATGATGTTGGGTATAGGTAGCCCTAAAACTAGGCATTGAGATTTTTTAATATATTTATGATCAACAGAAAAATGATACAAGGTTTTACTTGCAAGTATTTAAAAGAATCCTTTGAACCCATACTTGAAAAAGAAATGAAGAAACATCCAGCTAGCTCGTCTAAAGTTCAGAAAGGGTAACAGATTCTGAAAGAATTCTTCTTAACAACATCATGGATTCCCGATTAGGGTAGAGAGGGAGGCGTGATGCCTTTTCAAAAGCCCACAGTGTTCTGAACAGAAACTCGAAATAATATTATAGAAAAGAGAAGAGTTGAAAGTGAAAGTCGAAAAACGAAAAGAGATCGGCTGGGAAAAATATTTCAGAGCTCAGAAACAATTCTGAGTTGAAAAAAAAAAAAACTTTTTATCATATCTTCTAGACATGATAAAAATTAACTCACCCCCCTTTTGTCTGGGAATGTTGTCTCACCGTTTCTAAAAATATATCAGAACCCATTCTTTTCTTGGAATTGTATTCTTTAGAAAGAATGAGTGATAGTCTAATTTTAGAAAGTGGGAGACAACATTCCCAGACAAAAAGGGGGTGAGTTAATTTTTATCATGTCTAGAAGACATAATAAAAATTAACAGAAAGTATTTATAATATATATTATATAATATATATATTATATAATTTTTTTTTCTTTTTTTTTCTCCACGACTCAGAATTTTTTTCTGAGCTCTGAAATTTTTCCCAGCCGATCCCATTTCGTTTTTCGAATTTCACTTTCAACTCTTCACTTTTCTATAAAAGCATTCCACGTTTCTGTTCAGAACAGTGCGGGCTGTTGAAGAGGCAACATATCTCTCTCTACCCAAATCTGGAACCCTAGTCACGAGAGAATATGAGACTAGAAAAATAGTTTAGCTTATTGATCCAAAAAATGTCCCATGCTAGAACTCCGAATTATTTTCAGAGCGGGGCTTTCCAGTATCCACTCCCAAGATTTGAGATTTGCCCCCAATCATCCATGGGGGACATGTTCCAAATTCCTAAATTATTCAATTGGAATCCCCTTCTTTGACAAATGGCTAAGGAATTCTTAAAGAATATCATGGGATTGGGTAAAAGAGAGACGTGTTGCCTCTTCCACAGCCCACACGAATCTGAACTGTTTTGAGATCTGAACTGATCTGAACGGAATGCTTTTGTAGATAACTAGGGAATGGAAACTGAAAGTCAAAACCCAATCGAAATTAAAAGTAAAAGTCCAACAGAATTCCAAAGGAATGAGTCATGGTCTATTTTTAGAAAGAGTGAGACAACATTCCCAGACAAAAAGAGAAGGGAGTTAATTTTTATCATGTCTAGAAGACATGATAAAAATTAATAAAAAGTTTTTTTTTCACTACTCAGAATTTTTTTCTGAGCTCTGAGAATTTTTTCTCAGTCGAGTTGATTCACAAAACCAGACATATTCATATTATTTCTATAGAGGGTTCTCATCTATTTAAACCACTCGAGTTTCTGCTTTATATCAGTCTGTGCTGTGCACTGGAGCTGAATACACGCTTCTTCCTCCTGGAAAGAGGTTTTGTGAAGGTGTTTGGAAATTGTTTTCAGGTGTCAGACATTTTTTTTCAGCCGACTCGATCGATGAGACACCCTTCTATTTTTTTTAGATTGAACTTTATTTGGAAGCATTTCTTTTTTCGCTTCGGTTCAGTCTGGACTGTGAAACACCCACGTTTCGTTATTCGGGAAAGCGGCCACATATTTTTGTGTGTTTCGTTTCATACTGGTCATGATGGGTTGGTTCAATGGATTTCAAATGACACCGTGGAAGTTGGAGAAAGATTAAGTCGATTTGAATGACGGCAAAGCCCTTGAGGGCTATTTGCCTTGGGAAATGCCTTCGTGGAGGACTTTTGAAATTAAACTGGCTCGTATTCTCGTTACACATGGGGAAAAACCACGAAAAAACACCCATGCAGCCAGCTTGAAAGTCATTCGTTCACGTTTTACAAAATATGAAATGGATTGTATAAAACATATTGGGATATAGACCCATATTCGTATTCAAAATTGGATCATTCTGTTGTTTTTATCAGAATATACCAGTATACGATTGAACAATTATTCTGAATCACATGAAAGTCATTTGTAAAGGTTTCACAAAATATATATCAGTATACGATGGAACCATTGTGATCCGTTGATTCTGACTGATGGAGTCAGCTGTGGATCACGAGATCTTGCCTTCTTGAAAATCATTTGTAAACGTTTCACAAAATATATATCAGTATACGATTGAAAAAATCATGATCCGTTATCCTTACTGGTCTAGCCAGCTATGTACCACGAGATCTTGCCCTGTTGAAAGGGATTTGTTAAAGTTTCACAAAATATATCAGTATACGATTGAAAAAATCGTGATCCGTTTTTCCTGACTGGTGCAGTCAGCTATGGATCACAGGATCTTGCCTTGTTGAAACCGATTTGTTAAAGTTTCACAAAATATATCAGTATACAATGAAACAATCGTGATCCGTTAATCCTGACGGGTCTAGTCAGCTGTGGATCACGAGATCTTGCCTTCTTGAAAGTCATTTGTTAAAGAAGTTTCACAAAATATATCAGTATACAATGGAACAATCGTGATCCGTTAATCCTGACTAGTCTAGCCAGCTGTGGATCACGAGATCTTGCCTTGTTAAAGTTTCACAAAATATATCAGTATACGATGGAACAATCGTGATCCGTTGATCCTGACTGCTCTAGCCAGCTATGGATCACGAGATCTTTCCCTGTTGAAAGGGATTTGTTAAACTTTCACAAAATATATCAGTATACGATTGATAAAATCGTGATCCGTTTTTCCTGACTAATGGAGTCAGCTGTGGATCACGAGATCTTGCATTGTTGAAAGTCATTTGTTAAAATTTCACAAAATATAGCAGTATACGAAATAATAGCATGTTTTCTATAAAAACAGCTATTGAGTAAAACATTTCTAGCCTTGAAAAACAAAAACAGTAGCAGGGGGGGGAAGTATTACCCTACCTCAAAGTATTGAAAGGAAATAAGAATACATTTCTATAAAATGGGTGACTCAATAAATACAAAAGAGTAAATGAATGACAAAAGTATGAAATGACAAAACTATGAAATACAAAAGAGTAAGAAAAATATACCTTCACAGAAGCACTTCCCAGGAGAGTGAGAAGCGTGTATCCACGTTGAGTGCACAGCACAGACTGATATGAAGCTGAAACGCGAATGGTTTAAATACATTAGCGAGTTGCTTCTAGAAACCGACTGGGAAAAATTCTCAGAGATCTGGAAAAATTTTCCACATCGAAAAAAAAAAAAAAAACTTCCTTTTTCTTTCTTAATTTGATGTCTTCACTTTTTGACTTTCTACAAGGTCAAAGGAGTGAAGACATCAAATTAAGAAAGAAAAAGGAAGGGATTTTTTTTTTTTTTTTTTTTTTTTCCAACTCAAAATATTTCCTGAGCTCTGAAAATTTTTTCCCAGTCGTTAACATCTCGTTTATGGACTTTCAGTTTCAATTCTTGAACCCATGATGTTCTTTTCTTGATGTTCCTGTAGTATATTCCTATACAAATTCACTCCTTTTCCCCCAAAAATTGTCTTTTTTATTTTTTTACCTTCCAATTTGTATAGTTATATACTGAAAACAGGCCTTAAGGTCCGTTTGTAGTATATTCCTATACAAATTCACTCCCGTTCCCCCCAAAAATATGTCTTTTTCATTTTATTTTACCTTCAAATTTGTATAGCTACATACTGAGAACAGGCGTTAAAGTCCGTTTGTAGTATATTAGTATACATGGTCTATTTTTAGAAAGGGTGAGACAACATTCCCAGACAAAAGGGGGCTAGAGTTAATTTTTAAAATTAACAAAAAGTTTTTATAATATATATATATATTTTTTTTTTTCCTCCACGACTCAGAATTTTTTTCTGAGCTCTGAGAATTTTTTCCCAGTCGACAGCCAACAGAAATGTTTCCAGCCAACACGATTTACTTTCACTTTCAACTCTTTTCTATATAAGTATTCCACGTTTTCTGTTCAGAACTGTGCGGGCTGTCCAAGGTGCTACATGCTTTTTCTCTCTCTCTACCTTCTCTGGACCTAAGATGTTCTTCCTCAAGAAGATGAATTCTTTTAGTCAATCGCGAGGGAGGAAGATGGATTTCATCCTGTCGGTCTTTGAGAAACAACACACAGAAATAGAATTCAATACCCACGATCCTCCTTCACGGAACTCTGTAAGAGAAACTGGGTGCACTGGATGCTGGTAGGCCACTCCTTTCGTGATTTGTGAGTCGGTAAAAAGGGATTGAATGCGATATCCCTTCCGACAACACCATAGAGGAGCGGTCCAATAGTTCCATGAGAAAATATTGCATTAAACATTTCAACAACATTATTGAGGATACTTTTCTTGTAAAAAAGAAAAAAAGGTATTGTTTTCTTTCATTTAGGGAAACAATCATACCTTGGATATTTAGAAAAGATCCGTTTAAGTAAAAAAGATTAGCCCCATCGCACAACATCATCATGGGTTCTCATCCTATCCCAAAAGCCCTGTGATCATTGTTTTTTTCAAAAGTCAGGCCAAAGTATTCCTTTTAAAACATTTTCTGTTCTTCCTGGGTGTGGGATTGCGTACCGAGAATGTATTTTCCACAACCCCCACGGATTAGAACAGAAAAATATTACAATCATCACGCCATCGTGGTTTTCGAAAGCCAAAAGAATTCCTCATGAAACAACATCTTTTCTTCCTGGTTGTGTGATGGGGTAGAGATGTTGCATCTTCAACAACCCACACTGATCTGAACAGAAATGTGGAATGTTTTTATAGATATAAGAAATGAACTGAAAGTGAAAGTAAAAATGAAATCGTATTGGCTGGAAATATTTCTTGGCTGTCGAATGGGAAAAAAATTTCCAGAGCTCAGAAAGAAATTCAGAGCTAGGACAAAAAAACTCTTTCTTTTTTTCTATTAATTTGATGCCTTCACTTTGTTTACTTTGGAATGGAGAAACCCAAAGATCATGACTCATCCTTTCTAAAACATATAATTCCAAGATTGAGTCATGGTCTATTTTTAGAAAGGGTGAGACAACATTCCCAGACAAAAGGGGGGTAGATTTAATTTTTATCATGTCTAGAAGACATGATAAAAATTAACAAAAAGTTTTTTTTTTTTTTTTTTTAATCTTAGAATTCTTTTCTGAGCTCTGAAAATTTTTTCCCAGTCGACAGCCAAGATGATTGGGCTTTTACTTTCACTTTCAACTCTTTTCTATAAAAGTATTCCACGTTTTCTATTCAGAACCGTGCGGGCTCTCCATGGTGCAACATGCTTTTTCTCTCTCTACTTCATCTGGACCCAGGACCACCCTTCTAGAAAGAGCTTCTGTGAAGACAAGTTTCTTTCCACTTTTTAATGTCTCACAGAATAGAAATCATTCCTCCGTTTAGGGCAAAATGTTTCCCATTTGAAAAGATAGGGCCCCTCGTTTGGATTTCATCGGCAACCGTTTATCAGGTTCTAGCGAAACTGGATGATCCATCCATGGATCAGAATTTCCCATCCCTGGTTTGGATGGATCATGATTTCAACATAGTTTAAGAAAAATCCTTCAATCCTATTTGAAAGGAGATGTCATGATATTGAAAGACATTTTCCCATGACGGAATCTATCTATCCCGCACCTTTTTCTAAAGTGAAGTTAAAGAGATTTTTCATACCGGGTTTTCAATTTTCACCTCAAACCATACCGTTCACGACGTGTGAGATACAAACCATGACATAAATTTCAGTTTCCATGACAGCTAACACTCTTGAGGTTTAAACAAATGTATGAAAGAATTTATTTTTGATCCATTTCAGCGATTGAGTGGGCTGGGGAAAAAAGGCCCTTTCCATGACAGCTAACACGCTTGAGCTTTAAAACTGTAGGAACGAATTTATTTTTAATCCATTTCAGCGATTGAGTGGGCTGGGAAACATTTTCTTAGAGCTCAGGGAATGTGTCTCCAGGTTGAATGCACAGCACACACGGATGGGAAGTCGAAACTCGAGTGGCTTAAATAAATATACGAAATTTGGGTCATCGAGTTGACTAGGAAAAATTCTCAGAGCTCTGGAAATAATTCTGACTTCAAGCATCGGACATGAGAACAGAAATATATTACAATCATCATGTCATCGTTGTTTTCGAAAGCCAAAAGAATTCCTCATGAAAGAACATCTTTTCTTCCTGGTTGTGGGATGGAGTAGAGATGTTGCATCTTGAACAATCCACACTGATCTGAACAGAAACATGAAATGTTTTTGTAGATATAAGAAATGAACTGAAAGTGAAAGTAAAAATGAAATTGTATTGGCTGGAAATATTTCTTGGCTGTTGAATGGGAAAAATATTTCCAGAGCTGAGAAAAAAATTCTGAGTTAGAAAAAGAAAAAAAAAATCCTCTTTCTTTTTTTCTATTAAATTGATGTCTTCACTTTGTTTACTTTGGAATGGAGAAACCCAAAGACAATGACTCATCCTTTCTAAAACGTACAATTCCAAGAATGAGTCAATGAGTCATGGTCTATTTTTAGAAACGGTAAGACAACATTCCCAGACAAAAGGTTTCTTTTCTTTTTTTTTTCTTTTTTTTTTTTTTTTTTTTTTTTTTTACATCTCAGAATTTTTTTCTGAGGTTTGAAAATTTTTTTCCCAGCCGACGACAGCCAAGAGAAAATTTTCCACCCAAGACGATTTGGTTTTTACTTTCACTTTCAACTCTTTTCTATAAAAGCATTCCACGTTTTCTGTTCAGAACTGTGCGGGGTGTCCAAGGTGCAGCATGCTTTGTCTCTCTCTACCTCCTCTAGACCTAGGATGTTTTTTTCTTTCTCAAGAAGTGGAATTCTTTGGGAATACCTTACAATTTCACGAGCTAGCTGTTTCTTATATTTCGAGGAGATTTCAATGGAATCGTTTATAGATGTCACCTATTGCAGATGGGGAAAATGTCCATACTGGATCGCTGGAGACATCTCACCCAGATAGGTCACGTTATATTTTTCCCACACCTAAATAAATTGGACATGAGCCATCCTTTTGTTTTCTCATCCAACAAAGATAGACACTGGAGACCCTTTTGGGTTTTCACACTTCGCGAACCGAGACGGGCCGCAGCGACACTTTGCGTGTCATGTTGTATTTTGTTTTCATACACCTAGCCAAATTTGGACATGAGCCATCCTTTTGTTTTCTTTTTCCATCGAACCAAGATGGACTCTGGAGACCCTTTTGTTTTTCAACGGAAAAGTATCATGTTCTATTGTTTTTCCTACACGTAGCCAAATTTGACATGAGCCATCCTTTTGTTTTTTTTTCATTGAGCCAAGATGGACTTTGGAGACAATTTTGCTTCTCAACGGAAAAGTAAGTTTTCTTAATAGGTGCCTGTGTTCGAATACTTCGACTGTAAATATTCACGACGATCTCAAAGTCAAGCCCATTAACGATTATATAATAGAAACCGCAGCTAACTTCTTCAGTAAAGTCAGAAACCAGAATAATCATCTAATTGCCTCTTTAAGAAATCGCCCCTCCAGTTCTGAGCACAAATACCCAGCGGATATACTTTTACTGCCCCAGCAACCCATGTAGGTAGAAGAAAGCGAAAGCGCTACTCTCAAACTTCAAACTATATGACGATTTTCGAGGACGACAGTTATCTGTCTTTCATAGTTTGTAACTGTAACAGTGGCAACCATCTGATCATTTTGTTCTATGGATTTTGAAAGTAAATATGATGCTTTGGATTATTAGATGTGAAGTTATTTTATTTAAAGTTTATTAGGAGAACAGTTTGCAAGTCTCGAACAGTACCCGTTACTTGGTAACAAATACATGCGGTTTGCTTCAGCTCTGGTGTATAACACTGTTTGAAAAAGGTGGACCATTTTATGTTTCGTTATATTCGGTTCTTATGAGAGTAGGTTTGTAAAAAATTCGTTGAGACAAATGCGTGAACATTGAAAAGCGTAAAAACGGCTTGCGTGAACAACCAGTCGCTTGAAATGGGCTTGAGCCTGCAAGCTCATGGCAAATAACTCAGCGAAGAAATAAGTGGTTGATCATTCTACAACATAGAAAATATCGCAACGGCTCCTATTTGTTCTCCTGTACGCCGTGAATATTTCCTGGAAATATTGCTATAGTTTAATTTGAAGCAATGACTGAACAAACTAAACTAGTGCTACAAATCATGCTGGTTCGAAATACAAGAAACTTATTTTTTATGAACTATGTACCTGGAAATCATGCGGTTAGTTTTTCGCACTAGATATGTCTTCTGTGCAACATGTATTAGTATTTCGTATCACATATGCATGCACCAACTACTTCGCGTAACTCTCAGCATTCCAAGTTTCATCCTGGAATTGTAACATATGCAACAATTCCATCAATAAGTGATCAATTCTTGCTTATACTTCTAAAATGACTTTCACAGTTTTTCCAATATATTTGAGTACAACGTATATTGGGAAATGTCATGCGTAGAAACTTAAAAGAGAATGAATTCATGCCTATTCGCCCAACAGAAAAATTTCATGTATGTGAGGTACGTAAAGGTCATTTAGGCAAAAGCGTGATATAAACCTCCCTTCTAAATGCATGATGTGATGTAATCATTATGTGAAGTATGTAATAAATCTAGTTTCAAAGTCCATATGCTTGTTCACACAAGAGATATGCTTGTTCACACACATGTATGCTGTGTCTAATAAGTCATTTAGACTAAAGAGTTATTTAAACAATCATATATGCATTGACACATGAAAGAAACCTTGTGCATGGGATATGTAAAAAGTTATTTAGACTGTGTGGTTCTTTCGATTAACATCTGCATATACATACAATACAAAACCTTCATTTGTAGGGTATGTAAGAGTTCATTTGGATAAAAGAGCATTTTAAACATGCATATGCTTTTTCATGCAGGTAAAAAACTTGATTTATGGGAAATATGTAACTAGGCATTTACTCAAAAACCTCATTTTAATGAACCTATTCACACAGGAAGGAAATGTCATCTGTATGAGGTATGTAACTAGTCATTCACTCAAAGAAGTCATTTAAATGAACAATATGTTACAATATTCTCACAACAATATTCACACAGGAAAGAAACCTCATGTATGTGAGGTATGTAATAAGTCATTTGTTCGAGCTGGTTTTTTAAACAAGCATACACTTATTCATACAGAAAGGAAGATTCTGTGTGAGATATGTAACAAGTCGTTTGTTCAGATTAGTTGTTTAAAAACCCATATGCGTATTCATACAGGAGAGAAACCTCATGTGTGCAAGGTCTGTAACAAGTCGTTTGTCCGAAGTTCTTGTTTAAAAAGGCATATGTGTATTCACACAGGAGAGAAGCCTCATGTGTGTGAGGTATGTAGCAAGTCATTTGTTGAAAAGTCGGGTTTAAGAAAACATAGGCTTGTTCACACAGGAGAGAAACCATATGCATGTGAGGAATGTAACAAGTCATTTAGTCAGAAAGCTCATTTAAATGACCATATACTTCTTCACACAGGAAAGAAACCTTTTCTGTGTGAGGTATGTAACAATTCATTCACTCAAAAAGCCCATTTAAACAGACACATGCTTAATCACACAGGGAAAAGACTTCATGTGTGTGAGATATGTAATATGTCATTTACTGATAAAACTTGTTTAAAACTCCATAGGCTTAAACACACAGGGGAGAGACCTCATGTGTGTGAGATATGTAATAAGTCATTTGTTCAAAAATTTAGTTTAAACAACCATATGCATATTCATACAGGAGAGAAACCTTATGCATGTGAGGTATGTAACAAGTCATTCACTCATAAAGCTATGTTAAACAGACATATGATTCATCACACAGGAGAAAGACCTCATGTGTGTGAGATATGTAATAAGTCATTTACTGAAATAGGTAGTTTAAAAATCCATATACTTTTTCACACGAGAGAGAAACCTCATGTTTGTGATATATGTAATAAGTCATTTGCTCAAAAAGGTAGTCTAAACCAACATGCACTAATTCACACCGGAGAGAAACCTAATTTTTGTGATGTATGTAATAAGTCATTTAGTAGAAAATCTGATTTAAAAAAGCATATGCTTATTCACACTAGAGGAAATGTGTAAGAAATCACTTAGATTACCAAAAAAAAAAAAAATCGAAATACTAATGTCTACAGAATAATAGGAGGCTTGTGTCATTTTTGGAAAGTTAGATTAAAAAGAAACTTTACTTATCTGTGCGGCAATGACGTGTCCATGCTATAAAGAATGTCTTTGTATGATGTGTGTTTGTGTTTTCATCTCGGTTCTTAATAAATCATTTTTTAAACTAGAGGAAAACCTCATGCTCGTGAAATAAATCACAAGTTGTTTGAAAGAATTCCTGTTTTTAAAGCAGCATTTTCTAATTCTTAGGATTTAATTAGTAATGAAAGGTCTAAAACAGCATATTCAAACAGTGAAATGTTAGAGACTGATTATGCTGTTCTGAACCAGGAAATTTTATTGATGTGGCATTCCTCCCATTCAGGTAATGTCATTAAATATTTAAAAGCTTGAAACATTGAACATTTTCATTTGAATGGAAATTTCATTTACATTTTCCACTCTAATCCACTTTTCACTGCATTTTTGTAAAAAGTAGGGAATGTGAAATAAATTGTTTTGTGATATCTATAGTACTGTTGGATTTAAGTAGTTTTTGCTTTCACATTAGCTTTTGGAACTTCCTTTTTAATCTTGAGAATGCTTAGAATTTAGATTTTTGCAGTGTTCAGTATCCTATGTTTAAAACGTAAATTTTGGACTGTCTTTTGGATGCCACTATGCAGCTTGTAGTGTCTTTGAATAAAATCAAAAATTTTGTGGAAGTGGTTTTTTTTTTTTTTTTTTTTTTTTTTTTTTTTTTTTTGTTGTACTTACATATTAGTACAGCCACCTTAATAGAAGGTGCTGTTTTCAGTATATGTGAAAATTTGGCAACTATGTGCATAACCATTCTTCCAGCAAACATGAGTATTGTAATCCTTCAGTCAAGCAATTCTGCCATTTTGTGTGTGTGGTCTTTTTTGTTGTATACCAAAGTCCAGCAGACTTTTAAACAAACAGTGATATTTTTTCCCTTAAACCTAGTTTTAAAATATGACCTAGCAGAATTTACGAGCAATTGAAAATACCGCATTAAAATTTCTGCAAGAACACAGAATTTTGGTGTAAATTTTCTAAATTGAACAACAAGGAAATGCTTTTCTTTGATAGCCAAGTTTTGCATGAACCTAATTTTAAGCAATTTTTCCATTTTTTTAGCTGTAACCAAATATTTGTGTACTTGAGGAGGAGACAATCGCAAAATAATAACAAAGATTTAAAGAAGATTGTTTAATTTTTTAATTTGTCATGTAATCTTTATTTTACAATTTATATTGTATTTTCAAGTATATTTTCTTTCAATTGATGATGTTACCAGTTTATAATAATATATATCGACAGTTTTGGAATCTTTCTGAAATAAAGGCTTGAAAAGCACCAACTTGCACTTGATAAGTACCTTTTAACTTTTCATCTGTCAAAAAAATAAATAAATAAAAACAAAATTGTCCTAAGGTTATTCCTTTAATATATCACTAATTTTTTTCTTGCTCATGGGTCCATGCAAATATTTCAGTTATATTTATATGTGCCTGTTTATTGTCTATTATTAAGTATTTTGTTTTGACATCAGGCTCCTGTGGAATCTGCCGAATTTCCTGTTACCACCTTCAAATTCTTCTTGTTCTGAAGAATGGTTAAGTATTTCATCACTTTGTTCATGCTGTAGCTTGTAAGTGCATTGGATTAAACTTGGCTGTTTTTATGTTACACAAAATTTAATTATAGTTCTGAGATTAGACATGAAAATATGTTTCTCAGCTTCAATAACAGCCGAGTTAAATCAATTTTTGCATATATCCATGCTGTACAAAGTCGCATGTGATGAAAAAAGGCATTTGAAAAATATCTTTTCCATAAATGTAAGAAAAATTTATTTGCCAAATGTCTTTAAGAAACTTTTTTCCAAGTACCAAAAGAAAAGAAGATTTTTAATTTTTAAGGACACACAGTAGCTTTCTATATACATTAATGCTTATGTACCAAAGTAAAATCTCATATTTATTGTATAATTCCTGCTGCATTTGAAAGTGTTTGTGCTTATCAACCTTATGAGATATGAAGTCTAAATTTATTTTGAAACTCGTTGAGGGGAAATACTTCTTTTATAATGCAACTTTAGAATACTAAAGCATTCACCAAATTTCATACTTTATTGTCTCTTTTGCTATGTTAACTTAAGACACATTTTATGTTAGAATTATATTCAATTTTTGGTTGCAAGCTGGTCTCCGTACAGAAATAAGAATTTTGATCTGGCAAATTTTAACAGAATGCAACTTTGCTAGGTCATTTTAATTTTATTTCATGGTATTGATTTCAGTAACATTGCATCTATTTTAGTGGACTTGTTTTATTTAATATTTTTTTTAAAATTATAGCTATAATTTTTTTATCCTTATTAAGCCTTAAAAACTGAAGAAATAAATGTACTAAGTTTAAGGAGACGCATAAATATAAGAATGCTAAAATTTCTATCATGAAAGTTTTCCCATGTTTACAGGTTTTGAATACCTTTTACGTATTTGAAAAGATTATTTTGATTTAAATCAAATATTAAGTAATGTACCTATAAAAAGTAGGGGTAAAACTGGATATTACGGTCCAGTTTGGCACATTTTCAAAAACTTCCCAAGTTGCCAAATTGGTTGTTTTTTCGCGTTTTAGAAAATTGCTAACTCATCATATTTCCATATTAGACGGTTGCGAATTTGAATTATTTCTGTAAACATGCAAAAACAATAGATCATGTAAACATGCAAAAATATCTAAAACACGACTTCAAGTAAAACAAAGAAAAAGGGGGAAGTGCAAAATCGCCCACTGCTTGGCGCGTTTTTAAGAATTGCACATGCTCGATATCCATGTACACATCAACCTATTTTCACTGAAAAAAATCCAAGAATTGCACAAAATGGCATTGTGTACTCCCTTTATCCATGTACACATCGACTAATTTTTACTTAAAAAGTCAAAGAAAATTGACAAAAATCCAATCAGAGGCATAGCTAAGGTTTTTTTTAAGCGTCCGGGGACACCTAAAGATTTTGTGCCCCTTTCTGTGTTCCAAGAATGGAAATCATTTCATTCTGAAAGGTGTATCATCAATATGCGCCCCTTGGATGCTGCACCCGGGGACGGATGTCCTCCCTTGCCCCACCCTAGCTACGCCACTGAATCCAATGGTTCTTACTCTTGTAAAAGGCATCAAACAAATAAGCGGGCGATTTTGCACTTCAACCGCAGTATTTGAAAGTTAATAACTATGTATTTTATTTTATCAACAATATTAAATGTTTTCATAATATCTTACCATTTTTAACACAGTAGCAAAATGGAGAAACGCGTTTGATCAGGAAATTTAAGAAATTGTTATAAGCAGTAAATGAGCAATAAATGATCGGAAAGCATTGATTCATATTTAAGACAAGAGGTTACCAGATTTGGTGCAATTTCGCTTCACTTGGCGACTGGACCATAATCTCCAGTCTAGCCAAGGTAGGTTATGGAATGAATGTTGCCAGTGCACCCGATACAAATTCTTAAAAATAAACTTTTTGCTTGTTAATTTATTTTTAATGCTTAGTACATCAAGTGTAAAAGCACAGAATTTAAAAAAAATTCTCTCTAGGGCACAGTATGGAAATGACTTTGGTAGATAGCCAGTGTTGCAATATGCCAAACCTCTTATGAGTAAAATCCTAGTATACGGTGCAATTTTGAAATTTATCGCCAGCACCAAAATAACCCATTTACCGCTCATCATAATGTCACATTTACTGCTCATAATGTCACCAAATCCTGTGTAATATTAGCTTTAAACCATGTTACGACTTTCTAAGGCAAAACAGATCTCTGTATGCATGGGAATAGCAGAAAACAATTCCCCTTCCCTCCCCAAATGAATGTAAATGTATCGCATAATTCTTATTTAATAATTAAAATTTTTATTTTCATTTGCTGAAGCATTCTTTCTTAGATGTTTTCTTTGTGAACTTGTGAAGAATAGTGTTAGTTTGGGAATCTTTCTAAAAAACAGAAGTACAGAAACCACCACCTTCCACCGAAAGACAGACTTTTACGATTTCGTCTAATGGCAAAAACACCAAATTGCACTTATGGTTTTGTTAATATAGAACGAAAATTAGTTTAAATATTTTGTCTTTTAAATGTCATAAGTACCGTATTTGATGGCATATAAGACGCACTTTTTTTCCTAAATTTGGTCTCAAAAAAAGTTACCTGCGTCTTATACGTGAAGGTAATTGCATTCAATAATTGTCTATTTGGCTTTTACGAAACATGAGAACTAAAAGAAACCATGCTATTGAAACTTTTTTTCCTTGTGTGTGGCCGTCTAAATAAGGGTGCGTCTTATATGCCGTCAAATACGATAATAAGAGAGTTTAAAAATCATACATCATTCTCTGCAAATAATATGTTTTGCTACACAATAAGCTCTTCTGGAGAAATGTCCCTGCCTGTAATACTCAAAATAATGCATATAATTGCTTCTAAAAACACATAGTTAATATTTATTCATACACAGATTTATAGCAGAACACACATGTGAACAAGTTATCTAATTCAGACAAGTACTACACATACAATGGAGATTTATTCATACAGAGATTTGTACCAGAACACGTATGGAAATATGTTATGTCATTCAGACAAGCATTATATTTATGTATTAGTATTAAGTATTGAATGTTATGCGCAAGATAAAACTAACAGTGCAAATATAAATATCATTGTTCATTACATATTCCTTCCTATTTTTATTAGTACTTAACCGATACAGACCAGTTACGTATATTGGACTAAACTAACTACACAGCTACCTATATTGGGTAATGTCTACAAGATAAATTACCTTAGTGCAAACACATAAAATTGACATACGTACTTGTATTAAAATGGGTTTTATCTATAAAGTGCAAGCTAATCACAAAATTCTA
Source organism: Stegodyphus dumicola (assembly GCF_044657685.1). NCBI lineage: Eukaryota > Metazoa > Arthropoda > Arachnida > Araneae > Eresidae > Stegodyphus > Stegodyphus dumicola. The sequence continues at coordinate 54,407,279 of NC_140778.1, forward strand.
AATAGTTTGAGTATTAATTATAAAAATTATTGGTCCTACTAGCCATAAACACTAATCGATTATATGAAAGAACTATCAGATAAGTGTGCATGTATACAGAATTGTGAATGCATCTCTAAATACTATAAATGTATATATCAGAGGTATTTCTGTTTCATTTCCAAGGTTAGGGTCCTCTTTACCATCTTTTTTTTAGCATCGTCTCTCCCGCCCTTGAGCGATCTCTTAAGTGTTGTGCTTCATGGCCATGGGGATACGAGACCTTAGGTCAATGGGTTTTTACGTCTGATATGACCAAGTAGGAGCAATCTGCTTCGACAAATCTCATCCGACCCTCAGACAGGCGAGGTCCTGGGTATCACCCAAGACATCGATGCAATTCGAAAAGTCAGTGCTCAATTCACACCAAGTTTCGCAGCTAGCTGCATTCTTCTTTTGCCCATGAGCCGAGTGATCGACTGCTCAGAGTTGTCATATCAGAGGTATATACAAATATTTAAATTTCCATTTAATAAAGTATTTTTGTTAGTAAGATAAAATTAATATACATAATGCATCGTTTGTGCTGTATCCTGTGCTTTAAAACAAGAATTTCAAGACAAAATTTTCCTGTTTTTGCCTTTTTCACAGCTCTATAACATCTTTCATTACATTCATAAACTGGTACAAAATTATAACTATCAATAGAAGCAACCGACACTTATGGCTGAAAAGAAATACACGTAATGAAGCTGTATGTCTGCATTTATTCCATTATATTATTTCCAAGGCCATTTACTTCAACGAATTAACATGTATAAGATATTAATTTTTTTAAATTTCTTTCATGAATTAAAAAGTGTATGTATACTGTGTGTGAAGTGATATTGCATTTTTTTCTGAGTAAGAATATTTCAGAGTTCTAAATTAACATGTTGTCATAATAAAATGGGTACCTTGCAAATAAATTTTAATGTTCATGGCAATGAAGATAAAATTGCTTATTAGTGCTAGTACAAAGCATGCTTAATGACAAATATAAAATTGCATATTAGTGGTAGTTCAAAGTCTAGCAAAGAGTTGGGCCATAGATGTGTTTATGGTTTTCTTCCTGTGTAACAATCTTACGAGTCAATTTTTCTCATAAATTCATCCATGAAGACATTACTTCTATTACTGTACTTCTATCTATACTATAATGCTCGTTTACCTTGCTTTAAACATTTAATGGACAGACTGAATTAATATTGCTTTAGTGAGCAAGTTCGACGCCTGCAGCCAAGGCCAACTAGATATCTACAGGCCTGCTCCACCGATTTGTGACGTCACAATCGAAGGCGATCATTCCCACGGTAGACGCAGCCGACTGTTTCATTTATGTAGTGCGCAGCGTTTTATTTCCAACACAAAAGTCAAGTCAAATTAATTTTTACAACTAATATTTCGAATTTTAGGAATAATAACGTACTATGTTATATCGTAATGATATTTAAATACTAAATACCGATTTATTAAACAGAAAATAAAAATAAGATTTGAGTGATATTGTAAATTTAGCAGAGCTGATTTAAATTAAACTGAAACATATCTGAACTTTTATACGGAAATAAAATGGACACAAAAATTATTTATAAAAATTATATGGTATGATAATATCAATGAAAATATAACATATGTAATGAACTAAACATGAGATGTTTTCATTTTGTAATAAAAAGAAAAAATATGTTAAAGCTCTCAGATGATTTTATATTGCTTAAATTATGAAGACTGATTTATACTGCTTGAATACTAAACAAACACATATAGTATTTCATAATAAAATTAATATCAATTCATTAATTCTAATATAATATTGCTTTATAATTGTTTTTGGTGCAATGATATTGAAGCAAAATGAACTCTTTCTTTTCTTTATTCCCATAAAGATTTTTCAAGATTCAATCAGAGATCCTAAGATGCCTTTTAATAATAAATACACATGTGGACATTAAGTGAAATACATAAATCTTATTAATACATTAATATATTAAAAGTATATCTGAAGTTTAGTCTACATATTGAAAAAAGATTCATTCTAAAGATGTTTTATAGCAAAAACATTACACAGAATATTCAAAAATATATTTCAAGTTCTCTTAAAAAAAGCAAGATCATAACTATGCAATCAATCCCAATGAGCATCATATCATGCTCCAAAAAATTCTTATGAAAGAAAATCTTATTAAAAATACTCTTAATACATCTCATTAAAAATACACAATATTAAGCAATGAAAAATCTTGCGAGTCATTAAGATAGTATAAGATACTGATTAGCCAGTTGAAATTATCATTTCACGTCTGCAATAAGTTGTCATTTGAATTTTTTAAATATTAATAATGGAACATTATTATTGCAGACTCTGATGCGAGATCCACAAAAATAAACTTGAATAAGTTTCTACGACTCACTGATATTACAATATATCATCTATATCATTCTATATACCAAAATGGATATAGTTTACAGATGCTTAGTATTCAATTAATTACATTCTTTTTTTTTCTTTTAAAAATATTTAAACTCTTTATACACCACATACTACTACATTAATTTGTATTGCTTCAATTAATTAGATTGATTTATACTGCTTAAATATTAAAAAGATATGTGATATTTCATAACAAAATTCATAAACATATTAATTTAAATAAAATTTTGATTTACATTTATGATTTTACATGCAATTCTATTGAAGCCAAAGCCATTTTTTTTTTTTTTTTTTCTCATAAAAACATTTCAACATTTAATCCAATATCTTAAGGTACTTTTTAATTATAAACATACAAGTGAACATTTTGGGAAATATATGACAAAAAAAGAAAGATGATTTAAAGCATGAACATTATACAAGAAATCTTGTAGCATATCCAAAAATATATTATAAAATTCCCTGAAAACAAAGTGAGATCATAACTATGCAATCTACCCCAAAGAGTACTATATCATGCTATAAGAAATTCTTATGAAAGAACATCTGATTAAATATACACTGTAAATTTATTTAATAATAGACAAATAGTAAAAGATGCATGCAGTATTAAGCAATGAAAAATCCAGCAAATCATTACAATGTTATAAGATATTAATTATTAAGTTAAACATCAATAATTCACATCAACAAGAAGTTTGCCATTCAAATTTTTGAAATATGAATGCCAAAACAGGCTTATCATTGTAGCCCCTGATTTGAGGTCTACAAAAATAAACATGATTTAGCTAATCAAAATCGTAAAAAACAACCTTATATTTAGCGTAGGTATAATGAAACACTCAATCGATTTCGAGGGCAGCTAAAGGTCCCTCCTCATCAGGAGAAAGAAATACATAGAAAGAAGAAAATAGGAGAAGGAGTCACAGAAACACGTAGTGCTTATCAGCACTGCACGTGGTTATAACTAGATTTTTAATCAGAGTTGCACTGGCCGCCTACTTTTACTGAGCCAGGCTGTCTGATCAAGCATAAAGAATTATTAGCGAAGTTAAAATAGGGAGCGAGGGGCAAATGCACATTACGCTCAAAATCTGAACTTCAAATAATGGAAAGCAACCACTGAACAGATTTTTATACCCTCTGGTAGTACCAAGCGCGAGGAGGTAACGCCATCTATCGGCAAAAATAATTGAATTAAGATAGTAGAATTTTAAAGGCATTAGGAAGGACTGGATTGGACTTCAAATCATTAACTAAACTTTCTAAATCTTTGTGAATGTGAAAAGCCTCAAGAAAATCCAATTCGCCTATGGAGCTATGATTTAGCTAGTTGATTTGGCTTACGGCAAAGGATTTCGATTAATGTGCCTTGAACTACTACTTTTTTTTTTTTTTTTTTTTTTTTTTTTTTATCCAATCTATTAATGCTTGACAGTCTGAATCTGATTTAAATCCAGGTGGTTGTTCCATATAAATTGGTTTATTCAAGTATCCATTTAAATATACAGTTTTTACATCAAAAATCTTATTTTGTAGTTTTCGTAAACATCGTAATTTTCTTATTGATAGATCTTTCAACTAATTTCCAGACTTCATGAGCCTCCATTGAACTTAGTTCTTCTGTCATTTCATACATCATACTACATAATCTTTTTTCATTGTTCTCGCTCGTCTTTTCTTCTGCTTTAGTTTTGGTAAAAATTGCTTTTAAATCATGATCTACAATTTGTTTATCTTAAAGCTTGTATAATTGAAGCTATATCTTTCTCTTTATTACTTTTGATAATTTTAACAACAATCAACTTTAACGTCCTTCTAGTATGAGGTAAATTAATTTTTTATCTCTTATTTCATCCCAACTTGAATGCTTTTACTTTTCAGAATTACAGCTGTATTCATGTAAGCATCTACAGATTCGTTTTGACTCAGTTTCAGTTGACCTAATTCTTTCTACATTTGATATGAATATCTTCTGTTCTTGCCGCCATTTCATTTTTTATTTTCTCCCATCATTTCTTTGTATTCTGTTCATTCACATATTTTAACGCTTATGGAGCTGTCACAGTCCAATTCATTAGATTTCTTGCTATCGCATTATCATCCCATATTTCCCAAGTTTTTATTTCACTTTTAAAATTAACATCTTCCTTTTTGTTGGTTCATCAGCTTCTATCACACTTGTCAATATTTTCAAACTTAATTAACTTTTGATTCTATTTGATCATATAAGGTAATTATCAATTCTATTTGCCCGTATAAGGTAATTATCAGCCAGCCCGTTCGCCGAGATTGGAACCAACGAGATAATATACTGGTAGAGAGCTTATTGCAACCTTCAACCGGTTCCAACATTAGTGTCACGTGACTGCTGCGCGAATTCCGAAAGTCCGGAAATACTTTACATTGCTTTCTATGGGACGAAAGACTGCTGCTCTGCTTGGTCACATAAAATTTAAGTAAAAATGGTTATTCGCTGCAGCGCCTATGGATGTAAAGAAAGTTTCGTGAAAGGAGGACCTGTAACCTTTCATAGGTAAGTTAAAACTGCATGATTTATTATTTTATTTTCAGTATTTCTGTCGTTTTACTATCTCTGTTGAATTGGTTGGAAATTTTCAGCCATATTGTACAAGAAAATTGCCGCTGTATATGACATTTTCAGCATGTATTATTAGCATCAAAATGTATTAAATACTGTGACACTATTTACTGGATTCATCCTTTACAAATAATTGAATTTTATATGTTTTTTCCGTGTATTCCGTTGAAATAGAAAGCTGCGCCAATTGGCGTTAACTTTTTTTCGCCAAGTCTTACGCGTTTTGATTTCATAAACAATTACTGCTTGCGATAAAAAAGGAAAAATGCTGTTATTAGCATTAAATTATTGAGAAAAGATTGTGCGATATGTCTACTTTGTTAAAAAAAAAAAGCTAAAGATCTTGATTCATGCAACATTGAACATAAACAGTTAAACAGCATTATTTTAAAAATCAGATTACTTTTATAAAGCTCAATGCTTTATCATTATTTTCTATAAAATCAATTAAAATAAAAATAATCTGGATTATAATTCTGTCTCATCTACGATGCTGTTAGAAATTTATTGTAATTGAAAAAATGCGATGTGAAAAACTTACCATATTTTAAATAGTATTTAAAAAAAAAAAAAAAAAAGGAGAGTGAGAGAATTTTTAACTGTAATATCGTTTTGATCCTAATAATAAATACTGAGTTGAAGTTTGTTACCGTTTGATACATATTCAATATAAAATATTTCTTATAGTTAATAAGATGTATTCATCCCCCCATGACATACACATGAGTGTGGAAATCAGTAATTAAGATTGCATTATTTTGTTCCAGTAATATAATCTCAAGAAAAGAGAGTGCATTATTATGTTTCAGTAATATAATCTCAAGAAAAGAGGTGGTGCTCATTTTAGAAGTTGAACCTGCATGCAGTGAAATATAATTTTGTTAATAGATTTTTATTAAGAAAGAATTGTTGATGACAAAATCAAACTAACTTTTTTCAACATTGCCTTGAGCACAAATTTTTCCCATCATTAACAATCTAATTTGAAAGTAACTCATTTTCTTTTAAATTTCACTTGACCCTCTTTTCTCTAGAAGGCATTTTTTGACCTGTAATTTGATGTATTACAAATTGTGTTTTTGAATGTACGTACTATTGTAAAATAATTTTAAGAGAACTTTAAGGTGGTCCAAAAGGACCCTTTGATTTCCATTCCAATACAGAATCACGAAATAAGAATTCTCGTGTAATAAAAGGCTAAAGGGAAAAATGCCATCCCCATATACAGACAATTATATTATTGTTTTGACTCTAATTGTAGGTATATTTACATTTCTTTCCAATGAAAAATTACTACACTTTTAAAATTTCATGATATTTTTCAGCATGTACTTAAAGAATTCTTAAATGATTCTGAAAAATTACCATTCTTCTGCAGTATACCTGTATGACCTGGAATACATATATGTGTGTAATTTAATACTTCATTTGCCACTTTAGTACAATTAAGTTTTTTTTTTTTTTTCATTTATAGTTTCCCTAAAGATCCAGAAAGGCAAAAACAATGGGAAGTACAACTGCGGCGGGAAAACTTTAGAGTAACCAAGTATTCAAAGTTATGTTCGAAACATTTTACATCAGACTGCTTCGATAGAACAAAGTTTGGAGGCACCTGGTTTGGAGGCACCACAGCAATTCCAACGTTATTTAATTTCCCTTTTCACTTACAAAAAAATGTTTACAAGCGAAAGTCGTCAAAAAAGCCACTTCAGCCCAATCTAGAAGAGTCTATGCACTATTCAGAAAGTAAGTGATGCTCTATTTTCAATTTCAGTATCATGTACTTAACATACTTATTTATGTATGTGAGAGAGAGTCGAGGAAGAAATTGTACTTTGATTAAGTCTAACATAACATGCTGTGATGTAGTAATTTTTTTCTTTGAATTCTATTAATTGTATTGGTTTCAATATGTTTAATAGCATCTTTAGAGAGAAAAATAGTTTTGTAAGTAGGTGAATTTTGTTGCATTCTAGACTTATATTCAGTTTAGAATTTCCAGAATGCTTGTAATTTACTTTTAGCCTACTTTTTTATTTATGTTTATGTTTCAGTTGTAAATTAAATTTAATGAACTTAGCTTGAAAATTTTATGCAATTGCTATTTAAAGCAACTAAAACACTTGAACTATTACACGATAAAGTAATCTGAGATTATGGGAACTTTTAAAACTAATTTAGTTTATATCTACAACATCTTGCCTGAACTCTAATATTTTGCAAGGTATTGAAAGCTTGTGAAGAAAAACCCATTATTTATTTTTTACTAATTTAAGATGGCAAATTACCCTCAAAATCTCCTTGCTTGCTATAAATATTCATGTTTCATAACTTTTAATTCTGTTTCCTCTCAGAAAGACATTACACAAATAAAATAATCCTTTTCCTCCACACCAAATCAAATTATTAGCCATAAAATTACTGAAATGCGTTATTAAGCTCCATATGAGTATGATTTATAAATAATAATAATTATTATTAATATAACACTTATATTTAATATTTCGTCTTGAAATCTGTTGTAGGTTCAGCAAGTACATCTGTAACTCCTGAAAGAAGGAAATGGCTGCATTACTTGGGAGATTTTAATGATGAGGATGTTACATCTTCAAGTAAAGCAAAAAAAGTTCTTGAAATAGCTCAGCAGCAAAATATCAGCATGAAAAGAAAAATTAAATTGTTAGATAAACAGAACAAAAGACTGAAGAAGCGTGTGGCCTCTTTAGACGAGCTGCTGACTGAGTTAAAAACTCAGAATTTAATATCTGATTAAGCGTCAACAATTTTAGGGGTAAGCTTAACAAATTTGTATGGTGTCTCTCTTCGTGAGTCATAAATTCAAAGATCGTTTCGTTTCAGGAGTCAAGGTTGGGAGAGCATTAGAATTTCAAAGCAAAACTTCAAGATTTCTTAGAACATAGAAATAACATTTATTAACGATAAACTTATATTACTTCCGCCTATAGCGGCCATGAAACATAATCAAGCATCAAATAAATATGACATGCGTCATTGTTCATGTTCAAGCGTCAAGTGAAATATTTTTCATCGGCGCGCATCAAGAGCGCCACCTATCTACCAAAAAGACGGAACATACTCCGCCCCGATGAACATTGGTTCATTACAACATTATTATAAAAATCTTCAATTTTAGATTCAAACAAGTTTTCCAAAGTTTAAAAGTATATCATATAAAATAAAAATGCATAATGACAAATTTAAATTGAATAACAACATTAAATTTAGCACAAAATTTTACAAATAAAACATACTTACAATCTCTAGAAGGAAAACAAAATAATGAAACTGCTAAATTACCATAATCCACAACTGTGGTCCATTCTATGAATCTGAAACATAATTGAATTAATAATAATAATAAAGACACAAATTATGAATATGCAATTAATGTTTTTTTTTTTTTTTTTTTTTTTTTTTAGAGTCTTATTCACTCAATGGTAAGTGGGAAAGTTTATGTATAGGACGCTTCATTTCGCCCAATAAAGTTTTTAGTTTCACAACACGAACTTTTCCATCAGCACCAGGATATAGTTCAATTACTCGTCCAAGTCGCCACTTTAATGGAGGCAAATTTTCGTCCTTTATCAAGACTAAGTCATTGAGGGCTAAATTTGGTTTATCCCTCAACCATTTGGTACGCCCTTGTAATTGTGAAAGATAATCTCTAGACCAACGTTTCCAAAAGCTCTGGAAAATTTGCTGTGTCAATTTCCATCTTTCAGCAGGGGTTAGCTTATTATTTGTAAGATCAGGTTCAGGAATTGCGGTTAATGTAGTCCCAATTAGGAAATGTCCAGGTGTTAAAGGATTAAAATCTTCAGGGTCAGATGAGATGGAAACTATTGGCCTTGAACTCAAACACGCCTCGATCTGTGTAATTAAGGTGTGAAATTCTTCGTATGTCAGAACCTGGGTCCCAATAGTCCGCTTTAAGTGAATCTTCATTTGTTTCACTCCAGCCTCCCAAAGGCCTCCAAAGTGAGGGGCAGCAGGAGGATTGAAGATCCATTGAATATTTTCACCGCTCAGGTAGTTTTGAAATGCTTCGTCAGAGGAAAGTGTAGCTTTGTATCTTCTTAATTCTCGATCAGCCCCAACAAAGTTGGTTCGTCTATCGGAAAAGATTTTCTTGGGTTTTCCTCTGCGTGACACAAATCTTTTCAGAGATGCTAGGAATGCTTCAGTTGTTAGATCACTGACTACTTCTAGGTGAATGGCCTTTGTGGTGAAGCATATGTAAAGGCAAACGTAACATTTATATCTCGTTCCTCCTCTTCCTTTCCTAGCTTTAATTAAAAAGGGGCCTGCAAAATCTAGTCCTGTATTCGAGAACGTTCTATCCGGCAATACGCGAGAAGCAGGTAGGTCGCCCATTATCTGACTGGATGTGCTTGTTCGATTTTTAAAACATTTTATACATTTCCAAATTATTTTCCTTACAATTTCTCGGCCATTAACGATCCAATATTTCTGTCGCAGAGCAGATAATGTTAATGTGGCTCCTCCGTGAAGGTTCACTTCGTGAAAGTGTTTGACTATCAATTCAGTAACTTGGTGACTTTTGGGAAGAATGATTGGATACTTTGTGTTTTCTGAAAGATTCGAGTTACAGAGTCTACCACCGACTCTAAGGATTTCTTCTCTATCAAGAAAAGGATTTAATTTCAGGATTTTACTGCTGAGATTCAATTTCTTCCCTGCTTTCAAAAGTCTAATTTCTTCTCTAAATTCGGAATTTTGCATGATTTTAAAAATCAAATTGCTTGCCTTATCCAATTCTTGAACTGTTAAAAAACCCTTGAGTTTTAAAGATGTAGGTTTAATATTATGGCAGAATCTTAAACACCATGCAGTTACGCGTTTCAATTTTTTCCAGGATGAAAACCTGGATATCAATTCAAATTCAACCTCTTGGCTAATAACAGAATATACAGTAGTTTGATGCTGTTCTACCTGTACCTCTTCTACCATAGGCTCAATCAAAGGATCAAAAGATGATGAAGGTACATTTTTCTCTTTTAACCACACTGGTCCATTGAACCAGAGTTTATTTTCCACTAGATCAGAAGCTCTTAATCCACGTGAAACTATGTCAGCCGGATTGTCATTTCCCTTACAGTATTTCCATTGCGAAGGTGATACAACATCTTGTATTTCACGTACACGATTAGCAACAAAGGGTTTCCATTTATCAGCGGTACCCCTGATCCAGTGAAGAACAATTTTAGAGTCACTAAAACAAAATACATTATCTTCTTGGATATTAAATAATTTCCTTAAATATTTAACTATTCTTGCGGCAATAATAGCTCCCATAAGTTCTAAACGAGGCAAGGTTAATTTTTTAAGTGGGGATACACGGCTCTTTGAAAGAACAAAAGACGTACAGCAAGAATCAGGATCACGAAAATATGCAACAGCTCCATATCCCTTGAGGCTGGCGTCACAAAAGACAAAAAGCTCTATTTTATCGAAATTTACACATTCATCATTTAATATGTATTTTCTAGGAATACACAAGTTGAGAATAACTTCAATTTCAAAGTACCAAGTTTTAAATTTTTCACTCAAATAACTGGGCAAAATTGTATCCCAATCAATACCCAATTCCCATAATTCTTGTAATGAGAATTTTATTCTGATAACAAAGGGTGCAATGAATCCAACTGGGTCATAAATTTTTGCCACAATCTGTAATACCTTTCGCTTTGTAACGTGTTTCCAGTCAACTGGTTGTAAAAGTTCTTGTACATCTAATTTCAATGTGTCCTCATCCAAATCCCAAATTATTTCCAGCACCTTTAACGTTTTCTTATCCAAATTATCTTCCTTATTAATTAAACCAATACCTTGCCAATGATTTTTTAAAGATACGGAATTTGATTCAAATTTTCTTAAGTTCATACCAGCGTCTTGAAGAATTTTAACTGCATCAGTTGATAATGAGAAAACTTCTTCAACGGAGTCTGCTCCATGGATAAGGTCATCAACATATAAGAACTTATTTAACATGTCAACAGCTTTGCTATATTTCTTTTCATAACCCTTAATATGATGTTTGATAGTGGCGAACAAAATAAACGGACTTGTTGTCATTCCAAACGGCACTCGGCACATTCGGAAAACCTTAAAGCCTAAACTACTGTCACTATCGTCGTAAGAATGATCAAACCACAAGAACCTTAAAAAATTTCTATCTTCGCTATCAATTTGAATTTGGTGAAAAGCCTTCTCTATGTCTGCACAAAATGCAACTTTATGTATGCGAAATTTTAAAATTATATCCAACAAGTTAGGATTTAAATTAGGGCCTGATATCAAACATTCATTTAACGATTTAGCTCCTTCAGACTTAGAAGAGGCATCATAAACTATTCTTATTCTTGTTGTTACTTTTTCTTCACGTATAACGAGCCTATGAGGCATATAATAACAGTTAGGTTCATTTTCAACAAACTTACATTGTTCAACAATCCCCTTTTCAACTTGTTCTCTAATTATATTATCATATTCATTATATAGGAAATCATTTCCCTTTAATTTATGCTTAAGTCCTAGAAATCGTTGTTTAGCAACGAAAAAATTATCAGCGAGTTGTGATTTATTGTCCTTCCAAAAGAGTTTTGTTTCGTACCTGCCGTTATTAAATTTTAAACTGTCGTTAAAATGCTTAATAGTATCCAAATCAGTTTCCGAAAACGTTTTGTTTTCATTTTCAATTCCTATCGAATCCAATTTCCAAAATGACTGCAAATCAAATGTGTTTCCTTCAACGGCAGATAAAAACAACGCATTAATTCGAGTATTATTATTTTTTACTTTACCCATCACTGTGTATCCAAATATGGTCGGTACTATAAACAAACCATCATTTATCATTGAATTACTTCCTGTTTGTATATACCAGAAATGCTCCGCGCCAAGCAGAATATTTATGTTCTCATTAACGGGACTTGTATCCGAAAGTTCCAAACCCTTTTTAGTCATAAATTCTTTAATGTTTTGACATGTTGATGGCGCCTGGAATTCTATTGATGATATTAATTCTATCCCTATAGCTTCTACAACAAGGCAGCGATCATCGTTTTTATTTTTTATTTTTAGACTATATACATCAAATTCTTGCGAGTTACCGCGCTGATTTCCAAACGAATAAATTGTTAGAAATTCTTTTTTAATGACTTGCAATTCTAAATCGTGCGCTAACTTGTGGGTGATGAAGTTTCGTTCACTACCTGAATCAATTAATAATCTTACGATTCTCGATTTATTTTTGCTTTGAGCAATAACAGAACATGTCTGTAAAAGCACACTATTTTCAGGTTTTAGAGTGTTACAGTGGGAAGTAGATACTAAAGTTTTATTTTGCGTATCTGCGGAGTTAACATCTCCCATTTCTTTCGATTTCAAACGGCAGAAAAGTTTATTATGATTTTTGTCGTTACAATTTTCGCATGGTTGTATTTTTGAATGACAAAACGACCGCAAATGTGATCTCAGAAAGCATCTGTAACAGCGACCTTCATGTTTTAATTTCTTTCGTTTTTGTTCGTCGGAAAATTTCAAATATCCGGCAGATGTATGTTCGTTTGATTTGCAGAATATGCAAAACATTTTTACCGATGTGTTAAAAGCAGAAGCTTGTGATTTGACTTTATAATTTTTGAACCCTTATTTAGGATTAACCCGTGTATTTATTACCTTTTGAGCTATTAATCAAAATACTTGCTTCTCGGCATTCAGTTTCGATTTTAATGAACTCTATTAATTCACTTACTTCTATATTTTGGTTAGATGTTCTTTTTCTATGGAATTCAAGAGCTAAATCTTCAGGTAACAATTTAAGAATTATTGGGTTCAATAACTGTCCGTATGAACCGCTAGTAACATCTAAACTACTTAAATTTCTAACGCAGATTTGTAACTGATCATAGAGCTTTCTCAACTCAAAAACATTTGAAGAACTTTTAACTGGTTCTAACTGTAACAACATCTGCATGAATTTTGATATAATAACATCTTTACGACCAAACCTCTCTTCTAAACTTTTAATGCATAGATCATAATTTTCTTCAGATAAATCATAACCAGAAACACAATTATATGCTGAACCAGATAATAAACTTTTCAAATATGTAAACTTATCTATTTTAGATAAACTTGGATTAGAATGAATAGCATTATCATACGAATTAAAGAATTCGAGCCATTTACTGGGATCACCAGCAAATTTTTCAATACTTAATTTAGGTAACTTTACTGAAGCACTACTTGTAACAACATTATTACCACTCAGAGTACTACTAACACTATTACTAGTTGTAATTATACTTCTTTCAACAACTTCATTACTGTTAATTTTCTTTACTTTACTAACAATCTTAGCTTTAAACGTTATAATTTTTTCATCATACTCTTCACATACAAGTAGTTCGTTATCATATTCTTTTTCATCAATTATGAGAGCATCGATCTTTGAGTCAAGAGTTTTAAGTTTCTCATGGTATTCAATTAACAATTCATATGATGAATTTAAATCTTCTAGATGTTCTTTACTTAATTCTTCCGATAATAATTTCTCAAGTTTATTTAGAAGTGTAGTAACTTTACTACGTACAATAGCACGTTTCTTTTTCTCTTTTGCTAAATCATCCATCATGCTTCGTTTTCAAAGATCGATACCAAGAACAAATAAATCAAATTTCTTACCTTTCAAAAGGTAATTCCCCTTGTCGCGGGTTTCAGACACCAGAAAAATGTGTATGGTGTCTCTCTTCATGAGTCATAAATTCAAAGATCGTTTCGTTTCAGGAGTCAAGGTTGGGAGAGCATTACAATTTCAAAGCAAAACTTCAAGATTTCTTAGAACATAGAAATAACATTTATTAACGATAAACTTATATTACTTATATTACTTCCGCCTATAGCGGCCATGAAACATAATCAAGCATCAAATAAATATGACATGCGTCATTGTTCATGTTCAAGCGTCAAGTGAAATATTTTTCATCGGCGCGCATCAAGAGCGCCACCTATCTACCAAAAAGACGGAACAAAATTTTTACAATATCCAGTTTTGTATCTCTCTTACAATTATTTTATCCATCATTTCCCAGAGAAATTGTGCTTTTAACTATAGTTTTGGTTTTTAACTATAACTTAATTTAGGGGTAATTAAGTTAATGTGCAACATAAATGATGTTGCACATTTTCATAAAATTTTTTATCCTCCTTCCCTTGCCAAATGTCAGGCTATTACATAAACATATACTTTCACTTCTGATTTAAAGCTGGGAAATGCTGATCTAAATCATTTAGTAAGAATCAGTAGAATTTTTATTAATCCCAGGAAAGTTGTTTTAGCCCCAATAGAAAGAAATACCCTCAATTTTTGTAATTTCAAAATTTAATCAGCTGATTTTAAATGCTGTTTTTTAACCAAAATGTGTGTGATGTCACACTTTTTATCACTCTTCTTCCCCCTTGTGACAATTGCACAAACTCCCTCCCCCATCAGAGCGTGACATCATTTTTGGATGGCCCTTTATCATGCACCCTAAGATATAATGAATACTTGTTGAGAATTTTCAAAATGTAATAATCAGAAATATATGTCTAATCAAATAATTCTTTGATTAAGGAAATGGCATGCAGGATGCAATGTCACAGGTTGTATTTCCATTAGTGTCATGAAAATATTGCATCTGTAGGTTTTTTAAAATATTTTTGAGGTGACCATTACATAAAAATGTTATAAGTTATTGCTAAAACTCATCTATGTTTTATTATATTATATTTAAAATTTTTATGTTTAATATTATATTAAAATCTTAATTTTTTGCTCCCTTCCTCTAGTTGCCTGGAGCTGAAGGGGACTTCATAGAAAGACTTGAATGTAGTAATTCAAGAGCTGAATATTCAGAAGACCTCCGAACATTTGCCATGACTTTAAATTTTTATTCGGCAAAAGCATATAATTATGTCAGACAAATGTTCAACGACAGTCTTCCCCATCCTTCTACTTTAAGAAGGTGGTATGGTAAAGTTAGTGGTTCTCCTGGATTTACGAAGGAAGCCCTACTGTCATTGAAACTTAAAGCAGAAGAAGCTTTAAAGATAGAATGGTATCGTGAAAAAATGAAGGTTAAACTTGCAGCCCAGGTTCTCAGTAATAGTGTTGCTGATGCTCTTTTATATTTAGAAAACGATTTAAAACACCCCACATTCGTTGGCTGTGCTCCAACCATAAAATTTTTAAAAATATTCAATAGCCTTTTTGACATCTTAAACAGCAAAAACCTATTAAGTAAAGATTTTAAATCTCCAATTAAGCCCCAAAATAAAGATACTATATTAAATTTCTTAAATACAGCACAAGAATACATAAAAAACTTAAGAACAAGTAAAATTGGAGAATACATATTGCATAGCAACAGGAAAACAGGATTTTTAGTTTGCATCAATAGTATTAAATCGTTATATATTAGGCTGTGTGAAATTTCACCTCACCCATTAAACTTTTTCCTGACATACAAATTATCACAGGACCACCTTGAGTTATTTTTCAGTGCCATACGCACAAAAGGTGGTCACAACAACAACCCTACTGCAAAACAATTTAAAGCAGCATATGTTCGCTTACTGATGCACCATCAACATAATGACATCACGTAGTGCAAATTGCATTGTTTTAGACGATACAAATATTTTAAATGTGAGCAGTTCCACTAATATGTACTTGAAGTCAATCAATTTCAACTCCACAGATACCTTTAAAGGTGATTTTAATTTTTCTGAGAATTGTGTTACTGAAGATCATTCTTTTGCATTAACAAGCTGTAAACAATTCTCAGACTTTGTTAGTGATGTTGTTGCATACATTGCTGGTAGTGTTGTTAAAAAATTGAAAAATGCATTAAAATATGATACTTGTATATATTCTCTGTCTGATGTTGGTTTAACAGTTGATTATACACAAAGTAAATTATTAGGTAGAAAAAATAGGGGAGGATTAATAGTTCCATCTGGTAGTGTTGTGAAGATATGTAGAGCAGCTGAGAAATCTTTTTGAACCACCCAAGCTTCTGGAAAACTTAAACAAAAAACATTATGGCTTCATTAATTTCAGATAGTGTTAAATGTATAATAGAAAACTCTCCAAATATATTTTTAGGCATGCATGAACATATTTTAAATCATGAGCCTTTAGATAACCATAGAAGTTCTTTGATAAAAGCCATTCTGTTTGAATACCTGAAAATACGACTGTACTATGCAGGTAAAGTTGAAACAGAAAAACTTCAGAACAAAAACGTATGTAGTGTTAACACAAAAATTACACTTTTTAATGGACAATAATATTTTAAGTTTTATTCAAGTCCTGTATTTTTAAAAATAAAAGCATGTATTTTTAATTTGTAGTTTGTATTTTATTTACATTGTTTTATGTATTCATTTTTTAAAAGTAAATATCACATTCTTTATATATCTATAAAGATTTCAATGGTTCGACAAGCTAATTTTTTTAAAATATATACCATCTCCAAAAATAATAATAATAAATAAAAAAAGTTTGATAAGTCAAATTTTTCATATCAGAGCCATATATAGGGTGCAACAAACAACGGTGCAAATAATTTAAAGCGATTATTAAAAATATAGATAAAATATTCAGGAAAAAAGAGGTTATTATTATTGTATTTCATATTATATTGCATTATTGTATTTCATAAAGTTATGTAGTATATAACAATAACTAGTTTCTATATTTTGGCCAAATTGTGTGTTTTTGTTTTAAAAAGCTCATTACTTATTCACATATCAAAAATAAGAAATTTGGAATATACTTGACTACCATTTTGAGTAGGTGATTTTTAGTACTTGTTCTTGATATACTTTAGAATAAATAATTTTAATAAATAAAATAAAGCATTAATCCACTTAAAATAAAAGTATACTACTTTGTATGAACACCAAACTTTTAAAATATGAGCAGGACATGGTTTTCAATCGAAAAGCTTTATTTCTTCATCAGATGCAAGTTGGATCCTTTGCAGCTGGTGAAGAGCGAAAACTTTTTATTCAAAACGTGCGTTTTGCTCATGTTTAAAAGATTAGTGTTCATGATAAGTAGTATATTTTTGTTTTACTTAATTTTTGAGTGTTTATTTGTAATTAAGCCACTTACTTTATAGTAAATACTATATTTAAATGCACATTTTCATAATGTGTTTATTTAATTGGGATACAGGAATAAAATAGAATATGTATTGTCATGTTTGAATTTATAATTCAGAAAGAAAATTTTATTTTGAAAATGTACATTTTACAGCTGATTTGCAAAATATGAAATCTTACTAAATTTAATGTACAGTTAAGGCAGTAGCTTCCAAGTTTGCATGAAATTATTTTCTGGACATTGCTGAATTTATAAGCACTTTAATATGCAAGTAACTGAATAAAATTGGCATAATCAATTACTTAATAAAGATCTTTTTAAAAATAAAAAATTCTTTACTATCCTACATTTCCATGATGCAAGTACTATTGCTAACACCGAGAGGTCAAAAGTAAATGAAATTCTTCCAAAAACTATTTGAGACTTTAAATTAATTAAAATTATGTTTACTTAAATATATGAAAGTAAAATATTTTTCTTTAATATTTTACTTTCATATATTTAAGTAAACATAATTTTAATTAATTAATTCAGATTAATTTATCTTTTTGTATCAAACTATATTAAGTTTGGACAGTAATAGTTTATAGTTCCAGCTGAAAGTCAACAGTCTGTAAGTATATATTTCATCAATGGCATAAATACATGTAATACAATGTGATTTTCTTTGTCTCTTTAGGATGCAATGCATTAAAATTAAACGAGATTTTTTTACCTTCTCAAATATTATAACAGTAGTGCAATTAATTTTTTAACGTTATTCAAATTAAAGTTTCCATCTCATTTTTTATTATTTATTTTAGATTTTCTTCCTAAAATTATTTAACCTAAACATCTTAAACAATGGTGCAAATAATTTAAAGCGATTATTAAAAATATAGATAAAATATTCAGGAAAAAAGGGGTTAAGTTATATCTAAATATAATTGTAAAAAATCGAACAACCTAATTCGAGGTCGTTGTCTGCTGACTGCTAGGAGACGGAAATAAAAAGCACTACTTGCCATATCAAAAGCGGGCCAAACTGGCGATGAACAGTCTAAGCTATCACTCCCCAAGAGTGCCAAGAGCATTAGTCACATGGTATATATTGGAGACATCCTAGCAGACGAATTCTCTGTGGGTGAGCCGTCTACCTGTTCCAGACCAAACTATCAGTTTTCAGCTATTTTACCACTCAGCCACTAGTACGCAGCAGCAAGTTTCTATGGCTCAGTTATCCACAGTTTGCAAATACTAATTTTTTAACTTTAAAATTACATAAAAAATTCACCTAAATTCCAGAATTATTTAATTTACCCATTTTTCTTTTTTGGTCATTGGTTTCCTTTAAATTGTTATTTTTAACCTTACAGTAAATATTCTGCAATATATTGGAAATGCATGTGACACAACTTTTCAACAAATCATGCAATGATTTGCCACATTCACAAATACTATCATTCCAAATAATCCTGTTTTCAACTTTCTCTGTGATGAGACTTATTAATATAGAATGTTGATTTTTTGATGAAATATATAATTTCTCATACATTTCAGATATTAGGATTAAAAATATTTTAAATGCAGAGGTATTAATGAAAAGCACGAAGTCTGTTGGCCAAAATAAACCACCTCGATCAATAGCAGCTAAGTACACAAAATCTTCCCAATATTCAACTATCATTTCTTTGTCAAGAATTAATTTTTTCCTGGAGAGATTACAATTTATATGCTTCAATACAGATCTACAAACATATCCAGAAATGTAAATTAGACACATTGTATCTTTTTCTGTAACATTAACATCGTTGGATTGATGCAAAACATCACCAAATTCCTTATCAATAAGTTGATCATCATTAAAATCTTCAATATCATTACAAGAAAAATGTTGTAAAATAAATGAACCTTTCTCAGAAATTGTATTTTAAGCAAACTAATTAATTTTAGTTTTCTTTCCGACTCTATAATCTGCTGTAAGGATACATTATAATTACAGCCACTCATTTGTTGAAATTGACCAAAATGTCCCTCAAGGTTATCTGTCTGAAATTTTCCTGAAGGAATAAAAGGTAATTTAAATTCTTTTAACAAATACTTTGAAAGTTCATACAATGTTGCTGTTGTATGGAGAAGAGCAACTTGGGCTTCTTTTGACAGTTTCCCCAATTTGTGACTTACAATTTTTTGTTGTTGGGCAAAAATCGTTCCATGATATAAGCCACAAACAAAACTGTGATAAACATTCTAAGCTTTTATCTTCTGTTGTCCTTATAGGCTGCATAAATACATCTCGAAACTGTAAGGCCTCTTTAGAGTGTTTAACATTCACAATTTTCCACCACTTTAAAATTACATCAATAAAATGTTTAGTTCTTGAGACATCTTTTCCATACCGAGTTCTATTATTCTGCAATTCAATTTGCAGAGCAGCTAAAGTCTTTGCATCAAAAAGTTTAATAGCAGTACTTACTTTCTGTTCCTCTATAGAAGACGGAAATAAAACTTTCCTTGATAAAGTTGGAGCCATTTTAATATTATCGTTTTTTTCTATTTTATACAATTTTTTTAAATGCAGAACACTGGAATTGTAAACAATATTTGAGTTTTCAAATGACAGTATAAAAAATGTTTGGTTTCAATCGTTCTGATTGAACCAGTTGTTTCGTATAGATTTCGATAAATGAACTGGCTTTAGTGTAGAATTGGGTGCGCCTTCAATTGGCGACATTTTTTAAAAAATTTGGCGATGAAACCTCACTTCTGGTTACAATAGTTTTAAATTTGTTTTAGCTTCCCGATTTTATTTAAATGAAAATAGACTGATGTGTACATGGACATATTTAAGGCACAATGCCTAGTTTGTGCAATTCTAGGATGTTTTTTTAAGTAAAAACAGATTGATGTGTACATGGACACAGATCTTATGCAATTCTTCGACTTCTTATTTTGGTTTTGTGTAGCGGCCATCTTGAAATTGTGACTTCCTGGCGCCGATCTTGGCGTCAAGAAAGAATCGCCAATAAACGAGGGGCACCCAATTGTAAACTTTTACCAATGAACTGTATCAAATAATGTAAATATAGGAAGATTATGCATGGTAAGGTTTATAAATGAGGATTTTAATGCACCACCACAAAGCATTTTGAACATATTTCTGTTAATTCTATTATTGTCTTATATTAGAGTTATGATTCGATAACCACAAGACTGTACATGGTCAATTACTTGTTTTGTAAATATTAATAATTGATGTGATAAGTTTTTTTACGGGAAACATTGCTACATTATCTCTGTTTTTTGCTAATATAGCTTATCATAAATGTTTGCAGAGTTGTGGCCTCCATCTGCAAATTATCCGAAAAACCTAAAACACGACCACTTTTATACGAAACTTGTGGTTTTATATATATCACATCTAATAATAAATTGACAATTTTTTCAGAATCATTTAAAATTTCACATTTTTTTTTTTTTTTTTCAAATACATCCAGTGACTTGTTTGTAATCCAGAATCTGCTTGGCCAATTTTCAGAGATAACTTCCTTAAGTATGACGGATGAGGCAATATAAAATACTTACTGTTACGTATAATATTGTAGCTGTTTGGATTACAATAAAATATATAACAAGACCAGGCAAAGAATTCTGCACTATACGAATGCTGTTTCATTTGCATTAATTAAATCTGTTCATACAAAAACTTAAATTTCTCAGAATGTGGATTATTTTCTGTTTCTGCACATTTCAACAGTAGTTCTGATATTTTATCTAAATTTAAATTGCAGTCATCATGAATATCAGAAGCAGAAAAACCATCCAAATGGCTAATCACTGTCTCAAGTTTAAACCATTTATCACATAGTTTTTCTTCTCCAAATATCCATTTGAACTTTTCAATGGGAATTTCATTTTCATTGAAAAAAACTCTTACATTTAAATCGTCCAATATTTTTAAAGATACAAGCACTTTTGAACAGTTTAAAAATTCTAATTTCGATAGCCAAAAGGTCTTACCTTTGGTTATGAATATCCATGAAGAGGGAAGATCTATTTTTCTTGCAAAACCATTACTAATGCCATTCCATCATCACGAACAGCTTTATCTTCTCGAAAGGCAAATTTTTTTTTCAAAATGCTTAATGCATACACTACTGTGTTTGCCAGCTACAAAATCTTTGCGATTAATATTTTTTATCCATTTCTGAGAGAGTACAGGATACGAAGGAAATTTGAAAGTCGTTGAACATGTTCGACACATGTTCATTACTGCTATCGTAATTTGATCGGCGTTTAGGTACACTACACTTTCTTGGCATTCTAAAACACACTTTTTCTTATAAATTCGAATTCACAATATAATATTTTACTTTCCGGTAAAATACAAAATTTTTCAGAAGAAAAAAAACGTGTAAACAATTATCTCACTAGCACTAGTCCTACGGCGAAGCAACGTCAATTTACAAAATTGAAGTACTAAGATTATGACGTCAGATCATGTGATCATCAGATTGGAGCAGGCCTGTAGATATCTAGTTGGCCTTGCTGCAGCTCAAGTTATGTATAATTTTCTGACTAGAGAGCAGGAGAGAAAATACTCTGAAACTAAAATAAAACCTATTAAGACAGCTTGCACTAAATCGATGTCTGTTGATAAATGATGAAAATAATTACATAAAAATTTTTAAGGATTTGTAAAAAATGTTGAGGAATCTCAACGTTTCAGGTGCAGACAAGCCGCATTTTGTATTTAACTAATATTTAAGAAAATTAAACCGTATAATTTATTTTTGCTGAAATGCTCTCACACTCTGTATGGATTTATGATTCTGTCAATTACTGTTTTTCTGAAATATACATGAATTTTTTGGGAACGGTAATAGTTAATGTTACTTTAGTTAAAATATTATGTACATCTCTGTGATGATATATGTCTTTTCTAGTTAGATCTCAAGATAAGGGCATACACATAACCATGTAGGATTTTTTTTTTTTTTTTTTTTTTTTTTTTTTTGAACTTAGCTAAAGTTTCCTTCTTAAAGACACTAATTTTTGCAAATGAACACAGCTTCCTCCCCTGTCTACACTCATGGACACAATCGTATTGTAGGAAATTTTCTACTTCCTTTCGTTTTCTGTCTATAAGGCCCCTTCCCCCCCCCCCTCTATTACATTTGGGCCATTTATTTTTTATTTTATTTTGTCCCATTTTTTCGTCCTGGCCTTTCGAACTCGCATAAAATGTACGAAGTTCTTTTATACTCTCCTCTGAAATACGAAATTGTCCTTTTTTATATGCCTTTCCTTCCCACCTAAGCTTGATTTTTCGCTCATCGGAGCAGAAAGACTTAGCGGGTGCAAAACAAGACATCTGTGTTCTACTTTGTCTGTCTGTCTCTTTGTCAGAGTACTGTACAAGTGAAAGAAAATAAAAATACAGCGTAGACGCTTAATTACTTCACAAAGCCGTAGAAGAAGAAGAAAATGAATTGCGTTAACCTTATTTGTATCAACTTCACTTTCATTTTTAATGCTGTTTGAGAACATAAAGCAATTTTTACTGTGTAAGATAAACCTATTGTTTAAGATATGTAGCAAATCATTTAGACAGTATGTTTCTTACAGAAACATCTGCAAATACTTCTCACAGAAGAAAAAAGTAGCATTTAAGAATTGATTTAGACGAAAGAGCACTTCAAACAGGAATATACTTATTCATGCAGGAAAGAAATTTCATATGTGTTAAGTATGTAACATGTCATTTAGTCAAATACACGATTTAAACAATCACATACCTATTCACTCTAGAGAGAAACATCATGTATGTGAGGTATGTAACAAGTCATTTATTCGGAAAAGTCATTTAACCCAACATATACTTATTCACACAGGAAAGAAACCTCATGTGTGTGAGCTATGTAATAAGTCATTTCTTCGTAAACATTGTTTAAAAACCCATATGCTTATCCACACAGGAGAAAAACCTTATGTATGTGAGTTTTGCAATAAGTTATTTACTGAAAAAAGGAATTTAAAATCCCACATGCTCGTTCATACAGGAGAGAAGCGTCATGTGTGCGAGACATGTAACAAGTCATTTCTACGAAAGAAATGTTTAAGCAAACACATACTTATTCACACAGGAGAGAACCTTCATGTCTGTGAAATATGTAATAAGTCATTTACTGAAAAAATTAATTTAATATACCATATGAGTATTCACACTGGAGAGAAACCTTATGTGTGCGATGTATGTAATAATTCATTTGCTCGAAAAGCTTACTTAAGCAGGCATATACTTGTTCACAGAAAGAAACCTCATATTTGTGAGGTATGTAATAAGTCATTTGCTGTAAAAGGCAGTTTATACAGACATGTGCTTAATCACACTGTGAAGACACCTCATGTGTGCGAGATATGTAATAAGTCATTTAGTGAAAAAAGTAGTTTAAACAAACATATACGTATTCACACAGGAGAGAAACCTCATGTTTGTAAGGTATGTAATAGGTCATTTACTCTGAAACATCATTTAATAAAACATATACTTATTCACATGGAGAAGGAACCTCATGTGTGTGAGGTATGTAACATGTCATTTTCTCAAAAAGCTGCTTTAAACAGACATATGCTTATTCACACAGGAAAGAAACTTCATATGTGTGAGGTATGTAATAAATCATTTACTGAGAGAAGTCATTTAAAAACCCATGTGCTTATTCACACAGGTGAGAAACCTTATGTGTGTAACATATGTAATAAGTCATTTAATCAAAGAAGTACTTTAAAAACCCATATGCGTGTTCACACAGGAGAGAAACCTCATGCTTGTGCGGTATGTAACAAGTCATTTATTGCAAAAGGTCATTTAAACGAACATATGCGTATCCACACCGGAGAAAAACCTCATGTGTGTGAGATATGTAATAAGGCATTTGCTCAAAAAAGTGATTTAAGAACCCATATACTTATTCACACAGGAGAGAAACCTCATGTGTGTGATGTATGCAACAAGTCATTTGTTCGAAAACAGTATTTAAAAACCCATATGCTTATTCACACAGGAGAAAAACCTCATGGGTGATGTATGTAATTTGCCATTTACCCCCCCCCCCCAAAAAAGGAATTTAAAGATACATACGTATTCACACAGGAGAGAATCCTTCCTCACGTGTGTGAGGTATGTAACAAACCATTTCTTCAAAACAGTTGTCTTAACATCGATATTCACACAAGTGGGAAACCTCATTAGTGTGAGGTATGTAATAAGTCGTTTACTGAAGAAAGTCATTTAAAAGGCCATGTGCTTATTCACGCAGAAAAGAAATCTCGTGTGTAAAATCTGTAAAAAGTCATTTAATGGAAAAGGTCATTTCAACAAACATATACTTATTAACACACTGCAGAAACTCCATGTTTCTGAGGTACGTAATAAGTCATTTGCTCAAAAATCTAAATTAAATAATCATATTCTTGTGTAGAAACTCCATGTGTAACAAATCACTTGGATGATAGAAAAATTGAAAGATACATGTGTACAGATAATAGAAGGTTAGTGTCTGTTGTAGAAAAGTTTGATTACTAAGAGCCTTTAGTTACTGTGTGTTAATGACTTGTCCATGCTATACAGGAATGTCATTGTATGATGTGTTTTAACTCGTTATTTCATTTCACTTCAAGATATATCGTTTATTTTATTAAACACCAGAAAAACCTCATATTTGTGAGATAATTTTAAAGTATTGCTGAATTGAAAGAAACGTTTGCATATTTAAATATTTAATTAGTAATGAAATGTTTAAAACGGCATATTCGAAGAGTGATATATAAGAGACTAATTATACTGTTCTGAATCAGAAAATGTTATTGATGTCACATTCCTCCCATTCAGGTAATGTCATGCATTGTTTGAAACGTTGAACATTTTCATTTGACTGGAAATTTCAGTCACATTTTGCACTATTTGCTTTACATTTTTGTAAAAGGTACAAAATGTGAAATGTATTGTTTTGTGGTAACTTTAGTACTGTATGATTTATGTTATTTCTTCCTCATTAGCTTTGCAAACTTCCTTTTTAATATTGAGAATGCTTATGCAGCTAGTAGTGTCTTTGAACGAAATCGAAATTTCTTGAGGAAATGAAGTTTTTTTGTGGTACATGCATGTTAATGCAGCCATCTTAATACAAGTATATGGCAAACTGTGGCAACAATGTGCATAACCATTCTTCGAGGAACAATGCTTATAATAATCACTCAGTCAAGCATTTCAGTGGTTTTCTATGCATTCTTTTCCAAAGTCTAAGAGTTTTTATAAACAAATTGTGATTTTTTTTCCCTTAAACTTAGTTTTAAAATATGGCCTTGCGGAATTTGTGAGTAATTTTATTTCAGTACTACAAAATACTGCAAGAACACAGGATTTTACTCAAATTGTTCTAAAAGAACAACGAGGAAATGCTTTTAGTCCATAGCCGAGTGCTGCACGAACCCAATTCTGAGCAATTCTCCTATTTTTTTTAAGGCAAAAACAGATAGCTGTGTATTTGGGGAGGAGGAAAGTACAAAATAATTAGCAACTTAGAAGAAGAATGTATTTAATTTTTTTAATGCATTGCTAAGTAGTTTTTTTTTTAATGCATTGCTAAGTAGTTTATTTTTTTAATGCATTGCTTAATCCTTATTTAATAATTCAAATCTGTATTTTCAAGCGTGTTTTCTTTTCATATATAGTACCTTTCCATATGTAGTTATATATAGTTCATATGTTTACCAACTTACAATAAATATTGCTAGTTTGGAATCTCCTTAAAATAAATGTGCAAAAATCACCATTTTGCAGCCGATAAGTAAATTTAGCTTTTCATCTGTAAAAAATCAAAAAAATTGTTCTAAGGCCATTGCGTTAATATATAACTACCTTTTAACTTCCTCATGGTTCCATGCAAATCTTTCTGGGCTAAAGTGGAGAATCACACACTTATTTGTTTGGCGCTTTTTACAAGAGTGAGAAGAATTGGATTTTTGTCAATTTTCTTCGACTTTTTAAGTGAAAATAGGTCGATGTGTACATGGATAAAGGGAGTACACAGTGCCACTTTTGTGCAATTCTGGGATTTTTTTTAAGCGAAAATAGGTTGATGTGTACATGGATACCAAGTATGTGCAAGTCTTTTAAAAGCACGCCAAGTAATGGGCGATTATGCACTTTCCCCTCTTTCTGATATATTTATACTTTTATGTCTGTTTATTGTCTATTCATGTTATCACTGTCAAATTCTTCTTGTTCTGAAATTCTGAAGAATGCTTAAATATTTAATCACAATGTACACACTGTAGCTTGTGAGTGCAGTGCACTATATTAAACTTGGCTGTTCTTATGTTAACACAAAATTTATAGTTCTGTGATTAGACATGAAAATATGTTTTTCAACTTCAATAAGATTTCAATCAATTTTTACAGGTAGAAAAATCTAGTGTGCATAAATATTTGTGTATAAAAAGGCATTTGGAAAATATATTTTTCATAAATTTAAAAAACATTTTTTTAAGTGCCAGAAGAAAATATAACTTTCTATTTTGAAGGACTCGTACTGGCTTTCTATATGGATTAAGATTTATGTACCAAAGTAGAAATTGATATATGTCTTACAATTCCTGCTTTGTTTGGAAGTGTTTGTGCAAATCAACATTATGAGAAATGAAATTTGTTTTGATATTCATTAAGATGAAATATTTCTTTTATGATGCAACTTTTATAGTAGAAAGGCATTTCCAAATATTGTACTTCATTTTCTCTTTTGTTATTTTAACTCGAGACACATTCTGTGTTAGAATTATATTCAATTGATGTTTGCAAACAGGACTTAAAACTGAAATAAGAACACTGATCTGATAAAGTTATAATTTTAACAGAATATGACTTTAGGTCATATTTAATATTATTTCATGGGATTGATTGTAGTGACATTGCATCTGTTTTAGTCAGTTTGCTTTATTTAATAAATCTTTTCAATTATAACCGTAATTTTTTTTAATAATTATTAAGCTTTAAAAGCTGAAGAAATAAATGTAGTATTGGATTTAAAGAGATATTTAAATATAAGAATTTTAAATCTGTGTTATGAAAGTTTCAAATTGTATGTTTATAATACCTTTTATGTATTTGAAAAGATTACTTTGATCTAAATCAAATAGTAACCAATATGTGTATAAAAAAATAGGTTATGAAATAAGTTTTGCCACTGCCACTTGATACAAGTTCTTAAAAATTAACTTTTGATGAAATAGCTTTAGATTTATGTACTAATTTATTTTTAATACAGGCCTGTATTTTTGAACATCAAGCAGAAGGGTAAAAGTACCCAATTTTGTCAAAAATTCTCTCAAGGGTATAATGAGGAAATACGTGTGTGGGAGTTAGCCATTCTTACAATATGTAGAGCCTCTAATATTTTTCTAAGGAAAAACGGATCGTTGTAAGCTTGGGAAAAATAGCAGAAAAAATTCCAAAAAGATTTGGAAATGAATGCAAATGTTCTGTTCTTTTACTGTATCACATGATCCTTATTTCTTAAGTAAAATTTGTATTTTCATTTGCTGAAGTATATTCTTTTTTTATGTTTCATTTGTGAACTTATGAGAAATATTCTTAGTCTGGGAATCTTTCTAAAAATAAAGGTAAACAAGAACCACCTTCCAGCCAATAAGTGACTTTTACATTTTCATTCAATAAAAAAAACACCAGATTGCACCAAGATGGTTTTGTTAATATGGAAGTACCAAAATTTGTTAAAAGAATTTTTCTTTTGTATTTTGTAAGTAATCAGAAAAGTGACGTATCGATTATATTAAAATTAATATACACAATACATCATTTGTACAGCATCCTATGCTTAAACACAGGTATCTTGAGTCAAAAATTTTCCTTCTCCCTTCTTCACAGCTATAATAGTAATTTTATATCATTCACTGCAAATAATATGGTATGCAACAAGCTTTTCTAGAGAAATAGCTTTGCCTTTAATACTCAAAATAATGCATGTAAGTGTGTCTACAAACACATACAGTGCATTGATATACAAATTTGTAGCAAAACACATATGCAAACATGTTATCTCATTCGGATAAACACTATATTTATATACAGTACAATGTCCGTAATCCGGACTCGTCGCGACTTCAGCGATTCCGGTTTAAGGGTTTTTCCAGATTATAGATGATCAATTCAAATCTGGTAAGATGGCATGCAGAAATTATACAATTAAAAATATGAAACCGTAATTTATGAAATAAGGAGCAATTATAATCTAAAGGGTATCAAAATTTACAAAAAAAAAAAAAAAAGCTTAATATTTATTTGTTTGCTTTATTAAACATTTCCTTCAATGTAAGCTGTTTAAGTAGCTTCGTTTTTTTGTGCTAAATGCGCATGCGTAAACACATGACGGATAATGAACGTTTGGATTACAGACTTTGTACTGTATATGTATGAATATGTATAACAGTATTTAATGTTATGCAAGACAAAACTAACCATACAAATAGAAATAAGTCACTGTTAATCACATATGTTATTATTTTAATTAGTAACAGATGCAGAGTTAACTGATACAGAGTGTAATACTAAGCAGCTGCCTGTACTTTGTAATGGCTACCAGATAAATTACCTTATTGCAAATACAGTCAAAAGTCGTTAATCCGGACTCGTCGGGACTTCGGCGATTCCGGATTATAGATCATCAGTTTAAATCTGGTAAGATGGCATGCAGAAATTCTAAAATTAAAAATATGAAACGTAATTTATAAAATATTGAGCAATTATGATCTAAAGGGTATCAAAATTTACAAAAAAAAAAAAAAAGCTTAATATTTATTTGTTTACTTTATTAAACATTTCTTTCAATGTAAGTTGTTTAAATTGCTTCATTTTATGTGATAATACTTTCTCTTTAATTCTATAAACAGACATAATTTCTTGTTCAGTTACAAAGTTCCGCTGTTCAAGTCCCGTTAATTGCTGTGCCGAGAATAGCGACTAACTTGTCAATCGAAATTTTTTCGTTTTCACTAACCTCTCTGTCACATTCTTCATGTCTTTATCCATTTTTTGCAGCAATTCCACTTTTTGTTTGTTGGACATCGAAACATACTTTGGTTTTGTAGATCCTTTGGAAGTTCCAGCATCGGAAATTCTATTTGACATAATCGAAAGTTCAAGTTTACTTTTATAAAATTGCTCTTACAGTCTGAAAAAAATAATAAGCAGGATCCAATTCAAAGTTTAAGGAACAATGCAATCATTGACATTAACTGAAATATATAATTAGATAATTTTAGCTTACACCGTCCGTTATACATTAAACGCGCAGGCAAAAACGTATTCTGCACTTGCGCACACGCATATGCGCAGTAGTCAAGGTCTTACGCTCACACGTAAAATGCCTGTGCGCATGTGCCAACGCAGCGCATGCGCAGAAAGTTTTTAGCTTTGAGGTCCGGATTATAGATCATTCCGGATTATGGGTGTCCGAATTAACGACTATTGACTGTATATAAAATCAATGTATGTACAAAATACTTCTATTAGAATGTGTTTTATATTCAAAATGGCAAGCTAATCACAAAATTATAAATAGTTTGAGTATTAATTATAAAATTTATTGGTCCTATCAGTTATAGGCACTCACTGAGTGTTACGAAAGAACTATCAGATAAGTGTGTATGCATACGGAATTATGAATGCATCACTAAATGTAAATGCATGTATCAGATGTATATATATAAGTATTTAAATTGGCATTTAATTAAGTACTTCTGTTAGTGAGATAAAATTAATATACATGGTACATCATTTGTACTGTATCCTGTGCTTAAAACTGGCATTTTATGTCAGAATTTTCCTCTTCCCCCCCTTTTTCACGGCTATAATAATACCTTTTGTAAGATTCTGGTCCCTTAATGTATATGTCTCATTTCTATTTATTGCTAGTAGTTAATGAATCAAAAATGATTTGAATTATCATCCCAGATGAGAAGGAAAAAAATTATTTAAGTTAAGCTGCATTTCAAGGAAAAATCTGCATAAACTGTGAATTTGAGTTACAATCCTAAGGTAACAAAATGTAGTCCATTCCATATAACAGTTAAGGATAGTTCGTACCAAATATCAGTTATGGATGCTGACATGTAATGTGCTTAAAGAATCAGGTAAAAATAAAAGAAATACATGCAGATACTTAAATTTCCATCCACTTAATAATATATATTACGTATAAATTAATGAGTTGAAGTCTAAATATAAATTATTTAGATATTAATTCTAGTGATAAATTATAATTTACAACGTAAGAGTTAATCGCAATATTGTATGTGATTTATTCATGGTTCTTAGGGTTGAGGTTTTAACCAATTCCAGTTCTCAGTTTCTTTCATCTCATCAGATGTTACAGTTGTTGATCTTCGTTGTGTCTGTTTCATGCAGTTTTCGTACCATTGCTTCAGTTTCACTTTTTGAAGATGATGATGAATGTTCTAACTTTAAGTTTGGCGTGCCAACAGTCTAAATAAATGTGAAAATACTACAAATAAGAATAAGAGCTCGTGAGTAATTATGATTCAGAAAATTTTGATTCTAATGGAAAATCTAAGATTTGCTCTAAATGTAAGAGACCCTTTTTCTTTTAAGCAATCGTTATGTAAACATAAACGTAATTGTAAAAGTATTGTCGAAATCAAATATCACACAGTGTGTGAAGTTTGCATAAAGTCATACTCCACAAGACAGTCATTTTTCACTCGGAAAAAAAATTTTGCCAAGCACCGTCAACTGAATCTGTCCTAAAGGCATATATTTGTGACCAAGTGTGAGAGAGATTGTAAAAGCTACAGTTTGCAGCACTTTCGATAGTCATCCTGATACTTAAGTCTTATCGGATTCTAGTGTTTCAGTTTTGTGTGCTCCTTCAAGTGTTCCATCGAAACCCTATTTATCCATTGTGTTTTGAAACGAGTTTCTTCTGTCTGCACTACATTGGATAGTCATCCTAATGCTTTAACATTACCGGGAGTTTTGACTGATTTCGATAACCACCCAATATTTCAGTCTTGTTGGATTATCCTGATGCGCTTTCTAAACCTCTTTATTCAGATGTTTTAAAATATAATTCTACCAGTACGTCCTTGGATAATCATCCCAGTAGTTTTGTATTATCAGGTTTTTCAGTTCTGAGCCTATAGTCAACACTGTTTCGAGTATTCTCGACATCACTGCACCAGTTTCTCAGCATTCCAGTACTCCATCTGTTTCTCATTTTCTGTTGTTCCAAGTTTATCTGTTTCTTAACTTTCTGGCTCGTTGTATCTTCCTACAGTTACTTCTGAGCTTGCAATAAATTCCATTTCATCTGCTTCTCAGACCGCCTTATGAGATTTTCCATTTTTTGAAAGTGCTGTTAATACTGTTTCAAATAATGTTAATGACATTGCATCTGTTCGTCAGTTTTCTGTGCTCAACTCTGAATCCTCTGGTTCTTTGTGTTCTGCTTTTCAGATTTTCTCCGATTCCAGTTCTCCTCATGTTTCAGATTCGGCTTCTTTCATCTGATCATATCTTGCAGTTGTTGATCTTAAATCTGTTGGCTGTATTTCATGCAGTTTTCATACTATTGCATCAGTTTCACTTTTTGAAGATGATAATGAATGTTTTAATTTTACGCTTTTGGGTGCTAACAGTCAAAATTAATGTGAAAAATGACACTAAAAGTGAACTCATGAGTAATTATGATAAAGAAAATTGTCGTTCTAAGGGAAAATCTAAGATTTGTTTTCTAAATAATCCTTATCTAATCATAAATGTAACTGTAAAGCTATTGTAGAAATGAAATATTCGAGAGTGTGGGAAGTTTGCATGAAGTGGTACTCCACAATCATTTTCCATTCATAAAAAATGTTGCAAAGCACCATCAACAGAATGTATTCTAAAGGCATATATTTGTGGCCAGTATAAGAGAGATTGTAAAAACCGCAGTAACCTTTTTCATCATAAAAAGATTTGTAGTATTAAAAATCCTTAATAATTGTAAGCCACGTGTTATTCCTTATTATAAGGAAACATTTTGTTCTGATAATGAATGTAATAAACATTTGGCTGAATATCATGATTATATGGTTGTGCAAGAACATATATTTTCATCAATGGGAGAATTTCAGTTCTGTTTAGAATCACATAATAAGCAGGCATTCAGTTCTTATAAAAAGTCTGCTGGAAGTAGGTGTAGGAATGATAAAACTTTTCATTATTACTGTTATCAATTTAATTTAATGCATAAAAAGAAAGTTCCAGTTTCTAGTAGAAAAAATTTGAAAGGTACTTTACCTTCCAACTTTAAGTGCCCGTCAAAAATTTTAGTTTGTGAAGAATCACAACTTGTCACAGCGATATTTTATTCGAATCATAATCATGAATTGTCTTTTGAAAATAGCAGGTTCCACCAACTTAGTCAGACCTGCCATAATAAAATTAATGCTTATGCACAGTTAGGTGTATCTACAGATCAAATTCAAGAATTTATCAGAGCTGGAAGGGGACTGCGGGATAACAGGGCTTATATGATAAAGATGTCTTTGTGTCATGAAGAGTGATAAACTCTTATAAAAAGCAGTTAATATCTTCCTTTCCTGGTAATGATTCACTTTCAGTTGCCACTATAGTTGAAAAACTCAGGCAAGAATCATATAAGCCAGTACTTATTTATAAACCACAAGGGGAAAACCAACATTGTATTATCCAAAAGGGCTTGATGAAATTTCTTATCTAAAGGAGTCTTTTGCATTAGGTTTGCAAACTAAACAGCAGAAAGAGATGATGATTAAAGGTTGCTCCAGTATTTTATGTATTGGTTCTACTCACAAAACAAATCAATATGATTTTTATTTATTAATATTAATTTTATTTATTAATATTATTTAATCGTTCCTGATGAGTTTGGTAGTGGTTATCCTGTAGTGCATTTCATTACAAATAAATTAGACTAGAATACAATATATAATTTACTCCTTAGTATAAAATGTGTAATACCTGAACTTTATGTCAATTTTCTTATGACAGATGATGATAAGTCTACCCATCCTGCATCTGATAAAGCATTTGGTCCTGGTATTACACATTTGTTATGTAAATGGCATGTGCATTGTGCTTGGCAACGTAATTTGTGCGGAATGTTTTCTAATCAAAAAAGTTAAAGATGAAATTTATTTTAATATTGTAGTATTAATTGAAGAATTCATAGTAATGAGGGATAATTTCCTTCAGAAGTTTCGAACTATCGCACCATCTTTTATACAATATTTGGGTTTTCATCCGCAGAGAACCCGTTGGCGCCGTTGCATTTTTATTCGCCAAGCTCGCGGTTCATCGGCGATGAGCCGAGACGTAAGCGTGATATTTATTATTTTGTAAACGTGAGTTTTAGTGCATGTAAATTCAAGTTAGCAGACAAAACAATATATTAAGCATATGGTAGTAAAAATTCACAGATAATATGCATGTAGATGTAAAACTAACCGGTTAAACGTGATATACGGATATAAATTTGTATTAAATTCAAGTTAGCACAGAAAAGAATATATTAAGCATAAGACAATATATAAGCATTTATAACGGAAATAAAAAAAATAAATTAGTATTAATGTACTGAAATTACCCGGTTAAACATGATAAACGAAAAAAAATTTGTCTTAAATTCCAGTTAACACGGAAAACAATATAATCCTTACATCAGCAGTGGTTTGCTAATTTTGATGATCATGGTGATGCATCAAACTATTCTGTCATCTTAGATAATCATATTTTTTATTTCAATTTCATGATCTATTTATGTCACACCTGCAATCCTCTGAAAGGTTATTGTTAGAAAAGCATTAACAAGATAATTATCTTTATTTTTGCAGCCTACGAAAACAAATTATTTTACGGGTTAAAAACCTCATAGTTCTGCATGCTAATAATTAAGAACACAACGTCAACAGCCGTGTTACAAATTAGCATTCACCTCTCCCGCCGTATTTTCCTTTCATCCCGAACCGAGAACCGGCATTTATCTACCAAAATATTTCTATTTATTCGTTGTTAAAAAAATTCAGAAAAAATAATAATAAATAAGAGAAGAATAATATAAATCTGCAAATGCGAACAACGACACTGATAATTCAACAAAGTGAACGCAAGAGGAATGGTTGCAAACTTCGAACAAGCGAATAGGATAAATCCGCGGGGTTACCAGGTTTGAACTATTATCGCCAAAGTTGGCGATGTTTACATTTACCGGGTTTTCTGCGGAAGTGCTTCCCAATATTTTGAAGAACATTACTATAGCCGTGCTAATCTTTGGTCAGTAACGCATAGAAATTTCCCTCGTGCTTTCACAGATACCTATATGTACTGTGAATCGTTTAAAAATAAATTAAAAACAACATACTTTATACGAAAATTTAACAGGCATCCAGATAAATTAATTGAAGTACTTTTAAAAATGGAAAAGGATATATATGTACATGGCTGATAGCTATAAAATTAATTACAAGCAGAGTACTTGTCCACTAACATATCATAAACGACATGAATTGGCAATAAAAACTTTAACTAGTGACGTAATAGAGGCTGGTTTTTTTTTATTTTTTATTGTGGACTGTAAATCACAGACTTGTGATATTCAATATACACTTAAATGCTTATACAGTGCAAAGTCCGTAATCCGGACTCGTCGAGGCTTCAGCGAATCCGGATTATACATCATCAATTTAAATCTAGTTAGATGGCATGCAGAAATTATACAATTAAAAGTATGAAACCGTAATTTATGAAATAAAGAGCAATTATGATCTAAAGGGTATCAAAATTTACAAAAAAAGTTTAATATTTATTTGTTTACTTTATTAAACATTTCTTTCAATGTAAGTTGTTTAAGTTGCTTCGTTTTTTGTGCTAATATTTTCTCTTTAATTCTATAAGCAGACATAATTTCTTGTTCAGTTACAAAGTTCCACTGTTCAAGTGCTGTAATTGCTGTGTCGAGAATACCGACTAACATGTCAATCGAAATTTTTTCGTTTTCAGTAACCTCTCTGTCGCTTTCTTCACTATCGGAAGCGCACATGAGTAAATGCTACGCGTAGGCGTAACGAACGCGCGCAGTAAACACGCATGCCTAAGTTTGTGGCTTTGAGTTTAGGATTATAGATCATTCCGGATAATGGACGTCCGGAGTACAGACTTTGTACCGTAAGAGTTACTTCCTCAAGCCCATCACTGTTATTCTAAATGTATTAGCTTATCTTGTCTTAATACTGTGTATTAATTTATATAACTACCGTAATTTCCGGAAGAAACGCCACGGCGTTTACGTGTTTAAAACTTAAATTTTCAGCGGGTGCGGCGTTTCTACCCATGCGGCGTTTAGGTGCACTAAAAATAAAATATTTCCTATGATGGTCATTGTACATTGTTTGGATGGCCTTGTCATTGTGCATAGACTGGTGCTGTTCCCCCACAAAAGACCACTCAGTTGCTTTTGCGAACGTTATTTTGTTTACATTCTTTCCCTTGAACAGACCTACATGCCTTATTCACCCTAAACGAGATCTCAGAACAATAACATTCTTCCCCCTTTCAAATCAACATTCTCATCAGTTTGAATAGTCTCTCTCCTCTGCCATTCGATGAATCTTCCAGGACCCATCCTCTCCCCACCCTTGCCTTTTCTGCAATTTTTTTCAATAGCGGACACAACTCCACATGCCTCGCAATAACGAACTCTGACGTATTTCCCCTTCAGCATGAATGGATTTTTCTTGGCATTCTGCCAAGTACAGATCCCATCAGTTTGAGTACAAGTATTTTTGGATAGTTTTTAATTAGGGAGCGGAAAATTTTTGAAAATGTCTCTAAACGGCACAGAAGCTATACATTTCTTACCTTTAATTTATTTTTGAGTTATGGTTTCATTTCATGCATTTTTCTTAACTGGTATGTCATATGTCAGGACTTAGGTTGAGTTTTTGCATCTATACGGTCCACGACGATGTCACGCGCAATTTAATCTATTGCGGCGTTTACGCTGATGCGGCATTTCTGTGTAATTTTAAATTTTTTCCCACCATTTTTCTCGAGTGCGGCATTTACGCTGATGCGGCCTTTCTTCCGGAAATTATGGTAATTGTCCAAATTTCAGTCCATTACGTAAACACATCCATAACGTACTACATTCAGTCAAAGAGATTCATCCTTCTTCGTAAGAGATTCTCATAAAAGAAAAGCTATTCATCAGCCATACAAATAAATAAGAAGTGTGTTATTCCGAATACAGTTGCATGTAACTTCGAACATAAAATTGATACTTTTTTTTTAGATATTAATATCTGAATCGCATGTTATGCTGCCTAATCCGACAGTTAAAAAGATATTGTTGCCTACTATAACAAAAAATTTGAAAGAAATAATTTCTAATTGTAAAGGCTTAATAGAGCCGAACTATCTGGAAGGATTTCCTAACAAAGTACCATATGCCAGTCTTTCTGAATATTCAAAGTAAAAAATCTGATTTATGACTTCCTTGGGTGGAATATTAAATTATACGCATTTTTTCCTGTATTTTATTTAAACTTATTGAATTAAATCTACTTCGTCGATAGCGTATGTCATATCCTTCTTCTTGGGCGTGTAGGTTCTGGATATATATTTAATTTCTACCGTAGACGTATCGTAATGTGGGCATTGCATAAAGCCAAACATTTAACGGCACAAAGACTATTAACACACGAACAAAATAATAAGAACAAACGATTAACACTAAAGTATAACTGCGTATTTTCATCCACGCTGGCATATAGCATGTTACCTTCGTTACTTCGCTACTAACTACTAACTAACTACTCTTTTCTAGAAAGTCACATGAGAGAGAGGCGTTGCAGGCCGTTCGGCTAAACTGCGCATGCGTGGTCATCAAGTCATGACAGCAGATAAACCACAAGAGAATAAATGCGCTTTTTATTATATTTATTTGTCATAATGGATAGTCTGGCGCTCGGTTCACTTAACAGCGTTACATCTCATTCATTTTATAACTCAAAGGTTTCACAGTAGAAGGTGCTAGCACCAGGGTGCCTAGGCCGAAGGCCTTACTCTTTATCAGACAATTTGGGTATTTATTAATTTTGCAAGCCATAAAGTGAAAAGTACAATGCAAACAATGATAAAAATTTTGAAATTTAGAATAACATTAAGTGTGCGTGAAACCAGTCGAGAGGTGGAAATGCTAATGCATCTGGGAGATTGTTGGAGCTGGTGACTTGAAATGCTGTAAAGGAGTTTCCTAATCCGTGAGAGATAAGGCAGTACAGAAGCATTCGGTAACATACAAATTGGGAGTTAAGTAAATTAAGTAAATACTATAGATAAAGACACTGGTAATATAACTGTACTTTTAAGATGGGAAATAAATTTACTGAAATAAGTGGGATGAGAATCATAAGATCGGCTGGTCACTAGTCCTTGTGTCAGTGGCTTGGGGTCAAGCTCTCGGGAGTACCTGTTTTCGGGAAAGCCGACTGTGGGGCTTCAATTTGCATATAGGTCCGGCTAGCCCTAACACAGGAACCTGTGTTCCCTTGTTGGGCTCCGTGGTGGGCGGGGCCGTGGGACCCGAATTTTATATCTTTCAATCATGGCTTCTCTCTTTATCCTTAAAAAACCGAGTCGAATGAAACCAATAAAGATATCGAAATAGTAGACAAATCCATCAACAAGAAGATCCGTACAGATGCAAATGACAAAGATACCGAAATTATTGATAAATCCAATACAAAGAAGATCCGCACCGATGCAAATGCCAAAGAATCTACTGATTGTGCACGCTTCCTTGTTATCTCTAGTCCTTCTGGTGAACTGCAAAAGATGTCTCCTTTTCTCGTAAACAAATATATACATTCATGTATAGGTGAGCCAAGGAACATAAAGCGTCTCCGATCAGAAGACCTGCTTATTGATACCATGTCGGCCACCCAGTCTGCTTCTCTTTCCCGAAAAACCAAATTTGGAGAAATATCTATAACTGTGTCAGCGCACAAGACACTTAATTTTTGTAGAGGTGTGATCTCGGAGGTCGACCTTCTGTGTGTTTCAGAAGAAGAGTTCGTCTTCGAGTTAGCTGACCAAAATGTCTGTGGTGCTAGGCGGATCAAGATGCGAAAGGAAGGTAAGTTGATCGATACAAAACACGTGATCCTTACCTTCAACACGCCTGATCTGCCTAAGAATATTAAGGCTGGATATCTAAATCTTCCTGTAAGACCTTATATTCCTAACCCTATGCGATGCTTCCAGTGCCAGCGTTTCGGCCATTCTAAGATGACTTGTCGTGGCAGCCTCACATGCGACCGATGCTCACAGATTGGCCACGATTCTGAAAATTGTACCGCTGCGCCTTCGTGTATAAATTGCAAGGGTCAGCACCCAGCATTCTCACGCCTGTGCCCAAAATGGAAATCCGAAAAAGAAGTACAGACTCTTAAAGTTACCAGGAACATCTCGTATGCTGAAGCCAGAAAACTAGTTCAAAGCACACAGCTCCAATCAAACAAATCTTATGCCAGTGCAGTTAAAACAGCACGTAGCATTGCCACCGAAACATCAATAAGCACGCAGACTAAACCAAATAAAACCCAACCGACTACATCCACAAAGAAAACGGAAAATGCAACTCATTTAATACAAAAAAAAAGAAACAGTCATTCAAAAGTAAACCTAAAACTGAAAGTCACAAAATAATTAATAAAAATAGAAGTCCTAGCAATAGCTCTCTTGACGATATGATTTCTGAATCTGCGGATTCAGACGGTATAAAAGTAGAAGAGGGTCTAGAAGTTCCCAGGCATCTACTTCCACGAAAAACCAAACAAGAGCACAGAAAGAACAAAAACCAGTCATAATGGCCACCCTAGTCTCATGGAACTGTCGCGGTTTCCACCGAAATTTGCTCGACATCAAAGCCATAATTAATGCTTACCATCCCGTATGCTTCGCAATACAGGAAACAAATCTAAAACCAGAACAACAGGCAAAACTTCGGAGGTTTTCCTTCGTCAGGAAAGATAACCTTGCAGGTGAGTGTGCCAGTGGAGGTGTAGGTCTCCTCACCTCACTGGATTATCCCTCAAATGTGCTTTCTTTGACGACATCCCTCCAAGTTGTCGCTATTCAAACAAATTTTGATATTGTTGTTACAGTCGTTTCTCTGTATTTGCCTCCAAATGAGCATATTGATCAGCAAGATTTAAATGGTCTTTTAGAGCAGCTGCCTGAACCTTTCATCGTATTAGGAGATTTTAACGGCCATAGTGCACTCTGGGGTAGTAAAGATACAAATTGCCGAGGAAGACAAATTGAGCAGATGATCGAAGAATTGTCTCCTAAATAATGGGCATGATACATACTTCCATGAGCCTTCAAGGACATTCCACGTTCTCGACCTTGCCATCTCTTCACCATCTCTGTTGCCATTTTGCACTTTTAGTGTCGGAAATGACCTGTACAACAGCGATCATTATCCCATTTTTGTATCTCTTGAACGAAGAGGAGCAAACCCCATGTCGAGACTCCCTCGGTTTATACTGGACAGGGTAGACTGGGAACTCATCTCTTCTTCCGCAGAGCTCACAGAAGAAATGGTAGAAGATGTGCATATCGATGACGCTTTGGAACCTGTCACAAATACTATTATTCAGGCAGCTATGCTTTCGATTCCTAGAACATCAGGAAAAATGCTTAAATATACGAAACCATGGTGGAATCGCGACTGTCATGAAGCACTGAAAAAACAGAAAAAAGCATGGGGTATTTTTCGTAGATATCCTACCCTGCGAAACCTCATAGCCTTTAAAAGAGCCAAAGCAAATGCACGAAAAGTAAGAAGGCAGAGCCAGAGGGATTCCGTAATTTCATATATGTCGTCAATAACATCCTCCGCGCCTAGTAAGCGGGTTTGGGAAAGAGTTCGAAAAGCATGCGGCATATATAAAGACCACTCACTTTCCTTTTTGGAACAAGATGGCCGTGTGATTAGCTCCATAGAAGAAATTGCAAATACTATTGGTGAGGCATTTTCGGCCGTTTCTTCCAGCAGAAACGTTTCACCTGCATTTCTCTCTATGAAGCAGCACTCTGAAATAAATCCCATCGCATTCAACTCTTCCAAATCTGAGTCTTACATTAGAGACTTTATTATGCTTGAATTAAGGAGTGCTTTATTGCAGACACATAGGTCTTCTCCGGGTCTTGATGGCGTCAATTACGAAATGCTAAAGCATCTGTCCTATAAGTCAGTGAATGCCCTTCTCACTCTTTACAAGAGAGCGTGGAAGGAGCG
This sequence comes from Stegodyphus dumicola, assembly GCF_044657685.1. NCBI lineage: Eukaryota > Metazoa > Arthropoda > Arachnida > Araneae > Eresidae > Stegodyphus > Stegodyphus dumicola. The sequence continues at coordinate 54,447,934 of NC_140778.1, forward strand.
TACCTTTCCCAGTGCATGGAGGAGAGCTGTTGTCATTCCTATTGCTAAACCAGGGAAAGATCCAAGGAATCCCTCCAACTATCTGCCATTTGCCCTTACGAGTTGCCTATGCAAACTGTTTGAAAAGATGGTAAACAGACGCCTAGTCTACTTCTTGGAAAAGAATAATATTATATCGCCTTATCAAAGCGGTTTTCGAAAGGAAAGAACGACCGTAGATAATATGCTTCTTTTAGAGACATCTATTCGAAAAGCTTTTGTCAAAAGAAGTCACCTTGTCTCAATATTCTTTGACATTGAGAAAGCTAAGGCATGGAGATACGGTATACTTCACGATCTCCACGAGACTGGCTTGCGCGGCAACCTACCAATTTTTATTCAGAATTTCATGTACAATAGAACTTTTCAAGTAAGAATTGGCTCTGCTTTATCGAATGTTTTTGAACAGGAAGAGGGTGTGCCTCAAGGCTGTGTGCTTAGTGTAACGCTGTTCAGTCTAAAAATAAACTCTGTATTAAAAGAACTTCCTCACACCATCTTGTAATCTCTATATGTAGATGATTTATAGATTAGCTGTCGAGGGGCAGACATGAGATACGTAGAGAGGCAATTGCAGATGGCTCTGAATAACATCCAGGAATGGTCAACCAAACAGGGATTTACTTTTTCAAAACAGAAAACTGTGTGCGTGCACTTTTGTAGGAAACGTGGTCTCCATCCTGAACCTGAGTTGTATCTGAATGGTTCAATTATTCCAGTTGCGCCTGAAGTAAAATTATTAGGAGTGACGTTCGACCGAAAATTGACTTTTCTTTCTTATATTTTAAACTTTAGAAAGAAGTGTCTAAAAACACTAAATATTTTAAAAGTGTTGGCGAACACCTCCTGGGGTGCAGAGCGTTGTTCCATGCTTCGCATTTATAGAGCGCTTATCCGCTCTAGACTGGATTATGGCTCAGTTGTTTATGGATCCGCTCGCTCATCTGTTTTGTTAAAACTGGATCCTGTTCACCATCAAGGTCTGAGGATTTGTTCAGGAGCTTTCAGGACTTCTCCTGTCCAGAGCCTATATGTTGACTCTAACGAACCATCACTTTATCTGAGGCGTGAGCAATTGTCCATTTTGCAATATTTAATATTTTATCTCAACCTGAACATCCTAATAAGATATCCTTACTTGATAATGAGTGTAATACATTATTTGAAACACGTCCATCCTGTATTCCTACCTTTCTTTAAGAGTTCGCCCTATCATTAAGGAACATTCCCTTTCTGATATGCGCCCCCAAGCAGTACAGAACTTTGAATTCCCACCTTGGGAAAATGCACAGATTCAGCTTCTTGATATTTTCAAGCATCATGTCAAGGCAAGCACCAATGACATCATTTATAGACCACTCTTCACTGAGCACAGGCACAAATATAGCAGTTATCTTCCAGTTTATACAGATGGATCCAAGTCAAAAGATCATGTCGGGATGGCATTTGTAATTGAAGACCACATGGAGGGCAGACGCTTGCACCATGCCTTCTCTGTCTTAACATCTGAATTAACTGCAATATATTATTGTCTTTTGTACATCTCAAGGCTCTGCCACAAAAAGTTTATAGTTTATACAGACTCCTATAGTGCACTGAAATCTTTAGAAGCTTTTTCTAACACTCAAAACCCAGTCATAGTGGATGTTCTCAAAATACATATAAACCTAACGAGTCGTGGATATGAAATCCTGTACTGCTGGGTTCCTGGACCTGCTGGAATAAAGGGAAATGAGCTTGCAGATATCGCAGCGAAATCTACTGTTGAAGTGTCTAGTCGTCTTATCCGTTTTAGAGATATCTGCTGTGTCATCAAAGGAAAGGTCTGAAAAAAAATGGCAGTAAACTTGGGATGTTCAGCTTCAAAATAAGTTAAGACAAGTAAAACCTAGAATTGAGCATTGGGAATCTACCAAAAATCGTAAGGAGGAAGTTCTTTTGACTCGCTTCAGAATTGGTCACACTAGAGTGACACATAGCTACCTTTTAAAAGCTGAGAATGAGCCTGTTTGTTCAAATTGTAATGTTTGTCTATCTGTCCGTCATATTTTAATTGAGTGTCCATATTTTAATAATCTTCGTCAGAAATGTTTTAATGGCTGTGACTTACCTCTCGACCGTTTAATCGGAAGAGAGTTCAATTGTAATTTATTTTATTATTTAAAAGAGACTGGCTTTTATTATCTAATGTAATTTGTTTTGAAGACTGTGTCCTGAATTTTAATGTGTGCTTTTAACTTGTTTTTATGACTTCACCCTCTGGATTTGGTACATTTCTCTACTTGTTTTTATTTATTGAATTTTGTACATCTATTGTAATCATCCCGTCTCGTGTTTGGCGCGCCATAATCATCTTTGGTTTTTGCGCCATAATCTCTCACTCACTCACTCACTCACTTTGTTAGATAAAATTTCTGGTATAAGTGTAATTTGGCTAGTAGATTGTTGGAAAAAGTGTTCAGTAAATAAAAAGAAAAGAAAAATGTCTTTACTTCGTGAAGACAAAAAGGCGGCGGAAAAAAAATAGTGGGTTGCTGTAGCAGAGTTGGTCGCCAGATTTTCGCCAAAAAATCGTAAAGTTACCATAATCCAAAGATCAACCTAAAATACTAACCACCAGAAAATTAAAATTGAAAAGAACATAGTAAAATCTGTTAAATAAATTAAAGAATAAGAAAAAAAATATTAAATTACGAAAATAAACAACGATTTTGATTAACTACAAATACCTGAAAATATCGAATCCCAAACAAAGAATGTCAATACATATTCTTCGTCCCAAATGCTCAACGTTCACCGCTCCAACCTCACTCAATAAAACCACGTACAGAGGAATGAACCTGTTTGAATTGTCTCCAACTCGATCCCCATCGGTTAAACCCACCTCAGCAATATTTCTTCCGCACCCGCTCTTTTTAGTGGACTGTGCCAGGAGGCAAACATCAAAAGGATCTAGTTCAAGGAGGTTAGAATAGAAGGAGGGAGGGTTCGCCGTTTCCTCCACTATCGGGGATTGAAACCTCCGCTGAACAAGCGGCATCCATGTTTGTGACTTCAAAATATTGCATTACGTCAGTGACATGTACGTGTTTCTAGGCTGTTCCGTGCATGTATTTTTCAGTAAAAATATGTTAAATTTATAATGAAATGCCTCGCTATTGTTGAATTTTTGTTTTAAAGTAATAAAGATGATATCCTTAATTTACTATGTACAGCAAATTATTAAGAAATAGTTCGAAATCTAAATGCATGCGCATAACATTAAAGCCTTTAAAAATGATGTTTCTGCATATTTCACGGATTTGCTTAGGTTTCATTAGCAACCTGTTGGGTGTACTTCCCAATTTTTCCTTTAAAAAGTGATAAATCTGATTCATTCACAATATTATCATAATTTATTAAAGAATAATTTCATATACAAAGTTTAAGGTATAGGAAAGAAAGTTATTTTATTTTACTATGCTTAAATACTTCAGCTTTTATTATTAATATACTAAAACAGAAATTCACATATTATTTATTGGGTATAGCAGTTGTAATAGCTAATTTCAGGAGACTGGTACTTGATGCAAATAGTATTTCATTTTTTTTTCAAGCACTTCTTGGCATACTTTAAAAATTTAAATAATTCTTAATTTCAATTAGAAAACACATTGTGACTTTTATGCTTTTATCACTTTTTAGAAATACTTTAGGGGAAGGGAAGATTGTTTTTGTGGAAACCTGAGAAAAGTGTTAATTTTGATTAAGCTACGGTAAAGGAAATAACTTCATGGAATTAGAAAATCTAAAATGCTGAACAAATAGAGATAAAAACAAACAGCAAATAGATTTGCATAATATACGTCAAAAGTGACAGCTCATTAAGGGGCGATGGATTTACATGGTTGCTCAGCTCAGTGCATCTCCAAGTTAAAAAAATTACAAGCTTATTTAAATTATATTCTAACTTATTTGTAATGCTTTTCTGATCAGAAAATTTCTACGCATAATGGGAAAATGTCTTTGTTTGATATTGAATAAAAAAATTCAACAGTGAAAAAAGTTTTGCCAATTTTTATTAAAATCATCACAATACCACAGTACAGCTGTTCCTAATAGATTACAAAGGTATCTAAAGATGTTTATAAAAAATAAATTGTATTCAATTCTATCCTTGCCAATTGAGAAAATGATGTTTTAAAGAGAAATGAGAAGTTTACATACAAAATTACAAGCAAATTCCTTTTATTAATTTACAACACTTTCTTCTTCATAAAACAGTAGATAAGTATAATAAAATAGTGTTACGAATTTGGTATTTAAAAAACTAATGTTAGTTCAATTATAAATTAAATGGTTTTATTTCTCGCGCAGTGCAGCGCGTGACGAATATTAAAACAAAGCTAAGCCGGAAAATTGAAAATACAAGAGCGCGTGCATTAAATAAATAAATAACTCTTTTTGATTTCGAGAAAGTACTGGAAAATTCTAGCGCTTGATTTTAAAATCTTATAAAAGGAGGAAAGCATCTCAGTTTGTAGTAGTTGCTTAGTTTGTTGTTCTCTAGAAAACTGCTCTTGTTGATTGTAGCGAATTCGCGGATTAGCGTTCTTTAGCTGTTTTGAATTACGTTCTATTGGACATTTGAGTAGTTAAAAGATAACTACTGTGAAATATTGTAATACTGCATGATAATTTGAGAAAGTTTAAGCATTTTTGTTGTGATAATAATAAATTTTCGTTCATTTTTTATCGGACTTGTGCATTCATTTCTTAACGAACCCGTACGCAGGCAACAATTTTTGGTGTCAGCGGTGGGATTTGAATGCCAATCACAAGAGCGATGGAAGAGCAGTTAAGACAGCTGATATCAGCCTTTGCTGCATTTAAAGAAGAAATGAAAGAGGAGATGAAATCTAATCAGGAAAAGATTGAAGCGGGACAGGAAGAAATGAAAGCTGGACAGGAATCCGTTAAGGACGAGATGAAATCTATTAAAAACGAGATGAAAGCAGGTCAAGAGGAAATGAAAAAAGAAATTACCTGCGTAATAGAAAACAAATTCGAGGCTATAGGATGTAGAATAGACTCTGTCGAAAGTAAGGTTGGAGAAATTGAAGAAAGAGTCTCCTCCGTTAAAGAACAAATAGAAGGGAGAGTTTCTGCTGTGGAGGAACGAATTGAAGGAAGAGTTTGTGCCGTCCAACACCAAATCGAACAACAAATTGATGATAGGGTTTCTGCAGTAGCCAAAGAAGTGGATATTTTAAAGAAATTCGTAGCGACGGCAGGGAACAATAGTGATGGCTTTAAATTTCTACCCATGCCTGGTCGTCCCTCTCTGAAGTTATCTACATATGATGGGAAGACCTGCTGGCAGGTGTATAAAACACAATTTTCTATCGTTGCGGATGCGAATGGATGGGATTCCCAAGCTATGGCCTGTCATCTTGCCGCTTCTCTGAGAGCAGACGCAGCGGATATCCTGCAGACGCTTCCCGAAAATCAAAGGCTAGATTTCGAAGCTCTATCCGGCGCTTTGGAGCTGCGCTTCGGCGAGAAATGTTTAAAAGACTACAGTAGGCACCAATTACAATCCCGTCAACAGAAGCTTACCGAAACACTTCAGGAGCTCGCCACGGATGTCGAAAGGCTGTCACATCACGCCTTTTCAGAGTGCCCGACAGAAACAAGAGAAATCCTGTCCCTGCAATATTTCATCGATGGCATCCGGGACCCTGAAATACAGACAGCACTGCGAATGGCGGATGTTAAGGATGTAAAAAGCACTCTGTTGTACGCCGTTAAACTGGAGGCAGCCCAGCAAGCAACTCGTAGAGATCGCTACCCAGTCAGAGCTGTGCGAGTCTACGAGCCAGGGGACCAATTGATGGCTCGTTTAGATGATTTATCCAGACAAGTCGATGCTTTGATACGGAGTAGCAGTGAGAACAAAGTGGCTGTAAGGTGTTGGAGATGTCGTTCTGAAGGTCACCTACGACGGCATTGCAGAACACCCCACGGCACGGATAATAAAACGGATGAGTTGACAAGACCAGTGAATGCTTTAAGACGGAATAGTGGTGAAAAGTAACCGACCCTAAAGTGCTGGAATTGCGCTGTTGAAGGCCACCTAGGAAGGAACTGCAGAACACCCCAGAGCTCGGAAAGTAAGGCATACGATTTAAACAGACAATTAAATGTCACGGGAAGGAAAAGGACTGACAAGAAACCAAAGTGCTGGAACTGCGGAGCAGAAGGCCACGTGCGAAGGAACTGCAGAATACCCCGAAGCACGGAAATTGAGACCATTTCCCAGCGACGATGGAGGAAACAAATGAATGACCATATCGAGGAACGGAGGTTGCCAGAGAATGAAAAACCTTGTTTTAAAGCGCTCAAGATTTCTACAGTGAGTGGCAACAGTAACAGACTGTCCATCAATGGCTATGTCGATGGAGTTCCTTGCAATATGATCATTGACACAGAAGCTAATGTTACCATCATTCGAAGAGATTTAACTCAACAGTTTAAAGATAAACTTATTTGGACGCCATCCTCTGTTACCCTTCAGACTGCGTGTGGTGACAAGATCGACATAGCTGGGAAGTTAAACGTGAACATCACGTTTGGAAGTGGCGCCTACCATCACACGGCATGTGTGGCGGATATTACAGATCCATGCATACTCGGACTGGACTTTTTAAGGGAATACAATTTTTCCTTAGACTTCAAAAATAATAAACTGCTTTCAGGATCTGAAGACATGACTATCCATCCTCAGAAGGGATCCTCACCTGGAAATGCCGACCCAGCTCGGGAAGCTGCCGAAATCATACTAGGGTCGAAAAGAAACGCAAGACTACCAACTGTTCTCCATCATAAATGCTCTTCGGTAGTGACCTTCGTCTGCCTTGTCACCGCCTGTTTGAACGCCATACGGATGCGCCTTCATCGCCTGAGGAATACATCCAAGATGTCCAGGCCCGTTTTGAAGTGATGCACCGTTCCGTACGAAAGCGAGTCAGCCTGGCGACGGAGAGAGTGAAGTCCAGATACAACAGGAGAGCTACTAGACATAGATCCAACAAAGGAGACAAGGTGTGGTTGTGGAAGCTGATTCAACGAAAAGGACTTAGTCCTAAATTACAGTCACCTTCGGATGGTCCATATACAGTGCTGAACAGACTGAATGACGACGTGGTTCGGATCCATAAGTCTTCGAACTCTAAACCTAAAGTCGTTCATTACGACAAGTTAGCTCGTTACTATGGCCATAGTATGTAATGTAAATAATTGTAAATAGTGTGAGACCATGGTCCTTTTTGTTTCTAAATGTGTATTTAGTATTTGATTTGTATTTTGCATTTCATTTGTATTTTGTATTTGATTTGTTTTATTTATTGCATTTATTGTTCATGTTGTTTATTATTGCTCATTATTGCATTTATACCTTTGGTTGTAAGTTTGACTTCCTGTCCAGGGATTGCATTGCCCGGGACGTGCAGTCCTTGGGAAGGGGGCAGTGTTACGAATTTGGTATTTAAAAGCTAATGTTAGTTCAATTATAAATTAAATGGTTTTATTTCTCGCGCAGTGCAGCGCGTCACGAATATTAAAACAAAGCTAAGCCGGAAAATTGAAAATACAAGAGGACGTGCATTAAATAAATAAATATCTCTTTTTGATTTCGAGAAAGTACTGGAAAATTCTAGCGCGTGATTTTAAAATCTTATAAAAGGAGGAAAACATCTCAGTTTGTAGTAGTTGCTTAGTTTGTTGTTCTTTAGTAAACTGCTCTTGTTAATTGTAGCAAATTCGCGGATTAGCGTTCTTTAGCTGTTTTGAATTACGTTCTATTGGACATTTGAGTAGTTAAAAGATAACTACTGTGAGATATTGTAATACTGCATGATAATTTGAGAAAATTTAAGCATTTTTGTTGTGATAATAATAAATTTTCGTTCATTTTTCATCGGACTTGTGCATTCATTTCATAACGAACCCGTACGCAGGCAACAATATTCATTATATATATTAATCATTTCTAGAAACATGCAACCATGTATTTTTTTAACTTCGGGTTATTTACTAAACCTTACATACATACAAAATTTAAGGTACTTTTTCATTTTGCTGGCGCAGGCAATAAATTTGCCAAAAATGGTACAACCGATGCCCAACTTAATATACTCGCTGGTAACCTTTTACGCCTCAATTTTCAAAACACGTCGCAGCCATTTCTTATCAGTTTGATTGTTTCCTTCAATACTAGCATACAACTACATAGAATTTTTACCAGATAGTTCAATTTTATGCCCTATGGCCATTCGTGGTAATTCAGTCAATTAGGATACAATCACACTACTCAACCGAAGGGGAAAATATAGAAAAGACAAAGTCAAGGGTTAAATTCATTAATTCTAATGAGAATGCACTAGCGAAGTAAAGCACTGCGCTTTTACATAATTTCTGAGTGAGCTATTCGTACGAATTGAAATAATTCTTGCATTTAAACTTATATTCCAAATGAAGATTTAACCTGAAAGTAATGTAGATATTTACTGAGAGAATTAGAATTTTGTAACATAGTTTACGTGAGATATCACTTGGGGTCAAATGATATGAACCGGCGAATCAGGATGTTGAACCATGAAAGCATAGTAAATTCTTAAATTAACATCTTCTTACAAATTTATTGTCTTTATTTATTGGCTTTTTGCAAAATTTTAAACGATATTATTAAAATGTTTATGCCTTCAAAATAAAAACTTTAGAACTAACATTCGTTAATTTTTTTTTTTAATTTATGTACATTGTATGTTGTTGCCAATAAAGTCTGCTTGGCAAGATTTGCGCCGGCAAAACGGAAAAGTACCAAATTTAATTTCTAAATGTAATAAGCAAATGGTTAAATATGACATACAACATTGACAAGCATTTCAACATATTTTGAGATGTACATTGTACTCAGAAATAAATAACTATGAAAAGATATAAATTTACATACCGTTCTGCTTTTATATCCAATGGGAGGTATTTCAGCATATACAGTGAAACCTCGTTACAACAATATTTTAGGGACCAAATAAATATATTGTTGCAGAGAGGCATATTGTTATATCGAGGGCCCACATATTTTAAGCATTTAATAAGAGTTTTTTTTTATTATTAGTTTAAGGTGCATAACACACTACTTTTAAGTCTATATTTAGAAGAAATTAATTTGTAAAATACTAATAATAGTGGTTTAAATACTAAAAAAATAAATAAATAAGATAAATTCAGAAAATAAGCACAGAAATATTCACATACCTGAAAACACTTTTTATTGAAAATAATCCAATATTTTTGTTTGTTTATTGATTTTTTTAACTGTTAAGTTCACCAATACTGTATGCATTGAGTCTAGTGCACGAAAATGTTCTTCATTTGTCGACGGAAGGCTTGAAAAAATGTCCGTAGAGAATTCACAGATTGAAGAGCTTCCCGGGATGACAATAAGGACTGCGATGGACCTGTATTATCATCATCATCTTCATCATTGTTTCCTATCTCATCAGTAATTTCAGAGAGAATATCTTCATCAGTAACTCCTGCGAAAACCATAAGATCATCATCTGCTGTTAAATAGTCTTCTATACTAATTCCAAACTTTTTACCGCTTGTTTCCTCAAGTTGGGATACGGATTTTTTGATGTGCAAAACACATTCTTGATCATCTGAGAGATCATTGTCTATGGAATTTTCATCATTATAAGATTTCTTATCTTCCATAACACAAAGACCGGCCTTTTTCCAGCAATTCCGAATGGTTTTTTCTGTTACTTCCCACAAACTTCCAGCAATATTGTCACACGCTTCCTTGACATTTACAGCTTTGAAAGGGTCTTCTACTTTATTTTCAAAGTTTACAAGTATGGAGTCCACCAACCGTTTTCTGTAATATCCTTTGAAGCACTTAATTATGCCCATATCAAGAGGCTGTAAAAAAGCAATTGGCAGGGAAAAAAGCGATTTCGATATTTTGTAGTTTTGGGAATGACGTGTGAGCACCGCAGTTATTTATCAACAAAACGATTTTTTTCTTTCTTTTTTTCATTTCATTGTCTAACTTCTGTAACCATTCGGAAAAAAATTTAGACGTCATCCAAGCCTTCTTATTTGCTTTATACTCCACGGGAAGACTTTTCACGTTCTTAAAGCACCTTGGCTTCAATGATTTACCAATGACGAGAGGTTGTATTCTATGCGTTCCTGTGCTATTTGTACACAGAAGAATAGTCAGTCTCTGCTTTGATTTCTTCCCTCCATAACACTTTTCACCCTTGAATGCCAATGTTCGATCGGGTAGGAGTTGGAAGAACAGCCCAGCTTCATCTGCATTATAAATGTCTTCTGGAGCACACTTTTCTAAGATTTCTTTCATCTTGTTTTGCCGCCATTCATTTGCATCGTTTATCGGGGCTGACTTTTTCTCTCCGGGAACTTCTTGGAAAGTTATTCCATGACGATCTCGAAAACGCATTAACCAACCATTGCTAGCTTTGAAAGTTTCGTTCCCTAGCATTGCTGCAAATTTCCGTGCTTTTGCACATAATAAAGGTCCATTTATTGGGACATTTGTTGCTCTTATCTCTTGAAACCATTTTAAAACATAAATGTTTTCATTTGTCGCAACTTTCAGTCGTTTTCGCTCTGGGTTAATTTCATTTGAAGTTACAACATCTTCGATTTGCTTTCTCTTCTTTAGGAACGTTGCAACTGTAGATTGCGATAATCCATGTTTCTTAGCCGCATCAATCTGCTTCATTCCCTCATCAATATCATTGATAACATTCAGTTTATCTCGAAAAGATAGTTGCTTTCGCCCTGCCATCTTAAGGAACAATATCGCGTGAAAGAAAGAAAAGTTTAAACCAAATGTTTCGCGTAGAACTCAAAATCGTTAAAGACTATAAAACAACCTTTGAACTCACTTTTCAGTACGTCACTTAACAACACCCCGCCTCCATCTCCCCCGTTACTCTAACATAGGGCACTTGTTCTGTGACAAGGTGACCAGACAGGTCTAGATGTCCTTAAACCTTATCAGAATTCCAGAGCTTACTGGGAAATGAGACTAGGCATACATTTACACTTCACCCCCCTCACCCACTCCAATCCCCAAAAGGGTGGTCTTCATCTGTTTTGAAATCTGAACAATAGCTATTTATTCAGGGATAAGTTGAATATCCACAATGAGTCTTAATAGACGGAAAAAATATAAATGACAAAAGAAAACGAAAAATAAGCATTTAAAAATCAAAATATTATTATAAAGGGAGAAAATAATACTGAAATTTAGATTGAAAAAATCATTTTACAGAGGTTTATTGTTCTAGAGAATATAGCAATATTGAGGGGAGATTAACATTAGTTTATATGCAAAATCACCGGGACCACAAAACATTATTGTAGTAGAGGGAGTTATTGTTGTATCGGGTATCGTTGTAGCGAGAGTTTACTGTATATCCCAAAACAAAGGCAAAATTCATTCCATAAATTATACTCTTTTGCAAAAAAAAAAAAAAAAAAAAAAAAATCGAAGCACCATGAAGGAAGTGGTTGTTTTTGATGAATTTGAGTATGTGTATAGCTCATACACAGATAATAAAATAATTAAAAAATCAAGGTCATAGTACCTGTTCATGGCTCACAATCACCATCAAATTAGTAGTTGGTCGAACCGCCCCTGGTGGTTCTTTGATCCTTTGCATGTTCAATCAAGATGTTTTTGCAAAAGAGTGTATATCACATGTAATTCTTTTTTCTACTGCCCTTTGAATAAAACAGCTTTTGTGTACATCTGTCAAACAGATTCGACAGCATTTATTTTATTTTTCCCCCAATATATATACCTAACACGCAAATAATTTTCTATTATTGCCTTTACTAAATGGACTACATGATTGTCGAGTGGAGACATATCGTGCATATGGCCATTTAGTAAAGGAAATAAATCATTACCCTTTAGTACATTCAAAACTTGAATCGTCGCTGTCAAAATTGTCGGTGTTTTTATTGAATCGTGCTTACTGAAAATACTATTTAAGGAACAAAAAACAGATTCACTTTTTTTACATATTAAGTACACATCATGGGATGCATGAATTAATTTGCCCCTGCTTTTAAATGATACGAGCGAATGCTGTAAAACAGGTTTTTTTATGTAAGTGCATTTAAACACATCTTACATTTAATATTTGAAGATAATTTCCTAACAACAAAACCAGCTATGTAATAAACAATATGCTCCGAACATCTGGTTAATATTGCTGGATTAATAAACACGTAATCATGATCTGAATTGACAGTAGCCCAAGATACATTTGTTGTTTCATCCATAGCTCTTAACCTGTCAGTTGTCATATTTATTATTTTCTCAGATGCAGTCGTACTGGTTGCACTCAGAATGCTTATATTTTCTTGTGGACTGCAATTGCCATTGATAAAATCACTTGTAATAAAGTTTGTGGGAGTAGTCTTTTATATGCAGTTTTAAATTGATATGAAGTAGGGTTATTATTGCATCCTCCCTGCATACGAATCATTTGGAAAAACATTTCAATGTGATCTTGGCTGAATTTATATGATGGTAAGTATATTAATAAGGGTTCATTTGAAGTTATCAGCTTTTGTATTAATATTTTATAACTCTTAATACATACCAAAAAACCTAGAAAGCCAGTTTTTCTGTTAGATTCAGTAACTTTCATTCCATTTACACTAATTTTCAAGTTGCTTAAATACCTTTGGAAGTCATTAAGAGCTTTGAGAATAAAACTGCTGTTATGTATACTCACAGCATTTTTAAATCCTGTCTGCTTTAAATTTCTTGAATTGAAAATGTCAAATAAATCATTAATTTTTCTTAAGAATTCAACTGTGGCTGTTGAATTTTTGAATGTATCTAAATCTAAAACCTCAGCACAAAACTGAATGGCATCAGCAACAGATTTGCTAAAAAGCTGCGCTGCAAGAGAAACTTTCATTTTTTTCCGAAAGAATCTGACATGTTGCTTTTTCAGTTTGTTGCCTAGATGAAGTTCTTCTGTCTCTTGTAATTCTTTTAATGATGTAATATATTTCCAGTCAATAAGGCCTTCATTTTCATCAACAATGCATTTTTTATCTCCCAAGGTATTGCGGACTAATTTGAGCATATGGCAAGGATCTAAAAAAGCTACAATATCATCCCCGTTGACAAGATGTTTAAATATAGTATTGAAATATGAACTGTCAAATCTGCAACCTAAATGTTTTAGCATATTCAAATTCGAAGATAAACTATCACATGTTAATGATACAACTTTCACGTTAACATTGTGTAATACAGTTAAACACTGAAGCACAAGGTTTGCTTTAATTTCACTACTAATGCCAGCAATTAAAAAATATCCAACTGGGATTTTAAAGCATACTTGCCAACCTATGACACTCAAAAGTCAGGAGATTTTTTAAAGAAATCAGGAGATTTTTCACAATGTTAAAAAGACTTTTTAAATGATAAAAATATGGTTTTTAATAATGAATTAACTTTAAATAGTAACTAATTCTTAAATGCAAGCAACACAAAAATACCTTACACATAAAAAAACATTTTTATTACTTGCATCGTTTAAGGGGGAAAAAAAAGACACTTTAATCAGTTTTCATACAAATGTTATAAACAGTGGCAGATTTTGCTTTCTTTAAGAAAGTAACTTCCTAATTTTGTTCACTGCAATTGCCACGTAAGCCTGCTTTCGCTAATAAAAGTTCTAATGTATCATCACTAATATTAGATCTAAATTTTGTCCTCGTTTACGCAACAACACTGAAAATCCTCTCACACTCTGCACTACTATGGGGAACTGTCAAGATGGCCCACACAATTCTAGACAGTTGACTATATTTTAAAATTCCATCAGCACCTTTCAGTTTTCCAATTAAACTCCACTGGGCGTCAATCCTAGCTGATTTCATAACTTCATTCAAGTTTTCTAATTGTAAACTGCTGTTATGCAGTTGTTGGAACTGTTTAAATTTTTCCTTCCTTTAGAACTCCTTTCAAGATAATAATAAATATCAACAATGTGTTCATCCACATTTACTGGTAAAGAAGCTTCCTCCTTTTCAGCTGCTAAATTTAAGAGGTGACAGGTGCATCTCATGATCTGCAAATCTGAATTTTCCTTTCTTAAGATGCCTGCAACACCAGTCTTCAAGCTTACCAATACTGGTGCATTATCGGCACCAAGGGCTAAGCAATTATACAGAGGGCCTGCATTTTCTTTTAAAGTTTAATAATTAGCTGTGGTATATTAAAACCTGTCAAATGTCCTTCTGAAGTAGGAACAGAAAGTAAACTGCACTTAATTTCTGAAGACTCTGGATTAAAAAAAGAAACAACAATTGGATACAGTTTTGAATCGGTATTATTGCTTCCATCCGTAGAGAGGCAGAACGGAGCTGTTTTAGTGCAATCAATAACTGAAGATTTATTTTTCAAACCCATTTCTTTAACAATTGCACCTGTTTTGGTTCTTGCACTTGAGTATTTCTTAGCAATTTCACTATCGGGAAACATTTTTTTAAATAAACTGCAGCGTGATCCGATGCATTCAGTGGCAGGTTGTGCTCCAGTAAAAAGGCAGAGAACAGACATTCTGCATTAATAACTTTTTGGTCCTTTGTTTCCGAAGAAAATTTTATTTTTTCAAAATGACTCATGTTATCCTTGTGTTTTTGTGTTCGCACATGTTTGAGAACATCCGCCCTTCCACATTGCGAAATCGAAAAATCGCAACGACAGGCGGTGCACATCGCAAATTTATTACACTTCCTTGAGGAAATAATGGAAGGAAAGTCAACTGTGTACGATTTTTGAAACGTACATGAGTATTTCATTCTCGCAGACATAACAAAAGATGATAATTTCTAAAACTATTTCCTGAAGGCACGTGCACTCATACAACTCAGGACAAATTGAACGAAATAACTAAAGAACATCCAAATAACATCTAACAGAAATAACAGCTTGCCTTGTCCTCATTGGCTAATATATGCCAGCTGACACGCAGTGGAGTTCGATGCCCATTAGAGAACTGGAGAACGACGTTTCTGGGATACGTATAATGCTCTCACTCACAAAGCAGAAGTTATCTGATTCGTAGGGTTTTGTTTTAGATATAATCTAGAGAAAATTCAATTGCTTTCAGACGTCCAAAATCACTTTTGTTCATATAACAAAGTATTAAGCCAAGTTCCATAAAAATCGTGAGAAATTTTAAGAATAAGAAAAAGTTGGGAAGAAATATATGGTAAATCAGGTTGGCGGGAGATCGGTCGAAAATCGGGAGTCTCCCGCCTAAATCGGAAGAGTTGGCAACTCTGTTAAAGTTACCATTGATACACACTAGCATAAACACTAATGCCTCTCTAGCTAGTGGAAGGGAATCATCATCATTCTGCATACCTGTGTTAACGTATCCATGATAAATTTGGCCATCAAATTCAACATGTTTACGTATGGCCATTTCATCAATGATCAATGAAAAAAGCAATTGGTATGAAGTACTCTTAAGTTTATTATCTAATGCATTCAAAGATTCAGTTGTAAAACCAGGTGCTGCATTTATAGATTTGTACCAGTTTGCTAGAGTCTTGGTATGTGGCAAACATGAATTGAATGTTTTTCTAACATATTTTTATGCTTTAGGTGAATAAAAATGAAGAGTTAAAGCAAAAGCCTTTAATTCTTTACTGTAATGTTTTAGTAACTGGCCTTTCCCACACGTTGCTAATTCCCGTAAAAGAAGTTCTTCATTAACAGGAATTGATTTCCTTAAAATGTCCAGATAATCATCATTTATTATCCTGCTCCTTTTTAAATCTTTTAATACAGTTTTCAAATTGCAGATAGTCCTTTTCTGTCTACGTGCAGTTTGTTGCAATAGCTTAATTTTCTTTCTGTAGACACTATTTAATTCTTCAGCTTTATGCAGCTTTCGCTTCAGCTGTTGCTTGCATGGAGAATATTCAACAGATGTTGCACTAGTTTGTGGTTCACATAATACAGGCTCCTTAAAAGAAAGAAAAAAAAAGACAAAACAAATCAATCAGATGTATAACAAATAAAATAATTACATAGAAATAACAAAAGGTATTCCTGCTTTCATTTTAATAGTATCATTCATTCTTTATTAGTCCAAAGGGGCAATTTGCCCTAAAGGACTATTAATTTCATTTTGCCATTTTGCGTTGAAAACTATAAACTGTGAATCACTTTTCAAATAGTTGCCACCAAATATTATCGCCCTGTATTATATTTAAAGAAATTAAATAATAAAGAATCTGTATGAATGTATGTGTTCTGAATGAATGTCAGATTTTTTTATTATTATTTTGTATTTGAATATTAATCAGTTGACTGGTAAAACAGTATGATTCAGTGCCCATTACAGATGACTGTGGCCTTTAGAATTCCTCAGTAATAATTGGCGACTGTTGCCAAAACTTCATTTCAGGAATGGCACTGTTTAAATTGGTAAAATAATAAAATTTATAGAACATTTTCAGTGTTGTGTCAAGAAGAAATCTGTTATTTGTCTTTTCTAAGCTTCAAACAAATGGCCAACTCCCCAGAAAGCATTAATTCTTTCATTTCTCTTATTAAAAAACTGTCGTCTAAAATAGTCATGACCAATTTTTCCAGCAATTATTTGCATTAAGCTTTTAACTTTATTCAAGCTTTAAAAGTGAAATTCTTGCATAAAGCACAACGTTATATCCAAAAGTAGTAAATCAAAAAGAAAAAATTTCTGCTGGTTAGGGGACAGGTTAGTGTGGATTCTAAACATTTCTTATTATGATAATTCTCATGCAAAAAGTTGCTTTATTCTCTTTGAATACAAAATATTTTACTTTCAAATACATTTTATCAGGGAAACAAAAGAACTGCTGGTAACATTAAATTCAAAACTAACTTACCTCTTTCTTTTTATCCTCAAGAAGACGTTCTGCAGGAGCTTTTCGTGTTTTTTTGGTCAGGAAAAAATATATATATATATATATATATATATATATATTAAAGCATGACTAATGCAGATTTACTTCTAATAAACTTTTCATAAGTGTCTTGTAATATTTATATAGTCTAATTAACATGCAAAATGATTTTATGTTTAAAAATTTCATGAAAATTAACACTAACTAAAAATAAGATAATTCATTTTCCAAACAATGATTTAATGTCAATTTATTTTTGTTTTGAAATAATGCTTTCTAAATTTACTGACATATTCTTTAAATTAAAGTAACATTATCTTTTCATTAAGTCTGAATGAAAGATATTTTGGAAATCATTACCACAATGACACATATAACCACATATGATAAGTTTGCATGTTTATGCCATTGCAAGTTTCATTAGACCAATATCATTTTACTAGTTTTTACTGAAATCAGGCTACTAGAAGTATTTGATCTTTTGCAAATATCATTTCAGAGACGAACATGTACACAAATTCTTATTTAATTCCTTATTCTATGTAATAATAACAGAATAATGTACCTTCTGCAGGTGAAGTGGAAATGCTTTGAAGATATTAGGCACAGCATTTTCTCTCAGTCTTACACAGCATAATGAAGTTCTGTCAATCTGATCCTCAGAAAAATTATCCGAACAATGTCGTGAATAGGAAGTTGGCATCCAATTCTCTCTTCGAACAGCTCGTATCCAAGCTGCTCTTCTGCATTTTTAGGAAACCTGAAATTAATAGCAGATAATTATCTAAAAAAACAGTCACAAGTAGCATTTTTTTAAAATGAAAGTTTTAAATAGAAGATCCTTTTCACAACCAACAACCTTATAACAACAAGAAAATACATCTTAATAAAATAAAACAGATTTATGTGAATTCAATTATTTCAGTTTATGCGTATTTCATATTTATTAATCTCAAAGAAACTGCCTTTAATTAAGCTGAATTACAGAAATACACCTATATAAGTTTTTGGATATATCTTTTCACATGTTCAATTGTGTAAATATTTTACTTAATTTTATCACTATACTGGCCAGAAATTTGTAAGTTTATGCAAAAAATTTTTAACAACAGAACAGTTTATCTTAGCTTAAAAAAATGAATAATAATTAATATATAAAGAAAAGCATTGCTTTATTTAACACCTTTACAATTAATAAAAATAGTAACAAATGATTTCTTACTTTTCATGAAAGTTATAAAAGAATCACCTAAAAGGTTCAAATTATACAATTTAAATCCTACCATATATCATTGTATCTTAAGGAAGGAAGATACCAGCTATAAACAGAAACATTAAAATGTATTTAACATTTTTTGATTATAGTTATATTACATAACATGTTTTGATTATTTAAGTCCTTTTTTTTCACATCTGGAAAGAAAACAACATGACATTGTGATATTTTTTAACATAGTTGTCATATTACATAAAAAAAGAAAATCAATACTTACGTGTGAAAAGTTATGCCCGGAATTTTTTCCGAGAATCTATTTGTGCATCCATACGCAACACAAGCTGACATGCTTCAAAAAGAACAAAAAGAAAAGAAAAAAATGTTGCAATGACAGACTTCCCTGCACAAGTCACGGTGATAACAGGAAGATGGCCGCCACGCTTCACCGTTTAAGTTGAACCTTCCCTCCTTCTATTCTAACCTCCTTGATCTGGTTGGGATTTGAGACTGTAGTCGTTCATATTCACACTGGCAGGCCTTGAGTACAAGTTGGCCTTGGTATAACGGACAGCAGCCAATAACGCCAACAAAGCTTGTCATTGCGCATGCGCGAAGCAACTCCAATGCTAGGGCGAGACGCTACTTGTCTGCTGCAGCTCTACTTCGTAGACGCTTGTCTAAATGCTACGTAACCAAAGAAATGTATAGACTTTCTTTGACCTAACCAAAGAAACAGAAAAAAAAAAAAAAAAAAACTGTGATGGGCGCTGCGATCACGAAAGCTGGATGCGGTGTCTAAACATAGCTCCGAGATTTTTTAAATAAAAATTTCAGTAAATGTTTTCAACTCTCTAAAAACGTTTAATGCACCTTTCCTATGCAATGTCTCATTCATCAAATTGAAAAAGGAAACTTCACATCTTCGAAACTTCAGGTGTTTTGTTAGCTGTTCACTATCAACACGAGAAATCCAAAAGAGGCCCTGACACGGAATATTCAGATAAGTAACATTCTGTTCTCTATACAATATCTGTTTCTCTATCACTAGAGTGCCATTAAATTTCTTTATTTATTATTTTCATAAGATTCTAGCATTATACAATAGTTGTTAATAGTAGCAGGTCATGTGGTTCTTTTCTTCGTAACTATTCCGTAAAGACGCCACATTCCTTATCAGTAGTCCGTTCTTATCAGCAACTCACACGCTTATTCACAAAGCCTACAGACCGTTTCTACTGCTGTTTGCTCCGATTGGTTAAAACAGGAAACGCAGGGTTAGAGAACCTAGTGCTTGGCGACTTTTGGTTCATCGCCTTTAGAATTTGTATTTAAGCGCGGTGTACCAAAAATTGTGCGTAACTCGCCGGCGAAACCGCAGCTCAGAGGTAACGGGCGCGAGAAAAGGTCTCAGACTTCTTGATCGTCGGTTCTATCCCCGCACCGACTCTACTACTCGACTAGAGTCGGCGTTGGCTCGTAGCTATCATAAACTCCTGTACACGGGTTTACTTTTATTTTAACTTTATTAATGACTTCGTCATTATTTGTTTGAGTGCGGTATTAAAAATAAAACATCTTTATTTTCTCTATTTTTGTTAATTTTTCTTATTTTTATTTACTGGTTTGTACTCTTTTAGCAGGTACCAGTAGCAAGATTACGATCCAAGATCCCAACAAGCGTTTCAATAGAAATAGCGCATAATGGAATAAAATATAATTTTAGTTATACTTACTTTTCATAATTTAGGTAAAAAAGAATAGGTATAAACGCCCTTAAATGTTTATTGAATGTTTTCATTTGGTTTATTTTTTAATATTCTTTATTTGTATAAATTAATGCGCTATGGAAATTTACACAACAGGCTCTTTCTAACAGAAATGACGAAAAAGTGCATATGCTATCTCCATGTAAACACCTTTTTCTTGTAAAAAAATTAGGTACTTTTAAAAGTTTAATTCAAATACAAATAAACTATTAATAAGATCAGTAAGTTATATAAAATATATTCCACACAATTCCTCCAAGCTTTCATTCATAAACTAAAAAAATATCGAATAAAATAAACGCTGTTTCCGTTTGTTTGACGTTAATTACCATGCCTTCAGGGCGATAACTCGCCATTGCAAATATGATCGCCAAGCAGATGTTTCATCCAATTAAAGCAGACCTTAGAGAAATGGTCTGTAGGCTTTGTGAATATGCAACTCACAGCCTTCGGAGCCCCCCTTTTCATGCTTAGGAATTTCTTGACAGGGAAAAATGGGTATCTCTTGACCATCGATGAGTATAGATTGTGATTTTTGTAACTAAGACCCCCGACTTTTTTTTTTTTTTTTTTTTCTCAGGTCTCAAACTTAGAATTATGAGCAAATAAAAATGCAGTGTGACGGAATTTGTTAAACTTGTACTATAATAAATTACAACGGTTAAATTAATAAATTAATTTTATATTTAACTAATATTTAAGAAAAATAAACTGTATAATTTATTTTTGCTGAAATGCTCTCACACTGTGCATGGATTTATGATTTTGTCAGTTACTATTTTTATGAAATATACATGAATTTTTTGGGAACGGTAATATTTAATGTTACTTTAATTAAAATATAATGTACATCTCTGTGATGATATATGTCTTTTCTAGTTAGGTCTCAAGATAAGGGCATACACATTACCATGTAGGAATTCATTCATTCATTTATTTTTTTTTTTAAACTTAGCTAAAGTTTGCTTCTTAAAGACACGAATTTTTGCAGATGAACTCCTTAACTACACTCATGGACACAATCGTATATTAGGGTATTTTCTACTTCTTTTCCTTTTCTTTCTATAGGCCCCTTTTTTCCCCCTCTATTATTTTTGAGCCATTTATTTTAAATTTTATTTTGTCCCATCTTTTCTTTCTGGCCTTTTGAACTCGTACGAAATGTACGAAGTTCCTTTTAAGGCCCTTCTACACGTACCGATTTTATCGGCCGACTTTCTCGCAGAGGAACAATTTTCAGGATGTGCGCATGCGCTAAAAATCTGTCATGTTCTCTGCGACGATTTCAGAGCTAGTGTTCACCGCTCACTAGCCGACCATCAAGGATCAAGGAAGTGCAATTTACGGAGTTCATAGGCAATTACGCCTTTACCTCCACATCTTCAAAGGAAATTTAATCGTCCGAAAGAGGGTATTGTCAAATAAGGTAAAAATTTTGATAAGCCGAATGACTTGGAGTAAGTGCCTTCACACTGAGTCAAAAAAAAAAAGGCAAAAAACTCAGAAGGTCTTAATTTTGCGCCGAAAAAAAAGGGCCAGAATAATTTAGATAGGGGCAGCCAGAAAATTTTGACTAGAAATATAAAAGGTGAAGTTTCCTTGAACCTTGATAATCATTTTCTTTGCATACGTCAGATGAAGGACGCGCAGGGGAATTCCGATGCGCGCTCTTCGAGGTGGGGGGGGGAGGGGGGAACCTGTTTACAGGTCGAAAAAGTGGTTCTGTCAGTGATCAGCTGGGAGGGAGAAGTTTCATTTTTGACCGCTATTCATTGCGGTTTTTAAAAGCCAAAAAGGGACGCTGTTAAGCGCCTAAGAAAGTTCCTTCTTAAAGGAAGAGAGAAGTTAAAGTTTAAAGAATTTTTATCAGTTTTAGAGAGAACTTTTTCAGTTTTATTTTAGTTGAAAGATTATAGTAAGTTAAATCAGTCCTATTTGACTCTGATGTTTCTTGTTAAAGAAACGCTAAGGAGGTTCCTCGAGTTAATGCCGTGTGCATTAAAGAACTTTAGAGGCGGGGGGGGGTTAAGGAACGAGAGGTAGTTATTCACGTGGTTATCAGTATGCTCATATCTAGCCCGTTTAAATGGCAGAGCCGAATATTCCCTATTAAGTACCGCTCTGGGCCTTTTTCGGGAAGAAGCAACTGCAGGATCGTATACGGGTAGCATATGAAGCACAGGATTAGCGACACGTTGAATATTTTTGAAAAATTTTTCCGAAAGTCGCTGTATATAGCGATTAATGGGCATAATTTTGAGGTCGTTATGAATCTCTTCGTTCCGTACAAACCACGGAGCTTTTAGAATTTGCCGAAGCATTTTAGATTGAAAAATTTGGACATGTTTTCTGTTAGTCAGTGCGCAGGGGCCCCATACGGGACACGCATACGTAAGAACCGGCCTGATCATTGATTTGTAGAGCAAGATTTTGTTATCAGTTGACAGGTCGCTATGACTAGCTAAGAGGGGGCGTAGGGCGGTTTTGACAGCTGTCGCACCCGCTATGATTTTGCGGATGTGAGGCTGCCAAGTTAATTTTGAGTCTAGTAAAACACCTAGATATTTGTAAGAAGAGACCCAGGGAATGGGTTCACCGAAGAGCATTAAGTTGGGTAAATTTGGGATATTTCTTCGGATGAACATGGTGGCAGCACATTTTGCGACATTAATTTTGATTTTATACAGACCGAGCCAGAGTTCTAAGGTCGAAAAGTAACTCTGCAATTGTGAGATTACCTGGAGGGTGTTGGAGTGTTGAGAAATGATGGCTGTATCGTCTGCGTATAATGCAAGATCGATATTTGGGGCCTTAGGAATATCATTTACATAAAGGTTAAAGATTGCGGGGGCGAGGAGACTTCCTTGAGCCACCCCAGCATAGATTGGGCGGGGAGAGGAGAATTCGTGGTTAACTCGCACGCGGAAACTGCGTCCGGTCAAGTACGAGTTAATAATTTTAATGAGATGAGCCGAAAAACCAAGCCGCATGAGCTTGTAAATAATCCCGTCATGCCAAGTCCTATCAAAGGCTTTGGCAACGTCTAGATAGACAATTCCAGTTCTCTCTCGCTTACGAAAGCCTTCATGAATGAATTCCACTACACGGAGTAACTGGTGTACCGTGGAGTGTTTAGGTCGGAAGCCGAATTGTTCCGGGATTAGTAAATTTTGATCCCGACAGAATTCATTCAGGCGATTAAGTAAGACAAATTCATAGATCTTAGAGAGAGAAGATAACAGACTGATGGGTCTGTAATTGACGGGCAGGTTTAAATTTTGTCCCGGTTTTGGAATGGGAACGACTGCTGCAATTTTCCAGCAGTCGGGGAAATAGCTTCTCCTGAGCATTAAATTTATGAGGACCACCCTAGCCGACGATAAAATCGGCGACTCTAGCCAATTAGATTGCTTCCAGAGATCACGTGCTTTTCTCTCTCATTTTGGAAACATGGCGCTTTTTCGGTGGAGCGAAAATCAAATTTTTCAATTGATTGATTTTTATAGAGACCATGCTGTGTTGTGGGACACAAATAACATAAATTATAAAAATAAAAAGTTAAAGGATTCCCTTATTTTGGTAAGTTATCTTCCCGTTACTTTATAATCAAATATTTTTTTTATTCGTGATGAAAATTATTTTATGTTGGTTAAACAAATTACAGCTCAATTTAATACAATATTGCTCAATTTTATTAGCTGCTTAACTGATATATCAATATGATTACAGTTTTCAGAACTGTATTAGTATTTTTTAATTATTCAGTATCGTATGCTATTTTAAGATTTTGCATATTTATATTTCTTATTTGAAATTTTTGTATTGAAATTACACTATTCCTTTCTACTATAGTAATCTTTATTTTTTATTTGTTCTTTTTACTCATATTGTTACGGTTTTCATAACATTATTGTCTATTTATTTAATAGTAAAGGTTATCGTTTAAAGCACAGTAGTTATTTACTTTTTCTGAAGCATGGTTATTTTAACATTTCAGGACTTAAGCGCACAAATATGCGTTCCAGAAAATGAAATTAAAAAAAAAAAAAAAAAAAAAAAAAAAAAAAAAAAAAAAAAAAATGGAGTAATCTGCGTATTCAATTTACAAAGGAGAAACACAAAGAGAAAAAAAAATTATACATCTGGTGCAAGCACTGCAATGCAGTACAAATCGGCATGGCAATTTTACACATCGTTACAATTTTTAAGTGATGCCGTGTCCTTAAGGAATACTGTGACTTCTTTGGTAAGCCATTACTTTTTAAATTTATATAATTTGGCTTATAAAGTAAATAATTTCCCTTTACTATTTGAAAATTTATAGAATTGTTTTTAATATAGGCAAAACTTTAACAGATTTTGTGATAAATAAAATAATATTGTTATACATACTTAGCTGTGTAAATTATATTAGCCAAATGTGCTAAAATCTGTCGACCATGAGCATAACAATACTTTAGGCAACCATGATCATAAACATTCCTTCAGTCAAGCAACATTACCCTCATTCTTTTTCATTTATAAAAATTTGCCAAACTTGAGGTGGTTACGCTAATATGTTAAGTACTAAAAAATAAAACACTTATGAATTTGCAAAATGCTTCTCTAACTTTTAGCGTTATTCTTTTCTCAATGTACACAGTGATCTGTTTTCACTTAAAAAACCAATAAATTGCATAAACTTGTACTGCACATCAACTGTTTACCAAACACATCTCATCGGTGTATGTGTTAACAGTTTTGTGAGAAAATACTATATTCTGCAGAATTTTTACTGCAGTTTCTTCCATTGCTGGCAGATTCCACAAGTGATATTTTAAAAGTAAGTTAAAGGTTCCCAACTCCCCCAAAAAATTACAATGTCTGTCAAAATCATTAGAATTCCAAATACAACAAAAATAACACAACAATTAAAACATTGCTTGACTGAAAGATTTTTATGAACAGGGTTGCCTGTGAAATTTTTATGTGCAGAGTATGGCAATTTTTATTAAGGTGGTTGAGATAATATGCGACTACCTCTAATTTAAAAATATTAATAGAGAAACATGAATTCTTATTGCATTTTAAGTAATTATTACTATCAAAATCTTACTCATATTGTTCAAGTTTTTACAAGTAAATGAAGTCCAACCCCGCTCACATTGAAAAGTTATAAAAATATGGGATGTACATGCACAGATACTGTTCTTTTAAAAACACTCAAATTATTTCTTTTTACTGTAGTTACTGTAGTAATTATTAGCTTTGCTTTCTTCTCAGTTGATATATATATATATATATATATATACCATTTTCAATGATAAACTTATATTCACAGCTAAATCAGACATAAGTTAGTCAATATTTTGTTACTTTTAACATACTTAAACATAAGCATTAACTTCTTATATATTTTCTTTTAAATATATGTATTGCATGTTTTTATTGATACCAAATATGCTACAACTTAGACAACAGAATTACGAGTTTTTTTCGTATTCTTATTCAAGATATTTGATTATTCAACTTTGATATCTCTTGAAAAATCAAGCTTAGGAAATATATTCATGATCCTTATAAATATTTATTTCTGCATGTTTTCCATAGCTTGTTAATTCTGATTTGTTATATATGAATGAATGATAGCTGAAAAATAGTAAAAATTAAAGTGTTATTTTAATTTTCAGGATTTTAATGATACTACTACACAAGAAAGAAGTGCAGAAGTTACCAGACATTCTGAGATGTTTGACATCAACGATTTTGAAGACACTGAAGAGACACAGAAAGAACTATGTCATACACAAACACTACCACAGCTAAAAAGACACACATCAAACACTACAACTTCAAACAAAAAACAGAAACACGATCACATTTACACAGCAGCCACAGCAACACTTTAAGAAATTTCTACAATATTAAAATCAAAAAACACTACTCCAAATACATTTACACAGTTCGGTTCCTTTGTTGGTTCCGAACTAAGTCTAATCCGTGACCCTCAACTCCTCACAGACACAAAATATAAAATATACCAAATTCTCACAGATGCACAGACAGAACAAAATGTATTAGATTTCATGAACAACACATAATAAATAAGAAACTTAGATATATTTTGTAACATAGAATAAAAATAATTATAAATAATCTTTATTTCTTTATCTTTTATTATAACATATATTGAGAAATCAAGGAACATATATTGAGAAATTAATAATATTTTATATGTTTATCTTGCCACGCAACTTTTCCTTCATTATTTACATAATCACAAATTTTTTCTCGCATCAGCCTTGCTTCAGCAGACCCTGTGTTAGAACCATTTTGTTTACACAGGGATTTCATCTTACTTAGCGATTCCTCATTTCGCCATGATCCAGGTATAAAATTAAAGTCCTCATCTTCATGATCGATTAGTTCTCTTGGTGTATACAATTGCCTGGATGGTCTTTCTCGTAGAAAGTTATGCAAACAGCAGCATACAGAAACAATTTTATCAACTGTCGCAGGAGGCAGCTGTATTGGTTGCATCAAGATACGAAATCTATTTGATAATATCCCGAATGCATTTTCAACAACACGCCTTGCCCTGGACAGTCGATAATTGAAAATCCTTTGCTGAGGAGAGATTTTTTTACCAGGATATGGCCTCATCAGATAACGTTTCAAAGGAAACGCCTCATCTGCAACCATAAAATAATTCACAGGATCACTACCTGGAATCAAAGGTGTTGGGCTAGGCAGATCGAGCAAGTTATTGTCTAACATCGAAAATAAACTTGTTTGAGCAAAAACTCCTCCGTCTGATATTCGTCCATTACATCCAACATCAATAAATGTAAATTTATAATCTGCATCAACTGATGCCATCAGCACAATGCTGTTGAAACTTTTATAATTGTAAAAAGTGCTGCCACCCCCTGCTGGTGCTTTTATCATAACGTGTTTTCTATCGATGGCACCAACACAGTGTGGCAGGTTCCACTTTTCAGCAAAAGCTTCTTCTATGGCTTGCCACTCCTGAGCAGTGTTTGGTGTCTACGAAATGAGAAAATAAGTATTAATTATGAAACTGAAAAAAGGATGCGAATACAAAATATAAATGCAGAAAATGCTATTTCAATATTGGCAAATAGTAAAATCAAATATTTTATCAATGAATATTAGCTACTCATTTGTTATAATAAAATTCACATCAGGAAAGTAGATAAAAAATGTGCTTAAATATTTTGGTTGTGTTCCTATGTTTCACTTTTTATCTAATTTTTTCCCATTTTTTCTCTCTTGTTTTTGATTAAGCTACACCATACATTCTATTTAAAGTTTTTAAAGTAATGAATGTCAGATACAATAAATGGAATTAAAGCTAAGTGACTGTGGGTAAATGAATGTTTTTGATCACAATAGCCATACAGACAGAAAAACTGATAATTTTTGGAAAATAAATGATTAAAAAATAAGCTGTTGTTGTACAAACAATAATACAATAAACAAAAAGTGCTTATGCTTGTTTGTACACAAAAACAGAATTTTCATTTAAACATTTTATAACTGAATATATATGCTTCTTAATTTGAAGAAAACTCAAAACTAAAAGTGTCTATTGAAGAATTTTGGATGAACCCATAGGTGGTCAATTCATTATGTGTTTTATACATGGTTGATACTAGGTTGTCAATGCAATCTCTGCAGTTCCTACATTCTATTGCTAGATGCCTCCCTAATTATAAAACAATGTTTATTATGTTTATTCAATGTTTATTATGATTTTTCCAAAATCAAATAATCATATCTCTTCTTATAAATTAAAATTTTATTTAAATATACTGAAAAGCATAGACAACATTACGACAGACTAACACTCACATTGAAAATGGTTCATTCTAGAATTTGAGTCAAATTATAATCTAGAGCATGGAACAACAAACTGGTGCCTGCAAAACAATTTTAAAATTTTAAGAAGCTGATGAGATATTTTAATGTTGAGTGGCAAAAACAATTTCATTTATAACTTAAAATTATTTTCTTAAACTGTTGGTCGCGACCCCCATGGACGTCGCCAAAACATTTTAGCAGTTTTTGATAATCCCTTAACTTATTCTAATAATTTTACAATTACCAAACATTTTTACACAATGTATCTGAAAATAGATAAAGATAAGGCAATACATAAAGTTCTCTTTCTAACTGAACAAAAATCTGATTTTGCGAATTTATTTCATAATAAGTTATGGCTACAAAAGCTGCATTATTTGAGTGACATATTTGAAAAACTAAATCAAAAAGATGACTTGTTGAAAAAAATGATAAATGAACATCTTCGATGTCTTGAGAAAAACTTTAAGAAATATTTCCCTTCAAATTTTCAAAAAAGAACTAATATATATTGTGAAACTATTTAGAATTAATGTGGAAAATATTACTCATTTGCCATTAAGATCACAAGAAGAACTTGCTGATTTATCAAATAATTCGGGATTGAAACTTTATCTTTAATACGAAGTCTTCAGAAGATTTTTAGCTAGCAATTGCAAAAGATTTCCTACAATTTCTGAGACTGCCATAAACTTTTACCTTTTTCTGCAACATATTAGTGAGAGGCATTTTCATCTCTAACCACCATAAAATCAAGTGTCAATCAAAAAAGTTTTAAAAGCCCTGATTTATTACATGGTAAAATGAGCAACTGAAGTGTAATGGTTAGTGTAAACTATAACTTGGAGAGACATTTCATCAGTACGGTGTTTGCATAACATTTTCAAGGGAATGTTACATGAGTAATGAAATTCCAATTGCTATACTAAATCTCTCTCTGCTAGTACTTAAAAAGAAAAAACTCAAAGTTATCCGTTATCCAGATATCCCAATACAACTATTTTATGACTTTAATTGTAAATAGGTTACTTAAATTTAAATATCGCAAAGCCTCAAGGACTATCTGCGTAAGAGGAGAGAAACCTTCGTAGAGGCCTTTCTAAGGGAAACTGGCTCATATTTATGTTACACATGGGGTAACCACAAAAACCAACCATGCAGCCAGCCTTTTCGCGTGGGAAGGAACCCAAGCCAGGTCGAACTACCAGTATACAGTTGTCTTAACCACTCAACCACTGGTGGGGCTCTTAATTATAAATAGAAAATTATATATTGCACTCCTGTAATACTCTTTTTAAATGAATCACATTTCAAGGAAAATAAGCTCTGAAGTTAATTCAATATTACAAATTTGAGAAAAATTCAACTTAATATTAGTATCCTGATCTTGTAAAAATGAACATTTTTTTAAAAATTAAAAGGTCATGATGTTGTTGTGAATTATAAGACCTCATATGTAACATTGATATATGAGGTTTTAACTCACCTTTATGTAATCTTGCATGCATTCCCATAAAGCATCCAATACTTCTGGTATCACTCTTGACAATGTTTGTTTAGGTATTCTAAACAAATACTGTAAATTTGAATAGGAACACCCTGTAACATAAAAAAAACTTAAAAAATAAATTTATTAAAAATGATGTAGTGATATAATTATGATATTTATTCATTATAAATTTCTCAAATTTTAAAAAATAGTGATTAAAATTATTGTTTGAATTTGTATTTCAATTTTTGTGAGTTTGATTTATTAATTTTATCAAAATTAATTGATTTTTTTCCAATAAAATAAAAATTAACTTACCACCAGCTAGAAAGTGTAAAGTAACATGCAGCCTCTCAGATGGTGAAATTGCACAACGCATAATCGTATCCTGTTTTTTAATTTTGCTGCTCACTAAGTTTAATAAATAATCAAAATCGCACGGTATCATTCGCAAATACTTTACAAATTCCACCCTGTCTTCAAAACGCAGCTCTTGGAACAGGGTATTATGGGCTCCAT
Organism: Stegodyphus dumicola; assembly: GCF_044657685.1. Taxonomy (NCBI): domain Eukaryota; kingdom Metazoa; phylum Arthropoda; class Arachnida; order Araneae; family Eresidae; genus Stegodyphus; species Stegodyphus dumicola. The sequence continues at coordinate 54,477,839 of NC_140778.1, forward strand.
GAATTTCTCTGCGTTTCACCCAATTTCTCGTCCAAATATGCTTTCTTTTTTCTTCTTCTGCAGCAGCAGCAGCGAAGATCAAAATGTTATCAGATGTTGCTACAGTAGCAATTAACGGGAAATCTTCATCCATTTTTATTATTGTCGCCTAAATTCACTCCCCCACAGTTTCGTTTTCACAGTTGTTGATAGTAGAGCTACTAGAGATACAGGCTGACTCGTCAGCCATTTTGAATCTAAGCTTTAGGGTTGCAATTTAAGTGTGGAGCGGCAACTTTGGCTCTTTAGCGCTGTCCGCTAAAATTTAACATTCTAGAGAATCCGAATTTCAGCTTTTTTCTGGAATCCTATAAAGATGTGTGGCTTTTCCCCCTTCTTTTGTCTGCAGTACAGATTCTTTCTCGTATTTTTTTTTTTAAATTGCCAAATTTCTCGTATGATTCAAGTTATTTTAAAAGTTTCTAAAACATTTTCACATATCATATTTCAAATTTGTATTTTTAGTTAAAAATGCTTTCTTTTTGAATTCCTTTATTGAATTTTCAATTTTTTCTTTTAAATACACGCATAATGTTATTTATCTCAAAATGTATTTTTTGACAAGAGCTTTCCCTCAACCACATTCTTAATATGGTTGAGGGAAATCCCTCAACCTCCATTAATTTAGGATAAGGTTTAATCTTTAATTTTTGTTTTTTATTTTTAATATGTTATTTGAATTTTGCTCACATGGAATCAAACGTCTATTACTGTAGCAAATTTGTTAAAAATGTTATTTTGTGTGTGTTTCCATAAAAAGCTGCTAAACACTTTATGATTTTAAATACTGATTCAAGATATACACCTTTAAATTATAATGCTTTTAGAATGAAGTGCAGAATGCTATAAAAATTACTTCAATGCTCAGATGACTGTGGGATTCATAGATTTAATAGAGTAAAAAATTCCATTAATTTTTTTTTTCCTTCTTTATTTAGCTATAAACAATATTAAAATAATACACACACAAATAAATAAAAATAAAAATAATACCTTTACATACAGAATTTACAGATACTATTTACTTATAAGTTTATTTGTTGTTGATGGTTACTTTTTATTATACTTGGAAAAATTATACTTACATACATATGCTCTTAATATTACATGTATCTGAATATTTAAATGATAATTCCATAACATAATAAGATTCAATCTATATCACAGCAAAGACAATACTTGAATCACAGTTCTTTTTATTAATTAATTTGCATAAGTAAAAACATAAAAATATTCTTTAGCTTCAAATCTATAAAATAAGTCCTCTAGTAACAAACATATGACAAACACATATAGTGAAAATAAAGATAAATAAATAAAAATGTTTTGCTTGTTGGTCTAATGTAGTGCAATTCAGTCTATTATATTCAAATTTTATTAAAACATACTGCAGTAATTGAATTTTTTCCATTATACATCAAACAGCTTTATATAGAATGATATTATATTAGTTTTACTTTTAAAACTAATATAATATAATTAATTCTCATTTATATGCGGAGATGTTTGAATAAATGCAAAAAACCATCTGAATAAATTTTAGCCAACACTATTCAGATAGTATTCTTGTTTTCAAGGTATATCATTTTTATTTTGTTCTTTTTCCATTAAAGGAGCTAACCTAAGACCACAAAGGTTCGATAATATTCAGGTCTGGTGACTGTGGTGGCCAGGGGAGATGGGACAACTCATCCTCGTGCTCAGAAAACCAGTCCTGGACAATGTGAGCTGTGTGAACAGGGGCTTTGTCGTCTTGGAAGACACCATCACCATCGGGGAACAAAGTTTGTACCATGGGATGAACTTGATCGGCCAAAATATTCACATAAGTCTTGGCAGTCATGTGCCCTGACACAGTTCATTTGGGGCTAGCAGAGAACCACGATATGGCTGCCCAAACCAGAACAGAACCCCCGCCATGTTTCACTCTTGGCAACAAACAGTCTGTATTATAGGCTTGAGATGGCGTTTTCCAGACATAAACTCGGCTAGAAGTGGGAAACAATGTGAAAGAAGACTCGTCAGACCATATTACTCGTTTCCACTGCTCTATAGTCCAGGCTTTATGACTTAAACACCACCTTTTCCTGTTACGGGCATTAGTGTCACTGATGAGTGGCTTCTCAATTGCAGCATGGCCAGCAATTCCCTGTTTATGAAGCTCCCTTCTAATTGTTTTGGTACTCACAGGGTTCGGTAACACAACATTCATTTCAGCAGTAACTTTTGAAGCTGTGGTCTTCTTATTTTTCGTCACAATTGCCCTTAATGATCGTCTGTCACGATCACTCAGGACACACTTTCGTCCGCCCTGTGATTTAGCAGATGATGTTTTTCCGCTTTTCAAATATGCGGAATAAATCTTCGATACAGTACCTCTTGAAACACTAAACACCTCGGCTACCTTGCTTACGGAAGCACCTACCATACGTGCTCCAACAATTTGCCCACGTTCGAAGTCTTTTAACTCTGACATAATGCAATGACAACCTCACATAACAGTACTCCGACAACAACTGAAATGTTTAGCACATTTACAAAGTTGTATAGGTGTCGTCAGTAGTCAAAAACGCCAGCGCTACCTACATTTCATTAAAATCAATCTTTCTTTTCAAACATGCATTTCACAAGGTGTTTCCATATTTTTGTCCATCCACTGTATCTCATTGATATATTATAAATATAGCTTAAACATGTTTTATGTGCATACCCAAAGGGGGTGGGAAGTAAGCCTTGATTCAAAATCTGTTTTAAAGCAATAAGTAAATAAATAAAATACACTGGTTCTATTAGAATGTCAAAAAATACTGTTATGTATTCTATAAACAAATCCAAATTATCACATCATACTATATAACCCTGGTACAAAAGAAGAAATGTCTGATTAGGAACATACTCTATTTATTTGGTAAAAAAGAAGAGTAAAACATATGCAACATCCCATTATGAAAAATCCTGCAAGCCATTACAATACTATAAGACATTGATTAGTAAGGTAAACATCAGTTGATCATTCTTTCACAACAGCAATAAATGTTTCATTTAAAATTCCTAATAACATGCCAAAACAGATTCACAATTGATGCCTCATTTAAGGTCACACAAAAGTAAATCCGATTTAGCTGACTATGAGATCTTCTATTGTAGAGGACTTTCTAAGGAGAACTGGCTTGTATTCACATTACACATGGGGAAAAACCACAAAAAAAACCAACCATGCAGCCAGCCTGTTCGGAAATAGAACAGAAGATGGAACTCCCAGCATTCAGTAACTTTAACCATTCAGCTGTTGGTGGGCCTAATTATTATTCGAAGAGACAAACAGCAATTTTTCAGTGACAACTACTCTACTTTTTTACAGACAGAACTGAACAGCAAAAACTTCTTAAACTCTTGATTAGATTCTAGTTTACTTTCTTCCTTTTAAAAGCAGGAGATGCAAAACTTTGCCACTGCTGCCTTTTATTTTGAAGAAGCTTCTTGAGACCAATTCCACTAGCAGTCAAATAATATTTTATTATCTTTGTTTTGATATTGCAACAGAAGGGAATATTTACCTTGCCTGCTTTCTTACAAATCATATTAACAAATTCCACATCCATAGTTACATTTCCATGCATTATTTCGTCTAGAAAATTTTGAATTATTTTTTCACACAGAAGGCACAATTTAAAAATTTCTGGAGAAGGACATTTAAGCCCACCTAAATTTGCAAAATTAATTATGTACTGCTTATTTTCATCAATGGAAGGAGTATTTTGCTCACAAACTAAGAGAAACTGTGAGCATGAATTACAAGCATTTTTCAAAACAGAATTTATTGCAGCTCCTGCAATATAACAGACGTTATTTTCCTCACTAAGGGTGAGATTCTGTAGAGATACATCAGAAACTTCTGGTATGGTAACAGGCTCTAAAGCTTTTTTCTCCTTCAGAAATTCAAATTCATCTTTCGCATAGTTTAATAAGTAAATATCTGAATCAGTAGCATAACTGGAGTTCTTAATGTCAGATATAAACTGAGATAAACAGATAAGCTTTAATACTTTCACAGCTTGCAAAGCACTTGGCCTCAAACCAGCTTTTCTGCGTATCTGAGAAAATACATTTTCTAGAGCATCTTGTGTCAATCTGCTCGTCAAAATAAACTGAAAATCATTCAGAAAACATGCCTCTGCTAACTGTATGGCTGATAAAGTAGAAAGAATCAAACCAGTATGTAATGGTTTCCACCCTTTACCAATTTCTATAAGCTGTATAACATTAATAAATTCAAAAAGTAACTAAATTTTTTTTGCTTTTATTTGTCACAGAAATTGAGTTCTTTCTACATCTAGAGGATAGCATTTGAAACCACTGACATAAAAATCTTATCCACCATGCTGTTGTAAGAGCATTAGGGCTTATCTCTTTTAAAGCTACTGCCTTCTCCAATCCCACAGCTGTTTTAATTGGAAAAAACCTCACAGCAGAAGCAACATTCATTTTATCAAAATGTGAGGGGAAGAGGTCTTCTTTGCTGAGATGATGCATAGTTCTCAAACCACAATTTTGGTTTGTTTCAGTAATCCAGATATCTTTTATAAATCCTGCAGATACATGCAAAGTAACCAAATTTTCTTTATTGCAAACATAACTGGGCAGTTTTATACTATGATTAAGAGTTGCAGACCAGAGATTTTTTAAAAGATGTGGCACATCTGCAAATACATAAATAATTTTGCCCTTAATTTCAGTAGTGAAATTATTTCTTTGGTTTCGAGAAACAGATATTCCCAAAGAATTCCACAGGCTTCTATTTACTGCTGCCATATCGCTAACAATACCAACAACATTAAATCCAACAGAATTGACAGCTTCGATAACATTGACAACAAGTTGTTTGAGCTGGCATCCTATTACCTGTCCAGTTATCTCATGGGCAACCACTTGCTTCCATTTCAGCTTCAAACCTCTTAGTAAAATAACTAAATAGTGATTTCCTGCACCCTTTTGATTTCCTAATGTACATTTACCAATAAATTTACATTTTGAAATATCAAAATCAGGATTGCCAGAAATCTCCATTTCATCCAATGATAAAATACAGTCTTTATCACTAGCATTCATTTTTTCTCCTTTAATTTTCAAAGGTTCAATCATCTCACTGATGACTTCAAAATTCATTTCAAGACCTTGAAGTCTTTTATTTAAAGTGCTGTATGAAAGCACGGAAAACCTATTCTGTGCAAGTAATTATAACCATGCTTGCCCAAGGCAAATCTAACTTCGAGGCCTTTTATTATTCCCTCGTTAGACCATTTTGCAATGCTTCTGCGAGGAATTTTCAACATTGCTATTTGTTCATCTGAAAGAAATGTTTTCACTCCTTTCAGCAATTCCTCATGCTGTACTTGAAGGTCATGAAGTTGAATTTCAGTGCTATGCCATTTTTTTAAAACATTAATTTAATTTTTTTTTTTGGTTGCTGTAAGTTCTTTCAGTAATATTTTGTTCTGGCATTGCAGAAGCGAGATCAATTCAGTCTGCTGTTTTATAAAATTCCTTAAAAGAACATCCTGGAATAAAGAAAAAATCTATATGAATAATCATCAAAGAAGGGGGGGGGAAACACAACAAACAAACAAAAAAGATCTGAAAGGTTTCAGATTTTAAATTACACCCAAAGGGGCCTTTTTTTTAACATTTTGTGTTTTACCTTTATTTATTAAATATCAAGTTTTTCACACTTAAATTATAAAATTCAGTTCAACAGCAATATTGCAAGATAATTTTAAAATGAACATATCTTCAGAATTCCCGATTCATTGTCTCACATGCTGGAGATAAAAGTGTCTTTTCTGTACAATATTTCCATTGCTCGCTTTGAAATCCTCAAGTTTGTTAATCAAAAATTTGTTAAAGTTTTACAACATATAAAATATATATTAAAACAAATTCCGAATTTCAAGTTCGGTCTTCCAGATGTCCATATTCACAGTAGAATTAAGTCATTCAAAATTTGATGGCTCTAGGTACTGTTGTTTTATCAGAATGCAAAAAAACATACATGCATTTATGCAGATTCTTCACTATATAATTTCTTTAAATATAGAACAGGGTGATAATATTTGGTGGCAACAATTTGAAAAGTGATGCAGCCGTTTATAGTGTTTCAATACAAACGAAAACAATAGTCCTTCAGGGACAAAGCCCCTTTGGATTAAATGTCAAACTTAAACAGATAATAAATCCACAAAATAAAAATGCAAGTTCCAGGTCTCTTTTCCTATACTGTGGTGGGTTTTTAAATTTGACTCTATTGTTTTCAGCATTTTCTAGATTATTTTTGTTTTATTTTCTAATATTTAAAATTTATTTCACTTAAAGATAGATTTTTAAAATTTTAAATTTATTTTTTAAAATTTATTTCCAGCTTTTCAAGGGATCGATTATCTCCATAATCATGAGCAATTTAATAACACAAATTATCAACTTATATCACAGCCTTCACAAATGCTGATGAAATTAATTAAAATTAATTACAATTTGGTTGCAAGATGAATCTAAAGGTTGTTTTTGCAAACAAAACTGAAATTTACATAGAGAATTTGCAACTATTGATGAAATTAATTACATTCCTTTTACCAAAAAATTACTTTATAGAACATTTTAAATGCATATAAGGAAGCAATTTAATTATACATTAGTTATCAACTTACATCAGAGCCTTCACAAATAGATGGTATTTCATTGCAAAATGAGGCTAAAGGCTGTTCTTGCAAACAAACCTGAAATGTACACAAAGAATTTGTAAATGCTGATGAAATTAATTACATTCCTTTTACCCCCCCCCCAAAAAAAAAAAAGTTAATAGAAACATTTTGTATAAGCAAGCAATTTAATAATACACTAATTATCTACTTACATGAGATCCTTCACAAATAGATGGCATTTTATCACAAGATGAAGTTGAAGCTTGTTCTTGCAAACAAACCTGAAATATATATATAAGAAATTTAGAAATACAGATAATATAAACTACATTCATTTTAAGAAATAATTATTTTACATAACATTTTATAGTTCATAAATAGATAATAAATTGTTAACACTCAAAATTCAAAAATAATTCCATAGCACAACAGCCAGATATAGTACAGCTGTTTAGCAACCATAAGACAAACAATTTCATATTTCAGAAATTGTATAAAAATTCATTAATATATGTAAAACATATGACATTTAATAGCTGCTCAAATGAAAACATAGAATAGATTCTTTACTAGCAGCTGTTATTTAATCAGAAGGTAATGCTAAATGTTGTTGCAAACACACCTGAGATGTACTGTAATGTACACATTTGCAACCACTGGTGAAATGAAATAAAGTGCATGATTATGAAGATGGAAACATTTAAAAAAAACATAGTACAGTTTACGAATAGATGTTAAAAAACTATTAAATTTTTTTAGAAGTGCAAAATGGCAATTTACATCAGATACTTCGGCAGCAAAATTTATTTTTCCAAAATATGAAGCTGAAGGTTGTGGCAAATGAACCTAAAAGAAATTATAATATATGAAATATGTGGAAGTGAAAGAAATTATAAACTCTGATCGGATAAAAATAAATACAAATAATCATTACCATTTTCAAAGTAACTCAACTTATAAAAAAGCATAAATACATTGGACTGTTCATAGCATTTATACTTCTTAAACATAAGTAAATATTACGTTAATATATTTTTAAATTTTAGAAACAGTGTTAATACTTTTTAGAAAAAGTTTATAATACTAAATATTTAATAACTGTTCAAATGAAGACTTACAACAGATGGTTCAGCAACAGAAATCGCTTCAGTTGATAAAGGTAAACTGTGCAGCAAGCCACCCTGAAGATGCAAAAATTATGAAACACATATAAGTAAGGATACCTGAAAATGCTGATAAATAAAATATACTTAATGTAATTTTAATAATAAATAATATAAATAATCCTAATAAGTTTTGTAAATCTTTAAATAAAAAATAACAACAACATTCAGACAAGACATATAAGACATTAAAATATAAATTTAAATCAATGTATTATAACTATATTATTGTATTACTCAAGATTAAAGTTATTAATTTCAATATTATTTCTTTTACTTACTCCATAAATATTTCTCTCTATTTATCTGGAATTTAAAATTAAGCAAAAAAGCAACTTTAGTTTAATACAAATTTTGATTTAAATTTTTTTGACCTTAAAGGCAATCAGATACCGGTTTCTTTCTTTTAGGAGCAAATTTGAAGAAACCAGACCCATGTATGACCGTCCTCGAAAAACTACAAAAGCTTTATCCAAAAACTACATCAAATTGAGGTTTTACACTTAATTTTCAATATATGATTATAATAACAAAGTACATACTTAATTATATATATAACAACAGCAAAATTTTAATTTTTTAATCTAATCTTAGGGACTGTAATTACAGCTTTATCACATAATGCCTTAATTTCAATATTTTGATTCTTTTATAAAGCAATTTAGTCCATTTGTAATAAAAACATATTTTTTTATGAAAAACCATAAAAATAAAAAACACATACATTACAAAAATTGGATGTAACTGAACGGTGCTTTGGTAAACCAATGCCTTTTAGACGCTGTGGGGTCAACAGTTATGGGGGATTAGGCACATTGAAAAGAGTTGGCACAGCATTGGGCTTGAGTTTTTTACACCCATCTTGCCTAGAGCATTCAAATTGATTTTCTTCAAAATGTACCTGCATATTTAACAAAAGCATGCATGAAATTTAACATTAAAATCAAAAGCACTAGTATTAAATTACAGTTACATATATTATAATAATTTAAGAATGTAATTTTCTGATAAATTAAATTTTTTTTTTATGAAAATAGAACAAAATTTTTAAAAAGTAATCATGTTTGTAAAACTACTTAAAACATATTTCCTGCTCACACACTAAAAATAAATTTAAAGTACCTATAGTTAAAAATACAACATTAAGATTTACTACTACAATAAAGGATAATAATGGGATCAAAACGATTCATCGAATATTTAAATTAATATTTAACTTCTTAAAAATGTCTAAAAATACAGAATATATTTATCTTACTAGAAAGAAAAAACAAAATCATTTATTATTTGGATCATACCATCCAGTTTTTAACATTGGCGCCAACTATCCGATTTGGCGACAATACATCAGAATCAAAACATAGAATGCTACTTTAAATCACCAATCGTACAGTAAAATTAAAGAAAAGAAAAAGGCACATCACATTTCTAACTGAGCACAAAGTTTACATGAAATGTATGATACAAATTTTACAAACGGTATAAACTTTTCACGATAACAAAAGAAACAACATGAAACAACGATATTTTACTGCACAAACACATACACATTCCGCAGTTGATTTTGTACTTATAAAATCAGTTGATCGTCAATAAGTGACAGTTAAATGAAAATAAATATTTTAAAGTACCAAGAAGAGTAATTTTTCTAACATTCTATGGAAAAATACGAAGCTGAACTTACCTCACAAAGATACGCTCCTGGGCCCGGGATCCATTGATCTCGACGAGAATTAACTATCCATTTTCTTCGTCTTTCTTCATTTCTAGGGAAACGAAACATCCTAAAGTTATTTTTAGACTGATTCGCACAATTTGGTGCAGCACAACCACCCATTTTTCTGAAAATTAGGTCGAAATCGATCCACAAATATGTCAAGAAATCAGTGCTAATCCAATAGCGAATACCAACAAGTTAGCTTCAAAATGGATGATGATTCAGCTCCCCTTTATAGTAGCCTTAGCTGGAAGAGTCCAAGATTTGTAGGTGTGGTACGTGAAAGTAGGGATGAGCTAAGAGGAGAAAGGAAAAGGGATTTTGAGTATAGGGAATTTCAGTCGTTTCGGAAATGAGCGCCTACTATGAACCGGCTACTGCTTTGTGAGTAAGTGTAGTGATGATTCAGCTCCCCTTTATAGTAGCCTTAGTTGATAGTGTGACGCTACATAGGGCGGGAATTCTTCCTCGGACAGTGATTGGTTAAGGCATTTCCTGTACCGACGGCAAAATCGTTGCGTGCTCGCAGATAAAATCGTACGAGAAAGTCGGCCGATAAAATCGGTACGTGTAGACGGGCCTTTACTCTCCTCAAATACGAAATTGTCCCCCTTTCTATATACTTTTCCTTCGCACCTATGCTTGATTTTTCGCTAATCGGTGCAGAAAGACTTAGCGGGTGCACAACAAGACTTCTGTCTACTTTGTCTGTCTGTCTGTCCAAAGAAACACAATACATGTTCTTTGACCTAACACCGTCAACTTATCCATTTGAACTTATCCTTATCCTTTTCAATGCTGTTTGAGAACATAAAGCGCTTTGTACTGTATTACATTCGGTTCTTATCACAATAGATCATGGCGCTTTTTGTGTGTGAGCTTTGTAAAATGTCGTTTGGATAAATGTGTGAACAACCGGCCGCTTGAAATGGTCTTGAGGTCAAAAGCTGATGGCAAAGAAATCATTCAAGAAAATCAATAAGTGGTAAATCATTCTACAGCACGTAAAATATCACAACGGCTTCTATTGTACGCTATGAATATTTCTTGTTAATATTGTTCCTGTTAGTTGTAAAATTGTTTAATATCTTTTTTGTGTAATTTGAAGCAATCTATGAATAAACTAAGCATCATGAGTGCTAGGCTGAGAAATAATGCTAATGCCAAATGTAACAAATGTATTTTTCGAGAAATATGTACCTGAAACTCATGCCATGTGTATATTGCCCTAGATGTGTCTTCTGTACAATATGTATTAGTGTTTTATATCAGATGTGTATGCACCAACTACTTTGCTTAAATTTGAGCATTCCACGTTCGATCCTGAAATTGTAACATCTCCCAGAATGCCATCAATAAGTGATTAATTCTTGATTATATATCCACTGCAACCTTCTCAGTTTTTCCAATAGATTCGAATATGAAATATCTTGGAAAATGTTGTGTGGAGAAAGAAACTTATTAAAAGCACTCAAATTACCCAACAGAAAAAACTCATGTATGTGAGGTAGGTAAACACCATTTAGACTGGTGTGTGAATAAAAGCAACATTTGCTTGTTAATGCAAAATGTGATGTAATCACAATGTGAGCTACATAAAGAATCATTTGCTGATAACTGTAGTTTCAATGTCCATATTCTTGTTCACACTAGAGAGAAACCTTGTGTATGCTGTGTGTAGCAAGTGATCTAGACTGAAGAGTTATTTAAGCAATCATACACTTATTCTCACCGAAAACAAACCTTGTCTGTAAGATATGTAGCAAATTATTTAGACAGTATGTTTCTTTACACTAACGTCTGCAAATACATACAAGAGAAAAAAGTAATATGTAAGAATTGATTTAGACGAAAGAGTACTTTAAACAGGAATATGCTTATTCATGCAGGAAAGAAACTTCACGTGTCTGAAGTATGTAATGTGTCATTTAGTCAAAAAAGTAACTTAAACAATCACATACGTATTCCCACTAGAGAGAAACATCATGTGTGTGAGGTATGTAACAAGCCATTTATTCGGAAAAGTCGTTTAAAAACTCATATGCGTATTCACACAGGAGAGAAACCTCATGTGTGTGAGGTTTGCAATAAGTCATTTTCTGAAAAAGGGAATTTAAAATCCCATATGCTTACCCATACAGAACAGAAACCTCATGTGTGTCAGGTATGTAACGAGTCATTCTTTCAAAAGAGATATTTAAACAAACATATACTTATTCACATAGGAGAGAAACTTCATGTGTGTGAGATTTGTAATAAGTCATTTACTCTAAAAGGTAATTTAAACAAACATGTGCTTATTCACACTGGTGAGAAACCTCATGTTTGTGAGGTATGTAATGTGTCATTTACTCGAAAACAACATTTAAACACACATATACTTATTCACACAGGAGAGAAACCTCATGTGTGTGAGATATGTAATAAGTCATTTAATCAAAGCAATATTTTAAAAACCCATATGCTAATTCACACGGGAGAGAAACCTCATGCTTGTGAGGTATGTAAGAAGTCATTTACAAAGAAAAAAGATTTAAAAATCCATATGCGTATTCACGCTGGAGTGAAACCTCATGTGTGTGATGTATGTAGCAAGTCATTTGTTCAAAAAGGGCATTTACAGAGCCATATGCTTATTCACACAGGAGAAAAACCTCATGTGTGTGTGATATGTAATAAGTCATTTGCTGAAAAAAGGAATTTAAACGCTCATAAACTTATTCACACAGAAGAGAAACCTCATGTGTGTGAGATATGTAATAGGTCATTTAATCAAAAAATTATTTTAAAAAACCATATGTGTATTCACACTGGAGAGAAACCTCATGTGTGTGATGTATGTAACAAGTCATTTGTTCAGAAAGGGAATTTAAAGAGCCATAGGCTTATTCACACAGGAGAAAAACCGGCTCATTTCGGAAAACCTCATGTGTGTGTGATATGTAATAAGTCATTTGCTGAAAAAAGGAATTTAAACAATCATATGCTTATTCACACAGGAGAGAAACCTCATGTTTGTGAGGTATGTAATAGGTCAT